>NC_060130.1:22025791-26825791 GCF_021461395.2 Schistocerca americana
AAGAGAAATGAAAGGAAAATTGCTATCTGATGGAAAATCTCTGTCTGGCTGAGACAGATTGACAAAAACTGAAATAGACCTCCTTCAGAGGTATTAAGGACTGGCCATTAGACAAACTGCACCTCTGAATGATGATACAGCAATGAGGAAAGCTGTATGGGCCACCTACTTTCATAAGTTGTCCACAGATGACCACACTGTTCATGGACTTTGCCCTAAAGGAGTAGATTCTTAGGTGTGCTTACCAAAAAGCAAAAGAAAGTGGTCAAATATACTATCAAAATATCATAAGCATTATCTTCTTGAGCCTGTTATGAATGAAATAAAACCAATTTTTAGAGACTTGAGTGGACCCTGTTTTGCTTAGTACCACATTTACTAGAATCTAAGACGCACCTGAAAAATGAGACTCGAAATCCAGGAAAAAAAATTTTCCCGAATCTAAGCCGCACCTGAAATTTGAGACTTGAAATTCAAGGGGAGAGAGAAGTTTTAGGCCGCACCTCCAAATCGAAACAAAGTTGGTCCATTGTAATATGAGACACAATTTAGGTCAAATGAATGACGATACAGCTACAGTAGTTTGGTTCGAGTCGTAAGCTCAGTAGTTAAGCTTTACCTGGTAGCCATTACTATGCGTCAGGCGTTCCGTCCGTATTATACGGGTACCCTTCCTCTTTCGCGTACTTCGTTAGCGAAACAATGGCAAGAGACTGCTATTTACTGTTACCTACACTCCTGCTTTCTTTGAGAATGATCAACAAGAACCAAATAATAGACAGCGTACGATAGAAGATATTCTGAACGGGAGTTTAGCGAAAATTTTTCTCCGTTTGAAAATCTTTGCAGGCACCTCGTTAGTACATTACATTCTGCACTGAAATTAGTCATCTTCGATTTAAAAATCTAGTCAATTGCCGTGCTTCATTTCTGACTGTATCACTATTAGGCATAAGAATAATACAAATATAAATATGGGATGATATCTATATTTTTCCGTGTTTGCTGTTGTCTCACTCTAGTTTCGTAGTTTATTAGGCAGACAGGATTTAAATGAGTTAGCAGCAAACACGAAAGAATACATGGCAAAATGTTTATATTCTAATTATTCTTATGTGAAGAGAATACTGCATGCTATTCACAATTCATAAAAGTTCCTATAAGGAACCATCTCTTCTCACAGTTAGGAAAAAATTCAGAACGTAGAGTTGGCCATATTGACAAACATCCCAAACAGTCTTGCCAGTCGGATTTTCGTAGTGCATTGAAATGCTGCTACATTCAAAGGTGCACAATACGGAATTTGTATTTACTTCGTTGGATAATGTATGAAAATGCAGTGGTCGAAACTCGAGGCGGAGGAAAAACTTGTCTGCCACCCCTTTTTCTTTTTCTTTTTTTTTTTTAATACACTCATGCAGAGGGTTTGGCGCCAGTATTTATCTTTGTGCCTGCAAAGCATGCCTGTGTAGCGCTACATATATTCGACAGCAGAAGTTAGTTGTGGCGGCACCTACCAACATTTTCCAGAACTTCCGCTTACTTTGCACTCAATTCTAAGCCGCAGGCGGTTTTTTGGATTACAAAAACTGGAAAAGAAGTGCGGCTCAGATTCGAGTAAATACGGTAAATGTCTTCATGGGGGCACTCAGAATACAAATGAAAGTTTCAACCATTCCATACGGGAAAGATTACTCAAGAATGTTTTTGTAGGAATAAATACATTAATAGTTGGTGTACTAGATGGTGTGCTATGTTTCAATGATGGAGTGATAGGAAGGTAGGAAGTCCTGAGAAATTTAGGCATAAAATGTGGCTCTAATATGAAAGATCAATTTCTTCTGTGTGACAGACAACGGGTGCATGAAGCTGAGAGATTCGCTCTTCAAGATACCAAAGAAGCAAGAAGTGCTAGAAGGAATGCCAAGAGGAAGGTTGAAGATGAAGAAAGGCTGCAGGATGTAGACTATGCTTCAGGAATGTTCTGAGGCACAGTTTAATTGGACTCATATGTTCATTCGCAATTTCCCGCTAGTTGTTTTCTTCAGAATTCAGGTACAAATATTTCCTAAAGTTTATAAAGCATTGCTCTCATTTTTTCTGTAACTTTCGGTAGTCCATACTTATGTAGTAGACCTAAGCTTTATTGCAGAATCAGCTAAATCATAGAAAAAATAACATTTTTATTAGGAAAAAATTATAAATATTAAATGTAAGATGTGATACTTTTTTATCCTTGTAATATACGTAATAGGTGGAATTAAATAGGTCTAGTACCTCAGCCATGTCATGCATGTCTGGTAAAAATTTGGTCTCCTTCAAATGTATAACATTGGATCAAATGGTACCTCAGTTTGAGGAAGAATTTCCTTGTTACTTTTTTTAAATAACTCTAAGCAGGTTCAAAAATATTCAAAATACTTCTAATTTGTTTAGAAAGTGTGATCTATTACCTGATATCAACAAAAAAATCTTAAAACATATACATTATAAACAGTGCCTGAAAGAAATAGGTGTTGATTTTTACATAATATTGAGCTGGAAAAATGCCGTGTATCCTTAAGTGTGAACTGCCAGATAGCTGTGTAGATTTACACGAGAAATATCGTCTGGTTTGCACTGATGATGTGATGATGTGAGGGTGCTGAATGCATTTTTTTTTTTCCAAATTTAATGTGCCATTATCAACAGAATGATTGCATGCAGATCATTATATTGGCGTGTGAGGTTTTGGGATTGACATTTATTTTTTTATCGCGTATCTTGAGACTTTGAGCCAAAGCTCATGGGATGAGGTGGTACCTAGTTTACAGAAAGCTGAATATATAATTTATAAACAAAAAATTACAGAATTAATAAAATATGAAATTAAGAGAAATTAGGATAAATTACATGTTGCATAGAGAAGTTCTCATGTATTGTGAGGGTCTCCTGTGTGGAATTCTAGCATACCACAAGGTAACCTTTGTGTGTGGATTTGAATACTTAGGTGTATCACTCTTTTTTTCTGCCCTGCTGGGAAATTTGGAAAACAAACCCTGGAGAAATCTTGTTTTTTGTCTCAGTAGATGAAACAGTTTGTTTACTGGGATTTCCTGCATCGTCGCTGGCTGGGTGCAGCTTAATACATGCACCGCTTCCCTACTCCCTCATTCTTACTGCTTCTCCACTTCCTACCACTCCCCTCAGCTTGCAGTCAGTGCTGCCACCACTTCTTGCCACTAGCCTAGTAGCTGCCGATGGGTGGCGTGAGGGGTGGTTTGTTTTGATATGATTCTTGGAGATTGTTGACCCAGTGGCTGGAGACAACGGTCATATGTGCACGAGTTGTGTCTGAGTGATTGTGTGAATATGTGTGTGTGTGTGTGTGTTATTTTCCAAGAAAGGTTATGGCCAAAAATTTAGTTGTGAGAGTGTGATTGTCTTTTCTACGTGTCTGTCCATGGTTCAGCGATCATCTTTACGTTGAGTTGCTACCTATCTTCATTAGCATTAATTCTCAGAGTATTTGCACAAATTGATGGATTTATCACCACCATCTCATTTCGTCAACATAATGTCAGTGACTTGTGTAAAGCTGGCCACATGAATGGACTTCCATGATGGGCCAAAACCACAGGCCATTTCTGTGGGTCTCTCTAACGGATTGGGTCTGCCGATTTGAAGCCCATCGTTTCCCAATAATGTGCAAGCCCTGCCCATCGGATCTAGTCTCGCCGATCTGCTCCCAGGCCGGCTCTGTTTGTGTGTGGTATAATGCAGTGGGTTTTCGTGATTTATCCGAGGACTCAGGACTGTGGTGCTCCTCGGCAGGCCAGAGGCCACGGGCGATAGAGTTCAGGAATTGTGACTTTCTCACTGCAAGTACAGTGTGCGGTACATTGTTTTATAAACATTTTATTTATTCTAGTACATTTTGGGGCTTAGAAAATAATTTATACAGGATGTACATATCTTTTTTTTTTTTTACAAACATTCAGTACGCGAATCATGAGTGACCCGGCAGACATCAATACAATAATCGAATTCGTGCCATACCTGTCCCAGCATGGCATCGTCGATTGTGATATTTGTTTCTCGTATTCTCTCCCGGAGCTCCGCTACATCACGTGGTAGAGACCATACGTACACCGGATCTTAAATGTGTCCCCACAGAAAAAAAGTCACACGGAGTGAGGTCTGGTGATCAGGGAGGCCATTTCATGAAACAGCTGTTCCCTTCTGTAGCACGGCCAGTTCATCGATGCGGCAGCTCCGTATTCAGGTACCCGCAAACTTCACGATGAAAATGGGGGGGAGCCCCATCCTGCTGAAAGATGAACGGAGAGCCCAATTGCATCTGAAGCATCAGCCATTGCTGCAACAAATCCGAGTAGGAATATCCAGTGACAGTTCTCTTGGCGAAGAAGAATGGCCCGTACAGTTTTCGACACAACAAAGCACAAAAAACATTTACATTTAGCGAATCACACCCAAATTCAATGCATTCGTGTGGATGCTTTGCACCCCAGATTCGACAATTATGCCTGTACACTTTCCCATTAGTGTGAAAAGTGGCTTCATTGCTAAAACTTAAGCGATCAAAAATTCCATCCCCGTCCTTATTCAATTGTTGCAACTGTGAACAAAACTCAAAACACTTGTCTTTGTCGTTGTTATTGACCTTCTACCCTAGCTCCAATCTGAATGGTTTCATAGACAACTTCTGTCGCATGACTTGCCACAGTCAGTGGAGCCATTTCGAGTTCATGGGATGCACGACGCACCAATTTCTTTGGACTCCTTATGAATGTCTCTCATATGCAATCCAAATTCACTTCACTCACACTGGGATGTCTGCTTCTCTGTGCTGGGCACAAGCAACCTGTCGTAATAAATTTGTTGTGCCTTCCTTATTGGTGGTTTCTTACCGTACTTTGTTCTAAACATCCATTGAACAGCTGTAGCAAACACTTTGTTTGTCGAACTCCAACACGCAGAAAGCTCGCTCCGCACCTGAACTTGCAATGTTTATGACTGGTGTTATCGGCAAATCACCAAAGTATGCTGCGGTGGTATACATGAAAAAGAACTTTCAGGGTTTCCTTCAAAAAGACATATGTGTGATATCTGTGCTATGTTTGGTTCTTGTGCAATAAATAATTGAAAGTGTTCCCAGATGTAATGTACACCCTGTATATTAGAAAGTATGAGCGATAGGAAGAACAACTTGTGGCAGTCACAGGCGGTTTGTATGCTATGTACCTGTATATTTTGGCCTGCCTTATATACTACTTTCAATAGGCCTACTTTTTTCTGAGGTTATTTCTGAAATCAGTGTAGGTATTTTAAATCTGTCTTGCGACTCCAAGGAAATGCGTATTTGTGTCACCAAATATGTTTAGTTTTATTGAAATAAAATAACATCAGTGCTCTTCATGGAATATTATATACCATTGTCTTTCTTTCTCCATCTAAAAACTGTTCATTACAAAAGATGCTGACATTAGTACTTAAGATTTTTGCTCATGAGGGGAAGAAAGACAGAAGTCCTTACATTTTTTTTGTGAACTTATGTCTTTACTTGCCCTTGAGACCTCGAAATTTGTCAGGGAAAAATGCTAAAACTTGCTGGAAATCAGGGAACGTCACTTGGGGAAACTTGCGGCAACCCTGAATGTTCACAAGCTGGCACTGCAGACCTTGCTGACTGCATTTTTCAGGGATGAGAATATTCTTGCCAAGTGCACAGAATTGCCCCAAACTATAACACCATATGAGATAACAGAGCAAAAGTAAACAAGCTTTTGTGTTTGTGTCCAAGACATAGTGTATAGTGAAGACAGAAGTGTTCATTTTCTGCTTAAGGTGTTGAACATGATACTTCTGAGAGAGCTTTTCATCTATCTTCAGTCTTAAGAATTTAAAATGTCTGTTCGACCAGCTCAGGACAAGACTATTTCTATTTTACAAGAGTTCAGTTGTTGGCAGTGAAGTATTAATCCGTTCTCCAAAAGCCATGTGCTGATGTTGCCAACTACCTTGTCAGCTAGATGATTTACGTTATGTTCAGTGTTTTCCGAGAGAACACATGTCCGAATATACAAAAGCTTTCGTTTGCATTTGCAGTAGGTATGGAATAAAAAAAAAAAAAAAAAAAAAAAAAAAAAAAAAAAACAGAAGCCCCTGTTTGTGTTTCCTATAGATAGTGGATATAACAACAGCTCCTTTAAGTTATGTTTTCAGATTATTTTTGATGCCACAATTTCCACTCACGTTGCTACTTTTGTGTTTTCTTCTTGCTTAGTACTCTTGATACATTTTGTTGAAAGTTTGACTATGGTTCCTGCTACTAGGTGCGAGGATACAAGTGAGTTGGCTTCCATTCGGACGTCTACGATGAGACGATGGACAGGGTGAAAGGCCTCGGCGTTGATACCGAGTGCACTGGTGGTGGTAGAATACAGCACGACCCCAGTGCCAACGTCATCAAAGCGTACAGCTACTCACAGGTGATACCAAAAGCAGTGAGTTGTAGAAATGACAGTATGTGTCATCTTGAGCTGTTATTCAACTTCATTTTTTACTGTGTGACTGGTTTCAGTTGAAGACCATTTTCAGGCACCTGTTGTATATACATCGTGGATACGGGAAAATTTGGGATGAAAAGAATGTTTGAAAATTATAGTAACAATACAAGCAACACTTACAGAATTTGATTACCAGCAAAAACTATATATATCAAAAGAATACAATGTCAGAAATATAAATTAAATATCCACAAGCATTGTATGTATTGTTACTACAATTTTGAAGTATCCATTTTGCCTGAATTTTTCCTGTTTCCATGCTGTGGGTACAACAGGTCCTCAAAAATGGTCTTTGACCAAAACTGGTTGCATCATAAAAAAAAATATCAACAGCTTAAGATTAAAAGAATCGATTTCTGTGATTTTATCCTTGCTCAAATGGAAACAGATGAATCTTTCATTTCAAAGATTGTGTTTAGTGATGAAGCAACTTTCCACACTAACGGGAAAGTCAACCGTCACAATGTCTGTGTATGGGGCACTGAGAATCCGCGGGAAACAACTCAGTATGAACATGACTCGCCTAAGGTGAACGTTTTCTGTGCCATTTCAGCCAATAAAGATTTTGGTCCCTTTTTCTTCGAAGGTGCTACTGTAACTGGACTACAGTATCTGGAGATCTTAGAGAATTGGCTGTTCCCTCAGCTCAAACAAGAAGCACAATAATTCGTATTTCAGCAGGATGGAGCGCCACCACATTGGCACTTATCTGTCTGTAACTACCTGAACGTCAACTACCCCAGGCGATGGATCGGCCGCCAGGCAGTCCGTGACAGAGCATTTCGTCACTGGCCTCCAAGAAGCCCTGATCTTACCCCCTGCGATTTTTTCTTATGGGGGTATGTTAAGGATATGGTGTTTTGGCCACCTCTCTCAGCCACCATTGATGATTTGAAATGAGAAATAACAGCAGCTATCCAAACTGTTACGCCTGATATGCTACAGAGAGTGTGGAACGAGTTGGAGTATCGGGTTGATATTGCTCGAGTGTCTGGAGGGGGCCATATTGAACATCTCTGAACTTGTTTTTGAGTGAAAAAAACCTTTTTAAATACTCTTTGTAATGATGTATAACAGAAGGTTATATTATGTTTCTTTCATTAAATACACATTTTTAAAGTTGTGGTATTCTTTTTGAATCACCCTGTACAGTTAGTTCTGGCCCAAAAAGCCATTTTAAATGTTTTTAAAGTACAACAAACAGTAGCATTTCTACTGTAATTTGTAAGCCATGATGAACAGTAGCACATAGTGTGAGTTTGCTGCCTTTTTATTTCTGTGGGACCTCGCTATGTGTGTAAACCGAAAAATGGCTTTTCGAGCTGAAACTAGTTGCTTAATTAAAAATATTTTTAGTAACTCTATTATCTTAAGCTGAAAAATATCATTTTCATCCAGTGACATTAATAATTTTTGTGTCCTCTTTTTCACTTTTGCCATATGGGTGTGTTCTGAGAAGGTCTACCACATGTTTGTTTCTAAGATTGGTACAGTTGTTTTCTGTCATTAGTTATTGTATGCTGCTTTTGACCACTGAGAATCAAATTTTTCAACTGTTTAATATCAGGATTTAGCAGCAAGTTTTTTTACTCAAGTGTTAAAAGGTGTTGTATCTAACAACTATTTTTCTGATCTGAAGATTGCCATGCAGGAACTCAACAAACTAGTTCTGATCTGATTCAAAGACTGCATTCATTTTGTTGGTAGAGACAGTGGGGAGCTGTACTCTTCAGTCATCATTATCCAGAGGTGAAGCTAGTTTCTTTCAGTAGTGGCTGTCATTATTGACTTCAGTCTTCAAGAGTGTGTCTCAGAAATCATTAAATCAGCAGCAGACTGTTGGTTTATTGCATGAAGAGATTCCAAATACTGCTTTAAATTCACTTCTATCTTAAATTCAGTGCCATGTATGAATGTCTGCTTTTAAACTCCATTGCTACCTCAGTCTAACTGATGTGTGTACAAAAGGAGTGAACAAGTGGCCCGTGTAATATGCCTAGTGTGTTAACAGTGTACACCACTACACATTGTCTATTTAAAAAAATGAATCACTCTGCAGCAACCCAGAATGTCTCAGAATTCCCACACTATGCAGTACAGTATCCAAAGATTGTTATTCTGTGAACAGAAATCCATTGGTGTTAATTAGATGTGTACTGTACTCTCCATTTAATGTACAAAAGCAGTTGTCCAGTAGCAATTCATTGCAAGAGGAGGGACAATTTCCAGTTTTGTTATTTATTTTATTTGCCCATTTAAATAAAGCTGACTTAGGAATTTTCCCTTATGTGGGGACTGTTTGTACTAGATAATGTGTCTGTTTGAAGTTCTATATTTGTATATTTTGCTGTTCATGTCACTTCTGCGTAATTTTTCATTGATTGTATCGATACTTGTTTGAATTCTGATATGTTGTGAAATTTCAAACATTTGGGAATCCCGTGATAAACCAGTACTATTACCGTCAATTGTAGGCTTAAACTAAACTGTGTTCTTTCAAAAATTTTTAGAACAGTATGCCTATCAACCTCATTCAAAATATTCTGTCTCTTATTTTGTTGTCCAATTATGTGAGAAATAGTTTAGTTTCAGAATTTTGAGATGCCTGCAAAACTATACTTTGTAAGTTAGTGCTACCAGTGTTTTGTATACGTAATTTACGTAGCAAATCAATGCTTTGTGGTTCACAGCTCAGCCAAAGTATACATCACCCCTGAATTTCATTGTATATCAATGCAAATAAATGTGTATTTTTGAGAATTTTCGGAAGTTACCATTGTCCTTTGCATAATCTGTGAGCAGTCGGGGTTTGTGATGTAGTTCCTGTAGCAGATTTTCTGCCAGACATTTTGTGTTACATCTGGTTTTCCCTTAACCCTTTACTGGCCAAAACTCTATTGGATCTTTTTTTTTGCAAACTTTTATACATAAATATGTTACATTGAGTGATAAATTGAATAAAAAGTTGTTTTGAAAAGTTTCAGTTTATTAGAACAAAAACTACAGAAGTCCTCATTTTTGGGACATTGGCCAAATGCGCTATCCAAATTCACAATCTTATTCTCCATGCATAATATTGTAAGAAGCAACACAAACATTAAATAAAGAATATTGTAATGTTATGGAATGTATATTGTACTGGTTGTTACCTATCTCGTTTCTTGATAACTGAATGATGTGGAATCTTACGCGGTATATTGTGGTAGGACCACATTCGCACCACGTGTTTGTAATTGATAATAATATGAGTAGTTCCAGCACAATTTCAGCAAGGCTTATTTATTAGTAGCTGCCGAAAGATTACACACTGCAGATCTCGTTTGTCTAGGGGTTTTGTCTGCAAAACATTACTCTAACAAGCCTGGCCTGGGTTTTCTTCTTGTTTGAAATAAACACTACCGGGTTCGAATTACTTTCGGCTAAAAATAATATTTATTCGTACTCTTTGTTTAGTAACTACAATATTTTCACTTCGAACATTGATACCCTAAAAATGCATTATACTGTACTGGTCACTTAAACACGTCCATCTCCCTCCAATACCGACAAAGAATTGGCGTGCAAGCCAACATGTGCCCGGAAGTTGCAGACATTCCTGCATTCCAGATTCTTTGGTCTTCTGACCTTAATACACTCCAAAGACACATATAAATAAATACATATAAATATACCACATTTATCATCTCAAACAAATCCATTATTTATCATAAAAGAAAATATTCATAAATAAATAAATTAAACACATTGTATGGCAACATAATGAAGTTACCTTAACTCTCTACTGTGGGCATCGTACTTTTCGCATGAGATAAACTTTATCTCTGACAGTTAATTACATTACAATAGCCCACCAGGACTTGCAAGTGTACCTTGGTCCACTTGTCAGTCCGATACAGAAATTGCATCATTGTCTTGGCTTGTATACAACTTTTTATCACAACTGTAGTAAACTGTTTATTCTTTCATCAACCATTGACTTCCTCCTTTGTCTCACAACATAAATACATATGTCGATTTGTTGCCCAGAAATTTACTATAAAATAATACTAAAGTTAAAACATTTTCTCATATTAGAACAAACATAGTACTAACTCCTATATCATCAGTGAGTTTGCAAAAGTATTTCAATTCAACAACACTATTCTCTCATGAGCCTTGTGAATTATGTTATATCAAAATTAAGAGGCAAAATAAGCCAACAAAGTATCTTTATGGGGTTATAAACAGAGCTGAATAAAACCAGTTATGGTGAGCATGATGTAAAACAAAGGCACACTTGCATATACAAGAAAATATATTCTGTTAACTATACAATTATTTTTTTTTATTTATTTATTTTTTTCTTTTTTTTTTAGCATTATGGTCCATTTAAGTGAATGAACAAATTTCAAAATTTATGAGATTTGCTATTCTCAAACTGTGAGGGTGGGTGACATGTCTTGTCTCCTAGCATCATCAATAAAATAAAATCCCTTATTTATCAAGTTTACATATTTTGCAATTCATTAAATACTGTAAAATTACTTTAAATAACACATAGGAATCATGAAATCTAATCTTATAATATAATTACGTGACAATCAGTCTAGATACAACATCGTTTTGCATGAGATGTGTTACATGGCATAGTATGGTGACTGCATTTTTTTTCTTTCTTTCTTTACTTCCAGTAAAATTCTTTCCGGATAAAGGCATGTTTTTAGGCTCAGTTTGCTCTTTTCTCAATATACGGCTTCAAAGAAACAACATTCCTAAGACCAAACAGCTTTCTCGACTTGGGATATACTAATCGGTACGCATTTGGATGGGGTTCTCAATAATCTCAAATGGCCCAATGTAAATGTCAAAGAACTTCTTGAGTTCTGCTGTTAGTAACTTTGATCGTTCGTGGGATTTCACTAAGACATGGTCACCTACTCTGAATGTGGTAGCCTTTATTTTCCTATTACGTCTGTTTTTCCTAGCTTCACCTAGTTTCTTCATGGTTTTCTTTACAATCTCTTCACGTTCTTTCATTGATATTAAGCTACATTGTGGAAAGTCTATTAATTCAGAAATAAGATTTGCTGGTCTGAGGTGAAACATAATTTCATATGGTGAAAACCCAGTAGAGCTATGCTGCAAGCTGTTCATGATATCCTCGAAGTTGTTTACATGGTCGGACCAACTAGGATGTTTGTGACTACAATATGTCCTACAAAGTCTCCCTATTTCTCTCATGTACCTTTCTGCTGGGTTTGAAGATGGGTTGTACACGGATATCAAGATATGTTTTGTGTTAGTTTTTTTCCATGAATGCTTTCCAGTTTTTTGAAACAAATTGTGAACCATTATCAGATAGTATAGCTTTAGGTTTCCCTACACTCTTGAAGTAATCTCTCTCAATTTTTGCAATGATCTCTTTACTTGTAGCTTTTTGCACAGAATAAAGTTTAATTAGTTTGGAAAATACATCAACCATGACGAATATAAAACAATGGCCACCTTTGCTTTTAGGTAAAGGTCCATAAAAGTCTACAGCTACTAAATCTAATGGTTTATCTGGAATGATGTTCTGCATTTCTCCCTGACATGTTCTGTTGCTTACTTTTACTCTTTGACATTTGTCGCATGTTGATATTTCGTTCCTCACCTTCTTTACCATGTTATAAAAGTAGATATTTTCTTGTAACTTTTTTTACACATTTCTGTATTCCACAGCGACCATAACTCTCATGGGTGTACTTCATTAATTTGTCTGCCTCACACTCTGGCCAACGTAGCTTCCAATTGTCAGAGTCCACATCTGTTCTTCTAAAGAGTGTTCCCTTAAAGACCTTATAGTACTTGTCAAGTTTATCATACCCTCTTTTGCCTAAACAGTCCTTAACCAATTTCCAATTAGGATCGTTATTCTGTCCCCTCCTGATGTTATTGCAAAGTGTCTTTATGAGCTTTTCATCCTGGATTCCCTTCATGTATCTTATTTTAAATTCCTTTTCTTCCTCTTGATCAAACATTTCCTGATCTCCTCCTACTGGTAACCTGGATAAAGCATCAGCTACTACGTTTTCTGATCCCTTAATATACACAATTTCGTAATCAAACTGTTGCATGAACATTGCCCACCTGGTTAATCTACTGTGATATAATCTACACTCCTGCAAGTAACTTAAAGCTTTGTGGTCTGAATAGACTTTTATCTTGTGTCCTAACAGGTATGTTTTAAATTTTGTAAACGCCCAGTGTACTGCGAGTAATTCTTTTTCTGTGACAGTGTACGTTCTCTCATGTTTAAGTAACATTCTGCTGGCAAATGCAATTGTACAATGAAGATTTTTTTCATTCACAATTTTCTCCTGAAATAGTTCTGCTCCTAGTCCATAATCACTACTGTCAGTGTGAAGACAAAATGGCAAACTAAAATCTGGTCTGTGTAAAAGACTGTTCTTACAAAGTTCATTCTTAATTTTATCAAATGCTTTCTGGCACTCTTCAGACCAATTCCATGGAGTATTTTTTCTAAGTAAGTTGCTTAAACATGTTACATTAAGGCATTGTCCATTTACATATTTTCGATAGAATCCACAGAGTCCGTAGAAAGACTTTAATTGTTTCCGGTTTCTAGGAGATGGAAAGTTTACGATAGATTTTATTTTCTCCGGATCTGCACTTATCCCTTCCTTAGTAATGACATGACCTAAAAATTTTAGTTCTGACACACCAAATTTACATTTTTCCAGT
This sequence comes from Schistocerca americana, assembly GCF_021461395.2. NCBI lineage: Eukaryota > Metazoa > Arthropoda > Insecta > Orthoptera > Acrididae > Schistocerca > Schistocerca americana. Next base: position 22,039,084 of record NC_060130.1, read on the forward strand.
TTTAATGTCATACCACCTCTTCTGAGTTTCTCACACACCTTCTTCAATAACTTCAAATGATCCTCCCAACTTTGATTTGAAACTAATATATCGTCTACATAAATTGTTAATTCTGACACAACTTCTTGGCCAAGTACATAGTCTAGTGCCCTTATAAATTCGGCGACTGATGAGTTTAATCCGAAAGGCACTACACAATACTGGTAACATCTCCCATTGTATAAGAAAGCAGTGTACTTTCTAGAACTAATTGCAAGAGGTACTTGATGAAAACCTGAAGTTAGGTCAAGGCTTGACATAATTTGGATATTTTTAAATTTATATAACAACTCATCGATGTTCTCTGGGTGGTCAGTTTCTCTCTATAAACATTTGTTTAACTGTCTGGAATCTAGTACTAATCTGACTTGTCCATTAGGTTTATTTACAGTGACTAAGGGATTATTATAAGGGCTTATACTCCTCTCAATGATTTCACACACTTCCATCTTTTGCAATTCTTTCTCCACTGCTACCCTTTTCGAGATTGGAATACTGTATGGTTTTGTAAAGAAAGGTTCATGTGGCTTCAACTGTAAAGTACATTGGTATCCAATTACTTTACCTGGTATATTGCTAAATACATCACTATATTCCCACAAAAATAATTTCAAATCTTGTTTTTGGTTCTCAGTTAGTTCTCTAGCCTCAACTACTTTTTCATTTACTAACTTTTCAAACTCTATCTCATCTGTATCGAAATCTGTGACATGGCTTTCAATGTACTCACCTTCTTTTGTAAATTCAATACTGTTCACAGTCTTATTCATACAAAACACATTTGATTGAAGAAGTTTCGTAGTGATGACTTCACCACTTGGTAGAGTCATCATTAATTTCTGCCCTGCCCAATCAAATGCTGCACTTACTTTTGTTATCCAAGACATGCCTAGGATAAAATCCTCTGTGAGATCAGGAATGACGAGACACCCATGTGACCATGATACTCCTTCAATTTCAAAAGTAATAAAAGCCTGACTCCTTATTGATTTACTGTGCTTCCCGGTAGCACCTCTTATTTTAATTCCTACCACAGGTAACTCGACATAATCCTTATTAGTTTTCAGTTTTTTACTTAATGATTCTGATATCCCAGATACTTGACTTCCTGTGTCTACTAAACACTTTCCTTTCCATGATCCTATCTGCACATCAATAAACGGACTGCTTACATCAAAGTCAAATTTTTTGTTAATATTCTCATGTAATAAGTCATCTTCAATTTCACTGAATCCATATCCCTTTCCAGTATCCTTACCTGTATCATTACTACCAGAGTTATATGCTGTTATTACCCTAATTGCATTTTCTTTGGCCTGATTACTATTTCTGAATATTTCATTAAGCCAACTACATTCATTTGTGCTATTGTGTGTCTCTCCTTTATATTTCTGTCTTAACATTTGTGCAATGTGATACTTAATTCTATGCCACCAGTCTGGATACAAAGTTTCACATATATCAAGTGTTACCTTTCTGAAATTTTCATCATCCTTAATGGCACTACTGTTAACCCATAAGTTAAACAAAAATTGCTCACTATCTGACATTTCATCATCTACTCCCCTAATGCTGTTAAGATTACCTGCTGTCAATTCCTTCTCATTTTTCTTCCATGTATTAAGATCAAATAACTCATTGGCTGAAATTCTGGCATCCTTATCATTGAAATTGTCAACTGTGTTCATGTGTACCTCGCTAATTTCATTACTATCCTCTTTTATATTAGTAATCCCTAAAGCTTCCAACTCCTCACTTACACCAATAAAACATCTATCTTCACTACTATCCTCAATTTCCTTTTCTTCCCAATCAACATCACAAAAATTATCATCTTTATCCTCTGCACTCTTACCTTCAGTATGCAGATACACATTTAAATCATCCTTACTAGGTGCTCTTTTCATTCCTAGCCCACCAGACTCTTCCATAAGTTCTCCAATTCCTAATACACTTTGATCATTTGAACAACTATTTTCCAGCAAGGTGCTCCTCTCAGCCCACTCATAGAATGAATCTAAGTTTAAGTCTTCACAGTTTTCTAAGCAATCAGTGTCTTTAAATAACTTACCTTTTGTTTCTGGTTTATTTGTATGTCATATATTATTTGTAACAGATACTACATTAATGGGATAACACTCCTCTTTGAAATAATTACTCATTATGTCACAGGTATCTTTCTGTTTAGTTAGACAGTTTGGGTTGGCCCTTTCCATTTGTGTATAAGTAGCTCCTACCTTGCGGACCGCCAATGGAGCCTCATTCAGTTTTTTAACTCCTGTTCAGTTCTCCCCATACCATTATGACTATTCCACTCCTTTGGTTTATTTCCAAAGTGTCTGTTACCAGATTGGTTATGATTATTTCCATACTGACCTTTGTAATGGAAATTGTGTCCTTGTGATCCCTTGAAGTTGTACTGGTGATTTCTCTGATGAGAATCACTACTTCCAAAATTGTGTGTTTCCTTTTTATCATGTTGTGTGTTTCCCCAATTTGTATGCCCTGTCCTTTGAAAATGGTTTTGACTATGGTGTGGTGGTTTACCCGTTTTCTCAATAATTCTGTCTAGTTTGTCAACATATTTCAAAAACTGATCTATTGTGTCATCTGGACCATAAGCTAACTCCCACTGTAGTTCACATGGTAGCCTCCTTTTGAGTGCATCAATTTGAGTGAGTTCATCAAAAGGTTTGCTTAGGCGAGTGAGTTTCCTTAACTGATTTCTGCAAAATTGCTTCATGCTACGAAATTCATGTTTATAAACAGGTCCATTCAAGAATTCGCTTTTTATTCTTGCCTGTTCTGTCTCTGACCAGAATTTACTTAAGAACCTCTCCTCGAACTCTGCAAAAGACATTCCCTCAGTACAATAATGATTAGTCCATGACAATGCTTCACCTTCTAGAAATCTTTTCACAAATTTAATTTTCAAATTATCATTCATATTTGGAAAAAAGTTATCCTTGCAATGCTGCAGGAAATCTACCGGATGCATACTGCTCTCATCTGAAAAGTTTTGTACTGGAGTATTGTACCACAAAGTGCCAATATTGTTCGGCAAACTATTGCTGACCATATTGCTACTAACACTTTCAAGTTTCTTAGTGATGTCATTAATACTACTTTCTAAACTCTTGACTTCATTTTTGTTTATCTGATTATTTACATCTATTTTTTCAGTAATAATTCCTATCTTTTGTTCAAATTTGCTTTCTACTTTAACAATTTTATCGTCTACAAGAGAAATACGCTCAGATACTGTTTCTTCTACATGTTTGATATCTGAATGCACAACTTTAAACGCATTATGGATTTTCTCTCTACCTGTACTTGCTTCAGTTTTCAGATTTTTTACTTTTGCATCTACATTTTTAACTTTTCTCCCGACATAATTGACCTTACCCGTGATCTTCACCATATTACGACTCAAACTGGAAATTTTTGCTTCTACTTTTTGAAAGTGATTGTCATTTTTCTTTTCATATTCTTTGAATTGTTTTTCAAATTTATCACTCATGAGCTTGAGAGTCTGGTGTAACTGAGCAGCGTTGTTTTGCTCCATTTGATCCAAACGAATCTCATTAGCATCGAGTCTGTCTTTAATATTTCCTAACCACTGTCCGTTTTGTCTGTTAGTGTCATCAATTGCCTTAAATTTTCCCTCCATATAATTCATTATTTTTGATAGCATGTCTTTAACTTCATTCTGTCTTTCCGTATGAGTTCTCCATTTGATCCAAACGAATCTCATTAGCATCGAGTCTGTCTTTAATATTTCCTAACCACTGTCCGTTTTGTCTGTTAGTGTCATCAATTGCCTTAAATTTTCCCTCCATATAATTCATTATTTTTGATAGCATGTCTTTAACTTCATTCTGTCTTTCCGTATGAGTTTCAACTTTGTCTACAGGATTCGGACTATTACTGTTGCATTCACTTTCGTATGATAAATTCACATCTGTACTAGCGTTGGCGACACCGTCGTCAATACCTTCCTCTTTTACAATAGTCATCTTTTTACACAGGAATAAACAAAACACAACAAATTTATCTTTTCTAAAGGATACTAAACTATTTTACTCACAGTTTACTTATTTTCTTATAAGGTCTTCTTTGTTGATTGGTGCGTGATGGAATTCACAACACTGAAACACTACACTTATATGAATATTGCTTTTTTGGTTGCACAACACTTTACACTTTTTTCTTCTTTCGTGACTTATTGCGCCGTTATTCTTGCTCCAGTAACTGCATCCCGTTGTCTTGAAGGTATCAGCATTTGACTTCCTTTAACATTTTCAGCCAGGATGTACGAATTCTGTCGTTTTCTTCGCAATCTCGGTGGTAGTTCATTTCGGTAACATTTTCAATAATCCCGGACGACGCCACCATATTGTACTAGTTGTTACCTATCTCGTTTCTTGATAACTGAATGATGTGGAATCTTACGCGGTATATTGTGGTAGGACCACTTTCGCACAACGTGTTTGTAATTGATAATAATACGAGTAGTTCCAGCACAATTTCAGCAAGGCTTATTTATTAGTAGCTGCCGAAAGATTACACACTGCAGATCTCGTTTGTCTAGGGGTTTTGTCTGCAAAACATTACTCTAACAAGCCTGGCCTGGGTTTTCTTCTTGTTTGAAATAAACACTACCGGGTTCGAATTACTTTCGGCTAAAAATAATATTTATTCGTACTCTTTGTTTAGTAACTACAATATTTTCACTTCGAACATTGATACCCTAAAAATGCATTATACTGTACTGGTCACTTAAACACGTCCATCTCCCTCCAATACCGACAAAGAAGTGGCGTGCAAGCCAACATGTGCCCGGAAGTTGCAGACATTCCTGCATTCCAGATTCTTTGGTCTTCTGACCTTAATACACTCCAAAGACACATATAAATAAATACCTATAAATATACCACATTTATCATCTCAAACAAATCCATTATTTATCATAAAAGAAAATATTCATAAATAAATAAACACATTGTATGGCAACATAATGAAGTTACCTTAACTCTCTACTGTGGGCATCGTACTTTTCGCATGAGATAAACTTTATCTCTGACAGTTAATTACATTACAATATTCAGTATGAAATGAAGCAAAACACTTGTCATGTCCACCAACATTGCACCTATCACAAATTTTTGTTGTTTTTTTCTTGCAGTAAGCACATTTCTTCTGTGTTTTACTTGGCACAAAGAAATGATTTCCTGGATCTAGTCGTACATCTGTGCTCACCCGTCCTCCCATCAATTTGCTTCCTTGTGCTCCTCTTTGTTTTGGTACTGATCCTTTTTCCTTTGATAGAAAAAACATCACTATTCTCTGTCGGACATCCAAAAGTAAGAGCTTCTCATTAGAGTTAGCAATTTGGTATGTACGCCATGTGTTTACTATGCAGATATATATCATCTGTGTGAATAATGGCCACCACCATTTCTTTGACCTTATCCTCATCCTATAAAGTGATATCTGCTTGTCCAGTAGATATATGGCACCCATGTGGGCATTGTATTCTTCAATGATATGTGGCAGTGTAACAGATATTTCCTTTTTTTTGCCCGTGAATATATTTTAGTAGAACTCAAGGAATAATAGTACTGTTATTTGTCACTACACATACTGGTTTGTTGTCACTCCATTTCACAACCAGAACTTCATTCTCTTTGTCAAATATGTAGTCATAGAATCCTCGTTCCTTCCTTTTGCCATTCTTTTCGAGTCAATCAAAGGACATGCATTAGTTCGGATCTCTGTTATTGTTCCTGCAGCTTTCATTTTACTCTTTCCGAGTGTGATCAGTGTGTCAACACTGGTGAAAAAGTTGTCAAAGAAAAGCTTATAATTCGGATACTCTGATTCTGGAATAATGGTTTTTAGTTCATTTATTACCCTTGCACCTAAAGGCTCCTGTTTGTTGTCAGTCTTGCTACAGTATGGTGAAAAATTATAAAGAAAGCCATTGGAACTTGTAAGACACCAAATTTTATATCCAAATTTGATAGGCTTTTCCCTCAGAAACATTTTAGCTGAATGTTTGCCATAATAATGTACCATTATTTCATCAGTTGAGAGTTCTGAATGAAATACGCCAAATTTACCAAATTCCTATTTCAGCATTTCAAATTATAACCTCAGTTTGTACATCTTGTCGTTTCTGTCTATTTTGGAGTTGTCATTGAGATGAATGAATCTCTTTATTTCCCAAAACCTATTTCTTGACACGGAGTTGAAGACTAAAGGAACACCGACGTCAGGAGCCTGTTCCCAGTACTTATTCTTGTGGGGAAGCTTATGATAACCACTCAGAAGTAGTACGCCAATAAATAATTTTAGTTCTTCTTTGGTTAGCAGAAAATTTATTCTGTTATGTTGGCAAGCATAAATTTCGCTTTGTTCAATAATAGTATCCATTAGTTTCTTAGAAAAAAAAATCCTCAAACACCTGGGGCACTGTGTTATTTGCTAGACATTCTGCATCATAATGTTTGTTGCTCTTCCCTGGTTCACTATTGTTTGTGTACGTTGGTTGACATTTATACCACTTACATATATATTTTTTTGTAGATAACATACCACTTTCTCCTCCACCTCCCAACGCTTTCCTTCTTTTGGCTTCTGGATGTACAACTGTAGCATTAACTTCATCTCAGCTGGTTGTGAGCTCTAAAGTACCGGCGTCATCTTGTACAACAGTACATTTTCGTCAGTGTCTTCTTCATCTGTTATTACATCTGCATTGGGTGGAATAATTGCCAATTCTGTATATCATCTTCATCGTCACTCTCTTGATGGTTCTCTAGTTCTGCTAGAATTTCTTCAAATGTAAGTTCACGTGGCATGTTTTTGTCCTGTTGGAATCGTAAAATTCGAATAGAATATGAAAAAAGCAGATATAAAGAACATAAAATGCAATTCTTCTCTTTATATTATGTGTATACAAGAATAGGGCACATCAACAATAAATGATTATATATATATATATATATATATATATATATATATATATAGACACACACACACACACACACACACACACACACACACACACACACGAAAGGATGTGCGTTTTAAGGGAGAGGGTAAGGAGTCATTCCAATCCCCGGAGACTTACCTTAGGGGGAAAAAAGAACAGGTATACACTTGCACACACACCCATATCCAACCACACATACACAGACACAAGCAGACATTTGTAAAGGCAAAGAGATTCGGCAGAGATGTCAGTCAAGGCAGAAGTACAGAGGTAAAAATGATGTTGAAAGACAGGTGAGGTACGAGTGGCGGCAACTTGAAATTAGCGGAGGTTGAGGCCTGGCGGATAACGAGAAGAGAGGATATACTGAAGGGCAAGTTCCCATCTCCGGAGTTCTGACAGGTTGGTGTTAGTGGGAAGTATCCAGATAACCCGGACGGTGTAACACTGTGCCAAGATGTGCTGGCCGTGCACCAAGGCAAGTTTAGCCACAGGGTGATCCTCATTACCAACAAACACTGTCTGCCTGTGTCCATTTCCCCCCTGCGGGTTCGGGGGTTAGAATAGGCCCGCGGTATTCCTGCCTGTCGTAAGAGGCGACTAATAGGAGTCTCAACTGTTTCGGCCTTTAATGTGATGGTCCCCATTAGGGTTTGACCTCCATTTTTCCAAATTCAACAGAAGTAAGAGCCTTTTGGGGAAGGACCCCTTACATGGTGCACCATCAGTCCTCTGTGCACTCTTTATCGTCTGGGTGTCGTAACTGCACCCTCCATCCCTCATTTTGGGCATACACACCTGATGGATTGTGTAAGTTACGCCCTTAGTGCATCATCATCTGCACCCACGATCACTATGGACTACCCATGGCACCCAAAATCCAGCACGGTAGCCAGCCCGTTGTGGTGGGGTCGTCATGTACCCTCTAGGTTGTAGCCCCCTGACAACACAGGGATCGTACTGCCGATGCCTGAACTGCCGCCTCCCCACGTAAGCCTAGGAGTAGATGCCCGTCTCTCCGGGGCATCAGGACTCCCGGCAACGGCCATCCTGCTAGGTGGCCTTTGCTGTGGCTGGGTGCCACCCGTGGGGAGAGCCCCTGGTCGGAGTGGGTGGCATCGGGGCGGATACCCCGCAATGAAATGGGTACAATCTCAATCCGGTGGTCGCACGACCACCAACGTCTCTAAGCGCAATAAAGTAGACTTTAACGCTGTGGCATATAACCCCAAATCGTCCCCTTCCCTAGCCACGCCCTGGGAGGGACGCAGGGCTGCGGACAGACAGGAGCCATATTCACCGCGATATCTTGTGTGCAGCAGAACTGATGGGGATTCATTTTTGGGGACTAAGCCTCTGTTCTTTGTGACCCATCTTGAATATAAGTTCGGGGAAGTGGCCCCTCTTTCCAAAATGCGGAGCGGGGCCATTTTGATACAAGCACCTTCCTCTGCACAGTCAAGGGCGTTGCTCGCCTGTGAGAAGCTTGGTGACATACCTGTTAACGTCACTCCCCATAAGTCACTAAATTTGGTCCAGGGGATTATCTTTCATAAAGATCTTCCGCTACCGTCTGATGACGAGCTACGGGAGAACCTGGCACGACGAGGTGCACACTTCGTTCGTCGTGTCTTTAGGGGACCCAAGGATAATAGGATCGCTTCCGGTGCTTTCATCCTGGCCTTTGAGGGCAACTGCTTGCCTGAGAAGGTCAAGGTCATGATCTACTGGTGCGATTTCAAGCCCTATGTCCCGCCCCCTATGCGATGCTTCCAGTGCTGGAAATTCGGGCACGTGTCCTCCAGATGCACTGCCAGCCCCACATGTCTGGATTGTGGACGACCTTCGCATCCAAATGCTCCGTGTGCTCCACCTCCCACCTGCGTTAACTGTGGGGAGCATCATTCTCCCTGCTCGCCAGATTGTGCAGTCTACCAACGAGAGCGGAAGATACAAGTAATTAAGACCCTGGACCGTTTAACTTACCAAGAGGCGAGGAAGAAATTAGAATGGCTCAACCCCACACCTATGTTGAGGAGTTATGCTGCTGTAACACTGCAGCCACCAGTTCCTGCAAAGACTCCTTTGACAGTTGGCCCACCGAACAGTCATGTTTCGCCTGCCCCACCACCGGTGGGGGCCACTCTCTCTTCCACTGCTCCCAAAACACACAGTTCGGGAGCAGTGCGCCCCAAGCAACCGAGGACGTCGGTCCCCACCTCTCAGCCGGAGCGGCGACAGCCCTCTCCGGCTCCTCAGCTGGGGAAGCGACAGCTCTCTCCGGCTGCTCAGCCGGAGACGCAACAGCCTCCTCTGGCCTCACTTGTTCGGAAGGGATCCCTTGGGGGAGTCCCTTCCAAGGACTTCCCCAGTGTCTCACAAGACACTAGCCAGTGGCTGAAGAAGCCACCAGCTGCTGGTCGAAGGGCTTCACGCTCTTCCTCTGTTCCTGATAATGCGTCAGAAAAGCCCTCCCAGCATGCCAACCCTCCTCCGAAAGACAAGAGAGAGAAGAGGAAGCTCTCCAAGAAGGATAAGGACCCAGTGGTTCCCGCACCAACGCTTCCTGTCAGCTCAGCCTCTGACGATGAGGTTGAGCTCTTTGCGTCCCCTGATGACCTGGATCTCGCCGTCTCCTCAGAAACGATGGCCGTAGCGACGTCCGTCACTCAGTCGGTGGCAGCATGTGACCCTGCCCAGTAATTTGCCTTTTCAGTGCCTGAATGCCTCTACAGGACACGCTTTGTACAATCCTCCAGTGGAATTGTGGCGGTTATTTTAGCCATCTACCTGAGCTGCGTCAGCTTGTAAGCTTGACACCTGCTTTATGCATTGCTCTCCAGGAAACCTGGTTCCCGGCAATGCGGACCCCTGTCCTCCGTGGATACAGGGGTTATTACTGCAACCGAAGCACTTACAATAGTGTGTCAGGTGGAGCCTGCGTGTATGTCCTTACCTCTGTATATAGCGCTCCTGTGCCCCTTCAAACATCTTTGGAAGCTGTGGCTGTCCGCGTAAGGACTACCCAGGACATAAACGTCTGCAGTGTCTATCTCCCTCCAGGTGGTACAGTCTCCCTGACCGAATTGGCTGCACTTGTCGCCCAACTTGCCACGCCTTTTCTTCTCCTTGGGGATTTTAACGCCCACAATCCCCTGTGGGGTGGATCGAAGATTACTGGCCAAGGCAGAGATGGCGAGAATCTCATCTCCCAACTTGATCTCTGCCTCTTAAACACTGGCGCTGCCACGCATTTCAGTGTGGAGCATGGCACGTTCTCGGCCATAGATCTGTTGTTGTGCAGCCCAGGGCTGGAGAGTCCATGATGACTTGTGTGGTAGTGACCATTTTCCCATCTTCCTTTCACTACCCCAGCGTCGATCCCATGAACGCCTGCCTAGGTGGGCATTTAGCAAGGCAAACTGGGAAACATTCTCCTCTGCTGCCACTGTTGCATCTCTCCCCCACAGTACCATCGATGTGGTGGTTGAGACACTGACTGCAGCGATTGTTTCCGCTGCAGAACGTACCATTCCTCGTTCGTTAGGGTGCCCCCGGCGAAAGGCAGTGCCTTGGTGGTCTCCGGAGGTCGCTGAATCCATTAAAGAATGTCGGCGGGCTCTTCAGCGACATAAGTGGCACCCGTCTTTGGAGAACCTCATTTTCTTCAAATGTCTCCGTGCTCAGGCACGGCGGCTCATCAAGAGGCGGAAACAGGAGCGCTGGGAGAGGTACGTTTCCACCATTGGTTCCCGTACTTCACCCTCCCAGGTGTGGATGAAGATTCGGCGCATCTTTGGAGTGCAGCACTCTACAGGTGTCCCAGGGCTTACCATCAACGGGGCGGTATCCACCGATGCTGATGCAATCGCCGAGCATTTCGCACAGCAGTATGTTCGGGCCTCTGCGTCGGGGAATTACCCGCCTGCGATTCGCGCGCTTAAACGCCAGGAGGAAGGCAAACGGCTTTCTTTTGCTTCTCGACACCCTGAGACGTATAACGCCCCATTTAGTTTGTGGGAACTCCAAAGCGCCCTGGTACAGTGCCCCGATACGGCCTCTGGGCCAGATGGCATCAACAATCAGATGCTCAAACACCTGTCCCTGGTCTGTCAGCGATGTGTTCTTGCCATCTTCAACCGCATATGGGGCGATGGTGTCTTTCCGTCGCAGTGGCGAGAAAGTACCATCATTCCGGTGCTGAAGCCTGGTAAGGACCCGCTTACTGTGGATAGCTATCGACCCATCAGCTTGACAAATACTCTGTGCAAGCTACTGGAACGTATGGTGAGTCGACGGCTGTGTTGGCTGCTCGAGTCTCGGGGTCTTCTGGCTCAGTGCCAGAGCGGCTTCCGTCAGGGCAGTTCCACCGCCTATACTTTGGTCTTTCTTGAGTCTGCAATCCGCACTGCTTTTTCCAGGTGCCAACACCTTGTCTCCCTCTTTTTCGACCTCTCCAGAGCATATGACACGACGTGGCGGCACCATATACTCGCCACGTTGCACGGATGGGGTCTCCGGGGCTCTCTCCCCATTTTTATTCAGAATTTTTTATCTGTTCGGACATTCCGCGTTTTAATTGGCACATCACATAGTTCACTTCATATCCAGGAGAATGGCGTTCCACTGGGCTCAGTATTGAGTGTGCCCCTTTTCCTTGTGGCCATAAATGGCCTTGCAGCAGCAGTTGGGTCGTCTGTCTCACCCACGTTATATGCTGACGATTTCTGCATCTTGTTCAGCTCCTCCACCATTAGTGTTGCAGAACGTGGGTTGCAGGGAGCCATACGCAAGGCGCAGGCATGGGCCCTATCTCATGGGTTTCAATTTTCTCCTGCAAAGACTTTTTTTATGCACTTTTGTCGGTGCTGAACTGTCCATCCCCACCCTGAGCTCTATCTTCAGGATGCCATTCTCAGGGTTGTTGACACTTACCGTTTTCTGGGATTGCTGTTCGATGCCCGGCTTACTTGGCTTCGACATATTCATCAGCTCAAGCGTCAGTGCTGGCAGCATCTGAATGCCCTTCGCTGCCTCAGCAACACAACTTGGGGTGCCAATCGTAATACGCTGCTGCAGCTCTACAAAGCCCTTGTGCTGTCCCGGCTTGATTATGGGAGTGTGGCGTATGGCTCAGCGTCGCCCTCAGCATTGCAACTGCTGCACCCCGTTCACCACTGTGGGGTTCGACAGGTGACAGGAGCATTCCGCACCAGCCCTGTGGACAGCATACTTGTGGAGGCAGGTGTACCTCCACTGCGATTGAGGCTCCAACATTTACTGGCCGCTTATGCTGCCCATGTTTTTAGCTTGCCTGGGCATCCAAACTATCGTCTCCTGTTCCCACAATCGGTCGTCCATCTTCCTGAACGTCGGCCCCGGTCAGGTTGTACAATCGCGGTCCACGTCAAAGAGCTTCTCTCTGGGCTTAGGGTTTTTACAGTTCCACCTCCTTTCCGGGCCACTTTGCGGACACCCCCATTGTGTGTTCCTCACCCTTGCCTTCGGCTCGACTTGGCACAGGGCCCGAAGGACTCCGTCCCTCCAGAGGCCTTCCGCTGCCGTTTTTATTCCATCTTGACCACGTATCAGGGCTCTGGCATTGTATACACTGACGGTTCAATGGTTGCTGGTCGTGTCGGATATGCGCTTACTCTAGGGGACCATTCTGAACAACGTTCCTTGCTGGATGGCTGCAGCGTTTACACAGCTGAGCTGGTCGCCATCTTTTGTGCCCTAGAGTATATCCGCTTCTGCTCAGGTGAGTCCTTTGTTATCTGTAGCAATTCCCTGAGCAGTTTACGAGCTCTCGACCAGTATTTCCCTCGTTCTCGTCTGGTGATGGCTGTCCATGAGTCCCTGCATACTCTTGCACGTAACGGCCGCTCTGTGGTCTTTGTGTGGACCCCAGGCCATGTTGGGATCCCCGGCAATGAGAATGTTGACCGCCTGGTGAAAGAGGCCATCAGTAAACCACCTCTGGAGATTGGCCTCCCGGCGACTGATTCGCGGGCACTATTACGCCGCAAAGTTTTCGAATTCTGGGACACTGAATGGCGCAACCTGCCCGTGCCAAACAAACTCCGTCGTATCAAGGAGATGACGACTGTTTGGCGGTCATCCCTGCGAGCCACCCGCAGGGACTCAGTCGTCGTTTGTCGGCTCCACATTGGCCACACCCGACTGACGCACAGTTATTTACTGTGTCGTGAGGATCCTCTTATTATGCGTTCAGTTAACTAAGTAGAAATTAGTAATATCTTATCTCAGTGAGGAACTTGAAACTTTCAGGACAGGTCAGGAGCATGTAGAGGTGCTCTTCCTCTACTTGAAAAGAACAGTTGACCACACACTGAGTAGATAGGTTCCTAGTAGAACAGTTCATAATGGGATGGAACCTCCGTGGTATACAGTCACTGTAAAGAAAACGTCTAAAGGAACAGAGATTACTGCATAATAGGTGTAAAACAAAGTGTAGGATTATAGATTGAGAGACGCTGGATGAAACATGTTTGGCTGTCAAGAGAGCAATGCATGAAGCCTTCAATGGCTACTGTAGCAGAATATTGTCAAATGACATTTCACAAAATCCAAATAAATTCTGGTCGTATGTAAGGGCTGTTAGTGGCACAAAAGTTAGTGTCCAGTCCCTAGCAAGTGAGACAGGAACTGAAATTGAGGGTAGCAAAGTAAAAGCTGAAATTCTGAACTCGATTTTCAAATGTTCCTTTGCAAATAAAAACCCAGGAGAACTGCTCCAATTCAATCCTCGTACACTGAAAAAATGAACGAAATAGGTATTAGTGTCAGTTGTGTTGAGAAACAGTTGAAATCATTAAACAAAGCTCCAGACCCCGATGGAATCGCAGTCAGATTCTATATTGAATTTGTGGCTGAGCTATCCTCTCTTCTCACTGTAATCTATCCAAAAAACCTTACCCAGTTTTTGGAAAAAGTTACAGATCACACCCGTCTACAAGAAGGGTTGTAGGAGTGACAAAACTACCATCCAGTAGCCTTGACATCGATTTGTTGTAGATTCTTAGAAAATATTTTGAGCTCAAACATAATGAGGTATCTCGAACGGAACTACCTTCTCAATATCAACCAGCATGGTTTTCAAAAACATAGATGATATGAAATCCAACTCTCACTTTTCTCACATAACTTGCTGAAAGCATTGGATCAAGGCAACAGGTAGATAGTGTTTTTTGATTTCCTAACAGTATTTGACTCTGTTCCACACCTACACTGACTGTGAAAAGTACGATCATATGGGGTATCAAGTGAAATTCATAACTGGATTGAGGACTTTTTGATAGGAAGGACACAGCATGTTACCTTGGATGGAGAGTCATCATCAGATGTAGAAGTAACTTCAGGTGTGCCCCAGGGAAGTGTGTTGGGGCCCTTGCAGTTCTTGTCCATTAATGACCTTGCTGTAAATCAGGATTTTTGCAGATGATGCAGTTATCTGTAATGAAGTGCTATTTCAGAGAAGCTGCATAAATATTCAGTCAGATCTTGATGAGATTTCAACATAGTGCAGTGATTGGCAACTTGCTCTGAATGTTTAGAAATGTATAAACTTAGTATCCTGTGACTATAATATTGGTGAGTCACTGTCGGAATCTGCCAACTCGTACAAATACCTGTGTGTAACACTTTGTAGGAATATGAAATGGCATGATCACATAGGTTCAGTTGTGGGTAAAGCAGGTTGTAGACCTTGGTTTATTGGTATAATGATGGGGAAGTGCAATCAGTCTACTAAAGAGATGCTTACAAGTCATTCGTGCGACCCCCCCCCCCCCCCCCCCCCACCACCACCCTAGACTATTGCTAAAGTGTGTGGGACTTGTACCAGATAAGACTAGCAGGAGACATTGAATGTATACAAAGAAACGCAGCATGGTCACAGGTTTGCTTAATCCATGGGAGAGTGTCACAGAGATACTGAAGGAACTGAAATGGCAGACTGTTGAAGACAGGTGTAAACTATCCCAAGAAAGTGTATTAGCAAAGTTTCAAGAACTGTCTTTAAATGATTACTCTAGGGATATACCACAACCCCCCCCCCCCCCCCCCCCCCACATATTGCTCTCACAGGGGTCATGAAGATAAGATTAGGATGATTACTGCTCACACGGAGGCATTCAGACAAATTCAGACAATCATTCTTCCACGCTCCATACATGAATGAAACAGCAAGAAACCCTGATAACTGGTACAATGGGACTTACCCTGTACCATGCACCTCCTGGTGGATTGCAGATTACAAACGTAGATGTGAACTGACAGTCTCTTACATGTGCATGAGGGAAACATCTAATCACCTTTATTTTACCAAGACAAAAATTATGATTTACTAAAGTTTCAAACCTTGACAGGAAATAATGGATTAGGCTGTCCATAAATTATAAACTAACATTATTGTGATGATGGAAAGTCTCATGTAAAGACGTGAAACAAATACTAACAAAGAGATAGAGGGGCTGGCCAGTACAGCCAATAGATACACAAAACATAACAGAAAATTTACGTATCGTAGCTTTTGGAACTTTGTTCCTTCATCAGGGAGGAGAGAGGGGAAAGAAGGGGAAGAAGAGAAAGTGGATTCAGTTACTCACAACCCAGGTTATGAAGCAACAGGGTAGAGGTAAACAGGGAGGGTAGCAAAGATGGAGGCATGGGTGTATATTCTACAGTATGTCAACTTGTTGCCTTGACCTGTTTGATCACCAGGTCTGGCTCCAATTCAGTGCACACGGGACATCATCGAACAACTCCAGTGTCTCCCAAAAACAGCATTAACCATCCCTGTTTTGATGACAATGTGAAACAGGCATGGAACTTCATCCCACAAACTCATATCCAGCACAATGCATGCATGTTTGCATGCTTACATTTGGGCAGTTACACTGGATTTCAATGTATTAGTGTATCACATTTGCAATGGTGTATCTCGCACTTATATTATCCTGTGATCTTGCAGCATTAATCACTTAAATAAGTTACTTAGACATATATGTTCCTGAAATTTCATTACTCTACGTTAATTGCTTTTTGGTGTTGCAAATTTTTTTTTTTTTGCAGTGTACATGATGACTACAATAATACATTATAATGTTTCTCCAGTGGTTTCAACATTAACTTTTTAACAGAAAAGATTTTGCTTACAGTTCATTTTTTAGTTAACATTTCTAAACTTTTTAACAATCCATATTAAAGCTAGCAATAGTAACTATATTAATAATTGCTGCTGTAAACAGTTACACATATGGACATCAGTTTTGAATAATGGGTTTTGAGTGTAAATAATGTTTTATGTAAGTGTTTGTATTGATACTTAAAATTAAATGTCATGTAATGAATGTCCAGATACTCATATAAAAAGTTTTGTTGGATCAAGTTATTTACGAACGCGATGTACTGTGTTCTTCCATTAGAGAATGAGACTGTATTGTTTATCGGTTTCATTACAAAATGCTAATAAGCTTTTAGTTAGAAAACCTTCTATAACTAGAATTATTAATATGAGAAAAATAGGAACAGTGAAAGAACGGAAGATCAGTTGCAGAAACAAGAGTAGCTCTGAGTTGCAAGAGTGGTTGCTTTTCCCACACATGTAATTAACTGGCATTATCGCCACTATTAACTTACCATGGTTTCACATCTCATCTGTTCATTGTTCCCCATGTCCTGCCCTTCTGTTCCCCCTTCCTATTAGATCATATATGCCTCTGTTACTGTAATCGGTATGTAAACAATAATTATCACATGACCTTTTTTTGTTACAGGTTGTAATATTTGACATTGCAGCTTTTGAAAATGGAGCAGGATGTTGTGCCCTCTCTCCTATTGGAGTGTTTCTCTGTGATCAGAATTGGAGGCAGACAATTCACTTGAACGTCTTGACGCGCAGGTCACCGAAGTGTCGTCAAATCGAAAGACCTGCACCAGGCGAACGGTCTACCCGACGGGAGGCCCTAGCCACACGACATTTCCATTTTTACTTGAACGTCCATTGCTGTTGTTGATGTCTTTGAATCGTGTTGGTTCTTTGTGATTAATAAAAAAATTATACAATCCAATGGTTTCTTCGCCTTGTCTTTAAAAATTCCAGACCTATTGTGCAAACACATATTTTGAGAGTTATACATCTGAGCCTTCTTGTGGAAAGTGCGTTTCACACATACTTTCAAGATAAATTGAATAATGACCCCCATTTTGTGTGTTGGGGAAGATAATTTGATACAGCTAAATGCATATACGGGTACACACATTTGCTCGCGCCTGAGACAAAGTGAGAGTGATTCAAAGGAAGAATTCACTACTTTTTACCTACTTTCTGAATAACTCGTACTTTCGTCAGAAATGTCACACTGCAAAGTTGATTAGGTAAAGGGACAAAAATGAGAGTAAAATATAATTTGAATATCAGAAAAAATAACCACTTAGTTTCCAGAATGAGATTTTCACTCACCACTTAGTGTTTGTGTAATACTTTACGGCAAGCGTAAAATTAATTTTTAAACATTGGGAAATCTGGGATGGAATAACAATAATATGGAATAGGATAGCTTTCTGCTCCCCACCTAGAGGAGACACTGAGTGGCAGACTGGCACATTGAAGAAAGATTTTTAGATATTAGAAAGTATGGGACAGCCCTCATCAAGCAGGTGTGGTGGTGTGAGGCTGGGGTGGGAGCAGGTAAAGGCCTAGATATGTGAGACAGAGAGACTAGCAAAGGTTTAGGTAACGGGGTTTACAGGAGTGAAGAATATGCCGCAGCTAAAGTTTCTACGTTTCGTTCCTGTGGCCCCACACCTCAATGCCCTCCCCTGCTCCCATTCCAATCTCACACACTGTTACTGTCCCCCTAGTACACTTCTCTCTGTCTGTCCACCTTCACACTCCCAACCAGCAGAGACTCCCTATGCTGAGGTGGGCTCTGTCCATTAGATTACACTCGTAAGATAAAAATAAACATTATGCAGCATGAAAGAATTATCTGTGTGGGATGGAAATATGTAGATGTGACGTACGTGCACAGACAAAAAAAAAAAAAAAAAAAATTACAATGTCAGAAAAATTGATTGATTAATTCAAGATAAAGAGCTTCACAAATTGAGCAAGTTGGTTCACCTCTGACTCTTGAGCAAGCTTGGCATTGATAGATTTGTTGGATGTCCTACTGAGGGACATCAAGCCAAATTCTATCCAAGTGGCGCATTGTATTGTCTAAATCATGAGCTGGTTGGGTGGCCCTGCCCATAATGCCCCAGACATACTCAGTTGGGGAGAGATCCCGTGACCTTGCTGGCAAAGATAAGGTGTGGCAAGTATGAAGACGAATTGTGTGTGGGCAGGCATTATCTTGCTGAAATGTAAGCAAATGATGGCTTGTCATGAAGAGAAACAAAATGGGGTTTATAATATCGTCAACAGATGTCTGTGTTGTAATGGTGACACAGATGACAACCAAAGGGGTCCTGTTATGAAAAGAAATGGCACAGTAGACCATCAGTCCTCGTTTGGCTGTATGGCAGCCAGCAGCCAGGTTGGTATCGCACTGCTATCTGGTGTGCCCCCAGGCATGTCCCTGGTCTGGAATTGCATTGACTGGAATATAATTGGCTTCAGTGATGAATCCCACTATGAACTGAGCCCCAATGATCAGCACAGATGTGTCTGAAGGCGCCCCAGACGGTGGGATGCCACCGTGAATGTCACATCCCATACGGTCCAACTACCAGGACTGATGATCTGGGGTGCGATTTCTTTTCCTAACAGATCCCTTTTGGTCAACAGACGACTATGCTGTAGGGGTGACATGGATGCCCCCCCTACAGCATAGTCGTCTGTTGACAATACTGTACATCCTATTTTGTTTCCCTTCTTGGCAAGCCATACATTGCTTACATTTCAGCAAGATAATGCCTGTCCGCACACAGCTTGTCCTCGTGCTTGCCAAACCCTAGCTTGGCCAGCAAAGTTGCTGGATCTCTCCCCAATTGAGAATGTAAGGAGCATTATGGGCAGGGCCATTAGACCACCTCGGGATTTTGACTATCTACCGTGACATTTGAATAGAATTTGGCATGATGTCCCTCTGTTGGACATCCAACAACTCTATCAGCCAGAGCCAAGCTTGTATAAGGGCCAGAGGTGGACCATCTCATCCAATTTGTGATGCTCTTTCTCTTGAATAAATCATCCAGTTTTTTCTGAAACTGTAATTATTTTTCTGTCTTCACATGTATGTCACATTTACTGATTTCAGCCCTATTTGGTATTTGGATAATTCCTTCAGTACCTAAGTGTTTTTTTTGAGTATATAGTATCTGACAGTTTTTTTTTTCAGTATGCTTGTCTGCTGCCCATTGCCTGCTCTAACTGGTGAGTAGCAATCTGTCCTATTTCATATTGTTGGAATTAACTTTTGACACTCAATATTTATGATGCAAGCAAACTGTTATTGCCACTTGACATGATGGTGAATGGTACTCTGTTAGCCATTGGCACAAATGGATTGACATGATAAAACAAGGGTCCACAGCTTTTACAAACTTTTTGGATGTGATAAATACAGCTTACTGCTGTCAATACTTTTGTTAATTACAATATTGATCGTTTGTTATTTTCAAGCATACATGTCAGGTGCCACGACACCTTTGAATTACTGCAAATGGACAAAGATGACCAGACTCATTTCTCTTAAGTAGAAACAACTATTGACAAGAGAAGAAACTTGATGTCATTCAAATCTACTTTTTCATTGGTAGAGATCTTTCACTCATGGGATTAGCAGCAGAGATTAAAAAGAAGCAGCAGCAAACAGATCCAAGGCATCCATTGTTTGGAACTCATGTTCTTCCATCACAACTCCTTATAATAGTATCAGCTCTGGAGAACTAAGTCCCGATTCATTTTCTTGTAACAAAATAGACTGCCATTACCTTGCAGTTAAAAATGGGAAGCTTTACATGAATGTCCTACATGCAGTTTTTTTATACTTGTGCTCTTTGAGTTCCTGTCCTAGAATACATTAAAATATTAAAAAATGTGTAAATTAATCTTTGAAACAATCCAAACCTTTCAATGGAAACCAGGAAAGACTTACAAACATTATCATTAAAAAAAAAAAAAAAAAAAAAATCAAGGAAAGGTAATGTAAGGAACAATCAGGAAAAGTCCGCTGTACCCTTCCTGTTGTGTACTGTGTTATTGTTATTCTTAATTTTTTAAAATTTGATAATGGCCATTAAAGACCACGCAGAATAGCAATTGCACATTACTAGAAGCTGCCTTTGCATTCTTCCTCCAACAGCCCGTTGTATTTGCTCAGCGTAGAAGCCTTTAAAGTTGTAACTCTGGTCGGTCTGAGACGCCGCCTAGATTTAATCCAGCCTGTCAAAGATCCCTTTGTCATTCCCCTGAACTATGTCAGAAACTTTAGGGTTCTTTCCAAGAGTATTAAAAATCTGTTTTGTCAACCTGACCTTCAAACTTTCGTCTTCCTGACTCGACAGGTGCAGGCAGTATTTCTCGATTTCTGAACAGCTTTTGACTTAGTGCCAGATTGATGCTTATTATCAAAATTGCTACCGTGAGGGGTATCGAGTGAAATTTGTCACTGTAATTGAGGATATTTTGGTAGGAATGACTTACATGTTATCTTGGCTGGGGAGTCATCATCTGATGTAGAAGTAACCTCAGATGTGTCATAGAGAGGTATGTTGTGACCATTGCTGTTCATGTTCATGTACATTAATGACTTTGCAGACAATATTAATAGTAAAGCACTCTTTTCACAGATAGTGCATTTATCTAGAATAAAGTGCAGTCTGAAAGAAATTGTACAAACATTCATCAGATCTTGATAATTTCAAACTTTCTTTTAAATGTTCAGACATGTAAAATCGTGCATTTTGCAAAGTGAAGAAAACGCAGTGTGGTATGACTACAGTATCAGGGTGTCTTGCTTGGATTAAGTCTATTCGTACAATTACCTGGGTGAAGCACTTTGTAGGGATATGAAATGAACAGTCATATGGGCCTACTCAGGGGTAAGGCAGGCGAAAGAGTGAGATTTTTTTTTGTAGAATACCATAGAAATGCAGTCATTCTACAAATCGTTTGTATGATCCATCCTAGAATATTGCTCAAATGTGTGGGACCTGTATCAAAATGGATTAATGGGGAATTGAACGCATGCAGAGAAGGGCAGATCAAATGGTCACAGGTTTGTTTGACCCAAGGGAGAGTGTCACAGAGATGCTGAAATAACTGAATTGGCAGACGCTTCAGGATAAGATGTACACTATCCTAAGAAAGTATGCTTACCAAAAGACGACTCTAGGAATATGCTACAACCTTGTAACTATTGCTCCCATAGGAACCATGAGGACAATATTAGATTAATTACAGCATGCAGAGAAAGATTTAAATGGTCTTGAAACATGAACAAGCTTTAATATCTGGTACAGTGAGATGTACCCTCTGTCATACTCTTCATAGTGGTTTGCAGAGTGTGGATGAACATGTGGATAGCATCATCAAGAACGCAATCAATGTGTATCTGAAACTTGAGCTTCTCCTAGTGTGTAGTGTCACAAACGTTTTGACATTATTATACATACGTCTGCCACTGGGGCAATCACAGGTAATGACTAATTTGGCAGTAATATGCAGTGCTAGATTTGTTAAAAGAAAAAAAATAGACTTCTTAACATGTATTTATGGTAAGTAGCACTCTATCATTTCCTATATTTCTAAGTTCCTACCGAGAGTTTCCGTAGTTTGATTTAGACTTCTGAAAAAGTTATAACACTTTTCTGAGCTTTTTAAAAGTGTGAATACAACATTTGCATCTTACCGCTTCAACTAGAGCAAAAGTTCTATTGTACCACATCTCAAAATCTTTGGGTCCAATTTTTTTCGTCATCAGCGGTATACTGTCACAAATCAAGCCTTAGTTATGTGTATTGTTAGATTTTGTTTATTATTATTTATGTGGGGTGCATGAACAATGCAGCTGACTGGGATTCACCTGCTGCAAGTCATAGACTGACCGCTGCTGTGTTCACTGCCTGGGTCAAAGGTGCTGAAAGGATGTGCTCATTGATGCTATGGAGACACTGTTCTGTGTTTTATTTTAACGACAATTATTGTCAGTTTTTTCTTGTTTTGTTTATAAGAAAGGAATGAGGACATCATTAGATCTTTTGAAGAGTACACAACATAAATCACAAAATGTTATTTCTGTATTAGCAAAAAATTGGACTACATTGTATGATAGAGATGGAAAAGAAACCGTGATTAAATTCTTTCTGTGTTAGATTCCTGAACCTGCCGATCTTTGAGAGAGAGAGAGAGAGAGAGAGAGAGAGAGAGAGAGAGAGAGAGGGGGGGGGGATGGGATGGGATTTAATTGTATCTCCCCATGCAGCCGTAGCATTTTGGCATGTCGTACATTGGTCAGATCATCAGTAGCTTGGAGGACTCGTATGTAGGACAAAAATCAGCAGCTGTAAAAGGCAGATTTTTTTTCCAACTACAACCAATTCCTCCATTTTACAACAGCATAAATGAATGCAGCTCTTTTTCCCCAAATTTGCTGCTTCAGAGTATTACCGTCATAATGAAGTCTTTTAAGAATTAGGGGCACAGACAGATTAATAAATACAAAGAAAAGCAGGAATATTCAATTTGCTCGAGGCTACCAAATGAAAGAAGAAAGGGGGGTAGGGAGGAGAAAACAAGATCACGTAAGAAAGAAATAAACTGCTGATTGTTTGCATCATTCCTAGACTCAAAACCCTAAGCGAAAGAAACAGTGATGATAGCATTGATTTAAAATGATGTCAGAAAAGACGGCAGCTAATTCTAGGTGATGCTCCATAAAGCCATGGTCTCACGTTGTCAAACCCCTGCAGGATTGTTTGAGGGACAATGATTTGACATTGATTGTTAACTCAAAAAGGCAATGCATCTTTGACTGAAGAAACAATCAAAAATATATTCTTTTAATGGAATATTTACATTGCAGTGTACTGATCTGAGAAACATACTGAAAAGAAACATGACTATGTTGAGAAATTTTCATTTTGTATTTTCTTATATTTGTAACCACAGTACATGAAAAAAGTGACACTCGACATTTGAGTTAACTGAAAGATGAAAGATTAGGGTTTCATGCCCTGCTGATCCTTGTCCCCAAACGGGGACAGCCCGCAAACAGAATTCTACCAACCAGCTTGGACTGAAAACATAACACACAAGAATCGTGCCCGTGAGTGTAGATGACACTCGGAATATCACGCAACACGGATACCCGAGGATGGTGTCTGTCAGAGCAGATTGCAGATGAAGCACGAAGGCAGAGGGAACAAATTACAGACCTGCTCCATCTGACGGTCAGTCTCAAGTAGCACTTTGTAAAAGCAACAACTAATGTCACCGAAATATGCGAGGAAGACAATGATGTCCGACTGTGCAAAGGACAACTCAGGAATTTCAGCAAACTTCTGGAAAAACCTGAAGAATTAAATTGACAGAAACCTGTTCTGGATTGGTAACTTACAAAATAAAACATTTTCAATCTCTGGACAAGTCACACACAAGAAAGATAATAGGCCTTTAAAAAAGAGGATACCATACAGTGTAAAGCTGAAACATGTAAATTGGTCTGGCCAATATGCTCTACACCTGAGCAAAAATGTCAATGAAGTGGTGCACCTTTTAGGAACTGTTAAAAAAGTGTCATTTTACATCAATGAACACAGCAATGACAGCCTGATCCTAGGAGAAAAGAGCTGATACACACTATTTATTTAAGAATGAACACTTCACCTCAACTTTTCACAGCACGGGACCATCAAAAATTGAAACAATAGAGCAACACAGAGGACACTACCACACAGCTGGGGGAGGGCACAGAGAGAGAGAGAGAGTTTAATGACCTACTTACTCACTTTTTACTGGCAACAAGATAAGAGTGCAGGTGGTGTCATATCAAAATTGTAGAGAACATGCACGAGAAAAAGTTTTAACAATAGCAAATTAACGTACTTGCTAGTGCTTATTTTTTGTTTTAAATATCTCTCTCAAACTGATCAGGTATTGGAAAAAGAAAGATAAATATTTTGAATTAAGACTTAAAACAGGATGGAAACGGGTACCATACTGGCCTGAATATAAGATACACCATTTCTACAAAAAATGTCCCATAAAAACTGGGACTTTTATGAATCATAGAAACCTCAACTGTAGTGCTTTTTCTTAAGTTTGAAATGAAACAAAAATATCACTACAGTTTGTAAATCAATTGTTGTGTATGAGGTAGCAATGCAAACATTCTCTTTGTTGCTATCCCATTTAGGTAGTGACTACAGAGGGATCCAGAGAAGTGTAGACATTTTCTGATTGTTATTACCTTTGGAACAAAGTGTTATATGGCTGCAATTTTGAGTGGTAGCATAAACCACTGTTTTCCCAACAGATCTTGTCGTGTGGGTTTCCAGCAGATGACAATGCAGCACTGAATGAAATACAACTATTGTTTGAGCAATGCAAGGCTGTACTGAAACAACAATTTATTGTATTTGGTATAAATTTTAAGCAGACAATACTGTTTAAAATGTGCACAAGGAAAGGTCCTCCAAACAAGAACATCAACCTCCAGGTTCCAGCACTGCTGTATTGCAACATTTTTCTAGATCATCTCAAAAATCTATGAAGCAGGATGTATGGGGAAGTGGGGTAAGCTGATCAAGTGCATGATAAATTCTGAAGACTGCAAAGTGGAAAGTGTACATTCCAAGATTATTTCACACTATGAATGAGGACAACCCCAATCGAAGGATGGAGCACTACGAGTGGTCTGAAGGCATGCTTCACGAAGATGATGGTTTGCAGGGAAGGTTATCTGGCCTAATGAGGCACAATTCAACCTGAATGGTAATGTAAACTGTCATAGCTGCATGTATTGGGCTGCTGAAAATCCTCATGTTCACATGGACAAACATGTTACTTCACATGGTGTTACTGTGTGGTGCGGTCCGTCATAGTATTGTTTCTCTGACCCATTCTTCTTTGAAGGTACATAACTGGTGAGGTGTATCATATGCTGCAAACATTGATTTTATTAGCCATCCAAGAGGTGTTTGGAAACAAAAGATTTTTAGCTACAAGACTGTACTCCGCCTCACCACCACAGAGATATCAGATCCTACTTAGATGAAAATCTACGTGGGCGACGGATAAGTTGAAGAGGAGCTGTCAAGTGCCCACCAAGGTCACGGGACCTTACAATTCTCGACTTCTACCAATGGGGGACCTCGACAAACAAAGTTTACCAACAGAACCCAGCTACACTGAATGAGATATGAGAAACCATCAAGACATTCTGTGCAGCTACCACACTGGCAACACTGACAGCTGTACTTCAGTCAACAATTCAGCAACATTGATGTTGCTTGGCTGCTAACAGGTGTCACTTTGAACACACAAAATGATCTTCCTCCCATGCAAGAATTTTGACACTATGCCATTTTGTTCCATCAATATTGACTATCAAAGAGAGTCTACATTTTTCTGGACCCCTCTGTATTACCATTCTCACAGTTTCACTATTTTAGACAATGGGACAGGCACAGTTTTTCTCTAACTAAAGAATATAATTTATTCTTCACCAATGAAGCACAACATTGAGAGAAAATTTTGGAATTTGGTACAGTTACGTTGCAAATTTCAAACTCACAGTTATTCATCTAACAGATGTGCTTTTTAAAGGTACGGTTCAAGAAATGCTGCACATGCAATGCCCGGGATTGTAGCGACGGCACTGTACTTTGGGAGGAGAGTGACAAAAATACTGACAGTGACAAAACAATGAATGTTAGTGAAGTTAAGAGTGTCTTACATGAAAACTGCAACTGAAAGCTTTGTTTTGGTGTGTAATTTATCTACAGTGTACTACAAAAAAAAGTGGTTAAGGGTAAATCACATTTTGAAAAGCTTTTGTAAATGGGCAACTTGACAAATTATTTTTAATTAAGTTTCTCTCTTTTTCGAAATTAAAGGTGCAACTTATATTCAGGCCAATTCGATGTGTATATAATTTATGATAACTACGAACAGACTTTTAAATTTGCCTACGTCACACCAGGTATACTTAACTTATTTCACTGACCCACACAGATGCTCATGTCCGGTGGAAGTCTCCTCTAGTTCCCCCACTTTTGGTCAGAAGCATTATTTCAGATATCACAATGTCATGACTCACAGCTTTGCACATATCGTACACTGTTAAGGCAGACACCGATACAGCAGTGAGAGCTTCCATCTCCACGCCCGTCTGCCCTCTACACTTTGCTGTGCCAGTTATAATCACACAGTTGAGAGCAGAGTCCAGTTCAATGTCCACAGCCACAGAGGAGAAAGATATATTATGACACAGAGGGATAAAACTGGACGTCTGCTTGGACCACACAATTCCCGCCAGGCGAGCAACGCTAAGTACGTCACCTTTATTCAGGCCATTTTCTCGTACGAGTTTCATCAGTTCGGGTCCCACAAAAACCTTTGCTCATGCTGTAGCAGTCCGTTCTGTCACCAGCTTCGAACCCATGTCGACCATTTTCGCCCTGCCGGTCCGGTCAACATGAGTCAGACTTCCAGACTGTGCTCCCAAACTGCAGAAACGGCAAGAGAAGACAGAGGGCTGTGCTCTGTGTGTTTGTCTTGTTAGGAGTCCTGCATTGCACATAATGCTTGGGGTACAGGGAAGCAAAAGAAACTGTTTTCTAGATTCAGTCACTACACTCAAATTATGTGACAACAACTGAGACATCTGTGTATCCAAAACAAACAGGGGCGAAATGTTGGTGTCTGAGAAGAAGTACTTTTGAAAATCTTGTTTCTGAAGGTTTAACAACTTCCAACTCTGTGCCTTCACGACATCACTACAGCCATCAAGTTCAGTGCCACCTGGAACAAAAATACAAGCTGTAACAAAGAACTCTTCATAATCTGAAAATAGGTTAACTACAAAAGAATTTTTAAGCATTTGTGTTGAAACACCCCCGATTAATTCCTTTACTGGATTTTGGGTAATTTACCGAAGCCACCAAACAGTTAATTATTATGATATATGACCGTGTGCTTAATGGATGAAAGGCTATTGGTTGTTCTGCGAATGTGGCTGTTCTGAGACAGAATAGCTAATGATTGAAAGTTTGTCTATTATTAAGTATCACAAAGGTTGCGATGTACAGCTGATATATATTTCCTACTAACACACAAATTCTGAGGCAGTTGCTACCTTTGCCTTACACGTCTAATTGCGGTTATCTCTTTTTACTGATTGCTGATTTTCAGTACTTTGTCACACGCAATGCTGATGGTTAACATTCACAACAATCCTCACTGCAATCCATGGTTGTTGCTGGCCGACGCGGTTGACGTGAAACACGTAATTCGGCACTTGTCACTTTCTGTTTCTTATCACTCGCGAATCGGCATTAGTGAGAGTCAACCCCACGACGATCAGGGGGACGTGCTCACTCGTCATACTCCAGTGAATTTTACCGTTTACAACTCACTCGACCACCATTCTTGCCCGTCTTTCCCACTCTACTTCTCACTCGACACTCTACCATACTACTGTGCACTCAGCACTAGTCTCACTGCCTACTGCAGCGCTCGACAATCGACTCCTGTCCGCTATCGACCTGGGCGTCAGATACTAGCGTCTATGTTTGTGGGATCACGGATCCCTTACAGTGTTCAAGACAAGTTCTTTGAACCTTAATGATCTGTGATGATTCTTTTCTTTCCTAAGCTAAGGTCGAAAATCTGTTTTGTCTGCAGAAGTGTGCAATATGAATATTACATAAAGTTGATAGGAACATCTCACATAAATCTCCTCAGTGGCTGTAGATTTCACAATCTTGCAGGAGTGGATACAAGTGGAGGTCATAGCAATGATGATAACTACCAAACACTTCCCAAACAACATATTATACTGGGGTGCCCTTAAGAAGGCAGCAGTGTGGTGCATTCTGTGCAGAAAGAGATGGGGAATGTTTTATGGTGCTGTCTGTGTGTTCTCTCTCTCTCTCTCTCTCTCTCTCTCTTTCTCTCTGTCCCACAACTCACATTTCAGCCACTTCCAACCCTCGTATCTGGCACAGGCCACTGTGTCTGCTTCTGACTCTGCCTAGTAGAATTTATGCGGTCGGAAAGCTATCGCTGTTGCTTTCTAATGTAATACTTGTCATGTTTCCTTTATGCCAGCCATTGTGAACACTAATGGCTAAGTAACCTCACCATACCTAAATGCGTTGTATCGTACACGCACTGCAAAATGCACACTACAGACAGATGTGGCAGAATGACACGATGTCTTTATATTTTTTACTTCACCAATTTCCAAATGCACACATAACTTTTGGAGAAGGAGGTAGCGTGGAAACAGAAGTGTGTCAAAAATGCCAAGTTCTTCCAGCAATGACAAGCTACATGTAATAAAGGACACTTTTCAGTTGCTCGTGCTAGGGTCTGCCCACAAGGACATGCTTTTGGTCTGATTGACAACATTCCAGCTGGGTAAAGCTGCACACCACTGGGTTGAACATACCAGCTGTCAACAACAGATCCGATACAACAACAACAGAAAGAATGACTTCCCGAACACAGTTGGAAATCACTGATAGAAACAGTATTCCCCTCATTCACATGTGTTTGCAGACCTCTGTTCAGTCATAATGTTTATTGAAATAATGATGGTGAGCACACACTTTGACAGAGTTCAACTTGGTTGTTACGTGATTGTTCAGCTTTTTCCTTCTTTGCTCCTCCCTTTTCTCTTCCCAAAATCTTTTCATTCTTTGACTGTGTTCTTGTTTCCTTTGATATGTACATATTTTCTCTGTTTTCTTCCTTTCCTTTACTTCAAGTTTTATGTTCATAATTTTGTTTCTGAATTTGTCTCTTTCATTCATCATTTCCATTCTGATTCCTGCTTGTTTGTAGCCTTCTTCTATTTCTTGAAACCAACTGGTTTTTTTGATTAAGGCATTTACTACATCCTAAATCCCTTTGTGAATCTGTCGCTATTCATTGTGTGTATGTGTCCACAGAATGTTAGTCGGTGTTTTCTGATTGTGACTGAGTCTGCCTCTGTGTTCATATAATTCTCTGGTTGATCTCTTCATTCATATACCATCTCTGTGCACTGCTCCTAAAAATTTTCTGAGGATTTTGCATTGTATTCTTTCTGCTTTGTGGTGCCTGGTCCTCAGATTGTGGTCATTTCTGATGCGAAGAGTGCTTCTGATACTATAACTGTATTGTAGTGCATGTGTTTGCCTTGTACTGAAATGTTTCTTTTATTATAGTGTGTCCATGTCAGTTTGTACACTTTCTGAAGTTCTTTTGTTTGTTCTATGTTTTCTTCCTTCTTTGATCCACCTATTTGTATTGTTACTATTATATTGAATAATTTAATATGTTTTTGTGTGTTTATTATTGTTATTAAAATTGTAGATGTCTGTCGTATGCTAACAGCGAGGTTGCTAGCGAGTTGCATTTTTGAGGGAAGCTGGGCGAGGGAGGGTGGAAACAATAACAAATCGTCACTCCCCCCGTAGCAAGACTGCAGCACAAGAGGCAGGAGTGCCATCTGTTCCCTTCGACGTTTCTGTCTTGCTTTGCCACCTATCAGTAAGTGATGAACCAGCTAAATCTGGACTTTGCTGCCACAAATCAAGAAGCAATGGCTCGGAGACAGCATGAGCTCATTGTCCAACTGACGGGTGGAAGCAACACAACAGCAACAGCAACACCAACACCAGTCACACCACCAGTGAATATACTAGAGAGGCCCTCAATATCACCGCAGTAGTCCTCGAGCTGGAAGTGTGAGCTCCGTGGAACAAAGATGGACCTTGGAAGCTGGTGGGTCCAAAATGCAATCAGCAGCAACATACACGAACAACTGAGCCTACTGACTCACACGGCAAATGCAGCGTGCTTTTACCAACACCAGTTCCGAGCATCGGTAATATGAGGGACCATACAAACAATTCTGCAGCACCTCAACTACACAACACTACCCCAGCCGCTACGCAGAACACTACACCGACTGGCTTCCCACTGGTCAAAGTACACAATTACACTTGCCTTGGCAAGCTAAACAATACATTTGTAGAATCCCACGAACGCTGACTGCAAATTTGTATGTCCGTCTGGTTATTTGACCTGTTGTGCTGCCATTCGCAAACAGCATTCCTGGAGGTGTTTTCCTACAGGATAACACTTGCTCACATACTGCTGTTGTAAGCCAACATGCTATAGTGTGTCAACATATTGCCTTGGCTTGCTCGATAACCAGCTCTACCTCCAATCGAGCACATATTGGACATCATCTGATGACAGCTTCAACGCATCCACAAACATCATTAACTGTCCTTATATTGGCCAACAAAGTGCAACAGGCATGGAACTCCATTCCACAAACTGACACATGACACGTGTACTACAGCGTACCAGAATTTACATTTACATTTGCTGTGGCTTATCTCACACTTACATTGATCCCTGATCCTGCAACATTAATCACTTTACATATGTTGTCTCAACAAATATATTCCTGGTATTTCATTACTCTACATTAATTATTTTTTGGTGTTGCAAATTTTTCCGTCAGTGTACCTGTCCTTTCTTTAACCATCCCTGGTGCAATGCAGAATTTTCTTCCCAGTAGCGAGAAAATGCTGTTATTCCAATTTTGAAATCAGATAAATTGCCTCTTCAAACGGACAGCTGTCGTCCAGATTGTTTACTCAGTGTCCTGCAAGTTACTTGAACATATGGTTAGTCGAAGGCTGTATTGTGTCCTTGAATCCCCGGGTCTTTTGGCTTCGATCCAGTGTGCTTTTCGCCAAGGGCGCTCTACTGAAGATAATTTAGTCCACTTGAAGTGTGTTATCTGAACAGATTTTGCTCAGCATCAGTTCCTTGTTGCAGTTTTCATTGATCTGCATATATATCTTATGATACCACATGGTGCCATAACGTCCTTGCCACCTTAAAGGAGTGGGGCCTCCATGGTCCACTCATGATTTTTATCCAGAACTTTCTTCCATGTCACACTTTTTGGGTACAGGTTGGTGCCTCCTGTAGCATCCCCCCCTGCAGGAGACGGGGCTTGCACAAGGTTCTGTTTTGAGTGCCGCTCTCCTTTATGTGGCTATCAATGATCTGGCGGCAGCTGCATGACATATGGTGTCCCCATCTTTTTTGTTCGTCCGCGACGCCTATTGCTGGAGGCAGAATGCAGGGAGCAATACACTAAGCACAATCCTGCGCTTTCACTCATAGCATCCATTTTTTGGCTGCCATGACCTACGTTATGCATTTCTGCCATTGTGTTTTTTAGGACCGGTCTTTTATGCCTAGTTGACATGGCTTCCCCGTCTTTGTCAACTAAAGCAGACATGTAGGTCGCACCTGAATGCTCTTCTATGCCTCAGCGACACCGACCGCGGTGTGGTCCACTCTAGTTTGGTATGGCTGAATGCAGCATTGGTGCAGTCACACCTAGATTACAGGAATATCTCATATGACTTTTTATCAGCTACGACATTACGCCTGGATTCGATACACTATTGTGGGGTAAGACTGGTAACAGGTGCCTTTGGACTAGGCAGCAGTTCCACTATTGTGGGTTCTGCACCATCAAAAATTGATGGCAGCTGCTCGCCCATAGTACCCTAACTGTCATCTCCTCTTTCCAGATACGAGATTTACCTCCGAAAACGGCAACACAGGTCTGGGGTTACGATCACCAAGTTTGAGCCTTGGTCCAGCACACAGTTTTAATCTGCCAGGAAGTTTCATATCAGTGCACGCTATGCTGCAGAGTGAAAGTCTCATTCTAGAAAACTCTTTAACTGTAATTCTCTTTACATATTGGCTATTTTCTTCTTATATGGGGGACATGGTCTCATCTGAGAAGTGAAAGCAAGCCTGTAAAAGAAAGAGGGGTGGGGGCAGTTCTCAATTCTTGAGCAGTGACACTCTTTTTTATTTTTTTTTTTTAAAAAAAAAAGAAAGATCCTTTGTAATTTGGGTGAGTTTATGTTCAATCCTTGCACCCAATTTACTCTTTCATCTACCTACTTTTTTTCTCGTCTAGCAGAACGATATTTATGACCGTTGCTTAATACCTGTTTGTATCACTTACACTGCTGGTATTTATGAATTCTTTAGCATTTGACTCCGGAAAGACCATTTTTCTTTGTAGTGAGGTCTTGCCAACAGCAAATTTTCTGGATGGAAAGTTGCCAATCTGCTCATATACTTTAAAATTTAAAAGTAAATCTAGCAATGCTAGAATGTATACAAAATACTGATATACCCATTATCAAGTTGTTGTTTAAAGATTCGCGACTTTTAAAACTTACGTAGATTATCTTTTTCATGATAGAACTTTACATAAGAAGTTATTAAGAACATTGTGAATATCACATGATGAACAATTGAATGACTAAAGCAGTGTTATCAACCCTCATTCATTGACACATGTAATAAATTCATCGAGGCAGTGAAGTCCAGAGCTGTTGTAAAAATTTCTTAAATTAAAAGTATATATTACCTAATGAAGGTAGTATTTTGGGGTGAAAGAGCACAATAATTATTATTTTTGGAATGTAATAATTCACTATGGCTTCATTTTAATTCTAATAAGTTTCACACTGTAATGAAACATTGTCTAAATGCCTCTCTCTCTCTCTCTCTCTCTCTCTCTCTCTCTCTCTCATTTGTTATAACTTACCGCTGTTATTTTGTATTTGTATTGCAGTCATTACATTAAAATTGGCTATATTGATTCTGCAATTTATACTATTAT
Source organism: Schistocerca americana (assembly GCF_021461395.2). Lineage (NCBI taxonomy): Eukaryota > Metazoa > Arthropoda > Insecta > Orthoptera > Acrididae > Schistocerca > Schistocerca americana. Next base: position 22,072,042 of record NC_060130.1, read on the forward strand.
GTTATTGCTAAGAATTGATTTAAAGAATAAACGTATATATTTATTTGTAAGATTTTGTAAATTTATACCACTGGAACTCTTTCAAAATATTTGATTGCGTAATACTGCCAATAAATACAATGACTTTCTTTCTTCTGTTTATGATTGTAATAGATGTTGGACACGTTGATTCCAAGTATGTTATACAGAAACGCAGTGAATTTTTACTAAAGGCAAAACTATGTGTTCGAAGAATTGTGGAGAGGAGGGTACGTGATGTATTTTAAGTAGGTTATAAAGAGTGACTATAACAACAAAAACAATATATTATTTATAAAATTATTTAATTGAATAGATAAAAAATCTACTCACCAAGTGGCAGCAGAACATACACATAAAAGACTGTTATGATTGGCAAGCTTTCGGAGCCAGTGGCTCCTCCAGACAGAAGCACTGAAGGGGAAGAAAGAAGGGTAAAGGAAAAGGCCTGGAGAGTTCCAGGAAAAGGTGTAGATTTTGGGAAAGTCACCCAGAACTGCGGATCAGGCGAAAAATAGAAACGACACATGTCATATACCAGCTATTATGTAAACACTGTTCAGCTTTCTACATCTGCATGACTACCACCAAATTATTAGTTACGATAAATGGGCATAGGCATAGTGTATATACTGGAAACTCACAATATCCTGTTGCAGGGCATGCTCTACAACATGGCATACGTGACCTCGACACTTGTTTCACCACACATGCCACCTGGATTCTTCCGCCATACACCAGTTTCTCAGAACTCCGCAGGTGGGAACTAGCACTACAACGTGTCCTTGGTTCTCACCACCCACCTCGCTTTAATTTACGTTAATTTCTGCTGTCTCAGCCTTTCTTCACTGTAATTACTCTTTGCTTCACTCCGTTTTAGCTTTCTACATCTTTCATTGTCTTTCCCGTCTATTTTCACTACCCCCTCCCGCAGCTGTTGTATACAATACGCTTAGCTTCTCACTCTTATTAACTCATGTACAGTTTTAGTAGTAATCTCTGTCTTGCATATTACCCTGTCTTCCACCTTTAAGCTCTCAGGTTTCCGAATCTTGCCCGATGCAGTCCCCAACAATTAGTCTTTCCTTCTCATCCTGTACGGTAAGTCACCCATGACCCACGGTTCTGGGTAACTTTCCCAAAATCTACCCCTTTTCTTAGACCTCTCCAGTCCTTTTCCTTCACCCTTCTTGCTTCCCCTGCAACCCTTTAGCCTGAAGAAGGAGTCACTGGCTCCAAACGCTTGCCTATCACAACAGTCTTTTATGTGTGTGTTCTGCCACTGCTTGGCGAGTAGATTTTTTATCTATCCAATTAAATAATTTTATAAAGAGTATCTGTGTGTCATGTTTTTATTGGTATACAACTTGTTATAAACAAAACTTATTTTTACCATTTAATATGTTTCCAGATATTTACCAGTGGGAAAGATGAAATTGGGTTGGTTGTACTTGGTTCTGACAAGACACAGACTCTACTTGATTACCCAAATGCGAGTGTGGAATTTCCTCTTGCACTGCCTACATGGCAGATGATATCCTTTGTGGAGAAATCTTTACATGAAAGAGAAATAAAAACAGATTGGATAGATGGTGTTGTTGTTGGCATGCAAGTCTTGAAAGATGAGCTAGAGTAAGTATTTAAAGCTGTCTGTTTCATGACATTCCTGGAACATGTTCCAGAATGTGTGTTACACAAATCACAGCGACATAGTTGTGACTTTATAAATTTGAATCAATATGTTTTCGTAATGAAAAGGAAACAGAAGGCACAATACCTGCAGAAATAGGAAATTTTTTTGTGTGATTTTACTGTATGAATGTTTTTTACAGTTTTTCAGCTCAATAATTAAGGAGGTATTGATACAAGGCTTTGCCAAAAATCAATCTGTCACCTACAATTCCAGCCCTGTCACTGGCATTCCCTATCCCCACAACATGACTGGGCCACCATGAAAGCAGCCACATCATTGTCAAATTCACTGAAACTACTGCATAGCAATTTACTTGAGTATGGCTGCTGTTGTGGTCTTCAGTTTGGTTTAAGCACTGCGTCAATACCTTCTCTTCATAGCACTCGGAGGTCGCGATCTGCGACTGTTTTTACAAATGGCAAGAGAACTTTTCCTCTAGTTGCTTGTTTTTCAGTGAAAGATGCAAATATTTTAGAATGTAGTGCCTTATGTATATCTGTTAGAATAGCCACAAGGTCTGAAAGTTATTTTCAAATGATTGAGCTCTTCTACAGAGTATTGAAATTCACAGATTCTTCCAACCTGGTCCACCAATGTCTTACATACTCCTCTTCCTCCATGGATTGTTTCCAGCATTTGGAGATGAAACATTAGGCAGCAAAACGTGCCTTATAACCAAAATCTAATGAACATATAATTAAATTAACCAAAGATGTAATGTTGCACTCTCAGGTAAGACTGATCTTGAATGCAAAGCCTAAGTGGAAATTAAATGTACGCTGCAACATTCATCACACTTTTTGTTATTGAAATTATTCACAGTGCCATAGGGAGAACTGAGTTTATGTGTTTTGTAGAGTCAGATACACGCTGTGGCGCAGGGTGCTGTCCGTTATTCTCCTGACTATGATGTGCAGGAATGGTAGTCTTCCTTCTTCTTTGGTCTCCATAGTGAATTTGATTTTGTGGCGTGTGGAGTTCAGATGTACAAAGAAGTCAAGAAGTTTGTCTCTTCCATGAGGCCAGATGACAAGTGTGTTATCCACATAACAGAAGAAGAAGAAGAAGAAGAAGAAGAAGAAGAAGAAGAAGGATTTCCATTTGGATGACATCAGGGCCTCTTCCTCGAAGTGCACCGTAAATATATTCACAATCTCTGGTCAGAGTGGGCTGCCTATTGTGACTCCATCTGTTTGCGGGAGGGGGGTGTGCCACGAGTCAGTGAAGTGGGAAAGCTGACCAAGTAATATGTGTGACGTGTCATACCTCGACCGATATTGAGAACAGAATAAAAAATTCAGAGGCATTACTTTTCAGCACTTCCATGCATATTCTGTATGCAAGATAAGCTTATGGAGCAGGTTTCTCATTCAGAAATTCTATTTCGGTGTTGATTGTTTACATGAAGACCGTGTTAAGCATAATGGAAGAAGGAGAAATGTTTATCAGCATTCCAGATTTGGCAGTGGCAGGCTCATGGTCTGCTGAGACTCTGGTTTATTGTTTCACTATATTGCTGCTTGCATTGCTCAGAATCTCATTTTGTGCGAACATAGAATTGGTAGGTTCAGGAGGGCCATGCTAAATGCCTTGCAGGGCCTCAGTAGTGCCACCCAACTAGCACCTGAGAGGGCAGACAAGTGTTTGCTCATGCGTACGTGATCCTGCAGTGAAGTTGTGTACATTTAGTCAGGAAGTGGGCTTGTATACAGTGAGACAAGTATCCACACAGACAATGTGATGGCATCTGGAGCAGCACAGACTGTCAAGCCCTTAATGCAGCTCTAGAGAGAGGTGAACTGACAGCGGTGCAACTAACAACAATGCCAGACACAGGAATGGCACTGTGTCATCGTATCAGATGAGTCTCGGTTCTGTAACATCGTCACAATTGATGTACTTGTGTGTGGAGGCTCTGATGCCAACAGACCTGGCCAGATTGTACCTGTCATTCCCATGCGGGTCCAGCATGTGATGTGATGGTATGGGGTGCAACTGGATACATGTCACAACCTCTGGTTCACATAGCCAGTAATTTGGACAGCAGCCATTGCATTTGTGTTTTGTTAAGGCCTATCGCTGTGCCGTATTTTCAAGGGCTCCATGATGTTATCTTTTAACAAGATAATGCAAGACTACACATCACCTGAGCTGTACTGAGCTACCTCGATACAGAGAGTGTTCCACTGTTGCCATATCCAGCATTTTCTTCAAATCTGTCACCTGTGGAGAACATCTGTTCACAGGATGCCAAGAGATGGGTATGCCACCAGTCGCCAGCCACCAGTCGCCAACCACTACAGTTGATGAACTCTGACATATGACATACAGTTGAGTAGCATGAATTAATGTACCCATGGCTGTAATCCAACCTCGATTTGATATCCAGTGTGATGAGAGCTGTTCTGCTGTTCCAGTTTCAATACTGAAATTCATATATTATTTTTAATGTATCCTTACCAGATTGGACTGTGGTGTCGTACAGCATAAATACCTTACAACATGTTGAATCAGTGATGAGAAGTGTAGAACAGCCAGCAGGGGAAAGATGTTGGCAATGCGACAGCTTTTATGTAGAACAGCAGTACAGTGTTTTACAGTGCATAATGCTTCCTCAGATTGAGAACAAAATGTGCGGTATGCTGTCATCCATTATCACAAACATAGCCTTGAAAAATAATGTTGACATTACTGTGCATTTCACTCTGAGGCATATTGCACTCTGAGAATGTTCATCGAATTCAGTTACTTTGTATTATATTTCAGTAACAGTGACATAATAGCAAATTGGACTGTATGAGTTTTTATGGATTTTTTTTCCAGAGACACACTACCATTTCTTCAGATTTATTTAATTTGGGTATAAATCCTTTCCAGCATATATGCTGTACACAAAATGTTGAACATAAAATATAGCTATCTGCTGATTTAACATCTTGCTGAGTATACCAGTACAATGTTTTGTTGTAACAAATAGTTCAATGTATTTTACACACTTATAAACTTATTTATACAGTTATAGTAATTTATACCATTACATTAATGTTGTACCTTAATGTTCTGGAAGATGATATTATAAGGAACCTCATACTTTTCCTGGATGATAGAGTTGTCTATAATGAATTATTGCCTGAAAAAGATCTGTACAAATTTGAGTCAGATCATAACATTTCAAATTGGTCCAAAGATGGGCAACTGAGTTTAAGTTTTCACAAATGTAAATTGGAGCACATCACAAAACAAATAAAAGACAGTATTGTATGACTACATTATCAAATAATCACAGTTTTAATTGGTCAACTCATACAAATATCTGGATGAAATGAAATGGTGACATAGACTCACTTGTAGGCAAAGCAGAATGCAGACTTCAATTCGTTGGTAAGATACTGGAAAATGCAATCAGTCAATAGAGGACATTGCTTACAGAATACTTGTGTGGCCCATTCTAGAATATTGCTTAAGTATGACCCATAACAAATAAGGCTAATGGCAGACATTGAATGTATACAAAATAGTGTAGCATGATTGATCATAGATTTATTTGATGCATGGGAGAGCATCAAGAAGCTACTAAAAATTGGAAATGCCAGACAAGTGAAGATAGACGCCAAATATATGACAAAACCCAACTTATGAAATTTCAGGAACATGTATTAAGCGAGGTATTTAGGGATTATACAATAACCGCATATGTATCACTCCTATAGCGACCATGAAGGCAAGATTAATTACAGCATGCACAGAACCATTTAAAGAATCATTCTTCCCACACTCCACATGAGCACTGAATGGGGAAAAACCATAATGTGTGGTACAACAATGTACTTTGTCGGACAAACCCACAGTGGTTTATACAGTGTGCATGGAGACATGGAATCAGTTGACAGTAGTGGTAATGGTTCATATTGATTCCCATTTCTCTGTTTCAGTAGGTGATCTTATGCCTCTAATTATTTTTTCATTGCTATCTTAACTTGCATTCTTCAATTCAGTTTATTAACCCTTCTTATCTCTTTGTATTAGGGCAAATGTACAGTTAACTTTTAAGGAATTTGTATTTTCAATTTATCAACTGGAGTTTTGTTTCATATGCAGCAGAAATGTTACAAATTATTTGTTTCAGTTTGTTTAGAATAATTTGCTGTTTCACAGGTGCCCTGAAAAAAATAAAAGATCGCGAAAGTGTCTTAATGACAACCGATGGCCTCATATTGACAAGACAGCTGGTTGCCTTGCAGAGGGCAGGGCTTGACGGTCTGAACATCTGCTTAGACACCCTGCAGTCCCAATGCTACAACCAGATCATGAGGAGGAAAGGCTGGGAGCGTGCCATGGCTGGCATAGATCTAGCCTTGCAACTTGAATACGACCCTGTGAAGGTATTACTAGTGCAGCTGTCATCGCATGCAGACTTTCATAAGCAAGAGATATAAATCTGTTGTTAAGAATATCAATACAAGAATCACCATTTTAAAGCAGTACGCCCTCACCCTCAACTCCATCCCCGCTCCCACCCTCACCCCTGTCTCCACACTGCAGCTGAAAGTGAAGGAAGGTATATTAAGACAGAAGAAGTAAATTTTAGCTGAAGATGCTAACAGTTTCATAGTTTATACAACGTAAAAAAGTATGCCTTGCAAGTTTACCAATTAAATATCTTATATTTTCCTCCCAAGAGAGTCTTATGAGACTCAAGATCTTTACAGTTTCTCTTTTTTTCTTTTGTGTCTTTAGTTTAAAATAAGTTTCCTCTATTGTGGTGTTGTTTTGAAAAAAATACTCAATTGTTTGGAAAAATTATTCTTAATTCTGTAGTCACACTTCTGTTGTGTCTAAGTACTACTGGTTTCAGTAGCGAGTACCAGCATCAGTTCATCTTATTATCAAAAATTTCTTTGCAAAATAAAAGCTGACCACTGTGGCCGAGTGGTTCTAGGCACTTCAGTCCGGAACCATGCTGCTGCTACGGTCGCAGGTTCGAATCCTGCCTCAGGCAGGGATGTCCTTAGGTTAGTTAGGTTTAAGTACTTCTAAGTCTGGGGGACTGATGACCTCAGATGTTAAGTCCCATAGTGCTTAGAGCCATTTGAACCATTTTGCAAAATAAAAAGCTTCTGTACAACTGCAAACTAGACATACCATTTTCAGGGTGCAGTTCACATCTATTGAAAGCACAACAGTGACCTTTACTTTTAGTAGATAAGACACCTACTGGGGTAAGTGACTTGATGAATGCACACAAGAAGTTGTCATTTATTCCATATGTAGCTGCCATGCAGAATCATATTTTGTATTAGTTTGTCCTTACTCTTCCAAAAGGTTAAACCTTGTCTCTGCAGCCACAGCTTCCTCTCTTCAGCAGTTGTTTTCATCTCCATGTGTGAAGAAAATCCCATTCATTGATCATATTGTTTATGTAGGATGTTCTCAGTTATCCCCTTGTTTTCTTACCTATGATCTTGCCTTCAGAAATGTTTTTTAAAAGATTATCATCTCCAGTTAAGTGTCCAGTGTATTTTGCTTTGCTCTGGCCTATAACTTTCAGTGGTTCCTTCTTCTCTCCTATTTCCTTTAATTTTTCTGTCAATGCAGCTAGTTCTTGTACTTCTCCTCCAGAACCACATTTCAGCAGGTTTGAGGTGAGCTTCCTTTGGCTTTTCTAATGTACAGATTTTGCATCTGTGTGTCAGAACACTCCACACAAAGGTCTTTACAAATATTTTCTTAATGTGGGAGCTGATATGTTTATTCAGTTGCAGCTTCTTCTTATTTTGGAAGGAACTCTTCACCTGTGCTATTCTTTTCTTGAATGCCTTGAAATATTGATTGTTTTCTTGCAAAATGCTACTGAGATAGTGAATTTCAGTTCCTTTCTTGAGTTGCTCATTGCCTGTTCTTGCGTCAGTCCTGCCTCCACCTCCTTTCTTGTCTGTAGCCATAACTTTTGTCTTCTTTGTATTCATTTTTAGCTTTAGTTTTACCATTTCTTGATTTAAGGCCTGAAACATTTTATTTAGTTCCTACTCTGATTTACTATTGTGATGTCGTCAGTCTGCAGTGTATATGCATGCAATTAAGTCTCCATATCGACATCATGCTCCAAAAACCACCTAACTGTGTGTGACAGGGGGTACGTCTCATGCCACCAACTGACCCCCTCTGCCTTGTTCCACTTGTGAACAGTGTTTGGGAAGAATGACTGTCAGTACGCTTCTGTATTATCTCTAACTTCTCAAATTTTCTTCTCGTGATCATTTCATGAATTGTATATGAGAGAAACTATTATGTTGTCAGACTCTTCTCGGAAACTACTCTCTTGAAACATGGGTAGTAAATCTTTCCGTGATGCACAACTGCTCTCTTATGGCATCTACCACTGGAGTTGCTGAGCATCTCTGTAATGATCTCACAGTGACTAAATGATTCTGTGACAAAACACTCCGCACTTCATTGGATCTTCTTTCTCTCTTCTGTCAGTCGTACAGGGTAAGGACACAGGGGTAATTTACATTCACTTAAGATTCTTCCTGTGGATGTTAGTCTGGCATCTGCTTTTCTATTGCTGTTTTGTGTGATCATTCCACTTTAAGGTTGCTCTGAATAGTTACTTCTAGATATTTTATGGTAGATTCTGTTTCCAGCAATTTGTCATTAATAGTGTAGTTGTACAGTATTGGATTTCTTTTCCTGTGTGTGTGTGTGTGTGTGTGTGTGTGTGTGTGTGTGTGTGTGTGATATGTTACATTTATTTATGTGCAGGGTCAACTGCCAGAGCCTGCATCATTCACCAATCCTTTGCAGGTCATTGTGCAAATTGATACTGTCTTCTGTTGTTGACACTTTCTTATGGACAAGTGTAATACCTGTGAACAATATTAAGGAGCCTCTGACACTTTCTACTGGATCATTTATATACATTGTAAATGTAATGGTCGTATCACATTTCCTTGGAGTATTCCAGAAATTACCTTTTGATTCTTGTCATCTTTTCTTTGTTGTTGTTATTACTTCCTTGATGAACATATTAAGGAAGTAAGGTGATAGAAGGCACCCGTCTCTCACTGCCCTTCTGGTTTTCCTTCTTTCATATCCGGTTCAGTACTCTGACTTTTGTATATACTCAAAATTAATCATCTGTCCTTCCAGTTTGGACATTACTTTAAGGAATGATGATATAATGGTAATCTGTTTATTAAACAATATTTTAATGATACACTATGCTTTCTGATCATATAGTGGCTTGATGATGGAATTTGATACTGAAATTAGTAATCATTAGACAAAATAAAAGTGAAGCTATAATAAAAGAAAGTAATATTTTGGATCATGTCAGTCGTTGTTCCAAACAACTGCACGTCAGGAATAGGTTCAAATGGCTCTGAGCACTATGCGACTTAACTTCTGAGGTCATCAGTCGCCTAGAACTTAGAACTAATTAAACCTAACTAACCTAAGGACATCACACACATCCATGCCCGAGGCAGGATTCGAACCTGCGAACGTAGCGGTCACTCGGTTCCAGACTGTAGCGCCTAGAACCGCATGGCCACTCCGGCTGCCTAGGAATAGGTACTAAATTATTTGTCCGCTGATGACCTCACAGCTTAGAACACTAAAAAACAAATGTTAATTGTTTGTTATGTGCCCTGGTAGAGTGTACAACTGTTTACAGTTCACGATTGGTTGTTGGAGATTGGGCGTTACTCACATAGTGTATTTAGTGCACAGTGCAGAAAAAGGCAGTGTCCAGAAAAGTAAAAAAGTGTAAAGGCAAAAGTTTCATGACAGGATGTTGTGTCACCATACTTGGAAGACAATTATAGCCAAAGACAGAAATTTAAAAGAAACTGGCTCATTTGAGCTGTGGAGACCTAGTCGAGGATTCTCAGTAGATAATTGTTAGCACAGTAGAATTTATAAAGAGAGAATGTCAGATCGTGTGAGGGAAGGTTGATTGGTAAGTACCTATCAGCTTTCTCATAAAACTCACAATTTGAAGAATACACATCAAGGAAAAGGTAGAAGTCCAACAGTGTCAAATCTAGACAATAATATCGATCATCCAACAGTTTTGCAAAATCCCCAGTTGTACTTACTTTACTTACTTACTTACTAACTTACTCAGATTTGCTGTGTACCATACAAGGAACTGGTTTCCACTAGTTCACTCGATCAGCTGCCAAGTTCTCACCTTCCTCCAAGTTTGTGTCCATGCATTGAAGATTCATTGCAAAAGTTCCAGGTGTTAAAAGGTCTTCCTGTACATCTGTATCTGTCCATTGATTTCCACAACAGTGTTGATTTTGGGATTCTTCCACCTTACATGTGTAGAACATAACCTGCAATCTTCAGTCTTCTTTCAACAATAATTTTGTGCAGGCTGTGTAGACCTCGTATTCTCAGCACTACATCGTTTGTAACTTGGTCGGGTTAACATCTTCAGAATTCATCTCTAGCATTGTTGGTGAAAAATATGGAGACTGTGTGCTGATTTTACTGACATTTTCCAAGTCTCACAAATATAAACAATAAAGGAGTACAGGCAAAGCTTTGTTGACATATTACAGACCTAATTGCCATATGGACTGATTTTACAGTTCTGCTGGTGATTTCTGCATCTGTGACCTCATTATTACATATAAAGCTACCGAGATAGGGCAATCTGTCAACATCTTGTAGTATCTTCTATTGCACTGTAGTCGGGGAAGAGACGAGTAATTTCCACTTACTTTGCACATTCTGTTTGCCTTATCTCTATTAATTTTCAGCCGTACACAATAGGGCATTTAATGAGAAAGCAGATAAAAATTAACTTGATGCCTTCCAAGGTGACGGTCTCTACTAAGTCTCTACTCCTTCAAGTCTGACTATGTAAGTGTAGACCAGAGATGGTTTAAATTCAGAGAAATAGTATCGACATCAATTAAGAGATATATACCAAATAAATTGAATGGATACCAAATAAATTAAAAGGGTGGTGCACAAAATATGTCAAAACTCAGCTGCAGAAGCAATGAAAAAAAGCATGTCAAAATTTAAAAGAATGCAAAATCTCCAAGATTAGCGATGTTTTACTGAAGCTCGAAACTTAGGGTGGGTTTCAGTGGAAGATGTGTTTAATAATTCCCATAGTGAAACTTCGTTTTGAAATCTGGAAGAAAATCCAAAGAGGTTCTGGTTGAATGTATAGTACACCAATGGCAAGACACAACCAATACCTTCACTGCGCAATAGCTGTGGTAATGTTACTGATGACAGTGCTACTAAAGCAGAGTTACTAAACACGGATTTCTGAAATTTCTTCACCAAAGACAACAAAGTAAATATTGCAGTATTCAAATCAAGAACAACTGCAACTGTGAGTAACTTAGTAGTAGCTCTCCTCAGTGTCATAAACCATTTATGTTTCTTTCAGAGAATGTTGATACAATAGCTCCATTAGAAATCATATATAGCCGCTCATTTGATAAAGATCCATACCTAGAGACTGAAAAGTTGCTCAGGTCACACCAATGCTCAGGAAAGAAAAGAGGAGTAATCTACTAAATAACAGACTCATATCACTAATGTTGATTTGCATTAGGATTTTGGAACGTATATTGTGTTTGAATATTTTGAATTATCTCAAAGGTAATGATTCATTGATAAATAGCTAAGATAGATTCAGAAATATCGACCTTTTAAAACACAGCTAGCTCTTTAGTCACACAAAGTAATAAGTGTTGTCGACTGGGGATCTCAAATTGATTCCATATTTGTAGATTTCCAGAAGACTTTTTGAAACAGTTCCTCACAAGCATTTTCTAATCATATTGTGTGCCTATGGAGTATTGTCTGAGTTGTACAACTGGATGTGTGGTTTCCTGTCAGAATGGTCACAGTTCATAGCAATTGATGGAAAATCGTCAAGTAAAACAGAAGTGATATCTGACATTCCTCAAGGAAGTGTTATAGACCACCTGCTGTTGCCGATCTACATTAACAATTTAAGAGAGAATCTGAGCAGTCCTCTTAGATGATGCTATCATTTACAGTCTCGCAAATCATTTACTGTCTTGTAAAGTGATCAGATGATCAAAATGAACTGCAAAATGATTTAGGCTACCTATCCATATGATGCAAAAAGTGGTAACTGACCTTAAATAATAAAAATTTTTATGTCATCTGCACGAGTAGTAAAAGGCATCTACTAAATTTTGTTTACATGATAATTCACACAGATCTAAAGGCTGTGAAGTCTACTGAATACTTAGGAATTACATTTACAAATAACTTAAATTGGAATGCTCACATAGATAATGTGGTGGCAAAGCAAACAAAAGACTGTGATTTAATAGTAAAACATTTAGAAGATTAGGATTACTAAAGAGACTATCTACAACTATACTTGTCTGTCCTCTTTTGGAGTATTCTGCATGGTGTGGGATCCTTACCAGATAGGACTGACAGAGGACATCATTTAAAAGTTCAAAGAAAGGCAGCTCATTTTGTATTATTGGGAAACAGGAAAGTGCATGCCACAGATATCACATGTGAATTGGGGTGGCAGTCATTAAAGCAAAAGCATTTTGCTGGAGCAGGTTCTTAAAATTTCAATCATCAACTTTCTCCTCCGAATGTGAAAATATTTTGTTAGAGCCCTCTTACATAGGGAGAAATGATCATTGTAATGAAATAAGAGAAATCAGAGCTTGTACGGAAATATTGAAGTGTTTGTTTTTCCTCAAATGCTGTAGGGGAGTGGAATGGTAGATAAATAGGTTGAGGGTGGTTCTCTGAACCCTCTGCCAGCATTCAATTGTGAATTACAGACTAGTCATGCAGATATAGATAATGTAGATAGGCTTTCAATATTGTGCACCGATTCTCTAATTTTATACATTGCTCAAATACTTTCGTGGCGCTTTGGAGTGACCCCTTTAAAATAAAAATTTACCAGTCTTCTTAATATGTATTTTGGTAATGAGGTTGATAAGAAGTTACAACAATACTTTCTTATTACTCCCCAGTTTTGGGTTTTATTAATGAACAAAATCGCCGCAGTGTTCCATAACAATTACGGGCTGAAGTTTCCTGCTGATGGAACCAATATGATTTTCTGTGTTTCTCAGCATACAGGTTGTGTACGCTGTTTGGAGTCTGGTGTATGCTGAATCAAATGTTTTTATTGTTGTGATCTTCCATCTGAAGATTGGTTTCATGGAGTTGCCCATGCTAGCCTATCCTGTGTGACCCTCTTCACCTCTGCGTAACTACTACAGCGTACAATAACTTGAACTTGCTTACTGCAGTCAGTTTTTGGTCTCCTACAGTTGTTACCCCCATTATATTCACAGATGACCACATATTGTGGAAATTGCATATTGTAATGTAGGATGCAATAATAACGTACGGAAAGTTTCTGTTGAAAATTACGAATTATTTAGGAATAAAGCAGATGGCTCACCAAAAGGCAGAAGCACTGTCTCATTGATAGGCACACGAACAAAAGGTTTGTAGAATGAGATTTTCACTGTGCAGTGGAGTGTGCACTGATATGAAACTTCGTGGCAGATTAAAAGTGTGTGCCGGACTAAGAGTCAAACTTGGGACCTTTGCCTTTTGTGGGCAAGTGCTCTACCATCTGAGCTATCCATGCATGACTCACGACCCGTACTCACAGCTTTACTTCCACCAGTACCTCGTCTTCTACCTTCCAAGCTAAAAGTACGTTGCTTGGCGAGCTTCCAGAATGCACTTTCTTTTTCTAGCTGTAGGGAAAACATGCGCGCGCGTGCACACACACACACACACACACACACACACACACACACACACACACTCACTCACTCACATGCACATGCATGTCTCCTTATGTTGTGGTCGCTCAACTGCCAGCTCTTTACTGGCCCATGGTGAGTGTTCTGGAGTGAGGTGGGGCTTTAGAGTGGGGTAGGATGGGGTGGGTTGAGGCAATGTGAGGGATGGAGAGAGATGGGAGGGGTTTGGAGGGCAGCATTTCGTGGCTCGTGGGAGAGTGGGGAGCCATCTGTGGGCTAGCTAGGGGTGCAGGTAGAGGGGTCAGGCGACAGACAGCTGGGCACTCATAGACTAGGGTGTGACGTGAGATAACAGCACACAACTAGCTGATTGGGAAGGGGGGAGAGGGGGGGGGAGGGGTGGGGCAGGGGCGTGTGTGTGTGGGGGGGGGGGGGGGCAGGGGGGCTGGTAGTTAACTTGGATTTAGGCCAGGAAGCAAAGGATGTGCTGTAAGTATGGCTACGAAAGTTGAGTATTCTTAAATAAGATCAGCTGGTGGCAATGTATTGGAAAGTAACTGGCACACAAAGTGCAATTTTGGCTCCTTTTTCTTTGTGAATTTTAAATAGTCTGCAGAGCAAATTGAATTAGGAGGATCAGGCATTTGTGTGGGTCTAGGAAAGTAAATTGTAGAGCCAGATAAAAGGCGCGCAAGACAGGAGGGGTACTACTGCTCATCACTGCTGTATCGTGCTACTAGTACATGTCAGTGTGAGTGCACTGAGAGTGGTGTTGCCGTACATGCGTCTTTAAATTGGTCACCCACTGATCATTGCAGGCTGGCTGCTGGATTCTGTCTCTGGGAGCCAAGCGTGTGGCGCGGTCGCTGCCATGCCATCTGCTGGTGACTCGCACATATATTAGTGTGGAACAGTGCTGACTGATTCTCTGTGTGATTCTAGTTTGTAATGTGCACATCAGTGTTCTGTGTCTTGTTGAGTCCTTAGAGGCATATTGTTCGGAGGTTATTATTAAAGCCATATTTGTGCGACTTGGATCACACTTCAGTATTACTTGGTTATTACATCACCACAAACATATGGACCGGGAATGTACATGCTTTGACAGTTTGCTACGTCTCTCTCTTCTAGGACTGACATGGTAGCTGCCTTGCATTTCTTAATGACTCTGACCTTGTCAACCACAAACCGAATCTTAGTACAGTCATGATTTCCCTGAAGAGATTACATGACAGCAGAGACTTGTAAAATTGTGTTACCCATTTCTCTAGCCAGTGAAGATTCATTCTGTACCTTCAGATACAGTGTCATGTAGGAGTAGAACAGCAAGAAATACGTAGCTCCTCTAACCGTAATGACAGTTTATCACCTCCCAACACTACATGTACCAATGTTTCAGTGCATTTTTGAATATGTTTGTTAACAGATTCATCAACACAACAAAAATTTACGATCTCAGTAGCATCTTATTTCTTAACTCATACTTTACTATTCATCAGAATCTTCATCGCTGCTCTTTGATTCGTCAGAGCTCCCTGCCGTACTTTGTTTTATTTCATAGTCAGAATTAGGTGAAATACCACCTACCGTATTTACTCAAATCTAAGCTGCACTCAAACCTGAAAAATGAGACTCGAAATAAAGGAAGGAAAAAAAAAAATTCCCGAATCTAAGCCGCACCTGAAATTTGAGACTCGAAGTTCAAGGGGAGAGAAAAGTTTTAGGCTGCACCTCCAAATCGAAACAAAGTCGGTCCATTGTAATATGAGACACAATTTAGGTCGAATGAATGACGATACAGCTACAGTAGTTTGGTTCGAGTCGTAAGCTTAGCACTTAAGCTTTACCAGGTAGCCTTTGCTATGCGTCAGGCCCTCCGTCCGTATTTATACTGGTACCCTTCCTTTTTCACGTGCTTCGTCTGGTTTGAATCAATTGCTTATTTTGCTTTGATCTGATAAGTGCCGGTTTCCTTGTTATAGGCGTTTATGTCACTCTAAGCTGAAAATACATTACTGTACTGTGTCATGCATTGTTTGTCGCATTCTGATAGTGCGTGTTTGCGGCCTGTCGTCGCTCGCGGCATGGCTTGCTTTTATGCATGCTACCACCGCCTACAATTAAAAAAAAAAAAAAAAAAAAAAGAGAGAGAAATCATCTCATTAGCGAAACAATGGCAAGAGACTATTTGTTGTTACTTACACTGCTGCTTTCTTTGATAATGATCAACAAGAACCAAATAATAGACTGCGTATGATAGAACATGTTCTGAACGAGAGTTAGGCGAAAATTTATCTCCGTTTGAAAATCTTTGCGGCCGCTTCTTTAGTACATCAAATTCTGCACAGAAATTAGAGTCATCTTAGATTTAAAAATCTAGTCAGTTGCCGTGCTTCAGTTCTGACTGTATCACTATTAGGCATAAGAATAATACGAATATAAACATGACACGATACGTATATTCTTCCACATTTGCTGTTGTCTCACTCTAGTTTCGTAGTTTATTAGGCAGACAGGATTTAAATAAGATAGCAGCAAACACGAAAGAATACGTGGCAACATGTTTATATTCGTATTACTCTTATGATGAAGAGAATACTGCATGTGATTCACATTTCATCAGGTTCCTATAAGCAACCATCTCTTCTCACAGGTAGGAAAAAATTCAGAACGTAGAGTTGGCCATATTGACAAACATCCGAAACAGTCTTGCCAGTCGGATTTTCGTAATACATTGAAGTTCTGCTACATTCGAAGATGAACAATACGGAATTTATATTTACTTCGTTGGATAATGTATGAAAATCGTCTTCCACCTTTTTTTTTTAATTTATTTACTGACGCAGAGGTTTTGGCACAAGTATTTATCTTTGTGCCTACGAAGCATGCCTGTGTAGCGCTACATATATTCGACGGCAAAAGTTAGTTGTGGCAGCACCTACCGACATTTTTCAGAACTTCCACTTGCTTTGCACTCGATTCTAAGCCGCAGGCGGTTTTTTGGATTACAAAAACCAGAAAAAATGCGGCTTACATTTGAGTAAATACGGTACATCCTCTCCTTTGGATTCAACTCCTTAAGTATTATCTTTCGAGTCAACACCTGCTAATCTGTGAGACCGAAATGATGAGCCATACTACTCTATTTCACTGTGCCTGTTTGTTTCATTTGTATAACATTTTATTCCATCATAGATGCTGCACTTACAGTTTCATATATGCATTGCAGCAGCAGACACAATAAAAGTAGCAATCAGCAGTGCTTAGTTTGTGAATGGGTAAAAAATATGCCGTTGTCCCAGTTCCACATATCCCCAAAATTTGATTCTGCCAAATTCTGTACTCTCTGAAATTGAATGTTTAATCCAAAGATGAAAGTGAACAAGTTTGATGCAGTATTGCTAATATTGTTTATTACTCATCTTGCTGGATGAAGTGCATACTGTGTCCTTTCTGAAAGGTTTGCAGAAGTAATGCACATACCAGTTTTCTAAAAACTTACATTGAGATTGTGCTCTCCTTCCTCTTGTACAAATTAGTAGAGCCCTTCGGATTACTCCACAATATGCCTCTTGGCAAGGTGGTAACGACAGTATTATGAAAAGGATAGATTGGCACTCACTGTATAGTGTAGATGTTGTGTTGCAGGCAGGGGAAAAAAAAAAAAAAATACACCACCCATTAAACACGTAAGCTTTTGGTGCAAACCTCCCCCCCCCCCCCCCTTCCCACACACACACACACGCGCACACACACACACACACACACACACACACACACACACACATGCGCGCAAATGCAGATCACACATACATGACCACGGTCTCTGGCTGCTAGGGCCAGACTGGGAGCAACTGCGCATCATGGGAGAAACAACATTCATATGTGTGTGTGTGTGTGTGTGTGTGTGTGTGTGTGTGTGTGTGTGTGTTTTGTCCACTTACGAAGAAGACTTTCTGATCGAATGCTTACGTGTTTAGTAGTCTTTTTGTTGTGCTTGTCTGTGACCTAACATTTCCTGTGTACAGTGAATAGCAATGTATCTTTTTTATAATATGGTCATTATTCCAGCCTAGATTTTCTATTGTTTGTTTCCTTTTAAGACCTTACAGAGACAGTTACTGACAATTTCTTTTTTCTTATTGGAGAAAAGTAAAACCATATGGGGGCAGACGTAGATTGTGAATGAATATGGAATAGAGTATTTTTATTCTCCCTGTATGCTGTGTCAATAACGTCACCTCACACACTTCATTTCTGGCAGCACCTCCTCCTCAACACATGACTGTCCCCCACCACCTCACCATAGTCTTCAAGTTACATCCTATAGCACTTCTGGGTGGACAAATAGATGAAGGATGTAGTTTAAAACAGTATAACTAAACTTAAAAGCCGAACTGCCCTTTTATAGAGACTGCCATCATTATTTAAACATACTAAACAACATCAAAACAGTCAAAAGAAATTGTTTTTCAAAAGAGCAGAAAATTGTAGTGAAATTCATGAAAGGATTGTTTTAAATTGTTATATCTTAAATCTGTCAGCATTTCCCAAGATTTTCTGGCTTAATTAAGACTAGGTCATGCCACCACAGTGGTCAAACAGTGGACTTGCCTTCGAGAGGACAACGGACCCGAGTCCCATCGGGCCACCAAAATTTGGGTTTTCCTTGATTTCCCTAAATGATTTAAGACAAATTCTGGGATGGTTCCTTTGAAAAAGATGACATTCAGCTGAGGAAGCTACATAGTGCTGGTGGAAGCATGAGTATTTCAGAGCACACCATCCATTGCACATTGTTAAACATAGGGCTCTGCTGCAGACAACCCCTGTATGTTCCCATGTTGACAACACAGTTGAATTACAATTTCTGTGGCTCAGGAGCATTGAGATTGGGCAGTGAATCAATAGAAACGTGTCATCTGGTTGAATCATTCGAGTTTCGCATTACACCTGCGTGACGGTTTTGTGCACATACACTGTCAACAGAGTGAATTGGTGCTTGAAAGGTGCACTTTGCTACAGACTTAGGCCAGTGGGAGCAATATTATGCTATGGAGGACATTCACCTGGTCTTCTATGGGTCCTGTGGTAGTAACTGAAGGCTCCATAACAGCTTTGTTCTGTGTGAACATTATTGTGCACTGTCCGCACCCTGTCCCTAATGAAGGTGACATGTTTCAACAATATGACTTTCAGTGTCACGAGGCCAGAATCAAATTCACCCCTTCTGAATCTGATGGAATACATCTGCAATGCTATCAGATACCAGTTCTGCACCCAGAAACCACTGATCTGCAATTTATGGGAATTACATGACCTGTGCTTAGACATGCGGTGCTGCATAATGCTGGGAACATACCTCACATAATGCTGGGAACATACCTGAAATTTGTTGAACTTGTCCCACACAAAATCACTGCTGTATTGTGTTCCAACAGTGGACAAACACATTATCAAACATGAGGTCATAGTGTTTTGTCTCATCAGTTTATATATTCAATGCTTGAATGAAAGGTGTGCTCTTTTCCTTTTTTCTGCTATTGCGTGTATGTGTAAAGCAGGATGTTCTACCATTTGGGCTTGTTTATATGATGGCTGTCAGTATTACCACCTGCACAGATACTAAATGCTCCTTTTGTGAAGACCTTTTATCTTGAGAACACTTTTAACTTTGTTTCACAAATGGCAGCACAGTTTCAAGAAAGCTTCTTAATTTCATGTAATAGTTAAAATAATACCTTCAGCAAAAGATGTGTGTGTTGGAGTGGGGAAAAAGATTGGAGATGTATGTAGTTTAATTTTCATAAATTGTTAAGAAGGTTAACAGCCTGGCATGCTAAGATAAATTCAGACATTCTCTAAAAAGAGAGAAAAAGATTAATTTAACAGAATCAGTGAGGTATACAAATATAACAACAGACTTGTAGAACCATTATTTTGTAGGTTAGATTAGATTAGATTCAGCTTTTGTTCCAAGACCCAAAACATGAGACGATTCTCATGGGTGAGTAACATGCCAGAAAGTATAACATAAAAAATATAAAACATTTGAATACCCTGAATTTGTCAGGAGATTGTCAAACTAGGTGAATACAATACAAACTGGAACAGCTAATATTTTCAGAATTGATACGCTGTCAGACTGAAACATTGTTATGCACTATTAATAAATTTATCAAACAAAAAGTACATAATCTTGACTGTTATGGCAAAGTGCTCTCAGAACTGAAATCTAACAGACATTCTTATTTAAGCTGGCCTAACAGCCACTGTTAAGATATTCATCTATAGAGTAGGATGAGTTATCTATCAAAAAGTCTTTCAAACTCTGTTTAAACCATGCTTTATCTGATACCAAGTTTTTAATGGTGTCTTTCTTCCACAGATAAATTGTGTTGTAATGCGAGGTTTTAATGAAGATGAAGTGTGCAGTTTTGTGGAGTAAACAAAAGAGAAAAATGTTGATGTAAGATTTATCGAGTACATGCCTTTCAGCGGCAACAAATGGAATGATGGGAAGATGGTCTCATTTTGTGAAATGCTCCAAATAATTAGAAAGCAGTGGCCTAATTTTGATCCTCTTCCCAATGGGCCCAATGATACCTCAAAGGTACGTGCAGTATTACGTATGAACATACATTGAAAATAATTTAATGTTTATGACTTACTACCAATCACAAGAATACTTCACATCTGCTGGTGGTATGAGAGATAGACTGGTTTAGTTACATATTTCTCATCCCATTCAGTAAGTCTGTCCTGGCCTGGGTTTCTCTGCAGCTTTTCTGCAACTCTCCCCATTTCCTAAACCTTGACAATCCTTTTCTTTCTTCCCTTTTCCTTCCCCTTATTGTTTCTGCCAGAAGAAGAAGCCACTGGCTCCGAAAGCTTACACATTTCCATAACTTTAAGGGGAGTTAGAAGGGGAAAACATTCTTTTTCACTTTTTCGGGTTTTTATCTGATTATAAAATTTGCCATTTTCCAAATAAAATGATATGTATATTACTTATAAACTTGTGTGAGAAGTATTTCATTTTATTTTCTAAAATATAATCTACACCAGTTGAAAATGTTAAAATTTTTACATGCATTACTTCAAGACCTAATAAAATCTGTAATTTTTTATATACAGGGTAGTCCATTGATCGTGACCGGGCCAAATATCTCACGAAATAAGTGTCAAACGAAAAAACTACAAAGAACGAAATTTGTCTAGCTCGAAGGGGGAAACCAGCTGGCGCAATGGTTGGCCTGCTATAAGGCGCTGCCATAGCTCAAACTGATATCAACTGTGTTTTTTAAAATAGGAACCCCATTTTTTATTACATATTCGTGTAATACATAAAGAAATATGAATGTTTTAGTTGGACCACTTTTTTCAGTTTGTGATAGATGGCACTGTAATAGTCACAAACATATGTCTCATAATTTTAGACGAACAGTTGGTAACAGGTAGGTTTTTTAAATTAAAATACAGAACCTAGGTACATTTGAACATTTTATTTCGGTTGTTCCAATGTGATACATGTACCTTTGTGAACTTATCATTTCTGAGAACGCATGCTGTTACGGCGTGATTACCTGTGAATACCACATTAATGCAATAAATGCTCAAAATGATGTCTGTCAACCTCAATGCCTTTGGCAATACGTGTAATGACATTCCTCTCAACAGTGAGTAGTTTGCCTTCCGTAATGTTCGCACATGCATTGATAATGTACTGACGCATGTTGTCAGGCATTGTCGGTGGATCACGATAGCAAATATCCATCAACTTTCCCCACAGAAAGAAATCCGGGGACGTCAGATCCGGTGAACGTGCGGGCCATGGTATGGTGCTTTGACGACCAATCCACCTGTCATGAAATGTGCTATTCAATACTGCTTCAATCGCACGCAAACTATGTGCCGGACATCCATCATGTTGGAAGTACATCGCCATTCTGTCATGCAGTGAAACATCTTGTAGTAACATTGGTAGAACATTACGCAGGAAATCAGCATACATTGCACCATTTAGATTGCCATGGATAAAATGGGGGCCAATTAACCTTCCTCCCTTAATGCCACACCATACATTAACTTGCCAAGGTCGCTGCTGTTCCACTTGTCGCTGCCATCGTAGATTTTCCGTTGTCCAATAGTGCATATTATGGCGGTTTAGGTTACCGCTGTTGGTGAATGATGCTTCATCGCTAAATAGAACACATGCAAAAAATCTTTCATCGTCTCGTAATTTCTCTTGTGCCCAGTGGCAGAACTGTTCATGACATTCAAAGTCATTGGCATGCAATTCCTGGTGCATTGAAATATGGTACGGGTGCAATCAATGTTGATGTAGCATTCTCAACACCGACGTTTTTGAGATTCCCAATTCTCGCGCAATTTGTCTGCTACTGATGTGTGGATTAGCTGCCCCAGCAGCTGAAACACCTACTAGGGCATCATCATTTGTTGCAGGTCATGGTTGATGTTTCACATGTGACTGGACACTTCCTGTTTCCTTAAATAATGTAACTATCCGGCGAATGGTCCCGACACTTAAATGATGTTGTCCAGGATACCGAGCAGCATACATAGCACGCGCCCCTTGGGCATTTTGATCACAATAGCCATACATCAACACGATACCGACCTTTTCCGCAATTGGTAAACGGTCCATTTTAACACGGGTAATGTATCACGAAGCAAATACCGTCCGCACTGGCGGAAAGTTATGTGATACTACATACTTATATGTTTGTGACTATTACAGCAGCTGGCCGAAGTGGCCGAGCGGTGCTAGGCGCTACAGTCTGGAAACGCACGACCGCTACGGTCGCAGGTTCGAATCCTGCCTTGGGCATGGATGTGTGTAATGTCCTTAGGTTAGTTGGGTTTAAGTAGTTTTAAGTTCTAGGGGACTGATGACCTCAGAAGTTAAGTCCCATAGTGCTCAGAGCCATTTGAACCATTTTTGACTATTACAGCTTCATCTATCCCAAAGTGAAAAAGTGGTCCAGCTAAAACATTCACATTTCTTTACGTACTACATGAATATGTAATAAAAAATGGGGGCTCCTATTTTTAAAAAATGCAGTTGATATGAGTTTGACCTATGGCAGTGCCATTTAGCAGGCCAACCATAGCGCCATCTGGTTTCTCCCTTCATGCTAGACGAATTTCGTTCTTTGTAGTTTTTTCATTTCATGCTTATTTCGTGAGATATTTGGCCCGGTCACTATCAATGGACTACCCTGTAGAAAGCTGTGGATTGCTGTGTTATAAAGGTTAAATTATGTGTTTGCATTGGTAGCACTGTCAAAAATAGTATCGTATCTTTTCATAGTATAAACATGCTTTGTATATCAAAGTGCTAACGTTTTTCCGAGGAGAAGTGATGAATAGACTGGTAAATCTCTCAAAAAGTATGACTCCAAAATGAAGTGTTTTTAAGAAATGTGGGTTTCATGGTAATAAATTTTTGAATAAAGAGAAACATTGTGTTCAGCATGTGGTGTGTGAAGTTGCAGACAATGAAATACTGGCAAACTCATGAGTATCTAGCGAAACACCCATTAGTGCTTCGAAGATTAAAATAAAACATAGTGATAACACAGTTATCTCAAAACAAAACTCATGT
Source organism: Schistocerca americana (assembly GCF_021461395.2). Lineage (NCBI taxonomy): Eukaryota > Metazoa > Arthropoda > Insecta > Orthoptera > Acrididae > Schistocerca > Schistocerca americana. Next base: position 22,095,143 of record NC_060130.1, read on the forward strand.
AAACGGTAAGTTAGGTTATATTCTGATACATTTACACATCCTAACAGGGGTGTTATGTGAATGTGTGTGCTGTATGTATGTGGAGGGCCAGTTAGTTTACATGAAGACATTGAGGTATCAAATGGACTAGCCAGGAAACTTACCATTAATTCTGCCATTTGTAAATACACTCATTCATTTTGGAATTCTGATAAGTGTAAAGATAATTATTTTGACATAAATGTTAGGTGGTTTTATGGATTGAGAGCTATTGGCAAAGGACACACTGCAGCAGAAACAATGTGTGTCGTGATGTATATGCCACGCCCACTTTGTAAAATGGACAAGTATGCAGGATTTATTGGAGCTGCTGTGAAATCCACTGCATGTGAGTCAATTAAGGGTGCTACAAATGAAGCTGCTGAAATAAACGATGGTATGATTGTCATATCAGTAGCTTTTGGGGCACTTGGTAGAAGCGCAGCTGCAGTTCTAAGAATTCTGTTGCTACAGTGACCAGTGTTGATACTGGAAAGCTAATAGATTTCCAGATTTTAACCAAACATTGTTATAAGTATAAATCAGGGAATGAAGAAGGGCATATCTGTGACAGAAATTATGAAGGACAACTAGTCGTACGGAGGCCTGTGGAGCTGTTGAAATTTATAATCGATCTGTAAACTAAAGGGGAGTGTGTTACACTAAGTTCTTAGGTTATGCAGACTCAAATGCATATAACAGTGTAGTAGCCACTCAGCCTTATGGTGAGAAGCTTATCACAGAACTGGAATGTGTTGCTCATGTCCAGAAGAGGATGGATACCAGATTGAGGAAGTTGAAACAAAGTTTGAGAGACAAGAAACTTTCAGGTGGTAAGACCATAAGAAGCAGGCTGACAGACAACATGATTGATGAACTACAACAGTATTATGAGATTGCCATTAGAAATAATACTGAGGATTTGTTGAAAATGAAGCAGGCAGTATGGGCTACCTTCTTCCAGAGACTGTCAGCTGATGATAAACCAGTACACCATCTTTGCCCTCCTAGATCTGGTTCATGGTGCAATTACCGCAATGCCCAGTACTCAAACAGGTCATACAGCCATAAACATTCTATCCCAGCAGCAGTTGTGGATATCATAAAACCTGTTTACAGAGACCTGGCAATCCTGAATTATTGAAGAAGTGTCTGCATTGTCAGACTCAAAATCCCAGTGAGTCGTTCAATAATCTTATTGTGTCAGTGTCGTTGTAACTGCCATCTGCGTCACGTCTGCTGTGCAGCGAGCTATGCTAATTGAAGTATGAACTCTATTTTTCTTACTTGTCACTTCCTTTTCCATGTGTTTTTGCTTTTAGGAAGCTTTAATTGTCGGGTGCTAGTAATAGTGTTCCATAGATTTCGTGTTTGTTTTGAATACAGTCAGAGAGAGTCCGTTTAGTCAGCCATAGTGCCAGTAGTGCTAGTGTTTGTTTTCAATACAGTCCAGAGACAGGTAGTGCTATTTTCATTGTTTTCTACAGGAAGTGTCTAGTAACCACAGTTTAGTCAACTATCAGCCGCCTTTAGTGAATTAGCAGTCTAGTTATAAGTTGATTAACTCTCTACAGTAAATTGATTTCTTATGATGGATAGGATGTGTGACTGCTGTGTACGGACACAGGAGGAGCTGGCCACTGTTCGCAAACAGCTGAATGTGTTGAAGCCGCGGTTAGCCATCTTCAGGCTGCTGCCTCAGAGTGTAGCGGCAGTGGGGAGTCTGGTGCGTTGCATGGTACACCCCAGGTGTTACATTACATGCTTCACCCACTGACCCTGCTGTCAAGACATCTTTGCGGCTACCGGGCACGGTTGGGCCACCCTCTTCCCAAGGGGAGTGGCGGGTTCAGCGGCATTCGCGGTGCATGAGGCGGAGGGTCAGTGTGGAGGCTGGCCGTGTGGCATCGCCCGTTCTGCCTGTGAGTGGACATGTGGCCACTCCTTCAGCAAGGTCCGAGCAGGCACATGGGGGGAGGGGTATATTAGTTATTGGGAGCTCCAACGTTAGGCGGGTGATGGAGCCCCTTAGGGAAATAGCGGAAAGGTCGGGGAAGAAGGTCAGTGTTCACTCTGTCTGCTTGCCGGGGGTCTCATCCGAGATGTGGAGGAGGCCGTGCTGGCAGTGATAGAGAGCACTGGGTGCACCCGACTGCAAATTGTTGCTCATGTCGGCACCAATGACTCCTGCCGTCTGGGTTCAGAGGTCATCCTCAGTTCGTACAGGCAGTTAGCGGAGTTGGTGTAGGCGGAAAGCCTCGCGGGGTGGAATCTGAGCTAGCTACTTGTTGTATCGTTCCCAGAACCGATAGTGGTCCTCTGGTTTGGAGCCGAGTGGAAGGCTTAAACCAGGGGCTCAGACGATTCTGCGGAGATCTGGGGTGCAAATTTCTCGACCTCCGCTATCGGGTGCAGAAATGTAGGGTCCCCCTGAATAGGTCACGCGTGCACTTCATGCAGGAAGCGGCTACAAGGGTAGCGGAGTATGTGTGGAGTGCACATGTGGGTTTTTTAAGTTAGAGAACTCCCTCCCTAGGCCCGACAAGACACCTCCTGAGATGCGGCAAGGTAGGAGTAGACAAAATGCAGCAGGGAATAACAATATTAATGTGCTAATAGTAAACTGCAGGAGCGTCTATAGAAAGGTCCCAGAACTGCTCTCATTAATAAACGGTCACAATGCCCACATAGTACTAGGGACAGAAAGTAGGCTGAAACCAGATGTAAACAGTAATGAAATTCTAAACTCAGATTGGAATGTATACCGCAGAGACAGGCTGGACAGTGAAGGGGGAGGCATGTTTAATGCGATAAGAAGTGCAATAGTATCGAAGGAAATTGATGGAGATCCGAAATGTGAAATAATTTGGGTGAAGGTCACGGTTAAAGCAGGCTCAGACATGGTAATTGGATGTCTCTATAGGCCCCCTGGCTCAGCAGCTGTTGTGGCTGAGCACCTGAAGGATAATTTGGAAAATATTTCGAGTAGATTTGCCCACCATGTTATAGTTCTGGGTGGAGATTTTAATTTGCCGGATATAGACTGGGAGACTCAAACTTTCATAATGGGTGGCAGGGACAAAGAATCCAGTGAAATTTTTTAAGAGCTTTATCTGAAAACTACCTTGAGCAGTTAAACAGAGAACTGACTCGTGGCAATAACATATTAGACCTTCTAGTGACAAACAGACCCGAACTATTTGAAACAATTAACGCAGAACAGGGAATCAGCGATCATAAAGCGGTTACTGCAGCGATGATTTCAGCCGTAAATAGAAATATTAAAAAAAGGTACAAAGATTTTTCTGGTTAGCAAAAGTGACAAAAATCAGATATCAGAGTACCTAATGCCTCAACACAAAAGTTTTGTTTTAAGTACAGATAGTGTTGAGGATCAGTGGACAAAGTTCAAAACCATCGTACAATATGCATTAGATGAGTATGTGCCAAGCAAGATCGTAAGAGATGGAAAAGAGCCAGCGTGGTACAACAACCGAGTTAGAAAACTGCTGCGGAAGCAAAGGGAACTTCACAGCAAACATAAACGTAGCCAACACCTTGCAGACAAACAAAAATTACGTGAAGTGAAATGTAATCTGAGGAGGGCCATGTGAGAGGCGTTAAATGAATTCGAAAGTAAAGTTCTATGTACTGACTTGGCAGAAAATCCTAAGAAATTTTGCTCTTATGTCAAAGCGGTAGGTGGATCAAAACAAAATGTCCAGACACTCTGTGACCAAAAAGGTACTGAAACAGAGGATGATGGACTGAAGGCCGAAATACTAAATGTCTTTTTCCAAAGCAGTTTCACAGAGGAAGATCGCACTGTAGTTCCTTCTCTAGATTGTCGCACAGATGACAAAATGGTAGATATTGAAATAGATGACAGAGGGATAGAGAAACAATTAAAATCACTCAAAAGAGGGAAGGCCGCTGACCTGATGGGATACCAGTTCAATTTTACACAGAGTATGCGAAGGAACTTACACCCCTTCTTGCAGCAGTGTACCGTAGGTCTCTACAAGAGCGTAGCGTTCCAAAGAATTGGAAAAGGGCACAGGTCATCCCCGTTTTCAAGAAGGGACGTCGAACAGATGTGCAGAACTATAGACCTATATCTCTAATGTCGATCAGTTGTAGAATTTCAGAACATGTATTATGTTCGAGTATTATGATTTTTCTGTAAACTAGAAATCTACTCTGTAGGAATCAGCATGGGTTTCGAAAAAGACGATCGTGTGAAACCCAGCTCGCACTATTCGTCCACGAGACTCAGAGGGCCATAGACACGGGTTCCCAGGTAGATGCTGTGTTTCTTGACTTCCGCAAGGTGTTCGATACAGTTCCCCGCAATCATTTAATGAACAAAGTAAGAGCATATGGGCTATCAGACCAATTATGTGATTGGATTGAAGAGTTGCTAGATAACAGAACGCAGCCTGTCATTCTCAATGGAGAGAAGTCTTCCGAAGTAAGAGTGATTTCAGGTGTGCTGCAGGGGAGTGTCGTAGGACCGTTGCTATTCACAATACACATAAATGACCTTGTGAAAGACATCAGAAGTTCACTGAGGCTTTTTGCGGATGATGCTGTGGTATATCGAGAGGTTGCAACAATGGAAAATTGCACTGAAATGCAGGATGATCTGCAGCGAATTGATGCATGGTGCAGGGAATGGCAATTGAATCTCAATGTAGACAAGTGTAATGTGCTGCGAATACATAGAAAGAAAGATCCCATATCATTTAGCTACAATATAGCAGGTCAGCAATTGGAAGCAGTTAATTCCATAAATTATCTGGGAGTATGCATTAGGAGTGATTTAAAATGGAATGATCATATAAAGTTGATCATCGGTAAATCAGATGCCAGACTGAGATTCATTGGAAGAATCCTAAGGAAATGCAATCCAAAAACAAAGGAATTAGGTTACAGTACACTTGTTCCCCCAATGTTTGAATACTGCTCAGCAGTGTGGGATCTGTACCAGATAGGGTTGATAGAAGAGATAGAGAAGATCCAACAGAGAGCAGCATGCTTCGTTATAGGATCATTTAGTAATCATGAAAGCATTACGGAGATGTTAGATAAACTCCAGTGGAAGACTCTGCGGGAGAGACGCTCAGTAGCTCGGTATGGGCTTTTGTTGAAGTTTCGAGAACATACCTTCACTGAGGAGTCAAGCAGTATATTTCTCCCTCCTACGTATATCTCACGAAGAGACCATGAGGATAAAATGAGAGAGATTAGAGCCCGCACAGAGGCATACCGACAATCCTTCTTTCCACGAACAATACGAGACTGGAATAGAAGGGAGAACCAATAGAGGTACTCAAGGTAGCCTACACCATCAGGTGGCTTGAGGAGTATGGATGTAGATGTAGATGTAGACCAAAAAATGTTTTTCTTGTAATGAAGACACTAAAGTGGGGGTCAGTCATGCTGTTATTGCTTTTAATGATGGCAACATTGGTAGCGTGAAAGTGCTACAACATATGGGAATTAATTCTGGAGCAAACTGCATCAGAGAATTTGAAGGGATGGACAAGGTTTGCACTGGTAAAGCAGAGTATGCAGCACAGTTGGCCACTACGGAGTCCAGAAAGAAGAAAACAAAACAAACTTAAAAAAGATCAAGAGGATGATATACAGTATGGTGCAGGGTGCTTCTGAGTGACTAAAAATAAAATGTTAAGCATATATTGAGTTACAGTCTATTGAAACTTTAAAAACTCTTCCTGAAAATTTACATTTTCTCTTGCATTTTTCCCTAAATCTCCGAAACTACGGCAAGTAGCGAATTCAAATTTTCAAGGAGTAATGACATATGTATCCTGAGTCTTCTGAACTAAAAGAAAAACATAATGTTATGTATAAATAAAATTATTTAGAATAACATACAAAAAGGTACACAAAATTTTAACTGTGTAATTAGAAAATTGTATTTCCAAAAGCAGTGGCTGAAATGCAATTATTGTAAGACTCAGAACATATAGTTTAATGTCCTGTAAAAGTTTCTTGTCAATGGCTACAGTTGTTCCTGAAGTACGGGGAAGTTAAGTCACTAAATGTAACATTGTCAGGATAGGGCGTTCAAACTCCCCTTAATGAACATTTTCTCCTTCCTCCACTTGGTGAGCAACACATTTATAGTATTTTCACAACAGCAGTACCTATTTTCTTACAATTTCTTTTTGCAGGCATACCATGTCCCGGGCTTCAAGGGACGTGTGGGATTTATTACCTCAATGAGTGAACACTTCTGTGGCACGTGCAACCGTTTACCGATAACAGCTGATGGCAATTTGAAGGTGTGTCTCTTTGGGAATTCAGAGATATCTCTCAGGTGAGTGATGAAACATAGAATAATCATGTCCAAGTGAAAATTCATGCGAGGAAACCATAAAATTACTAGAAGACTGACAGACTGATCAGTATTTTACCTTCAGGAGGTGAAATTCCAAAACTTCTTATAGACACATTTGTTCCTGTTGTCCTCACATTAGTTGTGGAGTCCGAGTGACCTTTCAGACCTTCAGAAACTTATCCCTCTTTCCTCTCTCATGAAGGAACTGATAGTTCCAAATGCTGAGTATAGAATAATACTTTCAAACTGTTTGCCATGCACATTAGGTATGTGGTTGGTATATGGAAGAGATAAACTGCAGTTAAATCCAGCAGGTATGAAATGAGTAATCTTTTCTTGAAGTTTTCAGCTTGCACCCTCCTCCCTCCCAGACATACAAACCAGATACCTCTAGCTAAATAATTTGTGAGTATATATAATTTGCCTCTGTCAACATCATGTTACACTAACCTATTTGTTAGATTAAATTAAAGGAAAGTAATCAGAACTGGAAATTATGTAAAGACATTTTTAGCTATGTCCCTATGTTGTATTAAAGTTAACACAGTATTTCTGTCCGTCTGATGGTAACTATGATTCGCCAGCCACCGTTGCCGAGCGGTTCTAGGCGCTTCAGTCCAGAGCTGCGCGACTGCTACGGTCGCAGGTTTGAATCCTGCCTTGGCTCAGATGTTAAGTCCTATAGTGCCCAGAGCCATTTGAACTGTGATTCATGATTATCAGAGTCTATATGTTCCAAATAAAAATTGGAACTTCATGTGTATAAATGTACAAATTATTAGACAATGGGACCAACAACTGACACTTTTAAATTGATGACTAGACTAAGAGATTAATAATAGGAAAAAAACTGCAAGATACTTGGCGATAAGTTTGTTTCAGGACAAGGTAAGGGGGGTGAGGGGTGGGAAAATCAGCTCTCTCTTTGTGAGCATACCAGAAATCCTTTATCAACCGAAGGTAAAATAAGATATAAAAATACAGGGTCAAACAATTAATTTAAGTATCTTAAAAACCAAATGACTAATAAAATTGGAAGCTAAGAAAAGTAAGTTCGTAGTAAGTAGGGTGAAACACAGGGGGCTGCAACATATTGCCATTGTTGTTTGACTTGTCTATCAAAGAAAAAAGAAATGGATCAAAAGAAAATAAAAGTGAGAATGGAAATGTATCAGAAGCAAATAGGAATAAGCAAGGAACATATTCTTTAATAAAAAAAAAAAAAAAAAAAAAAAAAAAAAGTGACATGTGAGGCAGATGTTCCTACAATTTTATGTTCAAAGCACAGCAGTCTGTGAAAGCAAAATATTTATGACATTGAAAAAAGAAAATCAATGAGTGAAAAGTGTGTGTAGGTGAATTGTGGTGAAAGACTGGATATTGGAACTTCTGTTAGGCTGCCCAGTATTAGTTAACTTGGTAGTAAAGGAGCAAGTTTGCAAGGGCAGATAACTGTTTGGCTACGTAAAATAGAGTGGAAGTATGGAAAAGCTAGTCCAAGATAGGATGAAAAAGATAACAGCAACTTAAAAAATGAATTGATAAGTTACCATGAACCCCATTCCAATCTAGTGAATCCAGTGGTTGACAATATCTTGTGACATTCGCCTATAAGGCTCAAACAATAATTGCTAAATAAAATTACAAAATGTTGACAAGACTGTATCTAAGCTGTCACTCTCTTTTGAAACAAGGGTGTTTAAACCAAGAAACACGCAGGAAAGCAGGGACAACTCGCACACTAGAGGAGGATGGGAAGTATCATTGAAGGAGTGAGCATAAACCGTGTGGAATATGTGTGGTACAAGTAATGATAGTAAAAAAAAAAAAAAAAAAAAACGAAGAAGATGAAGAGGAAAAGTCTTGATCTGGAAACAAGGGAATAAAAATTTGCCACGTGAAGAGACAATATGATACTGTGCTGATGAGTGTGTACAAGTGGTGATATACAATATACATAGATAAAGGAACTCTGCATTGGGCCCAGAAGACCACGCAATGCTCTTCGAGAGATGTCCTCTACTATAAATCTATGGAGAGTTAGGGGGTCAGTATACAACTCTCCAGGCTGTTATCAACTTCCAGAAGTTGAAGACACTACTTCTCACTTGAGTATCTCCTCAGCTGGAACTACAAGCAGTGTGTACCCTATTCCAGTCTGTCCACCGAGCAGAATTTCCCGGCTCTACAAGGAATTGAACCTGATCGCTTTCTATGGCACGCCTGTGGCATACTGACTGCGTGGCTGTGGCAAGAGTCATAATATACACTTGTGAACAATTGAGTTATAACTATTCTGTTTATTGGGGAGAGAGTATGTATATAGCCACTGTGAATGAAACAGTTTAGTGTATCATAACTGTAATGTATTCAGACCTCGTACTTGTTGTGTGAGAGCGCAGTGTCTTAGACACTTGTAGTGTTTGTCTTAGCATGTACTAACCGGTGTGCCTTACTTTCTAGTATTTTTAATTGTATATCATTACTGGTGCCTCTGGCACTTTTGTGTTGCAATAGCAATAGCTTGCAATAGCAAACATTGAGTCAACCATGGTTTTTGGATTAGAAGTAGAGGTCAGCTGGGTTGACATTGGGAATAGAGTGATGGGAAGTGAACAATAAGCAGTTATATCGAAGGGTGCATTATTTGATATGTTAAGGTTAATTACAAAATGTGAATTGGAGAATTTTTCACGTTGAGCAGAAGTAACTTTACAGGACCAGGTGTCAAATTACACATGATCAGTGTGAATCCCTATAGTCAGCATGAACACTGGCACACAGAATAATTTATAGGTAGCCTTGCTGTATATAAAAATCAGATTTGTGCTGAACTGTCATGAACAAACTGTCACTTCTCTGGAATAAATAGACTCTGATTTGTTAATTACATCTGTGTAAATGAAAAATATAGGAAAACATAGATTGCTGCTTACTGTAAAGGAGACATGTTACATTGTAGACAGGCACAATTAAAAAGGCACTTACACAAAGCTTTCGGCCACAGCCTTCATCAGCAAAAGAGATACAGAGAAACACACACATTCATACACACAGGCAAGCACATGTCACACACATATGACTGCCAACTCCAGCAGCTTGCCCCTAGCTGCTGGACTTGGCAGTTTTTTTTCTCTGTGTGTGTGTGCAGGGAAAGATAGATCACTATTTACCATAAAGAAAACAAAGTTGCACCAGGCACAACACACAAGCAATCATTACGTATCCTGTTTCAGACCTCACGCCCTCCTTTTTTAACTTAGCGCGTGCCTTTCGGCTTCCTCTCATTGTGTCTAGGCTGTCTTGTCTAGACACAACAATTTTTGGCGACAAGTCAACGGAAAGGGTCTTGTTCTTTCAAATTGCTTACATTTACTTGTGTCATGGCTTCGCCAGATGTACTGTCCGAATTTTATCACTTGCAGAATCAGCAGACGCAGGCGTTATTGGATGCCCTTGGACGGCTCGTCCAGGGTCAACGTGAACTGCACAACGATGCGGCAGCCACCGCTCTACTACTACCGCAGCCACAACTCGCAGTTGCACCGCCTTTTAGGCCATTTGACCCAGCTAAGGAAACATGGACGGAGTGGTCACGCCAGTTTGGATTTCATCTCGCCGCCTACAGAATTCAAGGTAACGAGCGGCAGCCTCATTTATTGGCATGTGTAGGGGTGCAAACGTACCGTGTGATAGTGAAATTATTTCCCCAATGCGACGTAGCAACTCTGTCCTACGAAGAACTTTTGTCTGCTTTAGATGCCTATTTCAAGGAAACAGTTAATGTAGTTGCAAAAAGGTATACGTTCTTTCGTACAAAACGTACGGCCGGTCAAACTAATAGGGAGTGGGTTGCAACATTGCAAGGCCTTACAAGGGATTGTGCTTTTGAGTGTGAATGTGGACTCCCTTATTCAGATACAATGGTCCATGATGCAATTGCACAGAACGTTTCTGATGTTCGTATATGGGAACAGATTTTGAAACTAGTTAATCCCTCCCTTCAGCAAGTGATAGACATATTAGATAGACAAGACACACTTCACTTTGCTCAGGAATCATTTGCAACTTCGCCAGCCGTGTGTAACATTAACCAGCCCGCCGGGCGCGCTGCACGGCCCGGTAAACTGCCCTCGCGCACGTCCACGCAGCTGCCACTACGCTCTAAACCAGGTGTGCCGCGACAGCATACAACTGCAGTAAAATCATGCCCGCGGTGTGCTACTAGACATTCGCGTGAAAATTGCCCGTCACGCCAAGCTATTTGCTTTTTCTGTAATAAGAAAGGACATGTTCAAAGTGTTTGCCAGAAAAAGCTCAGATCAGACAATCACAACCATTCCAGGCCTTTTGCTTCGCGCCGGAATCGAACCAAGGACACTCAGGCTCATGGACCTTCGCCCATGGACATTCATGTAGTGAATTCCACCCCGTCCAGTGCCACTTTCTCAAACAGTGACAGTGTTCGTCCCACACAAAGTGTGCGTCGACGTCGCCGGAAATCACGTCAATTAGCAAGTGATGCTGTACCTGTATCAGTTCAAATTGCACGAGACAGTTGCTCTTGTCGTCAGCAGGACAATAAACTTTTTGTAGATTTGGATTTTAATGGAATGGTCATACCATTCCAGCTCAATACCGGAGCTGCAGTTTCGTTGCTCAATCACGACACGTACAAACAACTGGGCAAACCTCCGTTGCGTGCCGCAAATGTTAAGTTAAATAGTTATTCAGGTCAGAATATCCCCTGTGTTAGGACAGTGCAGCCTTCTTGCAACATACAAGGGACAAACAAAACTTGTCTCATTTTACGTTCTTCGTTCTTCTACTGCAGTGAACTTGTTTGGTTTCGATTTATTTCAGTTGTTTAACATGTCTATAGTAAATCAGGTCCTATCAGTGAATCAGACTGTGCCTTCAGACAGTGTTTCTCGTCTGTGTGAAGAATTTGCAGACATTTTTGCGCCGGGCTTAGGTTGCGCTAAAAACTATGAAGCACATTTGGAACTGAAAGTCAACGGGCAACCGAAATTTTTCAGAGCGTGCAATGTTCCTCACGCATTGCGTGATGAGGTTGCAAGAACATTACACGATTTAGAATCACAAGGTGTAATTGAACGTGTGCAGGCTTCTCTCTGGATCTCACCATTAGTAATTTTGCCCAAACCTTCCGGAAAACTGAGACTTTGTGTGGACTTCAAGGCCACTGTGAATCCACAACTAGTGTTTGCAACTTTTCCATTACCCCGCCTGGAAGATCTTTTTGACAAACTGTGCCCGGGTAAATATTTTTCAAAGTTGGACGTCACAGATGCGTACTTCCAAATACCAGTGGACGAAGAATCCCAGCGCGTCTTGGTGGTTAACACGCATCTTGGTTTGTACCGATTCAAAAGACTGCCATTCGGGTGTGCATCCGCCCCTGCATTGTTTCAGCAATATTTACAAACTGTTTGTGCATCAGTCCCAACTGCTGCGAACTATCTGGATGATATTGTGATCTCCGGAAAGACAGCAGACGAGCATTTAGCACACCTACGAACATTATTTCAGGTATTGCGACAAAATGGTCTTTGCTTGCGGAAGGACAAATGTGTGTTTTTTGCTCGTGACTTACCATACCTGGGACATGTCATCAATGCCCAAGGCATACATCCGAGTCCAGAGCACCTCCGTGCCATACAAGACTTGCCTTCGCCGCAGAATTTGAAGCAGCTACAGAGTGTGTTGGGTAAAATTAACTATTATCATCGCTTTCTGCGCAATGCCTCTTCCATTTCAGCTACGATTCATAGCTTACGCCGTAAGGGTGTTCCGTTCGTCTGGACGACGGAATGCGAACGCGCCTTTCGCCAGTTGAAATCGGCGTTGCTTTCTAATACTTGCCTTACGCCATTCAATCCCCAGAAACCCCTTTTGTTGATGGTAGATGCATCAGATTTCGGGATCGGTGCTGTGCTTGCGCACAAAGATGGGTCGCATGATCGCCCTATTGCCTTTGCATCCAAATTGCTCTCGTCTGCGCAAAGAAATTATTCACAGATAGAGAAAGAAGCTTTGGCTCTCGTGTTTGGTGTTACTAAGTTCCATGATTTCTTGTATGGTCGTCACTTTACCATCATCACAGACCACAAACCTTTGATGTCGCTTTTTCATCCGAACAAGCCTGTACCTCCGCGTACAGCGCAGAAATTCATTCGCTGGTCTATTTTCCTCTCGCAGTACCGCTACGATATCTTGTATCGGTCCACTGCTAAGCACGGAAACGCCGATGCATTGTCCTGTTTGCCTGTTGCTGAGGATAGAGCATTCGATTCTTTTGAACTTGCTTGCATGTTCATTGATTCGGAAACCGATGACGTGGTCGACTCGTTTCTGATTGATTTTCGTCGTGTAGCTACAGCCACAGCTGCTGACCCGGTCCTTGCTACCGTTTTGCATTTTGTTGCTACGCAATGGCCTTTGTCAAAGTCTCGGATCGAGGATCCGTTGGTTTGCTGATTTTTTGCTCACAAGGAGAGACTTTTTGTTCGACGCGGTGTTTTGTTGTTGCGTTCTGATAATGATCAGTCCACAATCATGGTCCCACATTCGTTACAGTTCTCTGTTTTACGGCTTCTTCACCGAGGACATTGGGGTATAGTGCAAACGAAACAACTTCCTCGTCAGCACTGTACTTGGTTCGGAATCGATGCTGCAATTACGAATATGTGTTCTTCTTGCGTGGCGTGTGCCAAAGAACAATCCGCACTGCCGCGGAAAGTCTTTGCATGGCCAAAAGCCACTTCCCCTTGGCAACGCTTGCACATCGATTTTGCTGGTCCATTCTGGTATGCTCGGTGGTTTGTTCTGGTAGATGCCTTCAGTAATTTTCCTTTTGTTGTCCGGATGTCTTCCACGACATCAACTGCCACCATCCAAGCGTTGTCTGCATCTTTTGCATTGAAGGTCTTCCGCAGACTATTGTTTCCGACAATGGCTCACAATTCATGTCCGCAGAATTTCAGTCATTCTGCCAGGCCAACGGTATTCAACATCTGACATCCGCGCCGTTTTCGCCTCAGTCAAACGGTGCCGCTGAACGATTGGTCCGGACTTTCAAGTCACAGATGTTGAAGTTGAAAGAGTCGCATTCTCGGGAGGACGCGTTGTTGCTCTTTTTGTCTTTGTATCGCTCTCAGCCCCGAGATGGTCGCTCGCCAGCTGAGTTGCTCCACAGTCGTCCTCATCGAACCTTGATGTCTTTGCTGCACCCGCCGCATCAGGTTCCTGTGCAGCGGCAGACTTCTGCTTTTGCTCAAGGCGACGTTGTATTTTATCGCAACTATCGAGGTTCACGGCGTTGGCTCGCAGTGCACATTCTTCGCTGCCTCGGCCGCGTGATGTATTTGGTTTTGGGGGCCTCTGGTGAGGTGCGTCGGCATCTCAATCAGCTGCGCCTCTGTCGTCGCACCTGTTCTGCCGCTCCCCGTCTGCTTTCAGCGACGGTGCCATCCGGTCAGCGCCCTGGGGACCCATCTACTGGCTCGCCTCATCCCCAGGTGTTACCAACGATGCCTTCCATTTTGCCCCATGGCGACGCGCCGCTGCCGCCTCCGCCGCCGCCGCCTGCCCAGCTGGTGCCGCCCGCAGTGGACGCTTCGCTGCAGCCACCAAGCGCCTCCCTGAGTCACACGCCGCCGATCGCTTCCCGTGACCAGCTGTCCTCCGCCATGGAACTCTTGCCCGCTCCGGACCACATGGCGTCTTCGCGCGTCGGGTACCCCGACGCAATGGAGGTCGACCCTTCGGCCCCTCCTGTCTCTTTACGGGCACATACACCGCATGTTGACGTGCACCCTGGACTAGGTTTTCAGGTGTTTCCTAGCTCCCCTTGGACCGAATGGCCGCGTGTGGGTGGCACAGCCTCGCCTGTTGTTAGGCTCCCCACCTCATCGCATACGTCAACATGGGGTTCTCCCCACGGCGGGCGGAATCCTTATAACACGACCATTCGCCGATTTGCAGGGGAGGAATGTGGTGTCACCGCCAGACACCACACTTGCTAGGTGGTAGCTTTAAATTGGCCAGGGTCCATTAGTACATGTCGGACCCGCGTGTCGCCACTGTGTGATTGCAGACCGAGCGCCACCACAAGGCAGGTCTCGAGATACGGACTAGCACTCACCCCAGTTGTACGGACGACTTTGCTAGCGACTACATGGACGAAGCATTGCTCATTAGCCGAGCCGATAGTTAGAATAGCCTTCAGCTAAGTCAATGGCTACGACCTAGCAAGGCGCCATTAGTAACATTGCATGTATATAAAGAGTCTCACTTGTATCACCACAATCTCCAGATGTACCAAAAGGATGGATTAAAGTTAAGTATTCCAGAAGCTACGTACTTTTCTTTATAGCATTCATTACGTATCCTGTTTCAGACCTCACGCCCTCCTTTTTTAACTTAGAGCATGCCTTTCGGCTGCCTCTCATTGTGTCTAGGCTGTCTTGTCTAGACACAACATGAAGCATGCAGGAAGGTCGTCTGTCTGATGATTTGCGGTACATATTGCCAAGGTGGCAGGGAGCAAAATAAGGAGTGATCAAAAAACTTCCATTTTAAGGCTGCATAGTTCAGATCAGATCAGTATGCTACACACACACACACACACACACACACACACACACACATATATCCATCCACACATATACCCTGCTTGTGTCTGTATATGTGCGGATGGATATATGTGTGTGTGTGTGCGAGTGTATACCTGTCCTTTTTCCCCCCTAAGGTAAGTCTTTCCACTCCCAGGATTGGAATGACTCCTTACCCTCTCCCTTAAAAGCCACATCCTTTCGTCTTTCCCTCTCTTTCCCTCTTTGCTGATGAAGCAACTGTGGGTTGCGAAAGCTTGAATTTTGTGTGTGTGTTTGTTTGTGTGTCTATCAACATACCAATGCTTTCGTTTGGTAAGTTACATCATCTTTGTTTTTAGATATATTTTTCCCATTTGGAATGTTTTCCTGTATTATATTATATATCAGTGCTTTCCTCTCCCACAACTATCCTGCAGACCTTGTCCACAAACAGATCTCCCAAGCAATACATTCCTCCCCACCCAACAACAATGGTACTACCCCCAGACCACACAGAAGCATCCCCCTTGTCACCCAATATTATCCTGGCCTCGAATACATCAACTAATTACTCCGCCAGGGATATGACTTTCTCAAGTCAAGCCCTGAAATGAGATCATCCCTTGACAATATTCTCCCCACACCACCCAGAGTTGCCTTTTGCCAACCCCCTAACCTCCGTATCATCACCCCTGTAACCGACCCCGATGCAAAACCTGAATCCACTTTCCCTTCTTCCCCTTTTTTCCCCTCTCTCCTCCCTGATGAAGGAACGAAGTTCCGAAAGCTAGGATACGTCAATTTTCTGTTCTGTTTTGTGTATGTATCGGCTGTACTGAGCTGAGGTAAGTACTGGCCAGGCCCTCTATCTCTTTGTTAGTATTTGTTTCATATATATAAACACACACACACACACACACACACACACACACACACACACACAGACAGACAGGGTGATGCGTATTAACATTTAAAAACCTCCAAAGCACTGTAGATGACCCTGAGACAAGTAATTTAATACAAGACACATGGGATCACAAATGTTGGATACGATACAAATGTTGGGAAATGTGTCAAAAGTGAATGATAAATGTCACCAGATGATGTACCTTGTCATGCTTGCAGTGGTAGAGCCTCTCGGTCTGTCACACTTGATCATCCCAACCCAAGTCAAGTATTCATATCATTGTGGCTACGGACACACATGTGCGACTTTAGTGATGGCGTTCAGGATTTGAGTCTTGCATCTGGCAGGCAGTATTTTTTCATTGTGTTTAACAATTATGTATTTATATTGAAGTTTATTATTTTATTTACCGATCTTGCAGTTTCCTTGATTTCTTGCAAAGTACAGTACAAATCAAAACCTACCGTATTGCATAAAAAGTAGATGAGTATAAACTTCAGAATAGCATCATTGCCATTAAATGACCTATGTTTTCTTTACTAACTAATGTCTGTAAACAAAAAGAGGACAGAAGCAAAAAACACAAAATCAGAACTGCTTTTGCTTGATTACAGCAGGGACAATAATTTTGTAACATCTACATTTACAACAGATCATATTTACAAAATGTTTTCGAAATTTGCTCTGTTTGCTCAAATGAAAGTATTGCACTGCTCAATCATTCCTTTACACTCAACCCCGACTGCTGCACATGCTGTGGGGTATGTCATCTGGTTATGTCATATGTTCAGTGTTTCTCGCCAATTTTTGGGGAATTTTGAAATGTACAAAAAGGCAAATGCAGAAAATTATCACATTTGGCTGCACATTACCTGCGTCACAGAAAAATAATGTATACGAATCTTCTCAGATTTTCCACTGAATAACTTTGTGCAAGCCTCACAATATTTCACCAACACAACTGTTCGTCATCTTCAGGTAGTGGTGGGTCCTGTCATCACTGCTGCAAGATGTGACTGGTGATATTTGCACAGCAGAATTGAAATTTGTCAGGCTAGAAGCAGGAGTACGAAGGCACTCCCAGTTGGATGGAAATGCCATTCATAGTAGCCTTCTGCTTATGTGTTGTGGGCAATGACTGCACTTCTGGACACTCGTGTGGTTAAACGCTGAATTAACTCTCTGCAAGGTGCTGCATCAGGTCATACATCGGAGGATCTGGTTTCTACTGTTTTAATTTCATGGCAGTCAGTGCTGGATTCTGGGCAGTGCTTAGTCAAAATTCCATATTCCTGTTGGTAAGATTGCCCACCGTATGGATACATGCCTCATTCTTAAAAACACAATCCTAGAGTGATGATCCTGAGAATAAAATTTCAGTCCTCTTGGGAAACATGTGGTGCCCTGTATTCAGGCAGTGCTCTGCTACCACTAATTTACTGGGTGGCATTTTTGTCAGCGCTGTTGAACACAGTGTTCTTGCACAATGTGAGGTGTCTGCCCTATATAAGATTTCCCATAATGGCATCAGATCTTATATATGATCTGTGTTTTCTAAGGTCAAGATTGTCTTTAACTGAACACAACCAATTCCTTAGTTTTGCTGGTAGACAAAAAACACACTTGATTCTGTTTCTCTTAGTGATTCTTTCTATTTTTGAAAACATGCCGCTGAAATATGGTAGGAAAGCCATTTGCAGTGCTTGTCTAAGTAACTTCATTTACATCCCTACACTGAACTTGCTTTGCTCAGAACACATTGCAAATCTGTTTACAAGAATAAACATTCTGCTGGAACACTGTTCTTAGGTGTTACAGTTCACCAGGCAGACTGTCGGTATCTGAGATCACGTGTGCTCTATGTGCCAGGGAGTGTAAGACACCACCACATTGTGCAGGGTGACGGCAACTTTTGGACCGCAAATATAACTCTGCGTGTATCAGTTTGCAGTAGAGACTAAGCCCCAGTGTTCTGTCAGCTTTTCTTCTAACCGTGACATCCAGGAATGGTAAGCTGCTATCTTTTTGTACTTCCACAGTGAACTGAATATTTAGATGGACCGAGTGCAAATGCTGCAGGAACATAGGTAGTGTCTGTATTATGTGGGCCACACCACAAATGTCTCTTCAGCATTCTGCCAGAAGGAGGAATGTTGGATATTTACTAAGGGAAATAGAGGATCTCCCATGGGAACACTGTCCACTTGATTAAAGTAGTTGGTGTTACATAAGAAATAGGATGAGGTATGCACATTTTTAAACAGCACCACAATTTCTTTCTCAAACTTGCTGCTAATAACCTCTAATGAGGGCTGCAGGGCACTTTTGTAAGTAATGATAACATTTGAGCTAACTAAAAGATCTGAAAGTTCTAGTTTAAGCATTTTCAGGTATTCTATGAAATCCTCTGAATTCTAAATATGATGGTCATAGTCATCCAAATGATAAATTTCAAAGCTGTCATGTGGAAATTGCCAGTTCCATCTTGCAGCAGTGATGGTGGAAATCACCATCACCTGAAGATGCCAAAACGTTGTGTCACTGAAATATTGAGGGAGGGACTTGCATAATGTTATCTGGTGGGGAACCCAAAGTGTTTTTGCAACAGATCTATCAGGCAAGCCTGAAAAGTCACATATACTCCAAGCAGTAAGTACCTACTGTAAAATGGTCACATTAGTGAGCTTCGCAATTAATTAACAGTTTATCAATAAATTTGGCTTCATTTTGCAAGAAATTGTGTTGTGTTCCACTACTCCCTCTTCAACAAAACTAATGTCAGTTTCTGCTCCACCTCTTCAGCCCGAGATCCTATGTATACTCTTGAGCATTTGTGTAAGATACCTGTTTATTTATAAAAATAAAAGTAACTTCTATCATGACTTTCCCATTTTTGTCCAGTGGGTTTGTTATCCTGCTGTTGCCTACTGCAGACTACAAGATTACTGTTGAAGATTTCTGCAAAGTTTTTCTTCCTTTTTAGTGTACCAACATTTCACTGTGTGGTGTTGGCCTGGTACTGTTTAACGGGTGTTTTAACTGTTGTTTCAGAGATGCAATACGAAGCAAATGCAGTGAGGATGACTTGCTTGCCATGATTGGGGCAGCAGTGAGAAGAAAGAAGAAACAACATGCAGGTAAGATACATTACAGCAAATGTAACTTGAGATATTCGCTATTTTTGACTTCATTAAAACAGCAAATACGAGTAGTTAATACTTTCAGCCAGAAGGCAAATACTTGTTTATAAAGAATGATTAATATATAATAAGGCGTCGCATGGCGACGGTGGAATTTTCTAGATAATGTAATTCGTCGTCTTTGGGCGGCAATAAAAACAGAAAAATACGGATGGATATGCGATCCTTCACTATTTTGTTCGCTGGAGAACAAATGAAGCCTTGAGCGCTAAAAAGACTTGTACTGTTTTTCTCAAGTAAGACGGACGCAGATCTGTGGCAGTCTGATCTAATTTTTACTAAATGTATAAAAACGTGTATGTCTGAGTTGAGTGAAGTGTAAAGAACTGTTATAACTTACCGTGACGAAGCACGAGCGACTCAAGAGGACAATGGCTATATAAAAGAGCGCTCAATGGACATGATATGGACATAAAAATCTACCGTCATTGTAGTATTAAGCTTAAGGTACGATATATGTTTTAGTTATAATAAATATTTGTTCTGGGAATTCTGAATCATTTAGCAGTGCTCATTCCTATTATCTCCTCAGTATTATTTTCATTTTAATTATGCATTTTGCTAATATTACAGACACCAAGATCAGCAGTCTAATGTGCGTGTTACATTGATAAAAAGAAAACTGTTTTATCGTCTTCTTGCATCAGCTTTAATATCGAATTTCCCTTTTGTGTGATGTTACAGTTGTTTTTGCGCCCTTAAGAACTTTCTGGTCCCTTAGGAAATTGTTTTGTCATAACAATAACTTCACAACCGGGTATGATCGTATCTACAATCATGAAGTAATTAGAAAGACGATAACGCAATTTCTTAATCAATAGCACGCTAGTTGAGACTGCCTCAAGCCACGCGAAACCGCAAGTAAAAACTATTCACATCTCATAATGCAATATTTTATGACAATGGTCAATCCATGATTCTTACGCCAATTGTGATTGATAAAACAGTTACTTAAATCTCAATTTCCAACTTTCCATTGGATAGCAACATCACTTCTATTTTGTAACATCACACTTGGCGCCCGAACAGGGACTTGACCAAAAATTAGTTCAGATTCTTGGAAAATTTTCTATGTGCTTGTGTTAATAAATGTTCTCTCGTTTCATGTACACATCATCTCTCTGTGAGTAAGACAGAAAATACGCTGGTCGATAACGCAGTTTAATTATCGAGAGAAAGGAAAAGAAAAGAGACGCGAATTTGCTGAGACAACATAGCGGTAACCAAGCCATCAAAAAGTAAGTCAGAATTTTGCATACGCAGTGTAGTGCTTCAGTAGCAACGTTGCTTTTCCAAGTCGATCCACATCCTTTCTATCTCCTTCCCGCTATAGAAAATCTGCTTTATTTTATCTTTCAAAGTAAAATTCTTCGTAGTCTGATAATAGTAATTATTCCTCCCCATTGTTAGTATAGCTGTATTACATTTTCAACATGGTGGATAGTGTGTGCAATTTGCAGTGAAGAGCATCTTCATTCATTTGTCTGAAACGTTTAGGTTCCATCTTGTCTTCTCGCCAGATAGAATTTCATTTGTTGCTCACGCGAGAGTGGTGCTCTTAGCGGACTCACCACGTCACTGACAAACGACGAAAGCCTTGCGTAGCACCTGATTTACTGACGAAAATGGCAGATAGTAAACAGAGACAGGTGACAACAGGAGACGGGAGTGAAGACGTTAATAGTATTCCATACCCTTTACGATCGCGAACGGTAGGTTCCCGTGTGGAAACTGAACTAACCATGTCTGAAAGTGACCCTAAAGTCCAAATTCTTCCCGCTGCAGCTACAAATGACCTCGGTGCATTAATGGAAATGCTGAAACAACAGTTTGACGCAGTAAATGAGACTATAAAAACACAAAATGAGACTGTTAACGCCCGATTAGATGCTGTAAGCGAATCAGTAAAAACACAAAATGAGACTATAAAAACACAAAATGAGACTGTTAACGCCCGATTAGATGCTGTAAGCGAATCATTAAAAACACAGCTAGGCACAATCAAAACAGATCTGCGTAAAGAAATTACGGCTGAATTAAATACCCATTTGGGTGAGGTGCAAACTAAGATCAGTGATCAAATTCAGAAAATGCAGAAACAGGTGAAAAGTGAAATAGCTGAAGTATCTGGAACATTAAACACAAAAATTCAGGCAGCTACCAAAGAAATAAACTCAGTTAGAAATGCAGTATCTGACATTGAAGGTGTAGTGGAGGATCTGTCGAGGCAGATAGACTCAATCAATATTGAAGAACAGGTTAAGAGCACCGTGAAAGCACACACGGAGGCATTGTCGGAACACTACGGTGAATGGATAAAGGGTAAAGATATTTTTATCGAAAAGAAGGTCAGGGAGGAGCTTAGGGAGACTGTCAAGGATGTAACTTATGAAATCTTAGCTGCTCCTGGTAAGTCTGGAGACACAGTGGTTTCTGAATTGGGACAGATTCGGAGGACACTTACACGGGATCTTCCCGAGTGGAAGCAGCAAGTAGTGGACGAAGTCAGAATGCTGAGAAACTGTGTAGAAAATCTGCACACGCATACGCAAACTATAGGGAACAACTCTTTAGACGGTGACGAATGTCAGTCAACTCCTTATCGTTCACCGCCTGATTACATGCAAAACGACAGTCCTGTTGAGTCCCGAGTAGGGAAAATAAATGATCCGCCCACAATTGTGAGTTTAATGCAAGAGGAAAGTGTGATTAAGCATTGCACTTTTCCTGTTTTTCATCCGCAGAAGCGAGAAATACACCCCATCGTGTTCCTAAAGAATTTTTCCGGCATATTTCCCAGGAGCTGGACAGACAGACAGCGTATTCAGTTCGTCACTGGCTTTATTTCTGGTGATGCAGCATTATGGGGAACGGAAATGGTAGACACGTGTAGGAATTATGAAGAGTTTGAGAAAATGTTCTTGGCAAAATTTTGGAGTAATGGGGTACAGCAAAGATTAAGGAAGGAGGTGTATGGTGCGGAAATTTTCAATGAGAAGCATGGAAGTCTCCGGCGATACTTCGAGAAGTATCTAGCAAAAATTAAATTCTGGGATTCTCCGATTTCTTCCAAGGACGTAATTCTGATTCTCAAAAGCAAACTCCCTGTGTCTATTAGAGAGAAATTAGTAAATGTGTCCGAAGAAGACACGGATGTATTCCTTTCTGTGCTGGATTCCTTAGATTTAATTAGCGAGGATGTGCGCTCCAAGGTTGGCAGTGGCAAATTCTTCCCTGGCAGCCAGCAGAATGCATCGCACGCGGACAACAATGCGCCCAAGGCGAGAGCGAGCTACTGCGACCGCTGTTACCAACCTGCCAGCGGTTATCAAAACGCAAACGGCAATAACTTTAAATGGAAGCAGAAAACCAATTACAGTAATCAGCAGAGATACCACCCAATTTACAACCACCAGGTACAACATCAGTACGGAAACCCACCCTATAATTCTGCGCCTGAGCAGTATGGAAATTCTCCACAAACTAGTGGTAATGTTTCAAATGGACCAGTGTACAATCAAAGTTATAGGTCGAAAAATAGCAAGTGGCATGGGCAAGGCGGAGGCCACCCAGCACAACATAAGAACAACTATTCACAGGATAGAGGACCGCGGAACAATTTTCAAATGGCACCAAATGCGAACTTTCCTTCACAAGGAAATGGTTTTGCCGGCAACCAAAAGATCGGGCGACATCAGCCTTCTCAAGTATTTTATTCACAAGTGAATGCACCCAGTGGATTTTACACCTCTACACCGGCATTTGTACCACATAACCAGCACCAATATGAAACGGAACAAACACTTAAGGCCATGAATGACAAACAGGTTAAACATCCTGCGGAAAATTAGAGGCAGCGCCTTTCAGCCTCCAAGAGGTCGCTGCGGATTTTGAGTGGGGGCACTAGCGAATACTCTGATTCTGAGTATGTCAATGTGATACGGTATGACCATGAGACCGACTTACGAGATGACCTTGCACGTGACAAAGAACCTCAAGACATTAACAACATTTATGATGAACAGGTGCAGGCTTCGATTAAGATTTCTATTGCCAACATTCCTGTCACAGCCATTGTTGATACAGGAGCAAACATCAATGTCATGTCACCATGTCTCTTCAGACAGATGTCTTCTGTTTCAAAAGTTTTATCATTGCCGATTCAGGGCTGCTCCATATCGGGAGCGATTGGTCCATTGAAACAGAGAGTTAGTTTACAGACACAGCCTCAACTGCAGATAGCATCTGTTTTGGTTTCTTACCTCTTGCGTACTGGAAATTTCCTTGTGTGAACTGTTAATGATAAGTATTGTGTTGAACAGCGCACTGACTACATGGTAACGGCTACTACATGTCATCTTTAAGTATTAAATGCTATGTATGCAAAAATTGTTTATAGTGATGGACATTGAACTGATATTTCTTCAACAAGCTGAAGCAGGAAACTGGGGTTGCACCAAGAATTTCAATTTAATTTTAAGTTAGTATTAAGAAAAAAAAAGTGCTTGCGAGGCGATTGCCCGGAGCTATATAAATATGTAAAGGTGAGAAATGGAGAAGGATGCGTAAATAAGCACTTCTCTCAAGGTACAAGAAGATTTATAGATTTATTTTTAGTAATGTAAGTACTTGAAGTTCTGTTGTAAAAGCCCAAATTACCTGCTTAAAAAAAAAAGGTACATGTTCAAACACTCCAGACAGTGGACAGGAGTAGAAGAAATAGCTTAAAGTTCAGTTAAAGCGTGCTGTTAAATGGAAAAACAAGTGGTAACCCACATGTGTTCACGCAAGGAGACAATAAGCTGTAGTAAACTAAGTAAGGTGAAATACAGTACAAATGGAGGCAAACCATGAAGCATCAATAATGTAGCGTAAGTACTCCACGAGGCCATTAATTGCTATGAAAGTAAACTATTTCCCTGTGATCTGAGCCCAATGCAAAGAGTATATGAGGAATGTTAGCTGACGAATTGATTTCAGTAGAATCGAGGTACTAAATAACCACACAGCAAGCCACCTGTATCATAAATAAATCCAAGTAAAGATCTTCAGAAGATTTGTTGTGTAATCTAGCGACCATTCAATACCCTAATTGAAGGCTAATCTAAAGAACAAGCAATGCAGTGATATTTAAACTTAATACTGACTATAACCAGAGTAAGACGTAGAAGTAGCAAAGCATGCTGTAATGAAAGAGGTTGAAATTTATATATGTGCCTATGTTTATTACGATAATTTTATTTACGTGCAGATTTTGTTGCAAAAATGTCTCCTAAGACACTCCTCTTATGAAATCCATTTTCCTTGTCCCCGTTCCTTTTGATCCTGGTTCATTAACCCAGACCAAGGGTCGACTTGTAAAAGGCACGTGTGCTTCGAGGCAAAGCAGTGCTTATGAGAAATGAGACACGTAGCGTGATGAACTTCGCTAGCTTTGGTAATGTTTGTTATGGACCGGTTGCGTAAACCCAGTGAACTGTCGGTAATTCCATTCATGCGAAAAATAGTAGACACGCGTTACCCTATTTTTTTTTAACAGAGAACGATTGCTGAGTACATGAAGCGAAGAGGGAGAACTATTGTTATCCAGTCTGCCCTCAAATATAAAAAAAATTTGGCAAGCACAAAGGAAAGCACAAAAAGAAAAAAAAAAAAGATTCAGCGTTAAATGTGTACTCGTTAAGTAGTAGATATGCTGCGTGGCAGTAGAAAATGATCTTAGGTGCACTAAAGAATAAATGCAACGAGTGTTGCGAAACCTGTAGTTTTCATAATGAGGAGATGAGCACTTAAAAGAAAGTTTGAAAGAATATTTTTAGGTTCACTAGTGAAAGCAAATCTTGAGATATAAAGAGTCCATTCATAAAGCAGTTGTTCACTGGACTTAACAAAAGGAGTGACCATTAATCGTAAATATTAGCTCGTAAGTGATATTTTGTAAATAGTAGAATATAAGTCTTTCTATACCAGTGGAGGAAACGTGCAAAATTGATTGTTTTGTAAATGAACTCCATCGGCGAAGGAACTAAGCACGAATGCTGTGTGAAGATGCACACTAAAGTGCGATGTGCATAATAAAAATAACTGTTCACTGTATATTAGTGGTAGTGTTGTACTGCAAGTGTAAAAAGAAGTCAAGGCTACGACAACAGGTGCAACGCAAAGTTCAGTATTGTTCTAAGTGCAGCGACAGCTAAAACATTCGTCGTCACTTACCTGTGAGCCTCATGGGAGGCAGTTGACAGAGAAGTATGGAGGCAACTTCAGTGTCCGGCTCCTCCGATGGGAAACGCGCGCGAGGTGTTTGTATCGATGCACTCGTGTGATACTAAGTTCACAAAAAAAAAAAAGGGGAGCAATCGACGACCAGCAGCTCTGTTACAGCCTGAGCGCGAACGGATACTAAGTATTGGAGCTCACGCAACACTGTGCAGCCGCTGTGAGTGGCTGACGTGTGGGTGACGAAACAATCCAAACTTTAAACTGCTAACCGCCATGACTTCCATCGTACATACTGGAGGAAAGACATTTGTACACTTGTGTGACTACATTTTCATATGTAAATTAAGCAATTTTCTTGAGTTGAAGTTAAGATGAGTGAGAAGTAGATTGTTAGATTACTCAGGCCTTAAAGCCATTAATACCGGCACTCCTGAACACTGCTAAAATGAATTATAATCCTGTCTCTTGATGGACAAAGAAACTGAATGTGCACTATAGGAAGACCCTAAACTCCAGACCAGTCCCGATCCTTAACAAATGTATCCAATAGGTTGTAAGTTATACTAATAATTTTCCACTTCTTCTGTTTCATATTGTAAATAAAAACCCGGGAAACCACTTGAATTCCTGGCACCACAATGGAAAGGACAGATGTACTGCATGATGAACGCCGTAGACAGCTAACACAGAAAGTGAAAGCATCACGAAGTGTAGTGCTACGTTATTAAACTGTAATTGAACCACAATGAGTCAACAGATGCTCGAACATTGTCCACTCTAGTTTAGTGAAAATAAGCACTCACTGTACTCATGTATTAGTTGTTAAGCTCAAGAGAAAGTAATTTCTGAATTCTATCCCCTGAAGAGCGAAATGAACGTTCACTTATTGTTATAAGCAAATATGGACCAAACTTAAAAATGCACATAAATGTTAGTCTTGGTATTACGGAATGAAGTGACTGATGAACAAAGAATGAAAAACTTTATTTTGAAAAATGATAAATATCTGATATATGTTTATAAATGTGATTTCAATTTATGTACTTTGTACGCCAGTAACGCTATGTAAATGTCACACCAAAAATCACGAATATCTCATGAGAACATGAGGATCGAGGTAATCCTTCGGCATTCCCTCTCTCCTCATGGGAGGCAATGAGATATTCGCTATTTTTGACTTCATTAAAACAGCAAATACGAGTAGTTAATACTTTCAGCCAGAAGGCAAATACTTGTTTATAAAGAATGATTAATATATAATAAGGCGTCGCATGGCGACGGTGGAATTTTCTAGATAATGTAATTCGTCGTCTTTGGGCGGCAATAAAAACAGAAAAATACGGATGGATATGCTATCCTTCACTATTTTGTTCGCTGGAGAACAAATGAAGCCTTGAGCGCTAAAAAGACTTGTACTGTTTTTCTCAAGTAAGACGGACGCAGATCTGTGGCAGTCTGATCTAATTTTTACTAAATGTATAAAAACGTGTATGTCTGAGTTGAGTGAAGTGTAAAGAACTGTTATAACTTACCGTGACGAAGCACGAGCGACTCAAGAGGACAATGGCTATATAAAAGAGCGCTCAATGGACATGATATGGACATAAAAATCTACCGTCATTGTAGTATTAAGCTTAAGGTACGATATATGTTTTAGTTATAATAAATATTTGTTCTGGGAATTCTGAATGATTTAGCAGTGCTCATTCCTATTATCTCCTCAGTATTATTTTCATTTTAATTATGCATTTTGCTAATATTACAGACACCAAGATCAGCAGTCTAATGTGCGTGTTACATTGATAAAAAGAAAACTGTTTTATCGTCTTCTTGCATCAGCTTTAATATCGAATTTCCCTTTTGTGTGATGTTACAGTTGTTTTTGCGCCCTTAAGAACTTTCTGGTCCCTTAGGAAATTGTTTTGTCATAACAATAACTTCACAACCGGGTATGATCGTATCTACGATCATGAAGTAATTAGAAAGACGATAACGCAATTTCTTAATCAATAGCACGCTAGTTGAGACTGCCTCAAGCCACGCGAAACCGCAAGTAAAAACTATTCACATCTCATAATGCAATATTTTATGACAATGGTCAATCCATGATTCTTACGCCAATTGTGATTGATAAAACAGTTACTTAAATCTCAATTTCCAACTTTCCATTGGATAGCAACATCACTTCTATTTTGTAACATCACAAACTCTATAGATAGAAAGAAAATTTCTGCTTAACAAGTCATAGCAAACATAAGAGCAAAACAGAACGAAAAACAACAGTGATAGAACCTGAGTTTTTTGTGTAAAATTGGATTTAATTTTTTATTTAGTATTCATTCTGATTAATGCCCATTGGTCAACAGTACATTTCAGCCCTAGAATTTGGTTCTGCAAGGTCCACCAGATAACCATATATGGCTGTTGTAACTCCTTTATTGGACTTCAGAAGTTTTCCAGCAACAAATCTTTTTTTTTTTCTTTCTTTCTTTTTTTTTTATTTTTTTAAAAATAGCTAAAATGCAGAAAACATCATAAAGGAAACACTCACAGAAAAGCATCAGTGTCCTTGAAACAATGGAAACTCCAGTAGGAATATCAACAATGTTGGAAAAGACAGATTACTACTTACTGATGAAGGCTGTGGCTGAAAGCTTTGTGTAAGTGTCTTTTAATTCTGCCCATCTGCAGCCTAAGGTATCTTCTTTATGGTAAGTAACAGTCTATCTTTTCCTTCATTATTCATTAGTGTTCTTTGTTTTTATTGCTGTTTAGCAAGCATCGTGTGGTATATAAGGGATGTGAATAGCGTCAGATGTTGAATCATCACTCTGGAGGATATGAAGGTGCTGCATATTGGTGTGAGACAGCATTATCTGATGAGAGTTTGAAAGAAACCTCATTGTGGATGTCCATTTGGTCGCCTGGTTAAACCTTGCAACATCTGTATTTTTGGAGTATTTGGATCTGACAGTGGCCTGATGTTGGAAAGTAAGGGCATACTCATCATCAATCTTCCAGTTGACTACATCAGACCGCTACAAGGGAGCATCACTGTGTAGTGTACTGAGTACATTGTAATCTGTTCATGTCTGTGACTGCCATCTGAGAACAAGTACAGTAAACTCTCGTGCAGCTACACTTTTGGCTAGCTAGATTGACGCTTGACAAGTTTCAATTTGCATGCACCTGGAGCCAAGCATTTGCTAGTGTTTTTTGGCAATCTACTGCCAATCAGTGCACTGGTGCGTGTCAAAAGTCCAAGTATCATCAATTCGTGCATGTGTTGGTTGAAGATCTAGTGTGTTTCTTATTCGTATGCCACTGCCATCTATTGGAACTCCTTGGAAGTACAGTACATACAGTATTGTTCTATGCAGCGCAACGTAGCCCTGTCGAAACCGACAATTAGAGTGCGCCGCCTAACACTTTCCACTTGTTGTCGGTACACCAAAGCTGAGTGTTTAACAGTGAACGTACAACACCCTGTTGTGTTGCCACGTGGGCTTGGGTAGAACAGAGGAAATGGCATAGATGTATCGAATGCTTTCATTTGATGGCTGCCACAGCCTGGTTTCAAAAATCAAAAGTTTGTCTAGTGCATCTCGAGTGTTGTCAAGTTTTGCATCTGTGTGTTTCTGATTTGAGGTTTTGTGCTCCCACTATGTGCCTTAAAGTGTCCAGAGATAAAAGGGGCCAAAAACCATAAAGGACTCAGCCGAGTGTCTGTAAAAAGAACACTGAACGTGACTACGGGCACAAAACATAAAACGAATGTGATCTTGTTGGAAAAAGAGCTTCACACTTTGCAGAGAATTGATGCTGGTGAGCCACCCACAAAAGTTGCTGCAGAGTAGGAGTACAATTACTGATCGGAAGACAAATCGATCAGGAATTGAAAAATTTTGTTCCATCCAAGCATTGGGCAGCGCAGTGAAATCTTGAAAAACAATGAGAAAAGGTGCACATCCTCAGTTAGAAGAGGCATTATTTTTGTGGCACGAATAAATAAGAGCCAAAGATGTGTCAGTTTCACGTCCTCTACTTTGTCAAAATGAGCTGATGAGCTGATTGAAGGAAAGAAGCAAGAATTCCTCGGAAGTAATGGCCGGCAGGATTGTTTCAAGAAGCGGCATGGCATTCATGAAATTGCCATCAGTGCCAAATCATTATCTGGGGATGAAGCTGCTACGCTGATTTTAAGAAGAAACTGCACACAATCATTGACAAAGGAGGTTATACTGGCAATCAACTTTACAAATGTGATGAGACTGAGTTGAATTACAAAATGCTGCCAACGAAAACCCTTGCCTCTAAAGAAGAAGAAATGGCTTCCGGATACAAAAAAATCAAAGAAAGATTTACTGTCCTCACTTGCAGTAATGCCACTGGCAATCATAAACTGTGTCTTACTTTAATTGGCAAATCCAAAACACCAAGAGCATTTAGACACCAACCAACCAGCTTTGCCACTGAGGTACACGAATCAGTCTTAAGGCATGTATGAACAGTGCCATCTTCAGAGAGTGGTTCCAGGCAGAGTTTGTTCCAGCTGTAGTAAATTACATGGAAGGAAAAGGACTTCCTTGAAAAGCGCTACTTCTTGTGGATAATGCTCCTTATCACCCAGGTGATCTGCAAGATGGGGATATCAAAGTTGTATTTCTCCCACAAAATGTCACATCTCTATGTCAACCGATGGACCAAGGTATTCTTGAGGCGATAGAAAAACATTACAGACGCAAGATACTGGAATACTTAATAGGTGTGATTGATGCTGCAGATGATTTTGTGGAAGCTCTTAAAAAAATCGATGTTTTAAGTGTCATTAATTGATTGCTGAAGCTTGGAATCTAATTCCTCCAGTTCCTCTTGTTAGGTCTTGGAAAAAACTCTTAGATCGTAAGGCAACCTAAGTGGTGGGAAGGAGGAGGCAACACCGAAACTCAAGCTGACATAATTTTGGTGAATTTACTGGAGAAGCTGGTTGTAAAGACACACACTTCGAAGACATTGAAGAGTGGATGGAAAATGGCATTTTTTCATGTGACTGAGGATGAAATCGTCCAAATTGTGACCGATCATAAAGCGTTAGAAGACTATGTTTCTGATGATGAATCAGAGAAAAATATTCCTCACACATTCTGTTACGAAGTGATCCAAACTGCCCTGGAGTACATCAGCCAACAGGAGGAGACGATTTATCCTGAAATAGTTTGATTTCAATGTTGGAGATGTATTGTTGCAGCAATAGTTTCTCAAGCAAAAAAACAAAAAAAAAAGACATTCGTGACTTCGTTACCAAAAAATAAACTCTAATGAAGCATCCTAGAACTTCTATGTCCATAACTTAAAAGGTTTCTTTTTTTTAATTTTCTTGAAAGTTCCTCTAGACAGACTTTTCGTTCCTTTGAGTAATCTCTAGATTTGTTTCACAATTTTGTTCAGTAGTTTATTTTTTATTCAAAAGAGAAGGTAATAAAATTAAAACTCCTGTTTTTTCCTGCTGCCAAATAAGGGAGATTTTTTTCTGTAAGAATGCAAAATAAACGAGCTTTGTTATACAGCATTTAAAAACTTTGAGTTTTCAATCATAGTTTGGTGCCTTTTTAACATGTCAACACAATTTTTTCAGTAAAAAAGTACAGGGTTATTTGCAACCGTATCAGAAACGTTTTACATACCCTACGCACGTTTTACGATCGTATTTCGAAATATTGACACAATTTGGAGTGTTCACATGTGAAAACAGGGGGACTTTGATTTATCTGAAATTTTCGTTATCGGAACCGGCCACCGTCCTGATCATTTCGGATAAACAGGAGTTCACTGTAATAGACTCCTTGCAACATGCTGTGTCATACAGCTAGGAGCAGCCAGACTATGGCATTGCCATCCTGCGCATAGGCTGCCATTAACACTCAAGCAAATGACTGCATGCGAAGTGGTGCCATGATTGAGAAGTATGGACTGCTAATGAATGGTGTCACATTATGTTCACTAATGAGTCCCAGTCCTGCACTGCTCCAAATGACTATCGTGGAGAAGTTTGACAGTGACCCGGGGAGATTGGGAGAGGTCCCATTCTTCCACATTTTTGGGGGGGGGGGGGGGTCACAAAGGAGTCCCATGGTGTGGGGAGCCATTGGGTATGACTTCAAGTCACGGCTTGTAATGGCCGAGGGAACTCTGATGGTACAGCAGTGTGTAATAGTATTGTGGTGCTATTTTTCAACAGGCCAGTGCTTGTCCACATGTAGTATGTGTCTCTTTAAATTGTCTGTGTGATGTTGATATACTCCTGTGGCCAGCAAAATCCCCATATCTGTCCCCGATAGAACATTATGGGACCAACATGGACGTCAACTCCGTCCCACTGCCTGTATCCATGATTGCAATGTCCAGTTACAACAGTTGTGGATCACCTTTCTCAGGAGGGTATGCAGCAGCTTTACGACATCCTCCCGCACTGTCCAGGCCAGACAGGGTGCATTGCTGTATTGATAAGTGGGCTCAAACTGATAAGTTCTGTGTAAATTTGACTCTGTTTTGTTATCACTGAAATAACATCACATATCCTCTAAATTCGCTATGTTTCAATTTGTTTTCTCCCCACCTTCTGAGTGTCTCACTTTTTTTCAAGCAGTGTAATTTAAGACAGACATAAGAATATGAAAATGGGATGGCATATCACATTGCTATTCAACTATGCCCCTAAGAAAATGGTAAGGTAATGGAGAAGAGCAGGTGCACTATTACACTGACTAGAACGTAAACTTAAAGATAGAATTATATTGTGTAACCTATACTGATGACATAATACTAATTGACAAAAACATTACTGATGTGCTAAAGCAATTTGAAATATTAAGGGAGCAAGCTAGGAAAATTGGACTACTAATTTCACCTGGAGAAAAAATTCTTGGCTGATACCAAAATGGCACTAGTTGAACTTATATAGGCAACAACATAGTATTTGGTGTTAAAGAGTTTAAATAATTAGGTGAACAAGACCACTGAACATCATAATGAAAAGAAGGCCATAGAATCCAGACTTCAGAAAATACAAACTGTCTCTCAGTTAACTAAAAGTATTTTTCCTGGAACTTTAAAATCTAACATTGTACAACAGTGATCAAATTAGAATTTCTTTATGCATGAGAGAGACTCTTTGTCCAACACAAGACATGAAAACAGCAAACTGAATTAGAAGAATGTAAAATTGTAGTAAAAATCTTAGGCCCAAGAATAAAAGATGGAACACATCACACAGAACCCAGCATGAAATCTCCATCAAATTCCTAAAAACTCTTGTTACAATGTGTCTCCAAAGAATCCAACTTGTGGGACATACAGAAAGAATGTGTCCAAACAGGCAGCTCATTGGATTCCCACATACTTGAAAAATAAGATCCAACTGATGAAAACAAACAGGAAGAGACCTTAAGAAATTGGAATCACTACATTTACAGTATTCTGATGTAGTGATGAGTCACACAGAGTGCAGTTTCACAGTAGCTTGATCGATGCTTGTACTTGTGTATGTAGTATATGCAAGTGTGTACAGCGTCTATTCTGGTGTACTCACAATATGCTAATTGAGTGGCCGAGCAGTAAACCGGATCCCTACTCGGTTCCAGTGTGCTGTGCTAATTATTCTTCTTCACTTGACATTTATGCTTGGAGCTGCAAGAGAGGTCATTTTCCAGATAGTGCCACAAAAACAACAAATTCTCAGATATCAGTTTAACTTACACGCTTCAACATCATAGACAACATTTCACATTAATATGTTGCAGAACACTAGATTAGTGTTAAAATTGCCAGAGTAAACATTGTTCTCCATGTGACAGATTGTCACCCGACGTCCAAAATCGATAAATTTTATATCTCTGCACAGAGAAGCAGCTGGTTGGTCATTGTCATGTGTGGTGCTAATCAATGGGTCGAGCTCGTTGCTGGCACAGCGCCACCACAGAGTAAGTGGCCCCTCATCCCAGCAGGTGGCGATGTTT
This sequence comes from Schistocerca americana, assembly GCF_021461395.2. Taxonomy (NCBI): domain Eukaryota; kingdom Metazoa; phylum Arthropoda; class Insecta; order Orthoptera; family Acrididae; genus Schistocerca; species Schistocerca americana. The sequence continues at coordinate 22,128,490 of NC_060130.1, forward strand.
TAACACCCGTATAGCTCCCCAGACTTACCACGTCTGTGGATAACTCCGTCTCTGCACAGAACTTCCCACATTTCCCACACAGTGGGCCATAGTGTCTTTTACACACAATAAATCTTCAAACTTATTTCATTGGCTAAGTTAAATTTCGAGTGTGACATGCTATTTAGTAAAAAATAGCAAACGGTAGACATGGATGTTATTGTGACTCTTTCCTAAGGCAACATTTGTGTATTACACTTGTAGAAGTGCACTGCAAAATAAAACAGTAGACCGTAAGTTCAGACAATGGAAACTCCAGGTTGGAATATCAGCAGTGTAGGAAAAGATAGAGTGCTAATTACCATAAAGATGGCACGTTAAAATGCAGACAGGCACAGTTAAGACACTTACACATAAGCTTTTGACCACAACCTTCATCAGAAAAAGAAATAGAAATACACACCATTCATTCACACAAGCAAGCACACCTCACACACACATGACCGCCAACTCCGACAGCTTAGAGCAGAATGCTAGTCTGTAAGTTTGCTACACAATAAAATAATTATTCTGAGCTAAAAGAAAAATGGATTCAAAGAACTAAACTGCTTGAAGAAAAAAAAGGGAAGCTCCCTGAAGCAACGTAGTTTCACGAGTGTGCATACCAGTGGTAAATTATGAGAGTCGCAACTCTCTGAAATGGATACAAAGGCCACCAGATTGCATTAGCTTTGTTTGTGTCTCGGATTGTTACTATGAATGGTAGGAGCTATAAGAGATGTGAAGAGTGTAAGATGTTGAGTGATCCCTGTGAAGGACACAGATGCCCTGTACTTCTGTGAGTCAGCATTATCAGCACGTAACAAAATTTGAAGGGGCCTAATTGTGTGTCTCCATTTGCCAGGCTGATTGAATTATGCAATATGCAGATTTGTGAGACATTCAGATGTGGTAGTGGCCCCATGTTGGACTGCTTGGGAACGTAAGGGCAGCGTGCTTGTCAGCAAGCTTCCAGTTGACCGTGTCTGACGAGCCCATGGGAGAATCGCTGTAATGTACACCGAGCACATTGTAACCCTTTCATACCTGCACCTGTCATGTGATCAGCAGTGAGTCACATTCTGCAAGACCCGCGATTGCAGTTGTCAGTCAGTATGACAACGACATAGGGAGAGGGCGTGTGGGGCAGCATCGGATATGACTTCAGGTCACTCTGACAGCACAGCAGTATGTCATGGACATCCTATATCCTCATTTGCTACCTCCATGTCCAACGGAGTTACAAGAGACAGAGCAGTGAAAACATATCCAGTTGTTGACTCACAAAATGGTTTTGAGCTGTGACACATATAGTCTTAAGTGAATCATTCATACAAAAAGAAAAGAAGAAGAAGCTAAAGTCAGAATGTGAAAAAATTGGAGAATGGAATAGATATTTGAAGACTTCACACTTGAAACTCCCAGTTTTCCTATTGTGAAAGTGCCTTTGTGACCATATGCATTTCACTGACGATAAACTTTTTTTTTTCCCCCTGGGTCTTGGCTCCATATTTTTTCATCCAGTTGAGTCAGAATACTTGCATAGTATTTGTGAGGTATTGTTTCAGTCTTGCAAGCTAATCTAAAATACAAATCCCTTTTGCATCCTAGAAAACAATGACCACTCTTTCTCTCCGATGAAGTCACCTTGGCTATTTTTGTGCAACTGCTGTTTCATTTCGGTCATCTCTCATCCACGGGAACAGATTGGTGCATAGAATCAGTTGTGTGTCAGATTGTCCCAAATTGTTTTTCACATTAGGTTGTAGTGAGGCTTCAACAGATATGCCACTCACTTTCTGGTACAGCCACGGCATCAACTGTTTTGCACATCTTTTTAATTACTGATCTTGCAATATCACACTGTGTTCTTTCTCAGCATTTTCATATTTGATTGTAATTCTAGGAAATTGTTCATGAGTCATCTTACAGACATATGCCACATATGAATTCAGCCACCCATTCCTTAACTGTTGACTATGAAGGAACTCCCCTCATGAACCATGGACCTTACCGTTGGTGGGGAGGCTTGCGTGCCTCAGCGATACAGATGGCCGTACCGTAGGTGCAACCACAATGGAGGGGTATCCGTTGAGAGGCCAGACAAACATGTGGTTCCTGAAGAGGGGCAGCAGCCTTTTCAGTAGTTGCAGGGGCAACAGTCTGGATGATTGACTGATCTGGCTTTGTAACATTAACCAAAATGGCCTTGCTGTGCTGGTACTGCGAACGGCTGAAAGCAAGGGGAAACTACAGCCATAATTTTTCCCGAGGACATGCAGCTCTACAACTAGACTAGAAGAAGAGATCGGTTGGTAGGACATGTTTTGAGGCATCAAGGCATCACAAATTTAGCATTGGAAGGCAGCGTGGAGGGTAAAAATCGTAGAGGGAGACCAAGAGATGAATACACTAAGCAGATTCAGAAGGATGTAGGTTGCAGGAGGTACTGGGAGATGAAGAAGCTCGCACAGGATAGAGTAGCATGGAGAGCTGCATCAAACCAGTCTCAGGACTGAAGACCACAACAACAACAACATGAATGAACTGACTCCTAATAAGTAAGATGATGCCTGTAGAAAAGTACAGCAAAACAGTAATCTCAAAAAAGGACAGGGTAGACAGCACATTCTGTAGGACATATTAAAAATGATTGGTAAAAGAGACTTGGCGTGTTAAATGCAGCTTTTGATTACATGATAATTGAATTGGATAGATAAACAATCTACTCGCTAAGTGGCGGCAGAACACACACATAAAAGAAGATTATAATTAGGCGAGCTTTCAGAGCCAGTAGCTCATTCTTCAGGCAGAAGGGTTGAAGTGGAAGGAAGAGGGGTGAAGGATAGGTCTAGGAAAAAGGTTAGATTTTGAGAAAGTTACCCAGAACTGCAGATCAGGGGAGACTTTCCAGATGGGATGAGAAGGAAAGACTGATTCCACATCTACATACATACTCCACTAGCCACCATATGGTGCATGGCTGAAGGTACCCTGTCTCACTACAATAGTCTGAATAAAATTACTTGATAGTTGACATCAATCACTTGCTGCAACAATGTTGCCATATTGGCTACCAGCTACCGTTTGGTTACAGGTGACAACAAACAAGCGGCTCACTTCACAAATTATGTTAAATGTTTAACACAGAGCAATTTTTCTAGTGGCTGGTGCAAGGTATGTCAGAAATGTTGGATACTCTGTTGACTATTGATTTAAAGTGACCAGTGACTGAACTGGGGCAGACAACGCGTTTTGTATCCCTGACTGTAAACTTGTGTCCTAACCCAGCTGAGAAAATTGTGGTCAACAGTCTGCAGCAGTACTAATATCATTATCGCTTTGTTCATGGCGATTAAAGCTAACCCTTAAGGGTAAACTCAAGACAACAAAAACTCAATTTCAGGGCTGAAAGCAAATTGAAATTTCTCCGTGTCATTTGTTACCTGTAACTATCCTTAAACTAGCTGCACATGCTGCCATGTTTGAAACCAGTGAACAGTCCGTGTGGGCCCTTAGTCGTGGATTATAGATGGCTGAGACAGATTCCAAATGAAGAAATAATGACAAGATGAAAAATAAGACCAAATAGAACAGTCAAAACAATGATGAAAAATGATGCAGCGAAGTATTAAAAATAAAAAAATACATTTAAACCAATTAATTGAATGAAAATAATAATCACACTCATTTGGTTAGATTTAGAATTAAAAATTTTGCTACATTGATGAGATTCAAACCTACGACATGCTACACATTAGATTAATCTGCCAACCATTGTGCTATGCCACAGCACTGCATGAAGTATTTATATATGTGAATGTAGTGACCCAGTTCCAACTATGAATTGCAACCTTAAAAATTTCAGTTTCACGCAGTGTAGTGAAAAACTTATCTAATGTAAGATGATCTCTGTGAATATGATAACTATAAGTATGATACTGAATTACACCTTGTGCTGATTTATTCAGTAGTGTTTGGTTAGTGCTATGAATGAAATATGTGTCTTTCATTAGCATTGTTAATGTGTGTTGTTTTTGGTGTAGTTATCATGTGTCATGAAATACATAATAAAAGTGTCGGGCTCATAATTCGGGATACAAATACATCAAGAAAGAATGCTGTACCAGGAATTGGAAGTGACTGGCCAATTTTGGTGGAGTTTGGCAACACCAGACAGTTCAAGTGTGACGCTGACAACTCTTATTGGCGTTTGAAGTGCCAACTATCAAGTAATTTTATTTCAACTGTAGTCAGTTCCTTTCCCGTTCCATCTGCCAATCGAGTGGGGAAAAAGCGAATGTCTATATGCCTCTCTATGAGTCCTAATTTGTCATCTCTTATCTTCGTGGTCCCTATGCGTAATGTATGTTGGTGAAAGCAGAATTGTTCTGCAGTCAGCACAGTGTTCCTCAAAATCCCTCCAGGGATTCCCATTTGAGTTCCAGAAACATCTCCATAATACTTGTATGTTGTTGTTTCAACCTACTGTTAACAAATCTAGTATCCTGCCTCTGAAATACCTCAATGTCTGCTTTAATTTGACCCCTTGCGGATCCCAGACACTCAAACTGTACTCAAGAAGAGATCACACTAGCACCCTATATGTGATGTCCATCACAGCTGAGCCACACTAGTAAAATCCACCCAACAAACGAAAGATGATTATTCACCTTCCCTACCATGACCCTCACAAGTTTGTTCCATTTCATATCACATTGCAAAGTTATGTCCAGATATTGAAACAATATGACTTCTTCATTCATGACACTACTAATGCAGGATTCTGGCATTATGGATTTGTTTTTCCAACTCATTTGCAGTAACTTATACTTTTCTACATTTAGGGTTAGCTGTCATTTATTGCACCAACTGGGAACTTTGTCCAAGTCATCTTTTATCCTCCTAAATCACTCAACAATGACACCTTCCATACACCACATCATCATCAGCAAACAACCATAGATTACTGTCCACTTTGTCCATCAGATCAGTTATGCACATAGAAAATATGAGTAATAGCGCTCCTAGCACACATCCCTGGAACGATCCTAATGATACCCTAGTCACTGATGGACACTCACCGTCGGGATAATGTAGTGGGTTCTATTACTTCAGAAGTCTTTGAGCCACTCACATGTCTGGGAACCTATTCCATGTGCTTGTACCTTTGTTAAAAGTCTGCAGTGAGGCACTATGTCAAATGCTTCTCGGAAATCAAGAAATATGGAATCTGGGTTTGTGAATTTTTGATGGCAAAGTTAGAGGAGCAATGCATCTGCATTAAATTTTGCGTGAAACTCAAGAAAACCTTTACAGAGACACACCAAATGATGCAGGGAGCCTATAGCGATGAGTGCTTAAGCCATACTCGGTGTTACGTATTATTCACACGTTTTAAAAATGGCTTTACAAAAGTCAAAAATGATCCTTGTTCAGGACGCTCTTAGATGTCCCCTGATGACGCTTGTGTCAGGAACGTCAACGAAATTGTGTGTGCCAGTCGAAGATTCACTGTCCGAGAGATTGTAGAAGAATGTAACAGTTCAATTGGATCATGTTATGAAATGACACAGCATCTTGGAATGCATTGTGTTGCCGCCAAGTTCATTCCACGGCTCATGAGTCAAAACCAAAAAAACTTTTTGGATCTCACAAAAGAGAATGAGATGTTCCATGTGAGAATAGTATGACCCCTGCAGACTTCTTTTTATTTCCAAAGTTGAAAAGGATGAAGTTTTGCAATGGTAGATGAGATAAAAGAAAATTCGCAGACAGCACTTTATGCGACCCAGCAAGAGGTGTGTCATGACTGCTCCTGGAAGTGGAAATGATATTGGGAGCAGTGTATCAATTGTGGAGGAGAGTATTTCGAAGGAGACAATCCATAGTAACTAAAAGATAAGCATAGAAAATTTTGTGGACAAAGTTCTGGAATTTTTTGAACAGACGTCGTATGACAAAAGAGCATGCTGAGTTGCCCATGAGTGATGCTTTGTACTGATTTGTGGACATAAACTTATTGGTCACTATGAAACTGATTAGATTCAAACCCAGAATATGTACAAGAATTCTGCAGCAAACTGATGTTACGGATTGGTCTGTAATTTCGTAGGTCTGTTCTTTCGCCCTTCGTATTTACAGGAGACGCCTCTGTATTTTTTTCCCCAGTTGCTTAGGTCTTTCTGCTGGGTGAGAGATTCACAATAAATACAAGCTAAGTAAGGGTCCAGTGCCATATAGCACTCTTTGTAAAACCAAATTGAGATTCCATCTGCAACTGGCGACTTATTTGTTTTTAATTATTTCAGGTGTCAGGGATGCTTACGAGGGTGGTTTGAAAAGTTCTTGAAACAGAATAGAAAAAAAGTACTTATGTCACTGAAACTTTTTTGTTTTTCAATGTACCCTGCTTGTAGATTAATTCATTTGGTCCAACAGTGTTCCAATACCTTGATCCCATCTCGACAATGATTTTCCTCCAGGCCTACAAAATAGTTGTCAACTCAGGCTACCAATTCTTCATTTAAGTGAATCTTCATCCACAAAGAAAAATTTTCAGTTTAGGGAAGAGGCACGTGTGGCAACAATTCATACCTTAGTTTGTGTAATTTTACCATGGTGATGGCACACGCGTGTGAGCGTGCATTGGCTTGATGCTAGATGACTTTCTTCCTTATTAAACCTGGCCTTTTTTGCATACCTTTTGTTATAATTTGTCCAGAAGGTTAGCATAGTATTCTCCAGTAATTGTTTGCCCAGTGGGGAGACAATGTACAAACAGAATCCCCTTCTCATCCCAGAACACTGATGCCATGATCTTCCCCGCTGAAGGAATTTGGTGGCGCATCCCAGAACACTGACGCCAAGTCCTTCCCCGCTGAAGGAGTTTGGCGGCGGAGATTCAGCATGTTTCCACTGCTTTGATTGTTGCTTTGTCTCTGGGGTATAGTAGTAAAACAAAGTTTCTTCGTGGTCACAAACCAGCACAAAAGATCTTGTTTGTTTCTCCTAAAACAGGCCAAACATTGTTGTGATATGTCCATTCTCATGCGTTTTTGACCCAGCGTCAAGAGTCGCGGCACCCATCTTGTGAATACCTTTCAGATACATCTGGCAAGCGTGAGCAATTTCATGCCCTCTAAATTGGTGATCCTCCTTGATCATTATGCGCACTTTTGCAATGATTTCTAGAGTAGTGACACATCTTGGCTGACCTATTCATGGATGATCATCATCTAAGCTCTCCTGACCAAATTTAAATTCATTTATCCACTTGGCAACAGTTGAAGACAAAGGAGCAGAGTCCCCTGGTGTATTCTGGAAATCGGCATGAATGTCCTTCGCTTTCATACCTTTCTTTATGAAGTTCTTAATTACTGCTTGAATCTCGACCCCCCCCCCCCCTGTACCGTCCCGTCATTGCAGATCACTACACAGGAACAACAACAGAGCCGTGTCACTGCCACAGCTCTCTTCCAAGAGCACTGACATGGCATGTGTTTACAGGCAACAGTCCAACGAATATCATGTGAACAACTTGTGCTAGCGCTGGCCTCTTGTGGTGATTGTTGTTAGGTGTCTTTGTGCTATTGTCAAATGACGGTATGTTTATATGATTCTCTTGCATGAATGATTTCTTGAATGCAAAATTTAAAACATTTATCTCCTACTGCCACACCAGACTGGTCAAGTGACTTGATGGAAAACTTTGACTCACTTAGTGATTTTACATAGGACAATAATTTCCCCTGCTTCTCAGCCAGATCTTTTGCTGAGGTATGACAGTGGTAGTAACCTTTCCTTGTTGGCATTTGGCATTCTCTTTTGAACTAAGAGTGCAGTAGCTTTTCCTTCCTCAGTATTTTCTGAATTTCATTGTTAAACCACAGTGGCTCTTTTGCATCCATAATTCGTTTACTCGGTACAGACTTGTTGAGAGTGCAATTCACGATCTATTTAAGCTTTGACCATAATCTCTCTATGTCCATCTTAATGGAACTAAGTGATGTCAGTTCTGTCTAAGTGAGATGCTAACATCTGCTTATCTGCTCTTTCTGGCATGAACATTTTCCTAGCCTTCTTGACTGATTTATTAATTTTTGTAATCTTAGTTGTTATGATGTTATCATGATTATTAATCCCCATCTCTATGCTGAAGTCATTGATGATATCTGGGCTGTTTGTAACTACAAGGTCTAAGATATTTCCATTGCATGTGGCATGCCAAACTAGGTGCTCAAGACAATTTTCGAAAACCACATTCAAAAGTGCTTCACAAGATTGACTGCACCCCCTGAAATAAAGCCATAGGCTACCATCTATACTCAGTAGGCTAAATTAACCTCCAACTAGCATTGCATGATCTAGGTATTTACGTGCTACTGTCTGTAGACTTTCTTTGAATGGCTCCAAAACTGTCATAGCAGAACCGGGTGGATGATTAAAACATCCATTAATTAACGTGATTTCACATAGACTTGTTATAGGCAACCAGGTAACTTCACTGTCACAATCAGCTTTGACCTCAATAGAGACAATGGACACTCCCTCTCCTACAGTGTCTAACCTGCCTTTCCGATATATATTCCATTAATCACTAAATATGTGAGAGCTTTCTACTCTGGGTTTCAGCCAGCTCTCAGTCTCTGAGAATAATTTGAGTGGGAGACTTTCCTGGATGGCAGTAAATTCGGAAACTGTGTTACAAGTACTTTGACAACTGATAAAATTTTGACAATCTACACTGGAGTGAATTCAAAAGATAAACCTCAACCAACATTGAATGTATCTTGGTGATAAAGAGCCAAAATAAATAAATTGATGATTTTATTCCATTTCATCTGATTGAATGAAACACACACAGCATAACTACTCAGAAAACAACTATAGTGTGGATTACATTTACTATCATACATGTAGCACTCTGAGAACATTTCACCTTGTCATAGTAGTCCTGTGTTTTGGAACTAGGCAGTGCTTCATTTCACTAAGCGAAAGGAATAGCTTGTGTAAAAAAAAAGAAGAGGAAATAGTGGTTGCTGGTGTTTTTAACACTATCATTCAATTTAGTTCCTACTGTGAACTTTGCAGCTAGGATATGTAAATGCTCTGAGACTGCTATTGATAATATCTTTATGAACAAATCTAGGGGAAAGACGTCATATCACAAAACCAATAGTAAATGGACTATCTGATCACGACGTGCAGCATCTTGTGTTAAATGTTGAAACTTGTCAGGATAAAAAAATATTAAATCTGAGTACAGGAGGATAATAAATAAGCCAGAAATTGAGGAATTCAGGAAATTGCTCAAAGACATGAACTGGAGAGATGTTTACCTGACTCAAATGGAAAATACAAAGCATTTATTAATAAAGTTACCTCCTCTTTTGAAAATTGTTTTCCCCTAAAGGTAACTCAGATCACACAGAAGTCAAAAGATAAACCATGGATTACACAAGGAATAAAGATATCATGTGGGGCAAAAAGGAGACTGTATCTACTATCTAGGAACATTTCTGATATTAGAATTGTAATGCATTGCAAAGAATACTGCAAAATATTGAATCAAGTAATCCAGAAATCGAAGTAGCTTTATTAAGAGAAAAAGATGATTGTATCTGGCAACAAAATAAGAACTGTATGGGATATAGTGAAGACAGAGAGAAGTGGGGCCAAAAAGGAAGTGGAACAGATAGCTCTAAAAGTAAATGAGACTTTGGTAACAAGTGCATGTAGTGCTGTAAATCTCTTAAGCAAGACTTAATTTTTGTTACTGACGGCTCGGGGTTATCAGGTTCGGTGAATGGTGCAATGGAGTATCTGGGACCAGTCTTTGAAGAACATCGTGTAGAACCTATTCGAGGAACTTTGAATTCCAACCATTGCTTCTCAGTATACTTACTCCTCAATGAAATTTGATGCAAGTTATATATCTATATTTCCAACAAATAGCTCAATACATATTATCAATACTAGGAATAAGAACAATCTACATAAAGACCTAAAATCACTTATGTTGGTCCAAAAGGGGGCCCAATATTCAGGAACACACATTTTCAATAAATTACCAGCAACCATTAAAAACTTGGTTTCAGGTAAAGCACAGTTTAAACAGAGTTTGAATGACTTTTTGATAGGCAATGCCTTCTACTCTACAGATGAATTTCCTAACAGAGACTGTTAGGCCAGCTTAAGTAAAAATATGTTAGATTTAAGTTTTGACAGTACTTGGTTGCAACAGTCAATATTAGGTATTTTGTGTATGCTAAATTTATTAATAGTGCATAACATAAATTTATTAATAGTGCATAACAATGTTCCCCCCCCCCCCCCCCCCATGAACCATGGACCTTGCCGTTGGTGGGGAGGCTTGCGTGCCTCAGCGATACAGATAGCCGTACCGTAGGTGCAACCACAATGGAGGGGTATCTGTTGAGAGGCCAGACAAACGTGTGGTTCCTGAAGAGGGGCAGCAGCCTTTTCAGTAGTTGCAAGGGCAACAGTCTGGATGATTGACTGATCTGGCCTTGTAACAATAACCAAAATGGCCTTGCTGTGCTGGTACTGCGAACGGCTGAAAGCAAGGGGAAACTACAGCCGTAATTTTTCCCGAGGGCATGCAGCTTTACTGTATGATTACATGATGATGGCGTCCTCTTGGGTAAAATATTCCGGAGGTAAAATAGTACCCCATTCAGATCTCCGAGCGGGGACTACGCAAGAGGATGTCGTTATCAGGAGAAAGAAAACTGGTGTTCTACGGATCGGAGCGTGGAATGTCAGATCCCTTAATCGGGCAGGTAGGTTAGAAAATTTAAAAAGGGAAATGGATAGGTTGAAGTTAGATATAGTGGGAATTAGTGAAGTTCGGTGGCAGGAGGAACAAGACTTCTGGTCAGGTGACTACAGGGTTCTAAACACAAAATCAAATAGGGGTAATGCAGGAGTAGGTTTAATAATGAATAGGATAATAGGAATGCGGGTAAGCTACTACAAACAGCATAGTGAACGCATTATTGTGGCCAAGATAGATACGAAGCCCACGCCTACTACAGTAGTACAAGTTTATATGCCAACTAGCTCTGCAGATGACGAAGAAACTGAAGAAATGTATGATGAAATAAAAGAAATTATTCAGATTGTGAAGGGAGACGAAAATTTAATAGTCATGGGTGACTGGAATTCGAGTGTAGAAAAAGGGAGAGAAGGAAACATAGTAGGTGAATATGGACTGGGGGACAGAAATGAAAGAGGAAGCCGCCTGGTCGAATTTTGCACAGAGCACAACATAATCATAACTAACACTTGGTTTAAGAATCATGAAAGAAGGTTGTATACATGGAAGAACCCTGGCGATACTAAAAGGTATCACATAGATTATATAATGGTAAGACAGAGATTTAGGAACCAGGTTTTAAATTGAAAGACATTTCCAGGGGCAGATGTGGACTCTGACCACAATCTATTGGTTATGGCCTGTAGATTAAAACTGAAGAAACTGCAAAAAGGTGGGAATTTAAGGAGATGGGACCTGGATAAACTAAAAGAACCAGAGGTTGTACAGAGATTCAGGGAGAGCATAAGGGAGCAATTGACAGGAATGGGGGAAATAAATACAGTAGAAGAAGAATGGGTAACTTTGAGGGATGAAGTAGTGAAGGCAGCAGAGGATCAAGTAGGTAAAAAGACGAGAGCTAGTAGAAATCCTTGGGTAACAGAAGAAATATTGAATTTAATTGATGAAAGGAGAAAATATAAAAATGCAGTAAGTGAAACAGGCAAAAAGGAATACAAACGTCTCAAAAATGAGATCAACAGGAAGTGCAAAATGGCTAAGCAGGGATGGCTAGAGGACAAATGTAAAGATGTAGAGGCCTATCTCACTAGGGGTAAGATAGATACCGCCTACAGGAAAATTAAAGAGACCTTTGGAGATAAGAGAACGACTTGTATGAATATCAAGACCTCAGATGGAAACCCAGTTCTAAGCAAAGAAGGGAAAGCAGAAAGGTGGAAGGAGTATATAGAGGGTCTATACAAGGGTGATGTACTTGAGGACAATATTATGGAAATGGAAGAGGATGTAGATGAAGATGAAATGGGAGATGTGATACTGCGTGAAGAGTTTGACAGAGCACTGAAAGACCTGAGTCGAAACAAGGCCCCCGGAGTAGACAATATTCCATTGGAACTACTGACGGCCGTGGGAGAGCCAGTCCTGACAAAACTCTACCATCTGGTGAGCAAGATGTATGAAACAGGCGAAATACCCTCAGACTTCAAGAAGAATATAATAATTCCAATCCCAAAGAAAGCAGGTGTTGACAGATGTGAAAATTACCGAACTATCAGCTTAATAGGTCACAGCTGCAAAATACTAACACGAATTCTTTACAGACGAATGGAAAAACTAGTAGAAGCCAACCTCGGGGAAGATCAGTTTGGATTCCGTAGAAACACTGGAACACGTGAGGCAATACTGACCTTATCTTAGAAGAAAGATTAAGGAAAGGCAAACCTATGTTTCTAGCATTTGTAGACTTAGAGAAAGCTTTTGACAATGTTGACTGGAATACTCTCTTTCAAATTCTAAGGGTGTCAGGGGTAAAATACAGGGAGCGAAAGGCTATTTACAATTTGTACAGAAACCAGATGGCAGTTATAAGAGTCAAGGGACATGAAAGGGAAGCAGTGGTTGGGAAGGGAGTAAGACAGGGTTGTAGCCTCTCCCCGATGTTGTTCAATCTGTATATTGAGCAAGCAGTAAAGGAAACAAAAGAAAAATTCGGGGTAGGTATTAAAATTCATGGAGAAGAAATAAAAACTTTGAGGTTCGCCGATGACATTGTAATTCTGTCAGAGACAGCAAAGGACTTGGAAGAGCAGTTGAATGGAATGGACAGTGTCTTGAAAGGAGGATATAAGATGAACATCAACAAAAGCAAAACAAGGATAATGGAATGTAGTCTAATTAAGTCGGGTGATGCTGAGGGAATTAGATTAGGAAATGAGGCACTTAAAGTAGTAAAGGAGTTTTGCTATTTGGGGAGCAAAATAACTGATGATGGTCGAAGTAGAGAGGATATAAAATGTAGGCTGGCAATGGCAAGGAAAGCGTTTCTGAAGAAGAGAAATTTGTTAACATCCAGTATAGGTTTAAGAGTCAGGAAGTCATTTCTGAAAGTATTCGTATGGAGTGTAGCCATGTATGGAAGTGAAACATGGACGATAAATAGTTTGGACAAGAAGAGAATAGAAGCTTTCGAAATGTGGTGCTACAGAAGAATGCTGAAGATTAGATGGGTAGATCACATAACTAATGAGGAAGTATTGAATAGGATTGGGGAGAAGAGAAGTTTGTGGCACAACTTGACCAGAAGAAGGGATCGGTTGGTAGGACATGTTCTGAGGCATCAAGGGATCACCAATTTAGTATTGGAGGGCAGCGTGGAGGGTAAAAATCATAGAGGGAGACCAAGAGATGAATACACTAAGCAGATTCAGAAGGATGTAGGTTGCAGTAGGTACTGGGAGATGAAAAAGCTTGCACAGGATAGAGTAGCATGGAGAGCTGCATCAAACCAGTCTCAGGACTGAAGACCACAACAACAACAACAACAACAACAACAACAATATTTCATTCTGACAGCGTATTAATTCTGTAAATATTAGCTTCTCCAGTTTACTGTATTGTATTCACCTATTTTGACAATCTCGTGACAAATGATCAGGGTGGTATTCATTATATTAAAATGTTTTGTGTTATACATTCTGACATGTTCCACACCCTTGAGAATCATCTCATTTTTTCGGTGTATGTAACGAAAACTGAATCAAATCAAATGCAATCACCATCTCTCATCATGTAATAACTTCACTTCTTCTTCTTCCCTTGTCGTCTCCTGTTTTTCCAGTACTCATCCATCTCCTCCTCATGTTTTTCCCCCTTTATTCTATTCGTGTTGTTCTCAATCCCCTATTTCTTCTGCATCGAAAGCCTTTTATTTTTATTTATTTATTTTTTTTATCGAGGTGAGTCTTTATGGACTGCGTGGTAACAACCGACTTCACTGTAGTGTCCAGGTCTTGTTCTTGCTCCAGCGTTGACTTCCTGCCAGTATCTTCTGAGCCCCTCCAAGAAGTACCTTTTTATGCCCTTCAGATAAGGGTCCTCACTGTCTTTCGGATGTTGATGCCATGTTAAAACCTTGGTAGTTGGTCACCAATCTTCTAAATTTGTTCCTTTCAGGAATTTCTCTCTGAGATACCAATCTGCTTAAGATCTTTTTCACATTCTTTGAACCATCTCGGCCTCGTTTTCTTAGATGGGATGAAACTCTGTATTCTTTTTGATAGTCAATCACCGTCCATTTTCATGAGATGACCATAAAATAACAATCATTTCTTTGTAATGGATGCTGTGATAGGTTCTGTCTTGCTGCACGATTCCTCATTTGCTCTCATTCACCATTGTCCATCGACCCATCTATTACCTTAGGATTTTCCTTAATATCCTACACTCACGCTTTTCCAGCCGCTCAGCTTGACCTTGTCTATTCGTGGTCAAAGTTTTGGATGCTTATAAGCCCTCAGGTTTTACAACTGTATTATAATGTTGGAACTTGGCCCACATACTCATAGACTTTTTGTTATAAGTATTCTTTGTCAGTTGGTATGCTTGGTCTAACTTCCTCATCCTGGCAATTGCTTCTTCTTTTAATCCATTCTCCTGGTGGATGACTTCACCGAGATACCTGAAATTCTTAACTCATCCGATTTTTTCCCAGGTTGGTTATCATCCATTCAGGTCCGTTACAGATGTTCGTCATATATTTTGTCTTTTGAATAGAGATCTGGAGTCTAACTTTTTTCAGCAATTTCTGACAGCCTATTTATCTTGTTGACTGCTGACTCTATGTTGTTAGCAAAAATGGCCAGGTCAGCCGCAAAATCTAAGCAGTCAATGCACACCCCTTTGTTCTTAGGACCAAGTCTGAACCACTCTTCATTTGTTTCTTCTTGGGCTAATAACTTTCTCCACTCTGGAGTGACCTTTTCCAAGACACAATTGAAAAGGAGAGGGATAGTCCATCTCCTCGTCTTATGTCCGTTCTGATTGTAAAGGGTTTAGATACCTCACCCATAAATTTAATTTTTGACGCTGTGTTAGTAAGAGTTTGTTTGATCAGCTTTCTTGAGGTATTATCCATCCCAAACTTTTCCAAAATATTCATTAATGCCTGTCAGTCGATGGAGTCATATACTTTTTGAAAATCAACAAACATGACCACATAGTTATTTCTTCCAGTTTTTTGGACCTGATGATGTTCTTCAGGCTAAAGATCTGTTCTGCGCAAGAATCGCCCTTTCGGAAACCAGCTTGATAGTCCCCAATCAGTTGGTTACAATGACCTTCTATTCTATTCTGTATCACTTTGGAGAGAATCTTATATGGAACAGATACTAATGAGGTACCCCTATAGTTATTGACATTCTATTTATCACCTTTTTTGTGTAGACGATGGATTAAAGCTGACTGCCATTCAGTTGGTATCATCCCAGCTCTCCAGATCTCCTCAAAAAGTTGGACTAGTATATCTAGAGTTTCATTATTTGCCAGCTTCAGTAGTTCCACCACTATTGAATCCTCTCCAGCTGCCTTATTATTCTTAAAGTTGTTGATGATCTCTTTGGTCTCCTCTTTACTAGATGGAGATGAGGGGTAGTTTGTGGATTGGGGCACATGCAGGGAATCTTTCTTTCGGTTCATCACAATTAAGTAGGTTTTCAAAGTAACGAGACATGATCTTGCAGTTTTCTTTGTTGGTCAGGCCGAGTGTGGTGTGCATACTGTAAGACCTTCAGTACACACACCATCAGATTATTTGACTTGTTGCTCTAACGAAGTAAGCGAGTGTCAGCAATATGTCTCGTGGTCTTATCATGGTGTGTTTATCTTCTGCCATTCGGTCAGATGATAGAAATGCCACTTGCATGCTTAGAGTAGCAGATTGACGGTGACCAACTTTAAACAGAATTTGATTAATTTTCACACACATTTACTAAAATAATAACAAATATAAAAATTACTTAACTTGGTTCTGGATGCTATTTACAATTGACAATCTGAAGTTCTTTGGGATTGGTACGTTAATCTTATTCTCACATATATCTCAGATACTTGACAAAAGTGTCTATACATTTATCTTCATGGCTATGTACAGGAATATGGTAATCTTATCAGGCGCAGACTGAATCTTGACTATGGACTGGTACAGACAATTGTAGAACTCGACGGACTGGTACAGACTAATGCAGACTGGTACAGACTAATGCAGACTCATACAGACTGGTGCAGACAAATGCAGACTGACTGATCGAAGGTCTTTACACTCGTTATAATACCTCGCACGTTCATGTATCACTGCGCGAGTGTGATGCGCGAGGAGAAAATGTTCTATGTTCGCAGCAATCTCATTGGCTGCGTTACATATTAATACGCGGATCGGCGGAAGCAGAATTTGGTCCATCTCTATGGCAGCGCCATCTCATAGTGCGGAGATGGACGAGCGCTGCGCCTGCGCTGTTTTGCTTAGCGGGGCGCACTCTAGTGGGAAATTTGTGTACGCGCTGAATATGCGGAACTATGTACACAACACTGAGCTTTCCATTTTCGTCTCTAAAACAAAAACTAGGGGCTTGGTATCCTTTCAAGTTCGATTTGAACGTCTGATAGAAGTCTCTGACATTGTTTATCTGGAAACGCTGATCGATCTATTCTAACTGCTGTTTCTCATGCAATTGCTTAGACCTTCATAGAGTTCTGGCTGCATATTTTCGAACTTCATGGAATACATCAAAATCATCAGGACTCCTGGTAGAATTCCACTTTTTCCATGCACTTGCTGTTTGGGCCACCACCTCACCACAAACCTCATTCCACCATGTATGATTCCTCTTTTTAGCTGTCAGGATTGTAGTATTAGCTGCTTGTTGGATCATGGAGGCAATGTCTGCCCATTTATGGGATTCAACTGTCAGTTACTGGTGGCATTGTTCCAATATGTTTTGATTGATTTTGATCTTCGCAATATCATATTTATGAATTTTATTTCCGGTTTTCACGGTCTTATTGAGAGGGATGAAATTAATTTTGATCTTGGAGAGGTGATGATCCTTTTAAATTCAGTATTTTATCTGTAAAAAGGTTTCTTTCTATTATTTCTGATTGTTTGATGTTGTTTCTTTCTTATTTCTGTAATCCATGCTATCATTGAGTCCTTCTTCCAGTACTACTCATTCAGTAGAGGTCTCTAAAAAAAGATTAATCTTCTTTTAGCCATTACTTCTGATATTTTCTCAAAATTTTTGTAGATCTCCTCATTACTTCTCATTTTCCAGCCATCTGTAGCTTGTATTGCAACCATTATTTTCTAATAATGCTCCTTTGAGGAACCTCTGTTCTGTCCAGCTTATAGTTCATCATTAGGCATCCTCATCCATATAAACATCCTGGTCATACCACTGTGGGATAGTGTTTTAGTTTTGTTTTTTTAGTTGTACATTTCTTGTTGTAAATATCCTTTGTAAAACGATTTGCTCTCTCCAGTTTGCTGACTCTTGCATCTACTGTTAATTCTTCTAGTCCATTTTGTTGTACAGTTTGTCCAATATATTTAAATTTACTTACTAATGCTATTTTACATTTTTGTTTTTCTAAGAATGTTGATGCATTGTTTGAAATTGTCATCAATGTTGTTTTTTCGGCTGAAATTTTGGGACCAGCTCTCTTTGCTATTTCTTCCAAAAGATTTCTTTCAATAACTGTCTGTCAGATTTTTTGAAAGTATATCAGAATCATCTGCAGAAGCCAGGCAGTTTACCTTAATTCCATTTGTTATTTGTCCTAAAATTATTGGTTCAATTTTGTAATTTTTTTTTCTCCAAATTCCAGATACTTTCTATTTTTTCTAGAATGCAGTGTTACAGTAAAGGTGATAAACTGTCCCCTTGTGTAACACCAGTTTTTATTTCAAATGGTTGAGATACTTCTCCCATAAATTTAGCTTCAGTCATCCTATTTGCTAGTGTTTTGAGGATTATGTTTGCTTTAATACAAAATTCTTTGATGATTTTACCTATAATTTCTCTGCCTACCAAATCAAAAGTTTTCTTGAAACCAATACATGATACTATTATAGGTTTGGTGATTAGCAGTCTGTGGAGGATTATCGATTTTCTAATAAACATCTGCTCTGTGCAGGGTCTTCCCTTTCTAGAGCTCCTCGAGATTCTCCCAGTTATTTGTCTAAAGTTTCTACAACTCTGTCCAGAGAATTTTTGATAATATTTTGTATACCACTGGCAGAAGTGAGGCATCTCTGCCATTGTTGACATTTTGAGTGTCCCCTTTTTTTCATAGCTGTGGATTAATGCTTTCCATAATCTCTTCAGCTTTCCAAATGTTCTCAAACAGCAGTTGTAGATCATTTGTGTGTTCTGACTATTTCAATAATTTTGCTGTAGTGGAGTCTTCATTTGTTGCTTTGAAGTTTTGGAAGATTTGATGGCTTCATGAATTTATTGCTCTGTTAGTGGAAAATCTTCCTCCAGATGTTGTGGGACTGCTATTATATATTGCTACAATGTGCTGTTATTGTTGTTGTTGTTGTTGTTGTTGTTGTTTGGTTGCCTGTTCTTCAGCACTTTCTTTCTGTTTCCTTTATCTATTTGCCGCCATTTTAGCCCATTTACCGGTATTTTCAGCTTGTTCTTCACTTATTTGACCTTTTGGTGGCTCCTCTTGAAGAGATCTTATTTCTCAGCATTTAAAATTACATCATCTGCTGCTCTTTCGCAACTGAATTTCATCATGTCCATCTTCCTTGACTCAAGATCCTGAATTTTCATCCTTAATTCTTGAACAGTCTCATTTCTCTTTTTGTGTTTTCCAGATGAAGAAACTTTTGGTCCTCAAAGCTAAGATTAGTATCAGTTTTTTTATTTGTTTCTGCCTATGGCTGCTATATCTCTTTAGTTAGAATATTTTCTCTCTCTGTATTTGATTATAGTCTAAGTCTGAATATTTTTATAAGTACATTTATTGCTGTAGCAATGAGTAAAATAAATTGTATTGCACTGCCTGTAGCATGTAGCACCATTTTGACTTTTAGTCCTCTTGCTGTACAAAAAGTAGCTTTGATGATTACTTAATGCAAGTATTTTGTAAGAGCTGTGGAACGGTTAGTATCTGTTTATATTTTTCTGATTAATTCAAGCTCGTCAATGCACATCCTGTGTTAAGGAAATATTTGCACTGAATTTACTGTGTGTTAAATATAAGCAGTGGATCCATTGGGGTAGTCTGTTTGGTAGAAATATGTCAAGGTGAACAAAACAGGAGATGGTGAAGGAAGAGAGGGAAAAGAACAACATTTGCTTCTCATCAGCATTATAACTGGGTTGCAACATTCAGTGAAAATTATCTGTGACAGGAAGTTGTCATAAATACATTTTTTGAAGAAACTTTATGTTTGTATAAGCATTTATTAAATTTAAAAAGTTGGATTTCATCTGTTAATACAAAAGATAATGTTTTGCATTGCAGGCATGATGAACCTGTCAAAGATGAAGAATCGGCCAATGATTCTTATTGGAGGATAACAGTATGTATAACTTAAACTTGAGATTCTTGAAAATAAAGCTAGTCAGTATTTCTTAACAGTACTGATTTAAATACATCTAAAAGATCGCTGTTACCTAAATGAAAGTTGACGAGCAAAGTCTTAGTGGACATTTGTATAAAATTGTCATAGGTGTTATTTACAAGAAGAGTAAATAGTTTCAATAGGAATGTGGTGAGACATTTAACAAATGTCATGACCACACATTAATAGGACCTTATAACACTACCATTATGATATTAGTATGCTTTTACGTAAATAACAGAAACCCTGTCTCTATGTTGCCACGTATAACCCTCTTACTAAAATTTAGTTTAGTTTTAAAATAAAATACACTATCGAAGGATAGTCCTGTTTACAGGAAAAGATAATCAATAGAGTTATCCTTCTTACAGGATTTACCGTGTGTTGCGTCTAATGGATAAGTAAATTGGACTATTCACTTCTTTTCCTAAGATCTCACCCAGTGGCAAGATAGGAACACAGTATGAATAATAATATACTGAAGCTAGGAAAACTCATTTCCAAGTTCATTTAGTGGTTTAAAACATGTACTTAATGGTCACCAACCTATCCTGGCAATGAAATAGTGAAGTATTGGAGAAGCAGAAATGTGAATTTTGCCTACTTTCTTGCTACTGTTTAGTTTGGCTCTTCAAATAAATTACCCCACTTAAACAATTTTGGGCTGCATCTTTATACATTATGTTTTTAAAAAAGAAAAAGCCCAGTAGATAACTTCAAGGAAGGTAAAAAAAATTAGCCGGGGTGGGGGGGACTACCTTTAGAAAAGCACTTTCCATAATCAAGAAACTTAAATACTTAGACACTAAAGCACACACTTTTTAACTGAACATTTCACTTAAAGAAAACCTCTTTCTTGGTGGAATTTACTTTCAAAAGCTATTATTGTTTGAAATAATTCTGTGTAGCCATCTAACAGGTTCTAGTAACTTGGCTTCACTCTGATTGAATTTTATGTAAGCAAACCATAACACTTTGCAATAGTTAAGAAAACATTTTTATTATTTACACTAAAGCAATTTAAATGGTGCCTCTTTATATTAACTTGGCACTTCATAAGTCTGTAAAGCAGGACACTCGGATTAATCAAACACCAGGAAGGAACCCTATACAGATGTATGATTAGGATGAAATAACAGGGTGAGCCAGTTTCCGTAAAGTTCAAGAATGATTATTAAAACACAGTTTAAATTAATGGTTCATGCTGTACAAAGGTAAAAATAGAAAAAAATCTTATCTGGTGGCTGTAGGCTTGAGTGTGGTGAACAGTTATGATGGCTACACTACCCACACTACGGCCTGCAAGTTTCTTGCTGTATGGGCTCAATTTCTCTTCTTGGCTTCATTCAGTTTTACATACAGTAGCTCAACAACTCGCAGCTATGCTGTAAGCTGTTTGCAGTCTTCAACCGAGGCATTTTTATGAAAATTTGCAGGCAAAGCTTCTGCTCCACAAAGGAGTTACCTCAATCACTGCTGCCTTCAGACTGTGTGACTTACTTCCCGAACTTGCTCAAGGTAGCACGCCAATTTGCCTTTCGCACCTCTTCCGTGCGCCACAGCCATTTTTGTTTCAAACAAAAGCACACTGGTTTTTACATAACACCTATTTCTTACATTGTTCCTAAGCATGACCATTTCTTAAATTGTCAAATTTACATCAACATGAACAATTTATACACACATATTTTTAAATACAAAATGTTATCAAAACATTATTTAGACACTTGGTATCCTTTGTAGAGGACTTGGGCAGGTTTGTCCCATCCTAGTACACATTATTTTGTTACTTCCCTTCAGATATTCCATTTAGCTACATCTACAATAATTCCCAATGTTCTGACTTTTGAGGTGTCCAGTGTGGGTTGCTCTCCACTTCCTGGGTGTATTGTATCGAGTTTGCTTTTTCAAATTTCCATGAGGGTTTATCAATGTATTTTGTAACTGATATTTCAGCACCAATGATAACTTTTGTGAGCCAATGTACACTCCTTGAAAAATGTTTAGGTACTACTATTGAGTGATTCAGTGGTAATTTGTTCTCATCAGTGGAAAAGATGGATGGGTCAGGTTTTGTATCAGTTTCCATCTGCCTGCCCAAAACTTTTTAAATTCCTTGGCATCAAACTTAGATAATTTCTTGTGTGTTGATCCATTCGAACAATGGTTCTCTATTTTTGTCTCTATTTATGTATCTCCAGGTTGTGTTTTGGAATTAAAATCTTAAACATATACGTGCTGTCTAGTTGCTGTGTGTAAGACTAGTGTCAGACACTTTCCGTTAGGTGATTTGTGGACTGATGTAATAACCAGGCCTTTGAGTTTTACCCTAATTACTTCTACATCACTAATTTTCTGACAGCTTAAGCCAGCATAATCCAAGAGCTGTTTCTTTTTTCATTTATTGTGGATGCACCTAACAATTGAGAGGAGTATTGATATTGCTTTATATTGCGTAATCTTGCATGTAGCTGCTGAATTATCACCTAAATGCATTTCCTTTAGAGCTATAATACTGATGGCATGCTCATCATTTAATTTGCTTTGGTAACTGCATTTGTCACTTGTTAATCCTACGTTAATTTACATAATATGGACACCTTGCCTGATAATTTTTGACTGTAAGCTCTGAGACGTGCTGGACCATCTTTTGTGTAGAGTTTTTGCTGTCTGCTCCTGCAGTCACACAGCCTTGGTGCACCATCTCAGGGGTTGTCTACATGCCCCACAACAGTCTTTTTTGTGTCCAGTGTGAATGATTCATTGGTAAATATCCTGTCCGATACACTTTTGTTTGTAGACAATACTACTGTGTTAGCTGAAAATAGAAACCCTGAGCCAGGAAGCAGTAGTCTCAGTACCTCAGAGAATTAGTTTCAGGTAAAGTATATGGATCTAACATATCTAAAATGCACATGGTTTAGTTTGGAAACCACACAAACAGCCAAATGTACACACCCGCAGTAGCTGCTAGGGGTGGGGGGGGGGGGGGGGGGCAGAGTGATTGGAGAAGACAGTACATGGTCTGAATGGGAAAAGATTGGTGGGTACAGAAGAGAGAAGGGAAAAGGTAAAGTGATACAGTGGGAAACAAATTAGCAGAGGTTTAGGTCAGGTGGATGGCACTAGATGTGCTGGAGAGACAATTTCCACCTGTGTAGTTCAGAGAAACTTGCACTGGAAGGGAATATCCAAATGGTATGTCTAGTGAAGCAGTTGTTGAAGTGGTGTACAGCCTCTTGGCAACTGCAATGTCAAGTCGGTGGTTTGCCACAGTTTGGTGCTAGACATTACTGCGAGTGAACAGTTGGTTACTTGTCATCCCTACATGGAAAATTGTATGGTAATTGCAGCATAGCTGATTTTTAACAGGTTGCTTTTGCACATGATCGTGCCTTTTATATGGTGGGAGATGCCTGCGACTGGACTGCTGTAGGAGGTGGTGGGTGGATTTGTGGGACAGGTTTTGCACCTGGGTCACTCACAGGATTAGTGGCGGACAAGTATGTTCTCTAGATTGTGCAGGCCGTGGAACACTACTTTGCAGGACATTGACCGTGAAAAACAGAGATTGCATCAGGATTGAATACAAAACACACAATGCCAAGTTAAGTACAAGAAGAGTGAATCTTCTAAGAGTTTGTGCTTCCAGCGGCTCCTGGGAGACCAGTATTAGATTCCGATGCACCAGTGCAGGTTTACTGTATCCTTTATACCTTCACATTGACCATGAAACACAGAAATTCGATCGGGATTGAATACAAAATGCACAATGCCGTCTTAAGTACATTAGGAGTGAATCTTCTAAGAGTTTGTGCTTTGAGTTTCTCCTCCTGGGAGACCAGTATTAGACTCCGATGCACCAATGAAGGTTTACTGTATCCCTTGGTCTTTCACATTGACCACGAAACACAGAAATTGCATCGGGATTGAATACAATTGGCACAATGCAGACTTAAGTACAAGAAGAGTGAATCATCTAAGAGTTTGTGATGTGGGCGTCAACTGGTAGACCAGTATTAGATTCCGATGCACCAGTGCAGGTTTACTGTATCCCTTGGACTTTCATATTGACCGTGAAACACAGAAATTGCATCGTGATTGAATAAAAATGGCACAATGCCGACTTAAGTACAAGAAGAGTGAATCTTCTAAGACTTTGTGATTTGAGCGGCTCCTGGGAGACCAGTATTAAATTCCGACGAACCAGTGCAGGTTTACTGTATCCATTGGACTTTCAGATTGACATGGAACACATAAATTGCATCGGGGCTGAATACAAAAGGCAGAATGCCGACTTAAATACAAGAAGAGTGAATCTTCTAAGAGTTTGTGCTTTGAGCGGTTCCTGGGAGACCAGTATTAGATTAAGTTTCACCAGTGCAGGTTTGCTGAATCCCTTGGACCTTCACATTGACCATGAGACACAGAAATGCATCAGGATTGAATACAAAAGGCACAATCCCGGCATAAGTACAAGAAGAGTGAATCTTCTAAGAGTTTCTGCTTTGTACAGATTATGGAAGACCAGTATTAGATTGCGATGCACCAGTGCAGGTCTGCAGAATCCCTTGGACGTTCACATTGACCATGAAACTCCGAAATTCCATCGTGATTGAATACAATTGGCTCTAATCCGACTTATGTACAAGAAGAGTGAATCTTCTAAGAGTTTGTGCTTTGAGCGACTCCTGGGGGTAAAGTATTAGATTCCGATTCACCAGTGCAGGTTTACTGAATCCTTTGGACCCTCACATTGATCATGAAACACAGAAATTGCATCGGGATTGAATACAAAAGGCACAATGCCGATTTAAGTACAAGAAGAGTGAATCTTCTGAGAGTTTGTTCTTTGAGCGGCTCCTGGGAGACCAGTATTAGATTCCGATGCAGCAGTGCAGGTTTCCTGTATCCCTTGGACCTTCTCATTGACCGTGACACACAGAAATTGGATCGGGATTGAATACAAAAGGCACAATGCCGACTTAGGTACAAGAAGTCTGAATCTTCTAAGATTTTGAACTTTGAACGGCTCCTGGGAGACCAGTATTAGATTCCGACGCACCAGTGCAGGTTTACTGAATGTCTTGGACCTTCACAATGTGCATGAAACACAGATATTGCATCAGGATTGAATACAAAAGGCACAATGCCGACTTAAGTACAAGAGGAGTGAATCTTCCAAATGTTTGTGCTTTGAGTGGCTCCTGTAATACGTGTATTAGATTCCCATGCACCAGTGCAGGTTTACTGAATCCTTTGGACCTTCACATGGCCAGGATGCACAGAAATTGCATCGGGATTGAATAGAAAACACCCAATGCCGACTTAAGTACATGAGGAGTGAATCTCCTAAGTGGTTGTGCTTAGAGCGTCTCCTGGGAGACCAGTATTAGATTCCGCTGCACCAATGCAGGTTTACTCTATCCCTTGGACTGTCACATTGACCATGTAACACAGAAATTGGATCGGGATTGAATACAAACGGCTTAATGCCGACCTAAGTACAAGAAGAGTGAATCATCTAAGAATTTGAGTTTTGAGCGGCTCCTGGGAGACCAGTATTAGATTCCAATGCATCAATGCAGGTTTACTGTATCCCTTCGACTTTCACATTGACCATGATACACAGAAAATGCATCGGGATTGAATTGAAATGGAACAATGCCGACTAAAGTACAAGAAGAGTGTATCTTCCATGCGTTTCTGCTTTGAGCGTATCCTGGGAGACCAGTATTACATTCCGATGCACCAGTTCAGGTTGACTGTATCCCTTTGACCTTCATATTGACCATGAAACGCAGAAATTGCACCGCAATTGAATACGAAAGACACAATGCCGAATTAAGTACAAGAAGAATGAATCTTCTAAGAGTTTGTGATTTGAGCGGCTCCTGGGGGACCAGTATTAGATTCCGATGCACCAGCGCAGGTTTACTGTATCCTTTCGACTTTCACATTAACCACGAAACACAGAAATTTCATCTGCATTGAATACGATAGGCTCTACGCCGCCTTATGTACAAGATGAGTGAATCTTCTAAGAGTTTGTGCTTTGAGCGACTCCTAATGGGTAAAGTATTAGATTCCGATGCTCCAGTGCAGGTATACTGTATACCTTGGACCTTCACATTGACCATGAAACACAGAAATTGCATCGGGATTGAATACAAGAGGCTTAATGCCGACATAAGTACAAGAAGAGTGAATCATCTAAGAATATGAGTTTTGAGCGACTACTGGGAGACCAGTATTGGATCCCGATGCACCAGTGCAGTTTTACTGTGTCCCTTGGACCTTAACATTGACCATGAAACACAGAAATTGCATCATAATTGAATACAAAACACCGAATGCCGACTTAAGTACAAGAGGAGTGAATCTCCTAAGAGGTTGTGCTTAGAGCGTCTCCTGGGAGACCAGTATTAGATTCCGCTGCACCAATGCAGGTTTACTCTATCCCTTGGACTGTCACATTGACCATGTAACACAGAAATTGGATCGGTATTGAATACAAACGGCTTAATGCCTCTTAAGTACAAGAAGAGTGAATCATCTAAGAATTTGAGTTTTGAGCGGCTCCTGGGAGACCAGAATTAGATTCCAATGCATCAATGCAGGTTTACTGTATCCCTTAGACTTTCACATTGACCATGAAACACAGAAATTGCATCAGGATTGAATTCAAATGGAATAATGACGACTTAATTACTAGAAGAGTGAATCTTCTAAGAGTTTGTGATTTGAGCGGCTCCTGGGGGACCAGTATTAGATTCCGAAGCACCAGTGCAGGTTTATCGATTCCCTTGGAATTTCACATTGATCATGAGACATAGAAATTACATCGGGATTGAATACAAAACACACAATGCCGACATAAGTACAAGAAGAGTGATTCTTCTAAGATTTTGTGTATGAGCGGCTCCTTGGAGACCAGTATTAGATTCCGATGCACCAATGCAGGTTTACTGTATCCCTTGGACCTTCACATTGACCATGAGACACAGAAATTGCATCGGGATTGAATACAAAAGGCACAATGCCGACTTAAGTACAAGAAGAGTGAATCATCTAAGAGTTTGAGCGTCAACTGGTAGACCAGTATTAGATTCCGATGCACCAGTTCAGGCTAACAGTGTCCCTTGAACACTCACATTGATCATGAATTTGAGCAAATGGCATCGCGATTGAATACAAAAGGCACAATACCGGCTAAAGTGCAAGAAGAGTGAATCTTCTAAGAGATTGTGCATGAGCGGCTCCTGGGAGACCAGTATTAGATTCCGATGCACCAATGCAGGTTTACTGTATCCCTTGGACCTTCGCATTGACCATGAGGCACAGAAATTGCATCGGGGTTGAATACAAAATGCAAAATGCCGACTTTAGTGCAAGAAGAGTGAAGCTTTTAAGAGTTTCTGGTTTGAGCGGCTCGTGGGAGACCAGTATTAGATTCTGATGCACCAGTGCTGGTTAACTAAATCCCTTGGACTTTCAAATTGAGCATGAAACACCGATAGTGCATCGGTATTGAATACAAAATGAATGCCGACTTAAATACAAGAAGAGTGAATCTTCTACGAGCTTGTGCTTTGAGCGGCTGCTGGGAGACCAGTATTAGATTCCGATGCACCAGTGCAGGTTTATTGAATCCCTTGGACCTTCAAATCGAACATGAAACACAGAAATTGCGTCGGGATTGAGAACAAAAGGCACAATGCCGAATTAAGTACAAGGAGAGTGAATCTTCTAAGAGTTTGTGCTTTGAGAATCTCCTGGAGTCCAGTATTAGATTCCGATGTACCAGTGCAGGTTTAGTAAATCCCTTGCACCCTAACATTGACCATGAAACACTGAAAATGCATCGGGATTGAATACAAAAGTCACAATGCCGACTTAAGTACAAGAATAGTGAATCTTCTAATAGTTTGTGCTTTGAACGGCTCCTTGGTGACCAGTAGTAGATTCCTATGCACCAGTGCTGGTTTACTGTATCCCTTCGACTTTCGCGTTTACCATGAAACACAGAAATTGCATCGGGATTGAATTCAAAAGGCAAAATGCCGACTTAAGTGCAAGAAGAAAGAATGTTTTAAGAGTTTGTGCTTTGTGCGGCTCCTGGGAGACCAGTATTAGTTTCCGATGCATCAGTGCTGGTTTACTTTATCCCTTGGAGCTTCACATTGACCTTGAGAGACGTAAATTACATCGGGATTGAATACAAAAGCACAATGCCGACTCAAGTACAAGAAGAGTGAAGCTTCTAAGAGTGTCTGCTTTGTGCGGCTCCTGGGAGACCAGTATTAGATTCGGATGCACCAGTTCAGGTTTACTGTATACTTTGGACCTTCCTATTGACCATGAAACACAGAAATTGCATCGAGATTGAATACAAAAGGCACAATGCCGACTTAAGTAAAAGAAGAGTGAATCTTCTAAGAGTTTGTGGTTTGAGCGCTCCCTGGGAGACCAGTATTATATTCCAATGCACCACTGCAGGTTTGCTGTATCCCTCCGACTCTCACATTGACCATGAAGCACAGAAATTGCATTGGGATTGAATACTAAAGGCACAATGCCGACTTAGGTACAAGAAGAGTGAATCTTCTAAGAGCTTGTGTTTTGAGCTGCTCCTGGGAGACAAGAATTAAATTCCGATGCACAAGTGCAGGTTTGCAGCATTCCTTGGACCTTCTCATTGACCATGAGACACTGAAAATGCATCGGGATTCAATACAAAATGCACAATGCCGACTTAAGTACAAGAAGAGTGAATCTGCTAAGTGTTTGTGCTTTGAGCGGCTCCTGGGAGACCAGTATTAGATTCCGATGCACCAGTACAGGTTTACTGTATCCCTTCGACCTTCACATTGACCAAGAAACACAGAAATTGGATCAGGATTGAATACAAAAAAGCACAATGCCGACTTAACTACAAGAATAGTGAATCTTCTAAGAGTTTGTGCTTTGAGCGGCTCCTGGGAGACCAGTATTAGATTCCATTGCACCAGTGCTGATTTACTGTAGCGCTTAAACATTCACATTGACCATGAAACACAGAAAATGCATCGGGATTGAATACAAAAGGCACAATGCCGATTTAAGTACATGAAGAGTGAATCGTTTAAGAGTATGTGCTTTGAGTTTGTCCTGGTAGACCAGTATTAGATTCCGATGCACCAGTGCAGGTTTACTGAATGACTTGGACCTTCACATTGGGCATGAAACACAGAAATTGCATCACGATTGAATACCAATGGCACAATGCCGACTTATCTACAATTGTAGTTAATCTTCTAAGTGTTTGTGCTTTGAGCGGTCCCTGGGGGGCAAGTATTAGATTCCAATGCACCAGTGCATGTTACTGTATACCTTGGACCTTCACATTGACCATGAAGCACTGAAAATGCATCGGTATTGAATACAAAAGGCACAATGCCGACTTCAGTACAAGAAGAGTGAGTCTACTCAGAGTTTGTGTTTTGAGCTGCTACTGGGAGACCCGATATAAATTCCGATGCACAAGTGCAGGTTTATAGCATTCGTTGGACCTTCACATTGACCATGAAACAATGAAATTGAATCGGGATTGAATAATATAGGCACAATGCTGACTTAAGTACAAGAAGATTGAAACTTCTAAGAGTTTGTGATTTGAGCGGCTCCTGGGAGACCAGTATTAGATTCCGATGCACCAGTGCAGGTTTAATGAATCCCTTGGACCTTCACATTGACCATGAGAGACAGAAACTACATCGGGATTGAATACAAAAATCACAATGCCGACTTAAGTACAAGAAGAGTGAATCTTCTAAGAGTTTCTGCTTTAAGCGCCTCCTGGGAGACCAGTGTTAGATTCCAGTGCACCAGTGCAGGTTTACAGTATACCTTGGACCTTCACATTGACCATGAAACACAGAAAATGTGATCGGGATTGAATACAAAAGGCACAATGCCGACTCAAGGACAAGAAGAGTGAATCTGCTAAGAGCTTGTGTTTTGAGCAGCTCCTGGGAGACCAGTATTAGTTTCCGATGCACCAGTGCAGATTTACTGTATCCCTTCGACTGTCACATTGACCATGAAAATCAGAAATCGCATGGGGATTGAATACCAAATACTTAATGCCGACCTAAGTACAAGAAGAGTGAATCTTCTAAGAATTTGTGCTATGGGCAAGTCCTGCGAGACCAGTATAAGATTCTGAAGCACCAGTTCAGGTTTACTGTATACTTTGGAGCTTCCTATTGACCATGAAAAACTGAAATTGCATCGCGATGAAATACAGAAGGCACAATGCCGACTTAAGTACAAGAAGAGTGAATTTTCTAAGAGTTTGTGGTTTGAGCGGCTCCTGGGAGACCAGTTATTGATTCCGATGCACCAATGCAGGTTTAGTGTATCCCTCGGACCTTCACATTGTGCATGAAACACAGAAATTGCATCGCGATTGAATACCAAAGGCACAATGCCGACTTTAGTACAATTAGAGTTAATCTTCTAAGAGTTTGTGCTTTGAGCGGACCCTGGGGGTCAAGTATTAGATTCCGATGCACCAGTGCAGGTTACTGTATACCTTGGACCTTCGCATTGACCATGAGACACTGAAAATGCATCGGGATTGAATACAAAATGCACAATGCCCACTTAAGTACAAGAAGAGTGAACCTTCTAAGGGTTTGTGTTTTGAGCTGCTCCAGGGAGACCAAAATTAAATTCCGATGCACAAGTGCAGGTTTGCAGCATTCCTTGGACATTCTCATTGACCATGAAACACAGGATTTGAATCGGGATTGAATACAATAGGCACAATGCCGACTTAAGTACAAGAAGAGTGAATCTTCTTAGTGTTTGTGCTTTGAGCGGCTCCTGGGAGACCAGTATTAGATTTAGATGCACCAGTACAGGTTTACTGTATCCCTTGGACCTTCACATTGACCGAGGAACACAGAAATTGGATCAGGATTGAATACAAAAGGCACAATGCCGACTTATGTACATGAAGAGTGAATCGTCTAAGAGATTGTGCTTTGAATTTGTCCTGGTAGACCAGTATTAGATTCCGATGCACCAGTTCAGGTTTACTGAATGTCTTGGACCTTCACATTGGGCATGAAACACAAAAATTGCATCGCGATTGAATGCCAATGGCACAATGCCGACTTACCTACAATTGTAGTTAATCTTCTAAGTGTTTGTGCTTTGAGCGGTCCCTGGGGGGCAAGTATTAGATTCCAATGCACCAGTGCATGTTACTGTATACCTTGGACCTTCAAATTGACCATGAAGCACAGAAAATGCATCAGGATTGAATACAAAAGGCACAAAGCCGACTTAAGTACATGAAGAGTGAATCTTCTAAGAGTTTGTGCTTTGAGCGGCTCCTTGGAGACCAGTATTAGATTCCAATGCACCAGTGCAGATTTACTGTATCCCTTGGACTTTCACAGTGCCCATGAAACACAGAAAATTCATTGGGATTGAAAACAAAAGGCACACTGCCGATTTAAGTACAAGAAGTGTGAATCTCCAAGTGTTTGTGCTTTGAGTGGCTCCTGGGAGACCTGTATTAGGTTCCCATATACCAGTGCAGGTTTACTGAATCCCTTGGACCTTCACATTGACCATGATGCACAGAAATTTCATCGGGATTGAATATAAAAGGCTCAATGCCGACTTAAGTACAAGAAGAGTGAATCTTCTAAGAGCTTGTGCTTTGAGCTGCTCCTGGCAGACCAGTATTAGTTTCCGATGCACCAGTGCAGGTTTACTGTATCCCTCGGACGGTCACATTGTGCATGAAACACAGATAATGCATCGCGATTGAATACCAAAGGCATAATTCCGCCTTAAGTACAATTAGAGTTAATCATCTAAGAGTTTGTGCTTTGAGCGGCCCCTGGGGGTCAAGTACTAGATTCCTATGCACCAGTGCATGTTTCTGTATACCTTGGACCTTCACATTGACCAAAAAACACAAAAATTGGATCAGGATTGAATACAAAAGGCACAATGCCGACTTAACTAAAAGAATACTGAAACTTCTAAGAGTTTCTGCTTTGAGCGGCTCGTGGGAGACCAGTATTAGATTCTGATGCACCAGTATGGGTTAACTAAATCCCTTGGACTTTCACATTGAGCATGAAACACAGATAGTGCATCGGGATTGAATACAAAAGGCAGAATGCCGACTTAAATACACTCCTGGAAATGGAAAAAAGAACACATTGACACCGGTGTGTCAGACCCACCATACTTGCTCCGGACACTGCGAAAGGGCTGTACAAGCAATGATCACACGCACGGCACAGCGGACACACCAGGAACCGCGGTGTTGGCCATCGAATGGCGCTAGCTGCGCAGCATTTGTGCACCGCCGCCGTCAGTGTCAGCCAGTTTGCCGTGGCATACGGAGCTCCATCGCAGTCTTTAACACTGGTAGCATGCCGCGACAGCGTGGACGTGAACCGTATGTGCAGTTGACGGACTTTGAGCGAGGGCGTATAGTGGGCATGCGGGAGGCAGGGTGGACGTACCGCCGAATTGCTCAACACGTGGGGCGTGAGGACTCCACAGTACATCGATGTTGTCGCCAGTGGTCGGCGGAAGGTGCACGTGCCCGTCGACCTGGGACCGGACCGCAGCGACGCACGGATGCACGCCAAGACCGTAGGATCCTACGCAGTGCCGTAGGGGACCGCACCGCCACTTCCCAGCAAATTAGGGACACTGTTGCTCCTGGGGTATCGGCGAGGACCATTCGCAACCGTCTCCATGAAGCTGGGCTACGGTCCCGCACACCGTTAGGCCGTCTTCCGCTCACGCCCCAACATCGTGCAGCCCGCCTCCAGTGGTGTCGCGACAGGCGTGAATGGAGGGACGAATGGAGACGTGTCGTCTTCAGCGATGAGAGTCGCTTCTGCCTTGGTGCCAATGATGGTCGTATGCGTGTTTGGCGCCGTGCAGGTGAGCGCCACAATCAGGACTGCATACGACCGAGGCACACAGGGCCAACACCCGGCATCATGGTGTGGGGAGCGATCTCCTACACTGGCCGTACACCACTGGTGATCGTCGAGGGGACACTGAATAGTGCACGGTACATCCAAACCGTCATCGAACCCATCGTTCTACCATTCCTAGACCGGCAAGGGAACTTGCTGTTCCAACAGGACAATGCACGTCCGCATGTATCCCGTGCCACCCAACGTGCTCTAGAAGGTGTAAGTCAACTACCCTGGCCAGCAAGATCTCCGGATCTGTCCCCCATTGAGCATGTTTGGGACTGGATGAAGCGTCGTCTCACGCGGTCTGCACGTCCAGCACGAACGCTGGTCCAACTGAGGCGCCAGGTGGAAATGGCATGGCAAGCCGTTCCACAGGACTACATCCAGCATCTCTACGATCGTCTCCATGGGAGAATAGCAGCCTGCATTGCTGCGAAAGTTGGATACACACTGTACTAGTGCCGACATTGTGCATGCTCTGTTGCCTGTGTCTATGTGCCTGTGGTTCTGTCAGTGTGATCATGTGATGTATCTGACCCCAGGAATGTGTCAATAAAGTTTCCTCTTCCTGGGACAATGAATTCACGGTGTTCTTATTTCAATTTCCAGGAGTGTACAAGAAGATAGAATCTTCTATGAGTTTGTGCTTTGAGCAGCTGCTGGGAGACCAGTATTAGATTCCGATGCACCAGTACAGGTTTATTGAATTCCTTGGACCTCCAAATTGAACATGAAACACAGAAATTGCGTCGGGATTGAAAACAAAAGGCACAATGCCGACTTAAGTACAAGAAGTGTGAATCTTCCAAGTGTATGTGCTTTGAGTGGCTCCTGGGAGACCAGTTTTAGATTCCCATGCACCTTTGCAGGGTTACTGAATCCCATGGACCTTCACATTGACCATGATGCACAGAAAATGCATCGGGATTGAATACAAAACGCTCAATGATTTAAGTAGGAGAAGAGTGAATCTTCTAAGAGTCTCTGCCATGTACGGCTGCTGGGAGACCAGTATTAGATTCCGATGCACCAATGCAGGCTTACTGTCTCCCCTGGACCTTCACATTGACCATGAAACACAGAAATTGCACCGCGATTGAATACAAAAGACACAATGCCGCATTAATTACAATAACAGTTAATCTTATAAGAGTATGTGATTTGAGCGGCTCCTGGGAGACCTGTATTAGATTCTGATGCACCAGTGCAGGTTTACTGAATCCGTTGGACCCTCACATTGACGTTGAGACACATAAATTACATCGGGATTGAATACAAAACGCACAATGCCGACTTAAGTACAAGAAGTGTGAATCTTCCAAGTGTATGTGCTTTGAGTGGCTCCTGGGAGACCAGTTTTAGATTCCCATGCACCGTTGCAGGGATACTGAATCCCTTGGACCTTCACATTGACCATGATGCACAGAAGATGCATCGGGATTGAATACAGAAGGCTCAATGCCGACTTAAGTGCAAGAATAGTGAATCTTCTAAGAGTTTCTGCCATGTTCAGCTACTGGGAGACCAGTATTAGATTCCGATGAACCAATGCAGGCTTACTGTATCCCTTGGACTTTCACATTGACCATGAAACACAGAAATTGCACCGCGATTGAATACAAAAGACGCAATGCCGCATTAATTACAATAAGAGTGAATCTTCTAAGAGTTTGTGATTTGAGCGGCTCCTGGGAGACCAGTATTAGATTCCGATGCACCAGTGCAGGTTTACTGAATCCCTGGGACCTTGACATTGACCTTGAGAGACATAAATTACATCGGGATAGAAAACAAATGGCACAATGCCGACTCAAGTACAAGAAGTGTGAAGCTTCTAAGAGTTTCTGCTTTAAGCGGCACCTGGGAGACCAGTTTTACATTCCGATGCACCAGTGTAGGTTTACTGTATCCTTTGGAGCTTCACAATGACCATGAAACACAGAAAATGAATCGGGATTGCATACAAAGGCACAATGCCGACTTCAGTACAAGAAGAGTGAATCGGCTATGAGTTTGTGCTTTGAGCGTCTCCTGGGAGACCAGGATTAGATTCCGATGCACCAGTGCAGGTTTACTGAATCCCTTGGACCTTCACATTGACCATGAAACACAGAAAATGCATCCGGATTGAATACAAAAGGCACAATGCCGACTTAAGTACAAGAGGAGTGAATCTTCTAAGAGTTTGTGGTTTGAGCGGCTCCTGGGGCACCAGTATTAGATTCTGATGCACCAGTGCAGGTTTACAGTAACCCTTGGACATTCACATTGACCATGAAGCACAGAAATTGCATCGGGATTGAATACAAAAGGCACAATGCCAACATAACTACAAGAAGAGTGAATCTTCTAAGATTTTGCGCTTTTAGCAACTCCTGGGAGACCAGTATTAGATTCCGATGCACCAGTTCAGGTTTACGGTATACTTTGGACCTTCCTATTGACCATGAAACACAGAGATTGCATCGCAATTAAATTCAAAAGGCACAATGCCGACGTAAGTACAAGAAGATTGAATCTTCTAAGAGTTTGTGGTTTGAGCGGCTCCTGGGAGACCAGTTTTTGAATCCGATGCACCAATGCAGGTTTACTGTATCCCTCGGACCTTCACATTGTGCATGAAACACAGAAATTGCATCGCGATTGAATACCAAAGGCACAATGCCGACTTTAGTACAATTAGAGATAATCTTCTAAGAGTTTGTGCTTTGAGCGGACCCTGGGGGTCAGGTATAAGATTCCGATGCACTAGTGCAGGTTACTGTAACTCTTTGACCTTCACATTGACCATGAGACACAGAAACTACATCGGGATTGAATACAAAAGGCTCAATGCCGACTTAAGTACAAGAAGAGTGAATCTTCTAAGAGTTTGCGCTTTGAGCGGCTCCTGGGAGACCAGTATTACATTCCGATGCACCAGTGCAGGTTAACGGAATCCCTTGGACCTTCACATTGACCATGAGACACAGAAATTGCATTGGGGTTGAATACAAAATGCACAATGCCGACTTAAGTACAAGAAGAGTGTATCTTCTGAGAGTTTCTCTTTGAGCGGCTCGTGGGAGACCAGTATTAGATTCTGATGCACCAGTGTGGGTTAACTGTATCCCTTGGACTTTCACATTGACCATGAAACACAGATAGTGCATCGGGATTGAATACAAAAAGCTGAATGCCGACCTAAATACAAGAAGAGTGAATCTTCTACGAGTTTGTGCTTTGAGCGGCTGCTGGGAGACCAGTATTAGATTCCGATGCACCAGTGCAGGGTTACTGTATCCCTCGGACCTTCACATTGTGCATGAAACACAGAAATTGCATCGCGATTGAATACCAAAGGCACAATGCCTACATAACTGCAATTAGAGTTAATCTTCTAAGAGTTTGTGCTTTGAGCGGCCCCTGTGGGTCAAGTATTAGATTCCGATGCACCAGTGCAGGTTACTGTATAACTTGGACCTTCACATTGACCATGAAGCACTGAAAATGCATCGGGATTGAATACAACATGCACAATGCCGACTTAAGTACAACAAGAGTGAATCTTCTAAGAATTTGTGTTTTGAGCGGCTCCTGGGAGACCAGTATTAGTTTCCAATGCACCAGTGCAGATTTACTGTATCGCTTGGACTTTTATATTGACTATGAAACACAGAAAATGCATCGGGATTGAATGTAAAAGGCACAATGCCGACTTAAGTACAAGAAGAGTGAATTTTGTGAGTTTGTAATTTGAGCGGCTCCTGGGACACCAGTATTAGAGTCCGATGCAGCAGTGCAAGTTTACTGTATCCCATGGACCTTCACATTGACCATGAAACACAGAAATTGCATCGGGATTGGATACAAAAGGCACCAACCAATTAGCATACTGCCTGCTGTTTCCAAAGCACTCGAATATATTGTTCATGACCAAATCACTGAACACTTGCACGAATTCAGCCTATATCACAAATTTCAATCCGGTTTCCGTAAACATCACAGCACAGACACTGCTCTAATTAAAGTATTAGATGACCTGAAATGTGCCATTGACAATCTAAAGGCAGCAATATTGACGCTACTGGACTTCAGCAAAGCTTTTGACACTGGTAACTTTGACATATTGCTCAAAAAAAATGCAACAGCTTAATTTCTCTGTTAGTGCAGTGAGATGGTTTGAAAGCTACTTAAAAGACAGACAGCAATGTGTTGGCTGCGTAAATGAAAAATCTTCCTGGAAACATCTTTCCTCGGGACTGCCACAAGGATCAGTCTTAGGACCACTTTTGTTTTCTTTATATGTCAACTATATTTCGTCGGTTCTGTCCTGTAAATATCATTTCTATTCCGACGACCTCCAGCTCTACCTAAGCGTCAGACCTGAAAACGTAAACACTGCAAACGCTCAGATGAATGATGATCTGTCTTCGGTAGTGACATGGGCGAAAAGCCTTGGGTTTAAACTAAATGCAAAGAAGACGCAAGTAATCTTAATAGCCCATCAGAAATTAATAAGTTCAGATCTCGGCGAATGGCTACCTTCTATTCTGCTCGATGGTACTCCAATACCATATCAGAAAACAGTGAAAAATTGGGTGTAACTTTGGATGAGCATCTCAACTGGGCGGAGAATACAGTCGCAGTGTGCCGAAAGACGTCTGCTTGTCTCTATGCTCTTAAAAAGTTTCAGAACATATTTCCACTGGACTTGAAACGCCAGCTCGTGCAAGCACTCTTTCTACCGAACCTCCACTATTGTGATGTGATTCAACAAGGCACGGGTAGTGAAAAGAAAATACGGCTAGAGATAACCATGAATGCCTGTGTGCATTACACCTGCAACATTCGCCGATATGATCATGTTAGTGCTTCATACTCCGAGCTAAAGTGGCTGCGGCCGGACAAATTGCGTGACTACCACACTCTATGTCTACTTCACAAACTCTTCGTCGCGCAAGCACCCCAGTACCTTGCTTCAGAGATTAAAAACCTGTCGTGCCATCATAATCGAAACACGAGGTCACTCTTATTTGGTATCCTAACTGTGCCCACTCACAAAACAAAATCTTTTGCAAACTCCTTCTCAGTTGCCGCTGTCAGCATCCGGAACAAACTGCCCCTTACCTTGCGCAAAATTCAATCTCCTGCTGCTTTTAAGAAGAAGTTGAAGCATTTCGTACTATCATTCTCATAAAGTTCTCCACAAAATTAATGTACCAGGCCAATCCTCTCATCTGTCAAATAGCAAAGCTAGCGTCTCCGATCTTGCTCCTGAGATGCCTTCCCATTCATCTATCTCTATTAGCCAGGCAATCTTCTTTTCCTTTATATTTCCTTAATTATGTTTCATCATGTGTATTCTTCTCCTCCGTTCACAATGAGTGTCCCTCATACGCCCTGCTGCCAGCACTCCTATCTAAAATTTGTCTCTTCAATAATGTCTAATTATAACAGTACTTATGATCTACGAATATAAACTCTATATGTATATATTTTTCCAGGTGTACCTTTCTAATTGTTTATTTCACTTTTTGTAGAAATGTAGTTTAACATGCCTACTTAAACATATGAATGTAAAATAAGTAGGACGCCTGGATAGATGTAAGAGAGGGCCTGATGGCCCTAATCTTGCCAGGTTAAATAAATAAATAAATAAATAAATTAAGTACAAGAAGAACGAATCTTCTAAGAGTTTCTGATTTCAGCGGCACCTGGGAGACCAGTATTAGATATCGATGCACCAGTGCAGGTTTACTGTATCCCATGGACTTTCACATTGACCATGAAACACAGAAAAAGCATCGGGATTGAATACAACAGGCACAATGCCGACTTAAGTACAAGAAGAGTCAATCATCTAAGAGTTTGTGCTTTGAGCGGCTCCTGGGAGACCAGTATTTATTTCCGATGCACCAGTGCAGGTTTACTGTATACCATGGACCTTCACATTAACCATGAAACACAGAAATTGTATGGCGATTGAATACAAAAGGCACAATGCCGACTTAAGTACAAGAAGAGTGAATCTTCTAAAACTTTGTGATTTGAGCGGCTCCTGAGAGACCAGCATTCGATTCCGATGCACCAGTGCAGGTTCAGTGAATCCCTTGGACCTTCACATTGACCATGAAACACAGAAATTGCATTGTGATTGAATACAAAAGGCACAATGCCGACTTAAGTACAAGAAGAAAGAATCATCTAGGAGTTTCTGATTTGGGCGGCTCCTGTGAAACCAGTATGAGATTCCGATGCACCAGTACAGGTTTACTGTATCCCTTGGACCTTCACATTGACCATGAAACACAGAAATTCCATCGGGATTGAATACAAAAGGGACAATGCCAACTTAAGTACAAGAAGAGTGAATCTTCTAAGAGCTTGTGCTTTGACCGGCTCCTGGGAGACCAGTATTAGATTCCGATGCACCAGTACAGGTTTAGTAAATCCCTTGGACACTCACATTGACCATGAGACACAGAAATTGCATCGGGATTGAATACAAAAGGCACAATGCCGCCTTAAGTACAAGAAGAAAGAATCTTCGAAGAATTTGTGCTTACAGCGGCTCCTGGGAGATCAATATTAGATTCCGATGCACCAGGCAGGTTTAATGTATCCCTTGGATCTTTGCATTGACCATGAAACACAGAAATCGCATTGGGATTGAATGCAAAAGGCACAATGCCGACTTAAGGACAAGAAGAGTTAAACTTCTAAGAGTTTGTCCATTGAGCTGCTCCTGGGAGACCAGTATTAGATGCCAATGCACCAGTGAGGGTTTACTGTATTCCTTCGACCTTCACATTGACCATGAAACACAGAAATTGCATCGGGATTGAATACAAAAATCACAATGCCGACTTAAGTACAAGAAGTGTGAATCTTCCAAGTGTATGTGCTTTGAGTGGCTCCTGGGAGACCAGTTTTAGATTCCCATGCACCTTTGCAGGGTTACTGAATCCCTTGGACCTTCACATTGACCATGATGCACAGAATATGCATCGGGATTGAATACAAAACGCTCAATGATTTAAGTAGGAGAAGAGTGAATCTTCTAAGAGTCTCTGCCATGTACGGCTGCTGGGAGACCAGTATTAGATTCCGATGCACCAATGCAGGCTTACTGTCTCCCCTGGACCTTCACATTGACCATGAAACACAGAAATTGCACCGCGATTGAATACAAAAGACACAATGCCGCATTAATTACAATAACAGTTAATCTTATAAGAGTATGTGATTTGAGCGGCTCCTGGGAGACCTGTATTAGATTCTGATGCACCAGTGCAGGTTTACTGAATCCGTTGGACCCTCACATTGACGTTGAGACACATAAATTACATCGGGATTGAATACAAAACGCACAATGCCGACTTAAGTACAAGAAGTGTGAATCTTCCAAGTGTATGTGCTTTGAGTGGCTCCTGGGAGACCAGTTTTAGATTCCCATGCACCGTTGCAGGGATACTGAATCCCTTGGACCTTCACATTGACCATGATGCACAGAAGATGCATCGGGATTGGATACAGAAGGCTCAATGCCGACTTAAGTGCAAGAATAGTGAATCTTCTAAGAGTTTCTGCCATGTTCAGCTACTGGGAGACCAGTATTAGATTCCGATGAAGCAATGCAGGCTTACTGTATCCCTTGGACTTTCACATTGACCATGAAACACAGAAATTGCACCGCGATTGAATACAAAAGACGCAATGCCGCATTAATTACAATAAGAGTGAATCTTCTAAGAGTTTGTGATTTGAGCGGCTCCTGGGAGACCAGTATTAGATTCCGATGCACCAGTGCAGGTTTACTGAATCCCTGGGACCTTGACATTGACCTTGAGAGACATAAATTACATCGGGATAGAAAACAAATGGCACAATGCCGACTCAAGTACAAGAAGTGTGAAGCTTCTAAGAGTTTCTGCTTTAAGCGGCACCTGGGAGACCAGTTTTACATTCCGATGCACCAGTGTAGGTTTACTGTATCCTTTGGAGCTTCACAATGACCATGAAACACAGAAAATGAATCGGGATTGCATACAAAGGCACAATGCCGACTTCAGTACAAGAAGAGTGAATCGGCTATGAGTTTGTGCTTTGAGCGTCTCCTGGGAGACCAGGATTAGATTCCGATGCACCAGTGCAGGTTTACTGAATCCCTTGGACCTTCACATTGACCATGAAACACAGAAAATGCATCCGGATTGAATACAAAAGGCACAATGCCGACTTAAGTGCAAGAGGAGTGAATCTTCTAAGAGTTTGTGGTTTGAGCGGCTCCTGGGGCACCAGTATTAGATTCTGATGCACCAGTGCAGGTTTACAGTAACCCTTGGACATTCACATTGACCATGAAGCACAGAAATTGCATCGGGATTGAATACAAAAGGCACAATGCCAACATAACTACAAGAAGAGTGAATCTTCTAAGATTTTGCGCTTTTAGCAACTCCTGGGAGACCAGTATTAGATTCCGATGCACCAGTTCAGGTTTACGGTATACTTTGGACCTTCCTATTGACCATGAAACACAGAGATTGCATCGCAATTAAATTCAAAAGGCACAATGCCGACGTAAGTACAAGAAGATTGAATCTTCTAAGAGTTTGTGGTTTGAGCGGCTCCTGGGAGACCAGTTTTTGAATCCGATGCACCAATGCAGGTTTACTGTATCCCTCGGACCTTCACATTGTGCATGAAACACAGAAATTGCATCGCGATTGAATACCAAAGGCACAATGCCGACTTTAGTACAATTAGAGATAATCTTCTAAGAGTTTGTGCTTTGAGCGGACCCTGGGGGTCAGGTATAAGATTCCGATGCACTAGTGCAGGTTACTGTAACTCTTTGACCTTCACATTGACCATGAGACACAGAAACTACATCGGGATTGAATACAAAATGCACAATGCCGACTTATGTACAAGAAGAGTGAATCTTGAAAGAGTTTCTACTTTAAGCGACTCCTGGGAGACCAGTATTAAATTCCGATGCACCAGTGCAGGTTTACTGTATCCCTTGGACCTTCACATTGCCCATGATGTACCGAAATTGCATCAGGATTGAATACAAAAGGCTCAATGCCGACTTAAGTACAAGAAGAGTGAATCTTCTAAGAGTTTGCGCTTTGAGCGGCTCCTGGGAGACCAGTATTACATTCCGATGCACCAGTGCAGGTTAACGGAATCCCTTGGACCTTCACATTGACCATGAGACACAGAAATTGCATTGGGGTTGAATACAAAATGCACAATGCCGACTTAAGTACAAGAAGAGTGTATCTTCTGAGAGTTTCTCTTTGAGCGGCTCGTGGGAGACCAGTATTAGATTCTGATGCACCAGTGTGGGTTAACTGTATCCCTTGGACTTTCACATTGACCATGAAACACAGATAGTGCATCGGGATTGAATACAAAAAGCTGAATGCCGACCTAAATACAAGAAGAGTGAATCTTCTACGAGTTTGTGCTTTGAGCGGCTGCTGGGAGACCAGTATTAGATTCCGATGCACCAGTGCAGGGTTACTGTATCCCTCGGACCTTCACATTGTGCATGAAACACAGAAATTGCATCGCGATTGAATACCAAAGGCACAATGCCTACATAACTGCAATTAGAGTTAATCTTCTAAGAGTTTGTGCTTTGAGCGGCCCCTGTGGGTCAAGTATTAGATTCCGATGCACCAGTGCAGGTTACTGTATAACTTGGACCTTCACATTGACCATGAAGCACTGAAAATGCATCGGGATTGAATACAACATGCACAATGCCGACTTAAGTACAACAAGAGTGAATCTTCTAAGAATTTGTGTTTTGAGCGGCTCCTGGGAGACCAGTATTAGTTTCCAATGCACCAGTGCAGATTTACTGTATCGCTTGGACTTTTATATTGACTATGAAACACAGAAAATGCATCGGGATTGAATGTAAAAGGCACAATGCCGACTTAAGTACAAGAAGAGTGAATTTTGTGAGTTTGTAATTTGAGCGGCTCCTGGGACACCAGTATTAGAGTCCGATGCAGCAGTGCAAGTTTACTGTATCCCATGGACCTTCACATTGACCATGAAACACAGAAATTGCATCGGGATTGGATACAAAAGGCACCAACCAATTAGCATACTGCCTGCTGTTTCCAAAGCACTCGAATATATTGTTCATGACCAAATCACTGAACACTTGCACGAATTCAGCCTATATCACAAATTTCAATCCGGTTTCCGTAAACATCACAGCACAGACACTGCTCTAATTAAAGTATTAGATGACCTGAAATGTGCCATTGACAATCTAAAGGCAGCAATATTGACGCTACTGGACTTCAGCAAAGCTTTTGACACTGGTAACTTTGACATATTGCTCAAAAAAAATGCAACAGCTTAATTTCTCTGTTAGTGCAGTGAGATGGTTTGAAAGCTACTTAAAAGACAGACAGCAATGTGTTGGCTGCGTAAATGAAAAATCTTCCTGGAAACATCTTTCCTCGGGACTGCCACAAGGATCAGTCTTAGGACCACTTTTGTTTTCTTTATATGTCAACTATATTTCGTCGGTTCTGTCCTGTAAATATCATTTCTATTCCGACGACCTCCAGCTCTACCTAAGCGTCAGACCTGAAAACGTAAACACTGCAAACGCTCAGATGAATGATGATCTGTCTTCGGTAGTGACATGGGCGAAAAGCCTTGGGTTTAAACTAAATGCAAAGAAGACGCAAGTAATCTTAATAGCCCATCAGAAATTAATAAGTTCAGATCTCGGCGAATGGCTACCTTCTATTCTGCTCGATGGTACTCCAATACCATATCAGAAAACAGTGAAAAATTGGGTGTAACTTTGGATGAGCATCTCAACTGGGCGGAGAATACAGTCGCAGTGTGCCGAAAGACGTCTGCTTGTCTCTATGCTCTTAAAAAGTTTCAGAACATATTTCCACTGGACTTGAAACGCCAGCTCGTGCAAGCACTCTTTCTACCGAACCTCCACTATTGTGATGTGATTCAACAAGGCACGGGTAGTGAAAAGAAAATACGGCTAGAGATAACCATGAATGCCTGTGTGCATTACACCTGCAACATTCGCCGATATGATCATGTTAGTGCTTCATACTCCGAGCTAAAGTGGCTGCGGCCGGACAAATTGCGTGACTACCACACTCTATGTCTACTTCACAAACTCTTCGTCGCGCAAGCACCCCAGTACCTTGCTTCAGAGATTAAAAACCTGTCGTGCCATCATAATCGAAACACGAGGTCACTCTTATTTGGTATCCTAACTGTGCCCACTCACAAAACAAAATCTTTTGCAAACTCCTTCTCAGTTGCCGCTGTCAGCATCCGGAACAAACTGCCCCTTACCTTGCGCAAAATTCAATCTCCTGCTGCTTTTAAGAAGAAGTTGAAGCATTTCGTACTATCATTCTCATAAAGTTCTCCACAAAATTAATGTACCAGGCCAATCCTCTCATCTGTCAAATAGCAAAGCTAGCGTCTCCGATCTTGCTCCTGAGATGCCTTCCCATTCATCTATCTCTATTAGCCAGGCAATCTTCTTTTCCTTTATATTTCCTTAATTATGTTTCATCATGTGTATTCTTCTCCTCCGTTCACAATGAGTGTCCCTCATACGCCCTGCTGCCAGCACTCCTATCTAAAATTTGTCTCTTCAATAATGTCTAATTATAACAGTACTTATGATCTACGAATATAAACTCTATATGTATATATT
The DNA here is from genome assembly GCF_021461395.2 of Schistocerca americana. NCBI lineage: Eukaryota > Metazoa > Arthropoda > Insecta > Orthoptera > Acrididae > Schistocerca > Schistocerca americana. Next base: position 22,172,946 of record NC_060130.1, read on the forward strand.
TTTCCAGGTGTACCTTTCTAATTGTTTATTTCACTTTTTGTAGAAATGTAGTTTAACATGCCTACTTAAACATATGAATGTAAAATAAGTAGGACGCCTGGATAGATGTAAGAGAGGGCCTGATGGCCCTAATCTTGCCAGGTTAAATAAATAAATAAATAAATAAATTAAGTACAAGAAGAACGAATCTTCTAAGAGTTTCTGATTTCAGCGGCACCTGGGAGACCAGTATTAGATATCGATGCACCAGTGCAGGTTTACTGTATCCCATGGACTTTCACATTGACCATGAAACACAGAAAAAGCATCGGGATTGAATACAACAGGCACAATGCCGACTTAAGTACAAGAAGAGTCAATCATCTAAGAGTTTGTGCTTTGAGCGGCTCCTGGGAGACCAGTATTTATTTCCGATGCACCAGTGCAGGTTTACTGTATACCATGGACCTTCACATTAACCATGAAACACAGAAATTGTATGGCGATTGAATACAAAAGGCACAATGCCGACTTAAGTACAAGAAGAGTGAATCTTCTAAAACTTTGTGATTTGAGCGGCTCCTGAGAGACCAGCATTCGATTCCGATGCACCAGTGCAGGTTCAGTGAATCCCTTGGACCTTCACATTGACCATGAAACACAGAAATTGCATTGTGATTGAATACAAAAGGCACAATGCCGACTTAAGTACAAGAAGAAAGAATCATCTAGGAGTTTCTGATTTGGGCGGCTCCTGTGAAACCAGTATGAGATTCCGATGCACCAGTACAGGTTTACTGTATCCCTTGGACCTTCACATTGACCATGAAACACAGAAATTCCATCGGGATTGAATACAAAAGGGACAATGCCAACTTAAGTACAAGAAGAGTGAATCTTCTAAGAGCTTGTGCTTTGACCGGCTCCTGGGAGACCAGTATTAGATTCCGATGCACCAGTACAGGTTTAGTAAATCCCTTGGACACTCACATTGACCATGAGACACAGAAATTGCATCGGGATTGAATACAAAAGGCACAATGCCGCCTTAAGTACAAGAAGAAAGAATCTTCGAAGAATTTGTGCTTACAGCGGCTCCTGGGAGATCAATATTAGATTCCGATGCACCAGGCAGGTTTAATGTATCCCTTGGATCTTCGCATTGACCATGAAACACAGAAATCGCATTGGGATTGAATGCAAAAGGCACAATGCCGACTTAAGGACAAGAAGAGTTAAACTTCTAAGAGTTTGTCCATTGAGCTGCTCCTGGGAGACCAGTATTAGATGCCGATGCACCAGTGAGGGTTTACTGTATTCCTTCGACCTTCACATTGACCATGAAACACAGAAATTGCATCGGGATTGAATACAAAAATCACAATGCCGACTTAAGTACAAGAAGTGTGAATCTTCCAAGTGTATGTGCTTTGAGTGGCTCCTGGGAGACCAGTTTTAGATTCCCATGCACCTTTGCAGGGTTACTGAATCCCTTGGACCTTCACATTGACCATGATGCACAGAAAATGCATCGGGATTGAATACAAAACGCTCAATGATTTAAGTAGGAGAAGAGTGAATCTTCTAAGAGTCTCTGCCATGTACGGCTGCTGGGAGACCAGTATTAGATTCCGATGCACCAATGCAGGCTTACTGTCTCCCCTGGACCTTCACATTGACCATGAAACACAGAAATTGCACCGCGATTGAATACAAAAGACACAATGCCGCATTAATTACAATAACAGTTAATCTTATAAGAGTATGTGATTTGAGCGGCTCCTGGGAGACCTGTATTAGATTCTGATGCACCAGTGCAGGTTTACTGAATCCGTTGGACCCTCACATTGACGTTGAGACACAAAAATTACATCGGGATTGAATACAAAACGCACAATGCCGACTTAAGTACAAGAAGTGTGAATCTTCCAAGTGTATGTGCTTTGAGTGGCTCCTGGGAGACCAGTTTTAGATTCCCATGCACCGTTGCAGGGATACTGAATCCCTTGGACCTTCACATTGACCATGATGCACAGAAGATGCATCGGGATTGAATACAGAAGGCTCAATGCCGACTTAAGTGCAAGAATAGTGAATCTTCTAAGAGTTTCTGCCATGTTCAGCTACTGGGAGACCAGTATTAGATTCCGATGAAGCAATGCAGGCTTACTGTATCCCTTGGACTTTCACATTGACCATGAAACACAGAAATTGCACCGCGATTGAATACAAAAGACGCAATGCCGCATTAATTACAATAAGAGTGAATCTTCTAAGAGTTTGTGATTTGAGCGGCTCCTGGGAGACCAGTATTAGATTCCGATGCACCAGTGCAGGTTTACTGAATCCCTGGGACCTTGACATTGACCTTGAGAGACATAAATTACATCGGGATAGAAAACAAATGGCACAATGCCGACTCAAGTACAAGAAGTGTGAAGCTTCTAAGAGTTTCTGCTTTAAGCGGCACCTGGGAGACCAGTTTTACATTCCGATGCACCAGTGTAGGTTTACTGTATCCTTTGGAGCTTCACAATGACCATGAAACACAGAAAATGAATCGGGATTGCATACAAAGGCACAATGCCGACTTCAGTACAAGAAGAGTGAATCGGCTATGAGTTTGTGCTTTGAGCGTCTCCTGGGAGACCAGGATTAGATTCCGATGCACCAGTGCAGGTTTACTGAATCCCTTGGACCTTCACATTGACCATGAAACACAGAAAATGCATCCGGATTGAATACAAAAGGCACAATGCCGACTTAAGTACAAGAGGAGTGAATCTTCTAAGAGTTTGTGGTTTGAGCGGCTCCTGGGGCACCAGTATTAGATTCTGATGCACCAGTGCAGGTTTACAGTAACCCTTGGACATTCACATTGACCATGAAGCACAGAAATTGCATCGGGATTGAATACAAAAGGCACAATGCCAACATAACTACAAGAAGAGTGAATCTTCTAAGATTTTGCGCTTTTAGCAACTCCTGGGAGACCAGTATTAGATTCCGATGCACCAGTTCAGGTTTACGGTATACTTTGGACCTTCCTATTGACCATGAAACACAGAGATTGCATCGCAATTAAATTCAAAAGGCACAATGCCGACGTAAGTACAAGAAGATTGAATCTTCTAAGAGTTTGTGGTTTGAGCGGCTCCTGGGAGACCAGTTTTTGAATCCGATGCACCAATGCAGGTTTACTGTATCCCTCGGACCTTCACATTGTGCATGAAACACAGAAATTGCATCGCGATTGAATACCAAAGACACAATGCCGACTTTAGTACAATTAGAGATAATCTTCTAAGAGTTTGTGCTTTGAGCGGACCCTGGGGGTCAGGTATAAGATTCCGATGCACTAGTGCAGGTTACTGTAACTCTTTGACCTTCACATTGACCATGAGACACAGAAACTACATCGGGATTGAATACAAAATGCACAATGCCGACTTATGTACAAGAAGAGTGAATCTTGAAAGAGTTTCTACTTTAAGCGACTCCTGGGAGACCAGTATTAAATTCCGTTGCACCAGTGCAGGTTTACTGTATCCCTTGGACCTTCACATTGCCCATGATGTACCGAAATTGCATCAGGATTGAATACAAAAGGCTCAATGCCGACTTAAGTACAAGAAGAGTGAATCTTCTAAGAGTTTGCGCTTTGAGCGGCTCCTGGGAGACCAGTATTACATTCCGATGCACCAGTGCAGGTTAACGGAATCCCTTGGACCTTCACATTGACCATGAGACACAGAAATTGCATTGGGGTTGAATACAAAATGCACAATGCCGACTTAAGTACATGAAGAGTGTATCTTCTGAGAGTTTCTCTTTGAGCGGCTCGTGGGAGACCAGTATTAGATTCTGATGCACCAGTGTGGGTTAACTGTATCCCTTGGACTTTCACATTGACCATGAAACACAGATAGTGCATCGGGATTGAATACAAAAAGCTGAATGCCGACCTAAATACAAGAAGAGTGAATCTTCTACGAGTTTGTGCTTTGAGCGGCTGCTGGGAGACCAGTATTAGATTCCGATGCACCAGTGCAGGGTTACTGTATCCCTCGGACCTTCACATTGTGCATGAAACACAGAAATTGCATCGCGATTGAATACCAAAGGCACAATGCCTACATAACTGCAATTAGAGTTAATCTTCTAAGAGTTTGTGCTTTGAGCGGCCCCTGTGGGTCAAGTATTAGATTCCGATGCACCAGTGCAGGTTACTGTATAACTTGGACCTTCACATTGACCATGAAGCACTGAAAATGCATCGGGATTGAATACAACATGCACAATGCCGACTTAAGTACAACAAGAGTGAATCTTCTAAGAATTTGTGTTTTGAGCGGCTCCTGGGAGACCAGTATTAGTTTCCAATGCACCAGTGCAGATTTACTGTATCGCTTGGACTTTTATATTGACTATGAAACACAGAAAATGCATCGGGATTGAATGTAAAAGGCACAATGCCGACTTAAGTACAAGAAGAGTGAATTTTGTGAGTTTGTAATTTGAGCGGCTCCTGGGACACCAGTATTAGAGTCCGATGCAGCAGTGCAAGTTTACTGTATCCCATGGACCTTCACATTGACCATGAAACACAGAAATTGCATCGGGATTGGATACAAAAGGCACCAACCAATTAGCATACTGCCTGCTGTTTCCAAAGCACTCGAATATATTGTTCATGACCAAATCACTGAACACTTGCACGAATTCAGCCTATATCACAAATTTCAATCCGGTTTCCGTAAACATCACAGCACAGACACTGCTCTAATTAAAGTATTAGATGACCTGAAATGTGCCATTGACAATCTAAAGGCAGCAATATTGACGCTACTGGACTTCAGCAAAGCTTTTGACACTGGTAACTTTGACATATTGCTCAAAAAAAAATGCAACAGCTTAATTTCTCTGTTAGTGCAGTGAGATGGTTTGAAAGCTACTTAAAAGACAGACAGCAATGTGTTGGCTGCGTAAATGAAAAATCTTCCTGGAAACATCTTTCCTCGGGACTGCCACAAGGATCAGTCTTAGGACCACTTTTGTTTTCTTTATATGTCAACTATATTTCGTCGGTTCTGTCCTGTAAATATCATTTCTATTCCGACGACCTCCAGCTCTACCTAAGCGTCAGACCTGAAAACGTAAACACTGCAAACGCTCAGATGAATGATGATCTGTCTTCGGTAGTGACATGGGCGAAAAGCCTTGGGTTTAAACTAAATGCAAAGAAGACGCAAGTAATCTTAATAGCCCATCAGAAATTAATAAGTTCAGATCTCCGCGAATGGCTACCTTCTATTCTGCTCGATGGTACTCCAATACCATATCAGAAAACAGTGAAAAATTGGGTGTAACTTTGGATGAGCATCTCAACTGGGCGGAGAATACAGTCGCAGTGTGCCGAAAGACGTCTGCTTGTCTCTATGCTCTTAAAAAGTTTCAGAACATATTTCCACTGGACTTGAAACGCCAGCTCGTGCAAGCACTCTTTCTACCGAACCTCCACTATTGCGATGTGATTCAACAAGGCACGGGTAGTGAAAAGAAAATACGGCTAGAGATAACCATGAATGCCTGTGTGCATTACACCTGCAACATTCGCCGATATGATCATGTTAGTGCTTCATACTCCGAGCTAAAGTGGCTGCGGCCGGACAAATTGCGTGACTACCACACTCTATGTCTACTTCACAAACTCTTCGTCGCGCAAGCACCCCAGTACCTTGCTTCAGAGATTAAAAACCTGTCGTGCCATCATAATCGAAACACGAGGTCACTCTTATTTGGTATCCTAACTGTGCCCACTCACAAAACAAAATCTTTTGCAAACTCCTTCTCAGTTGCCGCTGTCAGCATCCGGAACAAACTGCCCCTTACCTTGCGCAAAATTCAATCTCCTGCTGCTTTTAAGAAGAAGTTGAAGCATTTCGTACTATCATTCTCATAAAGTTCTCCACAAAATTAATGTACCAGGCCAATCCTCTCATCTGTCAAATAGCAAAGCTAGCGTCTCCGATCTTGCTCCTGAGATGCCTTCCCATTCATCTAAATCTATTAGCCAGGCAATCTTCTTTTCCTTTATATTTCCTTAATTATGTTTCATCATGTGTATTCTTCTCCTCCGTTCACAATGAGTGTCCCTCATACGCCCTGCTGCCAGCACTCCTATCTAAAATTTGTCTCTTCAATAATGTCTAATTATAACAGTACTTATGATCTACGAATATAGACTCTATATGTATATATTTTTCCAGGTGTACCTTTCTAATTGTTTATTTCACTTTTTGTAGAAATGTAGTTTAACATGCCTACTTAAACATATGAATGTAAAATAAGTAGGACGCCTGGATAGATGTAAGAGAGGGCCTGATGGCCCTAATCTTGCCAGGTTAAATAAATAAATAAATAAATAAATTAAGTACAAGAAGAACGAATCTTCTAAGAGTTTCTGATTTCAGCGGCACCTGGGAGACCAGTATTAGATATCGATGCACCAGTGCAGGTTTACTGTATCCCATGGACTTTCACATTGACCATGAAACACAGAAAAAGCATCGGGATTGAATACAACAGGCACAATGCCGACTTAAGTACAAGAAGAGTCAATCATCTAAGAGTTTGTGCTTTGAGCGGCTCCTGGGAGACCAGTATTTATTTCCGATGCACCAGTGCAGGTTTACTGTATACCATGGACCTTCACATTAACCATGAAACACAGAAATTGTATGGCGATTGAATACAAAAGGCACAATGCCGACTTAAGTACAAGAAGAGTGAATCTTCTAAAACTTTGTGATTTGAGCGGCTCCTGAGAGACCAGCATTCGATTCCGATGCACCAGTGCAGGTTCAGTGAATCCCTTGGACCTTCACATTGACCATGAAACACAGAAATTGCATTGTGATTGAATACAAAAGGCACAATGCCGACTTAAGTACAAGAAGAAAGAATCATCTAGGAGTTTCTGATTTGGGCGGCTCCTGTGAAACCAGTATGAGATTCCGATGCACCAGTACAGGTTTACTGTATCCCTTGGACCTTCACATTGACCATGAAACACAGAAATTCCATCGGGATTGAATACAAAAGGGACAATGCCAACTTAAGTACAAGAAGAGTGAATCTTCTAAGAGCTTGTGCTTTGACCGGCTCCTGGGAGACCAGTATTAGATTCCGATGCACCAGTACAGGTTTAGTAAATCCCTTGGACACTCACATTGACCATGAGACACAGAAATTGCATCGGGATTGAATACAAAAGGCACAATGCCGCCTTAAGTACAAGAAGAAAGAATCTTCGAAGAATTTGTGCTTACAGCGGCTCCTGGGAGATCAATATTAGATTCCGATGCACCAGGCAGGTTTAATGTATCCCTTGGATCTTCGCATTGACCATGAAACACAGAAATCGCATTGGGATTGAATGCAAAAGGCACAATGCCGACTTAAGGACAAGAAGAGTTAAACTTCTAAGAGTTTGTCCATTGAGCTGCTCCTGGGAGACCAGTATTAGATGCCGATGCACCAGTGAGGGTTTACTGTATTCCTTCGACCTTCACATTGACCATGAAACACAGAAATTGCATCGGGATTGAATACAAAAATCACAATGCCGACTTAAGTACAAGAGGACTGACTCTTCTTAGATTCCATGAATTGAACCATTCCTGTGAGATCAGTTTTAGATTCCGATGCTTCAATTCAGGCTCACTGTATCCCTTGGACCTGCTTATTGACGATGATACACAGAAATTGCATCGGAATTAAATACAAGACGTACAATGCCGACATAGGTACAAGAAGACTGACTCTTCTTACTGTCTATATTTTGAACCTTTCCTGTGACACCAATTTTAGATTCCTATGCTTCATTTCAGGTTTACTGTATCCCTTGGAACTTCTTATTGACGATGAAACACAGAAATTTTATTGGAACTTAATATAAAAGTCACAATGCCGACCTAAGTACAAGACGACTGACTCGTCTTACTCTCTATGTTTTGAACCTTTCCTGTGGGACCAGTTTTGATTACGATGCTTCACAACAAGTTTACTGTATCTCTTGGACCTTCTTATTGACGATGAGCCACCGATATTACATCGGAATTAAATACAAAAGGCAAAATGCCGACTTAAGAACCAGAGGACTGACTCTTCTTACATTCTATGATTTGAACCTTTCCTGTGAGACCAGTTTTACATTCCAATGCTTTACTTCAGGTTTAATGTATCCCTTGGATCTTCTTATTGACGATGAAAAACAGAAATTGCATCGGAATTAAATACAAAAGGCACAATGCCGACTTAAGAACCAGAGGACTGACTCTTCTTACATTCTATGATTTGAACCTTTCCTGTGAGACCAGTTTTAGATTCCGATGCATCACTTCAGGTTTACTGAATCCCTTGGACCTTCTTACTGACGAAGAAACGCAGAAATTGAATTGGAATTAAATACAAAAGGCACAATGCCGATTTAAGTACAAGAAGACTGACTCTTCTTTATGTCTATGATTTGAACCTTTGCTGTGAAACCAGTTTTGATTCCGAAGCTTCACTTCAGGTTTACTCTATCCCTTGGACCTTCTTATTGACGAAGAAAATCAGAAATTGCATCGGGAATAAATACAAAAGGCACAATGCCGATTTAAGTACAAGAAGACTGACTCTTCTTACTGTCTATGATTTGAACCTTTCCTGTGAGACCTGTTTTAGATTACGGTGGTTCACTTCAGGTTTACTGTATCCCTTGGACCATCTTATTGACGATGAAACACAGAAATTGCATCGGAGTTAAATACAAAAGGCACAATGCCGACTTAAGTACAAGAAGACTGAATCTTCTTACTGTCTATGTTTTGAACCTTTCCTGCGAGACCTGTTTTAGATTACGATGATGCACTCCAGGTTTGCTGTATCCCTTGGACCTTCTGACTGACGATGAACCAGAGGAGTTGCATTGGAATTAAATACAAAAGGCACAATGCCGACTTAAGTACAAGAAGACTGACTCTTCTTACGATCTATGTTTTGAATCTGTACTGAGAGACCAGTTTTAGATTCCGATGCTTCACTTCAGGTTTACTGTATCCCTTGGACCTTCTTATTGACGATGAAACACAGATATTGCATCGGAATTAAATAGAAAAGTCAAAATGGCGACTTAAGTACAAGAGGGCTGGCTCATCTTACTGTCTTTATTTTGAACCTTTCCTGTGAGACCCGTTTTATATTCTGATGCTTCACTTTGGTTTACTGTATCCCTTGGACCTTCATATTGACGATGAAACACAGAAATTGCATCGGAATTAAATACAAAAGGCACAATGCCGACTTAAGTACAAGAAGACTGAGTCTCCTTACTGTCTATGATTTGAACTTACCTGTGAGACCAGTATTAGATTCCTATGCTTCATTTCAGGTTTACTGTATCCCTGGTACCTTCTTATTGACGATGAAACACAGAAATTGCATCGGAGTTAAATACAAAAGGCACAATGCTGACTTAAGTACAAGAGACTCTTCTTACGTTCTACGATTTGAATCTTTCCAGTGAGACCAGTTTTGATTCCGATGTTTCACTTCAGGTTTACTGTATCCCTTGGATCTTCATATTGACGATGAATCACAGAAATTGCATCGGATTTAAATACAAAAGGCCCAACGCCGACTTAAGTACAAGAGGACTGACTCTTCTTATATCCTATGATTTGAACCTTTCCTGTGAGACCAGTTTTAGATTCCGATGTTTCACTTCAGGTTTACTGTATCAATTGGATCTTCATATTGACGATGAATCACAGAAATTGCATCGGAATTAAATACAATAGGCACAACGCCGACTTAAGTACAAGAGGACTGACTCTTCTTACATTCTATGAATTGAACCTTTTCTGTGAGACCAGCTTTAGTTTCCGATGCTTCACTTCAGGTTTACTGTATCCCTTGGACCTTCTTATTGACGATGAAACACAGAAATTGCGTCGGTATTAAACACAAAAGGCACAATTCCGACTTAAGTACAAGAAGACTGACTCTTCTTACTGTCTAAGTTTTGAACCATTCCTGTGAGACCAGTTTTAGTTTCAGATGCTTCACTCCAGGTTTACTGTATCCCTTGGACCTTCTTATTGACGATGGAAGACAGAAATTGCATCGGAATTAAATACAAAATGCACAATGCCGACTTAAGTACAAGAAGACTGACTCTTCTTACTGTCTATGTTTTGAACCTTACCTGCAAGACCTGTTTTAGATTACGATGCTTCACTTCAGGTTTACTGTATCACTTGGACTTTTTGACTGACGAGGAACCACAGAAGTTGCATTGGAATTAAAAACAAAAGGCACAATGCCGCCTTAAGTACAAGAAGACTGACTCTTCTTACTGTCTATGTTTTGAATCTTTACTGTGAGACCAGTTTTGGATTCCGATGCTTCACTTCAGGTTTACTGTATCCCTTTTGCCTTCTTATTGACGATGAAACACAGAAATCGCATCGGAATTAAATACAAAAGGCGCAATGCCGACTTAAGTACAAGAAGACTGACTCCTCTTACTGTCTATGTTTTGAACCTTTCCTGTGAGACCTGTTTTAGATTACGATGCTTCACTTCAGGTTTACAGTATCCCTTGGACATTCTTATTGACGATGGAACATAGAAATTGCATCGGAACTAAATACAAAAGGCGCAATGCCGACTTAAGTACAAGAGGACTGACTCTTCTTACATTCTATGAATTGAACCTTTTCTGTGAGACCAGCTTTAGTTTCCGATGCTTCACTTCAGGTTTACTGTATCCCTTGGACCTTCTTATTGACGATGAAACACAGAAATTGCGTCGGTATTAAATGCAAAAGGCACAATGCCGACTTAAAAACCTGAAGACTGACTCTTCTTACATTCTATGAATTGAACCTTTACTGTGAGACCAGTTTTAGTTTCTGATGCCTCACTTAAGCTTTAGTGTATCCCTCGGACCTTCTTATTGACGATGAAACACAGAAATTGCATCGGAATTAAATACAAAAGGCACGATGCCGACTTAAGTTCAAGAAGACTGACTCTTCTTACTGTCTATGTTTTGAAACTTTCCTGCGAGACCTGTTTTAGATTACGATGCTTCACTTCAGGTTTACAGTATCCCTTGGACCTTCTGACTGACGATGAACCACAGACGTTGCATTGAAATTAAATACAAAAGGAACAATGCCGACATAAGAACAAGAAAACTAACTCCTCTTACTGTCTATGTTTTGAACCATTCCTGTGAGACCAGTTTTGATTCCGATGCTTCACTACAGGTTTACTGTTTCCCTTGGACTTTCTTATTGCTGATGAAACACATATATTGCGTCGGAATTAAATACAAAAGCCACAATGCCCCCTTAAAAACAAGAAGACTGACTCTTCTTACTGTCTACGTTTTGAACCTATCCTGTGAGACCAGTTTTAGATGCCGATGCTTTACTTCAGGTTTACTGTATCCCTTGGACCTTCTTATTGACGATGGAACATAGAAATTGCATCGGAACTAAATACAAAAGGCGCAATGCCGACTTAAGTATAAGAGGACTGACTCTTCTTACATTCTATGAATTGAACCTTTACTGTGAGACCAGTTTTAGTTTCTGATGCCTCACTTAAGGTTTAGTGTATCCCTCGGACCTTCTTATTGACGATGAAACACAGAAATTGCATCGGAATTAAATACAAAACGCACAATGCCGACTTAAGTTCAAGAAGACTGACTCTTCTTACTGTCTATGTTTTGAACCTTTCCTGCGAGACCTGTTTTAGATTACGATGCTTCACTTCAGGTTTACAGTATCCCTTGGACCTTCTGACTGACGATGAACCACAGAAGTTGCATTGAAATTAAATACAAAAGGAACAATGCCGACATAAGAACAATAAAACTAACTCCTCTTACTGTCTATGTTTTGAACCATTCCTGTGAGACCAGTTTTTATTCCGATGCTTCACTTCAGGTTTACTGTTTCCCTTGGACTTTCTTATTGCCGATGAAACACATATATTGCGTCGGAATTAAATACAAAAGCCACAATGCCCCCTTAAAAACAAGAAGACTGACTCTTCTTACTGTCTACGTTTTGAACCTATCCTGTGAGACCAGTTTTAGATGCCGATGCTTTACTTCAGGTTTACTGTATCCCTTGGACCTTCTTATTGACGATGGAACATAGAAATTGCATCGGAACTAAATACAAAAGGCGCAATGCCGACTTAAGTACAAGAGGACTGACTCTTCTTACATTCTATGAATTGAACCTTTACTGTGAGACCAGTTTTAGTTTCTGATGCCTCACTTAAGGTTTAGTGTATCCCTCGGACCTTCTTATTGACGATGAAACACAGAAATTGCATCGGAATTAAATACAAAAGGTACAACGCCGACTTAAGTACAAGAGGACTGACTCTTCTTACATTCTATGATTTGAACCCTTCCTGTGAGACCAGTTTTAGATTCCGATGCTTCACGTCAGGTTTACTGTATCCCTTGGACCTTCTGACTGACGAAGAACCACAGAAGTCGCATTGGAATTAAAAACAAAAGGCACAATGCCGCCTTAAGTACAAGAAGACTGACTCTTCTTACTGTCTATGATTTGAACCTTTCCTGCGAGACCTGTTTTAGATTACGATGCTTCACTTCGTGTTTACTGTATCCCTTGGACCTTCTGACTGACGATGAACCACAGATGTTGCATTGGAATTAAATACAAAAGGACCAATGCCGTCTTAAGTACATGAAAACTAACTCCTCTTACTGTCTATGATTTGAACCATTCCTGTGAGACCAGTTTTGATTCCGATGCTTCACTTCAGGTTTACTGTTTCCCTTGGACTTTCTTATTGACGATGAAACACAGAAAATGCGTCGGAATTAAATACAAATGCCATAATGTCCACTTAAAGACAAGAAGACTGACTCTTCTTACTGTCTATGTTTTGAACCTATCCTGTGCGGCCACTTTTAGATGCCGATGCTTTACTTCAAATTTACTGTATCCCTTGGACCTTCTTATTGACGATGGAACATAGAAATTGCATCGGAACTAAATACAAAAGGCACAATGCCGACTTAAGTACAAGAGGACTGACTCTTCTTACATTCTATGAATTGAACCTTTACTGTGAGACCAGTTTTAGATTCCGATGCTTCACTTCAGGGTTAATGTATCCCTTGGACCTTCTTATTGACGATGAAACACAGAAAATGCGTCGGAATGAAATACAAATTTCGTAATGCCCACTTAGAAACAAGAAGACTGACTCTTCTCACTGTCTATGATTTGAACCTTTCCTATGAGACCAGTTTTAGATGCCGATGCTTTACTTCAGGTTTTCTGTATCCCTTGGACCTTCTTGTTGAAGATGAAACACAGAAATTGCGTCGGAATTAAATACAAAAGGCACGATGCCGACATAAAAACAAGAAGACCGACTCTTCTTACTGACTATGTTTTGAACCTCTCCTGTGAGACCAGTTATTGATTCCGATGCTTTACTTCAGGTTTACTGTATCCCTTGGACCTTCTTATTGACGATGAAACACAGAAATTGCATCGAAGTAAAATACAAAAGGCACAATGCCGACTTAAGTACCAGAAGACTGACTCTTCTTACATTCTACGATTTGAACCTTTCCTGTGAGACCAGTTTTGATTCCGATGCTTCACTTCAGGTTTACTGTATCCCTTAGATCTTCATATTGACGATGAAGCACAGAAACTGTATCGGAAGTAAATACAAAAGGCACAATGCCGACTTAAGTACAAGAGGGCTGACTCTTCTTACAATCTATCATTTGATCCTTTCCTGTGAGACCAGTTTTAGATTCCGATGCTTCACTTCAGGTTTACTGTATCCCTTGGACCTTTTTATTGACGATGAAACAAAGAAATTGCATCGGCATTAAATACAAAAATCACAATGCCGACTTATGTACAAGAATACTGAGTCTTCTTACTGTCTATGATTTGAAATTTTCCTGTGAGACCAGTTTTAGATTCCTATGCTTCATTTCAGGTTTACTGTATCCCTTGTACCTTCTTATTGACGATGAAACACAGAAATTGCATCGGACATTAAATACAAAAGTCACAATGCCGACTTATGTACAAGAATACTGAGTCTTCTTACTGTCTATGTTTTGACCTTTCCTGTGAGACCAGTTTTTATTCCTATGCTTCATTTCAGGTTTACTGTATCCCTTGTACCTTCTTATTGACGATGAAACACAGAAATTCCATCGGAATTAAATACAAGAGGCACAATGCCGAGTTTAGTACAAGAAGACTGACTCCTCTTAATGTGTATGTTTTGACCTTTCCTGTGAGACCAGTTTTTATTCCGATGCTTCACTTCAGGTTTACTGTATCCCTTGGACCTTCTTATTGACGATGAAACACAGAAATTGCATCGGAATTAAATACAAAAGGCACAATGCCGACTTAAGTAAAAGAAGACGGACTCTTCTTACTGTCTATGTTTTGAACCTTTCCTGTGAGACCAGTTTAGATACCGATGCTTAACTTCAGGCTAACTGTATCCCTTGGACCTTTTTATTGACGATGAAATACAGAAATTGCGTCGGTATTAAATACAAAAGGCACAATGTCGGCTTAAAAACATGATGACTGAATCCTCTTACTGTCTATGTTTTGAACCTTTCCTGTGTGATCATTTTTAGATTCCGATGCTTTAGTTCAGGTTTACTGTATCCCTTGGACCTTCTTATTGAGGATAAAACAAGAAATTGCATCGGATTTAAATACATAAGGCACAATGCCGACTTAAGTACAAGAGGACTGCCTCTTCTTACATTCTATGATTTAAACCTTCCTGTGAGACCAGTTTTAGTTTCCGATGCTTCACTTCAGGTTTACTGTATCCCTTGGACCTTCTGACTGACGATGAACCACAGAAGTTGCATTGGAATTAAATACAAAAGGAACAATGCCGACTTGAGTACAAGAAGACTGACTCTTCTTAATGTCTATATTTGAAACTTTACTGTGAGACCAGTTTTAGATTCCGATGCTTCACTTCAGGTTTACTGTATCCCTTGGACCTTCTTATTGACGATGAAACACAGAAATTGCATCGGAATTAAATACAAGAGGCACAATGCCGAGTTTAGTACAAGAAGACTGACTCCTCTTACTGTCTATGTTTTGACCTTTCCTGTGAGACCAGTTTTTATTCCGATGCTTCACTTCAGGTTTACTGTATTCCTCGGACCTTCTTATTGACGATGAAACACAGAAAGTGCATCGTAATTAAATACAAAAGGCACAATGCCGACTTAAGTACAAGAAGACTGACTCTTCTTACTGTGTATGTTTTGAAACTTTACTGTGAAACCAGTTTTAGATTCAGATGCTTCACTTCAGGTTTACTGTATCCCTTGGACCTTCTTATTAAGGAGGAAACACAGATATTGCAACGGAATTAAATACAAAAATCAAAATGCCGACTTAAGTACAAGAAGACTGACTCATCTTACTGTCTATATTTTGAACCTCTCCCGTGAGACCAGTTTTAGATTCCGATGCTTCACTTTGGTTTACTGTATCCCTTGGACCCTCATATTGACGATGAAACACAGAAATTGCATCGGAATTACATACAAAAGGCACAATGCCGACTCAAGTACAAGAAGACTGACTCGTGTTACTATGTACGTTATGAACCATTCCTGTGGGACCAGTTTTGATTCGGATGCTTCACTTAGGTTTACTGTATCAATTGGCCTTTCTTGTTGAGGATGAAACACAGAAATTGCGTCGGAATTAAATACAAAAGGCACAATGCCCACTTAAAAACAAGAAGACTCACTCTTCGTACTCTCTATGCTTTGAACCTTTCCAGTGTGACCAGTTTTAGGTCCCGATGCTTCACGTCAGGTTTACTGTATCCTTCAGACGTTCTTATTGACGGTGAAACACAGAAACTGCATCGGATTTAAATACTAAAGGCACAATGCCGACTTAAGTACAAGAGGACTGACTCTTCATACTTTCTACGATTTGAACCTTTCCTGTGAGACCAGTTTTGATTCCGATGCTTCACTTCAGGTTTACTGCATCCCTTGGATCTTCATATTGACGATGAAACACAGAAATTGCATCGGAATTAAATACAAAAGGCACAATGCCGACATAAGAACAAGAAGACTGTTCTTCTTACTGTCTATGTTTTGAACCATTCCTGTGAGACTAGTTTAGATACCGATGTTTAACTTCAGGTTTACTGTATCCCTTGCACCTTTTTATTGACGATGAAACACAGAAATTGCGTCGGTATTAAATACAAAATTCACAATGTCGACTTAAAAACGTGAAGACTGACTCCTCTTACTGTCTATGTTTTGAACCTTTCCTGTGTAATCATTTTTAGATTCCGATGCTTTAGTTCAGGTTTACTGTATCCCTTGGACCTTCTTATTGACGATGAAACAAGAAATTGCATCGGATTTAAATGCATAAGGCACAATGCCGACTTAAGTACAAGAGGACTGCTTCTTCCTACATTCTATGATTTGAACCTTCCTGTGAGACCAGTTTTAGTTTCCGATGCTTCACATCAGGTTTACTGTATCCCTTGGACCTTCTGACTGACGATGAACCACAGAAGTTGCATTGGAATTAAATACAAAAGGAACAATGCCGACTTAAGTACAAGAGGACTGACTCTTCTTATTTTCTACGATTTGAACCTTTCCTGTGAGACCAGTTTTGATTCCGATGCTTCACTTCAGGTTTACTGTATCCCTTGGACATTCTTATTGACGATGAAACACAGAAATTGCATCGGAATTAAACACAATATTCACAATGCCGACTTAAGTACAAGAAGACTGACTCAGTTTACTGTCTTTGTTTCGAACCCTTCCTGTGAGACCAGTTTTGATTCCGATGCTTCACTTCAGGTTTACTGTATCCATCAGACTTTCTTATTGACGGTGAAACACAGAAATTGCATCGGAATTAAATACAAAAGGCACAGTGCCCACTTAAAAACAAGAAGACCGACTCTTCTTACTGTCTATATTTGATCCTCGCCCGTGAGACCAGTTTTAGATGCCAATGCTTTACTTCAGGTTTACTGTATCCCTTGGACCTTCTTATTGACGATGAAACACAGAAATTGCATCGGAATTAAATTCAAAAGGCACAATGCCGACTTAAGTACAAGAGGACTGACTCTTCTTATTTTCTACGATTTGAACCTTTCCTGTAAGACCAATTTTGATTCCGATGCTTCACTTCAAGTTTACTGTATCCCTTGGATCTTCATATTGACGATGAAACACAGATATTGCGTCGGTATTAAATGCAAAAGGCACAATGTCGACTTAAAAACATGAAGACTGACTCCTCTTACTGTCTATGTTTGAATCTTTCCTGTGTGATCAGTTTTAGATTCCGATGCTTTAGTTCAGGTTTACTGTATCCCTTGGACATTCTTATTGACGATGAAACACAGAAATTGCATCGGAATTAAATACAAAAGCCAAAATGGCAACTTAAGTACAAGAAGACTGACCGATCCCACTGTCTTTATTTTGATCCTTTCCTGTGAGACCCGTTTTAGATTACGATGCTTCACTTTGGTTTACTGTATCCCTTAGACCTTCATTTTGTCGATGAAACACAGAAATTGCATCGGAATTACATACAAAAGGCACAATGCCGACTTATGTACAAGGAGACTAAGTCTTCTTACTGTCTATGATTTAAACCTTTCCTGTGAGCCCAGTTTTGATTCCGATGCTTCACAACAGATTTACTGTATCCCTTGTACCTTCTTATTGACGATGAAACACAGAAATTGCATCGGAATTAAATACAAAAGGCAGAATGCCGACTTAAGTACAAGAACACTGACTCTTCTTACTGTGTATGTTTTAAACCTTTCGTGTGTGACCAGTTTTAGAATCGGATGTTTCATTTCAGGTTTACTGTATGCCTTGTACCTTCTTATTGACGATGAAACACAGAAATTGCATCGGAAATAAATACAAACGGCAGAATGCCGACTTAAGTACAAGAACACTGACTCTTCTTACTGTGTATGTTTTAAACCTTTCCTGTGTGACCAGTTTTAGAATCGGATGTTTCATTTCAGGTTTACTGCATCCCTTGGACCTTCTTATTGACGATGAAACACAGAAATTGCATCGGAATTAAATATAAAAGGCACATTGCGACCTAAGTACAAGAGGACTGATTCTTCTTACTGTCTATGATTTAAAACTTTATTGTGTGGCCAGTTTTAGAATCCGATGTTTCATTTCAGGTTTACTGTATCCCTTTGACCTTCTAATTGACGATGATACACAGAAATTACATCGGAATTAAATACAAATGCACATTGCGACCTAAGTACAAGAGGACTCATTCTTCTTACTGTCTATGATTTAAGCCTTTCCTGTGAGACCTGTTTTAGAATCCGATGTTTCATTTCAGGTTTTGCTGTATCCCTTGGACCTTCTTATAGACGATGGAACACAGAAATTGCATCGGAATTAATTACAAAAGGCACAATGCCGACTTAAGTACAAGAGGACTGACTCTTCTTACATACCATGATTTAAACCTTTCCTGTGAGACCAGTTTTAGATTCCGATGCTTCACTTCATGTTCACTGTATCCCTTGAACCTGCTTATTGACGATGATACACAGAAATTGCATCGGAATTAAATACAAAAGGCACAATGCCGACTTAAGTACAAGAAGACTGACTCTTCTTACTGTCTATGCTTGGAACCGTTCCTGTTAGACCAGTTTTAGATTCCGATGCTTTACTTCAGGGTTACTGTATGCCTAGGACCTTCTTATTGACGATGAAACACAGAAATTGCATCGGAATTAAATACAAAAGGCACAATGCCGACTTAAGTACAAGATGACTAACTCCTCTTACTGTCTCTGTTTTGAACCATTCCTGTGAGACGAGTTTAGATTCCGATGCTTCACTGCAGGTTTACTGGATCCCTTGGACTTTCTTATTGACGATGAAACACAGAAATTGCGTCGGAACTAAATACAACTGGCGCAATGCCCTCATAAAAACAAGAAGACTGACTCTTCTTTTTGTCTATGTTTTGAACCTTTCCTGTTAGACCTGTTTTAGATTCCGATGCTTCACTTCAGGTTTACTGTATCCCTTGGACCTGCTTATTGACGATGAAACACATAAACTGCATCGGTATTAAATACAAAAGGCACAAAGCCACTTAAGTACAAGAGGACTGACTCTCCTTACTGTCTATGCTTGGAACCTTTCCTGTTAGACCAGTTTTAGATTCCGATGCTTTACTTCCGGTTTACCGTATGCCTAGGACCTTCTTATTGACGATGAAAAACAGAAATTGCATCGGAATTAAATACAAAAGGCACAATGCCGACTTAAAAACAAGAAGACTGACTCTTCTTACAGTCTATGCTTTGAACCTTTCGTGTGAGACTAGTTTTAGATTCCGATGCTTCACTTCACGTTTACTGTATCCCTTAGACCTGTTTATTGACGATGATACACAGAAATAGCGTCGGACATAAATACAAAAACGCACAATGCCGACTTAAGTACAAGAAGACTGACTCTTCTTACAGTCTATGTTTTGAACCTTTTTTGTGAGACCAGTTTTAGATTCCTATGCTTCATTTCAGGTTTACTGTATCCCTTGTACCTTCTTATTGACGATGATACACAGAAATTGCATCGGAATTAAATACAAGAGGCACAATGCCGACTTAAGTACAAGAAGACTGACTCCTCTTACTGTCTATGTTTTGAACCCTTCCTGTGAGACCAGGTTTGATTCCGATGCTTCACTTCATGTTTTCTGTATCCCTCAGACTCTCTTATTGACGATGAGACACAGAAATTGCAACGGAATTAAATACAAAAGGCACAGTGCCGACATAAAAACAAGAAGACCGACTCCTCTTACTGTCTATATTTTGCACCTCAAACGTGAGACCAGTTTTAGATTCCAATGCTTTACTTCAGGTTTACTGTATCCCTTGGACCTTCTTATTGACGATGAAACACAGAAATAGCATCGGAATTAAATACAAAAGGCACAATGCTGACATAAGTACAAGAGGACCGACTCTTCTTACTGTCTATGTTTCGAACCATTCCGATGCTTCACTTCAGGTTTACTGTTTCCCTTCGACCTTCTTATTGACGATGAAACACGGAAATTGCAACGGAATTACATACAAAAATCAAAATGCCGACTTAAGTACAAGAAGAGTGACTGATCTTACTGTCTATATTTTGAACCTTTCCTGTGAGACCAGTTTTAGATTCCGATGCGTCACTTTGGTTTACTGTATCCCTTGGACCTTTATATTGTCAATGAAACACAGAAACATCATCGGAATAAAATACAAAAAGCACAATGCCGACTTAAGTACAAGAAGACTGGCTCTTTTTACTGTCTATGTTTTGAACCTTTCCTGTGAGACCAGTTTTAGATTCCTATGCTTCATTTCAGGTTTACTGTATCCCTTGTACCTTCTTATTGACGATGAAACACAGAAATTGCATCGGAATTAAATACAAGAGGCACAATGCCGAGTTTAGTACAAGAAGACTGACTCCTCTTACTGTCTATGTTTTGACCTTTCCTGTGAGACCAGTTTTTATTCCGATGCTTCACTTCAGGTTTAACGTATTCCTTGGACCTTTTTATTGACGATGAAACACATAAATTGCATCGGAATTAAATACAATAGGCACAATGCCGACTTAAGTACATAAAAATTGACTCTTCTTACTGTCTATGTTTTGAACCCTTCCTGTGAGACCAGTTTTGATTCCGATGCTTCACTTCAGGTTTACTGTATCCCTCAGACTTTCTTATTGACGATGAAACACAGAAATTGCATCGGAATTAAATACAAAACGCACAGTGCCGACTCAAAAACTAGAAGACCGACTCTTCTTACTGTCTATGTTTTGAACCTCTCCCGTGAGACCAGTTGTAGATTCCGATGCTTTAGTTCAAGTTTACTGTATCAATTGGACTTTCTTCTTGACGATGAAACACAGAAATTGCATCGTAATTAAATACAAAAGGCACAATTCCGACTTAAGTGCAAGAAGACTGCCTCTTCTTACTGTCTATGTTTTGAATCTTTACTGTGAAACCAGTTTTAGATTCAGATGCTTCACTTCAGGTTTACTGTATCCCTTGGACCTTCTTATTGACGAGGAAACACAGAAATTGCGTCGGTATTAAATACAAAAGGCACAATGTCGACTTAAAAACATGAAGACTGACTCTTCTTACTGTCTATGCTTTGAACCTTTCGTGTGAGACCAGTTTTAGATTCCGATGCTTCACTTCACGTTTACTGTATCCCTTAGACCTGCTTATTGACGATGACACACAGAAATAGCATCGGACATAAAAACAAAACGCACAATGCCGACTTAAGTACAAGAAGACTGACTCTTCTTACAGTCTATGTTTTGAACCTTTTTTGTGACACCAGTTTTAGATTCCTATGCTTCATTTCAGGTTTACTGTATCCCTTGTAACTTCTTATTGACGATGATACACAGAAATTGCATCGGAATTAAATACAAGAGGCACAATGCCGACTTGAGTACAAGAAGACTGTCTCCTCTTACTGTCTATGTTTTAAACCTTTCCTGAGAGACCAGTTTTGATCTGATGCTTCACTTCAGATTTACTGTATCCTTTGGACCTTCTTATTGACGATGAAACACAGAAATTGCATAGGAATTAAATACAATATGTACAATGCCGACTTAAGTACAAGAAGACTGACTCTTCTTACTGTCTATGTTTTGAACCCTTCCTGTGAGACCAGGTTTGATTCCGATGCTTCACTTCAGGTTTACTGTATCCCTCAGACTCTCTTATTGACGATGAGACACAGAAATTGCTACGGAATTAAATACAAATGGCACAGTCCCGACATAAAAACAAGAAGACCGACTCCTCTTACTGTCTATATTTTGCACCTCAAACGTGAGACCAGTTTTAGATTCCAATGCTTTACTTCAGGTTTACTGTACCCCTTGGACCTTCTTATTGACGATGAAACACAGAAATTGCATCGGAATTAAATACAAAAGGCACAATGCCGACATAAGTACAAGAGGACCGACTCCTCTTACTGTCTATGTTTCGAACCATTCCTGTGAGACCAGTTTTGATTCCGATGCTTCACTTCAGGTTTACTGTATCCTTTGGACTTTCTTATTGACGATCAAACACAGATATTGCGTCGGTATTAAATACAAAAGGCACAATGTCGACTTAAAAACATGAAGACTGACTCCTCTTACTGTCTATGTTTGAATCTTTCCTGTGTGATCAGTTTTAGATTCCGATGCTTTGGTTCAGGTTTACTGTATCCCTTGGACATTCTTATTGACGATGAAAAACAGAAATTACATCGGATTTAAATACAAAATGCACAATGCCGACTTAAGTACAAGAGGACTGGCTCTTCTTACATTCTATGACTTGAAGTTTCCTGTGAGACCAGTTTTAGTTTCCGATGCCTCACCTAAGGTTTACTGTATCCCTTGGCCCTTCTTATTGACGATGAAACACAGAAATTGCATCGGAATTAAATACAAAAGCCAAAATGGCAACTTAAGTACAAGAAGACTGACCGATCCTACTGTCTTTATTTTGATCCTTTCCTGTGAGACCCGTTTTAGATTCCGATGCTTCACTTTGGTTTACTGTATCCCTTGGACCTTCATATTGTCGATGAAACACAGAAATTGCATCGGAATTACATACAAAAGGCACAATGCCGACTTATGTACAAGAAGACTAAGTCTTCTTACTGTCTATGATTTAAACCTTTCCTGTGAGACCAGTTTCAGAATCCTATGCTTCATGTCAGGTTTACTGTATCCCTTGTACCTTCTTATTGACGATGAAACACAGAAATTGCTTCGGAATTAAATACAAAAGTCAGAATGCCGACTTAAGTACAAGAACACTGACTCTTCTTACTGTGTATGTTTTAAACCCTTCCTGTGTGACCAGTTTTAGAATCCGATGTTTCATTTCAGGTTTACTGTATCCCTTGTACCTTCTTATTGACGATGAAACACAGAAATTGCATCGGAAATAAATTCAAAAGGCAGAATGCCGACTTAAGTACAAGAACACTGACTCTTCTTACTGTGTATGTTTTAAACCTTTCCTGTGTGACCAGTTTTAGAATCGGATAATTCATTTCAGGTTTACTGTATCCCTTGGACCTTCTTATTGACGATGAAACACAGAAATTGCATCGGAATTAAATACAAATGCACATTGCGACCTAAGTACAAGAGGACTGATTCTTCTTACTGTCTATGATTTAAACCTTTCCTGTGAGACCAGTTTTAGAATCCGATGGTTCATTTCAGGTTTTGCTGTATCCCTTGGACCTTCTTATAGACGATGGAACACAGAAATTGCATCGGAATTAATTACAAAAAGCCACAATGCCGACTTAAATACAAGAGGACTGACTCTTCTTACATACCATGATTTAAACCTTTCCTGTGAGACCAGTTTTAGATTCCGATGCTTCACGTCAGGTTCACTGTATCCCTTGGACCTGCTTATTGACGATGATACACATAAATTGCATCGGAATTAAATACAAAAGGCACAATGCCGACTTAAGTACAAGAAGACTGACTCTTCTTACTGTCTATGCTTGGAACCTTTCCTGTTAGACCAGTTTTAGATTCCGATGCTTTACTTCAGGTTTACTGTATGCCTAGGACCTTCTTATTGACGATGAAACACAGAAATTGAATCGGAATTAAATACAAAAGGCACAATGCCGACTTAAAAACAAGAAGACTGACTCTTCTTACTGTCTATGCTTTCAACCTTTCGTGTGAGACCAGTTTTAGATTCCGATGCTTCACTTCACGTTTACTGTATCCCTTAGACCTGCTTATTGACGATGATACACAGAAATAGCATCGGACATAAATACAAAACGCACAATGCCGACTTAAGTACAAGAAGACTGACTCTTCTTACAGTCTATGTTTTGAACCTTTTTTGTGAGACCAGTTTTAGATTCCTATGCTTCATTTCAGGTTTACTGTATCCCTCAGACTCTCTTATTGACGATGAGACACAGAAATTGCTACGGAATTAAATACAAAAGGCACAGTGCCGACAGAAAAACAAGAAGACCGACTCCTCTTACTGTCTATATTTTGCACCTCAAACGTGAGACCAGTTTTAGATTCCAATGCTTTACTTCAGGTTTACTGTATCCCTTGGACCTTCTTATTGACGATGAAACACAGAAACTGCATCGGAATTAAATACAAAAGGCACAATGCCGACATAAGTACAAGAGGACCGACTCCTCTTACTGTCTATATTTCAAACCATTCCTGTGAGACCAGTTTTGATTCCGATGCTTCACTTCAGGTTTACTGTATCCCTTGGACTTTCTTATTGACGATCAAACACAGAAATTGCGTCGGAAGTAAATACAAAGGGCACAATGCCCACTTAAAAACATGAAGACTGACTCTTCTTACTCTCTATGTTTTGAACCTTTCCTGTGATACCAGTTTTAGATTCCGATGCTTCACTTCAGGTTTACTGTATCCCTTGGACCTCCTTACTGACGATGAAACACATATATTGCATCGGAATTAAATACAAAAGGCACATTGCCGACCTAAATTCAAGAAGACTGAGTCTTCTTACTGTCTAATATGTAAACCTTTCCTGTGAGACCAGTTTTAGAATCGTAAGCTTCATTTCAGGTTTAGTGTATCCCTTGTACCTTCTTATTGACGATGAAACACAGAAATTGCATCGGAATTAAATACAAAAGGCACAATGCCGACTTAAGTACAAGAGGACTGACTCTTCTTACATTCCATGATTTGAACCTTTCCTGTGAGACCAGTTTTGATTCCGATTCTTCACTTCAGGTTCACTGTATCTCTTGGACCTTCTTATTGACGATGAAACACAGAAATTGCATCGGAATTACACATAATATGCACAATGCCGACTTAAGTACAAGAAGACTGACTCAGTTTACTGTCTTTGTATTGAACCCTTCCTGTGAGACCAGTTTTGATTCCGATGCTTCACTTCAGGTTTACTGTATCCATCAGACTTTCTTATTGACGGTGAAACACAGAAATTGCATCGGAATTAAATACAAAAGGCACAGTGCCCACTTAAAAACAAGAAGACCGACTCTTACTGTCTATGTTTTGATCCTCGCCAGTGAGACCAGTTTTAGATGCCGATGCTTTACTTAAGGTTTACTGTATCCCTTGGCCCTTCTTATTGACGATGAAACACAGAAATTGCATCGGAATTAAATACAAAAGCCAAAATGGCAACTTAAGTACAAGAAGACTGACCGAACCTACTGTCTTTATTTTGATCCTTTCCTGTGAGACCCGTTTTAGATTCCGATGCTTCACTTTTGTTTACTGTATCCCTTGGACCTTTATATTGTCGATGAAACACAGAAATTGCATCGGAATTACATACAAAAGGCACAATGCCGACTTATGTACAAGAAGACTAAGTCTTCTTACTGTCTATGATTTAAACCTTTCCTGTGAGACCAGTTTCAGAATCCTATGCTTCATTTCACGTTTACTGTATCCCTTGTACCTTCTTATTGACGATGAAACACAGAAATTGCATCGGAATTAAATACAAAAGGCAGAATGCCGACTTAAGTACAAGAACACTGACTCTTCTTACTGTGTATGTTTTAAACCCTTCCTGTGTGACCAGTTTTAGAATCCGATGTTTCATTTCAGGTTTACTGTATCCCTTGTACCTTCTTATTGACGATGTAACACAGAAATTGCATCGGAAATAAATTCAAAAGGCAGAATGCCGACTTAAGTACAAGAACACTGACTCTTCTTACTGTGTATGTTTTAAACCTTTCCTGTGTGACCAGTTGTAGAATCGGATGTTTCATTTCAGGTTTACTGTATCCCTTGGACCTTCTTATTGACGATGAAACACAGAAATTGCATCGGAATTAAATATAGAAGGCACATTGCGACCTAAGTACAAGAGGACTGATTCTTCTTACAGTCTATGATTTAAACCTTTATTGCATGACCAGTTTTAGAATCCGATGTTTAATTTCAGGTTTACTGTATCCCTTGGACCTTCTTATTGACGATGAAACACAGAAATTGCACAGGAATTAAATACAAATGCACATTGCGACCTAAGTACAAGAGGACTGATTCTTCTTACTCTCTATGATTTAAACCTTTCCTGTGAGACCAGTTTTAGAATCCGATGTTTCATTTCAGGTTTTTCTGTATCCCTTGGACCTTCTTGTAGACGATGGAACACAGAAATTGCATCGGAATTAATTACAAAAGGCACAATGCCGACTTAAGTACAAGAGGACTGACTCTTCTTACATACCATGATTTAAACCTTTCCTGTGAGACCGGTTTTAGATTCCGATGCTTCACATCAGGTTCACTGTATCCCTTGGACCTGCTTATTGACGATGATACACATAAATTGCATCGGAATTAAATACAAAAGGCACAATGATGACTTAAGTACAAGAAGACTGACTCTTCTTACTGTCTATGCTTGGAACCTTTCCTGTTAGACCAGTTTTAGATTCCGATGCCTTACCTCAGGTTTACTGTATGGCTAGGACCTTCTTATTGACGATGAAACACAGAAATTGCATCGGAATTAAATACAAAAGGCACAATGCCGACTTAAGTACAAGATGACTAACTCCTCTTACTGTCTCTGTTTTGAACCATTCCTGTGAGACGAGTTTAGATTCCGATGCTTCACTGCAGGTTTACTGGATCCCTTGGACTTTCTTATTGACGATGATACACTGAAATTGCGTCGGAATTAAATACAACTGGCGCAATGCCCACTTAAAAACAAGAAGACTGACTCTTCTTTCTGTCTATGTTTTGAACCTTTCCTGTTAGACCAGTTTTAGATTCCGATGCTTCACTTCAGGTTTACTGTATCCCTTGGACATGCTTATTGACGATGAAACACATAAACTGCATCGGAATTAAATACAAAAGGCACACAGCCACTTAAGTACAAGAGGACTGACTCTTCTTACTGTCTATGCTTGGAACCTTTCCTGTTAGACCAGTTTTAGATTCCGATGCTTTACTTCCGGTTTACCGTATGCCTAGGACCATCTTATTGACGATGAAACACAGAAATTGAATCGGAATCAAATACAAAAGGCACAATGCCGACTTAAAAACAAGAAGACTGACTCTTCTTACTGTCTATGCTGTGAACCTTTCGTGTGAGACCAGTTTTAGATTCCGATGCTTCACTTCACGTTTACTGTATCCCTTAGACCTGCTTATTGACGATGATACACAGAAATAGCATCGGACATAAATACAAAACGCACAATGCCGACTTAAGTACATGAAGACTGACTCTTCTTACAGTCTATGTTTTAAACCTTTCCTGTGAAACCAGTTTTGATCTGATGCTTCACTTCAGATTTACTTTATCCTTTGGACCTTCTTATTGAAGATGAAACACAGAAATTGCATAGGAATTAAATACAATATGCACAATGCCGACTTAAGTACAAGAAGACTGACTCTTCTTACTGTCTATGTTTTGAACCCTTCCTGTGAGACCAGGTTTGATTCCGATGCTTCACTTCAGGTTTACTGTATCCCTCAGACTCTCTTATTGACGATGAGACACAGAAATTGCTACGGAATTAAAAACAAAAGGCACAGTGCCGACATAAAAACAAGAAGACCGACTCCTCTTACTGTCTATATTTTGCACCTCAAACGTGAGACCAGTTTTAGATTCCAATGCTTTACTTCAGGTTTACTGTATCCCTTGGACCTTCTTATTGACAATGAAACACAGAAATTGCATCGGAATTAAATACAAAAGGCACAATGCCGACATAAGTACAAGAGGACCGACTCCTCTTACTGTCTATGTTTCGAACCATTCCTGTGAGACCAGTTTTGATTCCGATGCTTCACTTCAGGTGTACTGTATCCCTTGGACTTTCTTATTGGCGATCAAACACAGAAATTGGGTCGGAAGTAAATACAAAGGGCACAAAGCCCACTTAAAAACATGAAGACTGACTCTTCTTACTCTCTATGTTTTGAACCTTTCCTGTGATACCAGTTTTAGATTCCGATGCTTCACTTCAGGTTTACTGTATCCCTTGGACCTCCTTGTTGTTGTTGTGGTCTTCAGTCCTGAGACTGGTTTGATGCAGCTCTCCATGCTACTCTATCCTGTGCAAGCTTTTTCATCTCCCAGTACCTACTGCAACCTACATCCTTCTGAATCTGCTTAGTGTATTCATCTCTTGGTCTCCCTCTACGATTTTTACCCTCCACGCTGCCCTCCAATACTAAATTGGTGATCCCTTGATGCCTCAGAACATGTCCTACCAACCGATCCCTTCTTCTGGTCAAGTTGTGCCACAAACTTCTCTTCTCCCCAATCCTATTCAATACTTCCTCATTAGTTATGTGATCTACCCATCTAATCTTCAGCATTCTTCTGTAGCACCACATTTCGAAAGCTTCTATTCTCTTCTTGTCCAAACTATTTATCGTCCATGTTTCACTTCCATACATGGCTACACTCCATACGAATACTTTCAGAAATGACTTCCTGACACTTAAATCAATACTGGATGTTAACAAATTTCTCTTCTTCAGAAACGCTTTCCTTGCCATTGCCAGCCTACATTTTATATCCTCTCTACTTCGACCATCATCAGTTATTTTGCTCCCCAAATAGCAAAACTCCTTTACTACTTTAAGTGCCTCATTTCCTAATCTAATTCCCTCAGCATCACCCGACTTAATGAGACTACATTCCATTATCCTTGTTTTGCTTTTGTTGATGTTCATCTTATATCCTCCTTTCAAGACACTGTCCATTCCATTCAACTGCTCTTCCAAGTCCTCTGCTGTCTCTGACAGAATTACAATGTCATCGGCGAACCTCAAAGTTTTTATTTCTTCTCCATGCATTTTAATACCTACTCCGAATTTTTCTTTTGTTTCCTTTACTGCTTGCTCAATATACAGATTGAACAACATCGGGGAGAGGCTACAACCCTGTCTTACTCCCTTCCCAACCACTGCTTCCCTTTCATGTCCCTCGATTCTTATAACTGCCATCTGGTTTCTGTACAAATTGTAAATAGCCTTTCGCTCCCTGTATTTTACCCCTGCCACCTTTAGAATTTGAAAGAGAGTATTCCAGTCAACATTGTCAAAAGCTTTCTCTAAGTCTACAAATGCTAGAAACGTAGGTTTGCCTTTCCTTAATCTTTCTTCTGAGATAAGTCGTAAGGTCAGTATTGCCTCACGTGTTCCAGTGTTTCTACGGAATCCAAACTGATCTTCCCCGAGGTTGGCTTCTACTAGTTTTTCCATTCGTCTGTAAAGAATTCGTGTTAGTATTTTGCAGCTGTGACTTATTAAGCTGATAGTTCGGTAATTTTCACATCTGTCAACACCTGCTTTCTTTGGGATTGGAATTATTATATTCTTCTTGAAGTCTGAGGGTATTTCGCCTGTTTCATACATCTTGCTCACCAGATGGTAGAGTTTTGTCAGGACTGGCTCTCCCACGGCCGTCAGTAGTTCCAATGGAATATTGTCTACTCCGGGGGCCTTGTTTCGACTCAGGTCTTTCAGTGCTCTGTCAAACTCTTCACGCAGTATCAAATCTCCCATTTCATCTTCATCTACATCCTCTTCCATTTCCATAATATTGTCCTCAAGTACATTGCCCTTGTATAGACCCTCTATATACTCCTTCCACCTTTCTGCTTTCCCTTCTTTGCTTAGAACTGGGTTTCCATCTAAGCTCTTGATATTCATACAAGTCGTTCTCTTATCTCCAAAGGTCTCTTTAATTTTCCTGTAGGCGGTATCTATCTTACCCCTAGTGAGATAGGCCTCTGCATCCTTACATTTGTCCTCTAGCCATCCCTGCTTAGCCATTTTGCACTTCCTGTCGATCTCATTTTTGAGACGTTTGTATTCCTTTTTGCCTGTTTCACTTACTGCATTTTTATATTTTCTCCTTTCATCAATTAAATTCAATATTTCTTCTGTTACCCAAGGATTTCTACTAGCCCTCGTCTTTTTACCTATTTGATCCTCTGCTGCCTTCACTACTTCATCCCTCAAAGCTACCCATTCTTCTTCTACTGTATTTATTTCCCCCATTCCTGTCAATTGCTCCCTTATGCTCTCCCTGAATCTCTGTACAACCTCTGGTTCTTTTAGTTTATCCAGGTCCCATCTCCTTAAATTCCCACCTTTTTGCAGTTTCTTCAGTTTTAATCTACAGGTCATAACCAATAGATTGTGGTCAGAGTCCACATCTGCCCCTGGAAATGTCTTACAATTTAAAACCTGGTTCCTAAATCTCTGGCTTACCATTATATAATCTATCTGATAACTTTTAGTATCTCCAGGGTTCTTCCATGTATACAACCTTCTTTCATGATTCTTAAACCAAGTGTTGGTTATGATTATGTTGTGCTCTGTGCAAAATTCTACCAGGCGGCTTCCTCTTTCATTTCTGTCCCCCAATCCATATTCACCTACTATGTTTCCTTCTCTCCCTCTTCCTACACTCGAATTCCAGTCACCCATGACTATTAAATTTTCGTCTCCCTTCACAATCTGACCTCCTTATTGACGATGAAATACATATATTGCATCGGAATTAAATACAAAAGGCACATTGCCGACCTAAATTCAAGAAGATGAGTCTTCTTACTGTCTAATATGTAAACCATTCCTGTGAGACCAGTTTTAGAATCGTAAGCTTCATTTCAGGTTTACTGTATCCCTTGTACCTTCTTACTGACGTTGAAACACAGAAATTGCATCGGAATTAAATACAAAAGGCACAATGCCGACTTAAGTACAAGAGGACTGACTCTTCTTACATTCCATGATTTGAACCTTTCCTGTGAGACCAGTTTTGATTCCGATTCTTCACTTCAGGTTTACTGTATCTCTTGGACTTTCTTATTGACGATGAAACACAGAAATTGCATCGGAATTACACATAATATGCACAATGCCGACTTAAGTACAAGAAGACTGACTCAGTTTACTGACTTTGTTTTGAACCCTTCCTGTGAGACCAGTTTTGATTCCGATGCTTCACTTCAGGTTTACTGTATCCATCAGACTTTCTTATTGACGGTGAAACACAGAAATTGCATCGGAATTAAATACAAAAGGCACAGTGCCCACTTAAAAACAAGAAGACCGACTCTCCTTACTGTCTATGTTTTGATCCTCGCCCGTAAGACCAGTTTTAGATGCCGATAATTTACTTCAGGTTTACTGTATCCCTTGGACCTTCTTATTGACGATGAAACACAGAAATTGCATCGGAATTAAATTCAAATGGCACAATGCCGACATAAGTACAAGAGGACTGACTCTTCTTATTTTCTACGATTTGAACCTTTCCTGTGAGACCAGTTTTGATTCCGATGCTTCACTTCAGGTATACTGTATCCCTTGGATCTTCATATTGACGATGAAACACAGATATTGCGTCGGTATTAAATACAAAAGGCACAATGTCGACTTAAAAACATGAAGACTGACTCTTCTTACTGTCTATGCTTTGAACCTTTCGTGTGAGACCAGTTTTAGATTCCGATGCTTCACTTCACGTTTACTGTATCCCTTAGACCTGCTTGTTGACGATGATACACAGAAATAGCATCGGACATAAAAACAAAACGCACAATGCCGACTTAAGTACAAGAAGACTGACTCTTCTTACAGTCTATGTTTTGAACCTTTTTTGTGAGACCAGTTTTAGATTCCTATGCTTCATTTCAGGTTTACTGTATCCCTTGTAACTTCTTATTGACGATGATACACAGAAATTGCATCGGAATTAAATACAAGAGGCACAATGCCGACTTGAGTACAAGAAGACTGACTCCTCTTACTGTCTATGTTTGAATCTTTCCTGTGTGATCAGTTTTAGATTCCGATGCTTTGGTTCAGGTTTACTGTATCCCTTGGACATTCTTATTGACGATGAAAAACAGAAATTACATCGGATTTAAATACAAAATGCACAATGCCGACTTAAGTACAAGAGGACTGGCTCTTCTCACATTCTATGACTTGAAGTTTCCTGTGAGACCAGTTTTAGTTTCCGATGCCTCACCTAAGGTTTACTGTATCCCTTGGCCCTTCTTATTGACGATGAAACACAGAAATTGCATCGGAATTAAATACAAAAGCCAAAATGGCAACTTAAGTACAAGAAGACTGACCGATCCTACTGTCTTTATTTTGATCCTTTCCTGTGAGACCCGTTTTAGATTCCGATGCTTCACTTTGGTTTACTGTATCCCTTGGACCTTCATATTGTCGATGAAACACAGAAATTGCATCGGAATTACATACAAAAGGCACAATGCCGACTTATGTACAAGAAGACTAAGTCTTCTTACTGTCTATGATTTAAACCTTTCCTGTGTAACCAGTTTCAGAATCCTATGCTTCATTTCAGGTTTACTGTATCCCTTGTACCTTCTTATTGACGATGAAACACAGAAATTGCTTCGGAATTAAATACAAAAGTCAGAATGCCGACTTAAGTACAAGAACACTGACTCTTCTTACTGTGTATGTTTTAAACCCTTCCTGTGTGACCAGTTTTAGAATCCGATGTTTCATTTCAGGTTTACTGTATCCCTTGTACCTTCTTATTGACGATGAAACACAGAAATTGCATCGGAAATAAATTCAAAAGGCAGAATGCCGACTTAAGTACAAGAACACTGACTCTTCTTACTGTGTATGTTTTAAACCTTTCCTGTGTGACCAGTTTTAGAATCGGATAATTCATTTCAGGTTTACTGTATCCCTTGGACCTTCTTATTGACGATGAAACACAGAAATTGCATCGGAATTAAATACAAATGCACATTGCGACCTAAGTACAAGAGGACTGATTCTTCTTACTGTCTATGATTTAAACCTTTCCTGTGAGACCAGTTTTAGAATCCGATGGTTCATTTCAGGTTTTGCTGTATCCCTTGCACCTTCTTATAGACGATGGAACACAGAAATTGCATCGGAATTAATTACAAAAAGCCACAATGCCGACTTAAATACAAGAGGACTGACTCTTCTTACATACCATGATTTAAACCTTTCCTGTGAGACCAGTTTTAGATTCCGATGCTTCACGTCAGGTTCACTGTATCCCTTGGACCTGCTTATTGACGATGATACACATAAATTGCATCGGAGTTAAATACAAAAGGCACAATGCCGACTTAAGTACAAGAAGACTGACTCTTCTTACTGTCTATGCTTGTAACCTTTCCTGTTAGACCAGTTTTAGATTCCGATGCTTTACTTCAGGTTTACTGTATGCCTAGGACCTTCTTATTGACGATGAAACACAGAAATTGCATCGGAATTAAATACAAAAGGCACAATGCCGACTTAAGTACAAGATGACTAACTCCTCTTACTGTCTCTGTTTTGAACCATTCCTGTGAGACGAGTTTAGATTCCGATGCTTCACTGCAGGTTTACTGGATCCCTTGGACTTTCTTATTGTCGATGAAACACAGAAATTGCGTCGGAATTAAATACAACTGGCGCAATGCCCACTTAAAAACAAGAAGACTGACTTTTCTTTCTGTCTATGTTTTGAACCTTTCCTGTTAGACCAGTTTTAGATTCCGATGCTTCACTTCAGGTTTACTGTATCCCTTGGACCTGCTTATTGACGATGAAACACATAAACTGCATCGGAATTAAATACAAAAGGCACAAAGCCACTTAAGTACAAGAGGACTGACTCTTCTTACTGTCTATGCTTGGAACCTTTCCTGTTAGACAAGTTTTAGATTCCGATGCTTTACTTCCGGTTTACCGTATGCCTAGGACCTTCTTATTGACGATGAAACACAGAAATTGAATCGGAATTAAATACAAAAGGCACAATGCCGACTTAAAAACAAGAATACTGACTCTTCTTACTGTCTATGCTTTCAACCTTTCGTGTGAGACCAGTTTTAGATTCCGATGCTTCACTTCACGTTTACTGTATCCCTTAGACCTGCTTATTGACGATGATACACAGAAATAGCATCGGACATAAATACAAAACGCACAATGCCGACTTAAGTACAAGAAGACTGACTCTTCTTACAGTCTATGTTTTGAACCTTTTTTGTGAGACCAGTTTTAGATTCCTATGCTTCATTTCAGGTTTGCTGTATCCCTCAGACTCTCTTATTGACGATGAGACACAGAAATTGCTACGGAATTAAATACAAAAGGCACAGTGCCGACATATAAACAAGAAGACCGACTCCTCTTACTGTCTATATTTTGCACCTCAAACGTGAGACCAGTTTTAGATTCCAATGCTTTACTTCAGGTTTACTGTATCCCTTGGACCTTCTTATTGACGATGAAACACAGAAATTGCATCGGAATTAAATACAAAAGGCACAATGCCGACATAAGTACAAGAGGACCGACTCCTCTTACTGTCTTTATTTCAAACCATTCCTGTGAGACCAGTTTTGATTCCGATGCTTCATTTCAGGTTTACTGTATCCCTTGGACTTTCTTATTGACGATCAAACACAGAAATTGCGTCGGAAGTAAATACAAAGGGCACAATGCCCACTTAAAAACATGAAGACTGACTCTTCTTACTCTCTATGGTTTGAACCTTTCCTGTGATACCAGTTTTAGATTCCGATGCTTCACTTCAGGTTTACTGTATCCCTTGGACCTCCTTATTGACGATGAAACACATATATTGCATCGGAATTAAATACAAAAGGCACATTGCCGACCTAAATTCAAGAAGACTGAGTCTTCTTACTGTCTAATATGTAAACCTTTCCTGTGAGACCAGTTTTAGAATCGTAAGCTTCATTTCAGGTTTACTGTATCCCTTGTACCTTCTTATTGACGATGAAACACAGAAATTGCATCGGAATTAAATACAAAAGGCACAATGCCGACTTAAGTACAAGAGGACTGACTCTTCTTACATTCCATGATTTGAACCTTTCCTGTGAGACCAGTTTTGATTCCGATTCTTCACTTCAGGTTCACTGTATCTCTTGGACCTTCTTATTGACGATGAAACACAGAAATTGCATCGGAATTACACATAATATGCACAATGCCGACTTAAGTACAAGAAGACTGACTCAGTTTACTGTCTTTGTATTGAACCCTTCCTGTGAGACCAGTTTTGATTCCGATGCTTCACTTCAGGTTTACTGTATCCATCAGACTTTCTTATTGACGGTGAAACACAGAAATTGCATCGGAATTAAATACAAAAGGCACAGTGCCCACTTAAAAACAAGAAGACCGACTCTTACTGTCTATGTCTTGATCCTCGCCCGTGAGACCAGTTTTAGATGCCGATGCTTTACTTAAGGTTTACTGTATCCCTTGGCCCTTCTTATTGACGATGAAACACAGAAATTGCATCGGAATTAAATACAAAAGCCAAAATGGCAACTTAAGTACAAGAAGACTGACCGAACCTACTGTCTTTATTTTGATCCTTTCCTGCGAGACCCGTTTTAGATTCCGATGCTTCACTTTTGTTTACTGTATCCCTTGGACCTTTATATTGTCGATGAAACACAGAAATTGCATCGGAATTACATACAAAAAGCACAATGCCGACTTATGTACAAGAAGACTAAGTCTTCTTACTGTCTATGATTTAAACCTTTCCTGTGAGACCAGTTTCAGAATCCTATGCTTCATTTCAGGTTTACTGTATCCCTTGTACCTTCTTATTGACGATGAAACACAGAAATTGCATCGGAATTAAATACAAAAGGCAGAATGCCGACTTAAGTACAAGAACACTGACTCTTCTTACTGTGTATGTTTTAAACCCTTCCTGTGTGACCAGTTTTAGAATCCGATGTTTCATTTCAGGTTTACTGTATCCCTTGTACCTTCTTATTGACGATGAAACACAGAAATTGCATCGGAAATAAATTCAAAAGGCAGAATGCCGACTTAAGCACAAGAACACTGACTCTTCTTACTGTGTATGTTTTAAACCTTTCCTGTGTGACCAGTTGTAGAATCGGATGTTTCATTTCAGGTTTACTGTATCCCTTGGACCTTCTTATTGACGATGAAACACAGAAATTGCATCGGAATTAAATATAGAAGGCACATTGCGACCTAAGTACAAGAGGACTGATTCTTCTTACAGTCTATGATTTAAACCTTTATTGCGTGACCAGTTTTAGAATCCGATGTTTAATTTCAGGTTTACTGTATCCCTTGGACCTTCTTATTGACGATGAAACACAGAAATTGCACAGGAATTAAATACAAATGCACATTGCGACCTAAGTACAAGAGGACTGATTCTTCTTACTGTCTATGATTTAAACCTTTTCTGTGAGACCAGTTTTAGAATCCGATGTTTCATTTCAGGTTTTTCTGTATCCCTTGGACCTTCTTGTAGACGATGGAACACAGAAATTGCATCGGAATTAATTACAAAAGGCACAATGCCGACTTAAGTACAAGAGGACTGACTCTTCTTACATACCATGATTTAAACCTTTCCTGTGAGACCGGTTTTAGATTCCGATGCTTCACATCAGGTTCACTGTATCCCTTGGACCTGCTTATTGACGATGATACACATAAATTGCATCGGAATTAAATACAAAAGGCACAATGATGACTTAAGTACAAGAAGACTGACTCTTCTTACTGTCTATGCTTGGAACCTTTCCTGTTAGACCAGTTTTAGATTCCGATGCCTTACCTCAGGTTTACTGTATGGCTAGGACCTTCTTATTGACGATGAAACACAGAAATTGCATCGGAATTAAATACAAAAGGCACAATGCCGACTTAAGTACAAGATGACTAACTCCTCTTACTGTCTCTGTTTTGACCCATTCCTGTGAGACGAGTTTAGATTCCGATGCTTCACTGCAGGTTTACTGGATCCCTTGGACTTTCTTATTGACGATGAAACACTGAAATTGCGTCGGAATTAAATACAACTGGCGCAATGCCCACTTAAAAACAAGAAGACTGACTCTTCTTTCTGTCTATGTTTTGAACCTTTCCTGTTAGACCAGTTTTAGATTCCGATGCTTCACTTCAGGTTTACTGTATCCCTTGGACCTGCTTATTGACGATGAAACACATAAACTGCATCGGAATTAAATACAAAAGGCACACAGCCACTTAAGTACAAGAGGACTGACTGTTCTTACTGTCTATGCTTGGAACCTTTCCTGTTAGACCAGTTTTAGATTCCGATGCTTTACTTCCGGTTTACCGTATGCCTAGGACCATCTTATTGACGATGAAACACAGAAATTGAATCGGAATCAAATACAAAAGGCACAATGCCGACTTAAAAACAAGAAGACTGACTTTTCTTACTGTCTATGCTGTGAACCTTTCGTGTGAGACCAGTTTTAGATTCCGATGCTTCACTTCAC
Organism: Schistocerca americana; assembly: GCF_021461395.2. Taxonomy (NCBI): domain Eukaryota; kingdom Metazoa; phylum Arthropoda; class Insecta; order Orthoptera; family Acrididae; genus Schistocerca; species Schistocerca americana. Next base: position 22,210,548 of record NC_060130.1, read on the forward strand.
GTTTACTGTATCCCTTAGACCTGCTTATTGACGATGATACACAGAAATAGCATCGGACATAAATACAAAACGCACAATGCCGACTTAAGTACAAGAAGACTGACTCTTCTTACAGTCTATGTTTTAAACCTTTCCTGTGAAACCAGTTTTGATCTGATGCTTCACTTCAGATTTACTGTATCCTTTGGACCTTCTTATTGAAGATGAAACACAGAAATTGCATAGGAATTAAATACAATATGCACAATGCCGACTTAAGTACAAGAAGACTGACTCTTCTTACTGTCTATGTTTTGAACCCTTCCTGTGAGACCAGGTTTGATTCCGATGCTTCACTTCAGGTTTACTGTATCCCTCAGACTCTCTTATTGACGATGAGACACAGAAATTGCTACGGAATTAAATACAAAAGGCACAGTGCCGACATAAAAACAAGAAGACCGACTCCTCTTACTGTCTATATTTTGCACCTCAAACGTGAGACCAATTTTAGATTCCAATGCTTTACTTCAGGTTTACTGTATCCCTTGGACCTTCTTATTGACAATGAAACACAGAAATTGCATCGGAATTAAATACAAAAGGCACAATGCCGACATAAGTACAAGAGGACCGACTCCTCTTACTGTCTATGTTTCGAACCATTCCTGTGAGACCAGTTTTGATTCCGATGCTTCACTTCAGGTTTACTGTATCCCTTGGACTTTCTTATTGGCGATCAAACACAGAAATTGGGTCGGAAGTAAATACAAAGGGCACAAAGCCCACTTAAAAACATGAAGACTGACTCTTCTTACTCTCTATGTTTTGAACCTTTCCTGTGATACCAGTTTTAGATTCCGATGCTTCACTTCAGGTTTACTGTATCCCTTGGACCTCCTTATTGACGATGAAATACATATATTGCATCGGAATTAAATACAAAAGGCACATTGCCGACCTAAATTCAAGAAGACTGAGTCTTCTTACTGTCTAATATGTAAACCTTTCCTGTGAGACCAGTTTTAGAATCGTAAGCTTCATTTCAGGTTTACTGTATCCCTTGTACCTTCTTATTGACGTTGAAACACAGAAATTGCATCGGAATTAAATACAAAAGGCACAATGCCGACTTAAGTACAAGAGGACTGACTCTTCTTACATTCCATGATTTGAACCTTTCCTGTGAGACCAGTTTTGATTCCGATTCTTCACTTCAGGTTTACTGTATCTCTTGGACTTTCTTATTGACGATGAAACACAGAAATTGCATCGGAATTACACATAATATGCACAATGCCGACTTAAGTACAAGAAGACTGACTCAGTTTACTGACTTTGTTTTGAACCCTTCCTGTGAGACCAGTTTTGATTCCGATGCTTCACTTCAGGTTTACTGTATCCATCAGACTTTCTTATTGACGGTGAAACACAGAAATTGCATCGGAATTAAATACAAAAGGCACAGTGCCCACTTAAAAACAAGAAGACCGACTCTCCTTACTGTCTATGTTTTGATCCTCGCCCGTAAGACCAGTTTTAGATGCCGATGCTTTACTTCAGGTTTACTGTATCCCTTGGACCTTCTTATTGACGATGAAACACAGAAATTGCATCGGAATTAAATTCAAAAGGCACAATGCCGACTTAAGTACAAGAGGACTGACTCTTCTTATTTTCTACGATTTGAACCTTTCCTGTGAGACCAGTTTTGATTCCGATGCTTCACTTCAGGTATACTGTATCCCTTGGATCTTCATATTGACGATGAAACACAGATATTGCGTCGGTATTAAATACAAAAGGCACAATGTCGACTTAAAAACATGAAGACTGACTCCTCTTACTGTCTATGTTTGAATCTTTCCTGTGTGATCAGTTTTAGATTCCGATGCTTTAGTTCAGGTTTACTGTATCCCTTGGACATTCTTATTGACGATGAAATACAGAAATTACATCGGATTTAAATACAAAATGCACAATGCCGACTTAAGTACAAGAGGACTGGCTCTTCTTACATTCTATGACTTGAAGTTTCCTGTGAGACCAGTTTTAGTTTCCGATGCCTCACCTAAGGTTTACTGTATCCCTTGGCCCTTCTTATTGACGATGAAACACAGAAATTGCATCGGAATTAAATACAAAAGCCAAAATGGCAACTTAAGTACAAGAAGACTGACCGATCCTACTGTCTTTATTTTGATCCTTTCCTGTGAGACCCGTTTTAGATTCCGATGCTTCACTTTGGTTTACTGTATCCCTTGGACCTTCATATTGTCGATGAAACACAGAAATTGCATCTGAATTACATACAAAAGGCACAATGCCGGCTTATGTACAAGAAGACTAAGTCTTCTTACTGTCTACGATTTAAACCTTTCCTGTGAGACCAGTTTCAGAATCCTATGCTTCATTTCAGGTTTACTGTATCCCTTGTACCTTCTTATTGACGATGAAACACAGAAATTGCATCGGAATTAAATACAAAAGGCAGAATGCCGACTTAATTACAAGAACACTGACTCTTCTTACTGTGTATGTTGTAAACCCTTCCTGTGTGACCAGTTTTAGAATCCGATGTTTCATTTCAGGTTTACTGTATCCCTTGTACCTTCTAATTGACGATGAATCACAGAAATTGCATCGGAAATAAATTGAAAAGGCAGAATGCCGACTTAAGTAGAAGAACACGGACTCTTCTTACTGTGTATGTTTTAAACCTTTCCTGTGTGACCAGTTTTAGAATCGGATGTTTCATTTCAGGTTTACTGTATCCCTTGGACCTTCTTATTGACGATGAAACACAGAAATTGCATCGGAATTAAATATAAAAGGCACATTGCGACCCAAGTACAAGAGGACTGATTCTTCTTACTGTCTATGATTTAAACCTTTATTGTGTGACCAGTTTTAGAATCCGATGTTTCATTTCAGGTTTACTGTATCCCTTGGACCTTCTTATTGACGATGAAACACAGAAATTGCATCGGAATTAAATACAAATGCACATTGCGACCTAAGTACAAGAGGACTGATTCTTCTTACTGTCTATGATTTAAACCTTTCCTGTGAGACCAGTTTTAGAATCCGATGTTTTACTTCAGGTTTACCGTATGCCTAGGATCTTCTTATTGACGATGAAACACAGAAATTGCATCGGAATTAAATACAAAAGGCACAATGCCGACTTAAAAACAAGAAGACTGACTCTTCTTACTGTCTATGCTTTGAACCTTTCGTGTGAGACCAGTTTTAGATTCCGATGCTTCACTTCACGTTTACTGTATCGCTTAGACCTGCTTATTGACGATGATGCACAGAAATAGCATCGGACATAAATACAAAACGCACAATGCCGACTTAAGTACAAGAAGACTGACTCTTCTTACTGTCTATGTTTTGAACCCTTCCTGTGAGACCAGGTTTGATTCCGATGCTTCACTTCAGGTTTACTGCATCCCTCAGGCTCACTTATTGACGATGAGACACAGAAATTGCTTCGGAATTAAATACAAAAGGCAGAGTGCCGACATAAAAACAAGAAGACCGACTCCTCTTACTGTCTATATTTTGCACCTCACCCGTGAGACCAGTTTTAGATTCCAATGCTTTACTTCAGGTTTACTGTATCCCTTGGACCTTCTTATTGACGATGAAACACAGAAATTGCATCGGAATTAAATACAAAAGGCACAATGCCGACATAAGTACAAGAGGACCGACTCCTCTTACTGTCTATGTTTTGAACCATTCCTGTGAGACCAGTTTTAGATTCCAATGCTTTACTTCAGGTTTGCTGTATCGCTTGGACCTTCTTATTGACGACGAAACACAGAAATTGCATCGGAATTAAATACAAAAGGCACAATGCCGACATAAGTACAAGAGGACCGACTCCTCTTACTGTCTATGTTTTGAACCATTCCTTTGAGACCAGTTTTAGAATCCTATGCTTCATTTCAGGTTTACTGTATCCCTTGTACCTTCTTATTGACGATGAAACACAGAAATTGCATCGGAATTGAATACAAATGGCACAATGCCGACTTAAGTACTAGAGGACTGACTCTTCTTACATTCCATGATTTGAACCTTTCCTGTGAGACCAGTTTTAGATTCCGATGCATCACTTCAGGTTTACTGTATCCCTTAGACCTGCTTATTGACGATGATACACAGAAATTGCATCGGACATAAATACAAAACGCACAATGCCGACTTAAGTACAAGAAGACTGACTCTTCTTACTGTCTATGTTTTGAACCCTTCCTGTGAGACCAGTTTTAGATTCCTATGCTTCATTTCAGGTTTACTGTATCCCTTGGACTTTCTTATTGACTATAATACATAGAAATTGCATCGGAATTAAATACAGGAGGCACAATGCCGATTTAAGTACAAGAACACTGACTCTTCTTACTGTCTATGTTTTAAACCTTTCTTGTGACACCAGTTTTGATTCCGATGCTTCACTTCAGATTTAGTGTATGCCTTGGACCTTCTTATTGACGATGAAACACAGAAATTGCATCGGAATTAAATACAATACAAACAATGCCGACTTAAGTACAAGAAGACTGACTCTCCTTACTGTCTATGTTTTTTACCCTTCCTGTGAGACCAGTTTTGATTCCGATGCTTCACTTCAGGTTTTCTGTATCCTTCAGACTTTCTTATTGACGATGAAACAGAAATTGCATCGGAATTAAATACAAAAGGCACAATGCCGACATAAGTACAAGAGGACCGACTCCTCTTACTGTCTATGTTTTGAACCATTCCTTTGAGACCAGTTTTAGAATCCTATGCTTCATTTCAGGTTTACTGTATCCCTTGTACCTTCTTATTGACGATGAAACACAGAAATTGCATCGGAATTGAATACAAATGGCACAATGCCGACTTAAGTACTAGAGGACTGACTCTTCTTACATTCCATGATTTGAACCTTTCCTGTGACACCAGTTTTAGATTCCGATGCTTCAGTTCAGGTTTACTGTATCCCTTGGACCTTCTCATTGACGATGAAACACAGAAATTGTGTCGGAATTACATACAAAAGGCACAATGCCGACTTCAGTACAAGAAGACTGTCTCTTCTTACTGTCTATGCTTTGACCCTTTCCTGTGAGACCAGTTTTAGTTTTCGATGCTTCACTTCAGGGTTACTGTATCCCTTGGACCTTCTTATTGACGATGAAACACAGAAATAGCATCGGAATTAAATACAAAAGGCACAATGCCGACTTAAGTACAAGAAGACTGACTCCTCTTACTGTCAATGTTTTGAACCATCCCTGTGAGACCAGTTTTGATTCCGATGCTTCAATTCAGGTTTTCTGTATCCCTAGGTCTTTCTTACTGACGATGAAACACAGAAATTGCTTCGGAATTAAAGACAAAAGGCACAATGCCCACTTAAAAACAAGAAGACTGACTCTTCTTTCTGTCTATGATTTGAACCTTTCCTGTGAGACCAGTTTTAGATTCGGATGCTTTACTTCAGGTATACTGTATCCCTTGGACCTTCTTATTGACGATGAAACACAGAATCTGCATCGGAATTAAATACAGAAGGCACAATGCAGACTTAAGTACAAAAGGACTGACTCTTCTTACATTCCGTGATTTGAACCTTTCCTGTGAGACCAGTTTTAGATTCCGATGCTTCACTTCAGGTTAACTGTATCCCTTGGACGTGCTTATTGACGATGGAACACAGAAATTGCTTCGGAGTTTAATACAAAATGCACAATTCCGACTTAAGAACAAGAAGACTGACTCCTCTTACTGTCTATGTTTTGAAGCTTTCCTGTGAGACCAGTTTTGATTCCGGTGCTTCACGTCAAGTTTACTGTATCCCTTGGACCTTCTTATTGACGTGAAACACAAACATTACATCGGAATTAAATACAAAAGCCACAATGCCGACTTAAGTACAAGGAGACTGACTCTTCTTACTGTCAATGATTTTAACCTTTCCTGTGAGATGAGCCTCAGATTAATAGGTTTCCGTTCAGGTTTACTGTATCCCTTGGACCTTCTTATTGACGATGAAACACAGATTTTGCATCGGAATTAAATACAAAAGGCAGAATGCCGACTTCAGTACATGAAGACTGACTCTTCTTACTGTCTATGTTTTGAACCTTTCCTGTGAGTCCAGTTTTAGATTCCGATGCTTCATTTCAGGTTTACTGTATCCCTTGGACCTTCTTATTGACGATGAAACACAGGAATTGCATCGGAATTTAATACAAAAGGCACAATGCCGACCTAAGTACAAGAAGACTGAGTCTTCTTACTGTCTATGCTTTAAACCTTTCCTGTGAGACCAGTTTTACATTCCGATGCTTTACTTCATTTTTACTGTATCCCTTGGACATTCTTATTCACGACAAAACACAGAAATGGCATCGGAATTAAATACAAAAGGCACAATGCCGACTTAAGTACAAGAGGACTGACTCTTCTTACATTCTATGATTTGAACCTTTCCTGTGAGACCAGTTCTAGTTTCCGAAGCTTCACTTCAGGATTACTGTATCCCTTGGACCTTCTTTCTGACGATGAAACACAGTAATTGCATCCGAATTAAATTCAAAAGGCACAAATGCCGACTTATGGACCTTCTTATTGACGATGAAACACAGAAATTGAATTGGAATTAAATACAAAAGGCACTATGCCGACTTTAGAACAAGAAGACTGACTCTTCTTGCTGTCTATATTTTGAACCTTTCCTGTGAGACCAGTTATAGATTCCGATGCTTCAGTTGAGGTTTGCTGTATCCCTTGGACCTTCATATTGACGATGAAACACAGAAATTGCATCGGAATTAAATACAAAAGCAAAATGCCGACTTAAGTACAAGAAGACAAATTCTTCTTACTGTCAATAAGTTGAACCTTTCCTGTGAGACCTGTTTTAGCTTCCGATGCTTCACTTCAGGTTTACTGTATCCCTTGGACCTTCATGTTGACGATGAAACACACAAATTGATGTGTCGACAGAAGTGCCGACACAGTGTTATTTTGAGGGGGCCGATAGGCACGCTATCTGTCGCAGACGGGCGTGAAGTCTGGAACAGGATAACAATTGAATCGTAGCAAGAAAGGTATGTAGCTGGAATATACTTAACTTTATTCACTCCTGGTGATACATCTCGCTCGACTATACAAATGCGACTCGTAAGATACATGCACTGTTACAATTGGCGCCTTGCTAGGTCGTAGCCATGGACTTAGCAGAAGGCTATTCTAACTGTCTCTCGGCAAATGAGAGGAAGGCCTCGTCCGTATTGTCGCTAGCAATGTCGTCGTACAACTGGGGCGAGTGCTCTATCGTATATCGAGGTCTGCCTTGTGGTGGCGCTAGGTCTGCGATCACACAGTGGCGACACGCGGGTCGGACATGTACTAAAAGGACCGCGGCCGATTTAAGCTACCACCTAGCAAGTGTGGTGTCTGGCGGTGACACCACACAAATAGCCTCGGAACTAAATACAAAAGGCACAGTGCCGACTTAAGTTCAAGATGGCTAAATCTTCTTACTGTCTATGATTTGAACCTTTCCTGTGAGACCAGTTTTAGATTCTTATGCTTCATTTCAGGTATACTGTATCCCTTGGACCTTCTTATTGACGATGAAACACAGATATAGCGTCGGAGTTAAATACAAAAGGCACAATGCCGACTTAAGTACAAGATGACTGACTCTTCTTACTGTCTATGTTTTGAACCTTTCCTGTGAGACCAGTTTTACATTCCGATGTTTCATTTCAGGTTTACTGTGTCCCTTGGACCTTCTTATTGACGATGAAACACAGAAATTGCATCGGAATTAAATACAAAAGGCACAATGCCCACATAAAAACAAGACGACTGACTCTTCTTAATGTCTATGGTTTGAACCTTTCCCATGAGACCAGTTTTAGATTCAGATGCTTTACTTCAGGTTTACTGTATCCCTTGGACCTTCTTATTGACGATGAAATACAGAAATTGCATCGGAATTAAATACAAAAGGCACAATGCCGACTTAAGTACATGAAGACTGACTCTTCTTACTGTCTATGTTTTGAACGTTTCCTGTGAGACCAGTTTTAGATTCCGATGCTTTACTTCAGGTTTACTGTATCCCTTGGATCTGCTTATTGACGATGAAACACAAAATTGCATCGGAATTAAATACAAAAGGCACAATGCCGACTTACGTACAAGATGACTGACTCTTCTTACTGTCTATGATTTGAACCTTTCCTGTGAGACCAGTTTTACATTCCGACGTTTCATTTCAGGTTTACTGTGTCCCTTGGACCTTCTTATTGACGATGATACACAGAAATTGCATCGGAATTAAATACAAAAAGCACAATGCCGACTTAAGTACAAGAAGACTGACACTCCTTACTGTCTATGTTTTGAACCTTGCCTGTGAGACCAGTTTTAATTTCCGATGCTTCACTTCAGGTTTACAGTATCCCTTGGACCTACTTATTGACGATGAAACACAAAAATTACATCGGAATTAAATACTAAATGAACAATACCGACTTAAGTACAACAAGACTGACTCTTCTTACTGTCGACGATTTCAACGATTCCTGTGAGACGAGTTTCAGATTCCGATGTTTAGTTTCAGATTTACTGTATCCCTTGGACCTTCTTATTGACGATGAAACACAGATATTGCATCGGAATTAAATACAAAAGGCACAATGCCGTCTTCAGTACGTGAAGACTGACTCTTCATACTGTCTATGATTTGAACCTTTCCTCTGAGACCAGTTTTAGATTCCGATGCCTTACTTCAGGTTTACTGTATCCCTTGGACCTTCTTATTTACGATGAGACACAGAAATTGCATCGGAATTAAATGCAAAAGGCACCATGCCGACTTTCGTACAAGACGACTGACTCTCCTTACATTCTATGATTTGAACCTTTCATGTGAGACCAGTTCTAGATTCCGATGCTTTATTTCAGGTTTACTGTATCCCTTGGACCTTCTTATTGTCGATGAAACACAGATATTGCATCGGAATTAAATACAAAAGGCACAATGCCGACTCAACTACAAGAAGACTGACTCTTCTTACTGTCTATGCGTTGAACCTTTCCTGTGAGACCAGTTTTACATTCCGATGCTTTACTTCAGGTTTACTGTATCCCTTGGACCTTCTTATTCACGATGAAACACAGAAATGGCATCGGAATCAAATACAAAAGTCACAATGCCGACTTAAGTACTATAGGACTGACTCTTTTTACATTCTATGATTTGAACCTTTCCTGTGAGACCAGTTCTAGATTCCGAAGCTTCACTTCAGGTTTACTATATCCCATGGACCTTCTTAATGACGATGAAAAGCAGATATTGCATCGGAATTAAATACAAAAGGCACAATGCCGACTTCAGTACATGAAGACTGACACTTCTTAATGTCTATGTTTTGAACCTTTCCTGTGAGACCAGTTTTAGATTCCGATGCTTTACTTCAGGTTTACTGTATCTATTGGACCTTCTTATTTGCGCTGAGACACAGAAATTGCATCGGAATTAAATGCAAAAGGCACAATGCCGACTTTCGTACAAGACGACTAACACTTCTTACATTCTATGATTTGAACCTTTCATGTGAGACCAGTTTTAAATTGCGATGCTTCATTTCAGGTTTACTGTATCCCTTGGACCTTCTTATCGACGATGAAACACAGATATTGCATCGGAATTAAATACAAAAGGCACTATGCCGGCTTCATAACAGGAAGACTTACTTTTCTTGCTGTCAATTTTTAAAAACCTTTCCTGTGAGACCAGTTATTGATTCCGATGCTTCACTTCAGGTTTGCTGTATCCCTTGGACCTTCTTCTTGACGATCAAACAAAAAAATTGCATCGGAATTAAATACTAAATGAACAATACCGACTTAAGTACAAGAAGACTGACTCTTCTTACTGTCGACGATTTCAACGATTCCTGTGAGACGAGTTTCAGATTCCTATGTTTAGTTTCAGATTTACTGTATCCCTTGGACCTTCTTATTGACGATGAAACACAGATATTGCATCGGAATTAAATACAAAAGGCACAATGCCGTCTTCAGTACGTGCAGACTGACTCTTCTTACTGTCTAGTATTTGAACCTTTCCAGTGAGACCTGTTTTAGAATCCGATGCTTTACTTCAGGTTTACTGTATCCCTTGGACCTTCTTATTTACGATGAAACACAGAGATTGCATTGGAATTAAATGCAAGAGGCACAATGCCAGCTTTCGTTCAAGACGACTGACTCTTCTTACATTCTATGATTTGAACCTTTCATGTGAGACCAGTTTTAGATTCAGATGCTTCATTTCCGGTTTACTGTATCCCTTGGACCTTCTTATTGACGATGAAGCACAGAAATTGAATTGGAATTAAATACAAATGGCACTATGCCGACTTCAGAACAAGAAGACTGACTCTTCTTGCTGTCTATATTTTGAACCTTTCCTGTTCGACCAGTTATAGATTCCGATGCTTCACTTCAGGTTTGCTGTATCCCTTGGACCTTCATATTGACGATGAAACACAGAAATTGCATCGGAATTAAATACAAATGTCAAAATGCCGACATAAGTACAAGAAGACTGACTCTTTTCACTGTCTATAATTTGAACTTTTCCTGTGAGACCACTTTTAGATTCCAATGCTTCACTTCAGGTTTACTGTATCCCTTGGACTTTCATGTTGACGATGAAACACACAAATTGCATCGGAACTAAATACAAAAGGCACAACGCCGACTTAAGTACGAGATGACTGAGTCTTCTTACTGTCTATGATTTGAACCTTTCCTGTTCGACCAGTTATAGATTCCGATGCTTCACTTCAGGTTTGCTGTATCCCTTGGACCTTCTTATTGACGATGAAACACAGAAATAGCATAGGAATGTAATACAAAAGGCACAATGCTGACTTAAGTACAAGAAGACTGACTCCTCTTACTGTCTATGTTTTGAACCAATCCTGTGAGACCAGTTTTGATTCCCGTGGTTCACTTCAGGTTTACTGTATCCCTTGGACCTTCTTATTGAAGATGAAACACCGAAATTGCATCGGAATTAAATACAAAAGTCAAAATGCCGACTTAAGTACGAGTAGACTGACTCTTCTTACTGTCTATAATTTGAACCTTTCCTGTGAGACCAGTTTTAGATTCCGATGCCTCACTTTAGGTTTACTGTATCCCTTTGACTTTCTTATTGACGATGAAACACAGAAATTTGTCGGAATTAAATACAAAAGGCACAATGCCCACTTAAAAACAAGACGACTGACTCTTCTTACTGTCTATGTTTTGAACCTTTCCTGTGAGACCAGTTTTAGTTTCGGTTGCTTTAATTCAGGTTTACTGTATCCCTTGGACCTTCTTATTGACGATGAAACACAGAAATTGCATCGGATTTAAATACAAAAGGCACAATGCGGGCTTAAGTACAAGAGGACTGACTCTTCTTACATTCCATGATTTGAACCTTTCCTGTGAGACCAGTTTTAAGATTCCGATGCTTCACTTCAGGTTTACTGTATTCTTTGGAATTGCTTATTGACGATGAAACACAGAAATTTCATCGGAATTAAGTACAAAACGCACAATTCCGACTTAAGTACAAGAAGACTGACTCTTCTTACTGTCTATGTTTTGAAGGTTTCCTGTGATACCAGTTTTGATTCCGGTGTTTCGCTTCAGGTTTGCTGTATCCCTTGGACCTTCTTATTGAAGATGGAACACAGAAATTGCATCAAAATTGTATACAAAAGGCACAATGCCGACTTAAGTACAAGAAGACGGACTCTTCTTTGTGTCTATATTTTGAACCTTTCCTGTGAGACCAGTTATAGATTCCGATGCTTCACTTCATGTTTACTGTATCCCTTGGACTTTCAAAATGACGATGAAACACAGAAATTGCATCGGAATTAAATACAAAAGTCAAAATGCCGATTTAAGTACAAGAAGACCGACTCTTCTTTTTGTCTATAATTTAAACCTTTCCTGTGAGACCAGTTTTAGATTCCGGTGCTTCACTTCAGGGTTAGTCTATCCCTTGGACCTTCATATTGACAATGAAACACAGAAATTCTAACGGAATTAAATACAAAAGGCACAATGCCGACTTAAGTACAAGAAGGCATACTCTTTTTACTGTCTATGTCTTGAAGCTTTCCTGTGAGACCAGTTTTGATTCCGGTGCTTCACGTCAGGTTTACTGTATCTCTTGGACCTTCTTATTGACGTGAAACACAAAAATTACATCGGATTAAATACAAACGCCACAATGCCGACATAAGTACAATGAGACTGACTCTTCTTACTGTCTATGATTTGAACCATTTCTGTTAGTTCAGCCTCAGATTCCTATGTTTCCTTTCAGGTTTACTGTATCCCTTGGACCTTCTCATTGACGAAGAAACACAGATATTGCATCGGAATGAAATACAAAAGGCACAATGCCGACTTAAGTACAAGAAGACTGACTCTTCTTACTGTCTATATTGTGAACGTGTCCTGTGAGACCTGTTTTAGATTCCGATGCTTTACTTCAGGTTTACTGTATCCCTTGGACGTTCGTATTGACAATCAAACACAGAAATCGCATCGGAAATAAATAGTAAATGAACAATGCCGACTTAAGCACAAGAAGACTGACTCTCCTTACTGTCTATGTTTTGAAGCTTTGCTGAGAGACCAGTTTTGATTCCGGTGCCTCACTTCAGGTTTAGTGTATCCCTTGCACCTTCATATTGACGATGAAACACAGAAATTCTATCGGAATTAAATACAAAAGCCACAATGCCAACTTAAGTACAAGATGACTGATTCTTCTTACTGTCTATGATTTGAACCTTTCCTGTGAGACTATTTGTAGATTCCTATGCTTCATTTCAGGTTTACTGTATACCTTGGACCTTCTTATTGACGATGAAACAAAGAAATTGCATCGGAATTAAATGCAAAAGGAACAATGACGACTTAAGTACAAGAAGACTGAATCTTCTTAATGTCTATGATTTGAATCATTCCTGTGAGACCAGTGTCATATTCCTATGTTACACTTCAGGTTTACTGTATCGCTTGGACCTTCTTATTGACGATAAAACACAGATATTGCATCGGAATTATATACAAAAGGCACAATGCCGACTTCAGTACATGAAGACTGACTCTTCTTACTTTCTATGTTTTGAACCTTCCCCGTGTAACCAGTTTTAGATTCCGTTGCTTTACCTCAGGTTTACTGTATCCCTTTGACCTTCTTATTGACGATGAAACACAGAAATTGCATCGGAATTAAATGCAAATGGCACAATGCCGACTTTAGTACAAGAGGACTGACTCCTCTTACATTCTATGATTTGAACCTTTCCTGTGGGAAGAGTTTTAGATTCCGATGCTTCATTTCAGGTTTACTGTATTCCTTGGACCTTCTTATTGACGATGAAACACAGAATTTGCATCGGAATTAAATACAAAAGGCACAATGGCGACTTAAGTACACGAAGACTGACTCTTCTTACTGCCTATGCTTTGAACCATTCCTGTGAGATCAGTTTTACATTCCGATGCTTTACTTCAGGTGTACTGTATCCCTTGGACCTTCTTACTGACGATGAAACACAGAAATTGCAACGGAATTCAATGCACAAGGCACAATGCCGACTTTAGTACAAGAGGACCGACTCCTCTTACATGCTATGATTTGAACCGTTCCTGTGAGACCAGTTTTACATTCCGATGCTTTACTTCAGGTTTACTCTATCCCTTGGACCTTCTTATTGACGATGAAACACAGATAATGCATCGGAATGTAATACAAAAGGCACAATGCCGACTTAAGTACATGAAGACTGACTCTTCTTACTGTCTATGTTTTGAACGTTTCCTGTGAGACTAGTGTTAGATTTCGATGCTTTACTTCAGGTTTACTGTATATCTTGGAACTTCTTATTGACGACGAAGAACAAAAATTACATCGGAATTAAATACTAAATGAACAATGCCGACTTAAGTACAAGAAGACTGAGTCCTTTTACTGTCTATGTTTTGAAGCATTCCTGTGAGACCAGGTTTGTTTCCGGTGCTTCACGTCGAGTTTACTGTATCCCTTGGACCTTCTTATTGACGATGAAACACAGAAATCACATCGGAATTAAATACAAAAGGCGCAATGACGACCTAAGTACAAGAAGACTGACTCTTCTTACTGTCTAGGTTTTGAACCTTTCCTGTGAGACCACTTTAAGTTTCCTATGTCTCGTTTCAGGTTTACTGTATCCCTGGGACCTTCTTATTGACAATGAAACACAGATATTGCATCGGAATTAAATACAAAAGTCAAAATGCCGATTTAAGTACAAGAAGACCGACTCTTCTTTTTGTCTATAATTTAAACCTTTCCTGTGAGACCAGTTTTAGATTCCGGTGCTTCACTTCAGGGTTAGTCTATCCCTTGGACCTTCATATTGACTATGAAACACAGAAATTCTAACGGAATTAAATACAAAAGGCACAATGCCGACTTAAGTACAAGAAGGCATACTCTTTTTACTGTCTATGTCTTGAAGCTTTCCTGTGAGACCAGTTTTGATTCCGATGCTTCACTTCTGGTTTACTGTATCCCTTGGACCTTCTCATTGACGAAGAAACACAGATATTGCATCGGAATGAAATACAAAAGGCACAATGCCGACTTAAGTACAAGAAGACTGACTCTTCTTACTGTCTATATTTTGAACGTGTCCTGTGAGACCTGTTTTAGATTCCGATGCTTTACTTCAGGTTTACTGTATCCCTTGGACGTTCGTATTGACAATCAAACACAGAAATCGCATCGGAAATAAATAGTAAATGAACAATGCCGACTTAAGCACAAGAAGACTGACTCTTCTTACTGTCTATGTTTTGAAGCTTTGCTGAGAGACCAGTTTTGATTCCGGTGCCTCACTTCAGGTTTAGTGTATCCCTTGCACCTTCATATTGACGATGAAACACAGAAATTCTATCGGAATTAAATACAAAAGCCACAATGCCAACTTAAGTACAAGATGACTGATTCTTCTTACTGTCTATGATTTGAACCTTTCCTGTGAGACTATTTGTAGATTCCTATGCTTCATTTCAGGTTTACTGTATACCTTGGAAGTTCTTATTGACGATGAAACAAAGAAATTGCATCGGAATTAAATGCAAAAGGCACAATGACGACTTAAGTACAAGAAGACTGAATCTTCTTAATGTCTATGATTTGAACCATTCCTGTGAGACCAGTGTCATATTCCTATGTTACACTTCAGGTTTACTGTATCGCTTGGACCTTCTTATTGACGATAAAACACAGATATTGCATCGGAATTATATACAAAAGGCACAATGCCGACTTCAGTACATGAAGACTGACTCTTCTTACTGTCTATGTTTTGAACCTTCCCCGTGTAACCAGTTTTAGATTCCGTTGCTTTACCTCAGGTTTACTGTATCCCTTTGACCTTCTTATTGACGATGAAACACAGAAATTGCATCGGAATTAAATGCAAATGGCACAATGCCGACTTTAGTACAAGAGGACTGACTCCTCTTACATTCTATGATTTGAACCTTTCCTGTGGGAAGAGTTTTAGATTCCGATGCTTCATTTCAGGTTTACTGTATTCCTTGGACCTTCTTATTGACGATGAAACACAGAATTTGCATCGGAATTAAATACAAAAGGCACAATGGCGACTTAAGTACACGAAGACTGACTCTTCTTACTGCCTATGCTTTGAACCATTCCTGTGAGATCAGTTTTACATTCCGATGCTTTACTTCAGGTGTACTGTATCCCTTGGACCTTCTTACTGACGATGAAACACAGAAATTGCAACGGAATTCAATGCACAAGGCACAATGCCGACTTTAGTACAAGAGGACCGACTCCTCTTACATGCTATGATTTGAACCGTTCCTGTGAGACCAGTTTTACATTCCGATGCTTTACTTCAGGTTTACTCTATCCCTTGGACCTTCTTATTGACGATGAAACACAGATAATGCATCGGAATGTAATACAAAAGGCACAATGCCGACTTAAGTACATGAAGACTGACTCTTCTTACTTTCTATGTTTTGAACGTTTCCTGTGAGACTAGTGTTAGATTTCGATGCTTTACTTCAGGTTTACTGTATATCTTGGAACTTCTTATTGACGATGAAGAACAAAAATTACATCGGAATTAAATACTAAATGAACAATGCCGACTTAAGTACAAGAAGACTGAGTCCTTTTACTGTCTATGTTTTGAAGCATTCCTGTGAGACCAGGTTTGTTTCCGGTGCTTCACGTCGAGTTTACTGTATCCCTTGGACCTTCTTATTGACGATGAAACACAGAAATCACATCGGAATTAAATACAAAAGGCGCAATGACGACCTAAGTACAAGAAGACTGACTCTTCTTACTGTCTAGGTTTTGAACCTTTCCTGTGAGACCACTTTAAGTTTCCTATGTCTCGTTTCAGGTTTACTGTATCCCTGGGACCTTCTTATTGACAATGAAACACAGATATTGCATCGGAGTTAAATACAAAAGGCACAATGCCGACTTAAGTACTAGAAGACTGACGTTTCTTACTGTCTATATTTTGAACCTTCCCTCTGAGACCAGTCTTAGATTCCGATGCTTTACTTAAGGTGTACTGTATCCCTTGGACCTTCTTATTGACGTTGAAACACAGAAATTGCATCGGAATTAAATTCAAAAGGCACTATTCCGACTTAAGTACAAGAAGACTGACTCTTCTTACATTCTATGAATTGAACCTTTCCTGTGAGACCTGTTTTAGACTCCGAAGCTTCACGTCAAGTTTACTGTATCCGATGGACCTTCTTATTGACGATGAAACACAGTAATTGCATCCGAATTAAATTCAAAAAACACAATGCCGACTTAAGTACAAGAAGACTGACTCTTCTTACTGTCAATGTTTTGAACCTTTCCTGTGAGGCCAGTTTTGATTCCGGTGCTTCTCGTCAGCTTTACTGTATCCCTTGGACCTTCTTATTGACGTGAAACACAAAAATTACATCGGAATTAAATACAAACGCCACAATGCCGACAAAAGTACAAGGAGACTGACTCTTCTTACTGTCTATGATTTGAACCATTCCTGTTAGATCAGCCTCAGATTCGTAGGTTTTCTTTCAGGTTTACTGTATCCCTTGGACATTCTTACTGACGATGTATCACAGATATTGCATCGGAATGAAATACAAAAGGCACAATTCCGACTTACGTACATGAAGACTGACTCTTCCTACTGTCTATGTTTTGAACGTTCCCACTGAGACCAGTTTTAGGTTCCGATGCTTTACTCCAGGTTTACTGTATATCTTGGACCTTCTCATTGACGATGGAGAACAAGAATTGCATCGGAATTAAATACTATATGAACAATGCCGACTTAAGTACAAGAAGACTGACTCTTCTTACTGTCTATGTTTTTAACCTTTCCTGTGAGACCAGTTTTACATTCCGATGCTTTACTTCAGGCTTACTGTACCCCTTGGACCTCTTTATTCACGATGAAACACAGAAATGGCAACGGAATTAAATACAAAAGGCAAAATGCCGACTTAAGTACAAGAGGACTGACTCTTCTTACATTGTATGAATTGAACCTTTCCTGTGAGACCAGTTTTAGATTCCGAAGCTTCACTTCTGGTTTATTGTATCCCTTGGACCTTCTTATTGACGATGAAACACAGTAATTGCATCCGAATTAAATACAAAAGGCACAATGCCGACTTAAGTACAAGAAGACTGACTCTTCTTACTGTCAATGCTTTGAACCATTCGTGTGAGACAAGTTTTAGATTCCGATGCTTCACTTCAGGTTTACTGTTTCTCTTGGACCTTCTTATTGACAATGAAACACAGAAATTGCATCGGAATTAATTACAAAATGCACAATGCCGACTTAAGTTCAAGAAGACTGACTCTTCTTACTGTCTATGTTTTGAAGCTATCCTGTGAGACCAGTTTTGATTCCGATGCTTCACGTCAGGTTTGCTGTATCCCTTGGACCATCTTATTGACGTGAAGCACAAAAAATTCATCGGAAATTAATACAAACGCCACATTGCCGACTTAAGTACAAGGAGACTGGCTCTTCTTACTGTCTATGCTTTGAACCTTTCCTGTGAGATCAGCCTCAGATTCCTAGGTTTCCTTTCAGGTTTACTGTATCCTTTGGACCTTCTTATTGACGATGAAACACAGATATTGCATCGGAATGAAATACAAAAGGCACAATGCCGACTTAAGTACATGAAGACTGACTCTTCTTACTGTCTATGCTGTGAACGTTTCCTTTGAGACCAGTTTTAGATTCCGATGCTTTACTTCAGGTTTACTGTATATCTTGGACCTTCTTATTGACGATGAAACACAAAAATTGCATCGGAATTAAATACAAAAATGAAAAATGCCGACTTAAGTACAAGAAGACTGACTCTTCTTACTGTCTATGTTTTGAAGCTTTCCTGTGAGACCAGTTTTTATTCCGGTGCTTCACTTCAGGTTTACTATATCCCTTGGACCTTCTTATTGACGATGAAACACAGAAATTACATCGGATTTAAATACAAAAGGCACAATAACGACTTAAGTACAAGAAGACTGACTCTTCTTACTGTCTATGATTTGAACCATTCCTGTGAGACCAGTTTCAGATTTCTATGTTTCCTTTCAGGTTTACTGTATCCCTTGGACCTTCTTATAAACGATGAAACACAGATACTGCATCGGAAATAAATACAAAAGGCACAATGCCGACTTCAGTACATGAAGACTGACTTTTTTTACTGTCTATGTTTTGAACCTTTCCTGCAAGACCAGTTTTAGATTCTGATGCTTCACTTCAGGTTTACTGTATCCCTTGGACCTTCATATTGACGACGAAACACAGAAATTCTATCGGAATTAAATACAAAAGGTACAATGCCAACTTAAGTACAATATGACTGAGTCCTCTTACTGTCTATGATTTAAACCTTTCCTGTGAGACCAGTTTCAGATTCCGATGCTTCATTTCAGGTTTACTGTATCCCTTTGACCTACTTATTGACGATGAAGCACAGAAATTGCATCGGAATTAAATACAAAATGCAAATTCCGACTTAAGTACAAGAAGACTGAGTCTTCTTACTGTCTATGTATTGAAGCTTTCCTGTGTGACCAGTTTTGATTCCGGTGTCTCACATGAGGTTTACTGTATCCCTTGGGCCATCTTATTGACGATGAAACACAGAAATTGCATCGGAATTTAATGCAAAAGGCACAATGCTGACTTTAGTACAAGATGACTGACTCCTATTACATTTTATGATTTGAACCTTTCCTGTGAGACCAGTTTTAGATTCCGGTGCTTCACATCACGTTTACTGTATCCCTTGGAAATTCTTATTGACGATGAAACACAGAAATTGCATCGGAATTAAATACAAAAGTCAAAATGCCGACTTAAGTACAAGAAGACTGATTCTTTTTAAAGCCAATAATTTGAACCTTTCCTGTGAGACCAGTTTTAGATTCCGATGCTTCACTTCAGGTTTACTGTATCCCTTGGACTTTCTTATTGACGGTGAAACACAGAAATTGCGTAGGAATTAAATACAAAAGACACAATGCCCAGTTAAAAACAAGAAGACTGACTCTTCTTTCTGTCTATGTTTTGAACCTTTCCTGTGAGACCAGTTTTAGATTCCTGTGCTTTACTTCAGGTTTACTGTATCCCTTAGACCTCCTTATTGACGATGAAACACAGAAATTGCATCGGAATTAAATACAAAAGGCACAATGCCGACTTAAGTACAAGAGGACTGACTCTTCTTACATTCCATGATTAGAACCTTTCCTGTGAGACCAGTTGTAGATTCCGCTGCTTCACTTCAGGTCTACTGTATCCCTTGGACCTGCTTATTGACGATGGAACACAGAAACTGCATCGGAATTAAATACAAAAGGCACAATGCCGACTTAAGTACAAGATGACTGACTCTTCTTATTGTCTATGTTTTGATCCTTTTCTGTGAGACAGGTTTCAGATTCCGATGCTTCATTTCAGGTTTACTGTATCACTTGGACCTTCTTATTGACGATGAAATACAGAAATTGCATCGGAATTAAATACAAAAGTCAAAATGCCGACTTAAGTACAAGAAGACTGACTCTTTTTAAAGCCAATAATTTGAACCTTTCCTGTGAGACCAGTTTTAGATTCCGATGCTTCACTTCAGGTTTACTGTATCCCTTGGACTTTCTTATTGACGGTGAAACACAGAAATTGCGTAGGAATTAAATACAAAAGAAACAATGCCCAGTTAAAAACAAGAAGACTGACTCTTCTTTCTGTCTATGTTTTGAACCTTTCCTGTGAGACCAGTTTTAGATTCCTGTGCTTTACTTCAGGTTTACTGTATCCCTTAGACCTCCTTATTGACGATGAAACACAGAAATTGCATCGGAATTAAATACAAAAGGCACAATGCCGACTTAAGTACAAGAGGACTGACTCTTCTTACATTCCATGATTAGAACCTTTCCTGTGAGACCAGTTTTAGATTCCGCTGCTTCACTTGAGGTCTACTGTATCCCTTGGACCTGCTTATTGACGATGGAACACAGAAACTGCATCGGAATTAAATACAAAATGCACAATTCCGACTTAAACACAAGAAGACTGACTCTTCTTACTGTCTATGTTTTGAAGCTTTCCTGTGAGACCAGTTTTGATTCCGGAGTTTCACTTCAGGTTTACTGTATCCCTTGGACCATCTTATTGAAGATGAAAGACAGAAACTACATCGGAATTAAATACAAAAAGCACAATGCCGACTTAAGTACATGAAGACTGACTCTTCTTACTGTCTATGTTTTGAACCTCTCCTGTGAGACCAGTTTTAATTTCCGATGCTTCACTTCAGGTTTACCGTATCTCTTGGACCTACTTATTGACGATGAAACACAGAAATTGCATCAAAATAAAATACAAAAGGCACAATGCCGACTTAAGTACAAGAAGACAGACTCTTCTTACTGTCTATATTTTGAACCTTTCCTTTCAGACCAGTTTTAGATTCTGATGCTTCACTTCAGGTTTACTGTATCCCTTGGACCTTCATATTGACGACGAAACACAGAAATTCTATCGGAATTAAATACAAAAGGTACAATGCCAACTTAAGTACAAGATGACTGAGTCCTCTTACTGTCTATGATTTGAACCTTTCCTGTGAGACCAGTTTCAAATTTCGGTGCTTCATTTCAGGTTTACTGTATCCCTTGGACCTACTTATTGACGATGAAATACAGAAATTGCATCGGAATTAAATACAAAATGCAAATTCCGACTTAAGTACAAGAAGACTGAGTCTTCTTACTGTCTATGAATTGAAGCTTTCCTGTGAGACCAGTTTTGATTCCGGTGTTTCACATCAGGTTTACTGTATCCCTTGGGCCATCTTATTGACGATGAAACACAGAAATTGCATCGGAATTTAATGCAAAAGGCACAATGCCGACTTTAGTACAAGATGACTGACTCCTATTACATTTTATGATTTGAACCTTTCCTGTGAGACCAGTTTTAGATTCCGGTGCTTCACATCACGTTTACTGTATCCCTTGGAAATTCTTATTGACGATGAAACACAGAAATTGCATCGGAATTAAATACAAAAGTCAAAATGCCGACTTAAGTACAAGAAGACTGACTCTTTTTAAAGTCTATAATTTGAACCTTTCCTGTGAGACCAGTTTTAGATTCCGATGCTTCACTTCAGGTTTACTGTATCCCTTGGACTTTCTTATTGACGGTGAAACACAGAAATTGCGTAGGAATTAAATACAAAAGGCACAATGCCCAGTTAAAAACAAGAAGACTGACTCTTCTTACTGTCTATGTTTTGAACCTTTCCTGTGAGACCAGTTTTAGATTCCTATGCTTTACTTCAGGTTTACTGTATCCCTTAGACCTTCTTATTGACGATGAATCACAGAAATTGCATCGGAATTAAATACAAAAGGCACAATGCCGACTTAAGTACAAGAGGACTGACTCTTCTTGCATTCCGTGATTTGAACCTTTCCTGTGAGACCAGTTTTAGATTCCGATGCTTCACTTCAGGTCTACTGTATCCCTTGGACCTGCTTATTGTCGATGGAACACAGAAACTGCATCGGAATTAAATACAAAAGGCACAATGCCGACTTAAGTACAAGATGACTGACTCTTCTTATTGTCTATGTTTTGAACCTTTCCTGTGACACAGGCTTCAGATTCCGATGCTTCATTTCAGGTTTACTGTATCACTTGGACCTTCTTATTGACGATGAAATACAGAAATTGCATCGGAATTAAGTACAAATTGCACAATTCCGACTTAAGTACAAGAAGACTGACTCTTCTTACTGTCTATGTTTTGAAGCTTTCCTGTGAGACCAGTTTTCATTCCGGTGATTCACTTCAGGTTTACTGTATCCCTTGGACCATCATATTGAAGATGAATCACAGAAATTCTATCGGAATTAAATACCAAAGGCACAATGCCGACTTAATTACAAGAAGACTAACTCTTCTTATTATCTATGTATTGAACCTTTCCTGTGAGACCAGTTTTAATTTCCGATGCCTCACTTCAGGTTTACTGTATCTCTTGGACCTACTTATTGACGATGAAACACAGAAATTGCATCAAAATTAAATACAAAAGGCACAATGCCGACATCAGTACATGAAGACTGACTCTTCTTACTGCCTATGTTTTGAACCTATCCTGTGTGACCAGTTTCAGATTCCGATGCTTTACTTCAGGTTTACTGTATCCCTTGGACCTTCTTATTGACGATGAAACACAGAAATTGCATCGGAATTTAATGCAAAAGTCACAATGCCGACTTTAGTACAAGAGGACTGACTCCTATTACATTCTACGATTTGAACCTTTCCTGTGAGACCAGTTTTAGATTACAGTGCTTCACACCAGGTTAACTGTATCCCTCGGACCTTCTTATTCACGACGAAACACAGAAATTGCATCGGAATTAAATACAAAAGGCTCAATGCCGACCTAAGTACAAGAAGACTGACTCTTGTTACTGTCTATGTTTTGAAGCTTTCCTGTGAGACCAGTTTTGATTCCGATCCGTCACTTCAGGTTTGCTGTATCCCTTGGACCTACTTATTGACGATGAAACACAGAAATTACATCTGAATTAATTACAAAAAAGCACAATGCCGACTTAAGTACAAGAAGACTGACTCTTCATACTGTCTATGCTTTGAACCTTTGCTGTGAGACCAGTTTTACATTACGAAGCTATACTTCTGGTTTACTGTATCCCTTGGACCTTCTTATTCACGATGAAACACAGAAATGGCATCGGAATTAAATACAAAAGTCACAATGCCGACTTAAGTACAAGAGGACTGACTCTTCTTACATTCTATGAATTTTACCTTTCCTGTGAGACCAGTTTTAGATTCTGAAGCTTCACTTCAGGTTTACTGTATCCCTTGGACCTTCTTATTGACGATGAAACACAGAAATTGCATCGGAATTAAATACAAAAGTCACAATGTCGACACCAGTACATGAAGACTGACTCTTCTTACTGTCTATGTTTTGAATCTTTCCCGTGTGACCAGTTTTAGATTCCGATGCTTTACTTCAGGTTTACTGTATCCCTTGGACCTTCTTATTGTCGATGAATTACAGAAACTGCATCGGTATCAAATACAAAAGGCACAATGCAAACTTAAGTACAAGATGACTGACTCTTCTTACTGTCTATGATTTGATCCTTTCCTGTGAGACAGG
Organism: Schistocerca americana; assembly: GCF_021461395.2. Taxonomy (NCBI): domain Eukaryota; kingdom Metazoa; phylum Arthropoda; class Insecta; order Orthoptera; family Acrididae; genus Schistocerca; species Schistocerca americana. The sequence continues at coordinate 22,234,434 of NC_060130.1, forward strand.
TTTCAGATTCCGATGCTTCATTTCAGGTTTACTGTATCACTTGGACCTTCTTATTGACGATGAAATACAGAAATTGCATCGGAATTAAATACAAAAGTCAAAATGCCGACTTAAGTACAAGAAGACTGACTCTTTTTAAAGCCAATAATTTGAACCTTTCCTGTGAGACCAGTTTTAGATTCCGATGCTTCACTTCAGGTTTACTGTATCCCTTGGACTTTCTTATTGACGGTGAAACACAGAAATTGCGTAGGAATTAAATACAAAAGAAACAATGCCCAGTTAAAAACAAGAAGACTGACTCTTCTTTCTGTCTATGTTTTGAACCTTTCCTGTGAGACCAGTTTTAGATTCCTGTGCTTTACTTCAGGTCTACTGTATCCCTTAGACCTCCTTATTGACGATGAAACACAGAAATTGCATCGGAATTAAATACAAAAGGCACAATGCCGACTTAAGTACAAGAGGACTGACTCTTCTTACATTCCATGATTAGAACCTTTCCTGTGAGACCAGTTTTAGATTCCGCTGCTTCACTTCATGTCTACTGTATCCCTTGGACCTGCTTATTGACGATGGAACACAGAAACTGCATCGGAATTAAATACAAAATGCACAATTCCGACTTAAACACAAGAAGACTGACTCTTCTTACTGTCTATGTTTTGAAGCTTTCCTGTGAGACCAGTTTTGATTCCGGAGTTTCACTTCAGGTTTACTGTATCCCTTGGACCATCTTATTGAAGATGAAAGACAGAAACTACATCGGAATTAAATACAAAAAGCACAATGCCGACTTAAGTACATGAAGACTGACTCTTCTTACTGTCTATGTTTTGAACCTCTCCTGTGAGACCAGTTTTAATTTCCGATGCTTCACTTCAGGTTTACCGTATCTCTTGGACCTACTTATTGACGATGAAACACAGAAATTGCATCAAAATAAAATACAAAAGGCACAATGCCGACTTAAGTACAAGAAGACAGACTCTTCTTACTGTCTATATTTTGAACCTTTCCTTTCAGACCAGTTTTAGATTCTGATGCTTCACTTCAGGTTTACTGTATCCCTTGGACCTTCATATTGACGACGAAACACAGAAATTCTATCGGAATTAAATACAAAAGGTACAATGCCAACTTAAGTACAAGATGACTGAGTCCTCTTACTGTCTATGATTTGAACCTTTCCTGTGAGACCAGTTTCAAATTTCGGTGCTTCATTTCAGGTTTACTGTATCCCTTGGACCTACTTATTGACGATGAAATACAGAAATTGCATCGGAATTAAATACAAAATGCAAATTCCGACTTAAGTACAAGAAGACTGAGTCTTCTTACTGTCTATGAATTGAAGCTTTCCTGTGAGACCAGTTTTGATTCCGGTGTTTCACATCAGGTTTACTGTATCCCTTGGGCCATCTTATTGACGATGAAACACAGAAATTGCATCGGAATTTAATGCAAAAGGCACAATGCCGACTTTAGTACAAGATGACTGACTCCTATTACATTTTACGATTTGAACCTTTCCTGTGAGACCAGTTTTAGATTCCGGTGCTTCACATCACGTTTACTGTATCCCTTGGAAATTCTTATTGACGATGAAACACAGAAATTGCATCGGAATTAAATACAAAAGTCAAAATGCCGACTTAAGTACAAGAAGACTGACTCTTTTTAAAGTCTATAATTTGAACCTTTCCTGTGAGACCAGTTTTAGATTCCGATGCTTCACTTCAGGTTTACTGTATCCCTTGGACTTTCTTATTGACGGTGAAACACAGAAATTGCGTAGGAATTAAATACAAAAGGCACAATGCCCAGTTAAAAACAAGAAGACTGACTCTTCTTACTGTCTATGTTTTGAACCTTTCCTGTGAGACCAGTTTTAGATTCCTATGCTTTACTTCAGGTTTACTGTATCCCTTAGACCTTCTTATTGACGATGAATCACAGAAATTGCATCGGAATTAAATACAAAAGGCACAATGCCGACTTAAGTACAAGAGGACTGACTCTTCTTGCATTCCGTGATTTGAACCTTTCCTGTGAGACCAGTTTTAGATTCCGATGCTTCACTTCAGGTCTACTGTATCCCTTGGACCTGCTTATTGTCGATGGAACACAGAAACTGCATCGGAATTAAATACAAAAGGCACAATGCCGACTTAAGTACAAGATGACTGACTCTTCTTATTGTCTATGTTTTGAACCTTTCCTGTGACACAGGCTTCAGATTCCGATGCTTCATTTCAGGTTTACTGTATCACTTGGACCTTCTTATTGACGATGAAATACAGAAATTGCATCGGAATTAAGTACAAATTGCACAATTCCGACTTAAGTACAAGAAGACTGACTCTTCTTACTGTCTATGTTTTGAAGCTTTCCTGTGAGACCAGTTTTCATTCCGGTGATTCACTTCAGGTTTACTGTATCCCTTGGACCATCATATTGAAGATGAATCACAGAAATTCTATCGGAATTAAATACCAAAGGCACAATGCCGACTTAATTACAAGAAGACTAACTCTTCTTATTATCTATGTATTGAACCTTTCCTGTGAGACCAGTTTTAATTTCCGATGCCTCACTTCAGGTTTACTGTATCTCTTGGACCTACTTATTGACGATGAAACACAGAAATTGCATCAAAATTAAATACAAAAGGCACAATGCCGACATCAGTACATGAAGACTGACTCTTCTTACTGCCTATGTTTTGAACCTATCCTGTGTGACCAGTTTCAGATTCCGATGCTTTACTTCAGGTTTACTGTATCCCTTGGACCTTCTTATTGACGATGAAACACAGAAATTGCATCGGAATTTAATGCAAAAGTCACAATGCCGACTTTAGTACAAGAGGACTGACTCCTATTACATTCTACGATTTGAACCTTTCCTGTGAGACCAGTTTTAGATTACAGTGCTTCACACCAGGTTAACTGTATCCCTCGGACCTTCTTATTCACGACGAAACACAGAAATTGCATCGGAATTAAATACAAAAGGCTCAATGCCGACCTAAGTACAAGAAGACTGACTCTTGTTACTGTCTATGTTTTGAAGCTTTCCTGTGAGACCAGTTTTGATTCCGATCCGTCACTTCAGGTTTGCTGTATCCCTTGGACCTACTTATTGACGATGAAACACAGAAATTACATCTGAATTAATTACAAAAAAGCACAATGCCGACTTAAGTACAAGAAGACTGACTCTTCATACTGTCTATGCTTTGAACCTTTGCTGTGAGACCAGTTTTACATTACGAAGCTATACTTCTGGTTTACTGTATCCCTTGGACCTTCTTATTCACGATGAAACACAGAAATGGCATCGGAATTAAATACAAAAGTCACAATGCCGACTTAAGTACAAGAGGACTGACTCTTCTTACATTCTATGAATTTTACCTTTCCTGTGAGACCAGTTTTAGATTCTGAAGCTTCACTTCAGGTTTACTGTATCCCTTGGACCTTCTTATTGACGATGAAACACAGAAATTGCATCGGAATTAAATACAAAAGTCACAATGTCGACACCAGTACATGAAGACTTACTCTTCTTACTGTCTATGTTTTGAATCTTTCCCGTGTGACCAGTTTTAGATTCCGATGCTTTACTTCAGGTTTACTGTATCCCTTGGACCTTCTTATTGTCGATGAATTACAGAAACTGCATCGGTATCAAATACAAAAGGCACAATGCAAACTTAAGTACAAGATGACTGACTCTTCTTACTGTCTATGATTTGAATCTTTCCTGTGAGACCAGTTTCAGATTCCGATGCTTCATTTCAGGTTTACTGTGTCCCTTGGACCTACTTATTGACGATGAAACACAGAAATTGCATCGGAATTAAGTACAAAATGCGCAATTCTGACTTAAGTACAAGAAGACTGACTCTTCTTACTGTCTATATTTTGAACCTTTCCTTTGAGACCAGTTTTAGATTCTGATGCTTCATTTCAGGTTTACTGTATCCCTTGGATCTCCATATTGACGACGAAACACAGAAATTCTATCAGACTTAAATACAAAAGGTACAATGCCGACTTAAGTACAAGATCACTGAGTCCTCTTACTGTCTATGATTTGAACCTTTCCTGTGAGACCAGTTTCAGATTCCGATGCTTCATTTCAGGTTTACTGTATCCCTTGGACCTACTTATTGACGATGAAACACAGAAATTGCATCGGAATAAATACAAAAGTCAAAATGCCGACTTAAGTACAAGAAGACTGACTCTTTTTACTGTCTATAATTTGAACCTTTCCTGTGAGACCAGTTTTAGATTCCGATGCTTCACTTCAGGTTTACTGTATCCCTTGGACTTTCTTATTGACGGTGAAACACAGAAATTGCGTCGGAATTAAATACAAAAGGCACAATGCCCACTTAAAAACAAGAAGACTGACTCTTCTTACTGCCAATGTTTTGAACCTTTCCTGTGAGACCAGTTTAAGATTCCTATGCTTTACTTCAAGTTTACTGTATCCCTTAGACCTCCTTATTGACGATGAAACACAGAAATTGCTTCGGAATTAAATACAAAAGGCACAATGTCGGCTTAAGTATAAGAGGACTGACTCTTCTTACATTCCATGATTTGAACCTTTCTTGTGAGACCAGTTTTAGATTCCGATGCTTGACATCAGGTTTACTGTTTCCCTTGGACCTTCTTATAGACGATGAAACAAAGAAATTGAACCGGAATTAAATACAAAACTCACAATGCCGACATCAGTACATGAAGACTGACTCTTCATACTGTCTATGTTTGAACCTTTCCTGTGTGACCAGTTTTAGCTTCCGATGCTTCACTTCAGGTTTACTGTATCCCTTGGACTTTCTTGTTAACGGTGAAACACAGAAATTGCGTCGGAATTAAATACAAAAGGCACAATGCCCACATAAAGATAAGAAGACTGACTCTTTTTACTGTCTATGTTTTGAACCTTTCCTGTGAGACCAGTTTTATATTCCTATGTTTTACTTCAGGTTTACTGTATCCCTTGGACCTTTTTATTGACGATGACACACAGAAATTGCATCGGAATTAAATACAAAAGGCACAATGCCGACATAAGTACAAGAGGACTGACTCTTCTTACATTCCATGATTTGAACCTTTCCTGTGAGACCAGTTTCAGAGTCCGATGCTTCATTTCAGGTTTACTGTATCCCTTGGACCTACTTATTGACGATGAAACACAGAAATTGCATCGGAATAAATACAAAAATCAAAATGCCGACTTAAATACAAGAAGACTGACTCTTTTTACTGTCTATAATTTGAACCTTACCTGTGAGACAGGTTTCAGATTCCGATGCTTCATTTCAGGTTTACTGTATCCCTTGGACCTTCTTATTGACGATGAAACACAGAAATTGCATCGGAATTAAGTACAAAATGCACAATTCCGACTTAAGTACAAGAAGACTGACTCTTCTTACTGTCTATGTTTTGAAGCTTTCCTGTGAGACCAGTTTTCATTCCGGTGATTCACTTCAGGTTTAATGTATCCCTTGGACCATCATATTGAAGATGAATCACAGAAATTCCATCGGAATTAAATACAAAAGGCACAATGCCGACTTAATTACAAGAAGACTAACTCATCTTATTGTCTATGTTTTGAACCTTTCCTGTGAGACCAGTTTTAATTTCCGATGCCTCACTTCAGGTTTACTGTATCTCTTGGACCTACTTATTGACGATGAAACACAGAAATTGCATCGGAATTTAATGCAAAAGGCACAATGCCGACTTTAGTACAAGGGGACTGACTCCTATTACATTCTACGAATTGAACCATTCCTGTGAGACCAGTTTTAGATTACAGTGCTTCACATCAGGTTAACTGTATCCCTCGGCCCTTCTTATTCACGATGAAACACAGAAATTGCATTGGAATTAAATACAAAAGGCATAATTCCGACATAAGTACGAGAAGACTGACTCTTCTTACTGTCTATGTTTTGAAGCTTTCCTGTGAGACCAGTGTTGATTCCGATGCTTCACTTCAGGTTTACTGTATCCCTTGGACCTTATTGACGATGAAACACAGAAATGCATCGGAATTAAATACAAAAGGCACAATGCCGACGTAAGTACAAGAGGACTGACTCTTCTTACATTCCATGATATGAACCTATCCTGTGAGACCAGTTTTGGATTCCAATGCTTCACTTCAATTTTACTGTATCCCTTATACCTGCTTATTGACGATGAAACACAGATATTGCATCGGAATTAAATACAAAAGCTCAATGCCGACCTAAGTACAAGAAGACTGACTCTTGTTACTGTCTATGATTTGAACCTTTCCTGTGAGACCAATTTTATATTCCGGTGCTTCACATCAGGTTTACTGTGTCCCTTGGACCTTCTTATTGACGTGAAGCACAAAAATTGCATCGGAATGAAATACAAAAAAGCACAATGCCGCCTTAAGTACAAGAAGACTGACTCTTCTTACTGTCTATGCTGTGAACCTTTCCTGTGAGACCAGTTTTACATTACGAAGCTATATTTCAGGTTTACTGTATCCCTTATACCTTCTTAATCACGATGAAACACAGAAATGGCATCGGAATTAAATACAAAAGTCACAATGCCGACTTAAGTACAAGAGGACTGACTCTTCTTACTTTCTATGAATTTTACCTTTCCTGTGAGACCAGTTTTAGATTCCGAAGCTTCACTTCAGGTTTACTGTATCCCTTGGACCTTCTTATTGACGATGAAACACAGAAATTGCATCGGAATTAAATACAAAAGGCACAATGCCGACATCAGTACATGAAGACTGACTCTTCTTACTGTCTATGTTTTGAACCTTTCCTGTGTGACCAGTTTTAGATTCCGATGCTTTACTTCAGGTTTACTGTATCCCTTGGACCTTCTAATTGACGATGAAACACAGAAAATGCATCGGAATTAAATACAAAAGGCGCAATGCGAATTTAAGTACAAGAGGACTGACTCTTCTTACTGTCTATATTTTGAACCTTCCCTCTGAGACCAGTCTTAGATTCCAAAGCATCACTTCAGGAATACTGTATCCCTTGGACCTTCATATTGACGATGAAGCACAGAATTTGCATCGGAATAAATACAAAAGGCACAATGCCGACTTAAGTAGAAGAAGACTGACTCTTTCAACTGTCTACGTTGTGAACCTTTCCTGTGAGACCAGTTTTAGTTTCCGATGCTTCACTTCGGGTTTACTGTAACCCTTGGACCGTGTTATTGACGATGAAACACAGAAAGTGCATCGTAATTATATACAAAAGGCTCAATGCCGACTCAAGTACAAGATGACTGAGTCTTCTTACTGTCTATGATTTGAACCTTTCCTGTGAGACCATTTTTAGATTGCTATTCTTCATTTCAGGTTTGCTGTATAACTTGGACCTTCTTATTGACGATGAAACACAGAAATTGCATCGGAATGAAATACAAAATGCACAATGCCGACTTAAGTATAAGTAGACAGACTCTTCTTACTGTCTATGTATTGAACCTTTCCTGTGAGACCAGTTTTAGATTCCGATGCTTCATTCCAGGTCTACTGTATCCCTTGGACCTTCGTATTGACGATGAAACACCGAAATTACATCGGAATTAAATACAAAAGCCACAATGCCGATTAAAGTATAAGAAGACTGACTCTTCTTACTGTCTATGATTTGAACCTTTCCTGTGAGACCAGTTTCAGATTCTTGTGTTTCCTTTCAGGTTTACTGTATCCCATGGACCTTCTTATTGATGATGAAACACAGAAATTGCGTCGGAATGAAATACAAAAGGCACAATGCCAACTTAAAAACAAGAAGACTGACTCTTCTTACTGTCTATGATTTGAACCTTTCCTGTGAGACCGGTTTTAGATTCCGATGCTTTTTTTCCGGTTTACTGTATCCCTTGGACCTTCTTATTGACGATGAAACACAGACATTGCATCGGAATTAAATACAAATGGCACAATGCCGACTTAAGTACAAGAGGACTGACTCTTCTAACATTCTGTGATTTGAACCTTTCCCGTGAGACTAGTTTTAGATTCCGATGCTTCACTACAGGTTTACTGTATCCCTTGGACCTTCTTATTGACGATGAAACACACATATTGCATTGTAATTGAAAACAAAAGGCACAATGCCGTCTTAAGTACAAGAAGGCTGAATATTCTTCTGTCTATGTTGTGAACCTTTCCTGTGAGACCAGTTTAGTTTCCGATGCCTCACTTCGGGTTTACTTTATCCCTTGGACCTTCTTATTCACGATGAAACGCAGAATTAGCATCGGAATTAAATACAAAAGGCACAAAGCCGACTTAAGTACAAGATGACCGACTCTTCTTACTGTCTATGTTTTGATCCTGTCCTGTGAGACCAGTTTTAGATTCCTATGGTTCTCTTCAGGTTTACTGTATCCCTCGGACCTTCTAATTGACGTTGAAACACAGAAATTGCATCGGAATTAAATACAAAGGGCACAATGCCGACTTAAGTACAAGAAGACTGACTCTTCTTAAGGTCTATGGTTTGAACCTTCCCAGTGTGACTAGTTTTAGATTCCGATACTTTACTTCAGGTTTACTGTATGCCTTGGACCTTCTTATTGACGATGAAAGACAGAAAGTGCATCGGAATTGAATACAAAAGGCACAATGCCGACTTAAGTACAAGAGGACTAACTATTCTTACATTCTATGATTTGAACCTTTCCTGTGAGACCAGTTTTAGATTCCGATGCTTCACTTCAGGTTTACTGTATCCCTTGGACCTTCTTATTGACGCTGAGGCACAGAAACTGCGTCGGAATTAATTACAAAAGGCACAATGCCGACTTAAGTACAAGAAGACTGACTCTTCTTACTGTCTATGTTTTGAACCTTTCCTGTGAGACCAGTCTTAGTTTCCGATACTTCACTTCAGGTATACTGTATCCCTTGGACCTTCTTATTGACGATGTAACACAGAAATTGCATTGGAATTAAATACAAAAGGCACAATGCCGGCTAATGTACAAGAAGACTGGCTCATCTTGCTGTCTATCATTTGAACCTTTCCTGTGAGACCAGTTTTATATTCCGATGCTTCACTTCAGGTTTACTGCATCCTTGGACCTTCATATTGACCATGAAACACAGAAATTGCATCGGAATTAAAAACAAAAAGCATAATGCCGACTTAAGAACAAGATGACTGAGTCCACTTACTGTCTATGATTTGAACCTTTCCTGTGAGACCAGTTTTAGATTCCTATGCTTCATTTCAGGTTTACTGTAACCCTTGGACCTTCTTTTGTGCGATGAAACACAGAAATTGCATCGGAATTAAATACAAAAAGCACAATGCCGTTTTAAGTACAAGATGACTGCCTCTTCTCACTGTCTATGTTTTGAAACTTTCCTGTGAGACCAGTTTAGGTACCTGTGCTACATTTCCTGTTTACTGTCTCCCTTGGACCTTGTTATTGACGATGAAACACAGAAAAGGCATCGTAATTATATACAAAAGGCTCAATGCCGACTTAAGTACAAGTAGACAGACTCTTCTTACTGTCTATGTATTGAACCTTTCCTGTGAGACCAGTTTCAGATTCCTATGTTTCCTTTCAGGTTTACTGTATCCCATGGACCTTCTTATTGATGATGAAACACAGAAATTGCGTCGGAATGAAGTACAAAAGGCACAATGCCAACATAAAAACAAGAAGACTGACTCTTCTTACTGTCTATGATTTGAACCTTTCCTGTGAGACCAGTTTTAGATTCCGATGCTTCATTTCAGGTTTACTGTATAACGTGGACCTTCTTAATGACGATGAAACACAGAAATTGCATCGGAATTAAATACAAGATGCATTATGCCGACTTATGTACAAGAAGACTGACTCTTCTTACTGTCTATGTTTTGAAGCTTTCCTGTGAGACTAGTTTTGATTCCGGTGCTTGACTTCAGGTTTACTGTATCCCTTGGACCTTCGTATTGACGATGAAACACCGAAATTACATCGGAATTAAATACAAAAGCCACAATGCCGATTAAAGTACAAGAAGACTGACTCTTCTTACTGTCTATGATTTGAACCTTTCCTGTGAGACCAGTTTCAGATTCCTTATGTTTCCTTTCAGGTTTACTGTATCCCATGGACCTTCTTATTGATGATGAAACACAGAAATTGCGTCGGAATGAAGTACAAAAGGCACAATGCCAACATAAAAACAAGAAGACTGACTCTTCTTACTGTCTATGATTTGAACCTTTCCTGTGAGACCGGTTTTAGATTCCGATGCTTTACTGCCGGTTTACTGTATCCCTTGGACCTTCTTATTGACGATGAAACACAGACATTGCATCGGAATTAAATACAAATGGCACAATGCCGACTTAAGTACAAGAGGACTGACTCTTCTAACATTCTATGATTTGAACCTTTCCCGTGAGACTAGTTTTAGATTCCGATGCTTCACTTCAGGTTTACTGTATCCCTTGGACCTTCCTATTGACGATGAAACACAGATATTGCATCGGAATTAAATACAAAAGGCACAATGCCGATTTAAGTACAAGAAGACTGACTCTTCTAACTGTCTATGATTTGATCCTTTCCTGTGAGACCAGTTTTAGATTCCTATGGTTCTGTTCAGGTTTACTGTATCTCTTGGACCTTCTTATTGACGATGAAAGACAGAAAGTGCATCGGAATCGAATACAAATGGCACAATGCCGACTTAAGTACAAGAGGACTGACTATTCTTACATTCTATGATTTGAACCATTCCTGTGAGACCAGTTCCAGAGTCCGATGCTTCACTTCAGGTTTACTGTATCCCTTGCACTCTCTTATTGACGATGAAACACAGAAATTGCGTCGGAATTAATTAAAAAAGGCACAATGCCGACTTAAGTACAAGAAGACTGACTCTTCTTACTGTCTATAATTTGAACCTTTCCTGTGAGACCAGTTTTATATTCCTAAGCTTCATTTCAGGTTTACTGTAACCCTTGGACCTTCATTTGTACGATGAAACACAGAAATTGCATCGGAATTAAATACAAAAAGCGCAATGCAGACTTAAGTACAAGATGACTGACTCTTCGTACTGTCTATGTTTTGAACCTTCCCTGTGAGATCACTTTAGGTACCTGCGCTTCATTTCCTGTTTACTGTATCCCTTGGACCTTCTTATTGACGATGAAACACAGAAATTGCATCGTAATTATATACAAAAAGCACAATGCCGACTTAAGTACAAGAAGACTGACTCTTACTACGGTCTATGTTTTAAATCTTTTCTGTGAGACCAGTTTTAGATTCCGATGCTGCATATCAGGTTTAATATATGCCTTGGACATTCTATTTGACAATGAAACACAGAAATTGCATCGGAAGTAAATACAAAAGGCACAATGCAGACTTAAGTACAATAAGACTAACTCCTCTTACAGTCTATGTTTTAAACGTTTCCTGAGAGACCAGTTTTGATTCGGGTGCTTCACATCAGGTTTACCGAATCCCTTGGACCTTCTTATTGTCGATGAAACACCGATATTACATCGGAATTAAATACAAAAGGCACAATGGCGACTTAAGTGCAAGACGACAGACTCTTCTTACTGTCTATGTTGTGAACCTTTCCTGTGAGACCAGTTTTGGTTTCCGATGCTTCCCTTCAGGGTTACTGTATCCCTTGGACCTTCTTATTGACGATGAAACACAGAAATTGCATCAGCATAAAATACAAAGGACACAATGCCGGCGTAAGTCCAGGAAGACTGACGCTTCTTACTGTCTATGTTTTGAATCTTTACTGTGAGACCAGTTTTAGATTCCGATGCTTTTCATCAGGTTTACTGTATCCCACAGACGTACGTATTATCGATGAAACACAAAAATTGCATCGGAATTAATTACGAAAAGCACAGTGCAAACTTGAGTTCAAGAAGACTGATTCCTCATACTTTTTATGTTTTAAACCTTTCTTGTGAGACTAGTTTTGATTCCGATGCTTCACTGCAGGTTTACTGTATCTCGCAGACTTACTTATTGACAATGAAACACAGAAATTGCATCGGAACTAAATACAAAAGTCACAATGCCGACTTAAAGACAAGAAGACCGACTCTTCTTACTGACTATGTTTTGAACCTTTCCTGTGAGACCAGTTTTTGATTCCGATGCTTCACTTTCGGTATACTGTATACCTTGGACCTTCATATTGACGATGAAACACAGAATTTGAATCGGAATTAATTACAAAAGGCAAAATGCCGACTTAAGTACAAGATGACTGACTCTTCTTACTGTCTATGCTTTGAACCTTCCCTGTGAGACCAGTTTTAGGTTCCTGTGCTTCATTTCCTGTTTACTGTATCCCTTGTACCTTTTTATTGACGATGAAACACAGAAATTGCATCGTAATAGTATACAAAATGCACAATGCCGACTTTAGTACAAGAAGACTGACTCTTCTTACTGTCTATGTTTTGAACCATTCCTGTGAGACCTGTTTTGATTCCCGATGCTTCACTTCAGGTTTACCCCATACCTTGGACTTTCTTATTGACGATGAAACACAGAAATTGCGTCGGAATTAAATACAAAAGGCACAATTCCCACTTAAATGCAAGAAGACTGACCCATTCTACTATCTATGATTTGAACCATTCCTGTGTGACCAGTTTTAGGTTCCGATGCTTTACTTCAGGTTTACTGTATCCCTTAGACTTTATTGACGATAAAACCCAGAAATTGCATCGGAATTAAATACAAAAGTCACAATGCCAACTTAAGTACAAGAGGAATGACTCTTCTTACATTCTATGATTTGAACCTTTCCTGTGAGACCAGTTTTAGATTCCGATGCTTTACTACAGGTTTACTGTATCCCTTGGACCTTCTTATTGACGATGAAACACAGAAATTGCATCGGAATTAAATACAAAAGGCACAATGCCGACTTAAGTACAAGAAGACGGACTCTCCTTACTGTCTATGATTGGAATGTTTCCTGTGAGACCATTTTTGATTCCGATGCTTCACCTCAGGTTTACTGTATCCTTCGGCCTTTCTTATTGACGATGATACACAGTAATTGCGTCGGAAATAAATACAAACAGCACAATGCCGACTTAAGTACAAGAAGACTGACTCTTCTTACTGTCTATGTTTTGAACCATTCCTGTGAGACCAGTTTCCATTTCGATGCTTCACTTCAGGTTTACTGTATCCCTTGGACCTTCTTATTGACAATGAAACACAAAATTGCGTCGGAATGAAATACAACAGGCACAATGCCGACTTAATGACAAGAAGACCGACTCTTCTTACTGTCTATGTTTTGAACCTTTCCTGTGATACCAGTTTCAGATTCCGATGCTTTACGTCAGGTTTTCTGTATCCCTTGGACCTTCTTATTGACGATGAAACACAGAAATTGCATCGGAATTAAATACAAAAGGCACAATGCCGACTGAAGTACAAGAAGACTGACTCTCCTTACTGTCTATGATTGGAATGTTTCCTGTGAGACCATTTTTATTCCGATGCTTCACTTCAGGTTTACTGTATCCTTCGGCCTTTCTTATTGACGATGATACACAGTAATTGCGTCGGAAATAAATACAAACAGCACAATGCCGACTTAAGTACAAGAAGACTGACTCCTCTTACTGTCTATGTTTTGAACCATTCCTGTGAGACCAGTTTCCATTTCGATGCTTCACTTCAGGTTTACTGTATCCCTTGGACCTTCTTATTGACAATGAAACACAGAAATTGCGTCGGAATGAAATACAACAGGCACAATGCCGACTTAATGACAAGAAGACCGACTCTTCTTACTGTCTATGTTTTGAACCTTTCCTGTGATACCAGTTTCAGATTCCTAAGCTTTACTTCAGGTTTTCTGTATCCCTTGGACCTTCTTATTGACATGAAACACAGAAATTGCATCAGAATTAAATACAAAAGGCACAATGCCGTCTTAAGTACAAGAAGACTGACTCTTCTTACTGTCTATGTTGTGAACCTTCCCTGTGAGACCAGTTTTAGATTCCGATGCTTCAGTTCAGGTTTACTGTATCCCTTGGACCTTGTTATTGACGATGAAACACAGAAATTGCATTGGAATTAAATACAAAATTCACAATGCCGCCTTAAGTACAAGAAGACATACTCTTCTTACTGTCTATGTTTTGATCCTTTACTGTGAGACCAGGTTTAGATTCCGATGCTTCACTTCAGGTTTACTGTATCCCTTGGGCCTTCTTATTGACGATGAAACACAGAAATTGCATTGGAATTAAATACAAAAGGCACAATGCCTATTTAAAAACAAGAAGACTGACTCTTCTTACATTCTATGACTTGAACCTTTCCTGTGAGATCAGTTTTAGATTCCGATGCTTCACTTCAGGTTTACTGTATCCCGGACCTTCTCATTGACGATGAATGACAGAAATTGCATCGGAATTAAACACAAAAGGCACAATTCCGACTTATGTACAAGAAGACGGACTCTTCTTACTGTCTATGCTTTGAACCTTTCCTGTGGAACCAGTTTTAGATTCCGATGCTTCACTTCAGGTTTACTGTATCCCTTGGACCTTCTTTTTGACGATGAAACACAGAAATTGCGTCGGAATTAAATACAAAATCAAAATGCCGACATAAGTAAAAGACGACTGTCTCTTCTTACTGTCTATACTTTGAACATTTCCTCTGAGACCAGTTATAGATTCCGATGCTTTACCTTAGGTTTACTGTATCCGTTGGACCCTCATATTGACGATGAAACACAGAAATTGCATCGGAATTGTATACAAAAGCACAATGCCGACTTAAGTACAAGAGGACTGACTCTTATTACATTCTATGATTTGAACCTATACTGTGAGACCAGTTTTGATACCGATGCTCCACTTCAGGTTTACTGTATCCCTTGGTCCTTCTTACTGACGATAAAACACAGAAATTACATAGGAATTAAATACAAAAAGCGCAATGCCGACTTAAGTACAAGAGGAATGACTCTTCTTACATTCTATGATTTGAACCTTTCCTGCGAGACCAGTTTTAGATTCCGATTCTTCACTTCAGGATTACTGTATCCTTTGGATCTGCTTATTGACGATGAAACACAGAAAGTGCATCGGAATTAAATACAAAAGCACGATGCCGACTTAAGTACAAGATGACTGACTCTTCTTACTGTCTATGTTTAGAACCTTTCCTGTGACTCCAGTTTTAGATTCCGCTGATTTACTTCAGGTTTACTGTATTCCTTGGATTTTGTTATTGACGATAAAACCCAGAAATTGCATCGGAAATAAACACAATAAGCACAATGCCAACTTAAGTACAAGAGGACTGACTCTTCTTACATTCTTTGATTTGAACCTTTCCTATTTGACCAGTTTTAGATTCCGATGCTTAAATTCAGGTTTACTGTATCCCTTGTTGCTTATTGACGATGAAACACAGAAATTGCATCGGAATTAAATACAAAAGGCACAATGCCAACTTAAGTACAAGAAGACTGACTCTTCTTACTGTCTATGTTTGAACCATCCCTGTGAGACCAGTTTTAGATTCCTATGCTTGAATTCAGGTTTACTGTATCCCTTGGACCTTCTTATTGACGATGACACACAGAAATTGCATCGGGATTAAATACAAAATCTAAATGCCTACTTCAGTACAAAGACACTGACTCTTCTTCCTGTCTATGTTTTGAACCTTAGCTGTGAGACGATTTTTGGTTCCGAGGCTTCACTTCATGTTTACTGTATCCCTTGGACCTTCTTATTGACGATGAAACACAGAAATTGCAATGGAATTAAATACAAAAGGCACAATGACAATGTAAATACAAGAAGACTGACTCTTCTTGCTGTCTATGTTTTGAACCTTCCCTGTGAGACCAGTCTCAGATTCCAATGCTTAAATTCAGGGTTACTGTATCCCTTGGACCTTCTCATTGACGATGAAATACAGAATTTGCATCGGAATTAAATACAAAAGGCACAATGCCGACTGAAGTACAAGAAGACTGACTCTCCGTACTGTCTATGATTGGAATGTTTCCTGTGAGACCATTTTTGATTCCGATGCTTCACTTCAGGTTTACTGTATCCTTCGGCCTTCCTTATTGACGATGATACACAGTAATTGCGTCGGAAATAAATACAAACAGCACAATGCCGACTTAAGTACAAGAAGACTGACTCTTCTTACTGTCTATGTTTTGAACCATTCCTGTGAGACCAGTTTCCATTTCGATGCTTCACTTCAGGTTTACTGTATCCCTTGGACCTTCTTATTGACAATGAAACACAGAAGTTGCGTCGGAATGAAATACAACAGGCACAATGCCGACTTAATGACAAGAAGACCGACTCTTCTTACTGTCTATGTTTTGAACCTTTCCTGTGATACCAGTTTCAGATTCCTAAGCTTTACTTCAGGTTTTCTGTATCCCTTGGACCTTCTTATTGACATGAAACACAGAAATTGCATCAGAATTAAATACAAAAGGCACAATGCCGTCTTAATTACAAGAAGACTGACTCTTCTTACTGTCTATGTTGTGAACCTTCCCTGTGAGACCAGTTTTAGATTCCGATGCCTCACTTCAGGTTTACTGTATCCCTTGGACCTTGTTATTGACGATGAAACACAGAAATTGCATTGGAATTAAATACAAAATTCACAATGCCGCCTTAAGTACAAGAAGACATACTCTTCTTACTGTCTATGTTTTGGACCTTTACTGTGAGACCAGGTTTAGATTCCGATGCTTCACTTCAGGTTTACTGTATCCCTTGGACCTTCTTATTGACGATGAAACACAGAAATTGCATTGGAATTAAATACAAAAGGCACAATGCCTATTTAAAAACAAGAAGACTGACTCTTCGTACATTCTATGACTTGAACCTGTCCTGTGAGATCAGTTTTAGATTCCGATGCTTCACTTCAGGTTTACTGTATCCCGGACCTTCTCATTGACGATGAATCACAGAAATTGCATCGGAATTAAACACAAAAGGCACAATTCCGACTTATGTACAAGAAGACAGACTGTTCTAATTGTGTATGTTTTGAACCTTTCCTGTGAGACCAGTGTTAGTTTCCGATGCTTACCTTCAGGTTTACTGTATCCCTTGGACCTTTTTATTGACGATGAAACACAGAAATTGCATCGGAATGAAATGCAAAAGGCACAATGCCGACTTTAGTACAAGAAGACTGACTCTTCTTACTGTCTATGTTTTGAACCATTCCTGTGAGACCAGTTTTGATTCCGATGCTTCACTTCAGGTTTACCGTATCCCTTGGACTTTCTTATTGACGATGAAACACAGAATTTGCGTCGGAATTAAATACATAAGGCACAATGCCCGCTTAAAACCAAGAAGACTCACTCTTCTTACTGTCTATGTTTTGAATCTTTCCTGTGTGACCAGTTTTAGATTCCGATGCTTTACTTCAGGTTTACTGTGTCATTTGGACCTTCTTATTGACGATAAAACCCAGAAATTGCATCCGAATTAAATACAAAAGGCACAATGCCGATTTCAGTACAAGAGGACTGACTCTTCTTTCATTCTATGATTTGAACCTTTCCTGTGAGACCAGATTCAGATTCCTATGCTTCATTTCTAGTTTACTGTATCCCTTGGACATTCGTATTGACGATGAAACACAGAAATTGCATCGAAATTAAATACAAAAGGCACAATGCCGACTTTAGTACCAGAAGACTGACTCTTCTTACTGTCTATGTTTTGAACCATTCCTGTAAGACCAGTTTTAGTTTCCGATGCTTCATTTCTGGTTTACTGTATCCCATGGACCTTCTTATTGACGATGAAACACAGAAATTGCATCGGAAATAAATACAAAATGTAAAATGCCGACTTAAGTAGAAGAAGACTGCCTCTTCTTACAGTCTATGCTTTGAAACTTTCGTGTGAGACCAGTTTTGATTCCGATGCTTCACTTCAGATTTACTGTATCCCTTGGACCTTCTTATTGACGATGAAACACAGAAATTACATCGGAAATAAATACAAAAGGCACAATGCCGACTGAAGTACAAGAAGACTGACACTTCTTACTGTCTATGATTTGAACCTTTCCTGTAAGACCAGTTTCAGATTCCTATGCTTCATTTCCGTTTTACTGTATCCAGTGGACCTTCTTATTGACGAAGAAACACAGAAATTGCACCGGAATTAAATGCAAAAGGCACAATGAGGATTTAAGTACATGAAGACTGACTCTTCTAACTGTCTATGTTTTGAATCTTTACTGTGGGACCAGTTTTAGATTCCGATGCTTCACTTCAGGTTTACTGTATCCCTTGGACATTCTTATTGACGATGAAACGCAGAAATTGCGTCGGAATTAGATACAAAATCAAAATGCCGACATAAGTACAAGAAGACTGACTCTTCTTACCGTCTATGCTTTGAACATTTGCTCTGAGACCAGTTATAGATTCCGATGCTTTACCTTAGGTTTCCTGTATCCGTTGGACATTCATATTGACGATGAAACACAGAAATTGCATCGGAATTATATACAAAAGCACCATGGCGACTTAAGTACAAGAAGACTGACTCTTCTTATAGTCTATGTTTTGAACCTTTCCTGTGACTCCAGTTTTAGTTTCCGATGCTTCACTTCAGGTTTACTGTATCCCTTGGACCTTCTTATTAACGATGAAACACATAATACAAAAGGCACACTGCCGACTTAAGTACAAGAAGACTGACTCTTCATACTGTCTATGTTTTGAACCTTTCCTGTGAGACCAGTTTTAGTTTCCGATGCTTTACTTCAGGTTTACTGTATCCCTTGGACCTCCTTATTGACGATAAAACCCAAAAATTGCATCGGAATGAAACACAATATGCACAATGCCGACTTAAGTACAAGAGGACTGACTCTTCTTACATTCTTTGATTTGAACCTTTCCTATTTGGCCAGTTTTTGATTCCGATGCTTCACTTCAGGTTTACTGTATACCTTGTACCTGCTTATTGACGATGAAACACAGAAATTGCATCGCAATTAAATAGAAAAGGCACAATGCCAACTTAAGTACAAGAAGACTGACGCTACTTACTTTCTATGTTATGAACCTTTCCTGTGAGACCAGTTTTATAAATCGAAGCTTCACTTCAGTTTTACTGTATCCCTTATACCTTCTAATTGACGATGAAACACAGAAATTGCGTCGGAATTAAATACAAAAGGCACAATGCCGACTTAAATACAAGAGGACTGACTCTTCTTACGGTCTATATTTAGAACGTATCCTCTGAGACCAGTTTTAGATTCCGATGCTTCACTTCAGGTATACTGTATCCCTTGGCCCTTCAAATTAACGATGGAACACAGAATTTGCATCGGAATTAAATACAAAAGGCACAATGCCGCCTTAAGTACAAGAAAACTGACTCTTCTTACATTCTTTGATTTGAACCTTTCCTATTTGACCAGTTTTAGATTCCGATGCTTCACTTCAGGTTTACTGTATCCCTTGGACCTGCTTATTGACGATGAAACACAGAAATTGCATCGGAATTAAATACAAAAGGCACAATGCCAACTTAAGTACAAGAAGACTGACTCTTCTTACTGTCTATGCTTTGAACCTCCCCTGTGAGACCAGTTTTAGATTCCTATGCTTGAATTCAGGTTTACTGTATCCCTTGGACCTTCTTAATGACGATGAAACACAGAAAGTGCTTCGGAATTAAATACAAAATCTAATTGCCTACTTAAGTACAAGGAGACTGACTCTTCTTCCTGTCTATGTTTTGAACCTTAGCTGTGAGACCATTTTTGATTCCGAAGCTTCACTTCAGGTTCACTGTACCCCTTGGACCTTCTTGTTGACGATGAAACACAGAAATTGCAATGGAATTAAATACAAAAGGCACAATGACGATGTAAATACAAGAAGACTGACTCTTCTTACTGTCTATAATTTGAACCTTTCCTGTGAGACCAGTTTCAGATTCCAATGCTTCAATTCAGGGTTACTGTATCCCTTGAGCCTTCGTATTGACGATGAATTCCAGAAAATGCATCGGAATTAAATACAAAAGCACAATGCCGACATAAGTACAAGAAGACTGACTCTTCTTACATTCTATCATTTGAACCTATCCTCTGAGAGCAGTTTTCATTATGATGCTCCACTTCAGGTTTACTGTGTCCCTTGATTCTTCATATTGACGATGAAACACAGAAATTGCATCGGAATTAAATACAAAAGGCACAATGCCGACTTTAGTACAAGAAGACTGACTCTTCTTACTGACTATTATTTGAACCTTAGCTGTGAGACCAGTATTGATTTAGAAGCTTCACTTCAGGTTTACTGTATCCCTTGGAAGTTCTTATTGACGATGAAACACAGAAATTGCATTGGAATTAAATACAAAAGGCACAATGCCGTTTTAAATACAAGAAGACTGACTCTTCTTGCTGACTATTGTTTGATCCTTTTCAGTGAGACCAGTTTTAGATTTCGATGCTTTACTTCAGGTTTACTGTATCCCTTGGACCTCCTTATTGACGATGAAACACAGAAATTGCATTGGAATGAAATGCAAAAGGCACAATGCCGACTTACGTCTAAGAAGTCTGACTCTTCTTACTGTCTATAATTTGAACCTTTCCTGTGAGACCAGTTTTGATTCCGATGCTTCACTTTAGGTTTACTGTATCCCTCAGACTTACTTATTGACCATGAAACACAGAAATTGGATCAGAATTAAGTACAAAAAGCACAATGCCGACTTAAGTACAAGAAGACAGACTCTTCATATTGCCTATGCTTTGAACCTTTACTTTGAGACCAGTTTTAGTTTCCGATGCTTCACTTCAGGTTTACTGTATCCCTAGGACCTTCTTATTGACGATGAACCACAGATATTGCATCGGGATTAAATACAAAAGGCACAATTCCGACTTAAGTACAAGAAGACTGACTCTTCTTACTGCCTATGTTTTGAATCTCTACTGTGAGACCAGTTTTTATATTCCGATGCTTTACTTCAGGTTTACTGTATACCTTAGACCTTCTTATAGACGATGAAACACAGATATTGCATCGGAATTAAATACAAAAAGGCACGATGCAGGCTTGAGTACAAGAGGACTGACTCTTCTTACATTCTATGATTTGAACCTATCCTCTGAGAGCAGTTTTCATTATGATGCTCCACTTCAGGTTTACTGTGTCCCTTGATTCTTCATATTGACGATGAAACACAGAAATTGCATCGGAATTAAATACAAAAGGCACAATGCCGACTTTAGTACAAGAAGACTGACTCTTCTTACTGTCTATGTTTTGATCCATTCCTGTGAGACCAGTTTCGATTCCGATGCTTCACTTCAGGTTTACCGTATCTCTTGGACTTTCTTATTGACGATGAAACACAGAAATTGTATCGGATTTACATACAAATGGCACAATACCGACTTAATTACAAGAGGACTGACTCTTCTTACATTCTATGATTTGAACCTTTCCTGTGAGACCAGTTTTAGATTCCGATGCTTCACTTCAGGTTTACCGTATCCCTTGGACCTGCTTATTGACAATGAAACACAGAAATTTGCATCGGAATTAAATACAAAAGGCACAATGCCAATTTAGGTACAAGAAGACAGACTCTTCTTACTGTCTATGTTATGAACCTTTCCTGTGAGACCAGTTTTAGTTTCCGATGCTTCATTTTTGCTTTACTGTATCCTTTGGACCTTATTATTGGCGATGAAACACAGAAATTGCATCGGAATGAAATACAAAATGCACAATGCCAACTTAAGTACAAGAAGACTGACTCTTCTTACTGTCTATGATTGGTACCTTACCTGGGAGAAAAGTTTTAGATTCCGATGCTTTACTTCAGGTTTACTGTATCCCTTGGACCTTCTTATTGATGATAAAACCCGAAAATTGCATCGGAATTAAAAACAATAAGCACAATGCCGACTTAAGTACAAGAGGACTGACTCTTCTTACTTTCATTGATTTGAACCTTTCCTATGAGACCAGTTCTAGATTCCGATGCTTCAATTCAGGTTTACTGTATCCCTTGGACCTTCATAATGACGATGAAACACAGATATTGCATCGGAATTATATAAAAATGGCACAATGCCGACTTAAGTACAAGAAGACTGACTTTTCTTACGGTCTACATTTTAGAACCTCTCCTGTGAGACCAGTTTTAGATACCGATGCTCCATTTCAGGTTTCAAGTATCCCCTGGACCTTAATATTGACGATGAAACACAGAAATTGCATCGAAATTAAATACAAAAGGCACAATGCCGACTTTAGTACCAGAAGACTGACTCTTCTTACTGTCTATGTTTTGAACCATTCCTGTGAGACCAGTTTTAGTTTCCGATGCTTCATTTCTGGTTTACTGTATCCCATGGACCTTCTTATTGACGATGAAACACAGAAATTGCATCGGAAATAAATACAAAATGTAAAATGCCGACTTAAGTAGAAGAAGACTGCCTCTTCTTACAGTCTATGCTTTGAAACTTTCGTGTGAGACCAGTTTTGATTCCGATGCTTCACTTCAGATTTACTGTATCCCTTGGACCTTCTTATTGACGATGAAACACAGAAATTACATCGGAAATAAATACAAAAGGCACAATGCCGACTGAAGTACAAGAAGACTGACACTTCTTACTGTCTATGATTTGAACCTTTCCTGTAAGACCAGTTTCAGATTCCTATGCTTCATTTCCGTTTTACTGTATCCAGTGGACCTTCTTATTGACGAAGAAACACAGAAATTGCACCGGAATTAAATACAAAAGGCACAATGAGGATTTAAGTACATGAAGACTGACTCTTCTAACTGTCTATGTTTTGAATCTTTACTGTGGGACCAGTTTTAGATTCCGATGCTTCACTTCAGGTTTACTGTATCCCTTGGACATTCTTATTGACGATGAAACGCAGAAATTGCGTCGGAATTAGATACAAAATCAAAATGCCGACATAAGTACAAGAAGACTGACTCTTCTTACCGTCTATGCTTTGAACATTTGCTCTGAGACCAGTTATAGATTCCGATGCTTTACCTTAGGTTTCCTGTATCCGTTGGACATTCATATTGACGATGAAACACAGAAATTGCATCGGAATTATATACAAAAGCACCATGGCGACTTAAGTACAAGAAGACTGACTCTTCTTATAGTCTATGTTTTGAACCTTTCCTGTGACTCCAGTTTTAGTTTCCGATGCTTCACTTCAGGTTTACTGTATCCCTTGGACCTTCTTATTAACGATGAAACACATAATACAAAAGGCACACTGCCGACTTAAGTACAAGAAGACTGACTCTTCATACTGTCTATGTTTTGAACCTTTCCTGTGAGACCAGTTTTAGTTTCCGATGCTTTACTTCAGGTTTACTGTATCCCTTGGACCTCCTTATTGACGATAAAACCCAAAAATTGCATCGGAATGAAACACAATATGCACAATGCCGACTTAAGTACAAGAGGACTGACTCTTCTTACATTCTTTGATTTGAACCTTTCCTATTTGGCCAGTTTTTGATTCCGATGCTTCACTTCAGGTTTACTGTATACCTTGTACCTGCTTATTGACGATGAAACACAGAAATTGCATCGCAATTAAATAGAAAAGGCACAATGCCAACTTAAGTACAAGAAGACTGACGCTACTTACTTTCTATGTTATGAACCTTTCCTGTGAGACCAGTTTTATAAATCGAAGCTTCACTTCAGTTTTACTGTATCCCTTATACCTTCTAATTGACGATGAAACACAGAAATTGCGTCGGAATTAAATACAAAAGGCACAATGCCGACTTAAATACAAGAGGACTGACTCTTCTTACGGTCTATATTTAGAACGTGTCCTCTGAGACCAGTTTTAGATTCCGATGCTTCACTTCAGGTATACTGTATCCCTTGGCCCTTCAAATTAACGATGGAACACAGAATTTGCATCGGAATTAAATACAAAAGGCACAATGCCGCCTTAAGTACAAGAAAACTGACTCTTCTTACATTCTTTGATTTGAACCTTTCCTATTTGACCAGTTTTAGATTCCGATGCTTCACTTCAGGTTTACTGTATCCCTTGGACCTGCTTATTGACGATGAAACACAGAAATTGCATCGGAATTAAATACAAAAGGCACAATGCCAACTTAAGTACAAGAAGACTGACTCTTCTTACTGTCTATGCTTTGAACCTCCCCTGTGAGACCAGTTTTAGATTCCTATGCTTGAATTCAGGTTTACTGTATCCCTTGGACCTTCTTAATGACGATGAAACACAGAAAGTGCTTCGGAATTAAATACAAAATCTAATTGCCTACTTAAGTACAAGGAGACTGACTCTTCTTCCTGTCTATGTTTTGAACCTTAGCTGTGAGACCATTTTTGATTCCGAAGCTTCACTTCAGGTTCACTGTACCCCTTGGACCTTCTTGTTGACGATGAAACACAGAAATTGCAATGGAATTAAATACAAAAGGCACAATGACGATGTAAATACAAGAAGACTGACTCTTCTTACTGTCTATAATTTGAACCTTTCCTGTGAGACCAGTTTCAGATTCCAATGCTTCAATTCAGGGTTACTGTATCCCTTGAGCCTTCGTATTGACGATGAATTCCAGAAAATGCATCGGAATTAAATACAAAAGCACAATGCCGACATAAGTACAAGAAGACTGACTCTTCTTACATTCTATCATTTGAACCTATCCTCTGAGAGCAGTTTTCATTATGATGCTCCACTTCAGGTTTACTGTGTCCCTTGATTCTTCATATTGACGATGAAACACAGAAATTGCATCGGAATTAAATACAAAAGGCACAATGCCGACTTTAGTACAAGAAGACTGACTCTTCTTACTGACTATTATTTGAACCTTAGCTGTGAGACCAGTATTGATTTAGAAGCTTCACTTCAGGTTTACTGTATCCCTTGGAAGTTCTTATTGACGATGAAACACAGAAATTGCATTGGAATTAAATACAAAAGGCACAATGCCGTTTTAAATACAAGAAGACTGACTCTTCTTGCTGACTATTGTTTGATCCTTTTCAGTGAGACCAGTTTTAGATTTCGATGCTTTACTTCAGGTTTACTGTATCCCTTGGACCTCCTTATTGACGATGAAACACAGAAATTGCATTGGAATGAAATGCAAAAGGCACAATGCCGACTTACGTCTAAGAAGTCTGACTCTTCTTACTGTCTATAATTTGAACCTTTCCTGTGAGACCAGTTTTGATTCCGATGCTTCACTTTAGGTTTACTGTATCCCTCAGACTTACTTATTGACCATGAAACACAGAAATTGGATCAGAATTAAGTACAAAAAGCACAATTCCGACTTAAGTACAAGAAGACTGACTCTTCTTACTGCCTATGTTTTGAATCTCTACTGTGAGACCAGTTTTTATATTCCGATGCTTTACTTCAGGTTTACTGTATACCTTAGACCTTCTTATAGACGATGAAACACAGATATTGCATCGGAATTAAATACAAAAAGGCACGATGCAGGCTTGAGTACAAGAGGACCTACTCTTCTTACATTCTATGATTTGAACCTATCCTCTGAGAGCAGTTTTCATTATGATGCTCCACTTCAGGTTTACTGTGTCCCTTGATTCTTCATATTGACGATGAAACACAGAAATTGCATCGGAATTAAATACAAAAGGCACAATGCCGACTTTAGTACAAGAAGACTGACTCTTCTTACTGTCTATGTTTTGATCCATTCCTGTGAGACCAGTTTCGATTCCGATGCTTCACTTCAGGTTTACCGTATCTCTTGGACTTTCTTATTGACGATGAAACACAGAAATTGTATCGGATTTACATACAAATGGCACAATACCGACTTAATTACAAGAGGACTGACTCTTCTTACATTCTATGATTTGAACCTTTCCTGTGAGACCAGTTTTAGATTCCGATGCTTCACTTCAGGTTTACCGTATCCCTTGGACCTGCTTATTGACAATGAAACACAGAAATTTGCATCGGAATTAAATACAAAAGGCACAATGCCAATTTAGGTACAAGAAGACAGACTCTTCTTACTGTCTATGTTATGAACCTTTCCTGTGAGACCAGTTTTAGTTTCCGATGCTTCATTTTTGCTTTACTGTATCCTTTGGACCTTATTATTGGCGATGAAACACAGAAATTGCATCGGAATGAAATACAAAATGCACAATGCCAACTTAAGTACAAGAAGACTGACTCTTCTTACTGTCTATGATTGGTACCTTACCTGGGAGAAAAGTTTTAGATTCCGATGCTTTACTTCAGGTTTACTGTATCCCTTGGACCTTCTTATTGATGATAAAACCCGAAAATTGCATCGGAATTAAAAACAATAAGCACAATGCCGACTTAAGTACAAGAGGACTGACTCTTCTTACTTTCATTGATTTGAACCTTTCCTATGAGACCAGTTCTAGATTCCGATGCTTCAATTCAGGTTTACTGTATCCCTTGGACCTTCATAATGACGATGAAACACAGATATTGCATCGGAATTATATAAAAATGGCACAATGCCGACTTAAGTACAAGAAGACTGACTTTTCTTACGGTCTACATTTTAGAACCTCTCCTGTGAGACCAGTTTTAGATACCGATGCTCCATTTCAGGTTTCAAGTATCCCCTGGACCTTAATATTGACGATAAAACACAGAAATTTCATCGGAATCAAATACAAAATGCACAATGCCGACTTAAGTACAAGAAGACCGACTCTTCTTACAGTCTATGTTTTGAACCTTTCCTGTGACACACGTTTTAGTTTCCGATGCTTCAATTCAGGTTTGCTGTATCCCTTGGACCTTCTTATTGACGATGAAACACAGAAATTGCATCGGAATGAAATTCTAAAGGCACAATGAGGACTTAAGTGAAAGAGGACGGACCCTTCGTACATTCTATGATTTGAACCTTTCCTGTGAGTCCAGTTTTAGATTACGATGCTTTATTTCCGGTTTACTGTCTCCCTTGGTCCTTCTAATGGACGATGAAACACAGAAATTGCATCGGAATTAAATACAAAGGGCACAATGCTGACATAAGTACAATAAGTCTGACTCTTCTTACTGTCTATGATTAGGGCCTTTGCTGCGGCACCAGTTTTTGATATCGATGCGTCACTTCAGGTTTACTGTATCCCTTGGACCTTCTTATTGAAGATGATACACAGAAATTGCATCGGAAGTAAGTACAAAACGCACGATGCCGACTTAAGTACAAGAAGGCTGACTCTTCTTACTGTCTACGATTTGAACTTTTCCTGTCAGACCAGTTTTGATTCCGATGCTTCACTTCAGGTTTACTGTATCCTTTGGATCTTAAATATTGACGAAGAAACACAGAAATTGCTCGGAATTTAATATAAAAGGCACAATGCCGACTTAAGTACAAGAAGACTGAGTCTTCTTACTGTCTATGATTTGAACCTTTCCAGTGAGACCAGTGTTAGATTCCTATGCTTTATTTCCGGTTTACTGTCTCCCTTGGTCCTTCTGATTGACGATGAAACACAGAAACTGCATCGGAATTAAATACAAAAGGCACAATGACGACTTAAAAACAAGAAGACTGACTCTTCTTACAGTCTATGTTTTGAGTTTACTGTATTCCTTGGACCTCATTAATGACGATAAAACACAGAAATTGCATCGGAATTTAATACAAAAGACACAATGCCGACTTAAGTACAAGAGGACTGACTCTTCTTTCATTCTATGATTTGAACCTTTCCTGTGAGACTAGTTTTAGATTCCGATGCTTCACTTCAGGCTTACTGTATCGCTTGACCTGCTTATTGACGATGAAACACAGAAATTGCATCGGAAGTAAATGCAAAACACACAATGCCGACTTAAGTACAAGAAGACTGACTCCTCTTACTGTCTATGCTTTGAAGCTTTCCTGTGACACAAGTTTTAGTTTCCGGTGTTTCACTTCAGGTTTACTGTATCCCTTGGACCTTCTTATTGACGATGAAACACAGAAATTTCATCGGAATTAAAATCAAAATGCACAATGCCGAATTAAGTACAAGAAGACTGACTCTTCTTACAGTCTATGTTTTGAACCTGCCTGTGAGACCAGTTTTGATTCCGATGCTCTACTTCAGGTTTACTGTATCCCTTGGATCTTCATATTGACGATGAAATCCATAAATTGCATCGGAATTAAATACATATGGCACAATGCCGACCTAAGTATAAGAAGACTGAGACTTATTACTGTCTATATTTTGAACCTTACCTGTGAGACCAGTATTAGATTCCTATGCTACATTTCTAGTTTAATGTATCCCTTGGACTTTCTTATTGACGATGAAACATAGAAATTGCATCGGAACTAAATACAAAATGCACAATGCCGACTTAAGTACAAGAAGACTGACACATCTTACTGTCTATGATTTGAACCTTTCCTGTGAGACCAGATTCAGATTCCTATACCTCATTTCAGGTTTACAGTATCTCTTGGACCTTCTTGTTGACGATGAAACACAGAAATTGCATCTAATTAAATACAAAACGCACGATGCCGACATAAGTACAATAGGAATTGCTCTTCTTACATTCTACGATTTGAGCCTTACCTCTGAAATCAGTTTTAGATATCGATGCTTCACTTCAGGTTTACTGTATTCCTTGGACATTCTTTTTGACGGTGAAACACAGAAATTGCATCGGAATTAAATACAAAACTCACAATGCCGACTTAAGTACAAGAAGACTTACTCTTTTTACTGTCTATGTTGTGAACCTTTCCTGTGAGACCAGTTTTAGATTCCGGTGCTTCACTTCAAGTTTACTGTGTTCCTTGGACCTTCGTATTGACGATGTAGCACAGAAATTGCAACGGAATTAAATACAAGAGGCACAATGGCGACTTAAGTACAAGAAGACTGACTCTTCTCACAGTCTATGTTTTGAACCTTTCCTGTGAGACCAGTTTTAGTTTCCACTGTTTCACTTCAGGTTTACTGTATTCTTATTGACGATGAAACACAGAAATTGCATCGTAATTATATACAAAAGGCACAATGCTGACTTAAGTACAAGAAGACTGTCTCTTCTTACAGTCGATGTTTTGAACTTTTCCTGTGAGACCTGTTTTAGTTTCCGATCCTTCATTTCTGTTTTACGGTATCCCTTGGACCTTCTTATTAACGATGAAACACAGAAATTGCATCGGAACTAAATAAAAAATGCACAATGCCGACTTAAGTACAAGAAGACTGACTCTTCTTACAGTGTGTGTCTTGAACCTTTCCTGTGAGACCAGTTTCGATTCCGATGCTCACTTCAGGTTTACTGTATCCCTTGGACCTTCTTATTGACGATGAAACACAGAAATTATATCGGAATTAAATACAAAAGGCACAATGAACACTTAAAAACCAGAAGACTGACTCTTCTTCTTATCTATGATTTGAACCTTTCCTGTGAGACCAGTTTTAGATTCCGAAGCTTTACTTCAAGTTTACTGTATCCCTTGGACCTTATTATTGACGATTAAACACAGAAATTGCATCGGAATTTAATACTAAATGCACAATGCCGACTTAAGTACAAGAGGACTGTCTCTTCTTACATTCTATGATTTGAACCTTTCCTGTGAGACTAGTTTTCGATTCCGATGCTTCAATTCAGGTTTATTGTATCCCTTTGACCTTCTAATTGATGATGAAACACAGAATATCAAAAGAGTCACTCCTTTTCTACTTAAGTCGGATTTGTGCCTTTTATATTGAATTCCGATGCAATTTCTGTGCTTCATCGTCAATAAGCAGGTCCAAGGGATACAGCAAACCTGAAGTAAAGCATCGGAATCTAAAACTGGTCTCACAGGAAAGGTTCACAACATAGGCAGTAAAAAGTGTCAGTCTTCTTGTACTTAAGTCGGCATTGTGCCTATTGTATTTAATTCCGATGCAATCTCCTGTGAGATTAGTTTTTGATTCCGATGGTTCACTTCTTGTTTACTGTATACCTTGGTCCTTCTTATTGACGATGAAATACGTAACTGCATCGGAATTAAATACAAATCTCACAATCCCGACTTAAGTACAAGATGTCTGATTCTTCTTACTGTCTATGCTTAGAACCTCTCCTGTGAGACCAGTTTTAGATTCCGATGCTTCACTTCAGGTTTACTGTATCCCTTGGACCTTCTTGTTGACGATGAAACACAGTAATGGCATTGGAATAACATACAAGAGGCACAATGCCGATTTAAGTACAAGAGGTCTGCCTCTTCTTACATTCTATGATTTTAGCCTTTCCTGTGAGACCAGTTTTAGATATCGATGCTTCACTTCAGGTTTATTGTATCCCTTGGACCTTCTTATTGACGATGAAACACAGACATTGCATCTGAAATACATACAAAAGGCACAATGCCGACTTAAGTACAAAAAGACTGACTCTTCTTACTGTCTATGATTTGAGCTTTTCCAGTGAGACCAGTTTTAGATTCCGATGCTTCGCTTCAGGTTTAATGTATCCATTGGACCTTCTTATTGACGATGAGAGAGAGAAATTGCATCGTAATTAAATACAAAAGGCACAATGCCGACTTAAGTAGAAGAGGATTGACTCTTCTAACATTCTATGATTTTAGCCTTTCCTGTGGGACCAGTTTCAGATATCGATGCTTCACTTCATGTTACCTGTATCCCTTGGACCTTCTTATTGACGATGAAACACAGAAATTGCATCAGAATTAAATACGAAAGGCAGAATGCCGACTTAAGTACAAGAAGACTAACTCTTCTTACTGTCTATGTTTTGTATCTTGCCTGTGAGACCAGTTTTAGATTCCGATGCTTCACTTCAGGTTTACTGTATCCCTTGGACCTTCTTGTTGACGATGAAACACAGTAATGGCATTGGAATTACATACAAGAGGCACAATACCGACTTAAGTACAAGAGGTCTGACTCTTCTTACATTCTATGATATTAGCCTCTCCTGTGGGACAAGTTTTAGATATCGATGCTTCACTTCAGGTTTACTGTAACCCTTGGACCTTTTTATGGACGATGAAACACAGAAATTGCATCGGAATTTAATACAAAAGGCACAATGCCGACTTAAGTACAAGAAGACTGACTCTTCTTACTGTCTATGATTTGAGCTTTTCCAGTGAGACCAGTTTTAGATTCCGATGCTTCGCTTCAGGTTTAATGTATCCATTGGACCTTCTTATTGACGATGAGACAGAGAAATTGCATCGTAATTAAATACAAAAGGCACAATGCCGACTTAAGTAGAAGAGGATTGACTCTTCTAACATTCTATGATTTTAGCCTTTCCTGTGGGACCAGTTTCAGATATCGATGCTTCACTTCAGGTTTATTGTATCCCTTGGACCTTCTTATTGACGATGAAACACAGACATTGCATCGTAATTTAATACAAAAAGCACCATGCTGACTTAAGTACAAGAAGACTGACTCTTCTTACTGTCTATGATTTGAACCTTTCGTGTGAGACCAGTTTTTGATTCCGATGCTTCACCATAGGTTTACTGTATCAGTTAGATCTCCTTATTGACGATGAAACACAGAAATTGCATCGGATTTAAATTCATAAGGCACAATGCTGACATAAGTACAAGAAGACTGACTTTTCTTACTGTCTATGTTTTGAACCTTTCCTGTTAGACCAGTTTTAGATTCCGATACTTCGCTTCAGGTTTAATGTATCCATTGGAACTTCTTATTGACGATGAGACAGAGAAATTGCATCGTAATTAAATACAAAAGGCACAATGCCGACTTAAGTAGAAGAGGATTGAATCTTCTAACATTCTATGATTTTAGCCTTTCCTGTGGGACCAGTTTCAGATATCGATGCTTCACTTCAGGTTACCTGTATCCCTTGGACCTTCTTTATGACGATGAAACACAGAAATTGCATCGTAATTTAATACAAAAAGCACCATGCTGACTTAAGTACAAGAAGACTGACTTTTCTTACTGTCTATGATTTGAACCTTTCCTGTAACACCAGATTTAGATATCGATGCTTCACTTCAGGTTTACTGTATCCCTTGGACCTTGTAATTGACGATGAAACACAGAAATTGCATCGGAATTAAATACAAAAATCACAATGCCGACTTAAGTACAAGAAGACTGACTATTCTTACTGTGTATGCTTTGAACCTTTCCTGTGAGACCAGTATTCGATTCCGATGCTTCACTTCAGGTTTACTGTATCCCCTGAAGCTTCATATCGACGATGAAACACTGAAATCGCATCGGAATTAAATGCAAAAAGCACATTGCCGACTGAAGTACAAGAAGACTGACTCTTCTTACTGTCTATGTTTTGAACCATTCCTGTGAGACCAGTTTTAGATTCCGATGGTTCACTTCTGGTTTACTGGAGCCCTTGGACCTTCTTATTGACGATGAAACACGTAACTGCATCGGAATTAAATAAAAATGGCATAATCCCGAATTAAGTACAAGATGTCTGACTCTTCATAGTGACTTCGTTTTGAACCTCTCCTGTGAGACCAGTTTTAGATTCCGATGCTTCACTTCAGGTTTACTGTATCCCTTGGACCTTCTTTTTGACGATGAAACACAGAAATTGCATCGGAATTAAATACAAAAGGCACAATGCCGACTTAAGTAAAAGAGGACTGTCTCTTCGTACAATCTATGATTTTAGCCTTTCCTGTGAGACCAGTTTTAGATATCGATGCTTCACGTCAGGTTTGCTGTATCCCTTGGACCTTCTTATTGACGATGAAACACAGAAATTGCATCGGAATTAAATACAAAAGGCAAAATGCCGACTGAAGTACAAGAAGACTGACTCTTCTTACAGACTTTGTTTTGAACCTTTCCTGTGGGACCAGTTTTAGATTCCGATGCTTCACTTCAGGTGTACTGCATCCCTCGGACCTTCTTTTTGACAATGAATCACAGAAATTGCATCGGAATTAAATACAAAGGGCACTATGCCGACTTAAGTACAGGAAGTGTTACTCTTCTTACTGTCTATGTTCTGAGCCTTTCTAGTGAGACCAGTTTTAGATTCCGATGCTTCGCTTCAGGTTTAATGTATCCATTGGACCTTCTTATAGACGATGAGACAGAGAAATTACATCGGAATGTAATACAAAAGGCACAATGCCGACTTAAGTACAAGAGGATTGTCTCTTCTAACATTCTATGATTTTAGCTTTTCCTGTGAGACCAGTTTCAGATATCGATGCTTCACTTCAGGTTACCTGTATCCCTTGGTCCTTCCTATTGACGATGAAAAACAGAAATTGCATCGGAATTAAATACAAAAGGCTGAATGCCGACTTATGTACGAGAAGACTAACTCTTCTTACAGTCTATGTTTTGTATCTTTCCTGTGAGAGCAGTTTTAGATTCCGATGCTTCACTTCAGGTATACTGTATCCCTTGGACCTTCTTTTTGACGATGAAACACAGAAATTGCATCGGAATCTAATACAAAAGGCACCATGCTGACTTAAGTACAAGAAGACTGACTCTTCTTACTGTCTATGATTTGAACCTTTCGTGTGAGACCAGTTTTTGATTCCGATGCTTCACCATAGGTTTCCTGTATCAGTTAGATCTTCTTATTGACGATGAAACACAGAAATTGCATCGGAATTAAATACATAAGGCACAATGCCGACTTAAGTACAAGAAGACTGACTTTTCTTACTGTCTATGTTTTGAACCTTTCCTGTGAGGCCAGTTTTAGAATATGATGCTTCACCTCAGGTTTACTGTATCCCGTATACCTTCTTATTGACGATGAAACACAAAAATTGCATCGGAATTAATTGCAAAAGGCACAATGCCTACTTAAGTACATAAGAACTGACTCATCTTACTTTCTATGATTGGAACCTTTCCTGTGAGATCAGTTTTAGATTCCGATGCCTCACCTCAGGTTTACTGTATGCCTTGGACCTTCATATTGACGATTAAACACAGAGATTGCATCGGAATTAAATACAAAAGTCACAATGCCGACTTAAGTACAAGAAGACAGACTCTTCCTACTGTCTATGCTTTGAACCATTCCTGTGACACTAGTTATAGATTCCGATGCTTCACTTCAGGTTTACAGTATACCTCTGATCTCCTTGTTGACGATGAAACACAGAGATAGCATCGGAATTAAATAAAAATGCACACTGCCGAATTAAGTTCAAGAAGACTGACTCTTCTTACTGACTCTGTTTTGAACCGTTCCTGTGACACTAGTTATGGATTCCGATACTTCACTTCAGGTTTACTGTATCCCTCTGCCCTTCTAATTGACGATGAAACACAGTAATTGCATCGGAATTAGATACAAAATGCACAATGCCGACTTAGGTACAAGAGGACTGACTCTTCTTACTGTCTATTTTTTGAACCATTCTTGTGACACTAGTTATAGATTCCGATGCTTCACTTCAGGTTTACTGTATCCCTTGGACCTTCTTATTGACGACGAAACACAGAAATTCCATCGGAATTAAATAGAAAAGGCACAATGCCGTCTTATGGTCAAGAAGACTGACCCATCAACTGTCCATGTTTTGAACCATTCCTGTGACACTAGTTATAGACTCCGATGCTTCATTTCAAGTTTACTGTAACCCTCTGACCTTCTTATTAACGATGAAACACAGAAATTGCATCGGAAATAAATACAAAAGGCACAATGCCAACTCAAGTAGAAGAAGACTGACTATTCCTACTGTCTATGTTTGAACGATTCCTGTGACATTAGTTATACATTCAAATTCTTCACTTCAGGTTTACTGTATCCCTCTGACCTTCTTATTGACGATGAAACACAGAAATTGATTCGTAATTAAATAAAATAGGCACAATGCCGACTTAAGTACAAGAAGACTGACTCTTCCTACTGTCTATGTTTTGAACCATTCCTGTGACACTAGTTATAGATTCCGATGCTTCACGTCAGGTTTACTGTATCCCTCTGACCTTCTTGCTGACGATGAAACACAGAAATTGCATCGGAATTAAATAGAAAAGGAACAATGCCGACTTATGTACAAGAAGACTGACTGATCTTACTGTCTATGTTTTGAACCATTCCTGTGACACTAGTTATAGATTCCGATGCTTCACGTCTGGTTTACTGTATCCCTATGGCCTTCGTATCGATGATGAAACACAGAAATTGCATCGGAATTAAATACAAAAGGCACAATGCCGACTTAGGTACAAGAAGAGTTACTCTTCTTACTGTCTATGTTTTGAACCTTTCCTGTGACACTAGTTATAGATTCCGAAGCTTCACTTCAGGTTTACTGTATCCCTTGGACCTTCTTATTGACGATGAAACAAAGAAATTTCATCGGAATTAAATACAAAAGGCACAATGCCGACTTAAGTACAAGAAGACTGACTCTTCTTACTGTCTATGTTTGAAAAATTCCTGTGACACTAGTTATAGATTCCGAAGCTTCACTTCAGGTTTACTGTATCCCTTGAACCTTCTTATTGACGACGAAACACAGAAATTGCATCGGAATTAAATAGAAAAGGCACAAAGCCGACTTAAGTACAAGAAGACTGACCCTTCGTATTGTCTACGTTTTGAACCATTCCTGTGACACTAGTTATAGATTCCGATGCTTCACTTCAGGTTTACTGTATCCCTCTGACCTTCTTATTGACGATGATACACAGAAATTGCATCGGATATAAATACAAGAGGCACAATGCCGACTCAAGTAGAAGAGGACTGACTCTTCCTACTGTCTATGTTTTGAACGATTCCTGTGACACTAGTTATAGATTCCGATGCTTCACTTCAGGTTTACTGTATCCCTCTGACCTTCTTATTAACGATGAAACACAGAAATTGCATCGGAATTAAATACAAAAGGCATAATGCCGACTTAAGTACAAGAAGACTGACTCTTCTTACTGACTATGTTGTGAACATTTTCTGTGAGACCAGTTTTAGATTCCGATGCTTCACTATATGTTTACTGTATCCCTCTGACCTTCTTATTGGCGATGAAACACAGAAATTGCATCGGAATTAAATAGAAAAGGCACAATGCTGACTTAAGTACAAGAAGACTGTTTCTTCTTACTGTCTAAGATTTGAACCATTCCTGTGACACTAGTTATAGAACCGGTGCTTCACTTCAGGTGTACTGTATCCCTTGGACCTTCTTATTGACGATGAAACACAGAAATTGCATCGGAATTAAATACCAAAGGCACAATGCCGACTTAAGTACAAGTTGTCTGACTCTTCTTACTGTCTATGTTTTGAATCACTCCTGTGACACTAGTTATAGATCCTGATGCTTCACTTCAGGTTTACTGTATCCCTCTGACCATCTTATTGACGATTAAAAACAGAAATGGCATCGGAATTAAATACAAAAGGCACAATGCCGACTTAGGTACATGTAGACTGACTCTTCCTACTGTCTATGTTTTGAACCATTCCTGTGACACTAGTTATAGATTCCGATGCTTAACTTCAGGTGTACTGTATCCCTTGGACCTTCTTATTGACAATGAAACACAGAAATTGCATCGGAATTAAATACAAAAGGCAGAATGCCTACTTAAGTACAAGTAGACTGACTCTTCTTACTGTCTATGTTTCAACAATTCCTGTGACACAAGTTATAGATTCCGATGGTTCACTACAGGTTTACTGTATCCCTTGGACGTTCTTATCGACGATGAAACACAGAAATTGCATCGGAATTAAATAGAAAAGGCACAATGCTGACTTAATTACAAGAAGACTGACTCTTCTTAATATCTATGATTTGAACCATTCCTGTGACACTAGTTATAGATTCCGATGCTTCACTTCAGGTGTACGATATCCCTTGGAACTTCTTATTGACGATGAAACACAAAAATTGCATCGGAATTAAATACAAAAGGCACAATGCCGACTTAAGTACAAGTAGACTGACCCTTCTTACTGTCTATGCTTTGAACCATTCCTGTGACACTAGTTTTAGATTCCGATGCTACACTTCAGGTTTACTGTATCCCTGTGACCTTCTTATTGACGATGAAACACTGAAATTGCATCGGATGTAAATAGTAAAGGCACAATGCTGACTTAAATACAAGAAAACTGACTCTTCTTACTGTCTATGATTTGAACCATTCCTGAGACACTAGTTACAGATTCCGATGCTTCACTTCAGGTGTACTGTATCCCGTGGACCTTCCTATTGACGACGAAACACAGAAATTGCATTGTAATTAAATAGAAAAGGCACAATGCCGACTTAAGTACAAGTAGACTGACTCTTCGTACTGTCTACGTTTTGAACCATTTCTGTGACACTAGTTATAGATTCTAATGCTTCACTTCAGGATTTACTGTATACCTCTGACCTTCTTATTGACGATGAAGCACAGGAATAGCATCGGAATTAAATACAAAAGGCACAACGCCGACTTAAGTACATATAGACTGACTCTTCCTACTGTCTATGTTTTGAACCAATCCTGTGACTCTAGTTATAGATTCCGATGACTCACTTCAGGTTGACTGTATCCCTCTGACCATCTTATTGACGATGAAACACAGAAATTGCATCGGAATTAAATAGAAAAGGCACAATGCCGACTTAAGTAC
Organism: Schistocerca americana; assembly: GCF_021461395.2. Lineage (NCBI taxonomy): Eukaryota > Metazoa > Arthropoda > Insecta > Orthoptera > Acrididae > Schistocerca > Schistocerca americana. Next base: position 22,272,207 of record NC_060130.1, read on the forward strand.
AAGAAGAAAGCCTCTTCCTACTGTCTATGTTTTGAACCATTCCTGTGACACCAGTTATAGATTCCGATGCTTCACTTCAGGTTTAATGTATCCCTCACACTTTCTTATTGACGATGATACACAGAAATAGCATCGGAATTAGATACAAAAAGCACAATGCCGACTTAAGTACAAGAGGACTGACTCTTCTTGCTGTCTATGTTTTGAAACATTCCTGTGACATTAGTTATACATTACAATTCTTCACTTCAGGTTTACTGTATCCCTCTGACCTACGTATTGACGATGAAACACAGGAATTGCATCGTAATTAAATAAAATAGGCACAATGCCGACTTAAGTACAAGAAGACTGACTCTTCTTACTGACTATGTTTTGAACCATTTCTGTGACACTAGTTATAGATTCCTATGCTTCACACCTGGTTTACTGTATCCCTTGGACCTTCGTGTTGAAGATGAAACACAGAAATTGCATCGGAATTAAATACAAAAGGCACAATGCCGACTTATGTACAGGAAGACTGACTCATCTTACTGTCTATGTTTGAACCATTCCTCTGACACTAGGTATAGATTCTGATGCTTCGCTTCGGGTTTACTGTATCCCTCGGACCTTCTTATTGACGACGAAACACAGAAATTGCATCGGAATTAAATAGAAAAGGCACAATGCCGATTTAAGTACAAGAAGACTGACTCTTCCTACTGTCTATGTCTTGAACCATTCCTGTGACACTAGTTATAGATTCCGATGCTTCACTTCAGGTTTACTGTATCCCTCTGACCTTCTTGTTGACGACGAAACACAGAAATTGCATCGGAATTAAATAGAAAAGGCACAATGCCGACTTATGTACAAGAAGACTGATTCTTTTTACTGTCTGTGTTTTGAACCATTCCTGTGACACTAGTTAAAGATTCCGATTATTCACTTCAGGTTTACTGAGTCCCTCAGACCTTCCTATTGAAGGTGAATACAGAAATTACATCGGAATTAAACAGAAAAGGCACAATGCCGACTTAAGTACAAGAAGACTGACTCTTCTTACTGTCTATGTTTGAACCATTCCTGTGACACTAGTTATAGATTCCGATGCTTCACTTCAGGTTTGATGTATCCCTTCGACCTTCCTATTTACAATGAATCACAGATATTGCATCGGAATTAAATAGAAAAGGCACAATGCCGACTTATGTACAAGAAGACTGACTCATCTTACTGTCTATGTTTTGAACCATTCCTGTGACACTAGTTATAGATTCCGATGCTTCACGTCTGATTTACTGTATCCCTATGGCCTTCGTATCGATGATGAAACACAGAAATTGCATCGGAATTAAATACAAAAGGCACAATGCCGACTTAGGTACAAGAAGAGTTACTCTTCTTACTGTCTATGTTTTGAACCTTTCTTGTGACACTAGTTATAGATTCCGATGCTTCACTTCAGGTTTGCTGTATCCCTTGGACCTTCTTATTTACAATGAATCACAGAAATTGCATCGGAATTAAATAGAAAAGGCACAATGCCGACTTATGTACAAGAAGACTGACTGATCTTACTGTCTATGTTTTGAACCATTCCTGTGACACTAGTTATAGATTCCGATGCTTCACGTCTGGTTTACTGTATCCCTATGGCCTTCGTATCGATGATGAAACACAGAAATTGCATCGGAATTAAATACAAAAGGCACAATGCCGACTTAGGTACAAGAAGAGTTACTCTTCTAACTGTCTATGATTTGAACCTTTCCTGTGACACTAGTTATAGATTCCGAAGCTTCACTTCAGGTTTACTGTATCCCTTGGACCTTCTTATTGACGATGAAACAAAGAAATTTCATCGGAATTAAATACAAAAGGCACAATGCCGACTTAAGTACAAGAAGACTGACTCTTCTTACTGTCTATGTTTGAAAAATTCCTGTGACACTAGTTATAGATTCCGATGCTTCACTTCAGGTTTACTGTATCCCTTGAACCTTCTTATTGACGACGAAACACAGAAATTGCATCGGAATTAAATAGAAAAGGCACAAAGCCGACGTAAGTACAAGAAGACTGACCCTTCGTATTGTCTACGTTTTGAACCATTCCTGTGACACTAGTTATAGATTCCGATGCTCCACTTCAGGTTTACTGTATCCCTCTGACCTTCTTATTGACGATGATACACAGAAATTGCATCGGATATAAATACAAGAGGCACAATGCCGACTCAAGTAGAAGATGACTGACTCTTCCTACTGTCTATGTTTTGAACGATTCCTGTGACACTAGTTATAGATTCCGATGCTTCACTTCAGGTTTACTGTATCCCTCTGACCTTCTTATTGACGATGATACACAGAAATTGCATTGGAATTAAATACAAAAGGCACAATGCCGACTTAAGTACAAGAAGACTGACTCTTCTTACTGACTATGTTGTGAACATTTTCTGTGAGACCAGTTTTAGATTCCGATGCTTCACTATACGTTTACTGTATCCCTCTGACCTTCTTATTGGCGATGAAACACAGAAATTGCATCGGAATTAAATAGAAAAGGCACAATGCTGACTTAAGTACAAGAAGACTGTTTCTTCTTACTGTCTAAGATTTGAACCATTCCTGTGACACTAGTTATAGAACCGGTGCTTCACTTCAGGTGTACTGTATCCCTTGGACCTTCTTATTGACGATGAAACACAGAAATTGCATCGGAATTAAATACAAAAGGCACAATGCCGACTTAAGTACAAGTTGTCTGACTCTTCTTACTGTCTATGTTTTGAATCACTCCTGTGACACTAGTTATAGATCCTGATGCTTCACTTCAGGTTTACTGTATCCTTCTGACCATCTTATTGACGATTAAAAACAGAAATTGCATCGGAATTAAATACAAAAGGCACAATGCCGACTTAGGTACGTGTAGACTGACTCTTCCTACTGTCTATGTTTTGAACCATTCCTATGACACTAGTTATAGATTCCGATGCTTAACTTCAGGTGTACTGTATCCCTTGGACCTTCTTATTGACAAAGAAACACAGAAATTGCGTCGGAATTAAATACAAAAGGCACAATGCCTACTTAAGTACAAGTAGACTGACTCTTCTTACTGTCTATGTTTCAACAATTCCTGTGACACTAGTTATAGATTCCGATGCTTCACTACAGGTTTACTGTATCCCTTGGACGTTCTTATCGACGATGAAACACAGAAATTGCATCGGAATTAAATAGAAAAGGCACAATGCTGACTAAATTACAAGAAGACTGTCTCTTCTTAATATCTATGATTTGAACCATTCCTGTGACACTAGTTATAGATTCCGATGCTTCACTTCAGGTGTACGATATCCCTTGGAACTTCTTATTGACGATGAAACACAGAAATAGCATCGGAATTAAATACAAAAGGCACAATGCCGACTTAAGTACATATAGACTGACTCTTCCTACTGTCTATGTTTTGAACCAATCCTGTGACTCTAGTTATAGATTCCGATGACTCACTTCAGCTTGACTGTATCCCTCTGACCATCTTATTGACGATGAAACACAGAAATTGCATCGGAATTAAATAGAAAAGGCACAATGCCGACTTAAGTACAAGAAGAATGCCTCTTCCTACTGTCTATGTTTTGAATCATTCCTGTGACACTAGTTATAGATTCCGATGCTTCACTTCAGGTTTACTGTATCCCTTGGACCTTCTTATTGACGATGAAACAAAGAAATTTCATCGGAATTAAATACAAAAGGCACAATGCCGACTTAAGTACAAGAAGACTGACTCTTCTTACTGGCTATGTTTGAACAATTCCTGTGACACTAGTTATAGATTCCGATGCTTCAGTTCAGGTTTACTGTATCCCTTGAACCTTCTTGTTGACGACGAAACACAGAAATTGCATCGGAATTAAATAGAAAACGCACAAAGCCGACGTAAGTACAAGAAGACTGACTCTTCTTACTGTCTAAGATTTGAACCGTTCCTGTGACACTTGTTATAGATTCCGATGCTTAACTTCAGGTGTACTGTATCCCTTGGACCTTCTTATTGACGATGAAACACAGAAATTGCATCGGAATTAAATACAAAAGGCACAATGCCGACTTAGGTACAAGAAGACTGACTCTTCTTACTGACTATGTTGTGAACATTTTCTGTGAGACCAGTTTTAGATTCCGATGCTTCACTATATGTTTACTGTATCCCCCTGACCTTCTTATTGGCGATGAAACACAGAAATTGCATAGGAATTAAATAGAAAAGGCACAATGCTGACTTAAGTACAAGAAGACTGACTCTTCTTACTGTCTGTGCTTTGAACCATTCCTGTGACACTAGTTATAGATTCCGATGAATCACTTCAGGTTTACTGTATCCCTTGGACTTTCTTATTGACGATGAAAAACAGAAATTGCATCGGAATTAAATACAAAAGGCACAATGCCGACTTACGTAGAAGAAGACTGACTCTTCTTACTCTCTATGTTTTGAACCATCCCTGTGACACTAGTTATAGATTAAGATGCTTCACTTCAGGTTTACTGTATCCCATGGACCTTCTTATCGACGATGAAACACAGAAATTGCATCGGAATTAAATAGAAATGGCACAATGCCGACTTAAGTTCAAGAAGTCTGACCCTTCCTATTGTCTATGATTTGAACCATTCCTGTGACACTAGTTATAGATTCCGAAGCTTCACTTCAGGTTAACTGTATCCCTCTGACCTTCCTATTGACGATGAAACACAGAAATTGCGTCGGAATTAAATAGTAAAGGCACAATGCCGTCTTAAGTACAAGAAGACTGACTCTTGTTACTGTCTATGTTTTGAACCATTCCTGTGACACTAGTCATAGATTCCGATGCTTCACCTCAGGTTTACTGTATCCCTCTGACCTTCCTATTGAAGATGAAACACAGATATTGCATCGGAATTAAGTAGAAAATGCACAATGCCGAATTATGTACAAGAAGACTGACTCATCTTACTATGTTTTGAACCATTCCTGTGACACTAGTTATAGATTCCGATGCTTCACTTCATGTTTACTGTATCCCTCTGACCTTCTTATTGACGATGAAACACAAAAATTGCATCGGAATTTAATACAAAAGGCAAAATGCCGTTTTAAGTACAGGATGACTGACTCTTCTTACTGTCTATGTTTTGAACCATTCCTGTGACCCTAGTTATAGATTTCGATGCTTCACTTAAGGTTTACTGTATCGCTTGGACCATCTTATTGACGATGAAACACCGAAATTGCATCGGAATTAAATAGAAAAGGCACAATGCCGACTTAAGTACAAGAAGACTGACTCTTCTTACTGTCTATTTTTTAACCATTCCTGTGACACTAGTTATAGATTCCGATGCTTCACTTCAGGTTTACTGTATTCCTCTGATCTTCTTATGGACGATGAAACACAAAATTGCATCGGAATTAAATACAAAAGGCACAATGCCGACTCAAATACAAGATGACTGGTTCTTGTTACTCTCTATGTTTTGAACCTTTCTTGTGGGACCGGTTTTAGATTCCGATGCTTCACTTCAGGTTTACTGTATTACTTGTACCTTCCTATTGTCGACGAAACACAGAAATTGCATCGGAATTAAATAGAAAAGACACAATGCCGACTTAAGTACTCGAAGACTTACTCTTCTTACTAACTATGTTTTGAACCATTCCTGTGACACTAGTTATAGATTCCGATGCCTCACTTCAGGTTTACTGTATCCCTTGGACCTTCTTATTGACGATGAAACACAGAAAGTGCATCGGAATTAAATAGAAAAAGCACAATGCCGACTTAAGGACAAGAAGACTCACTCTTCTTGCTGACTATGCTTTGAACCATTCCTGTGACACTAGTTATAGCCTCCGATGCTACACTTCAGATTTACTGTATCCCTCCGACCTTCTTATTGATGATGAAACATAGAAATTGCATCGGAATTAAATAGAAAAGGCACAATGCCGACTTAAGTACAAGAAGACTGACTCTTCTTACTGCCTATGATTTGATCCATTCCTGTGACACTAGTTATAGATTCCGATGCTTCACTTCAGGTTTACTGTATCCCTTGGACCTTCTTATTGACGATGAAACACCGAAATTGCATCGGAATTGAATACGAAATGCACCATGCCGACTTAAGTACAAGAAGACTGATTCTTCTTACTGACTATGCTTTGAACCATTCCTATGGCACCACTTATTGATTCCGATGCTTCACTTTGGGTTTACTGTATCCCTCTCACCTTCTTATTGACGATGAAACACAGAAATTGCATCGGAATAAAATGCAAAAGGGACAAAGCCGACTTCAGTACACGAAGACTGGCTCTTCTTGCTGTCTCTGTTTTGAACCATTCCTGTGACACTAGTTATAGATTCCGATGCCTCACTTCAGGCTTACTGTATCCCTTGGACTTTCTTATTTACGATGAAAAATAGAAATTTGCATCGGAATTAAATACAAAAGGCACAATGCCGACTTACGTAGAAGAAGACTGACTCTTCTTACTCTCTATGTTTTGAACCATCCCTGTGACACTAGTTATAGATTCCGATGCTTCACTTCAGGTTTACTGTATCCCTCTGACCTTCTTATTGACGATAAAACACAGAAATTGCATCGGAATTAAATACAAAAGGCACAATGCCGACTTAAGTTCAAGAAGACTGACCCTTCTTACTGTCTATTTTTTAACCATTCCTGTGACACTAGTTATAGATTCCGATGCTTCACTTCAGGTTAACTGTATCCCTCTGACGTTCTTATTGACGATGAAACACATAAATTGCATCGGAATTAAATACAAAAGGCACAATGCCGACTCAAATACAAGATGACTGGCCCTTATTACTCTCTATGCTTTGAACCTTTCCTGTGTGACCGGTTTTAGATTCCGATGTTTCACTTCAGGTTTACTGTATTACTTGTACCTTCCTATTGACGACGAAACACAGAAATTGCATCGGAATTAAATAGAAAAGGCACAATGCCGATTTAAGTACAAGAAGACTGACTCTTCTTAATGACTATGTTTTGAACATTTCCTGTGAGACAAGTTTTAGATTCCGATGCTACACTATATGTTTACTGTATCCCTTGGACTTTCTTATTGACAATGAAACACAGAAATTGAATCGGAATTAAATACAAAAGGCACAATGCCGACTTAAGTACAAGAAGACTGACTCTTCTTACTGACTATGTTTTGAAACATTCCTGTGACACTAGTTATAGATTCCAATGGTTCACTTCAGGTTTACTGTATCCCTTGGACCTTCTTATTGACGATGAAACACAGAAGTTGCATCGGAATTAAACACAGTAGGCACAATGCCGACTTAAGTACAAGAAGACTGACTCTTCCTACTGTCTATGTTTTGAACCATTCCTGTGTCACTAGTTATAGATTCCGATGCTTCACTTCAAGTTTACTGTATCCCTCTGACCTTCTTATTCACGATGAAACACGGATATTGCATCGGAATTAAATAGAAAAAGCACAATGCCGACTTAAGTACAAGAAGACTGACTCTTCTTACTGTCAATGTTTTGAACCATTCCTGTGACACTAGTCATAGCCTCCGATGCTACACTTCAGGTTTACTGTATCCCTCAGGCGTTCTTATTGATGATGAAACACTGAAATTGCATCGGAATTAAATAGAAAAGGCACAATGCCGACTTAAGTACAAGAAGACTGACTCTTCTAACTGTCTATGTTTTGAACCATTCCTGTGACACTAGTTATAGAATCCGATTCTTCGCTTCAGATTTACTGTATCACTTGGACCTTCTTATTGACGATGAAAAACCGAAATTGCATCGGAATTGAATACGAAATGCACAATGCCGACCTAAGAACAAGAAGACTGACTCTTCTTACTGACTATGATTTGAACCATTCTTGTGACACCACATATTGATTCCGATGCTTCACTTCAGTTTTACTGTATCCCTCTGACCTTCTTATTGACGATGAAACACAGAAATTGCATCGAAATTAAATAGAAAAGGCACAATGCCGACTTAAGTACAAGAAGACTGACTCTTCTTACTGACTATGCTTTGAACCATTCCTGTGACACTAGTTATAGCCTCCGATGCTACACTTCAGGTTTGCTGTATCCCTCCGACCTTCTTATTGATGATGAAACACAGAAATTGCATCGGAATTAAATAGAAAGGGCACAATGCCGACATAAGTACAAGAAGACTGACTCTACATACTGTCTCTGTTTTGAACCATTCCTGTGACACTAGTTATAGATTCCGATGCCTCACTTGAGTTTTACTGTATCCCTCTGACATTCTTATTGACGGTGAAACACATAAATTGCATCGGAATTAAATACAAAAGTCACAATGCCGACTCAAATACAAGATGACTGGTTCTTGTTACTCTCTATGTTTTGAACCTTTCCTGTGAGACCTGTTTTAGATTCCGATGCTTCACTTCAGGTTCACTGTATTACTTGTACCTTCCTATTGACGACGAAACACAGAAATTACATCGGAATTAAATAGAAAAGGCACAATGCCGACTTAAGTTCAAGAATACTGACTCTTCTTAATGACTATGTTTTGAACGTTTCCTGTGAGACAAGTTTTAGATTCCGATGCTTCACTATATGTTTACTGTATCCCTTGGACCTTCTTATTGACGATGAAACACAGAAATTGCATCGGAATTAAATACAAAAGGCACAATGCCGACTTAAGTACAAGAAGACTGACTCTTCTTACTGTCTATGCTTTGAACCATTCCTGTGACACTAGTTATAGATTCCGATGCTACACTTCAGGTTTACTGTATCCCTGTGACCTTCTTATTGACGATGAAACACTGAAATTGCATCGGATGTAAATAGAAAAGGCACAATGCTGACTTAAATACAAGAAGGCTGACTCTTCTTACTGTCTATGATTTGAACCATTCCTGTGACTCTAGTTATAGATTCCGATGACTCACTTCAGGTTGACTGTATCCCTCTGACCTTCTTATTGACGATGAAACACAGAAATTGCATTGGAATTAAATAGAAAAGGCACAATGCCGACTTAAGTACAAGAAGAATGCCTCTTCCTACTGTCTATGCTTTGAACCATTCCTGTGACACTAGTTATAGATACCGATGCTTCACTTCAGGTTTACTGTATCCCTCTGACCTTCTTATTGACGATGATACACAGAAATAGCATCGGAAATAGATACAAAAAGCACAATGCCGACTTAAGTAGAAGAGGACTGACTCTTCTTGCTGTCTATGTTTTGAAACATTCCTGTGACACTGGTTATAGATTCCGATGCTTCACTTCAGGTTTACTGTATCCCTTGGACCTTCTTATCGACGATGAAACACAGAAATTGCTTCGGAATTAAATAGAAAAGCACAATGCCGACTTAAGTTCAAGAAGTCTGACCCTTCCTATTGTCTATGATGTGAACCATTCCTGTAACACTAGTTATAGATTCCGATGCTTCACTTCAGGTTAACTGTATCCCTCTGACCTTCCTATTGACGATGAAACACAGAAATTGCGTCGGAATTAAATAGGAACGGCACAATGCCGTCTTAAGTACAAGAAGACTGACTCTTGTTACTGTCTATGTTTTGAACCATTCCTGTGACACTAGTTATAGATTCCGATGCTTCACCTCAGGTTTACTGTATCCCTCTGACCTTCCTATTGAAGATGAAACACAGATATTGCATCGGAATTAAGTAGAAAATGCACAATGCCGACTTAATGACAAGAAGACTGACTCTTCTTACTGTCTAAATTTTGAACCATTCCTGTGACACTAGTTATAGATTCCGATGCTTCACTTCAGGTTTACTGTATCCCTTGGACCTTCTTATTGACGATGAATCACAGAAAGTACATCGGAATTAAATATAAGAGGCACAATGCCGAATTATGTACAAGAAGACTGACTCATCTTACTTACTATGTTTTGAACCATTCCTGTGACACTAGTTATAGATTCCAATGCTTCGCTTCAAGTTTACTGTATCCCTCTGACCATCTTATTGACGATGACACAGAAAAATTGCATCGGAATTAAATACAAAAGGCAAAATGCCGTTTTAAGTACAAGAAGACTAACTCTTCTTACTGTCTATGTTTCGAACCATTCCTGTGACCCTAGTTATAGATTCCGATGCTTCACTTCAGGTTTACTGTTTCTCTTGGACCTTATTATTGACGATGAAACACCGAAATTGCATCGGAAATAAATAGAAAAGGCACAATGCCGTCTTAAGTACAAGAAGTCTGACTCTTCTTACTGTCTATTTTTTAACCATTCCTGTGACACTAGTTATAGATTCCGATGCTTCACTTCTGGTTTACTGTATCCCTCTGACCTTCTTATTGACGATGAAACACATAAATTGCATCAGAATTAAAAACAAAAGGCACAATGCCAACTCAAATACAAGATGACTGGTACTTGTTACTCTCTATGTTTTGAACCTTTCCTGTGGGACCGGTTTTAGATTCCGATGCTTCACTTCGGGTTTACTGTATTACTTGTACCTTCCTATTGTCGACGAAACACAGAAATTGCATCGGATTTAAATAGAAAAGACACAATGCCGACTTAAGTACTCGAAGACTTACTCTTCTTACTAACTACGTTTTGAACCATTCCTGTGACACTAGTTATAGATTCCGATGCCTCACTTCAGGTTTACTGTATCCCTTGTACCTTCTTATTGACGATGAAACACAGAAAGTGCATCGGAATTAAATAGAAAAAGCACAATGCCGACTTAAGGACAAGAAGACTGACTCTTCTTGCTGACTATGATTTGAACCATTCCTGTGACACTAGTTATAGCCTCCGATACTACACTTCAGGTTTACTGTATCCCTCCCACCTTCTTATTAATGCTGAAACACAGAAATTGCATCAGAATTAAATAGAAAAGGCACAATGCCGACTTAAGTACAAGAAGACTGACTCTTCTTACTGTCTATGATTTGAACCATTCCTGTGACACTAGTTATAGATTCCGATGCTTCACTTCAGGTTTACTGTATCCCTTGGACCTTCTTATTGACGATGAAACACCGAAATTGCATCGGAATTGAGTACGAAATGCACCATGCCGACTTAAGTACAAGAAGACTGATTCTTCTTACTGACTATGCTTTGAACCATTCCTGTGGCACCACTTATTGGTTCCGATGCTTCACTTTAGGTTTACTGTATCCCTCTGACCTTCTTATTGACGATGAAACACAGAAATTGCATCGGAAGTAAATAGATAAGGCACAATGCCGACTTAAGTACAAGAAGACTGACTCTTCTTAATGACAATGTTTTGAACCATTCCTGTGACACCACTTACAGATTCCGATGCTTCACTTCAGGTTTACAGTATCTCTCTGACCTTCTTATTGACGATGAAACACAGAAATTGCATCGGAATTGAATAGAAAAGGCACAATGCCGACTTAAGTACAAGAAGACTGACTCTTTTTACTGTCTATAATTTGAACCATTCCTGTGACACTGGTTATAGATTCCGATGCTTCACTTCGGGTGAACTGCATCCCTTGGACCTTCTTATTGACGATGAAACACTTAAATTGCTTCGGAATTAAATAGAAAAGGCACAATGCCGAATTAAGTACAAGAAGACTGACTCTTCTAACTGACTATGATTTGAACCATTCCTGTGACACTAGTTATAGATTCCGATGCCTCACTTCAGGTTTACTGTATCCCTTGGACCTTCTTATTGACGATGAAACACAGAAAGTGCATCGGAATTAAATAGAAAAAGCACAATGCCGACTTATGGACAAGAAGACTGACTCTTCTTGCTGACTATGATTTGAACCATTCCTGTGACACTAGTTATAGCCTCCGATACTACACTTCAGGTTTACTGTATCCCTCCGACCTTCTTATTAATGATGAAACACAGAAATTGCATCGGAATTAAATAGAAAAGGCAAAATGCCGACTTAAGTGCAGGAAGACTGACACTTCCTACTGTCTATGTTTTTAACCATTCCTGTGACACTAGTTATAGACTCCGATGCTTCACTTCAGGTATACTGTATCCATCTGACCTTCTTATTGACGATGAAACACAGAAATTGCATCGGAATTAAATGGAAAACGCACAATCCGACTTAAATACAAGAAGACTACTCTTCCTACTGTCTACGTTTTGAATCATTCCTGTGACACTAGTTATAGATTCCGATGCCTCACTTCAAGTTCACTGTATCCCTTGGACTTTCTTATTGACGATGAAACACAGAAAATGCATCGGAATTAAATACAAAAGGCACAATTCCGACTTAAGTACAAGAAGACTGACTCTTCCTACTGTCTATCTTTTGAACCATACCTGTGACACTAGTTATAGATTCCGATGCTTCACTTCAGTTTTACTGTATCCCTCTGACCTTCTTATTGACGATAAAACATAGAAATTGCATCGGAATTAAATACAAAAGGCACAATGCCGACTTAAGTACAAGAAGACTGACTCTTCTTACTGAATATGTTCTGAACCATTCCTGTGACACTAGTTATCGATTCCGAATTCTCACTTCAGGATTACTGTATCCCTTGGACCTTCTTATTTATGATGAAACACAGAAATTGCATCGGAATTAAATACAAAAGGCACAATGCCGACCCAATTAAAAAAAGACAGACTCTTCTTACTGACTATGTTTTGAACCATTCCTGTGACACTAGTTATAGATTCCGATGCATCACTTCAGGTTTACTGTATCCCTCGGACCTTCTTATTGACGATGAAACACAGAAATTGCATCGGAATTAAATAGAAAAAGCACAATAACGACATAAGTACAAGAAGACTGACTCTTCTTACTGACTATGCTTTGAACCATTCCTGTGACACTAGTTATAGCCTCCGATGCTACACTTCAGGTTTACTGTATCCCTCTGACCTTCTTATTGATGATGAAACACAGAAATTTCAGTGGAATTAAATAGAAAAGGCACAATGCCGACTTATGTACAAGAAGACTCACTCTTCATACTGTCTATGTTTTGAACCATTCCTGTGACACTAGTTATGGATTGCGATGCTTCACGTCAGGTTTACTGTATCCTTTGGACCTTATTATTGACGATGAAACACCGAATTTGCATCGGAATTGAATACGAAATGCACAATGCCAACTTAAGTACAAGAAGACTGACTCTTCTTAATGACTATGTTTTGAACCATTCCTGTGACACCACTTATTGATTCCGATGCTTCACTTCAGGTTTACTGTATCCCTGTGACCTTCTTATTGACGATGAAACACAGAAATTGCATCGGAATTTAATAGAAAACGAACAATGCCGACTTAAGTACAAGAAGACTGACACTTCTTACTGACCATGTTTTGAACCATTCCTGTGACACTAGTTATCGATTCCGAATTCTCACTTCAGGCTTACTGTATCACTTGGACCTTCTTATTTATGATGTAACACAGAAATTGCATCGGAATTAAATACAAAAGGCACAATGCCGAATTAAGTACAAGAAGACTGACTCTTCCTACTGTCAATGTTTTGAACCATTCCTGTGACACTAGTTATAGATTCCGATGCTTCACTTCAGGTTTACTGTATCCCTCTGACCTTCTTATCGACCATGAAACACAGAAATTGGATCGGAATTAAATAGAAATGGCACAATGCCGACTTAAGTATATGAAGCCTGACTCTTCTTACTGTCTCTGTTTTGAACCATTCCTGTGACACTAAATATAGATTCCGATACTTCACTTCAGGTTTACTGTATCCCTTGGACCTTCTTATCGACGATGAAACTCCGAAATTGCATCGGAATTAAATACGAAAGGCACAATGCCGACTTAAGTACAAGAAGACTGACTCTTCTTACTGTCTATGCTTTGAACCACTCCTGTGCCACTAGTTATAGATTCCGATGCTTCACTTCAGGTGTACTGCATCCATAGGACCTTCTTATTGACGATGAAACACATAAATTGCTTCGGAATTAAATAGAAAAGGCAAAATGCCAACTTAAGTACAAGAAGCCTGACTCATCTTACTGTCTCTGTTTTGAACCATTCCTGTGACACTAAATATAGATTCCGATGCCTCACTTCAGGTTTACTGTATCCCTTGGACCTTCTTATTGACGATGAAACACAGATATTGCATCGGAATTAAATACAAAAGGCACAATGCCGACTTAAGTACAAGAAGACTGACTCTTCCTACTGTCTACGTATTGAACCATTCCTGTGACACTGGTTATAGATTCCGATGCTTCACTTCAGGTTTACTGTATCCCTTGGCCTTCTTATTAACGATGAAACACAGAAATTGCATCGGAATTATATACAAAATGCTTAATGCCGACTTAAGTACAAGTAGACTGACTCTTCCTACTGTCTATGTTTTGAACCATTCCTGTGACACTAGTAATAGATTCCGATGCTTCACTTCAGGTTAAGTGTATCCCTCTGACGTTCTTATTGACGATGAAACACAGAAATTGCATCGGAATTAAATAGAAAAGGCACAATGCTGACATAAGTACAAGAAGACTGACTCTTCTTACTGTCTATGATTTGAACCATTCCTGTGACACTAGTTATAGATTCCGATTCTTCACTTCAGGTGTACTATATCCCTTGGAACCTCTTATTGACGATGAAACACAGAAATTGCATCGGAATTAAATAGAAAAGGCGCAATGCCGACTTAATTACAAGTAGACTGACTCTTCTTACTGTCTATGTTTTGAACCATTCCTGTGACACTAGTTATAGATTCTGATGCTTCACTTCAGGTTTACTGTATCCCTCTGACCTTCTTATTGACGATGAAACACAGAGATTGCATCGGCATTAAATATAAAAAGCACAATGTCGACTTAAGTATAAGAAGACTGACTCTTTCTACTGTCTGTGTTTTGAACCATTCCTCTGACACTAGTTATAGATTCCGATACTTCACTTCAGGTTTACTGTATCCCTGTGACCTTCTTATTGACGATGAAACACTGAAATTGCATCGGAAGTAAATAGAAAAGGCATTATGCCGACTTAAGTACAAGAGGACTGACTCTTCTTACTGACTATGTTTTAACCATTCCTGTGACACTAGTTATCGATTCCGATTCTTCACTTCAGGTTTACTGTATCACTAAGACGTTCTTATTGACGAAGAAACACAAAAATTGCATCGGAATTAAATTCAGGAGGCACAATGCCGACTTAAGTACATGTAGACTGACTCTTCCTACTGTCTATGTTTGAACCATTCCTGTGACACTAGTTATGGATTCCAATGATTCACTTCAGGTTTACAGTATCCCTCTGACCTTCTTATTGACGATGAGACACAGAGATTACGTCGGAATTAAACAGAAAATGGACAATGCCGACTTAAGTACAAGAAGACTGACTCTTTCTACTGTCTATGTTTTAACCATTCCTGTGATACTAGTTATAGATTCCGATGCTTCACTTCAGGTTTACAGTATCCCTCTGACGTTCTTATTGACGATGAAACACAGAAATTGCATCGGAATTAAATAGAAAAGGCACAATGCTGACATAAGTACAAGAAGACTGACTCTTCTTACTGTCTATGATTTGAACCATTCCTGTGACACTAGTTATAGATTCCGATTCTTCACTTCAGGTGTACTATATCCCTTGGAACCTCTTATTGACGATGAAACACAGAAATTGCATCGGAATTAAATAGAAAAGGCACAATGCCGACTTAAGTACAAGAAGAGTGACTCTTCTTGCTGACTATGTTTTGAACCATTCCTGTGACACTAGTTACAGATTCCGATGCCTCACTTCATATTTACTGTATCCCTCTGACCTTCTTATTGACGTGAAACACAGAAATTGCATCGGAATTAAATAGAAATTGCACAATGCCGACTTAAGTACAAGAAGACTGACTCTTCTTACTGACTATGTTTTGATCCATTCCTGTGACACTAGTCATAGATTCCGATGCTTCACTTCAGGTTTATTGTATCCCTTATACCTTCTTATTGATGATGAAACACCGAAATTGCATCGGAATTACATACGAAAGGCACAATGCCAACTTAAGTACAAGGAGACTGACTCTTCTTACTGACTATGTTTGAACTTTTACTGTGAAGCCAATTATAGATTCCGATGCTTCACTTCAGGTTTACTGTATCCCTCTGACCTTCTTAATGACGATGAAACACAGAGATTGCGTCGGAATTAAATAGAAACGGCACAATGACGACTTAAGTACTAGAAGACTGACTCTGCTTACTGTCAATGTTTTGAACCATTCCTGTGAAACTAGTTATAGATTACGATGCCTCACTTCCGGTTTACTGTATTCCTTGGACCTTCTTATTGACGATAAAACACAGAAACCGCATCGGAATTAAATACAAAAGGCACAATGCCGACTTAAGAACAAGAAGACTCACTCTTCCTACTGTCTATGTTTTGAACCAATCGTGTGACACTAGTTATGGATTCCGATGCTTTACTTCAGGTTTACTGTATCCCTCTGACCTTCTTGTTGACGATGAAACACAGAAATTGCATCGGAATTAAATAGAAAAGGCACAATGCCGACTGAAGTACATGAAGGCTGATTCTTCCAACAGTCTATGTTTTGAATCATTCCTGTGACACTAGTTATACATTCCGATGCTTCACTTCAGGTTTGCTGTATTCCTCTGACCTTCTTATTGTCAATGAAACACAGAAATTGCATCAGAATTAAACAGAAAAGGCACAATGCCGACTTAAGTACAAGAAGACTGACTCTTCTTACTGACTACGATTTGAACCATTCCTGTGACACTAACTCTAGATTCCGATGTCTCACTTCAGGTTTACTGTATTCCTTGGACCTTAATATTGACGATAAAGCATAGAAATTGCATCGGAATTAAATACTAAAGGCACAATGCCGACTTACGAACAAGAAGACTGACTCTTCCTACTGTCTATGTTTTGAACCAATCGTGTGACACTAGTTATGGATTCCGATGCTTCACTTCAGGTTTACTGTATCCCTCTGACCTTCTTGTTGACGATGAAGCACAGAAATTGCATCGGAATTAAATAGAAAAGGCACAATGCCGACTTATGTACAAGAAGACTGATTCTTCCTACAGTCTATGTTTTGAATCATTCCTGTGACACTAGTTATACATTCTGATGCTTCACTTCAGGTTTGCTGTATCCCTCTGACCTTCTTATTGACGATGAAACACAGAAATTGCATCGGAATTAAATACAATAGGCACAATGCCGACTTAAGTACGAGAAGACAGACTCTTCCTACTGTCATTGTTTCGAACCATTCCTGTGACACTAGTTATAGATTCCGTTGCTTTACTTCAGGTTTACAGTATCCCTCTGACGTTCTTATTGACGATGAAACACAGAAATTGCATTGGAAGTAAATAGAAAGTGCAAAAGCCGACTTAAGTACAAGAAGACTGACTCTTCTTACTGACTATGTTTTGAACCATTCCTGTGACACTAGTTATAGATTCCGATTCTTCACTTCAGGTTTACTGTATCTCTTGGACCTTCTCATTGACGATGAAACACAAAAAGACATCGGAATTAAATACAAAAGGCACAATGCAGACTTAAGTACATATAGACTGACTCTTCCTACTGTCTATGTTTTGAACCATTCCTTTGACACTAGTTATACATTCCGATGCATCACTTCAGATTTACTGTATCCCTCTGACCTTCTTATCGACGATGAAAAACAGAAATTGCATCGGAATTAAATAGAAAAGGCACAATTCCGACTTAAGTACAAGAAGACTGACTCTTCTTACTGACTATGTTTGAACCATTCCTGTGACACTAGTTATTGATTCCGATGCTTCACTTCAGGTTTATTGTATCCCTTGGACCTTCTTATTGACGATGAAACACCGAAATTTCATCGGAATTAAATACGAAAGACACAATGCCGACTTAAGTACAAGAAGACTGACTCTTCTTACTGACTATGTTTGAACCATTCATGTGACACCACTTATAGATTCCGACGCTTCACTTCAGGTTTACTGTATCCCTCTGACCTTCTTATTGACGATGAAACACAGAGATTGAATCGGAATTAAATAGAAAAGGCACAATGCCGACATAAGTAGAAGAAGACTGACTGTTCTTACTGCCTATGTTATGAACCATTTCTGTGACACTAGTTATAGAATCCGATGCTTCACTTCAGGTGTACTGCATCCCTTGGACCTTCTTAGTGCCGATAAAACACAAAAATTGCATGGGAATTAAATAGAAAAGGCACAATGCCGACTTAAGTACAAGAAGACTAACTCTTCTTACTGACTATGTTTTGAACCATTCCTGTGACACTAGTTATAGATTCCGATGCCTCACATCAGGTTTACTGATTCCTTGGAACTTCTTATTGACGATGAAACACAGAAATTGCATCGGAATTAAATACAGAGGGCACAATGCCGACTTAGGACAAGAAGACTGACTCTTCCTACTGTCTATGTTTTGAACCAATCCTGTGACACTAGTTATGAATTCCGATGCTTCACTTCAGGTTTACTGTATCCCTCTGACGTTCTTATTGACGATGAAACACAGAAATTGCGTCGAAATTAAATAGAAAAGGCACAATGCCGACTTAAGTACATGAAGACTGATTCTTCCAACTGTCTATGTTTTGAATCGTTCCTGTGACACTAGTTATACATTCCGATGCTTCACTTCAGGTTTACTGTATCCCTCAGACCTTCCTTTTGACGATGAAACACAGGAATTGCATCGGAAATAGATACAAAAGGCACAATGCCGAATCAAGTTGAAGAAGACTGACTCTTCCTACTGTCTATGCTTTGAACGATTCCTGAGACACTACTTATACATTCCGTTGCCTCACTTCAGGTTTACTGTATTCCTTGGACCTTCTTATTGACGATAAAACACAGAAATTGCATCGGAATTAAATACAAAAGGCACAATGCCGACTCAAGTACAAGGAGACTGACTCTTCCTACTGTCTATGTTTTGAACCATTCCATGGACACTAGTTATACATTCAAATGCTTCACTTCAGATTTACTGTATCCCTCTGATCGTCTTATTGACGATGAGACACAGAAATTGCATCGGAATTAAATAGAAAAGGCACAATGCCGTCTTAAGTACAAGAAGACTGACTCTTCTTGCTGACTATGTTTTGAACCATTCCTGTGACACTAGTTATAGATTCCGATTCTTCACTTCAGGTTTACTGTATCCCTTGGACCTTCCTATTGACGATGAAACACAAAAATTGCATCGGAATTAAATACAAAAGGCACAATGCACATTTAAGTACATGTAGACTGACTCTTCCTACAGTCTATGCTTTGAACCATTCATGTGACACTAGTTATAGATTCCGATGATTCACTTTAGGTTTACTGTATCCCTCTGACCTTCTTATTGATGATGAAACACAGAAATTGCATCGGAATTAAATAGAAAAGGCACAATGCCGACTTAAGTACAAGAAGAATGACTCTTCCTGCTGTCTATGTTTTGAACCATTCCTGTGACTCTAGTTATAGAATCTGATGCTTCACTTCAGGTTTACTGTATACCTCTGACCATCTTGTTGATGATGAAACACAGAATTTGCATCGGAAATAAATACAAAAGGCACAATGCCGACTCAAGTACAAGGAGACTGACTCTTCCTACTGTCTATGTTTTGAACCATTCCATGGACACTAGTTATACATTCCGATGCTTCACTTCAGATTTCCTGTATCCCTCTGATCTTCTTATTGACGATGAAACACAGAAATTGCATCGGAATTAAATAGAAAAGGCACAATGCCGACTTAAGTACAAGAAGACTGACTCTTCTTGCTGACTATGTTTTGAACCATTCCTGTGACACTAGTTATAGATTCCGATTCTTCACTTCAGGTTTACTGTATCCCTCTGACGTTCTTATTGACGATGAAACACAGAAATTGCGTCGAAATTAAATAGAAAAGGCACAATGCCGACTTAAGTTTATGAAGACTGATTCTTCCAACTGTCTATGTTTTGAATCGTTCCTGTGACACTAGTTATACATTCCGATGCTTCACTTCAGGTTTACTGTATTCCTCAGACCTTCCTTTTGACGATGAAACACAGGAATTGCATCGGAAATAGATACAAAAGGCACAATGCCGAATCAAGTAGAAGAAGACTGACTCTTCCTACTGTCTATGCTTTGAACGATTCCTGAGACACTACTTATACATTCCGATGCCTCACTTCAGGTTTACTGTATTCCTTGGACCTTCTTATTGACGATAAAACACAGAAATTGCATCGGAATTAAATACAAAAGGCACAATGCCGACTCAAGTACAAGGAGACTGACTCTTCCTACTGTCTATGTTTTGAACCATTCCATGGACACTAGTTATACATTCCGACGCTTCACTTCAGATTTACTGTATCCCTCTGATCTTCTTATTGACGATGAAACACAGAAATTGCATCGGAATTAAATAGAAAAGGCACAATGCCGACTTAAGTACAAGAAGACTGACTCTTCTTGCTGACTATGTTTTGAACCATTCCTGTGACACTAGTTATAGATTCCGATTCTTCACTTCAGGTTTACTGTATCCCTTGGACCTTCTTATTGTCGACAAAATACAGAAATTGCATCGGAATTAAATAGAAAAGGCACAATGCCGACTTAAGTACAAGAAGACTGACTCTTCTTACTGACTACGTTTTGAACCATTCCTGTGACACTAACTCTAGATTCCGATGTCTCACTTCAGGTTTACTGTATTCCTTGGACCTTATTATTGACGATAAAACATAGAAATTGCATCGGAATGAAATACTAAAGGCACAATGCCGACTTACGAACAAGAAGACTGACTCTTCCTACTGTCTATGTTTTGAACCAATCGTGTGACACTAGTTATGGATTCCGATGCTTCACTTCAGGTTTACTGTATCCCTCTGACCTTCTTGTTGACGATGAAGCACAGAAATTGCATCGGAATTAAATAGAAAAGGCACAATGCGGACTTATGTACAAGAAGACTGATTCTTCCTACAGTCTATGTTTTGAATCATTCCTGTGACACTAGTTATACATTCTGATGCTTCACTTCAGGTTTGCTGTATCCCTCTGACCTTCTTATTGACGATGAAACACAGAAATTGCATCGGAATTAAATACAATAGGCACAATGCCGACTTAAGTACGAGAAGACTGACTCTTCCTACTGTCATTGTTTCGAACCATTCCTGTGACACTAGTTATAGATTCCGTTGCTTTACCTCAGGTTTACAGTATCCCTCTGACGTTCTTATTGACGATGAAACACAGAAATTGCATTGGAAGTAAATAGAAAGGGCAAAAGCCGACTTAAGTACAAGAAGACTGACTCTTCTTACTGACTATGTTTTGAACCATTCCTGTGACACTAGTTATAGATTCCGATTCTTCACTTCAGGTTTACTGTATCTCTTGGACCTTCTTATTGACGATGAAACACAAAAAGACATCGGAATTAAATACAAAAGGCACAATGCAGACTTAAGTACATATAGACTGACTCTTCCTACTGTCTATGTTTTGAACCATTCCTTTGACACTAGTTATACATTCCGATGCATCACTTCAGATTTACTGTATCCCTCTGACCTTCTTATCGACGATGAAAAACAGAAATTGCATCGGAATTAAATAGAAAAGGCACAATTCCGACTTAAGTACAAGAAGACTGACTCTTCTTACTGACTATGTTTGAACCATTCCTGTGACACTAGTTATTGATTCCGATGCTTCACTTCAGGTTTATTGTATCCCTTGGACCTTCTTATTGACGATGAAACACCGAAATTTCATCGGAATTAAATACGAAAGACACAATGCCGACTTAAGTACAAGAAGACTGACTCTTCTTACTGACTATGTTTGAACCATTCATGTGACACCACTTATAGATTCCGATGCTTCACTTCAGGTTTACTGTATCCCTCTGACCTTCTTATTGACGATGAAACACAGAAATTGCGTCGAAATTAAATAGAAAAGGCACAATGCCGACTTAAGTACATGAAGACTGATTCTTCCAACTGTCTATGTTTTGAATCGTTCCTGTGACACTAGTTATACATTCCGATGCTTCACTTCAGGTTTACTGTATCCCTCAGACCTTCCTTTTGACGATGAAACACAGGAATTGCATCGGAAATAGATACAAAAGGCACAATGCCGAATCAAGTAGAAGAAGACTGACTCTTCCTACTGTCTATGCTTTGAACGATTCCTGAGACACTACTTATACATTCCGTTGCCTCACTTCAGGTTTACTGTATTCCTTGGACCTTCTTATTGACGATAAAACACAGAAATTGCATCGGAATTAAATACAAAAGGCACAATGCCGACTCAAGTACAAGGAGACTGACTCTTCCTACTGTCTATGTTTTGAACCATTCCATGGACACTAGTTATACATTCCGATGCTTCACTTCAGATTTACTGTATCCCTCTGAGCTTCTTATTGACGATGAGACACAGAAATTGCATCGGAATTAAATAGAAAAGGCACAATGCCGTCTTAAGTACAAGAAGACTGACTCTTCTTGCTGACTATGTTTTGAACCATTCCTGTGACACTAGTTATAGATTCCGATTCTTCACTTCAGGTTTACTGTATCCCTTGGACCTTCCTATTGACGATGAATCACAAAAATTGCATCGGAATTAAATACAAAAGGCACAATGCACATTTAAGTACATGTAGACTGACTCTTCCTACTGTCTATGCTTTGAACCATTCATGTGACACTAGTTATAGATTCCGATGATTCACTTTAGGTTTACTGTATCCCTCTGACCTTCTTATTGATGATGAAACACAGAAATTGCATCGGAATTAAATAGAAAAGGCACAATGCCGACTTAAGTACAAGAAGAATGACTCTTCCTGCTGTCTATGTTTTGAACCATTCCTGTGACTCTAGTTATAGAATCTGATGCTTCACTTCAGGTTTACTGTATACCTCTGACCATCTTGTTGATGATGAAACACAGAATTTGCATCGGAAATAAATACAAAAGGCACAATGCCGACTCAAGTACAAGGAGACTGACTCTTCCTACTGTCTATGTTTTGAACCATTCCATGGACACTAGTTATACATTCCGATGCTTCACTTCAGATTTACTGTATCCCTCTGACCTTCTTATTGACGATGAAACACAGAGATTGCGTCGGAATTAAATAGAAAAGGCACAATGCCGACTTAAGTACAAGAAGACTGACTCTTCTTACTGTCTATGTTTGAACCATTCCTGTGACACTAGTTATAGATTACGATGCTTCACTTCATGTTTGCTGTATCCCTCTGAGCTTCTTATTGACGATGAAACACAGAAATTGCATCGGAAATAAATACAAAAGGCACAATGCCGAAGCAAGTAGAAGAAGACTGACTCTTCCTACTGTCTATGCTTTGAGCGATTCCTGTGACACTAGTTATACATTCCGATGCTTCACTTCAGGTTTACTGTATCCCTCTGACCTTCTTATTGACGATGAAACGCAGAAATTGCATCGGAATTAAACACAAAAGGCAGAATGCCAACTTAAGTACGAGTAGACTGACTCTTCTTACTGTCTATGTTTTGAACCATTCCTGTGACACTAGTTATAGATCCTGATGCTTCACTTCAGGTTTACTGTATCCCTCTGACCTTCTTATAGACGATGAAACACAGAAATTGCATCGGAATTAAATAGAAAAGGCACAATGCCGACTTAAGTACAAGAAGAAGGACTCTTTCTACTGTCTATGTTTTGAACCATTCCTGTGACACTAGTTATAGATTCCGATGCTACACTTCAGGTTTACTGTATCCCTGTGACCTTCTTATTGACGATGAAACACTAAAATTGCATTGGAAGTAAATAGAAAAGGCACAATGCCGACTTAAGTACAAGAGGACTGCCTCTTCTTACTGACTATGTTTTGAACCATTCCTGTGACACTAGTTATAGATTCCGATTCTTCACTTCAGGTTTACTGTATCCCTTGGACCTTCTTATTGACGATGAAACACAAAAATTGCATCGGAATTAAATTCAAAAGGCACAGTGCCGACTTAAGTACATGTAGACTGACTCTTCCTACTGTCTATGTCTTGAACCATTCTTGTGACACTAGTTATAGATTCCGATGCTTCACTTCAGGTTTAATGTATCCCTTGGACCTTCTTATTGACGATGAACACCGAAATTTCATCGGAATTATATACGAAAGACACAATGCCGACTTAAGTACAAGAAGACTGACTCTTCTTACTGACTATGTTTGAACCATTCCTGTGACACCACTTATAGATTCCGATGCTTCACTTCAGGTTTACTGTATCCCTCTGACCTTCTTATTGACGATGAAACACAGAAATGGCATCGGAATTAAATAGAAAAGTCACAATGCCGACATAAGAACAAGAAGACTGACTCTTCCTACTGTCTATGTTTTGAACCATTCCATTGACACTAGTTATAGATTCCGTTGCTTCACTTCAGGTTTACTGAATCCCTCTGACCTTCTTATTGACGATGAAACACAGAAATTGCATCGGAAATAAATAGAAAAGGCACAATGG
Organism: Schistocerca americana; assembly: GCF_021461395.2. Classification (NCBI taxonomy): domain Eukaryota; kingdom Metazoa; phylum Arthropoda; class Insecta; order Orthoptera; family Acrididae; genus Schistocerca; species Schistocerca americana. The sequence goes on from NC_060130.1 coordinate 22,296,927, forward strand.
CAACTTAAGTACAAGAATACTGACTCTTCTTACTGACTATGTTTTGAACCATTCCTGTGACACTAGTTATAGATTCCGATTCTGCACTTCAGGTTTACTGTATCCCTTGGAACTTCTTATTGACGATGAAACACAAAAATTGCATCGGAATTAAATACAAAAGGCACAATGCTGACTTAAGTACATGTAGACTGACTCTTCCTACTGTCTATGTTTTGTACCATTCCTGTGACACTAGTTATAGATTCCGATGATTCACTTCAGGTTTACTGTATCCCTTTGACTTTCTTATTGATGATGAAACACCGAAATTGCATCGGAAACAAATACAAAAGGCACAATGCCGACTCAAGTACAAGGAGAGTGACTCTTCCTACTGTCTATGTTTTGAACCATTCCTTTGACATTAGTTATATATTCCGATGCTTCACTTCAGATTTACTTTATCCCTTTGACTTTCTTATTGACGATGAAACGCCGAAATTTCATCGGAATTAAATACGAAAGACACAGTGCCGACTTAAGTACAAGAAGACTGACTCTTCTTACTGACTATGTTTGAACCATTCCTGTGACACCACTTATAGATTCCGATGCTTTACTTTAGGTTTACTGTATTCCTTGGACCTTATTATTGATGATAAAACACAGAAATTGCATCGGAATTAAATACAAAAGGCACAATGCCGAATCAAGTAGAAGAAGACTGACTCTTCCTACTGTCTATGCTTTGAACGATTCCTGTGACACTAGTTATACATTCCGATGCCTCACTTCAGGTTTACTGTATCCCTCTGGCCTTCGTATTGACGATGAAACACAGAAATGGCATCGGAATTAAATAGAAAAGTCACAATGCCGACTTAAGAACAAGAAGACAGACTCTTAATACTGTCTATGTTTTGAACCATTCCAGTGACACTAGTTATAGATTCCGTTGCTTCACTTCAGGTTTACTGTATCTCTCTGACCTTCTTATTGACGATGAAACACAGAAATTGCATCGGAAATAAATAGAAAAGGCACAATGGCGACTTAAGTACAAGAAGACTGACTCTTCTTACTGACTATGTTTTGAACCATTCCTGTGACACTAGTTATAGATTCCGATTCTGCACTTCAGGTGTACTGCATCCCTTGGACCTTCTTATTGTCGACAAAATACAGAAATTGCATCGGAATTAAATAGAAAAGCACAATGCCGACTTAAGTACAAGAAGACTGACTCTTCTTACTGACTACGTTTTGAACCATTCCTGTGACACTAGTTATATATTCCGATGCCCCACTTCAGGTTTACTGTATTCCTTGGACCTTATTATTGACGATAAAACACAGAAATTGCATCGGAATTAATTACAAAAGGCACAATGCCGACTTAGGAACAAGAAGACTGACTCTTCCTACTGTCTATGCTTTGAACCAATCGTGAGACACTAGTTATGGATTCCGATGCTTCACTTCAGGTTTACTGTATACCTCTGACCTTCTTGTTGACGATGAAGCACAGAAATTGCATCGGAATTAAATAGAAAAGGCACAATGCACACTTAAGTACAAGAAGACTGATTCTTCCTACAGTCTATGTTTTGAATCATTCCTGTGACACTAGTTATACATTCTGATGCTTCACTTCAGGTTTGCTGTATCCCTCTGACCTTCTTATTGACGATGAAACACAGAAATTGCATCGGAATTAAATACAATAGGCACAATGCCGACTTAAGTACGAGAGGACTGACTCTTCCTACTGTCATTGTTTTGAACCATTCCTGTGACACTAGTTATAGATTCCGTTGCTTCACTTCAGGTTTACTGTATCCCTCTGACGTTCTTATTGACGATGAAACACAGAAATTGCATTGGAAGTAAATAGAAAAGGCACAATGCCGACTTAAGTACAAGAAGACTGACTCTTCTTACTGACTATGTTTTGAACCATTCCTGTGACACTAGTTATAGATTCCGATGCCTCACATCAGGTTTACTGTATTCCTTGGACCTTCTTATTGACGATGAAACACAGAAATTGCATCGGAATTAAATACAGAGGGAACAATGCCGACTTAAGTACAAGAAGACTGACTCTTCCTACTGTCTATGTTTTGAACCAATCCTGTGACACTAGTTATGAATTCCGATGCTTCACTTCAGGTTTACTGTATCCCTCTCACCTTCTTATTGACGATGAAACACAGAAATTGCGTCGGAATTAAATAGAAAAGGCACAATGCCGACTTAAGTACATGAAGACTGATTCTTCCAACTGTCTATGATTTGAATCATTCCTGTGACACTAGTTATACATTCCGATGCTTCACTTCAGGTTTACTGTATCCCTCAGACCTTCCTTTTGACGATGAAACACAGGAATTGCATCGGAAATAGATACAAAAGGCACAATGCCGAATCAAGTAGAAGAAGACTGACTCTTCCTACTGTCTATGCTTTGAACGATTCCTGAGACACTACTTATACATTCCGATGCCTCACTTCAGGTTTACTGTATTCCTTGGACCTTCTTATTGACGATAAAACACAGAAATTGCATCGAAATTAAATAGAAAAGGCACAATGCCGACTTAAGTACAAGAAGACTGACTCTTCTTACTGACTACGTTTTGAACCATTCCTGTGACACTAGTTCTAGATTCCGATGTCTCACTTCAGGTTTACTGTATTCCTTGGACCTTATTATTGACGATAAAACACAGAAATTGCATCGGAATTAAATACAAAAGGCACAATGCCGACCTACGAACAAGAAGACTGACTCTTCCTACTGTCTATGTTTCGAACCAATCGTGTGACACTAGTTATGGATTCCGATGCTTCACTTCAGGTTTACTGTATCCCTCTGACCTTCTTGTTGACGATGAAGCACAGAAATTGCATCGGAATTAAATAGAAAAGGCACAATGCCGACTTAAGTACAAGAAGACTGATTCTTCCTACAGTCTATGTTTTGAATCATTCCTGTGACACTAGTTATACATTCTGATGCTTCACTTCAGGTTTGCTGTATCCCTCTGACCTTCTTATTGACGATGAAACACAGAAATTGCATCGGAATTAAATACAATAGGCACAATGCCGACTTAAGTACGAGAAGACTGACTCTTCCTACTGTCATTGTTTTGAACCATTCCTGTGACACTAGTTATAGATTCCGTTGCTTTACTTCAGGTTTACAGTATCCCTCTGACGTTCTTATTGACGATGAAACACAGAAATTGCATTGGAAGTAAATAGAAAGGGCACAATGCCGACTTAAGTACAAGAAGACTGACTCTTCTTACTGACTATGTTTTGAACCATTCCTGTGACACTAGTTATAGATTCCGATTCTTCACTTCAGGTTTACTGTATCTCTTGGACCTTCTTATTGACGATGAAACACAAAAAGACATCGGAATTAAATACAAAAGGCACAATGCAGACTTAAGTACATATAGACTGACTCTTCCTACTGTCTATGTTTTGAACCATTCCTTTGACACTAGTTATACATTCCGATGCATCACTTCAGATTTACTGTATCCCTCTGACCTTCTTATTGACGATGAAACACAGAAATTGCATCGGAATTAAATAGAAAAGGCACAATTCCGACTTAAGTACAAGAAGACTGACTCTTCTTACTGACTATGTTTGAACCATTCCTGTGACACTAGTTATTGATTCCGATGCTTCACTTCAGGTTTGTTGTATCCCTTGGACATTCTTATTGACGATGAAACACCGAAATTTCATCGGAATTAAATACGAAAGACACAATGCCGACTTAAGTACAAGAGGACTGACTCTTCTTACTGACTATGTTTGAACCATTCATGTGACACCACTTATAGATTCCGATGCTTCACTTCAGGTTTACTGTATCCCTCTGACCTTCTTATTGACGATGAAACACAGAGATTGAATCGGAATTAAATAGAAAAGGCACAATGCCGACATAAGTAGAAGAAGACTGACTGTTCTTACTGCCTATGTTATGAACCATTTCTGTGACACTAGTTATAGAATCCGATGCTTCACTTCAGGTGTACTGCATCCCTTGGACCTTCTTAGTGCCGATAAAACACAGAAATTGCATGGGAATTAAATAGAAAAGGCACAATGCCGACATAAGTACAAGAAGACGGACTCTTCTTACTGACTATGTTTTGAACCATTCCTGTGACACTAGTTATAGATTCCGATGCCTCACATCAGGTTTACTGTATTCCTTGGAACTTCGTATTGACGATGAAACACAGAAATTGCATCGGAATTAAATACAGAGGGCACAATGCCGACTTAAGTACAAGAAGACTGACTCTTCCTACTGTCTATGTTTTGAACCAAGCCTGTGACACTAGTTATGAATTCCGATGCTTCACTTCAGGTTTACTGTATCCCTCTGACGTTCTTATTGACGATGAAACACAGAAATTGCGTCGAAATTAAATAGAAAAGGCACAATGCCGACTTAAGTACATGAAGACTGATTCTTCCAACTGTCTATGTTCTGAATCGTTCCTGTGACACTAGTTATACATTCCGATGCTTCACTTCAGGTTTACTGTATCCCTCAGACCTTCCTTTTGACGATGAAACACAGGAATTGCATCGGAAATAGATACAAAAGGCACAATGCCGAATCAAGTAGAAGAAGACTAACTCTTCCTACTGTCTATGCTTTGAGCGATTCCTGTGACACTAGTTATACATTCCGATGCTTCACTTCAGGTTTACTGTATCCCTCTGACCTTCTTATTGACGATGAAACGCAGAAATTGCATCGGAATTAAATACAAAAGGCACAATGCCGACTTAAGTACAAGAAGACTGACTCTTCCTACTGTCTATCATTTGAACCATTCCTGTGACACTAGTTATAGATTCCGATGCTTCGCCTCAGGTTTACTGTATCCATCTGACCTTCTTATTGACGATGAAACACAGAAATTGCATCGGAATTAAATAGAAAAGGCACAATGCCGACTTAAATACAAGAAGACTGACTCTTCCTACTGTCTACGTTTTGAGTCATTCCTGTAACACTAGTTATAGATTCCGATGCCTCACATCACGTTTACTGTATCCCTCTGAATTTCTTGTTGACGATGAAACACAGAAATTGCATCGGAATTAAACACAAAAGGCAGAATGCCAACTTAAGTACGAGTAGACTGACTCTTCTTACTGTCTATGTTTTGAACCATTCCTGTGACACTAGTTATAGATCCTGATGCTTCACTTCAGGTTTACTGTATCCCTCTGACCTTCTTATTGACGATGAAACACAGAAATGGCATCGGAATTAAATAGAAAAGTCACAATGCCGACATAAGAACAAGAAGACTGACTCTTCCTACTGTCTATGTTTTGAACCATTCCATTGACACTAGTTATAGATTCCGTTGCTTCACTTCAGGTTTACTGAATCCCTCTGACCTTCTTATTGACGATGAAACACAGAAATTGCATCGGAAATAAATAGAAAAGGCACAATGGCGACTTAAGTACAAGAAGACTGACTCTTCTTACTGACTATGTTTTGAACCATTCCTGTGACACTAGTTATAGATTCCGATTCTGCACTTCAGGTTTACTGTATCCCTTGGAACTTCTTATTGACGATGAAACACAAAAATTGCGTCGGAATTAAATACAAAAGGCACAATGCTGACTTAAGTACATGTAGACTGACTCTTCCTACTGTCTATGTTTTGTACCATTCCTCTGACACTAGTTATAGATTCCGATGATTCACTTTAGGTTTACTGTATCCCTTTGACTTTCTTATTGATGATGAAACACCGAAATTGCATCGGAAATAAATACAAAAGGCACAATGCCGACTCAAGTACAAGGAGAGTGACTCTTCCTACTGTCTATGTTTTGAACCATTCCTTTGACATTAGTTATATATTCCGATGCTTCACTACAGATTTACTGTATCCCTTTGACTTTCTTATTGACGATGAAACACCGAAATTTCATCGGAATTAAATACGAAAGACACAGTGCCGACTTAAGTACAAGAAGACTTACTCTTCTTACTGACTATGTTTGAACCGTTCCTGTGACACCACTTATAGATTCCGATGCTTTACTTTAGGTTTACTGTATTCCTTGGCCCTTATTATTGATGATAAAACACAGAAATTGCATCGGAATTAAATACAAAAGGCACAATGCCGAATCAAGTAGAAGAAGACTGACTCTTCCTACTGTCTATGCTTTGAACGATTCCTGTGACACTAGTTATACATTCCGATGCCTCACTTCAGGTTTACTGTATCCCTCTGGCCTTCGTATTGACGATGAAACACAGAAATGGCATCGGAATTAAATAGAAAAGTCACAATGCCGACTTAAGAACAAGAAGACTGACTCTTAATACTGTCTATGTTTTGAACCATTCCAGTGACACTAGTTATAGATTCCGTTGCTTCACTTCAGGTTTACTGTATCCCTCTGACCTTCTTATTGACGATGAAACACAGAAATTGCATCGGAAATAAATAGAAAAGGCACAATGGCGACTTAAGTACAAGAAGACTGACTCTTCTTACTGACTATGTTTTGAACCATTCCTGTGACACTAGTTATAGATTCCGATTCTGCACTTCAGGTGTACTGCATCCCTTGGACCTTCTTATTGTCGACAAAATACAGAAATTGCATCGGAATTAAATAGAAAAGCACAATGCCGACTTAAGTACAAGAAGACTGACTCTTCTTACTGACTACGTTTTGAACCATTCCTGTGACACTAGTTATAGATTCCGATGCCCCACTTCAGGTTTACTGTATTCCTTGGACCTTATTATTGACGATAAAACACAGAAATTGCATCGGAATTAATTACAAAAGGCACAATGCCGACTTAGGAACAAGAAGACTGACTCTTCCTACTGTCTATGCTTTGAACCAATCGTGAGACACTAGTTATGGATTCCGATGCTTCACTTCAGGTTTACTGTATACCTCTGACCTTCTTGTTGACGATGAAGCACAGAAATTGCATCGGAATTAAATAGAAAAGGCACAATGCACACTTAAGTACAAGAAGACTGATTCTTCCTACAGTCTATGTTTTGAATCATTCCTGTGACACTAGTTATACATTCTGATGCTTCACTTCAGGTTTGCTGTATCCCTCTGACCTTCTTATTGACGATGAAACACAGAAATTGCATCGGAATTAAATACAATAGGCACAATGCCGACTTAAGTACGAGAAGACTGACTCTTCCTACTGTCATTGTTTTGAACCATTCCTGTGACACTAGTTATAGATTCCGTTGCTTCACTTCAGGTTTACTGTATCCCTCTGACGTTCTTATTGACGATGAAACACAGAAATTGCATTGGAAGTAAATAGAAAAGGCACAATGCCGACTTAAGTACAAGAAGACTGACTCTTCTTACTGACTATGTTTTGAACCATTCCTGTGACACTAGTTATAGATTCCGCTGCCTCACATCAGGTTTACTGTATTCCTTGGACCTTCTTATTGTCGATGAAACACAGAAATTGCATCGGAATTAAATACAGAGGGCACAATGCCGACTTATGTACAAGAAGACTGACTCTTCCTACTGTCTATGTTTTGAACCATTCCATTGACACTAGTTATAGATTCCGTTGCTTCACTTCAGGTTTACTGAATCCCTCTGACCTTCTTATTGACGATGAAACACAGAAATTGCATCGGAAATAAATAGAAAAGGCACAATGGCGACTTAAGTACAAGAAGACTGACTCTTCTTACTGACTATGTTTTGAACCTTTCCTGTGACACTAGTTATAGATTCCGATTCTGCACTTCAGGTTTACTGTATCCCTTGGAACTTCTTATTGACGATGAAACACAAAAATTGCGTCGGAATTAAATACAAAAGGCACAATGCTGACTTAAGTACATGTAGACTGACTCTTCCTACTGTCTATGTTTTGTACCATTCCTCTGACACTAGTTATAGATTCCGATGATTCACTTTAGGTTTACTGTATCCCTTTGACTTTCTTATTGATGATGAAACACCGAAATTGCATCGGAAATAAATACAAAAGGCACAATGCCGACTCAAGTACAAGGAGAGTGACTCTTCCTACTGTCTATGATTTGAACCATTCCTTTGACATTAGTTATATATTCCGATGCTTCACTACAGATTTACTGTATCCCTTTGACTTTCTTATTGACGATGAAACACCGAAATTTCATCGGAATTAAATACGAAAGACACAGTGCCGACTTAAGTACAAGAAGACTTACTCTTCTTACTGACTATGTTTGAACCATTCCTGTGACACCACTTATAGATTCCGATGCTTTACTTTAGGTGTACTGTATTCCTTGGCCCTTATTATTGATGATAAAACACAGAAATTGCATCGGAATTAAATACAAAAGGCACAATGCCGAATCAAGTAGAAGAAGACTGACTCTTCCTACTGTCTATGCTTTGAACGATTCCTGTGACACTAGTTATACATTCCGATGCCTCACTTCAGGTTTACTGTATCCCTCTGGCCTTCGTATTGACGATGAAACACAGAAATGGCATCGGAATTAAATAGAAAAGTCACAATGCCGACTTAAGAACAAGAAGACTGACTCTTAATACTGTCTATGTTTTGAACCATTCCAGTGACACTAGTTATAGATTCCGTTGCTTCACTTCAGGTTTACTGTATCCCTCTGACCTTCTTATTGACGATGAAACACAGAAATTGCATCGGAAATAAATAGAAAAGGCACAATGGCGACTTAAGTACAAGAAGACTGACTCTTCTTACTGACTATGTTTTGAACCATTCCTGTGACACTAGTTATAGATTCCGATTCTGCACTTCAGGTGTACTGCATCCCTTGGACCTTCTTATTGTCGACAAAATACGGAAATTGCATCGATATTAAATAGAAAAGCACAATGCCGACTTAAGTACAAGAAGACTGACTCTTCTTACTGACTACGTTTTGAACCATTCCTGTGACACTAGTTATAGATTCCGATGCCCCACTTCAGGTTTACTGTATTCCTTGGACCTTATTATTGACGATAAAACACAGAAATTGCATCGGAATTAATTACAAAAGGCACAATGCCGACTTAGGAACAAGAAGACTGACTCTTCCTACTGTCTATGCTTTGAACCAATCGTGAGACACTAGTTATGGATTCCGATGCTTCACTTCAGGTTTACTGTATACCTCTGACGTTCTTGTTGACGATGAAGCACAGAAATTGCATCGGAATTAAATAGAAAAGGCACAATGCACACTTAAGTACAAGAAGACTGATTCTTCCTACAGTCTATGTTTTGAATCATTCCTGTGACACTAGTTATACATTCTGATGCTTCACTTCAGGTTTGCTGTATCCCTCTGACCTTCTTATTGACGATGAAACACAGAAATTGCATCGGAATTAAATACAATAGGCACAATGCCGACTTAAGTACGAGAAGACTGACTCTTCCTACTGTCATTGTTTTGAACCATTCCTGTGACACTAGTTATAGATTCCGTTGCTTCACTTCAGGTTTACTGTATCCCTCTGACGTTCTTATTGACGATGAAACACAGAAATTGCATTGGAAGTAAATAGAAAAGGCACAATGCCGACTTAAGTACAAGAAGACTGACTCTTCTTACTGACTATGTTTTGAACCATTCCTGTGACACTAGTTATAGATTCCGATGCCTCACATCAGGTTTACTGTATTCCTTGGACCTTCTTATTGACGATGAAACACAGAAATTGCATCGGAATTAAATACAGAGGGCACAATGCCGACTTAAGTACAAGAAGACTGACTCTTCCTACTGTCTATGTTTTGAACCAATCCTGTGACACTAGTTATGAATTCCGATGCTTCACTTCAGGTTTACTGTATCCCTCTCACCTTCTTATTGACGATGAAACACAGAAATTGCGTCGGAATTAAATAGAAAAGGCACAATGCCGACTTAAGTACATGAAGACTGATTCTTCCAACTGTCTATGATTTGAATCATTCCTGTGACACTAGTTATACATTCCGATGCTTCACTTCAGGTTTACTGTATCCCTCAGACCTTCCTTTTGACGATGAAACACAGGAATTGCATCGGAAATAGATACAAAAGGCACAATGCCGAATCAAGTAGAAGAAGACTGACTCTTCCTACTGTCTATGCTTTGAACGATTCCTGAGACACTACTTATACATTCCGATGCCTCACTTCAGGTTTACTGTATTCCTTGGACCTTCTTATTGACGATAAAACACAGAAATTGCATCGAAATTAAATAGAAAAGGCACAATGCCGACTTAAGTACAAGAAGACTGACTCTTCTTACTGACTACGTTTTGAACCATTCCTGTGACACTAGTTCTAGATTCCGATGTCTCACTTCAGGTTTACTGTATTCCTTGGACCTTATTATTGACGATAAAACACAGAAATTGCATCGGAATTAAATACAAAAGGCACAATGCCGACCTACGAACAAGAAGACTGACTCTTCCTACTGTCTATGTTTCGAACCAATCGTGTGACACTAGTTATGGATTCCGATGCTTCACTTCAGGTTTACTGTATCCCTCTGACCTTCTTGTTGACGATGAAGCACAGAAATTGCATCGGAATTAAATAGAAAAGGCACAATGCCGACTTAAGTACAAGAAGACTGATTCTTCCTACAGTCTATGTTTTGAATCATTCCTGCGACACTAGTTATACATTCTGATGCTTCACTTCAGGTTTGCTGTATCCCTCTGACCTTCTTATTGACGATGAAACACAGAAATTGCATCGGAATTAAATACAATAGGCACAATGCCGACTTAAGTACGAGAAGACTGACTCTTCCTACTGTCATTGTTTTGAACCATTCCTGTGACACTAGTTATAGATTCCGTTGCTTTACTTCAGGTTTACAGTATCCCTCTGACGTTCTTATTGACGATGAAACACAGAAATTGCATTGGAAGTAAATAGAAAGGGCACAATGCCGACTTAAGTACAAGAAGACTGACTCTTCTTACTGACTATGTTTTGAACCATTCCTGTGACACTAGTTATAGATTCCGATTCTTCACTTCAGGTTTACTGTATCTCTTGGACCTTCTTATTGACGATGAAACACAAAAAGACATCGGAATTAAATACAAAAGGCACAATGCAGACTTAAGTACATATAGACTGACTCTTCCTACTGTCTATGTTTTGAACCATTCCTTTGACACTAGTTATACATTCCGATGCATCACTTCAGATTTACTGTATCCCTCTGACCTTCTTATTGACGATGAAACACAGAAATTGCATCGGAATTAAATAGAAAAGGCACAATTCCGACTTAAGTACAAGAAGACTGACTCTTCTTACTGACTATGTTTGAACCATTCCTGTGACACTAGTTATTGATTCCGATGCTTCACTTCAGGTTTGTTGTATCCCTTGGACATTCTTATTGACGATGAAACACCGAAATTTCATCGGAATTAAATACGAAAGACACAATGCCGACTTAAGTACAAGAAGACTGACTCTTCTTACTGACTATGTTTGAACCATTCATGTGACACCACTTATAGATTCCTATGCTTCACTTCAGGTTTACTGTATCCCTCTGACCTTCTTATTGACGATGAAACACAGAGATTGAATCGGAATTAAATAGAAAAGGCACAATGCCGACATAAGTAGAAGAAGACTGACTGTTCTTACTGCCTATGTTATGAACCGTTTCTGTGACACTAGTTATAGAATCCGATGCTTCACTTCAGGTGTACTGCATCCCTTGGACCTTCTTAGTGCCGATAAAACACAGAAATTGCATGGGAATTAAATAGAAAAGGCACAATGCCGACTTAAGTACAAGAAGACGGACTCTTCTTACTGACTATGTTTTGAACCATTCCTGTGACACTAGTTATAGATTCCGATGCCTCACATCAGGTTTACTGTATTCCTTGGAACTTCGTATTGACGATGAAACACAGAAATTGCATCGGAATTAAATACAGAGGGCACAATGCCGACTTAAGTACAAGAAGACTGACTCTTCCTACTGTCTATGTTTTGAACCAAGCCTGTGACACTAGTTATGAATTCCGATGCTTCACTTCAGGTTTACTGTATCCCTCTGACGTTCTTATTGACGATGAAACACAGAAATTGCGTCGAAATTAAATAGAAAAGGCACAATGCCGACTTAAGTACATGAAGACTGATTCTTCCAACTGTCTATGTTTTGAATCGTTCCTGTGACACTAGTTATACATTCCGATGCTTCACTTCAGGTTTACTGTATCCCTCAGACCTTCCTTTTGACGATGAAACACAGGAATTGCATCGGAAATAGATACAAAAGGCACAATGCCGAATCAAGTAGAAGAAGACTGACTCTTCCTACTGTCTATGCTTTGAGCGATTCCTGTGACACTAGTTATACATTCCGATGCTTCACTTCAGGTTTACTGTATCGCTCTGACCTTCTTATTGACGATGAAACGCAGAAATTGCATCGGAATTAAATACAAAAGGCACAATGCCGACTTAAGTACAAGAAGACTGACTCTTCCTACTGTCTATCATTTGAACCATTCCTGTGACACTAGTTATAGATTCCGATGCTTCGCCTCAGGTTTACTGTATCCATCTGACCTTCTTATTGACGATGAAACACAGAAATTGCATCGGAATTAAATAGAAAAGGCACAATGCCGACTTAAATACAAGAAGACTGACTCATCCTACTGTCTACGTTTTGAGTCATTCCTGTAACACTAGTTATAGATTCCGATGCCTCACATCACGTTTACTGTATCCCTCTGAATTTCTTGTTGACGATGAAACACAGAAATTGCATCGGAATTAAACACAAAAGGCAGAATGCCAACTTAAGTACGAGTAGACTGACTCTTCTTACTGTCTATGTTTTGAACCATTCCTGTGACACTAGTTATAGATCCTGATGCTTCACTTCAGGTTTACTGTATCCCTCTGACCTTCTTATTGACGATGAAACACAGAAATGGCATCGGAATTAAATAGAAAAGTCACAATGCAGACATAAGAACAAGAAGACTGACTCTTCCTACTGTCTATGTTTTGAACCATTCCATTGACACTAGTTATAGATTCCGTTGCTTCACTTCAGGTTTACTGAATCCCTCTGACCTTCTTATTGACGATGAAACACAGAAATTGCATCGGAAATAAATAGAAAAGGCACAATGGCGACTTAAGTACAAGAAGACTGACTCTTCTTACTGACTATGTTTTGAACCATTCCTGTGACACTAGTTATAGATTCCGATTCTGCACTTCAGGTTTACTGTATCCCTTGGAACTTCTTATTGACGATGAAACACAAAAATTGCGTCGGAATTAAATACAAAAGGCACAATGCTGACTTAAGTACATGTAGACTGACTCTTCCTACTGTCTATGTTTTGTACCATTCCTCTGACACTAGTTATAGATTCCGATGATTCACTTTAGGTTTACTGTATCCCTTTGACTTTCTTATTGATGATGAAACACCGAAATTGCATCGGAAATAAATACAAAAGGCACAATGCCGACTCAAGTACAAGGAGAGTGACTCTTCCTACTGTCTATGTTTTGAACCATTCCTTTGACATTAGTTATATATTCCGATGCTTCACTACAGATTTACTGTATCCCTTTGACTTTCTTATTGACGATGAAACACCGAAATTTCATCGGAATTAAATACGAAAGACACAGTGCCGACTTAAGTACAAGAAGACTTACTCTTCTTACTGACTATGTTTGAACCATTCCTGTGACACCACTTATAGATTCCGATGCTTTACTTTAGGTTTACTGTATTCCTTGGCCCTTATTATTGATGATAAAACACAGAAATTGCATCGGAATTAAATACAAAAGGCACAATGCCGAATCAAGTAGAAGAAGACTGACTCTTCCTACTGTCTATGCTTTGAACGATTCCTGTGACACTAGTTATACATTCCGATGCCTCACTTCAGGTTTACTGTATCCCTCTGGCCTTCGTATTGACGATGAAACACAGAAATGGCATCGGAATTAAATAGAAAAGTCACAATGCCGACTTAAGAACAAGAAGACTGACTCTTAATACTGTCTATGTTTTGAGCCATTCCAGTGACACTAGTTATAGATTCCGTTGCTTCACTTCAGGTTTACTGTATCCCTCTGACCTTCTTATTGACGATGAAACACAGAAATTGCATCGGAAATAAATAGAAAAGGGACAATGGCGTCTTAAGTACAAGAAGACTGACTCTTCTTACTGACTATGTTTTGAACCATTCCTGTGACACTAGTTATAGATTCCGATTCTTCACTTCAGGTGTACTGCATCCCTTGGACCTTCTTATTGTCGACAAAATACAGAAATTGCATCGGAATTAAATAGAAAAGCACAATGCCGACTTAAGTACAAGAAGACTGACTCTTCTTACTGACTACGTTTTGAACCATTCCTGTGACACTAGTTATAGATTCCGATGCCCCACTTCAGGTTTACTGTATTCCTTGGACCTTATTATTGACGATAAAACACAGAAATTGCATCGGAATTAATTACAAAAGGCACAATGCCGACTTAGGAACAAGAAGACTGACTCTTCCTACTGTCTATGCTTTGAACCAATCGTGAGACACTAGTTATGGATTCCGATGCTTCACTTCAGGTTTAATGTATACCTCTGACCTTCTTGTTGACGATGAAGCACAGAAATTGCATCGGAATTAAATAGAAAAGGCACAATGAAGACTTAAGTGCAAGAAGACTGATTCTTCCTACAGTCTATGTTTTGAATCATTCCTGTGACACTAGTTATACATTCTGATGCTTCACTTCAGGTTTGCTGTATCCCTCTGACCTTCTTATTGACGATGAAACACAGAAATTGCATCGGAATTAAATACAATAGGCACAATGCCGACTTAAGTACGAGAAGACTGACTCTTCCTACTGTCATTGTTTTGAACCATTCCTGTGACACTAGTTATAGATTCCGTTGCTTCACTTCAGGTTTACTGTATCCCTCTGACGTTCTTATTGACGATGAAACACAGAAATTGCGTCGGAATTAAATAGAAAAGGCACAATGCCGACTTAAGTACATGAAGACTGATTCTTCCAACTGTCTATGTTTTGAATCGTTCCTGTGACACTAGTTATACATTCCTTTTGACGATGAAACACAGGAATTGCATCGGAAATAGATACAAAAGGCACAATGCCGAATCAAGTAGAAGAAGACTGACTCTTCCTACTGTCTATGCTTTGAACGATTCCTGAGACACTACTTATACATTCCGATGCCTCACTTCAGGTTTACTGTATTCCTTGGCCCTTCTTATAGACGATAAAACAAAGAAATTGCATCGGAATTAAATACAAAAGGCACAATGTCGACTTAAGAACAAGAAGACTGACTCTTCCTACTGTCTATGATTTGAACCAATCGTGTGACACTAGTTATGGATTCCGATGCTTCACTTCAGGTTTACTGTATCCCTCTGACCTTCTTGTTGACGATGAAACACAGAAATTGCATCGGAATTAAATAGAAAAGGCACAATGCCGACATAAGTACATGAAGACTGATTCTTCCTACCGTCTATGTTTTGAATCATTCCTGTGACACTAGTTATACATTCCGATGCTTCACTTCAGCTTTGCTGTATCCCTCTGACCTTCTTATTGACGATGAAGCACAGAAATTGCATCGGAATTAAATACAAAAGGCACAATGCCGACTTAAGTACGACAAGACTGACTCTTCCTACTGTCTATGTTTTGAACCATTCCTGTGACACTAGTTATAGATTCCGTTGCTTCACTTCAGGTTTACTGTATCCCTCTGACTTTCTTATTGACGATGAAACACAGAAATTGCATCGGAAGTAAATAGAAAAGGCACAATGCCGACTTAAGTACAAGAAGACTGACTCTTCTTGCTGACTATGTTTTGAACCCTTCCTGTGACACTAGTTATAGATTCCGATTCTTCACTACAGGTTTACTGTATCCCTTGGACCTTCCTATTGACGATGAAACACAAAAATTGCATCGGAATTAAATACAAAAGGCACAATGCACATTTAAGTACATGTAGACTGACTCTTCCTACTGTCTATGCTTTGAACCATTCATGTGACACTAGTTATAGATTCCGATGATTCACTTTAGGTTTACTGTATCCCTCTGACCTTCTTATTGATGATGAAACACAGAAATTGCATCGGAATTAAATAGAAAAGGCACAATGCCGACTTAAGTACAAGAAGAATGACTCTTCCTGCTGTCTATGTTTTGAACCATTCCTGTGACACTAGTTATAGAATCTGATGCTTCACTTCAGGTTTACTGTATCCCTTGGACCTTCTTATTAATGATGAAACACAGAAATTGCATCGGAATTAAATACTAAATGCACAATTCCGTCATAAGTACACGAAGACTGACTCTTCTTACTGTCTCTGCATTGAACCGTTCCCGTGACACTAGTTATAGATTCCGATGCTTCACTCCAGGTTTACTGTATCCCTTGGACCTTCTTATTGATGATGAAACACAGAAATTGCATCGGAATTAAATAGAAAAGGCACAATGCCGACTTAAGTACCAGAAGACTGACTCTTCTTATTGACTATGTTTTGAACCATTCCTGTGACACTAGTTATAGATTCCGATTCTGCACTTCAGGTGTACTGCATCCCTTGGACCTTCTTATTGTCGACAAAATACAGAAATTGCATCGGAATTAAATAGAAAAGCACAATGCCGACTTAAGTACAAGAAGACTGACTCTTCTTACTGACTACGTTTTGAACCATTCCTGTGACACTAGTTATAGATTCCGATGCCCCACTTCAGGTTTACTGTATTCCTTGGACCTTATTATTGACGATAAAACACAGAAATCGCATCGGAATTAAATACAAAAGGCACAATGCCGACTTAGGAACAAGAAGACTGACTCTTCCTACTGTCTATGCTTTGAACCAATCGTGAGACACTAGTTATGGATTCCGATGCTTCACTTCAGGTTTACTGTATCCCTCTGACCTTCTTGTTGACGATGAAGCACAGAAATTGCATCGGAATTAAATAGAAAATGCACAATGCAGACTTAAGTACAAGAAGACTGATTCTTCCTACAGTCTATGTTTTGAATCATTCCTGTGACACTAGTTATACATTCTGATGCTTCACTTCAGGTTTGCTGTGTCCCTCTGACCTTCTTATTGACGATGAAACATAGAAATTGCATCGGAATTAAATACAATAGGCACAATGCCGACTTAAGTACGAGAAGACTGACTCTTCCTACTGTCATTGTTTTGAACCATTCCTGTGACACTAGTTATAGATTCCGTTGCTTCACTTCAGGTTTACTGTATCCCTCTGACGTTCTTATTGACGATGAAACACAGAAATTGCATTGGAAGTAAATAGAAAAGGCACAATGCCGACTTAAGTACAAGAAGACTGACCCTTCGTACTGACTATGTTTTGAACCATTCCTGTGACACTAGTTATAGATTCCGATTCTTCACTTCAGGTTTACTGTATCTCTTGGACCTTCTTATTGACGATGAAACACAAAAAGACATCGGAATTAAATACAAAAGGCACAATGCAGACTTAAGTACATATAGACTGACTCTTCCTACTGTCTATGTTTTGAACCACTCCTTTGACACTAGTTATACATTCCGATGCATCACTTCAGATTTACTGGATCCCTCTGACCTTCTTATTGACGATGAAACACAGAAATTGCATCGGAATTAAATAGAAAAGGCACAATTCCGACTTAAGTACAAGAAGACTGACTCTTCTTACTGACTATGTTTGAACCATTCCTGTGACACTAGTTATAGATTCCGATGCTTCACTTCAGGTTTATTGCATCCCTTGGACCTTCTTATTGACGATGAAACACCGAAATTTCATCGGAATTAAATACGAAAGACACAATGCTGACTTAAGTACAAGAAGACTGACTCTTCTTACTGACTATGTTTGGACCATTCATGTGACACCACTTATAGATTCCGATGCTTCACTTCAGGTTTACTGTACCCCTCTGACCTTCTTATTGACGATGAAACATAGAGATTGAATCGGAATTAAATAGAAAAGGCACAATGCCGACTTAAGTAGAAGAAGACTGACTGTTCTTACTGCCTATGTTATGAGCCATTTCTGTGACACTAGTTATAGAATCCGATGATTCACTTCAGGTGTACTGCATCCCTTGGACCTTCTTAGTGCCGATAAAACACAGAAATTGCATGGGAATTAAATAGAAAAGGGACAATGCCGACTCAAGTACAAGAAGACTGACTCTTCTTACTGACTATGTTTTGAATCATTCCTGTGACACTAGTTATAGATTCCGATGCCTCACATCAGGTTTACTGTATTCCTTGGACCTTCTTAATGACGATGAAACACAGAAATTGCATCGGAATTAAATACAAAGCGCACAATGCCGACTTAAGTACAAGAAGACTGACTCTTCCTACTGTCTATGTTTTGAACCAATCCTGTGACACTAGTTATGAATTCCGATGCTACACTTCAGGTTTACTGTATCCCTCTGACCTTCTTATTGACGATGAAACACAGAAATTGCGCCGGAATGAAATAGAAAACTCACAATGCCGACTTAAGTACATGAAGACTGATTCTTCCAACTGTCTATGTTTTGAATCTTTCCTGTGACACTAGTTATACATTCCGATGCTTCACTTCAGGTTTACTGTATCCCTCTGACCTTCTTATTGACGATGAAGCACAGAAATTGCATCGGAATTAAATACAAAAGGCACAATGCCGACTTAAGTACGAGAAGACTGACTCTTCCTACTGTCTATGTTTTGAACCATTCCTGTGACACTAGTTATAGATTCCGTTGCTTCACTTCAGGTTTACTGTATCCCTCTGACTTTCTTATTGACGATGAAGCACAGAAATTGCATCGGAAGTAAATAGAAAAGGCACAATGCCGACTTAAGTACAAGAAGACTGACTCTTCTTGCTGACTATGTTTTGAACCCTTCCTGTGACACTAGTTATAGATTCCGATTCTTCACTTCAGGTTTACTGTATCCCTTGGACCTTCCTATTGACGATGAAACACAAAAATTGCATCGGAATTAAATACAAAAGGCACAATGCACATTTAAGTACATGTAGACTGACTCTTCCTACTGTCTATGCTTTGAACCATTCATGTGACACTAGTTATAGATTCCGATGATTCACTTTAGGTTTACTGTATCCCTCTGACCTTCTTATTGATGATGAAACACAGAAATAGCATCGGAATTAAATAGAAAAGGCACAATGCCGACTTAAGTACAAGAAGAATGACTCTTCCTGCTGTCTATGTTTTGAACCATTCCTGTGACACTAGTTATAGAATCTGATGCTTCACTTCAGGTTTACTGTATCCCTTGGACCTTCTAATTAATGATGAAACACAGAAATTGCATCGGAATTAAATACTAAATGCACAATTCCGTCATAAGTACACGAAGACTGACTCTTCTTACTGTCTCTGCATTGAACCGTTCCCGTGACACTAGTTATAGATTCCGATGCTTCACTCCAGGTTTACTGTATCCCTTGGACCTTCTTATTGATGATGAAACACAGAAATTGCATCGGAATTAAATAGAAAAGGCACAATGCCGACTTAAGTACCAGAAGACTGACTCTTCTTATTGACTATGTTTTGAACCATTCCTGTGACACTAGTTATAGATTCCGATTCTGCACTTCAGGTGTACTGCATCCCTTGGACCTTCTTATTGTCGACAAAATACAGAAATTGCATCGGAATTAAATAGAAAAGCACAATGCCGACTAAAGTACAAGAAGACTGACTCTTCTTACTGACTACGTTTTGAACCATTCCTGTGACACTAGTTATAGATTCCGATGCCCCACTTCAGGTTTACTGTATTCCTTGGACCTTATTATTGACGATAAAACACAGAAATCGCATCGGAATTAAATACAAAAGGCACAATGCCGACTTAGGAACAAGAAGACTGACTCTTCCTACTGTCTATGCTTTGAACCAATCGTGAGACACTAGTTATGGATTCCGATGCTTCACTTCAGGTTTACTGTATCCCTCTGACCTTCTTGTTGACGATGAAGCACAGAAATTGCATCGGAATTAAATAGAAAAGGCACAATGCAGACTTAAGTACAAGAAGACTGATTCTTCCTACAGTCTATGTTTTGAATCATTCCTGTGACACTAGTTATACATTCTGATGCTTCACTTCAGGTTTGCTGTGTCCCTCTGACCTTCTTATTGACGATGAAACATAGAAATTGCATCGGAATTAAATACAATAGGCACAATGCCGACTTAAGTGCGAGAAGACTGACTCTTCCTACTGTCATTGTTTTGAACCATTCCTGTGACACTAGTTATAGATTCCGTTGCTTCACTTCAGGTTTACTGTATCCCTCTGGCGTTCTTATTGACGATGAAACACAGAAATTGCATTGGAAGTAAATAGAAAAGGCACAATGCCGACTTAAGTACAAGAAGACTGACCCTTCTTACTGACTATGTTTTGAACCATTCCTGTGACACTAGTTATAGATTCCGATTCTTCACTTCAGGTTTACTGTATCTCTTGGACCTTCTTATTGACGATGAAACACAAAAAGACATCGGAATTAAATACAAAAGGCACAATGCAGACTTAAGTACATATAGACTGACTCTTCCTACTGTCTATGTTTTGAACCACTCCTTTGACACTAGTTATACATTCCGATGCATCACTTCAGATTTACTGGATCCCTCTGACCTTCTTATTGACGATGAAACACAGAAATTGCATCGGAATTAAATAGAAAAGGCACAATTCCGACTTAAGTACAAGAAGACTGACTCTTCTTACTGACTATGTTTGAACCATTCCTGTGACACTAGTTATAGATTCCGATGCTTTACTTCAGGTTTATTGCATCCCTTGGACCTTCTTATTGACGATGAAACACCGAAATTTCATCGGAATTAAATACGAAAGACACAATGCTGACTTAAGTACAAGAAGACTGACTCTTCTTACTGACTATGTTTGGACCATTCATGTGACACCACTTATAGATTCCGATGCTTCACTTCAGGTTTACTGTACCCCTCTGACCTTCTTATTGACGATGAAACACAGAGATTGAATCGGAATTAAATAGAAAAGGCACAATGCCGACTTAAGTAGAAGAAGACTGACTGTTCTTACTGCCTATGTTATGAGCCATTTCTGTGACACTAGTTATAGAATCCGATGATTCACTTCAGGTGTACTGCATCCCTTGGACCCTCTTAGTGCCGATAAAACACAGAAATTGCATGGGAATTAAATAGAAAAGGGACAATGCCGACTCAAGTACAAGAAGACTGACTCTTCTTACTGACTATGTTTTGAATCATTCCTGTGACACTAGTTATAGATTCCGATGCCTCACATCAGGTTTACTGTATTCCTTGGACCTTCTTAATGACGATGAAACACAGAAATTGCATCGGAATTAAATACAAAGCGCACAATGCCGACTTAAGTACAAGAAGACTGACTCTTCCTACTGTCTATGTTTTGAACCAATCCTGTGACACTAGTTATGAATTCCGATGCTTCACTTCAGGTTTACTGTATCCCTCTGACCTTCTTATTGACGATGAAACACAGAAATTGCGTCGGAATTAAATAGAAAAGGCACAATGCCGACTTAAGTACATGAAGACTGATTCTTCCAACTGTCTATGTTTTGAATCTTTCCTGTGACACTAGTTATACATTCCGATGCTTCACTTCAGGTTTACTGTATCCCTCTGACCTTCTTATTGACGATGAAGCACAGAAATTGCATCGGAATTAAATACAAAAGGCACAATGCCGACTTAAGTACGAGAAGACTGACTCTTCCTACTGTCTATGTTTTGAACCATTCCTGTGACACTAGTTATAGATTCCGTTGCTTCACTTCAGGTTTACTGTATCCCTCTGACTATCTTATTGACGATGAAACACAGAAATTGCATCGGAAGTAAATAGAAAAGGCACAATGCCGACTTAAGTACAAGAAGACTGACTCTTCTTGCTGACTATGTTTTGAACCCTTCCTGTGACACTAGTTATAGATTCCGATTCTTCACTTCAGGTTTACTGTATCCCTTGGACCTTCCTATTGACGATGAAACACAAAAATTGCATCGGAATTAAATACAAAAGGCACAATGCACATTTAAGTACATGTAGACTGACTCTTCCTACTGTCTATGCTTTGAACCATTCATGTGACACTAGTTATAGATTCCGATGATTCACTTTAGGTTTACTGTATCCCTCTGACCTTCTTATTGATGATGAAACACAGAAATTGCATCGGAATTAAATAGAAAAGGCACAATGCCGACTTAAGTACAAGAAGAATGACTCTTCCTGCTGTCTATGTTTTGAACCATTCCTGTGACACTAGTTATAGAAACTGATGCTTCACTTCAGGTTTACTGTATCCCTTGGACCTTCTTATTAATGATGAAACACAGAAATTGCATCGGAATTAAATACTAAATGCACAATTCCGTCATAAGTACACGAAGACTGACTCTTCTTACTGTCTCTGCATTGAACCGTTCCCGTGACACTAGTTATAGATTCCGATGCTTCACTCCAGGTTTACTGTATCCCTTGGACCTTCTTATTGATGATGAAACACAGAAATTGCATCGGAATTAAATAGAAAAGGCACAATGCCGACTTAAGTACCAGAAGACTGACTCTTCTTATTGACTATGTTTTGAACCATTCCTGTGACACTAGTTATAGATTCCGATTCTGCACTTCAGGTGTACTGCATCCCTTGGACCTTCTTATTGTCGACAAAATACAGAAATTGCATCGGAATTAAATAGAAAAGCACAATGCCGACTTAAGTACAAGAAGACTGACTCTTCTTACTGACTACGTTTTGAACCATTCCTGTGACACTAGTTATAGATTCCGATGCCCCACTTCAGGTTTACTGTATTCCTTGGACCTTATTATTGACGATAAAACACAGAAATCGCATCGGAATTAAATACAAAAGGCACAATGCCGACTTAGGAACAAGAAGACTGACTCTTCCTACTGTCTATGCTTTGAACCAATCGTGAGACACTAGTTATGGATTCCGATGCTTCACTTCAGGTTTACTGTATCCCTCTGACCTTCTTGTTGACGATGAAGCACAGAAATTGCATCGGAATTAAATAGAAAAGGCACAATGCAGACTTAAGTACAAGAAGACTGATTCTTCCTACAGTCTATGTTTTGAATCATTCCTGTGACACTAGTTATACATTCTGATGCTTCACTTCAGGTTTGCTGTGTCCCTCTGACCTTCTTATTGACGATGAAACATAGAAATTGCATCGGAATTAAATACAATAGGCACAATGCCGACTTAAGTACGAGAAGACTGACTCTTCCTACTGTCATTGTTTTGAACCATTCCTGTGACACTAGTTATAGATTCCGTTGCTTCACTTCAGGTTTACTGTATCCCTCTGACGTTCTTATTGACGATGAAACACAGAAATTGCATTGGAAGTAAATAGAAAAGGCACAATGCCGACTTAAGTACAAGAAGACTGACCCTTCTTACTGACTATGTTTTGAACCATTCCTGTGACACTAGTTATAGATTCCGATTCTTCACTTCAGGTTTACTGTATCTCTTGGACCTTCTTATTGACGATGAAACACAAAAAGACATCGGAATTAAATACAAAAGGCACAATGCAGACTTAAGTACATATAGACTGACTCTTCCTACTGTCTATGTTTTGAACCACTCCTTTGACACTAGTTATACATTCCGATGCATCACTTCAGATTTACTGGATCCCTCTGACCTTCTTATTGACGATGAAACACAGAAATTGCATCGGAATTAAATAGAAAAGGCACAATTCCGACTTAAGTACAAGAAGACTGACTCTTCTTACTGACTATGTTTGAACCATTCCTGTGACACTAGTTATAGATTCCGATGCTTCACTTCAGGTTTATTGCATCCCTTGGACCTTCTTATTGACGATGAAACACCGAAATTTCATCGGAATTAAATACGAAAGACACAATGCTGACTTAAGTACAAGAAGACTGACTCTTCTTACTGACTATGTTTGGACCATTCATGTGACACCACTTATAGATTCCGATGCTTCACTTCAGGTTTACTGTACCCCTCTGACCTTCTTATTGACGATGAAACACAGAAATTGCGTCGGAATTAAATAGAAAAGGCACAATGCCGACTTAAGTACATGAAGACTGATTCTTCCAACTGTCTATGTTTTGAATCTTTCCTGTGACACTAGTTATACATTCCGATGCTTCACTTCAGGTTTACTGTATCCCTCAGACCTTCCTTTTGACGATGAAGCACAGGAATTGCATCGGAAATAGATACAAAAGGCACAATGCCGAATCAAGTAGAAGAAGACTGACTCTTCCTACTGTCTATGCTTTGAACGATTCCTGAGACACTACTTATACATTCCGATGCCTCACTTCAGGTTTACTGTATTCCTTGGACCTTCTTATAGACGATAAAACACAGAAATTGCACCGGAAGTAAATACAAAAGGCACAATGTCGACTTAAGAACAAGAAGACTGACTCTTCCTACTGTCTATGATTTGAACCAATCGTGTGACACTAGTTATGGATTCCGATGCTTCACTTCAGGTTTACTGTATCCCTCTGACCTTCTTGTTGACGATGAAACACAGAAATTGCATCGGAATTAAATAGAAAAGGCACAATGCCGACTTAAGTACATGAAGACTGATTCTTCCTACAGTCTATGTTTTGAATCATTCCTGTGACACTAGTTATACATTCCGATGCTTCACTTCAGCTTTGCTGTATCCCTCTGACCTTCTTATTGACGATGAAGCACAGAAATTGCATCGGAATTAAATACAAAAGGCACAATGCCGACTTAAGTACGAGAAGACTGACTCTTCCTACTGTCTATGATTTGAACCATTCCTGTGACACTAGTTATAGATTCCGTTGCTTCACTTCAGGTTTACTGTATCCCTCTGACTTTCTTATTGACGATGAAACACAGAAATTGCATCGGAAGTAAATAGAAAAGGCACAATGCCGACTTAAGTACAAAAAGACTGACTCTTCCTAATGTCTATGTTTTAAACCATTTCTGTGACACTAGTTATAGATTCCGATGCTTCACTTCAGGTTTACTGTATCCCTCCGACCTTCTTATTGACGATGAAACACAGAATTTGCATCGGAAATAAATAGAAAAGGCACAATGCCGACTTAAGTACATGAAGACTGATTCTTCCAACTGTCTATGTTTTGAATCGTTCCTGTGACACTAGTTATACATTCCGATGCTTCGTTTCAGGTTTACTGTATCCCTCAGACCTTCCTTTTGACGATGAAACACAGGAGTAGCATCGGAAATAGATACAAAAGGCACAATGCCGAATCAAGTAGAAGAAGACTGACTCTTCCTACTGTCTATGCTTTGAACGATTCCTGAGACACTACTTATACATTCCGATGCCTCACTTCAGGTTTACTGTATTCCTTGGACCTTCTTATTGACGATAAAACACAGAAATTGCATCGGAATTAAATACAAAAGGCACAATGCCGACTCAAGTACAAGGAGACTGACTCTTCCTACTGTCTATGTTTTGAACCATTCCATGGACACTAGTTATACATTCCGATGCTTCACTTCAGATTTACTGTATCCCTCTGATCTTCTTATTGACGATGAAACACAGAAATTGCATCGGAATTAAATAGAAAAGGCACAATGCCGACTTAAGTACAAGAAGACTGACTCTTCTTGCTGACTATGTTTTGAACCATTCCTGTGACACTAGTTATAGATTACGATTCTTCACTTCAGGTTTACTGTATCCCTTGGACCTTCCTATTGACGATGAAACACAAAAATTGCATCGGAATTAAATACAAAAGGCGCAATGCACATTTAAGTACATGTAGACCGACTCTTCCTACTGTCTATGCTTTGAACCATTTCTGTGACACTAGTTATAGATTCCGATGCTTCACTTCAGGTTTACTGTATCCCTCCGACCTTCTTATTGACGATGAAACAAAGAATTTGCATCGGAAATAAATAGAAAAGGCACAATGCCGACTTAAGTACATGAAGACTGATTCTTCCAACTGTCTATGTTTTGAATCGTTCCTGTGACACTAGTTATACATTCCGATGCTTCGTTTCAGGTTTACTGTATACCTCAGACCTTCCTTTTGACGATGAAACACAGGAATTGCATCGGAAATAGATACAAAAGGCACAATGCCGAATCAAGTAGAAGAAGACTGACTCTTCCTACTGTCTATGCTTTGAACGATTCCTGAGACACTACTTATACATTCCGATGCCTCACTTCAGGTTTACTGTATTCCTTGGACCTTCTTATTGACGATAAAACACAGAAATTGCATCGGAATTAAATACAAAAGGCACAATGCCGACTCAAGTACAAGGAGACTGACTCTTCCTACTGTCTATGTTTTGAACCATTCCATGGACACTAGTTATACATTCCGATGCTTCACTTCGGATTTACTGTATCCCTCTGATCTTCTTATTGACGATGAAACACAGAAATTGCATCGGAATTAAATAGACTAGGCACAATGCCGACTTAAGTACAAGAAGAATGACTCTTCCTGCTGTCTATGTTTTGAACCATTCCTGTGACACTAGTTATAGAATCTGATGCTTCACTTCAGGTTTACTGTATACCTCTGACCATCTTGTTGATGATGAAACACAGAATTTGCATCGGAAATAAATACAAAAGGCACAATGCCGACTCAAGTACAAGGAGACTGATTCTTCATACTGTCTATGTTTTGAACCATTCCATGGACACTAGTTATACATTCCGATGCTTCACTTCAGATTTACTGTATCCCTCTGATCTTCTTATTGACGATGAAACACAGAAATTGCATCGGAATTAAATACAAAAGGCACAATGCCGACTTAAGTACGAGAAGACTGACTCTTCCTACTGTCTATGTTTTGAACCATTCCTGTGACACTAGTTATAGATTCCGTTGCTTCACTTCAGGTTTACTGTATCCCTCTGACTTTCTTATTGACGATGAAACACAGAAATTGCATCGGAAGTAAATAGAAAAGGCACAATGCCGACTTAAGTACAAGAAGACTGACTCTTCTTGCTGACTATGTTTTGAACCCTTCCTGTGACACTAGTTATAGATTCCGATTCTTCACTTCAGGTTTACTGTATCCCTAGGACCTTCCTATTGACGATGAAACACAAAAATTGCATCGGAATTAAATACAAAAGGCACAATGCACATTTAAGTACATGTAGACTGACTCTTCCTACTGTCTATGCTTTGAACCATTCATGTGACACTAGTTATAGATTCCGATGCTTCACTTCAGGTTTACTGTATCCCTCCGACCTTCTTATTGACGATGAAACAAAGAATTTGCATCGGAAATAAATAGAAAAGGCACAATGCCGACTTAAGTACATGAAGACTGATTCTTCCAACTGTCTATGTTTTTAATCGTTCCTGTGACACTAGTTATACATTCCGATGCTTCGTTTCAGGTTTACTGTATACCTCAGACCTTCCTTTTGACGATGAAACACAGGAATTGCATCGGAAATAGATACAAAAGGCACAATGCCGAATCAAGTAGAAGAAGACTGACTCTTCCTACTGTCTATGCTTTGAACGATTCCTGAGACACTACTTATACATTCCGATGCCTCACTTCAGGTTTACTGTATTCCTTGGACCTTCTTATTGACGATAAAACACAGAAATTGCATCGGAATTAAATACAAAAGGCACAATGCCGACTCAAGTACAAGGAGACTGACTCTTCCTACTGTCTATGTTTTGAACCATTCCATGGACACTAGTTATACATTCCGATGCTTCACTTCGGATTTACTGTATCCCTCTGATCTTCTTATTGACGATGAAACACAGAAATTGCATCGGAATTAAATAGACTAGGCACAATGCCGACTTAAGTACAAGAAGAATGACTCTTCCTGCTGTCTATGTTTTGAACCATTCCTGTGACACTAGTTATAGAATCTGATGCTTCACTTCAGGTTTACTGTATCCCTTGGACCTTCTTATTAATGATGAAACACAGAAATTGCATCGGAATTAAATACTAAATGCACAATTCCGTCATAAGTACACGAAGACTGACTCTTCTTACTGTCTCTGCATTGAACCGTTCCCGTGACACTAGTTATAGATTCCGATGCTTCACTCCAGGTTTACTGTATCCCTTGGACCTTCTTATTGATGATGAAACACAGAAATTGCATCGGAATTAAATAGAAAAAGCACAATGCCGACTTAAGTACCAGAAGACTGACTCTTCTTATTGACTATGTTTTGAACCATTCCTGTGACACTAGTTATAGATTCCGATTCTGCACTTCAGGTGTACTGCATCCCTTGGACCTTCTTATTGTCGACAAAATACAGAAATTGCATCGGAATTAAATAGAAAAGCACAATGCCGACTTAAGTACAAGAAGACTGACTCTTCTTACTGACTACGTTTTGAACCATTCCTGTGACACTAGTTATAGATTCCGATGCCCCACTTCAGGTTTACTGTATTCCTTGGACCTTATTATTGACGATAAAACACAGAAATCGCATCGGAATTAAATACAAAAGGCACAATGCCGACTTAGGAACAAGAAGACTGACTCTTCCTACTGTCTATGCTTTGAACCAATCGTGAGACACTAGTTATGGATTCCGATGCTTCACTTCAGGTTTACTGTATCCCTCTGACCTTCTTGTTGACGATGAAGCACAGAAATTGCATCGGAATTAAATAGAAAAGGCACAATGCAGACTTAAGTACAAGAAGACTGATTCTTCCTACAGTCTATGTTTTGAATCATTCCTGCGATACTAGTTATACATTGTGATGCTTCACTTCAGGTTTGCTGTGTCCCTCTGACCTTCTTATTGACGATGAAACATAGAAATTGCATCGGAATTAAATACAATAGGCACAATGCCGACTTAAGTACGAGAAGACTGACTCTTCCTACTGTCATTGTTTTGAACCATTCCTGTGACACTAGTTATAGATTCCGTTGCTTCACTTCAGGTTTACTGTATCCCTCTGACGTTCTTATTGACGATGAAACACAGAAATTGCATTGGAAGTAAATAGAAAAGGCACAATGCCGACTTAAGTACAAGAAGACTGACCCTTCTTACTGACTATGTTTTGAACCATTCCTGTGACACTAGTTATAGATTCCGATTCTTCACTTCAGGTTTACTGTATCTCTTGGACCTTCTTATTGACGATGAAACACAAAAAGACATCGGAATTAAATACAAAAGGCACAATGCAGACTTAAGTACATATAGACTGACTCTTCCTACCGTCTATGTTTTGAACCACTCCTTTGACACTAGTTATACATTCCGATGCATCACTTCAGATTTACTGGATCCCTCTGACCTTCTTATTGACGATGAAACACAGAAATTGCATCGGAATTAAATAGAAAAGGCACAATTCCGACTTAAGTACAAGAAGACTGACTCTTCTTACTGACTATGTTTGAACCATTCCTGTGACACTAGTTATAGATTCCGATGCCTCACATCAGGTTTACTGTATTCCTTGGACCTTCTTATTGACGATGAAACACAGAAATTGCATCGGAATTAAATACAAAGCGCACAATGCCGACTTAAGTACAAGAAGACTGACTCTTCCTACTGTCTATGTTTTGAACAAATCCTGTGAGACTAGTTATGAATTCCGATGCTTCACTTCAGGTTTACTGTATCCCTCTGACCTTCTTATTGACGATGAAACACAGAAATTGCGTCGGAATTAAATAGAAAAGGCACAATGCCGACTTAAGTACATGAAGACTGATTCTTCCAACTGTCTATGTTTTGAATCTTTCCTGTGACACTAGTTATACATTTCGATGCTTCACTTCAGGTTTACTGTATCCCTCAGACCTTCCTTTTGACGATGAAGCACAGGAATTGCATCGGAAATAGATACAAAAGGCACAATGCCGAATCAAGTAGAAGAAGACTGACTCTTCCTACTGTCTATGCTTTGAACGATTCCTGAGACACTACTTATACATTCCGATGCCTCACTTCAGGTTTACTGTATTCCTTGGACCTTCTTATAGACGATAAAACACAGAAATTGCACCGGAAGTAAATACAAAAGGCACAATGTCGACTTAAGAACAAGAAGACTGACTCTTCCTACTGTCTATGATTTGAACCAATCGTGTGACACTAGTTATGGATTCCGATGCTTCACTTCAGGTTTACTGTATGCCTCTGACCTTCTTGTTGACGATGAAACACAGAAATTGCATCGGAATTAAATAGTAAAGGCACAATGCCGACTTAAGTACATGAAGACTGATTCTTCCTACAGTCTATGTTTTGAATCATTCCTGTGACACTAGTTATACATTCCGATGCTTCACTTCAGCTTTGCTGTATCCCTCTGACCTTCTTATTGACGATGAAGCACAGAAATTGCATCGGAATTAAATACAAAAGGCACAATGCCGACTTAAGTACGAGAAGACTGACTCTTCCTACTGTCTATGTTTTGAACCATTCCTGTGACACTAGTTATAGATTCCGTTGCTTCACTTCAGGTTTACTGTATCCCTCTGACTTTCTTATTGACGATGAAACACAGAAATTGCATCGGAAGTAAATAGAAAAGGCACAATGCCGACTTAAGTACAAAAAGACTGACTCTTCCTAATGTCTATGTTTTAAACCATTTCTGTGACACTAGTTATAGATTCCGATGCTTCACTTCAGGTTTACTGTATCCCTCCGACCTTCTTATTGACGATGAAACACAGAATTTGCATCGGAAATAAATAGAAAAGGCACAATGCCGACTTAAGTACATGAAGACTGATTCTTCCAACTGTCTATGTTTTGAATCGTTCCTGTGACACTAGTTATACATTCCGATGCTTCGTTTCAGGTTTACTGTATCCCTCAGACCTTCCTTTTGACGATGAAACACAGGAATAGCATCGGAAATAGATACAAAAGGCACAATGCCGAATCAAGTAGAAGAAGACTGACTCTTCCTACTGTCTATGCTTTGAACGATTCCTGAGACACTACTTATACATTCCGATGCCTCACTTCAGGTTTACTGTATTCCTTGGACCTTCTTATTGACGATAAAACACAGAAATTGCATCGGAATTAAATACAAAAGGCACAATGCCGACTCAAGTACAAGGAGACTGACTCTTCCTACTGTCTATGTTTTGAACCATTCCATGGACACTAGTTATACATTCCGATGCTTCACTTCAGATTTACTGTATCCCTCTGATCTTCTTATTGACGATGAAACACAGAAATTGCATCGGAATTAAATAGAAAAGGCACAATGCCGACTTAAGTACAAGAAGACTGACTCTTCTTGCTGACTATGTTTTGAACCATTCCTGTGGCACTAGTTATAGATTCCGATTCTTCACTTCAGGTTTACTGTATCCCTTGCACCTTCCTATTGACGATGAAACACAAAAATTGCATCGGAATTAAATACAAAAGGCACAATGCACATTTATGTACATGTAGACTGACTCTTCCTACTGTCTATGCTTTGAACCATTTCTGTGACACTAGTTATAGATTCCAATGCTTCACTTCAGGTTTACTGTATCCCTCCGACCTTCTTATTGACGATGAAACAAAGAATTTGCATCGGAAATAAATAGAAAAGGCACAATGCCGACTTAAGTACATGAAGACTGATTCTTCCAACTGTCTATGTTTTGAATCGTTCCTGTGACACTAGTTATACATTCCGATGCTTCGTTTCAGGTTTACTGTATACCTCAGACCTTCCTTTTGACGATGAAACACAGGAATTGCATCGGAAATAGATACAAAAGGCACAATGCCGAATCAAGTAGAAGAAGACTGACTCTTCCTACTGTCTATGCTTTGAACGATTCCTGAGACACTACTTATACATTCCGATGCCTCACTTCAGGTTTACTGTATTCCTTGGACCTTCTTATTGACGATAAAACACAGAAATTGCATCGGAATTAAATACAAAAGGCACAATGCCGACTCAAGTACAAGGAGACTGACTCTTCCTACTGTCTATGTTTTGAACCATTCCATGGACACTAGTTATACATTCCGATGCTTCACTTCAGATTTACTGTATCCCTCTGATCTTCTTATTGACGATGAAAAACAGAAATTGCATCGGAATTAAATAGACTAGGCACAATGCCGACTTAAGTACAAGAAGAATGACTCTTCCTGCTGTCTATGTTTTGAACCATTCCTGTGACACTAGTTATAGAATCTGATGCTTCACTTCAGGTTTACTGTATACCTCTGACCATCTTGTTGATGATGAAACACAGAATTTGCATCGGAAATAAATACAAAAGGCACAATGCCGACTCAAGTACAAGGAGACTGATTCTTCCTACTGTCTATGTTTTGAACCATTCCATGGACACTAGTTATACATTCCGATGCTTCACTTCAGATTTACTGTATCCCTCTGATCTTCTTATTGACGATGAAACACAGAAATTGCATCGGAATTAAATAGAAAAGGCACAATGCCGACTTAAATACAAGAAGACTGACTCTTCGTACTGACTGTGTTTGAACCATTCCTGTGACACCACTTATAGAGTCCGATGCTTCACTTCAGGTTTACTGTATCCCTCTGACCTTCTTATTGACGATGAAACACAGAGATTGCGTCGGAATTAAATAGAAAAGGCACAATGCCGACTTAAGTACAAGAAGACTGACTCTTCTTACTGTCTATGTTTTGAACCATTCCTGTGTCACTAGTTATAGATTATGATGCTTCACTTCATGTTTGCTGTATCAATCTGAGCTTCTTATTAACGATGAAACACAGAAATTGCATCGGAAATAAATACAAAAGGCACAATGCCGAATCAAGTAGAAGAAGACTGACTCTTCCTACTGTCTATGCTTTGAGCGATTCCTGTGACACTAGTTATACATTCCGATGCTTCACTTCAGGTTTACTGTATCCCTCTGACCTTCTTATTGACGATGAAACGCAGAAATTGCATCGGAATTAAATACAAAAGGCACAATGCCGACTTAAGTTCAAGAAGACTGACTCTTCCTACTGTCTATCATTTGAACCATTCCTGTGACACTAGTTATAAATTCCGATGCTTCGCCTCAGGTTTACTGTATCCATCTGACCTTCTTATTGACGATGAAACACAGAAATTGCATCGGAATTAAATAGAAAAGGCACAATGCCGACTTAAATACAAGAAGACTGACTCTTCCTACTGTCTACGTTTTGAGTCATTCCTGTAACACTAGTTATAGATTCCGATGCCTCACATCACGTTTACTGTATCCCTCTGAAATTCTTGTTGACGATGAAACACAGAAATTGCATCGGAATTTAATACAAAAGGCACAATGCCGACTTAAGTACAAGAAGACTGACTCTTTCTACTGTCTATGTTTTGATCCATTCCTGTGACACTAGTTAAGATTCCGATGCTACACTTCAGGTTTACTGTATCCCTGTGACCTTCTTATTGACGATGAAACACTGAAATTGCATCGGAAGTAAATAGAAAAGGCACAATGCCGACTTAAGTACAAGAGGACTGTCTCTTCTTACTGACTATGTTTTGAACCATTCCTGTGACACTAGGTATAGATTCCGATTCTTCACTTCAGGTTTACTGTATCCCTTGGACCTTCTTATTGACGATGAAATACAAAAATTGCATCGGAATTAAATTCAAAAGGCACAATGCCGACTTAAGTACTAGTAGACTGACTCTTCCTACTGCCTATGTCTTGAACCATTCCTGTGACACTAGTTATAGATTCCGATGCTTCACTTCAGGTTTAATGTATCCCTTGGACCTTCTTATTGACGATGAAACACCGAAATTTCATCGGAATTAAATACGAAAGACACAATGCCGACTTAAGTACAAGAAGACTGACTCTTCTTACTGACTATGTTTGAACCATTCCTGTGACACCACTTATAGATTCCGATGCTTCACTTCAGGTTTACTGTATCCCTCTGACCTTCTTATTGACGATGAAACACAGAAATGGCATCGGAATTAAATAGAAAAGTCACAATGCCGACATAAGAACAAGAAGACTGACTCTTCCTACTGTCTATGTTTTGAACCATTCCATTGACACTAGTTATAGATTCCGTTGCTTCACTTCAGGTTTACTGAATCCCTCTGACCTTCTTATTGACGATGAAACACAGAAATTGCATCGGAAATAAATAGAAAAGGCACAATGGCGACTTATGCACAAGAAGACTGACTCTTCTTACTGACTATGTTTTGAACCATTCCTGTGACACTAGTTATAGATTCCGATTCTGCACTTCAGGTTTACTGTATCCCTTGGAACTTCTTATTGACGATGAAACACAAAAATTGCATCGGAATTAAATACAAAAGGCACAATGCTGACTGAAGTACATGTAGACTGACTCTTCCTACTGTCTATGTTTTGTACCATTCCTGTGACACTAGATATAGATTCCGATGATTCACTTCAGGTTTACTGTATCCCTTTGACTTTCTTATTGATGATGAAACACCGAAATTGCATCGGAAATAAATACAAAAGGCACAATGCCGACTCAAGTACAAGGAGAGTGACTCTTCCTACTGTCTATGTTTTGAACCATTCCTTTGACATTAGTTATATATTCCGATGCTTCACTTCAGATTTACTGTATCCCTTTGACTTTCTTATTGACGATGAAACACCGAAATTTCATCGGAATTAAATACGAAAGACACAGTGCCGACTTAAGTACAAGAAGACTGACTCTTCTTACTGACTATGTTTGAACCATTCCTGTGACACCACTTATAGATTCCGATGCTTTACTTCAGGTTTACTGTATCCCTCTGACCTTCTTATTGACGATGAAACTCAGAGATTGCGTCGGAATTAAATAGAAAAGGCACAATGCCGACTTAAGTACAAGGAGACTGACTCTTCTTACTGTCTATGTTATGAACCATTCCTGTGACACTAGTTATAGATTAAGATGCTTCACTTCAGGTGTACTGCATTCCTTGGACCTTCGTATTGCCGATAAAACACAGAAATTGCATCGGAATTAAATACAAAAGGCACAATGCCGACTTAAGTACAAGAAGACTGACTCTTCCTACTGTCTATGCTTTGAAGCAATCCTGTGACACTAGTTATGAATTCCGATGCTTCACTTCAGGTTTACTGTATCCCTCTGACCTTCTTATTGACGATGAAACACAGAAATTGCATCGGAATTAAATAGAAAATGCACAATGCCGACTTAAGTACATGAAGACTGATTCTTCCAACTGTCTATGTTTTGAATCAATCCTGTGACACTAGTTATACATTCCGATGCATCACTTTTTATTTACTGTATCCCTCTGACCTTCTTTTTGACGATGAAACACAGGAATTGCATCGGAAATAAATACAAAAGGCACAATGCCGAATCAAGTAGAAGAAGACTGACTCTTCCTACTGTCTATGCTTTGAACGATTCCTGTGACACTAGTTATACATTCCGATGCCTCACTTCAGGTTTACTGTATCCCTCTGGCCTTCGTATTGACGATGAAACACAGAAATGGCATCGGAATTAAATAGAAAAGTCACAACGCCGACTTAAGAACAAGAAGACTGACTCTTCCTACTGTCTATGTTTTGAACCATTCCAGTGACACTAGTTATAGATTCCGTTGCTTCACTTCAGGTTTACTGTATCCCTCTGACCTTCTTATTGACGATGAAACACAGAAATTGCATCGGAAATAAATAGAAAAGGCACAATGGCGACTTAAGTACAAGAAGACTGACTCTTCTTACTGACTATGTTTTGAACCATTCCTGTGACACTAGTTATAGATTCCGATGCCCCACTTCAGGTTTACTGTATTCCTTGGACCTTATTACTGACGATAAAACACAGAAATTGCATCGGAATTAAATACAAAAGGCACAATGCCGAATTACGAACAAGAAGACTGACTCTTCCTACTGTCTATGTTTTGAACCAATCGTGTGGCACTAGTTATGGATTCCGATGCTTCACTTCAGGTTTACTGTATCCCTCTGACCTTCTTGTTGACGATGAAGCACAGAAATTGCATCGGAATTAAATAGAAAAGGCACAATGCAGACTTAAGTACAAGAAGACTGATTCTTCCTACAGTCTATGTTTTGAATCATTCCTGTGACACTAGTTATACTTTCTGATGCTTCACTTGAGGTTTGCTGTATCCCTCTGACCTTCATATTGACGATGAAACACAGATTTGCATCGGAATTAAATACAATAGGCACAATGCCGACTTAAGTACGAGAAGAGTGTCTCTTCCTACTGTCATTGTTTTGAACCATTCCTGTGACACTAGTTATAGATTCCGTTGCTTCACTTCAGGTTTACTGTATCCCTCTGACGTTCTTATTGACGATGAAACACAGAAATTGCATTGGAAGTAAATAGAAAAGGCACAATGCCGACTTAAGTACAAGAAGACTGACTCTTCTTACTGACTATGTTTTGAACCATTCCTGTGACACTAGTTATAGATTCCGATTCTTCACTTCAGGTTTACTGTATCTCTTGGACCTTCTTATTGACGATGAAACACAAAAAGACATCGGAATTAAATACAAAAGGCACAATGCAGACCTAAGTACATATAGACTGACTCTTCCTACTGTCTATGTTTTGAACCATTCCTCTGACACTAGTTATACATTCCGATGC
This sequence comes from Schistocerca americana, assembly GCF_021461395.2. Lineage (NCBI taxonomy): Eukaryota > Metazoa > Arthropoda > Insecta > Orthoptera > Acrididae > Schistocerca > Schistocerca americana. The sequence goes on from NC_060130.1 coordinate 22,333,914, forward strand.
ATCACTTCAGATTTACTGTATCCCTCTGACCTTCTTATTGATGATGAAACACAGAAATTGCATCGGAATTAAATAGAAAAGGCACAATGATGACTTAAGTACAAGAAGAATGACTCTTCCTGCTGTCTATGTTTTGAACCATTCCTGTGACACTAGTTATAGAATCTGATGCTTCACTTCAGGTTTACTGTATACCTCTGACCATCTTGTTGATGATGAAACACAGAATTTACATCGGAAATAAATACAAAAGGCACAATGCCGACTCAAGTACAAGGAGACTGACTCTTCCTACTGTCTATGTTTTGAACCACTCCATGGACACTAGTTATACATTCCGATGCGTCACTTCAGATTTACTGTATCCCTCTGATCTTCTTATTGACGATGAAACACAGAAATTGCATCGGAATTAAATAGAAAAGGCACAATGCCGACTTAAGTACAAGAAGACTGACTCTTCTTACTGACTGTGTTTGAACCATTCCTGTGACACTAGTTATAGATTACGATGCTTCACTTCATGTTTGCTGTATCCCTCTGAGCTTCTTATTGACGATGAAACACAGAAATTGCATCGGAAATAAATACAAAAGGCACAATGCCGAATCAAGTAGAAGAAGACTGACTCTTCCTACTGTCTATGCCTTGAGCGATTCCTGTGACACTAGTTATACATTCCGATGCTTCACTTCATGTTTTCTGTATCCCTCTGACCTTCTTATTGACGATGAAACGCAGAAATTGCATCGGAATTAAATACAAAAGGCACAATGCCGACTTAAGTACAAGAAGACGGACTCTTCCTACTGTCTATCATTTGAACCATTCCTGTGACACTAGTTATAGATTCCGATGCTTCGCCTCAGGTTTACTGTATCCATCTGACCTTCTTATTGACGATGAAACACAGAAATTGCATCGGAATTAAATAGGAAAGGCACAATGCCGACTTAAATACAAGAAGACTGACTCTTCCTACTGTCTACGTTTTGAGTCATTCCCGTAACACTAGTTATAGATTCCGATGCCTCACATCACGTTTACTGTATCCCTCTGAAATACTTGTTGACGATGAAACACAGAAATAGCATCGGAATTAAATACAAAAGACACAATGACTACTTAAGTACAAAAAGACTGACTCTTCCTACTGTCTATGTTTTGAACCATTTCTGTGACACTAGTTATAGATTCCGATGCTTCACTTCAGGTTTACTGTATCCCTCCGACCTTCTTATTGACGATGAAACACAGAATTTGCATCGGAAATAAATAGAAAAGGCACAATGGCGACCTATGTACAAGAAGACTGACTCTTCTTACTGACTATGTTTTGAACCAATCCTGTGACACTAGTTATAGATTCCGATTCTGCACTTCAGGTGTACTCCATCCCTTGGACCTTCGTATTGTCGATAAAATACAGAAATTGCATCGGAGTTAAATAGAAAAGTCACAATGCCGACTTAAGTACAAGAAGATTGACTCTTCCTACTGACTATGTTTTGAAACATTCCTGTGACACTAGTTATAGATTCCGATGCCTCACTTCAGGTTTACTGTATTCCTTGGACCTTCTTATTGACGATAAAACACAGAAATTGCATCGGAATTAAATACAAAAGGCACAATGTCGACTTAAGAACAAGAAGACTGACTCTTCCTACTGTCTATGTTTTGAACCAATCGTGTGACACTAGTTATGGATTCCGATGCTTCACTTCAGGTTTACTGTATCCCTCTGACCTTCTTGTTGACGATGAAACACAGAAATTGCATCGGAATTAAATAGAAAAGGCACAATGCCGACTTAAGTACATGAAGACTGATTCTTCCTACAGTCTTTGTTTTGAATCATTCCTGTGACACTAGTTATACATTCCGATGCTTCACTTCAGCTTTGCTGTATCCCTCTGACCTTCTTATTGACGATGAAGCACAGAAATTGCATCGGAATTAAATACAAAACGCACAATGCCGACTTAAGTACGAGAAGACTGACTCTTCCTACTGTCTATGTTTTGAACCATTCCTGTGACACTAGTTATAGATTACGATGCTTCACTTCATGTTTGCTGTATCCCTCTGAGCTTCTTATTGACGATGAAACACAGAAATTGCATCGGAAATAAATACAAAAGGCACAATGCCGAATCAAGTAGAAGAAGACTGACTCTTCCTACTGTCTATGCCTTGAGCGATTCCTGTGACACTAGTTATACATTCCGATGCTTCACTTCATGTTTACTGTATCCCTCTGACCTTCTTATTGACGATGAAACGCAGAAATTGCATCGGAATTAAATACAAAAGGCACAATGCCGACTTAAGTACAAGAAGACTGACTCTTCCTACTGTCTATCATTTGAACCATTCCTGTGACACTAGTTATAGATTCCGATGCTTCGCCTCAGGTTTACTGTATCCATCTGACCTTCTTATTGACGATGAAACACAGAAATTGCATCGGAATTAAATAGGAAAGGCACAATGCCGACTTAAATACAAGAAGACTGACTCTTCCTACTGTCTACGTTTTGAGTCATTCCCGTAACACTAGTTATAGATTCCGATGCCTCACATCACGTTTACTGTATCCCTCTGAAATACTTGTTGACGATGAAACACAGAAATAGCATCGGAATTAAATACAAAAGACACAATGACTACTTAAGTACAAAAAGACTGACTCTTCCTACTGTCTATGTTTTGAACCATTTCTGTGACACTAGTTATAGATTCCGATGCTTCACTTCAGGTTTACTGTATCCCTCCGACCTTCTTATTGACGATGAAACACAGAATTTGCATCGGAAATAAATAGAAAAGGCACAATGGCGACCTAAGTACAAGAAGACTGACTCTTCTTACTGACTATGTTTTGAACCAATCCTGTGACACTAGTTATAGATTCCGATTCTGCACTTCAGGTGTACTCCATCCCTTGGACCTTCGTATTGTCGATAAAATACAGAAATTGCATCGGAGTTAAATAGAAAAGTCACAATGCCGACTTAAGTACAAGAAGATTGACTCTTCCTACTGACTATGTTTTGAAACATTCCTGCGACACTAGTTATAGATTCCGATGCCTCACTTCAGGTTTACTGTATTCCTTGGACCTTCTTATTGACGATAAAACACAGAAATTGCATCGGAATTAAATACAAAAGGCACAATGTCGACTTAAGAACAAGAAGACTGACTCTTCCTACTGTCTATGTTTTGAACCAATCGTGTGACACTAGTTATGGATTCCGATGCTTCACTTCAGGTTTACTGTATCCCTCTGACCTTCTTGTTGACGATGAAACACAGAAATTGCATCGGAATTAAATAGAAAAGGCACAATGCCGACTTAAGTACATGAAGACTGATTCTTCCTACAGTCTTTGTTTTGAATCATTCCTGTGACACTAGTTATACATTCCGATGCTTCACTTCAGCTTTGCTGTATCCCTCTGACCTTCTTATTGACGATGAAGCACAGAAATTGCATCGGAATTAAATACAAAACGCACAATGCCGACTTAAGTACGAGAAGACTGACTCTTCCTACTGTCTATGTTTTGAACCATTCCTGTGACACTAGTTATAGATTCCGTTGCTTCACTTCACGTTTACTGTATCCCTCTGACTTTCTTATTGACGATGAAAAACAGAAATTGCATCGGAAGTAAATAGAAAAGGCACAATGCCGACTTAAGTACAAGAAGGCAGACTCTTCTTGCTGACTATGTTTTGAACCATTCCTGTGACACATGTTATAGATTCCGATTCTTCACTTCAGGTTTACTGTATCCCTTGGACCTTCCTATTGACGATGAAACACAAAAATTGCATTGGAATTAAATACAAAAGGCACAATGCAGATTGAAGTACATGTAAACTGACTCTTCCTACTGTCTATGCTTTGAACCATTCCTGTGACACTAGTTATAGATTACGATGCTTCACTTCATGTTTGCTGTATCCCTCTGAGCTTCTTATTGATGATGAAACACAGAAATTGCATCGGAAATAAATACAAAAGGCGCAATGCCGAATCAAGTAGAAGAAGACTGACTCTTCCTACTGTCTATGCTTTGAGCGATTCCTGTGACACTAGTTATAGATTCCGATGCTTCACTTCAGGTTTACTGTATCCCTCTGACCTTCTTATTGATGATGAAACACAGAAATTACATCGAAAATAAATACAAAAGGCACAGAGCCCACTCAAGTACAAGGAGACTGACTCTTCCTACTGTCTATGTTTTGAACCAATTCATGGACACTAGTTATACATTCCGATGCTTCACTTCAGATTTACTGTATCCCTCTGACCGTCTTATTGACGATGAAACACAGAACTTGCATCGGTATTAAATAGAAAAGGCACAATGCCGACTTAAGTACAAGAAGACTGACTCTTCTTACTGTCTATGTTTTGAACCATTCCTGTGACACTAGTTATAGATTACGATGCTTCACTTCATGTTTGCTGTATCCCTCTGAGCTTCTTATTGATGATGAAACACAGAAATTGCATCGGAAATAAATACAAAAGGCGCAATGCCGAATCAGGTAGAAGAAGACTGACTCTTCCTACTGTCTATGCTTTGAGCGATTCCTGTGACACTAGTTATAGATTCCGATGCTTCACTTCAGGTTTACTGTATCCCTCTGACCTTCTTATTGACGATGAAACGCAGAAATTGCATCGGAATTAAATACAAAAGGCACAATGCCGACTTAAGTACAAGAAGACTGACTCTTCCTACTGTCTATCATTTGAACCATTCCTGTGACACTAGTTATAGATTCCGATGCTTCGCCTCAGGTTTACTGTATCCATCTGACCTTCTTATTGACGATGAAACACAGAAATTGCATCGGAATTAAATACAAAAGGCACAATGCCGACTTAAACACAAGAAGACTGACTCTTCGTACTGTCTATGTTTTGATCCATTCCTGTGACACTAGTTATAGATTCCGATGCTTCACTTCAGGTTTACTGTTTCCCTCTGACCTTCTTATTGACGATGAAACACAGAAATTGCATCGTAAGTTTATAGAAAAGGCACAATGCCGACTTAAATACAAGAAGACTGACTCTTCTTACTGACTATGTTTAGAACCATTCCTGTGACACTAGTTATACATTCCGATTCTTCACTTCAGGTTTACTGTATCCCTTGGACCTTCTTATTGACGATGAAACACAAAAATTGCATCGGAATTAAATACAAAAGGCACAATGCCGACTTAAGTACATTTAGACTGACTCTACCTACTGTCTATGTTTTGAACCATTCCTGTGACACTAGTTATAGATTCCGATGATTCACTTCAGGTTTACTGTATCCCACTGACCTTCTTATTGACGATGAAACACAGAAATTGCATCGGAATTAAATAGACTAGGCACAATGCCGACTTAAGTACAAGAAGAATGACTCTTCTGCTGTCTATGTTTTGTACCAACCTGTGAGACTAGTTATAGATTCCGATGCTTCACTTCAGGTTTACTGTATCCCTCTGACCTTCTTATTGATGATGAAACACAGAAATTGCATCGGAAATATATACAAAAGGCACAATGCCGACTCAAGTACAAGAAGACTGACTCTTCCTACTGTCTATGTTTTGAACCATTCCTGTGACACTAGTTATACAATCCGATGCTTCACTTCAGGTTTACTGTATCCCTCTGACCTTCTTATTGACGATGAAACACAGAAATTGCATCGGAATTAAATAGAAAAGGCACAACGCCGATTTAAGTACAAGAAGACTGACACATCTTGCTGACTATGTTTTGAACCATTCCTGTGACACTAGTTATAGATTCCGATGCTTCAGGTTTACTGTATCCCTTTGAACTTCATATTGGCGATGAAACACAGAAATTGCATCGGAATTAAATAAAAAGGCACAATGCCGAATTAAGTACAAGAAGACTGACCCTTCTTACTGACTATGATTTGAACCATTCCTGTGACACTAGTTATAGATTCCGATGCTTCACTTCAGGTTTACTGTATCCCTCTGACCATCTTATTGACGATGAAACACAGAAATTGCATCGGAATAAAATACAAATGGCACAATGCCGACTTAAGTACAAGAAGAATGACTCTTCTTACTGACTATGTTTTGAACCATTCCTGTGACACTAGTTATAGACTCTGATGCTTCACTTCAGGTTTACTGTATCCCTCTGACCTTCTTTATGACGATGAAACATAGGAATTGCATCGGAAATAAATACAAAAGGCACAATGCCGAATTAAGTAGAAGAAGACTGACTCCTTCTACTGTCTATGCTTTGAACGATTCCTGTGACACTAGTTATACATTCCGATGCCTCACTTCAGGTTTACTGTATCCCTCTGGCCTTCGTGTTGACGATGAAACACAGAAATGGCATCGGAATTAAATAGAAAAGTCACAATGCCGACTTAAGAACAAGAAGACTGACTCTTCCTACTGTCTATGTTTTGAATCATTCCAGTGACACTAGTTATAGATTCCGTTGCTTCACTTCAGGTTTACTGTATCCCTCTGACCTTCGTATTGACGATGAAACACAGAAATTGCATCGGAAATAAATAGAAAAGGCACAATGGCGACTTAAGTACAAGAAGACTGACTCTTATTACTGACTATGTTTTGAACCATTCCTGTGACACTAGTTATAGATTCCGATTCTGCACTTCAGGTGTACTGCATCCCTTGGACCGTCTTATTGTCGATAAAATACAGAAATTGCATCGGAAGTAAATAGAAAAGGCACAATGCCGACTTAAGTACAAGAAGACTGACTCTTCTTACTGACTACGTTTTGAACCATTCCTGTGACATTAGTTATAGATTCCGATGCCTCACTTCAGGTTTACTGTATTCCTTGGACCTTATTATTGACGATAAAACACAAAAATTGCATCGGAATTAAATACAAAAGGCACAATGCCGACTTACGAACAAGAAGACTGACTCTTCCTACTGTCTATGTTTTGAACCAATCGTGTGACACTAGTTATGGATTCCGATGCTTCCCTTCAGGTTTACTGTATGCCTCTGACCTTCTTGTTGACGATGAAGCACAGAAATTGCATCGGAATTAAATAGAAAAGGCACAATGCCGACTTAAGTACAAGAAGACTGATTCTTCCTACAGTCTATTATTTGAATCATTCCTGTGAAACTAGTTATACATTTCAATGCTTCACTTCAGGTTTGCTGTATCCCTCTGACCTTCTTATTGACGATGAAACACAGAAATTGCATCGGAATTGAATAGAAAAGGCACAATGCCGACTTAAGAACAAGAAGACTGACTCTTCTTACTGACTATGTTTGAACCATTCCTGTGACACTAGTTATAGATTCCGATGCTTCACTTCAGGTTTATTGTATCCCTTGGACCTTCTTATTGACGATGAAGCACAGAAATTGCATCGGAATTAAATGGAAAAGGCACAATGCCGACTTAAGTACATGAAAACTGATTCTTCCAACTGTCTATGTTTTGAATCATTCCTGTGACACTAGTTATACAATCCGATGCTTCACTTCAGGTTTACTGTATCCCTCTGACCTTCCTTTTGACGATGAAACACAGGAATTGCATCGGAAATAGATACAAAAGGCACAATGCCGAATCAAGTAGAAGAAGACTGACTCTTCCTACTGTCAATGCTTTGAACGATTCCTGTGACACTAGTTATACATTCCGATGCTTCAATTCGGGTTTACTATCTCCCTCTGACCTTCGTATTGACGATGAAACACAGAAATGGCATCGGAATTAAATAGAAAAGTCACAATGCCGACTTAAGAACAAGAAGACTGACTCTTCCTACTGTCTACATTTTGAACCATTCCAATGACACTAGTTATAGATTCCGTTGCTTCTGTTCAGGTTTACTGTATCCCTCTGACCTTCTCATTGACGATGAATCACAGAAATTGCATCGGAATTAAATACAAAAGGCACAATGGCGACCTAAGTACAAGAAGACTGACTCTTCTTACTGACTATGTTTTGAACCATTCCTGTGACACTAGTTATAGATTCCGATTCTGCACTTCAGGTGTACTGCATCTTTTGGACCTTCGTATTGGCGATAAAATACAGATATTGCATCGGAATTAAATAGAAAAGTCAGAATTCCGACTTAAGTAAAAGAAGATTGACTCATCTTACTGACTATGTTTTGAACCATTCCTGTGACACTAGTTATAGATTCCGATTCTGCACTTCAGGTGTACTGCATCTTTTGGACCTTCGTATTGGCGATAAAATACAGATATTGCATCGGAATTAAATAGAAAAGTCAGAATGCCGACTTAAGTAAAAGAAGATTGACTCATCTTACTGACTATGTTTTGAACCATTCCTGTGACACTAGTTATAGATTCCGATGCTCACTTCAGGTTTACTGTATTCCTTGGACTTTCTTATTGACGATGAAACACAGAAATTGCATCGGAATTAAATAGAAAAGGCACAATGCCGACTTAAGTACGAGAAGACTAAATCTTCCTACTGTCTATGTTTTGAACCATTCCTGTGACACTAGTTATAGATTCCGTTGCTTCACTTCAGGTTTACTGTATCCCTCTGACTTTCGTATTGACGATGAAACACAGAAATTGCATCGGAAGTAAATCGAAAAGCCACAATGCCCACTTAAGTACAAGAAGACTGACTCTTCTTGCTGACTATGTTTTGAACCATTCCTGTGACACTAGTTATAGATTCCGATTCTTCACTTCAGGTTTACTGTATCCCTTGGACCATCCTATTGACGATGAAACACAAAAATTGCATCGGAATTAAATACAAAAGGCACAATGCAGATTTAAGTACATGTAGACTGACTCTTCCTACTGTCTATGTTTTGAACCATTCCTGTGACACTAGTTATAGATTCCGATGATTCACTTTAGGTATACTGTATCCCTCTGACCTTCTTATTGATGATGAAACACAGAAATTGCATCGAAATTAAATACAAAAGGCACAATGCAGATTTAAGTACATGTAGACTGACTCTTCGTACTGTCTATGCTTTGAACGATTCCTGTGACACTAGTTATACATTCCGATGCTTCACTTCAGGTTTACTGTATCCCTCTGACCTTCTTATTGACGATGAAACACAGAAATTGCATCGGAATTAAACAGAAAAGTCTCAATGCCGACTTAAGAACAAGAAGACTGACTCTTCCTACTGTCTACATTTTGAACCATTCCAGTGACACTAGTTATAGATCCCGTTGCTTCACTTCAGGTTTACTGTATCCCTCTGACCTTCTTATTGACGATGAAACACAGAAAGTGCATCAAAAATAAATAGAGAAGGCACAATGGCGACCTAAGTTCAAGAAGACTGACTCTTCTTACTGACTATGTTTTCGAACCATTCCTGTGACACTAGTTATAGATTCCGATTCTGCACTTCAGGTTTACTGTATTCCTTGGACCTTCTTATTGACGATAAAACACAGAAATTGCATCGGAATTAAATAGAAAAGGCACAATGCCGACTTAAGTACATGAACACTGAATCTTCCTACAGTCTTTGTTTTGAATCATTCCTGGGACACTAGTTATACATTCCGATGCTTCACTTCAGCTTTGCGGTATCCCTCTTACCTTCTTATTGACGATGAAGCACAGAAATTGCATCGGAATTAAATACAGAGGGCACAATGCCGACTTAAGTACGAGAAGACTGACTCTTCCTACTGTCTATGTTTTGAACCATTCCTGTGACACTAGTTATAGATTCTGTTGCTTCACTTCAGGTTTACTGTATCCCTCTGACCTTCTTATTGTTGATGAAACACAGAAATTGCATCTGAAATATATACAAAAGGCACAATGCCGACTCAAGTACAAGAAGACTGACTCTTCCTACTGTCTATGTTTTGAACCATTCCTGTGACACTAGTTATACAATCCAATGCTTCACTTCAGGTTTACTGTATCCCTCTGACCTTCTTATTGACGATGAAACACAGAAATTGCATCGGAATTAAATAGAAAAGGCACAACGCCGATTTAGGTACTAGAAGACTGACTCATCTTGCTGACTATGTTTTGAACCATTTCTGTGACTAAAGTTATAGATTCCGATGCTTCAGGTTTACTGTATCCCTTTGAACTTCATATTGACGATGAAACACAGAAATTGCATCGGAATTAAATAAAAAGGCACAATGCCGAATTAAGTACAAGAAGACTGATCCTTCTTACTGACTATGATTTGAACCATTCCTGTGACACTAGTTATAGATTCCGATGCTTCACTTCAGGTTTACTGTATCCCTCTGATCTTCTTATTGACGATGAAACACAGAAATTGCATCGGAATAAAATACAAATGGCACAATGCCGACTTAAGTACAAGAAGACTGACTCTTCCTACTTTCTATGCTATAAACCATTCCTGTGACACTAGTTATAGATTCCGATGCTTCACTTCAGGTTTACTGTATCCCTCTGACCTTCTTATTGACGATGAAACCCAGAAATTGCATCGGAATAAAATCCAAATGGCACAATGCCGAATTAAGTACAAGAAGACAGACTCTTCCTACTTTCTATGCTATAAACCATTCCTGTGACACTAGTTATAGATTCCGATGCTTCACTTCAGGTTTATTGTATCCCTTGGACCTTCTTATTGACGATGAAACACAGAAGTTGCATCGGAATTAAATAGACAAGGCACAATGCCGACTTAAGTACATGAAAAATGACTCTTCTGCTGTCTACGTTTTTTACCATCCTGTGAGACTAGTTATAGATTCCGATGCTTCACTTCAGGTTTACTGTATCCCTCTGACCTTCTTATTGAAGATGAAACACAGAAATTGCATTGGAAATAAATACAAAAGGCACAATGCCGACTCAAGTACAAGAAGACTGACTCTTCCTACTGTCTATGCTTTGAACCATTCCTGTGACACTAGTTATACAATCCGATGCTTCACTTCAGGTTTACTGTATCCCTCTGAGCTTCTTATTGACGATGAAACACAGAAATTGCATCGAAATTAAATAGAAACGGCACAACGCCGATTTAAGTACAAGAAGACTGACTCTTCTTGCTGACTATGTTTTGAACCATTTCTGTGACACTAGTTATAGGTTCCGATGGTTCAGGTTTACTGTATCATTTTGATCTTCTTATTGACGATGAAACACAGAAATTGCATCGGAATTAAATAAAAAAATCACAATGCCGAATTAAGTACAAGGAGACTGATCCTTCTTACTGACTATGACTTGAACCATTCCTGTGACACTAGTTATAGATTCCGATGCTTCACGTCAGGTTTACTGTATCCCTCTGACATTCTTATTGACTATGAAACATAGAAATTGCATCGGAATAAAATACAAACGGCCCAATGCCGACTTAAGTACAAGAAGACTGACTCTTCCTACTCTCTATGCTATAAACCATTCCTGTGACACTAGTTATAGATTCCGATGCTTCACTTCAGGTTTACTGTATCCCTTGGACCTTCTTATTGACGACGAAACACAGAAACTGAATCGGAATTAAATAGAAAAGCCACGATGCCGACCTAAGTACAAGAAGACTGACTCTTCTTACTAACTATGTTTTGAACCATTCCTGTGACTCTAGTTATAGATTTCGATGCTTCTGTTCAGGTTTACTGTATCCCTCTGACCTTCTCATTGACGATGAATCACAGAAATTGCATCGGAATTAAATACAAAAGGCACAATGGCGACCTAAGTACAAGAAGACTGACTCTTCTTACTGACTATGTTTTGAACCATTCCTGTGACACTAGTTATAGATTCCGATTCTGCACTTCAGGTGTACTGCATCTTTTGGACCTTCGTATTGGCGATAAAATACAGATATTGCATCGGAATTAAATAGAAAAGTCAGAATTCCGACTTAAGTAAAAGAAGATTGACTCATCTTACTGACTATGTTTTGAACCATTCCTGTGACACTAGTTATAGATTCCGATTCTGCACTTCAGGTGTACTGCATCTTTTGGACCTTCGTATTGGCGATAAAATACAGATATTGCATCGGAATTAAATAGAAAAGTCAGAATGCCGACTTAAGTAAAAGAAGATTGACTCATCTTACTGACTATGTTTTGAACCATTCCTGTGACACTAGTTATAGATTCCGATGCTCACTTCAGGTTTACTGTATTCCTTGGACTTTCTTATTGACGATGAAACACAGAAATTGCATCGGAATTAAATAGAAAAGGCACAATGCCGACTTAAGTACGAGAAGACTAAATCTTCCTACTGTCTATGTTTTGAACCATTCCTGTGACACTAGTTATAGATTCCGTTGCTTCACTTCAGGTTTACTGTATCCCTCTGACTTTCGTATTGACGATGAAACACAGAAATTGCATCGGAAGTAAATCGAAAAGCCACAATGCCCACTTAAGTACAAGAAGACTGACTCTTCTTGCTGACTATGTTTTGAACCATTCCTGTGACACTAGTTATAGATTCCGATTCTTCACTTCAGGTTTACTGTATCCCTTGGACCATCCTATTGACGATGAAACACAAAAATTGCATCGGAATTAAATACAAAAGGCACAATGCAGATTTAAGTACATGTAGACTGACTCTTCCTACTGTCTATGTTTTGAACCATTCCTGTGACACTAGTTATAGATTCCGATGATTCACTTTAGGTATACTGTATCCCTCTGACCTTCTTATTGATGATGAAACACAGAAATTGCATCGAAATTAAATACAAAAGGCACAATGCAGATTTAAGTACATGTAGACTGACTCTTCGTACTGTCTATGCTTTGAACGATTCCTGTGACACTAGTTATACATTCCGATGCTTCACTTCAGGTTTACTGTATCCCTCTGACCTTCTTATTGACGATGAAACACAGAAATTGCATCGGAATTAAACAGAAAAGTCTCAATGCCGACTTAAGAACAAGAAGACTGACTCTTCCTACTGTCTACATTTTGAACCATTCCAGTGACACTAGTTATAGATCCCGTTGCTTCACTTCAGGTTTACTGTATCCCTCTGACCTTCTTATTGACGATGAAACACAGAAAGTGCATCAAAAATAAATAGAGAAGGCACAATGGCGACCTAAGTTCAAGAAGACTGACTCTTCTTACTGACTATGTTTTCGAACCATTCCTGTGACACTAGTTATAGATTCCGATTCTGCACTAAAGGTTTACTGTATTCCTTGGACCTTCTTATTGACGATAAAACACAGAAATTGCATCGGAATTAAATAGAAAAGGCACAATGCCGACTTAAGTACATGAACACTGAATCTTCCTACAGTCTTTGTTTTGAATCATTCCTGGGACACTAGTTATACATTCCGATGCTTCACTTCAGCTTTGCGGTATCCCTCTTACCTTCTTATTGACGATGAAGCACAGAAATTGCATCGGAATTAAATACAGAGGGCACAATGCCGACTTAAGTACGAGAAGACTGACTCTTCCTACTGTCTATGTTTTGAACCATTCCTGTGACACTAGTTATAGATTCTGTTGCTTCACTTCAGGTTTACTGTATCCCTCTGACCTTCTTATTGTTGATGAAACACAGAAATTGCATCTGAAATATATACAAAAGGCACAATGCCGACTCAAGTACAAGAAGACTGACTCTTCCTACTGTCTATGTTTTGAACCATTCCTGTGACACTAGTTATACAATCCAATGCTTCACTTCAGGTTTACTGTATCCCTCTGACCTTCTTATTGACGATGAAACACAGAAATTGCATCGGAATTAAATAGAAAAGGCACAACGCCGATTTAGGTACTAGAAGACTGACTCATCTTGCTGACTATGTTTTGAACCATTTCTGTGACTAAAGTTATAGATTCCGATGCTTCAGGTTTACTGTATCCCTTTGAACTTCATATTGACGATGAAACACAGAAATTGCATCGGAATTAAATAAAAAGGCACAATGCCGAATTAAGTACAAGAAGACTGATCCTTCTTACTGACTATGATTTGAACCATTCCTGTGACACTAGTTATAGATTCCGATGCTTCACTTCAGGTTTACTGTATCCCTCTGATCTTCTTATTGACGATGAAACACAGAAATTGCATCGGAATAAAATACAAATGGCACAATGCCGACTTAAGTACAAGAAGACTGACTCTTCCTACTTTCTATGCTATAAACCATTCCTGTGACACTAGTTATAGATTCCGATGCTTCACTTCAGGTTTACTGTATCCCTCTGACCTTCTTATTGACGATGAAACCCAGAAATTGCATCGGAATAAAATCCAAATGGCACAATGCCGAATTAAGTACAAGAAGACAGACTCTTCCTACTTTCTATGCTATAAACCATTCCTGTGACACTAGTTATAGATTCCGATGCTTCACTTCAGGTTTATTGTATCCCTTGGACCTTCTTATTGACGATGAAACACAGAAGTTGCATCGGAATTAAATAGACAAGGCACAATGCCGACTTAAGTACATGAAAAATGACTCTTCTGCTGTCTACGTTTTTTACCATCCTGTGAGACTAGTTATAGATTCCGATGCTTCACTTCAGGTTTACTGTATCCCTCTGACCTTCTTATTGAAGATGAAACACAGAAATTGCATTGGAAATAAATACAAAAGGCACAATGCCGACTCAAGTACAAGAAGACTGACTCTTCCTACTGTCTATGCTTTGAACCATTCCTGTGACACTAGTTATACAATCCGATGCTTCACTTCAGGTTTACTGTATCCCTCTGAGCTTCTTATTGACGATGAAACACAGAAATTGCATCGAAATTAAATAGAAACGGCACAACGCCGATTTAAGTACAAGAAGACTGACTCTTCTTGCTGACTATGTTTTGAACCATTTCTGTGACACTAGTTATAGGTTCCGATGGTTCAGGTTTACTGTATCATTTTGATCTTCTTATTGACGATGAAACACAGAAATTGCATCGGAATTAAATAAAAAAATCACAATGCCGAATTAAGTACAAGGAGACTGATCCTTCTTACTGACTATGACTTGAACCATTCCTGTGACACTAGTTATAGATTCCGATGCTTCACGTCAGGTTTACTGTATCCCTCTGACATTCTTATTGACTATGAAACATAGAAATTGCATCGGAATAAAATACAAACGGCCCAATGCCGACTTAAGTACAAGAAGACTGACTCTTCCTACTCTCTATGCTATAAACCATTCCTGTGACACTAGTTATAGATTCCGATGCTTCACTTCAGGTTTACTGTATCCCTTGGACCTTCTTATTGACGACGAAACACAGAAACTGAATCGGAATTAAATAGAAAAGCCACGATGCCGACCTAAGTACAAGAAGACTGACTCTTCTTACTAACTATGTTTTGAACCAATCCTGTGACTCTAGTTATAGATTTCGATGCTTCACTTCAGATTTACTGTATCCCTTGGACCTTCTTATTCACGATGAAACACCGAAGTTGCATCTGAATTAAATACGAAAGGCACAATGCCGACTTAAGTACAAGAAGACTGACTCTTCTTTATGACTATGTTTGAATTATTCCTGTGACACCATTTACAGATTCCGATGCTTCACTTCAGGTTTACTGTATCCCTCTCACCTTCTTATTGACGATGATACACATAAATTGCGTCGGAATTAAATAGAAATGGCACAATGCCGACTTAAGTACAAGAAGACTGACTCTTATTACTGACTATGTTTTGAACCATTCCTGTGACACTAGTTATAGATTCCGATTCTGCACTTCAGGTGTACTGCATCCCTTGGACCGTCTTATTGTCGATAAAATACAGAAATTGCATCGGAATTAAATAGAAAAGGCACAATGCCGACTTAAGTACAAGAAGACTGACTCTTCTTACTGACTACGTTTTGAACCATTCCTGTGACACTAGTTATAGATTCCGATGCCTCACTTCAGGTTTACTGTATTCCTTGGACCTTATTATTGACGATAAAACACAGAAATTGCATCGGAATTAAATACAAAAGGCACAATGCCGACTTACGAACAAGAAGACTGACTCTTCCTACTGTCTATGTTTTGAACCAATCGTGTGACACTAGTTATGGATTCCGATGCTTCCCTTCAGGTTTACTGTATGCCTCTGACCTTCTTGTTGACGATGAAGCACAGAAATTTCATCGGAATTAAATAGAAAAGGCACAATGCCGACTTAAGTACAAGAAGACTGATTCTTCCTACAGTCTATGTTTTGAATCATTCCTGTGAAACTAGTTATACATTTCAATGCTTCACTTCAGGTTTGCTGTATCCCTCTGACCTTCTTATTGACGATGAAAAACAGAAATTGCATCGGAATTGAATAGAAAAGGCACAATGCCGACTTAAGAACAAGAAGACTGACTCTTCTTACTGACTATGTTTGAACCATTCCTGTGACACTAGTTATAGATTCCGATGCTTCACTTCAGGTTTATTGTATCCCTTGGACCTTCTTATTGACGATGAAACACCGAAATTTCATCGGAATTAAATACGAAAGACACAATGCCGACTTAAGTACAAGAAGACTGACTCTTCTTACTGACTATGTTTGAACCATTCCTGTGACACCACTTATAGATTCCGATGCTTCACTTCAGGTTTACTGTATCCCTCTGACCTTCATATTGACGATGAAACACAGAGATTGAATCGGAATTAAATAGAAATGGCACAATGCCGACTTAAGTAGAAGAAGACTGACTGTTCTTACTGTCTATGTTTTGAACCATTCCTGTGACACTAGTTATAGATTCCGATGCCTCACATCAGGTTTACTGTATTCCTTGGACCTTCTTATTGACGATGAAACACAGAAATAGCATCGGAATTAAATACAAAAGGCACAATGTCGACTTAAGTACGAGAAGACTGATTCTTCCTACTGTCTATGTTTTGAACCAATCCTGTGACACTAGTTATGAATTCCGATGCTTCACTTCAGGTTTACTGTATCCCTGTGACCTTCTTATTGACGATGAAACGCAGAAATTGCATCGGAATTAAATGGAAAAGGCACAATGCCGACTTAAGTACATGAAAACTGATTCTTCCAACTGTCTATGTTTTGAATCATTCCTGTGACACTAGTTATACAATCCGATGCTTCACTTCAGGTTTACTGTATCCCTCTGACCTTCCTTTTGACGATGAAACACAGGAATTGCATCGGAAATAGATACAAAAGGCACAATGCCGAATCAAGTAGAAGAAGACTGACTCTTCCTACTGTCAATGCTTTGAACGATTCCTGTGACACTAGTTATACATTCCGATGCTTCACTTCAGGTTTACTATCTCCCTCCGACCTTCGTATTGACGATGAAACACAGAAATGGCATCGGAATTAAATAGAAAAGTCACAATGCCGACTTAAGAACAAGAAGACTGACTCTTCCTACTGTCTACATTTTGAACCATTCCAATGACACTAGTTATAGATTCCGTTGCTTCTGTTCAGGTTTACTGTATCCCTCTGACCTTCTCATTGACGATGAATCACAGAAATTGCATCGGAAATAAATAGAAAAGGCACAATGGCGACCTAAGTACAAGAAGACTGACTCTTCTTACTGACTATGTTTTGAACCATTCCTGTGACACTAGTTATAGATTCCGATTCTGCACTTCAGGTGTACTGCATCTTTTGGACCTTCGTATTGGCGATAAAATACAGATATTGCATCGGAATTAAATAGAAAAGTCAGAATGTCGACTTAAGTAAAAGAAGATTGACTCATCTTACTGACTATGTTTTGAACCATTCCTGTGACACTAGTTATAGATTCCGATTCTGCACTTCAGGTGTACTGCATCTTTTGGACCTTCGTATTGGCGATAAAATACAGATATTGCATCGGAATTAAATAGAAAAGTCAGAATGCCGACTTAAGTAAAAGAAGATTGACTCATCTTACTGACTATGTTTTGAACCATTCCTGTGACACTAGTTATAGATTCCGATGCTCACTTCAGGTTTACTGTATTCCTTGGACTTTCTTATTGACGATGAAACACAGAAATTGCATCGGAATTAAATAGAAAAGGCACAATGCCGACTTAAGTACATGAAGACTGATTCATCCTACAGTCTATGTTTTGAATCATTCCTGTGACACTAGTTATACATTCCGATGCTTCACTTCAGCTTTGCTGTATCCCTCTGACCTTCTTATTGACGATGAAGCACAGAAATTGCATCGGAATTAAATACAAAAGGCACAATGCCGACTTAAGTACGAGAAGACTAAATCTTCATACTGTCTATGTTTTGAACCATTCCTGTGACACTAGTTATAGATTCCGTTGCTTCACTTCAGGTTTACTGTATCCCTCTGACTTTCGTATTGACGATGAAACACAGAAATTGCATCGGAAGTAAATCGAAAAGCCACAATGCCCACTTAAGTACAAGAAGACTGACTCTTCTTGCTGACTATGTTTTGAACCATTCCTGTGACACTAGTTATAGATTCCGATTCTTCACTTCAGGTTTACTGTATCCCTTGGACCATCCTATTGACGATGAAACACAAAAATTGCATCGGAATTAAATACAAAAGGCACAATGCAGATTTAAGTACATGTAGACTGACTCTTCCTACTGTCTATGTTTTGAACCATTCCTGTGACACTAGTTATAGATTCCGATGATTCACTTTAGGTATACTGTATCCCTCTGACCTTCTTATTGATGATGAAACACAGAAATTGCATCGAAATTAAATAGAAAAGGCACAATGCCGACTTAAGTACAAGAAGAATGACTCTTCCTGTTGCCTATGTTTTGAACCATTCCTGTGACACTAGTTATAGAATCTGATGCTTCACTTCAGGTTTACTGTATACCTCTGACCATCTTATTGATGATGAAACACAGAAATTGCATCGGAAATAAATACAAAAGGCACAATGCCAACTCAAGTACAAGGAGACTGACTCTTCCTACTGTCTATGTTTTGAACCATTCCATGGACACTAGTTATACATTCCGATGCTTCACTTCAGATTTACTGTATCCCTCTGACCTTCTTATTGACGATGAAACACAGAAATTGCATCGGAATTAAATACAAAAGGCACAATGCCGAATCAAGTAGAAGAAGACTGACTCTTCCTACTGTCTACGTTTTGAGCCATTCCTGTAACGCTAGTTATAGATTCCGATGCCTTACATCACGTTTACTGTATCCCTCTGACTTTCTTGTTGACGATGAAACACAGAAATTGCATCGGATTTAAATACAAAAGGCACAATGACTACTTAAGTACAAAAAGACTGACTCTTCCTACTGTCTATGTTTTGACCATTCCTGTGACACTAGTTATAGATTCCGATGCTTCACTTCAGGTTTACTGTATCCCTCTAACCTTCTTGTTGACGATGAAACACACAAATTGCATCGGAATTAAATAGAAAAGGCACAATGCCGACTTAAGTACATGATGACTGATTCTTCCAACTGTCTATGTTTTGAATCATTCCTGTGACACTAGTTATACCTTCCGATGCTTCACTTCAGGTTTACTGTATCCCTCTGACCTTCTTTTTGACGATGAAACACAGGAATTGCATCGGAAATAGATACAAAAGGCACAATGCCGAATCAAGTAGATGAAGACTGACTCTTCCTAATGTCTATGCTTTGAACGATTCCTGTGACACTAGTTATACATTCCGATGCTTCACTTCAGGTTTACTGTATCCCTCTGACCTTCTTATTGACGATGAAACACAGAAATTGCATCGGAATTAAACAGAAAAGTCTCAATGCCGACTTAAGAACAAAAAGACTGACTCTTCCTACTGTCTACATTTTGAACCATTCCAGTGACACTAGTTATAGATCCCGTTGCTTTACTTCAGGTTTACTGTATCCCTCTGACCTTCTTATTGACGATGAAACACAGAAATTGCATCGGAAATAAATAGAGAAGGCACAATGGCGACCTAAGTTCAAGAAGACTGACTCTTCTTACTGACTATGTTTTCGAACCATTCCTGTGACACTAGTTATAGATTCCGATTCTGCACTTCAGGTTTACTGTATTCCTTGGACCTTCTTATTGACGATAAAACACAGAAATTGCATCGGAATTAAATAGAAAAGGCACAATGCCGACTTAAGTACATGAAGACTGAATCTTCCTACAGTCTTTGTTTTGAATCATTCCTGGGACACTAGTTATACATTCCGATGCTTCACTTCAGCTTTGCGGTATCCCTCTTACCTTCTTATTGACGATGAAGCACAGAAATTGCATCGGAATTAAATACAAAGGGCACAATGCCGACTTAAGTACGAGAAGACTGACTCTTCCTACTGTCTATGTTTTGAACCATTCCTGTGACACTAGTTATAGATTCCGTTGCTTCACTTCAGGTTTACTGTATCCCTCTGACCTTCTTATTGTTGATGAAACACAGAAATTGCATCTGAAATATATACAAAAGGCACAATGCCGACTCAAGTACAAGAAGACTGACTCTTCCTACTGTCTATGTTTTGAACCATTCCTGTGACACTAGTTATACAATCCAATGCTTCACTTCAGGTTTACTGTATCCCTCTGACCTTCTTATTGACGATGAAACACAGAAATTGCATCGGAATTAAATAGAAAAGGCACAACGCCGATTTAGGTACTAGAAGACTGACTCATCTTGCTGACTATGTTTTGAACCATTTCTGTGACTAAAGTTATAGATTCCGATGCTTCAGGTTTACTGTATCCCTTTGAACTTCATATTGACGATGAAACACAGAAATTGCATCGGAATTAAATAAAAAGGCACAATGCCGAATTAAGTACAAGAAGACTGATCCTTCTTACTGACTATGATTTGAACCATTCCTGTGACACTAGTTATAGATTCCGATGCTTCACTTCAGGTTTACTGTATCCCTCTGATCTTCTTATTGACGATGAAACACAGAAATTGCATCGGAATAAAATACAAATGGCACAATGCCGACTTAAGTACAAGAAGACTGACTCTTCCTACTTTCTATGCTATAAACCATTCCTGTGACACTAGTTATTGATTCCGATGCTTCACTTCAGGTTTACTGTATCCCTCTGACCTTCTTATTGACGATGAAACCCAGAAATTGCATCGGAATAAAATCCAAATGGCACAATGCCGAATTAAGTACAAGAAGACAGACTCTTCCTACTTTCTATGCTATAAACCATTCCTGTGACACTAGTTATAGATTCCGATGCTTCACTTCAGGTTTATTGTATCCCTTGGACCTTCTTATTGACGATGAAACACAGAAGTTGCATCGGAATTAAATAGACAAGGCACAATGCCGACTTAAGTACATGAAAAATGACTCTTCTGCTGTCTACGTTTTTTACCATCCTGTGAGACTAGTTATAGATTCCGATGCTTCACTTCAGGTTTACTGTATCCCTCTGACCTTCTTATTGAAGATGAAACACAGAAATTGCATTGGAAATAAATACAAAAGGCACAATGCCGACTCAAGTACAAGAAGACTGACTCTTCCTACTGTCTATGCTTTGAACCATTCCTGTGACACTAGTTATACAATCCGATGCTTCACTTCAGGTTTACTGTATCCCTCTGAGCTTCTTATTGACGATGAAACACAGAAATTGCATCGAAATTATATAGAAACGGCACAACGCCGATTTAAGTACAAGAAGACTGACTCTTCTTGCTGACTATGTTTTGAACCATTTCTGTGACACTAGTTACAGGTTCCGATGGTTCAGGTTTACTGTATCATTTTGATCTTCTTATTGACGATGAAACACAGAAATTTCATTGGAATTAAATAAAAAAATCACAATGCCGAATTAAGTACAAGGAGACTGATCCTTCTTACTGACTATGACTTGAACCATTCCTGTGACACTAGTTATAGATTCCGATGCTTCACTTCAGGTTTACTGTATCCCTCTGATATTCTTATTGACTATGAAACATAGAAATTGCATCGGAATAAAATACAAACGGCACAATGCCGACTTAAGTACAAGAAGACTGACTCTTCCTACTTTCTATGCTATAAACCATTCCTGTGACACTAGTTATAGATTCCGATGCTTCACTTCAGGTTTACTGTATCCCTCTGACCTTCTTATTGACGATGAAACCCAGAAATTGCATCGGAATAAAATACAAATGGCACAATGCCGAATTAAGTACAAGAAGACAGACTCTTCCTACTTTCTATGCTATAAACCATTCCTGTGACACTAGTTATAGATTCCGATGCTTCACTTCAGGTTTATTGTATCCCTTGGACCTTCTTATTGACGATGAAACACAGAAGTTGCATCGGAATTAAATAGACAAGGCACAATGCCGACTTAAGTACATGAAAAATGACTCTTCTGCTGTCTACGTTTTTTACCATCCTGTGAGACTAGTTATAGATTCCGATGCTTCACTTCAGGTTTACTGTATCCCTCTGACCTTCTTATTGAAGATGAAACACAGAAATTGCATTGGAAATAAATACAAAAGGCACAATGCCGACTCAAGTACAAGAAGACTGACTCTTCATACTGTCTATGCTTTGAACCATTCCTGTGACACTAGTTATACAATCCGATGCTTCACTTCAGGTTTACTGTATCCCTCTGAGCTTCTTATTGACGAAGAAACACAGAAATTGCATCGAAATTAAATAGAAACGGCACAACGCCGATTTAAGTACAAGAAGACTGACTCTTCTTGCTGACTATGTTTTGAACCATTTCTGTGACACTAGTTATAGGTTCCGATGGTTCAGGTTTACTGTATCATTTTGATCTTCTTATTGCCGATGAAACACAGAAATTGCATCGGAATTAAATAAAAAAATCACAATGCCGAATTAAGTACAAGGAGACTGATCCTTCTTACTGACTATGACTTGAACCATTCCTGTGACACTAGTTATAGATTCCGATGCTTCACTTCAGGTTTACTGTATCCCTCTGACATTCTTATTGACTATGAAACATAGAAATTGCATCGGAATAAAATACAAACGGCACAATGCCGACTCAAGTACAAGAAGACTGACTCTTCCTACTCTCTATGCTATAAACCATTCCTGTGACACTAGTTATAGATTCCGATGCTTCACTTCAGGTTTACTGTATCCCTTGGACCTTCTTATTGACGACGAAACACAGAAACTGAATCGGAATTAAATAGAAAAGCCACGATGCCGACCTAAGTACAAGAAGACTGACTCTTCTTACTGACTATGTTTTGAACCATTCCTGTGACTCTAGTTATAGATTTCGATGCTTCACTTCAGATTTACTGTATCCCTTGGACCTTCTGATTCACGATGAAACACCGAAGTTGCATCTGAATTAAATACGAAAGGCACAATGCCGACTTAAGTACAAGAAGACTGACTCTTCTTTATGACTATGTTTGAACCATTCCTGTGACACCATTTACAGATTCCGTTGCTTCACTTCAGGTTTACTGTATCCCTCTCACCTTCTTATTGACGATGATACACATAAATTGCGTCGGAATTAAATAGAAATGGCACAATGCCGACTTAAGTACAAGAAGACTGACTCTTCTTACTGTCTATGTTTTGAACCATTCCTGTGACACTAGTTATGGTTTCCGATGCTTCACTTCAGGTGTACTGCATCCCTTGGACCTTCTTATTGACGATGAAACACAGAAATTGCATCGGAATTAAATAGAAAAGGCACAATGCCGACTTAAGTACAAGAAGACTGACACTCCCTACTGACTATGTTTTGAACCCGTCCTGTGACACTAGTTATAGATTCCGATGCCTCACTTCAGGTTTATTGTATTCCTTGGACCTTCTTATTGGCGATGAAACACAGAATTTGCATCGGAATTAAATACAAAAGGCACAATGCCGACTTAAGTACAAGAAGACTGACTCTTCCTACTGTCTATGTTTTGAACCATTCCTGTGACACTAGTTATAAATTCCGATGATTCACTTCAGGTGTACTGTATCCCTCTGACCTTCTTATTGACGATGAAACACAGAAATTGCATCGGAATTAAATAGACAAGGCACAATGCCGACTTAAGTACAAGAAGAATGACTCCTCTGCTGTCTATGTTTTTTACCATCCTGTGAGACTAGTTATAGATTCCGATGCTTCACTTCAGGTTTACTGTATCCCTCTGACCTTCTTATTGACGATGAAACACAGAAATTGCATCGGATAAAAATACAAATGGCACAATGCCGACTTAAGTACAAGAAGACTGACTCTTCTTACTTTCTATGCTATAAACCATTCCTGTGACACTAGTTATAGATTCCGATGCTTCACTTCAGGTTTATTGTATCCCTTGGACCTTCTTATTGACGATGAAACACAGAAGTTGCATCGGAATTAAATAGACAAGGCACAATGCCGACTTAAGTACAAGAAAAATGACTCTTCTGCTGTCTACGTTTTTTACCATCCTGTGAGACTAGTTATAGATTCCGATGCTTCACTTCAGGTTTACTGGATCCCTCTGACCTTCTTATTGAAGATGGAACACAGAAATTGCATTGGAAATAAATACAAAAGGCACAATGCCGACTCAAGTACAAGAAGACTGACTCTTCCTACTGTCTATGCTTTGAACCATTCCTGTGACACTAGTTATACAATCCGATGCTTCACTTCAGGTTTACTGTATCCCTCTGAGCTTCTTATTGACGATGAAACACAGAAATTGCATCGAAATTAAATACAAACGGCACAACGCCGATTTAAGTACAAGAAGACTGACTCTTCTTGCTGACTATGTTTTGAACCATTTCTGTGACACTAGTTATAGGTTCCGATGGTTCAGGTTTACTGTATCCCTTTGATCTTCTTATTGACCATGAAAAACAGAAATTGCATCGGAATTAAATAAAAAAATCACAATGCCGAATTAAGTATAAGAAGACTGACTCTTCTTGCTGACTATGTTTAGAACCATTTCTGTGACACTAGTTATAGATTCCGATGCTTCAGGTTTACTGTATCCCTTTGAACTTCTTATTGACGATGAAACACAGAAATTGCATCGGAATTAAATAAAAAGGCACAATGCCGAATTAAGTACAAGAAGACTGATCCTTCTTACTGACTATGATTTGAACCATTCCTGTGACACTAGTTATAGATTCCGATGCTTCACTTCAGGTTTACTGTATCCCCCTGACCTTCTTATTGACGATGAAACACATAAATTGCATCGGAATTAGATACAAAAAGCACAATGCCGACTTAAGTACAAGAGGACTGACTCTTCTTACTGTCTATGTTTTGAAACATTCCTGTGACACTAGTTATAGATTCCGATGCTTCACTTGAGGTTTACTGTATCCTTTGGGCCTTCTGATTGACGACGAAACACAGAAATTGAATCGGAATTAAATTGAAAAGGCACAATGCCAACCTAAGTACAAGAAGACTGACTCTTCTTACTGACTATGTTTTGAACCTTTCCTGTGACACTAGTTATAGATTCCGATGCTTCACTTCAGGTTTACTGTATCCCTTGGACCTTCCTATTGACGATGAAACACCGAAGTTGCATCGGAATTAAATACAAAAGGCACAATGCCGACTTACGTACAAGAAGACTGACTCTTCTTAATGACTATGTTTGAACCATTCCTGTGACACCACTTACAGATTCCGATGCTTCACTTCAGGTTTACTGTATCCCTCTCACCTTCTTATTGACGATGAAACACAGAAATTGCATCGGAAATAAATACAAAAGGCACAATGCCCAATCAAGTGGAAGAAGACTGACTCTTCCTACTGTCTATGTTTTGAACGATTCCTGTGACACTAGTTATACATTCCGATGCACCACTTCTGGTTTACTGTATCCCTCTGATCTTCTTATTGACGATGAAACACAGAAATTGCATCGGAATTAAATAGAAAAGGGACAATGCCGACATAAGTACAAAAAGACTGACTCTTCTTACTGACTATCTTTTGAACCATTTCTGTGACACTAGTTATAGATTCCGATGTTTCACTTCAGGTTTACTGTATCCATCTGACCTTCTTATTGACGATGAAACACAGAAATTGCATCGGAATTAAATAGAAAAGGCACAATGCCGACATAAGTACAAAAAGACTGACTCTTCTTACTGACTATGTTGTGAACCATTTCTGTGACACTAGTTATAGATCCCAATGCCTCACATCAGGCTTACTGTATCCCTCTGACCTTCTTATTGACGATGAAACACAGAAATTGCATCGGAAGTAAATACAAAAGGCACAATGCCGTCTTAAGTACAAAAAGACTGACCCTTCCTACTGTCTATGTTTTTATCCCTTCCTGTGACACAAGTTATAGATGTCGATGCTTCACTTCAGGTTTACTGTATCCCTCTCACCTTTGTATTGACGATGAAACACAGAAATTACGTCTGAATTAAATAGAAATATCACAATGCCGACTTAAGTACAAGAAGACTGACTCATCTCACTGTCAATGTTTTGAACCATTCCTGTGACACTAGTTATAGATTCCGATGCTTCACTTCAGGATTACTGTGTCCCTCTGACCTTCTAATTTACGATGAAACACAGAAATTGCCTCGGAATTAGATAAAAAAAGCACAATGCCGACTTAAGTACAAGAGGACTGACTCTTCTTACTGTCTATGTTTTGAAACATTCCTGTGACACTAGTTATAGATTCCGATGCTTCACTTCTGGTTTACTGTATCCCTTGGACCTTCTTATTGACGACGAAACACAGAAATTGCATCGGAATTAAATATAAAAGGCACAATGCCGACTTAAATACGAGAAGACTGACCCTTCCTTTTGTCTATGTTTTGAACCATTCCTGTGACGCTAGTTATAGATTCCGATGCTTCACTTCAGGTTCACTGTATCCCTCTGACCTTCTTATTGACGATGAAAAACAGAAATTGCATCGGAATGAAATAGAAAAGGTACAATGCCGACTTAAGTACAAGAAGACTGTCTCTTCTTACTGTCTATGTGTTGAACCATTCCTGTGACACTAGTTATAGATTCCGATGCTTCACCTCAGGTTTACTGTATCCCTTCGACCTTCTTATTGACGATTAGTCACAGAAATTGAATCGGAATTCAATAGAAAAGGCACAGTGCCGACTTATGTACAAGAAGACTGACTCATCTTACTGTCTGTGTTTTGAACCATTCCTGTGACACTAGTTATAGATTCCGATGCTTCACTTCAGGTTTACTGTATCCTTCTGACCTTCTTACTGACGATGAAACACAGAAATTGCATCGGAATTAAGTACAAAAGGCACAATGCCGACTTAAGTGCAAGAAGACTGACTCTTCTTACTGTCTATGTTTGAACCATTCCTGTGACACTAGTTATAGATTCCGATGCTGCACTTCAGGTTTACTGTATCCCTTGGATCTTCTTATTGACGATGAAACAAAGAAATTTCATCGGAATTAAATACAAAAGGCACAATGCCGACTTAAGTACAAGAAGACTGACTCCTCGTACTGTCTATGTTTGAACTATTCCTGTGACACTAGTTATAGATTCCGATGCTTTACTTCAGGTTTACTGTATACCTTGGTCCTTCTTATCGACGATGGAACACAGAAATTGCATCGGTATTAAATACAAAAGCACAATGCTGACTTAAGTACAAGAAGACTGACTCTTCCTACTGACTATGTTTTGAACCCGTCCTGTGACACTAGTTATAGATTCCGAAGCCTCACTTCAGGTTTATTGTATTCCTTGGACCTTCTTATTGACGATGAAACACAGAAATTGCATCGGAATTAAATAGAAAAGGCACAATGCCGACTTAAGTACAAGAAGACTAACTCTTACTACTGTCTAAGTTTGAACCGTTCCTGTGACAATAGTTATAGATTCCGATGCTACACTTCAGGTTTACTGTATCCATCTGACCTTCTTATTGACGATGAAACACAGAAATTGCATCGGAATTAAATAGGAAAGGCACAATGCCGACTTAAGTACATGAAGACTGATTCTTCCTACTGTCTATGTTTTGAATCATTCCTGTGACACTAGTTATACATTCCGATGCTTCACTTCAGGTTTAATGTATCCCTCTGACCTTCTTATTGACGATGAAACACAGAAATGGCATCAGAATTAAATACAAAAGGCACAATGCCGACTTAAGTATATGAAGACTGACTCTTCTTACTGTCTATGATTTGAACCATTCCTGTGACACTAGTTATAGATTCAGATGCTTGACTTCAGGAGTACTGTATTCCTTGCACCTTCTTATTGACGATGAAACACAGAAATTACATCGGAATTAAATACAAAATTCACAATGCCGACTTAAGTACAAGTAGTCTGACTCTTCCTACTGTCTATGTTTTGAACCATTCCTGTGCCACTAGTTATAGATTCTGATACTTCACTTCAGGTTTACTGTTTCCCTCTGACCTTTATGTTGACGATGATACACAGAAATTGCATCGGAATTAAATAAAAAAAGGCACAATGCCGACATAAGTACAAGACGACTGACTGTTCCTACTGTCTATGAATTGAACCATTCCTGTGACACTAGTTATAGATTCCGATGCTTCACTTCAGGTTTACTGTTTCCCTCTGACCTTCTTATTTACGATGAAACACAGAAATTGCATCGGAAGTAAATACAAAAGGCACAATGCCTACTTAGGTACAAAAAGACTGACTCTTCCTACTTTCTATGTTTTGAACCATTCCTGTGACACTAGTTATAGATTCCGATGCTTCACTTTATTTTTACTGTATCCCTCTCACCTTCTTATTGACGATGAAACACAGAAATTGCGTCGGAATTAAATAGAAATGGCACAATGCCGACTTAAGTACAAGAAGACTGACTCTTCTCACTGTCTATGTTTTGAACGATTCCTGTGACACTAGTTATAGATTCCGATGCTTCACTTCAGGATTACTGTATCCCTCCGACCTTCTAATTGACGATGAAACTCAGAAATTGCATCGGAATTAGATACAAAAAGCACAATGCCGGCTTAAGTACAAGAGGACTGACTCTTCTTACTGTCTATGTTTTGAAACATTCCTGTGACACTAGTTATAGATTCCGATGCTTCACTTCAGGTTTACTGTATCCCTTGGACCTTCTTATTGACGACAAAACACAGAAATTGCATCGGAATTAAATAAAAAGGGCACAATGCCGACTTAAATACAAGAAGACTGACCCTTCCTATTGTCTATGTTTTGAACCATTCCTGTGACGCTAGTTATAGTTTCCGATGCTTCACATCAGGTTCACTGTATCCCTCTCACCTTCTTATTGACGATGAAACACAGAAATTGCGTCGGAATTAAATAGAAATGGCACAATGCCGACTTAAGTACAAGAAGACTGACTCTTCTTACTGTCTATGTTTTGAACCATTCCTGTGACTTTAGTTATAGATTCCGATCCTTCACTTCACGTTTACTGTATCCCTTGGCCGTTCTTATTGACGATGAAACACAAAAATTGCATCGGAATTAAATAGAAAAGGCACAATGCCGATTTAAGTACAAGAATACTGACTCTTCTTACTGACTATCTTTTGAACCATTCCTGTGACGCTAGTTATAGATTCCGATGCTTCACTTCAGGATTACTGTATCCCTCTGACCTTGTAATTGACGATGAAACTCAGAAATTGCATCGGAATTACATACAAAAAGCACAATGCCGACTTAAGTACAAGAGGACTGACTCTTCTTACTGTCTATGTTTTGAAACATTTCTGTGACACTAGATATAGAATCCGATGCTTCACGTCAGGTTTACTGTATCCCTTGGGCCTTCTTATTGACGACGAAACGCAGAAATTGCATCGGAATTAGATAGAAAAGGCACAATGCCGACTTAAATACATGAAGACTGACCCTTCCTATTGTCTATGTTTTGAACCATTCCTGTGACGCTAGTAATAGATTCCGATGCTTCACTTAAGGTTTACTGTATACCTTGGTCCTTCTTATCGACGATGAAACACAGAAATTGCATCGGAATTAAATACAAAAGGCACAATGCCGACTTAAATATAAGAAGACTGACTCTTCTTACTGTCTATGTTTTGAACCATTCTTATGACACTAGTTATAGATTCCGATGCTTCACTTCAGATTTACTGTATCCCTTGGACCTTCTTATTGACGACTAAATACAGAAATTGCATCGGAATTAATTAGAGAAGGCACAATGCCGACTAAAATACAAGAAGACTGACTCTACCTAATGTCTATGCTTTGAACCATTCCTGTGACACTAGTTGTAGATTCCGATGCTTCACTTCAGGTTTACTGTAATCCTCTGACCTACTTATTGACGATGAAACAATGAAATTGCATCGGAATGAATACAAAAGGCACAATGCCGACTTAAGTACAAGAAGACTGACTCTTCTTACTGTCTATGTTTGAACCATTCCTATGACACTAGTTATAGATTCCGATGCTTCACCTCAGGATTACTGTAACCCTCTGACCTTCTAATTGACGATGAAACTCAGAAATTGCATCGGAATTAGATACAAAATGGACAATGCCGACTTAAGTACAACAGGTCTGACTCTTCTTACTGTCTATGTTTTGAAACATTCCTGTGACACTAGTTATAGTTTCCGATGCTTCACTTCAGGTGTACCGTATTCC
The DNA here is from genome assembly GCF_021461395.2 of Schistocerca americana. Classification (NCBI taxonomy): domain Eukaryota; kingdom Metazoa; phylum Arthropoda; class Insecta; order Orthoptera; family Acrididae; genus Schistocerca; species Schistocerca americana. The sequence continues at coordinate 22,364,644 of NC_060130.1, forward strand.
TTGGACCTTCTTATTGACGATGAAACACAGAAATTGCATCGGAATTAAATGCAAAAGGCACAATGCCGACTTAAGTACAAGACGACTGACTCTTCCTACTGTCTATGAATTGAACCATTCCTGTAAGACTAGTTATAGATTACGATGCTTCACTTCAGGTTTACTGTATCCCTCTGACCTTGTTATTGACGATGAAACACAGAAATTGCATCGGAAATAAATACAAAAGGCACAATGCCGAATCAAGTAGAATAAGACTGACTCTTCCTACTGTCTATGTTTTGAACGATTCCTGTGACACTAGTTATACATTCCGATGCTTCACTTCTGGTTTGCTGTATCCCTCTGACCTTCTTATTGACGATGAAACACAGAAATTGCATCGGAATTAAATAGAAAAGGGACAATGCCGACATAAGTACAAAAAGACTGACTATTGTTACTGACTATGTTTTGACCCATTTCTGTGACACTAGTTATAGATTCCTATGGTTCACTTCAGGTTTACTGTATCCATCTGACCTTCTTATTGACGATGAAACACAGAAATTGCATCGGAATTAAATAGAAAAGGCACAATGCCGACTTAAATACAAGAAGACTGACTCATCCTACTGTCTACGTTTTGAATCATTCCTGTAACACTAGTTATAGTTTCCGATGTCTCACATCTGGTTTACTGTATCCCTCTGACCTACTTATTGGCGATGAAACACAGAAATTGCATCGGAAGTAAATACAAAAGGCACAATGCCGACTTAAGTACAAAAAGACTGACTCATCCTACTGTCTATGTTTTGAACCATTCCTGTGACACTGGTTATAGATTCCGATGCTTCACTTCAGGTTTACTGTAGCCCTCTCACCTTCTTATTGACGATGACACACAGAAATTGCGTCGGAATTAAATAGAAATGGCACAACGCCGACTTAAGTACAAGAAGACTGACTCTTCTTACTGTCTATGTTTGAACCATTCCTGTGACACTAGTTATAGATTCCGATGCTTCACTTCAGGATTACTGTATCCCTCTGACCTTCTAATTGACGATGAAACTCAGAAATTGCATCGGAATTAGATACAAAAAGGACAATGCCGACTTAAGTACAACAGGTCTGACTCTTCTTACTGTCTATGTATTGAAACATTCCTGTGACACTAGTTATAGATTCCGATGTTTCTCTTCAGGTTTACTGTATCCCTTGGACCTTCTTATTGACGACAAAACACAGAAATTGCATCGGAATTAAATAGAAAAGGCACAATGCCGACTTAAATACAAGAAGACTGACCCTTCCTTTTGTCTATGTTTTGAACCATTCCTGTGACGCTAGTTATAGATTCCGATGCTTCACTTCAGGTTCACTGTATCCCTCTCACCATCTTATTGACGATCAAACACAGAAAATACGTCGGAAGTAAATAGAAATGGCACAATGCCGACTTAAGTACAAGAAGACTGACACTTCTTACTGTCTATGTTTTGAACCATTCCTGTGACACTAGTTATAGATTCCGATGCTTCACTTCAGGATTACTGTATCCCTCTGACCTTCTAATTGACGATGAAACTCAGAAATTGCATCGGAATTAGATACAAAAAGCACAATGCCGACTTAAGTAAAAGAGGACTGACTCCTCTTACTGTCTATGCTTTGAAACATTCCTGTGACACTAGTTATAGATTCCGATGCTTCACTTCAGGTTTACTGTATCCCTTGGTCCTTCTTATTGACGACGAAACACAGAAATTGCATCGGAATTAAATAGAAAAGGCACAATGCCGACTTAAATACAAGAAGACTGACCCTTCCTATTGTCTATGTTTTGAACCATTCCTGTGACGCTAGTTATAGATTCCGATGCTTCACTTCAGGTTCACTGTATCCCTCTGACCTTCTTATTGACGATGAAAAACAGAAATTGCATCGGAATTAAATAGAAAAGGCACAATGCCGACTTACGTACAAGAAGACTGACTCTTCTTACTGTCTATGTGTTGAACCATTAATGTGACACTAGTTATAGATTCCGATGCTTCACTTCAGGTTTACTGTATCCCTCTGACCTTCTAATTGACGATGAAACTCAGAAATTGCATCGGAATTAGATACAAAAAGCACAATGCCGACTTAAGTAAAAGAGGACTGACTCTTCTTACTGTCTATGTTTTGAAACATTCCTGTGACACTAGTTAGAGATTCCGATGCTTCACTTCAGGTTTACTGTATCCCTTGGACCTCCTTATTGACGACGCAACACAGAAATTGCATCGGAATTAAATAGAAAAGGCACAATGCCGACTTAAGTACAAGAAGACTGACTCTTCCTACTGTCTATGTGTGAACTATTCCTATGACACTAGGTATAGATTCCGATGCTTCACTTTAGGTTTACTGTATACCTTGGTCCTTCTTATCGACGATGAAACACAGAAATTGCATCGCAGATAAATACAAAAGGCACAATACCGACTTAAGTACAAGAAGACTGACTCTTTTTACTGTCTATGTTTTGAACCATTCTTGTGATACTAGTTATAGATTCCGATGCTTCACTTCAGATTTACTGTATCCCTTGGACCTTCTTACTGGCGACGAAATACAGAAATTGCATCGGAATTAAATAGAAAATGCACAATGCCGACTAAAGTACAAGAAGACTGACTCTACCTAATGTCTAAGTTTTGAACCATTCCTGTGACACTAGTTATAGATTCCGATGCCCCACTTCAGGTTTACTGTATCCCTCTGATCTACTTATTGACGATGAAACACAGAAATTGCATCGGAATTAAATACAAAAGGCACAATGCCTACTTAAGTACAAGAAGACCTACTCTTCTCACTGACTATGTTGTGAACATGTCCTGTCAGACCAGTTTTAGATTCAAATGCTTCACTATATGTTTACTGTATCCCTTGGACCTTCGTATTGACGATGAAACTCAGAAATTGCATCGGAATTATATAGAAAAGGCACAATGCTGACTTAAGTACAAGAAGACTGACTCTTCTTACTGTCTATGATTTAAACCACTCCTGTGACACTAGTTATAGATTCCGATGCTTCACTGGAGGTGTACTGTATCCCTTGGACCATCTTATTGACTATGAAACACAGAAATTGCATCGGAAATAAATACAAAAGGCACAATGCCGACTTAAGTACAAGTAGACTGACTCTTCTTACTGTCTATGTTTTGAACCATTCCTGTGACACTAGTTATAGATTGTGATGCTTCACTTCAGTTTAACTGTATCCCTCTGACCTTCTTATTGACGATGAAACTCAGAAATTACATTGGAATTAATTACAAAAGGCACAATGCCGACTTAAGTACATGTAGACTGAGTCTTACTACTGTATATGTTTTGGACCATTCCTGTGACACTACTAATAGATTCCGATGATTCACTTCAGGTTTACTGCATCCCTTGGACCTTCTTATTGACGATGAAACACAGAAATTGCATCGGAATTAAATAAAAAAGGCACAATGCCGACTTAAGTACAAGAAGACTGACTCTTCTTACTGTCTTTGTTTTGAACCATTCCTGTTAGACTAGTTATAGATTCCGATGCTTCACTTCAACTTAACTGTATCCATCTGACCATCGTATTGACGATGAAACACAGAAATTGCATCAGAATTAAATAAAAATGCACAATGCCGACTTAAATACAAGAAGACTGACTCATCCTACTGTTTACGTTTTGAATCATTCCTGTAACACTAGTTATAGATTCCGATGCCTCACATCAGGTTTACTGTATCTCTCTGACCTTCTTACTGACGATGAAACACAGAAATTGCATCGGAAGTAAATACAAAAGGCACAATGCCGACTTAAGTACAAAAAGACTGTATCTTCCTACTGTCTATGTTTTGAACCATTCCTGTGACACTAGTTACAGATTCCGATGCTTCACTTCAGGTTTACTGTATCCCCCTCACCTTCTTATTGACGATGAAACACAGAAATTGCGTCGGAATTAAATAGAAATGGCACAATGCCGACTTAAGTACAAGAAGACTGACTCTTCTTACTGTCTATGTTTTGAACCATTCCTGTGACACTAGTTATAGATTCCGATGCTTCACTTCAGGATTACTGTATCCCTCTGACCTAATTGACGATGAAACACAGAATTTGCATCGGAATTAGATACAAAAAGCACAATCCCGACATAAGTACAAGAGGACTGACTCATCTTACTGTCTGTGTTTTGAAACATTCCTGTGACACTAGTTATGGATTCCGATGCTTCACTTCAGGTTTACTGTAACCCTTGGACCTTCTTATTGACGACGTAACACAGAAATTGCATCGGAATTAGATAGAAAAGGCACAATGCCGACTTAAATACAAGAAGACTGACCCATCCTATTGTCTATGATTTGAACCACTCCTGTGACGCTAGTTATAGATTCCGATGCTTCACTTCAGGTTCACTGTATCCCCCTGACCTTCTTATTGACGATGAAACACAGAAATTGCATCGGAATTAAATAGAAAAGGCACATTGTCGACTTAAATACAAGAAGACTGACTCATCCTACTGTCTACGTTTTGATTCATTCCTGTATTACTAGTTATAGATTCCGATGCCTCACATCAGGTTTACTGTATCCCTCTGACCTTCTTATTGACGATGAAACACAGAAATTGCATCGGAAGTAAATACAAAAGGCACAATGCCGACTTAAGTACAAGAAAACTGACTCTTCCTACTGTCTATGTTTGAACTATTCCTGTGACACTAGTTATAGATTCCTATGCTTCACTTCAGGTTTACTGTATCCCTTGGATCTTCTTATTGACGATGAAACAAAGAAATTTCATCGGAATTAAATGCAAAAGGCACAATGCCGACTTAAGTACAAGAAAACTGACTCTTCCTACTGTCTATGTTTGAACTATTCCTGTGACACTAGTTATAGATTCCTATGCTTCACTTCAGGTTTACTGTATACCTTGGTCCCTCTTATCGACGATGAAACACAGAAATTGCATCGGAATTAAATAGAAAAGGCACAATGCCGAATTAAGTACAAGAAGACTGACTCTTCTACTGTCTATGTTTTGAACCATTCCTGTGACACGAGTTATAGATTCCGATGCTTCACTTCAGATTTACTGTATCCCTTAAACCTTCTTATTGACGACGAAATACAGAAATTGCATCGGAAATAAATAGAAAAGGCACAATGCCGAATAAAGTACAAGAAGACTGACTCTACCTAATGTCTAAGTTTTGAACCATTCCTGTGACACTAGTTATAGATTCCGATGCTTCACTTCAGGTTTACTGTAACCCTCTGACCTTCTTATTGACGATGAAACACAGAAATTGCATCGGAATTAAATAGAAAAGGCACAATGCCGACTTAAGTACAAGAAGACTGACTCTTCTTACTGTATATGTTTTGAACCATTAATGTTACACTAGTTATAGATTCCGATGCTTCGTTTCAGGTGTACTGCATCCCTTGGATCTCGTTATTGACGATGAAACACAGAAATTGCATCGGAATTAAATAAAAAGGCACAATGCCGACTTAAGTACACGAAGACTGACTCTTCTTACTGACTATGTTTTGAACTATTCCTGTGACACTAGTTATAGATTCCGATGCCTCACTTCAGGTTTACTGTATCCCTTGGACCTTCTTATTGACGATGATACACAGAAAATGCATCGGAACTAAATACAAAAGGCACAATGCCGACTTAAGTAGAAGAAGACTGACTCTTCCTACTGTCTATGTTTTGAACCATTCATGTGACACTAGTTATAGATTCCGATGCTTCACTTCAGGTTTACTGTATCCATCTGACCTTCTTATTGACGATGAAACACAGAAATTGCATCGGGATTAATTAGAAAAAGCACAATGCCGACTTAAGTACATGAAGACTGACTCTTCCTACCGTTTTTTTTTAATCATTCCTGTGACAGTAGTTATACATTCCGATGCTTCACTTCAGATATACTGTATCCCTCTGACCTTCTTGTTGACGATGAAACACAGAAATTGCGTTGGAATTAAATACAAAAGGCACAGTGCCGACTTACGTACAAGAAGACTGACTCTTCTTACTGTCTATGATTTGTAACATTCCTGTGACACTAGTTATATATTCCGATGCTTCACCTCAGGTTTACTATATCCCTCTGACCTTCTTATTGACGATGAAACACTGAAATTACATCGGAAATAAATACAAAAGGCAGAATGCCGACTTAAGTACACGTAGACTGACGCATCCTACTGTCTATGCTTTGAACCATTCCTGTGACACTAGTTATAGATTCCGATGATTCACTTCAGGTTTAGTGTATCCCTCTGACCTTCTTATTGACGATGAAACACAGATATTGCATCGGAATTAAATAGAAAAGGCACAATGCCGACATAAGTACAAGAAGACTGACTCTTCTTACTGACTATGTTTTGAACCATTCCTGTAACACTAGTTATAGATTACGATGCTTCACTTCAGGTTTACTGTATCCCTCTGACCTTGTTATTGACGATGAAACACAGAAATTGCATCGGAAGTAAATACAAAAGGCACAATGCCGAATCAAGTAGAATAAGACTGACTCTTCCTACTGTCTATGTTTTGAACGATTCCTGTGACACTAGTTATACATTCCGATGCTTCACTTCTGGTTTGCTGTATCCCTCTGACCTTCTTATTGACGATGAAACACAGAAATTGCATCGGAATTAAATAGAAAAGGGACAATGCCGACATAAGTACAAAAAGACTGACTATTCTTACTGACTATGTTTTGAACCATTTCTGTGACACTAGTTATAGATTCCTATGGTTCACTTCAGGTTTACTGTATCCATCTGACCTTCTTATTGACGATGAAACACAGAAATTGCATCGGAATTAAATAGAAAAGGCACAATGCCGACTTAAATACAAGAAGACTGACTCATCCTACTGTCTACGTTTTGAATCATTCCTGTAACACTAGTTATAGTTTCCGATGCCTCACATCTGGTTTACTGTATCCCTCTGACCTTCTTATTGGCGATGAAACACAGAAATTGCATCGGAAGTAAGTACAAAAGGCACAATGCCGACTTAAGTACAAAAAGACTGACTCTTCCTACTGTCTATGTTTTGAACCATTCCTGTGACACTGGTTATAGATTCCGATGCTTCACTTCAGGTTTACTGTAGCCCTCTCACCTTCTTATTGACGATGACACACAGAAATTGCGTCGGAATTAAATAGAAATGGCACAACGCCGACTTAAGTACAAGAAGACTGACTCTTCTTACTGTCTATGTATGAACCATTCCTGTGACACTAGTTATAGATTCCGATGCTTCACTTCAGGATTACTGTATCCCTCTGACCTTCTAATTAACGATGAAACTCAGAAATTGCATCGGAATTAGATACAAAAAGGACAATGCCGACTTAAGTACAACAGGTCTGACTCTTCTTACTGTCTATGTTTTGAAACATTCCTGTGACACTAGTTATAGATTCCGATGTTTCTCTTCAGGTTTACTGTATCCCCTGGACCTTCTTATTGACGACAAAACACAGAAATTGCATCGGAATTAAATAGAAAAGGCACAATGCCGACTTAAATACAAGAAGACTGACCCTTCGTTTTGTCTATGTTTTGAACCATTCCTGTGACGCTAGTTATAGATTCCGATGCTTCACTTCAGGTTCACTGTATCCCTCTCACCATCTTATTGACGATCAAACACAGAAATTGCGTCGGAATTAAATAGAAATGGCACAATGCCGACTTAAGTACAAGAAGACTGACACTTCTTACTGTCTATGTTTTGAACCATTCCTGTGACACTAGTTATAGATTCCGATGCTTCACTTCAGGATTACTGTATCCCTCTGACCTTCTAATTGACGATGAAACTCAGAAATTGCATCGGAATTAGATACAAAAAGCACAATGCCGACTTAAGTAAAAGAGGACTGACTCCTCTTACTGTCTATGCTTTGAAACATTCCTGTGACACTAGTTATAGATTCCGATGCTTCGCTTCAGGTTTACTGTATCCCTTGGTCCTTCTTATTGACGACGAAACACAGAAATTGCATCGGAATTAAATAGAAAAGGCACAATGCCGACTTAAATACAAGAAGACTGACCCTTCCTATTGTCTATGTTTTGAACCATTCCTGTGACGCTAGTTATAGATTCCGATGCTTCACTTCAGGTTCACTGTATCCCTCTGACCTTCTTATTGACGATGAAAAACAGAAATTGCATCGGAATTTAATAGAAAATGCACAATGCCGACTTACGTACAAGAAGACTGACTCTTCTTACTGTCTATGTGTTGAACCATTAATGTGACACTAGTTATAGATTCCGATGCTTCACTTCAGGTTTACTGTATCCCTCTGACCTTCTAATTGACGATGAAACTCAGAAATTGCATCGGAATTAGATACAAAAAGCACAATGCCGACTTAAGTAAAAGAGGACTGACTCTTCTTACTGACTATGTTTTGAATCATTCCTGTGACACTAGTTAGAGATTCCGATGCTTCACTTCAGGTTTACTGTATCCCTTGGACCTCCTTATTGACGACGCAACACAGAAATTGCATCGGAATTAAATAGAAAATGCACAATGCCGACTTAAGTACAAGAAGACTGACTCTTCCTACTGTCTATGTGTGAACTATTCCTATGACACTAGGTATAGATTCCGATGCTTCACTTTAGGTTTACTGTATACCTTGGTCCTTCTTATCGACGATGAAACACAGAAATTGCATCGCAGATAAATACAAAAGGCACAATACCGACTTAAGTACAAGAAGACTGACTCTTTTTACTGTCTATGTTTTGAACCATTCTTGTGATACTAGTTATAGATTCCGATGCTTCACTTCAGATTTACTGTATCCCTTGGACCTTCTTACTGGCGACGAAATACTGAAATTGCATCGGAATTAAATAGAAAATGCACAATGCCGACTAAAGTACAAGAAGACTGACTCTACCTAATGTCTAAGGTTTGAACCATTCCTGTGACACTAGTTATAGATTCCGATGCCTCACTTCAGGTTTACTGTATCCCTCTGATCTACTTATTGACGATGAAACACAGAAATTGCATCGGAATTAAATACAAAAGGCACAATGCCTACTTAAGTACAAGAAGACCTACTCTTCTCACTGACTATGTTGTGAACATGTCCTGTCAGACCAGTTTTAGATTCCGATGCTTCACTATATGTTTACTGTATCTCTTGGACCTTCGTATTGACGATGAAACTCAGAAATTGCATCGGAATTATATAGAAAAGGCACAATGCTGACTTAAGTACAAGAAGACTGACTCTTCTTACTGTCTATGATTTAAACCACTCCTGTGACACTAGTTATAGATTCCGATGCTTCACTGGAGGTGTACTGTATCCCTTGGACCATCTTATTGACTATGAAACACAGAAATTGCATCGGAAATAAATACAAAAGGCACAATGCCGACTTAAGTACAAGTAGACTGACTCTTCTTAGAGTCTATGTTTTGAACCATTCCTGTGACACTAGTTATAGATTGTGATGCTTCACTTCAGTTTAACTGTATCCCTCTGATCTTCTTATTGACGATGAAACTCAGAAATTACATTGGAATTAAATACAAAAGGCACAATGCCGACTTAAGTACATGTAGACTGAGTCTTACTACTGTATATGTTTTGGACCATTCCTGTGACACTACTAATAGATTCCGATGATTCACTTCAGGTTTACTGCATCCCTTGGACCTTCTTATTGACGATGAAACACAGAAATTGCATCGGAATTAAATAAAAAAGGCACAATGCCGACTTAAGTACAAGAAGACTGACTCTTCTTACTGTCTATGTTTTGAACCATTCCTGTTAGGCTAGTTATAGATTCCGATGCTTCACTTCAACTTTACTGTATCCATCTGACCATCGTATTGACGATGAAACACAGAAATTGCATCAGAATTAAATAAAAATGCACAATGCCGACTTAAATACAAGAAGACTGACTCATCCTACTGTTTACGTTTTGAATCATTCCTGTAACACTAGTTACAGATTCCGATGCCTCACATCAGGTTTACTGTATCTCTCTGACCTTCTTACTGACGATGAAACACAGAAATTGCATCGGAAGTAAATACAAAAGGCACAATGCCGACTTAAGAACAAAAAGACTGTATCTTCCTACTGTCTATGTTTTGAACCATTCCTGTGACACTAGTCACAGATTCCGATGCTTCACTTCAGGTTTACTGTATCCCCCTCACCTTCTTATTGACGATGAAACACAGAAATTGCGTCGGAATTAAATAGAAATGGCACAATGCCGACTTAAGTACAAGAAGACTGACTCTTCTTACTGTCTATGTTTTGAACCATTCCTGTGACACTAGTTATAGATTCCGATGCTTCACTTCAGGATTACTGTATCCCTCTGACCTAATTGACGATGAAACACAGAATTTGCATCGGAATTAGATACAAAAAGCACAATCCCGACATAAGTACAAGAGGACTGACTCTTCTTACTGTCTGTGTTTTGAAACATTCCTGTGACATTAGTTATGGATTCCGATGCTTCACTTCAGGTTTACTGTAACCCTTGGACCTTCTTATTGACGACGTAACACAGAAATTGCATCGGAATTAGATAGAAAAGGCGCAATGCCGACTTAAATACAAGAAGACTGACCCATCCTATTGTCTATGATTTGAACCACTCCTGTGACGCTAGTTATAGATTCCGATGCTTCACTTCAGGTTCACTGTATCCCCCTGACCTTCTTATTGACGATGAAACACAGAAATTGCATCGGAATTAAATAGAAAAGGCACATTGCCGACTTAAATACAAGAAGACTGACTCATCCTACTGTCTACGTTTTGAATCATTCCTGTATTACTAGTTATAGATTCCGATGCCTCACATCAGGTTTACTGTATCCCTCTGACCTTCTTATTGACGATGAAACACAGAAATTGCATCGGAAGTAAATACAAAAGGCACAATGCCGACTTAAGTACAAGAAAACTGACTCTTCCTACTGTCTATGTTTGAACTATTCCTGTGACACTAGTTATAGATTCCTATGCTTCACTTCAGGTTTACTGTATCCCTTGGATCTTCTTATTGACGATGAAACAAAGAAATTTCATCGGAATTAAATGCAAAAGGCACAATGCCGACTTAAGTACAAGAAAACTGACTCTTCCTACTGTCTATGTTTGAACTATTCCTGTGACACTAGTTATAGATTCCTATGCCTCACTTCAGGTTTACTGTATACCTTGGCCCCTCTTATCGACGATGAAACACAGAAATTGCATCGGAATTAAATAGAAAAGGCACAATGCCGAATTAAGTACAAGAAGACTGACTCTTCTACTGTCTATGTTTTGAACCATTCCTGTGACACTAGTTATAGATTCCGATGCTTCACTTCAGATTTACTGTATCCCTTAAACCTTCTTATTGACGACGAAATACAGAAATTGCATCGGAATTAAATAGAAAAGGCACAATGCCGAATAAAGTACAAGAAGACTGACTCTACCTAATGTCTAAGTTTTGAACCATTCCTGTGACACTAGTTATAGATTCCGATGCTTCACTTCAGGTTTACTGTAACCCTCTGACCTTCTTATTGACGATGAAACACAGAAATTGCATCGGAATTAAATAGAAAAGGCACAATGCCGACTTAAGTACAAGAAGACTGACTCTTCTTACTGTATATGTTTTGAACCATTAATGTTACACTAGTTATAGATTCCGATGCTTCGTTTCAGGTGTACTGCATCCCTTGGATCTCGTTATTGACGATGAAACACAGAAATTGCATCGGAATTAAATAAAAAGGCACAATGCCGACTTAAGTACACGAAGACTGACTCTTCTTACTGACTATGTTTTGAACTATTCCTGTGACACTAGTTATAGATTCCGATGCCTCACTTCAGGTTTACTGTATCCCTTGGACCTTCTTATTGACGATGATACACAGAAAATGCATCGGAACTAAATACAAAAGGCACAATGCCGACTTAAGTAGAAGAAGACTGACTCTTCCTACTGTCTATGTTTTGAACCATTCATGTGACACTAGTTATAGATTCCGATGCTTCACTTCAGGTTTACTGTATCCATCTGACCTTCTTATTGACGATGAAACACAGAAATTGCATCGGGATTAAATAGAAAAAGCACAATGCCGACTTAAGTACATGAAGACTGACTCTTCCTACCGTTTTTTTTTTAATCATTCCTGTGACAGTAGTTATACATTCCGATGCTTCACTTCAGATATACTGTATCCCTCTGACCTTCTTGTTGACGATGAAACACAGAAACTGCGTTGGAATTAAATACAAAAGGCACAGTGCCGACTTACGTACAAGAAGACTGACTCTTCTTACTGTCTATGATTTGTAACATTCCTGTGACACTAGTTATAGATTCCGATGCTTCACCTCAGGTTTACTATATCCCTCTGACCTTCTTATTGACGATGAAACACTGAAATTACATCGGAAATAAATACAAAAGGCAGAATGCCGACTTAAGTACACGTAGACTGACGCTTCCTACTGTCTATGCTTTGAACCATTCCTGTGACACTAGTTATAGATTCCGATGATTCACTTCAGGTTTAGTGTATCCCTCTGACCTTCTTATTGACGATGAAACACAGATATTGCATCGGAATTAAATAGAAAAGGCACAATGCCGACATAAGTACAAGAAGACTGACTCTTCTTACTGTCTATGTTTTGAACCATTCCTGTTACACTAGTTATAGATTCCGATGCTTCGTTTCAGGTGTACTGCATCCCTTGGACCTTCGTATTGACGATGAAACACAGAAATTGCATCGGAATTAAATAGAAAAGGCACAATGCCGACTTAAGTACAAGAAGACTGACTCTTCTAACTGACTATGTTTTGAACCATTCCTGTGACACTAGTTATAGATTCCGATGCTTCACTTCAGGTTTACTGTATCCCTCTGACCTTCTTATTGGCGATGAAACACAGTAATTGCATCGGAAGTAAATACAAAAGGCACAATGCCGACTTAAGTACAAAAAGACTGACTCTTCCAACTGTCTATGTTTTGAACCATTCCTGGGACACTAGTTATAGATTCCGATGCTTCACTTCAGGTTTACTGTATCCCTCTCACCTTCTTATTGACGATGAAACACAGAAATTGCGTCGGAATTAAAAAGAAATGGCACAATGCCGACTTAGGTTAAGAAGACTGACTCTTCTTACTGACTATGTTTTGAACCATTTCTGTGACACTAGTTATAGATTCCGATGGTTCACTTCAGGTTTACTGTATCCATCTGACCTTATTGACGATGAAACACAGAAATTGCATCGGAATTAAATAGAAAAGGCACAATGCCGACTTAAATACAAGAAGACTGACTCATCCTACTGTCTACGTTTTGAATCATTCCTGTAACACTAGTTATAGATTCCGATGCCTCACATCTGGTTTACTGTATCCCTCTGACCTTCTTATTGGCGATGAAACACAGAAATTGCATCGGAATTAAATACAAAAGGCACAATGACGACTTAAGTACATGAAGACTGACTCTTCTTACGGTCTATGCTTTGAACCATTCCTGTGACACTAGTTATAGATTACGATGCTTCACTTCAGGTTTACTGTATCCCTCTAACCTTGTTATTGACGATGAAACACAGAAATTGCATCGGAAATAAATACAAAAGGCACAATGCCGAATCAAGTAGAATAAGACTGACTCTTCCTACTGTCTATGTTTTGAACGATTCCTGTGACACTAGTTATACATTCCGATGTTTCACTTCTGGTTTACTGTATCCCTCTGACCTTCTTATTGACGATGAAACACAGAAATTGCATCGGAATTAAATAGAAAAGGGTCAATGCCGACATAAGTACAAAAAGACTGACTCTTCTTACTGACTATGTTTTGAACCATTTCTGTGACACTAGTTATAGATTCCGATGGTTCACTTCAGGTTTACTGTATCCATCTGACCTTCTTATTGACGATGAAACACAGAAATTGCATCGGAATTAAATAGAAAAGGCACAATGCCGACTTAAATACAAGAAGACTGACTCATCCTACTGTCTACGTTTTGAATCATTCCTGTAACACTAGTTATAGATTCCGATGCCTCAGATCTGGTTTACTGAATCCCTCTGACCTTCTTATTGGCAATGAAACACAGAAATTGCATCGGAAGTAAATACAAAAGGCACAATGCCGACTTAAGTACAAAAAGACTGACTCTTCCTACTGTCTATGTTTTGAACCATTTCTGTGACACTAGTTATAGATTCCGATGGTTCACTTCAGGTTTACTGTATCCATCTGACCTTCTTATTGACGATGAAACACAGAAATTGCGTCGGAATTAAAAAGAAATGGCACAATGCCGACTTAAATACAAGATGACTGACCCTTCCTATTGTCTATGTTTTGAACCATTCCTGTGACGCTAGTTATAGATTCCGATGCTTCACTTTAGGTTCACTGTATCCCTCTGACCTTCTAATTGACGATGAAACTCAGAAATTGCATCGGAATTAGATACAAAAAGCACAATGCCGACTTAAGTAAAAGAGGACTGGCTCTTCTTACTCTCTATGTTTTGAAACATTCCTGTGACACTAGTTATAGATCCCGATGCTTCACTTCAGGTTTACTGTATCCCTTGGACCTCCTTATTGACGACGAAACACAGAAATTGCATCGGAATTAAATAGAAGAGGCACAATGCCGACTTAGGTACAAGAAGACTGACTCTTCCCACTGTCTATGTTTGAACTATTCCTATGACACTAGTTATAGATTCCGATGCTTCACTTTAGGTTTACTGTATACCTTGGTCCTTCTTATCGACGATGAAACACAGAAATTGCATCGCAATTAAATACAAAAGGCACAATGCCGACTTAAGTGCAAGAAGACTGACTCTTCTTACTGTCTATGTTTTGAACCATTCTTGTGATACTAGTTATAGATTCCGATGCTTCACTTCAGATTTACTGTATCCCTTGGACCTTCTTATTGACGACGAAATACAGAAATTGTATCGGAATTAAATAGAAAAGGCACAATGCCGACTAAAGTACAAGAAGACTGACTCTACCTAATGTCTAAGTTTTGAACCATTCCTGTGACACTAGTTATAGATTCCGATGCCTCAATTCAAGTTTACTGTATCCCTCTGATCTTCTTATTGACGATGAAACACAGAAATTGCATCGGAATTAAATACAAAAGGCACAATGCCTACTTAAGTACAAGAAGACTGACTCTTCTTACTGACTATGTTGTGAACATGTCCTGTGAGACCAGTTTTAGATTCCGATGCTTCACTATATGTTTACTGTATCCCTTGGACCTTCTTATTGACGATGAAACACAGAAATTGCATCGGAATTAAATAGAAAAAGCACAATGCTGTTTTAAGTACAAGAAGACTGACTCTTCTTACTGTCTATGATTGAAACCACTCCTGTGACACTAGTTATAGATTCCGATGCTTTACTGGAGGTGTACTGTATCCCTTGGACCATCTTATTGACGATGAAACACAGAAATTGCAACGGAAATAAATACAAAAGGCACAATGCCGACTTAAGTACAAGTAGACTGACTCTTCTCACTGTCTATGTTTTGAACCGTTCCTGTGACACTAGTTATAGGTTGTGATGCTTCACTTCAGTTTAACTGTATCCCTCTGACCTTCTTATTGACGATGAAACTCAGAAATTACATTGGAATTAAATACAAAAGGCACAATGCCGACTTAAGTACATGTAGACTGAGTCTTACTACTGTATATGTTTTGGACCATTCCTGTGACACTAGTAATAGATTCCGATGATTCACTTCAGGTTTACTGTATCCCTTGGACCTTCTTATTGACGATGAAACACAGAAATTGCATCGGAATTAAATAGAAAAAGCACAATGCCGACTTAAGTACAAGAAGACTGACTCTTCTTACTGTCTATGATTTGAACCATTCCTGTTAGACTAGTTATAGATTCCGATGCTTCGTTTCAGGTGTACTGCATCCCTTGGACCTTCTTATTGAGGATGAAACACAGAAATTGCGTCGGAAATAAATACAAAAGTCACAATGCCTAATCAAGTGGAAGAAGACTGACTCTTCCTACTGTCTATGTTTTGAACGATTCCTGTGACACAAGTTTTACATTCCGTTGCTTCACTTCAGGTTTACTGTATCCCTCTGACATTCTTATTGACGATGAAACACAGAAATTGCATCGGAATTAAATAGAAAAGGCACAATGTCGACATATGTACAAAAAGACTGACTCTTCTTACTGACTATGTTTTGAATCATTTCAGTGACACTAGTTATAGATTCCGATGCTTAACTTCAACTTTACTGTATCCATCTGACCATCGTATTGACGATGAAACACAGAAATTGCATCGGAATTAAATAAAAAAGGCACAATGCCGACTTAAGTACAAGAAGACTGACTCATCCTACTGTCTACGTTTTGAATCATTCCTGTAACACTAGTTATAGATTCCGATGCCTCACATCAGGTTTACTGTATCCCTCTGACCTTCTTATTGACGATGAAACACAGAAATTGCATCGGAAGTAAATACAAAAGGCACAATGCCGACTTAAGTGCAAAAAGACTGTATCTTCCTACTGTCTATGTTTTGAACCATTCCTGTGACACTAGTTATAGATTCAGATGCTTCACTTCAGGTTTACTGTATCCCTCTCACCTTCTTATTGACGATGAAACACAGAAATTGCGTCGGAATTAAATAGAAATGGCACAATGCCGACTTAAGTACAAGAAGACTGACTCTTCTTACTGTCTATGTTTTGAACCATTCCTGTGACACTAGTTATAGATTCCGATGCTTCACTTCAGGATTACTGTAACCCTCTGACATTCTAATTGACGATGAAACACAGAAATTGCATCGGAATTAGATACAAAAAGCACAATCCCGACATAAGTACAAGAGGACTGACTCTTCTTACTGTCTGTGTCTTGAAACATTCTTGTGACACTAGTGATGGATTCCGATGCTTCACCTCAGGTTTACTGTATCCCTTGGACCTTCTTATTGACGACGTAACACAGAAAGTGCATCGTAATTAGATAGAAAATGCACAATGCCGACTTAAATACAAGAAGACTGACCCATCCTATTGTCTATGATTTGAACCATTCCGGTGACGCTAGTTATAGATTCCGATGCTTCACTTCAGGTTCACTGCATCCCTCTGACCTTCTTATTGACGATGAAACACAGAAATTGCATCGGAATTAAATAGAAAAGGCACATAGCCGACTTAAGTACAAGGAGACTGACTCTTCTTACTTTCTGTGTTTTGAGCCATTCCTGTTAGACTAGTTATAGATACCGATGCTTCGTTTCAGGTGTACTGCATCCCTTGGACCTTCTTATTGACGATGAAACACAGAAATTGCGTCGGAAAAAAATACAAAAGGCACAATGCCGAATCAAGTAGAAGAAGACTGACTCTTCCTACTGTTTATGTTTTGAACGATTCCTGTGACACTAGTTATAAATTCCGATGCTTCACTTCAGGTTTACTGTATCCCTGTGACCTTCTTATTGACGATGAAACACAGAAATTGCATCGGAATTAAATGGAAAATGCACAATGCCGACATAAGTACAAAAAGACTGACTCTTCTTACTGACTATGTTTTGAACCATTTCTGTGACACTAGTTATAGATTCCGATGCTTCACTTCAGATTTACTGTATCCATCTGATCTTCTTATTGACGATGAAACACAGAAATTGCATCGGAATTAAATAGAAAAGGCACAATGCCGACTTAAATACAAGAAGACTGACTCATCCTACTGTCTACGTTTTGAATCATTCCTGTATTACTAGTTATAGATTCCGATGCCTCACATCAGGTTTACTGTATCCCTCTGACCTTCTTATTGACGATGAAACACAGAAATTGCATCGGAAGTAAATACAAAAGGCACAATGCCGACTTAAGTACAAAAAGACTGACTCTTCCTACTGTCTATGTTTTGTACCATTCCTGTGACACTAGTTATAGATTCCGATGCTTCACTTCAGGTTTACTGTATCCCTCTCACCTTCTTATTGACGATGAAACACAGAGATTGCGTCGGAATTAAATAGAAATGGCACAATGCCTACTTAAGTACAAGAAGACTGACTCTTCGTACTGTCTATGTTTTGAACCATTCCTGTGACACTAGTTACAGATTCCGATGCTTCACTTCAGGATTACTGTATCCCTCTGACCTTCCAGTTGACGATGAAACACAGAAATTGCATCGGAAGTAGATACAAAAAGCGCAATTCCGACTTAAGTACAAGAGGACTGACTCTTCTTACTGTCTATGTTTTGAACCATTCCTGTGACACTAGTTATAGATTCCGATGCTTCACTTCAGGTTTACTGTATCCCTTGGATCTTCTTATTGACGATGAAACAAAGAAATTTCATCGGAATGAAATGCAAAAGGCACAATGCCGACTTAAGTACAAGAAGACTGACTCTTCCCACTGTCTATGTTTGAACTATTCCTGTGACACTAGTTATAGATTCCTATGCTTCACTTCAGGTTTACTGTATACCTTTGTCCTTCTTATCGACGATGAAACACAGAAATTGTATCGGAATTAAATAGAAAAGGCACAATGCCGACTTAAGTACAAGAAGACTGACTCTTCTAACTGTCTATGTTTTGAACCATTCCTGTGACACTAGTTATAGATTCCGCTGCTTCACTTCAGATTTACTGTATCCCTTGGACCTTCTTATTGACGACGAAATACAGAAATTGCATCGGAATTAAATGGAAAAGGCACAATGCCGAATAAAGTACAAGAAGACTGACTCTACCTAGTGTCTAAGTTTTGAACCATTCCTGTGACACTAGTTATCGATTCCGATGCTTCACTTCAGGTTTACTGTAACCCTCTGACCTTCTTATTGACGATGAAACACAGAAATTGCATCGGAATTAAATACAAAAGGCACAATGCCTACATAAGTACAAGAAGACTGACTCTTCTTACTGACTATGTTGTGAACATGTCCTGTGAGACCAGTTTTATATTCCGATGCTTCACTTCAGTTTTACTGTATCCCTCTGACCTTCTTATTGATGATGAAACACAGAAATTACATTGGAATTAAATACAAAAGCCACAATGCCGACTTAAGTACATGTAGACTGACTCTTCCTACTGTATATGTTTTGGACCATTCCTGTGACACTAGTTATAGATTCCGATGATTCACTTAAGGTTTACTGTATCCCTTGGTCCTTCTTATTGACGATGAAACACAGAAATTGCATCGGAATTAAATAGAAAAGGCACAATGCCGAGTTAAGTACAAGAAGACTGACTCTTCTTACTGTATATGTTTTGAACCATTAATGTTACACTAGTTATAGATTCCGATGCTTCGTTTCAGGTGTACTGCATCCCTTGGATCTCGTTATTGACGATGAAACACAGAAATTGCATCGGAATTAAATAAAAAGACACTATGCCGACTTAAGTACAAGAAGACTGACCCTTCTTTCTGACTATGTTTTGAACTATTCCTGTGACACTAGTTATAGATTCCGATGCTTCACTTCAGGATTACTGTATCCCTCTGACCTTCTAATTGACGATGAAACACAGAAATTGCATCGGAATTAGATACAAAAAGCACAATCCCGACATAAGTACAAGAGGACTGACTCTTCTTACTGTCTGTGTCTTGAAACATTCTTGTGACACTAGTGATGGATTCCGATGCTTCACTTCAGGTTTACTGTATCCCTTGGACCTTCTTATTGACGACGTAACACAGAAATTGCATCGGAATTAGATAGAAAAGGCACAATGCCGACTTAAATACAAGAAGACTGACCCATCCTATTGTCTATGATTTGAACCATTCCTGTGACGCTAGTTATAGATTTCGATGCTTCACTTCAGGTTCACTGCATCCCTCTGACCTTCTTATTGACGATGAAACACAGAAATTGCATCGGAATTAAATAGAAAAGGCACATTGCCGACTTAAGTACAAGGAGACTGACTCTTCTTACTTTCTATGTTTTGAGCCATTCCTGTTAGTCTAGTTATATATTCCGATGCTTCGTTTCAGGTGTACTGCATCCCTTGGACCTTCTTATTGACGATGAAACACAGAAATTGCGTCGGAAATAAATACAAAAGGCACAATGCCGAATCAAGTAGAAGAAGACTGACTCTTCCTACTGTTTATGTTTTGAACGATTCCTGTGACACTTGTTATACATTCCGATGCTTCACTTCAGGTTTACTGTATCCCTCTGACCTTCTTATTGACGATGAAACACAGAAATTGCATCGGAAGTAAATGGAAAATGCACAATGCCGACATAAGTACAAGAAGACTGACTCCTCTTACTGACTATGTTTTGAACAATTCCTGTGACACTAGTTATAGATTCCGATGCCTCACTTCAGGTTTAATGTATCCCTTGGACCTTCTTATTGACGATGATACACAGAAAATGCATCGGAACTAAATACAAAAGGCACAATGCCGACTTAAGTACAAGAAGACTGACTCTTCCTACTGTCTATGTTTTGAACCATTCCTGTGACACTAGTTATAGATTCCGATGCTTCACTTCAGGTTTACTGTATCCATCTGACCTTCTTATTGACGATGAAACACAGAAATTGCATCGGGATTAAATAGAAAAAGCACAATGCCGACTTAAGTACATGAAGACTGACTCTTCCTACCGTTTTTTTTTTTAATCATTCCTGTGACACTAGTTATACATTCCGATGCTTCACTTCAGATTTACTGTATCCCTCTGACCTTCTTATTGACGATGAAACACAGAAATTGCATTGGAATTAAATACAAAAGGCACAGTGCCGACCTACGTACAAGAAGACTGACTCTTCTTACTGTCTATGATTTGTAACATTCCTGTGACACTAGTTATAGATTCCGATGCTTCACCTCAGGTTTACTATATCCCTCTGGTCTTCTTATTGACGATGAAACACTGAAATTACATCGGAAATAAATACAAAAGGCACAATGCCGACTTAAGTACATTAAGCTGACGCTTCCTACTGTCTATGCTTGAACCATTCCTGAGACACTAGTTATAGATTCCGATGATTCACTTCATGTTTAGTGTATCCCTCTGACCTTCTTATTGACGATGAAACACAGAAATTGCATCGGATCTAAATAGAAAAGGCACAATGCCGACATAAGTACAAGAAGACTGACTCTTCTTACTGTCTATGTTTTGAACCATTCCTGTTACACTAGTTATAGATTCCGATGCTTCGTTTCAGGTGTACTGCATCCCTTGGACCTTCTTATTGACGATGAAACACAGAAATTGCATCGGAATTAAATAGAAAAGGCACAATGCCGACTTAAGTACAAGAAGACTGACTCTTCTAACTGACTATGTTTTGAACCATTCCTGTGACACTAGTTATAGATTCCGATGCTTCACTTCAAGTTTACTGTATCCCTTGGACCTTCTTATTGACGATGAAACACAGAAATTGCATCGGAATTAAATACAAAAGGCACAATGCCGACTTAAGTACAAGAAGACTGACTCTTCTTACTGTCAATGATTTGATCCATTCCTGTGACACTAGTTATAGATTCCGATGATTCACTTCAGGTTTAGTGTATCCCTCTGACCTTCTTATTGACGATGAAACACAGAAATTGCATCGGATCTAAATAGAAAAGGCACAATGCCGACATAAGTACAAGAAGACTGACTCTTCTTACTGTCTATGTTTTGAACCATTCCTGTTACACTAGTTATAGATTCCGATGCTTCGTTTCAGGTGTACTGCATCCCTCTGACCTTCTTATTGACGATGAAACACAGAAATTGCATCGGAATTAAATACAAAAGGCACAATGCCGACTTAAGTACAAGAAGACTGACTCTTATTACTGTCTATGTTTTGAACCATTCCTGTGACACTAGTTAAAGATTCCGATGCTTCACTTCATTTTTACTGTATCCCTCTGACCTTCTAATTGACGATGAAACACAGAAATTGCATCGGAATTAGATACGAAAAGCACAATGCCGACTTAAGAACAAGAGGACTGACTCTTCTTACTGACAGTGATTTGAAACATTCCTGTGACACTAGTTATAGATTCCGATGCTTCACTTCAGGTTTACTGAATCCCGTGGACCTTCTTATTGACGACGAAACACAGAAATTGCATCGGAATTAAATAGAAAAGGCACAATGTCGACTTAAGTACAAGAAGACTGACCCTTCCTGTTGTCTATGTTTTGAACTATTCCTGTGACACTAGTTATAGATTCCGATGCTTCACTTCAGGTTTACTGTATCCCTCTGACCTTCTTATTGACGATGAAACACAGAAATTTCATTAGAATTAAATAGAAAAGGCACAATGCCGACTTAAGTACATGAAGACTGACTCGTCCTACTGTCTATGTTTTGAATCATTCCTGTGGCACTAGTCATACATTCCGATGCTTCATTTCAGGTTTACTGTATCCCTCTGACCTTCTAATTGCCGATGAAACACAGAAATTGCATCGGAATTAGATACAAAAAGCACAATGCCGACTTAAGTACAAGAGGACTGACTCTTCTTACTGACAATGATTTGAAACATTCCTTAGACACTAGTTATAGATTCCGATGCTTCACTTCAGGTGTACTGTATCCTTGGACCTTCTTATTGACGATGAAACACAGAAAATGCATCGGAATTAAATACAAAGGCACAATGCCGACTTAAGTACAAGTAGACTGACTCTTCCTACTGTCTATGTTTTGAACGATTCCTGTGACACTAGTCGTACATTCCGATGCTTCAATTCAGGTTTACTGTATCCCTCTGACCTTCTTATTGCCGATGAAACACAGAAATTGCATCGGGTTTAATAGAAAAGGCACAATGCCGACTTAGGTACAAGAAGACTGACTCTTCTTACTGACTATGCTTTGAACCATTTCTGTGACACTAGTTATAGATTCCGATGCTTCACTTCAGGTTAACTGTATCCCTCTGCCTTCTCATTGACGATGAAGCACAGAAATTGGATCGGAATTAAATAAAAAAGCACAATGCCGAATTAAGTACAAGAAGACTGACTCTTCTTACTGACCATGTTTTGAACCATTCCTGTGACACTAGTTATAGATTCCGATGCTTCACTTCACGTTTAATGTATCCCTCTGACCTTAATATTGACGATGAAACAACACAGAAATTGCATCGGAATTAAATAGAAAAGGCACAATGCCGACTTAAGTACAAGAAGACTGACTCTTCCTACTCTCTATGTTTTGAACCATTCCTGTGACACTAGTTATAGATTCCGATGCTTCACTTCAGGTTTACTGCATCCCTCTGACCTTCGTATTGACGATGAAACACATAAATTGCATCGTAATTAAATAAAAAGGCACAATGCCGAATTGAGTACAAGAAGACTGACTCTTCTTTCTGACCATGTTTTGAACCATTCCTGTGACACTAGGTATAGATTCCGATGCTTCACTTCAAGTTTACTGTATCCCTCTGACCTTCT
This sequence comes from Schistocerca americana, assembly GCF_021461395.2. Taxonomy (NCBI): domain Eukaryota; kingdom Metazoa; phylum Arthropoda; class Insecta; order Orthoptera; family Acrididae; genus Schistocerca; species Schistocerca americana. Next base: position 22,388,356 of record NC_060130.1, read on the forward strand.
TATTGACGATGAAACACAGAAATTGCATCGGAATTAGATACGAAAAGCACAATGCCGACTTAAGTACAAGAGGACTGAGTCTTCTTACTGTCTATGATTTGAAACATTCCTGTGGCACTAGTTACAGATTCCGATGCTTCACTTCAGGTTTACTGTATACCTCTGACTTTCTTATTGACGATGAAACACAGAAATTGCATCGGAATTAAATAGAAAAAGCACAATGCCGACTTAACTACATGAAGACTGACTCTTCCTACCGTTTTTTTTAATCATTCCTGTGACACTAGTTATCCATTCCGATGCTTTACTTCAGATTCACTGTATCCCTCTGACCTTCTTATTGACGATGAAACACAGAAATTGCATTGGAATTAAATACAGAAGGCACAGTGCCGACTTAGGTACAAGAAGACTGACTCTTCTTACTGTCTATTATTTGTAACATTCCTGTGACACTAGTTATAGATTCCGATGCTTTACCTCAGGTTTACTATATCCCTCTGACCTTCTTATTGACGATGAAACACAGAAATTGCATCGGAATTAAATAAAAAGGAACAATGCCGACTTACGTACAAGAAGATTGACTCTTCTTACTGACTATGTTTTGAACTATTCCTGTGACACTAGTTATAGATTCCGATGCCTCACTTCAGGTTTACTGTATCCCTTGGACCTTCTTATTGACGATGATACACAGAAAATGCATCTAAATTAAAAAGAAATGGCACAATGCCGACATAAGTACAAGAAGACTGACTCTTCTCACTGTCTATGCTTTAAACCATTCCTGTTACACTAGTTATAGATTCCGATGCTTCGTTTCAGGTGTACTGCATCCCTTGGACCTTCATATTGACGATGAAACACAGAAATTGCATCGGAATTAAATAGAAAAGGCACAATGCCGACTTAAGTACAAGAAGACTGACTCTTCTTACTGACTGTGTTTTGAACCATTCCTGTGACACTAGTTATAGATTCCGATGCTTCACTTCAGGTTCACTGTATCCCGTGGACCTTCTTATTGACGACGAAACACAGAAATTGCATCGGAATTAAATAGAAAAGGCACAATGCCGACTTAAGTACAAGAAGACTGACTGTTCCTATAGTCTATGTTTTGAACCATTCCTGTGACACTAGTTATAGATTCCGATGCTTCACTTCAGGTTTACTGTATCTCTCTGACCTTCTTATTGACGATGAAACACAGAAATTTCATCAGAATTAAATAGAAAAGGCACAATGCCGACTTAAGTACATGAAGACTAACTCGTCCTACTGTCTATGTTTTGAATCATTCCTGTGACACTAGTCATACATTCCGATGCTTCTCTTCAGGATTACCGTATCCCTCTGACCTTCTAATTGACGATGAAACACAGAAATTGCATCGGAATTAGATACAAAAAGCACAATGCCGACATAAGTACAAGACGACTGACTCGTCTTACTGACAATGATTTGAAACATTCCTTAGACACTAGTTATAGATTCCGATGCTTCACTTCAGGTGTACTGTATCCTTGGACCTTCTTATTGACGATGAAACACAGAAAATGCATCGGAATTAAATACAATAGGCACAATGCCAACTTAAGTACAAGTTGACTGACTCTTCCTACTGTCTATGTTTTGAACGATTCCTGTGACACTAGTCATACATTCCGATGCTTCAATTCAGGATTACTGTATCCCTCTGACCTTCTTATTGCCGATGAAACACAGAAATTGCATCGGAAATAAATACAAAAGGCACAATGCCGACTCAAGTAGAAGAGGACTGACTCTTCCTACTGTCTGTGTTTTGAACGATTCCTGTGACACTAGTCATACATTCCGATGCTTCAATGCAGGTTTACTGTATCCCTCTGACCTTCTTATTGCCGATGAAACACAGAAATTGCATCGGGTTTAATAGAAAAAGCACAATGCCGACTTAGGTACAAGAAGACTGACTCTTCTTACTGACTATTTTTTGAACATTTTCTGTGACACTAGTTATAGATTCCGATGCTTCACTTCAGGTTAACTGTATCCCTCTGACATTCGCATTGACGATGAAGCACAGAAATTGCATCGGAATTAAATAAAAAAGCACAATGCAGAATTAACTACAAGAAGACTGACTCTTCTTACTGTCCATGTTTTGAACCATTCCTGTGACACTAGTTATAGATTCCGATGCTTCACTTCACGATTAATGTATCCCTCTGACCTTCATATTAACGATGAAACACAGAAATTGCATCGGAATTAAATACAAAAGGCACAATGCCGACTTAAGTAGAAGAAGACTGACTCTTCCTACTCTCTATGTTTTGAACCATTCCTGTGACACTAGTTATACATTCCGATGCTTCACTTCAGGTTTACTGTATCCCTCTGACCTTCGTATTGACGATGAAACACAGAATTTGCATCGAGTTTAATAGAAAAGGCACAATGCCGACTTATGTACAAGAAGACAGACTCTTCTTACTGACTATGTTTTGAACCATTTCTGTGACACTAGTTGTAGATTGCGATGCTTCACTTCAGGTTTACTGCATCCCTCTGACCTTCTTATTGACGATGAAACGAAGAAATTGCATGGGAATTAAATAAAAAGGCACAATGCCGAATTGAGTACAAGAAGACTGACTCTTCTTACTGACCGTGCTTTGAACCATTCCTGTGACACTAGTTATAGATTCCGATGCATCACTTCAGGTTTACTGTATCCCTCTGACCTTCTTATTGACGATGAAACACAGAAATTGCATCGGAATTATATGCGAAAAGCACAATGCCGACTTAAGTACAAGAGGACTGAGTCTTCTTACTGTCTATGATTTGAAACATATTCTTTACACTAGTTATAGATTCCGATGCTTCACTTCAATTTTACTGTATCCCTCTGACCTTCTAATTTCCGATGAAACACAGAAATTGCATCGGAATTAGATACAAAAATCACAATGCCGACTTAAGTACAAGAGGACTGACTCTTTTTACTGACAATAATTTGAAACATTCCTGTGACACTAGTTATAGATTCCGATGCTTCACTTCAGCTTTACTGTATCCCTCTGACCTTCTTATTGACGATGAAACACAGAAATTACATCAGAATTTAATACAAAAAGCACAATGCCGACTTGAGTACATGTAGACTGACTTTCCTACTGTCTATGTTTTCAACCATTCCTGTGACACTAGTTATAGATTCCGATGATTCATTTCAGGTTTACTGTATCCCTCTGACCTTCTTATTGTCGATGAAACACAGAAATTGCATCGGAATTAAATAGAAAGGGCACAATGCCGACTTAAGTACAAGAAGACTGACTCTTCTTACTGTCTATGTTTTGAACCATTCCTGTTACACTAGTTATAGTTTCCGATGGTTCGTCTCAGGTGTACTGCATCCCTTGGACCTTCTTATTGACGAAGAAACACAGAAATTGCATCGGAATTAAACAGAAAAGGCACAATACCGACATAAGTACAAGAAGACTTACTCTTCCTATTGACTATGTTTTGAACCATTCCTGTGACAGTAGTTATAGATTCCGATGCTTCACTTCAGGTTTACTGTATCGCTCTGACCTTCTTATTGACGACGAAACACAGAAATGGCATCGGAATTGAGTAGAAAAGGCACAATGCCGACTTAAGTACAAGAAGACTGACTCTTCTTACTGTCTATGTGTTAAACCATTCCTGTGACACTAGTTATAGATTCCGATGCTTCACTTCAGGTTTACTGTATCCCTCTGACCTTGTAATGGCCGATGAAACACAGAAATTGCATCGGAATTAGATACAAAAAGCACAATGCCGACTTAAGTACAAGAGGACTGACTCTTCTTACTGACAATGTTTTGAAACATTCCTGTGACACTAGTTATAGATTCCGATGCCTCACTTCAGGGTTACTGTATTCCTTGGACCTTCTTATTGACGACGAAACACAGAAATTGCATCGGAATTATATTGAAAAGGCACAATGCCGACTTAAGTACAAGAAGACTGACTGTTCCTATAGTCTATGTTTTGAACCATTCCTGTGACACTAGTTATAGATTCCGATGCTTCACTTCAGGTTTACTGTATCTCTCTGACCTTCTTATTGACGATGAAACACAGAAATTTCATCAGGATTAAATAGAAAAGGCACAATGCCGACTTAAGTACATGAAGACTAACTCGTCCTACTGTCTATGTTTTGAATCATTCCTGTGACACTAGTCATACATTCCGATGCTTCACTTCAGGATTACCGTATCCCTCTGACCTTCTAATTGACGATGAAACACAGAAATTGCATCGGAATTAGATACAAAAAGCACAATGCCGACATAAGTACAAGACGACTGACTCGTCTTACTGACAATGATTTGAAACATTCCTTAGACACTAGTTATAGATTCCGATGCTTCACTTCAGGTGTACTGTATCCTTGGACCTTCTTATTGACGATGAAACACAGAAAATGCATCGGAATTAAATACAAAAGGCACAATGCCAACTTAAGTACAAGTTGACTGACTCTTCCTACTGTCTATGTTTTGAACGATTCCTGTGACACTAGTCATACATTCCGATGCTTCAATTCAGGATTACTGTATCCCTCTGACCTTCTTATTGCCGATGAAACACAGAAATTGCATCGGGTTTAATAGAAAAAGCACAATGCCGACTTAGGTACAAGAAGACTGACTCTTCTTACTGACTATTTTTTGAACATTTTCTGTGACACTAGTTATAGATTCCGATGCTTCACTTCAGGTTAACTGTATCCCTCTGACATTCGCATTGACGATGAAGCACAGAAATTGCATCGGAATTAAATAAAAAAGCACAATGCAGAATTAACTACAAGAAGACTGACTCTTCTTACTGTCCATGTTTTGAACCATTCCTGTGACACTAGTTATAGATTCCGATGCTTCACTTCACGTTTAATGTATCCCTCTGACCTTCATATTAACGATGAAACACAGAAATTGCATCGGAATTAAATACAAAAGGCACAATGCCGACTTAAGTAGAAGAAGACTGACTCTTCCTACTCTCTATGTTTTGAACCATTCCTGTGACACTAGTTATACATTCCGATGCTTCACTTCAGGTTTACTGTATCCCTCTGACCTTCGTATTGACGATGAAACACAGAATTTGCATCGAGTTTAATAGAAAAGGCACAATGCCGACTTAAGTACAAGAAGACAGACTCTTCTTACTGACTATGTTTTGAACCATTTCTGTGACACTAGTTGTAGATTGCGATGCTTCACTTCAGGTTTACTGCATCCCTCTGACCTTCTTATTGACGATGAAACGAAGAAATTGCATGGGAATTAAATAAAAAGGCACAATGCCGAATTGAGTACAAGAAGACTGACTCTTCTTACTGACCGTGCTTTGAACCATTCCTGTGACACTAGTTATAGATTCCGATGCATCACTTCAGGTTTACTGTATCCCTCTGACCTTCTTATTGACGATGAAACACAGAAATTGCATCGGAATTATATGCGAAAAGCACAATGCCGACTTAAGTACAAGAGGACTGAGTCTTCTTACTGTCTATGATTTGAAACATATTCTTTACACTAGTTATAGATTCCGATGCTTCACTTCAATTTTACTGTATCCCTCTGACCTTCTAATTTCCGATGAAACACAGAAATTGCATCGGAATTAGATACAAAAATCACAATGCCGACTTAAGTACAAGAGGACTGACTCTTTTTACTGACAATAATTTGAAACATTCCTGTGACACTAGTTATAGATTCCGATGCTTCACTTCAGCTTTACTGTATCCCTCTGACCTTCTTATTGACGATGAAACACAGAAATTACATCAGAATTAAATACAAAAAGCACAATGCCGACTTGAGTACATGTAGACTGACTTTCCTACTGTCTATGTTTTCAACCATTCCTGTGACACTAGTTATAGATTCCGATGATTCATTTCAGGTTTACTGTATCCCTCTGACCTTCTTATTGTCGATGAAACACAGAAATTGCATCGGAATTAAATAGAAAGGGCACAATGCCGACTTAAGTACAAGAAGACTGACTCTTCTTACTGTCTATGTTTTGAACCATTCCTGTTACACTAGTTATAGTTTCCGATGGTTCGTCTCAGGTGTACTGCATCCCTTGGACCTTCTTATTGACGAAGAAACACAGAAATTGCATCGGAATTAAACAGAAAAGGCACAATACCGACATAAGTACAAGAAGACTTACTCTTCCTATTGACTATGTTTTGAACCATTCCTGTGACAGTAGTTATAGATTCCGATGCTTCACTTCAGGTTTACTGTATCGCTCTGACCTTCTTATTGACGACGAAACACAGAAATGGCATCGGAATTGAGTAGAAAAGGCACAATGCCGACTTAAGTACAAGAAGACTGACTCTTCTTACTGTCTATGTGTTAAACCATTCCTGTGACACTAGTTATAGATTCCGATGCTTCACTTCAGGTTTACTGTATCCCTCTGACCTTGTAATGGCCGATGAAACACAGAAATTGCATCGGAATTAGATACAAAAAGCACAATGCCGACTTAAGTACAAGAGGACTGACTCTTCTTACTGACAATGTTTTGAAACATTCCTGTGACACTAGTTATAGATTCCGATGCCTCACTTCAGGGTTACTGTATTCCTTGGACCTTCTTATTGACGACGAAACACAGAAATTGCATCGGAATTAAATAGGAAAAGGCACAATGCCGACTTAAGTACAAGAAGACTAACCCTTCCTATTGTCTATGTTTTGAACAATTCCTGTGACACTAGTTATAGATTCCGATGCTTCACTTCAGGTCTACTGTAACCCTCTGACCTTCTTATTGACGATGAAACACAGAAATTGCATCGGAATTAAATACAAAAGGCACAATGCTGACTTATGTACATGTAGACTGACTTTTCCTACTGTCTATGTTTTGAACCATTCCTGTGACACTAGTTATAGATTCCGATGATTCACTTCGAGTTTACTGTATCCCTCTGCCCTTCTTATTGACGACGAAACACAGACATTGCATCGGAATTAAATAGAAAAGGCACAATGCCGACTTAAGTACAAGAAGACTGCCTCTTCCTACTGTCTATGTTTTGAGCCATTTCTGTGACACTAGCTATAGATTCCGATGCTTAACTTCTGGTTTACTGTATCCCTCTGACATTCTAATTGCCGAAGAAACACAGAAATTGCATGGGAATAAGATACAAAAAGCACAATGCTGACTTTAGTATATGAGGGCTGACTCTTCTTACTGTCTATGTTTTGAGACATTCCTGTGACACTAGTTATAGATTCCGATGCTCCACTTCTTGTTTACTGGATATCTTGGACCTTCTTATTGACGACGAAACACAGAAAATGCATTGGAATTAAATAGAAAAGGCACAATGCCGACATAAGTACAAGAAGACCGACCCTTCCTATTGTCTATGTTTTGAACCAATCCTGTGACACTAGTTATAGATTCCGATGCTTCACTTCAGGTTTACTGTATCCCTCTGCCCTTCTTATTGACGATGAAACACAGAAATTGCATCGGAATTAAATACAAAAGGCACAATGCCGACTTAAGTACAAGAAGACTGACTCTTCTTACTGACTATGTTTTCAACTTTTCCTGTGAGACCAGTTTTAGATTCCGATGCTTCACTATATGTTTACTGTATCCCTTGGACCTTCTTATTGACGATGAAACACAGAAATTACATCGGAATTAAATACAAAAGGCACAGTGCCGTCGTAAGTACAAGAAGACTGACTCTTCTTAATGTCTTTGTTTTGAACCATTCCTGTGACACTAGTTATAGATTCCGATGCTTCACCTCCGATTTACTGTATGTCTTGGACTATCTTATTGACGACGAAACACAGAAGTTGCATCGGAATTAACTAGAAAAGGCACAACGCCGAATTATTTACAAGACGACTGATTCTACCTAATGTCTATGATTTGAACCATTCCTGTGACACTAGTTATAGATTCCGATGCTTCACTTCAGGTTTACTGTATCCTTCTACCTTCTTATTGACGATGAAACACAGAAATTGCAACGGAATTAAATACAAAGGGCACAATGCCGACTTAAGTACAAGAAGACTTACTCTTCTTCCTGTCTATGTTTTGAACCATTCCTGTGACACTAGTTATAGATTCCGATGCTTCACTTCAGATTTACTGTATCCCGAGGACCATCTTAAGGACGACGAAGCACAGAAATTGCATCGGAATTAAATAGAATAGGCACGATGCCGACTTAGGTACAAGAAGACTGACTCTACCTAACGTGTATGTTTTGAACCGTTCCTGTGACACTAGTTAAAGATTCCGATGCTTCACTTCAGGTTCACTGTATCCCTCTGCCCTTCTTATTGACGATGAAACACAGAAATAGCATAGGAATTAAATAGAAAAGGCACAATGCCGACTTAAGTACTAGAAGACTGACTCTACCTAATGTCTATGTTTTGAACCATTCCTGTGACACTAGTTATAGATTCCGATGCTTCACTTCAGGTTTACTGTATCCCTCTGACCTGCTTATTGACGATGAAACCCAGAAATTGCATCGGAATTAGATACAAAATGCACAATGCCGACTTAATTACAAGAGGAATGACTCTTCTTACTGTCTATGTTTTGAACCATTCCTGTGACACTAGTTATAGATTCCGATGCTTCACTTCAGGATTACTTTATCCCGTGGACCTTCTTTTTGACGATGAATCACAGAAATTGCATCGGAATTAAATAGAAAAGGCACAATGCCCACTTATGTACAAGAAGACTGACTCATCTTACTGTCTATGTTTTAGTCCATTCCTGTGACACTAGTTATAGATTCCGATGCTTCACTTCAGGTTTACTGTATCCCTCTGACCTTCTTATTGACGATGAAAAACAGAAATTGCATCGGAATTAAATAGAATAGGCACAATGCCGACTTAGATACAAGAAGACTGACTCTACCTAATGTCTATGTTTTCAACCGTTCCTGTGACACTAGTTAAAGATTCCGATGCTTCACTTCAGGTTCACTGTATCCCTCTGCCCTTCTTATTGACGATGAAACACAGAAATTGCATCGGAATTAAATACAAAAGGCACAATGCCGACTTATGTACATGTAGACTGACTTTTCCTACTGTCTATGTTTTAACCATTCCTGTGACACTAGTTATAGATTCCGATGCTTCACTTCAGGTTTACTGTACCCCTCTGACCTTCCTATTGAAGATGAAACACAGAAATAGCATCGGAATTAAATAGAAAAGGCAAAATGCCGACTTAAGTACAAGAAGACTGACTCTTCTTACTGTCTATGTTTTGAACCATTCCTGTGACACTAGTTATAGATTCCGATGCTTCACTTCAGGATTACTTTATCCCGTGGACCTTCTTTTTGACGATGAATCACAGAAATTGCATCGGAATTAAATAGAAAAGGCACAATGCCCACTTATGTACAAGAAGACTGACTCATCTTACTGTCTATGTTTTAATCCATTCCTGTGACACTAGGTATAGATTCCGATGCCTCACTTCAGGTTTACTGTATCCCTCTGACCTGCATATTGACGATGAATCACAGAAATTGCATCGGAATTAAATATAAAGGGCACAATGCCGACTTAAGTACAAGAAGACTGACTCTTCTCACTGTCTATGTTTTGAACCATTCCTGTGACACTAGTTATAGATTCCGATGCTTCACTTCGGTTTACTGTATCCCTTGGACCTTCTTATTGACGATGAAACAAAGAAATTTCATCGGAATTTAATACAAAATGCGCAATGCCGTCTTAAGTACAAGAAGACTGACTCTTCTTACTGTCTATGTTTGAGCAATTCCTGTGACACTAGTTATAGATTCCGATGCTTCACTTCAGGTTTACTGTATCCCTTGGACCTTCTTAAAGACGATGAAACACAGAAATTGCATCGGAATTAAATACAAAACGCACAATGCCGACTTAAGTACAAGAAGACTGACTCATCTTACTGTCTATGTTTGGAGCCATTCCTGTGACACTAGTTATAGATTCCGATGCTTCACTTCAGATTTACTGCATCCCTTGGAACATCTTCAGGACGACGAAACACAAAAATTGCATCGGAATTAATTAGAAAAGGCACAATGCCGACTTAAGTACAAGAAGACTGACTCTTCCCACTGTCTATGTTTTGAACCATTCCTGTGACACTAGCTACAGATTCCGATGCTTAACTTCAGGTTTTCTGTATCCCTCTGACTTTCTAATTGCCGAAGAAACACAGAATCTGCATCGGAATTAAATACAAAAAGCACAATGCTGACTTGAGTACAAGAGGACTGACTCTTCTCACTGTCTATGTTTTGAGACATTCCTGTGACACTAGTTATGGATTCCGTGGTCCACGTCAGGTTTACTGTATACCTTGGACCTTCTTATTGACGGCGAAACACAGAAATTGCATCGGAATTAAATAGAAAAGGCACAATGCCGACTTAAGTACAAGAAGACTGACTGTTCTTCCTGTCTATGTTTTGAACCATTCCTGTGACACTAGTTATAGATTCCGTTGCTTCACTTCAGGTTTACTGTATCCCTTGGACCTTCTTATTACGATGAAACAAAGAAATTTCATCGGAATTTAATACAAAAGGCGCAATGCCGACTTAAGTACAAGAAGACTTACTCTTCTTACTGTCTATGTTTGAACAATTTCTATGACACTAGTTATAGATTCCGATGCTTCACTTCAGGTTTACTGTATCCCTTGGACCTTCTTATCGACGATGAAACACAGAAATTGCATCGGAATTAAAAACAAAAGGCACAATGCCGACTTAAGTACAAGTAGACTGACTCTTCTTACTGTCTACGTTTTGAACCATTCCTGTGACACTAGTTATAGATTCCGATGCTTCACTTCAGGTTTACTGTTGCCCTCTGACCTTCTAATTGCCGATGAAACTCAGAAATTGCATCGGAATTAGATACAAAATGCACAATGCCGACTTAATTACAAGAGGAATGACTCTTCTTACTGTCTATATTTTGAAACATTCCTGTGACACTAGTTATACATTCCGATGCTTCACTTCAGGTTTACTGTATCCCTTGGACCTTCTTATCGACGATGAAACACAGAAATTGCATCGGAATTAAATACAAAAGGCAGAATGCCGACTTAGGTTCAAGAGGACTGACTCTTCTTACTGTCTATTTTTTAACCATTCCTGTGACACTAGTTATAGATTCCGATGCTTCACTTCAGGTTTACTGTATCCCTCTGAGCTTCTTATTGACGATGAAACATAGAAATTGGAACGGAATTAAATAGAAAAGGCACAATGCTGATGTAAATTCAAGAAGACAGACTCTTCTTACTGTCTATGATTTGAACCATTCCTGTGACACTAGTTATAGATTCCGATGCTTCACTTCAGGTGTACTGTTTCCCTTGGACCTTCTTATTGACGATGAAACACAGAAATTGCATCGGAACTTAAAAACAAAAGGCACAATGCCGACTTAAGTACAAGTAGACTGACTCTTCTTACTGTCTACGTTTTGAACCATTCCTGGGACACTAGTTATAGATTCCGATGCTTCACTTCAGGTTTACTGTTGCCCGCTGACCTTCTAATTGCCGATGAAACACAGAAATTGCATCGGAATTATATACAAAATGCACAATGCCGACTTAATTACAAGAGGAATGACTCTTCTTACTGTCTATGTTTTGAAACATTCCTGTGACACTAGTTATAGATTCCGTTGCTTCACTTCAGGTTTACTGTATCCCTTGGACGTTCTTATCGACAATGAAACACAGAAATTGCATCGGAATTAAATACAAAAGGCACAATGCCGATTTAAGTACATGTAGACTGCCTTTTCCTACTGTCTATGATTTGAACCATTCCTGTGACACTAGTTATAGATTCCGATGCTTCACTTCAGGTTTACTGTATCCCTCTGACCTTCTAATTGCCGATGAAACACAGATATTGCATCGGAATTAGATACAAAAAGCACGATGCCGACTTAATTACAAGATGAATGACTCTTCTTTTTGTCTATGTTTTGAAACATTCCTGTGACACTAGTTATACATTCCGATGCTTCACTTCAGGTTTACTGTATCCCTTGGACCTTCTTATCGACGATGAAACACAGAAATTGCATCGGAATTAAATACAAAAGGCAGAATGCCGACTTAGGTTCAAGAGGACTGACTCTTCTTACTGTCTATGTTTTGAACCATTCCTTTGTCACTAGTTATAGATTCCGATTCTTCACGTCAGACTTACTGTATCCCTTGGACCTTCTTATTAACGACGAAACACAGAAATAGCATCGGAATTAAATAGAAAAGGCACAACTCCGACTTAAGTACAAGATGACTGACTCTTCTTACTGTCTATTTTTTAACCGTTCCTGTGACACTAGTTATAGATTCCGATGCTTCACTTCAGATTTACTGTAACCCTTTGACCTTCTTATTGACGATGAAACACAGAAATTGCATCGGAATTGAATAGAAAAGGCACAATTCTTACTTAAGTACAAGAAGACTGACTCTACCTAATGTCTATGTTTTGAACCATTCCTGTGACACTAGTTATAGATTCTGATGCTTCACTTCAGGTTTACTGTATCCCTCTGACCTTCTTATTGACGATGAAACACAGAAATTGCATCGGAATTAAATAGAAAAGCAACAATGCCAACTGAAGTACAAGAAGAATGACTCTTCCTACTGTCTATGTTTTGAACCATTAATGTGACACTAGTTATAGATTCCGATTCTTCACTTCAGGTTTACTGTATCCCTCTGACCTTCTTATTGACGATGAAACACAGATATTGCATCGGAAATAAATACAAAAGGCACAATGCCGACTCAAGTACAAGTAGACTGACTCTTCTTACTTTCTATGTTTTGAATCATTCCTGTGACACTAGTTATAGATTCCGATGCTTCACTACAGGTTTACTGTATCCCTCTGACCTTCTTATTGACGATGAAACACAGAAATTGCATCGGAATTAAATACAAAAGGCATAATGCCGACTTAAGTACAAGAAGACTGACTCTTCCTAATGTCTACGTTTTAAACCATTCCTGTGACACTAGTTATTGATTCCGCTGCTTCACTTCAGGTTTACTGTATCCCTCTAACCTTCTTATTGGCGATGAAACACAGAAATTGCATCGGAATTAAATACAAAGGGCACAATGCCGACTTAGGTACAAGAAGACTGACTCTTCTTCCTGTCTATGTTTTGAACCATTCCTTTAACACTAGTTATAGATTCCGATGCTTCACTTCAGGTTTACTGTATCCCTGGGACCTTCTTATTACGATGAAACAAAGAAATTTCATCGGAATTTAATATAAAAGGCGCAATGACGACCTAAGTACAAGAAGACTGACTCTTCCCACTGTCTATGTTTGAACAATTCCTATGACACTAGTTATAGATTCCGATGCTTCACTTCAGGTTTACTGTATCCCTCTGACTTTCTAATTGCCGAAGAAACACAGAATCTGTATCGGAATTAAATACAAAAAGCACAATGCTGACTTGAGTACAAGAGGACTGACTCTTCTCACTGTCTATGTTTTGAGACATTCCTGTGACACTAGTTATGGATTCCGTGGTCCACGTCAGGTTTACTGTATACCTTGGACCTTCTTATTGACGGCGAAACACAGAAATTGCATCGGAATTAAATAGAAAAGGCACAATGCCGACTTAAGTACAAGAAGACTGACTGTTCTTCCTGTCTATGTTTTGAACCATTCCTGTGACACTAGTTATAGATTCCGTTGCTTCACTTCAGGTTTACTGTATCCCTTGGACCTTCTTATTACGATGAAACAAAGAAATTTCATCGGAATTTAATACAAAAGGCGCAATGCCGACTTAAGTACAAGAAGACTTACTCTTCTTACTGTCTATGTTTGAACAATTTCTATGACACTAGTTATAGATTCCGATGCTTCACTTCAGGTTTACTGTATCCCTTGGACCTTCTTATCGACGATGAAACACAGAAATTGCATCGGAATTAAAAACAAAAGGCACAATGCCGACTTAATTACAAGAGGAATGACTCTTCTTACTGTCTATATTTTGAAACATTCCTGTGACACTAGTTATACATTCCGATGCTTCACTTCAGGTTTACTGTATCCCTTGGACCTTCTTATCGACGATGAAACACAGAAATTGCATCGGAATTAAATACAAAAGGCAGAATGCCGACTTAGGTTCAAGAGGACTGACTCTTCTTACTGTCTATTTTTTAACCATTCCTGTGACACTAGTTATAGATTCCGATGCTTCACTTCAGGTTTACTGTATCCCTCTGAGCTTCTTATTGACGATGAAACATAGAAATTGGAACGGAATTAAATAGAAAAGGCACAATGCTGATGTAAATTCAAGAAGACAGACTCTTCTTACTGTCTATGATTTGAACCATTCCTGTGACACTAGTTATAGATTCCGATGCTTCACTTCAGGTGTACTGTTTCCCTTGGACCTTCTTATTGACGATGAAACACAGAAATTGCATCGGAACTTAAAAACAAAAGGCACAATGCCGACTTAAGTACAAGTAGACTGACTCTTCTTACTGTCTACGTTTTGAACCATTCCTGTGACACTAGTTATAGATTCCGATGCTTCACTTCAGGTTTACTGTATCCCTCTGACCTTCTAATTGCCGATGAAACACAGATATTGCATCGGAATTAGATACAAAAAGCACGATGCCGACTTAATTACAAGATGAATGACTCTTCTTTTTGTCTATGTTTTGAAACATTCCTGTGACACTAGTTATACATTCCGATGCTTCACTTCAGGTTTACTGTATCCCTTGGACCTTCTTATCGACGATGAAACACAGAAATTGCATCGGAATTAAATACAAAAGGCAGAATGCCGACTTAGGTTCAAGAGGACTGACTCTTCTTACTGTCTATGTTTTGAACCATTCCTTTGTCACTAGTTATAGATTCCGATTCTTCACGTCAGACTTACTGTATCCCTTGGACCTTCTTATTAACGACGAAACACAGAAATAGCATCGGAATTAAATAGAAAAGGCACAACTCCGACTTAAGTACAAGATGACTGACTCTTCTTACTGTCTATTTTTTAACCGTTCCTGTGACACTAGTTATAGATTCCGATGCTTCACTTCAGATTTACTGTAACCCTTTGACCTTCTTATTGACGATGAAACACAGAAATTGCATCGGAATTGAATAGAAAAGGCACAATTCTTACTTAAGTACAAGAAGACTGACTCTACCTAATGTCTATGTTTTGAACCATTCCTGTGACACTAGTTATAGATTCTGATGCTTCACTTCAGGTTTACTGTATCCCTCTGACCTTCTTATTGACGATGAAACACAGAAATTGCATCGGAATTAAATAGAAAAGCAACAATGCCAACTGAAGTACAAGAAGAATGACTCTTCCTACTGTCTATGTTTTGAACCATTAATGTGACACTAGTTATAGATTCCGATTCTTCACTTCAGGTTTACTGTATCCCTCTGACCTTCTTATTGACGATGAAACACAGATATTGCATCGGAAATAAATACAAAAGGCACAATGCCGACTCAAGTACAAGTAGACTGACTCTTCTTACTTTCTATGTTTTGAATCATTCCTGTGACACTAGTTATAGATTCCGATGCTTCACTACAGGTTTACTGTATCCCTCTGACCTTCTTATTGACGATGAAACACAGAAATTGCATCGGAATTAAATACAAAAGGCACAATGCCGACTTAAGTACAAGAAGACTGACTCTTCCTAATGTCTACGTTTTAAACCATTCCTGTGACACTAGTTATTGATTCCGCTGCTTCACTTCAGGTTTACTGTATCCCTCTAACCTTCTTATTGGCGATGAAACACAGAAATTGCATCGGAATTAAATACAAAGGGCACAATGCCGACTTAGGTACAAGAAGACTGACTCTTTTTCCTGTCTATGTTTTGAACCATTCCTTTAACACTAGTTATAGATTCCGATGCTTCACTTCAGGTTTACTGTATCGCTCTGACCTTCTTATTGACGACGAAACACAGAAATGGCATCGGAATTGAGTAGAAAAGGCACAATGCCGACTTAAGTACAAGAAGACTGACTCTTCTTACTGTCTATGTGTTAAACCATTCCTGTGACACTAGTTATAGATTCCGATGCTTCACTTCAGGTTTACTGTATCCCTCTGACCTTGTAATGGCCGATGAAACACAGAAATTGCATCGGAATTAGATACAAAAAGCACAATGCCGACTTAAGTACAAGAGGACTGACTCTTCTTACTGACAATGTTTTGAAACATTCCTGTGACACTAGTTATAGATTCCGATGCCTCACTTCAGGGTTACTGTATTCCTTGGACCTTCTTATTGACGACGAAACACAGAAATTGCATCGGAATTATATTGAAAAGGCACAATGCCGACTTAAGTACAAGAAGACTGACTGTTCCTATAGTCTATGTTTTGAACCATTCCTGTGACACTAGTTATAGATTCCGATGCTTCACTTCAGGTTTACTGTATCTCTCTGACCTTCTTATTGACGATGAAACACAGAAATTTCATCAGGATTAAATAGAAAAGGCACAATGCCGACTTAAGTACATGAAGACTAACTCGTCCTACTGTCTATGTTTTGAATCATTCCTGTGACACTAGTCATACATTCCGATGCTTCACTTCAGGATTACCGTATCCCTCTGACCTTCTAATTGACGATGAAACACAGAAATTGCATCGGAATTAGATACAAAAAGCACAATGCCGACATAAGTACAAGACGACTGACTCGTCTTACTGACAATGATTTGAAACATTCCTTAGACACTAGTTATAGATTCCGATGCTTCACTTCAGGTGTACTGTATCCTTGGACCTTCTTATTGACGATGAAACACAGAAAATGCATCGGAATTAAATACAAAAGGCACAATGCCAACTTAAGTACAAGTTGACTGACTCTTCCTACTGTCTATGTTTTGAACGATTCCTGTGACACTAGTCATACATTCCGATGCTTCAATTCAGGATTACTGTATCCCTCTGACCTTCTTATTGCCGATGAAACACAGAAATTGCATCGGGTTTAATAGAAAAAGCACAATGCCGACTTAGGTACAAGAAGACTGACTCTTCTTACTGACTATTTTTTGAACATTTTCTGTGACACTAGTTATAGATTCCGATGCTTCACTTCAGGTTAACTGTATCCCTCTGACATTCGCATTGACGATGAAGCACAGAAATTGCATCGGAATTAAATAAAAAAGCACAATGCAGAATTAACTACAAGAAGACTGACTCTTCTTACTGTCCATGTTTTGAACCATTCCTGTGACACTAGTTATAGATTCCGATGCTTCACTTCACGTTTAATGTATCCCTCTGACCTTCATATTAACGATGAAACACAGAAATTGCATCGGAATTAAATACAAAAGGCACAATGCCGACTTAAGTAGAAGAAGACTGACTCTTCCTACTCTCTATGTTTTGAACCATTCCTGTGACACTAGTTATACATTCCGATGCTTCACTTCAGGTTTACTGTATCCCTCTGACCTTCGTATTGACGATGAAACACAGAATTTGCATCGAGTTTAATAGAAAAGGCACAATGCCGACTTAAGTACAAGAAGACAGACTCTTCTTACTGACTATGTTTTGAACCATTTCTGTGACACTAGTTGTAGATTGCGATGCTTCACTTCAGGTTTACTGCATCCCTCTGACCTTCTTATTGACGATGAAACGAAGAAATTGCATGGGAATTAAATAAAAAGGCACAATGCCGAATTGAGTACAAGAAGACTGACTCTTCTTACTGACCGTGCTTTGAACCATTCCTGTGACACTAGTTATAGATTCCGATGCATCACTTCAGGTTTACTGTATCCCTCTGACCTTCTTATTGACGATGAAACACAGAAATTGCATCGGAATTATATGCGAAAAGCACAATGCCGACTTAAGTACAAGAGGACTGAGTCTTCTTACTGTCTATGATTTGAAACATATTCTTTACACTAGTTATAGATTCCGATGCTTCACTTCAATTTTACTGTATCCCTCTGACCTTCTAATTTCCGATGAAACACAGAAATTGCATCGGAATTAGATACAAAAATCACAATGCCGACTTAAGTACAAGAGGACTGACTCTTTTTACTGACAATAATTTGAAACATTCCTGTGACACTAGTTATAGATTCCGATGCTTCACTTCAGCTTTACTGTATCCCTCTGACCTTCTTATTGACGATGAAACACAGAAATTACATCAGAATTAAATACAAAAAGCACAATGCCGACTTGAGTACATGTAGACTGACTTTCCTACTGTCTATGTTTTCAACCATTCCTGTGACACTAGTTATAGATTCCGATGATTCATTTCAGGTTTACTGTATCCCTCTGACCTTCTTATTGTCGATGAAACACAGAAATTGCATCGGAATTAAATAGAAAGGGCACAATGCCGACTTAAGTACAAGAAGACTGACTCTTCTTACTGTCTATGTTTTGAACCATTCCTGTTACACTAGTTATAGTTTCCGATGGTTCGTCTCAGGTGTACTGCATCCCTTGGACCTTCTTATTGACGAAGAAACACAGAAATTGCATCGGAATTAAACAGAAAAGGCACAATACCGACATAAGTACAAGAAGACTTACTCTTCCTATTGACTATGTTTTGAACCATTCCTGTGACAGTAGTTATAGATTCCGATGCTTCACTTCAGGTTTACTGTATCGCTCTGACCTTCTTATTGACGACGAAACACAGAAATGGCATCGGAATTGAGTAGAAAAGGCACAATGCCGACTTAAGTACAAGAAGACTGACTCTTCTTACTGTCTATGTGTTAAACCATTCCTGTGACACTAGTTATAGATTCCGATGCTTCACTTCAGGTTTACTGTATCCCTCTGACCTTGTAATGGCCGATGAAACACAGAAATTGCATCGGAATTAGATACAAAAAGCACAATGCCGACTTAAGTACAAGAGGACTGACTCTTCTTACTGACAATGTTTTGAAACATTCCTGTGACACTAGTTATAGATTCCGATGCCTCACTTCAGGGTTACTGTATTCCTTGGACCTTCTTATTGACGACGAAACACAGAAATTGCATCGGAATTAAATAGGAAAAGGCACAATGCCGACTTAAGTACAAGAAGACTAACCCTTCCTATTGTCTATGTTTTGAACAATTCCTGTGACACTAGTTATAGATTCCGATGCTTCACTTCAGGTCTACTGTAACCCTCTGACCTTCTTATTGACGATGAAACACAGAAATTGCATCGGAATTAAATACAAAAGGCACAATGCTGACTTATGTACATGTAGACTGACTTTTCCTACTGTCTATGTTTTGAACCATTCCTGTGACACTAGTTATAGATTCCGATGATTCACTTCGAGTTTACTGTATCCCTCTGCCCTTCTTATTGACGACGAAACACAGACATTGCATCGGAATTAAATAGAAAAGGCACAATGCCGACTTAAGTACAAGAAGACTGCCTCTTCCTACTGTCTATGTTTTGAGCCATTTCTGTGACACTAGCTATAGATTCCGATGCTTAACTTCTGGTTTACTGTATCCCTCTGACATTCTAATTGCCGAAGAAACACAGAAATTGCATGGGAATAAGATACAAAAAGCACAATGCTGACTTTAGTATATGAGGGCTGACTCTTCTTACTGTCTATGTTTTGAGACATTCCTGTGACACTAGTTATAGATTCCGATGCTCCACTTCTTGTTTACTGGATATCTTGGACCTTCTTATTGACGACGAAACACAGAAAATGCATTGGAATTAAATAGAAAAGGCACAATGCCGACATAAGTACAAGAAGACCGACCCTTCCTATTGTCTATGTTTTGAACCAATCCTGTGACACTAGTTATAGATTCCGATGCTTCACTTCAGGTTTACTGTATCCCTCTGCCCTTCTTATTGACGATGAAACACAGAAATTGCATCGGAATTAAATACAAAAGGCACAATGCCGACTTAAGTACAAGAAGACTGACTCTTCTTACTGACTATGTTTTCAACTTTTCCTGTGAGACCAGTTTTAGATTCCGATGCTTCACTATATGTTTACTGTATCCCTTGGACCTTCTTATTGACGATGAAACACAGAAATTACATCGGAATTAAATACAAAAGGCACAGTGCCGACGTAAGTACAAGAAGACTGACTCTTCTTAATGTCTTTGTTTTGAACCATTCCTGTGACACTAGTTATAGATTCCGATGCTTCACCTCCGATTTACTGTATGTCTTGGACTATCTTATTGACGACGAAACACAGAAGTTGCATCGGAATTAACTAGAAAAGGCACAACGCCGAATTATTTACAAGACGACTGATTCTACCTAATGTCTATGATTTGAACCATTCCTGTGACACTAGTTATAGATTCCGATGCTTCACTTCAGGTTTACTGTATCCTTCTACCTTCTTATTGACGATGAAACACAGAAATTGCAACGGAATTAAATACAAAGGGCACAATGCCGACTTAAGTACAAGAAGACTTACTCTTCTTCCTGTCTATGTTTTGAACCATTCCTGTGACACTAGTTATAGATTCCGATGCTTCACTTCAGATTTACTGTATCCCGAGGACCATCTTAAGGACGACGAAGCACAGAAATTGCATCGGAATTAAATAGAATAGGCACGATGCCGACTTAGGTACAAGAAGACTGACTCTACCTAACGTGTATGTTTTGAACCGTTCCTGTGACACTAGTTAAAGATTCCGATGCTTCACTTCAGGTTCACTGTATCCCTCTGCCCTTCTTATTGACGATGAAACACAGAAATAGCATAGGAATTAAATAGAAAAGGCACAATGCCGACTTAAGTACTAGAAGACTGACTCTACCTAATGTCTATGTTTTGAACCATTCCTGTGACACTAGTTATAGATTCCGATGCTTCACTTCAGGTTTACTGTATCCCTCTGACCTGCTTATTGACGATGAAACCCAGAAATTGCATCGGAATTAGATACAAAATGCACAATGCCGACTTAATTACAAGAGGAATGACTCTTCTTACTGTCTATGTTTTGAACCATTCCTGTGACACTAGTTATAGATTCCGATGCTTCACTTCAGGATTACTTTATCCCGTGGACCTTCTTTTTGACGATGAATCACAGAAATTGCATCGGAATTAAATAGAAAAGGCACAATGCCCACTTATGTACAAGAAGACTGACTCATCTTACTGTCTATGTTTTAGTCCATTCCTGTGACACTAGTTATAGATTCCGATGCTTCACTTCAGGTTTACTGTATCCCTCTGACCTTCATATTGACGATGAAAAACAGAAATTGCATCGGAATTAAATAGAATAGGCACAATGCCGACTTAGATACAAGAAGACTGACTCTACCTAATGTCTATGTTTTCAACCGTTCCTGTGACACTAGTTAAAGATTCCGATGCTTCACTTCAGGTTCACTGTATCCCTCTGCCCTTCTTATTGACGATGAAACACAGAAATTGCATCGGAATTAAATACAAAAGGCACAATGCCGACTTATGTACATGTAGACTGACTTTTCCTACTGTCTATGTTTTAACCATTCCTGTGACACTAGTTATAGATTCCGATGCTTCACTTCAGGTTTACTGTACCCCTCTGACCTTCCTATTGAAGATGAAACACAGAAATAGCATCGGAATTAAATAGAAAAGGCAAAATGCCGACTTAAGTACAAGAAGACTGACTCTTCTTACTGTCTATGTTTTGAACCATTCCTGTGACACTAGTTATAGATTCCGATGCTTCACTTCAGGATTACTTTATCCCGTGGACCTTCTTTTTGACGATGAATCACAGAAATTGCATCGGAATTAAATAGAAAAGGCACAATGCCCACTTATGTACAAGAAGACTGACTCATCTTACTGTCTATGTTTTAATCCATTCCTGTGACACTAGGTATAGATTCCGATGCCTCACTTCAGGTTTACTGTATCCCTCTGACCTGCATATTGACGATGAATCACAGAAATTGCATCGGAATTAAATATAAAGGGCACAATGCCGACTTAAGTACAAGAAGACTGACTCTTCTCACTGTCTATGTTTTGAACCATTCCTGTGACACTAGTTATAGATTCCGATGCTTCACTTCGGTTTACTGTATCCCTTGGACCTTCTTATTGACGATGAAACAAAGAAATTTCATCGGAATTTAATACAAAATGCGCAATGCCGTCTTAAGTACAAGAAGACTGACTCTTCTTACTGTCTATGTTTGAGCAATTCCTGTGACACTAGTTATAGATTCCGATGCTTCACTTCAGGTTTACTGTATCCCTTGGACCTTCTTAAAGACGATGAAACACAGAAATTGCATCGGAATTAAATACAAAACGCACAATGCCGACTTAAGTACAAGAAGACTGACTCATCTTACTGTCTATGTTTGGAGCCATTCCTGTGACACTAGTTATAGATTCCGATGCTTCACTTCAGATTTACTGCATCCCTTGGAACATCTTCAGGACGACGAAACACAAAAATTGCATCGGAATTAATTAGAAAAGGCACAATGCCGACTTAAGTACAAGAAGACTGACTCTTCCCACTGTCTATGTTTTGAACCATTCCTGTGACACTAGCTACAGATTCCGATGCTTAACTTCAGGTTTTCTGTATCCCTCTGACTTTCTAATTGCCGAAGAAACACAGAATCTGCATCGGAATTAAATACAAAAAGCACAATGCTGACTTGAGTACAAGAGGACTGACTCTTCTCACTGTCTATGTTTTGAGACATTCCTGTGACACTAGTTATGGATTCCGTGGTCCACGTCAGGTTTACTGTATACCTTGGACCTTCTTATTGACGGCGAAACACAGAAATTGCATCGGAATTAAATAGAAAAGGCACAATGCCGACTTAAGTACAAGAAGACTGACTGTTCTTCCTGTCTATGTTTTGAACCATTCCTGTGACACTAGTTATAGATTCCGTTGCTTCACTTCAGGTTTACTGTATCCCTTGGACCTTCTTATTACGATGAAACAAAGAAATTTCATCGGAATTTAATACAAAAGGCGCAATGCCGACTTAAGTACAAGAAGACTTACTCTTCTTACTGTCTATGTTTGAACAATTTCTATGACACTAGTTATAGATTCCGATGCTTCACTTCAGGTTTACTGTATCCCTTGGACCTTCTTATCGACGATGAAACACAGAAATTGCATCGGAATTAAAAACAAAAGGCACAATGCCGACTTAAGTACAAGTAGACTGACTCTTCTTACTGTCTACGTTTTGAACCATTCCTGTGACACTAGTTATAGATTCCGATGCTTCACTTCAGGTTTACTGTTGCCCTCTGACCTTCTAATTGCCGATGAAACTCAGAAATTGCATCGGAATTAGATACAAAATGCACAATGCCGACTTAATTACAAGAGGAATGACTCTTCTTACTGTCTATATTTTGAAACATTCCTGTGACACTAGTTATACATTCCGATGCTTCACTTCAGGTTTACTGTATCCCTTGGACCTTCTTATCGACGATGAAACACAGAAATTGCATCGGAATTAAATACAAAAGGCAGAATGCCGACTTAGGTTCAAGAGGACTGACTCTTCTTACTGTCTATTTTTTAACCATTCCTGTGACACTAGTTATAGATTCCGATGCTTCACTTCAGGTTTACTGTATCCCTCTGAGCTTCTTATTGACGATGAAACATAGAAATTGGAACGGAATTAAATAGAAAAGGCACAATGCTGATGTAAATTCAAGAAGACAGACTCTTCTTACTGTCTATGATTTGAACCATTCCTGTGACACTAGTTATAGATTCCGATGCTTCACTTCAGGTGTACTGTTTCCCTTGGACCTTCTTATTGACGATGAAACACAGAAATTGCATCGGAACTTAAAAACAAAAGGCACAATGCCGACTTAAGTACAAGTAGACTGACTCTTCTTACTGTCTACGTTTTGAACCATTCCTGGGACACTAGTTATAGATTCCGATGCTTCACTTCAGGTTTACTGTTGCCCGCTGACCTTCTAATTGCCGATGAAACACAGAAATTGCATCGGAATTATATACAAAATGCACAATGCCGACTTAATTACAAGAGGAATGACTCTTCTTACTGTCTATGTTTTGAAACATTCCTGTGACACTAGTTATAGATTCCGTTGCTTCACTTCAGGTTTACTGTATCCCTTGGACGTTCTTATCGACAATGAAACACAGAAATTGCATCGGAATTAAATACAAAAGGCACAATGCCGATTTAAGTACATGTAGACTGCCTTTTCCTACTGTCTATGATTTGAACCATTCCTGTGACACTAGTTATAGATTCCGATGCTTCACTTCAGGTTTACTGTATCCCTCTGACCTTCTAATTGCCGATGAAACACAGATATTGCATCGGAATTAGATACAAAAAGCACGATGCCGACTTAATTACAAGATGAATGACTCTTCTTTTTGTCTATGTTTTGAAACATTCCTGTGACACTAGTTATACATTCCGATGCTTCACTTCAGGTTTACTGTATCCCTTGGACCTTCTTATCGACGATGAAACACAGAAATTGCATCGGAATTAAATACAAAAGGCAGAATGCCGACTTAGGTTCAAGAGGACTGACTCTTCTTACTGTCTATGTTTTGAACCATTCCTTTGTCACTAGTTATAGATTCCGATTCTTCACGTCAGACTTACTGTATCCCTTGGACCTTCTTATTAACGACGAAACACAGAAATAGCATCGGAATTAAATAGAAAAGGCACAACTCCGACTTAAGTACAAGATGACTGACTCTTCTTACTGTCTATTTTTTAACCGTTCCTGTGACACTAGTTATAGATTCCGATGCTTCACTTCAGATTTACTGTAACCCTTTGACCTTCTTATTGACGATGAAACACAGAAATTGCATCGGAATTGAATAGAAAAGGCACAATTCTTACTTAAGTACAAGAAGACTGACTCTACCTAATGTCTATGTTTTGAACCATTCCTGTGACACTAGTTATAGATTCTGATGCTTCACTTCAGGTTTACTGTATCCCTCTGACCTTCTTATTGACGATGAAACACAGAAATTGCATCGGAATTAAATAGAAAAGCAACAATGCCAACTGAAGTACAAGAAGAATGACTCTTCCTACTGTCTATGTTTTGAACCATTAATGTGACACTAGTTATAGATTCCGATTCTTCACTTCAGGTTTACTGTATCCCTCTGACCTTCTTATTGACGATGAAACACAGATATTGCATCGGAAATAAATACAAAAGGCACAATGCCGACTCAAGTACAAGTAGACTGACTCTTCTTACTTTCTATGTTTTGAATCATTCCTGTGACACTAGTTATAGATTCCGATGCTTCACTACAGGTTTACTGTATCCCTCTGACCTTCTTATTGACGATGAAACACAGAAATTGCATCGGAATTAAATACAAAAGGCATAATGCCGACTTAAGTACAAGAAGACTGACTCTTCCTAATGTCTACGTTTTAAACCATTCCTGTGACACTAGTTATTGATTCCGCTGCTTCACTTCAGGTTTACTGTATCCCTCTAACCTTCTTATTGGCGATGAAACACAGAAATTGCATCGGAATTAAATACAAAGGGCACAATGCCGACTTAGGTACAAGAAGACTGACTCTTCTTCCTGTCTATGTTTTGAACCATTCCTTTAACACTAGTTATAGATTCCGATGCTTCACTTCAGGTTTACTGTATCCCTGGGACCTTCTTATTACGATGAAACAAAGAAATTTCATCGGAATTTAATATAAAAGGCGCAATGACGACCTAAGTACAAGAAGACTGACTCTTCCCACTGTCTATGTTTGAACAATTCCTATGACACTAGTTATAGATTCCGATGCTTCACTTCAGGTTTACTGTATCCCTCTGACTTTCTAATTGCCGAAGAAACACAGAATCTGCATCGGAATTAAATACAAAAAGCACAATGCTGACTTGAGTACAAGAGGACTGACTCTTCTCACTGTCTATGTTTTGAGACATTCCTGTGACACTAGTTATGGATTCCGTGGTCCACGTCAGGTTTACTGTATACCTTGGACCTTCTTATTGACGGCGAAACACAGAAATTGCATCGGAATTAAATAGAAAAGGCACAATGCCGACTTAAGTACAAGAAGACTGACTGTTCTTCCTGTCTATGTTTTGAACCATTCCTGTGACACTAGTTATAGATTCCGTTGCTTCACTTCAGGTTTACTGTATCCCTTGGACCTTCTTATTACGATGAAACAAAGAAATTTCATCGGAATTTAATACAAAAGGCGCAATGCCGACTTAAGTACAAGAAGACTTACTCTTCTTACTGTCTATGTTTGAACAATTTCTATGACACTAGTTATAGATTCCGATGCTTCACTTCAGGTTTACTGTATCCCTTGGACCTTCTTATCGACGATGAAACACAGAAATTGCATCGGAATTAAAAACAAAAGGCACAATGCCGACTTAATTACAAGAGGAATGACTCTTCTTACTGTCTATATTTTGAAACATTCCTGTGACACTAGTTATACATTCCGATGCTTCACTTCAGGTTTACTGTATCCCTTGGACCTTCTTATCGACGATGAAACACAGAAATTGCATCGGAATTAAATACAAAAGGCAGAATGCCGACTTAGGTTCAAGAGGACTGACTCTTCTTACTGTCTATTTTTTAACCATTCCTGTGACACTAGTTATAGATTCCGATGCTTCACTTCAGGTTTACTGTATCCCTCTGAGCTTCTTATTGACGATGAAACATAGAAATTGGAACGGAATTAAATAGAAAAGGCACAATGCTGATGTAAATTCAAGAAGACAGACTCTTCTTACTGTCTATGATTTGAACCATTCCTGTGACACTAGTTATAGATTCCGATGCTTCACTTCAGGTGTACTGTTTCCCTTGGACCTTCTTATTGACGATGAAACACAGAAATTGCATCGGAACTTAAAAACAAAAGGCACAATGCCGACTTAAGTACAAGTAGACTGACTCTTCTTACTGTCTACGTTTTGAACCATTCCTGTGACACTAGTTATAGATTCCGATGCTTCACTTCAGGTTTACTGTATCCCTCTGACCTTCTAATTGCCGATGAAACACAGATATTGCATCGGAATTAGATACAAAAAGCACGATGCCGACTTAATTACAAGATGAATGACTCTTCTTTTTGTCTATGTTTTGAAACATTCCTGTGACACTAGTTATACATTCCGATGCTTCACTTCAGGTTTACTGTATCCCTTGGACCTTCTTATCGACGATGAAACACAGAAATTGCATCGGAATTAAATACAAAAGGCAGAATGCCGACTTAGGTTCAAGAGGACTGACTCTTCTTACTGTCTATGTTTTGAACCATTCCTTTGTCACTAGTTATAGATTCCGATTCTTCACGTCAGACTTACTGTATCCCTTGGACCTTCTTATTAACGACGAAACACAGAAATAGCATCGGAATTAAATAGAAAAGGCACAACTCCGACTTAAGTACAAGATGACTGACTCTTCTTACTGTCTATTTTTTAACCGTTCCTGTGACACTAGTTATAGATTCCGATGCTTCACTTCAGATTTACTGTAACCCTTTGACCTTCTTATTGACGATGAAACACAGAAATTGCATCGGAATTGAATAGAAAAGGCACAATTCTTACTTAAGTACAAGAAGACTGACTCTACCTAATGTCTATGTTTTGAACCATTCCTGTGACACTAGTTATAGATTCTGATGCTTCACTTCAGGTTTACTGTATCCCTCTGACCTTCTTATTGACGATGAAACACAGAAATTGCATCGGAATTAAATAGAAAAGCAACAATGCCAACTGAAGTACAAGAAGAATGACTCTTCCTACTGTCTATGTTTTGAACCATTAATGTGACACTAGTTATAGATTCCGATTCTTCACTTCAGGTTTACTGTATCCCTCTGACCTTCTTATTGACGATGAAACACAGATATTGCATCGGAAATAAATACAAAAGGCACAATGCCGACTCAAGTACAAGTAGACTGACTCTTCTTACTTTCTATGTTTTGAATCATTCCTGTGACACTAGTTATAGATTCCGATGCTTCACTACAGGTTTACTGTATCCCTCTGACCTTCTTATTGACGATGAAACACAGAAATTGCATCGGAATTAAATACAAAAGGCACAATGCCGACTTAAGTACAAGAAGACTGACTCTTCCTAATGTCTACGTTTTAAACCATTCCTGTGACACTAGTTATTGATTCCGCTGCTTCACTTCAGGTTTACTGTATCCCTCTAACCTTCTTATTGGCGATGAAACACAGAAATTGCATCGGAATTAAATACAAAGGGCACAATGCCGACTTAGGTACAAGAAGACTGACTCTTTTTCCTGTCTATGTTTTGAACCATTCCTTTAACACTAGTTATAGATTCCGATGCTTCACTTCAGGTTTACTGTATCCCTGGGACCTTCTTATTACGATGAAACAAAGAAATTTCATCGGAATTTAATATAAAAGGCGCAATGACGACCTAAGTACAAGAAGACTGACTCTTCTTACTGTCTATGTTTGAACAATTCCTATGACACTAGTTATAGATTCCGATGCTTCACTTCAGGTTTACTGTATCCCTTGGACCTTCTTATCGACGATGAAACACAGAAATTGCATCGGAATTAAATACAAAAGGCACAATGCCGATTTAAGTACATGTTGACTGCCTTTTCCTACTGTCTCTATTTTGAACCATTCCTGTGACACTAGTTATAGATTCCGATGCTTCACTTCAGGTTTACTGTATCCCTCTGACCTTCTTATTGACAATGAAACACAGACATTGCATCGGAATTAAATACAAAAGGCACAATGCTGACTTAAGTACAAGAAGACTGACTCTTCTTACTGACTATGTTGTGAACATGTCCTGTGAGACCAGTTTTAGATTCCGATGCTTCACTATATGTACTGTATCCCTTGGAGTTTCTTATTGACGATGAAACACAGAAATTGCATCGGAATTAAATACAAAAGGCACAGTGCCGTCTTAAGTACAAGAAGACTGACTTTTCTTACTGTCTATCTTTTAACCATTCCTGTGACACTAGTTATAGATTCCGATGCTTCACTTCAGGTTTAATGTATCCCTCTGAGCATCTTATTGACGATGAAACATAGAAATTGGAACGGAATTAAATAGAAAAGGCACAATGCTGATGTAAATTCAAGAAGACAGACTATTCTTACTGTCTATGATTTGAACCATTCCTGGGACACTAGTTATAGATTCCGATGCTTCACTTCAGGTGTACTGTTTCCCTTGGACCTTCTTATTGACGATGAAACACAGAAATTGCATCGGAATTAAAAACAAAAGGCACAATGCCGACTTAAGTACAAGTAGACTGACTCTTCTTACTGTCTACGTTTTGAACCATTCCTGTGACACTAGTTATAGATTCCGATGCGTCACTTCAGGTTTACTGTTGCCCGCTGACCTTCTAATTGCCGATGAAACACAGAAATTGCATCGGAATTAGATACAAAATGCACAATGCCGACTTAATTACAAGAGGAATGACTCTTCTTACTGTCTATGTTTTTAAAACATTCCTGTGACACAAGTTATAGATTCCGTTGCTTCACTTCAGGTTTACTGTATCCCTTGGACGTTCTTATCGACAATGAAACACAGAAATTGCATCGGAATTAAATACAAAAGGCACAATGCCGATTTAAGTACATGTAGACTGCCTTTTCCTACTGTCTATGTTTTGAACCATTCCTGTGACACTAGTTATAGATTCCGATGCTTCACCTCAGGTTTACTGTATCCCTCTGACCTTCTAATTGCCGATGAAACACAGATATTGCATCGGAATTAGATACAAAAAGCACGATGCCGACTTAATTACAAGATGAATGACTCTTCTTTTTGTCTATGTTTTGAAACATTCCTGTGACACTAGTTATAGATTCCGATGCTTCACTTCAGGTTTACGTTATCCCTTGGACCTTCTTATCGCCGATGAAACACAGAAATTGCATCGGAATTAAATACAAAAGGCAGAATGCCGACTTAGGTTCAAGGGGACTGACTCTTCTTACTGTCAAAGTTTTGAACCATTCCTTTGTCACTAGTTATAAATTCCGATTCTTCACGTCAGACTTACTGTATCCCTTGGACCTTCTTATTGACGACGAAACACAGAAATAGCATCGGAATTAAATAGAAAAGGCACAATGCCGACTTAAGTACAAGAAGACTGACTCTTCTTACTGTCTATTTTTTAACCATTCCTGTGACACTAGTTATAGATTCCGATGCTTCACTTCAGATTTACTGTAACCCTTTGACCTTCTTATTGACGATGAAACACAGAAATTGCATCGGAATTTAATAGAAAAGGCATAATTCTTACTTAAGTACAAGAAGACTGACTCTACCTAATGTCTATGTTTTCAACCATTCCTGTGACACTAGTTATAGATTCTGATGCTTCACTTCAGGTTTACTGTATCCCTCTGACCTTCATATTGACGATGAAACACAGAAATTGCATCGGAATTAAATACAAAAGGCACAATGCCGACTTAAGTACAAGAAGACTGACTCTTCCTAATGTCTACGTTTTAAACCATTCCTGTGACACTAGTTATTGATTCCGCTGCTTCACTTCAGGTTTACTGTATCCCTCTAACCTTCTTATTGGCGATGAAACACAGAAATCGCATCGGAATTAAATACAAAGGGCACAATGCCGACTTAAGTACAAGAAGACTGACTCTTCTTCCTGTCTATGTTTTGAACCATTACTTTAACACTAGTTATAGATTCCGATGCTTCACTTCAGGTTTACTGTATCCCTTGGACCTTCTTATTACGATGAAACAAAGAAATTTCATCGGAATTTAATATAAAAGGCGCAATGACGACCTAAGTACAAGAAGACTGACTCTTCTTATTGTCTATGTTTGAACAATTCCTATGACACTAGTTATAGATTCCGATGCTTCACTTCAGGTATACTGTATCCCTTGGACCTTCTTATCGACGATGAAACACAGAAATTGCATCGGAATTAAATACAAAAGGCACAATGCCGATTTAAGTACATGTTGACTGCCTTTTCCTACTGTCTCTATTTTGAACCATTCCTGTGACACTAGTTATAGATTCCGATGCTTCACTTCAGGTTTACTGTATCCCTCTGACCTTCTTATTGACGATGAAACACAGACATTGCATCGGAATTAAATACAAAAGGCACAATGCTGACTTAAGTACAAGAAGACTGACTCTTCTTACTGACTATGTTGTGAACATTTCCTGTGAGACCAGTTTTAGATTCCGATGCTTCACTATATGTACTGTATCCCTTGGAATTTCTTATTGACGATGAAACACAGAAATTGCATCGGAATTAAATACAAAAGGCACAGTGCCGTCTTAAGTACAAGAAGACTGACTCTTCTGACTGTCTATTTTTTAACCATTCCTGTGACACTAGTTATAGATTCCGATGCTTCACTTCAGGTTTACTGTATCCCTCTGAGCATCTTATTGACGATGAAACATAGAAATTGGAACGGAATTAAATAGAAAAGGCACAATGCTGATGTAAATTCAAGAAGACAGACTCTTCTTACTGTCTATGATTTGAACCATTCCTGTGACACTAGTTATAGATTCCGATGCTTCACTTCAGGTGTACTGTTTCCCTTGGACCTTCTTATTGACGATGAAACACAGAAATTGCATCGGAATTAAAAACAAAAGGCACAATGCCGACTTAAGTACAAGTAGACTGACTCTTCTTACTGTCTACGTTTTGAACCATTCCTGTGACACTAGTTATAGATTCCGATGCTTCACTTCAGGTTTACTGTTGCCCGCTGACCTTCTAATTGCCGATGAAACACAGAAATTGCGTCGGAATTAGATACAAAATGCACAATGCCGACTTAATTACAAGAGGAATGACTCTTCTTACTGTCTATGTTTTTAAAACATTCCTGTGACACTAGTTATAGATTCCGTTGCTTCACTTCAGGTTTACTGTATCCCTTGGACGTTCTTATCGACAATGAAACACAGAAATTGCATCGGAATTAAATACAAAAGGCACAATGCCGATTTAAGTACATGTAGACTGCCTTTTCCTACTGTCTATGTTTTGAACCATTCCTGTGACACTAGTTATAGATTCCGATGCTTCACTTCAGGTTTACTGTATCCCTCTGACCTTCTAATTGCCGATGAAACACAGATATTGCATCGGAATTAGATACAAAAAGCACGATGCCGACTTAATTACAAGATGAATGACTCTTCTTTTTGTCTATGTTTTGAAACATTCCTGTGACACTAGTTATAGATTCCGATGCTTCACTTCAGGTTTACTGTATGCCTTGGACCTTCTTATCGACGATGAAACACAGAAATTGCATCGGAATTAAATACAAAAGGCAGAATGCCGACTTAGGTTCAAGAGGACTGACTCTTCTTACTGTCAATGTTTTGAACCATTCCTTTGTCACTAGTTATAGATTCCGATTCTTCACGTCAGACTTACTGTATCCCTTGGACCTTCTTATTGACGACGAAACACAGAAATAGCATCGGAATTAAATAGAAAAGGCACAATTCTTACTTAAGTACAAGAAGACTGACTCTACCTAATGTCTATGTTTTGAACCATTCCTGTGACACTATTTATAGATTCTGATGCTTCACTTCAGGTTTACTGTATCCCTCTGACCTTCATATTGACGACGAAACACAGAAATTGCATCGGAATTAAATAGAAAAGCAACAATGCCAACTTAAGTACAAGAAGAATGACTCTTCCTACTGTCTATGTTTTGAACCATTAATGTGACACTAGTTATAGATTCCGATTCTTCACTTCAGGTTTACTGTATCCCTCTGACCTTCTTATTGACGATGAAACACAGATATTGCATCGGAAATAAATACAAAAGGCACAATGCCGACTCAAGTACAAGTAGACTGACTCTTCTTACTTTCTATGTTTTGAATCATTCCTGTGACACTAGTTATAGATTCCGCTGCTTCACTACAGGTTTACTGTATCCCTCTGACCTTCTTATTGACGATGAAACACAGAAATTGCATCGGAATTAAATACAAAAGGCACAATGCCGACTTAAGTACAAGAAGACTGACTCTTCCTAATGTCTACGTTTTAAACCATTCCTGTGACACTAGTTATTGATTCCGCTGCTTCACTTCAGGTTTACTGTATCCCTCTAACCTTCTTATTGGCGATGAAACACAGAAATTGCATCGGAATTAAATACAAAGGGCACAATGCCGACTTAAGTACAAGAAGACTGACTCTTCTTCCTGTCTATGTTTTGAACCATTCCTTTAACACTAGTTATAGATTCCGATGCTTCACTTCAGGTTTACTGTATCCCTTGGACCTTCTAATTACGATGAAACAAAGAAATTTCATCGGAATTTAATATAAAAGGCGCAATGATGACCTAAGTACAAGAAGACTGACTCTTCTTACTGTCTATGTTTGAACAATTCCTATGACACTAGTTATAGATTCCGATGCTTCACTTCAGATTTACTGTATCCCTAGGACCATCTTAAGGACGACGAAACACAGAAATTGCATCGGAATTAAATACAATAGGCACAATGCCGACTTAGGTACAAGAAGACTGACTCTACCTAATGTCTATGTTTTGAACCATTC
This sequence comes from Schistocerca americana, assembly GCF_021461395.2. NCBI lineage: Eukaryota > Metazoa > Arthropoda > Insecta > Orthoptera > Acrididae > Schistocerca > Schistocerca americana. The sequence continues at coordinate 22,422,290 of NC_060130.1, forward strand.
CTGTGACACTAGTAATAGATTCCGATGCTACACTTCAGGTTTACTGTATCCCTCTGACCTTCTTATTGACGATGAAACACAGACATTGCATCGGAATTAATTACAAAAGGCACAATGCTGACTTAAGTACAAGAAGACTGACTCTTCTTACTGACTATGTTGTGAACATTTCCTGTGAGACCAGTTTTAGATTCCGATGCTTCACTATATGTTTACTGTATCCCTTGGAATTTCTTATTGACGATGAAACACAGAAATTGCATCGGAATTAAATACAAAAGGCACAGTGCCGTCTTAAGTACAAGAAGACTGACTCTTCTTACTGTCTATGTTTTAACCATTCCTGTGACACTAGTTATAGATTCCGATGCTTCACTACAGGTTTAATGTATCCCTCTGACCTTCTAATTGCCGATGAAACACAGATATTGCATCGGAATTAGATACAAAAAGCACGATGCCGACTTAATTACAAGATGAATGACTCTTCTTTTTGTCTATGTTTTGAAACATTCCTGTGACACTAGTTATAGATTCCGATGCTTCACTTCACTTTTACTGTATCCCTTGGACCTTCTTATCGACGATAAAACACAGAAATTGCATCGGAATTAAAAACAAAAAGCACAATTCCGACTTGAGTACAAGTAGACTGACTCTTCTTACTATCTATGATTTGAACCATTCCTGTGACACTAGTTATACATTCCGATGCTTCACTTCAGGTTTACTGTATCCCTCTGACCTTCTAATTGCCGATAAAACACAGAAATTGCGTCGGAAATAGATACAAAATGCACAATGTCGACGTAATTACAAGAGGAATGACTCTTCTTACTGTCTATGTTTTGAAACATTCCTGTGACACTAGTTATAGATTCCGTTGCTTCACTTCAGGTTTACTGTATCCCTTGGACATTCTTATCGACGATGAAACACAGAAATTGCATCGGAATTAAATACAAAAGGCACAATGCCGCTTTAAGTACATGTAGACTGCCTTTTCCTCCTGTCTATGTTTTGAACTATTCCTGTGACACTAGTTATAGATTCCGATGCTTCACTTCAGGTTTACTGTATCCCTCTGACATTCTAATTGCCGATGGAACGCAGATATTGCGTCGGAATTAGATACAAAAAGCAAAAAGCCGACTTAATTACAAGATGAATGACTCTTCTTACTGTCTATGTTTTGAAACATTCCTGTGACACTAGTTATAGATTCCGATGCTTCACTTCAGGTTTACTGTATCCCTTGGACCTTCTTATCGACGATGAAACACAGAAATTGCATCGGAATTAAATACAAAAGGCAGAATGGCGACTTAAGTTCAAGAAGACTGACTCTTCTTACTGTCTATGTTTTGAACCATTCCTTTGTCACTAGTTATAGATTCCGATTCTTCATGTCAGACTTACTGTATCCCTTGGACCTTCTTATTGACGACGAAACACAGAAATAGCATCGGAATTAAATAGAAAAGGCACAATGCCGACTTAAGTACAAGAAGACTGACTCTTCTTACTGTCTATTTTTTAACCATTCCTGTGACACTAGTTACAGATTTCGATGCTTCACTTCAGATTTACTGTAACCCTCTGACCTTCTTATTGACGATGAAACACAGAAATTGCATCGGAATTAAATAGAAAATGCACAATGCTAACTTAAGTACAAGTAGACTGCCTCTTCTTACTGTCTATGTTTTGAACCATTCCTGTGACACTAGTTATAGATGCTGATGCTTCACTTCAGGTTTACTGTATCCCTCTGACCTTCTTATTGACGATGAAACACAGAAATTTCATCGGAAGTAAATACAAAAGGCACAATGCCGACTTAAGTACATGTAGACTGACTCTTCCTACTGTCTATGTTTTGAACCATTCCTGTGACACTAGTTATAGATTCCGATGATTCACTTCAGGTTTACTGTATCCCTCTGACCTTCTTATTGACGATGAAACACAGAAATTGCATCGGAATTAAATAGAAAAGCAACAATGCCAACTTAAGTACAAGAAGAATGACTCTTCCTACTGTCTATGTTTTGAACTATTAATGTGACACTAGCTATAGATTCCGATTCTTCACTTCAGGTTTACTGTATCCCTCTGACCTTCTTATTGACGATGAAACACAGATATTGCATCGGAAATAAATACAAAAGGCACAATACCGACTAAAGTACAAGTAGACTGACTCTTCTTACTGTCTATGTTTTGAATGATTCCTGTGGCACTAGTTATAGATTCCGATGCTTTACTTCAGGTTTACTGTATCCCTCTGACCTTCTTTTTGACGATGAAACACAGAAATTGCATCAGAATTAGAAACAAAATGCACAATGCCGACTTAAGTACAAGTAGACTGACTCTTCTTATTGTCTACGTATTGAACCATTCCTGTGACACTAGTTATAGATTCCGATGCTTCACTTCAGGTTTACTGTATCCCTCTGACCTTCTAATTGCCGATGAAACACAGAAATTGCATCGGAATTAGATACAAAATGCACAATGCCGACTTAATTACAAGAGGAATGACTCTTCTTACTGTATATGTTTTGAAACATTCCTGTGACACTAGTTATAGATTCCGTTGCTTCACTTCAGGTTTACTGTATCCCTTGGACCTTCTTATCGACGATGAAACACAGAAATCGCATCGGAATTAAATACAAAAGGCACAATGCTGCTTTAAGTACATGTAGACTGCCTTTTCCTACTGTCTATGTTTTGAACCATTCCTGTGACACTAGTTATAGATTCCGATGCTTCACTTCAGGTTTACTGTATCCCTCTGACCTTCTAATTGCCGATGAAACACAGATATTGCATCGGAATTAGATACAAAAAGCACAATGCTGACTTAATTACAAGATGAATGACTCTTCTTACTGTCTATGTTTTGAAACATTCCTGTGACACTAGTTATAGATTCCGATGCTTCACTTCAGGTTTACTGTATCCCTTGGACCTTCTTATCGACGATGAAACACAGAAATTGCATCGGAATTAAATACAAAAGGCACAATGACGATTTAAGTACATGTAGACTGCCTTTTCCTACTGTCTATGTTTTGAACCATTCATGTGACACTGTTTATAGATTCCGATGCTTCACTTCAGGTTTACTGTATCCCTCTGACCTTCTAATTGCCGTTGAAACATAGAATTGCATCGGAATTAGATACAAAAAGCAAAAAGCCGACTTAATTACAAGATGAATGACTCTTCTTACTGTCTATGTTTTGAAACATTCCTGTGACACTAGTTATAGATTCCGATGCTTCACTTCAGGTTTACTGTATCCCTCTGACCTTCATATTGACGACGAAACACAGAAATTGCATCGGAATTAAATAGAAAAGCAACAATGCCAACTTAAGTACAAGAAGAATGACTCTTCCCACTGTCTATGTTTTGAACCATTAATGTGACACTAGTTATAGATTCCGATTCTTCACTTCAGGTTTACTGTATCCCTCTGACCTTCTTATTGACGATGAAACACAGATATTGCATCGGAAATAAATACAAAAGGCACAATGCCGACTCAAGTACAAGTAGACTGACTCTTCTTACTTTCTATGTTTTGAATCATTCCTGTGACACTAGTTATAGATTCCGCTGCTTCACTACAGGTTTACTGTATCCCTCTGACCTTCTTATTGACGATGAAACACAGAAATTGCATCGGAATTAAATACAAAAGGCACAATGCCGACTTAAGTACAAGAAGACTGACTCTTCCTAACGTCTACGTTTTAAACCATTCCTGTGACACTAGTTATTGATTCCGCTGCTTCACTTCAGGTTTACTGTATCCCTCTAACCTTCTTATTGGCGATGAAACACAGAAATTGCATCGGAATTAAATACAAAGGGCACAATGCCGACTTAAGTACAAGAAGACTGACTCTTCTTCCTGTCTATGTTTTGATCCATTCCTTTAACACTAGTTATAGATTCCGATGCTTCACTTCAGGTTTACTGTATCCCTTGGACCTTCTAATTACGATGAAACAAAGAAATTTCATCGGAATTTAATATAAAAGGCGCAATGATGACCTAAGTACAAGAAGACTGACTCTTCTTACTGTCTATGTTTGAACAATTCCTATGACACTAGTTATAGATTCCGATGCTTCACTTCAGATTTACTGTATCCCTAGGACCATCTTAAGGACGACGAAACACAGAAATTGCATCGGAATTAAATACAATAGGCACAATGCCGACTTAGGTACAAGAAGACTGACTCTACCTAATGTCTATGTTTTGAACCATTCCTGTGACACTAGTAATAGATTCCGATGCTACACTTCAGGTTTACTGTATCCCTCTGACCTTCTTATTGACGATGAAACACAGACATTGCATCGGAATTAATTACAAAAGGCACAATGCTGACTTAAGTACAAGAAGACTGACTCTTCTTACTGACTATGTTGTGAACATTTCCTGTGAGACCAGTTTTAGATTCCGATGCTTCACTATATGTTTACTGTATCCCTTGGAATTTCTTATTGACGATGAAACACAGAAATTGCATCGGAATTAAATACAAAAGGCACAGTGCCGTCTTAAGTACAAGAAGACTGACTCTTCTTACTGTCTATGTTTTAACCATTCCTGTGACACTAGTTATAGATTCCGATGCTTCACTACAGGTTTAATGTATCCCTCTGACCTTCTAATTGCCGATGAAACACAGATATTGCATCGGAATTAGATACAAAAAGCACGATGCCGACTTAATTACAAGATGAATGACTCTTCTTTTTGTCTATGTTTTGAAACATTCCTGTGACACTAGTTATAGATTCCGATGCTTCACTTCAGGTTTACTGTATCCCTTGGACGTTCTTATCGACAATGAAACACAGAAATTGCATCGGAATTAAATACAAAAGGCACAATGCCGATTTAAGTACATGTAGACTGCCTTTTCCTACTGTCTATGTTTTGAACCATTCCTGTGACACTAGTTATAGATTCCGATGCTTCACTTCAGGTTTACTGTATCCCTCTGACCTTCTAATTGCCGATGAAACACAGATATTGCATCGGAATTAGATACAAAAAGCACGATGCCGACTTAATTACAAGATGAATGACTCTTCTTTTTGTCTATGTTTTGAAACATTCCTGTGACACTAGTTATAGATTCCGATGCTTCACTTCAGGTTTACTGTATCCCTTGGACCTTCTTATCGACGATGAAACACAGAAATTGCATCGGAATTAAATACAAAAGGCAGAATGCCGACTTAGGTTCAAGAGGACTGACTCTTCTTACTGTCAATGTTTTGAACCATTCCTTTGTCACTAGTTATAGATTCCGATTCTTCACGTCAGACTTACTGTATCCCTTGGACCTTCTTATTGACGACGAAACACAGAAATAGCATCGGAATTAAATAGAAAAGGCACAATTCTTACTTAAGTACAAGAAGACTGACTCTACCTAATGTCTATGTTTTGAACCATTCCTGTGACACTATTTATAGATTCTGATGCTTCACTTCAGGTTTACTGTATCCCTCTGACCTTCATATTGACGACGAAACACAGAAATTGCATCGGAATTAAATAGAAAAGCAACAATGCCAACTTAAGTACAAGAAGAATGACTCTTCCTACTGTCTATGTTTTGAACCATTAATGTGACACTAGTTATAGATTCCGATTCTTCACTTCAGGTTTACTGTATCCCTCTGACCTTCTTATTGACGATGAAACACAGATATTGCATCGGAAATAAATACAAAAGGCACAATGCCGACTCAAGTACAAGTAGACTGACTCTTCTTACTTTCTATGTTTTGAATCATTCCTGTGACACTAGTTATAGATTCCGCTGCTTCACTACAGGTTTGCTGTATCCCTCTGACCTTCTTATTGACGATGAAACACAGAAATTGCATCGGAATTAAATACAAAAGGCACAATGCCGACTTAAGTACAAGAAGACTGACTCTTCCTAATGTCTACGTTTTAAACCATTCCTGTGACACTAGTTATTGATTCCGCTGCTTCACTTCAGGTTTACTGTATCCCTCTAACCTTCTTATTGGCGATGAAACACAGAAATTGCATCGGAATTAAATACAAAGGGCACAATGCCGACTTAAGTACAAGAAGACTGACTCTTCTTCCTGTCTATGTTTTGAACCATTCCTTTAACACTAGTTATAGATTCCGATGCTTCACTTAAGGTTTACTGTATCCCTTGGACCTTCTAATTACGATGAAACAAAGAAATTTCATCGGAATTTAATATAAAAGGCGCAATGATGACCTAAGTACAAGAAGACTGACTCTTCTTACTGTCTATGTTTGAACAATTCCTATGACACTAGTTATAGATTCCGATGCTTCACTTCAGATTTACTGTATCCCTAGGACCATCTTAAGGACGACGAAACACAGAAATTGCATCGGAATTAAATACAATAGGCACAATGCCGACTTAGGTACAAGAAGACTGACTCTACCTAATGTCTATGTTTTGAACCATTCCTGTGACACTAGTAATAGATTCCGATGCTACACTTCAGGTTTACTGTATCCCTCTGACCTTCTTATTGACGATGAAACACAGACATTGCATCGGAATTAATTACAAAAGGCACAATGCTGACTTAAGTACAAGAAGACTGACTCTTCTTACTGACTATGTTGTGAACATTTCCTGTGAGACCAGTTTTAGATTCCGATGCTTCACTATATGTTTACTGTATCCCTTGGAATTTCTTATTGACGATGAAACACAGAAATTGCATCGGAATTAAATACAAAAGGCACAGTGCCGTCTTAAGTACAAGAAGACTGACTCTTCTTACTGTCTATGTTTTAACCATTCCTGTGACACTAGTTATAGATTCCGATGCTTCACTACAGGTTTAATGTATCCCTCTGACCTTCTAATTGCCGATGAAACACAGATATTGCATCGGAATTAGATACAAAAAGCACGATGCCGACTTAATTACAAGATGAATGACTCTTCTTTTTGTCTATGTTTTGAAACATTCCTGTGACACTAGTTATAGATTCCGATGCTTCACTTCACTTTTACTGTATCCCTTGGACCTTCTTATCGACGATGAAACACAGAAATTGCATCGGAATTAAAAACAAAAAGCACAATTCCGACTTGAGTACAAGTAGACTGACTCTTCTTACTATCTATGATTTGAACCATTCCTGTGACACTAGTTATACATTCCGATGCTTCACTTCAGGTTTACTGTATCCCTCTGACCTTCTAATTGCCGATAAAACACAGAAATTGCGTCGGAAATAGATACAAAATGCACAATGTCGACGTAATTACAAGAGGAATGACTCTTCTTACTGTCTATGTTTTGAAACATTCCTGTGACACTAGTTATAGATTCCGTTGCTTCACTTCAGGTTTACTGTATCCCTTGGACATTCTTATCGACGATGAAACACAGAAATTGCATCGGAATTAAATACAAAAGGCACAATGCCGCTTTAAGTACATGTAGACTGCCTTTTCCTCCTGTCTATGTTTTGAACTATTCCTGTGACACTAGTTATAGATTCCGATGCTTCACTTCAGGTTTACTGTATCCCTCTGACATTCTAATTGCCGATGGAACGCAGATATTGCGTCGGAATTAGATACAAAAAGCAAAAAGCCGACTTAATTACAAGATGAATGACTCTTCTTACTGTCTATGTTTTGAAACATTCCTGTGACACTAGTTATAGATTCCGATGCTTCACTTCAGGTTTACTGTATCCCTTGGACCTTCTTATCGACGATGAAACACAGAAATTGCATCGGAATTAAATACAAAAGGCAGAATGGCGACTTAAGTTCAAGAAGACTGACTCTTCTTACTGTCTATGTTTTGAACCATTCCTTTGTCACTAGTTATAGATTCCGATTCTTCATGTCAGACTTACTGTATCCCTTGGACCTTCTTATTGACGACGAAACACAGAAATAGCATCGGAATTAAATAGAAAAGGCACAATGCCGACTTAAGTACAAGAAGACTGACTCTTCTTACTGTCTATTTTTTAACCATTCCTGTGACACTAGTTACAGATTTCGATGCTTCACTTCAGATTTACTGTAACCCTCTGACCTTCTTATTGACGATGAAACACAGAAATTGCATCGGAATTAAATAGAAAATGCACAATGCTAACTTAAGTACAAGTAGACTGCCTCTTCTTACTGTCTATGTTTTGAACCATTCCTGTGACACTAGTTATAGATGCTGATGCTTCACTTCAGGTTTACTGTATCCCTCTGACCTTCTTATTGACGATGAAACACAGAAATTTCATCGGAAGTAAATACAAAAGGCACAATGCCGACTTAAGTACATGTAGACTGACTCTTCCTACTGTCTATGTTTTGAACCATTCCTGTGACACTAGTTATAGATTCCGATGATTCACTTCAGGTTTACTGTATCCCTCTGACCTTCTTATTGACGATGAAACACAGAAATTGCATCGGAATTAAATAGAAAAGCAACAATGCCAACTTAAGTACAAGAAGAATGACTCTTCCTACTGTCTATGTTTTGAACTATTAATGTGACACTAGCTATAGATTCCGATTCTTCACTTCAGGTTTACTGTATCCCTCTGACCTTCTTATTGACGATGAAACACAGATATTGCATCGGAAATAAATACAAAAGGCACAATACCGACTAAAGTACAAGTAGACTGACTCTTCTTACTGTCTATGTTTTGAATGATTCCTGTGGCACTAGTTATAGATTCCGATGCTTTACTTCAGGTTTACTGTATCCCTCTGACCTTCTTTTTGACGATGAAACACAGAAATTGCATCAGAATTAAAAACAAAATGCACAATGCCGACTTAAGTACAAGTAGACTGACTCTTCTTATTGTCTACGTATTGAACCATTCCTGTGACACTAGTTATAGATTCCGATGCTTCACTTCAGGTTTACTGTATCCCTCTGACCTTCTAATTGCCGATGAAACACAGAAATTGCATCGGAATTAGATACATAATGCACAATGCCGACTTAATTACAAGAGGAATGACTCTTCTTACTGTATATGTTTTGAAACATTCCTGTGACACTAGTTATAGATTCCGTTGCTTCACTTCAGGTTTACTGTATCCCTTGGACCTTCTTATCGACGATGAAACACAGAAATCGCATCGGAATTAAATACAAAAGGCACAATGCTGCTTTAAGTACATGTAGACTGCCTTTTCCTACTGTCTATGTTTTGAACCATTCCTGTGACACTAGTTATAGATTCCGATGCTTCACTTCAGGTTTACTGTATCCCTCTGACCTTCTAATTGCCGATGAAACACAGATATTGCATCGGAATTAGATACAAAAAGCACAATGCTGACTTAATTACAAGATGAATGACTCTTCTTACTGTCTATGTTTTGAAACATTCCTGTGACACTAGTTATAGATTCCGATGCTTCACTTCAGGTTTACTGTATCCCTTGGACCTTCTTATCGACGATGAAACACAGAAATTGCATCGGAATTAAATACAAAAGGCACAATGACGATTTAAGTACATGTAGACTGCCTTTTCCTACTGTCTATGTTTTGAACCATTCATGTGACACTGTTTATAGATTCCGATGCTTCACTTCAGGTTTACTGTATCCCTCTGACCTTCTAATTGCCGTTGAAACATAGAATTGCATCGGAATTAGATACAAAAAGCAAAAAGCCGACTTAATTACAAGATGAATGACTCTTCTTACTGTCTATGTTTTGAAACATTCCTGTGACACTAGTTATAGATTCCGATGCTTCACTTCAGGTTTACTGTATCCCTCTGACCTTCATATTGACGACGAAACACAGAAATTGCATCGGAATTAAATAGAAAAGCAACAATGCCAACTTAAGTACAAGAAGAATGACTCTTCCCACTGTCTATGTTTTGAACCATTAATGTGACACTAGTTATAGATTCCGATTCTTCACTTCAGGTTTACTGTATCCCTCTGACCTTCTTATTGACGATGAAACACAGATATTGCATCGGAAATAAATACAAAAGGCACAATGCCGACTCAAGTACAAGTAGACTGACTCTTCTTACTTTCTATGTTTTGAATCATTCCTGTGACACTAGTTATAGATTCCGCTGCTTCACTACAGGTTTACTGTATCCCTCTGACCTTCTTATTGACGATGAAACACAGAAATTGCATCGGAATTAAATACAAAAGGCACAATGCCGACTTAAGTACAAGAAGACTGACTCTTCCTAACGTCTACGTTTTAAACCATTCCTGTGACACTAGTTATTGATTCCGCTGCTTCACTTCAGGTTTACTGTATCCCTCTAACCTTCTTATTGGCGATGAAACACAGAAATTGCATCGGAATTAAATACAAAGGGCACAATGCCGACTTAAGTACAAGAAGACTGACTCTTCTTCCTGTCTATGTTTTGATCCATTCCTTTAACACTAGTTATAGATTCCGATGCTTCACTTCAGGTTTACTGTATCCCTTGGACCTTCTAATTACGATGAAACAAAGAAATTTCATCGGAATTTAATATAAAAGGCGCAATGACGACCTAAGTACAAGAAGACTGACTCTTCTTACTGTCTATGTTTGAACAATTCCTATGACACTAGTTATAGATTCCGATGCTTCACTTCAGATTTACTGTATCCCTAGGACCATCTTAAGGACGACGAAACACAGAAATTGCATCGGAATTAAATACAATAGGCACAATGCCGACTTAGGTACAAGAAAACTGACTCTACCTAATGTCTATGTTTTGAACCATTCCTGTGACATTAGTAATAGATTCCGATGCTTCACTTCAGGTTTACTGTATCCCTCTGACCTTCTTATTGACGATGAAACACAGACATTGCATCGGAATTAATTACAAAAGGCACAATGCTGACTTAAGTACAAGAAGACTGACTCTTCTTACTGACTATGTTGTGAACATTTCCTGTGAGACCAGTTTTAGATTCCGATGCTTCACTATATGTTTACTGTATCCCTTGGAATTTCTTATTGACGATGAAACACAGAAATTGCATCGGAATTAAATACAAAAGGCACAGTGCCGTCTTAAGTACAAGAAGACTGACTCTTCTTACTGTCTGTGTTTTAACCATTCCTGTGACACTAGTTATAGATTCCGATGCTTCACTACAGGTTTAATGTATCCCTCTGACCTTCTAATTGCCGATGAAACACAGATATTGCATCGGAATTAGATACAAAAAGCACGATGCCGACTTAATTACAAGATGAATGACTCTTCTTTTTGTCTATGTTTTGAAACATTCCTGTGACACTAGTTATAGATTCCGATGCTTCACTTCAGGTTTACTGTATCCCTTGGACCTTCTTATCGACGATGAAACACAGAAATTGCATCGGAATTAAAAACAAAAAGCACAATTCCGACTTGAGTACAAGTAGACTGACTCTTCTTACTATCTATGATTTGAACCATTCCTGTGACACTAGTTATAGATTCCGATGCTTCACTTCAGGTTTACTGTATCCCTCTGACCTTCTAATTGCCGATAAAACACAGAAATTGCGTCGGAAATAGATACAAAATGCACAATGTCGACGTAATTACAAGAGGAAAGACTCTTCTTACTGTCTATGTTTTGAAACATTCCTGTGACACTAGTTATAGATTCCGTTGCTTCACTTCAGGTTTACTGTATCCCTTGGACATTCTTATCGACGATGAAACACAGAAATTGCATCGGAATTAAATACAAAAGGCACAATGCCGCTTTAAGTACATGTAGACTGCCTTTTCCTCCTGTCTATGTTTTGAACTATTCCTGTGACACTAGTTATAGATTCCGATGCTTCACTTCAGGTTTACTGTATCCCTCTGACATTCTAATTGCCGATGGAACACAGATATTGCATCGGAATTAGATACAAAAAGCAAAAAGCCGACTTAATTACAAGATGAATGACTCTTCTTACTGTCTATGTTTTGAAACATTCCTGTGACACTAGTTATAGATTCCGATGCTTCACTTCAGGTTTACTGTATCCCTTGGACCTTCTTATCGACGATGAAACACAGAAATTGCATCGGAATTAAATACAAAAGGCAGAATGGCGACTTAAGTTCAAGAAGACTGACTCTTCTTACTGTCTATGTTTTGAACCATTCCTTTGTCACTAGTTATGGATTCCGATTCTTCATGTCAGACTTACTGTATCCCTTGGACCTTCTTATTGACGACGAAACACAGAAATAGCATCGGAATTAAATAGAAAAGGCACAATGCCGACTTAAGTACAAGAAGACTGACTCTTCTTACTGTCTATTTTTTGACCATTCCTGTGACACTAGTTATAGATTTCGATGCTTCACTTCAGATTTACTGTAACCCTCTGACCTTCTTATTGACGATGAAACACAGAAATTGCATCGGAATTAAATAGAAAATGCACAATGCTGACTTAAGTACAAGTAGACTGCCTCTTCTTACTGTCTATGTTTTGAACCATTCCTGTGACACTAGTTATAGATGCTGATGCTTCACTTCAGGTTTACTGTATCCCTCTGACCTTCTTATTGACGATGAAACACAGAAATTTCATCGGAAGTAAATACAAAAGGCACAATGCCGACTTAAGTACATGTAGACTGACTCTTCCTACTGTCTATGTTTTGAACCATTCCTGTGACACTAGTTATAGATTCCGATGATTCACTTCAGGTTTACTGTATCCCTCTGACCTTCTTATTGACGATGAAACACTGAAATTGCATCGGAATTAAATAGAAAAGCAACAATGCCAACTTAAGTACAAGAAGAATGACTCTTCCTACTGTCTATGTTTTGAAGTATTAATGTGACACTAGCTATAGATTCCGATTCTTCACTTCAGGTTTACTGTATCCCTCTGACCTTCTTATTGACGATGAAACACAGATATTGCATCGGAAATAAATACAAAAGGCACAATACCGACTAAAGTACAAGTAGACTGACTCTTCTTACTGTCTATGTTTTGAATCATTCCTGTGGCACTAGTTATAGATTCCGATGCTTTACTTCAGGTTTACTGTATCCCTCTGACCTTCTTTTTGACGATGAAACACAGAAATTGCATCAGAATTAAAAACAAAATGCACAATGCCGACTTAAGTACAAGTAGACTGACTCTTCTTATTGTCTACGTATTGAACCATTCCTGTGACACTAGTTATAGATTCCGATGCTTCACTTCAGGTTTACTGTATCCCTCTGACCTTCTAATTGCCGATGAAACACAGATATTGCATCGGAATTAGATACAAAAAGCACAATGCTGACTTAATTACAAGATGAATGACTCTTCTTACTGTCTATGTTTTGAAACATTCCTGTGACACTAGTTATAGATTCCGATGCTTCACTTCAGGTTTACTGTATCCCTTGGACCTTCTTACCGACGATGAAACACAGAAATTGCATCGGAATTAAATACAAAAGGCAGAATGGCGACTTAAGTTCAAGAAGACTGACTCTTCTTACTGTCTATGATTTGAACCATTCCTTTGTCACTAGTTATAGATTCCGATTCTTCATGTCAGACTTACTGTATCCCTTGGACCTTCTTATCGACGATGAAACACATAAATTGCATCGGAATTAAATACAAAAGGCAGAATGCCAACTTAAGTTCAAGAACACTGACTCTTTTTACTGTCTATCTATTGAACCATTCCTTTGTCATTAGTTATAGATTCCGATTCTTCACGTCGGACTTACTGTATCCCTTGGACCTTCTTATTGACGACGAAACACTGAAATAGCATCGGAATTAAATAGAAAAGGCACAATGCCGACTTAAGTACAAGAAGACTGACTCTTCTTACTGTCTATTTTTCAACCATTCCTGTGACACTAGTTATAGATTCCGATGCTTCACTTCAGATTTTTCTGTAACCCTCTGACCTTCTTATTGACGATGAAACACAGAAATTGCATCGGAATTAAATAGAAAAGGCACAATGCTGACTTAAGTACAAGTAGACTGCCTCTTCTTACTGTCTATGTTTTGAACCATTCCTGTGACACTAGTTATAAATTCTGATGCTTCACTTCAGGTTTACTGTATCCCTCTTACCTTCTTATTGACGATGAAACACAGAAATTTCATCGGAATTAAATACAAAAGGCACAATGCCGCCTTATGTACATATAGACTGACTCTTCCTACTGTCTATGCTTTGAACCATTCCTGTGACACTAGTTATAGATTCCGATGATTCACTTCAGGTTTACTGTATCCCTCTGACCTTCTTATTGACGATGAAACACAGAAATTGCATCGGAATTAAATAGAAAAGCAACAATGCCAACTTAAGTACAAGAAGAATGACTCTTTCTACTGTCTATGCTTTGAACCGTTAATGTGACACTAGTTATAGATTCCGATTCTTCACTTCAGGTTTACTGTAACCCTCTGACCTTCTTATTGACGATGAAACACAGATATTGCATCGGAAATAAATACAAAAGGCACAATGCCGACTCAAGTACAAGTAGACTGACTCTTCTTACTGTCTATGGTTTGAATCATTCCTGTGACACTAGTTATAGATTCCGATGCTTCACTTCAGGTTTACTGTATCCCTCTGACCTTCTTATTGACGATGAAACACAGAAATTGCATCGGAATGAAATACAAAAGGCACAATGCTGACTTAAGTACATGTAGACTGACTCTTCCTACTGTCTAAGTTGTGAACCTTTCCTGTGACACTAGTTATAGATTCCGATGATTCACTTCAGGTTTACTGTATCCCCCTTACCTTCTTATTGACGATGAAACACAGAAATTGCATCGGAATTAAATAGAAAAGGCACAATGCCGACTTAAGTACAAGAAGACTGACTCTTCATAATGTCTACGTTTTAAACCATTCCTGTCACACTAGTTATTGATTCCGCTGCTTCACTTCAGGTTTACTGTATCCCTCTAACCTTCTTATTGACGATGAAACACAGAAATTGCATCGGAATTAAATACAAAGGGCACAATGCCGACTTAAGTACAAGAAGACTGACTCTTCATCCTGTCTATGTTTTGAACCATTCCTGTGACACTAGTTATAGATTCCGATGCTTCACTTCAGGTTTACTGTATCCCTCTGACCTTCTTATTGACGATGAAACACAGAAATTGCATCGGAATTAAATAGAAAAGCAACAATGCCAACTTAAGTACAAGAAGAATGACTCTTCCTACTGTCTATGTTTTGAACCATTAATGTGACACTAGTTATAGATTGCGATTCTTCACTTCAGGTTTACTGTATCCCTCTGACCCTCTTATTGACGATGAAACACAGATATTGCATCGGAAATAAATACAAAAGGCACAATGCCGACTCAAGTACAAGTAGACTGACTCTTCTTACCTTCTATGTTTTGAATCATTCCTGTGACACTAGTTATAGATTCCGATGCTTCACTACAGGTTTACTGTATCCCTCCGACCTTCTTATTGACGATGAAACACAGAAATTGCATCGGAATTAAATACAAAAGGCACAATGCCCACTTAATTACAAGAAGACTGACTCTTCCTAATGTCTACGATTTAAACCATTCCTGTGACACTAGTTATTGATTCCGCTGCTTCACGTCAGGTTTACTGTATCCCTCTAACCTTCTTATTGGCGATGAAACATAGAAATTGCATCGGAATTAATTACAAAAGGCACAATAACGACGTAAGTACAAGAAGACTGACTCTTCTTAATGTCTTTGTTTTGAACCATTCCTGTGACACTAGTTATAGATTCCGGTGCTTCACTTCAGATGTACTGTATCCCTAGGACCAACTTAAGGACGACGAAACACAGAAATTGCATCGGAATGAAATAGAATAGGCACAATGCCGACTTAGGTACAAGAAGACTGACTCTACCTAATGTCTATGTTTTGAACCATTCCTGTGACACTAGTTATAGATTCCGATGCTTCACTTCAGGTTCACTGTATCCCTCTGACCTTCTTATTGTCGATGAAACACAGAAATAGCATCGGAATTAAATAGAAAAGGCACAATGCCGACTTAAGAACAAGAAGACTGACTCTACCTAATGTCTATGTTTTGAACCATTCCTGTGACACTAGTAATAGATTACGATGCTTCACTTCAGGTTTACTGTATCCCTCTGACCTTCTTATTGACGATGAAACACAGACATTGCATCGGAATTAATTACAAAAAGCACAATGCTGACTTATGAACAAGAAGACTGACTCTTCTTACTGACTATGTTGTGAACATTTCCTGTGAGACCAGTTTTAGATTCCGATGCTTCACTATATGTTTACTGTATCCCTTGGAATATCTTATTGACGATGAAACACAGAAATTGCATCGGAATTAAATACAAAAGGCACAGTGCCGTCTTAAGTACAAGAAGACTGACTCTTCTTACTGTCTATGTTTTAACCATTCCTGTGACACTAGTTATAGATTCCGGTGCTTCACTTCAGATGTACTGTATCCCTAGGACCAACTTAAGGACGACGAAACACAGAAATTGCATCGGAATGAAATAGAATAGGCACAATGCCGACTTAGGTACAAGAAGACTGACTCTACCTAATGTCTATGTTTTGAACCATTCCTGTGACACTAGTTATAGATTCCGATGCTTCACTTCAGGTGTACTGTATCCCTTGGACCTTCTTATTGACGAAGAAACACAGAAATTGCATCGGAATTAAAAACAAAAGGCACAATGCCGACTTAAGTACAAGTAGACTGACTCTTCTTACTGTCTACGATTTGAACCATTCCTGTGACACTAGTTATAGATTCCGATGCTTCACTTCAGGTTTACTGTATCCCTCTGACCTTCTAATTGCCGATAAAGCACAGAAATTGCATCGGAAATAGATACAAAATGCACAATGTCGACGTAATTACAAGAGTATGGACTCTTCTTACTGTCTATGTTTTGAAACATTCCTGTGACACTAGTTATAGATTCCGTTGCTTCACTTCAGGTTTACTGTATCCCTTGGACATTCTTATCGACGATGAAAGATAGAAATTGCATCGGAATTAAATACAAAAGGCACAATGCCGCTTTAAGTACATGTAGACTGCCTTTTCCTACTGTCTATGTTTTGAACCATTCCTGTGACACTAGTTATAGATTCCGATGCTTCACTTCAGGTTTACTGTATCCCTCTCAAATTCTAATTGCCGATGATACACAGATATTGCATCGGAATTAGATACAAAAAGCAAAATGCCGACTTAATTACAAGATGAATGACTCTTCTTACTGTCTATGTTTTGAAACATTCCTGTGACACTAGTTATAGATTCCGATGCTTCACTTCAGGTTTACTGTATCCTTTGGACCTTCTTATCGACGATGAAACACAGAAATTGCATCGGAATTAAATACATAAGGCACAGTGCCGATTTAAGTACTTGTAGACTGCATTTTCCTGCTGTCTATGTTTTGAACCATTCCTGTGACACTAGTTATAGATTCCGATGCTTCACTTCAGCTTTACTGTATCCCTCTGACCATCTAATTGCCGATGAAACACAGATATTGCATCGGAATTAGATACAAAAAGCAAAATGCCGACTTAATTACAAGATGAATGACTCTTCTTACTGTCTATGTTTTGAAACATTCCTGTGACACTAGTTATAGATTCCGATGCTTCACTTCAGGTTTACTGTATCCCTTGGACCTTCTTATCGACGAAGAAACACAGAAATTGCATCGGAATTAAATACAAAAGGCACAGTGCCGATTTAAGTACTTGTAGACTGCCTTTTCCTACTGTCTATGTTTTGAACCATTCCTGTGACACTAGTTATAGATTCCGATGCTTCACTTCAGCTTTACTGTATCCCTCTGACCATCTAATTGCCGATGAAACACAGATATTGCATCGGAATTAGATACAAAAAGCAAAATGCCGACTTATTTACAAGATGAATGACTCTTCTTACTGTCTATGTTTTGAACCATTCCTTTGTCACTAGTTATAGATTCAGATTCTTCACGTCAGACTTACTGTATCCCTTGGACCTTCTTATTGACGACGAAACACAGAAATAGCATCGGAATTACATAGAAAAGGCACAATGCCGACTTAAGTACAAGAAGACTGACTCTTCTTACTGTCTATTTCTTAACCATTCCTGTGACACTAGTTATAGATTACGATGCTTCACTTCAGATTTACTGTAACCCTCTGACCTTCTTATTGACGATGAAACACAGAAATTGCATCGGAATTAAATAGAAAACGGACAATGCTGACTTAAGTACAAGTAGACTGCCTCTTCTTACTGTCTATGTTTTGAACCATTCCTGTGACACTAGTTATAGATTCTGATGCTTCACTTCAGGTTTACTGTATCCCTCTGACCTTCGTATTGACGATGAAACACAGAAATTTCATCGGAAGTAAATACAAAAGGCACAATGTCGACTTAAGTACATGTAGACTGACTCTTCCTACTGTCTATGTTTTGAACCATTCCTGTGACACTAGTTATAGATTCCGATGATTCACTTCAGGTTTACTGTATCCCTCTGACCTTCTTACTGGCGATGAAACACAGAAATTGCATCGGAATTAAATAAAAAAGGCACAATGCCAACTTAAGTACAAGAAGAATGACTCTTCCTACTGTCTATGTTTTGAACCATTAATGTGACACTAGTTATAGATTCCGATTCTTCACTTCAGGTTTACTGTATCCCTCTGACCTTCTTATTGACGATGAAACACAGATATTGCATCGGAAATAAATACAGATGGCACAATGCCGACTAACGTACAAGTAGACTGACTCTTCTTACTGTCTATGTTTTGAATCATTCCTGTGGCACTAGTTATAGATTCCGATGCTTTACTTCAGGTTTACTGTATCCCTCTGACCTTCTTATT
Organism: Schistocerca americana; assembly: GCF_021461395.2. NCBI lineage: Eukaryota > Metazoa > Arthropoda > Insecta > Orthoptera > Acrididae > Schistocerca > Schistocerca americana. The sequence continues at coordinate 22,441,260 of NC_060130.1, forward strand.
GACGATGAAACACAGAAATTTCATCGGAAGTAAATACAAATGGCACAATGCTGACTTAAGTACATGTAGACTGACTCTTCCTACTGTCTATGTTTTGAACCATTCCTGTGACACTAGTTATAGATTCCAATGATTCACTTCAGGTTTACTGTATCCCTCTGACCTTCTTATTGACGATGAAACACAGAAATTGCATCGGAATGAAATACAAAAGGCACAGTGCCGACTTAAGAACATGTAGACTGACTCTTCCTACTGTCTATGATTTGAACCTTTCCTGTGACACTAGTTATAGATTCCGATGAGTCACTTCAGGTTTAATGTATCCCTCTGACCTTCTTATTGACGATGAAACACAGAAATTGCATCGGAATTAAATAGAAAAGGCACAATGCCAACTTAAGTACAAGAAGACTGACTCTTCCTAATGTCTACGTTTTAAACCATTCCTGTGACACAAGTTATTGATTCCGCTGCTTCACTTCAGGTTTACTGTATCCCTCTAACCTTCTTATTGATGATGAAACACAGAAATTGCATCGGAATTAAATACAAAGGGCACAATGCCGACTTAAGTACAAGAAGACTGACTCTTCTTCCTGTCTATGATTTGAACTATTCCTGTGACACTAGTTATAGATTCCGATGCTTCACTTCAGGTTTACTGTATCCCTTGGACCTTCTTATTACGATGAAACAAAGAAATTTCATCGGAATTTAATACAAAAGGCGCAATGCCGACTTCAGTACAAGAAGACTGACTCTTCTTACCGTCTATGTTTGAACAATTCCTATGACACTAGTTATAGATTCCGATGCTTCACTTCAGGTTTACTGTATCCCTTGGACCTTCTTATCGACGATGAAACACAGAAATTGCATCGGAATTAAATACAAAAGGCACAATGCCGACGTAAGTACAAGAAGACTGACTCCTCTTAATGTCTTTGTTTTGAACCATTCCTGTGACACTAGTTATAGATTCCGATGCTTCACATCGTATTTACTGTATCCCTAGGACCATCTTAAGGACGACGAAACACAGAAATTGCATCGGAATTAAATAGAATAGGCACAATGCCGACTTAGGTACAAGAAGACTGACTCTACCTAATGTCTATGTTTTGAACCATTCCTGTGACACTCGATATAGATTCTGATGCTTCACTTCAGGTTCACTGTATCCCTCTGACCTTCTTATTGACGGTGAAACACAGAAATAGAATCGGAATTAAATAGAAAAGGCACAATGCCGACTTAAGTACAAGAAGACTGACTCTACCTAATGTCTATGTTTTGAACCATTCCTGTGACACTAGTAATAGATTTCGATGCTTCACTTCAGGTTTAGTGTATCCCTCTGACCTTCTTATTGACGATGAAACACAGACATTGCATCGGAATTAAATGCAAAATGCACAATGCTGATAAGTACAAGAAGACTGACTCTTCTTACTGACTATGTTGTGAACATTTCCTGTGAGACCAGTTCTAGATTCCGATGCTTCACTATATGTTTACTGTATCCCTTGGAATTTCTTATTGACGATGAAACACAGAAATTGCATCGGAATTCAATACAAAAGGCACAGTGCCGTCTTAAGTACAAGAAGACTGACTCTTCTTACTGTCTATTTTTTAACCATTCCTGTGACACTAGTTATAGATTCCGATGCTGCACTTCAGGTTTACTGTATCCCTCTGACCTTCTTATTGACGATGAAACATAGAAATTGCATCGGAATTAAATAGAAAAGGCACAATGCTGATGTAAGTTCAAGAAGACAAACTCTTCTTACTGTCTATGATTTGAACCATTCCTGTGACACTAGTTATAGATTCCGATGCTTCACTTCAGGTGTACTGTATCCCTTGGACCTTCTTATTGACGATGAAACACAGAAATTGCATCGGAATTAAAAACAAAAGGCACAATGCCGACTTAAGTACAAGTAGACTGACTCTTCTTACTGTCTACGTTTTGAACCATTCCTGTGACACTAGTTATAGATTCCGATGCTTCACTTCAGGTTTACTGTATCCCTCTGACCTTCTTATTGACGATGAAACACAGAAATTGCATCGGAATTAGATACAAAATGCACAATGCCGACTTAATTACAAGAGGAATGACTCTTCTTACTGTCTGTGTTTTGAAACATTCCTGTGACACTAGTTATAGATTCCGTTGCTTCACTTCAGGATTACTGTATCCCTTGGACCTTCTTATCGACGATGAATCACAGAAATTGCATCGGAAGTAAATACAAAAGGCACAATGCCGCTTTAAGTACATGTAGACTGCCTTTTCCTACTGTCTATGTTTTGAACCATTCCTGTGACACTAGTTATAGATTCTGATGCTTCACTTCAGGTTTACTGTATCCCTCTGACCTTCTAATTGCCGATGAAACACAGATATTGAATCGGAATTAGATACAAAAAGCACAATGCCGATTTAACTACAAGATGGATGACCCTTCTTACTGTCTATGTTTTGAAACATTCCTGTGACACTAGTTATAGATTCCGATGATTCACTTTAGGTCTACTGTATCCCTCTGACCTTCTTATTGATGATGAAACACAGAAATTGCATCGGAATTAAATAGAAAAGCAACAATGCCAACTTAAGTACAAGAAGAATGACTCTTCCTACTGTCTATGTTTTGAACCATTAATGTGACACTAGTTATAGATTCCGATTCTTCACTTCAGGATTACTGTATCCCTCTGACCTTCTTATTGACAATGAAACACAGATATTGCATCGGAAATAAATACAAAAGGCACAATGCCGACTCAAGTACAAGTAGACTGGCTCTTCTTACTGTCTATGTTTTGAATCATTCCTGTGACACTAGTTATAGATTCCGATGCTTCACTTCAGGTTTACTGTATCCCTCTGACCTCCTTATTGACGATGAAACACAGAAATTGCATCGGAATTACATACACAAGGCACAATGCCGACTTCAGTACATGTAGACTGACTCTTCCTACTGTCTATGTTTTGAACCATTCCTGTGACACTAGTTGTAGGTTCCGATGCTCCACTTCAGGTTTACTGTATCCCTCTGACCTTCTTATTGATGATGAAACGCAGAAATTGTATCGGAAATAAATACAAAAGGCACAATGCCGACTTAAGTACAAGAAGACTGACTCTTCCTTCTGTCTATGTTTTGCACCATTCCTGTGACACTAGTTATAGATTCTGATGCTTCACGTCAGGTTTACTGTATCCCTCTGACCTTCTTATTGACGAAGAAACACAGAAACTGCATCGGAATTAAATACAAAAGGCACAATGCCGACTTAAGTACATGTAGACTGACTCTTCTTATTGTCTATGTTTTGAAACATTCCTGTAACACTAGTTAGAGATTCCGATGCTTCACTTCAGATTTACTGTATCCCTTGGTCCATCTTATTCATGACGAAACACAGAAATTGCATCGGAATTTACTTGAAAAGGCACAATGCCGACTTAAGTTCGAGAAGACTAACCTTTCCTATTGTCTATGTTTTGAACCATTAATGTGACACTAGTTATAGATTCCGATTCTTCACTTCAGGTTTACTGTATCCCTCTGACCTTCTAATTGCCGATGAAACACAGAAATTGCATCGGAATTAAATTAAAAATGCACAATGCCGTTAGGTACAAGAAGACTGACTCTTCTTACTGGCTATGATTCGATCCATTCCTGTGACACTAGTTTTAGATTACGATGCTTCACCTCAGGTTTACTGTATCCCTTGGGACCTTCTTATTGACGATGAAACACAGAAATTGCATCGGAATTAAATACAAAAAGCACAATGCCGACTTATGTACAAGAAGACTGACTCTTCTTACTGTCTATTTTTTAACCATTCCTGTGACATTAGTTATAGATTCCGATGCTTCACTTCAGGTCTACTGTATCCCTCTGACCTTCTTATTGACGATGAAACACATAAATTGCATCGGAATTAAATACAAAAGGCGCAATGCCGACTCAAATACAAGTTGACTGGCCCTTCTTACTCTATATGTTTTGAACATTTCCTGTGAGACTGGTTTTCGATTCAGATGCTTCACTATAGGTTTACTGCATCTCTTGGACCTTCTTATTGACGATGAAACACAGAAATCGCATCGGAATTAAATAGAAAAGGCACAATGCCGACTTAAGAACAGGAAGACTGACTCTTCTTACTGTCTATGTTTTGAACCATTCCTGTGACACTAGTTATAGATTCCGATGCTTCACTTCAGGTTTACTGTATTCCTTGGACCTTCTTATTGCCGATGAAACACAGAAATTGCATCGGAATTAAATACAAAAGGCACAATGCCGATTTATGTACATGTAGACTGCCTTTTCCTACTGTCTATGTTTTGAACCATTCCTGGGACACTAGTTATAGATTCCGATGCTTCACTTCAGGTTTACTGTATCCCACTCACATTCTAATTGCCGATGAAACACAGATATTGCATCGGAATTAGATACAAAAAGCAAAATGCCGACTTAATTACAAGATGAATGACTCTTCTTACTGTCTATGCTTTGAAACATTCCTGTGACACTAGTTATAGATTCCGATGCTTCACTTCAAGTTTACTGTATCCCTCTGACCTTCTAATTGCCGATGAAACACAGATATTGCATCGGAATTAGATACAAAAAGCACGATGCCGACTTAATTACAAGATGAATGACTCTTCTTACTGTCTATGTTTTGAAACATCCCTGTGACACTAGTTATAGATTCCGATGCTTCACTTCAGGTTTACTGTATCCCTTGGACCTTCTTATCGACGATGAAACACAGAAATTGCATCGGAATTAAATACAAAAGGCAGAATGCCGACTTAAGTTCAAGAAGACTGACTCTTCTTACTGTCTATGTTTTGAACCATTCCTTTGTCACCAGTTATAGATTCCGATTCTTCACGTCAGACTTACTGTATCCCTTGGAGCTTCTTATTGACGACGAAACACAGAAATAGCATCGGAATTAAATAGAAAAGGCACAATGCCGACTCAAGTACAAGTAGACTGCCTCTTCTTACTGTCTATGTTTTGAACCATTCCTGTGACACTAGTTATAGATTCTGATGCTTCACTTCAGGTTTACTGTATCCCTCTGACCTTCGTGATGACGATGAAACACAGAAATTTCATCGGAAGTAAATACAAAAGGCAAAATGCCGACTTAAGTACATGTAGACTGACTCTTCCTACTGTCTATGTTTTGAACCATTCCTGTGACACTAGTTATAGATTCCGATGATTCACTTCAGGTTTACTGTATCCCCTCTGACCTCATACTGACGATGAAACACAGAAATTGCATCGGAGATAAATAGAAAAGCAAGAATGCCAACTTAAGTACAAGAAGAATGACTCTTCCTACTGTCTATGTTTTGAACCATTAATGTGACACTAGTTATAGATTCAGATTCTTCACTTCAGGTTTACTGTATCCCTCTGACCCTCTTATTGACGATGAAACACAGATATTACATCGAAATAAATACAAAAGGCACAATGCCGACTAAAGTACAAGTAGACTGACTCTTCTTACTGTCTATGTTTTGAATCATTCCTGTGGCACTAATTATAGATTCCGATGCTTTACTTCAGGTTTACTGTATCCCTCTGACCTTCTTGTTGACGATGAAACACAGAAATTGCATCGGAATCAAATAGAAAAGGCACAATGCCGACTTAAGTACAAGAAGACTGACTCTTCCTAATGTCTACGTTTTAAAACATTCTGTGACACTAGTTATTGATTCCTCTGCTTCACTTTAGGTTTACTGTATGCCTCTAAGCTTCTTATTGACGATGAAACACAGAAATTGCATCGCAATTAAATACAAAGGGCACAATGCCGACTTAAGTACAAGAAGACTGACTCTTCTTCCTGTCTATGTTTTGAACTATTCCTGTGACACTAGTTATAGATTCCGATGCTTCACTTCAGTTTACTGTATCCCTTGGACCTTCTTATTACGATGAAACAAAGAAATTTCATCGGAATTTAATACAAAAGGCGCAATGCCGACTTAAGTACAAGAAGACTGACTCTTCTTACTGTCTATGTTTGAACAATTCATATGACACTAGTTATAGATTCCGATGCTTCACTTCAGGTTTACTGTATCCCTTGGACCTTCTTATCGACGATGAAACACAGAAATTGCATCGGAATTAAATAGAATAGGCACAATGCCGACTTAGGTACAAGAAGACTGACTCTACCTAATGTCTATGTTTTGAACCATTGCCAGTGACACTAGTTATAGATTCCGATGCTTCACTTCAGGTTTACTGTATCCCACTCACATTCTAATTGCCGATGAAACACAGATATTGCATCGGAATTAGATACAAAAAGCAAAATGCCGACTTAATTACAAGATGAATGACTCTTCTTACTGTCTATGTTTTGAAACATTCCTGTGACACTAGTTATAGATTCCGATGCTTCACTTCAGGTTTACTGTATCCCTCTGACCTTCTAATTGCCGATGAAACACAGATATTGCATCGGAATTAGATACAAGAAGCACGATGCCGACTTAATTACAAGATGAATGACTCTTCTTACTGTCTATGTTTTGAAACATTCCTGTGACACTAGTTATAGATTCCGATGCTTCACTTCAGGTTTACTGTATCCCTTGGACCTTCTTATCGACGATGAAACACAGAAATTGCATCGGAATTAAATACAAAGGGCAGAATGCCGACTTAAGTTCAAGAAGACTGACTCTTCTTACTGTCTATGTTTTGAACCATTCCTTTGTCACCAGTTATAGATTCCGATTCTTCACGACAGACTTACTGTATCCCTTGGAGCTTCTTATTGACGACGAAACACAGAAATAGCATCGGAATTAAATAGAAAAGGCACAATGCCGACTTAAGTACAAGAAGACTGACTCTTCTTACTGTCTATTTTTTAACCATTCCTGTGACACTAGTTATAGATTACGATGCTTCACTTGAGATTTACTGTAACCCTCTGACCTTCTTATTGACGATGAAACACAGAAATTACATCGGAATTAAATAGAAAATGCACAATGCTGACTTAAGTACAAGTAGACTGCCTCTTCTTACTGTCTATGTTTGAACCAATCCTGTGACACTAGTTATAGATTCTGATGCTTCACTTCAGGTTTACTGTATCCCTCTGACCTTCGTATTGACGGTGAAACACAGAAATAGCATCGGAATTAAATAGAAAAGGCACAATGCCGACTTAAGTACAAGAAGACTGACTCTTCATAATGTCTACGTTTTAAACCATTCCTGTGACACTAGTTATTGATTCCTCTGCTTCACTTCAGGTTTACTGTATCCCTCTAACCTTCTTATTGACGATGAAACACAGAAATTGCATCGGAATTAAATACAAAGGGCACAATGCCGACTTAAGTACAAGAAGACTGACTCTTCTTCCTGTCTATGTTTTGAACTATTCCTGTGACACTAGTTATAGATTCCGATGCTTCACTACAGGTTTACTGTATCCCATGGACCTTCTTATTACGATGAAACAAAGAAATTTCATCGGAATTTAATACAAAAGGCGCAATGCCGACTTAAGTTCAAGAAGACTGACTCCTCTTACTGTCTATGTTTGAACAATTCCTATGACACTAGTTATAGATTCCGATGCTTCACTTCAGGTTTACTGTATCCCTTGGACCTTCTTATCGACGATGAAACACAGAAATTGCATCGGAATTAAATAGAATAGGCACAATGCCGACTTAGGTACAAGAAGACTGACCCTACCTAATGTCTATGTTTTGAACCATTCCTGTGACACTAGTTATAGATTCTGATGCTTCACTTCAGGTTCACTGTATCCCTCTGACCTTCTTATTGACGGTGAAACACAGAAATAGCATCGGAATTAAATAGAGAAGGCACAATGCCGACTTAAGTACAAAAAGACCGACTCTACCTAATGTCTATGTTTTGAACCGTTCCTGTGAAACTAGTAGTAGATTTCGATGCTTCACTTCAGGTTTACTGTATCCCTCTGACCTTCTTATTGACGATGAAACACAGACATTGCATCGGAATTAAATACAAAAGGCACAATGCTGACTTAAGTACAAGAAGACTGACTCTTCTTACTGACTATGTTGTGCACATTTCCTGTGAGACCAGTTCTAGATTCCGATGCTTCACTATATGTTTACTGTATCCCTTGGAATTTCTTATTGACGATGAAACACAGAAATTGCATCGGAATTAAATACAAAAGGCACAGTGCCGTCTTAAGTACAAGAAGACTGACTCTTCTTACTGTCTATTTTTTAACCATTCCTGTGACACTAGTTATAGATTCCGATGCTTCACTTCAGGTTTACTGTATCCCTCTGACCTTCTTATTGACGGTGAAACACAGAAATTGCATCGGAATTAGATAAAAAATGCACAATGCCGACTTAATTACAAGAGGAATGACTCTTCTTACTGTCTGTGTTTTGAAACATTCCTGTGACACTAGTTATAGATTCCGTTGCTTCACTTCAGGATTACTGTATCCCTTGGACCTTCTTATCGACGATGAAACACAGAAATTGCATTGGAAGTAAATACAAAAGGCACAATGCCGCTTTAAGTACATGTAGACTGCCTTTTCCTACTGTCTATGTTTTGAACCATTCCTGTGACACTAGTTATAGATTCCGATGCTTCACTTCAGGTTTACTGTATCCCTCTGACCTTCTAATTGCCGATGAAACACAGATATTGAATCGGAATTAGATACAAAAAGCACAATGCCGATTTAATTACAAGATGAATGACCCTTCTTACTGTCTACGTTTTGAAACATTCCTGTGACACTAGTTATAGATTCCGATGCTTCACTTCAGGTTTGCTGTATCCCTTGGACCTTCTTATCGACGATGAAACACAGAAATTGCATTGGAATTAAATAGAAAAGGCACAAAGCCGACTTAAGTACAAGAAGACTAACCCTTCCTATTGTCTATGTTTTGAACCTTTGCTGTGACACTATTTATAGGTTCCGATGATTCACTTCAGGTTTACTGTATCCCTCGCACCTTCTTATTGACGATGAAACACAGAAATTGCATAGGAATTAAATAGAAAAGGCACAATGCTGACTTAAGTACAAGTAGACTGCCTCTTCTTACTGCCTATGTTTTGAACCATTCCTGTGATACTAGTTATAGATTCTGATGCTTCACTTCAGGTTTACTGTATCCCTCTGACCTTCTTATTGACGATGAAACACAGAAATTTCATCGGAATTAAATACAAAGGGCACAATGCCGACTTAAGTACATGTAGACTGACTCTTCCTACTGTCTATGTTTTGAACCATTCCTGTGACACTAGTTGTAGGTTCCGATGATTCACTACAGGTTTACTGTATCCCTCTGACCTTCTTATTGACGATGAAACACAGAAATTGCATCGGAATAAAATAGAAAAGGCACAATGCCGACATAAGTACAAGAAGAATGACTCTTACTGCTGTCTATGATTTGAACCATTCCTGTGACACTAGTTATAGATTCCGATGCTCCACTTCAGGTTTACTGTATCCCTCTGACCTTCTTATTGATGATGAAACGCAGAAATTGTATCGGAAATAAATACAAAAGGCACAATGCCGACTAAAGTACAAGAAGACTGACTCTTCCTTCTGTCTATGTTTTGGACCATTCCTGTGACACTAGTTATAGATTCTGATGCTTCACTTCAGGTTTACTGTATCCCTCTGACCTTCTTATTGACGAAGAAACACAGAAACTGCATCGGAATTAAACACCAAAGGCACAATGCCGACTTAAGTACATGTAGACTGACTCTTCTTATTGTCTGTGTTTAGAACCATTTCTGTGACGCTACTTATAGATTCCGATGATTCACGTCAGGTTTACTGTATCCCTTGGACTTTCTTATTGACGACGAAACACAGAAATTGCATCGGAACTAAATAGAAAAGGCACAATGCCGTCTTAAGTACAAGAAGACTGACTCTTCCTAATGTCTACGTTTTAAACAATTCCTGTGACACTAGTTATTGATTCCGCTGCTTCACTTCAGGTTTACTGTATCCCTTTGGCCTACTTATTGACGATGAAACACAGAATTTGCATCGGAATAAGATACAAAAAGCACAATGCCCACTTAAGTACAACAGGACTGACTCTGCTTGCTGTCTATGTTTTGAAACATTCCTGTAACACTAGTTATAGATTCCGATGCTTCACTTCAGATTTACTGTATCCCTTGGACCTTCTTATCCACGATGAAACACAGAAATTTCATCGGAATTAAATACAAAAGGCAGAATGCCGACTTAAGTTCAAGATGACTGACTCTTCTTACTGTCTATGTTTTGAACCATTCCTTTGTCACTAGTTATAGATTCCGATTCTTCACGTCAGACTTACTATATCCCTTGGACCTTCTTATTGACGACGAAACACAGAAATAGCATCGGAATTAAATAGAAAAGGCACAATGCCGACTTAAGTACAAGAAGACTAACCCTTCCTATTGTCTATATTTTGAACCTTTCCTGTGACACTATTTATAGGTTCCGATGATTCACTTCAGGTTTACTGTATCCCTCTGACCTTCGTATTCACGATGAAACACAGAAATTGCATAGGAATTAAATAGAAAAGGCACAATGCTGACTTAAGTACAAGTAGACTGCCTCTTCTTACTGCCAATGTTTTGAACCATTCCTGTGACACTAGTTATAGATTCTGATGCTTCACTTCAGGTTTACTGTATCCCTCTGACCTTCTTATTGACGATGAAACACAGAAATTGCATCGGAATCAAATAGAAAAGCAACAATGCCAACTTAAGTACAAGAAGAATGACTCTTCCTACTGTCTATGTTTTGAACCATTAATGTGACACTAGTTATAGATTCCGATTCTTCAATTCAGGTTTACTGTATCCCTCTGACCTTCTTATTGACGATGAAACACAGATATTGCATCGGAAATAAATACAAAAGGCACAATGCCGACTCAAGTACAATTAGACTGACTCTTCTTACTGTCTATGTTTTGAATTATTCCTGTGACACTAGTTATAGATTCCGATGCTTCACTTCAGGTTTACTGTATCCCTCTGACCTTCTTATTGACGATGAAACACAGAAATTGCATCGGAATTAAATACAAAAGGCACAATGCCGACTTAAGTACATGTAGACTGACTCTTCCTACTGTCTATGTTTTGAACCTTTCCTGTGACACTAGTTGTAGGTTCCGATGATTCACTACAGGTTTACTGTATCCCTCTGACCTTCTTATTGACGATGAAACACAGAAATCGCATCGGAATAAAATAGAAAATGCACAATGCCGACTTAAGTACAAGAAGAATGACTCTTACTGCTGTCTATAATTTGAACCATTATTGTGACACTAGATATAGATTCCGATGCTCAACTTCAGGTTTACTGTATCCCTCTGACCTTCTTATTGATGATGAAACGCAGAAATTGTATCGGAAATAAATACAAAAGGCACAATGCCGACTAAAGTACAAGAAGACTAACTCTTCCTTCTGTCTATGTTTTGGACCATTCCTGTGACACTAGTTATAGATTCTGATGCTTCACTTCAGGTTTACTGTATCCCTCTGACCTTCTTACTGACGAAGAAACACAGAAACTGCATCGGAATTAAATACAAAAGGCACAATGCCGACTTAAGTACATGTAGACTGACTCTTCTTATTGTCTGTGTTTTGAACCATTCCTGTGACACTACTTATAGATTCCGATGATTCACGTCAGGTTTACTGTATCCCTTGGACCTTCTTATCGACGATGAAACACAGAAATTGCATCGGAATTAAATACAAAAGGCAGAATGCCGACTTAAGTTCTAGAAGACTGACTCTTCTTACTGTCTATGTTTTGACCCATTCCTTTGTCACTAGTTATAGATTCCGATTCTTCACGTCAGACTTACTGTATCCCTTGGACCTTCTTATTGACGACGAAACACAGAAATTGCATCGGAATTAAGTAGAAAAGGCACAAAGCCGACTTAAGTACAAGAAGACTAACCCTTCCTATTGTCTATGTTTTGAACCTTTGCTGTGACACTATTCATATGTTCCGATGATTCACTTCAGGTTTGCTGTATCCCTCTGACCTTCTTATTGACGATGAAACACAGAAATTGCATAGGAATTAAATAGAAAAGGCACAATGCTGACTTAAGTACAAGTAGACTGCCTCTTCTTACTGCCTATGTTTTGAACCATTCCTGTTACACTAGTTATAGATTCTGATGCTTCACTTCAGGTTTACTGTATCCCTCTGACCTTCTTATTGACGATGAAACACAGAAATTTCATCGGAATTAAATACAAAAGGCACAATGCCGACTTAAGTACATGTAGACTGACTCTTCCTACTGTCTATGTTTTGAACCATTCCTGTGACACTAGTTATAGATTCCGATGATTCACTTCAGGTCTACTGTATCCCTCTGACCTTCTTATTGACGATGAAACACAGAAATTGCATCGGAATTAAATAGAAAAGCAACAATGCCAACTTAAGTACAAGAAGAATGACTCTTCCTACTGTCTATGTTTTGAACCATTAATGTGACACTAGTTATAGATTCCGATGCTTCACTTCAGGTTTACTGTATCCCTCTGACCTTCTTATTGACGATGGAACACAGATATTGCATCGGAAATAAATACAAAAGGCACAATGCCGACTCAAGTACAAGTAGACTGACTCTTCTTACTGTCTATGTTTTGAATTATTCCTGTGACACTAGTTATAGATTCCGATGCTTCACTTCAGGTTTACTGTATCCCTCGGACCTTCTTGTTGACGATGAAACACAGAAATTGCATCGGAATTAAATACAAAAGGCACAATGCCGACTTAAGTACATGTAGACTGACTCTTCTTATTGTCTGTGTTTTGAACCATTCCTGTGACACTACTTATAGATTCCGATGATTCACGTCAGGTTTACTGTATCCCTTGGACTTTCTTATTGACGACGAAACACAGAAATTGCATCGGAATTAAATAGAAAAGGCACAATGCCGTCTTAAGTACAAGAAGACTGACTCTTCCTAATGTCTACGTTTTAAACAATTCCTGTGACACTAGTTATTGATTCCGCTGCTTCACTTCAGGTTTACTGTATCCCTTTGGCCTCCTTATTGACGATGAAACACAGAATTTGCATCGGAATTAGATACAAAAAGCACAATGCCCACTTAAGTACAACAGGACTGACTCTGCTTGCTGTCTATGTTTTGAAACATTCCTGTAACACTAGTTATAGATTCCGATGCTTCACTTCAGATTTACTGTATCCCTTGGACCTTCTTATCCACGATGAAACACAGAAATTTCATCGGAATTAAATACAAAAGGCAGAATGCCGACTTAAGTTCAAGATGACTGACTCTTCTTACTGTCTATGTTTTGAACCATTCCTTTGTCACTAGTTATAGATTCCGATTTTTCACGTCAGACGTCCTGAATCCCTTGGACCTTCTAATTGACGACGAAACACAGAAATAGCATCGGAATTAAATAGAAAAGGCACAATGCCGACTTAAGTACAAGAAGACTAACCCTTCCTATTGTCTATGTTTTGAACCTTTCCTGTGACACTATTTATAGGTTCCGATGATTCACTTCAGGTTTACTGTATCCCTCTGACCTTCTTATTGACGATGAAACACAGAAATTGCATAGGAATTAAATAGAAAAGGCACAATGCTGACTTAAGTACAAGTAGACTGCCTCTTCTTACTGCCTATGTTTTGAACCATTCCTGTGACACTAGTTATAGATTCTGATGCTTCACTTCAGGTTTACTGTATCCCTCTGACCTTCTTATTGACGATGAAACACAGAAATTGCATCGGAATCAAATAGAAAAGCAACAATGCCAACTTAAGTACAAGAAGAATGACTCTTCCTACTGTCTATGTTTTGAACCATTAATGTGACACTAGTTATAGATTCCGATTCTTCACTTCAGGTTTACTGTATCCCTCTGACCTTCTTATTGACGATGAAACACAGATATTGCATCGGAAATAAATACAAAAGGCACAATGCCGACTCAAGTACAAGTAGACTGACTCTTCTTACTGCCTATGTTTTGAATTATTCCTGTGACACTAGTTATAGATTCCGATGCTTCACTTCAGGTTTACTGTATCCCTCTGACCTTCTTATTGACGATGAAACACAGAAATTGCATCGGAAATAAATACAAAAGGCACAATGCCGACTTAAGTACATGTAGACTGACTCTTCCTACTGTCTATGTTTTGAACCTTTCCTGTGACACTAGTTGTAGGTTCCGATGATTCACTACAGGTTTACTGTATCCCTCTGACCTTCTTATTGACGATGAAACACAGAAATCGCATCGGAATAAAATAAATAAGGCACAATGAGGACTTAAGTACAATAAGAATGACTCTTACTGCTGTCTATAATTTGAACCATTCCTGTGACACTAGTTATAGATTCCGATGCTCCACTTCAGGTTTACTGTATCCCTCTGACCTTCTTATTGATGATGAAACGCAGAAATTGTATCGAAAATAAATACAAAAGGCACAATGCCGACTAAAGTACAAGAAGACTGACTCTTCCTTCTGTCTATGTTTTGGACCATTCCTGTGACACTAGTTATAGATTCTGATGCTTCACTTCAGGTTTACTCTATCCCTCTGACCTTCTTATTGACGAAGAAACACAGAAACTGCATCGGAATTAAATACAAAAGGCACAATGCCGACTTAAGTACATGTAGACTGACTCTTCTTATTGTCTGTGTTTTGAACCATTCCTGTGACACTACTTATAGATTCCGATGATTCACGTCAGGTTTACTGTATCCCTTGGACTTCCTTCTTGACGACGAAACACAGAAATTGCATCGGAATTAAATAGAAAAGGCACAATGCCGTCTTAAGTACAAGAAGACTGACTCTTCCTAATGTCTACGTTTTAAACAATTCCTGTGACACTAGTTATTGATTCCGCTGCTTCACTTCAGGTTTACTGTATCCCTTTGGCCTACTTATTGACGATGAAACACAGAAATTGCGTCGGAATTAGATACAAAAAGCACAATGCCCACTTAAGTACAACAGGACTGACTCTGCTTGCTGTCTATGTTTTGAAACATTCCTGTAACACTAGTTATAGATTCCGATGCTTCACTTCAGATTTACTGTATCCCTTGGACCTTCTTATTCACGACGAAACACAGAAATTTCATCGGAATTTACTTGAAAAGGCACAATGCCGACTTAAGTTCAAGAAGACTAACCTTTCCTATTGTCTATGTTTTGAACCATTAATGTGACATTAGTTATAGATTCTGATGCTTCACTTCAGGTTTACTGTATCCCTCTGACCTTCTTATTGACGATGAAACACAGAAATTGCATCGGAATTAAATACAAAAAGCACAATGCCGACTTATGTACAAGAAGACTGACTCTTCTTACTGTCTATTTTTTAACCATTCCTGTGACATTAGTTATAGATTCCGATACTTCACTTCAGGTCTACTGTATCCCTCTGACCTTCTTATTGACGATGAAACACATAAATTGCATCGGAATTATATACAAAAGGCACAATGCCGACTCAAATACAAGTTGACTGGCTCTTCTTACTCTCTATGTTTTGAACATTTCCTGTGAGACAGGTTTTAGATTCAGATGCTTCACTATAGGTTTACTGCATCTCTTGGACCTTCTTATTGACGATGAAACACAGAAATCGCATCGGAATTAAATAGAAAAGGCACAATGCCGACATAAGAACAGGAAGACTGACCCTTCTTACTGTCTATGTTTTGAACCATTCCTGTGACACTAGTTGTAGATTCCGATGCTTCACTTCAGGTATACTGTATCCCTTGGACCTTCTTATTGCCGATGAAACACCGAAATTGCATCGGAATTGAATACGAAATGCACAATGCCGACTTAAGTACAAGAAGACTGACCGTTCTTACTGACTGTGTTTTGAACCATTCCTGTGACACCACTTATTGATTCCGATGCTTCGCTTCAGGCTTACTGTATCCCTCTTACCTTCTTATTGACGATGAAACACAGAAATTCCATCGGAATTAAATAGAAAAGGCACAATGCCGACTTAAGTACAAGAAGACTGACTCTTCCTACTGGCTATGTCTTGAACCATTCCTGTGACACTAGTTATAGATTCTGATGCTTCACTTCAGGTTTACTGTATCCCTCTGACCTTCTTATTGTCGATGAAACACAGAAATTGCATCGGAATTAAATACAAGAGGCACAATGCCGACTCAAGTACAAGAAGACTGACTTTTCCCACGGTCTATGTTTTGAACCATTCCTGTGACACTAGTTATAGATTCCGATGCTTCACTTCAGGTTTACTGTATCCCTCTGACCTTCTTATTGACGATGAAACACAGAAATTGCATCGGAATTAAATACAAAAGGGACAATGCTGACTTAAGTACAAGAAGATTGACTCTTCTTACTGACTATGTTGTGATCATTTCCTGTGAGACCAGTTTTTGATTCCGATGCTTCATTATACGTTTACTGTATCCCTTGGACCTTCATATTGACGATGAAACACAGAAATTGCATCGGAATTAAATACTAAGGGCACAATGCCTACTTAAGCACAAGAAGACTGACTCTTCTTACTGTCTATCTTTTAACCATTCCTGTGACACTAGTTATAGATTCCGATGCTTCACTTCAGATTTACTGTAACCCTCTGACCTTCTTATTGACGATGAAACACAGAAATTGCGTCGGAATTAAATAGAAAAGGCACAATGCTGACTTAAGTACAAGTAGACTGCCACTTCTTACTGTCTATGTTTTGAACCATTCCTGTGACACTAGTTATAGATTCTGATGCTTCACTTCAGGTTTACTGTATCCCTCTGACCTTCTTATTGACGATGAAACACAGAGATTTCATCGGAATTAAATACAAAAGGCACAATGCCGACTTAAGTACATGTAGACTGACTCTTCCTACTGTCTATGTTTTGAACCATTCCTGTGGCACTAGTTATAAGTTCCGATGATTCACTTCAGGTTTACTGTATCCCTCTGACCTTCTTATTGACGATGAAACACAGAAATTACATCGGAATTAAATAGAAAAACAACAATGCCAACTTAAGTACAAGAAGAATGACACTTCCTACTGTCTATGTTTTGAACCATTAATGTGACACTAGTTATAGATTCCGAGTCTTCACTCCAGGTTTACTGTATCCCTCTGACCATCTTATTGACGATGAAACTCAGATATTGCATCGGAAATAAATACAAAAGGCACAATGCCGACTCAAGTACAAGTAGACTGACTCTTCTTACTGTCTATGTTTTGAATCATTCCTGTGTCACTAGTTATAGATTCCGATGCTTCACATCAGGTTTACTGTATCCCTCTGACATTCTTATTGACGATGAAACACAGAAATTGCATCGGAATTAAATACAAAAGGCACAATGCCGACTTAAGTACATGTAGACTGACTCTTCCTACTGTCTATGTTTTGAACCTTTCCTGTGACACTAGTTATAGATTCCGATGATTCACTTCAGGTTTACTGTATCACTCTGACCTTCTTATTGACGCTGAAACACAGAAATTGCATCGGAAGTAAATAGAAAAGGCACAATGCCGACTTAAGTACAAGAAGAATGACTCTTACTGCTGTCTATGTTTTGGACCATTCCTGTGACACTAGTTATAGATTCTGATGCTTCACTTCAGGTTTACTGTATCCCTCTGACCTTCTTATTGACGAAGAAACACAGAAACTGCATTGGAATTAAATACAAAAGGCACAATGCCGACTTAAGTACATGTAGACTGTATCTTCTTATTGTCTATGATTTGAACCAATCCTGTGACACTACTTATAGATTCCGATGATTCACATCAGGTTTACTCTATCCCTTGGTCTTTCTTATTGACGACAAAACACAGAAATTGCATCGGAATTAAATAGAAAAGGCACAATGCCGACTTAAGTACAAGAAGACTGACTCTTCCTAATGTCGACGTTTTAAACCAGTCCTGTGACACTAGTTATTGATTCCGCTGCTTCACTTCAGGTTTACTGTATCCCTCTGGCCTCCTTATTGACGATGAAACACAGAAATTGCATCGGAATTAGATACAAAAAGCACAATGCCCACTTAAGTACAACAGGACTGACTCTGCTTGCTGTCTATGTTTTGAAACATTCCTGTAACACTAGTTATAGATTCCGATGCTTCACTTCAGATTTACTGTATCCCTTGGACCTTCTTATTCACGACGAAACACAGAAATTGCATCGGAATTTAATTGAAAAGGCACAATGCCTTTAGTTACAAGATGACTGACTATTCTTACTGTCTATGATTTGAACTATTCCTGTGACACTAGTTATAGATTCCGATGCTTCACTTCAGGTTTACTGTATCCCTTGGACC
Source organism: Schistocerca americana (assembly GCF_021461395.2). Lineage (NCBI taxonomy): Eukaryota > Metazoa > Arthropoda > Insecta > Orthoptera > Acrididae > Schistocerca > Schistocerca americana. Next base: position 22,459,808 of record NC_060130.1, read on the forward strand.
TTCTTATTGACGATGAATCACAGAAATTGCATCGGAATTTAATAGAAAAGGCACAATGCCGACTTATGTACAAGAAGACTGACTCATCTTACTGTCTATGTTTTGAACCTTTCCTGTGACACCACTTATAGATTCCGATGCTTCGCTTCAATTTTACTGTATCCTTCTGGCCTTCTTATTGACGATGAAACACAAAAATTGCATCGGAATTAAATGCAAAAGGCACAATGTCGACTTAAGTACAAGAAGACTGACACTTCTTACTGTCTATGTTTTGAACCTTTCCTGTGACACTAGTTATAGATTCCGATGATTCACTTCAGGTTTACTGTATCACTCTGACCTTCTTATTGACGCTGAAACACAGAAATTGCATCGGAAGTAAATAGAAAAGGCACAATGCCGACTTAAGTACAAGAAGAATGACTCTTACTGCTGTCTATGTTTTGGACCATTCCTGTGACACTAGTTATAGATTCTGATGCTTCACTTCAGGTTTACTGTATCCCTCTGACATTCTTATTGACGATGAAACACAGAAATTGCATCGGAATTAAATACAAAAGGCACAATGCCGACTTAAGTACATGTAGACTGACTCTTCCTACTGTCTATGTTTTGAACCTTTCCTGTGACACTAGTTATAGATTCTGATGCTTCACTTCAGGTTTACTGTATCCCTTGGACCTTCTTATTGACGATGAAACACAGAAATTGCATCGGAATTAATTACAAAAGGCACAATGCCGACTCAAATACAAGTTGACTGGCTCTTTTTGCTCTCTATGTTTTGAACATTTCCTGTGAGACAGGTTTTAGATTCCGATGCTTCACTATAGCTTTACTGCATCCCTTGGACCTTCATATTGACGATGAAACACAGAAATCGCATCGGAATTAAATAGAAAAGGCACAATGCCGACTTAAGAACAGGAAGACTGACTCTTCTTACTGTCTATGTATTGAACCATTCCTGTGACACTAGTTATAGATTCCGATGATTCACTTCAGGTTTACTGTATCCCTTGGACCTTCTTATTGCTGATGAGACACCGAAATTGCATCGGAATTGAATACGAAATGCACAATGCCGACTTAAGTACAAGAAGACTGACCGTTCTTACTGACTATGTTTTGAACCATTCCTGTGACACCACTTATTGATTCCGATGCTTCAATTCCGGTTTACTGTATCCCTCTTACCCTCTTATTGACGATGAAACACAGAAATTCCATCGGAATTAAATAGAAAAGGCACAATGCCGACTTATGTACAAGAAGACTGACTCTTCCTACTGGCTATGTCTTGAACCATTCCTGTGACACTAGTTATAGATTCTGATGCTTCACTCCAGGTTTACTGTATCCCTCTGACCTTCTTATTGACGATGAAACACAGAAATTGCATCGAAAATAAATACAAAAGGCACATTGCCGACTTAAGTACAAGTAGACAGATTCTTCTTACTGTCTATGCTTTGAACCATTCCTGTGACACTAGTTATAGATTCTGATACTTCACTGCAGGTTTACTGTCTCCCTCTGACCTTCTTATTGACGACGAAACACAGAAATTGCATCGGAATTAAATAGAAAAGGCACAATGCCGACTTAAGTACAATAAGTCTGACTCTTCCTACTGTCTATGTTTTGAACCATCCCTGTGACACTAGTTATAGATTCCGATGCTTCACTTCAGGTTTACTATATCTCTCTGACCTTCTTATTGACGATAAAACACAGAAATTGCATCGGAATTAAATAGAAAAGGCACAATGCCGACTTAAGTAGAAGAAGACTGACTCTTCTTACTGACTATGGTTTGAACCATTCCTGTGTCACTAGTTATAGATTCCGATGCTTCACTTTAGGTTTACTGTGTCCCTTGGACCTTCTTATTGACGATGAAACACAGAAATTGCATCGGAAATAAATACAAAAGGCACAATGACGACTTAAGTACAAGAAGACTGACTCTTCTTACTGACTATGTTTTTAACCATTCCTGTGACAGTAGTTATGGATTCCGATGCCTCATTTCAGGTTTACTGTATCCCTTGGATCTTCTTATTGATAACGAAACACAGAAATTGCATCGGAATTAAATAGAAAAGGCACAATGCCGTCTTAAGTACAAGAAGACTGACTCTTCCTAATGTCTACGTTTTAAACAATTCCTGTGACACTAGTTATTGATTCCGCTGCTTCACTTCAGGTTTACTGTATCCCTTTGGCCTCCTTATTGACGATGAAACACAGAATTTGCATCGGAATTAGATACAAAAAGCACAATGCCCACTTAAGTACAACAGGACTGACTCTGCTTGCTGTCTATGTTTTGAAACATTCCTGTAACACTAGTTATAGATTCCGATGCTTCACTTCAGATTTACTGTATCCCTTGGACCTTCTTATCCACGATGAAACACAGAAATTTCATCGGAATTAAATACAAAAGGCAGAATGCCGACTTAAGTTCAAGATGACTGACTCTTCTTACTGTCTATGTTTTGAACCATTCCTTTGTCACTAGTTATAGATTCCGATTTTTCACGTCAGACGTACTGTATCCCTCTGACCTTCTTATTGACGATGAAACACAGAAATCGCATCGGAATAAAATAAATAAGGCACAATGCCGACTTAAGTACAATAAGAATGACTCTTACTGCTGTCTATAATTTGAACCATTCCTGTGACACTAGTTATAGATTCCGATGCTCCACTTCAGGTTTACTGTATCCCTCTGACCTTCTTATTGATGATGAAACGCAGAAATTGTATCGAAAATAAATACAAAAGGCACAATGCCGACTAAAGTACAAGAAGACTGACTCTTCCTTCTGTCTATGTTTTGGACCATTCCTGTGACACTAGTTATAGATTCTGATGCTTCACTTCAGGTTTACTCTATCCCTCTGACCTTCTTATTGACGAAGAAACACAGAAACTGCATCGGAATTAAATACAAAAGGCACAATGCCGACTTAAGTACATGTAGACTGACTCTTCTTATTGTCTGTGTTTTGAACCATTCCTGTGACACTACTTATAGATTCCGATGATTCACGTCAGGTTTACTGTATCCCTTGGACTTCCTTATTGACGACGAAACACAGAAATTGCATCGGAATTAAATAGAAAAGGCACAATGCCGTCTTAAGTACAAGAAGACTGACTCTTCCTAATGTCTACGTTTTAAACAATTCCTGTGACACTAGTTATTGATTCCGCTGCTTCACTTCAGGTTTACTGTATCCCTTTGGCCTACTTATTGACGACGAAACACAGAAATTGCGTCGGAATTAGATACAAAAAGCACAATGCCCACTTAAGTACAACAGGACTGACTCTGCTTGCTGTCTATGTTTTGAAACATTCCTGTAACACTAGTTATAGATTCCGATGCTTCACTTCAGATTTACTGTATCCCTTGGACCTTCTTATTCACGACGAAACACAGAAATTTCATCGGAATTTACTTGAAAAGGCACAATGCCGACTTAAGTTCAAGAAGACTAACCTTTCCTATTGTCTATGTTTTGAACCATTAATGTGACATTAGTTATAGATTCTGATGCTTCACTTCAGGTTTACTGTATCCCTCTGACCTTCTTATTGACGATGAAACACAGGAATTGCATCGGAATTAAATACAAAAAGCACAATGCCGACTTATGTACAAGAAGACTGACTCTTCTTACTGTCTATTTTTTAACCATTCCTGTGACATTAGTTATAGATTCCGATACTTCACTTCAGGTCTACTGTATCCCTCTGACCTTCTTATTGACGATGAAACACATAAATTGCATCGGAATTAAATACAAAAGGCACAATGCCGACTCAAATACAAGTTGACTGGCTCTTCTTACTCTCTATGTTTTGAACATTTCCTGTGAGACAGGTTTTAGATTCAGATGCTTCACTATAGGTTTACTGCATCTCTTGGACCTTCTTATTGACGATGAAACACAGAAATCGCATCGGAATTAAATAGAAAAGGCACAATGCCGACATAAGAACAGGAAGACTGACCCTTCTTACTGTCTATGTTTTGAACCATTCCTGTGACACTAGTTGTAGATTCCGATGCTTCACTTCAGGTATACTGTATCCCTTGGACCTTCTTATTGCCGATGAAACACCGAAATTGCATCGGAATTGAATACGAAATGCACAATGCCGACTTAAGTACAAGAAGACTGACCGTTCTTACTGACTGTGTTTTGAACCATTCCTGTGACACCACTTATTGATTCCGATGCTTCGCTTCAGGCTTACTGTATCCCTCTTACCTTCTTATTGACGATGAAACACAGAAATTCCATCGGAATTAAATAGAAAAGGCACAATGCCGACTTAAGTACAAGAAGACTGACTCTTCCTACTGGCTATGTCTTGAACCATTCCTGTGACACTAGTTATAGATTCTGATGCTTCACTTCAGGTTTACTGTATCCCTCTGACCTTCTTATTGTCGATGAAACACAGAAATTGCATCGGAATTAAATACAAGAGGCACAATGCCGACTCAAGTACAAGAAGACTGACTTTTCCCACGGTCTATGTTTTGAACCATTCCTGTGACACTAGTTATAGATTCCGATGCTTCACTTCAGGTTTACTGTATCCCTCTGACCTTCTTATTGACGATGAAACACAGAAATTGCATCGGAATTAAATACAAAAGGGACAATGCTGACTTAAGTACAAGAAGATTGACTCTTCTTACTGACTATGTTGTGATCATTTCCTGTGAGACCAGTTTTTGATTCCGATGCTTCATTATACGTTTACTGTATCCCTTGGACCTTCGTATTGACGATGAAACACAGAAATTGCATCGGAATTAAATACTAAGGGCACAATGCCTACTTAAGCACAAGAAGACTGACTCTTCTTACTGTCTATCTTTTAACCATTCCTGTGACACTAGTTATAGATTCCGATGCTTCACTTCAGATTTACTGTAACCCTCTGACCTTCTTATTGACGATGAAACACAGAAATTGCGTCGGAATTAAATAGAAAAGGCACAATGCTGACTTAAGTACAAGTAGACTGCCTCTTCTTACTGTCTATGTTTTGAACCATTCCTGTGACACTAGTTATAGATTCTGATGCTTCACTTCAGGTTTACTGTATCCCTCTGACCTTCTTATTGACGATGAAACACAGAGATTTCATCGGAATTAAATACAAAAGGCACAATGCCGACTTAAGTACATGTAGACTGACTCTTCCTACTGTCTATGTTTTGAACCATTCCTGTGGCACTAGTTATAGGTTCCGATGATTCACTTCAGGTTTACTGTATCCCTCTGACCTTCTTATTGACGATGAAACACAGAAATTACATCGGAATTAAATAGAAAAACAACAATGGAAACTTAAGTACAAGAAGAATGACACTTCCTACTGTCTATGTTTTGAACCATTAATGTGACACTAGTTATAGATTCCGAGTCTTCACTCCAGGTTTACTGTATCCCTCTGACCATCTTATTGACGATGAAACTCAGATATTGCATCGGAAATAAATACAAAAGGCACAATGCCGACTCAAGTACAAGTAGACTGACTCTTCTTACTGTCTATGTTTTGAATCATTCCTGTGTCACTAGTTATAGATTCCGATGCTTCACATCAGGTTTACTGTATCCCTCTGACATTCTTATTGACGATGAAACACAGAAATTGCATCGGAATTAAATACAAAAGCCACAATGCCGACTTAAGTACATGTAGACTGACTCTTCCTACTGTCTATGTTTTGAACCTTTCCTGTGACACTAGTTATAGATTCCGATGATTCACTTCAGGTTTACTGTATCACTCTGACCTTCTTATTGACGCTGAAACACAGAAATTGCATCGGAAGTAAATAGAAAAGGCACAATGCCGACTTAAGTACAAGAAGAATGACTCTTACTGCTGTCTATGTTTTGGACCATTCCTGTGACACTAGTTATAGATTCTGATGCTTCACTTCAGGTTTACTGTATCCCTCTGACCTTCTTATTGACGAAGAAACACAGAAACTGCATTGGAATTAAATACAAAAGGCACAATGCCGACTTAAGTACATGTAGACTGTATCTTCTTATTGTCTATGATTTGAACCAATCCTGTGACACTACTTATAGATTCCGATGATTCACATCAGGTTTACTCTATCCCTTGGTCTTTCTTATTGACGACAAAACACAGAAATTGCATCGGAATTAAATAGAAAGGCACAATGCCAACTTAAGTACAAGAAGACTGACTCTTCCTAATGTCGACGTTTTAAACCAGTCCTGTGACACTAGTTATTGATTCCGCTGCTTCACTTCAGGTTTACTGTATCCCTCTGGCCTCCTTATTGACGATGAAACACAGAAATTGCATCGGAATTAGATACAAAAAGCACAATGCCCACTTAAGTACAACAGGACTGACTCTGCTTGCTGTCTATGTTTTGAAACATTCCTGTAACACTAGTTATAGATTCCGATGCTTCACTTCAGATTTACTGTATCCCTTGGACCTTCTTATTCACGACGAAACACAGAAATTGCATCGGAATTTAATTGAAAAGGCACAATGCCTTTAGTTACAAGATGACTGACTCTTCTTACTGTCTATGATTTGAACTATTCCTGTGACACTAGTTATAGATTCCGATGCTTCACTTCAGGTTTACTGTATCCCTTGGACCTTCTTATTGACGATGAATCACAGAAATTGCATCGGAATTTAATAGAAAAGGCACAATGCCGACTTATGTACAAGAAGACTGACTCATCTTACTGTCTATGTTTTGAACCTTTCCTGTGACACCACTTATAGATTCCGATGCTTCGCTTCAATTTTACTGTATCCTTCTGGCCCTCTTATTGACGATGAAACACAAAAATTGCATCGGAATTAAATGCAAAAGGCACAATGTCGACTTAAGTACAAGAAGACTGACACTTCTTACTGTCTATGTTTTGAACCTTTCCTGTGACACTAGTTATAGATTCCGATGATTCACTTCAGGTTTACTGTATCACTCTGACCTTCTTATTGACGCTGAAACACAGAAATTGCATCGGAAGTAAATAGAAAAGGCACAATGCCGACTTAAGTACAAGAAGAATGACTCTTACTGCTGTCTATGTTTTGGACCATTCCTGTGACACTAGTTATAGATTCTGATGCTTCACTTCAGGTTTACTGTATCCCTCTGACATTCTTATTGACGATGAAACACAGAAATTGCATCGGAATTAAATACAAAAGGCACAATGCCGACTTAAGTACATGTAGACTGACTCTTCCTACTGTCTATGTTTTGAACCTTTCCTGTGACACTAGTTATAGATTCTGATGCTTCACTTCAGGTTTACTGTATCCCTTGGACCTTCTTATTGACGATGAAACACAGAAATTGCATCGGAATTAATTACAAAAGGCACAATGCCGACTCAAATACAAGTTGACTGGCTCTTTTTGCTCTCTATGTTTTGAACATTTCCTGTGAGACAGGTTTTAGATTCCGATGCTTCACTATAGCTTTACTGCATCCCTTGGACCTTCATATTGACGATGAAACACAGAAATCGCATCGGAATTAAATAGAAAAGGCACAATGCCGACTTAAGAACAGGAAGACTGACTCTTCTTACTGTCTATGTATTGAACCATTCCTGTGACACTAGTTATAGATTCCGATGATTCACTTCAGGTTTACTGTATCCCTTGGACCTTCTTATTGCTGATGAGACACCGAAATTGCATCGGAATTGAATACGAAATGCACAATGCCGACTTAAGTACAAGAAGACTGACCGTTCTTACTGACTATGTTTTGAACCATTCCTGTGACACCACTTATTGATTCCGATGCTTCACTTCCGGTTTACTGTATCCCTCTTACCCTCTTATTGACGATGAAACACAGAAATTCCATCGGAATTAAATAGAAAAGGCACAATGCCGACTTATGTACAAGAAGACTGACTCTTCCTACTGGCTATGTCTTGAACCATTCCTGTGACACTAGTTATAGATTCTGATGCTTCACTCCAGGTTTACTGTATCCCTCTGACCTTCTTATTGACGATGAAACACTGAAATTGCATCGAAAATAAATACAAAAGGCACATTGCCGACTTAAGTACAAGTAGACAGATTCTTCTTACTGTCTATGCTTTGAACCATTCCAGTGACACTAGTTATAGATTCTGATACTTCACTGCAGGTTTACTGTCTCCCTCTGACCTTCTTATTGACGACGAAACACAGAAATTGCATCGGAATTAAATAGAAAAGGCACAATGCCGACTTAAGTACAATAAGTCTGACTCTTCCTACTGTCTATGTTTTGAACCATCCCTGTGACACTAGTTATAGATTCCGATGCTTCACTTCAGGTTTACTATATCTCTCTGACCTTCTTATTGACGATAAAACACAGAAATTGCATCGGAATTAAATAGAAAAGGCACAATGCCGACTTAAGTAGAAGAAGACTGACTCTTCTTACTGACTATGGTTTGAACCATTCCTGTGTCACTAGTTATAGATTCCGATGCTTCACTTTAGGTTTACTGTGTCCCTTGGACCTTCTTATTGACGATGAAACACAGAAATTGCATCGGAAATAAATACAAAAGGCACAATGACGACTTAAGTACAAGAAGACTGACTCTTCTTACTGACTATGTTTTTAACCATTCCTGTGACAGTAGTTATGGATTCCGATGCCTCATTTCAGGTTTACTGTATCCCTTGGATCTTCTTATTGATAACGAAACACAGAAATTGCATCGGAATTAAATAGAAAAGCCACAAAACCGACTTAAGTACAAGGAGACGGACTCTTCCTAATGTCTGTGTTTTGAACCATTCCTGTGTCACTAGTTAAAGATTCCGATGCCTCACTTCAGGTTTACTGTATCCCTCTGACCTTCTTATTGACGATGAAACACAGATAGTGCATCAGAATTAAATAGAAAAGGCACAATGCCGACTTAAGTACAAGAAGACTGACTCTTCTTACTGACTATGTTTTGAACCATTCCTGTAACACTAGTTATAGACTCCGATGCTTCACTTCAGGTGTACTGTATCCCTCTGACCTTCTTATTGATGATGAAACACAGAAATTGCATCGGAATTAAATAGAAAAGGCACAATGCAGACTTAAGTACAAGAAGACTAACTCTTTTTACTGACTATGGTTTGGACCATTCCTGTGACACTAGTTATAAACTCCGATGCTTCACTTCAGGTTTACTGTATCCCTCTGACCTTCTTATTGATGATGATACGCAGAAATTGCATCGGAATTAAATACAAAAGGCACATTGCCGACTCAAGTACAAGAAGACTGACTCTTCCTACTGTCAATGTTTTGAACCATTCCTGTGACACTAGTTATAGATTCTGATGCTTCACTTCAGGTTTACCGTATCCCTCTGACCTTCTTATCGGCGATGAAACACAGAAATTGCATCGGAATTAAATAGAAGAGGCACAATGCCGACTTAAGTACAAGAAGACTTTACTCTTCTTACTGTCTATGATTTGAACCATTCCTGTGACACTAGTTATAGATTCCGATGCTTCACTTCAGGTGTACTGTATCCCTTGGACCTTCGTATTGACGATGAAACACAGAAATTGCATCGGAATTAAATACAAAAGGCACAATGCCAACTTAAGTACAAGTAGACAGATTCTTCTTACAGTCTATGTCTGAACCATTCCTATGACACAATTTATAGATTCTGATACTTCACTTCAGGTTTACTGTATCCCTTGGACCTTCTTATTGACGTTATAACACCGAAATTGCATCGGAATTAAATACGAAAGGCACAATGCCGACTTAAGTACAAGAAGACTGACTATTCTTACTGTCTATGTTTTGAACCGAACCTGTGACACTAGTTATAGTTTTCGATGCTTCACTTCAGGTTTACTGTGTCACTTGGACCTCGTTATTGACGATGAAACACCGAAATTGCATCGGAATTAAATACGAAAGGCACAATGCCGACTTAAGTACAAGAAGACTGTCTCTTCTTACTGTCTATGTTTTGAATCATTCCTGTGACACTAGTTATAGATTCCGATGCTTCACTTCAGGTTTACTGTATCCCTTGGACCTTCTTATTGACGATGAAACACAGAAATTGCATCGGAATTAAATACAAAAAGCACAATGCCAACTTATGTACAAGAAGACTGACTCTTCTTACTGTCTATTTTTTAACCATTCCTGTGACATTAATTATAGATTCCGATGCTTCACTTCAGGTTTACTGTATCCCTCTGACCTTCTTATTGACGATGAAACACATAAATTGCATCGGAATTAATTACAAAAGGCACAATGTCGACTCAAATACAAGTTGACTGACTCTTTTTGGTCTCTACGTTTTGAACATTTCCTGTGAGACAGGTTTTAGATTCCGATGCTTCACTATAGCTTTACTGCATCCCTTGGACCTTCTTATTGACGATGAAACACAGAAATCGCATCGGAATTAAATAGAAAAGGCACAATGCCGACTTAAGAACAGGAAGACTGACTCTTCTTACTGTCTATGTATTGAACCATTCCTGTGACACTAGTTATAGATTCCGATGATTCACTTCAGGTTTACTGTATCCCTTGGACCTTCTTATTGCCGATGAGACACCGAAATTGCATCGGAATTGAATACGAAAAGCACAATGCCGACTTTAGTACAAGAAGACTGACCGTTCTTACTGACTATGTTTTGAACCATTCCTGTGACACCACTTATTGATTCCGATGCTTCACTTCCGGTTTACTGTATCCCTCTTACCCTCTTATTGACGATGAAACACAGAAATTCCATCGGAATTTAATAGAAAAGGCACAATGCCGACTTATGTACAAGAAGACTGACTCTTCCTACTGGCTATGTCTTGAACCATTCCAGTGACACTAGTTATAGATTCTGATGCTTCACTTCAGGTTTACTGTATCCCTCTGACCTTCTTATTGACGATGAAACACAGAAATTGCATCGGAATGAAATACAAAAGGCACAATGCCGACTCAAGTACAAGAAGACTGACTTTTCCCACTGTCTATGTTTTGAACCATTCCTGTGACACTAGTTATAGATTCTGATGCTTCACTTCAGATTTCCTGTATCCCTCTGACCCTCTTATTGACGATGAAACACAAAAATTGCATCGGAATTATATAGAAGAGGCACAATGCAGACTTAAATACAAGAAGACTGACTCTTCTTACTGTCTATGATTTGAACCATTCCTGTGACACTAGTTATAGATTCCGATGCTTCACTTCAGGTGTACTGTATCCCTTGGACCTTCTTATTGACGATGAAACACAGAAATTGCATCGAAAATAAATACAAAAAGGCACATTGCCGACTTAAGTACAAGTAGACAGATTCTTCTTACTGTCTATGCTTTGAACCATTCCTGTGACACTAGTTATAGATTCTGATACTTCACTTCAGGTTTACTGTCTCCCTCTGACCTTCTTATTGACGACGAAACACAGAAATTGCATCGGAATTAAATAGAAAAGGCACAATGCCGACTTAAGTACAAGAAGTCTGACTCTTCCTACTGTCTATGTTTTGAACCATCCCTGTGACACTAGTTATAGATTCCGATGCCTCACTTCAGGTTTACTATATCTCTCTGACCTTCTTATTGACGATAAAACACAGAAATTGCATCGGAATTAAATAGAAAAGGCACAATGCCGACGTAAGTAGAAGAAGACTGACTCTTCTTACTGACTATGGTTTGAACCATTCCTGTGTCACTAGTTATAGATTCCGATGCTTCACTTTAGGTTTACTGTGTCCCTTGGACCATCTTATTGACGATGAAACACAGAAATTGCATCGGAAATAAATACAAAAGGCACAAAGACGACTTAAGTACAAGAAGACTGACTCTTCTTACTGACTATGTTTTTAACCATTCCAGTGACAGTAGTTATGGATTCCGATGCCTCATTTCAGGTTTACTGTATCCCTTGGATCTTCTTATTGATAACGAAACACAGAAATTGCATCGGAATTAAATAGAAAAGGCACAATGCCGACTTAAGTAAAAGGAGACGGACTCTTCCTAATGTCTGTGTTTTGAACCATTCCTGTGTCACTAGTCACAGATTCCGATGCCTCACTTCAGGTTTACTGTATCCCTCTGACCTTCTTATTGACGATGAAACACAGATAGTGCATCAGAATTAAATAGAAAAGGCACAATGCCGACTTAAGTACAAGAAGACTGACTCTTCTTACTGACTATGTTTTGAACCATTCCTGTAACACTAGTTATAGACTCCGATGCTTCACTTCAGGTGTACTGTATCCCTCTGACCTTCTTATTGATGATGAAACACAGAAATTGCATCGGAATTAAATAGAAAAGGCACAATGCAGACTTAAGTACAAGAAGACTAACTCTTTTTACTGACTATGTTTTGGACCATTCCTGTGACACTAGTTATAAACTCCGATGCTTCACTTCAGGTTTACTGTATCCCTCTGACCTTCTTATTGATGATGATACACAGAAATTGCATCGGAATTAAATAGAAAAGGCACAATGCCGACTTAAGTATATGAAGACTGACTCTTCCTACTGGATATGTTTTGAACCATTCCTGTGACACTAGTTATAGATTCCGATACTTCATTTCAGGTTTACTGTATCCCTCTGACCTTCTTATTAACGATGAGACACAGAAATTGCATCGGAACTAAATACAAAAGGCACATTGCCGACACAAGTACAAGAAGACTGACTCTTCCTACTGTCAATGTTTTGAACCATTCCTGTGACACTAGTTATAGATTCCGATGCTTCACTTCAGGTGTACTGTATCCCTTGGACCTTCGTATTGACGATGAAACACAGAAATTACATCGGAATTAAATACAAAAGGCACAATGCCGACTTAAGTACAAGAAGACTGACTCTTCCGATTGTCTATGTTTTATACCATTCCTGCGACACTAGTTATAGATTCCGATGCTTCACTTCAGGTTTACTGTATCCCTCTGACCTTCTTATTGACGATGAAACACAGAAATTGCATCGGAATTAAATAGAAAAGGCACAATGCCGGCTTAAGTACAGGAAAACTGACTCATCTTAGTGCCTATGCTTTGAACCATTCCTGTGACACTAGTTATAGATTCCAATGCTTCACTTCAGGTGTACTGCATCCCTTGGACCTTCTTATTGTCGATGAAACACAGAAATTGCAACGGAATTAAATAGATAAGGCACAATGCCGACTTAAGTATATGAAGACTGACTCTTCCTACTGGATATGTTTTGAACCATTCCTGTGACACTAGTTATAGATTCCGATACTTCACTTCAGGTTTACTGTATCCCTCTGACCTTCTTATTAACGATGAGACACAGAAATTGCATCGGAACTAAATACAAAAGGCACATTGCCGACACAAGTACAAGAAGACTGACTCTTCCTACTGTCAATGTTTTGAACCATTCCTGTGACACTAGTTATAGATTCCGATGCTTCACTTCAGGTGTACTGTATCCCTTGGACCTTCGTATTGACGATGAAACACAGAAATTACATCGGAATTAAATACAAAGGGCACAATGCCGACTTCAGTACAAGAAGACTGGCTCTTCCTACTGTCTATGTTTGGAACCATTCCTGTCACACTAGTTATACATACAGATGCTTCACGTCTGGTTTACTGTATCCCTCTGACCTTCCTATTGACGGTTAAACACAGAAATTGCATCGGAATTAAACAGAAAAGGCACAATGCCGACTTAAGTACAAGAAGACTGACTCTTCTTACTGTCTATGTCTTGAACCATTCCTGTGACACTAGTTATAGATTCCGATGCCTCACTTCAGATTTACTGTATCCCTTGGACCTTCTTATTGACGATGAAACACAGAAATTGCATCGGAATTAAATACAAAAGGCACAATGCCGACTCAAGTACAAGAAGACTGACTCTTAACACTATCTATGTTTTGAACAATTCCTGTGACACTAGTTATAGATTCTGATGCTTCACTTCAGGTTTACTGTATCCCTCTGACCTTCTTATTGACGATGAAACACAAAAACTGCATCGGAATAAAATAGAAAAGGCACAATGCCGACTTAAATACAAGAAGACTGACTCTTCCTACTTTCTATGATTTGAACCATTCCTGTGACACTAGTTATAGATTCCGATGCTTCACTTCAGGTTTACTATATCTCTCTGACCTTCTTAATGACGATAAAACACAGAAATTGCATCGGAATTAAATAGAAAAGGCACAATGCAGACTTAAGTACGAGAAGACTGACTCTTCTTACTGACTATGTTTCTAACCATTCCTGTGACAGTAGTTATGGATTCCGATGCCTCACTTCAGGTTTGCTGTATCCCTTGGATCTTCTTATTGATAACGAAACACAGAAATTGCATCGGAATTAAATAGAAAAGGCACAATGCCGACTTAAGTACAAGAAGACGGACTCTTCCTAATGTCTATGTTTTGAACCATTCCTGTGTCACTAGTTATAGATTACGATGCTTCACTTCAGGTTTACTGTACTCCTCTGACCTCCTTATTGACGATGAAACACAGATAGTGCATCAGAAGTAAATAGAAAAGGCACAATGCCGACTTATGTACAAGAAAACTGACTCTTCTTACTGACTATGCTTTGAACCATTCCTGTAACACTAGTTATAGACTCTGATGCTTCACTTCTGGTTTACTGTATCCCTCTGACCTACTTATTGATGATGAAACACAGAAATTGCATCGGAATTAAATAGAAAAGGCACAATGCAGACTTAAGTACAAGAAGACTGACTCTTCTTACTGACTATGTTTTTAACCATTCCTGTGACAGTAGTTATAAACTCCGATGCTTCACTTCAGGTTTACTGTATCCCTCTGACCTTCTAATTGATGATGAAACACAGAAATTGCATCGGAATTAAATAGAAAAGGCACAATGCCGACTTAAGTATATGAAGACTGACTCTTCCTACTGAATTTGTTTGAACCATTCCTGTGACACTAGTTATAGATTCCGATGCTTCACTTCAGGTTTACTGTATCCCTCTGACCTTCTTATTGACGATGAGACACAGAAATTGCATCGGAATTAAATACAAAAGGCACAATGCCGACTCAAGTACAAGAAGACTGACTCTTCCTACTCTCTATGTTTTGAACCATTCCTGTGACACTAGATATAGATTCTGATGCTTCACTTCAGGTTTACCGTATCCCTCTGACCTTCTTATCGACGATGAAACACAGAAATTGCATCGGAATTAAATAGAAGAGGCACAATGCCGACTTAAGTACAAGAAGACTTTACTCTTCTTACTGTCTATGATTTGAACCATTCCTGTGACACTAGTTATAGATTCCGATGCTTCACTTCAGGTGTACTGTATCCCTTGGACCTTCGTATTGACGATGAAACACAGAAATTGCATCGGAATTAAATACAAAAGGCACAATGCCGACTTAAGTACAAGAAGTCTGACTCTTCCTACTGTCTATGTTTTGAACCATCCCTGTGACACTAGTTATAGATTCCGATGCCTCACTTCAGGTTTACTATATCTCTCTGACCTTCTTATTGACGATAAAACACAGAAATTGCATCGGAATTAAATAGAAAAGGCACAATGCCGACGTAAGTAGAAGAAGACTGACTCTTCTTACTGACTATGGTTTGAACCATTCCTGTGTCACTAGTTATAGATTCCGATGCTTCACTTTAGGTTTACTGTGTCCCTTGGACCTTCTTATTGACGATGAAACACAGAAATTGCATCGGAAATAAATACAAAAGGCACAAAGACGACTTAAGTACAAGAAGACTGACTCTTCTTACTGACTATGATTTTAACCATTCCTGTGACAGTAGTTATGGATTCCGATGCCTCATTTCAGGTTTACTGTATCCCTTGGATCTTCTTATTGATAACGAAACACAGAAATTGCATCGGAATTAAATAGAAAAGGCACAATGCCGACTTAAGTAAAAGGAGACGGACTCTTCCTAATGTCTGTGTTTTGAACCATTCCTGTGTCACTAGTTACAGATTCCGATGCCTCACTTCAGGTTTACTGTATCCCTCTGACCTTCTTATTGACGATGAAACACAGATAGTGCATCAGAATTAAATAGAAAAGGCACAATGCCGACTTAAGTACAAGAAGACTGACTCTTCTTACTGACTATGTTTTGAACCATTCCTGTAACACTAGTTATAGACTCCGATGCTTCACTTCAGGTGTACTGTATCCCTCTGACCTTCTTATTGATGATGAAACACAGAAATTGCATCGGAATTAAATAGAAAAGGCACAATGCAGACTTAAGTACAAGAAGACTAACTCTTTTTACTGACTATGTTTTGGACCATTCCTGTGACACTAGTTATAAACTCCGATGCTTCACTTCAGGTTTACTGTATCCCTCTGACCTTCTTATTGATGATGATACACAGAAATTGCATCGGAATTAAATAGAAAAGGCACAATGCCGACTTAAGTATATGAAGACTGACTCTTCCTACTGGATATGTTTTGAACCATTCCTGTGACACTAGTTATAGATTCCGATACTTCACTTCAGGTTTACTGTATCCCTCTGACCTTCTTATTAACGATGAGACACAGAAATTGCATCGGAACTAAATACAAAAGGCACATTGCCGACACAAGTACAAGAAGACTGACTCTTCCTACTGTCAATGTTTTGAACCATTCCTGTGACACTAGTTATAGATTCCGATGCTTCACTTCAGGTGTACTGTATCCCTTGGACCTTCGTATTGACGATGAAACACAGAAATTACATCGGAATTAAATACAAAAGGCACAATGCCGACTTAAGTACAAGAAGACTGACTCTTCCGATTGTCTATGTTTTATACCATTCCTGCGACACTAGTTATAGATTCCGATGCTTCACTTCAGGTTTACTGTATCCCTCTGACCTTCTTATTGACGATGAAACACAGAAATTGCATCGGAATTAAATAGAAAAGGCACAATGCCGGCTTAAGTACAGGAAAACTGACTCATCTTAGTGCCTATGCTTTGAACCATTCCTGTGACACTAGTTATAGATTCCAATGCTTCACTTCAGGTGTACTGCATCCCTTGGACCTTCTTATTGTCGATGAAACACAGAAATTGCATCGGAATTAAATAGATAAGGCACAATGCCGACTTAAGTATATGAAGACTGACTCTTCCTACTGGATATGTTTTGAACCATTCCTGTGACACTAGTTATAGATTCCGATACTTCACTTCAGGTTTACTGTATCCCTCTGACCTTCTTATTAACGATGAGACACAGAAATTGCATCGGAACTAAATACAAAAGACACATTGCCGACACAAGTACAAGAAGACTGACTCTTCCTACTGTCAATGTTTTGAACCATTCCTGTGACACTAGTTATAGATTCCGATGCTTCACTTCAGGTGTACTGTATCCCTTGGACCTTCGTATTGACGATGAAACACAGAAATTACATCGGAATTAAATACAAAAGGCACAATGCCGACTTCAGTACAAGAAGACTGGCTCTTCCTACTGTCTATGTTTGGAACCATTCCTGTCACACTAGTTATACATACAGATGCTTCACGTCTGGTTTACTGTATCCCTCTGACCTTCCTATTGACGGTTAAACACAGAAATTGCATCGGAATTAAACAGAAAAAGCACAATGCCGACTTAAGTACAAGAAGACTGACTCTTCTTACTGTCTATGTCTTGAACCATTCCTGTGACACTAGTTATAGATTCCGATGCCTCACTTCAGATTTACTGTATCCCTTGGACCTTCTTATTGACGATGAAACACAGAAATTGCATCGGAATTAAATACAAAAGGCACAATGCCGACTCAAGTACAAGAAGACTGACTCTTAACACTATCTATGTTTTGAACCATTCCTGTGACACTAGTTATAGATTCTGATGCTTCACTTCAGGTTTACTGTATCCCTCTGACCTTCTTATTGACGATGAAACACAAAAACTGCATCGGAATAAAATAGAAAAGGCACAATGCCGACTTAAATACAAGAAGACTGACTCTTCTTACTTTCTATGATTTGAACCATTCCTGTGACACTAGTTATAGATTCCGATGCTTCACTTCAGGTTTACTATATCTCTCTGACCTTCTTAATGACGATAAAACACAGAAATTGCATCGGAATTAAATAGAAAAGGCACAATGCAGACTTAAGTACGAGAAGACTGACTCTTCTTACTGACTATGTTTCTAACCATTCCTGTGACAGTAGTTATGGATTCCGATGCCTCACTTCAGGTTTGCTGTATCCCTTGGATCTTCTTATTGATAACGAAACACAGAAATTGCATCGGAATTAAATAGAAAAGGCACAATGCCGACTTAAGTACAAGAAGACGGACTCTTCCTAATGTCTATGTTTTGAACCATTCCTGTGTCACTAGTTATAGATTCCGATGCTTCACTTCAGGTTTACTGTACTCCTCTGACCTCCTTATTGACGATGAAACACAGATAGTGCATCAGAAGTAAATAGAAAAGGCACAATGCCGACTTATGTACAAGAAAACTGACTCTTCTTACTGACTATGCTTTGAACCATTCCTGTAACACTAGTTATAGACTCCGATGCTTCACTTCAGGTTTACTGTATCCCTCTGACCTACTTATTGATGATGAAACACAGAAATTGCATCGGAATTAAATAGAAAAGGCACAATGCAGACTTAAGTACAAGAAGACTGACTCTTCTTACTGACTATGTTTTTAACCATTCCTGTGACAGTAGTTATAAACTCCGATGCTTCACTTCAGGTTTACTGTATCCCTCTGACCTTCTAATTGATGATGAAACACAGAAATTGCATCGGAATTAAATAGAAAAGGCACAATGCCGACTTAAGTATATGAAGACTGACTCTTCCTACTGAATTTGTTTGAACCATTCCTGTGACACTAGTTATAGATTCCGATGCTTCACTTCAGGTTTACTGTATCCCTCTGACCTTCTTATTGACGATGAGACACAGAAATTGCATCGGAATTAAATAGAAAAGGCACAATGCCGACTTAAGTATATGAAGACTGACTCTTCCTACTGAATTTGTTTGAACCATTCCTGTGACACTAGTTATGGATTCCGATGCCTCACTTCAGGTTTGCTGTATCCCTTGGATCTTCTTATTGATAACGAAACACAGAAATTGCATCGGAATTAAATAGAAAAGGCACAATGCCGACTTAAGTACAAGAAGACGGACTCTTCCTACTCTCTATGTTTCGAACCATTCCTGTGACACTAGATATAGATTCTGATGCTTCACTTCAGGTTTACCGTATCCCTCTGACCTTCTTATCGACGATGAAACACAGAAATTGCATCGGAATTAAATAGAAGAGGCACAATGCCGACTTAAGTACAAGAAGACTTTACTCTTCTTACTGTCTATGATTTGAACCATTCCTGTGACACTAGTTATAGATTCCGATGCTTCACTTCAGGTGTACTGTATCCCTTGGACCTTCGTATTGACGATGAAACACAGAAATTGCAGCGGAATTAAATACAAAAGGCACAATGCCGCCTTAAGTACAAGAAGACTGACTCTTCTTACTGACTATGATTTGAACCATTCCTGTGACACTAGTTATAGACTCCGATGATTCACTTCAGGTTTACTGTATCCCTCTGACCTTCTTATTGACGATGAAACACAGATATTGCATCGGAATTAAATAGAAAAGGCAAAATGCCGACTTAAGTACAAGAAGACTGACTCTTCTTACTGACTATGCTTTGAACCATTCCTGTTACACTAGTTATAGACTCCGATGCTTCACTTAAGGTTTACTGTATCCCTCTGACCTTCATATTGATGATGAAACACAGAATTTGCATCAGAATTAAGTAGAAATGGCACAATGCCAACTTAAGTACAAGAAGACTGACTCTACTTACTGTCTATGTTTTGAACCGAATCTGTGACACTAGTTATAGATTCCGATGCTTCACTTCAGGTGTACTGCATCCCTTGGACCTTCTTATTGACGATGAAACACAGAAATTGCATCGGAATTAAATACAAAAGGCACATGGCCTACTTAAGTACAAGAAGACTGACTCTTCTTACTGTCTATGCTTTTAACCATTCCTGTGACACTAGTTATTGATTCCGATGCTTCCCTTCAGGTTTACTGTATCCCTCTGACCTTATTGATGATGAAACACAGAAATTGCATCGGAATTAAATACAGAAGGCACAATGCCGGCTTAAGTACAAGAAGACTGACTCTTCTTACTGACTATGTTTTGAACCATTCCTGTGACACTAGTTACGGATTCCGATGCCTAACTTCAGGTTTACTGTATCCCTTGGACCTTCTTATTGATAATGAAACACAGAAATTGCATCGGAATTATATAGACGAGGCACAATGCCGACTTAAGTACATGAAGACTGAGTTTTCCTACTGTCTATGTTTTGAACCATTCCTGTGACACTAGTTATAGATTCCGATGCTTCACTTCAGGTTTACTGTATCCCTCTGACCTTCGTATCGACGATGAAACACAGATATTGCATCGGAATAAAATAGAAAAGGCACAATGCCGACTTAAGTACAAGAAGACTGACTCTTCTTACTGACTATGATTTGAACCATTCCTGTGACACTAGTTATAGACTTCGATGATTCACTTCAGGTTTACTGTATCCCTCTGACCTTCTTATTGGTGATGAAACACAGAAATTGCATCGGAATTAAATAGAAAAGGCACAATGCCGACTTAAGTACAAGAAGACTGACTCTTCTTGCTGACTATGATTTGAACCATTCCTGTGACACTAGTTATAGACTCCGATGCTTCACTTCAGGTTTACTGTATCCCTCTGTCCTTCTTATTGACGATGAAACATAGAAATTGCATCGGAATTAAATGGAAAAGGCACAATGCCGACTTAAGTACAAGAAGACTGGCTTTTCCTACTGTTAATGTTTTGAACCATTCCTGTGACATTAGTTATAGATTCCGACGCTTCACTTTAGGTTTACTGTATCCCTCTGACCTTCTTATTGTCGATGAAAATCAGAAATTGCATCGGAATTAAATACAAAACGCACAATGCCGGCTGAAGTACAAGAAGACTGACTCTTCTTGCTGACTATGATTTGAACCATTCCTGTGACACTAGTTATAGACTCCGATGCTTCACTTCAGGTTTACTGTATCCCTCTGTCCTTCTTATTGACGATGAAACATAGAAATTGCATCGGAATTAAATGGAAAAGGCACAATGCCGACTTAAGTACAAGAAGACTGGCTTTTCCTACTGTTAATGTTTTGAACCATTCCTGTGACATTAGTTATAGATTCCGACGCTTCACTTTAGGTTTACTGTATCCCTCTGACCTTCTTATTGTCGATGAAAATCAGAAATTGCATCGGAATTAAATACAAAACGCACAATGCCGGCTGAAGTACAAGAAGACTTACTCTTTCTACTGTCTATGATTTGAACCATTTCTGTGACACTAGTTATAGATTCCGATGCTTCACTTCAGGTTTACTGTATACCTCTGACCTTCATATTGACGATGAAACACCGAAATTGCATCGGAATTAAATAGAAAAGGCACAATGCCGACATAAGTACAAGAAGACTGACTCTTCTTACTGTCTATGATTTGAACCATTCCTGTGACACTAGTTATAGATTCCGATATTTCACTTCAGGTGCACTGTATGCCTCTGACCTTCTTATTGACGATGAAACACAGAAATTGCATCGGAATTAAATACAAAAGGCACAATGCCGACTTAAGTTCAAGTAGACTTACTCTTGTTACTGTCTATGTTTTAACCATTCCTGTGACTCTAGTTATAGATTATGATGCTTCACTTCAGGTTTACTGTATCCCTCTGACCCCCTTATTGACGATGAAACACAGAAAATACATCGGAATTAAATACAAAAGGCACAATGACGACTTAAGTACAAGAAGACTGACTCTTCTTACTGACTATGTTTTGAACAATTCCTGTGACACAACTTATAGATTCCGATGTTTCACCTCAGGTTTACTGTATCCCTCTGACCTTCTTATTGACAATGAAACACAGAAATTGCATCGGAATTAAATAGAAAAAGCACAATGCCGACTTAAGTACAAGAAGACTGACTCTTCTTACTGACTATGTTTTGAACAATTCCTGTGACACTACTTAAAGATTCCGATGCCTCACTTCAGGTTTACTGTATCCCTCTGCCCTTCTTATTGACGATGAAACACAGAAATTACTTCGGAATTAAATACAAAAGGCACAATGCCGACTTATGTACAAGAAGACTGACTCTTCCTACTATCTATGTTTTGAACCATTCCTGTGACACTAGTTATAGATTCCGATGCTTCACTTCAGGTTTACTGTATCCCTCTGTCCTTCTTATTGACGATGAAACATAGAAATTGCATCGGAATTAAATAGAAAAGGCACAATGCCGACTTAAGTACAAAAAGACTGACTCTTGCTACAGTCTATGTTTTGAACCATTCCTGTAACACTAGTTATAGATTGCGATGCATCACTTCAGGTTTACTGTATCCCTCTGACCTTCTTCTTGACGATGAAAAACAGAAATTGCATCGGAATTGAAAACAAAACGCACAATGCCGGCTGAAGTACAAGAAGACTCACTCTTTCTACTGTCTATGTTCTGAACCATTCCTGTGACACTAATTATAGATTCCGATGCTTCACTTCAGGTTTACTGTATCCCTCTGACCTTCATATTGTTGATGAAACACAGAAATTGCATCGGAATTAAATATAAAAGGCACAATGCCGACATAAGTACAAGAAGACTAACTCTTCTTACTGTCTATGATTTGAACCATTCCTGTGACACTAGTTATAGATTCCGATGCTTCACTTCAGGTGCACTGTATACCTCCAACCTTCTTATTGACGATGAAACACAGAAATTGCATCGGAATTAAATACAAAAGGCACAATGCCGACTTAAGTACAAGTAGACTGACTCTTCTTACTGTCTATGATTTGAACCAATCCTGTGACTCTAGTTATAGATTATGATGATTCACTTCAGGTTTACTGTATCCCTCTGACCCTCTTATTGACGATGAAACACAGAAATTGCATCGGAATTAAATACAAAAGGCACAATGCCGACTTATGTACAAGAAGATTGACTCATCTTACTGACAATGTTTTGAACCATTACTGTGACACTAGTTATGGATTCCGATGCCTCCCTTCAGGTTTACTGTATCCCTCTGCCCTTCTTATTAACGATGAAACACAGATATTGCATCGGAATTAAATAGAAAAGGCACAATGCCGACTTAAGTACAAGAAGATTGACTCTTCTTACTGACTATGTTTTGAACCATTCCTGTGACACTAGTAATTGACTCCGATGCTTCACTTCAGGTTTACTGTATCCCTTGGACCTTCATATTGACGATGAAACACAGAAATTGCATCGGAATTAAATACAAAAGGCACAATGCCGACTTAAGTACAAGAAGACTGACTCTTCCTACTGTCTATTATTTGAACCATTCCTGTGACACTAGTTATAGATTCCGATGCTTCACTTCAGGTTTACTGTGTCCCTCTGACCTTCTTATCGACGATGAAACACAGAAATTGCATCGGAATTAAATAGAAGAGGCACAATGCCGACTTAAGTACAAGAAGACTTTACTCTTCTTACTGTCTATGATTTGAACCATTCCTGTGACACTAGTTATAGATTCCGATGCTTCACTTCAGGTGTACTGTATCCCTTGGACCTTCGTATTGACGATGAAACACAGAAATTGCATCGGAATTAAATACAAAAGGCACAATGCCAACTTAAGTACAAGTAGACAGATTCTTCTTACAGTCTATGTTTGAACCATTCCTGTGACACTAGTTTTAGATTCTGATACTTCACTTCAGGTTTACTGTATCCCATGGACCTTCTTATTGACGTTGAAACACCGACATTGCATCGGAATTAAATACGAAAGGCACAATGCCGACTTAAGTACGAGAAGACTGACTCTTTCTTACTGACTATGTTTTGAACCATTCCTGTGACTCCACTTTTAGATTCCGATGCTTCACTTCAGTTTTACTGTATACCTCTGACCTTCTTATGGACGATAAAACACAGAAATTGCATCGAAAATAAATAGAAAAGGTACAATGCCGACGTAAGTACAAGAAGACTGACTATTCTTACTGTCTATGTTGTGAACCATTCCTGTGACACTAGTTATAGAATCCGATGTGTCACTTCAGATGTACTGCATCCCTAGGACCTTCTTATTGATGATGAAACACAGAGATTGCATCGGAATTAAATAGAAAAGGCACAATGCCGACTTAAGTACAGGAAGACTGACTCTTCTCACTGCCTATGATTTGACCCATTCCTGTGACACTATTTATAGATTCCGATGCCACACTTCAGGTTTACTGTATCCCTCTGACCTTCTTATTGACGATGAAACACAGATATTGCATCGGAATTAAATAGAAAAGGCAAAATGCCGACTTAAGTACAAGAAGACTGACTCTTCTTACTGACTATGCTTTGAACCATTCCTGTTACACTAGTTATAGACTCCGATGCTTCACTTAAGGTTTACTGTATCCCTCTGACCTTCATATTGATGATGAAACACAGAATTTGCATCAGAATTAAGTAGAAATGGCACAATGCCAACTTAAGTACAAGAAGACTGACTCTACTTACTGTCTATGTTTTGAACCGAACCTGTGACACTAGTTATAGTTTCCGATGCTTCACTTCAGGTTACTGTGTCACTTGGACCTTCTTATTGACGATGAAACACCGAAATTGCATCGGAATTAAATACGAAAGGCACAATGCCAACTTAAGTACAAGTAGACAGATTCTTCTTACAGTCTATGTTTGAACCATTCCTGTGACACTAGTTTTAGATTCTGATACTTCACTTCAGGTTTACTGTATCCCTTGGACCTTCTTATTGACGTTGAAACACCGACATTGCATCGGAATTAAATACGAAAGGCACAATGCCGACTTAAGTACGAGAAGACTGACTCTTTCTTACTGACTATGTTTTGAACCATTCCTGTGATTCCACTTTTAGATTCCGATGCTTCACTTCAGTTTTACTGTATACCTCTGACCTTCTTATGGACGATAAAACACAGAAATTGCATCGAAAATAAATAGAAAAGGCACAATGTCGACTTAAGTACAAGAAGACTGACTCTTCCTACTGACTATGTTTTGAACCATTCCTGTGACACTAGTCATAGATTCCGATGCCTCACTTCAGGTTTACTGTGTCCCTTGGACCTTCATATTGACGATGAAACACAGAAATTGCATCGGAATTAAATACAAAAGGCACAATGCCGACTTAAGTACAAGAAGACTGACTCTTCCTACTGTCTATGTTTTGAACCATTCCTGTGACACTAGTTATAGATTCCGATGCTTCACTTCAGGTTTACTGTGTCATTCTGACCTTCTTATCGACGATGAAACACAGAAATTGCATCGGAATTAAATAGAAGAGGCACAATGCCGACTTAAGTACAAGAAGACTTTACTCTTCTTACTGTCTATGATTTGAACCATTCCTGTGACACTAGTTATAGATTCCGATGCTTCACTTCAGGTGTACTGTATCCCTTGGACCTTCGTATTGACGATGAAACACAGAAATTGCATCGGAATTAAATACAAAAGGCACAATGCCAACTTAAGTACAAGTAGACAGATTCTTCTTACAGTCTATGTTTGAACCATTCCTGTGACACTAGTTTTAGATTCTGATACTTCACTTCAGGTTTACTGTATCCCTTGGACCTTCTTATTGACGTTGAAACACCGACATTGCATCGGAATTAAATACGAAAGGCACAATGCCGACTTAAGTACGAGAAGACTGACTCTTTCTTACTGACTATGTTTTGAACCATTCCTGTGACTCCACTTTTAGATTCCGATGCTTCACTTCAGTTTTACTGTATACCTCTGACCTTCTTATGGACGATAAAACACAGAAATTGCATCGAAAATAAATAGAAAAGGTACAATGCCGACGTAAGTACAAGAAGACTGACTATTCTTACTGTCTATGTTGTGAACCATTCCTGTGACACTAGTTATAGAATCCGATGTGTCACTTCAGATGTACTGCATCCCTAGGACCTTCTTATTGATGATGAAACACAGAGATTGCATCGGAATTAAATAGAAAAGGCACAATGCCGACTTAAGTACAGGAAGACTGACTCTTCTCACTGCCTATGATTTGACCCATTCCTGTGACACTATTTATAGATTCCGATGCCACACTTCAGGTTTACTGTATCCCTCTGACCTTCTTATTGACGATGAAACACAGATATTGCATCGGAATTAAATAGAAAAGGCAAAATGCCGACTTAAGTACAAGAAGACTGACTCTTCTTACTGACTATGCTTTGAACCATTCCTGTTACACTAGTTATAGACTCCGATGCTTCACTTAAGGTTTACTGTATCCCTCTGACCTTCATATTGATGATGAAACACAGAATTTGCATCAGAATTAAGTAGAAATGGCACAATGCCAACTTAAGTACAAGAAGACTGACTCTACTTACTGTCTATGTTTTGAACCGAACCTGTGACACTAGTTATAGTTTCCGATGCTTCACTTCAGGTTACTGTGTCACTTGGACCTTCTTATTGACGATGAAACACCGAAATTGCATCGGAATTAAATACGAAAGGCACAATGCCAACTTAAGTACAAGTAGACAGATTCTTCTTACAGTCTATGTTTGAACCATTCCTGTGACACTAGTTTTAGATTCTGATACTTCACTTCAGGTTTACTGTATCCCTTGGACCTTCTTATTGACGTTGAAACACCGACATTGCATCGGAATTAAATACGAAAGGCACAATGCCGACTTAAGTACGAGAAGACTGACTCTTTCTTACTGACTATGTTTTGAACCATTCCTGTGACTCCACTTTTAGATTCCGATGCTTCACTTCAGTTTTACTGTATACCTCTGACCTTCTTATGGACGATAAAACACAGAAATTGCATCGAAAATAAATAGAAAAGGTACAATGCCGACGTAAGTACAAGAAGACTGACTATTCTTACTGTCTATGTTGTGAACCATTCCTGTGACACTAGTTATAGAATCCGATGTGTCACTTCAGATGTACTGTATCCCTTGGACCTTCTTATTGACGATGAAACACCGAAATTGCATCGGAATTAAATACGATAGGCACAATGTCGACTTAAGTACAAGAAGACTGACTCTTCCTACTGACTATGTTTTGAACCATTCCTGTGACACTACTCATAGATTCCGATGCCTCACTTCAGGTTTACTGTGTCCCTTGGACCTTCATATTGACGATGAAACACAGAAATTGCATCGGAATTAAATACAAATGGCACAATGCCGACTTAAGTACAAGAAGACTGACTCTTCCTACTGTCTATGTTTTGAACCATTCCTGTGACACTAGTTATAGATTCCGATGCTTCACTTCAGGTTTACTGTGTCCCTCTGACCTTCTTATCGACGATGAAACACAGAAATTGCATCGGAATTAAATAGAAGAGGCACAATGCCGACTTAAGTACAAGAAGACTTTACTCTTCTTACTGTCTATGATTTGAACCATTCCTGTGACACTAGTTATAGATTCCGATGCTTCACTTCAGGTGTACTGTATCCCTTGGACCTCCGTATTGACGATGAAACACAGAAATTGCATCGGAATTAAATACAAAAGGCACAATGCCAACTTAAGTACAAGTAGACAGATTCTTCTTACAGTCTATGTTTGAACCATTCCTGTGACACTAGTTTTAGATTCTGATACTTCACTTCAGGTTTACTGTATCCCTTGGACCTTCTTATTGACGTTGAAACACCGACATTGCATCGGAATTAAATACGAAAGGCACAATGCCGACTTAAGTACGAGAAGACTGACTCTTTCTTACTGACTATGTTTTGAACCATTCCTGTGACTCCACTTTTAGATTCCGATGCTTCACTTCAGTTTTACTGTATACCTCTGACCTTCTTATGGACGATAAAACACAGAAATTGCATCGAAAATAAATAGAAAAGGTACAATGCCGACGTAAGTACAAGAAGACTGACTATTCTTACTGTCTATGTTGTGAACCATTCCTGTGACACTAGTTATAGAATCCGATGTGTCACTTCAGATGTACTGTATCCCTTGGACCTTCTTATTGACGATGAAACACCGAAATTGCATCGGAATTAAATACGATAGGCACAATGTCGACTTAAGTACAAGAAGACTGACTCTTCCTACTGACTATGTTTTGAACCATTCCTGTGACACTACTCATAGATTCCGATGCCTCACTTCAGGTTTACTGTGTCCCTTGGACCTTCATATTGACGATGAAACACACAAATTGCATCGGAATTAAATACAAATGGCACAATGCCGACTTAAGTACAAGAAGACTGACTCTTCCTACTGTCTATGTTTTGAACCATTCCTGTGACACTAGTTATAGATTCCGATGCTTCACTTCAGGTTTACTGTGTCCCTCTGACCTTCTTATCGACGATGAAACACAGAAATTGCATCGGAATTAAATAGAAGAGGCACAATGCCGACTTAAGTACAAGAAGACTTTACTCTTCTTACTGTCTATGATTTGAACCATTCCTGTGACACTAGTTATAGATTCCGATGCTTCACTTCAGGTGTACTGTATCCCTTGGACCTCCGTATTGACGATGAAACACAGAAATTGCATCGGAATTAAATACAAAAGGCACAATGCCAACTTAAGTACAAGTAGACAGATTCTTCTTACAGTCTATGTTTGAACCATTCCTGTGACACTAGTTTTAGATTCTGATACTTCACTTCAGGTTTACTGTATCCCTTGGACCTTCTTATTGACGTTGAAACACCGACATTGCATCGGAATTAAATACGAAAGGCACAATGCCGACTTAAGTACGAGAAGACTGACTCTTTCTTACTGACTATGTTTTGAACCATTCCTGTGACTCCACTTTTAGATTCCGATGCTTCACTTCAGTTTTACTGTATACCTCTGACCTTCTTATGGACGATAAAACACAGAAATTGCATCGAAAATAAATAGAAAAGGTACAATGCCGACGTAAGTACAAGAAGACTGACTATTCTTACTGTCTATGTTGTGAACCATTCCTGTGACACTAGTTATAGAATCCGATGTGTCACTTCAGATGTACTGCATCCCTAGGACCTTCTTATTGATGATGAAACACAGAGATTGCATCGGAATTAAATAGAAAAGGCACAATGCCGACTTAAGTACAGGAAGACTGACTCTTCTCACTGCCTATGATTTGACCCATTCCTGTGACACTATTTATAGATTCCGATGCCACACTTCAGGTTTACTGTATCCCTCTGACCTTCTTATTGACGATGAAACACAGATATTGCATCGGAATTAAATACAAATGGCACAATGCCGACTTAAGTACAAGAAGACTGACTCTTCTTACTGACTATGCTTTGAACCATTCCTGTTACACTAGTTATAGACTCCGATGCTTCACTTAAGGTTTACTGTATCCCTCTGACCTTCATATTGATGATGAAACACAGAATTTGCATCAGAATTAAGTAGAAATGGCACAATGCCAACTTAAGTACAAGAAGACTGACTCTACTTACTGTCTATGTTTTGAACCGAACCTGTGACACTAGTTATAGTTTCCGATGCTTCACTTCAGGTTACTGTGTCACTTGGACCTTCTTATTGACGATGAAACACCGAAATTGCATCGGAATTAAATACGAAAGGCACAATGCCAACTTAAGTACAAGTAGACAGATTCTTCCTACAGTCTATGTTTGAACCATTCCTGTGACACTAGTTTTAGATTCTGATACTTCACTTCAGGTTTACTGTATCCCTTGGACCTTCTTATTGACGTTGAAACACCGACATTGCATCGGAATTAAATACGAAAGGCACAATGCCGACTTAAGTACGAGAAGACTGACTCTTTCTTACTGACTATGTTTTGAACCATTCCTGTGACTCCACTTTTAGAATCCGATGCTTCACTTCAGTTTTACTGTATACCTCTGACCTTCTTATGGACGATAAAACACAGAAATTGCATCGAAAATAAATAGAAAAGGTACAATGCCGACGTAAGTACAAGAAGACTGACTATTCTTACTGTCTATGTTGTGAACCATTCCTGTGACACTAGTTATAGAATCCGATGTGTCACTTCAGATGTACTGTATCCCTTGGACCTTCTTATTGACGATGAAACACCGAAATTGCATCGGAATTAAATACGATAGGCACAATGTCGACTTAAGTACAAGAAGACTGACTCTTCCTACTGACTATGTTTTGAACCATTCCTGTGACACTACTCATAGATTCCGATGCCTCACTTCAGGTTTACTGTGTCCCTTGGACCTTCATATTGACGATGAAACACAGAAATTGCATCGGAATTAAATACAAATGGCACAATGCCGACTTAAGTACAAGAAGACTGACTCTTCCTACTGTCTATGTTTTGAACCATTCCTGTGACACTAGTTATAGATTCCGATGCTTCACTTCAGGTTTACTGTGTCCCTCTGACCTTCTTATCGACGATGAAACACAGAAATTGCATCGGAATTAAATAGAAGAGGCACAATGCCGACTTAAGTACAAGAAGACTTTACTCTTCTTACTGTCTATGATTTGAACCATTCCTGTGACACTAGTTATAGATTCCGATGCTTCACTTCAGGTGTACTGTATCCCTTGGACCTCCGTATTGACGATGAAACACAGAAATTGCATCGGAATTAAATACAAAAGGCACAATGCCAACTTAAGTACAAGTAGACAGATTCTTCTTACAGACTATGTTTGAACCATTCCTGTGACACTAGTTTTAGATTCTGATACTTCACTTCAGGTTTACTGTATCCCTTGGACCTTCTTATTGACGTTGAAACACCGACATTGCATCGGAATTAAATACGAAAGGCACAATGCCGACTTAAGTACGAGAAGACTGACTCTTTCTTACTGACTATGTTTTGAACCATTCCTGTGACTCCACTTTTAGATTCCGATGCTTCACTTCAGTTTTACTGTATACCTCTGACCTTCTTATGGACGATAAAACACAGAAATTGCATCGAAAATAAATAGAAAAGGTACAATGCCGACGTAAGTACAAGAAGACTGACTATTCTTACTGTCTATGTTGTGAACCATTCCTGTGACACTAGTTATAGAATCCGATGTGTCACTTCAGATGTACTGCATCCCTAGGACCTTCTTATTGATGATGAAACACAGAGATTGCATCGGAATTAAATAGAAAAGGCACAATGCCGACTTAAGTACAGGAAGACTGACTCTTCTCACTGCCTATGATTTGACCCATTCCTGTGACACTATTTATAGATTCCGATGCCACACTTCAGGTTTACTGTATCCCTCTGACCTTCTTATTGACGATGAAACACAGATATTGCATCGGAATTAAATAGAAAAGGCAAAATGCCGACTTAAGTACAAGAAGACTGACTCTTCTTACTGACTATGCTTTGAACCATTCCTGTTACACTAGTTATAGACTCCGATGCTTCACTTAAGGTTTACTGTATCCCTCTGACCTTCATATTGATGATGAAACACAGAATTTGCATCAGAATTAAGTAGAAATGGCACAATGCCAACTTAAGTACAAGAAGACTGACTCTACTTACTGTCTATGTTTTGAACCGAACCTGTGACACTAGTTATAGTTTCCGATGCTTCACTTCAGGTTACTGTGTCACTTGGACCTTCTTATTGACGATGAAACACCGAAATTGCATCGGAATTAAATACGAAAGGCACAATGCCAACTTAAGTACAAGTAGACAGATTCTTCTTACAGTCTATGTTTGAACCATTCCTGTGACACTAGTTTTAGATTCTGATACTTCACTTCAGGTTTACTGTATCCCTTGGACCTTCTTATTGACGTTGAAACACCGACATTGCATCGGAATTAAATACGAAAGGCACAATGCCGACTTAAGTACGAGAAGACTGACTCTTTCTTACTGACTATGTTTTGAACCATTCCTGTGACTCCACTTTTAGATTCCGATGCTTCACTTCAGTTTTACTGTATACCTCTGACCTTCTTATGGACGATAAAACACAGAAATTGCATCGAAAATAAATAGAAAAGGTACAATGCCGACGTAAGTACAAGAAGACTGACTATTCTTACTGTCTATGTTGTGAACCATTCCTGTGACACTAGTTATAGAATCCGATGTGTCACTTCAGATGTACTGTATCCCTTGAACCTTCTTATTGACGATGAAACACCGAAATTGCATCGGAATTAAATACGATAGGCACAATGTCGACTTAAGTACAAGAAGACTGACTCTTCCTACTGACTATGTTTTGAACCATTCCTGTGACACTACTCATAGATTCCGATGCCTCACTTCAGGTTTACTGTGTCCCTTGG
Organism: Schistocerca americana; assembly: GCF_021461395.2. Lineage (NCBI taxonomy): Eukaryota > Metazoa > Arthropoda > Insecta > Orthoptera > Acrididae > Schistocerca > Schistocerca americana. The sequence goes on from NC_060130.1 coordinate 22,492,476, forward strand.
ACCTTCATATTGACGATGAAACACAGAAATTGCATCGGAATTAAATACAAATGGCACAATGCCGACTTAAGTACAAGAAGACTGACTCTTCCTACTGTCTATGTTTTGAACCATTCCTGTGACACTAGTTATAGATTCCGATGCTTCACTTCAGGTTTACTGTGTCCCTCTGACCTTCTTATCGACGATGAAACACAGAAATTGCATCGGAATTAAATAGAAGAGGCACAATGCCGACTTAAGTACAAGAAGACTTTACTCTTCTTACTGTCTATGATTTGAACCATTCCTGTGACACTAGTTATAGATTCCGATGCTTCACTTCAGGTGTACTGTATCCCTTGGACCTCCGTATTGACGATGAAACACAGAAATTGCATCGGAATTAAATACAAAAGGCACAATGCCAACTTAAGTACAAGTAGACAGATTCTTCTTACAGTCTATGTTTGAACCATTCCTGTGACACTAGTTTTAGATTCTGATACTTCACTTCAGGTTTACTGTATCCCTTGGACCTTCTTATTGACGTTGAAACACCGACATTGCATCGGAATTAAATACGAAAGGCACAATGCCGACTTAAGTACGAGAAGACTGACTCTTTCTTACTGACTATGTTTTGAACCATTCCTGTGACTCCACTTTTAGATTCCGATGCTTCACTTCAGTTTTACTGTATACCTCTGACCTTCTTATGGACGATAAAACACAGAAATTGCATCGAAAATAAATAGAAAAGGTACAATGCCGACGTAAGTACAAGAAGACTGACTATTCTTACTGTCTATGTTGTGAACCATTCCTGTGACACTAGTTATAGAATCCGATGTGTCACTTCAGATGTACTGCATCCCTAGGACCTTCTTATTGATGATGAAACACAGAGATTGCATCGGAATTAAATAGAAAAGGCACAATGCCGACTTAAGTACAGGAAGACTGACTCTTCTCACTGCCTATGATTTGACCCATTCCTGTGACACTATTTATAGATTCCGATGCCACACTTCAGGTTTACTGTATCCCTCTGACCTTCTTATTGACGATGAAACACAGATATTGCATCGGAATTAAATAGAAAAGGCAAAATGCCGACTTAAGTACAAGAAGACTGACTCTTCTTACTGACTATGCTTTGAACCATTCCTGTTACACTAGTAATAGACTCCGATGCTTCACTTAAGGTTTACTGTATCCCTCTGACCTTCATATTGATGATGAAACACAGAATTTGCATCAGAATTAAGTAGAAATGGCACAATGCCAACTTAAGTACAAGAAGACTGACTCTACTTACTGTCTATGTTTTGAACCGAACCTGTGACACTAGTTATAGTTTCCGATGCTTCACTTCAGGTTACTGTGTCACTTGGACCTTCTTATTGACGATGAAACACCGAAATTGCATCGGAATTAAATACGAAAGGCACAATGCCAACTTAAGTACAAGTAGACAGATTCTTCTTACAGTCTATGTTTGAACCATTCCTGTGACACTAGTTTTGGATTCTGATACTTCACTTCAGGTTTACTGTATCCCTTGGACCTTCTTATTGACGTTGAAACACCGACATTGCATCGGAATTAAATACGAAAGGCACAATGCCGACTTAAGTACGAGAAGACTGACTCTTTCTTACTGACTATGTTTTGAACCATTCCTGTGACTCCACTTTTAGATTCCGATGCTTCACTTCAGTTTTACTGTATACCTCTGACCTTCTTATGGACGATAAAACACAGAAATTGCATCGAAAATAAATAGAAAAGGTACAATGCCGACGTAAGTACAAGAAGACTGACTATTCTTACTGTCTATGTTGTGAACCATTCCTGTGACACTAGTTATAGAATCCGATGTGTCACTTCAGATGTACTGTATCCCTTGGACCTTCTTATTGACGATGAAACACCGAAATTGCATCGGAATTAAATACGATAGGCACAATGTCGACTTAAGTACAAGAAGACTGACTCTTCCTACTGACTATGTTTTGAACCATTCCTGTGACACTACTCATAGATTCCGATGCCTCACTTCAGGTTTACTGTGTCCCTTGGACCTTCATATTGACGATGAAACACAGAAATTGCATCGGAATTAAATACAAATGGCACAATGCCGACTTAAGTACAAGAAGACTGACTCTTCCTACTGTCTATGTTTTGAACCATTCCTGTGACACTAGTTATAGATTCCGATGCTTCACTTCAGGTTTACTGTGTCCCTCTGACCTTCTTATCGACGATGAAACACAGAAATTGCATCGGAATTAAATAGAAGAGGCACAATGCCGACTTAAGTACAAGAAGACTTTACTCTTCTTACTGTCTATGATTTGAACCATTCCTGTGACACTAGTTATAGATTCCGATGCTTCACTTCAGGTGTACTGTATCCCTTGGACCTCCGTATTGACGATGAAACACAGAAATTGCATCGGAATTAAATACAAAAGGCACAATGCCAACTTAAGTACAAGTAGACAGATTCTTCTTACAGTCTATGTTTGAACCATTCCTGTGACACTAGTTTTAGATTCTGATACTTCACTTCAGGTTTACTGTATCCCTTGGACCTTCTTATTGACGTTGAAACACCGACATTGCATCGGAATTAAATACGAAAGGCACAATGCCGACTTAAGTACGAGAAGACTGACTCTTTCTTACTGACTATGTTTTGAACCATTCCTGTGACTCCACTTTTAGATTCCGATGCTTCACTTCAGTTTTACTGTATACCTCTGACCTTCTTATGGACGATAAAACACAGAAATTGCATCGAAAATAAATAGAAAAGGTACAATGCCGACGTAAGTACAAGAAGACTGACTATTCTTACTGTCTATGTTGTGAACCATTCCTGTGACACTAGTTACAGAATCCGATGTGTCACTTCAGATGTACTGCATCCCTAGGACCTTCTTATTGATGATGAAACACAGAGATTGCATCGGAATTAAATAGAAAAGGCACAATGCCGACTTAAGTACAGGTAGACTGACTCTTCTCACTGCCTATGATTTGACCCATTCCTGTGACACTATTTATAGATTCCGATGCCACACTTCAGGTTTACTGTATCCCTCTGACCTTCTTATTGACGATGAAACACAGATATTGCATCGGAATTAAATAGAAAAGGCAAAATGCCGACTTAAGTACAAGAAGACTGACTCTTCTTACTGACTATGCTTTGAACCATTCCTGTTACACTAGTTATAGACTCCGATGCTTCACTTAAGGTTTACTGTATCCCTCTGACCTTCATATTGATGATGAAACACAGAATTTGCATCAGAATTAAGTAGAAATGGCACAATGCCAACTTAAGTACAAGAAGACTGTCTCTTCTTACTGTCTATGTTTTGAACCATTCCTGTGACACTAGTTATTGATTCCGATGCTTCCCTTCAGGTTTACTGTATCCCTCTGACCATATTGATGATGAAACACAGAAATTGCATCAGAATTAAATACAGAAGGCACAATGCCGGCTTAAGTACAAGAAGACTGACTCTTCTTACTGACTATGTTTTGAACCATTCCTGTGACACTAGTTACGGATTCCGATGCCTCACTTCAGGTTTACTGTATCCCTTGGACCTTCTTATTGGTAATGAAACACAGAAATTGCATCGGAATTATATAGACGAGGCACAATGTCGACTTAAGTACATGAAGACTGAGTTTTCCTACTGTCTATGTTTTGAACCATTCCTGTGACACTAGTTATAGATTCCGATGCTTCACTTCAGGTTTACTGTATCCCTCTGACCTTCGTATCGACGATGAAACACAGATATTGCATCGGAATTAAATAGAAAAGGCACAATGCCGACTTAAGTACAAGAAGACTGACTCTTCTTACTGACTCTGATTTGAACCATTCCTGTGACACTAGTTATAGACTCCGATGATTCACTTCAGGTTTACTGTATCCCTCTGACCTTCTTATTGATGATGAAACACAGAAATTGCATCGGAATTAAATAGAAAAGGCAGAATGCCGATTTACGTACAAGAAGACTGACTCTTCTTACTGACTATGCTTTGAACCATTCCTGTGACACTAGTTATAGACTATGATGCTTCACTTCAGGTTTACTGTATCACTTGAACCTTCTTATTGACGATGAAACACCGAAATTACATCGGAATTAAATACGTAAGGCACAATGCCGACATAAGTACAAGAAGACTGTCTCTTCTTACTGACTATATTTTGAACCATTCCTGTGACACCACTTATAGATTCCAATGCTTCACTTCAGGTTTACTGTATCCCTCTGACCTTCTTATGGACGATGAAACACTGAAATTGCATCGGAAATAAATAGAAAAGGCACAATGCCGGCTTAAGTACAGGAAAACTGACTCTTCTTAGTGCCTATGCTTTGAACCATTCCTGTGACACTAGTTATAGATACCAATGCTTCACTTCAGGTGTACTGCATCCCTTGGACCTTCTTATTGACGATGAAACACAGAATTTAGATCGGAAATAAATAGAAAAGGCACAATGACGACTTAAGTACAAGAAGACTGACTCTTCTTACTGACTATGTTTTGAACCGTTCCTGTGACACTAGTTATAGATTCCGATGCCTCACTTCAGATTTACTGTATCCCTTGGACCTTCTTATTGACGATGAAACACAGAAATTGCTTCGGAATTATGCAGAAAAGGCACAATGCCGACTTAAGTACAAGGTGACTGACTCTTCCTACTGGCTATGTTTTGAACCATTCCTGTGACACTAGTTATAGATTCCGATGCTTCACTTCAGGTTTACTGTATCCCTCTGACCTTCTTATTGACGATGAAACACAGAAATTGCATCGGAATTAAACAGAAAAGACACAATGCCGACTTAAGTACAAGAAGACTGACTCTTCTTACTGACTATGATTTGAACCATTCCTGTGACACTAGTTATAGACTCCGATGCTTCACTTCAGGTTTACTGTATCCCTATGTCCTTCTTATTGACGATGAAACATAGAAATTGCATCGGAATTAAATGGAAAAGGCACAATGCCGACTTAAGTACAAGAAGACTGGCTTTTCCTACTGTCTATGTTTTGAACCATTCCTGTGACATTAGTTATAGATTCCGACGCTTCACTTTAGGTTTACTGTATCCCTCTGACCTTCTTATTGTCGATGAAAATCAGAAATTGCATCGGAATTAAATACAAAACGCACAATGCCGGCTGAAGTACAAGAAGACTTACTCTTTCTACTGTCTATGATTTGAACCATTTCTGTGACACTAGTTATAGATTCCGATGCTTCACTTCAGGTTTACTGTATACCTCTGACCTTCATATTGACGATGAAACACCGAAATTGCATCGGAATTAAATAGAAAAGGCACAATGCTGACATAAGTACAAGAAGACTGACTCTTCTTACTGTCTATGATTTGAACCATTCCTGTGACACTAGTTATTGATTCCGATATTTCACTTCAGGTGCACTGTATGCCTCCGACCTTCTTATTGACGATGAAACACAGAAATTGCATCGGAATTAAATACAAAAGGCACAATGCCGACTTAAGTTCAAGTAGACTTACTCTTGTTACTGTCTATGTTTTAACCATTCCTGTGACTCTAGTTATAGATTATGATGCTTCACTTCAGGTTTACTGTATCCCTCTGACCCCCTTATTGACGATGAAACACAGAAAATACATCGGAATTAAATACAAAAGGCACAATGGCGACTTAAGTACAAGAAGACTGACTCTTCTTACTGACTATGTTTTGAACAATTCCTGTGACACAACTTATAGATTCCGATGCTTCACCTCAGGTTTACTGTATCCCTCTGACCTTCTTATTACGATGAAACACAGAAATTGCATCGGAATTAAATAGAAAAGGCACAATGCCGACTTAAGTACAAGAAGACTGACTCTTCTTACTGACTATGTTTTGAACAATTCCTGTGACACTACTTAAAGATTCCGATGCCTCACTTCAGGTTTACTGTATCCCTCTGCCCTTCTTATTGACGATGAAACACAGAAATTGCACCGGAATTAAACAGAAAAGGCACAATGCCGACTTAAGTACAAGAAGACTGACTCTTCTTACGGTATATATTTTGAACCATTCCTGTGACACTAGTTACAGACTCCGATGCCTCACTTCAGGTTTACTGTATCCCTTGGACCTTCATATTGACGATGAAACACAGAAATTACTTCGGAATTAAATACAAAAGTCACAATGCCGACTTAAGTACAAGAAGACTGACTCTTCCTACTATCTATGTTTTGAACCATTCCTGTGACACTAGTTATAGATTCCGATGCTTCACTTCAGGTTTACTGTATCCCTCTGTCCTTCTTATTGACGATGAAACATAGAAATTGCATCGGAATTAAATAGAAAAGGCACAATGCCGACTTAAGTACAAAAAGACTGACTCTTGCTACAGTCTATGTTTTGAACCATTCCTGTAACACTAGTTATAGATTGCGATGCATCACTTCAGGTTTACTGTATCCCTCTGACCTTCTTCTTGACGATGAAAAACAGAAATTGCATCGGAATTAAAAACAAAACGCACAATGCCGGCTCAAGTACAAGAAGACTCACTCTTTCTACTGTCTATGTTCTGAACCATTCCTGTGACACTAGTTATAGATTCCGATGCTTCACTTCAGGTTTACTGTATCCCTCTGACCTTCATATTGTCGATGAAACACAGAAATTGCATCGGAATTAAATATAAAAGGCACAATGCCGACATAAGTACAAGAAGACTAACTCTTCTTACTGTCTATGATTTGAACCATTCCTGTGACACTAGTTATAGATTCCGATGCTTCACTTCAGGTGCACTGTATACCTCCGACCTTCTTATTGACGATGAAACACAGAAATTGCATCGGAATTAAATACAAAAGGCACAATGCCGACTTAAGTACAAGTAGACTGACTCTTCTTACTGTCTATGATTTGAACCAATCCTGTGACTCTAGTTATAGATTATGATGATTCACTTCAGGTTTACTGTATCCCTCTGACCCTCTTATTGACGATGAAACACAGAAATTGCATCGGAATTAAATACAAAAGGCACAATGCCGACTTAAGTACAAGAAGATTGACTCATCTTACTGACAATGTTTTGAACCATTACTGTGACACTAGTTATGGATTCCGATGCCTCACTTCAGGTTTACTGTATCCCTCTGCTCTTCTTATTAACGATGAAACACAGATATTGCATCGGAATTAAATAGAAAAGGCACAATGCCGACTTAAGTACAAGAAGATTGACTCTTCTTACTGACTATGTTTTGAACCATTCCTGTGACACTAGTAATTGACTCCGATGCTTCACTTCAGGTTTACTGTATCCCTTGGACCTTCTTATTGACGATGGAACACCGAAATTGCATCGGAATTAAATACGATAGGCACAATGTCGACTTAAGTACAAGAAGACTGACTCTTCCTACTGACTATGTTTTGAACCATTCCTGTGACACTAGTCATAGATTCCGATGCCTCGCTTCAGGTTTACTGTGTCCCTTGGACCTTCATATTGACGATGAAACACAGAAATTGCATCGGAATTAAATACAAAAGGCACAATGCCGACTTAAGTACAAGAAGACTGACTCTTCCTACTGTCTATGTTTTGAACCATTCCTGTGACACTAGTTATAGATTCCGATGCTTCACTTCAGGTTTACTGTGTCCCTCTGACCTTCTTATCGACGATGAAACACAGAAATTGCATCGGAATTAAATAGAAGAGGCACAATGCCGAATTAAGTACAAGAAGACTTTACTCTTCTTACTGTCTATGATTTGAACCATTCCTGTGACACTAGTTATAGATTCCGATGCTTCACTTCAGGTGTACTGTATCCCTTGGACCTTCTTATTGACGTTGAAACACCGACATTGCATCGGAATTAAATACGAAAGGCACAATGCCGACTTAAGTACAAGAAGACTGACTCTTTCTTACTGACTATGTTTTGAACCATTCCTGTGACACCACTTTTAGATTCCGATGCTTCACTTCAGTTTTGCTGTATACCTCTGACCTTCTTATGGACGATAAAACACAGAAATTGCATCGAAAATAAATAGAAAAGGTACAATGCCGACGTAAGTACAAGAAGGCTGACTATTCTTACTGTCTATGTTGTGAACCATTCCTGTGACACTAGTTATAGAATCCGATGTGTCACTTCAGATGTACTGCATCCCTAGGACCTTCTTATTGATGATGAAACACAGAGATTGCATCGGAATTAAATAGAAAAGGCACAATGCCGACTTAAGTACAGGAAGACTGACTCTTCTCACTGCCTATGATTTGACCCATTCCTGTGACACTATTTATAGTTTCCGATGCCACACTTCAGGTTTACTGTATCCCTCTGACCTTCTTATTGACGATGAAACACAGATTTTGCATCGGAATTAAATAGAAAAGGCAAAATACCGACTTAAGTACAAGAAGACTGACTCTTCTTACTGACTATGCTTTGAACCATTCCTGTTACACTAGTTATAGACTCCGATGCTTCACTTAAGGTTTACTGTATCCCTCTGACCTTCATATTGATGATGAAACACAGAATTTGCATCAGAATTAAGTAGAAATGGCACAATGCCAACTTAAGTACAAGAAGACTGACTCTACTTACTGTCTATGTTTTGAACCGAACCTGTGACACTAGTTATAGTTTCCGATGCTTCACTTCAGGTTACTGTGTCACTTGGACCTTCTTATTGACGATGAAACACCGAAATTGCATCGGAATTAAATACGAAAGGCACAATGCCGACTTAAGTACAAGAAGACTGTCTCTTCTTACTGTCTATGTTTTGAACCGAACGTGTGACACTAGTTATAGATTCCGATGCTTCACTTCAGGTGTACTGCATCCCTTGGACCTTCTTATTGACGATGAAACACAGAAATTGCATCGGACTTAAATACAAAAGGCACAATGCCTACTTAAGTACAAGAAGACTGACTCTTCTTACTGTCTATGCTTTTAACCATTCCTGTGACACTAGTTATTGATTCCGATGCTTCCCTTCAGGTTTACTGTATCCCTCTGACCTTATTGATGATGAAACACAGAAATTGCATCGGAATTAAATACAGAAGGCACAATGCCGGCTTAAGTACAAGAAGACTGACTCTTCTTACTGACTATGTTTTGAACCATTCCTGTGACACTAGTTACGGATTCCGATGCCTCACTTCAGGTTTACTGTATCCCTTGGACCGTCTTATTGATAATGAAACACAGAAATTGCATCGGAATTATATAGACGAGGCACAATGCCGACTTAAGTACATGAAGACTGAGTTTTCCTACTGTCTATGTTTTGAACCATTCCTGTGACACTAGTTATAGATTCCGATGCTTCACTTCAGGTTTACTGTATCCCTCTTACCTTCGTATCGACGATGAAACACAGATATTGCATCGGAATTAAATAGAAAAGGCACAATGCCGACTTAAGTACAAGAAGACTGACTCTTCTTACTGACTCTGATTTGAACCATTCCTGTGACACTAGTTATAGACTCCGATGATTCACTTCAGGTTTACTGTATCCCTCTGACCTTCTTATTGATGATGAAACACAGAAATTGCATCGGAATTAAATAGAAAAGGCAGAATGCCGATTTACGTACAAGAAGACTGACTCTTCTTACTGACTATGCTTTGAACCATTCCTGTGACACTAGTTATAGACTCCGATGCTTCACTTCAGGTTTACTGTATCACTTGAACCTTCTTATTGACGATGAAACACCGAAATTACATCGGAATTAAATACGTAAGGCACAATGCCGACATAAGTACAAGAAGACTGTCTCTTCTTACTGACTATATTTTGAACCAGTCCTGTGACACCACTTATAGATTCCAATGCTTCACTTCAGGTTTACTGTATCCCTCTGACCTTCTTATGGACGATGAAACACTGAAATTGCATCGGAAATAAATAGAAAAGGCACAATGCCGGCTTAAGTACAGGAAAACTGACTCTTCTTAGTGCCTATGCTTTGAACCATTCCTGTGACACTAGTTATAGATACCAATGCTTCACTTCAGGTGTACTGCATCCCTTGGACCTTCTTATTGACGATGAAACACAGAAATTGCATCGGAAATAAATAGAAAAGGCACAATGACGACTTAAGTACAAGAAGACTGACTCTTCTTACTGACTATGTTTTGAACCATTCCTGTGACACTAGTTATAGATTCCGATGCCTCACTTGAGATTTACTGTATCCCTTGGACCTTCTTATTGACGATGAAACACAGAAATTGCTTCGGAATTATGCAGAAAAGGCACAATGCCGACTTAAGTACAAGGTGACTGACTCTTCCTACTGGCTATGTTTTGAACCATTCCTGTGACACTAGTTATAGATTCCGATGCTTCACTTCAGGTTTACTGTATCCCTCTGACCTTCTTATTGACGATGAAACACAGAAATTGCATCGGAATTAAACAGAAAAGGCACAATGCCGACTTAAGTACAGAAGACTGACGCTTCTTACTGTCTATGTTTTTAACAATTCCTGTGACACTAGTTATAGATTCCGATGCTTCACTTCAGGTTTACTGTATCCCTCTGTCCTTCTTATTGACGATGAAACATAGAAATTGCATCGGAATTAAATAGAAAAGGCACAATGCAGATTTAAGTACAAGAAGACTGGCTTTTCCTACTGTCTATGTTTTGAACCATTCCTGTGACACTAGTTATAGATTCCGATGCCTCACTTCAGATTTACTGTATCCCTTGGACCTTCTTATTGACGATGAAACACAGAAATTGCTTCGGAATTATGCAGAAAAGGCACAATGCCGACTTAAGTACAAGGTGACTGACTCTTCCTACTGGCTATGTTTTGAACCATTCCTGTGACACTAGTTATAGATTCCGATGCTTCACTTCAGGTTTACTGTATCCCTCTGACCTTCTTATTGACGATGAAAATCAGAAATTGCATCGGAATTAAATACAAAACGCACAATGCCGGCTGAAGTACAAGAAGACTGACTCTTCTTACTGACTATGTTTTGAACCATTCCTGTGACACTAGTTATAGATTCCGATGCCTCACTTCAGGTTTACTGTATCCCTCTGACCTTCTTATTGACGATGAAACACAGAAATTGCTTCGGAATTATGCAGAAAAGGCACAATGCCGACTTAAGTACAAGAAGACTGACGCTTCTCACTGTCTATGTTTTTAACAATTCCTGTGACACTAGTTATAGATTCCGATGCTTCACTTCAGGTTTACTGTATCCCTCTGACCTTCTTATGGACGATGAAACACTGAAATTGCATCGGAAATAAATAGAAAAGGCACAATGCCGGCTTAAGTACAGGAAAACTGACTCTTCTTAGTGCCTATGCTTTGAACCATTCCTGTGACACTAGTTATAGATACCAATGCTTCACTTCAGGTGTACTGCATCCCTTGGACCTTCTTATTGACGATGAAACACAGAAATTGCATCGGAAATAAATAGAAAAGGCACAATGCCGACTTAAGTACAAGAAGACTGACTCTTCTTACTGACTATGTTTTGAACAATTCCTGTGACACAACTTATAGATTGCGATGCTTCACCTCAGGTTTACTGTATCCCTCTGACCTTCATATTGTCGATGAAACACAGAAATTGCAGCGGAATTAAATATAAAAGGCACAATGCCGACATAAGTACAAGAAGACTAACTCTTCTTACTGTCTATGATTTGAAGCATTCCTGTGACACTAGTTATAGATTCCGATGCTTCACTTCACGTGCACTGTATACCTCCGACCTTCATATTGTCGATGAAACACAGAAATTGCATCGGAATTAAATACAAAAGGCACAATGCCGACTTAACTACAAGTAGACTGACTCTTCTTACTGTCTATGATTTGAACCAATCCTGTGACTGTAGTTATAGATTATGATGATTCACTTCAGGTTTACTGTATCCCTCTGACCCTCTTATTGACGATGAAACACAGAAATTGCATCGGAATTAAATACAAAAGGCACAATGCCGACTAAAGTACAAGAAGATTGACTCAACTTACTGACAATGTTTTGAACCATTACTGTGACACTAGTTATGGATTCCGATGCCTCACTTCAGGTTTACTGTATCCCTCTGCCCTTCTTATTAACGATGAAACACAGATATTGCATCGGAATTAATTAGAAAAGGCACAATGCCGACTTAAGTACAACAAGATTGACTCTTCTTACTGACTATGTTTTGAACCATTCCTGTGACACTAGTAATTGACTCCGATGCTTCACTTCAGGTTTACTGTATCCCTATGTCCTTCTTATTGACGATGAAACACCGAAATTGCATCGGAATTAAATACGATAGGCACAATGTCGACTTAAGTACAAGAAGACTGACTCTTCCTACTGACTATGTTTTGAACCATTCCTGTGACACTAGTCATAGATTCCGATGCCTCACTTCAGGTTTACTGTGTCCCTTGGACCTTCATATTGACGATGAAACACAGAAATTGCATCGGAATTAAATACAAAAGGCACAATGCCGACTTAAGTACAAGAAGACTGACTCTTCCTACTGTCTATGTTTTGAACCATTCCTGTGACACTAGTTATAGATTCCGATGCTTCACTTCAGGTTTACTGTATCCCTCTGTCCTTCTTATTGACGATGAAACATAGAAATTGCATCGGAACTAAATAGAAAAGGCACAATGCCGACTTAAGTACAAAAAGACTGACTCTTGCTACTGTCTATGTTTTGAACCATTCCTGTGACACTAGTTATAGATTGCGATGCATCACTTCAGGTTTACTGTATCCCTCTGACCTTCTTCTTGACGATGAAAAACAGAAATTGCATCGGAATTAAAAACAAAACGCACAATGCCGGCTCAAGTACAAGAAGACTCACTCTTTCTACTGTCTATGTTCTGAACCATTAGTGTGACAATAGTTATTGATTCCGATGCTTCACTTCAGGTTTACTGTATCCCTCTGTCCTTCTTATTGACGATGAAACATAGAAATTGCATCGGAACTAAATAGAAAATTCACAATGCCGACTTAAGTACAAAAAGACTGAGTCTTGCTACTGTCTATGTTTTGAACCATTCCTGTGACACTAGTTATAGATTGCGATGCTTCACTTCAGGTTTACTGTATCCCTCTGACCATCTTCTTGACGATGAAAAACATAAATTGCATCGGAATTAAAAACAAAACGCACAATGCCGGCTCAAGTACAAGAAGACTGACTCTTCTTACTGTCTATGATTTGAACCATTCCTGTGACTCTAGTTATAGATTATGATGATTCACTTCAGGTTTACTGTATCCCTTTGACCCTTTTATTGACAATGAAACACAGAAATTGCATCGGAATTAAATACAAAAGGCACAATGCCGACTTAAGTACAAGAAGATTGACTCTGCTTACTGACTATGTTTTGAACCATTCCTGTGACACTAGTAATTGACTCCGATGCTTCACTTCAGGTTTACTGTATCACTCTGACCTTCTTATTGATGATGAAACACAGAAATTTCTTCGGAAATAAATAGAAAAGGCACAATGCCGACTTAAGTAGAAGAAGACAGACTCTTCTAACTGTCTATGCTTTGAACCGAACCTGTGACACTAGTTATAGATTCCGATGCTTCTCTTCTGGTTTAATGTATCCCTTGGACCTTCTTATTGACGATGAAACACCGAAATTGCATCGGAATTAAATACGAAAGGCACAATGCCGACTTAAGTACAAGAAGACTGACTCTTCTTACTGACTATGTTTTGAACCATTCCTGTGACACCACTTATAGATTCCGATGCTTCACTTCAGGTTTACTGTATCCCTCTGACCTTCTTATTGACGATGAAACACAGAAATAGCATCGGAACTAAATAGAAAATTCACAATGCCGACTTAAGTACAAAAAGACTGACTCTTGCTACTGTCTATGTTTTGAACCATTCCTGTGACACTAGTTATAGATTGCGATGCTTCACTTCATGTGTACTGTACCCCTTGGACCTTCTTTATGACGATGAAACACAGAAATTGCATCCGAATTAAATACAAAAGGCACAATTCCGACATAAGTACAAGTAGACTGACTCTTCTTACGGTCTATGTTTTGAACCATTCCTGTGGCACTAGTTATAGATTCTGATGCTTCACTTCAGGTTTGCTGCATTCCTCTGACCCTCTTATAGACGATGTAACACAGAAATTGCATCGAAATGAAATACAAAAGGCACAATGCCGACTTAAGTACAAGAAGATTGACTCTTCCCTCTGTATACGTTTTGAAACATCCCTGTGACACTAGTTATAGATTACGATGCTTCACTTCAGGTTTACTGTATCCCTCTGAGATTCTTATTGACGATAAAACACAGAAATTGCATCGGAATTAAATAGAAAAGGCACAATGCCGACTTAAGTACAAGAAGACTGACTCTTCTTACTGACTATGTTTTGGACCATTCCTGTGACACTTGTTGTAGATTCCGATGCTTCACTTTAGGTGTACTGTATCTCTTGGAACTCCTTATTGACGATGAAACACAGAAATTGAATCGGAATTAAATATAAAAGGCACAATGCCGACTCAAATACAAGATGACTGGCTCTTTTTACTCTCTATGATTTGAACCTTTCCTGTGAGACGGGTTTTAGATTCCGATGCTTCACTTCAGGTTTACTGTATTCCTTGTACCTTCTTATTGCCGACGAAAAACAGAAATTGCATCGGGATTAAATAGAAAAGGCACAATGCCGACTTATGTACAAATAGACTGACTCTTCTCACGGTCTATGTTTTGAACCATTCCTGTGGCACTAGTTATAGATTCTGATGCTTCACTTCAGGTTTGCTGCATTCCTCTGACCCTCTTTTTGACGATGAAACACAGAAATTGCATCGAAATAAAATACAAAAGGCACAATGCCGACTTAAGTACAAAAAGATTGACTCTGCCCTCTGTATACGATTTGAAACATCCCTGTGACACTAGTTATAGATTACGATGCTTCACTTCAGGTTTACTGAATCCCTTTGAGATTCTTATTGACGATAAAACACAGAAATTGCATCGGAATTAAATAGAAAAGGCACAATGCCGACTGAAGTACAAGAAGACTGACTCTTCTAACTGACTATGTTTTCAACCATTCCTGTGACACTTGTTATAGATTCCGATGCTTCACTTTAGGTTTATTGTATCTCTTGGAACTCCTTAGTGACGATGAAACACAGAAATTGAATCGGAATTAAATACAAAAGGCACAATGCCGACTCAAATTCAAGATGACTGGCTTTTCCTACTCTCTATGATTTGAACCTTTCCTGTGAGACGGGTTTTAGATTCCGATGCTTCACTTCAGGTTTACTGTATTCCTTGTACCTTCTTATTGACGACGAAAAACAGAAATTGCATCGGAATTAAATAGAAAAGGCACAGTGCCGACTTAAGTACAAGAAGACTGACTCTTCTTACTGACTATAATTTGAACATTTCCTGTGAGACCAGTTTCAGATTCCGATGCTTCACTATATATTTACTGTATCCCTTGGACCATCGTATTGAAGATGAAACACAGATATTGCATCGGAATTAAATACAAGAGGCAACATGCCGACTTAAGTACAAGAAGACTGACTCTTCTTACTGACTATGCTTTGAACCATTCCTGTGACACTAGTTATAGATTCCGATGCCTCACATCAGGTTTACTGTATCCCTCTGACCTTCTTATCGACGGTGAAACATACAAATTATATCGGAATTAAATAGAAAAGGCACAATGCTGACTTAAGTACAAGAAGACTGACTCTTCTTACTGTCTATGATTTAAAGCATTCCTGTGACACTAGTTATAAATTCCGATTCTTCACTTCAGGTGTACTGTATCCCTTCGACCTTCTTATTGACGATGAACCAAAGAAATTGCATCGGAATTAAATACAAAATTCACAATGCCGACTTAAGTACAAGAAGACTGACTCTTCTTACTGTCTATGTTTTGAACCATTCCTGTGACACTAGTTTGAGATTCCGATGCCTCACTTCAGGTTTACTGTATCCCTTGGACCTTCGTATTGACGATGAAACACAGAAATTGCATCGAAATTAAATACAAAAGGCACAATGCCGACTTAAGTACAAGAAGACTGACTCTTATTACTGTCTATGTTTTGAACCATTCCTGTGACACTAGTTACTGATTCTGATACTTCACATCAGGTTTACTGTATCCCTCTGACCTTCTTACTGACGATAAAACACAGAAATTGCATCGGAATTAAATAGAAATGGCACAATGCCGACTTCAGTACAAGAAGACTGACTCTTCTTACTAACTATGTTTTGAACCATTCCTGTGACACTAGTTTTATGTTCCGATGCTTTACCTTAGGTTTGCTGTATCCCTTGGACCGTCATATTGACGATGAAGCAGAGAAAATGCATCGGAATTAAATACAAATGGCACAATGCCGACTTAAGTACAAGAAGACTGACTCTTCTCACTGTCTTTGTTTTTAACCATTCCTGTGACACTAGTTATAGATTCCGATGCTCCGCTTCAGGTTTGCTGTATCCCTCTGACCTTCTTTTTGACGATGAAACTTAGAAATTGCATCGGAATTAAATACGAAAGGCACAATGCCGACTCAAATACAAGATGAACGGCTCTTCTAACTCTCTATGTTTTGAACCTTTCCAGTGAGACCGGTTTTAGATTCCAATGCTTCACTTCAGGTTTACTGTATCCCTTGGACCTTCTTATTGACGACGAAACACAGAAATTGCATCGGAATTAAATACAAAAGGCACAATGCCGACCTAAGTACAAGAAGACTGACTCTTCCTACTGTCTATGTTTTGAACCATTCCTGTGACACTAGTTATAGATTCTGATGCCTCACTTCAGGTTTACTGTATCCCTTAAACCTTCTTATAGACGATGAAACACAGAAATTGAATCGGAATTAAATACAAAAGGCACAATACCGACTTAAGTACAAGAAGACTGACTCTTCCTACTGCCTATTTTTTGAACCATTCCTGCGACACTTGTTATAGATTCCGATGCTTTACTTCGGGTTTACTGTATCCCTCTGACTTTCTTATTGACGATGAAACAGAGAAATTGCATCGGAATTAAATAGGAAAGGCACAATGCCGACTTAAGTACAAGTAGACTGACTCTTCTTACTGTCTATGTTTTGAACCACTCCTGTGACACTAGTTATAGATTCTGATGCCTCACTTCAGGTTTACTGTATCCCTCTGGCCCTCTTATTGACGATGAAACACAGAAATTGCATCGGAATTATATACAAAAGTCACAATGCCGACTTAAGTACAAGAAGACTGACTCTTCGTAATGTCTATGTTTTGAACCAATCCTATGACACTAGTTATAGGTTCCGATGATTCACTTCAGGTTTACTGTATCCCTCTGACCTTCGTATTGACGATGAAACACAGAAATTGCAGCGGATTTAAGTAGAAAAGGCACAATGCCGACATAAGTACAAGAAGACTGACTCTTCTCGCTGTCTATGATTTGAACCACTCCTGTGACACTAGTTATAGATTCCGATTCTTCACTTCAGGTGTGCTGTATCTCTTGGACCTTCTTATTGACGATGAAACACAGAAATTGCATTGGAATTAAATACAAAAGGCACAATGCCGACTTAAGTACAAGTAGACTGACTCTTCTTACTGTCTATGTTTTGAACCATTCCTGTGACACTAGTTATAGATTCTGATGCCTCACTTCAGGTTTACTGTATCCCTCTGGCCCTCTTATTGACGATGAAACACAGAAATTGCATCGGAATTAAATACAAAAGTCACAATGCCGACTTAAGTACAAGAAGACTGACTCTTCCTACTGTCTACGTTTTGAACCATCCCTGTGACACTAGTTATAGATTCCGATGCTTCACTTCAGGTTTACTGTATCCCTCTGACCTTCTTATTGACGATAAAACACAGAAATTGCAACGGAAATTAATAGAAAAGGAACAATGCTGACTTATGTTTAAGAAGACTGACTCTTCTTACTGTCTATGTTTTGAACCATTCCTGTGACAGTAGTAATAGATTCCGATGCCTCACTTCAGGTTTACTGTATCCCTTGGACCTCCTTATTGACAATGAAACACAGAGGTAGCATCGGAATGAAATACAAAAGGCACAATGCCGACATAAGTACAAGAAGACTGACTCTTCCTACTGTCTATGTTTTGAACCATTCCTGTGACACTAGTTATAGATTCCGATGCTCCACATCAGGTTTACTGTATCCCTCTGACCTTCTTATTGACGATGAAACATAGAAAGTGCATCGGAATTATATAGAAAAGGTTCAAAGCCGAATTAAGTACAAGAAGACTGACTCTTCCTACTGTCTATGTTTTGAACAATTCCTGTGACACTAGTTACAGATTCCGATGCTTCACTTCAGGTTTACTGTTTCCCACTGATTTTCTTATTGACGATGAAACTTAGAAATTACATCGGAATTAAATACAAAAGGCACAATGCCGACTTAAGTACAAGAAGACTGACTCTTCCTACTGTCTATCTTTTGAACCATTCCTATGACACTAGTTATAGATTCCGATGCTTCACTTCAAGTTTACTGTATCCCTCTGACCTTCTTATTGACGATAAAACACAGAAATTGCATCGTAATTAAATAGAAAAGGCACAATGCTGACATAAGTACAAGAAGAGTGGCTCTTCTTACTCTCTATGATTTGAACCTTTCCTGTGAGACCGGTTTTAGATTCCGATGCTTCACTTCAGGATTACTATATCCCTTGGACCTTCTTATTGACGACGAAACACAGATATTGCATCGGAATTGAATAGAAAAGGCACATTGCCGACTTAAGTACAAGAAGACTGACTCTTCTTACTGACTATGATTTGAACATTTCCTGTGAGACCAGTTTCAGATTCCGATGCTTCACTATATGTTTACTGTATCCCTTGGACCATCGTATTGAAGATGAAACACAGATATTGCATCGGAATTAAATACAAAAGGCAACATGCCGACTTAAGTACAAGAAGACTGACTCTTCTTACTGACTATGTTTGAACCATTCCTGTGACACTAGTTATAGATTCCGATGCCTCACATCAGATTTACTGTATCCCTCTGACCTTCTTATCGACGGTGAAACATACAAATTATATCGGAATTAAATAGAAAAGGCACAATGCTGACTTAAGTACAAGAAGACTGACTCTTCTTACTGTCTATGATTTAAACCATTCCCGTGACACTAGTTATATATTCCGATTCTTCTCTTCAGGTGTACTGTATCCCTTCGATCTTCTTATTGACGATGAACCAAAGAAATTGCATCGGAATTAAATACAAAATTCACAATGCCGACTTAAGTACAAGAAGACTGACTCTTCCTACTGTCTACGTTTTGAACCATCCCTGTGACACTAGATATAGATTCCGATGCTTCACTTCAGGTTTACTGTATCCCCCTGACCTTCTTATTGACGATGAAACACATAAATTGCATCGGCAATTAATACAAAAGGCACAATGCCGACTTAAGTACAAGGAGACTGACTCTTCTTACTGACTATGTTTTGAAAATTTCCTGTGATACCAGATTTAAAATCCGTTGCTTCACAATATGATTACAGGATCTCTTGGACCTTCTTATTGACAATGAAACACAGAAATTGCATCGGAAATAAATACAAAATGCACAATGCCGACTTAAGTATAAGAAGACTTACTCTTCTTACTGTCTATGATTTGAACCATTCCTGTGACACTAGTTGTAGATTCCGATGCTTCACATCAGGTGTACTGTATCCCTTGGACCTTCTTATTGACGATGAAACACCGAAATTGCATCGGAATTAAATACGAAAGGCACAATGCCGACTTAAGTACAAGAAGATTAACTCTTCTTACTGACTATGTTTTGAACCATTCCTGTGAGACCACTTATAGATTCCAATGCTCCACTTCAGGTTTGCTGTATCCCTCTGACCTTCTTTTTGACGATGAAACACAGAAATTGCATCGGAATTAAATCCAAAAGGCACAATGCCGATCTAAGTACAAGAAGACTGACTCTTCCTACTGTCTATGTTTTGAACCAATCCTACGACACTAGTAATAGGTTCCGATGATTCACTTCAGGTTTACTGTATCCCTCTGACCTTCTTATTGACGATAAAACACAGAAATTGCAACGGAAATTAATAGAAAAGGAACAATGCTGACTTATGTTTAAGAAGACTGACTCTTCTTACTGTCTATGTTTTAAACCATTCCTGTGACAGTAGTAATAGATTCCGATGCCTCACTTCAGGTTTACTGTATCCCTTGGACCTTCTTATTGACAATGAAACACAGAGGTAGCATCGGAATGAAATACAAAAGGCACAATGCCGACATAAGTACAAGAAGACTGACTCTTCCTACTGTCTATGTTTTGAACCATTCCTGTGACACTAGTTATAGATTCTGATGCTTCACATCAGGTTTACTGTATCCCTCTGACCTTCTTATTGACGATGAAACATAGAAATTACATCGGAATTAAATACAAAAGGCACAATGCCGACTTAAGTACAAGAAGACTGACTCTTCCTACTGTCACTCTTTTGAACCATTCCTGTGACACTAGTTATAGATTCCGATGCTTCACTTTAAGTTTACTGTATCCCTCTGACCTTCTTATTGACGATAAAACACAGAAATTCCATCGTAATTAAATAGAAAAGGCACAATGCTGACATAAGTACAAGAAGAGTGGGTCTTCTTACTCTCTATGATTTGAACCTTTCCTGTGAGACCGGTTTTAGATTCCGATGCTTCTCTTCAGGATTACTATATCCCTTGGACCTTCTTATTGACGACGAAACACAGATATTGCATCGGAATTAAATAGAAAAGGCACATTGCCGACTTAAGTACAAGAAGACTGACTCTTCTTACTTACTATGCTTTGTACATTTCCTGTGAGACCAGTTTTAGATTCCAATGCTTCACTGTATGTTTACTGTATCCCTTGCACCTTATTATTGACGATGAAACACAGATATTGCATCGGAATTAAATACAAAATTCACCATGCCGACTTAGGTACAAGAAGACTGACTCTTCTTACTGACAATGTTTTGAACCATTCCTGTGACACTTGTTATAGATTCCGATGCTTCACTTCAGGTTTACTGTATCCCTCTGACTTTCTTATTGACGATGAAACAGAGATATTGCATCGGAATTAAATAGCGAAGGCACAATGCCGACTTAAGTACAAGAAGACTGACTCTTCCTACTGTCAATGGTTTGAACCATACCTGTGACACTAGTTATAGATTCCGATGGTTCACTTCAGGTTTACTGTATCCCTCTGACATTCTTACTGTCGATGAATCACAGAAATTGCATCGGAATTAAATACAAAAGGCACAATGCCGACTAAAGAACAAGAAGACTGACTCTTCCTACTGTCTATGTCTTGAACCATTCCTGTGAGACTAGTTATACATTCCGATGCTTCACTTCAGGTTTACTGTATCCCTCTGACCTTCGTCTTGATGATGAAACCCAGAAATTGCATCGGAATTAAATAGAAAATGCACAATGCCGACTTAAGTACAAGTAGACTGACTCTTCTTACTGTCTATGTTTTGAACCATTCCTGTGACACTTGTTATAGATTCTGATGCTTCACTTCAGTTTTACTGTATGCCTCTGACCCTGTTATTGACGATGAAACACAGAAATTGCATCGGAATTAAATACAAAAGGCACAATGCCGTCTTAAGTACAAGAAGACTGTCTCTTCCTACTCTCTATGTATTGAAACATTCCTGTGACACTAGTTATAGATTCCGATGCTTCACTTCAGGTTTACTGTATCCCCCTGACCTTCTTATTGACGATGAAACTTAGAAATTGCATCGGAATTAAATACAAAAGGCACAATGCCCACTCAAATACAAGATGACTGGCTCTTCTTACTCACTATGCCATGAACCTTTAATGTGAGACCGGTATAAGATTCCGATGCTTCACTTCTGGTTTACTGTATCCCTTGGACCTTCTTATTGACGACGAAACACAGAAATTTCATCGAAATTAAATAGAAAAGGCACAATGCCGACTTACGTACAAGAAGACTGACTCTTCTTACTGACTATGCTTTGAACATTTCCTGTGAGACCAGATTTAGATTCCGATGCTTCACTATATGTTTACTGTATATCTTGGACCTTCTTATTGACGATGAAACACAGAAATTGCATCGGAATTAAATACAAAAGGCACCATGCCGACTTATGTACAAGAAGACTGACTCTTCTTACTGACTATGTTTTGAACCATTCCTGTGACACTAGTTATAGATTCCGATGACTCACTTCAGGTTTACTGTATCCCATGGACCTTCGTATTGATGATGAAACACAGAAATTGCATCGGAATTAAATACAAAAAGCACAATGCCTACTTAACTACAAGAAGACTGAGTCTTCTTACTGTCTATGGTTTGAACCATTCCTGTGACACTAGTTATAGGTTCCGATGCCTCACTTCAGGTTTACTGTATCCTTTGGACCTTCGTATAGTCGATGAAACACAGAAATTGCATCGGAATTCGATACAAAAGGAACAATGCCGACTTAAGTACAAGAAGAATGACTCCTCCTACTGTTTATTTTTTGAACCATTCCTTTGACACTTGTTATAGATTCCGATGCTTCACTTCAGGTTAACTGTATCCCTCCGACCTTCTTATTGACGATGAAACACAGAAATTGCATCGGAATTAAATACAAAAGGCACAATGCCGACTCAAGTACAAGAAGACTGACTCTTCCTACTGTCTATGTCTTGAACCATTCCTGTGACACTAGTTATACATTCCGATGCTTCACTTCAGGTTAACTGTATCCCTCTGACCTTCTTCTTGATGATGAAACACAGAAATTGCATCGGAATTAAATAGAAAAGGCACAATGCCGACTTAATTACAAGAAGACTGACTCTTCTTACTGTCTATGATTTGAACCATTCCTGTGACACTAGTTATAGATTCCGATGCTTCACTTCAGGTGTACTGTATCAATTGGACCTTCGTATTGACTATGAAACACAGAAATTGCATCGGGATTAAATACAAAAGGCACAATGCCGACTTAAGCACAAGAAGACTGTCTCTTCCTACTGTCTATGTTATGAACAACTCCTGTGACACTAGTTATAGATTCAGATTCCTCACTTCAGGTTTCCTGTATCGCTTGGACCTACTTATTGACGATGAAAGACAGAAATTGCATCGGAATTAAATAGAAAAGGCACAATGCCGACTTCAGTACAAGAAGACTGACTCTTCTTACTGTCTATGTTTTGAACCATTCCTGTGACACTAGTTATAGATTCCGATGCCTCACTTCAGGTTTACTGTATCCCTTGGAGCTTCTTATTGAAGATGAAACACAGAAGTTACATCGGAATTAAATACAAAAGGCACAATGCCGACTTAAGTACAAGAAGACTGACTCTTCCTACTGTCTATGCTTTGAACCATTCCTGTGACACTAGTTATAGATTCTGATGCCTCACTTCAGGATCACTGTATCCCTTGACCCTCTTATTGACGATGAAACACAGAAATTGCATCGGAATTAAATACAAAAATCACAATGCCGACTCAAGTACAAGAAGACTGACTCTTCTCACTGTCTATGATTTGAACCATTCCTGTGACACTAGTTATAGATTCCGATTCTTCACTTCAGGTGTGCTGTATCCCTTGGACCTTCTTATTGACGATGAAACACAGAAATTGCATCGGAATTAAATACAAAAGGCACAATGCCGACTTAAGTACAAGTAGACTGACTCTTCTTACTGTCTATGTTTTGAACCATTCCTGTGACACTAGTTATAGATTCCGATGCCTCACTTCAGGTTTACTGTATCCCTCTGACCCTCTTATTGACGATGAAACACAGAAATTGCATCGGAAATTAATAGAAAAGGCACAATGCTGACTTATGTACAAGAAGACTGACTCTTCTTACTGTCTATGTTTTGAACCATTCCTGTGACAGTAGTAACAGATTCCGATGCCTCACTTCAGGTTTACTGTATCCCTCTGACATTCTTATTGACGATGAAACACAGAAATTGCATCGGAATTAAATAGAAAAGGCACAATGCCGACATAAGTACAAGAAGACTGACTCTTCTTACTGTCTATGATTTGAACCATTCCTGTGGCACTAGTTATAGCTTCCGATGCTACACTTCAAGTTTACTGTATCCCTCTGACCTTATTGACGATAAAACACAGAAATTGCATCGGAATTAAATAGAAAAGGCACAATGCTGACTTAAGTACAAGAAGACTGGCTCTTCTTACTCTCTATGTTTTGAACCTTTCCTGTGAGACCGGTTTTAGATTCCGATGCTTCACTTCAGGTTTACTGTATCCCTTGGACCTTCTTATTGACGACGAAACACAGATATTGCATCGGAATTAAATAGAAAAGGCACATTGCCGACTTAAGTACAAGAAGACTGACTCTTTTACTTACTACGCTTTGAACATTTCCTGTGAGACCAGTTTTAGATTCCGATGCTTCACTGTATGTTTACTGTATCCCTTGGACCTTCTTATTGACGATGAAACACAGAAATAGCATCGGAATTAAATACAAAAGGCACTTAGGTACAAGAAGACTGACTCTTCTTACTGACAATGTTTTGAACCATTCCTGTGACACTTGTTATGGATTCCGATGCTTCACTTCAGGTTTTCTGTATCCCTCTGACTTTCTTATTGACGATGAAACAGAGATATTGCATCGGAATTAAATAGAAATGGCACAATGCCGACTTAAGTACAGGAAGACTGACTCTTCCTACTGTCAATGTTTTGAACCATACCTGTGACACTAGTTATAGATTCCGATGGTTCACTTCAGGTTTACTGTATCCCTCTGACATTCTTATTGACGATGAAACACAGAAATTGCATCGGAATAAAATACAAAAGGCACAATGCCGACTAAAGTACAAGAAGACTGACTCTTCCTACTGTCTATGTTTTGAACCATTCCTGTGAGACTAGTTATACATTCCGATGCTTCACTTCAGGTTTACTGTATCCCTCTAAAATTCTTCTTGATGATGAAACCCAGAAATTGCATCGGAATTAAATAGAAAAAGCACAATGCCGACTTAAGTACAAGAAGACTGACTCTTCTTACTGTCTATGTTTTGAACCATTCCTGTGACACTAGTTATAGATTCTGATGCTTCACTTCAGTTTTTACTGTATGCCTCTGACCTTCTTATTGACGACGAAACACAGAAATTGCATCGGAATTAAATACAAAAGGCACATTGCCGACTTAAGTACAAGAAGACTGTCTCTTCCTACTGTCTATGTATTGAACCATTCCTGTGACACTAGTTATAGATTCCGATGCTTCACATCAGGTTTACGGTATCCCCTGACCTTCTTATTGACGATGAAACTTAGAAATTGCATCGGAATTAAATACAAAAGGCACAATGCCGACTCAAATACAAGATGACTGGCTCTTCTTACTTACTATGATTTGAACCTTTCCTGTGAGACCGGTATTAGATTCCGATGCTTCACTTCTGGTTTACTGTATCCCCTGGACCTTCTTATTGACGACGAAACACAGAAATTTCATCGGAATTAAATAGAAAAGGCACGATGTCGACTTAAGTACAAGAAGACTGTCTCTTCCCACTGTCTATGTTTTGAACCATTCCTGTGACACTAGTTATAGATTCCGATGCCTCACTTCAGGTTTACTGTATCCATTGGACCTTCTTATTGACGATGAAAGACAGAAATTGCATCGGAATTAAATAGAAAAGGCACAATGCCGACTTCTGTACAAGAAGACTGACTCTTCTTACTGTCTACGTTTTGAACCATCCCTGTGACACTAGTTATAGATTCCGATGCTTCACTTCAGGTTTACTGTATCCCTCTGACCTTCTTATTGACGATGAAACACAGAAATTGCATAGGAATTAGATAGAAAAGGCACAATGCCGACATAAGTACATGAAGACTGACTCTTCTTACTGTCTATGATTTGAACCATTCCTGTGACACTAGTTATAGATTCCGATGCTTCACTTCAAGTTAACTGTATCCCTCTGACCTTATTGACGATAAAACACAGAAAATTCATCGGAATTAAATAGAAAAGGCACAATGCCGACTCAAGTACAAGAAGACTGACTCTTCTTACTGACTATGTTTTGAACCATTCCTGTGACACTAGTTATAGATTCCGATGCCTCACTTCAGGTTCACTGTATCCCATGGACACCCGTATTGATGATGAAACACTGAAATTGCATCGGAATTAAATACAAAAGGCAGAATGCCGAGTTAAGTACAAGAAGACTGACTATTCTTACTGTCTATGTTTCGAACCATTCCTGTGACACTAGTTATAGATTCCGATGCCTCACTTCAGGTTTACTGTATCCTTTGGACCTTCTTATTGACGATGAAACACAGAAATTGCATCGGAATTAAATACAAAAGGCACAATGCCGACTTAAGTACAAGAAGAATGACTCCTCCTACTGTCTATTTTTTGAACCATTCCTGTGACACTTGTTATAGATTCCGATGCTTCACTTTAGGTTTACTGTATCCCTCTGACCTTCTTATTGACGATGAAACACAGAAATTGCATCGGAATTAAATACAAAAGGCACAATGCCGACTCAAGTACAAGACGACTGACTCTTCCTACAGTCTATATTTTGAACAATTCCTGTGACACTAGTTATACATTCCGATGCTTCACTTCAGAATTACTGTATCCCTTTGACCTTCTTCTTGATGATGAAACACAGAAATTGCATCGGAATTAAATAGAAAAGGCACAATGCCGACTTAAGTACAAGAAGACTGACTGTTCTTACTGTCTACGATTTGAACCACACCTGTGACACTAGTTATAGATTCCGATGCTTCACTTCAGGTGTATTGTATCCCTTGGACCTTCGTATTGACTATGAAACACAGAAATTGCATCGGGATTAAATACAAAAGGCACAATGCCGACTTAAGTACAAGTAGGCTGACTCTTCTTACTGTCTATGTTTTGAACCATTCCTGTGACACTAGTTATAGATTCTGATGCTTCACTTCAGTTTTACTGTATCCCTCTGACCTTCTTATTGACGATGAAACACAGAAATTGCATCGGAATGAAATACAAAAGGCACAATGCCGACTTAAGTACAAGAAGACTGTCTTTTCCTACTGTCTATGTTTTGAACCATTCCTGTTACACTAGTTATAGATTCCGATGCCTCACTTCAGGTTTACTGTATCCCTTGGACCTTCTTATTGACGATGAAAGACAGAAATTGCATCGGAATTAAATAGAAAATGCACAATGCCGACTTCTGTACAAGAAGACTGACTCCTCTTACTGTCTACGTTTTGAACCATCCCTGTGACACTAGTTATAGATTCCGATGCTTCACTTCAGGTTTACTGTATCCCTCTGACCTTCGTATTGACGATGAAACACAGAAATTGCATAGGAATTAAATAAAAAAGGCACAATGCCGACATAAGTACAAGAAGACTGACTCTTCTTACTGTCTATTATTTGAACCATTCCTGTGACACAAGTTATAGATTCCGATGCTTCACTTCAAGTTAACTGTATCCCTCTGACCTTATTGACGATAAAACACAGAAATTGCATCGGAATTAAATAGAAAAGGCACAATGCTGTCTTAAGTACAAGAAGACTGACTCTTATTACTGTCTATGTTTTGAACCATTCCTGTGACACTAGTTATAGATTCCGATGCCTCACTTCAGGTTTACTGTATCCCTTGGACCTTCTTATTGAAGATGAAACACAGAAGTTGCATCGGAATTAAATACAAAAGGCACAATGCCGACTTAAGTACAAGAAGACTGACTCTTCCTACTGTCTATGCTTTGAACCAATCCTGTGACACTAGGTATAGATTCTGATGCCTCACTTAAGGTTCACTGTGTCCCTCTGACCCTCTTATTGACGATTAAACACAGAAATTGCATCGGAATTAAATACAAAAATCACAATGCCGACTCAAGTACAAGAAGACTGACTCTTCCTACAGTCTATGTTTTGAACCAATCCTGTGACACTAGTTATAGATTTCGATGATTCACGTCAGGTTTTCTGTATCCCTCTGACCTTCTTATTGACGATGAAACACAGAAATTGAATCGGATTTAAATAGAAAAGGCACAATGCCGACATAAGTACAAGAAGACTGACTCTTCTCACTGTCTATGATTTGAGCCATTCCTGTGACACTAGTTATAGATTCCGATTCTTCACTTCAGGTGTGCTGTATCCCTTGGACCTTCCTATTGACGATGAAACACAAAAATTGCATCGGAATTAAATACAAAAGGCACAATGCCGACTTAAGTACAAGTAGACTGACTCTTCATACTGTCTATGTTTTGAACGATTCCTGTGACACTAGTTATAGATTCCGATGCCTCACTTCAGGTTTACTGTATCCCTCTGACCCTCTTATTGACGATGAAACACAGAAATTGCATCGGAAATTAATAGAAAAGGCACAATGCTGACTTATGTACAAGAAGACTGACTCTTCTTACTGTCTATGTTGTGAACCATTCCTGTGACAGTAGTAACAGATTCCGATGCCTCACTTCAGGTTTACTGTATCCCTTGGACCTTTTATTGACGATGAAACACAGAAGTTGCATCGAAATTAAATACAAAAGGCACAATGTCGGCTTAAGTACAAGAAGACTGACTCTTCCTACTGTCTATGTTGTGAACCATTCCTGTGACACTAGTTATAGATTCCGATGCTTAACATCAGATTTACTGTATCCCTCTGAACTTCGTATTGACGATGAAAGATAGAAATTGCATCGGAATTAAATAGAAAAGGGACAATGCCGAATTAAGTACAAGAAGACTGACTCTTCCTACCGTCTATGGTTAGAACCATTCCTGTGACACTAATTATAGATTTCGATGATTCACTTCATGATTACTGTATCCCTCTAACCGTCTTATTGACGTTGAAACTCAGAAATTGCATCGGAACTAAATAGAAAAGGCACAATGCGGACATAAGTACAAGAAGACTGACTCTTCTTACTGTCTATGATTTGAACCATTCCTGTGACACTAGTTATAGATTCCGATGCTTCACTTCAAGTTTACAGTATCCCCCTGACCTTCTTATTGACGATAAAACACAGAAATTGCATCGGAATGAAATAGAAAAGGCACATTGCCGACTTAAGTACAAGAAGACTGATTCTTCTTACTTACTACGCTTTGAACATTTCCTATGAGACCAGTTTTAGATTCCGATGCTTCACTGTATGTTTACTGTATCCCTTGGACCTTCTTATTGACGATGAAACACAGAAATTGCATCGGAATTAAATACAAAAGGCACTTAGGTACAAGAAGACTGACTCTTCTTACTGACTATGTTTTGAACCATTCCTGTGACACTTGTTATGGATTCCGATGCTTCACTTCAGGTTTACTGTATCCCTCTGACTTTCTTATTGACGATGAAACAGAGATATTGAATCGGAATTAAATAGAAAAGGCACAATGCCGACTTAAGTACAAGAAGACTGACTCTTCCTACTGTCAATGTTTTTGAACTATACCTGTGACACTAGTTATAGATTCCGATGGTTCACTTCAGGTTTACTGTATCCCTCTGACATTCTTATTGACGATGAAACACAGAAATTGCATTGGAATTAAATACAAAAGGCACAATGCCGACTAAAGTACAAGAAGACTGACTCTTCCTACTGTCTATGTTTTGAACCATTCCTGTGAGACTAGTTATACATTCCGATGCTTCACTTCAGGTTTACTGTAACCCTCTGACCTTCTTCCTGATGATGAAACCCAGAAATTGCATCGGAATTAAATACAAAAGGCACAATGCTGACTCAAATACAAGATGACTGGCTCATCTTACTTACTATGCTTTAAACCTTTCCTGTGAGACCGGTATTAGATTCCAATGCTTCACTTCTGGTTTACTGTATCCCTTGGACCTTCTTATTGACGACGAAACACAGAAATTTCATCGGAATTAAATAGAAAAGGCACGATGCCGACTTACGTACAAGAAGACTGACTCTTCTTACTGACTATGCTTTGAAAATTTCCTGTGAGACCAGATTTAGATTCCGATGCTTCACTATATGTTTACTGTATATCTTGGACCTTCTTATTGACGATGAAACACAGAAATTGCATCGGAATTAAATACAAAAGGCACCATGCCGACTTAAGTACAAGAAGACTGACTCTTCTTACTGACTATGTTTTGAACCATTACTATATCACTAGTTATAGATTCCGATGCCTCACTTCAGGTTTACTGTATTCCATGGCCCTTCGTATTGATGATGAAACACAGATATTGCATCGGAATTAAATACAAAAGGCATAATGCCGACTTAAGTACAAGAAGACTGACTCTTCTTACTGTCTATGATTTGAACCACTCCTGTGACACTAGTTATAGATTCCGATGCTTCACTTCAGGTGTATTGTATCCCTTGGACCTTCGTATTGACTATGAAACACAGAAATTGCATCGGGATTAAATACAAAAGGCACAATGCCGACTTAAGTACAAGTAGACTGACTCTTCTTACTGTCTATGTTTTGAACCATTCCTGTGACACTAGTTATAGATTCTGATGCTTCACTTCAGTTTTACTGAATCCCTCTGACCTCCTTATTGACGATGGAACACAGAAATTGCATCGGAATGAAATACAAAAGGCACAATGCCGACTTAAGTACAAGAAGACTGTCTCTTCCTACTGTCTATGTTTTGAACCATTCCTGTGACACTAGTTATAGATTCCGATGCCTCACTTCAGGTTTACTGTATCCCTTGGACCTTCTTATTGACGATGAAAGACAGAAATTGCATCGGAATTAAATAGAAAAGGCACAATGCCGACTTATGTACAAGAAGACTGACTCTTCTTACTGTCTACGTTTTGAACCATCCCTGTGACACTAGTTATAGATTCCGATGCTTCACTTCAGGTTTACTGTATCCCTCTGACCTTCTTATTGACGATGAAACACAGAAATTGAATAGGAATTAAATAGAAAAGGCACAATGCCGACATAAGTACAAGAAGACTGACTCTTCTTACTGTCTATGATTTGAACCATTCCTGTGACACTAGTTATAGATTCCGATGCTTCACTTCAAGTTAACTGTATCCCTCTGACCTTATTGACGATAAAACACAGAGATTTCATCGGAATAAAATAGAAAAGGCACAATGCCGACTCAAGTACAAGAAGACTGACTCTTCTTAGTGACTATGTTTTGAACCATTCCTGTGACACTAGTTATAGATTCCGATGGTTCACTTCAGGTTTACTGTATCCCTCTGACATTCTTATTGACGATGAAACACAGTAATTGCATCGGAATAAAATACAAAAGGCACAATGCCGACTAAAGTACAAGAAGACTGACTCTTCCTACTGTCTATGTTTTGAACCATTCCTGTGAGACTAGTTATACATTCCGATGCTTCACTTCAGGTTTACTGTATCCCTCTGACCTTCTTCTTGATGATGAAACCCAGAAACTGCATCGGAATTAAATAGAAAAAGCACAATGCCGACTTAAGTACAAGAAGACTGACTCTTCTTACTGTCTATGTTTTGAACCATTCCTGTGACACTAGTTATAGATTCTGATGCTTCACTTCAGTTTTACTGTATGCCTCTGACCTTCTTATTGACGACGAAACACAGAAATTGCATCGGAATTAAATACAAAAGGCACATTGCAGACTTAAGTACAAGAAGACTGTCTCTTCCTACTGTCTATGTATTGAACCATTCCTGTGACACTAGTTATAGATTCCGATGCTTCACATCAGGTTTACGGTATCCCCTGAACTTCTTATTGACGATGAAACTTAGAAATTGCATCGGAATTAAATACAAAAGGCACAATGCCGACTCAAATACAAGATGACTGGCCCTTCTTACTTACTATGCTTTGAACCTTTCCTGTGAGACCGGTATTAGATTCCGATGCTTCACTTCTGGTTTACTGTATCCCTTGGACCTTCTTATGGACGACGAAACACAGAAATTTCATCGGAATTAAATAGAAAAGGCACGATGCCGACTTACGTACGAGAAGACTGACTCTTCTTACTGACTATGCTTTGAACATTTCCTGTGAGACCAGATTTAGATTCCGATGCTTCACTATATGTTTACTGTATATCTTGGACCTTCTTATTGACGATGAAACACAGAAATTGCATCGGAATTAAATAGAAAAGGCACAATGCCGACTTAAGTACAAGAAGACTGTCTCTTCCTACTGTCTATGTTTTGAACCATTCCTGTGACACTAGTTATAGATTCCGATGCCTCACTTCAGGTTTACTGTATCCCTTGGACCTTCTTATTGACGATGAAAGACAGAAATTGCATCGGAATTAAATAGAAAAGGCACAATGCCGACTTCTGTACAAGAAGACTGACTCTTCTTACTGTCTACGTTTTGAACCATCCCTGTGACACTAGTTATAGATTCCGATGCTTCACTTCAAGTTAACTGTATCCCTCTGACCTTATTGACGATAAAACACAGAAATTTCATCGTAATTAAATAGAAAAGGCACAATGCCGACTCAAGTACAAGAAGACTGACTCTTCTTACTGACTATGTTTTGAACCATTCCTGTGACACTAGTTATAGATTCCGATGCCTCACTTCAGGTTTACTGTATCCCATGGACCCTCGTATTGATGATGAAACACTGAAATTGCATCGGAATTAAATACAAAAAGCAGAATGCCGAGTTAAGTACAAGAAGACTGACTATTCTTTCTGTTTATGTTTCGAACCATTCCTGTGACACTAGTTATAGATTCCGATGCCCTACTTCAGGTTTACTGTATCCTTTGGACCTTCTTATTGACGATGAAACACAGAAATTGCATCGGAATTAAATACAAAAGGCACAATGCCGACTTAAGTACAAGAAGAATGACTCCTCCTACTGTCTATTTTTTGAACCATTCCAGTGACACTTGTTATAGATTCCGATGCTTCACTTCAGGTATACTGTATCCCTCTGACCTTCTTATTGACGATGAAACACATAAATTGCATCGGAATTAAATACAAAAGGCACAATGCCGACTCAAGTACAAGACGACTGACTCTTCCTACAGTCTATATTTTGAACAATTCCTGTGACACTAGTTATACATTCCGATGCTTCACTTCAGGTTTACTGTATCCCTTTGAGCTTCTCCTTGATGATGAAACACAGAAATTGCATCGGAATTAAATAGAAAAGGCACAATGCCGACTTAAGTACAAGAAGACTGACTGTTCTTACTGTCTATGATTTGAACCACTCCTGTGACACTAGTTATAGATTCCGATGCTTCACTTCAGGTGTATTGTATCCCTTGGACCTTCGTATTGACTATGAAACACAGAAATTGCATCGGGATTAAATACAAAAGGCACAATGCCGACTTAAGTACAAGTAGACTGACTCTTCTTACTGTCTATGTTTTGAACCATTCCTGTGACACTAGTTATAGATTCTGATGCTTCACTTGAGTTTTACTGTATCCCTCTGACCTTCTTATTGACGATGAAACACAGAAATTGCATCGGAATGAAATACAAAAGGCACAATGCCGACTTAAGTACAAGAAGACTGTCTCTTCCTACTGTCTATGTTTTGAACCATTCCTGTGACACTAGTTATAGATTCCGATGCCTCACTTCAGGTTTACTGTATCCCTTGGACCTTCTTATTGACGATGAAAGACAGAAATTGCATCGGAATTAAATAGAAAAGGCACAATGCCGACTTCTGTACAAGAAGACTGACTCTTCTTACTGTCTACGTTTTGAACCATCCCTGTGACACTAGTTATAGATTCCGATGCTTCACTTCAGGTTTACTGTATCCCTCTGACCTTCTTATTGACGATGAAACACAGAAATTGCATAGGAATTAAATAGAAAAGGCACAATGCCGACATAAGTACAAGAAGACTGACTCTTCTTACTGTCTATGATTTGAACCATTCCTGTGACACTAGTTATAGATTCCGATGCTTCACTTCAAGTTAACTGTATCCCTCTGACCTTATTGACGATAAAACACAGAAATTTCATCG
This sequence comes from Schistocerca americana, assembly GCF_021461395.2. Classification (NCBI taxonomy): domain Eukaryota; kingdom Metazoa; phylum Arthropoda; class Insecta; order Orthoptera; family Acrididae; genus Schistocerca; species Schistocerca americana. Next base: position 22,526,866 of record NC_060130.1, read on the forward strand.
GAATTAAATAGAAAAGGCACAATGCCGACTCAAGTACATGAAGACTGACTCTTCTTACTGACTATGTTTTGACCCATTCCTGTGACACTAGTTATAGATTCCGATGCCTCACTTCAGGTTTACTGTATCCCATGCACCCTCGTATTGATGATGAAACACAGAAATTGCATCGGAATTAAATACAAAAGGCAGAATGCAGACTTAAGTACAAGAAGACTGACTATTCTTACTGTCTATGTTTCGAACCATTCCTGTGGCACTAGTTATAGATTCCCATGCCACACTTCTGGTTTACTGTATCCTTTGGACCTTCTTATTGACGATGAAACACAGAAATTGCATCGGAATTAAATAGAAAAGGCACAATGCCGACTTAAGTACAAGAAGAATGACTCCTCCTACTGTCTATTTTTTGGATCATTCCTGTGACACTTGTTATAGATTCCGATGCTTCACTTCAGGTTTACTGTATCCCTCTGACCTTCTTATTGACGATGAAACACAGAAATTGCATCGGAATTAAATAAAAAAGGCACAATGCCGACTCAAGTACAAGAAGACTGACTCTTCCTACAGTCTATATTTTGAACAATTCCTGTGACACTAGTTATACATTCCCATGCTTCGCTTCAGGTTTACTGTATCCCTTTGACCTTCTTCTTGATGATGAAACACAGAAATTGCATCGGAATTAAATAGAAAAGGCACAATGCCGACTTAAGTACAAAAAGACTGACTCTTCTTACTGTCTATGATTTGAACTATTCCTGTGACACTAGTTATAGATTCCGATGCTTCACTTCAGGTGTACTGTATCCCTTGGACCTTCGTATTGACTATGAAACACAGAAATTGCACCGGGATTAAATACAAAAGGCACAATGCCGACTTAAGTACAAGCAGACTGACTCTTCTTACTGTCTATGTTTGAACCATTCCTGTGACACTAGATACAGATTCTGATGCTTCACTTCAGTTTTACTGTATCCCTCCGACCTTCTTATTGATGATGAAACACAGAAATTGCATCGGAATAAAATACAAAAGGCACAATGCCGACTTAAGTACAAGAAGACTGTCTCTTCCTACTGTCTATGCTTTGAACCATTCCTGTGACACTAGTTATAGATTCCGATGCCTCACTTCAGGTTTACTGTATCACTTGGACCTTCTTATTGACGATGAAAGACAGAAATTTCATCGGAATTAAATAGAAAAGGCACAATGCCGACTTCAGTACAAGAAGACTGACTCTTCCTACTGTCTACGTTTTGAACCATCCCTGTGACACTAGCTATAGATTCCAATGCTTCACTTCAGGTTTACTGTATCCCTCTGACCATCTTATTGACGATGAAACACAGAAATTGCATCGGAATTAAATAGAAAAGGCACTATGCTGTCTTAAGTACAAGAAGACTGACTCTTCTTACTGTCTATGTTTTGAACCATTCCTGTGACACTAGTTATAGATTCCGATGCCTCACTTCAGGTTTACTGTATCCCTTGGACCTTCTTATTGAAGATGAAACACAGAAGTTGCATCGGAATTTAATACAAAAGGCACAATGCCGACTTAAGTACAAGAAGACTGACTCTTCCTACTGTCTATGCTTTGAACCAATCCTGTGACAATAGGTATAGATTCTGATGCCTCACTTAAGGTTCACTGTGTCCCTCTGACCCTCTTATTGACGATGAAACACAGAAATTGCATCGGAATTAAATACAAAAATCACAATGCCGACTCAAGTACAAGAAGACTGACTCTTCCTACAGTCTATGTTTTGAACCAATCCTGTGACACTAGTTATAGATTTCGATGATTCACGTCAGGTTTTCTGTATCCCTCTGACCTTCTTATTGACGATGAAACACAGAAATTGAATCGGATTTAAATAGAAAAGGCACAATGCCGACATAAGTACAAGAAGACTGACTCTTCTCACTGTCTATGATTTGAGCCATTCCTGTGACACTAGTTATAGATTCCGATTCTTCACTTCAGGTGTGCTGTATCCCTTGGACCTTCCTATTGACGATGAAACACAAAAATTGCATCGGAATTAAATACAAAAGGCACAATGCCGACTTAAGTACAAGTAGACTGACTCTTCTTACTGTCTATGTTTTGAACCATTCCTGTGACACTAGTTATAGATTCTGATGCTTCACTTCAGTTTTACTGTATCCCTCTGACCTCCTTATTGACGATGAAACACAGAAATTGCATCGGAATGAAATACAAAAGGCACAATGCCGACTTAAGTACAAGAAGACTGTCTCTTCCTACTGTCTATGTTTTGAACCATTCCTTTGACACTAGTTATAGATTCCGATGCCTCACTTCAGGTTTACTGTATCCCTTGGACCTTCGTATTGACGATGAAAGACAGAAATTGCATCGGAATTAAATAGAAAAGGCACAATGCCGACTTATGTACAAGAAGACTGACTCTTCTTACTGTCTACGTTTTGAACCATCCCTGTGACACTAGTTATAGATTCCGATGCTTCACTTCAGGTTTACTGTATCCCTCTGACCTTCTTATTGACGATGAAACACAGAAATTGAATAGGAATTAATTAGAAAAGGCACAATGCCGACATAAGTACAAGAAGACTGACTCTTCTTACTGTCTATGATTTGAACCATTCCTGTGACACTAGTTATAGATTCCGATGCTTCACTTCAAGTTAACTGTATCCCTCTGACCTTATTGACGATAAAACACAGATATTTCATCGGAATTAAATAGAAAAGGCACAATGCCGACTTAAGTACAAGAAGACTGACTCTTCTTACTGACTATGTTTTGAACCATTCCTGTGACACTAGTTATAGATTCCGATGCCTCACTTCAGGTTTACTGTATCCCATGGACCCTCGTATTGATGATGAAGCACAGAAATTGCATCGGAATTAAATACAAAAGGCAGAATGCCGACTTAAGTACAAGAAGGCTGACTATTCTTACTGTCTATGTTTCGAACCATTCCTTTGACACTAGTTATAGATTCCGATGCCTCACTTCAGGTTTACTGTATCTTTTGGACCTTCTTATTGACGATGAAACACAGAAATTGCATCGGAATTAAATACAAAAGGCACAATGCCGTCTTAAGTACAAGAAGAATGACTCCTCCTACTGTCTATTTTTTGAACCATTCCTGTGACACTTGTTATAGATTCCGATGCTTCACATCAGGTTTACTCTATCCCTCTGACCTTCTTATTGACGATGAAACACAGAAATTACATCGGAATTAAATACAAAAGGCACAATGCCGACTCAAGTACAAGAAGACTGACTCTTCCTACAGTCTATATTTTGAACAATTCCTGTGAGACTAGTTATACATTCCGATGCTTCACTTCAGGTTTACTGTATCCCTTTGACCTTCTTCTTGATGATGAAACACAGAAATTGCATCGGAATTAAATAGAAAAGGCACAATGCCGACTTAAGTACAAAAAGACTGACTCTTCTTACTGTCTATGATTTGAACCACTCCTGTGACACTAGTTATAGATTCCGATGCTTCACTTCAGGTGTATTGTATCCCTTGGACCTTCGTATTGACTATGAAACACAGAAATTGCATCGGGATTAAATACAAAAGGCACAATGCCGACTTAAGTACAAGTAGACTGACTCTTCTTACTGTCTATGTTTTGAACCATTCCTGTGACACTAGTTATAGATTCTGATGCTTCACTTCAGTTTTACTGTATCCCTCTGACCTTCTTATTGATGATGAAACACAGAAATTGCATCGGAATAAAATACAAAAGGCACAATGCCGACTTAAATACAAGAAGACTGTCTCTTCCTACTGTCTATGCTTTGAACCATTCCTGTGACACTAGTTATAGATTCCGATGCCTCACTTCAGGTTTACTGTATCACTTGGACCTTCTTATTGACGATGAAAGACAGAAATTGCATCGGAATTAAATAGAAAAGGCACAATGCCGACTTCAGTACAAGAAGACTGACTCTTCCTACTGTCTACGTTTTGAACCATCCCTGTGACACTAGCTATAGATTCCGATGCTTCACTTCAGGTTTACTGTATCCCTCTGACCATCTTATTGACGATGAAACACAGAAATTGCATCGGAATTAAATAGAAAAGGCACAATGCCGACTTAAGTACAAGAAGATTGACTCTTCCTACTGTCTATGCTTTGAACCAATCCTGTGACACTAGGTATAGATTCTGATGCCTCACTTAAGGTTCACTGTGTCCCTCTGACCCTCTTATTGACGATGAAACACAGAAATTGCATCGGAATTAAATACAAAAGTCACAATGCCGACTCAAGTACAAGAAGACTGACTCTTCCTACTGTCTATGTTTTGAACCAATCCTGTGACACTAGTTATAGATTCCGATGATTCACGTCCGGTTTTCTGTATCCCTCTGACCCTCTTATTGACGATGAAACACAGAAATTGAATCGGATTTAAATAGAAAAGGCACAATGCCGACATAAGAACAAGAAGACTGACTCTTCTCACTGTCTATGATTTGAACCATTCCTGTGACACTAGTTATAGATTCCGATTCTTCACTTCAGGTGTGCTGTATCCCTTGAACCTTCCTATTGACGATGAAACACAAAAATTGCATCGGAATTAAATACAAAAGGCACAATGCCGACTTAAGTACAAGTAGACTGACTCTTCTTACTGTCTATGTGTTGAACCATTCCTTTGACACTAGTTATAGATTCCGATGCCTCACTTCAGGTTTACTGTATCCCTCTGACCCTCTTATTGACGATGAAACACAGAAATTGCATCGGAAAACAACAGAAAAGGCACAATGCTGACTTATGTACAAGAAGACTGACTCTTATTACTGTCTATGTTGTGAACCATTCCTGTGACAGTAGTAACAGATTCCGATGCCTCACTTTAGGTTTACTGTATCCCTTGAACCTTTTATTGACGATGAAACACAGAAGTTGCATCGGAATTAAATACAAAAGGCACAATGCCGGCTTAAGTACAAGAATACTGACTCTTCCTACTGTCTATGTTGTGAACCATTCCTGTGACACTAGTTGTAGATTCCGATGCTTCACATCAGGTTTACTGTATCCCTCTGACCTTCTTATTGACGATGAAAGATAGAAATTGCAACGGAATTAAATAGAAAAGGCACAATGCCGAATTAAGTACAAGAAGACTGACTCTTCCTACCGTCAATGGTTAGAACCATTCCTGTGACACTAATTATAGATTCCGATGATTCATTTCATGATTACTGTATCCCTCTAACCTTCTTATTGACGATGAAACACAGAAATTGCATCGGAATTAAATAGAAAAGGCACAATGCCGACGTAAGTACAAGAAGACTGACTCTTCTTACAGTCAATGATTTGAACCATTCCTGTGACACTATTTATAGATTCCAATGCTTCACTTCAAGTTTACTGTATCCCCCTGACCTTCTTATTGACGATAAAACACAGAAATTGCATCGGAATTGAATAGAAATGGCACAATGCTGACTTAAGTACAAGAAGACTGGCTCTTCTTACTCTCTATGTTTTGAACCTTTCCTGTGAGACCGGTTTTAGATTCCGATGCTTCACTTCAGGTTTACTGTATCCCTTGGACCTTCTTATTGACGACGATACACAGATATTGCATCGGAATTAAATAGAAAAGGCACATTGCCGACTTAAGTACAAGAAGACTGACTCTTCTTACTTACTATGCTTTGAACATTTCCTGTGAGACCAGTTTTAGATTCCGATGCTTCACTCTATGTTTACTGTACCCCTTGGACCTTCTTATTGACGATGAAACACAGAAATTGCATCGGAATTAAATACAAAAGGCACCATGCCGACTTAGGTACAAGAAGACTGACTCTTCTTACTGACTATGTTTTGAACCATTCCTGTGACACTTGTTATAGATTCCGATGCTTCACTTCAGGTTTACTGTATCCCTCTGACTTTCTTATTGACGATGAAACAGAGATATTGCATCGGAATTAAATAGAAAAGGCACAATGCCGACTTAAGTACGAGAAATCTGACTCTTCCTACTGTCAACGTTTTGACCCATACCTGTGACACTAGTTATAGATTCCGATGGTTTACTTCAGGTTTACTGTATCCCTCTGACCTTCTTATTGACGATGAAACACAGAAATTGCATCGGAATTAAATACAAAAGGCACAATGCCGACTAAAGTACAAGAAGACTGACTCTTCGTACTGTCTATGCTTGAACCATTCCTGTGAGACTAGTTATACATTCCGATGCTTCACTTCAGGTTTACTGTATCCCTCTGACCTTCTTCTTAATGATGAAACAAAGAAATTGGATTGGAATTAAATAGAAAAGGCACAATGCCGACTTAAGTACAAGAAGACTGACTCTTCTTACTGTCTATTATTTGAACCATTCCTGTGACACTAGTTATAGATTCCGATGCTTCACTTCAGGTGTAGTGTATCCCTTGGACCTTCTTATTGACGATGAAACACAGAAATTGCATAGGGATTAAATACAAAAGGCACAATGCCGACTTAAGTACAAGTAGACTAACTCTTCTTACTGTCTATGGTTTGAACCATTCCTGTGACACTAATTATAGATTCTGATGCCTCACTTCAGTTTTACTGTATGCCTCTGACCTTCTTTTTGGCGATGATACACAGAAATTGCATCGGAATTAAATACAAAGTGCACATTGCCGACTTAAGTACAAGAAGACTGACTCTTCCTACTGTCTATGTATTGAACCACTCCTGTGACACTAGTTATAGATTCCGATGCTTCACTTCAGGTTTACTGTATCCCCCTGAAATTCTTATTGATGATGAAACTTAGAAATTGCATCGGAATTAAATACAAAAGGCACAATGCCGACTCAAATACAAGATGACTGGCCCTTGTTACTCACTATGCATTAAACCTTTCCCGTGAGACCGGTATTAGATTTCGATGCTTCACTTCTGGTTTACTGTATCCCTTTGTACCTTCTTATTGATGACGAAACACAGAAATTGCATCGGAAATTAATAGAAAAGGCACAATGCTGACTTATGTACAAGAAGAGTGACTCTTCTTACTGTCTATGTTTTGAACCATTCCTGTGACAGTAGTAACAGATTTCGATGCCTCACTTCAGGTTTACTGTATCCGTTGGACCTTCTTATTGACGATGAAACACAGAAGTTGCATCGGAGTTAAATACAAAAGGCACAATGCCGGCTTAAGTACAAAAAGACTGACTCTTCCTACTGTCTATGTTTTGAACCATTCCTGTGACACTAGTTATAGATTCCGATGCTTCACATCAGGTTTACTGTATCCCTCTGACCTTCTTATTGACGATGAAACATAGAAATTGCATCGGAATTAAATAGAAAAGTCACAATGCCGAATTAAGTACAAGAAGACTGACTCTTCCTACTGTCTATGTTAAGAACCATTCCTGTGACACTAATTATAGATTCCGATGATTCACTTCATGATTACTGTATCCCTCTAACCTTCTTATAGACGATGAAACACAGAAATTGCATCGGAATTAAATAGAAAAGGCACAATGCCAACATAAGTACAAGAAGACTGACGCTTCTTACAGTCTATGATTTGTACCATTCCTGTGACACTAGTTATAGATTCTGATTCTTCACTTCAGGTTTACTGTATCCATCTGACCTTCTTATTGACGATAAAACACAGAAATTGCATCGGAATTAAATAGAAAAGGCACAATGCTGACTTAAGTACAAGAAGACTGACTCTTCTTACTGACTGTGTTTTGAACCATTCCTGTGACACTAGTTATAGATTCCGATGCTTCACTTTAGGTTTACTGTATCTGTCTGACCCTCTAATTGACGATGAAACACAGAAATTGCATCGGAAATAAATACAAAAATCGCAATGCCGACTTACGTACAAGAAGACTGACTCTTCCTACTGTCTACGTTTTGAACCATCCCTGTGACACTAGTTATAGATTCCGAATTTTCACTTCAAGTTTACTATATCCCTCTGACTTTCTTATTGACGATAAAACACAGAAATTGCATCGGAATTAAATAGAAAAGGCACAATGCTGACTTAAGTACAAGAAGACTGACTCTTCTTACTGACTATGTTTTGAACTATTCCTGTGACACTAGTTATAGATTCCGATGCTTCACTTTAGGTTTACTGTATCACTTGGACCTTCTTATTGACGATGAAACACAGAAATTGCATCGGAATTAAATAGAAAAGGCACAATGCCGACTTAAGTACAAGAAGACTCACTCTTCTTACTGTCAATGTTTTTAACCATTCCTGTGACACTAGTTATAGATTCCGATGCTTTACTTCATGTTTACTGTATCCCACTGACATTCTTATTGACGATGAAACTTAGAAATTACATCGGCATTAAATACAAAAGGCACAATGCCGACTTAAGTACAAGAAGATTGACTCTTCCTACTGTCAATGTTTTAAACCATTCCTGAGACACTAGTTATAGATTCCAATGCTTCACTTCAAGTTTACTGTATCCCTCTGACCTTCTTATTGACGATAAAACACAGAAATTGCATCGGAAGTAAATAGAAAAGGCACAATGCTGACTTAAGTACAAGAAGACTGGCTCTTTTTACTCTCTATGTTTTGAAGCTTTCCTGTGAGACCGGTTTTAGATTCCGATGCTTCACTTCAAGTTTACTGTATCCCTTGGACCTTCTTACTGACGACGAAACAGAGAAATTGCATCGGAATTAAATAGAAAAGGCACATTGCCGACTTAAGTACAAGAAGACTGACTCTTCTTACTTACTATGTTTTGAACATTTCCTGTGAGACCAGTTTTAGATTCCGATGCTTCACTGTATGTTTACTGTATCCCTTGGACCTTCTTATTGACGATGAAACACAGAAATTGCATCGGAAATAAATACAAAAGGCACAATGCCGACTCAAGTACAAGAAGACTGACTCTTCCTACTGTCTATGATTTGAACCATTCCTGTGACACTAGTTACACATTCCGATGCTTCACTTCAGGTTTACTGTATCCCTCTGACCTTCTACTTGATGATGAAACACAGAAATTACATCGGAATTAAATAGAAAAGGCACAATGCCGACTTAAGTACAAGAAGACTAACTCTTCTTACTGTATATGATTTGAACCATTCCTGTGACACTAGTTATAGATTCTGATGCTTCACTTCAGTCTTACTGTATCCCTCTGACCATCTTATTGATGATGAAACACGGAAATTGCATCGGAATAAAATACGAAAGGCACAATGCCGACTTAAATACAAGAAGACTGTCTCTTCCTACTGTCTATGCTTTGAACCATTCCTGTGACACTAGTTATAGATTCCGATGCCTCACTTCAGGTTTACTGTATCACTTGGACCTTCTTATTGACGATGAAAGACAGAAATTGTATCCCAATTAAATAGAAAAGGCACAATGCCGACTTCAGTACAAGAAGACTGACTCTTCCTACTGTCTACGTTTTGAACCATCCCTGTGACACTAGCTATAGATTCCGAAGCTTCACTTCAGGTTTACTGTATCCCTTGGACCTTCTTATTGAAGATGAAACACAGAAGTTGCATCGGAATTAAATACAAAAGGCACAATGCCGACTTAAGTACAAGAAGACTGACTCTTCCTACTGTCTATGCTTTGAACCAATCCTGTGACACTAGGTATAGATTCTGATGCCTCACTTAAGGTTCACTGTGTACCTCTGACCCTCTTATTGACGATGAGACACAGAAATTGCATCGGAATTAAATACAAAAATCACAATGCCGACTCAAGTACAAGAAGACTGACTCTTCCTACTGTCTATGTTTTGAACCAATCCTGTGACACTAGTTATAGATTCCGATGATTCACGTCAGGTTTTCTGTATCCCTCTGACCTTCTTATTGACGATGAAACACAGAAATTGAATCGGATTTAAATAGAAAAGGCACAATGCCGACATAAGAACAAGAAGACTGACTCTTCTCACTGTCTATGATTTGAACCATTCCTGTGACACTAGTTATAGATTCCGATTCTTCACTTCAGGTGTGCTGTATCCCTTGGACCTTCCTATTGACGATGAAACACAAAAATTGCATCGGAATTAAATACAAAAGGCACAATGCCGACATAAGTACAAGTAGACTGACTCTTCTTACTGTCTATGTTTTGAACCATTCCTGTGACACTAGTTATAGATTCCGATGCCTCACTTCAGGTTTACTGTATCCCTCTGACCCTCTTATTGACGATGAAACACAGAAATTGCATTTGAAATTAACAGAAAAGGCACAATGCTGACTTATGTACAAGAAGACTGACTCTTCTTACTGTCTATGTTGTGAACCATTCCTGTGACAGTAGTAACAGATTCCGATGCCTCACTTCAGGTTTACTGTATCCCTTGGACCTTTTATTGACGATGAAACACAGAAGTTGCATCGGAATGAAATACAAAAGGCACAATGCCGGCTTAAGTACAAGAAGACTGACTCTTCCTACTGTCTATGTTGTGAACCATTCCTGTGACACTAGTTATAGATTCCGATGCTTCACATCAGGTTTACTGTATCCCTCTGACCTTCTTATTGACGATGAAAGATAGAAATTGCATCGGAATTAAATAGAAAAGGCACAATGCCGAATTAAGTACAAGAAGACTGACTCTTCCTACCGTCTATGGTTAGAACCATTCCTGTGACACTAATTATAGATTCCGATGATTCACTTCATGATTACTGTATCCCTCTAACCTTCTTATTGACGATGAAACACAGAAATTGCATCGGAATTAAATAGAAAAGGCACAATGCCGACATAAGTACAAGAAGACTGACTCTTCTTACTGTCTATGATTTGAACCATTCCTGTGACACTAGTTATAGATTCCGATGCTTCACTTCAAGTTTACTGTATCCCCCTGACCTTCTAATTGACGATAAAACACGGAAATTGCATCGGAATTGAATAGAAATGGCACAATGCTGACTTAAGTACAGGAAGATTGGCTCTTCTTACTCTCTATGTTTTGAACCTTTCCTGTGACACCGGTTTTAGATTCCGATGCTTCACTTCAGGTTTACTGTATCCCTTGGACCTTCTTATTGACGACGAAACACAGATATTGCATCGGAATTAAATAGAAAAGGCACATTGCCGACTTAAGTACAAGAAGACTGACTCTTCTTACTTACTATGCTTTGAACATTTCCTGTGAGACCAGTTTTAGATTCCGATGCTTCACTCTATGTTTACTGTACCCCTTGGACCTTCTTATTGACGATGAAACACAGAAATTGCATCGGAATTAAATACAAAAGGCACCATTCCGACTTAGGTACAAGAAGACTGACTCTTCTTACTGACTATGTTTTGAACCATTCCTGTGACACTTGTTATAGATTCCGATGCTTCACTTCAGGTTTACTGTATCCCTCTGACTTTCTTATTGACGATGAAACAGAGATATTGCATCGGAATTAAATAGAAAAGGCACAATGCCGACTTAAGTACGAGAAATCTGACTCTTCCTACTGTCAACGTTTTGAACCATACCTGTGACACTAGTTATAGATTCCGATGGTTCACTTCAGGTTTACTGTATCCCTCTGACCTTCTTATTGACGATAAAACACAGAAATTGCATCGGAATTAAATACAAAAGGCACAATGCCGACTAAAGTACAAGAAGAGTGACTCTTCGTACTGTCTATGCTTGAACCATTCCTGTGAGACTAGTTATACATTCCGATGCTTCACTTCAGGTTTACTGTATCCCTCTGACCTTCTTCTTGATGATGAAACAAAGAAATTGGATCGGAATTAAATAGAAAAGGCACAATGCCGACTTAAGTACAAGAAGACTGACTCTTCTTACTGTCTATGGTTTGAACCATTCCTGTGACACTAATTATAGATTCTGATGCCTCACTTCAGTTTTACTGTATGCCTCTGACCTTCTTATTGGCGATGATACACAGAAATTGCATCGGAATTAAATACAAAAGGCACATTGCCGACTTAAGTACAAGAAGACTGTCTCTTCCTACTGTCTATGTATTGAACCACTCCTGTGACACTAGTTATAGATTCCGATGCTTCACTTCAGGTTTACTGTATCCCCCTGACCTTCTTATTGACGATGAAACTTAGAAATTGCATCGGAATTAAATACAAAAGGCACAATGCTGACTCAAATACAAGATGACTGGCTCTTGTTACTCACTATGCTTTAAACCTCTCCTGTGAGACCGGTATTAGATTCCGATGCTTCAGTTCTGGTTTACTGTATCCCTTTGTACCTTCTTATTGACGACGAAACACAGAAATTGCATCGGAAATTAATAGAAAAGGCACAATGCTGACTTATGTACAAGAAGAGTGACTCTTCTTACTGTCTATGTTTTGAACCATTCCTGTGACAGTAGTAACAGATTTCGATGCCTCACTTCAGGTTTACTGTATCCGTTGGACCTTCTTATTGACGATGAAACACAGAAGTTGCATCGGAGTTATATACAAAAGGCACAATGCCGGCTTAAGTACAAGAAGACTGACTCTTCCTACTGTCTATGTTTTGAACCATTCCTGTGACACTAGTTATAGATTCCGATGCTTCACTTCAGGTTTACTGTATCCCCCTGACCTTCTTATTGACGATGAAACTTAGAAATTGCATCGGAATTAAATACAAAAGGCACAATGCCGACTCAAATACAAGATGACTGGCTCTTGTTACTCACTATGCTTTAAACCTCTGCTGTGAGACCGGTATTAGATTCCGATGCTTCACTTCTGGTTTACTGTATCCCTTTGTACCTTCTTATTGACGACGAAACACAGAAATTGCATCGGAAATTAATAGAAAAGGCACAATGCTGACTTATGTACAAGAAGAGTGACTCTTCTTACTGTCTATGTTTTGAACCATTCCTGTGACAGTAGTAACAGATTTCGATGCCTCACTTCAGGTTTACTGTATCCGTTGGACCTTCTTATTGACGATGAAACACAGAAGTTGCATCGGAGTTATATACAAAAGGCACAATGCCGGCTTAAGTACAAGAAGACTGACTCTTCCTACTGTCTATGTTTAGAACCATTCCTGTGACACTAATTATAGATTCCGCTGATTCACTTCATGATTACTGTATCCCTCTAACCTTCTTACTGACGATGAAACACAGAAATTGCATCGGAGTTAAATAGAAAAGGCACAATGCCGACATAAGTACAAGAAGACTGACGCTTCTTACAGTCTATGATTTGTACCATTCCTGTGACACTAGTTATAGATTCTGATTCTTCACTTCAGGTTTACTGTATCCATCTGACCTTCTTATTGACGATAAAACACAGAAATTGCATCGGATTCAAATAGAAAAGGCACAATGCTGACTTAAGTACAAGAAGACTGACTCTTCTTACTGACTATGTTTTGAACCATCCCTGTGACACTAGTTATAGATTCCGATGCTTCACTTCAAGTTTACTATATCGCTCTGACTTTCTTATTGGCGATAAAACACAGAAATTGCATCGGAATTAAATAGAAAAGGCACAATGCCGACTTAAGTACAAGAAGACTGACTCTTCTTACTGACTATGTTTTGAACTATTCCTGTGACACTAGTTATAGATTCCGATGCTTCACTTTAGGTTTACTGTATCACTTGGACCTTCCTATTGACGATGAAACACAAAAATTGCATCGGAATTAAATACAAAAGGCACAATGCCGACTTAAGTACAAGTAGACTGACTCTTCTTACTGTCTATGTTTTGAACCATTCCTGTGACACTAGTTATAGATTCCGATGCCTCACTTCAGGTTTACTGTATCCCTCTGACCCTCTTATTGACGATGAAACACAGAAATTGCATTTGAAATTATCAGAAAAGGCACAATGCTGACTTATGTACAAGAAGACTGACTCTTCTTACTGTCTATGTTGTGAACCATTCCTGTGACAGTAGTAACAGATTCCGATGCCTCACTTCAGGTTTACTGTATCCCTTGGATCTTTTATTGACGATGAAACACAGAAGTTGAATCGGAATTAAATACAAAAGGCACAATGCCGGCTTAAGTACAAGAAGACTGACTCTTCCTACTGTCTACGTTGTGAACCATTCCTGTGACACTAGTTATAGATTCCGATGCTTCACATCAGGTTTACTGTATCCCTCTGACCTTCTTATTGACGATGAAAGATAGAAATTGCATCGGAATTAAATAGAAAAGGCACGATGCCGAATTAAGTACAAGAAGACTGACTCTTATTACCGTCTATGGTTAGAACCATTCGTGTGACACTAATTATAGATTCCGATGATTCACTTCATGATTACTGTATCCCTCGAACCTTCTTATTGACGATGAAACACAGAAATTGCATCGGAATTAAATAAAAAAGGCACAATGCCGACATAAGTACAAGAAGACTGACTCTTCTTACTGTCTATGATTTGAACCATTCCTGTGACACTAGTTATAGATTCCGATGCTTCACTTCAAGTTTACTGTATCCCCCTGACCTTCTTATTGACGATAAAACACAGAAATTGCATCGGAATTGAATAGAAATGGCACAATGCTGACTTAAGTACAGGAAGACTGGCTCTTCTTACTCTCTATGTTTTGAACCTTTCCTGTGAGACCGGTTTTAGATTCCGATGCTTCACTTCAGGTTTACTGTATCCCTTGGACCTTCTTATGGACGACGAAACACAGATATTGCATCGGAATTAAATAGAAAAGGCACATTGCCGACTTAAGTACAGGAAGACTGACTCTTCTTACTTACTATGCTTTGAACATTTCCTGTGAGACCAGTTTTAGATTCCGATGCTTCACTCTATGTTTACTGTACCCCTTGGACCTTCTTATTGACGATGAAACACAGAAATTGCATCGGAATTAAATACAAAAGGCACCATGCCGACTTAGGTACAAGAAGACTGACTCTTCTTACTGACTATGTTTTGACCATTCCTGTGACACTTGTTATAGATTCCGATGTTTCACTTCAGGTTTACTGTATCCCTCTCACTTTCTTATTGACGATGAAACAGAGATATTGCATCGGAATTAAATAGAAAAGGCACAATGCCGACTTAAGTACGAGAAATCTGACTCTTCCTACTGTCAACGTTTTGAACCATACCTGTGACACTAGTTATAGATTCCGATGGTTCACTTCAGGTTTACTGTATCCCTCTGACCTTCTTATTCACGATGAAACACAGAAATTGCATCGGAATTAAATACAAAAGGTACAATGCCGACTAAAGTACAAGAAGAGTGACTCTTCGTACTGTCTATGCTTGAACCATTCCTGTGAGACTAGTTATACATTCCGATGCTTCACTTCAGGTTTACTGTATCCCTCTGACCTTCTTCTTGATGATGAAACAAAGAAATTGGATCGGAATTAAATAGAAAAGGCACAATGCCGACTTAAGTACAAGAAGACTGACTCTTCTTACTGTCTATGGTTTGAACCATTCCTGTGACACTAATTATAGATTCTGATGCCTCACTTCAGTTTTACTGTATGCCTCTGACCTTCTTATTGGCGATGATACACAGAAATTGCATCGGAATTAAATACAAAAGGCACAATGCCGACTCAAATACAAGATGACTGGCTCTTGTTACTCACTATGCTTTAAACCTTTCCTGTGAGACCGGTATTAGATTCCGATGCTTCACTTCTGGTTTACTGTATCCCTTTGTACCTTCTTATTGACGACGAAACACAGAAATTGCATCGGAAATTAATAGAAAAGGCACAATGCTGACTTATGTACAAGAAGAGTGACTCTTCTTACTGTCTATGTTTTGAACCATTCCTGTGACAGTAGTAACAGATTTCGATGCCTCACTTCAGGTTTACTGTATCCGTTGGACCTTCTTATTGACGATGAAACACAGAAGTTGCATCGGAGTTATATACAAAAGGCACAAAGCCGGCTTAAGTACAAGAAGACTGACTCTTCCTACTGTCTATGTTTTGAACCATTCCTGTGACACTAGTTATAGATTCCGATGCTTCACATCAGGTTTACTGTATCCCTCTGACCTTCTTATTGACGATGAAACATAGAAATTGCATCGGAATTCAATAGAAAAGGCACAATGCCGAATTAAGTACAAGAAGACTGACTCTTCCTACTGTCTATGTTTAGAACCATTCCTGTGACACTAATTATAGATCCGATGATTCACTTCATGATTACTGTATCCCTCTAACCTTCTTATTGACGATGAAACACAGAAATTGCATCGGAATTAAATAGAAAAGGCACAATGCCGACATAAGTACAAGAAGACTGACGCTTCTTACAGTCAATGATTTGTACCATTCCTGTGACACTAGTTATAGATTCTGATTCTTCACTTCAGGTTTACTGTATCCATCTGACCTTCTTATTGACGATAAAACACAGAAATTGCATCGGATTTAGATAGAAAAGGCACAATGCTGACTTAAGTACAAGAAGACTGACTCTTCTTACTGACTATGTTTTGAACCATTCCTGTGACACTAGTTATAGATTCCGATGCTTCACTTTAGGTTTACTGTATCTGTCTGACCCTCTAATTGACGATGAAACTCAGAAATTGCATCGGAAATAAATACAAAAATCGCAATGCCGACTTACGTACAAGAAGACTGACTCTTCCTACTGTCTACGTTTTGAACCATCCCTGTGACACTAGTTATAGATTCCGATGCTTCACTTCAAGTTTACTATATCCCTCTGACTTTCTTATTGACGATAAAACACAGAAATTGCATCGGAATCAAATAGAAAAGGCACAATGCTGACTTAAGTACAAGAAGACTGACGCTTCTTACAGTATATGATTTGTACCATTCCTGTGACACTAGTCACAGATTCCGATTCTTCACTTCAGGTTTCCTGTATCCCTCTGACCTTCTTATTGACGATAAAACATAGAAATTGCATCGGAATTAAATAGAAAAGGCACAATGCTGACTTAAGTACAAGAAGACTGACTCTTCTTACTGAATATGTTTTGAACTATTCCTGTGACACTAGTTATAGATTCCGATGCTTCACTTTAGGTTTACTGTATCTCTTGGACCTTCTTATTGACGATGAAACACAGAAATTGCATCGGAATTAAATAGAAAAGGCACAATGCCGACTTAAGTACAAGAAGACTGACTCTTCTTACTGTCAATGTTTTTAACCATTCCTATGACACTAGTTATAGATTCCGATGCTTCACTTCATGTTTACTGTATCCCACTGACCTTCTTATTGACGATGAAACTTAGAAATTACATCGGAATTAAATACAAAAGGCACAATGCCGACTTAAGTACAAGAAGATTGACTCTTCCTACCGTCAATGTTTTGAACCTTTCCTGTGACACTAGTTATAGATTCCGATGCTTCACTTCAAGTTTACTGTATCCCTCTGACCTTCTTATTGACGATAAAGCACAGAAATTGCATCGGAATTAAATAGAAAAGGCACAATGCTGACTTAAGTACGAGAAGACTGGCTCTTCTTACTCTCTATGTTTTGAACCTTTCCTGTGAGACCGGTTTTAGATTCCGATGCTTCACTTCAAGTTTACTGTATCCCTTGGACCTTCTTATTGACGACGAAACACCGAAATTGCATCGGAATTAAATAGAAAAGGCACATTGCCGACTTAAGTACAAGAAGACTGACTCTTCTTACTTACTATGTTTTGAACATTTCCTGTGAGACCAGTTTTAGATTCCGATGCTTCACTGTATGTTTACTGTATCCCTTGGAACTTCTCATTGACGATGAAACACAGAAATTGCATCGGAATTAAATACAAAAGGCACCATGCCGACTTAGGTACAAGAAGTCTGACTCTTCTTACTGACTATGTTTTGAACCATTCCTGTGACACTTGTTATAGATTCCGATGGTTCACTTCAGGTTTACTGTATCCCTCTGACCTTCTTATTGACGATGAAACACAGAAATTGCATCGGAATTAAATACAAAAGCACAATGCCGACTAAAGTACAAGAAGATTGACACTTCCTACTGTCTATGTTTTGAACCATTCCTATGAGACTAGTTATACATTCCGATGCTTCACTTCAAGTTTACTGTATCCCTCTGACATTCTTATTGACGATGAAAAACAGAAATTGCATCGGAAGTAAATACAAAGGGCACAATGCCGACTCAAGTACAAGATGACTGATTCTTCCTACTGTCTATGTTTAGAACCGTTCCTGTGACACTAATTATAGATTCCGATGATGCACTTCATGTATACTGTATCCCTCTAACCTTCTTATTGACGATGAAACACAGAAATTGCATCGGAATTAAATAGAAAAGGCACAATGCCGACATAAGTACCAGAAGACTGACTCTTCTTACTGTCTATGATTTGAACCATTCCTGTGACACTAGTTATAGATTCCGATTCTTCACTTCAGGTGTACTGTATCCCTTGGTCCTTCTTATTGACGATGAAACACAGAAATTGCATCGGAATTAAATACAAAAATCACAATTCCGACTTAAGTACAAGAAGACTGACTCTTCCTACTCTCTACGTTTTGAACCATCCCTTTGACACTAGTTATGGATTCCGATGCTTCACTTCAAGTTTACTGTATCCCTCTGACCTTCTTATTGACGATAAAACACAGAAATTGCACCGGAATTAAATAGAAAAGGCACAATGCTGACTTAAGTACAAGAAGACTGACTCTTCTTACTGACTATGTTTTGAAATATTCCTGTGACACTAGTTATAGATTCCGATGCTTCACTTTAGGTTTACTGTATCACTTGGACCTTCTTACTGACGATGAAACACAGAAATTGCATCGGAATCAAATAGAAAAGGCACAATGCCGACTTAAGTGCAAGATGACTGACTCTTCTTACTGTCAATGTTTTGAACCATTCCTGTGACACTAGTTATAGATTCCGATGCTTCACTTCAAGTTTACTGTATCCCTCAGACCTTCTTATTGACGATAAAACACAGAAATTGCATCGGAATTAAATAGAAAAGGCACAATGCTGACTTAAGTACAAGAAGACTGGCTCTTCTTACTCTCTATGTTTTGAACCTTTCCAGTGAGACCGGTTTTAGATTCCGATGCTTCACTTCAGGTTTACTGTATCCCTACAACTACATCTACATCTACATTGATACTCCGCAAGCCACCCAACGGTGTGTGGCGGTCGGCACTTTACGTGCCACTGTGATTACCTCCCTTTCCTGTTCCAGTCGCGTATGGTTCGCGGAAAGAACGACTGTCTGAAAGCCTCCGTGCGCGCTCTAATCTCTCTAATTTTACATACGTGATCTCCTCGGAGGTATAAGTAGGGGGAAGCAATATATTCGATACCTCATCCAGAAACGCACCCTCTCGAAACCTGGACAGCAAGCTACACCGCGATGCAGAGCGCCTCTCTTGCAGAGTCTGCCACTTGAGTTTATTAAACATCTCCGTAACGCTATCACGGTTACCAAATAACCCGGTGACGAAACGCGCCGCTCTTCTTTGGATCTTTTCTATCTCCTCCGTCAACCCGACCTGGTACGGATCCCACACTGATGAGCAATACTCAAGTATAGGTCGAACGAGTGTTTTGTAAGCCACCTCCTTTGTTGATGGACTACATTTTCTAAGCACTCTCCCAATGAATCTCAACCTGATACCCGCCTTACCAACCATTAATTTTATATGATCATTCCACTTCAAATCGTTCCGTACGCATACTCCCAGATATTTTACAGAAGTAACTGCTACCAGTGTTTGTTCCGCTATCATATAATCATACAATAAAGGATCCTTCTTTCTATGTATTCGCAATACATTACATTTGTCTATGTTAAGGGTCAGTTGCCACTCCCTGCACCAAGTGCCTATCCGCTGCAGATCTTCCTGTATTTCGCTCTGACCTTCTTCTTGATGATGAAACCCAGAAATTGCATCGGAATTAAATAGAAAAGGCACAATGCCGACTTAAGTACAAGAAGACTGACTCTTCTTACTGTCTATGATTTGAACCATCCCTGTGACACTAGTTATAGATTCCGATGCTTCACGTCAGGTGTACTGTATCCCTTGGACCTTCTTATTGACGACGAAACACAGATATTGCATCGGGATTAAATACAAAAGGCACAATGCCGACTTAAGTACAAGTAGACTGACTCTTCTTACTGTCTATGTTTTGAACCATTCCTGTGACACTAGTTATAGATTCCGATGCCTCACTTCAGGTTTACTGTATCCCTTGGACCTTCTTATTGACGATGAAAGACAGAAGTTGCATCCCAATTAAATACAAAAGGCACAATGCCGATTGAAATACAAGAAGACTGACTCTTCCTACCGCCTATGTTTCGAACCACTCCTGTGACACTAGTTATAGATTCCGATGCTTCACTTCAGGTTTACTGTATCCCTCTGACCTTCTTATTGACGATGAAACATAGAAATTGCATCGGAATTAAATGAAAAACGCACAATGCCGAATTAAGTTCAAAAATGGTTCAAATGGCTCTGAGCACTATGGGACTCAACATCTTAGGTCATAAGTCCCCTAGAACTTAGAACTACTTAAACCTAACTAACCTAAGGACATCACACACGCCCATGCCCGAGGCAGGATTCGAACCTGCGACCGTAGCAGTCCTGCGGTTCCGGACTGCAGCGCCAGAACCACTAGACCACCGCGGCCGGCGCCGAATTAAGTACAAGTAGACTGACTCTTCTTACTGTCTATGTTTTGAGCCATTCCTGTGACACTAGTTATAGATCCTGATGCCTCACTTCAGGTTTACTGTATCCCTCTGTCCCTCTTATTGAGGATGAAACACAGAAATTGCATCGGAATTAAATGCAAAAGGCACAATGTCGACTTAACTACAAGAAGACTGACTCTTCATACTGTCTACGTTTTGAAACATCCCTGTGACACTAGTTATAGATTCCGATGCTTCACTTCAGGTTTACTGTATCCCTCTGACCTTCTTATTGACGATAAAACACAGAAATTGCATCGGAATTAAATAGAAAAGGCACAATGCTGACTTAAGTACAAGAAGACTGACACTTCTTACTGACTATGATTTGAACCATTCCTGTGACACTAGATATAGAGTCCGATGCTTCACTTTAGGTTTACTGTAACACTTGGACCTTCTCATTGACGATGAAACACAGAAATTGCATCGGAATTAAATACAAAAGGCACAATGCCGACTTAAGTACAAGAAGACTGTATCTTTTTACTGTCAATGTTTTTAACCATTCCTGTGACACTAGTTATAGATTCCGATGCTTCACTTCAGGTTTACTGTATCCCTCTGACCTTCTTATTGACGATGAAACTTAGAAATTGCATCGGAATGAAATACAAAAGGCACAATGCCGAATGAAATACAAGATGACTGGCTCATCATACTCACAATGCTTTGAACCTTTCCTGTGAGACCGGTATTAGATTCCGATGCTTCACTTCAGGTTTACTGTATCCCTTGGACCTTGTTAGTGACGACGAAACACAGAAATTTCATCGGAATTAAATAGAAAAGGCACAATGGCGACTTAAGTACAAGAAGACTGATTCTTCTTACTGACTATGCTTTGAACATTTCCTGTGAGACCAGTTTTAGATTCTGATGCTTCACTATATGTTTACTGTATATCTTGGACCTTCTTATTGACGATGAAACACAGAAATTGCATCGGGATTAAATTCAAAAGGCACCATGCCGACTTATGTACAAGATGACTGACTCTTCTTACTGACTATGTTCTGAACCATTCCTGTGACACTAGTTATAGATTCCGATGCCTCACTTCAGGTTTACTGTATCCCTTGGACCTTCGTATTGATGATGAACACAGAAATTGCATCGGAATTAAATACAAAAGGCACAATGCCGACTTAAGTACAAGAAGACTGACTCTTCCTACTGTCTATGTTTTGAACCATTCCTGTGACACTAGTTATAGATTCCGATGTCTCACTTCAGGTTTACTGTATCCCTTGGACCTTCTTATTGACGATGAGACACAGAAATTGCATCGGAAATAAATACAAAAGGCACAATGCCGACTTAAGTACGAGAAGACTGACTCTTACTACTGTCTATGTTTTGAACTATTCCTGTGACACTAGTTATACATTCTGATGCTTCACTTCAGGTTTACTGTATCCCTCTGACCTTCTTCTTGATGATGAAACACAGACATTGCATCGGAATTAAATAGAAAAGGCACAATGCCGACTTAAGTACAAGAAGACTGACTCCTCTTACTGTCTATGATTTGAACCATCCCTGTCACACTAGTTATAGATTCCGATGCTTCACTTCAAGTTTACTGTATCCCTCTGACCTTCTCATTGACGATAAAACAAAGAAATTGCATCGGAATTAAATAGAAAAGGCACAATGCTGACTTAAGTACAAGAAGACTGACTCTTCTTACTGACTATATTTTGAACCATTCCTGTGACACTAGTTATAGATTCCGATGCTTCACTGTAGGTTTACTGTATCACTTGGACCTTCTTATTGACGATGAGACACAGAAATTGCATCGGAATTAAATAAAAAAATCACAATGCCGACTTAAGTGCAAGAAGACTGACTCTTCTTGCTGTCAAAGTTTTTAACCATTCCTGTGACACTAGTTATTGAGTCGGATGCTTCACTTCAAGTTTACCGTATCCCTCTGACCTTCTTATTGACGATAAAAAACAGAAATTGCATCGGAATTAAATAGAAAAGGCACAATGCTGATTTAAGTACAAGAAGACTGACTCTTCTTACTGACTATGCTTTGAACCATTCCTGTGACACTAGTTATAGATTCCGATGCTTCACTTTAGGTTTACTGTATCACTTGGACCTTCTTATTGACGATGAGACACAGAAATTGCATCGGAATTAAATAGAAAAGTCACAATGCCGACTTAAGTGCAAGAAGACTGACCCTTCTTACTGTCAAAGATTTTAACCATTCCTGTGACACTAGTTATAGATTCCGATGCTTCACTTCAGGTTTACTTTATCCCACAGACCTTCTTATTGACGATGAAACTTAGAAATTGCATCGGAATTAAATACAAAAGGCACAATGCTGACTTAAGTACAAGAAGACTGACTCTTCCTACTGTCAATGTTTTGAACCATTTCTGTGACACTAGTTATAGATTCCGATGCCTCACTTCAGGTTTACTGTATCCCTCTGACCTTCTTATTGATGATGAAACACAGAAATTGCATCGGAATTAAATACAAAAGGCACAATGCCGACTCAAGTACAAGAAGACTGACTCTTCCTTCTGTCTATGTTTGAACCATTCCTGTGATAGTAGTTATACATTCCGATGCTTCACTTCAGGTTTACTGTATCCCTCTGACCTTCTTCTTGATGATGAAACCCAGAAATTGCATCGGAATTAAATAGAAAAGGCACAATGCCGACTTAAGTACAAGAAGACTGACTCTTCTTACTGTCTATGATTTGAACCATTCTTGTGACACTTGTTATAGATCCCGATGCTTCACTTCAGGTGTACTGTATCCCTTGGACCTTCTTATTGTTGACGAAACACAGAAATTGCATCGGAATTAAATAGAAAAGGCACAATGGCGAATCAAATACAAGATGACTGGCTCTTCTTACTCTCTATGCTTTGAACCTTTCCTGTGAGACCGGTTTTAGATTCCGATCCTTCACTTCAGGTTTACTGTATCCCTTGGACCTTCTTATTGATGACGAAACACAGAAATTGCATCGGAATTAAATACAAAAGACACAATGCCGACTGAAATACAAGAAGACTGGCTCTTCTTACTCACTATGCTTTGAACCCTTCCTGTGAGACCGAAATTAGATTCCTATGCTTCACTTCAGGTTTACTGTATCACTTGGACCTTCTTATTGACGACGAAACACAGAAATTTCATCGGAATTAAATAGAAAAGGCTCAATGGCGACGTAAGTACAAGAAGACTGACTCTTCTTACTGACTATGTTTTGAACATTTTCTGTGAGACCAGATTTAGATTCCGATGCTTCACTATATATTTACTGTATCCCTTGGACCTTCTTATTGACGATGAAACACAGAAATTGCATCGGAATTAAATAGAAAAGGCACAATGCCGACTTAAGTACAAGAAGACTGACTCTTCTTACTGTCTATGTTTTGAACCATTCCTGTGTCACTAGTTATAGGATCCGATGCCTCACTTCAGGATTACTGTATCCCTTGGACCTACTTATTTACGATGAAACACAGAAGTTGCATCGGAATTAAATACAAAAGGCACAATGCCGACTTAAGTACAAGAAGACCAACTCTTCCTACTGTCTATGTTTGAACCATCCCTGTGACACTAGTTATAGATTCCGATGCTTCACTTCATGTTTACTGTATCCCTCTGACCTTCTTATTGACGATAAAACAAAGAAATTGCATCGGAATTAAATAGAAAAGTCACAATGCTGACTTAAGTACAAGAAGACTGACTCTTCTTACTGACTATGTTTTGAACCATTCCTGTGACACTAGTTATAGATTCCGATGCTTCACTTTAGGTTTATTGTATCACTTGGACCTTCGTATTGACGATGAGACACAGAAAATGCATCGGAATTAAATAGAAAAGGCACAATGCCGACTTAAGTGGAAGAAGACTGACTCTTCTTACTGTCAAAGATTTTAACCATTCCTGTGACACTAGTTATAGGTTCCGATGCTTCACTTCAAGTTTACTGTATCCCTCTGACCTTCTTATTGACGATAAAAAACAGAAATTGCATCGGAATTAAATAGAAAAGGCACAATGCTGACTTAAGTACAAGAAAACTGTCTCCTCTTACTGACTATGTTTTGAACCATTCCTGTGACACTAGTTATAGATTCCGATGCTTCACTTTAGGTTTACTGTATCACTTGGACCTTCTTATTGACGATGAGACACAGAAATTGCATCGGAATTAAATAGAAAAGTCACAATGAGCACTTAAGTGCAAGAAGACTGTTTCTTCTTACTGTCAAAGTTTTTAACCATTCCTGTGAAACTAGTTATAGATTCAGATGCTTCGCTTCAGGTTTACTGTATCCCACCGACCTTCTTATTGACGATGAAACTTAGAAATTGCATCGGAATTAAATACAAGAGGCACAATGCCGACTTAAGTACAAGAAGACTGACTCTTCTTACTGACTATGATTTGAACATTTCCTGTGAGACCAGATTTGGATTCCGATGCTTCACTATACATTTACTGTATCCCTTGGACCATCTTATTGACGATGAAACACAGAAATTGCATCGGAATTAAATACAAAAGGCACCATGCCGACTTAAGTACAAGAAATCTGACTCATCTTACTGACTATGTTTTGAACCATTCCTGTGACACTTGTTATAGATTCCGATGCTTGACTTCAGGATTACTGTATCCCTCTGACATTCTTATTGACGGTGAAACAGAGAAATTGCATCGGAATTAATTAGAAAAGGCACAATGCTGACTTAAGTACAAGAAGACTGACTCTTCTTACTGTCTATGTTTTGAGCCATCCCTGTGTCACTAGTTATACATTCCGATGCCTCAATTCAGGTTTACTGTATCCCTTGGACCTACTTATTGACGATGAAACCCAGAAGTTGCATGGGAATTAAATAGAAAAGGCACAATGCCGACTTAAATTCAAGAAGACTGACTCTTCTTACTGACTATGATTTGAACATTTCCTGTGAGACCAGTTTTAGATTCAGATGCTTCACTATATGTTTACTGTATCCCTTGGACTTTCTTATTGACGATGAAACACAGAAATTGCATTGGAAGTAAACAGAAAAGGCACAATGCTGACTTAAGTACAAGAAGACTGACTCTTCGTACTGTCTATGTTTTGAACCATTCTTGTGACACTAGTTATAGATTCCGATGCCACACTTCAGGTTTACTGTATCCCTTGGACCTTCTTATTGCCGATGAAACACAGTAGTTGCATCGGAATTAAATACAAAAGGCACAATGCCGACTTAAGTACAAGAAGACTGACTCTTCTTACTGTCGATGTTTTTAACCATTCCTGTGACACAAGTTATGGATTACGATGCTTAACTTCAGGTTTACTGTATACCTCTGACCTTCTTATTGACGATGAAACTTAGAAATTGCATCGGAATTAAATACAAAAGGCACAATGCCGACTCAAATACAAGATGACTGGCTCTTCTTACTCTCTATGGTTTGAACCTTTCCAGTGAGACCGGTTTTAGAGTCCGATGCTTCACTTCAGGTTTACTGTATCCCGTGGACCCACTTATTGACGACGACACACAGAAATTTCATCGGAATTAAATATAAAAGGCACAATGCCGACTAAAGTACAAGAAGACTGACTCTTCTTACTGACTATGTTTTGAACATTTCCTGTGAGACCAGTTTTAGATTCCGATGCTTCACTATATGTTTACTCTATCCGTCGTCCCTTCTTATTGACGATGAAACACAGAAATTACATCGGAATTAAATGCAAAAGGCACCATGCCGACTTAAGTACAA
Source organism: Schistocerca americana (assembly GCF_021461395.2). Classification (NCBI taxonomy): domain Eukaryota; kingdom Metazoa; phylum Arthropoda; class Insecta; order Orthoptera; family Acrididae; genus Schistocerca; species Schistocerca americana. The sequence goes on from NC_060130.1 coordinate 22,553,511, forward strand.
GAAGACAGACTCTTCTTACTGACTATGATGTGAACCATTCCTGTGACACTTGTTTTAGATTCCGATGCCTCACTTCATGTTTACTGTATCCCTTGGACCTTCTTATTGACGATGAAACACAGAAGTTGCATCGGAATTAAATACCAAAATCACAATGCCGACATAAGTACAAGATGACAGATTCTTCCTACTGTCTACGTTTCGAACCATCCCTGTGACACTAGTTATTGATTCCGATGCTTCACTTCAAGTTTACTGTATCCCTCTGACCTTCTCAATGACGATAAAACACAGAAATTGCATCGGAATTAAATAGAAAAGGCACAATGATGACTAAAGGACAAGAAGACTGACTCTTCTTACTGACTATGTTTTGAACCATTCCTGTGACACTAGTTATGGATTCCGATGCTTCGCTTTAGGTTTACTGTATCACTTGGACCTTCTTATTGACGATGAAACACAGAAATTGCATCGGAATTAAATACAAAAGGCACAATGCCGTCCTAAGTACAAGAAGACTGACTCTTCTCACTGTCAATGCTTTTAACCATTCCTGTGACACTAGTTATAGATTCCGATGCTTCACTTCAGGTTTACTGTATCCCTTGGACCTTCTTATTGCCGATGAAACACAGAAGTTGCATCGGAATTAAATACAAAAGGCACAATGCCGACCTAAGTACAAGAAGACTGACTCTTCCTACTGTCTATGTTTTGAACCATTCCTGTGACACTAGATGTAGATTCTGATGCCTCACTTCAGGTTTACTGTATCGCTCTGACCCTCTTATTGACGATGAAACACAGAAATTGCATCGGAATTAAATACAAAAATCACAATGCCGACTTAAGTGCAAGAAGACTGACTCTTCCTACTGGCTACGTTTTGAACCATCCCTGTGACACTAGTTATGGATTCCGATGCTTCACTTCAAGTTTACTGTATCCCTCTGACCTTCTTATTGACGATAAAACACAGAAATTGCATCGGAATTAAATAGAAAAGGCACAATGCCGACTCAAATACAAGAAGACAGACTCTTCTTACTGACTATGTTTTGAACCATTCCTGGGACACTAGTTATAGATTGCGATGCTTCACTTCATGCTTACTGTATCCCTTGGACCTTCTTATTGATGATGAAACACAGAAATTGCATCGGAGTTAAATACAAAAGGCACAATGCCGACTCAAATGCAAGATGACTGGCTCTTCTTACTCTCTATGCTATGAACCTTTCCTGTCAGATCGGTATTAGATTCCGATGCTTCACTTCAGGTTCACTGTTTCCCTTGGACGTTCTTATTGACGACGAAACACAGAAACTGCATCGGGAATTAAATAGAAAAGGCACAATGCCGACTTAAGTACAAGAGGACTGACTCTTCCCACTGACTATGTTTACAACATTTCCTGTGAGACCAGTTTTAGATTCCGATGCTTCACAATATGTTTACTGTATCCCTTGGTCCTTCTTATTGACGATGAAACACAGAAATTGCATCGCAATTAAATACAGAAGGCACCATGCCGTATTAAGTACAAGAAGACTGACTCTTCCAACTTTCTATGTTTTGAACCATTCCTGTGACATTAGTTATAGATTCCGATGCCTCACTTCAGGTTTACTGTATCCCTCTGACCTTCTTATTGTCGATGAAATACATAAATTGCATCGGATTTAATTACAAAAGGCACAATGCCACTCAAATACAAGATGACTGGCTCTTCTTACTCTCTATGCTATGAACCTTTCCTGTGAGACCGGTATTAGATTCCGATGCTTCACTTCAGGTTTACTGTATCCCTTGGACCTTCTTATTGATGATGAAACACAGAAATTGCATCGGAATTAAATACAAAAGGCACAATGCCGACTTAAGTACTAGAAGACTTACTCTTCCTACTGTCTATGTTTTAAACCATTCCTGTGACACTAGTTATAGATTCCGATGCCTCACTTCAGGTTTACTGTATCCCTTGTATCTTCTTATTGACGATGAAACACAGAAATTGCATCCGAAGTAAATAAAAAAGGCACAATGCCGCCTTTAGTACAAGAAGGCTGACTCATCCTACAGTCTATTTTTTGAACCATTCCTGTGACACTTGTTATAGATTCCGATGCTTCACTTCAGGTTTACTGTATCCCTCTGACCTTCTTATTGACGAAGAAACACAGAAATTGCATCGGAATTAAATACAAAAGGCACAATGCCTACTCAAGTACAAGTAAACTGACTCTTCCTACTGTCTATGTTTTGATCCATTAGTGTGACACTAGTTATACATTCCGATGCTTCACTTCAGGTTTACTGTATCCCTCTGACATTCTTCTTGATGATGAAACACAAAAATTGCATCGGAATTAAATAGAAAAGGCACAATGCCGACTTAAGTACAGGAAGACTGACTTTTCTTACTGTTTATGTTTTGAACCATTCCTGTGGCACTAGTTATAGATTCCGATGCCTCACGTCAGGTTTACTGTATCCATTGGACCTTCTTATTGACGACGAAACACAGAATTTGCATCGGAATGAAATAGAAAAGGCACAATGCCGACTTAAGTACCATAAGACTGACTCTTCCTACTGTCTCTGTTTTGAACCATTCCTGTGACACTAGCTATGGATTCCGATGCTTCACTTCAGGTTTACTGTAGCCCTCTGACCTTCTTATTGACGACGAAACACAGAAATTGCATCGGAATTAAATACAAAACTCACAATGCCGACTTAAGTACAAGAAGACTGACTCTTCTTACTGTCTATGTTTTGAACCATTCCGGTGACACTAGTTATAGTTTCCGATGCTTCACTTTAGGTTTACTGTATCACTTGGACCTTCTTATTGACGATGAAACACAGACATTGCATCGGAATTAAATACAAAAGGCACAATAACGACTCAAGTACCAGAGATCTGACTCTTCCTACTGTCTATGATTCGAACCATTCCTGTGACACTAGTTATACATTCCGATGCTTCACTTCAGGTTTACTGTATCCCTCTGACATTCTTATTGACGATGAAACACAGAAATTGCACGGAATTAAATACAAAAGGCACAATGCCGACTCAAATACAAGATGACTGGCTCTTCTTACTCTCTATGCTATGAACCTTTCCTGTGAGACCGGTATTAGATTCCGATGCTTCACTTCAGGTTTACTGTATCCCTTGGACCTTCGTATTGATGACGAAACACAGAAATTGCATCGGAATTAAATAGAAAAGGCACAATGCCGACTTAAGTACAAGAGGACTGACTCTTCTTACTGGCTATGTTTTGAACATTTCCTGTGAGCCCAGTTATAGATTCCGATGCTTCACAATACGTTTACTGTATCCCTTGGACCTTCTTATTGACGATGAAACACAGAAATTGCATCGGAATTAAATACAAAAGGTACCATGCCGACTTAAGTACAAGAAGACTGACTCTTCTTACTGACTATGATTTGAACAATTCCTGTGACACTAGTTATAGTCTCCGATGCCTCACTTCAGGTTTATTGTATCCCTCTGACCTTCTTATTGATGATGAAACACAGAAATTGCAACCGAATTAAATACAAAAGGTACCATGCCGACTTAAGTACAAGAAGAATGACTCTTCTTACTGACTATGATTTGAACAATTCCTGTGACACTAGTTATGGTTTCCGATGCCTCACTTCAGGTTTATTGTATCCCTCTGACCTTCTTATTGACGAAGAAACACAGAAATTGCATCGGAATTAAATACAAAAGGCACAATGCCGACTCAAGTACAAGAAAACTGACTCTTCCTACTGTCTATGTTTTGATCCATTCCTGTGACACTAGTTATACATTCCGATGCTTCATTTCAGGTTTACTGTATCCCTCTGACCTTCTTCTTGATGATGAAACACAGAAATTGCATCGGCATGAGATAGAAAAGGCACAATGCCGTTTTAAGCACATGAAGACTGACTTTTCTTACTGTCTATGTTTTGAACAATTCCTGTGGCACTAGTTATAGATTCCGATGCTTCACTTCAGGTATACTGTATTCCTTGGACCTTCTTATTGACGACGAAACACAGAATTGGCATCGGAATGAAATAGAAAAAGCACAATGCCGACTTAGGTACAAGAAGACTGACTCTTCCTACTGTCTCTGTTTTGAACCATTCCTGTGACACTAGCCATAGATTCCGATGCTTCACTTCAGGTATACTGTAGCCCTCTGACCTTCTTATTGACGACGAAACAAAGAAATTGCATCGGAATTAAATACAAATGGCACAATACTGCTTTAAGTACAAGAAGACTGTCTCTTCTTTCTGACTATGCTGTGAACATTTCCTGTGAGTCCAGTTTTAGATTCCGATGCTGCACATTATGTTAATTGTATCCCTTGGACCTTCTTATTGACGATGAAACACAGATATTGCATCGGAATTAAATACAAAAGGCACAATGTCGACTTAAGTACAAGAAGACTGACTCTTTTTACTGTCTATGTTTAGAACCATTCCTGTGACACTAGTTACAGATTCCGGTGCTTCACTTCAGGTTTACTGTATCACTTGGACCTTCTTATTGACGATGAAACACAGAAATTGCATCGGAATTGAATACAAAAGGCACAATAACGGCTCAAGTGCAAGAAATCTGACTCTACCTACTGTCTATGATTTGAACCATTCCTGTGACACTAGTTATACATTCCGATGCTTCACTTCAGGTTTACTGTATCCCTCTGACCCTCTTATTGTCAATGAAACACAGAAATTGCATCGGATTTAAATACAAAAGGCGCAATGCCGACTTAAGTACAAGAGGACTGACACTTTTTACTGACTATGTTTTGAACCATTCCTGGGACACTAGCTATAGTTTCCGATGCTTCACTTTAGGTTTACTGTATCACTTGGACCTTATTATTGACGATGAAACACAGAAATTGCATCGGAATTGAATACAAAAGGCACAATAACGACTCAAGTACAAGAAATCTGACTCTTCCTACTGTCTATGATTTGAACCATTCCTGTGACACTAGTTATACATTCCGATGCTTCACTTCAGGTTTACTGTATCCCTCTGACCTTCTAATTGACGATGAAACACAGAAGTTGCATCGGAATTAAATACAAAAGGCACAGTGCCGACTTAAGTATAAGAAGATTGACTCTTCCAAATCTCTGTGTTTTGAACCATTTCCGTGATACTAGTTATAGATTCCGATGCTTCACTTCAGGTTTACTGTATCCCTCTGACCTTCTTGTTGACGTTGAAACACAGAAATTGCATCGGAATTAAAAACAAAAGGCACAATGCCGCATTACATACAAGAAGACTGACTCATCCTTCTGTCTCTGTTTTGAACCATTCCTGTGACACTAGTTATAGATGCCGATGCTTCACTTCAGGTTTCTGTATCCCTTGGACCTTCTCATTGACGACGAAACACAAAAACTGCATCGGAATTAAATAGAAAAGGCACAATGCCGACTTAAGTACAAGAAGACTGACTCTTCCAACTTTCTATGTTTTGAACCGTTCCTGTGACATTAGTTATAGATTCCGATGCTTCACTTCAGGTTTACTGTATCCCTCTGACCTTCTTATTGTCGATGAAACACAGAAATTGCATCGGATTTAAATACAAAAGGCGCAATGCCGACTTAAGTACAAGAGGACTGACTCTTTTTACTGACTATGCTTTGAACCATTCCTGTGACACTAGCTATAGATTCCGAAGCTTCACTTAGGTTTGCTGTAGCCCTCTGACCTTGTTATTGACGACGAAACACAGAAATTGCATCGGAATGATATACAAAAGGCACAATGCCGACTTAAGTACAAGAAGACTGTCTCTTCTTTCTGACTATGTTGTGAACATTTCCTGTGAGTCCAGTTTTAGATTCCGATGCTGCACAATATGTTTATTGTATCCCTTGCACCTTCTTATTGACGATGAAACACAGATACTGCATCGGAATTAAATACAAAAGGCACAATGCCGACTTAAGTACAAGAAGACTGACTCTTCTTACTGTCTATGTTTAGAACCATTCCTGTGACACTAGTTACAGATTCCGATGCTTCACTTCAGGTTTACTGTATCCCTCTGATCTTCTAATTGACGATGAAACACAGATATTGCATCGAAATTAAATTCGAAAGGCACAGTGCCGACTTGAGTATAGGAAGACTGACTCTTCCTAATCTCTATGTTTTGAACCATTCCCGTGACACTAGTTATAGATTCCGATGCTTCACTTCAGGTTTACTGTATCCCTCTGACCTTCTTATTGACGACGAAATACAGAAACTGCATCGGAATTAAATAGAAAAGGCACAATGCCGACTTAAGTGCAAGAAGACTGACTCTTCAAACTGTCTATGTTTTGAACCATTCCTGTGAAACTAGTTATAGATTCCGATGCTTGACTTCAGGTTTACTGTATGCCTCTGACCTTCTTATTGTCGATGAAACACAGAAATTGCATCGGAATTAAATACAAAAGGCACAATGCCGACTTAAGTACAAGAGGATTGACTCTTCTTACTGTCTATGTTTTGAACCATTCCATTGACACTAGTTATAGATTCCGATGCTTCATTTTAGGTTTACTGTATCACTTGGACCTTCTTATTGCCGATGAAACACAGAAATTGAATCGGAATTAAATACAAAAGGCACAATGCCGACTTAAGTACAAGGAGACTGACACTTCTTACTGTCAATGTTATTAACCATTCGTGTGTCACTAGTAATAGATTCCGATGCTTCACTTCAGGTTTACTGTATCCCTTGGACCTTCCTATTGACGATGAAACACAGACATTGCATCAGAATTAAATACAAAAGGCACAATGCCGACTTAAGTACAAGAAGTCTGACTATTCTTACTGTCTATGATTTGAACCATTCCATTGACACTAGTTATAGATTCCGATGGTTCACTCCAGGTTTACTGTATCCCTTTGACCTTGTTATTGACGATGAAACACAGAAATTGCATCGGAATTAAATAGAAAAGGCACAATGTCGACATAAGTACAAGAAGACTGACTCTTCTTACTGACTATGTTTTGAACCATTCCTGTGACACTAGTTATGGATTCCGATGATTCACTTCAGGTTTACTGTATCCCTTGGACCTTCTTATTTACGATGAAACACAGAAATTGCTTCGGGATTAAATACAAAAGCACAATGCCGACTTAAGTACAAGTAGACTGACTCTTCTTACTGTCAATGATTTGAACCATTCCTGTGACACTAGTTATAGATTCCGATGCTTCACTTCAGGTTTACTGCATTCCTTGGACCCTCTTATTGACGACGAAACACAGAAAATGCACCGGAACTAAATAGGAACGGCACAATGCCGACTTAAGTGCAAGAAGAGTGACTCTTCTTACTGTCTATGTTTTGAACCATTCCTGTGACACTGGTTATAGATTCCGACTCTTCACTTTAGGTTTACTGTATCTCTTGGACTTTTTTCTTGACGATCAAACACAGAAATTGCATCGGAATTAAATATAAAAGGCACAATGCCGACTCAAATACAAGATGACTGGCTCTTCTTACACTCTATGTTTTGATCCTTTCCTGTGAGACCGGTTTTAGATTCCGATGCTTCACTTCATGTTTACTGTATCCCTCTGACCTTCTTATTGACGATGAAACACAGAAACTGCATCGGAATTAAATTCAACAGGCACAATGAAGACTCAAGTACAAGAAGACTGACTCTTCCTACTGTCTATGTTTTGAACCATTCCTGTGACACTAGTTATGGATTCCGATGATTCACTTCAGGTTTACTGTATCCCTCTTACCTTCTTATTGACGATGGAACACATTAATTGCATCGGAATTAAATAGAAAAGGCACAATGCCGACGTAAGTATAAGAAGACTGACACTTCTTACTGTCTATGATTTGAACCATTCCTGTGACACTAGTTATAGATTCCGATTCTTCACTTCAGGTTTACTATCTCCCTTGGACTTTAATATTGACGATGACACACAGAAATTGCATCGGAATTAAATAGAAAATGCACAATGCCGACTTAAGTACAAGAAGACTGACTCTTCTTACTGTCTATGTTTTGAACCATTCCTGTGACACTAGTTATAGATTCCGATGCTTCACTTCAGGTTTACTGTATCCCTCTGACCTTCTTATTGACGATGAAACACAGAAATTGCATCGTAATTAAATAGAAAAGGCACAATGCCGACTTATGTACAAGGAGACTGACTCTTCCCACTGTCTATGTTTTGAACCATTCCTGTGACACTAGTTATAGATTCCGATTCTTCACTTCAGGGTTACTGTATCCCTTGGACCTTCTTATTGTCGACGAAACACAGAATTTGCATCGGAATTAAATAGAAAAGGCACAATGCCGACTCAAGTACAAGAACACTGACTCTTCCTACTGTCTATGTTTTGAATCATTCCTGTAACACTAGTTATAGATTCCGATGCTTCAATTCAGGTTTATTGTATCCCTCTGACCTTCTTATTTACGATGAGACAAAGAAATTGCATCGGAATTAAATACAAAAGGCACAATGCCGACGTAAGTACAAGAAGACTGACTCTTCTTACTGTCAATGTTATTAACCATTCGTGTGACACTAGTTATAGATTCCGATGCTTCACTTCAGGTTTACTGTAGCCCTCTGACCTTCTTATTTACGATGAAACACAGAAATTGCATCGGAATTAAATACAAAAGGCACCATGCCGACTTAAGTACAAGAAGACTGACTCCTCTTACTGACTATGTTTTGAACCATTCCTGTGACACTAGTTATAGATTCCGATGCCTCACTTCAGGTTTACTGTATCCCTTGGACCTTCTTATTGATGATGAAACACAGAAATTGCATCGGAATCAAATACAAAAGGCACAATGCCGACTTAAGTACAAGAAGACTGACTCTTCCTACTGTCTATGTTTTGAACCATTCCTGTGACGCTAGTTATAGATTCCGATGCCTCACTTCAGGTTTACTGTATCCCTTGGACCTTCTTATTGACGATGAATCACAGAAATTGCATCGGAATTAAATACAAAAGGCACAATGCTGACTTAATTACAAGAAGACTGACTCTTCCTACTGTCTATTTTTTGAACCATTCCTGTGACACTAGTTATAGATTCCGATGCTTCACTTCAGGTTTACTGCATTCCTTGGACCCGCTTATTGACGACGAAACACAGAAAATGCACCGGAATTAAATAGGAAAGGCACAATGCCGACTTAAGTACAAGAAGACTGACTCTTCTTACTGTCTATGTTTTGAACCATTCCTGTGACACTAGTTATAGATTCCGATGCTTCACTTTAGGTTTACTGTATCACTTGGACTTTCTTCTTGACGATGAAACACAGATATTGCATCGGAATTAAATACAAAAGGCACAATGCCGACTTAAGTACAAGAAGACTGACGCATCTTACTGTCAATGTTTTTAACCATTCCTGTGACACTAGTTATAGATTCCGATGCTTCACTTCAGGTTTACTGTATCCCTCTGACCTTCTTATTGACGATGAAACTTAGGAATTGCATCGGAATTAAATACAAAAGGCACAACGCCGACTCAAATACAAGATGACTGGCTCTTCTTACACTCTATGTTTTGATCCTTTCCTGTGAGACCGGTTTTAGATTCCGATGCTTCACTTCATGTTTACTGTATCCCTCTGACCTTCTTATTGACGATGAAACACAGAAATAGCATCGGAATTAAATACAAAAGGCACAATGCCGATTCAAGTACAAGAAGACTGACTCTTCCTACTGGCTATGTTTTGAACAATTCCTGTGACACTAGTTATACATTCCGATGCTTCACTTCAGGTTTACTGTATCCCTCTGACCTTCTTCTTGATGATCAAACACAGAAATTGCATCGGAATTAAATAGAAAAGGCACAATGCCGACTTAAGTACAAGAGGACTGACTCTACTTACTGTCTATGATTTGAACGATTCCTGTGACACTAGTTATAGATTCCGATGCTTCATTTCAGGTGTACTGTATCCCTTGGACCTTCTTATTGACGATGAAACACAGAAGTTGCATCGGAATTAAATACAAAATGCACAATGCCGACTTAAGTACAAGAACACTGACTCTTCCTACTGTCTATGTTTCGAACCATTCCTGTGACACTAGTTATAGATTCCGATGCTTCACTTCAGGTTTACTGTATCCCTCTGACCTTCCTATTGACGATGAAACACAGAAATTGCATCGGAATTAAATACAAAAGGCACAATGCCGAATCAAGTACAAGAAGACTGACTCTTCCTACTGTCTATGTTTTGTTCCATTCCTGTGACACTAGTTATAGATTCCGATGATTCACTTCAGGTTTACTGTATCCCTCTGACCTTCTTAATGACGATGAAACACAGCAATTGCATCGTAATTAAATAGAAAAGGCACAATGCCGACATAAGTACAAGAAGACTGACTCTTTTTACTGTCTATGATTTGAACCATTCCTGTGCCACTAGTTATAGATTTTGATTCTTCACTTCAGGTTTACTATATCCCTTAGACTTTATTATTGATGATGACACACAGAAATTGCATCGGAATTAAATAGAAAATGCACAATGCCGAGTTAAGTACAAGAGGACTGACTATTCTTACTGTCTATGTTTTGAACCATTCCTGTGTCACTAGTTATAGATTCCGATGCTTCACTTCAGGTTTACTGTATCCCTCTGACCTTCTTATTGACGATGAAACACAGAAATTGCATCGTAATTGAATAGAAAAGGCACAATGCCGACTTATGTACAAGGAGACTGACTCTTCCCACTGTCTATGTTTTGAACCATTCCTGTGACACTAGATATAGATTCCGATTCTTCACTTCAGGTATACTGTATCCCTTGGACCTTCTTATTGTCGACGAAACACAGAATTTGCATCGTAATTAAATAGAAAAGGCACAATGCCGACTCAAGTACAAGAACACTGACTCTTCCTACTGTCTATGTTTTGAATCATTCCTGTAACAGTAGTTATAGATTCCGATGCTTCAATTCAGGTTTATTGTATCCCTCTTACCTTCGTATTGACGTTAAAACACAGAAATTGCATCGGAATTAAATAGAAAAGGCACAATGCTGACTTAAGTACAAGCAGACTGACTCTTCTTACTCACTATGTTTGAACTATTCCTGAGACACTAGTTATAGATTCCGATGCTACACTTTGGGTTTACTGTATCACTTGGAACTTCTTATTGACGATGAAACACAGAAATTGCATCGGAATTAAATACAAAAGGCACAATTCCGACTTAAGTACAAGAAGACTGACTCTTCTTACTGTCAGTGTTTTTAACCATTCCTGTGACACTAGTTATAGATTCCGATGCTTCACTTCAGGTTTAATGTATCACTCTGACCTTCTTATTGACGATGAAACTTAGAAATTGCATCGGAATTAAATACAAAAGGCACAATGCCGACTCAAATAATAGATGACTTTCTCTTCTTACTCTCTATGCTTCGAACCATTCCTGTGAGACCAGTTTTAGATTCCGATGCTTCACTTCAGGTTTACTGTATCCCTCTGACTTTCTTATTGACGATGAAACAGAGAAATTGCATCGGAATTAAATACAAAAAGCACAATGCCAACATAAGTACAAGAATACTGACTCTTCCTACTGTCTGTGTTTTGAACCATTCTTGTGACACTAGTTATAGATTCCGATGCTTCACTTCAGGTTTACTGCATCCCTGTGACCTTCTTATTGACGATGAAACTCAGAAATTGCATCGGAATTAAATACAAACGGCACAATGCCGACACAAGTACAAGAAGACTGACTCTTCCTACTGTCTATGTTTGAAACATTCCGGTGACACTAGTTGAACATTCCGATGCTTCACTTCACTTTTACAGTATCGCTCTGACCTTCTTCTTGATGATGAAACACAGAAATTGCATCGGAATAAAGTAGGAAAGACACTATGCCGACTTAAGTACAAGAAGATTGACTCTTCTCACTGTCTATGATTTGAAGTATTCTTGTGGCACTAGTTATAGATTCCGATGCTTCACTTCAGGTGTACTGTATCCCTTGGAACTTCTTATTGACGATGAAACACAGAAATTGCATCGGAATTAAATAGAAAGTGCACAATGCCGACTTAAGTACAAGAAGACTGACTCTTCTTACTGTCTATGTCTTGAACCATTCCTGTGACACTAGTTATAGATTCCGATGCTTCACTTCAAGTTTACTGTATCCCTCTGACCTTCTTATTGACGATGAAACACAGAAATTGCATCGTAATTAAATAGAAAATGCACAATGCCGACTTATGTACAAGGAGACTGACTCTTCCCACTGTCTATGTTTTGAACCATTCCTGTGACACTAGTTATAGATTCCGATTCTTCACTTCAGGGTTACTGTATCCCTTGGACCTTCTTATTGTCGACGAAACACAGAATTTGCATCGGAATGAAATAGAAAAGGCACAATGCCGACTCAAGTACAAGAACACTGACTCTTCCTACTGTCTATGTTTTGAATCATTCCTGTAACACTATTTATAGATTCCGATGCTTCAATTCAGGTTTATTGTATCCCTCTGACCTTCTTATTGACGTTAAAACACAGAAATTGCATCGGAAGTAAATAGAAAAGGCACAATGCTGACTTACGTACAAGCAGACTGACTCTTCTTACTCACTATGTTTTGAACTATTTCTGAGACACTAGTTATAGATTCCGATGCTACGCTTTGGGTTTACTGTATCACTTGGAACTTATTATTGACGATGAAACGCAGAAATTGCATCGGAATTAAATACAAAAGGCACAATGCCGACTTAAGCACAAGAAGACTGACTCTTCTTACTGTCAATGTTTTTAACCATTCCTGTGACACTAGTTATAGATTCCGATGCTTCACTTCAGGTTTACTGCATCCCTCGGACCTTCTTATTGACGATGAAACTCAGAAATTGCATCGGAATTAAATACAAATGGCACAGTGCCGACACAAGTACAAGAAGACTGACTCTTCCTACTGTCTATGTTTGAAACATTCCTGTGACACTAGTTACACATTCCGATGCTTCACTTCAGGTTTACAGTATCGCTCTGACCTTCTTCTTGATGATGAAACACAGAAATTGCATCGGAATTAAATAGAAAAGGCACTATGCCGACTTAAGTACAAGAAGACTGACTCTTCTTACTGTCTATGATTTGAACCATTCTTGTGACACTAGTTATGGATTCCGATGCTTCACTTCAGGTGTACTGTATCCCTTGGACCTTCTTATTTACGTTGAAACACAGAAATTGCATCGGGATTACATACAAAAGGCACAATGCCGACTTAAGTACAACAGGACTGACTCTTCTTACTGTCTATGTTTTGAACCATTCCTGTGACACTAGTTATAGATTCTGATGCTTCACATCAGTTTCACTGTATCCCTCTGACCTTCTCATTGACGATGAAACACAGAAATAGCATCGGAATGAAATACAAAACGCACAATGCCGACTTAAGTACAACGAGACTGACTCTTCGTACTGACTATGCTTTGAACCATCCCTGTGACACTAGTTATAGATTCCGATGCTTTACTTCAGGTTTACTGTATCCCTTGGACCTTCTCGTTGACGATGAAACACAGAAATTGCATCGGAATTAAATACAAAAGGCACAATGCCGACTTAAGTACAGCAGGACTGACTCTTCCTACAGTCTATGTTTTGAACCATTCCTGTGACACTAGTTATAGATTCCGATGATTCACTTTACGTTTACTGTATCCCTTTGACCTTCTTATTGACGATGAAACACAGAATTTGCTTCGGAATTAAATAGAAAAGGCAACAATGCCGATTTAAGTACAAGAAGAATGACTCTTCCTACTGTCTATGTTTTGAACAATTCTTGGGACACTAGTTATAGTTTCCGATGCTTCACTCCAGGTTTACTGTATCCCTCTGACCTTCTTATTGACGATGAAACACAGAAATGGCATCGGAAATAAATACAAAAGGCACAACGCCGACACAAGTACAAGAAGACAGACTTTTCCTACTGACTATGTTTTGAACCATTCCTGTGTCACTAGTTATACATTCCGATGCTTCACTTCAGGTTTACTGTATCCCTCTGACCTTATTAACGATGAGACACAGAAATTGCATGGGAATTAAATACAAAAGGCACAATGCCGACTTACGTACAAGAAGACTGACTCGTCTTACTGTCTATTTTTTGAACCGTTCCTGTGACACTAGTTATAGATTCCAATGCTTCACTTCTGGTTTACTCTATCCCTTGGACCTTCTCATTGACGACTAAACACAGAAATTGCATCGGAATTAAATAGAAAAGGCACAATGCAGACTTAAGTACAAGAAGACTGACTCCTCCAACTGTCTATGTTTTGAACCATTCCTGTGACACTAGTTATAGATTCCGATGCTTCACTTCAGGTTTACTGTATCCCTCTGGCGTTTCTTTTTGTCGATGAAACACAGAAATTGCATCGGAATTAAATACAAAAAGCACAATGCCGACTTAAGTACATGTGGACTGACTCTTCTTACTGTCTATGTTTTGAACCATTCCTTTGACACTAGTTATAGATTCCGATGCTTCACTTCAGGTTTACTGCATCCCTTGGACCTTCTTATTGACGACGAAACACAGAAATTGCATCGGAATAAAATAGGAAAGGCACAATGCCGACTTATGTACAAGGAGACTGACTCTTCCCACTGTCTATGTTTTGAACCATTCCTGTGACACTAGTTATAGATTCCGATTCTTCACTTCAGGGTTACTGTATCCCTTGGACCTTCTTATTGTCGACGAAACACAGAATTTGCATCGGAATTAAATAGAAAAGGCACAATGCCGACTCAAGTACAAGAACACTGACTCTTCCTACTGTCTATGTTTTGAATCATTCCTGTAACACTATTTATAGATTCCGATGCTTCTATTCAGGTTTATTGTATCCCTCTGACCTTTTTATTGACGTTAAAACACAGAAATTGCATCGGAATTAAATAGAAAAGGCACAATGCTGACTTACGTACAAGCAGACTGACTCTTCTTACTCACTATGTTTTGAACTATTTCTGAGACACTAGTTATAGATTCCGATGCTACGCTTTGGGTTTACTGTATCACTTGGAACTTATTATTGACGATGAAACACAGAAATTGCATCGGAATTAAATACAAAAGGCACAATGCCGACTTAAGTACAAGAAGACTGACTCTTCTTACTGTCAATGTTTTTAACCATTCCTGTGACACTAGTTATAGATTCCGATGCTTCACTTCAGGTTTACTGCATCCCTCGGACCTTCTTATTGACGATGAAACTCAGAAATTGCATCGGAATTAAATACAAATGGCACAGTGCCGACACAAGTACAAGAAGACTGACTCTTCCTACTGTCTATGTTTGAAACATTCCTGTGACACTAGTTACACATTCCGATGCTTCACTTCAGGTTTACAGTATCGCTCTGACCTTCTTCTTGATGATGAAACACAGAAATTGCATCGGAATTAAATAGAAAAGGCACTATGCCGACTTAAGTACAAGAAGACTGACTCTTCTTACTGTCTATGATTTGAACCATTCTTGTGACACTAGTTATGGATTCCGATGCTTCACTTCAGGTGTACTGTATCCCTTGGACCTTCTTATTTACGTTGAAACACAGAAATTGCATCGGGATTACATACAAAAGGCACAATGCCGACTTAAGTACAACAGGACTGACTCTTCCTACAGTCTATGTTTTGAACCATTCCTGTGACACTAGTTATAGATTCCGATGCTTCACTTCAGGTTTACTGAATCCCTCTGGCCTTTCTTTTTGTCGATGAAACACAGAAATTGCATCGGAATTAAATACAAAAAGCACAATGCCGACTTAAGTACATGTGGACTGACTCTTCTTACTGTCTATGTTTTGAACCATTCCTTTGACACTAGTTATAGATTCCGATGCTTCACCTCAGGTTTACCGCATCCCTTGGACCTTCTTATTGACGACGAAACACAGAAATTGCATCGGAATAAAATAGGAAAGGCACAATGCCGACTTAAGTACAAGAAGACTGACCCTTCCTATTGTCTATATTTTGAACGATTCCTGTGACACTAGTTATAGATTCCGATGCTTCACTTCAGGTTTACTGTATCCCTCTGACCTTCTTATTGACGATGAAACACAGAAATTGCATCGGAATTAAATACAAAAGGCACAATGCCCACTTAAGTACAAGAAGACTGACTCTTCTTTCTGACTATGTTGTGAACATTTCCTGTGAGATCAGTTTTACATTCCGATGCTTCACTATATGTTTATTGTATCCCTTGGACATTCTTATTGACGATGAAACACAAAAATTGCATCGGAATTAAATACAAAGGGCACAATGCCGACATTAGTACAAGTAGACTGACTCTTCTCACTGTCTATGTTTAAAACTATTCCTGTGACACTAGTTATAGATTCCGATGCTTCACTTCAGGTTTACTGTATCCCTCTGACATTCTTATTCACGATGAAACACAGAAATTGCATCGGAATTAAATAGAAAATTCACAATGCCGACTTAAGTACAAGAAGACCGACTCTTCTTACTGTATATGTTTTGAACCATTCCGGTGACACTAGTTATAGTTTCCGATGCTTCACTTCAGGTTTACTGTATCACTTGGACCTTCTTATTGACAATGAAAAACAGAAATTGCATCGGAATTAAATACAAAATGCACAATGCCGACTCAAGTACAAGAAGACTGACTCTTCCTACTGTCTATTTGTTGAACCATCCTGTGACACTAGTTATACATTCCGATGCTTCACTTCAGGTTTACTGTATCCCTGTGACCTTCTTATTGACGATGAAACACAGAAATTGCATCGGAATTAAATACAAAAGGCACAATGCCGAGTTAAGTACAAGAAGACTGTCTCTTCATTCTGAGTATGTAGTGAACATTTCCTGTGAGACCAGTTTTAGATTCCGATGCTTCACTATATGTTTACTGTATCCCTCTGACCTTCTTATTGACGATGAATCACAGAAATTGCATCGGAATCAAATACTAAGGGCACAATGCCTACTTAAGTACAAGAAGACTGACTCTTCTTACTGTCTATTTTTTAACCATTCTTGTGACACTAGTTATAGATTCCGATGCTTCACTTCAGGTTTACTGTATCCCTCTGACCTTCTTATTGACGATGAAACACAGAAATTGCATCGTAATTAAATAGAAAAGGCACAATGCCGACTTATGTACAAGGAGACTGACTCTTCCCACTGTCTATGTTTTGAACCATTCCTGTGACACTAGTTATAGATTCCGATTCTTCACTTCAGGTTTACTGTATCCCTTGGACCTTCTTATTGTCGACGAAACACAGAATTTGCATCGGAACTAAATAGAAAAGGCACAATGCCGACTCAAGTACAAGAACACTGACTCTTCCTACTGTCTATGGTTTGAATCATTCCTGTAACACTAGTTATTGATTCCGATGCTTCAATTCAGGTTTATTGTATCCCTCTGACCTTCTTATTGACGTTAAAACACAGAAATTGCATCGGAATTAAATAGAAAGGCACAATGCTGACTTAAGTACAAGCAGACTGACTCTTCTTACTCACTATGTTTTGAACTATTCCTGAGACACTAGTTATAGATTCCGATGCTACACTTTGGGTTTACTGTATCACTTGGAACTTCTTATTGGCGACGAAACACAGAAATTGCATCGGAATTAAATAGAAAAGGCACAATGCCGACTTAAGTACAAGAAGACTGACTCTTCTTACTGTCTATGTTTTGATTCATTCCGGTGACACTAGTTATAGTTTCCGATGCTTCACTTCAGGTTTACTGTATCACTTGGACCTTATTATTGACGATGAAAAACAGAAATTGCATCGGTATTAAATACAAAAGGCACAATGCCGACTCAAGTACAAGAAGACTGACTCTTCCTACTGTCTATGTGTTGAACCATCCTGTGACACTAGTTATACATTCCGATGCTTCACTTCAGGTTTACTGTATCCCTCTGACCTTCTTATTGACGATGAAACACAGAAATTGCATCGGAATTAAATACAAAAGGCACAATGCCGACGTAAGTACAAGAAGACTGTCTCTTCTTTCTGACTATGTTGTGAACATTTCCTGTGAGACCAGTTTTAGATTCCGATGCTTCACTATATGTTTACTGTATCCCTCTGACCTTCTTATTGACGATGAATCACAAAAATTGCATCGTAATTAAATACAAAAGCACAATGCCGACTTAAGTACAAGAAGACTGACTCTACTTACTGTCTATGTTTAGAACCATTCCTGTGACACTAGTTATAGATTCCGATGCTTCACTTCAGGTTTACTGTATCCCTCTGACCTTCTTATTGACGATGAAACACAGAAATTGCATCGTAATTGAATAGAAAAGGCACAATGCCGACTTATGTACAAGGAGACTGACTCTTCCCACTGTCTATGTTTTGAACCATTCCTGTGACACTAGATATAGATTCCGATTCTTCACTTCAGGTATACTGTATCCCTTGGACTTTCTTATTGTCGACGAAACAAAGATATTGCATCGGAATTAAATAGAAAAGGCACAATGCCGACTCAAGTACAAGAACACTGACTCTTCCTACTGTCTGTGTTTTGAACCATTCCTGTGCCACTAGTTATAGATTCCGATGCTTCACTTCAGGTTTACTGCATCCCTCTGACCTTCTTATTGACGATGAAACTCAGAAATTGCATCGTAATTAAATACAAATGGCACAATGCCGACACAAGTACAAGAAGACTGACTCTTCCTACTGTCTATGTTTGAAACATTCCGGTGACACTAGTTATACATTCCGATGCTTCACTTCACTTTTACAGTATCGCTCTGACCTTCTTCTTGATGATGAAACACAGAAATTGCATCGGAATAAAATAGAAAAGGCACTATGCCGACTTAAGTACAAGAAGATTGACTCTTCTCACTGTCTATGATTTGAACCATTCTTGTGACACTAGTTATAGATTCCGATGCTTCACTTCAGGTGTACTGTATCCCTTGGAACTTCTTATTGACGATGAAACACAGAAATTGCATCGGAATTAAATAGAAAATGCACAATGCCGACTTAAGTACAAGAAGACTGACTCTTCTTACTGTCTATGTCTTGAACCATTCCTGTGACACTAGTTATAGATTCCGATGCTTCACTTCAAGTTTACTGTATCTCTCTGACCTTCTTATTGACGATGAAACACAGAAATTGCATCGTAATTAAATAGAAAAGGCACAATGCCGACTTATGTACAAGGAGACTGACTCTTCCCACTGTCTATGTTTTGAACCATTCCTGTGACACTAGTTATAGATTCCGATTTTTCACTTCAGGGTTACTGTATCCCTTGGACCTTCTTATTGTCGACGAAACACAGAATTTGCATCGGAATTAAATAGAAAAGGCACAATGCCGACTCAAGTACAAGAACACTGGCTCTTCCTGCTGTCTATGCTTTGAATCATTCCTGTAACACTAGTTACAGATTCCGATGCTTCAATTCAGGTTTATTGTATCCCTCTGACCTTCTTATTGACGTTAAAACACAGAAATTGCATCGTCATTAAATAGAAAAGGCACAATGCTGACTTAAGTACAAGCAGACTGACTCTTATTACTCACTATGTTTGAACTATTTCTGAGACACTAGTTATAGATTCCGATGCTACGCTTTGGGTTTACTGTATCACTTGGAACTTATTATTGACGATGAAACACAGAAATTGCATCGGAATTAAATACAAAAGGCACAATGCCGACTTAAGTACAAGAAGACTGACTCTTCTTACTGTCAATGTTTTTAACCATTCCTGTGACACTAGTTATAGATTCCGATGCTTCACTTCAGGTTTACTGTATCCCTCTGACCTTCTTATTGACGATGAAACTTAGAAATTGCATCGGAATTAAATACAAAATTCACAATGCCGACTCAAATAATAGATGCCTATTTCTTCTTACTCTCTATGCTTTGAACCTTTCCTGTGAGACAAGTTTTAGGTTCCGATGCTTCACTTCAGGTTTACTGTATCCCTCTGACTTTCTTATTGACGATGATGCAGAGAAATTGCTTCGGAATTAAATACAAAAGGCACAATGCCGACGTAAGTACAAGAAGACTGTCTCTTCTTTCTGACTATGTTGTGAACATTTCCTGTGAGACCAGTTTTAGATTCCGATGCTTCACTATATGTTTACTGTATCCCTCTGACCTTCTTATTGACGATGAATCACAAAAATTGCATCGTAATTAAATACAAAAGCACAATGCCGACTTAAGTACAAGAAGACTGACTCTACTTACTGTCTATGTTTAGAACCATTCCTGTGACACTAGTTATAGATTCCGATGCTTCACTTCAGGTTTACTGTATCCCTCTGACCTCCTTATTGACGATGAAACACAGAAATTGCATCGTAATTGAATAGAAAAGGCACAATGCCGACTTATGTAGAAGGAGACTGACTCTTCCCACTGTCTATGTTTTGAACCATTCCTGTGACACTAGATATAGATTCCGATTCTTCACTTCAGGTATACTGTATCCCTTGGACTTTCTTATTGTCGACGAAACAAAGATATTGCATCGGAATTAAATAGAAAAGGCACAATGCCGACTCAAGTACAAGAACACTGACTCTTCCTACTGTCTGTGTTTTGAACCATTCCTGTGCCACTAGTTATAGATTCCGATGCTTCACTTCAGGTTTACTGCATCCCTCTGACCTTCTTATTGACGATGAAACTCAGAAATTGCATCGTAATTAAATACAAATGGCACAATGCCGACACAAGTACAAGAAGACTGACTCTTCCTACTGTCTATGTTTGAAACATTCCGGTGACACTAGTTATACATTCCGATGCTTCACTTCACTTTTACAGTATCGCTCTGACCTTCTTCTTGATGATGAAACACAGAAATTGCATCGGAATAAAATAGAAAAGGCACTATGCCGACTTAAGTACAAGAAGATTGACTCTTCTCACTGTCTATGATTTGAACCATTCTTGTGACACTAGTTATAGATTCCGATGCTTCACTTCAGGTGTACTGTATCCCTTGGAACTTCTTATTGACGATGAAACACAGAAATTGCATCGGAATTAAATAGAAAATGCACAATGCCGACTTAAGTACAAGAAGACTGACTCTTCTTACTGTCTATGTCTTGAACCATTCCTGTGACACTAGTTATAGATTCCGATGCTTCACTTCAAGTTTACTGTATCCCTCTGACCTTCTTATTGACGATGAAACACAGAAATTGCATCGTAATTAAATAGAAAAGGCACAATGCCGACTTATGTACAAGGAGACTGACTCTTCCCACTGTCTATGTTTTGAACCATTCCTGTGACACTAGTTATAGATTCCGATTTTTCACTTCAGGGTTACTGTATCCCTTGGACCTTCTTATTGTCGACGAAACACAGAAATTGCATCGTCATTAAATAGAAAAGGCACAATGCTGACTTAAGTACAAGCAGACTGACTCTTATTACTCACTATGTTTGAACTATTTCTGAGACACTAGTTATAGATTCCGATGCTACGCTTTGGGTTTACTGTATCACTTGGAACTTATTATTGACGATGAAACACAGAAATTGCATCGGAATTAAATACAAAAGGCACAATGCCGACTTAAGTACAAGAAGACTGACTCTTCTTACTGTCAATGTTTTTAACCATTCCTGTGACACTAGTTATAGATTCCGATGCTTCACTTCAGGTTTACTGTATCCCTCTGACCTTCTTATTGACGATGAAACTTAGAAATTGCATCGGAATTAAATACAAAAGGCACAATGCCGACTCAAATAATAGATGCCTATTTCTTCTTACTCTCTATGCTTTGAACCTTTCCTGTGAGACAAGTTTTAGGTTCCGATGCTTCACTTCAGGTTTACTGTATCCCTCTGACTTTCTTATTGACGATGATGCAGAGAAATTGCTTCGGAATTAAATACAAAAGGCACAATGCCGACTTAAGTACAAGAATACTGACTCTTCGTACTGTCTGTGTTTTGAACCATTCCTGTGACACTAGTTATAGATTCCGATGCTTCACTTCAGGTTTACTGCATCCCTCGGACCTTCTTATTGACGATGAAACTCAGAAATTGCATCGGAATTAAATACAAATGGCACATGGCCGACACAAGTACAAGAAGACTGGCTCTTCCTACTGTCTATGTTTGAAACTTTCCTGTGACACTAGTTATACATTCCGATGCTTCACTTCAGGTTTACAGTATCGCTCTGACCTTCTTCTTGATGATGAAACACAGAAATTGCATCGGAATTAAATAGAAAAGGCACTATGCCGACTTAAGTACAAGAAGACTGACTCTTCTTACTGTCTATGATTTGAACCATTCTTGTGACACTAGTTATGGTTTCCGATGCTTCACTTCAGGTGTACTGTATCCCTTGGACCTTCTTATTGCCGTTGAAACACAGAAATTGCATCGGGATTACATACAAAAGGCACAAAGCCGACTTAAGTACAGGTGGACTGACTCTTCTTACTGTCTATGCTTTGAACCATTCCTGTGACACTAGTTATAGATTCTGATGGTTCACATCAGTTTCACTGTATCCCTCTGACCTTCTCATTGACGATGAAACACAGAAATAGCATCGGAATTAAATACAAAACGCACAATGCCGACTTAAGTACAACAAGACTGACTCTTCGTACTGACTATGCTTTGAACCATCCCTGTGACACTAGTTATAGATTCCGATGCTTTACTTCAGGTTTACTGTATCCCTTGGACCTTCTGGTTGACGATGAAACACAGAAATTGCATCGGAATTAAATACAAAAGGCACAATAGCGACTTAAGTACTACAGGACTGACTCTTCCTACAGTCTATGTTTTGAACCATTCCTGTGACACTAGTTATAGATTCCGATGATTCACTTTACGCTTACTGTATCCCTTTGACCTTCTTATTAACGATGAAACACAGAATTTGCTTCGGAATTAAATAGAAAAGGCAACAATGCCGATTTAAGTACAAGAAGAATGACTCTTCCTACTGTCTATGTTTTGAACAATTCTTGTGACACTAGTTATAGATTCCGATGCTTCACTTCAGGTTTACTGTATCCCTCTGACCTTCTTATTGACGATGAAACACAGAAATGGCATCGGAAATAAATACAAAAGGCACAATGCCGACACAAGTACAAGAAGACTGACTCTTCCTACTGACTATGTTTTGAACCATTCCTGTGTCACTAGTTATACATTCCGATGCTTCACTTAAGGTTTACTGTATCCCTCTGACCTTCTTATTGACGATGAAACACAGAAATTGCATCGGAATTAAATACAAAAGGTACAATGCCGACTTAAGTACAAGAGGACTGACTCTTCTTACTGTCAGTGTTTTTAACCATTCCTGTGACACTAGTTATAGATTCCGATGCTTCACTTCAGGTTTAATGTATCCCTCTGACCTTCTTATTGGCGATGAAACACAGAAATTGCATCGGAATTAAATACAAAAGGCACAATGCCCACTTCATTACAAGAAGACTGACTCTTGTTTCTGACTATGTTGTGAACATTTCCTGTGAGACCAGTTTTACATTTCGATGCTTCACTATATGTTTATTGTATCCCTTGGACATTCTTATTGACGATGAAACACAAAAATTGCATCGGAATTAAATACAAAGGGCACAATGCCGACATTAGTACAAGTAGACTGACTCTTCTCACTGTCTATGTTTAAAACTATTCCTGTGACACTAGTTATAGATTCCGATGCTTCACTTCAGGTTTACTGTATCCCTCTGACATTCTTATTCACGATGAAACACAGAAATTGCATCGGAATTAAATAGAAATGGCACAATGCCGACTTAAGTACAAGAAGACCGACTCTTCTTACTGTATATGTTTTGAACCATTCCGGTGACACTAGTTATAGTTTCCGATGCTTCACTTCAGGTTTACTGTATCACTTGGACCTTCTTATTGACAATGAAAAACAGAAATTGCATCGGAATTAAATACAAAATGCACAATGCCGACTCAAGTACAAGAAGACTGACTCTTCCTACTGTCTATTTGTTGAACCATCCTGTGACACTAGTTATACATTCCGATGCTTCACTTCAGGTTTACTGTATCCCTCTGACCTTCTTATTGACGATGAAACACAGAAATTGCATCGGAATTAAATACAAAAGGCACAATGCCGAGTTAAGTACAAGAAGACTGTCTCTTCTTTCTGAGTATGTAGTGAACATTTCCTGTGAGACCACTTTTAGATTCCGATGCTTCACTATATGTTTACTGTATCCCTCTGACCTTCTTATTGACGATGAATCACAGAAATTGCATCGGAATCAAATACTAAGGGCACAATGCCTACTTTAGTACAAGAAGACTGACTCTTCTTACTGTCTATTTTTTAACCATTCCTGTGACACTAGTTATAGATTCCGATGCTTCACTTCAGGTTTACTGTATCCCTCTGACCTTCCTATTGACGATGAAACACAGAAATTGCATCGTAATTAAATAGAAAAGGCACAATGCCGACTTATGTACAAGGAGACTGACTCTTCCCACTGTCTATGTTTTGAACCATTCCTGTGACACTAGTTATAGATTCCGATTCTTCACTTCAGGTTTACTGTATCCCTTGGACCTTCTTGTTGTCGACGAAACACAGAATTTGCATCGGAATTAAATAGAAAAGGCACAATGCCGACTCAAGTACAAGAACACTGGCTCTTCCTGCTGTCTATGCTTTGAATCATTCCTGTAACACTAGTTACAGATTCCGATGCTTCAATTCAGGTTTATTGTATCCCTCTGACCTTCTTATTGACGTTAAAACACAGAAATTGCATCGTCATTAAATAGAAAAGGCACAATGCTGACTTAAGTACAAGCAGACTGACTCTTATTACTCACTATGTTTGAACTATTTCTGAGACACTAGTTATAGATTCCGATGCTACGCTTTGGGTTTACTGTATCACTTGGAACTTATTATTGACGATGAAACACAGAAATTGCATCGGAATTAAATACAAAAGGCACAATGCCGACTTAAGTACAAGAAGACTGACTCTTCTTACTGTCAATGTTTTTAACCATTCCTGTGACACTAGTTATAGATTCCGATGCTTCACTTCAGGTTTACTGTATCCCTCTGACCTTCTTATTGACGATGAAACTTAGAAATTGCATCGGAATTAAATACAAAAGGCACAATGCCGACTCAAATAATAGATGCCTATTTCTTCTTACTCTCTATGCTTTGAACCTTTCCTGTGAGACAAGTTTTAGGTTCCGATGCTTCACTTCAGGTTTACTGTATCCCTCTGACTTTCTTATTGACGATGATACAGAGAAATTGCATCGGAATTAAATACAAAAGGCACAATGCCGACTTAAGTACAAGAATACTGACTCTTCGTACTGTCTGTGTTTTGAACCATTCCTGTGACACTAGTTATAGATTCCGATGCTTCACTTCAGGTTTACTGCATCCCTCGGACCTTCTTATTGACGATGAAACTCAGAAATTGCATCGGAATTAAATACAAATGGCACATGGCCGACACAAGTACAAGAAGACTGGCTCTTCCTACTGTCTATGTTTGAAACTTTCCTGTGACACTAGTTATACATTCCGATGCTTCACTTCAGGTTTACAGTATCGCTCTGACCTTCTTCTTGATGATGAAACACAGAAATTGCATCGGAATTAAATAGAAAAGGCACTATGCCGACTTAAGTACAAGAAGACTGACTCTTCTTACTGTCTATGATTTGAACCATTCTTGTGACACTAGTTATGGTTTCCGATGCTTCACTTCAGGTGTACTGTATCCCTTGGACCTTCTTATTGCCGTTGAAACACAGAAATTGCATCGGGATTACATACAAAAGGCACAAAGCCGACTTAAGTACAGGTGGACTGACTCTTCTTACTGTCTATGCTTTGAACCATTCCTGTGACACTAGTTATAGATTCTGATGGTTCACATCAGTTTCACTGTATCCCTCTGACCTTCTCATTGACGATGAAACACAGAAATAGCATCGGAATTAAATACAAAACGCACAATGCCGACTTAAGTACAACAAGACTGACTCTTCGTACTGACTATGCTTTGAACCATCCCTGTGACACTAGTTATAGATTCCGATGCTTTACTTCAGGTTTACTGTATCCCTTGGACCTTCTGGTTGACGATGAAACACAGAAATTGCATCGGAATTAAATACAAAAGGCACAATAGCGACTTAAGTACTACAGGACTGACTCTTCCTACAGTCTATGTTTTGAACCATTCCTGTGACACTAGTTATAGATTCCGATGATTCACTTTACGCTTACTGTATCCCTTTGACCTTCTTATTAACGATGAAACACAGAATTTGCTTCGGAATTAAATAGAAAAGGCAACAATGCCGATTTAAGTACAAGAAGAATGACTCTTCCTACTGTCTATGTTTTGAACAATTCTTGTGACACTAGTTATAGATTCCGATGCTTCACTTCAGGTTTACTGTATCCCTCTGACCTTCTTATTGACGATGAAACACAGAAATGGCATCGGAAATAAATACAAAAGGCACAATGCCGACACAAGTACAAGAAGACTGACTCTTCCTACTGACTATGTTTTGAACCATTCCTGTGTCACTAGTTATACATTCCGATGCTTCACTTAAGGTTTACTGTATCCCTCTGACCTTCTTATTGACGATGAAACACAGAAATTGCATCGGAATTAAATACAAAAGGTACAATGCCGACTTAAGTACAAGAGGACTGACTCTTCTTACTGTCAGTGTTTTTAACCATTCCTGTGACACTAGTTATAGATTCCGATGCTTCACTTCAGGTTTAATGTATCCCTCTGACCTTCTTATTGACGATGAAACACAGAAATTGCATCGGAATTAAATACAAAAGGCACAATGCCCACTTCAGTACAAGAAGACTGACTCTTGTTTCTGACTATGTTGTGAACATTTCCTGTGAGACCAGTTTTACATTTCGATGCTTCACTATATGTTTATTGTATCCCTTGGACATTCTTATTGACGATGAAACACAAAAATTGCATCGGAATTAAATACAAAGGGCACAATGCCGACATTAGTACAAGTAGACTGACTCTTCTCACTGTCTATGTTTAAAACTATTCCTGTGACACTAGTTATAGATTCCGATGCTTCACTTCAGGTTTACTGTATCCCTCTGACATTCTTATTCACGATGAAACACAGAAATTGCATCGGAATTAAATAGAAAAGGCACAATGCCGACTTAAGTACAAGAAGACCGACTCTTCTTACTGTATATGTTTTGAACCATTCCGGTGACACTAGTTATAGTTTCCGATGCTTCACTTCAGGTTTACTGTATCACTTGGACCTTCTTATTGACAATGAAAAACAGAAATTGCATCGGAATTAAATACAAAATGCACAATGCCGACTCAAGTACAAGAAGACTGACTCTTCCTACTGTCTATTTGTTGAACCATCCTGTGACACTAGTTATACATTCCGATGCTTCACTTCAGGTTTACTGTATCCCTCTGACCTTCTTATTGACGATGAAACACAGAAATTGCATCGGAATTAAATACAAAAGGCACAATGCCGAGTTAAGTACAAGAAGACTGTCTCTTCTTTCTGAGTATGTAGTGAACATTTCCTGTGAGACCACTTTTAGATTCCGATGCTTCACTATATGTTTACTGTATCCCTCTGACCTTCTTATTGACGATGAATCACAGAAATTGCATCGGAATCAAATACTAAGGGCACAATGCCTACTTTAGTACAAGAAGACTGACTCTTCTTACTGTCTATTTTTTAACCATTCCTGTGACACTAGTTATAGATTCCGATGCTTCACTTCAGGTTTACTGTATCCCTCTGACCTTCTTATTGACGATGAAACACAGAAATTGCATCGTAATTAAATAGAAAAGGCACAATGCCGACTTATGTACAAGGAGACTGACTCTTCCCACTGTCTATGTTTTGAACCATTCCTGTGACACTAGTTATAGATTCCGATTCTTCACTTCAGGTTTACTGTATCCCTTGGACCTTCTTATTGTCGACGAAACACAGAATTTGCATCGGAACTAAATAGAAAAGGCACAATGCCGACTCAAGTACAAGAAGACTGACTCTTCCTACTGTCTATGGTTTGAATCATTCCTGTAACACTAGTTATTGATTCCGATGCTTCAATTCAGGTTTATTGTATCCCTCTGACCTTCTTATTGACGTTAAAACACAGAAATTGCATCGGAACTAAATAGAAAGGCACAATGCTGACTTAAGTACAAGCAGACTGACTCTTCTTACTCACTATGTTTTGAACTATTCCTGAGACACTAGTTATAGATTCCGATGCTACACTTTGGGTTTACTGTATCACTTGGAACTTCTTATTGGCGATGAAACACAGAAATTGCATCGGAATTAAATAGAAAAGGCACAATGCCGACTTAAATACGAGAAGACTGACTCTTCTTACTGTCTGTGTTTTGATTCATTCCGGTGACACTAGTTATAGTTTCCGATGCTTCACTTCAGGTTTACTGTATCACTTGGACCTTATTATTGACGATGAAAAACAGAAATTGCATCGGTATTAAATACAAAATGCACAATGCCGACTCAAGCACAAGAAGACTGACTCTTCCTACTGTCTATGTGTTGAACCATCCTGTGACACTAGTTATACATTCCGATGCTTCACTTCAGGTTTACTGTATCCCTCTGACCTTCTTATTGACGATGAAACACAGAAATTGCAACGGAATTAAATACAAAAGGCACAATGCCGACGTAAGTACAAGAAGACTGTCTCTTCTTTCTGACTATGTTGAGAACATTTCCTGTGAGACCAGTTTTAGATTCCGATGCTTCACTATATGTTTACTGTATCCCTCTGACCTTCTTATTGACGATGAATCACAAAAATTGCATCGTAATTAAATACAAAAGCACAATGCCGACTTAAGTACAAGAAGACTGACTCTACTTACTGTCAATGTTTAGAACCATTCCTGTGACACTAGTTATAGATTCCGATGCTTCACTTCAGGTTTACTGTATCCCTCTGACCTTCTTATTGACGATGAAACACAGAAATTGCATCGTAATTAAATAGAAAAGGCACAATGCCGACTTATGTACAAGGAGACTGACTCTTCCCACTGTCTATGTTTTGAACCATTCCTGTGACACTAGTTATAGATTCCGATTCTTCACTTCAGGTTTACTGTATCCCTTGGACCTTCTTGTTGTCGACGAAACACAGAATTTGCATCGGAATTAAATAGAAAAGGCACAATGCCGACTCAAGTACAAGAACACTGGCTCTTCCTGCTGTCTATGCTTTGAATCATTCCTGTAACACTAGTTACAGATTCCGATGCTTCAATTCAGGTTTATTGTATCCCTCTGACCTTCTTATTGACGTTAAAACACAGAAATTGCATCGTCATTAAATAGAAAAGGCACAATGCTGACTTAAGTACAAGCAGACTGACTCTTATTACTCACTATGTTTGAACTATTTCTGAGACACTAGTTATAGATTCCGATGCTACGCTTTGGGTTTACTGTATCACTTGGAACTTATTATTGACGATGAAACACAGAAATTGCATCGGAATTAAATACAAAAGGCACAATGCCGACTTAAGTACAAGAAGACTGACTCTTCTTACTGTCAATGTTTTTAACCATTCCTGTGACACTAGTTATAGATTCCGATGCTTCACTTCAGGTTTACTGTATCCCTCTGACCTTCTTATTGACGATGAAACTTAGAAATTGCATCGGAATTAAATACAAAAGGCACAATGCCGACTCAAATAATAGATGCCTATTTCTTCTTACTCTCTATGCTTTGAACCTTTCCTGTGAGACAAGTTTTAGGTTCCGATGCTTCACTTCAGGTTTACTGTATCCCTCTGACTTTCTTATTGACGATGATACAGAGAAATTGCATCGGAATTAAATACAAAAGGCACAATGCCGACTTAAGTACAAGAATACTGACTCTTCGTACTGTCTGTGTTTTGAACCATTCCTGTGACACTAGTTATAGATTCCGATGCTTCACTTCAGGTTTACTGCATCCCTCGGACCTTCTTATTGACGATGAAACTCAGAAATTGCATCGGAATTAAATACAAATGGCACATGGCCGACACAAGTACAAGAAGACTGGCTCTTCCTACTGTCTATGTTTGAAACTTTCCTGTGACACTAGTTATACATTCCGATGCTTCACTTCAGGTTTACAGTATCGCTCTGACCTTCTTCTTGATGATGAAACACAGAAATTGCATCGGAATTAAATAGAAAAGGCACTATGCCGACTTAAGTACAAGAAGACTGACTCTTCTTACTGTCTATGATTTGAACCATTCTTGTGACACTAGTTATGGTTTCCGATGCTTCACTTCAGGTGTACTGTATCCCTTGGACCTTCTTATTGCCGTTGAAACACAGAAATTGCATCGGGATTACATACAAAAGGCACAAAGCCGACTTAAGTACAGGTGGACTGACTCTTCTTACTGTCTATGCTTTGAACCATTCCTGTGACACTAGTTATAGATTCTGATGGTTCACATCAGTTTCACTGTATCCCTCTGACCTTCTCATTGACGATGAAACACAGAAATAGCATCGGAATTAAATACAAAACGCACAATGCCGACTTAAGTACAACAAGACTGACTCTTCGTACTGACTATGCTTTGAACCATCCCTGTGACACTAGTTATAGATTCCGATGCTTTACTTCAGGTTTACTGTATCCCTTGGACCTTCTGGTTGACGATGAAACACAGAAATTGCATCGGAATTAAATACAAAAGGCACAATAGCGACTTAAGTACTACAGGACTGACTCTTCCTACAGTCTATGTTTTGAACCATTCCTGTGACACTAGTTATAGATTCCGATGATTCACTTTACGCTTACTGTATCCCTTTGACCTTCTTATTAACGATGAAACACAGAATTTGCTTCGGAATTAAATAGAAAAGGCAACAATGCCGATTTAAGTACAAGAAGAATGACTCTTCCTACTGTCTATGTTTTGAACAATTCTTGTGACACTAGTTATAGATTCCGATGCTTCACTTCAGGTTTACTGTATCCCTCTGACCTTCTTATTGACGATGAAACACAGAAATGGCATCGGAAATAAATACAAAAGGCACAATGCCGACACAAGTACAAGAAGACTGACTCTTCCTACTGACTATGTTTTGAACCATTCCTGTGTCACTAGTTATACATTCCGATGCTTCACTTAAGGTTTACTGTATCCCTCTGACCGTCTTATTGACGATGAAACACAGAAATTGCATCGGAATTAAATACAAAAGGTACAATGCCGACTTAAGTACAAGAGGACTGACTCTTCTTACTGTCAGTGTTTTTAACCATTCCTGTGACACTAGTTATAGATTCCGATGCTTCACTTCAGGTTTAATGTATCCCTCTGACCTTCTTATTGACGATGAAACACAGAAATTGCATCGGAATTAAATACAAAAGGCACAATGCCCACTTCAGTACAAGAAGACTGACTCTTGTTTCTGACTATGTTGTGAACATTTCCTGTGAGACCAGTTTTACATTTCGATGCTTCACTATATGTTTATTGTATCCCTTGGACATTCTTATTGACGATGAAACACAAAAATTGCATCGGAATTAAATACAAAGGGCACAATGCCGACATTAGTACAAGTAGACTGACTCTTCTCACTGTCTATGTTTAAAACTATTCCTGTGACACTAGTTATAGATTCCGATGCTTCACTTCAGGTTTACTGTATCCCTCTGACATTCTTATTCACGATGAAACACAGAAATTGCATCGGAATTAAATAGAAAAGGCACAATGCCGACTTAAGTACAAGAAGACCGACTCTTCTTACTGTATATGTTTTGAACCATTCCGGTGACACTAGTTATAGTTTCCGATGCTTCACTTCAGGTTTACTGTATCACTTGGACCTTCTTATTGACAATGAAAAACAGAAATTGCATCGGAATTAAATACAAAATGCACAATGCCGACTCAAGTACAAGAAGACTGACTCTTCCTACTGTCTATTTGTTGAACCATCCTGTGACACTAGTTATACATTCCGATGCTTCACTTCAGGTTTACTGTATCCCTCTGACCTTCTTATTGACGATGAAACACAGAAATTGCATCGGAATTAAATACAAAAGGCACAATGCCGAGTTAAGTACAAGAAGACTGTCTCTTCTTTCTGAGTATGTAGTGAACATTTCCTGTGAGACCACTTTTAGATTCCGATGCTTCACTATATGTTTACTGTATCCCTCTGACCTTCTTATTGACGATGAATCACAGAAATTGCATCGGAATCAAATACTAAGGGCACAATGCCTACTTTAGTACAAGAAGACTGACTCTTCTTACTGTCTATTTTTTAACCATTCCTGTGACACTAGTTATAGATTCCGATGCTTCACTTCAGGTTTACTGTATCCCTCTGACCTTCTTATTGACGATGAAACACAGAAATTGCATCGTAATTAAATAGAAAAGGCACAATGCCGACTTATGTACAAGGAGACTGACTCTTCCCACTGTCTATGTTTTGAACCATTCCTGTGACACTAGTTATAGATTCCGATTCTTCACTTCAGGTTTACTGTATCCCTTGGACCTTCTTATTGTCGACGAAACACAGAATTTGCATCGGAACTAAATAGAAAAGGCACAATGCCGACTCAAGTACAAGAAGACTGACTCTTCCTACTGTCTATGGTTTGAATCATTCCTGTAACACTAGTTATTGATTCCGATGCTTCAATTCAGGTTTATTGTATCCCTCTGACCTTCTTATTGACGTTAAAACACAGAAATTGCATCGGAACTAAATAGAAAGGCACAATGCTGACTTAAGTACAAGCAGACTGACTCTTCTTACTCACTATGTTTTGAACTATTCCTGAGACACTAGTTATAGATTCCGATGCTACACTTTGGGTTTACTGTATCACTTGGAACTTCTTATTGGCGATGAAACACAGAAATTGCATCGGAATTAAATAGAAAAGGCACAATGCCGACTTAAATACGAGAAGACTGACTCTTCTTACTGTCTGTGTTTTGATTCATTCCGGTGACACTAGTTATAGTTTCCGATGCTTCACTTCAGGTTTACTGTATCACTTGGACCTTATTATTGACGATGAAAAACAGAAATTGCATCGGTATTAAATACAAAATGCACAATGCCGACTCAAGCACAAGAAGACTGACTCTTCCTACTGTCTATGTGTTGAACCATCCTGTGACACTAGTTATACATTCCGATGCTTCACTTCAGGTTTACTGTATCCCTCTGACCTTCTTATTGACGATGAAACACAGAAATTGCAACGGAATTAAATACAAAAGGCACAATGCCGACGTAAGTACAAGAAGACTGTCTCTTCTTTCTGACTATGTTGAGAACATTTCCTGTGAGACCAGTTTTAGATTCCGATGCTTCACTATATGTTTACTGTATCCCTCTGACCTTCTTATTGACGATGAATCACAAAAATTGCATCGTAATTAAATACAAAAGCACAATGCCGACTTAAGTACAAGAAGACTGACTCTACTTACTGTCAATGTTTAGAACCATTCCTGTGACACTAGTTATAGATTCCGATGCTTCACTTCAGGTTTACTGTATCCCTCTGACCTTCTTATTGACGATGAAACACAGAAATTGCATCGTAATTGAATAGAAAAGGCACAATGCTGACTTATGTACAAGGAGACTGACTCTTCCCACTGTCTATGTTTTGAACCATTCCTGTGACACTAGATATAGATTCCGATTCTTCACTTCAGGTATACTGTATCCCTTGGACTTTCTTATTGTCGACGAAACACAGATATTGCATCGGAATTAAATAGAAAAGGCACAATGCCGACTCAAGTACAAGAACACTGACTCTTCCTACTGTCTATGTTTTGAATCATTCCTGTAACAATAGTTATAGATTCCGATGCTTCAATTCAGGTTTATTGTATCCCTCTGACCTTCGTATTGACGTTAAAACACAGAAATTGCATCGGAATTAAATAGAAGAGGCACAATGCTGACCTAAGTACAAGCAGACTGACTCTTCTTACTCACTATGTTTGAACTATTCCTGAGACACTAGTTATAGATTCCGATGCTACACTTTGGGTTTACTGTATCACTTGGAACTTCTTATTGACGATGAAACACAGAAATTGCATCGGAATTAAATACAAAAGGCACAATGCCGACTTAAGTACAAGAAGACTGACTCTTCTTACTGTCAGTGTTTTTAACCATTCCTGTGACACTAGTTATAGATTCCGATGCTTCACTTCAGGTTTAATGTATCCCTCTGACCTTCTTATTGACGATGAAACTTAGAAATTGCATCGGAATTAAATACAAAAGGCACAATCCCGACTCAAATAATAGATGACTATCTCTTCTTACTCTCTATGCTTTGAACCATTCCTGTGAGACCAGTTTTAGATTCCGATGCTTCACTTCAGGTTTACTGTATCCCTCTGACTTTCTTATTGACGATGAAACAGAGAAATTGCATCGGAATTAAATACAAAAGGCACATTGCCAACATAAGTACAAGAATACTGACTCTTCCTACTGTCTGTGTTTTGAACCATTCCTGTGACACTAGTTATAGATTCCGATGCTTCACTTCAGGTTTACTGCATCCCTCTGACCTTCTTATTGACGATGAAACTCAGAAATTGAATCGGAATTAAGTACAAATGGCACAATGCCGACACAAGTACAAGAAGACTGACTCTTCCTACTG
Source organism: Schistocerca americana (assembly GCF_021461395.2). Lineage (NCBI taxonomy): Eukaryota > Metazoa > Arthropoda > Insecta > Orthoptera > Acrididae > Schistocerca > Schistocerca americana. The sequence continues at coordinate 22,588,587 of NC_060130.1, forward strand.
TCTATGTTTGAAACATTCCGGTGACACTAGTTATACATTCCGATGCTTCACTTCACTTTTACAGTATCGCTCTGACCTTCTTCTTGATAATGAAACACAGAAATTGCATCGGAATAAAATAGAAAAGGCACTATGCCGACTTAAGTACAAGAAGATTGACTCTTCTCACTGTCTATGATTTGAACCATTCTTGTGACTCTAGTTATAGATTCCGATGCTTCACTTCAGGTGTACTGTATCCCTTGGAACTTCTTATTGACGATGAAACACAGAAATTGCATCGGAATTAAATAGAAAATGCACAATGCCGACTTAAGTACAGGTGGACTGACTCTTCTTACTGTCTATGTTTTGAACCATTCCTGTGACACTAGTTATAGATTCTGATGGTTCACATCAGTTTCACTGTATCCCTCTGACCTTCTCATTGACGATGAAACACAGAAATAGCATCGGAATTAAATACAAAACGCACAATGCCGACTTAAGTACAACAAGAGTGACTCTTCGTACTGACTATGCTTTGAACCATCCCTGTGACACTAGTTATAGATTCCGATGCTTTACTTCAGGTTTACTGTATCCCTTGGACCTTCTTGTTGACGATGAAACACAGAAATTGCATCGGAATTAAATACAAAAGGCACAATAGCGACTTAAGTACTACAGGACTGACTCTTCCTACAGTCTATGTTTTGAACCATTCCTGTGACACTAGTTATAGATTCCGATGATTCACTTTACGCTTACTGTATCCCTTTGACCTTCTTATTAACGATGAAACACAGAATTTGCTTCGGAATTAAATAGAAAAGGCAACAATGCCGATTTAAGTACAAGAAGAATGACTCTTCCTACTGTCTATGTTTTGAACAAATCTTGTGACACTAGTTATAGATTCCGATGCTTCACTTCAGGTTTACTGTATCCCTCTGACCTTCTTATTGACGATGAAACACAGAAATGCCATCGGAAATAAATACAAAAGGCACAATGCCGACACAAGTACAAGAAGACTGACTCTTCCTACTGACTATGTTTTGAACCATTCCTGTGTCACTAGTTATACATTCCGATGCTTCACTTAAGGTTTACTGTATCCCTCTGACCTTCTTATTGACGATGAAACACAGAAATTGCATCGGAATTAAATACAAAAGGCACAATGCCGACTTAAGTACAAGAAGACTGACTCTTCTTACTGTCAGTGTTTTTAACCATTCCTGTGACACTAGTTATAGATTCCGATGCTTCACTTCAGGTTTAATGTATCCCTCTGACCTTCTTATTGACGATGAAACTTAGAAATTGCATCGGAATTAAATACAAAAGGCACAATGCCGACTCAAATAATAGATGACTATCTCTTCTTACTCTCTATGCTTTGAACCATTCCTGTGAGACCAGTTTTAGATTCCGATGCTTCACTTCAGGTTTACTGTATCCCTCTGACTTTCTTATTGACGATGAAACAGAGAAATTGCATCGGAATTAAATACAAAAGGCACAATGCCAACATAAGTACAAGAATACTGACTCTTCCTACTGTCTGTGTTTTAAACCATTCCTGTGACACTAGTTATAGATTCCGATGCTTCACTTCAGGTTTACTGCATCCCTCTGACCTACTTATTGACGATGAAACTCAGAAATTGCATCGGAATTAAATACAAATGGCACAATGCCGACACAAGTACAAGAAGACTGACTCTTCCTACTGTCTATGTTTGAAACATTCCGGTGACACTAGTTATACATTCCGATGCTTCACTTCACTTTTACAGTATCGCTCTGACCTTCTTCTTGATGATGAAACACAGAAATTGCATCGGAATAAAATAGAAAAGGCACTATGCCGACTTAAGTACAAGAAGATTGACTCTTCTCACTGTCTATGATTTGAACCATTCTTGTGACACTAGTTATAGATTCCGATGCCTCACTTCAAGTTTACTGTATCCCTCTGACCTTCTTTTTGACGATGAAACACAGAAATTGCATCGTAATTAAATAGAAAAGGCACAATGCCGACTTATGTACAAGGAGACTGACTCTTCCCACTGTCTATGTTATGAACCATTCCTGTGACACTAGTTATAGATTCCGATTCTTCACTTCAGGGTTACTGTATCCCTTGGACCTTCTTATTGTCGACGATACACAGAATTTGCATCGGAATTAAATAGAAAAGGCACAATGCCGACTCAAGTACAAAAACACTGACTCTTCCTACTGTCTATGTTTTGAATCATTCCTGTAACACTAGTTATAGATTCCGATGCTTCAATTCAGGTTTATTGTATCCCTCTGACCTTCTTATTGACGTTAAAACACAGAAATTGCATCGGAATTAAATAGAAAAGGCACAATGCTGACTTAAGTACAAGCAGACTGACTCTTCTTACTCACTATGTTTTGAACTATGTCTGAGACACTAGTTATAGATTCCGATGCTACGCTTTGGGTTTACTGTATCACTTGGAACTTATTATTGACGATGAGACACAGAAATTGCATCGGAATTAAATACAAAAGGCACAATGCCGACTTAAGTACAAGAAGACTGACTCTTCTTACTGTCAATGTTTTTAACCATTCCTGTGACACTAGTTATAGATTCCGATGCCTCACTTCAGGTGTACTGTATCCCTCTGACCTTCTTATTGACGATGAAACTTAGAAATTGCATCGGAATTAAATACAAAAGGCACAATGCCGACTCAAATAATAGATGCCTACCTCTTCTTACTCTCTATGCTTTGAACCTTTCCTGTGAGACAAGTTTTAGATTCAGATGCTTCACTTCAGGTTTACTGTATCCCTCTGACTTTCTTATTGACGATGATACAGAGAAATTGCATCGGAATTAAATACAAAAGGCACAATGCCGACTTAAGTACAAGAATACTGACTCTTCGTACTGTCTGTGTTTTGAACCATTCCTGTGACACTAGTAATAGATTCCGATGCTTCACTTCAGGTTTACTGCATCCCTCGGACCTTCTTATTGACGATGAAACTCAGAAATTGCATCGGAATTAAATACAAATGGCACAATGCCGACACAAGTACAAGAAGACTGACTCTTCCTACTGACTATGTTTTGAACCATTCCTGTGTCACTAGTTATACATTCCGATGCTTCACTTAAGGTTTACTGTATCCCTCTGACCTTCTTATTGACGATGAAACACAGACATTGCATCGGAATTAAATACAAAGGGCACAGTGCCGACTTAAGTATAAGAAGACTGACTCTTTCTAATCTCTATGATTTGAACCATTCCTGTGACACTAGTTATGGATTCCGATGCTTCACTTCAGGTTTACTGTATCCCTCTGACCTTATTAACGATGAAACACCGAAATTGCATCGGAATTAAATACAAAAGGCACAATGCCGACTTACGTACAAGAAGACTGACTCATCTTACTGTCTATTTTTTGAACCGTTCCTGTGACACTAGTTATAGATTCCAATGCTTCACTTCTGGTTTACTCTATCCCTTGGACCTTCTCATTGACGACGAAACACAGAAATTGCATCGGAATTAAATAGAAAAGGCACAATGCCGACTTAAGTACAAGAAGACTGACTCCTCCAACTGTCTATGTTTTGAACCATTCCTGTGACACTAGTTATAGATTCCGATGCTTCACTTCAGGTTTACTGTATCCCTCTGGCCTTTCTTATTGTCGATGAAACACAGAAATTGCATCGGAATTAAATACAAAAAGCACAATGCCGACTTAAGTACATGAGGACTGACTCTTCTTACTGTCTATGTTTTGAACCATTCCTTTGACAATAGTTATAGATTCCGATGCTTCACTTCAGGTTTACTGTATCCCTCTGACCTTCTTATTGACGATGAAACACAGAAATTGCATCGGAATTAAATAGAAAAGGCACAATGCCGACTTAAGTACAAGAAGACTGACTCCTCCAACTGTCTGTGTTTTGAACCATTCCTGTGACACTAGTAATAGATACCGATGCTTCACTTCAGGTTTACTGCATCCCTCGGACCTTCTTATTGACGATGAAACTCAGAAATTGCATCGGAATTAAATACAAATGGCACAATGCCGACACAAGTACAAGAAGACTGACTCTTCCTACTGACTATGTTTTGAACCATTCCTGTGTCACTAGTTATACATTCCGATGCTTCACTTAAGGTTTACTGCATCCCTTGGACCTTCTTATTGACGACGAAACACAGAAATGGCATCGGAATAAAATAGGAAAGGCACAATGCCGACTTTAGTACAAGAAGACTGACCCTTCCTATTATCTATATTTTGAACGATTCCTGTGACACTAGTTATAGATTCCGATGCTTCACTTCAGGTTTACTGTATCCCTCTGACCTTCTTATTGACGATGAAACACAGAAATTGCATCGGAATTAAATACAAAAGGCACAATGCCCACTTAAGTACAAGAAGACTGACTCTTCTTTCTGACTATGTTGTGAACATTTCCTGTGAGACCAGTTTTACATTCCGATGCTTCACTATATGTTTATTGTATCCCTTGGACATTCTTACTGACGATGAAACACAGAAATTGCATCGGAATTAAATACAAAATGCACAATGCCGACTCAAGTACAAGAAGACTGACTCTTCCTACTGTCTATGTGTTGAACCATCCTGTGTCACTAGTTATAGATTCCGATGCTTCACTTCAGGTTTACTGTATCCCTCTGGCCTTTCTTATTGTCGATGAAACACAGAAATTGCATCGTAATTAAATAGAAAAGGAACAATGGCGACTTATATACAAGGAGACTGACTCTTCCCACTGTCTATGTTTTGAACCATTCCTGTGACACTAGTTATAGATTCCGATTCTTCACTTCAGGTTTACTGTATCCCTTGGACCTTCTTATTGTCGACGAAACACAGAATTTGCATCGGAATTAAATAGAAAAGGCACAATGCCGACTCAAGTACAAGAACACTGACTCTTCTTACTGTCTATGTTTTGATTCATTCCGGTGACACTAGTTATAGTTTCCGATGCTTCACTTCAGGTTTACTGTATCACTTGGACCTTCTTATTGACGATGAAACACAGAAATTGCATCGGAATTAAATACAAAAGGCACAATGCCGACGTAAGTACAAGAAGACTGTCTCTTCTTTCTGACTATGTTGTGAACATTTCCTGTGAGACCAGTTTTAGATTCCGATGCTTCACTATATGTTTACTGTATTCCTCTGACCTTCGTATTGACGATGAATCACAGAAATTGCATCGTAATTAAAAACAAAAGCACAATGCCGACTTAAGTACAAGAAGACTGACTCTACTTACTGTCTATGTTTAGAACCATTATTGTGACACTAGTTATAGATTCCGATGTTTCACTTCAGGTTTACTGTATCCCTCTGACCTTCTTGTTGACGATGAAACACAGAAATTGCATCGTAATTAAATAGAAAAGGCACAATGCCCACTTATGTACAAGGAGATTGACTCTTCCCACTGTCTATGTTTTGAACCATTCCTGTGACACTAGTTATAGATTCCGATTCTTCACTTCAGGTTTACTGTATCCCTTGGACCTTCTTATTGTCGACGAGACACAGAATTTGCATCGGAATTAAATAGAAAAGGCACAATGCCTACTCAAGTACAAGAACACTGACTCTTCCTACTTTCTATGTTTTGAATCATTCCTGTAACACTAGTTATAGATTCCGATGCTTCAATTCGGGTTTATTGTATCCCTCTGACCTTCTTATTGACGTTAAAACACAGAAATTGCATCGGAATTAAATAGAAAGGCACAATGCTGACTTAAGTACAAGCAGACTGACTCTTCTTACTCACTATGTTTTGAACTATTCCTGAGACACTATTTATAGATTCCGATGCTACACTTTGGGTTTACTGTATCACTTGGAACTTCTAATTGACGATGAAACACAGAAATTGCCTCCGAATTAAATACAAAAGGCACAATGCCGACTTAAGTACAAGAAGACTGACTCTTCTTACTGTCAATGTTTTCAACCATTCCTGTGACACTAGTTATAGATTCCGATGCTTCACTTCAGGTTTACTGCATCCCTCTGACCTTCTTATTGACGATGAGACTTAGAAATTGCATCGGAATTAAATACAAAGGGCACAATGCCGACTCAAATAATTGATGAATGGCTCTTCTTACTCTCTATGCTTTGAACCTTTCCTGTGAGACCAGTTTTAGATTCCGATGCTTCACTTCAGGTTTACTGTATCCCTTTGACTTTCTTATTGACGATGAAACAGAGAAATTGCATCGGAATTAAATACAAAAGGCACAATGCCGACTTAAGTACAAGAAGACTGACTCTTCTGACTGTCTATGATTTGAACCATTCTTGTGACACTAGTTATAGATTCCGATACTTCATTTCGGGTGTACTGTATCCCTTGGACCATCTTATTGACGATGAAACACAGAAATTGCATCGGGATTAAGTAGAAAAGGCATAATGCCGACTTAAGTACAGGTAGACTGACTCTTCTTACTGTCTATGTTTTGAACCATTCCTGTGACACTACTTATAGATTCTGATGCTTCACATCAGTTTCACTGTATCCCTCTGCCCTCTTATTGACGATGAAACACAGAAATAGCATCGGAATTAAATACAAAACGCACAATGCCGACTTAAATACAACAAGAATGACTCCTCCTACTGACTATGCTTTGGACCATCCCTGTGACACTAGTTATGGATTCCGATGCTGTACTTCCGGTTTACTGTATCCCTTGGACCTTCTTGTTGACAATGAAACACAGAAATTGCATCGGAAATAAATGCAAAAGGCACAATGCCGACTTAAGTACAAGAGGGCTGACTCTTCAAACTGTCTATGTTTTGAACCATTCCTGTGACACTAGTTATAGATTCCGATGATTCACTTTACATTTACTGTATCCCTTTGACCTTCTTTTTGACGATGAAACACAGAATTTCCTTCGGAATTAAATAGAAAAGGCACAATGCCGATTTAAGTACAAGAAGAATGACTCTTCCTACTGTCTATGTTTTGAACAATTCTTGTGACACTAGTTATAGATTCCGATGCTTCACTTCAGGTTTACTGTATCCCTCTGACCTTCTTCTTGACGATGAAACACAGAAATGGCATCGGAAATAAATACAAAAGGCACAATGCCGACTCAAGTACAAGAAGACTGACTCTTCCTACTGTCTATGTTTTGAACCATTCCTGTGACACTAGTTATACATTCCGATGCTTCACTTAAGGTTTACTGTATCCCTCTGACCTTCTTATTGACGATGAAACACAGAAATTGCATCGGAATTAAATACAAAAGGCACGGTGCCGACTTAAGTATAAGAAGACTGACTCTTTCTAATCTCTATGATTTGAACCATTCCTGTGACACTAGTTATAGATTCCGATGCTCACTTCAGGCTTACTGTATGCCTCTGACCTTATTGACGATGAAACACAGAAATTGCATCGGAATTAAATACAAAAGGCACAATGCCGACTTACGTACAAGAAGACTGACTCATCTTACTGTCTATTTTTTGAGCCATTCCTGTGACACTAGTTATAGATTCCGATGCTTCACTTCAGGTTTACTGCATCCCTTTGACCTTCTTATTGACGACGAAACGCAGAAATAGCATCGGAATAAAATAGGAAAGGCACAATGCCGACATAAGTACAAGAAGACTGACCCTTCCTATTGTCTATGTTTTGAACGATTCCTGTGACACTAGTTATAGATTCCGATGCTTCTCTTCAGGTTTACTGTATCCCTCTGACCCTCTTATTGACGATAAAACACAGAAATTGCATCGGAATTAAATAGAAAAGGCACAATGCCGAAGTAAGTACAAGAAGACTGACTCTTCCTACTGTCTCTGTTTTGAACCATTCCTGTGACACTAGTTATAGATTCCGATGCTTGACTTCAGGTTTACTGTATCCCTGTGACCTTCTTATTGACGATGAAACACAGAAATAGTATCGGAATTAAATACAAAGGGCACAATGCCCCTTTAAGTACAAGAAGACTGTCTCTTCTTTCTGACTATGTTGTGAACATTTCCTGTGAGACCAGTTTTACATTCCGATGCTTCACTATATGTTTATTGTATCCCTTGGACCTTCTTATTGAAGATGAAACACAGAAATTGCATCGGAATTAAATACAAAGGGCACAATGCCGACTTTAGTACAAGTAGACTGACTCTTCTTACTGTCTATGTTTAAAACCATTCCTGTGACATTAGTTACAGATTCCGATGCTTCACTTCAGGTTTACTGTATCCCTCTGACATTCTTATTCACGATGAAACACAGAAATTGCATCGGAATTAAGTAGAAAAGGCACAATGCCGACTTAAGTACAAGAAGACTGACTATTCTTACTGTCTATGTTTTGAACCATTCCCCTGACACTAGTTATAGTTTCCGATGCTTCACTTCAGGTTTACTGTATCACTTGGACCTTCTTATTGACGATGAAAAACAGAAATTGCATCGGAATTAAATACAAAATGCACAATGCCGACTCAAGTACAAGAAGACTGACTCTTCCTACTGTCTATGTTTTGAACCATCCTGTGACACTAGTTATACATTCCGATGCTTCACTTCAGGTTTACTGTATCCCTCTGACCTTCTTATTGACGATGAAACACAGAAATTGCATCGCAATTAAATACAAAAGCACAATGCCGACTTAAGTACAAGAAGACTGACTCTACTTACTGTCTATGTTTAGAACCATTCCTGTGACACTAGTTATAGATTCTGATGCTTCACTTCAGATTTACTGTATCCCTCTGACCTTTTTATATACGATGAAACACAGAAATTGCATCGGAATTAAATACAAAAGGCACATTGCCGACTTAAGTACAAGAAAACGGACACTTCTTACTGTCTATGTTTTGAACCATTCCGGTGACACTAGTTATAGTTTCCGATGCTTCACTTCAGCTTTACTGTATCACTTGGACCTTCTTATTGACGATAAGACACAGAAATTGCATCAGAATCAAATACAAAAGGCACAATGCCGACTTAAGTACAAGAATACTGACTCTTCCTACTGTCTGTGTTTTGAACCATTCCTGTAACACTAGTTATAGATTCCGATGCTTCACTTAAGGTTTGCTGCATCCCTCTGACCTTCTTATTGACGATGAAACTCAGAAATTGCATCGGAATTAAATACAAATGGCACAATGCCGACACAAGTACAAGAAGACTGACTCTTCCTACTGTCTATGTTTTGAACAATTCTTGTGACACTAGTTATAGATTCCGACGGTTCACTTCAGGTTTACTGTATCCCTCTGACTTTCTTACTGACGATGAAACACAGAAATGGCATCGGAAATAAATACAAAAGGCACAATGCCGACACAAGTACAAGAAGACTGACTCTTCCTACTGTCTATGTTTTGAACCATTCCTGTGTCACTAGTTATACATCCCGATGCTTCACTTAAGGTTTACTGTATCCCTCCGACCTTCTTATTGACGATGAAACACAGAAATTGCATCGGAATTAAATACAAAGGGCACAATGCCGACACAAGTACAAGAAGACTGACTCTTCCTACAGTCTATGTTTTGAACAATTCTTGTGACACTAGTTATAGATTCCGACGGTTCACTTCAGGTTTACTGTATCCCTCTGACTTTCTTACTGACGATGAAACACAGAAATGGCATCGGAAATAAATACAAAAGGCACAATGCCGACACAAGTACAAGAAGACTGACTCTTCCTACTGTCTATGTTTTGAACCATTCCTGTGTCACTAGTTATACATCCCGATGCTTCACTTAAGGTTTACTGTATCCCTCCGACCTTCTTATTGACGATGAAACACAGAAATTGCATCGCAATTAAATACAAAAGCACAATGCCGACTTAGGTACAAGAAGACTGACTCTACTTACTGTCTATGTTTAGAACCATTCCAGAGACACTAGTTATAGATTCCGATGCTTCACTTCAGGTTTACTGTATCCCTCTGACTTTATTGTCGATGAAACACAGAAATTGCATCGGAATTAAATACAAAAGGCACAATGCCGACTTATGTACAAGAGGACTGACTCATCTTACTGTCTATTATTTGAACCATTCCTGTGACACTAGTTATAGATTCCCATGCTTCACTTCAGGTTCACTGTATCCCTTGGACCTTCACATTGACGACGAAACACAGAAATTGCATCGCAATTAAATAGAAAAGGCACAATGCCGACTTAAGTCCAAGAAGACTGACTCTTCCAACTGCCTATGTTTTGAACCATTCCTGTGACACTAGTTATAGATTCCGATGCTTCACTTCAGGTTTACTGTATCCCCCTGGCCTTTCTTATTGTCGATGAAACACAGAAATTGCATCGGAATTAAATACAAAAGGCACAATGCCGACTTAAGTACAAGAAGACTGTCTCTTCTTTCTGAATATGTTGTGAACATTTTCTGTGAGACCAGTTTTAGATTCCGATGCGTCACTATATGTTTATTGTATCCCTTGGACCTTCTTATTGACGATGAATCACAGAAATTGCATCGCAATTAAATACAAAAGCACAATGCCGACTTAAGTACAAGAAGACTGACTCTACTTACTGTCTATGTTTAGAACCATTCCAGAGACACTAGTTATAGATTCTGATGCTTCACTTCTGGTTTACTGTATCCCTCTGACCTTCTTATATACGATCTAACACAGAAATTGCATCGGAATTAAATACAAATGGCACAATGCCGACTTAAGTACAAGAAGACTGACACTTCTTACTGTCTATGTTTTGAACCATTCCGGTGACACTAGGTATAGTTTCCGATGCTTCACTTCAGGTTTACTGTATCACTTGGACCTTCGTATTGACGATAAGACACAGAAATTGCATCGGAATCAAATACAAAAGGCACAATGCCGACTTAAGTACAAGAATACTGACTCTTTCTACTGTCTGTGTTTTGAACCATTCCTGTAACACTAGTTATAGATTCCGATGCTTCACTTCAGGTTTACTGCATCCCTCTGACCTTCTTATTGACGTTGAAACTCAGAAATTGCATCGGAATTAAATACAAATGGCACAATGCCGACACAAGTACAAGAAGACTGACTCTTCCTACTGTCTATGTTTGAAACATTCCTGTGACACTAGTTATACATTCCGATGCTTCACTTCAGGTTTACAGTATCGCTCTGACCTTCTTCTTGATGATGAAACACAGAAATTGCATCGGAATTAAATAGAAAAGGCACTATGCCGACTTAAGTACAAGAAGAATGACTCTTCCTACTGTCTATGTTTTGAACCATTCCTGTGACAATAGTTATAGAGTCCGATGCTTCACTTCAGGTTTACTGTATCCCTCTGACCTTCTTATTGACGATGAAATTCAGAAATTGCATCGGAATTAAATACAAATGGCACAATGCTGGCACAAGTACAAGAAGACTGACTCTGCCTACTGTCTATGTTTTGAACCATTCCTGTGACACTAGTTATAGATTCCGATGCTTCACTTCAGGTTTACTGTATCCCTCTGACCTTCTTATTGACGATGAAACACAGAAATGGCAACGGAAATAAATACAAAAGGAACAATGCCGACTCTAGTACAAGAAGACTGACTCTTCCTACTGTCTATGTTTTGAACCATTCCTGTGACACTAGTTATAGATTCCGATGCTTCACTTCAGGTTTACTGTATCCCTCTGACCTTCTTATTGACGATGAAACACAGAAATGGCAACGGAAATAAATACAAAAGGAACAATGCCGACTCTAGTACAAGAAGACTGACCCTTCCTATTGTCTATGTTTTGAACGATTCCTGTGACACTAGTTATAGATTCCGATGCTACTCTTCAGGTTTACTGTGTCCCTCTGACCCTCTTATTGACGATGAAACACAGAAATTGCATCGGAATTAAGTAGAAAAAGCACAATGCCGACTTAAGTACAAGAAGACTGACTCTTCTTACTGTCTATGTTTTGAACCATTACTGTGACACTAGTTATAGATTCCGATGCTTCACTTCAGGTTTATTGTATCCCTTGGATCTTCTTATTGACGATTAAACACAGAATTTGCATCGGAATTAAATAGAAAAGGCACAATGTCGAAGTAAGTACAAGAAGACTGACTCTTCCTACTGTCTCTGTTTTGAACCATTCCTGTGACACTAGTTATAGATTCCGATGCTTCACTTCAGGTTTACTATATCCCTCTGACCTTCTTATTGACGATGAAACACAGAAATTGCATCGGAAATAAATACAAAAGGCACAATGCCGGCACAAGTACAAGAAGACTGGCTCTTCCTACTGTCTATGTTTTGAACCATTCCTGTGACACTAATTATAGATTCCGATGCTTCACTTCAGGTTTGCTGTATCCCCCTGGCCTTTCTTATTGTCGATGAAACACAGAAATTGCATCGGAATTAAATACAAAAGGCACAATGCCGACTTAAGTACAGGAAGACTGTCTCTTCTTTCTGACTATGTTGTGAACATTTCCTGTGTGACCAGTTTTAGAATCCGATGCTTCACTATATGTTTATTGTATCCCTTGGACCTTCTTATTGACGATGAATCACAGAAATTGCATCGCAATTAAATACAAAAGCACAATGCCGACTTAAGTACAAGAAGACTGACTCTACTTACTGTCTATGTTTGGAACCATTCCTGTGACACTAGTTATAGATTCTGATGCTTCACTTCAGGTTTACTGTATCCCTCTGACCTTCTTATTGACGATGAAACACAGAAATTGCATCGGAATTAAATACAAAAGGCACAATGCCGACTTAAGTACAAGAAGACTGACACTTCTTACTGTCTATGTTTTGAACCAATCCGGTGACACTAGTTATAGTTTCCGATGCTTCACTTCAGGTTTACTGTATCACTTGGACCTTCGTATTGACGATAAGACACAGAAATTGCATCGGAATCAAATACAAAAGGCACAATGCCGACTTAAGTACAAGAATACTGACTCTTCCTTCTGTCTGTGTTTTGAACCATTCCTGTAACACTAGTTACAGATTCCGATGCTTCACTTCAGAATTACTGCATCCCTCTGACCTTCTTATTGACGATGAAACTCAGAAAATGCATCGGAATTAAATACAAATGGCACAATGCCGACACAAGTACAAGAAGACTGACTCTACCTACTGTCTATGTCTGAAACATTCCTGTGACACTAGTTATACATTCCGATGCTTCACTTCAGGTTTACAGTATCGCTCTGACCTTCTTCTTGACGATGAAACACAGAAATTGCATCGGAATTAAATAGAAAAAGCACTATGCCGACTTAAGTACAAGAAGAATGACTCTTCCTACTGTCTATGTTTTGAACCATTCCTGTGACACTAGTTATAGATTCCGATGCTTCACTTCAGGTTTACTGTATCCCTCTGACCTTCTTATTGACGATGAAACACAGAAATGGCATCGGAAATAAATACAAAAGGCACAATGCCGACTCAAGTACAAGAAGACTGACTCTTCCTACTGTCTATGTTTTGAACCATTCCTGTGACACTAGTTATACATTCCGATGCTTCACTTAAGGTTTACTGTATCCCTCTAACCTTCTTATTGACGTTGAAACACAGAAATTGCATCGGAATTAAATACAAAAGGCACAGTGCCGACTTAAGTATAAGAAGACTGACTCTTTCTAATCTCTATGATTTGAACCATTCCTGTGTCACTAGTTATAGATTCCGATGCTCACTTCAGGTTTACTGTTTTCCTCTGACCTTATTGACGATGAAACACAGAAATTGCATCGGAATTAAATACAAAAGGCACAATGCCGACTTACGTACAAGAAGACTGTCTCATCTTACTGTCTATTTTTTGAGCCGTTCCTGTGACACTAGTTGTAGATTCCGATGCTTCACTTCAGGTTTACTGCATCCCTTTGACCTTCTTATTGGCGACGAAACACAGAAATTGCATCTGAATAAAATAGGAAAGGCACAATGCCGACTTAAGTACAAGAAGACTGACTCTTCCTATTGTCTATGTTTTGAACTATTCCTGTGACACTTGTTATAGATTCCGATGCTTCTCTTCAGGTTTACTGTATCCCTCTGACCCTCTTATTGACGTTGAAACACAGAAATTGCATCGGAATTAGATAGAAAAGGCACAATGCCGACTTAAGTACAAGAAGACTGACTCTTCTCACTGTCTATGCTTTGAACCATTCCTGTGACACTACTTATTGATTCCGATGCTTCACCTCAGGTTTATTGTATCCCTTGGATCTTCTTATTGACGACGAAACACAGAATTTGCATCGGAATTAAATAGAAAAGGCACAATCCCGACTTATGTACAAGAAGACTGGCACTTCTTACTGTCTATGCTTTGAACCATTCCGGTGACACTAGTTATAGTTTCCGATGCTTCACTTCAGGTTTACTGTATCACTTGGACCTTCTTATTGACGATGAAACACGGAAATTGCATCGGAATCAAATACAAAAGGCACAATGCCGACTTAAGTACAAGAAGACTGACTCTTCTTACTGTCTATGTTTTGAACCATTCCGGTGACACTAGTTATAGTTTCAGATGCTTCACTTCAGGTTTACTGTATCACTTGGACCTTCTTATTGACGACGAAACACAGAAATTGCATCAAAATTACATAGAAAAGGCACAATGCCGACTTAAGTACAAGAAGACTGACTCTTCCTACTGTCTCTGTTTTGAACCATTCCTGTGACACTAGTTATAGATTCCGATGCTTCACTTCAGATTTACTGTATCCCTCTCACCTTCCTATTGACGATGAAACACAGAAATTGCATCGGAATTAAATACAAAAGGCACAATGCCCATTTAAGTACAAGAAGACTGTCTCTTCTGTCTGACTATGCTGTGAACATTTCCTGTGAGACCAGTTTTAGATTCTGATGCTTCACTATATATTTATTGTATCCCATGGACCTTCTTATTGACGATGAAACACAGAAATTGCATCGCAATTAAATACAAAAACACAATGCCGACTTAAGTACAAGAAGACTGAGTCTACTTACTGTCTATGTTCAGAACCGTTCCTGTGACACTAGTTATAGATTCCGATGCTTCACTTCAGGTTTACTGTATCCCTCTGACCTTCTTATTTACGATGAAACACAGAAATTGCATCGGAATTAAATACAAAAGGCACAATCCCGACTTATGTACAAGAAGACTGGCACTTCTTACTGTCTATGCTTTGAACCATTCCGGTGACAGTAGTTATAGTTTCCGATGCTTCACTTCAGGTTTACTGTATCACTTGGACATTCTTATTGACGATGAAACACGGAAATTGCATCGGAATCAAATACAAAAGGCACAATGCCGACTTAAGTACAAGAAGACTGACTCTTCTTACTGTCTATGTTTTGAACCATTCCGGTGACACTTGTTATAGTTTCAGATGCTTCACTTCAGGTTTACTGTATCACTTGGACCTTCTTATTGACGACGAAACACAGAAATTGCATCAAAATTACATAGAAAAGGCACAATGCCGACTTAAGTACAAGAAGACTGACTCTACCTATTGTCTATGTTTTGAACTATTACTGTGACACTAGTTATAGATTCCGATGCTTCTCTTCAGGTTTACTGCATCCGTCTGACCCTCTTATTGACTATGAAACACAGAAATTGCATCGGAATTAAATAGAAAAGGCACAATGCCGACTTAAGTACATGAAGACTGACACTTCCTACTGACTATGTGTTTAAACCATTCCTGTGACACTAGTTATAGATTCCGATGCATCACTTCAGGTTTACTGTATCCCTTGGACCTTCTTATTGACGATGAAACACACAAATTGCATCGGAATTAAATACAAAATGCACAATGCCGACTTAAGTACAAGAAGACTGACTCTTCCTACTGTCTATGCTTTGCACCATTCCTGTGACACTAGTTATAGATTCCGATGCTTCACTTCAGGTTTACTGTATCCCTCAGACCTTCTTATTGACCATGAGACACAGAAATTGCATCGGAATTAAATACAAAATGCACAATGTCGACTTAAGTACAAGACGACAGACTTTTCTTACTGTCTATGTTTTGAACCTTTTCTGTGACACCAGTTATAGATTCCGATGCTTTACTTCAGGTTTACTGCATCCATCTGACCTTCTTCTTGATGATGAAACACAGAATTTACATCGGAATTAAATACAAAAGGCACAATGCCGACTTACGTACAAGAAGACTGACTCATCTTACTGTCTATTTTTTGAACCATTCCTGTGACACTAGTTATAGATTCCGAAGCTTCAGTTCAGCTTTACTGTATCCCTTGGACCTTCTCATTGACGACGAAACACAGAAATTGCATCGGAATTGAATAGAAAAGGCACAATGCCGACTTAAGTACAAGAAGACTGACTCTTCTTACTGTCTATGTTTTGAAAGATTCTGGTGACACTAGTTATAGTTTCCGATGACTCACTTCAGGTTTACTGTATCACTTGGACCTTCTTATTGACGATGAAACACAGAAATTGCATCGGAATTAAATACAAAATGCACAATGCGACTGAAGTACAAGAAGGCTGTCTCTTCTTTCTGACTATGTTGTGAACATTTACTGTGAGACCAGTTTTAGATTCCGATGCTTCACTATATGTTTATAGTATCCCTTAGACCTTCTTATTGACGATGAAACACAGAAATTGCATCGGAATTAAATACAAAAGGCACAACGCCGACTTAAGTACAAGAAGACTGTCTCTTCTTTCTACTATGTTGTGAACATTTCCTGTGAGACCAGTTTTAGATTCCGATGCTTCACTATATATTTATTCTATCCCTTGGACCTTCTTATTGACGATGAAAAACAGAAATTGCATCGGAATTAAATACAAAAGCACAATGCCGACATAAGTACAAGAAGACTGACTCTTCTTACTGTCTATGTTTAGAACCATTCCTGTGACACTAGTTATAGATTCCGATGCTTCACTTCAGGTTTACTGTATCCCTCTGACCTTCTTATTTACGATGAAACACAGAAATTGTATCGGAATTAAATACAAAAGGCACAATGCAGACTTAAGTAGAAGAAGACTGACTCTTCTTACTGTCTATGTTTTGAAAGATTCTGGTGACACTAGTTATAGTTTCCGATGATTCACTTCAGGTTTACTGTATCACTTGGACCTTCTTATTGACGATGAAACACAGAAATTGCATCGGAATTAAATACAAAAGGCACAATGCCGACTTAAGTACAAGAAGACTGTCACTTCTTACTGTCTATCTTTTTCAACAATACCTGTGACACTAGTTATAGATTCCGATGCTTCACTTCAGGTTTACTGCATCCCTTGGACATTCTTATTGACGACAAAACACAGAAATTGCATCGGAAATAATAGGAAAGGCACAATGCTGACTTAAGTACAAGAAAACTGACCCTTCCTATTGTCTAGGTTTTGGACCATTCCTGTGACACTAGTTATAGATTCCGATGCTTCACTTCAGGTTTACTGTATCCCTCTGACCCTCTTATTGGCGATGAAACACAAAAATTGCATCGGAATTAAATAGAAAATTCACTATGCCGACTTAAGTACAAGAAGACTGACTCTTTCTACTGTCTCTGTTTTGAACCATTCCTGTGACACTAGTTATAGATTCCGATGCTTCACTTCAGGTTTACTGTATCCCTCTGACCTTCTTATTGACGATGAAACACAGAAATTGTATCGGAATCAAATACAAAAGGCACAATGCCGACTTAAGTACAAGAAGACTGTCCCTTCTTTCTGACTATGTTGTGAACATTTCCTGTGAGACTAGTTTTAGATTCTGATGCTTCACTATATGTTTATTGTATCCCTTGGACCATCTTATTGACGATGAAACACAGAAATTGCATCGGAATTAAATACAAAAGGCACAATGCCGACTTAAGTACAAGAAGACTGACTCTTCTTACTGTCTATGCTTAGAACCATTCCTGTGACACTAGTTATAGATTCCGATGCTTCACTTCAGGTTTAATGTATCCCTCTGACCTTCTTATTTACGATGAAACACAGAAATTGCATCGGAATTAAATACAAAAGGCACTATGCCGACTTAAGTACAAGAAGACTGACTCGTCTTACTGTCAATATTTTGAACCATTCTGGTGACACTAGTTATAGTTTCAGATCCTTGACTTCAGGTTTACTGTATCACATGGACCTTCTTATTGACGATGAAACACAGAAATTGCATCGGAATTAAATTCAAAAAAGGTACAATGCCGACCTTAGTACAAGAAGACTGACTCTTCTTACTGTCTGTGTTTTGAACAATTCCTGTGACACTAGTTATAGATTCCGATGCTTCACTTCAGGTTTACTGTATCCCGTGGACCTTCTTATCGACGATGAAACACAGAAATTGCATCGGAATAAAATACAAGAGGCACAATGCCGACACAAGTACAAGAAGACTGACTCATCTTACTGTCTATGTTTTGAACCATTCCTGTGACACTAGTTATGGATTCCGATGCTTCATTTTAGGTTTACTGTATCCTTTTGACCTTCTTATTGACGACGAAACACAGAAATTGCATCCGAATTAAATAGAAAAGGCACAATGCCGACTTTAGTACAAGAAGACTGACTCTTCTCACTGTCTATGCTTTGAACCATTCCTGTGACACTACTTATTGATTCCGATGCTTCACCTCAGGTTTATTGTATCCCTTGGATCTTCTTATTGACGACGAAACACAGAATTTGCATCGGAATTAAATAGAAAAGGCACAATCCCGACTTATGTACAAGAAGACTGGCACTTCTTACTGTCTATGCTTTGAACCATTCCGGTGACACTAGTTATAGTTTCCGATGCTTCACTTCAGGTTTACTGTATCACTTGGACCTTCTTATTGACGATGAAACACGGAAATTGCATCGGAATCAAATACAAAAGGCACAATGCCGACTTAAGTACAAGAAGACTGACTCTTCTTACTGTCTATGTTTTGAACCATTCCGGTGACACTAGTTATAGTTTCAGATGCTTCACTTCAGGTTTACTGTATCACTTGGACCTTCTTATTGACGACGAAACACAGAAATTGCATCAAAATTACATAGAAAAGGCACAATGCCGACTTAAGTACAAGAAGACTGACTCTTCCTACTGTCTCTGTTTTGAACCATTCCTGTGACACTAGTTATAGATTCCGATGCTTCACTTCAGATTTACTGTATCCCTCTCACCTTCCTATTGACGATGAAACACAGAAATTGCATCGGAATTAAATACAAAAGGCACAATGCCCATTTAAGTACAAGAAGACTGTCTCTTCTGTCTGACTATGCTGTGAACATTTCCTGTGAGACCAGTTTTAGATTCTGATGCTTCACTATATATTTATTGTATCCCTTGGACCTTCTTATTGACGATGAAACACAGAAATTGCATCGCAATTAAATACAAAAACACAATGCCGACTTAAGTACAAGAAGACTGAGTCTACTTACTGTCTATGTTCAGAACCGTTCCTGTGACACTAGTTATAGATTCCGATGCTTCACTTCAGGTTTACTGTATCCCTCTGACCTTCTTATTTACGATGAAACACAGAAATTGCATCGGAATTAAATACAAAAGGCACAATCCCGACTTATGTACCAGAAGACTGGCACTTCTTACTGTCTATGCTTTGAACCATTCCGGTGACAGTAGTTATAGTTTCCGATGCTTCACTTCAGGTTTACTGTATCACTTGGACATTCTTATTGACGATGAAACACGGAAATTGCATCGGAATCAAATACAAAAGGCACAATGCCGACTTAAGTACAAGAAGACTGACTCTTCTTACTGTCTATGTTTTGAACCATTCCGGTGACACTTGTTATAGTTTCAGATGCTTCACTTCAGGTTTACTGTATCACTTGGACCTTCTTATTGACGACGAAACACAGAAATTGCATCAAAATTACATAGAAAAGGCACAATGCCGACTTAAGTACAAGAAGACTGACTCTACCTATTGTCTATGTTTTGAACTATTACTGTGACACTAGTTATAGATTCCGATGCTTCTCTTCAGGTTTACTGTATCCGTCTGACCCTCTTATTGACTATGAAACACAGAAATTGCATCGGAATTAAATAGAAAAGGCACAATGCCGACTTAAGTACATGAAGACTGACACTTCCTACTGACTATGTGTTTAAACCATTCCTGTGACACTAGTTATAGATTCCGATGCATCACTTCAGGTTTACTGTATCCCTTGGACCTTCTTATTGACGATGAAACACACAAATTGCATCGGAATTAAATACAAAATGCACAATGCCGACTTAAGTACAAGAAGACTGACTCTTCCTACTGTCTATGCTTTGCACCATTCCTGTGACACTAGTTATAGATTCCGATGCTTCACTTCAGGTTTACTGTATCCCTCAGACCTTCTTATTGACCATGAGACACAGAAATTGCATCGGAATTAAATACAAAATGCACAATGTCGACTTAAGTACAAGACGACAGACTTTTCTTACTGTCTATGTTTTGAACCTTTTCTGTGACACCAGTTATAGATTCCGATGCTTTACTTCAGGTTTACTGCATCCATCTGACCTTCTTCTTGATGATGAAACACAGAATTTACATCGGAATTAAATACAAAAGGCACAATGCCGACTTACGTACAAGAAGACTGACTCATCTTACTGTCTATTTTTTGAACCATTCCTGTGACACTAGTTATAGATTCCGAAGCTTCACTTCAGCTTTACTGTATCCCTTGGACCTTCTCATTGACGACGAAACACAGAAATTGCATCGGAATTGAATAGAAAAGGCACAATGCCGACTTAAGTACAAGAAGACTGACTCTTCTTACTGTCTATGTTTTGAAAGATTCTGGTGACACTAGTTATAGTTTCCGATGACTCACTTCAGGTTTACTGTATCACTTGGACCTTCTTATTGACGATGAAACACAGAAATTGCATCGGAATTAAATACAAAATGCACAATGCGACTGAAGTACAAGAAGGCTGTCTCTTCTTTCTGACTATGTTGTGAACATTTACTGTGAGACCAGTTTTAGATTCCGATGCTTCACTATATGTTTATAGTATCCCTTAGACCTTCTTATTGACGATGAAACACAGAAATTGCATCGGAATTAAATACAAAAGGCACAACGCCGACTTAAGTACAAGAAGACTGTCTCTTCTTTCTACTATGTTGTGAACATTTCCTGTGAGACCAGTTTTAGATTCCGATGCTTCACTATATATTTATTCTATCCCTTGGACCTTCTTATTGACGATGAAAAACAGAAATTGCATCGGAATTAAATACAAAAGCACAATGCCGACATAAGTACAAGAAGACTGACTCTTCTTACTGTCTATGTTTAGAACCATTCCTGTGACACTAGTTATAGATTCCGATGCTTCACTTCAGGTTTACTGTATCCCTCTGACCTTCTTATTTACGATGAAACACAGAAATTGTATCGGAATTAAATACAAAAGGCACAATGCAGACTTAAGTAGAAGAAGACTGACTCTTCTTACTGTCTATGTTTTGAAAGATTCTGGTGACACTAGTTATAGTTTCCGATGATTCACTTCAGGTTTACTGTATCACTTGGACCTTCTTATTGACGATGAAACACAGAAATTGCATCGGAATTAAATACAAAAGGCACAATGCCGACTTAAGTACAAGAAGACTGTCACTTCTTACTGTCTATCTTTTTCAACAATACCTGTGACACTAGTTATAGATTCCGATGCTTCACTTCAGGTTTACTGCATCCCTTGGACATTCTTATTGACGACAAAACACAGAAATTGCATCGGAAATAATAGGAAAGGCACAATGCTGACTTAAGTACAAGAAAACTGACCCTTCCTATTGTCTAGGTTTTGGACCATTCCTGTGACACTAGTTATAGATTCCGATGCTTCACTTCAGGTTTACTGTATCCCTCTGACCCTCTTATTGGCGATGAAACACAAAAATTGCATCGGAATTAAATAGAAAATTCACTATGCCGACTTAAGTACAAGAAGACTGACTCTTTCTACTGTCTCTGTTTTGAACCATTCCTGTGACACTAGTTATAGATTCCGATGCTTCACTTCAGGTTTACTGTATCCCTCTGACCTTCTTATTGACGATGAAACACAGAAATTGTATCGGAATCAAATACAAAAGGCACAATGCCGACTTAAGTACAAGAAGACTGTCCCTTCTTTCTGACTATGTTGTGAACATTTCCTGTGAGACTAGTTTTAGATTCTGATGCTTCACTATATGTTTATTGTATCCCTTGGACCATCTTATTGACGATGAAACACAGAAATTGCATCGGAATTAAATACAAAAGGCACAATGCCGACTTAAGTACAAGAAGACTGACTCTTCTTACTGTCTATGCTTAGAACCATTCCTGTGACACTAGTTATAGATTCCGATGCTTCACTTCAGGTTTAATGTATCCATCTGACCTTCTTATTTACGATGAAACACAGAAATTGCATCGGAATTAAATACAAAAGGCACTATGCCGACTTAAGTACAAGAAGACTGACTCGTCTTACTGTCAATATTTTGAACCATTCTGGTGACACTAGTTATAGTTTCAGATCCTTGACTTCAGGTTTACTGTATCACATGGACCTTCTTATTGACGATGAAACACAGAAATTGCATCGGAATTAAATTCAAAAAAGGTACAATGCCGACCTTAGTACAAGAAGACTGACTCTTCTTACTGTCTGTGTTTTGAACAATTCCTGTGACACTGGTTATAGATTCCGATGCTTCACTTCAGGTTTACTGTATCCCGTGGACCTTCTTATCGACGATGAAACACAGAAATTGCATCGGAATAAAATACAAGAGGCACAATGCCGACACAAGTACAAGAAGACTGACTCATCTTACTGTCTATGTTTTGAACCATTCCTGTGACATTAGTTATGGATTCCGATGCTTCATTTTAGGTTTACTGTATCCTTTTGACCTTCTTATTGACGACGAAACACAGAAATTGCATCCGAATTAAATAGAAAAGGCACAATGCCGACTTTAGTACAAGAAGACTGACTCTTCTTACTGTCTATGTTTAGAACAATTCCTGTGACACTAGTTATAGATTCCGATGCATCACTTTAGGTTTACTGTATCCCTTGGACCTTCTTATCGACGATGAAACACAGAAATTGCATCGGAATGAAATACAAGAGACACAATGCCGACTCAAGTACAAGAAGACTGACTCTTCTTACTGACTATGATTTGAACATTTCCTGTGAGACCAGTTTTGGATTCCGATGCTTCACTATGTGTTTACTGTATCCCTTGGACCTTCTTATTGACGATGAAACGCAGAAATTGCATCGAAATTAAATACAAAAGGCACAATGCCGACTTAAGTACAAGAAGACTGACTCTTCTTACTGTCTATTCTTAGAACCATTCCTGTGACACTAGTTATAGATTCCGATGCTTCACTTCAGGTTTAATGTATCCCTCTGACCTTCTTATTTACGATGAAACACAGAAATTGCATCGGAATTAAATAAAAAAGGCACTATGCCGACTTAAGTACAAGAAGACTGACTCGTCTTACTGTCAATATTTTGAACCATTCCGGTGACACTAGTTATAGTTTCAGATCCTTGACTTCAGGTTTACTGTATCACTTGGACCTTCTTATTGACGATGAAACACAGAAATTGCATCGGAATTAAATTCAAAAAAGGTACAATGCCGACTTTAGTACAAGAAGACTGACTCTTCTTACTGTCTGTGTTTTGAACAATTCCTGTGACACTAGTTATAGATTCCGATGCTTCACTTCAGGTTTACTGTATCCCGTGGACCTTCTTATCGACGATGAAACACAGAAATTGCATCGGAATAAAATACAAGAGGCACAATGCCGACACAAGTACAAGAAGACTGACTCATCTTACTGTCTATGTTTTGAACCATTCCTGTGACACTAGTTATGGATTCCGATGCTTCATTTTAGGTTTACTGTATCCTTTTGACCTTCTTATTGACGACGAAACACAGAAATTGCATCCGAATTAAATAGAAAAGGCACAATGCCGACTTTAGTACAAGAAGACTGACTCTTCTTACTGTCTATGTTTAGAACAATTCCTGTGACACTAGTTATAGATTCCGATGCATCACTTTAGGTTTACTGTATCCCTTGGACCTTCTTATCGACGATGAAACACAGAAATTGCATCGGAATGAAATACAAGAGACACAATGCCGACTCAAGTACAAGAAGACTGACTCTTCTTACTGACTATGATTTGAACATTTCCTGTGAGACCAGTTTTGGATTCCGATGCTTCACTATGTGTTTACTGTATCCCTTGGACCTTCTTATTGACGATGAAACACAGAAATTGCATCGAAATTAAATACAAAAGGCACAATGCCGACTTAAGCACAAGAAGACTGACTCTTCTTACTGTCTATGTTTTGAACCATTCATGTGACGCCAGTTATAGATTCCGATGCTTCACTTCAGGTTTACTGTATCTTTTGGACCTTCTTATTGACGATGAGACACAGAAATTGCATCGGAATTAAATAGAATAGGCACAATGCCGACTTAAGTACAAGAAGACTGACTCTTCTTACTAACTTTGTTTTGCACCGCCCCTGTGACACTAGTTAGAGATTCCGATGCTTCACCTCAGGTTTACTGTATCCCTCTGACCTTCATATTGACGATGAAACACGGAAATTGCATCGGAATTAAATAGAATAGGCACAATGCCGACTTAAGTACAAGACGACTGACTCTTCTTACTATTTATGTTTTGCACCGCTTCTGTGACACTAGTTATAGATTCCGATGCTTCATTTCAGGTTTACTGTATCCCTCTGACATTCTTATTGATGATGAAACACAGAAATTGCATCTGAATTAAATACAAAATGCACAATGCCGACTTAACTACAAGAAGACTGACTCATCTTACTGACTATGTTGTGAACATTTCCTGCGAGACCAGTTTCAGGTTCCGATGCTTCACTATTATTACTGTATCCCTTGGACCTTCTTATTAACGATGAAACACAGAAACTGCATCGGTATTAAATACAAAAGGCACAATGCCGATTCAAATACAAGATGACTGGCCCTTCTTACTCTCTATAATTTGAACCATTCCTGAGAGACCGGTTTTAGATTCCGGTGCTTCACTTCAGGTTTTTCTGTATCACTTGGACCGGCTTATTGACGACGAAACACTGAAATTGCATCGGAATTAAAAAAAAAGGCACAATGGTGACTTAAGTACAAGAAGACTGACTCTTCTTACTGACTATTATTTGAACACTTCCTGTGAGACCAGTTTTAGATTGCGATGCTTTACTATGTGTTTACTGTATCCCTTAGACCTTCTTATTGACGATGAAACACAGAAATTGCATCGAATTTAAATAGGAAAGACACAATGCCGACTTAAGTACAGGAAGACTGACTCTTCTCACTGTCTATATGTCGAACTATTCCTGTGACACTAGTTATAGATTCCGATGCCTCACTTCAGGTTCACTGTATCCCTTGGACCTTCTTATTGACGATGAAACACTCAAATTGCATCGGAAATAAATACAAAAGGCACAATGCCGACATAAGTACAGGAAGACTGACTCTTCTTGCTGTGTATGTTTTGAACCATTCCTGTGACACTAGTTATAGATTCCGATGCTTCACTTAAGGTTTACTGTATCCCTCTGAACTTCGTATTGACGACGAAACGCAGAAACTGCATCGGAATTAAATAGAAAAGGCACAATGCCGACTTAAGTACAAGAAGACTGACTCTTCCTACTGTCTATGCTTTGCACCATTCCTGTGACACTAGTTATAGATTCCGATGCTTCACTTCAGGTTTACTGTATCCCTCAGAACTTCTTATTGACGATGAAGCAAAGAAATTGCATCGGAAATAAATACAAAAAGCACAATGTCGACTTAAGTACAAGACGACAGACTCTTCTTACTGTCTATGTTTTGAACCTTTTCTGTGACACTAGTTATAGATTCCGATGCTTCACTTCAGGTTTACTGCATCCCTCTGACATTCTTCTTGATGATGAATCACAGAAATTGCATCGGAATTAAATAGAAAAGCCACAATGCAGACTTAAGTACAAGAAGACTGACTCTTCTTACTGTCTATGATTTGAACCATTCCTGTGACACTAGTTATAGATTCCGATGCTTCACTTCAGGTTTAATGTATCCCTCTGACCTTCTTATTTACGATGAAACACAGAAATTGCATCGGAATTAAATACAAAAGGCACTATGCCGACTTAAGTACAAGAAGACTGACTCGTCTTACTGTCAATATTTTGAACCATTCCGGTGACACTAGTTATAGTTTCAGATCCTTGACTTCAGGTTTACTGTATCACTTGGACCTTCTTATTGACGATGAGACACAGAAATTGCATCGGAATTAAATAGAAAAGGCACAATCCCGACTTATGTACAAGAAGACTGGCACTTCTTACTGTCTATGCTTTGAACCATTCCGGTGACACTAGTTATAGTTTCCGATGCTTCACTTCAGGTTTACTGTATCACTTGGACCTTCTTATTGACGATGAAACACGGAAATTGCATCGGAATCAAATACAAAAGGCACAATGCCGACTTAAGTACAAGAAGACTGACTCTTCTTACTGTCTATGTTTTGAACCATTCCGGTGACACTAGTTATAGTTTCAGATGCTTCACTTCAGGTTTACTGTATCACTTGGACCTTCTTATTGACGACGAAACACAGAAATTGCATCAAAATTACATAGAAAAGGCACAATGCCGACTTGAGTACAAGAAGACTGACTCTTCCTACTGTCTCTGTTTTGAACCATTCCTGTGACACTAGTTATAGATTCCGATGCTTCACTTCAGATTTACTGTATCCCTCTCACCTTCCTATTGACGATGAAACACAGAAATTGCATCGGAATTAAATACAAAAGGCACAATGCCCATTTAAGTACAAGAAGACTGTCTCTTCTGTCTGACTATGCTGTGAACATTTCCTGTGAGACCAGTTTTAGATTCTGATGCTTCACTATATATTTATTGTATCCCTTGGACCTTCTTATTGACGATGAAACACAGAAATTGCATCGCAATTAAATACAAAAACACAATGCCGACTTAAGTACAAGAAGACTGAGTCTACTTACTGTCTATGTTCAGAACCGTTCCTGTGACACTAGTTATAGATTCCGATGCTTCACTTCAGGTTTACTGTATCCCTCTGACCTTCTTATTTACGATGAAACACAGAAATTGCATCGGAATTAAATACAAAAGGCACAATCCCGACTTATGTACAAGAAGACTGGCACTTCTTACTGTCTATGCTTTGAACCATTCCGGTGACAGTAGTTATAGTTTCCGATGCTTCACTTCAGGTTTACTGTATCACTTGGACATTCTTATTGACGATGAAACACGGAAATTGCATCGGAATCAAATACAAAAGGCACAATGCCGACTTAAGTACAAGAAGACTGACTCTTCTTACTGTCTATGTTTTGAACCATTCCGGTGACACTTGTTATAGTTTCAGATGCTTCACTTCAGGTTTACTGTATCACTTGGACCTTCTTATTGACGACGAAACACAGAAATTGCATCAAAATTACATAGAAAAGGCACAATGCCGACTTAAGTACAAGAAGACTGACTCTACCTATTGTCTATGTTTTGAACTATTACTGTGACACTAGTTATAGATTCCGATGCTTCTCTTCAGGTTTACTGTATCCGTCTGACCCTCTTATTGACTATGAAACACAGAAATTGCATCGGAATTAAATAGAAAAGGCACAATGCCGACTTAAGTACATGAAGACTGACACTTCCTACTGACTATGTGTTTAAACCATTCCTGTGACACTAGTTATAGATTCCGATGCATCACTTCAGGTTTACTGTATCCCTTGGACCTTCTTATTGACGATGAAACACACAAATTGCATCGGAATTAAATACAA
Organism: Schistocerca americana; assembly: GCF_021461395.2. Lineage (NCBI taxonomy): Eukaryota > Metazoa > Arthropoda > Insecta > Orthoptera > Acrididae > Schistocerca > Schistocerca americana. The sequence continues at coordinate 22,616,724 of NC_060130.1, forward strand.
AATGCACAATGCCGACTTAAGTACAAGAAGACTGACTCTTCCTACTGTCTATGCTTTGCACCATTCCTGTGACACTAGTTATAGATTCCGATGCTTCACTTCAGGTTTACTGTATCCCTCAGACCTTCTTATTGACCATGAGACACAGAAATTGCATCGGAATTAAATACAAAATGCACAATGTCGACTTAAGTACAAGACGACAGACTTTTCTTACTGTCTATGTTTTGAACCTTTTCTGTGACACCAGTTATAGATTCCGATGCTTTACTTCAGGTTTACTGCATCCATCTGACCTTCTTCTTGATGATGAAACACAGAATTTACATCGGAATTAAATACAAAAGGCACAATGCCGACTTACGTACAAGAAGACTGACTCATCTTACTGTCTATTTTTTGAACCATTCCTGTGACACTAGTTATAGATTCCGAAGCTTCACTTCAGCTTTACTGTATCCCTTGGACCTTCTCATTGACGACGAAACACAGAAATTGCATCGGAATTGAATAGAAAAGGCACAATGCCGACTTAAGTACAAGAAGACTGACTCTTCTTACTGTCTATGTTTTGAAAGATTCTGGTGACACTAGTTATAGTTTCCGATGACTCACTTCAGGTTTACTGTATCACTTGGACCTTCTTATTGACGATGAAACACAGAAATTGCATCGGAATTAAATACAAAATGCACAATGCGACTGAAGTACAAGAAGGCTGTCTCTTCTTTCTGACTATGTTGTGAACATTTACTGTGAGACCAGTTTTAGATTCCGATGCTTCACTATATGTTTATAGTATCCCTTAGACCTTCTTATTGACGATGAAACACAGAAATTGCATCGGAATTAAATACAAAAGGCACAACGCCGACTTAAGTACAAGAAGACTGTCTCTTCTTTCTACTATGTTGTGAACATTTCCTGTGAGACCAGTTTTAGATTCCGATGCTTCACTATATATTTATTCTATCCCTTGGACCTTCTTATTGACGATGAAAAACAGAAATTGCATCGGAATTAAATACAAAAGCACAATGCCGACATAAGTACAAGAAGACTGACTCTTCTTACTGTCTATGTTTAGAACCATTCCTGTGACACTAGTTATAGATTCCGATGCTTCACTTCAGGTTTACTGTATCCCTCTGACCTTCCTATTTACGATGAAACACAGAAATTGTATCGGAATTAAATACAAAAGGCACAATGCAGACTTAAGTAGAAGAAGACTGACTCTTCTTACTGTCTATGTTTTGAAAGATTCTGGTGACACTAGTTATAGTTTCCGATGATTCACTTCAGGTTTACTGTATCACTTGGACCTTCTTATTGACGATGAAACACAGAAATTGCATCGGAATTAAATACAAAAGGCACAATGCCGACTTAAGTACAAGAAGACTGTCACTTCTTACTGTCTATCTTTTTCAACAATACCTGTGACACTAGTTATAGATTCCGATGCTTCACTTCAGGTTTACTGCATCCCTTGGACATTCTTATTGACGACAAAACACAGAAATTGCATCGGAAATAATAGGAAAGGCACAATGCTGACTTAAGTACAAGAAAACTGACCCTTCCTATTGTCTAGGTTTTGGACCATTCCTGTGACACTAGTTATAGATTCCGATGCTTCACTTCAGGTTTACTGTATCCCTCTGACCCTCTTATTGGCGATGAAACACAAAAATTGCATCGGAATTAAATAGAAAATTCACTATGCCGACTTAAGTACAAGAAGACTGACTCTTTCTACTGTCTCTGTTTTGAACCATTCCTGTGACACTAGTTATAGATTCCGATGCTTCACTTCAGGTTTACTGTATCCCTCTGACCTTCTTATTGACGATGAAACACAGAAATTGTATCGGAATCAAATACAAAAGGCACAATGCCGACTTAAGTACAAGAAGACTGTCCCTTCTTTCTGACTATGTTGTGAACATTTCCTGTGAGACTAGTTTTAGATTCTGATGCTTCACTATATGTTTATTGTATCCCTTGGACCATCTTATTGACGATGAAACACAGAAATTGCATCGGAATTAAATACAAAAGGCACAATGCCGACTTAAGTACAAGAAGACTGACTCTTCTTACTGTCTATGCTTAGAACCATTCCTGTGACACTAGTTATAGATTCCGATGCTTCACTTCAGGTTTAATGTATCCCTCTGACCTTCTTATTTACGATGAAACACAGAAATTGCATCGGAATTAAATACAAAAGGCACTATGCCGACTTAAGTACAAGAAGACTGACTCGTCTTACTGTCAATATTTTGAACCATTCTGGTGACACTAGTTATAGTTTCAGATCCTTGACTTCAGGTTTACTGTATCACATGGACCTTCTTATTGACGATGAAACACAGAAATTGCATCGGAATTAAATTCAAAAAAGGTACAATGCCGACCTTAGTACAAGAAGACTGACTCTTCTTACTGTCTGTGTTTTGAACAATTCCTGTGACACTGGTTATAGATTCCGATGCTTCACTTCAGGTTTACTGTATCCCGTGGACCTTCTTATCGACGATGAAACACAGAAATTGCATCGGAATAAAATACAAGAGGCACAATGCCGACACAAGTACAAGAAGACTGACTCATCTTACTGTCTATGTTTTGAACCATTCCTGTGACACTAGTTATGGATTCCGATGCTTCATTTTAGGTTTACTGTATCCTTTTGACCTTCTTATTGACGACGAAACACAGAAATTGCATCCGAATTAAATAGAAAAGGCACAATGCCGACTTTAGTACAAGAAGACTGACTCTTCTTACTGTCTATGTTTAGAACAATTCCTGTGACACTAGTTATAGATTCCGATGCATCACTTTAGGTTTACTGTATCCCTTGGACCTTCTTATCGACGATGAAACACAGAAATTGCATCGGAATGAAATACAAGAGACACAATGCCGACTCAAGTACAAGAAGACTGACCCTTCTTACTGACTATGATTTGAACATTTCCTGTGAGACCAGTTTTGGATTCCGATGCTTCACTATGTGTTTACTGTATCCCTTGGACCTTCTTATTGACGATGAAACGCAGAAATTGCATCGAAATTAAATACAAAAGGCACAATGCCGACTTAAGTACAAGAAGACTGACTCTTCTTACTGTCTATGCTTAGAACCATTCCTGTGACACTAGTTATAGATTCCGATGCTTCACTTCAGGTTTAATGTATCCCTCTGACCTTCTTATTTACGATGAAACACAGAAATTGCATCGGAATTAAATAAAAAAGGCACTATGCCGACTTAAGTACAAGAAGACTGACTCGTCTTACTGTCAATATTTTGAACCATTCCGGTGACACTAGTTATAGTTTCAGATCCTTGACTTCAGGTTTACTGTATCACTTGGACCTTCTTATTGACGATGAAACACAGAAATTGCATCGGAATTAAATTCAAAAAAGGTACAATGCCGACTTTAGTACAAGAAGACTGACTCTTCTTACTGTCTGTGTTTTGAACAATTCCTGTGACACTAGTTATAGATTCCGATGCTTCACTTCAGGTTTACTGTATCCCGTGGACCTTCTAATCGACGATGAAACACAGAAATTGCATCGGAATAAAATACAAGAGGCACAATGCCGACACAAGTACAAGAAGACTGACTCATCTTACTGTCTATGTTTTGAACCATTCCTGTGACACTAGTTATGGATTCCGATGCTTCATTTTAGGTTTACTGTATCCTTTTGACCTTCTTATTGACGACGAAACACAGAAATTGCATCCGAATTAAATAGAAAAGGCACAATGCCGACTTTAGTACAAGAAGACTGACTCTTCTTACTGTCTATGTTTAGAACAATTCCTGTGACACTAGTTATAGATTCCGATGCATCACTTTAGGTTTACTGTATCCCTTGGACCTTCTTATCGACGATGAAACACAGAAATTGCATCGGAATGAAATACAAGAGACACAATGCCGACTCAAGTACAAGAAGACTGACTCTTCTTACTGACTATGATTTGAACATTTCCTGTGAGACCAGTTTTGGATTCCGATGCTTCACTATGTGTTTACTGTATCCCTTGGACCTTCTTATTGACGATGAAACACAGAAATTGCATCGAAATTAAATACAAAAGGCACAATGCCGACTTAAGCACAAGAAGACTGACTCTTCTTACTGTCTATGTTTTGAACCATTCATGTGACGCCAGTTATAGATTCCGATGCTTCACTTCAGGTTTACTGTATCTTTTGGACCTTCTTATTGACGATGAGACACAGAAATTGCATCGGAATTAAATAGAATAGGCACAATGCCGACTTAAGTACAAGAAGACTGACTCTTCTTACTAACTTTGTTTTGCACCGCCCCTGTGACACTAGTTAGAGATTCCGATGCTTCACCTCAGGTTTACTGTATCCCTCTGACCTTCATATTGACGATGAAACACGGAAATTGCATCGGAATTAAATAGAATAGGCACAATGCCGACTTAAGTACAAGACGACTGACTCTTCTTACTATTTATGTTTTGCACCGCTTCTGTGACACTAGTTATAGATTCCGATGCTTCATTTCAGGTTTACTGTATCCCTCTGACATTCTTATTGATGATGAAACACAGAAATTGCATCTGAATTAAATACAAAATGCACAATGCCGACTTAACTACAAGAAGACTGACTCATCTTACTGACTATGTTGTGAACATTTCCTGTGAGACCAGTTTCAGGTTCCGATGCTTCACTATTATTACTGTATCCCTTGGACCTTCTTATTAACGATGAAACACAGAAACTGCATCGGTATTAAATACAAAAGGCACAATGCCGATTCAAATACAAGATGACTGGCCCTTCTTACTCTCTATAATTTGAACCATTCCTGAGAGACCGGTTTTAGATTCCGGTGCTTCACTTCAGGTTTTTCTGTATCACTTGGACCGGCTTATTGACGACGAAACACTGAAATTGCATCGGAATTAAAAAAAAAGGCACAATGGTGACTTAAGTACAAGAAGACTGACTCTTCTTACTGACTATTATTTGAACACTTCCTGTGAGACCAGTTTTAGATTGCGATGCTTTACTATGTGTTTACTGTATCCCTTAGACCTTCTTATTGACGATGAAACACAGAAATTGCATCGAATTTAAATAGGAAAGACACAATGCCGACTTAAGTACAGGAAGACTGACTCTTCTCACTGTCTATATGTCGAACTATTCCTGTGACACTAGTTATAGATTCCGATGCCTCACTTCAGGTTCACTGTATCCCTTGGACCTTCTTATTGACGATGAAACACTCAAATTGCATCGGAAATAAATACAAAAGGCACAATGCCGACATAAGTACAGGAAGACTGACTCTTCTTGCTGTGTATGTTTTGAACCATTCCTGTGACACTAGTTATAGATTCCGATGCTTCACTTAAGGTTTACTGTATCCCTCTGAACTTCGTATTGACGACGAAACGCAGAAACTGCATCGGAATTAAATAGAAAAGGCACAATGCCGACTTAAGTACAAGAAGACTGACTCTTCCTACTGTCTATGCTTTGCACCATTCCTGTGACACTAGTTATAGATTCCGATGCTTCACTTCAGGTTTACTGTATCCCTCAGAACTTCTTATTGACGATGAAGCAAAGAAATTGCATCGGAAATAAATACAAAAAGCACAATGTCGACTTAAGTACAAGACGACAGACTCTTCTTACTGTCTATGTTTTGAACCTTTTCTGTGACACTAGTTATAGATTCCGATGCTTCACTTCAGGTTTACTGCATCCCTCTGACATTCTTCTTGATGATGAATCACAGAAATTGCATCGGAATTAAATAGAAAAGCCACAATGCAGACTTAAGTACAAGAAGACTGACTCTTCTTACTGTCTATGATTTGAACCATTCCTGTGACACTAGTTATAGATTCCGATGCTTCACTTCAGGTTTAATGTATCCCTCTGACCTTCTTATTTACGATGAAACACAGAAATTGCATCGGAATTAAATACAAAAGGCACTATGCCGACTTAAGTACAAGAAGACTGACTCGTCTTACTGTCAATATTTTGAACCATTCCGGTGACACTAGTTATAGTTTCAGATCCTTGACTTCAGGTTTACTGTATCACTTGGACCTTCTTATTGACGATGAAACACAGAAATTGCATCGGAATTAAATTCAAAAAAGGTACAATGCCGACTTTAGTACAAGAAGACTGACTCTTCTTACTGTCTGTGTTTTGAACAATTCCTGTGACACTAGTTATAGATTCCGATGCTTCACTTCAGGTTTACTGTATCCCGTGGACCTTCTTATCGACGATGAAACACAGAAATTGCATCGGAATAAAATACAAGAGGCACAATGCCGACACAAGTACAAGAAGACTGACTCATCTTACTGTCTATGTTTTGAACCATTCCTGTGACACTAGTTATGGATTCCGATGCTTCATTTTAGGTTTACTGTATCCTTTTGACCTTCTTATTGACGACGAAACACAGAAATTGCATCCGAATTAAATAGAAAAGGCACAATGCCGACTTTAGTACAAGAAGACTGACTCTTCTTACTGTCTACGTTTAGAACAATTCCTGTGACACTAGTTATAGATTCCGATGCATCACTTTAGGTTTACTGTATCCCTTGGACCTTCTTATCGACGATGAAACACAGAAATTGCATCGGAATGAAATACAAGAGACACAATGCCGACTCAAGTACAAGAAGACTGACTCTTCTTACTGACTATGATTAGAACATTTCCTGTGAGACCAGTTTTGGATTCCGATGCTTCACTATGTGTTTACTGTATCCCTTGGACCTTCTTATTGACGATGAAACACAGAAATTGCATCGAAATTAAATACAAAAGGCACAATGCCGACTTAAGCACAAGAAGACTGACTCTTCTTACTGTCTATGTTTTGAACCATTCATGTGACGCCAGTTATAGATTCCGATGCTTCACTTCAGGTTTACTGTATCTTTTGGACCTTCTTATTGACGATGAGACACAGAAATTGCATCGGAATTAAATAGAATAGGCACAATGCCGACTTAAGTACAAGAAGACTGACTCTTCTTACTAACTTTGTTTTGCACCGCCCCTGTGACACTAGTTAGAGATTCCGATGCTTCACCTCAGGTTTACTGTATCCCTCTGACCTTCATATTGACGATGAAACACGGAAATTGCATCGGAATTAAATAGAATAGGCACAATGCCGACTTAAGTACAAGACGACTGACTCTTCTTACTATTTATGTTTTGCACCGCTTCTGTGACACTAGTTATAGATTCCGATGCTTCATTTCAGGTTTACTGTATCCCTCTGACATTCTTATTGATGATGAAACACAGAAATTGCATCTGAATTAAATACAAAATGCACAATGCCGACTTAACTACAAGAAGACTGACTCATCTTACTGACTATGTTGTGAACATTTCCTGTGAGACCAGTTTCAGGTTCCGATGCTTCACTATTATTACTGTATCCCTTGGACCTTCTTATTAACGATGAAACACAGAAACTGCATCGGTATTAAATACAAAAGGCACAATGCCGATTCAAATACAAGATGACTGGCCCTTCTTACTCTCTATAATTTGAACCATTCCTGAGAGACCGGTTTTAGATTCCGGTGCTTCACTTCAGGTTTTTCTGTATCACTTGGACCGGCTTATTGACGACGAAACACTGAAATTGCATCGGAATTAAAAAAAAAGGCACAATGGCGACTTAAGTACAAGAAGACTGACTCTTCTTACTGACTATTATTTGAACACTTCCTGTGAGACCAGTTTTAGATTGCGATGCTTTACTATGTGTTTACTGTATCCCTTAGACCTTCTTATTGACGATGAAACACAGAAATTGCATCGAATTTAAATAGGAAAGACACAATGCCGACTTAAGTACAGGAAGACTGACTCTTCTCACTGTCTATATTTTGAACAATCCTGTGACACTAGTTATAGATTCCGATGCCTCACTTCAGGTTCACTGTATCCCTTGGACCTTCTTATTGACGATGAAACACTCAAATTGCATCGGAAATAAATACAAAAGGCACAATGCCGACATAAGTACAGGAAGACTGACTCTTCTTGCTGTGTATGTTTTGAACCATTCCTGTGACACTAGTTATAGATTCCGATGCTTCACTTAAGGTTTACTGTATCCCTCTGAACTTCGTATTGACGACGAAACGCAGAAACTGCATCGGAATTAAATAGAAAAGGCACAATGCCGACTTAAGTACAAGAAGACTGACTCTTCCTACTGTCTATGCTTTGCACCATTCCTGTGACACTAGTTATAGATTCCGATGCTTCACTTCAGGTTTACTGTATCCCTCAGAACTTCTTATTGACGATGAAGCAAAGAAATTGCATCGGAAATAAATACAAAAAGCACAATGTCGACTTAAGTACAAGACGACAGACTCTTCTTACTGTCTATGTTTTGAACCTTTTCTGTGACACTAGTTATAGATTCCGATGCTTCACTTCAGGTTTACTGCATCCCTCTGACATTCTTCTTGATGATGAATCACAGAAATTGCATCGGAATTAAATAGAAAAGCCACAATGCCGACTTAAGTACAAGAAGACTGACTCTTCTTACTGTCTATGATTTGAACCATTCCTGTGACACTAGTTATAGATTCCGATGCCTCACTTCAGGTGTACTGTATTCCTTGGACCTTCTTATTGACGATGAAACACAGAAATTGCATCGGGATTATATACAAACTCACAATGCCGACATAAGTACAAGTAGACTGACTCTTCTTACTGTCTATGTTTTGAACCATTCCTGTGACACTAGTTATAGATTCTGATGCTTGACTTCAGTTTTACTGTATCCCTCTGACCTTCTTATTGACGATGAAACACAGAAATTGCATCGTAATTAAATACAAAAGGCACAATGCCGACTTAAGTACAAGAAGACTGACTCATCTTAATGACTATGTTGTGAACATTTCCTGTGAGACCAGTTTTAGATTCCGATGCTTCACTATATGATTACTTTATCCCTTGGACCTTCTTATTGACGATGAAACACAGAAATTGCATCGGAATGAAATAAAATAGGCACAATGCCGACTTAAGTACAAGAAGACAGACTCCTCCCACTGTCTATGTTTTAACCATTCCTGTGACACTAGTTATAGATTCCGATGCTTCACTTGAGGTTTACTGATTCCCTCTGACCTTCTTATTGACGAAGATACACAGAAACTGCATCGGAATTAAATACAAAAGGCACAATGCCGACTCAAATACAAGATGACTGGCCCTTCTTACTCTCTATATTTTGAACCATTCCTGAGAGACCGGTTTTAGATTCCGGTGCTTCACTTCAGGTTTTTCTGTATCACTTGGACCGTCTTATTGACGAGGAAACACTGAAATTGCATCGGAATTAAATAGAAAACGCAAAATGGCGACTTAAGTACAAGAAGACTGACTCTTCTTACTGACTATGATTTGAACACTTCCTGTGAGACCCGTTTTAGATTGCGATGCTTTACTATGTGTTTACTGTATCCCTTAGACCTTCTTATTGACGATGAAACACAGAAATTGCATCGAAATTAAATACGAAAGACACAATGGCGACTTAAGTACAGGAAGACTGACTCTTCTTACTGTATATGTTTTGAACCATTCCTGTGACACTAGTTACAGATTCCGATGCCTCACTTCCGGTTTACTGTATCCCTTGGACCTTCTTATTGACGATGAAACACAGAAATTGCATGGGAATTAAATACTTAAGGCACAATGCCGAACTAAGTACAAGAAGACTGACTTTTCCTACTGTCTATGTTTTGAACCATTCCTGTGACCCTAGTTATAGATTCCGATGCATCCCTTCAGGTTTACTGTATACCCTGGACCTTCTTATTGAGGATGAAACACAGAAATTGCATCGGAAGTAAATACAAAAGGCACAATGCCGACTTAAGTACAAGAAGACTCACACTTCATGCTGTGTATGTTTTTAACCATTCCTGTGACACTAGTTATGGATTCCGATGCTTCACTTCAGGTTTACTGTATCCCTCTGACCTTCTTATTGATGAAGAAACACAGAAATTGCATTGGAAGTAAATAGAAAAGGCACAATGCCGACTTAATTACATGAAGACTGACTCTTCCTACTGTCTATGTTTTGAACCATTCCTGTGACCCTAGTTATAGATTCCGATGCATCACTTCAGGTTTACTGTATTCCTTGGACCTTCTTATTGACGATGAAACACAGAAATTGCATCGTAATTAAATACAAAAGGCACAATGCCGACCTAAGTACAAGAAGACTGACACTTCCACCTGTCTATGTTTTGAACCATTCCTGTGGCACTAGTTATAGATTCCGATGCGTCACTTCAGGTTCACTGTATCCCTTGGACCTTCTTATTGACGATGAAACACCCAAATTGCATCGGAAATAAATACAAAACGCACAATGCCGACATAAGTACAAGACGACAGACTCTTCTTACTGACTATGTTTTGAACCTTTTCTGTGACACTAGTTATAGATTCCGATGCTTCACTTCAGGTTTACTGCATCCCTCTGACCTTCTTCTTGATGATGAATCACAGAAATTGCATCGAAATTAAATAGAAAAGGCACAATGCCGACTTAAGTACAAGAAGACTGACTCTTCTTACTGTCTATGATTTGAACCATTCCTGTGACACTAGTTATAGATTCCGATGCCTCACTTCAGGTGTACTGTATTCCTTGGAACTTCTTATTGACGATGAAACACAGAATTTGCACCGGGATTATATACAAAAGGCACAATGCCGACATAAGTACAAGTAGACTGACTCTTCTTACTGTCTATGTTTTGAACCATTCCTGTGACACTAGTTATAGATTCTGATGCTTGACTTCAGTTTTACTGTATCCCTCTGACCTTCGTAATGACGATGAAACACAGAAATTGCATCGAAATTAAATACAAAAGGCACAATGTCGACTTAAGTACAAGACGACAGACTTTTCTTACTGTCTATGTTTTGAACCTTTTCTGTGACACTAGTTATAGATTCCGATGCTTTACTTCAGGTTTACTGCATCCCTCTGACATTCTTCTTGATGATGAATCACAGAAATTGCATCGGAATTAAATAGAAAAGGCACAATGCCGACTTAAGTACAAGAAGACTGACTCTTCTTACTGTCTATGATTTGAACCATTCCTGTGACACTAGTTATAGATTCCGATGCCTCACTTCAGGTGTACTGTATTCCTTGGACCTTCTTATTGACGATGAAACACAGAAATTGCATCGGGATTATATACAAAAGGCACAATGCCGACATAAGTACAAGTAGACTGACTCTTCTTACTGTCTATGTTTTGAACCATTCCTGTGACACTAGTTATAGATTCTGATGCTTGACTTCAGTTTTACTGAATCCCTCTGACCTTCGTAATGACGATGAAACACAGAAATTGCATCGGAATTAAATACAAAAGGCACAATGCCGACTTAAGTACAAGAAGACTGACTCTTCTTACTAACTATGTTTTGAACCGCTCCTGTGTCACTAGTTATAGATTCCGATGCTTCACTTCAGGTTTACTGTATCCCTCTGAGATTCTTATTGATGATGAAATACAGAAATTGCATCTGAATTAAATACAAAATGCACAATGCCGACTTAAGTACAAGAAGACTGACTCATCTTAATGACTATGTTGTGAACATTTCCTGTGAGACCAGTTTTAGATTCCGATGCTTCACTATATGATTACTTTATCCCTTGGACCTTCTTATTGACGATGAAACACAGAAATTGCATCGGAATGAAATAGAATAGGCACAATGCCGACTTAAGTACAAGAAGACAGACTCCTCCCACTGTCTATGTTTTAACCATTCCTGTGACACTAGTTATAGATTCCGATGCTTCACTTCAGGTTTACTGATTCCCTCTGACCTTCTTATTGACGATGATACACAGAAACTGCATCGGAATTAAATACAAAAGGCACAATGCCGACTCAAATACAAGATGACTGGCCCTTCTTACTCTCTATATTTTGAACCATTCCTGAGAGACCGGTTTTAGATTCCGGTGCTTCACTTCAGGTTTTTCTGTATCACTTGGACCGTCTTATTGACGAGGAAACACTGAAATTGCATCGGAATTAAATAGAAAACGCAAAATGGCGACTTAAGTACAAGAAGACTGACTCTTCTTACTGACTATGATTTGAACACTTCCTGTGAGACCAGTTTTAGATTGCGATACTTTACTATGTGTTTACTGTATCCCTTAGACCTTCTTATTGACGATGAAACACAGAAATTGCATCGAAATTAAATACGAAATACACAATGGCGACTTAAGTACAGGAAGACTGACTCTTCTTACTGTCTATGTTTTGAACCATTCCTGTGACTCTAGTTATAGATTCCGATGCCTCACTTCAGGTTTTATGTATCCCTTGGACCTTCTTATTGACGATGAAACACAGAAATTGCATCGGAATTAAATACATAAGGCACAATGCCGACTTAAGTACAAGAAGACTGACTCTTCCTACTGTCTATGTTTTGAACCATTCCTGTGACCCTAGTTATAGATTCCGATGCATCACTTCAGGTTTACTGTATACCTTGGACCTCCTTATTGAGGATGAAACACAGAAATTGCATTGGAAGTAAATAGAAAAGGCACAATGCCGACTTAATTACATGAAGACTGACTCTTCCTACTGTCTATGTTTTGAACCATCCCTGTGACACTAGTTAGAGATTCTGATGCTTCACCTCAGGTTTACTGTACCCCTCTGACCTTCATATTGACGATGAAACACAGAAATTGCATCGGAATTAAATAGAATAGGCACACTGCCGACTTAAGTACAAGAAGACTGACTCTACTTACTAACTATGTTTTGAACCGCTCCTGTGACACTAGTTATAGATTCCGATGCTTCACTTCAGGTTTACTGTATCCCTCTGACATTGTTATTGATGATGAAACACAGAAATTGCATCTGCATTAAATACAAAATACACAATGCTGACTTAAGTACAAGAAGACTGACTCTTCTTACTGACTATGTTGTGAACATTTCCTGTGAGACTAGTTTTAGATTCCGATGCTTCACTATATGATTACTGTATCCCTTGGACCTTCTTATTGACGATGAAACGCAGAAATTGCATCGGAATTAAATAGAAAAGGCACAATGCCGACTTAAGTACAAGAAAACAGACTCCTCCCACTATCTATGTTTTAACCATTCCTGTTACACTAGTTATAGATTCCGATGCTTCACTTCAGGTTTACTGATTCCCTCTGACCTTCTTATTGACGATGAAACACAGAAACTGCATCGGAATTAAATACAAAAGGCTCAATGCCGACTTAAGTACAAGAAGACTGACTCTTCCTACTGTCTATGCTTTGCACCATTCCTGTGACACTAGTTATAGATTCCGATGCTTCACTTCAGGTTTACTGTATCCCTCAGAACTTCATATTGACGATGAAGCAAAGAAATTGCATCGGAAATAATTACAAAAGGCACAATGTCGACTTAAGTAAAGGCGAAAGACTCTTCTTACTGTCTATGTTTTGAACCGTTTCTGTGACACTAATTATAGATTCCGATGCTCACTTCAGGTTTACTGCATCCCTCTGACCTTCTTCTTGATGATGAATCACAGAAATTGCATCGGAATTAAATAGGAAAGGCACAATGCCGACTTAAGTACAAGAAGACTGACTCTTCTTACTGTCTATGATTTGAACCATTCCTGTGACACTAGTTATAGATTCCGATGCCTCACTTCAGGTGTACTGTATTCCTTGGAACTTCTTATTGACGATGAAACACAGAAATTACATCGGGATTATATACAAAAGGCCCAATGCCGACATAAGTACAAGTAGACTGACTCTTCTTACTGTCTATGTTTTGAACCATTCCTGTGACACTAGTTATAGATTCTGATGCTTGACTTCAGTTTTACTGTATAGCTCTGACCTTCGTGTTGACGACGAAACACAGAAATTGCATCGAAATTAAATACAAAAGGCACAATGTCGACTTAAGTACAAGACGACAGACTCTTCTTACTGTCTATGTTTTGAACCTTTTCTGTGACACTAGTTATAGATACCGATGCTTCACTTCAGGTTTACTGTATCCCTCTGACATTCTTCTTGATGATGAATCACAGAAATTGCATCGGAATTAAATAGAAAAGGCACAATGCCGACTTAAGTACAAGAAGAGTGACTCTTCTTACTGTCTATGATTTGAAATATTTCTGTGACACTAGTTATAGATTCCGATGCCTCACTTCAGGTGTACTGTATTCCTTGGACTTTCTTATTGACGATGAAACACAGAAATTGCATCGGTATGAAATAGAATAGGCACAATGCCGACTTAAGTACAAGAAGACAGACTCCTCCCACTGTATATGTTTTAACCATTCCTGTGACACTAGTTATAGATTCCGATGCTTCACTTCAGGTTTACTGATTCCCTCTGACCTTCTTATTGACGATGATACACAGAAACTGCATCGGAATTAAATACAAAAGGCACAATGCCGACTCAAATACAAGATGACTGGCCCTTCTTACTCTCTATATTTTGAACCAATCCTGATACCCCGGTTTTAGAATCCGGTGCTTCACTTCAGGTTTTTCTGTATCACTTGTACCGTCTTATTGAGGACGAAACACTGAAATTGCATCGGAATTAAATAGAAAAGGCACAATGGCGACTAAAGTAGAAGAAGACTGACTCTTCTTACTGACTACGATTTGAACACTTCCTGTGACCCTAGTTATAGATTCCGATGCATCACTTCAGGTTAACTGTATTCCTTGGACCTTCTTATTGACGATGAAACACAGAAATTGCATCGTAATTAAATACAAAAGGCACAATGCCGACATAAGTACAAGAAGAATGACACTTCCACCTGTCTATGTTTTGAACCATTCCTGTGGCACTAGTTATAGATTCCGATGCGTCACTTCAGGTTCACCGTATCCCTTGGACCTTCTTATTGACGATGAAACACACAAATTGCATCGGAAATAAATACAAAAGGCACAATGCCGACATAAGTACAAGACGACAGACTCTTCTTACTGTCTATGTTTTGAACCTTTTCTGTGACACTAGTTATAGATTCCGATGCTTCACTTCAGGTTTACTATACCCCTTTTACCTTCTTATTGACGATGAAACACAGAAATTGCATCGGAATTAATTACAAAAGGCACAATGTCGACTGAAGTACAAGAAGACTGATTCTTCCTACTGTCTATGTTTTGAAACATTCCTGTGACCCTAGTTATAGATTCCGATGCATCACTTCAGGTTACCTGTAGCCCTTGGACCGTCTTATTGACGTGAAACACAGAAATTGCATCGGAATTAAATACAAAAGGCACAATGCCGACTTAAGTACAAGAAGACTGACTCTTCTTGCTGTGTATGTTTTGAACCATTCCTGAGACACTAGTTATGGATTCCGATGCTTCACTTCAGGTTTACTGTATCCCTCTGACATTCTTATTGATGATGAAACACAGAAATTGCATCTGTATTAAATACAAAATGCACAATGCCGACTTAAGTACAAGAAGACTGACTCATCTTGCTGACTATGTTGTGAACATTTCCTGTGAGACCAGTTTTAGATTCCGATGCTTCACTATATGATTACTGTATCCCTTGGACCTTCTTATTGACGAAGAAACACAGAAATTGCATCGGAATTAAATAGAATAGGCACAATGCCGACTTAAGTACAAGAAGACAGACTCCTCCCACTGTCTATGGTTTAACCATTCCTGAGACACTAGTTATAGATTCCGATGCTTCACTTCAGGTTTACTGATTCCCTCTGACCTTCTTATTGACGATGAAACACAGAAACTGCATCGGAATTAAATACAAAAGGCACAATGCTGACTCAAATACAAGATGACTGGCCCTTCTTACACTGTATATTTTGAACCATTCCTGAGAGACCGGTTTTAGATTCCGGTGCTTCACTTCAGGTTTTTTTGTATCACTTGGACCGTCTTATTGACGACGAAACACTGAAATTGCATCGGAATTAAATAGAAAAGGCAAAATGGCGACTTAAGTACAAGAAGACTGACTCTTCTTACTTACTATGATTTGAACACTTCCTGTGAGACCAGTTTTAGATTGCGATGCTTTACTATGTGTTTACTGTATCCCTTAGACCTTCTTATTGACGATGAAACACAGAAATTGCATCGAAATTAAATACGAAAGACACAATGCCGACTTAAGTACAGGGAGACTGACTCTACTTACTGTCTATGTTTTGAACCATTCCTGTGATACTAGTTATAGATTCCGATGCCTCACTTCAGGTTTACTGTAACCCTTGGACTTTCTTATTGACGATGAAACACAGAAATTGCATCGGAATTAAAAACATAAGGCACAATGCCGACTTAAGTACAAGAAGACTGACTCTTCCTACTGTCTATGTTTTGAACCATTCCTGTGACCCTAGTTATAGATTCCGATGCATCACTTCAGGTTTACAGTATACCTTGGACCTTCTGATTGACGATGAAACACAGAAATTGCATCGGAAGTAAATACAAAAGGCACAATGCCGACTTAAGTACAAGAAGACTGATACTTCATGCTGTGTGTGCTTTGAACCATTCCTGTGACACTAGTTATGGATTCCGATGCTTCACTTCAGGTTTACTGTATCCCTCTGACCTTCTTATTGATGACGAAACACAGAAATTGCATTGGAAGTAAATAGAAAAGGCACAATGCCGACTTAAGTACAAGAAGACTGACTCTTCCTACTGTCTATGCTTTGAACCATTCCTGTGACCCTAGTTATAGATTCCGATGCTTCACTTCAGGTTTACTGTATCCCTCTGACCTTCTTATTGACGATGAAACACAGAAATTGCATCGGAATTAAATAGAATAGGCAGAATAACGACTTAAGTACAAGAAGACTGACTCTTCTTACTAACTATGTTTTGAACCGCTCCTGTGACACTAGTTATAGATTCCGATGCTTCACTTCAGGTTTACTGTATCCCTCTGACATTCCTGTTGATGATGAAACACAGAAATTGCATCTGAATTAAATACAAAATGCACAATGCCGACTTAAGTACAAGAAGACTGACTCATCTTACTGACTATGTTGTGAACATTTCCTGTGAGACCAGTTTTAGATTCCGATACTTCACTAAATGATTACTGTGTTCCTTGGACCTTCTTATTGACGATGAAACACAGAAATTGCATCGTAATTAAATAGAAAAGGCACAATGCCGACTTAAATACAAGAAGACAGACTCCTCCCACTGTCTATGTTTTAACCATTCCTGTGACACTAGTTATAGATTCCGATGCTTCACTTCAGGTTTACTGATTCCCTCTGACCTTCTTATTGACGACGAAAAACAGAAACTGCATCGGAATTAATTACAAAAGGTTAAATGCCAACTCAAATACAAGATGACTGGCCCTTCTTACTCTCTATACTTTGAAACATTCCTGAGAAACCGGTTTTAGCCTCCGGTGCTTCACTTCAAGTTTCTCTGTATCACTTGGACCGTCTTATTGACGACGAAACACTGAAACTGCATCGCAATTAAATAGAAAAGGCACAAAGGCGACTTAAGTTCAAGAAGACTGACTCTTCTTGCTGACTATGAATTGAACACTTCCTGTGAGACCAGTTTAAGATTGCGATGCTTCACTATGTGTTTACTGTATCCCTTGGACATTCTTATTGACGATGAATTACAGAAATTGCATCGAAATTAAATACTAAAGACACAATGCCGACTTAAGTACAGGAAGACTGACTCTTCTTACTGTCTATGTTTTGAACCATTCCTGTGACACTAGTTATAGATTCCGATGCCTCACTTCAGGTTTACTATATCCCTTGGACCTTCTTATTGACGATGAAACACAGGAATTGCATCGGAATTAAATACAAAAGGCACAATGTCGACTGAAGTACAAGAAGACTGATTCTTCCTACTGTCTATGTTTTGAACCATTCCTGTGACCCTAGTTATAGATTCCGATGCATCACTTCAGGTTACCTGTATCCCTTGGACCTTCCTATTGACGTGAAACACAGAAATTGCATCGGAATTAAATACAAAAGGCACAATGCCGACTTAAGTACAACAAGACTGACTCTTCTTGCTGTGTATGTTTTGAACCATTCCTGTGACACTAGTTATGCATTCTGATGCTTCACTTCAGGCTTACTGTATCCCTCTGACCTTCTTATTGATGACGAAACACAGAAATTGCATCGGAATTAAATAGGAAACTAACAATGCCGACAAAAGTACAAGAAGACTGACTCTTCCTACTGTCTATGCTTTGAACCATTCCTGTGACACCAGTTATAGATTCCGATGCTTCACTTCAGGTTTACTGTATCCCTCTGACCTTCTTATTGACGATGAAACACAGAAATAGCATCGGAATTAATTACAAAAGGCACAATGCCGACTTAAGTACAAGAAGACTGACTCTTCCTACTGTCTATGTTTTGAACCATCCCTGTGACACTAGTTAGAGATTCCGATGCTTCACTTCAGGTTTACTGTATCCCTCTGACCTTCGTATTGACGATGAAACACAGAAATTGCATCAGAATTAAATAGAATAGGCACAATGCCGACTTAAGTACAAGAAGACTGACTCTTCTTACTAACTTTGTTTTGAACCAATCCTGTGACACTATTTATAGATTCCGATGCTTTTCTTCAGGTTTACTGTTTCCCTTGGACCTTCTTATTGACGATGGAACACAGAAATTGCTTTGAAATTAAATACATAAGGCACAATGCCGACTTAAGTACAAGAAGACTGACTCTTCCTACTGTCTATGTTTTGAACCATTCCTGTGACACTAGTTATACATTCTGATGCTTCACTTCAGGTTTACTGTATCCCTCTGACATTCTTATTGATGATGAAACACAGAAATTGCATCGGAATTAAATACAAAAGGCACAATGTCGACTTAAGTACAAGACGACAGACTCTTCTTACTGTCTATGTTTTAACCTTTTCTGTGACACTAGTTACAGATTCCGATGTTTCACTTCAGGTTTACTGCATCCCTCTGACCTTCTTCTTGATGATGAAACACAGAAATTGCATCGGTACTAAATAGAAAAGGCACAATGCCGACTTAAGTACAAGAAGACTGAGACTTCTTACTGTCTATGATTTGAACCATTCCTGTGACACTTGTTGCAGATTCCGATGCTTCACTTCAGGTGTACTGTATGCCTTGGACCTTCTTATTGACGATGAAACACAGAAATTGCATCGGGATTAAATACAAAAGGCACAATGACGACTTAAGTACAAGAAGACTGACTCTTCCTACCGTCTATGTTTTGAACCATCCCTGTGACACTAGTTAGAGATTCCGTTGTTTCACTTCAGGTTTACTGTATCCCTCAGACCTTCTTATTGACGATGAAACAGAGAAATTGCATCGGAATTAAATAGAATAGGCACAATGACGACTTAAGTACAAGAAGACTGACTCTTCCTACTGTCTATGTTTTGAACCATCCCTGTGACACTAGTTAGAGATTCCGATGTTTCACTTCAGTTTTACTGTATCCCTCTGACCTTCTTATTGACGATGGAAGACAGATATTGCATCGGAATTAAATACAAAAGGCACAATGCCGACTTAAGTACAAGAGGACTGACTCTTCTTACTGTCTATGTTTTGAACCATTCCTGTGACACTAGTTATGGATTCCGATGCTTCACTTCTGGTTTACCGCATCCGATGACCCTTCTTATTGACGACGAAACACAGAAATTGCATCGGAATTAAATAGGAAAGGCACAATGCCGACTTAAGTACAAGAAGACTGACTCTTCCAATTGTCTAAGTTTTGAACC
This sequence comes from Schistocerca americana, assembly GCF_021461395.2. Classification (NCBI taxonomy): domain Eukaryota; kingdom Metazoa; phylum Arthropoda; class Insecta; order Orthoptera; family Acrididae; genus Schistocerca; species Schistocerca americana. The sequence goes on from NC_060130.1 coordinate 22,636,729, forward strand.
ATTCCTGTGACACTAGTTATAGATTCCGATGCTTCACATCAGTTTTACTGTATCCCTCTGACCTTCGTATTGACGATGAAACACAGAAATTGCATCGGAATTAAAAAGAAAAGGCACAATGCCGACTTAAGTACAAGAAGACTGACTCTTCTTACTGACTATGATTTGAACATTTCCTGTGAGACCAGTTTTAGATTCCGATGCTTCACTATATGTTTACTGTATCCCTTGGACCTTCTTGTTGACGATGAAACACAGAAATTGCATCGGAATTAAATACAAAAGGCACAACGCCGACTTAAGTACAAGAAGACTGACTCTTCTTGCTGTGTATGTTTTGAACCGTTCCTGTGACACTAGTTATAGATTCCGATGCTTCACTTCAGGTTTACTGTATCTCTCTGACCTTCTTATTGACGATGAAACACAGTAATTGCATCGGAATTGAATACAAAAGGCACAATGCCGACTCATGTTCAAGAAGACTGACTCTTCTTACTGTCTATGTTTTGAACCATTCCTGTGACACTAGATATAGATTCAGATGCTTCACTTCAGGTTTATTGTATCCTTCTTACCTTCTTATTGACGACGAAACACTGAAATAGCATCGGAATTAAATAGAAAAGGCACAATGCCGACTTAAGTACAAGAAGACTGACTCTTCCAACTGTCTATGTTTTTGAACCATTCCTGTGACACTAGTTATGGGATTCCGATGCTTCACTTCAGGTTTACTGTATCCCTCTGACACTCTTATAGACGATGAAACACAGAAATTGCGTCGGAATTAAATACAAAAGGCACAATGCCGACTTAAGTACAAGAAGACTCACTCTTGTTACTGCCTATTTTTTGAACCATTCCTGTGACACTAGTTATAGATTCCGAAGCTTCACTTCAGGTTTACTGTATCCTTTGGACCTTCTTATTGACGATGAAACACAGAATTTGCATCAGAATTAAATACAAAAGATACAATGCCGACTTAAGTACAAAAAGACTGACTCCTCCTACTGTTTATGTTTTGATCAATTCCATTGACACTAGTTATAGATTCCGTTGCTTCACTTCAGGTTTACTGTATCCTTTGGACCTTCTTTTCAACGATGAAAACAGAAATAGCATCGCAATTACATACAAAAGGCACAATGCCGACTTAAGTACAAGAAGACTGACTCTTCTCACTGTCTGTGATTTGAACCAATCCTGTGACACTAGTTATAGATTCCGATGCTTCACTTCAGGTTTACTGTATCGCTTGGACCTTCTTATTGACGACGGAACACAGAAATTGAATCGGGATTAAATACAAAAGGCACAATGCCGACTTAAGTACAAGAAGACTGACTCTTTCTACTGTCTATGTTTTAACCATTCCTGTGATACTAGTTATAGATTCCGATGCTTCACTTCAGGTTTACTGTATCCCTCTGAACTTCTTATTGACGATGAAACACAAAAATTGCATCGGAATTAAATACAAAAGGAACAATGCCGTCTCAAATACAAGATGACTGGCTCTTCTTACTCTCTATGTTTTGAACCTTTCCTGTGAGACCGGTTTTAGATTCCGATGCTTCACTTCAGGATTACTGTATCCCTTGGACCTCCTTATTGACGACGAAACACAGAAATTGCATCGGAATTAAATAGAAAAGGCACAATGCCGACAGAAGTACAAGAAGACTGACTCTTCTTACTGACTATGATTTGAACATTTCCAGTGAGACCAGTTTTAGATTCCGATGCTTCACTATATGTTTACTGTACCCCTTGGACCATCTTGTTGACGATGAAACACAGAAATTGCATCGGAATTACATACAAAAGCACAATGAGGCCTTAAATACAAAAAGACTGACTCTTCTTGCTGTGTATGTTTTGAACCATTCCTGTCACACTAGTTATAGAATCCGATGCTTCACATCAGGTTTACTGTATCCCTTGGACCTCGTAATGGACGATGAAACACAGAAATTGCATCGCAATTAAATATAAAAGGCACAATGCCGACTTAAGTACAACAAGACTGACTCTTCTTGCTGTGTATGTATTGAACCATTCCTGTGACGCTAGTTTTAGATTCCGATGCTTAACTTCAGGTTTACTATATCCCTCTGACCTTCTTATTGACGACGAAACACAGAAATTGCATCGGGATTAAATACAAAACGCACAATACCGACTTAAATACAAGAAGACTGACTCCTCCTACTGTCTATGTGTTAACCATTCCTGTGATACAAGTTATAGATTCCGATGCTTCACTTCAGGTTTAATATATCCGTCTGACCTTCTTATTGACGATGAAACAAAGAAATTGCATCGGAATTAAATACAAAAGGCACAATGCTGACTCAAATACAAGATGACTGGCTCTTCTTACTTGCTATGTTTTGAACCTTTCCTGTGTGACCGGTTTTAGATTCCGATGCTTCACTTCAGGTTTACTGTATCCCTTGGACCTTCTTTTTGACGATGAAACACAGAAATTGCATCGGAATTAAATACAAAAGGCACAATGCCGACTTAAGTACGAGAAGACTGACTCTTCTTGCTGTGTATGCTTTCAACCATTCCTGTGACACTATTTATAGATTCCGATGCTTCACATCAGGTTTACTGTATCCCTCTGACCTTCTTATTGACGATGAAACACAGTAATTGCATTGGAATTAAATACAAGAGGCACAATGCCGACTCATGTACAAGAAGACTGACTCTTCTTACTGACTATGTTTTGAACCTTTCCTGTGACACTATATATAGATTCCGTTGCTTCACTTCAGGTTTATTGTATCCCCTTACCTTCTTATTGACGACGAAACACTGAAACAGCATCGGTATTAAATAGAAAAGGCACAATGCCGACTTAAGTACAAGAAGACTGACTCTTCCAACGGTCTATGTTTTGAACCATTCCTGTCGCACTAGTTAAAGATTCCGATGCTTCACTTCAGGTTTACTGTATCCCTCTGACACTCTTATTGACTATGAATCACAGAAATTGCATCGGAATTAAATACAAAAGGAACAATGCCGACTTAAGTACAAGATGACTCACTCTTCTTACTGTCTATGTTTTGAACCATTCCTGTGACACTAGTTATAGATTCCGAAGCTTCACTTCAGGTTTACTGTATCCTTTGGACCTTCTTCTTGACGATGAAACACAGAATTTGCATCGGAATTAAATACAAAAGGTACAATGCCGACTAAAATAAAAGAAGACTGATTCTTCGTACTGTCTATGCTTTGAGCAATTCCATTGACACTAGTTATAGATTCCGATGCTTCACTTCATGTTTACTGTATCCTTTGGACGTTGTTATGGGCGATGAAACACAGATATAGCATCGCAATTAAATACAAAAGGCACAATGCTGACTTAAGTACAAGAAGACTGACTCTTCTTACTGTCTATGTTTTGAACCATTCCTGTGACACTAGTTGTAGATTCCGATGCTTCACTTCAGGTTTACTGTATCCCTTGGACATTCTTATTGACGACGAAACACAGAAATTGAATCGGGATTAAATACAAAAGGCACAATGCCGACTAAAGTGCAAGAAGACTGACTCTTCCTACTGTCTATGTTTTAACCATTCCTGTGACACTAGTTATTGATTCCAATGCTTCACTTAAGGGTTTACTGTATCCCTCTGACCTTCTTGTTGACGATGAAACACTGAAATTGCATCGGAATTAAATACAAAAGGCACAATGCCGACTCAAATACAAGATGACTGGCTCTTCTTACTCTCTATGTTTGAACCTTTCCTGTGAGACCGGTTTTAGATTCCGTGCTTCACTTCAGGATTACTGTATCCCTTGGACCTCCTTATTGACGACGAAACACAGAAATTGCATCGGAATTACATTGAAAAGGCAAAATGCCGACATAAGTACAAGAAGCCTGACTCTTCTTACTGACTATGATTTGAACATTTCCTGTGAGACCAGTTTCAGATTCCGATGCTTCAGTATTTGTTTACCGTATCCGTTGGACCTTCTTGTTGAAGATAAAACACAGAAATTGCATCGGAATTACATACAAAAGGCACAATGCCGACTTAAGTACAAGAAGGCTGACTCTTCTTGCTGTGTATGACTTGAACCATTCCTGTGACACTAGTTATAGATTCCGATGCTTGTCTTCAGGTTTACTGTATTCCTCTGACCTTCGTGTTGATGGTGAAACACAGTAATTGCATCGGAATTAAATACAAAATGCACAATGCCGACTCATGTACAAGAAGACTGACCCTTCCTACTGTCTATGCTTTGAACCATTCCTGTGACACTAGTTATAGATTCCAATGCTTCCCTTCAGGTTTACTGTATCCCTCTGACATTCTTATTGACGATAAAACACAGAAATTGCATCGGATTTAAAAACAAACGGCACAGTGCCGACTTAGGTACAAGAAGACTGACTCTTCTTATTGACTATTATGTGAACATTTCCTATGAGACCAGTTTTAGATTCCGATGCTTCACTATTCGTTTACTGTATCCCTTGGACCTTCTAATTGACGAAGAAACACTAAAATTGCATCGGAATTAAATACAAAAAGCACAATGCCAACTTAAGTCAAGAAGACTGACTCTTCTTACGGTCTATGTTTTGAACCATAACAGTGACACTAGTTATAGATTCCGATGCTTCACTTCAGGTTTACTGTATCCCTTGGACCTTGTTATTGACGATGAAACACAGAAATTGCATCGGAATAAAATACAAAAGGCACAATGCCGACTTAAGTACAACAAGACTGACTGTTCTTGCTGTGTATGCTTTGAAATCTTCCTGTGACACTACTTTTAGATTCCGATGCTTCACTTCAAGTTTACTGTATCCCTCTGACCTTCTTATTGACGACGAAACACAGAAATTGCATCGTAAATAAATAGAAAAAGCACAATGCCGACTTAAGTACAGGAAGACTGACTCTTCCTACTGTCTATGTTTTGAACCATTCCTGTGACTCTAGTTATAGATTCCGATGCTACACTTCAGGTTTACTGTATCCCTTGGACCTTCTTATTGACGATGAAACACAGAAATTGCATCGGAATTAAATACAAAAGGCACAATGCCGACTTAAATACAAGAAGACTGACAGTTCTTACTGTCTATGTTTTGAACCTTTTCTCTGACACTAGTTACAGATTCCAATTTTTCACTTCAGGTTTACTGTATCCCTTGGAGCTTCTTATTGACGACGAAACACAGAAATTGAATCGGGATTAAATACAAAAGGCACAATGCCGACTTAAGTACAAGCAGACTCACTCTTCTCACTGTTTATGATTTAAACCATTCCTGTGACACTTGTTATAGATTCCGAAGCTTCACTTCAGGTTTACTGTATCCCTCTGACCTTCTTATTGACGATGAAACACAGAAATTGCAACGGAAATAAATACAAAAGGCACAACGCCGACTTAAGTACAAGAAGACTGACTCTTCTTACTGTCTATGTTTTGAACCTTTTCTGTGACACTAGTTATATTTTCCGATGCTTCACTTCAGGTTCACTGTATCCCTTGGACCATCTTATTGACGACGAAAGACAGAAATTGCATCTGAATTAAATAGAAGAGGCACAATGATGAGTTAAGTACAAGAAGACTGACTCGTCCGTGTCTATGTTTTGAACCATTCCTGTGACACTAGTTATAGATTCCGATGCTTCTATTCAGGTTTACTGTATCGCTATGACACTCTTATTGACGATGAAACTCAGAAATTGCATCGGAATTAAATACAAAAGGCACAATGCCGACTTAAGTACAAGAAGACTGACTCTTCCAAATGTCTATGTTATGAACCATTCCTGTGACACTAGTTATAGATTCCGATGCTTCACTTCAGGTATACTGTATCCATCTGACACTCTTAGTGACGATAAAACACAGAAATTGCATCGGAATTAAATACAAAAGGCACAATGCCGACTTAAGTACAAAATGACTGACTCTTCCTACTGTCTACGTTTCGAACCATTCCTGTGACACTAGTTATAAATTCCGATGCTTCGCTTCAGGTTTACTGTATCCCTCTGACACTCTTAATGACGTCGAAACACAGAAATTGCATCGGAATTAAATACAAAAGGCACAATGCGGACTTAAGGACAAGAAGACTGACTCTTCCAAATGTCTATGTTTTGAACCATTCTTGTGACACTAGTTATAGATTCCGATGCTTCACTTCAGGTTTACTGTATCCCTCTGACACTCTTATTGACGATGAAACACAGAAATTGCATCGGAATTAAATACAAAAGGCACAATGCCGACTTAAGTACAAGAAAACTGACTCTTCTTACTGCCTATGTTTTGAACCTTTCCTGTGACACTAGTTATAGATTCCGAAACTTCACATCAGGTTTACTGTATCCTTTGGACCTTCTTATTGACGATGAAGCAAAGAATTTGCATCGGAATTAAATACAAAAGGTACAATGCCGACTTAAGTACAAGAAGACTGACTCTTCTTACTGTCTATGTTTTGAGCAATTCCATTGACACTAGTTACAGATTCCGATGCTTCACGTCCGGTATACTGTATCCCTTGGACCTTCTTATCGACGACGAAACACAGAAATAGTATCGGAATTAAATACAAAAGGCACAATGCCGACTTAAGTACAAGAAGACTGACTCATCCTACTGTCTATGTATTAACCATTCCTGTGACACTAGTTATAGATTCCGATGCTTCACTTCAGGTTTACTGTATCCCTCTGACCATCTTATTGACGATGAAACACAGAAATTGCATCGGAATTAAGTACAAAAGGTACAATGCCTACTCAAATACAAGATGACTGTCTCATCTTACTCTCTATGTTTTGAACCTTTCCTGTGAGACCGGTTTTAGATTCCGATGCTTCACTTCAGGATTACTGTATCCCTTGGACCTCCTTATTGACGACGAAACACAGAAATTGCATCGGAATTAAATACAAAATGCACAATGCCGACTTCAGTACAAGAAGACTGACTCTTCTTGCTGTGTATGTTTTGAACCATTCCTGTGACACTAGTTATAGATTCCGATGCTTCACTTCAGGTTTACTGTATCCCTCTGACTTTCTTATTGACGATGAAACGCAGTAATTGCATCGGAATTAAATACAAAATGCACAATGCCGACTCATGTAAAAGGAGACTGACTCTTCTTACTGTCTATGTTTTGAACCTTTCCTGTGACACTAGATGTAGATTCCGATGCTTCATTCACGTTTACTGTATCCCTTGGACATTCTTAATGACGACGAAACACAGTAATTGCATCGGAATTAAATAGAAATGGCACAATGCCAACTTAAGTACAAGAAGACTGACTCTACCTACTGGCTATGTTTTGAACCATTCCTGTGACACTAGTTATAGGTTCCGACGCTTCACTTCAGGTTTACTGTAACCATCTGACATTCTTATTGACGATCAAACACAGAAATTTCATCGGAATTAAATACAAACGGCACAGTGCCGACTTAAGTACAAGAAGACTGACTCTTCTTACTGACCATGTTTTAACCATTCCAGTGACACTAGTTATAGATTCCGATGCTTCACGTCAGGTTTACTGCATCCCTCTGACCTTCTTATTGACGATGAAACACAGAAATTGCATCGGAATTAAATACAAAAGGCGCAATGCCGACATAAGTACAAGAAGATTGACTCTTCTTACTGACTATGATTTGAACATTTCCTGTGAGACCAGTTTTAGATTCCGATGCTTCACTATAAGTTTACTGTATCCCTTGGACCTTCTTATTGATGATGAAACACAGAAAGTGCATTGGAATTAAATACAAAAGGCACAATGCCGACTTAAGTTTAAGAAGACTGACTCTTCTTACTGACTGTGATTTGAACATATCCTGTGAGACCAGTTTTAGATTCCGATGCTTCACTATATGTTTACTGTATCCCTTGGACCTTCTTGTTGACGATGAAAGACAGAACTATCATCGGAATTACATACAAAAGGCACAATGCCGACTTAAGTACAAGAAGACTGACTCTTCTTGCTTTGTATCTTCTTACTGTCTATGTTTAGATCCTTTCCTGTGACACTAGATGTAGATTCCGATGCTTCACTTCAGGTTTACTGTATCCCATGGACCTTCTTATTGACGACAAAACACAGAAATTGCATCGGAATTAAATAGAAAACGCACAATGCCGACTTAAGAACAAGAAGACTGACGCTTCCTACTGTCTATGCTTTGAACCATTCCTGTGACACTAGTTATAGATTCCGGTGCTTCACGTCAGGTTTACTGTATCCCTTGGACATTCGTAAGGACGACGAAACACAGTAATTGCATCGGAATTAAATAGAAATGGCACAATGTCGACTTAAGTACAAGAAGACTGACTGTTCCTACTGTCTATGCTTTAAACCATTCCTGTGACACTAGTTATAGATTCCGATGCTTCACTTCAGGTTTACTGTAACCATCTGACATTCTTAATGACGATCAAACACAGAAATTTCATCGGAATTAAATACAAACGGCACAGTGCCGACTTAAGTACAAGAAGACAGACTCTTCTTACTGACTATGTTTTAACCATTCCAGTGACACTAGTTATAGAATCCGATGCTTCACTTCAGGTTTACTGTCTCCCTCTGACCTTCTTATTGACGATGAAACACAGAAATTGCATCGGAATTAAATACAAAACGCACAATGCCGACATAAGTACAAGAAGATTGACTCTTCTTACTGACTATGATTTGAACATTTCCTGTGAGACCAGTTTTAGATTCCGATGCTTCACTATATGTTTACTGTATCCCTTGGACCTTCTTATTGATGATGAAACACAGAAAGTGCATCGGAATTAAATACAAAAGGCACAATGCCGACTTAAGTATAAGAAGACTGACTCTTCTTACTGACTATGATTTGAACATTTCCTGTGAGACCAGTTGTAGATTCCGATGTTTCACTATATGTTTACTGTATCCCTTGGATCTTCTTATCGACTATGAAACACAGAAATAGCATCGCAATTAAATACAAAAAGCACAATGCCGACTTAAGTACAAGAATACTGACTCTTCTTGCTGTGTATGTTTTGAACCATTCCTGTTACACTAGTTATAGATTCCGATGCTTCACTGCAGGTTTACAGTATCCCTTGGACCTTCTTTTTAACGATGAAACACAGAAATTGCATCGGAATTAAATACAAAAGGCACAATGCCGACTCATGTACAAGAAGACTGACTCTTCTTACTGTCTATGTTTTGAACCTTTCCTGTGACACTAGATATTGATTCCGATGCTTCACTTTAGGTTTAGTGTATCCCTTGGACCTCCTTATTGACGACGAAGCGCAGAAATTGCATCGGAATTAAATAGAAAAGGCACAATGCCGACTTAAGTACAAGAAGACTGACTCTTCTTACTGACTATGATTTGAACATTTCCTGTGAGACCAGTTTTAGATTCCGATGCTTCACTATATGTTTACTGTATCCCTTGGACCTACTTGTTGACGATGAATACAGAAATTGCATCGGAATTACATACAAAAGGCACAATGCCGACTTAAGTACAAGAAGACTGACTCTTCTTGCTGTGTATGTTTTGAACCATTCCTGTTGCACTAGTTATAGATTCCGTTGCTACACTTCAGGTTTACTGTATTCCTCTGACCTTCTTATTGACGATGAAACACAGTAATTGCATCGGAATTAAATACAAAATGCACAATGCCGACTCATGTACGCGAAGACTGACTCTTCTTACTGTCTATGCTTAGAACCTTTCCTGTGACACTAGATATAGATTCCGATGCTTCACTTCAGGTTTACTGTATCCCTCTGACATTCTTATTGACGACGAAACACAGAGATTCCATCGGATTTTAATACAAACGGCACAGTGCCGACTTAAGAACAAGAAGACTGACTCTTCTTACTGACTATGTTGTGAACACTTCCTATGAGACCAGTTTTGGATTCCGATGCTTCACTATATGTTTACTGTATCCCTTGGACCTTCGTATTGATGATGAATCACAGAAAGTGCATCGGAGTTAAATAGAGAAGGCACAATGCCGACATAAGTACAAGAAGACTGACTCTTCCGTGTCTATGTATAGAACCATTCCTGTGACACTTGACATAGATTCCGATGCTTCACTTCAGGTTTACTGTATCCCTTGGACCTTCATATTGACGACGAAACACAGAAATAGAATCGGGATTAAATACAAAAACAGAATGCCGACTTAAGTACAAGAAGACTCACTCTTCTTACTGTCTATGTTTTAAACCATTCCTGTGACACTAGTTATAGATTCCGAAGCTTCACTTCAGGTTCACTGTATCCCTCTGACCTTCTTATTGACGATGAAGCACAGAAATTGCATCGGAATGAAATACAAAAGGCACAATGCCGACTTAAGTACAAGAAGACTGACTCTTCTTACAGTGTATGTTTTGAACCTTTTCTGTGACACTAGTTATAGATTCCGATGCTTCACTTCCAGTTTGCTGTATCCCTTGGACCATCGTATTGACGACGAAACACAGAAATTGCATCGGAATTAAATAGAAGAGGCACAATGGCGACTTAAGTAGAAGAAGACTGACTCGTCCGTGTCTATGTTCTGAACCATTCCTGTGACACTAGTTATAGATTCCGATGCTTCACTTCAGGTTTACTGTATCCCTCTGTCACTCTTATTGACGATGAAAACAAAATAATTGCATCGGAATAAAATACAAAAGGCACAATGCCGACGTAAGTACAAGAAGTCTGACTCTTCGTACTGTCTATGTTTTGAACCATTGCTGTGACACTAGTTATAGATTCCGATGCTTCACTTCAGGTTTACTGTATCCCTCTGACACTCCTATTGACGATGAAACACAGAAATTGCATCGTAATTAAATACAAAAGGCACAATGCCGACTTAAGTACAAGAAGACTGACTCTTCTTACTGTCTATGTTTTGAACTTTCCTGTGACACTAGTTATAGATTCCGAAGCTTCACTTCAGGTTTACTGTATCCCTTGGACCTTCATATCGACGACGAAACACAGAAATAGCATCGGAATTAAATACAAAAGGCACCATGCCGACTTAAGTACAAGAAGACTGACTCTTCTTACTGTCTATGTTTTGAACCATTCCTGTGACACTAGTTATAGATTCCGTTGCTTCACTTCAGGTTTACTGTATCCCTTGGACCTTCTTATTGACGACGAAACACAGAAATTGCATCGGAAGTAATCAGAAAAGGCACAATGCCGACATAAGTACGGGAAGACAGACTCTTCTTGCTGTGTATGTTTCGAACCATTCCTGTGACACTAGTTATAGATTCCGATGCTTCACTACAGGTTTACTGTATCCCTCTGACCTTCTCATAGACGATGAAACACAATAATTGCATCGGAATTAAATACAAAATGCACAATGGGGACTCATGTACAAGAAGACTGACTCGTCTTAATGTCTATGTTTTGAACTTTTCCTGTGACACTAGATATAGATTCCGATGCTTCACTTCAGGTTTACTGTATCCCTTCGACATTCTTATTGGCGACGAAACACAGATATTGCATCGGAATTAAATAGAAAAGGCACAGTGCCGACTTAAGTACAAGAAGACTCACTCTTCTTACTGTCTATGTTTTAAACCATTTCTGAGACTCTAGTTAAAGATTCCGATGCTTCACATCAGGTTTACTGCATCCCTCTGACCTTCTTCTTGATGATGAATCACAGAAATTGCATCGAAATTAAATAGAAAAGGCACAATGCCGACTTAAGTACAAGAAGACTGACTTTTTTTGCTGACTATGATTTGAACATTTCCTGTGAGACCAGTTTTAGATTCCGATGCTTCACTATATGTTTACTCTATCCCTTGCACTTCTTGAACCTTTTCTCTGATACTAGTTACAGATTCCGATGCTTAACTTCAGGTATACTGTATCCCTTGGACCTTCTTATTGACGACGAAACACAGAAATTGCATCGAAATTAAATAGAAAAGCACAATGCCAACTTAAGTACAAGACGATTGACTCTTCCGTGTCCATGTTTAGGACCATTCCTGTGACACTTGATATAGATTCCGATGCTTCACTTCAGGTTTACTGTATCCCTTGGACCTTCTTATTGACGACGAAACACAGAAATTGCATCGGGTTTAAATACAAAAGGCGCAATGCCGACTTAAGTACAAGAAGACTGACTCTTCGTACTGTCTATGTTTTAACCATTCCTGTGACATTAGTTATGGATTCCGATGCTTCACTTCAGGTTTACTGTATCCCTCTGACCTTCTTATTGACGATGAAACACAGAAATTGAATCGGAATTAAATACAAAAGGCACAATGCTGACTCGAATACAAGATGACCGGCTCTTCTTACTCTCTATGTTTTGAACCTTTCCTGTGAGACCGGTTTTAAATTCCGATGCTTCGCTTTAGTTTTACTGTATCCCTTGGACCTCCTTATTGACGACGAAACACAGAAATTGCATCGGAATTAAATAGAAAATGCACAATGCCGACATAAGTACAAGAAGACTGACTCTTTTTACTGACTATGATTTGAACATTTCCTGTGAGACCAGTTTTAGATTCCGATGCTTCACTATATGTTTACTCTATCCCTTGGACTTCTTGTTGACGGTGAAACACAGAAATTGCATCGGAATTAAATACAAAAGGCACAATGCCGACTTAAGTACAGGAAGACTGTCTCTTCTAGCTGTGTATGTTTTGAACCATTTCTGTGACACTAGTTATAGATTCCGATGCTTCACTTCAGGTTTACTGTATCCCTGTGACCTTCATATTGACGATAAAACACAGTAATTGCATCGGAATTAAATACAAAATGCACAATGCCGACTCATGTACAAGAAGACTGACTCTTCTTACTGTCTATGTTTTGAACCTTTCGTGTGACACTAGATATAGATTCCGATGCTTCACTTCAGGTTTACTGTATCCCTTGGACATTCTTAAAGACGACAAAACACAGTAATTGCATCGGAATTAAATAGAAAAGCCACAATGCCGACTTAAGTACAAGAAGACTGACTCTTCCTACTGTCTATGCATTGAATCATTCCTGTGACACTAGTTATAGATTCCGATGCTTCACTTCAGGTTTAGTTTAACCCTCTGACATTCTTATTGACGATGAAACACAAAAAATGCATCGGAATTAAATACAAACGGCACAGTGCCGTCTTAAGTACGAGAAGACTGACTCTTCTTACTGACTATGTTGTAAACATTTCCTGTGAGACCGGTTTTAGATTCCGATGCTTCACTATATGTTTACTGTATCCCTTGGACCTTCTTATTGATGATGAAACACAGAAAGTGATCGGAATTAAATACAAAAGGCACAATGCAGACTTAAGTATAAGAAGACTGGCTCTTCTTACTGACTATGATTTGAACATTTCCTGTGAGACCAGTTTTAGATTCCGATGTTTCACTATAAGTTTACTGTATCCCTCGGACCTTCTTCTTGACGATGAAACACAGAAATTGCATCGGAATTAAATACAAAAGGCACAATGCCGAATTAAGTATAAGAAGACTGACACTTCTTACTGTCTATGTTTTGAACCATTTCTGTGACTCTAGTTATAGATTCCGATGCTTCACATCAGGTTTACTGTATCCCTTGGACCTTGTTATTGACGATGAAACCTAGAAATTGCATCGGAATTAAATACAAAAGGCACAATGCCGACTTAAGTACAAGAAGACTGACTCTTCCTACTGTCTATGTTTTGAACCATTCCTGTGACACTAGTTATGGATTCCGATGCATCACTTCAGGTTTACTGTATCCCTCTGACCTTTTTATTGACGACGAAACACAGAAATTGCATCGGAATTAAATAGAAAAGGCATAATGCCGACTTAAGTACAGGAAGACTTACTCTTTCTACTGTCTATGTTTTGAACCATTCCTGTGACTCTAGTTATAGATTCCGATGCTTCACTTCAGGTTTACTGTATCCCTTGGACCTTCTTATTGACGACGAAACATTGAAATTGCATCGGGATTAAATACAAAAGGCACAATGCCGACTTAAGTACAAGAAGACTGACTCTTCCAACTGTCTATGTTTTAGCCATTCCTGTGACACTAGTTATGGATTCAGGTGCTTCACTTCAGGTTTACTGTATCCCTCTGACCGTCTTATTGACGATGAAACACAGAAATTGAATCGGATTTAAATACAAAAGGCACAATGCTGACTCGAATACAAGATGACCGGCTCTTCCTACTCTCATTGTTTTGAACCTTTCCTGTGAGACCGGTTTTAGATTCCGATGCTTCGCTTTAGGTTTACTGTATCCCTTGGACCTTCTTATTGACGACGAAACACAGAAATTGCATCGGAATTAAATAGAAAAGGCACAACGCCGACATAAGTACAAGAAGACTGACTTTTCTTACTGACTATGATTTGAACATTTCCTGTGAGACCAGTTTTAGATTCCAATGCTTCACTAAATGTTTACTCTATCCCTTGGACCTTCTGCTTGGCGATGAAACACAGAAATTGCATCGGAATTAAATACAAAAGGCACAATGCCGACTTAAGTACAAGAAGACTGTCTCATCTAGCTGTGTATGTTTTGAACCATTCCTGTGACACTAGTTATAGATTCCGATGCTTCACTTCAGGTTTACTGTATCCCTCTGACCGTCTTATTGACGATAAAACACAGTAATTGCATCGGAATTAAATACAAAATGCACAATGCCGACTCATGTACAAGAAGACTGACTCTTCTTACTGTCTATGTTTTGAGCCTTTCGTGTGACACTAGATATAGATTCCGATGCTTCACTTCAGGTTTACTGTATCCCATGGACATTCTTAATGACGACGAAACACAGTAATTGCATCGGAATTAAATAGAAAAGGCACAATGCCGACTTAAGTACAAGAAGACTGTCTCTTCTAGCTGTGTATGTTTTGAACCATTCCTGTGACACTATTTATAGATTCCGATGCTGCACTTCAGGTTTACCGTATCCCTTGGACCTTGTTATTGACGGTGAAACACAGAAATTGCATCGGAATTAAATACAAAAATCACAATGCCGACTTAAGTACAAGACGACTGACTCTTCCAACTGTCTATGTTTTGAACCTTTCCTGTGACACTAGTTATGGATACCGATGCATCACTTCAGGTTTACTGTATCCCTTGGACCTTCTTATTGACGATGAAACCCAGAAATTGCATCGGAATTAAATACAAAATGCACAATGCCGACTTAAGTACAACAAGATTGACTCTACTTGCTGTGTATGTTTTGAACCAATCCTGGGACGCTAGTTAAAGATTCCGATGCTTCATTTCAGGTTTACTGTATCCCCTGGACCTTCTTATTGACGATGAAACACAGAAATTGGATCGGAATTAAATACAAAAGGCACAATGCCGACTTAAGTACAAGATGACTGACTCTTCTTACTGTCTATCTTTTGAACCTTTTCTCTGATACTAGTTACGGATTCCGATGCTTAACTTCATGTTTACTGTATCCCTTGGACCTTCTTATTGACGACGAAACACAGAAATTGCATGGGAATTAAATAGAAAAGGCACAATGCCGACTTAAGTACAAGAAGACTGACTCTTCCGTGTCTATGTTTAGAACCAGTCCTGTGACACTTGATAAAGATTCCGATGCTTCAATTCAGGTTTACTGTATCCCTTGGACCTTTTCATTATCGACGAGACACAGAAATTGCATCGGGATGAAATACAAAAGGCTCATACCGACTTACTTACAAGAAGACTGACTCTTCCTTCTGTCTATGGTTTAACCATTCCTGTGACACTAGTTATAGATTCCGATGCTTCACTTTAGGTTTACTGTATTCCTCTGACCTTCTTATAGACGATGAAAAACAGAAATTGCTTCGGAATTAAATACAAAAGGCACAATGCTGACTCAAATACAAGATGACTGGCTCTTCTTACTCTCTATGTTGTGAACCTTTCCTGTGAGACCGGTTTTAGATTCCGATGCTTCACTTCAGGTTTACTGTATCCCTTGGACCTTCTTATTGACGACGAAACACAGAAATTGCATCGGAATTAAATAGAAAAGGCACAATGCCGACATAAGTACAAGAAGACTGACTCTTCATGCTGTGTATGTTTTGAACCATTCCTGTGACACTATTTATAGATTCCGATGCTTCACTTCAGGTTTACTGTATCCCTCTGACATTCTTATTGACGATGAAACACAGTAATTGCATCGGAATTAAATACAAAAGGCACAATGCCGACTCATGTACAAGAAGACTGACCCTTCTTACTGTCTATGTTTTGAACCTTTCCTGTGACACTAGATATAGATTCCGATGCTTCACTTCAGGTTTATCGTATCCCTCTTACCTTCTTATTGACGACGAAACACTGAAATAGCATCGGAATTAAATAGAAAAGGCACAATGCCGACTTAAGTACAAGCAGACTAACTCTTCCAACCGTCTACGTTTTGAACCATTCCTGTGACACTGGTTACAGATTCCGATGCTTCACTTCAGGTTTACTGCATCCCTCTGACCTTCTTCTTGATGATGAATCACATAAATTGCATCGAAATTAAATAGAAAAGGCACAATGCCGACCTAAGTACAAGAAGACTGACTTTTTTTGCTGACTATGATTTGAACATTTCCTGTGAGACCAGTTTTCGATTCCGATGCTTCACTATATGTTTACTCTATCCCTTGCACTTCTTGAACCTTTTCTCTGATACTAGTTACAGATTCCGATGCTTAACTTCAGGTATACTGTATCCCTTGGACCTTCTTATTGACGACGAAACACAGAAATTGCATCGAAATTAAATAGAAAAGCACAATGCCAACTTAAGTACAAGACGATTGACTCTTCCGTGTCCATGTTTAGGACCATTCCTGTGACACTTGATATAGATTCCGATGCTTCACTTCAGGTTTACTGTATCCCTTGGACCTTCTTATTGACGACGAAACACAGAAATTGCATCGGGTTTAAATACAAAAGGCGCAATGCCGACTTAAGTACAAGAAGACTGACTCTTCGTACTGTCTATGTTTTAACCATTCCTGTGACATTAGTTATGGATTCCGATGCTTCACTTCAGGTTTACTGTATCCCTCTGACCTTCTTATTGACGATGAAACACAGAAATTGAATCGGAATTAAATACAAAAGGCACAATGCTGACTCGAATACAAGATGACCGGCTCTTCTTACTCTCTATGTTTTGAACCTTTCCTGTGAGACCGGTTTTAAATTCCGATGCTTCGCTTTAGTTTTACTGTATCCCTTGGACCTCCTTATTGACGACGAAACACAGAAATTGCATCGGAATTAAATAGAAAATGCACAATGCCGACATAAGTACAAGAAGACTGACTCTTTTTACTGACTATGATTTGAACATTTCCTGTGAGACCAGTTTTAGATTCCGATGCTTCACTATATGTTTACTCTATCCCTTGGACTTCTTGTTGACGATGAAACACAGAAATTGCATCGGAATTAAATACAAAAGGCACAATGCCGACACAAGTACAAGAAGACTGACTCTTCCTACTGTCTATGCATTGAATCATTCCTGTGACACTAGTTATAGATTCCGATGCTTCACTTCAGGTTTAGTTTAACCCTCTGACATTCTTATTGACGATGAAACACAAAAAATGCATCGGAATTAAATACAAACGGCACAGTGCCGTCTTAAGTACGAGAAGACTGACTCTTCTTACTGACTATGTTGTAAACATTTCCTGTGAGACCGGTTTTAGATTCCGATGCTTCACTATATGTTTACTGTATCCCTTGGACCTTCTTATTGATGATGAAACACAGAAAGTGATCGGAATTAAATACAAAAGGCACAATGCAGACTTAAGTATAAGAAGACTGGCTCTTCTTACTGACTATGATTTGAACATTTCCAGTGAGACCAGTTTTAGATTCCGATGTTTCACTATAGGTTTACTGTATCCCTCGGACCTTCTTCTTGACGATGAAACACAGAAATTGCATCGGAATTAAATACAATAGGCACAATGCTGACTTAAGTACAAGAAGACTGACTCTTCTTACTGTCTATGTTTGAACCAATTCTGTGACACTAGTTATAGATTCCGATGCTGCACTTCAGGTTTACCGTATCCCTTGGACCTTGTTATTGACGATGAAACACAGAAATTGCATCGGAATTAAATACAAAAGGCACAATGCCGAATTAAGTACAAGAAGACTGACACTTCTTACTGCCTATGTTTTGAACCATTTCTGTGACTCTAGTTATAGATTCCGATGCTTCACATCAGGTTTACTGTATCCCTTGGACCTTGTTATTGACGATGAAACACAGAAATTGCATCGGAATTAAATACAAAAGGCACAATGCCGACTTAAGCACAAGAAGACTGACTCTTCCTACTGTCTATGTTTTGAACCACTCCTGTGACACTAGTTATGGATTCCGATGCATCACTTCAGGTTTACTGTATCCCTTGGACCTTCTTATTGACGATGAAACTTAGAAATTGCATCGGAATTAAATACAAAAGGCACAATGTCGACTTAAGTACAACAAGACTGACCCTTCTTGCTGTGTATGTTTTGAACCATTCCTGTGACACTAGTTATAGATTCCGATGCTTCACTTCAGGTTTACTGTATCCCTCTGACCTTTTTATTGACGACGAAACACAGAAATTGCATCGGAATTAAATAGAAAAGGCATAATGCCGACTTAAGTACAGGAAGACTTACTCTTTCTACTGTCTATGTTTTGAACCATTCCTGTGACTCTAGTTATAGATTCCGATGCTTCACTTCAGGTTTACTGTATCGCTTGGACCTTCTTATTGACGACGAAACATTGAAATTGCATCGGGATTAAATACAAAAGGCACAATGCCGACTTAAGTACAAGAAGACTGACTCTTCCAACTGTCTATGTTTTAACCATTCCTGTGACACTAGTTATGGATTCCGGTGCTTCACTTCAGGTTTACTGTATCCCTCTGACCGTCTTATTGACGATGAAACACAGAAATTGAATCGGATTTAAATACAAAAGGCACAATGCTGACTCGAATACAAGATGACCGGCTCTTCCTACTCTCATTGTTTTGAACCTTTCCTGTGAGACCGGTTTTAGATTCCGATGCTTCGCTTTAGGTTTACTGTATCCCTTGGACCTTCTTATTGACGACGAAACACAGAAATTGCATCGGAATTAAATAGAAAAGGCACAACGCCGACATAAGTACAAGAAGACTGACTTTTCTTACTGACTATGATTTGAACATTTCCTGTGAGACCAGTTTTAGATTCCAATGCTTCACTAAATGTTTACTCTATCCCTTGGACCTTCTTCTTGACGATGAAACACAGAAATTGCATCGGAATTAAATACAAAAGGCACAATGCCGACTTAAGTACAAGAAGACTGTCTCATCTAGCTGTGTATGTTTTGAACCATTCCTGTGACACTAGTTATAGATTCCGATGCTTCACTTCAGGTTTACTGTATCCCTCTGACCTTCTTATTGACGATAAAACACAGTAATTGCATCGGAATTAAATACAAAATGCACAATGCCGACTCATGTACAAGAAGACTGACTCTTCTTACTGTCTATGTTTTGAGCCTTTCGTGTGACACTAGATATAGATTCCGATGCTTCACTTCAGGTTTACTGTATCCCATGGACATTCTTAATGACGACGAAACACAGTAATTGCATCGGAATTAAATAGAAAAGGCACAATGCCGACTTAAGTACAAGAAGACTGTCTCTTCTAGCTGTGTATGTTTTGAACCATTCCTGTGACACTATTTATAGATTCCGATGCTGCACTTCAGGTTTACCGTATCCCTTGGACCTTGTTATTGACGGTGAAACACAGAAATTGCATCGGAATTAAATACAAAATGCACAATGCCGACTTAAGTACAACAAGATTGACTCTACTTGCTGTGTATGTTTTGAACCAATCCTGGGACGCTAGTTAAAGATTCCGATGCTTCACTTCAGGTTTACTGTATCCCCTGGACCTTCTTATTGACGATGAAACACAGAAATTGGATCGGAATTAAATACAAAAGGCACAATGCCGACTTAAGTACAAGATGACTGACTCTTCTTACTGTCTATCTTTTGAACCTTTTCTCTGATACTAGTTACGGATTCCGATGCTTAACTTCAGGTTTACTGTATCCCTTGGACCTTCTTATTGACGACGAAACACAGAAATTGCATCGGAATTAAATAGAAAAGGCACAATGCCGACTTAAGTACAAGAAGACTGACTCTTCCGTGTCTATGTTTAGAACCAGTCCTGTGACACTTGATAAAGATTCCGATGCTTCAATTCAGGTTTACTGTATCCCTTGGACCTTTTCATTATCGACGAGACACAGAAATTGCATCGGGATGAAATACAAAAGGCTCATACCGACTTACTTACAAGAAGACTGACTCTTCCTTCTGTCTATGGTTTAACCATTCCTGTGACACTAGTTATAGATTCCGATGCTTCACTTTAGGTTTACTGTATCCCTCTGACCTTCTTATAGACGATGAAAAACAGAAATTGCATCGGAATTAAATACAAAAGGCACAATGCTGACTCAAATACAAGATGACTGGCTCTTCTTACTCTCTATGTTGTGAACCTTTCCTGTGAGACCGGTTTTAGATTCCGATGCTTCACTTCAGGTTTACTGTATCCCTTGGACCTTCTTATTGACGACGAAACACAGAAATTGCATCGGAATTAAATAGAAAAGGCACAATGCCGACATAAGTACAAGAAGACTGACTCTTCATGCTGTGTATGTTTTGAACCATTCCTGTGACACTATTTATAGATTCCGATGCTTCACTTCAGGTTTACTGTATCCCTCTGACATTCTTATTGACGATGAAACACAGTAATTGCATCGGAATTAAATACAAAAGGCACAATGCCGACTCATGTACAAGAAGACTGACCCTTCTTACTGTCTATGTTTTGAACCTTTCCTGTGACACTAGATATAGATTCCGATGCTTCACTTCAGGTTTATCGTATCCCTCTTACGTTCTTATTGACGACGAAACACTGAAATAGCATCGGAATTAAATAGAAAAGGCACAATGCCGACTTAAGTACAAGCAGACTAACTCTTCCAACCGTCTACGTTTTGAACCATTCCTGTGACACTGGTTACAGATTCCGATGCTTCACTTCAGGTTTACTGTATCCCTCTGACACTCTTATTGACAATGAAACACAGAAATTGCATCGGAATTAAATACAAAAGCACAATGCCGACTTAAGTACAAGAAGACTCACTCTTCTTACTGTCTATGTTTTGAAACATTCCTGTGACACTAGTTATAGATTCCGAAGCTTCATTTCAGGTTTACTGTATCCTTTGGACCTTCTTATTGACGATGAAACACAGAATTTGCATCGGAATTAAATTCAAAGGCACAATGCCGACTTAAGTATAAGAAAACTGACTCTTCTTACTGTCTGTGTTTTGAGCAATTCCACTGACACTAGTTATGGATTCCGATGCTTCACTTCAGGTTTACTGTATCCCTTGGACCTGCTTATCGACGATGAAACACAGAAATAGCATCGCAATTAAATACAAAAGGCACAATGCCGACTTAAGTACAAGAAGACTGACTCTTCTTCCTGGCTATGTTTTGAACCACTCCTGTGACACTAGTTAAAGATTCCGATGCTTCACTTTAGGTTTACTGTGTCCCTCTGACCTTCTTATAGACGATGAAACACAGAAATTGCATCGGAATTAAATACAAAAGGCACAATGCTGACTCAAATACAAGATGACTGGCTCTTCTTACTCTCTATGTTTTGAACCTTTCCTGTGAGACCGGTTTTAGATTCCGATGCTTCACTTCAGGTTTACTGTATCCCTTGGACCTTCTTATTGACGACGAAACACAGAAATTGCATCGGAATTAAATAGAAAAGGCACAATGCCGACATAAGTACAAGAAGACTGACTCTTCATGCTGTGTATGTTTTGAACCATTCCTGTGACACTATTTATAGATTCCGATGCTTCACTTCAGGTTTACTGTATCCCTCTGACATTCTTATTGACGATGAAACACAGTAATTGCATCGGAATTA
This sequence comes from Schistocerca americana, assembly GCF_021461395.2. Taxonomy (NCBI): domain Eukaryota; kingdom Metazoa; phylum Arthropoda; class Insecta; order Orthoptera; family Acrididae; genus Schistocerca; species Schistocerca americana. The sequence continues at coordinate 22,658,964 of NC_060130.1, forward strand.
AATACAAAAGGCACAATGCCGACTCATGTACAAGAAGACTGACCCTTCTTACTGTCTATGTTTTGAACCTTTCCTGTGACACTAGATATAGATTCCGATGCTTCACTTCAGGTTTATCGTATCCCTATTACCTTCTTATTGACGATGAAACACTGAAATAGCATCGGAATTAAATAGAAAAGGCACAATGCCGACTTAAGTACAAGCAGACTAACTCTTCCAACCGTCTACGTTTTGAACCATTCCTGTGACACTGGTTATAGATTCCGATGCTTCACTTCAGGTTTACTGTATCCCTCTGACACTCTTATTGACAGTGAAACACAGAAATTGCATCGGAATTAAATACAAAAGCACAATGCCGACTTAAGTACAAGAAGACTCACTCTTCTTACTGTCTATGTTTTGAACCATTCCTGTGACACTAGTTATACATTCCGAAGCTTCATTTCAGGTTTACTGTATCCTTTGGACCTTCTTATTGACGATGAAACACAGAATTTGCATCGGAATTAAATTCAAAAGATACAATGCAGACTTAAGTATAAGAAAACTGACTCTTCTTACTCTCTGTGTTTTGAGCAATTCCACTGACACTAGTTATGGATTCCGATGCTTCACTTCAGGTTTACTGTATCCCTTGGACCTGCTTATCGACGATGAAACACAGAAATAGCATCGCAATTAAATACAAAAGGCACAATGCCGACTTAAGTACAAGAAGACTGACTCTTCTTCCTGGCTATGTTTCGAACCACTCCTGTGACACTAGTTATAGATTCCGATGCTTCACTTCAGGTTTACTGTATCACTTGGACCTTCTTATTGACGACGAAACACAGAAACTGAATCAACATTTAATACTAAAGGCACAATGCCGACCTAAGTACAAGAAGACTGACTCTTCCTACTGTCTATGTTTTAACCATTCCTGTGACACTAGTTATAGATTCCGATGTTTCACTTCAGGTTTACTGTATCCCTCTGACCTTCTTATTGACGATGAAACACAGAAATTACATCGGAATTAAATACTAAAGGCACAGTGCCGACTCAAATACAAGATGACTGGCTCTTCTTACTCTCTATGTTTTGAACCTTTCCTGTGAGACCGGTTTTAGATTCCGATGCTTCTTTTCAGGATTACTGTATCCCTTGGACCTCCTTATTGACGACGAAACACAGAAACTGCATCGGAATTAAATAGAAAAGCCACAATGCCGACATAAGTACAAGAAGTCTGACTCTTCTTACTGACTATGATTTGAACATTTCCTGTGAGACCAGTTTTAGATTCCGTTGCTTCACTATATGTTTACTGTATCCCATGGACCTTCTTGTTGACTATGAAACACAGAAACTGCATCGGAATTACATACAAAAGGCACAATGCCGACTTAAGTACAAGAAGACTGACTCTTCTTGCTGTGTATGTTTTGAACCATTACTGTGACACTAGTTATAGATTCCGATGCTTCACTTCAGGTTTACTGTATCCCTTGGACCATCTTATTGACGATGAAACACAGAAATTGCATCGGAATTAAATACAAAAGCACAATGCCGACTTAAGTACAAGAAGGCAGAATCTACTTACTGTCTATGTTTTGAGCAATTCCTGTGACACTAGTTATAGATTCCGATGCTTCACTTCAGGGTTACTGTATCCCTCTGACACTCTTATTGACGATGAAACACAGAAATTGCATCGGAATTAAATACATAAGGCACAATGCCGACTTAAGTACAAGAAGACTCACTCTTCTTACTATCTATCTTTTAAACCATTCCTGTGACAATAGTTATAGATTCCGAAGCTTCACTTCAGGTTTACTGTATCCTTTGGACCTTCTTATTGACGATGAAACACAGAATTTGCATCGGAAATATATACAAAAGGCACAATGCCCACTTAAGTACAAGAAGACTGACTCTACTTACTGTCTATGTTTTGAGCAATTCCTGTGACACTAGTTATAGATTCCGATGCTTTACTTCAGGTTTACTGTATCCCTTGGATCTTCTTATCGACGATGAAACACAGAAATAGCATCGGAATTAAATACAAAAGGCACAATGCCGACTTAAGTACAAGAAGACTGTCTCATCTAGCTGTGTATGTTTTGAACCATTCCTGTGACACTAGTTATAGATTCCGATGCTTCACTTCAGGTTTACTGTATCCCTCTGACCTTCTTATTGACGATAAAACACAGTAATTGCATCGGAATTAAATACAAAATGCACAATGCCGACTCATGTACAAGAAGACTGACTCTTCTTACTGTCTATGTTTTGAGCCTTTCGTGTGACACTAGATATAGATTCCGATGCTTCACTTCAGGTTTACTGTATCCCATGGACATTCTTAATGACGACGAAACACAGTAATTGCATCGGAATTAAATAGAAAAGGCACAATGCCGACTTAAGTACAAGAAGACTGTCTCTTCTAGCTGTGTATGTTTTGAACCATTCCTGTGACACTATTTATAGATTCCGATGCTGCACTTCAGGTTTACCGTATCCCTTGGACCTTGTTATTGACGGTGAAACACAGAAATTGCATCGGAATTAAATACAAAATGCACAATGCCGACTTAAGTACAACAAGATTGACTCTACTTGCTGTGTATGTTTTGAACCAATCCTGGGACGCTAGTTAAAGATTCCGATGCTTCACTTCAGGTTTACTGTATCCCCTGGACCTTCTTATTGACGATGAAACACAGAAATTGGATCGGAATTAAATACAAAAGGCACAATGCCGACTTAAGTACAAGATGACTGACTCTTCTTACTGTCTATCTTTTGAACCTTTTCTCTGATACTAGTTACGGATTCCGATGCTTAACTTCAGGTTTACTGTATCCCTTGGACCTTCTTATTGACGACGAAACACAGAAATTGCATCGGAATTAAATAGAAAAGGCACAATGCCGACTTAAGTACAAGAAGACTGACTCTTCCGTGTCTATGTTTAGAACCAGTCCTGTGACACTTGATAAAGATTCCGATGCTTCAATTCAGGTTTACTGTATCCCTTGGACCTTTTCATTATCGACGAGACACAGAAATTGCATCGGGATGAAATACAAAAGGCTCATACCGACTTACTTACAAGAAGACTGACTCTTCCTTCTGTCTATGGTTTAACCATTCCTGTGACACTAGTTATAGATTCCGATGCTTCACTTTAGGTTTACTGTATCCCTCTGACCTTCTTATAGACGATGAAAAACAGAAATTGCATCGGAATTAAATACAAAAGGCACAATGCTGACTCAAATACAAGATGACTGGCTCTTCTTACTCTCTATGTTGTGAACCTTTCCTGTGAGACCGGTTTTAGATTCCGATGCTTCACTTCAGGTTTACTGTATCCCTTGGACCTTCTTATTGACGACGAAACACAGAAATTGCATCGGAATTAAATAGAAAAGGCACAATGCCGACATAAGTACAAGAAGACTGACTCTTCATGCTGTGTATGTTTTGAACCATTCCTGTGACACTATTTATAGATTCCGATGCTTCACTTCAGGTTTACTGTATCCCTCTGACATTCTTATTGACGATGAAACACAGTAATTGCATCGGAATTAAATACAAAAGGCACAATGCCGACTCATGTACAAGAAGACTGACCCTTCTTACTGTCTATGTTTTTAACCTTTCCTGTGACACTAGATATAGATTCCGATGCTTCACTTCAGGTTTATCGTATCCCTCTTACGTTCTTATTGACGACGAAACACTGAAATAGCATCGGAATTAAATAGAAAAGGCACAATGCCGACTTAAGTACAAGCAGACTAACTCTTCCAACCGTCTACGTTTTGAACCATTCCTGTGACACTGGTTACAGATTCCGATGCTTCACTTCAGGTTTACTGTATCCCTCTGACACTCTTATTGACAATGAAACACAGAAATTGCATCGGAATTAAATACAAAAGCACAATGCCGACTTAAGTACAAGAAGACTCACTCTTCTTACTGTCTATGTTTTGAAACATTCCTGTGACACTAGTTATAGATTCCGAAGCTTCATTTCAGGTTTACTGTATCCTTTGGACCTTCTTATTGACGATGAAACACAGAATTTGCATCGGAATTAAATTCAAAGGCACAATGCCGACTTAAGTATAAGAAAACTGACTCTTCTTACTGTCTGTGTTTTGAGCAATTCCACTGACACTAGTTATGGATTCCGATGCTTCACTTCAGGTTTACTGTATCCCTTGGACCTGCTTATCGACGATGAAACACAGAAATAGCATCGCAATTAAATACAAAAGGCACAATGCCGACTTAAGTACAAGAAGACTGACTCTTCTTCCTGGCTATGTTTTGAACCACTCCTGTGACACTAGTTAAAGATTCCGATGCTTCACTTTAGGTTTACTGTGTCCCTCTGACCTTCTTATAGACGATGAAACACAGAAATTGCATCGGAATTAAATACAAAAGGCACAATGCTGACTCAAATACAAGATGACTGGCTCTTCTTACTCTCTATGTTTTGAACCTTTCCTGTGAGACCGGTTTTAGATTCCGATGCTTCACTTCAGGTTTACTGTATCCCTTGGACCTTCTTATTGACGACGAAACACAGAAATTGCATCGGAATTAAATAGAAAAGGCACAATGCCGACATAAGTACAAGAAGACTGACTCTTCATGCTGTGTATGTTTTGAACCATTCCTGTGACACTATTTATAGATTCCGATGCTTCACTTCAGGTTTACTGTATCCCTCTGACATTCTTATTGACGATGAAACACAGTAATTGCATCGGAATTAAATACAAAAGGCACAATGCCGACTCATGTACAAGAAGACTGACCCTTCTTACTGTCTATGTTTTGAACCTTTCCTGTGACACTAGATATAGATTCCGATGCTTCACTTCAGGTTTATCGTATCCCTATTACCTTCTTATTGACGATGAAACACTGAAATAGCATCGGAATTAAATAGAAAAGGCACAATGCCGACTTAAGTACAAGCAGACTAACTCTTCCAACCGTCTACGTTTTGAACCATTCCTGTGACACTGGTTATAGATTCCGATGCTTCACTTCAGGTTTACTGTATCCCTCTGACACTCTTATTGACAGTGAAACACAGAAATTGCATCGGAATTAAATACAAAAGCACAATGCCGACTTAAGTACAAGAAGACTCACTCTTCTTACTGTCTATGTTTTGAACCATTCCTGTGACACTAGTTATACATTCCGAAGCTTCATTTCAGGTTTACTGTATCCTTTGGACCTTCTTATTGACGATGAAACACAGAATTTGCATCGGAATTAAATTCAAAAGATACAATGCAGACTTAAGTATAAGAAAACTGACTCTTCTTACTCTCTGTGTTTTGAGCAATTCCACTGACACTAGTTATGGATTCCGATGCTTCACTTCAGGTTTACTGTATCCCTTGGACCTGCTTATCGACGATGAAACACAGAAATAGCATCGCAATTAAATACAAAAGGCACAATGCCGACTTAAGTACAAGAAGACTGACTCTTCTTCCTGGCTATGTTTCGAACCACTCCTGTGACACTAGTTATAGATTCCGATGCTTCACTTCAGGTTTACTGTATCACTTGGACCTTCTTATTGACGACGAAACACAGAAACTGAATCAACATTTAATACTAAAGGCACAATGCCGACCTAAGTACAAGAAGACTGACTCTTCTTACTCTCTGTGTTTTGAGCAATTCCACTGACACTAGTTATGGATTCCGATGCTTCACTTCAGGTTTACTGTATCCCTCTGACCTTCTTATTGACGATGAAACACAGAAATTACATCGGAATTAAATACTAAAGGCACAGTGCCGACTCAAATACAAGATGACTGGCTCTTCTTACTCTCTATGTTTTGAACCTTTCCTGTGAGACCGGTTTTAGATTCCGATGCTTCTTTTCAGGATTACTGTATCCCTTGGACCTTCTTATTGACGACGAAACACAGAAACTGAATCAACATTTAATACTAAAGGCACAATGCCGACCTAAGTACAAGAAGACTGACTCTTCTTGCTGTGTATGTTTTGAACCATTACTGTGACACTAGTTATAGATTCCGATGCTTCACTTCAGGTTTACTGTATCCCTTGGACCATCTTATTGACGATGAAACACAGAAATTGCATCGGAATTAAATACAAAAGCACAATGCCGACTTAAGTACAAGAAGGCAGAATCTACTTACTGTCTATGTTTTGAGCAATTCCTGTGACACTAGTTATAGATTCCGATGCTTCACTTCAGGGTTACTGTATCCCTCTGACACTCTTATTGACGATGAAACACAGAAATTGCATCGGAATTAAATACATAAGGCACAATGCCGACTTAAGTACAAGAAGACTCACTCTTCTTACTGTCTATCTTTTAAACCATTCCTGTGACAATAGTTATAGATTCCGAAGCTTCACTTCAGGTTTACTGTATCCTTTGGACCTTCTTATTGACGATGAAACACAGAATTTGCATCGGAAATATATACAAAAGGCACAATGCCCACTTAAGTACAAGAAGACTGACTCTACTTACTGTCTATGTTTTGAGCAATTCCTGTGACACTAGTTATAGATTCCGATGCTTTACTTCAGGTTTACTGTATCCCTTGGATCTTCTTATCGACGATGAAACACAGAAATAGCATCGGAATTAAATACAAAAGGCACAAGGCCGTCTTAAGTACAAGAAGGCTGACTTTTCTTACTGTCTATGTTTTGAACCATTCCTGTGACACTACTTATAGATTCCGATGCTTCACTTCAGGTTTACTGTATGGTTTGGACCTTCTCATTGACGACGAAACACAGAATTTGATTCGGGATTAAATACAAAAGGCTCAATGCCGACTTAAGTACAAGAAGACTGACTCTTCCTACTGTCTATGTTTTAACCATTCCTGTGACACTAGATATTGATTACGATGCTTCACTTCAGGTTCACTGTATGCCTCTGACCATCTTATTGACGATGAACCACAGAAATAGCATCGGAATTAAATACAAAAGGCACAGTGCCGACTCAAATACAAGATGACTGGCTCTTCTTACTCACTATGTTTTGAACCTTTCCTGTGAGACCGGTTTTAGATTCCGATGCTTCACTTCAGGATTACTGTATCCCTTGGACCTTCTTATTGTCGACGATACACAGAAATTGCATCGGAATTAAATAGAAAAGGGCACAATGCCGACATAAGTACAAGAAGACTGACTCATCTTACTGACTATGATATGAACATTTCCTGTGAGACCAGTTTTTGATTTGGATGCTTCACTATTTGTTTACTGTATCCCTTGGACCTTCTTGTTGACGATGAAACACAGAAATAGCATCGGAATTAAATAGAAAAGGCATAATGCCGACTTAAGTACAAGAAAACCGACTCTTCCAACTATCTACGATTTGAACCATTCCTGTGACACTAGTTATAGATTCCGATGCTTCACTTCAGGTTTACTGAATCGCTCTGACACTCTTATTGACGATGAAACACAGAAATTGCATCGGAATTAAATACATAGGGCACAATGCCGACTTAAGTACAAGAAGACTGAATCTACTTACTGCCTATGTTTGATCAACTCCTGTGACACTAGTTATAGATTCCGATGCTTCACTTCTGGTTTACTGTATCCCTTGGACCTTCTTATCGACGATGAAACACAGAAAGAGCATTGGAATTAAATACAAAAGGCACAAGGCCGACTTAAGAACAAGAAGACTGAATCTTCCTACTGACTATGTTTTGAACCATTGCTGTGACACTAGTTATAGATTCCGATGCTTAACTTCAGGTTTACTGTATCCCTCTGACATTCTTATTGACGATGAATCACAGAAATTGCATTGGAATCAATTACAAACGGCACAATGCCGACTTAAGTGCAAGAAGACCGACTCTTCTTACTGACTATGTTTTTAACATTCCCTGTGAGACCAGTTTTAGGTTTAGATGCTTCACTATATGTTTACTGTTTCCCTTCAACCTTCTTATTGACGATGAAACACAGAAATTGCAACGGAATTAAATACAAAAGGCACAATGCCGACTTAAGTACAAGAAGACTGACTCTTCTTACTGCTTATGTTTTCAACCATTCCTGTGACACTAGTTATAGATTCCGATGCTTCACATCAGGTTCACTGTATCCCACTGACCTTCTTATTGACGACGAAACACAGAAATTGTAACGTAATTAAATAGAAAATGCACAATGCCGAATTAAGTACAATAAGACTGTCTCTTCCTACTGTCTATGTTTTGAACCATTCCTGTGACACTAGTTATAAATTCCGATGCTACACTTCAGGTTTACTATATCCCTCTGACCTTCTTATTGACGATGAAACACAGAAATTGCATCCGAATTAAATACAAAAGGCACAATGCCGACTTAAGTACAAGTAGACTGACTCTTCTTACTGTCTAAGATTTGAACTTTTCCTGTTACACTAGTATTAGATTCCGATGCTACAATTCAGTTTTCCTGCATTTCTTGGACCTTCTTATTGGCGACGAGACACAGAAATTGCATCGGAATTAAATAGAAAAGGCACAATGCCGACTTAAGTAAAGAAGACTGACTCTTCCTACTGTATAAGATTTGAACCATTCCTGAGACACTAGTTATAGATTCCGAAGCTTCACTTCAGGTTTACTGTATCCCTCTGACATTCCTATTCACGATGAAACACAGATATGGCATCGGATTTAAATAGAAAAGGCACAATGCCGACTTAAGTACAAGTAGACTAAATCTTCTTACTGTCTATATTTTGAACCATTCCTGTGACACTAGTTATGGATTCCGATGCTTCACTTCAGGTTCACTGTATCCCCTGGACCCTCTTATTGACGTCGAAACACAGAAATTGCATTGGAATTAAATAGAAAAGGCACAATGCCGGCTTAAGTACAAGAAGACCGTCTCTTCTTGCTGACTTTGTTTTGAACATTTCCTGTGAGACCAGTTTTAGATTCCGATGCTTCACTGTATGTTTACTGTATCCCGCTGATCTACGTATTGACGACGAAACACAGAAATTGCATCGGAATTAAATACAAAAGGCACAAGGCCGACTTAAGTACAAGAAGACTGAATCTTCCTACTGTCTATGTTTTGAACCATTCCTGTGACACTAGTTATAGATTCCGATGCTTACCTTCAGGTTTACTGTATCCCTCTGGCTTTCTTATTGACGATGAAACAGAGAAATTGCATTGGAATTAAATACAAACGGCACAATGCCAACTTAAGTACAAGAAGACCGACTCTTCTTACTGAGTATGTTTTGAACATTCCCTGTGAGACCAGTTTTAGATTTAGATGCTTCACTATATGTTTACTGTTTCCCTTGGACCCTCTTATTGACGATGAAACACAGAAATTGCATCGGAATTAAATACAAAAGGCACAATGCCGACTTAAGTACAAGAAGACTGACTCTTCTTACTGCCTATGTTTTGAACCATTCCTGTGACACTAGTTACAGATTTCGATGCTTCACTTCAGGTTTACTGTATCAGACTGACCTTTTTATTGACGACGAAACACAGAAATTGTAGCGGAATTAAATAGAAAAGGCAAAATGCCGAATTAAGTACAATAAGACTGACTCTTCCTACTGTCTATGTTTTGAACCATTCCTGTGACACTAGTTGTAAATTCCGATGCTACACTTCAGGTTTACTATACCCCTCTGACCTTCTTATTGACGATGAAACACAGAAATTGCATCCGAATTAAATGCAAAAGGCACAATGCCGACTTAAGTAAAGAAGACTGTTTCTTCCTACCGTATATGATTTGAACCATTCCTGAGACACTAGTTATAGATTCCGATGCTTCACTTCAGGTTTACTGTATCCCTCTGACATTCTTATTGACGATGAAACACAGATATTGCATCGGAATTAAATAGAAAAGGCACAATGCCGACTTAAGTACAAGTAGACTAAATCTTCTTACTGTCTATAATTTGAACCATTCCTGTGACACTAGTTATAGATTCCGATGCTTCACTTCAGGTTCACTGTATCACCTGGACCCTCTTATTGACGTCGAAACACAGAAATTGCATCGCAATTAAATAGAAAAGGCACAATGCCGACTTTTGTACAAGAAGACTGACTCTTCTTACTGACTATGTTTTGAACATTTCCTGTGAGACCCGTTTTAGGTTCCGATGCTTCACTATATGTTTACTGTATCCCTTGGATTTTCTTATTGCCGACGAAACACAGAAATTGCATCGGAATCAAATAGAAAAGGCACAATGCCGACTTAAGTTCAAGAAGACTAACTCTTCCTACTCTCTATGTTTTGAACCACTCCTGTGTCACTAGTAATAGATTCCGATGCTTCACTTCAGGTTTACAGTATCCCTTCGACCTTCTTAATGACGATGAAACACAGAAATTGCATCGGAATTAAATAGAAAAGACACAATGCCGACTTAAGTACAAGAAGACTAACTCTTCCTACTGTCTATGTTTTGAACCATTCCTGTGACACTAGTTAAAGATTCAGATGCATCACTTCAGGTTTACTGTATCCCTTGGACATTCTCAAGACGATGAAACACAGAAATTACATCGGAATTAAATACAAAAGGCAAAATGCCGACTTAAGTACAAGAAGACTGACTCTTCTTGCTGTGTATGGTTTGAAACATTCCTGTGACACTAATTATAGATTCCGATGCTTCACTTCAGGTTTACTGTATCCCGATGACCTTCGTATTGATGACGAAACACAGAAATTGCATCGGAATTAAATAGAAAATGCACAATGCCGACTTAAGTACAAGAAGACTGACTCTTCCTACTGTCTATGTTTTGAATCATTCCTGTGACTTTAGTTATAGATTCCGATGCTTCACTTCAGGTTTACTGTATCCCTTGGACACTCTTATTGACGATGAAACACAGAAATTGCATCGGAATTAAATACAAAAGGCACAATGCCGACTTAAGTACAAGAAGACTGACTCTTCTTACTGTCTATGTTTTAAACCTTTTCTGTGACACTAGTTATAGATTCCGATGCTTCACTTCAGGTTTACTGTATCCCTTGGACCTTCTCATTGACGACGAAACACAGATATTGCATCGGTATTAAATAGAAAATGCAAAATGCTGACTTATGTACAAGAAGACAGACTCTTCCGTGTCTAAGTATTGAACCATTCCTGTGACACTAGATATAGATTCCGATGCTTCACTACAGGTTTACTGTATCCCTTGGACCTTCTTATTGAGACGAAACACAGAAATTGCATCGGGATTAAATACAAAATGCACAATGCCGACTTAAGTACAAGAAGACTGACTCTTCCTACTGTCTTTGTTTTAACCATTCCTGTGACACTAGTTATAGATTCCGATGCTTCACTTCAGGTTTACTGTATCCCTCTGACCTTCTTATTGACGATGAAACACAGTAATTGCATCGGAATTAAATACAAAATGCACAATGCCGACTCATGTACAAGAAGACTGACTCTTCTTGCTGTGTATGTTTTGAACCATTCCTGTGACACTGGTTATAGATTCCGTTGCTTCACTTCAGGTTTACTGTAACCCTCTGACCTTCTTATTGACGATGAAGCACAGTAATTGCATCGGAATTAGATACAAATGGCACAATGCCGACTCATGGCCAAGAAGACTGACTCTTCTTACTGTCTATGTTTTGAACCTTTCCTGTGACACTAGATATAGATTCCGATGCTTCACTTCAGGTTTTTCTGTATCCCTCTGACCTCCTTATTGACGACGAAACACAGAAATTGCATTAAAATTAAATAGAAAAAGCACAATGCCGACTTAAGTACAAGTAGACTGACTCTTCCTACTGTCTTTGTTTTAACCATTCCTGTGACACTAGTTATAGATTCCGAAGCTTCACTTCAGGTTTACTGTATCCCTCTGACCTTCTTATTGACCATGAAACACAGTAATTGCATCGGAATTAAATACAAAATGCACAATGCCGACTTAAGTACAAGTAGACTAAATCTTCTTACTGTCCATAATTTGAACCATTCCTGTGACACTAGTTATAGATTCCGATGCTTCACTTCAGGTTCACTGTATCACCTGGACCCTCTTATTGACGTCGAAACACAGAAATTGCATCGCAACTAAATAGAAAAGGCACAATGCCGACTTAAGTACAAGAAGACTGACTCTTCTTACTGACTATGTTTTGAACATTTCCTGTGAGACCCGTTTTAGGTTCCGATGCTTCACTATATGTTTACTGTATCCCTTGGACCTTCTTATTGCCGACGAAACACACAAATTGCATCGGAATTAAATAGAAAAGGCACAATGCCGACTTAAGTTCAAGAAGACTAACTCTTCCTACTCTCTATGTTTTGAACCACTCCTGTGTCACTAGTTATAGATTCCGATGCTTCACTTGAGGTTTACTGTATCCCTTGGTCCTTCTTATTGACGACGAAACACAGAAATTGCAACGGAATTAAATAGGAAAGGCACAATGCCAACTTAAGTACAAGAAGACTGATTCTTCTTACTGACTTTGTTTTGAACATTTCTTGTGAGACCAGTTTTAGATTCCGATGCTTGACTGTATGCTTACTGTATCCCTGGGACCTTCTTATTGACGACGAAACACAGAAATTGCATCGGGTTTAAATAGAAGAGGCACAATGCTGACTTAAGTTCAAGAAGACTGACTCTTCCTTCTGCTATGTTTTGAAAGATTCCTTTGACACTAGTTATAGATTCCGATGCTTCACTTCAGGTTTACTGTATCCCTCTGACATTTTTATTGATGATGAAACACAAAAATTGCATCTGCATTAAATACAAAATACACAATGCCGACTTAAGTACAAGAAGACTGACTCTTCCTACTGTCTATGCTTTGAACCATTCCTGTGACAATAGTTAAAGATTCCGATGCATCACTTCAGGTTTACTGTATCCCTTGGACACTCTCAAGGCGATGAAACACAGAAATTGCATCGGATTTAAATACAAAAGGCAAAATGCCGACTTAAGTAAAAGAAGACTGACTCTTCTTGCTGTGTATGGTTTGAACCATTCCTGTGACACTAATTATAGATTCCGATGCTTCACTTCAGGTTTACTGTATCCCGATGACCTTCGTATTGACGACGAAACACAGAAATTGCATCGGAATTAAATAGAAAATGCAGAATGCCGACTTAAGTACAAGAAGACTGACTCTTCCTACTGTCTATGTTTTGAATCATTCCTGTGACTTTAGTTATAGATTCCGATGCTTCACTTCAGGTTTACTGTATCCCTTGGACACTCTTATTGACGATGAAACACAGAAATTGCATCGGAATTAAATACAAAAGGCACAATGCCAACTTAAGTACAAGAAGACTGACTCTTCTTACTGTCTATGTTTTGAACCTTTTCTGTGACACTAGTTATAGATTCCGATGCTTCACTTGAGGTTTTCTGTATCCCTTGGCCCTTCTTATTGACGACGAAACACAGAAATTGCATCGGAATTAAATAGAAAAGGCAAAATGCCGACTTAAGTACAAGAAGACTGACTCTTTTCTATTTAATTCCGATGTAATTTCTGTGTTTCATCGTCAATAAGAAGGTCCTAGGGATACAGTAAACCTGAAGTGAAGCATCGGAATCTATAACTAGTGTCACACGAATGGTTCGAAACATAGGCACAATGCCTACTCAAGTACAAGTAGACTGTCTCTTCTTACTGTCTATGTTATAAAGCTTTCTTGTGAGACCGCTTTCAGATTCCGATACTTCACTTTAGGTTTACTGTATCCCTTGGACCTTCTTACTGATGACGAAACACAGAAATTGAATCAGAATTAAACAGAAAATACACAATGCTGACTTAAGTACAAGAAACCTAACTCTTCTTACTGTCTATGTTTTGGAACCTTTCCTGTGACACCATTTCCTGTGCTTCATTTCAGTTTTACTGTATGACTTGGACCTTCCATATTGACGATAAAACACAGAAATTGCATCGGAATTAAATACAAAAGGCACAATGCCGACTTAAGTACAAGAAGACTGACTCTTCTTACTGACTATCTTTTGAACACGTCCTGTGAGACCAGTTTTAGATTCCGCTGCTTCACTATATGTTTACTGTATCCCTTGGACCTTCTTATTGACGATGAAACACAGAAATTGCTTCGGAATTAAATACAAAAGGCACAATGCCGACTTATGCAAAACAAGACTGACTCTTCTTACTGACTATCTTTTAAAAACTTCCTGTGAGACCAGTTTTAGATTCCGATGCTTCACTATATGATTACTGTATCCCTTGGAGCTTCATATTGACGATGAAACACAGAAATTGCATCGGAATTAAATACAAAACGCACAATGCCGACTTAAGTACAAGAAGACTGAGACTTCTTACTGATTATGTTTTGAACATTTTTTGTGAGACCAGTTTTAGATTCCGATGCTTCACTATATGTTTACTGTATCCCTTGGACCTTTTTATTGACGATGAAACACAGAAATTGCATCAGAATTAAATACATAAGGCACAATGCTGACTTAAGTACATGAAGACTGACTCCTCCTACTGACTATGATTTCAGCATTTCCTGTGAGACCAGTTTTACATTCCGATGCTTCACTATATGTTTACTGTATCCCTTGGACCTTCTTATCGACCATAAAACACAGAAATTGCATCGGAATTAAATAGAAAAGGCACAATGCCGACTTAAGTACAAGAAAACTGACTCTTCTTACTGTCTATGTTTTGAACCATTCCTGAGATACTAGTTACACATTCCGATGCTTCACTTCAGGTTTACTGTATCCCTCTGACCTTCTTATTGACGAAGAAACACAGAAATTGCATCGGAATTAAATACAAAAGGCAAAATGCCGACTTAAGTACAAGAAAACTGACTCTTCTCACTGTCTTTGTTTTGAACCATTCCTGTGACACTAGTTACGGATTTCGATGCTTCACTTAAGGTTTACTGTATCCCTCTGACCATCTTATTGACGATGAAACACAGAAATGCATCAAAATTAAATACAAAAGGCACAACGCCGACTTAAGTATAAGAAATCGAACTCTTCTTACAGTCTGTTTTTTGAACCATTCCTGTGACATTAGTTATCGATTCCGATGCTTCACTTCAGGTTTACTGTATCGCTCTGACCCTCTTATTGACGATGAAACACAGAAATTGCATCGGAATTAAATACAAATGGCACAATGCCAAATTAAGTACGAGAAAACTGACTCTTCTTACTGTCTATGTTTTGAACCATTCCTGTGACACTAGTTATAGTTTCCGATGCTTCACTTCAGGTTTACTTTATCTCTCTGACCTTCTTATGGACGATGAAACACAGAAATTGCTTCGGAATTAAATACAAAAGGCACAATGCCGACCTAAGTACAAGAAGACTGACTCTTCTTACTGGCTATGTTTTGAACCTTTCCAGTGAGACCGGTTTTAGATTCCGATGCTCCACTTCAGGTTTACTGTATCCCTTGGACCTTCTTATTGACGACGAAACACAGAAATTGCATCGGAATTAAATAGAAAAGGGACAATGCCGACATAAGTACAAGAAGACTGACTCTTCTTACTGACTATGATTTGAACATTTCCTGTGAGACCAGTTTTAGATTCCGATGCTTCACTATATGTTTACTGTATCCCTTGGGCCTTCTTGTTGACGATGAAACACAGAAATTGCATCGGAATTAAATACAAAAGGCACAATGCCGACTTAAGTACAAAAAGACTGACTCTTCTTGCTGTGTATGTTTGAACCATTCCTGTGACACTAGTTATAGATTCCGATGCTTCACTTCAGGTTTACGGTATCCCTCTGACCTTCTTATTGACGATGAAGCACAGTAATTGCATCGGAATTAAATACAAATGGCACAATATCAACTCATGTCCAAGAAGACTGACTCTTCTCAGTGTCTATGTTATGAACCTTTCCTGTGACACTAGATATAGATTCCGATGCTTCACTTCAGGTCTTACTGTATCCCTCTGACCTTCTTATTGACGATGAAACACAGAGATTGCATCGGAATTAAATACAAAAGGCACAATGCCGACTCAAATACAAGACGACTGGCTCTTCTTATTCTCTATGTTTTGAACCTTTCCTGTGAGACCGGTTTTAGATTCCGATGCTTCACTTCAGGTTTACTCTCTCCTTTGTACCTTCTTATTGACGACGAAACACAGAAATTGCATCGGAATTAAATAGAAAAGGCACAATGCCGACATAAGTACAAGAAGACTGACTCTTGTTACTGACTATGATTTGAACATTTCCTTTGAGACCAGTTTTAGGTTCCGATGCTTCACTATATGTTTTCTGTATCCCTTGGACCTTCTTGTTGACGATGAAACACAGAAATTGCATCGGAATTAAATACAAAGGGCACAATCCCGACTTAAGTACAAGAAGACTGTCTCTTCTTGCTGTGTATGATTTGAATCATTCCTGTGACACTAGTTATAGATTCCGATGCTTCACTTCAGGTTTACTGTATTCCTCTGACCTTCTTATTGACGTTGAAGCACAGTAATTGCATCGGAATTGAATACAAATGGCACAATGCCGACTCATGTCCAAGAAGACTGACTCTTCTTGCTGTCTATGTTTTGAACCATTCCTGTGACATTAGATATAGATTCCGATGCTTCACTTCAGGTTTACTGTATCCCTCTGACCTTCTTATTGACGACGAAACACAGATATTGCATTTGAATTAAATAGAAAAGGCACAATGCCGACTTAAGTATAAGAAGACTGAATCTTCCTACTGTCTATGTTTTTAACGATTCCTGTGACACTAGTTATAGATTCCGATCCTTCACTACAGGTTTACTGTATCCCTCTGACTTTCTTATTGACGATGAAACACAGAAATTGCATCCGAATTAAATACAAACGGCACAATGCCGAATTAAGTACAAGAAGACTGACTCTTCTTACTGACTATGTTGTGAACATTTCCTGTGAGACCAGTTCTAGATTCCGATGCTTCACTGTATGTTTACTGTATCCCTTGGACCTTCGTATTGACGATGAAACACAAAAATTGCATCGGAATTAAATACAAAAGGCACAATGCCGACTCAAATACAAGATGACTCTCTCTTCTTACTCTCTATGTTTTGAGCCTTTCCTGTGAGACAGGTTTTAGGTTCCGTTGCTTCACTTCAGGTTTACTGTATCCCTTGGACCTTCTTGTTGACGACGAAACTCAGAAATTGCATCGGAATTAAATACAAAAGGCACAATGCCAACTTAAGTAAAAGAAATCGAACTCTTCTTACAGTCTGTGTTTTGAACCATTCCTGTGACATTAGTTATCGATTCCGATGCTTCACTTCAGGTTTACTGTATCGCTCTGACCTTCTTATTGACGATGAAACACAGAAATTGCATCGGAATTAAATACAAATGGCACAATGCCGAATTAAGTACAAGAAAACTGACTCTTCTTACTGTCTATGTTTTGAACTATTCCTGTGACACTAGTTATAGATTCCGATGCTTCACTTCAGGTTTACTGAATCTCTCTGACGTTCTTATTGACGATGAAACACAGAAATTGCTACGGAATTAAATACAAAGGGCACAATGCCGACTTAAGTACAAGAAGACTGACTTTTCTTACTGTCTATGTTTTGAACCATTCCTGTGACACTAATTATAGATTCCGATGCTTCACTTCAGGTTTACTGTATCCCTCTGACCTTCTTATTGACGACGAGACACAGAAATTGCATCGGAATTAAATAGAAAAGGAACAATGCCGACTTAAGTACAAGAAGACTGACTCTTCCTACTGTCTATGTTTTAAACCATTCCTGTGACTCTAGTTATAGATTCCGATGCTTCACTTCAGGTTTAATGTATCCCTTGGACCTTCTTATTGACGATGAAACACAGAAAGTGGATCGGAATTAAATACAAAATGCACAATGCCGACTTAAGTACAATAAGACTGACTCTTCTTACTGTCTATGTTTTGGACCTTTTCTGTGACACTAGTTATAGATTCCGATGCTTCACTTGAGGTTTTCTGTATCCCTTGGCCCTTCTTATTGACGACGAAACACAGAAATTGCATCGGAATTAAATAGAAAAGGCAAAATGCCGACTTAAGTACAAGAAGACTGACTCTTCCGTGTCTATGTTTTAAACCATTCCTGTGACACTAGATATAGATTCCGATACTTCACTCCAGGTTTACTGTATCCCTTGGACCTTCTTGTTGACGATGAAACACAGAAATTGCATCGGGATTAAATACAAAAGGTACAATGCCGACTTAAGTTCAAAACGACTGACTCTTCCTACTGTCTATGTTTTAGCCATTCCTGTGACACTAGTTATAGATTCCGATGCCTCACTTCAGGTTTACTGTATCCCTCTGACGTTCTTATTGACGATGAAGCACAGAAATTGCATCGGAATTAAATACAAAGGGCACAAAGCCGACTCAAATACATGATGACTGACTCTTCTTACTCTCTATGTTTTGAACCTTTCCTGTGAGACCGGTTTTAGATTCCGATGCTTCACTTTACGTTTACTGTATCCCTTGGACCTTGTTATTGACGACGAAACACAGAAATTGCATCGGAATTAAATACAAAAGGCACAATGCCGACTTAAGTACAATAAGACTGACTCTTCTTACTGTCTTTGTTTTGGACCTTTTCTGTGACACTAGTTATAGATTCCGATGCTTCACTTGAGGTTTTCTGTATCCCTTGGCCCTTCTTATTGACGACGAAACACAGAAATTGCATCGGAATTAAATAGAAAAGGCAAAATGCCGACTTAAGTACAAGAAGACTGACTCTTCCGTGTCTATGTTTTAAACCATTCCTGTGACACTAGATATAGATTCCGATACTTCACTCCAGGTTTACTGCATCCCTTGCACCTTCTTATTGACGATGAAACACAGAAATTGCACCGGGATTAAATACAAAAGGCACAATGCCGACTTAAGTACAAAACGACTGACTCTTCCTACTGTCTATGTTTTAGCCATTCCTGTGACACCAGTTATAGATTCCGATGCCTCACTTCAGGTTTACTGTATCCCTCTGACGTTCTTATTGACGATGAAACACAGAAATTGCATCGGAATTAAATACAAAGGGCTCAAAGCCGACTCAAATACATGATGACTGACTCTTCTTACTCTCTATGTTTTGAACCTTTCCTGTGAGACCGTTTTTAGATTCCGATGCTTCACTTCACGTTTACTGTATCCCTTGGACCTTCTTATTGACGACGAAACACAGATATTGCATCGGAATTAAATAGAAAAGGCACAATGCCGACATAAGTACAAGAAGACTGACTCTTCTTACTGACTATGATTTGAACATTTCCTGTGAGACCAGTTTTAGATACCGATGCTTCACTATATGTTTACTGTATCCCTTGGGCCTTCTTGTTGACGATGAAACACAGAAATTGCATCGGAATTAAATACAAAAGGCACAATGCCGACTTAAGTACAATAAGACTGACTCTTCTTACTGTCTTTGTTTTGGACCTTTTCTGTGACACTAGTTATAGATTCCGATGCTTCACTTGAGGTTTTCTGTATCCCTTGGCCCTTCTTATTGACGACGAAACACAGAAATTGCATCGGAATTAAATAGAAAAGGCAAAATGCCGACTTAAGTACAAGAAGACTGACTCTTCCGTGTCTATGTTTTAAACCATTCCTGTGACACTAGATATAGATTCCGATACTTCACTCCAGGTTTACTGCATCCCTTGCACCTTCTTATTGACGATGAAACACAGAAATTGCACCGGGATTAAATACAAAAGGCACAATGCCGACTTAAGTACAAAACGACTGACTCTTCCTACTGTCTATGTTTTAGCCATTCCTGTGACACCAGTTATAGATTCCGATGCCTCACTTCAGGTTTACTGTATCCCTCTGACGTTCTTATTGACGATGAAACACAGAAATTGCATCGGAATTAAATACAAAGGGCTCAAAGCCGACTCAAATACATGATGACTGACTCTTCTTACTCTCTATGTTTTGAACCTTTCCTGTGAGACCGGTTTTAGATTCCGATGCTTCACTTCACGTTTACTGTATCCCTTGGACCTTCTTATTGACGACGAAACACAGATATTGCATCGGAATTAAATAGAAAAGGCACAATGCCGACATAAGTACAAGAAGACTGACTCTTCTTACTGTCTATGATTTGAACATTTCCTGTGAGACCAGTTTTAGATACCGATGCTTCACTATATGTTTACTGTATCCCTTGGGCCTTCTTGTTGACGATGAAAAACAGAAATTGCATCGGAATTAAATACAAAAGGCACAATGCCGACTTAAGTACAAAAAGACTGACTCTTCTTGCTGTGTATGCTTTCAACCATTCCTGTGACACTAGTTATAGATTCCGATGCTTCACTTCAGGTTTACTGCATCCCTCTGACCTTCTTATTGACGATGAAGCACAGTAATTGCATCGGAATTAAATACAAATGGCACAATATCGACTCATGTCCAAGAAGACTGACTCTTCTTCGTGTCTATGTTATGAACCTTTCCTGTGACACTAGATATAGATTCCGATGCTTCACTTCAGGTCTTACTGTATCCCTCTGACCTTCTTATTGACGATGAAACACAGAGATTGCACCGGAATTACAAACAAAGGGCACAATGCCGAATCAAATACAAGATGACTGACTCTTCTTATTCTCTATGTTTTGAACCTTTCCTGTGAGACCCGTATTAGATTCCGATGCTTCACTTCAGGTTTACTCTCTCCCTTGTACCTTCTTATTGACGACGAAACACAGAAATTGCATCGGAATTAAATAGAATAGGCACAATGCCGACATAAGTACAAGAAGACTGACTCTTCTTACTGACTATGATTTGAACATTTCCTGTGAGACCAGTTTTAGATTCCGATGCTTCACCATATGTTTTCTGTATCCCTTGGACCTTCTTGTTGACGATGAAACACAGAAATTGCATCGGAATTAAATACAAAAGGCAAAATGCCGACTTAAGTACAAGAAAACTGACTCTTCTCACTGTCTTTGTTTTGAACCATTCCTGTGACACTAGTTACGGATTTCGATGCTTCACTTAAGGTTTACTGTATCCCTCTGACCATCGTATTGACGATGAAACACAGAAATTTCTTAAAAATTAAATACAAATGGCACAACGCCGACTTAAGTACAGGAAATCGAACTCTTCTTACAGTCTGTTTTTTGAACCATTCCTTTGACATTAGTTAGTGATTCCGATGCTTCACTTCAGGTTTACTGTATCGCTCTGACCCTCTTATTGACGATGAAACACAGAAATTGCATCGGAATTAAATACAAATGGCACAATGCCAAATTAAGTACAAGAAAACTGACTCTTCTTACTGTCTATGTTTTGACCCATTCCTGTGACACTAGTTATAGATTCCGATGCTTCACTTCAGGTTTACGGTATCCCTCTGACCTTCTTATTGACGATGAAGCACAGTAATTGCATCGGAATTAAATACAAATGGCACAATATCAACTCATGTCCAAGTAGACTGACTCTTCTTAGTGTCTATGTTATGAACCTTTCCTGTTTCACTATATATAGATTCCGATGCTTCACTTCAGGTCTTACTGTATCCCTCTGACCTTCTTATTGACGATGAGACACAGAGATTGCATCGGAATTAAATACAAAAGGCACAATGCCGACTCAAATACAAGATGACTGACTCTTCTTATTCTCTATGTTTTGAACCTTTCCTGTGAGACCGGTTTTTGATTCCGATGCTTCACTTCAGGTTTACTCTCTCCCTTGTACCTTCTTATTGACGACGAAACACAGAAATTGCATCGGAATTAAATAGAAAAGGCACAATGCCGACATAAGTACAAGAAGACTGACTCTTCTTACTGACTATGATTTGAACATTTCCTGTGAGACCAGTTTTAGATTCCGATGCTTCACCATATGTTTTCTGTATCCCTTGGACCTTCTTGTTGACGATGAAACACAGAAATTGCATGGGAATTAAATACAAAAGGCAAAATGCCGACTTAAGTACAAGAAAACTGACTCTTCTCACTGTCTTTGTTTTGAACCATTCCTGTGACACTAGTTACGGATTTCGATGCTTCACTTAAGGTTTACTGTATCCCTCTGACCATCGTATTGACGATGAAACACAGAAATTTCTTAAAAATTAAATACAAATGGCACAACGCCGACTTAAGTACAGGAAATCGAACTCTTCTTACAGTCTGTTTTTTGAACCATTCCTTTGACATTAGTTAGTGATTCCGATGCTTCACTTCAGGTTTACTGTATCGCTCTGACCCTCTTATTGACGATGAAACACAGAAATTGCATCGGAATTAAATACAAATGGCACAATGATAATTAAGTACAAGAAAACTGACTCTTCTTACGGTCTATGTTTTGACCCATTCCTGTGACACTAGTTATAGATTCCGATGCTTCACTTCAGGTTTACGGTATCCCTCTGACCTTCTTATTGACGATGGAGCACAGTAATTGCATCGGAATTAAATACAAATGGCACAATATCAACTCATGTCCAAGTAGACTGACTCTTCTTAGTGTCTATGTTATGAACCTTTCCTGTTTCACTATATATAGATTCCGATGCTTCACTTCAGGTCTTACTGTATCCCTCTGACCTTCTTATTGACGATGAAACACAGAGATTGCATCGGAATTAAATACAAAAGGCACAATGCCGACTCAAATACAAGACGACTGACTCTTCTTATTCTCTATGTTTTGAACCTTTCCTGTGAGACCGGTTTTAGATTCCGATGCTTCACTTCAGGTTTACTCTCTCCCTTGTACCTTCTTATTGACGACGAAACACAGAAATTGCATCGGAATTAAATAGAAAAGGCACAATGCCGACATAAGTACAAGAAGACTGACTCTTCTGACTGACTATGATTTGAACATTTCCTGTGAGACCAGTTTTAGATTCCGATGCTTCACTATATGTTTTCTGTATCCCTTGGACCTTCTTGTGGACGATGAAACACAGAAATTGCATCGGGATTAAATACAAAAGGCACAATGCCGACTTAAGTACAAAACGGCTGACTCTTCATACTGTCTATGTTTTAACAATTCCTGTGACACTAGTTATAGATTCCGATGCCTCACTTCAGTTTTACTGTATCCCTCTGACGTTCTTATTGACGATGAAACACAGAAATTGCACGGAATTAAATACAAAGGGCACAATGCCGACTCAAATACATGATGACTGACTCTTCTTACTCTCTATGATTTGAACTTTTCCTGTGAGACCAGTTTTAGATTCCGATGCTTCACTATATGTTTACTGTATCCCTTGGGCCTTCTTGTTGACGATGAAACACAGAAATTGCATCGGAATTAAATACAAAAGGCACAATGCCGATTTAAGTACAAAAAGACTGACTCTTCTTGCTGTGTATGTTTGAACCATTCCTGTGACACTAGTTATAGAGTCCGATGCTTCACTTCAGGTTTACGGTATCCCTCTGACCTTCTTATTGACGATGAAGCACAGTAATTGCATCGGAATTAAATACAAATGGCACAATAACAACTCATGTCCAAGTATACTGACTCTTCTTAGTGTCTATGTTATGAACCTTTCCTGTGACACTAGATATAGATTCTGATGCTTCACTTCGGGTCTTACTGTATCCCTCTGACTTTCTTATTGACGATGAAACACAGAGATTGCATCGGAATTAAATACAAAAGGCACAATGCCGACTCAAATACAAGACGACTGACTCTTCTTATTCTCTATGTTTTGAACCTTTCCTGTGAGACCGGTTTTAGATTCCGATGCTTCACTTCAGGTTTATTCTCTCCCTTGTACCTTCTTATTGACGACGAAACACAGAAATTGCATCGGAATTAAATAGAAAAGGCACAATGCCGACATAAGTACAAGAAGACTGACTCTTCTTACTGACTATGATTTGAACATTTCCTGTGAGACCACTTTTAGATTCCGATGCTTCACTATATGTTTTCTGTATCCCTTGGACCTTCTTGTGGACGATGAAACACAGAAATTGCATCGGAATTAAATACAAAAGGCACAATGCCGACTTAAGTACAAGAAGACTGACTCTTCTTGCTGTGTATGATTTGAACCATTCCTGTGACACTAGTTATAGATTCCGATGCTTCACTACAGGTTTACTTTATCTCTCTGACCTTCTTATGGACGATGAAACACAGAAATTGCTTCGGAATTAAATACAAAAGGCACAATGCCGACTTAAGTACCAGAAGACTGACTCTTCTTACTGTCTACGTTTTGAACCATTCCTGTGACACTAATTATAGATTCCGATGCTTCACTTTAGGATTACTGTATCCCTCTGACCTTCTTATTGACGACGAAACACAGAAATTGCATCGGAATTAAATAGAAAAGCACAATGCCGACTTAAGTACAAAAAGACTGACTCTTCTTACTGTCTTTGTTTTGGACCTTTTCTGTGACACTAGTTATAGATTCCGATGCTTCACTTGAGGTTTTCTGTATCCCTTGGCCCTTCTTATTGACGACGAAACACAGAAATTGCATCGGAATTAAATAGAAAAGGCATAATGCCGACTTAAGTACAAGAAGACTGACTCTTCCGTGTCTATGTTTTAAACCATTCCTGTGACACTAGATATAGATTCCGATACTTCACTCCAGGTTTACTGTATCCCTTGGACCTTCTTATTGACGATGAAACACAGAAATTGCCTCGGGATTAAATACAAAAGGCTCAATGCCGACTTAAGTTCAAAACGACTGACTCTTCCTACTGTCTATGTTTTAGCCATTCCTGTGACACTAGTTATAGATTCCGATGCCTCACTTCAGGTTTACTGTATCCCTCTGACGTTCTTATTGACGATGAAACACAGAAATTGCATCGGAATTAAATACAAAGGGCACAAAGCCGACTCAAATACATGATGACTGACTCTTCTTACTCTCTATGTTTTGAACCTTTCCTGTGAGACCGGTTTTAGATTCCGATGCTTCACTTCACGTTTACTGTATCCCTTGGACCTTCTTATTGACGACGAAACACAGAAATTGCATCGGAATTAAAAAGAAAAGGCACAATGCCGACATAAGTACAAGAAGACTGACTCTTCTTACTGACTATGATTTGAACATTTTCTGTGGGACCAGTTTTAGATTCCGATGCTTCACTATATGTTTACTGTCTCCCTTGGGCCTTCTTGTTGACGATGAAACACAGAAATTGCATCGGAATTAAATAGAAAAGGCACAATGGCGACATAAGTACAAAAAGACTGACTCTTCTTGCCGTGTATGCTTTGAACCATTCCTGTGACACTAGTTATTGATTCCGATGCTTCACTTCAGGTTTACTGTATCCCTCTGACCTTCTTATTGACGATGAAGCACAGTAATTGCATCGGAATTAAATACAAATGGCACAATATCGACTCATGTCCAAGAAGACTGATTCGTCTTAGTGTCTATGTTATGAACCTTTCCTCTGACACTAGATATAGATTCCGATGCTTCACTTCAGGTCTTACTGTATCCCTCTGACCTTCTTATTGACGACGTAACACAGAAATTGCATCGAAATTAAATAGAAAAGGCACAATGCCGACAAAAGTACAAGAAGACTGACTCTTCTTACTGACTATGATTTGAACATTTCCTGTGAGACCAGTATTAGATTCCGATGCTTCACTATATGTTTACTGTATCCCTTGGGCCTTCTTGTTGACGATGAAACACAGAAATTGCATCGGAATTAAATACAAAATGCACAATGCCGACTTAAGTACAAGAAGACTGACTCCTCTTACTGTCTATGCTTTGAACCATTCCTGTGACACTAATTATAGATTCCGATGCTTCACTTCAGGTTTACTTTATCTCTATGACCTTCTTATGGACGATGAAACACAGAAATTGCTTCGGAATTAAATACAAAAGGCACAATGCCGACTTAAGTACAAGAAGACTGACTCCTCTTACTGTCTATGCTTTGAACCATTCCTGTGACACTAATTATAGATTCCGATGCTTCACTTCAGGTTTACTGTATCCCTCTGACCTTCTTATTGACGACGAAACACAAAAATTGCATCGGAATTAAATAGAAAAGCACAATGCCGACTTAAGTACAAGAAGACTGACTCTTCCTACTGTCTATGATTTGAACCATTCCTGTGACTCTAGTTATAGATTCCGATGCTTCACTTCAGGTTTACTGTATCCCTTGGACCTTCTTATTGACGATGAAACACAGAAATTGGGTCAGAATTAAAAACAAAATGCACAATGCCGACTTAAGTACAATAAGACTGACTCTTCTTACTGTCTATGATTTGAACCTTTTCTGTGATACTAGTTATAGATTCCGATGCTTCACTTCAGGTTTACTGTATCCCTCTGACATCCTTATTGACGATGAAACACAGAAATTGCATAGGAATTAAATAGAAAATTCATAATGCCGACTTAAGTACAAAAAGACTGACTCTTCTTACTGTCTATATTTTGAACCATTCCTGTGACACTAGTTGTCGATTCCGATGCTTGACTTCAGGTTTACTGTATCCCCTGGACCTTCGTATTGACGAGGAAACACAGAAATTGCATCGGAATGAAATAGAAAAGGCACAATACCGACTTAAGTACAAGAAGACTGACTCTTCTTGCTGAATCTGTTTTGAACCTTTCCTGTGAGAGCGGTTTTAGATTCCGATGCTTCACTTCAGGTTTTTCTTTATCCCTTGGACCTTCATATTGAGGACGATACCCAGAAATTGCATCGGAATTAAATACAGAAGGCACAATGCCGACTTAAGTACAAGAAGACTGACTCTTCCTCCTGTGTATGTTTTGAACCATTCCTGTGACACTAGTTATAGATTCCGATGCGTCACTTCAGGTTTTCTGTATCCCTCTGACCTTCTTATTGACGACGAAACACAGAAATTGCATTTGAATTCAATAGAAAAGGCACAATGCCGACTTAAGTACAAGAAGACTGACTCCTCCTACTGTCTATGTTTTGAACCACTCCTGTGACACTAGTTACAGATTTCGATGCTTCACTTCAGGTTTACTGTATCCCTCTGACCTTCTTATTGACGATGAAACACAGAAATTGCATCGGAATTAAATACAAAAGGCACAATGCCGACTGAAGCAAAGAAGACTGACTCTTCCTACTGTATATGTTTTGAACCATTGCTGTGACACTAGTTAGAGATTCCGATGCTTCACTTCAGGTTTACTGTATCCCCTGGACCTTCTTATTGACGTCGAAACACAGAAATTGCATCGGAATTAAATAGAAAAGGCACAATGCCGGCTTATGTACAAGAAGACTAACTCTTACTACTCTCCATGTTTTGAACCATTCCTGTGACACTAGTTATAGATTCCGATGCTTCACTTTAGGTTTACTGTATCCCTCTGACTTTTTATTGACGATGTAACACAGAAATTGCATCGGAATGAAATACAATATGCACAATGGCGACTTAAGTACAAGAAGACTGACTCTTCTTACTGTCTATTTTTTGAACCTTTCCTGTGACACTGGTTATATATTCCTATGTTTCACTTCTGGTTTGCTGTATCCCTTGGACCTTCTTATTGACGACGAAACACAGAAATTGCATCGGAATTAAATGGAAAAGGCACAATGCCAAATTAAGTACAAGAAGACTTACTCTTCTTACTGACTATGTTTTGAACATTTCCTGTGAGACCAGTTTTAGATTCCGATGCTTCACTGTATGTTTACTGTATCCCTTGGACCTTCTTATTGACGACGAAATACAGAAATTGCATCGGATTTAAATAGAAGAGGCACAATGCCGACTTAAGTTCAAGAAGACTGACTCTTCCTTCTGTCTATGTTTTGAACCATTCCTTTGACACTAGTTATAGATTCCGATGCTTCACTTCAGGTTTACTGTATCCCTTGGACCTCCTTATTGACGATGAAACACAGAAATTGCATCGGAATTAAGTAGAAAAGGCACAATGCCGACTTAAGTACAATAAGACTGACTCCTCTTACTGTCTATGTCTTGAACCTTTCCTGTGACACAAGTTATAGATTCCGATACTTCACTTCATATTTACTGTATCCCTTGGACCTTCTTATTGACGACGAAACACAGAAATTGCATCGGAATTAAATAGAAAAGGCATAATGCCGACTTCAGTACAAGAAGACTGACTCTTCCTACTGTCTATGTTTTGAACCATTCCTGTGACACTAGTTATAGATTCCGATGCTTCACTTCAGGTTTCCTGTATCCCTCTGACATTATTATTGACGATGAAACACAGAAATTGCGTCGGAATTAAAAAGAAGAGGCACAATTCCGACTTATGTACAAAAAGACTGACTCTTCTTACTGTCTATATTTTGAACCATTCCTGTGACACTAGTTATCGATTCCGATGCTTGACTTCAGGGTTACTGTATCCCCTGGACCTTCTTATTGACGAGGAAACACATAAATTGCAACGGAATTGAATAGAAAAGCCACAATGCGGACTTAAGTACAAGAAGACTGACTCTTCTTACTGACTATGTATTGAACCTTTCGTGTGAGACCGGTTTTAAGTTCCGATGCTTCACTTCAGGTTTACTGTATCCCATGGACCTTCTTATTGACGTCGAAACAAAGAACTTGCATCGGAATTAAATAGAAAAGGCACAATGCCGACTTAAGTCCAAGAAAACTGACTCTTCTTACTGTCTATGTTTTGAACCATTCCTGTGACACTAGTTATAGATTCCGATGCTTCACTTCAGGTTTCCTCTATCCCTCTGACCTTCTTATTGACGATGAAAGACAGAAATTGCATCGGAATTAAATAGAAAACGCACAATGCCGACTCAAGTACAAGTAGACTATCTCTTCTTACTGTCT
Organism: Schistocerca americana; assembly: GCF_021461395.2. NCBI lineage: Eukaryota > Metazoa > Arthropoda > Insecta > Orthoptera > Acrididae > Schistocerca > Schistocerca americana. Next base: position 22,688,037 of record NC_060130.1, read on the forward strand.
ATGTTATGAAGGTTTCCTGTGAGACCGGTTTCAGATTCCGATGCCACACTTTAGGTTTACTGTATCCCCTGGACCTGCTTACTGACGACGAAACACAGAAATTGAATCATAATTAAATAGTAAAGGCACAATGCTGGTTTAAGTACAAGAAAACTAACTCTTCTTACTGTCTATGTTTTGAACCGTTCCTGTGAGACCAGTTTTAGATTCCGATGCTTCACTTCAGTTTTACTGTATCCCTTGGACCTTCCATATTGACGATGAAGCACAGAAATTGCATCGGAATTAAATACAAAAGGCACAATGCCGACTTCAGTACAAGAAGACTGACTCTTCTTACTGACTATGTTTTGAACATTTCCTGTGAGACCAGTTTTAGTTTCTGATGCTTCACTATATGTTTACTGTTTCCCCTGGACCTTCTTATTGACGTGGAAACACAGAAATTGCATCGGAATTAAATAGAAAAGGCACAATGCCGACTTAAGTACAAGAGGACTAACTCTACCTTCTCTCTATGTTTTGAACCATTCCTGTGACACTAGTTATAGATTCCGATGCTTCACTTCAGGTTTACTGTATCCCTTGGACCTTCTTATTGACGACGAAACACAGAAATTGCATCGGAATTAAATAGAAAAAGCACAATGCCGACTTAAGTACAAGAAGACTGACTCATCTTACAGACTGTGTATTGAACCATTCCTGTGACACTAGTTATAGATTCCGATGCTTCACTTTAGGTTTACTGTATCCCTCTGACCTTCTTATTGACGCTGTAACACAGAAATTGCATTGGAATTAAATACTATAGGCACAATGGCGACTTAAGTACAAGAAGACTGACTCTTCTTACTGTCTATGTTTCGAACCTTTCCTTTGACACTAGTTATATATTCCTATGTTTCACTTCAGGTTTACTGTATCCCTTGGACCTTTTTATTGACGACGAAACACAGAAATTGCATCGGAATTAAATAGAAAAGGCACAATGCCAACTTAAGTACAAGAAGACTTACTCTTCTTACTGACTATGTTTTGAACATTTCCTGTGAGACCAGTTTACATTCCGATGCTTCACTGTATGTTTACTGTATCCCTTGGACCTTCTTATAGACGACGAAACACAGAAATTGCATCAGAATTAAATAGAAAAGGCACAATGCCGACTTAAGTACAAGAAAACTGACTCTTCTTACCGTCTATGTTTTTAGCCATTCCTGTGACATTAGTTAGAGATTCCGATGCTTCACTTCAGGTATACTGTATATCTCTCACCTTTGTATTGACGATGAAACACAGAAATTGCATCGGAATTAAATACAAAAGGCAAAACGCCGACTTAAGTACAAGAAAAATGACTCTTCTCACTGTCTTCGTTTTGAACCATTCCTGTGACACTAGTTATGGATTTCGATGCTGCACTTAAGGTTTACTGTATCCCTCTGACCATCTAATTGATGATGAAACACAGAAATTGCATCAAAATTAAATACAAAGGGCACAATGTTGACTTAAGTACAAGATATCTAACTCTTCTTAGAGTCTGTGTTTTGAACCATTCCTGTGACATTAGTTATCGACTCCGATCCTTCACTTCAGGTTTCCTGTATCGCTCTGACCTTCTTATTGACGATGAAACACAGAAATTGCGTCGGAATTAAATACAAAAGGCACAATGCCGAATTAAGTACGAGAAAACTGACTCTTCGTACTGTCTATGTTTTGAACCATTTCTGTGACACTAGTTATAGATTCCGATGCTTCCCTTCAGGTTTACTGTATCTCTCTGCCCTTCTTATTGACGATGAAACAAAGAAATTGCATCGGAAGTAAATAGAATAGGCACAATGCCGACATAAGTACAAGATTACTGACTCTTCTTACTGCTATGTTGTGAACCATTCCTGTGACACTAGTTATAGATACCGATGCTTCACTTCAGGTTTTATGTATCCCTCCGACGTTCTTATTGACGATGAAACACAGAAATTGCATCGGAATTAAATACAAATGGCACAATGCTGATTCAAGCACAAGTAGACTGGCTCTTCTTACAGTCAATGTTATGAAGCTTTCCTGTGAGACCGGTTTCAGATTCCGATGTTTCACTTCAGGTTTACTGTATCCCTTGGACCTTCTTATTGACGATGAAACACAGAAATTGCATCGGAATTAAATACAAAACGCACAATGCCGACTTAAGTACAAGAAGACTGACTCTTCTTACTGACTATGTTTTGAACATTTCCTTTGTGAGACTAATTGTAGATTCCGATGCTTCACTATATGTTTACTGTATCCCTTGGACCTTCTTATTGACGAAGAAACACAGAAATTGCATTAGAATTAAATACAAAAGGCACAAAGCCGACTTAAGTACATGAGGACTGACTCTTCCTACTGACTATGATTTTAACAATTCCTGTGACACTAGTTACACATTACGATGTTTCACTTCAGGTTTACTGTATCTCTCTGACCTTCGTATTGACGATGAAACACAGAAAATGCATCGGAATTAATTACAAAAGGCACAATGCCGACTCAAGTAGAAGAAGACTGGTTCTTCTTACTGTCTATGATTTGAAACTTTCCTGTGAGACCGGTTTTAGATTCCGATGCTTCACTTCAGATTTACTGCATCCCTTGGACCTTCTTATTGACGACGAAACACAGAAATTGCATCGGAATTAAATAGAAAAGGCACAATGCCGACCTAAGTACAAGAAAACCGACTCTTCTTACTGTCTATGTTTTCAACCATTTCTGTGACACTAGTTACACATTACGATGTCTCACATCAGGTTTACTGTATCCCTCTGACCTTCTTATTGACGATGAAACACAGAAATTGCATCGGAATTAAATACAAAAGGCAAAATGCCGACTTGTGTACGAGAAAACTGACTCTTCTCACTGTCTTTGTTTTGAACCATTCCTGTGACACTAGTTATAGATTCCGATGCTTCACTTCAGGTTTTTTGTTTCTCTCTGCCCTTCTTATTGATGATGAAACACAGAAATTGCATCGTAATCAAATACAAAAGCACAATGCCGAACTAAGTACAAGAGAACTACTCTTCCTACTGTCTATGTTTTGACCCATTCCTGGGACACTAGTTGTAGATTCCGATGCTTCACTTCGGGTTTACTGTATCCCACTGACCTTCGTATTGACGATGAAACACAGAAACTGCATCGGAATTAAATACAAAAAGCACAATGCCGACTCAAGTACAAGAAGACTGGCTCTTCTTACTGTCTATGTTTTGAACCATTCCTGTGACACTAGTTATAGATTCCGATGCTTCACTTCAGGTTTACCGTATCCCTCTGACCTTCTTATTGACGATGAAACACAGAAATTGCATCGGAATTAAATACATAGGCACAATTGTGACTCAAGTACAGGAAGACTGACTCTTCTTACTGTCTATGTTTTGAACCATTCCTGTGACAATAGTTATAGATTCCGATGCTTCACTTCAGGTTTACTGTATCCCTTTGGACCTTCTTATTGACGACGAAACACAGAAATTGCATCGGAATTAAATACAAAAGTCACAATGTCGACTTAAGTACAAGAAGACTGACTCTTCTTACTGACTATGTTTTGAACATTTCCTGTGAGACCAGTTTTAGATTCTGATGCTTCACTATATGTTTAGTGTTTCCCTTGGACCTTCTTATTGACGATGAAACACAGAAATGGCACCGGAATTAAATACAAAAGGCACAACGCCGACTTATGTACTAGAAGACTGACTCTTCTTACTGACTATCTTTGATCATTTCCTGTGAGACCAGTTTTAGATTCCGATGCTTCACTATATGTTTACTGTATCCCCTGGACCTTCATATTGACGATGGAACACAGAAATTGCATCCCAATGAAATACAAAAGGCACAATGCTGACTTAAGTACAAGAAAACTGACTCTTCTTACTGTCTATGTTTTGAACCATTATGTGACACTAGTTATAGATTCCGATGCTTCACTTCAGGATTACTGTATCCCTCTGACCTTCTTATTGACGATGAAACACAGAAACTGCATCGGAGTTAAATACAAAAGGCACAATGCCAACTTAAGTACAAGAAAACTGACTCTTCTTACTGTCTAATTTTTGAACCATTCCTGTGACACTAGTTATAGATTCCGACGCTTCACTTCAGGTTCACTGTATCCCTCTGACCTTCTTATTGACGATGAAACACTGAAATTCCATCGGAATTAAATACAATGGCACAATGCCGACTTAAGTACAAGGAAACTGACTCTTCTTACTGTCTACGATTTGAATCATTCGTGTGACACTAGTTAGAGATTCCGATGCTTCATTTCAGGTTTACTGTATACCTTGGACCTTCTTATTGACGATGAAACACAGAAATTGCATCGGAATTAAATACAAAAGGCACAATGCCGACTTAAGTACAAGAAGACTGACTCTCCTTACTGACTATGTTTTGAACATTTCCTGTTGTACCAGTTTTAGATTCCGATGCCTCACTATATGTTTACTGTATCCCTTGGACCTTCTTACTGACTATTAAACACAGAAATTGCATCGGAAATATATACAAAAAGCACAATGCCTACTTAAGTACAAGAAGACTGACTCTTCTTACTGCCTAAATTTTGAACATTTCCTGTAAGACCAGTTTTAGATTCCGTTGCTTCACTATTTGTTTGCTGTATCCCTTGGACCTTCTTATTGACGATGAAACACAGAAATTGCATCAGAATTATATAAAAAAGGCACAATGCTGACTTAAGTACAAGAAGAGAGATTATTCCTACTGACTATGATTTCAAGATTTCCTGTGAGACCAGTTTTATATTCCGATGCTTCACTATATGTTTACTGTATCCCTTGGACCATCTTATTGACGATGGAACACAGAAATTGCATCGGAAATAAATAGAAAATCCACAATGCGGACATTAGTACAAGAAAACTGACTCTTCGTACTGCGTATGTTTTGAACCATTCCTGTGACACTAGTTATAGATTTCGATGCTTCACTTCAGGTATAGTATATCTCTCTGACCTTCTTATTGACGATGAAACACAGAAATTGCATCGGAATTAAAGACAAAAGGCACAATGCCGACTCAAGTACAAGAAGACTGGCTCTTCTTACTGTCTATGCTTTGAAACTTTCCTGTGAGACCGGTTTTAGATTCCGATGCCTCACTTCAGGTTTACTGTATCCCTTGGATCTACTTATTGACGACGAAACACAGAAATTGCATCGGAATTAAATAGAAAAGGCACAATGCCGACTTAAGTACAAGAAAACTGACTCCTCTTACTGTCTATGTTTTGAACCATTCCTGTGACACTAGTTACACATTCCGATGCTTCACGTCAGGTCTACTGTATCCCTCTGACCTTCGTATTGACGATGAAACACAGAAATTCCAGCGGAATTAAATATAAAAGGCAAAATGCCGACTTAAGGACAAGAAATCTGACTCTTCTTACTGTCTTTGTTTTGAACTATTCCTGTGACACTAGTTATAGATTCCGATGCCTCACTTCAGGTTTACTGTATCCCTCTGACCGTCTTATTGACGATGAAACACAGAAATTGCATCGGAATTAATTACATAGGCACTATGCCTACTCAATTACAAGAAGACTGGCTCTTCTTACTGTCTATGTTTTGAACCATTCCTGTGATACTAGTTATAGATTCCGATGCTTCTCTTCAGGTTTACTGTATCCCCCTGACCTTCTTATTGTCCATGAAACACAGAAATTGCATCAGAATTAAATAGGAAAGACACAATGCCGACATAAGTACAAGAGAACTGACTCTTCTTACTGTCTATGTTTTGAAGCATTCCCGTGACACTAGTTATAGATTCCGATGCTTCACTTCAGGTTTACTGTATCCCTCTGACCTTCTTATTGACGATGAAACACAGAAATTGCATCGGAATTAAATACAAAAGCACAATGCCGACTTAAGTACAAGAGAACTGACTCTTCCTACTGTCTATGTTTTGAACCATTCCTGTGACACTAGTAATAGATTCCGATGCTACACTTCAGGTTTACTGTATCCCTCTGACCTTCTTATTGAAGATGAAACACAGAAATTGCATCGGAATTAAATACAAAAGGCACAATGCCGACTTAAGTACAAGAAGACTGACTCTTCTTACTGTCTATGTTTTGAACTATTCCTGTGACACTAGTTATAGATTCCGATGCTTCACTTCAGCTTTACTGTATCCCTCTGACCTTCTGATTGACGATGAAACACAGAAATTGCATGGGAAATATATACAAAAGGCACAATGCCGAATCAAGAAGAAGAAGACTGGCTCTTCCTACTGTCTATGTTTTGAACCATTCCTGTGACACTAGTTATAGATCCCGATGCTACACTTCAGGTTTACTGTATCCCTCTGACCTTCGTATTGAAGATGAAACACAGAAATTGCATCGGAGTTAAATACAAAAGGCACAATGCCAACTTAAGTACAAGAAAACTGACTCTTTTTACTGTCTGGGTTTTGAATCATTCCTGTGACACTAGTTATAGATCCCGATGCTTCACTCCAGGTTTAGTGTATACCTCTGACATTCTTATTGAAGATGAAACACAGAAATTACATCGGAACTAACTACAAAAGGCAATATGCGGACTTAAGTACAAGGTAACTGGCTCTTCTTACTGCGTATGTTTTGAACCATTCCTGTGACACAAGTTATAGATTACGATGCTTCACTTCAGGTATACTATATCTCTCTGACCTTCTTATTGACGATGAAACACAGAAATTACATCGGAATTAAATACAAAAGGCACAAAGCCAACTCAAGTACAAGAAGACTGGTTCTTCTTACTGTCTATGTTTTGCAACTTTCCTGTGAGACCGGTTTTAGATTCCGACGCTTCACTTCAGGTTTACTGTATCCCTTGGATCTTCTTATTGACGACGAAACACAGAAATTGCATCGGAGTTAAATAGAAAAGGCACAATGCCGACTTAAGTACAACAAAAGTGACTCTTCTTACTGTCTATGCTTTGAACCATTCCTGTGTCACTAGTTACACAATCCGATGCTTCACTTCAGGTTTACTGTATCCCTCTGACCTTCATATTGACGATGAAACACAGAAATTGCATCGGAATTAAATACAAAAGGCACAATGCCGAAATAAGTACAAGAAGACTGACTCTCCTTACTGTCTATGTTTTGAACATTTCCTGTGAGACTAGTTTTAAATTCTGATGCTTCACTATATGTTTACTGTATCCCTTGGACCTTCTTATTGACGATGAAACACAGAAATTGCATCGGAATTAAATACAAAAGGCACAACGCCCACTTAAGTACAAGAAGACTGACTCTTCTTACTGACTATCTTTTAAACATTTCCTGTTGTACACGTTTTAGATTCCGATGCCTCACTATATGTTTACTGTATCCCTTGGACCTTCTTACTGACGATTAAACACAGAAATTACATCGGAATTATATACAAAAGGCACAATGCCTACTTAAGTACAAGAAGACTGACTCTTCTTACTGACAGTCTTTTGAACATTTCCTGTGAGACCAGTTTTAGATTCCGATACTTCACTATTTGTTTACTGTACCGCTTGGACCTTCTTATTGACGATGAAACACAGAAATTGCATCAGAATTAAGTACAAAAATCACAATGCTGACTTAAGTACAAGAAGACTGACTATTCCTACTGACTATGATTTCAACATTTCCTGTGAGACCAGTTTTATATTCCGATGCTTCACTATATGTTTACTGTATCCCTTGGACCTTCTTATTGACGATGGAACACAGAAATTGCATGGGAAAAAAATTGAAAATTCACAATGCGGACTTAAGTACAAGAAAACTGACTCTTCGTACTGCGTATGTTGTGAACCATTCCTGTGACACTAGCTACAATTTCCGATGCTTCACTTCAGGTTTACTGTATCCCTCTGACCTTCTTATTGACGATGAAACACAGAAATTGCATCGGAATTAAATACAAAAGGTACAATGCCGACTCAAGTACAAGAAGACTGGCTCTTCTTACTGTCTATGATGTGAAACTTTCCTGTGAGGCCAGTTTTAGATTCCGATGCTTCACTTCAGGTTTACTGTATCCCTTGGATCATCTTATTGACGACGAAACACAGAAATTGCATCGGAATTAAATATAATAGGCAAAATGCCGATATAAGTACAAGAAAACTGACTCTTCTTACTGTCTATGTTTTGAACCATTCCTGTGACACTAGTTACAAATTCCGATGCTTCACTTCAGGTTTACTGTATCCTTCTGACCTTATTGACGATGAAACACAGAAATTACAGCGGAATTAAATACAAAAGGCAAAATGCCGACTTAAGTACAAGAAATCCGACTCTTCTTACTGTCTTTGTTTTGAACCATTCCTGTGACACTAGTTATCGATTCCGATGCTTCACTTCAGGTTTACTGTATCGCTCTGACCTTCTTCTTGACGATGAAACACAGAAATTGCATCGGAATTAAATACAAAAATCACAATGCCGAATTAAGTACAAGAAAACTGACTCTTCTGACAGTCTATGTTTTGAACCATTATGTGACACTAGTTATAGATTCCGATGGTTCACTTCAGATTTACTGTATCCCTCTGACATTCTTATTGACGATGAAACACAGAAATTGCATCGGAGTTAAATACAAAAGGCACAATGCCAACTTAAGTTCAAGAAAACTGGCTCTTCTGACTGTCTATGTTTTGAACCATTATGTGACACTAGTTATAGATTCCGATGCTTCACTTCAGGTTTACTGTATCCCTCTGACATTCTTATTGACGATGAAACTCAGAAATTGCATCGGAGTTAAATACAAAAGGCACAATGCCAACTTGAGTTCAAGAAAACTGATTCTTCTTACTGTCTATGTTTTGAACCATTCCTGTGACACTAGTTGTAGATTTCGATGCTTCACTTCAGGTTTCTGAATGCCTCTGTCCTTCTTATTGACGATGAAAGAAAGAATTTGCATCGCAATTAAATACAAAAATCACAGTGCCGACTTAAGTACAAGAAGACTGACTCTTATTACTGTCTATGTTTTGAACCATTCCTGTGACACTAGTTATAGATTCCGATGCATCACTTCAGGTTTACTGTATCCCTCTGACCTTCTTATTGACGATGAAACACAGAAATTGCATCGGAGTTAAATACAAAAGGCACAATGCCAACTTAAGTACAAGAAAACTGACTCTTCTTACTGTCTAAGATTTGAACCATTCCTGTGACACTAGTTATACATTTCCATGCTTCACATCAGGATCACTGTATCAGTCTGACCTTCTTATTGACGATGAAACACAGAAATTGCATCGGAATTAAATACAAAAGGCACAACGCCGACTTAAGTACAAGAAGTCTGACTCTTCTTACTGACTATCTTTTGAACATTTCCTGTTGTACCAGTTTTAGATTCCGATGCCTCACTATATGTTTATGGTATCCCTTGGACCTTCTTACTGACGATTAAACACAGAAATTGCATCGGAATTATATACAAAAGGCACAATGCCTACTTAAGTACAAGAAGACTGACTCTGCTTACTGACTATCTTTTGAACATTTCCTGTGAGACCAGTTTTAGATTCCGATGCTTCACTATATGTTTACAGTATCACTTGGACCTTCTTATTGACGATGAAACACAGAAATTGCATCAGAATTAAATACAAAAGGAACAATGCTGACTTAAGTACAGGAAGACTGACTATTCCTACTGACTATGATTTCAACATTTCCTGTGAGACCAGTTTTATATTCTGATGCTTCACTATATGTTTACTGTATCCCTTGGACCTTCTGATTGACTATTTAACACAGAAATTGCATCGGAAATAAATAGAAAAGGAACAATGCGGACTTAAGTACAAGAAAACTGACTCTTCGTACTGCGTATGTTTTGAACCATTCCTGTGACACTAGCTATAGATTCCGATGCTTCACTTCAGGGATACTATATCTCTCTGACCTTCTTATTGACGATGAAACACAGAAATTGCATCGGAATTAAATACAAAAGGCACAATGCCGACTCAAGTACAAGAAGACTGGCTCTTCTTACTGTCTATGTTTTGAAACATTCCTGTAAGACCGGTTTTAGATTCCGATGCTTCACTTCAGGTTTACTGTATCCCTTGGATCATCTTATTGACGACGAAACACAGAAATAGCATCGGAATGAAATAGAATAGGCACAATGCCGACATAGGTACAAGAAAACTGACTCTTCTTAGTGTCTATGTTTTGAACCACTCCAGTGACACTAGTTACACATTCCGATGCTTCACTTCAGGTTTACTGTATCCCTCTGACCATCTTACTGACGATGAAACACAGAAATTGCAGCGGAATTAAATGCAAAAGGCAAAATGCCGACTTAAGTACAAGAAATCCGACTCTTCTTACTGTCTTTGCTTTGAACCATTCCTGTGACACTAGTTATAGATTTCGATGCTTCACTTCAGGTTCACTGTATCCCTCTGACCTTCTTATTGACAATGAAACACAGGAATTGCATCGGAATTAAATACAAAAGGCACAATGCCGACTTAAGTACAAGAAATCTGACTCTTCTTACTGTCTATGTTTTGAACCATTCCTGTGACACTAGTTATCGATTGCGACGCTTCACTTCAGGTTTACTGTATCGCTCTGACCTTCTTCTTGACGATGAAACACAGAAATTGCATCGGAATTAAATACAAAAGGCACACTGCCGAATTAAGTACAAGAAAACTGACTCTACTTACTGTCTATGTTTTGAACCAATCCTGTGACACTAGTTATAGATTCCGATGCTTCACTTCAGGTTTGCTGCATCCCTCTGACCTTCTTATTGACGATGAAACACAGAAATTGCATCGGAATTAAATACAAAAGGCACAATGCCGACTCAAGAACAAGAAGACTAGCTCTTAGTACTGTCTATGTTTTGAACCATTCCTGTGCCACTAGTTATAGATTCCGATGCTTCAATTCAGGTTTACTGTATCCCTCTGACCGTCGTATTGACGATGAAACACAGAAATTGCATCGGAATTAATTACATAGGCACAATGCCGACTCAAGTACAAGAAGAATGGCTCTTCTCACTGTCTATGTTTTGAACCAATCCTGTGACACTAGTTATAGATTCCGATGCTTCTCTTCAGGTTTACTGTATCCCTCTGACCTTCTTATTGACGATGAAACATAGAAATTGCATCAGAATTAAATAGAAAAGACACAATGCCGACTTATCTACAAGAGAACTGACTATTCTTAGAGTCTATGTTTTGAAGCATTCCCGTGACACTAGTTATAGATTCCGATGCTTTACTTCAGGTTTACTGTATCCCTCTGACCTTCTTATTGACGATGAAACACAGAAATTGCATCGGAATTAAATACAAAAGCACAAAGCCGACTTCAGTACAAGAGAACTGACTCTTCCTACTGTCTATGTTTTGAACCATTCCTGTGACACTAGTAATAGATTCCGATGCTACACTTCATGTTTACTGTATCCCTCAGTTCTTCTTATTGAAGATGAAACACAGAAATTACATCGGAATTAAATACAAAAGGCACAATGCCGTCTTAAGTACAAGAAAACTGACCCTTCTTACTGTCTATGTTTTGAACTATTCCTGTGACACTAGTTATAGATTCCGATGCTTCACTTCAGCTTTACTGTATCCCTCTGACCTTATTATTGACGATGAAACACAGAAATTGCATCGGAATTAAATACAAGAAGGCACAATGCCGAATCAAGAACAAGAAGACTGGCTCTTCGTACTGTCTATGTTTTGAACCATTCCTGTGACACTAGTTATAGATCCCGATGCTTCACTTCAGGTTTACTGTATCCCTCTGACCTTCTTATTGACGATGAAACACAGAAATTTCATCGGAATTAAATACAAAAGGCACAATGCTGACTTAAGTACAAGATAACTGACTCTTCTTACGGTCTATGTATTGAAGCATTCCCGTGACACTAGTTATAGATTCCGATGCTTCACTTCTGGTTTACTGTATCCCTCTGACCTTATTGACGATGAAAGACAGAAATAGCATCGGAATTACAAAAGGCACAATGCCGACTCAAGTACAAGAAGACTAACTCTTCTTACTGTCTATGTTTTGAACCATACCTGTGACACTAGTTATAGATTCCGATGCTTCACTTCATGTTGACTGTATCCCTCTGACCTTCTTATTGACGATGAAACACAGAAATTTCATCGGAATTAAATACAAAAGGCACAATGCTGACTTAAGTACAAGATAACTGACTCTTCTTACTGTCTATGTTTTGAACCCTTTATGTGACACTAGTTATAGATTCCGATGCTTCACTTCAGGCTTACTGTGTCTCTCTGACCTTCGTATTGACGATGCAACACAGAAATTGCATCGAAATGAAATACAAAATGCACAATGCCGTTTTAAGTACAAGAAAACTGACTCTTCTTAATTTCTAAGTTTTTAACCATTCCTGTGACACTAGTTATAGATTCCGATGCTTCACTTCAGGTTCACTGTTTCCCTCTGACCTTCTTATTGACGATGAAACACTGAAATTCCATCGAAATAAAATACAAAAGGCACAGTGCCGACTTAAGTACAATAAAACTAACTCTTCTTACTGTCAATGATTTGAACCATTCCTGTGACACTAGTTATAGAGTCCGATGCTTCACTTCAGGTTTACTGTATGCCTCCGACCTTCTTATTGACGATGAAACACAGAATTTCCATCGGAATTAAATACAAAAGGCACAATGCCGACTTAAGTACAAGAAAGCTGACCCTTCTTACTGTCTATGTTTTGAACCATTCCTGTGACACTACTTATTGATTCCGATGCTTCACCTCAGGTTTACTGTATCCCTCTGACCTTCTTATTGACGATAAAACACAGAAATTGCATCGGAATTAAATACAATAGGCACAATGCTGATTTAAATACAAGAAAACTGACTCTTCTTACTGTCTATGTTTTGAACCATTCATGTGACACTAATTATAGATTCCGATGCTTCACTTCAGGTTTACTGTATCCCTCTGACCTTCTTATTGACGATGAAACACAGAAATTGCATCGGAATTAAATACAAATGGCACAATGCCGACTTAAGTACAAGAAAACTGACTCTTCTTACTGTCTATGTTTTGAACCATTCCTGTGACACTAGTTATAGATTCCGATGCTTCACTTCAGGTTTACTGTATGCCTCTGACCTTCTTATTGACGATGAAACACAGAAATTGCATCGGAATTAAATACAAAAGGCACAATGCCGATTTAAGCACAAGAAAACTGACTCTTCTTACTGTCTATGTTTTGAACCATTCCTGTGACACTAGTTATAGATTCCGATGCTTCACTTCAGGTTTACTGTATCCCTCTGACCTTCTTATTGACGATGAAACACAGAAATTTCATCGGAATTAAATACAAAAGGCACAATGCCAACTTAAGTACAAGATAAGAGACTCTTTTTACTGTCTATCTTTTGAACCATTCATGTGACACTCGTTATAGATTCAGATGCTTTTCTTCAGGTTTACTGTTTCCCTCTGACTTTCTTATTGACGATGAAACACAGAAATTGCTTCGAAATTAAATACAAAATGCACAATGCCGACTTAAGAACAAGTTAACTGTCTCTTCTTCCTGTCTATGTTTTGAACCATTCCTGTGACACGAATTATAGATTCCGATGCTTCACTTCAGGTTTACTGTATCCCTCTGACCTTCTTATGGACGATGAAACACAGAAATTGCATCGGAAGTAAATACAAATGGCACAATGCCGACTTAAGTACAAGAAAACTGACTCTTCTTACTGTCTATGTTTTGAACCATTCCTGTGACACTAGATATAGATTCCGATGCTTCACTTCAGGTTCACTGTATCCCTCTGACCTTCTTATTGACGGTGAAACACTGAAATTGCATCGGAATTAAATACAAAAGGCACAGAGCCGACTTAAGTACAAGAACACTGACTCTTCTTACTGTCTATGTTTTGAACCATTCCTGTGACACTAGTTATAGATTCCGATGCTTCACTTCAGGTTCACTGTATGCCTCTGACCTTCTTATTGACGATGAAACACAGAAATTGCATCGGAATTAAATACAAAAGGCACAATGCCGACTTAAGTACAAGAAAACTGACTCTTCTTACTGTCTATGTTTTGAACCATTCCTGTGACACTAGTTATAGATTCCGATGCTTCACTTCAGGTTTACTGTATCCCTCTGACCTTCTTATTGACGATGAAACACAGAAATTTCATCGGAATTAAATACAAAAGGCACAATGCCAACTTAAGTACAAGATAAGAGACTCTTTTTACTGTCTATCTTTTGAACCATTCATGTGACACTCGTTATAGATTCAGATGCTTTTCTTCAGGTTTACTGTATCCCTCTGACTTTCTTATTGACGATGAAACACAGAAATTGCTTCGAAATTAAATACAAAATGCACAATGCCGACTTAAGAACAAGTTAACTGTCTCTTCTTCCTGTCTATGTTTTAAACCATTCCTGTGACACGAGTTATAGATTCCGATGCTTCACTTCAGGTTTACTGTATCTCTCTGACCATCTTATTGACGATGAAACACAGAAATTGCATCGGAATTAAATATAAAAGGCACAATGCCGACTTAAGTACAAGAAAAACTGACTCTTCTTACTGTCTATGTTTTCGACCATTCCTGTGACACTAGTTATAGATTCCGACGCTTTACTTCAGCTTTACTGTATCCCTCTGACCTTCTTATTCACGATGAAACACAGAAATTGCATCGGAATTAAAAACAAAAGGCACAATGCCGACTTAAGTACAAGAAAACTAACTCTTCTTACTGTCTATGCTTTGAACCATTCCTGTGACACTAGTTATAGATTCCGATGCTTCACTTCTGGTTCACTGTATCCCTCTGACCTTCTTATTGACGATGAAACACTGAAATTGCATCGGAATTAAATACAAAAGGCACAAAGCCGACTTAAGTATAAGAAAACTGACTCTTCTTACTGTCTACGCTTTGAACCATTCCTGTGACACTAGTTATAGATTCCGATGCTTCACTTCAGGTTTACTGTATGCCTCTGACCTTCTTATTGACGATGAAACACAGAAAATACATCGGAATTAAATACGAAAGGCACAATGCCGACTTAAGTACAAGAAAACTGACTCTTCTTACTGTCTACGTTTTGAACCATTCATGTGACACTAGTTATGGATTCCGATGCTTCACTGCAGGTTTACTGTATCGCTCTGACCTTCTAATTGACGATGAAACACAGAAATTGCATCGGAATTAAATACAAAAGGCACAATGCCGACTTAAGTACAAGAAAACTGACTCTTCTTACTGTCTATGATTTGAACCATTCATGTGACACTAGTTACAGATTCCATTGCTCACTGCATTTTTACTGTATCCCTCTGACCTTCTTATTGACGATGAAACCCTGAAATTGAATCGGAATTAAATACAAAAGGCACAAAGCCGACATAAGTATAAGAAAACTGACTGTTCTTACTGTCTATGTTTTGAACAATTCCTGTGACACTAGTTATAGATTCCGATGCTTCAGTTCAGGTTTACTGTATGCCTCTGACCTTCTTATTGACGATGAAACACAGAAATTGCATTGGAATTATATACAAAAGGCACAATGCCGACTTAAGTACAAGAAAACTGACTCTTCTTACTGTCTATGATTTGAACAATTCCTGTGACACTAGTTATAGATTCCGATGCTTCTCTTCAGGTTTACTGTATCCCTCTGACCTTCTTATTGACGATGAAACACAGACATTGCATCGGAATTAAATACGAAATTCACAATGCCGACTTAAGTACAAGAAAACTGACTCTTCTTACTGTCTATGCTTTGAACCATTCCTGTGACACTAGATATAGATGCCGATGCTTCACTTCAGGTTCACTGTATCCCTCTGACCTTCTTATTGACGATGAAACCCTGAAATTGAATCGGAATTTAATACAAAAGGCACAAAGCCGACATAAGTATAAGAAAACTGACTCTTCTTACTGTCTATGTTTTGAACAATTCCTGTGACACTAGTTATAGATTCCGATGCTTCAGTTCAGGTTTACTCTATGCCTCTGACCTTCTTATTGACGATGAAACACAGAAATTGCATCGGAATTAAATACAAAAGGCACAATGCCGACTTAAGTACAAGAAGACTGACTCTCCTTACTGTCTATGTTTTGAACATTTCCTGTGAGACTAGTTTTAGATTCTGATGCTTCACTATATGTTTACTGTATCCCTTGGACCTTCTTATTGACGATGAAACACAGAAATTGCATCGGAATTACATACAAAAGGCACAACGCCGACTTAAGTACAAGAAGACTGACTCTTCTTACTGACTATCTTTTAAACATTTCCTGTTGTACCAGTTTTAGATTCCGATGCCTCACTATATGTTTACTGTATCCCTTGGACCTTCTTACTGACGATTAAACACAGAAGTTGCATCGGAATTATATACAAAAGGCACAATGCCTAGTTAAGTACAAGAAGACTGACTCTTCTTACTGACTGTCTTTTGAACATTTCCTGTGAGACCAGTTTTAGATTCCGAAACATCACTATATGTTTACTGTACCCCTTGGACCTTCTTATTGACGATGAAACACAGAAATTGCATCAGAATTAAGTACAAAAGGCACAATGCTGACTTAAGTACAAGAAGACTGACTATTCCTACAGACTATGATTTCAACATTTCCTGTGAGACCAGTTTTATATTCCGATGCTTCACTATATGTTTACTGTACCCCTTGGACCTTCTTATTGACGATGGAACACAGAAATTGCAAGGGAAATAAATAGAAAAGGCACAATGCGGACTTAAGTACAAGAAAACTGCCTCTTCGTACTGCGTATGTTGTGAACCAATCCTGTGACACTAGTTATAGATTTCGATGCTTCACTTCAGGTATACTATATCTCTCTGTCCTTCTTATTGACGATGAAACACAGAAATGGCATCGGCATTAAATACAAAATTCACAATGCCGACTCAAGTACAAGAAGACTGGCTCTTCTTACTGTCTATGATTTGAAACTTTCCTGTGAGACCAGTTTTAGATTCCGATGCTTCACTTCAGCTTTACTGTATCCCTTGGATCTTCTTTTTGACGACGAAACACAGAAATTGCATCGTAATTAAATAGACTAGGCAAAATGCCGACATAAGTACAAGAAAACTGACTCTTCTTACTGTCTATGTTATGAACCATTCCTGTGACACTAGTTACAAATTCCGATGCTTCACATCAGGTTTACTGTATCCCTCTGACCTTCTTATTGACGATGAAACATAGAAATTGCAGCGGAATTAAATACAAAAATCAAAATGCCGACTTAAGTACAAGAAATCCGACTCTTCTTACTGTCTTTCTTTTGAACCATCCCTGTCACACTAGTTATCGATTCCGATGCTTCACTTCAGGTTTACTGTATCGCTCTGACCTTCTTCTTGACGATGAAACACAGAAATTGCGTCGGAATTAAATACAAAAGGCACAATGCCGAATTAAGTACAAGAAAACTGACTCTTCTTACAGTCTATGTTTGAACCATTATGTGACACTAGTTATAGATTCCGATGCTTCACTTCAGGTTTACTGTATCCCTCTGACCTTCTTATTGACAATAAAACACAGAAATTGCATCGGAGTTAAATACAAAAGGCACAATGCCTACTCAAGTACAAGAAGAGTGGCTCTTCTTACTGTCTATGTTTTGAAACTTTCCTCTAAGACCGGTTTTAGATTCCGATGCTTCACTTCAGGTTTACTGTATCCCTCTGACCATCTTACTGACGATGAAACACAGAAATTGCAGCGGAATTAAATGCAAAAGGCAAAATGCCGACTTAAGTACAAGAAATCCGACTCTTCTTACTGTCTTTGTTTTGAACCATTCCTGTGACACTAGTTATAGATTTCGATGCTTCACTTCAGGTTCACTGTATCCCTCTGACCTTCTTATTGACAATGAAACACAGAAATTGCATCGGAAGTAAATACGAAAGGCACAATGCCGACTTAAGTACAAGAAATCTAACTCTTCTTACTGTCTATGTTTTGAACCATTCCTGTGACACTAGTTATCGTTTCCGACGCTTCACTTCAGGTTTACTGTATCGCTCTGACCTTCTTCTTGACGATGAAACACAGAAATTGCATCGGAATTAAATACAAAAGGCACACTGCCGAATTAAGTACAAGAAAACTGACTCTTCTTACTGTCTATATTTTGAACCAATCCTGTGACACTAGTTACAGATTCCGATGCTTCACTTCAGGTTTACTGCATCCCTCTGACCTTCTTATTGACGGTGAAGCACAGAAATTGCATCGGAATTAAATACAAAAGGCACAATGCCGACTTAAGTACAAGAAGACTGACTCTTCTTACTGTCTATGTTTTGAACCATTCCTGTGACACTAGATATAGATTCCGATGCTTCACTTCAGATTCACTGTATCCCTCTGACCTTCTTATTGACGGTGAAACACTGAAATTGCATCGGAATTAAATACAAAATGCGCAATGCCGACTTAAGTACAAGAAAACTGACTCTTCTTAATTTCTATGTTTTGAACCATTCCTGTGACACTAGTTATAGATTCCGATGCTTCACTTCAGGTTCACTGTTTCCCTCTGACCTTCTTATTGACGATGAAACACTGAAATTAAATCGAAATAAAATACAAAAGGCACAGTGCCGACTTAAGTACAAGAAAACTAACTCTTCTTACTGTCTATGATTTGAACCATTCCTGTGACACTAGTTATAGATTCCGATGCTTCACTTCAGGTTTACTGTATGCCTCCGACCTTCTAATTGACGATGAAACACAGAATTTCCATCGGAATTAAATACAAAAGGCACAATGCCGACTTAAAAACAAGAAAGCTGACCCATCTTACTGTCTATGTTTTAAACCATTCCTGTGACACTACTTATTGATTCCGATGCTTCACCTCAGGTTTACTGTATCCCTCTGACCTTCTTATTGACGATAAAACACAGAAATTGCATCGGAATTAAAAAAAAAAGGCACAATGCCGACTTAAGTACAAGAAAACTGACTCTTCTTACTGTCTATGTTTTGAACCATTCCTGTGACGATAGTTATAGATTCCGATGCTTCACTTCAGGTTTACTGTATCCCTCTGACCTTCTTATTGACGGTGAAACACTGAAATTGCATCGGAATTAAATACAAAAGGCACAGAGCCATCTTAAGTACAAGAACACTGACTCTTCTTACTGTCTATGTTTTGAACCATTCCTGTGACACTAGTTATAGATTCCGATGCTTCACTTCACGTTTACTGTATCCCTCTGACCATCTTATTGACGTTGAAACACAGAAATTGCGTCGGAATTAAATATAAAAGGCACAATGCCGACTTAAGTACAAGGAAAACTGACTCTTCTCACTGCCTATGTTTTTAACCATTCCTGTGACACTAGTTATAGATTCCGACGCTTCACTTCAGCTTTACTGTATCCCTCTGACCTTCTTATTCACGATGAAACACAGAAATTGCATCGGAATTAAAAAGAAAAGACACAATGCCGACTTAAGTACAGGAAAACTAACTCTTCTTACTGTCTATGCTTTGAACCATTCCTGTGACACTAGTTATAGATTCCGATGCTTCACTTCAGGTTCACTGTATACCTCTGACCTTCTTATTGACGATGAAACACTGAAATTGCATCGGAATTAAATACAAAAGGCACAAAGCCGACTTAAATATAAGAAAACTGACTCTTCTTACTGTCTATGATTTGAACCATTCCTCTGACACTATTTATAGATTCCGATGCTTCACTTCAGGTTTACTGTATGCCTCTGACCTTCTTATTGACGATGAAACACAGAAATTGCATCGGAATTAAATACGAAAGGCACAATGCCGACTTAAGTACAAGAAAACTGACTCTTCTTACTGTCTATTCTTTGAACCATATTTGTAACACGAGTTATAGATTCCGATGCTTCACTTCAGGTTTACTGTATCCCTCTGACCTTCTTATTGACGATGAAACACAGAGATTGCATCGGAATTAAAACCAAAAGGCACAATGCCGACTTAAGTACAAGAAAACTGACTCTTCTTAATGTCTATTTTTTGAACCATTCATGTGACACTAGTTATGGATTCCGATGCTTCACTGCAGGTTTACTGTATCGCTCTGACCTTCTAATTGACGATGAAACACAGAAATTGCATCGGAATTAAATACAAAAGGCACAATGCCGACTTAAGTACAAGAAAACTGACTCTTCTTACTGTCTATGTTTTGAACCATTCATGTGACACTAGTTACAGATTCCGATACTTCACTGCAGGTTTACTGTATCCCTCTGACTTTCTTATTGACGATGGAAGACAGAAATTGCATTGGAATTATATACAAAAGGCACAATGCCGACTTAAGTACAAGAAAACTGACTCTTCTTACTGTCTATGATTTGAACAATTTCTCTGACACTAGTTATAGATTCCGATGCTTCACTTCAGGTTTACTGTATCCCTCTGACCTTCTTATTGACGATGAAACACAGAAATTGCATCGGAATTAAATACGAAGGCACAATGCCGACTTAAGTACGAGAAAACTGACTCTTCTTACTGTCTATGCTTTGAACCATTCCTGTGACACTAGTTATAGATTCCGATGCTTCACTTCAGGTTCACTGTATCCCTCTGACCTTCTTATTGACGATGAAACCCTGAAATTGCATCGGAATTAAATACAAAAGGCACAAAGCCAACATAAGTATATTAAATCTGACTCTTCTTACTGTCTATGTTTTGAACAATTCCTGTGACACTAGTTATAGATTCCGATGCTTCAGTTCAGGTTTACTGTATGCCTCTGACCTTCTTATTGACGATGAAACACAGAAATTGCATCGGAATTAAATACAAAAGGCACAATGCCAACTTAAGTACAAGAAAACAGACTCTTCTTACTGTCTATACTTTGAACCATTCCTGTGACACTAGTTATAGATTCCGATGCTTCACTTCAGGTTTACTGTATCCCTCTGACCTTCTTATTGACGATGAAAGATAGAAATAGCATCGGAATTAAATACAAAAGGCACAATGCCGACTCAAGTACAAGAAGACTGGCTCTTCTTACTGTCTATGTTTTGAACCATACCTGTGACACTAGTTATAGATTCCGATGCTTCACTTCAGGTTTACTGTATCCCTCTGACCTTCTTATTGACGATGAAACACAGAAATTGAATCAGAATTAAATAGAAAAGGCACAATGCTGACTTAAGTACTAGAAAACTAACTTATCCTACTGTCTATGTTTTGAACCTTTCCTGTGAGACCAGTTTTAGGGTCCGATGCTCACACTTCAGGTTTACTGTATCCCTTGGAATTTCTTATTGACGATGTAACACAGAAATTGCATCGGAATGAAATACAAAAGGCACAATGCCGACTTAAGTACAAGAAGACTGACTCTCCTTACTGTCTATGTTTTGAACATTTCCTGTGAGACTAGTTTTGGATTCTGATGCTTCATTATATGTTTACTGTATCCCTTGCACCTTCCTATTGACGATTAAACACAGAAATTGCATCGGAATTATATACAAAAGGCACAATGCCTACTTAAGAACAAGAAAACTGACTCTTCTTACTGTCTATTCTTTGAACCATTCCTGTGACACTAGTTATAGATTCCGATGCTTCAC
The DNA here is from genome assembly GCF_021461395.2 of Schistocerca americana. Taxonomy (NCBI): domain Eukaryota; kingdom Metazoa; phylum Arthropoda; class Insecta; order Orthoptera; family Acrididae; genus Schistocerca; species Schistocerca americana. The sequence continues at coordinate 22,709,909 of NC_060130.1, forward strand.
TTCAGGTTTACTGTATGCCTCTGACCTTCTTATTGATGATGAAACACAGAAATTGCATCGGAATTAAATACGAAAGGCACAATGCCGACTTAAGTACAAGAAAACTGACTCTTCTTACTGTCTATGTTTTGAACCATTTTTGTGACACGAGTTATAGATTCCGATGCTTCACTTCAGGTTTACTGTATCCCTCTGACCTTCTTATTGACGATGAAACACAGAAATTGCATCGGAATTAAATACAAAAGGCACAATGCCGACTTAAGTATAAGAAAACTGACTCTTCTTACTGTCTATGTTTTGAACCATTCATGTGACACTAGTTACAGATTCCGATGCTTCAATGCAGGTTTACTGTATCCCTCTGACCTTCTTATTGACGATGAAACACAGAAATTGCATTGGAATTATATACAAAACGCACAATGCCGACTTAAGTACAAGAAAACTGACTCTTCTTACTGTCTATGTTTGAACCATTCCTGTGACACTAGTTATAGATTCCGATGCTACACTTCTGGTTTACTGTATCCCTCTGACCTCCTTATTGACGATGAAACACAGAAATTGCATCGGAATTAAATACGAAGGCACAATGCCGACTTAAGTACGAAACTGACTCTTCTTACTGTCTATGCTTTGAACCATTCCTGTGACACTAGTTATAGATTCCGATGCTTCACTTCAGGTTCACTGTTTCCCTCTGATCTTCTTATTGACGATGAAACACTGAAATTCCATCGAACTAAAATACAAAAGGCACAGTGCCGACTTAAGTACAATAAAACTAACTCTTCTTACTGTCTATGATTTGAACCATTCCTGTGACACTAGTTATAGATTCCGATGCTTCACTTCAGGTTTACTGTATGCCTCCAACCTTCTTATTGACGATGAAACACAGAATTTCCATCGGAATTAAATACAAAAGGCACAATGCCGACTTAAGTACAAGAAAGCTGACCCTTCTTACTGTCTATGTTTTGAACCATTCCTGTGGCACTACTTATTGATTCCGATGCTTCACCTCAGGTTTACTGTATCCCTCTGACCTTCTTATTGACGGTAAAACAGAGAAATTGCATCGGAGTTAAATACAATAGGCACAATGCTGATTTAAATACAAGAAAACTGACTCTTCTTACTGTCTATGTTTTGAACCATTCATGTGACACTAATTATAGATTCCGATGCTTCACTTCAGGTTTACTGTATCCCTCTGACCTTCTTATTGACGATGAAACACAGAAATTGCATCGGAATTTTATACAAAAGGCACAATGCCTACTTAAGTACAAGAGGACTGACTCTTCTTACTGACTGTCTTTTGAACATTTCCTGTGAGACCAGTTTTAGATTCCGATACTTCACTATGTTTACTGCATCCCTTGGACCTTCTTATTGACGATGAAACACAGAAATTGCATCAGAATTAAGTACAAAAGGCACAATGCTGACTTAAGTACAAGAAGACTGACTATTCCTACTGACTATGATTTCAACATTTCCTGTGAGACCAGTTTTATATTCCGATGCTTCACTATATGTTTACTGTATCCCTTGGACCTTCTTATTGACGATGGAACACAGAAATTGCATGGGAAATAAATAGAAAAGGCACAATGCGGACTTAAGTACAAGAAAACTGACTCTTCGTAATGCGTATGTTGTGAACCATTCCTGTGAAACTAGTTATATATTCCAATGCTTCACTTCAGGTATACTATATCTCTCTGACCTTCTTATTGACGATGAAACACAGAAATTGCATCGGAATTAAATATAAAATGCACAATGCCGACTTAAGCACAAGAAAAACTGACTCTTCTTACTGTCTATGTTTTCAACCATTGCTGTGACACTAGTTATAGATTCCGACGCTTCACTTCAGCTTTACTGTATCCCTCTGACTTTCTTATTCACGATGAAACACAGATATTGCATCGGAATTAAAAACAAAAGGCACAATGCCGACTTAAGTATAAGAAAACTAACTCTTCTTACTGTCTATGCTTTGAACCATTCCTGTGACACTAGCTATAGATTCCGATGCTTCACTTCAGGTTAACTTATCCCTCTGACCTTCTTATTGACGATGAAACACTGACATTGCATCGGCATTAAATACAAAAGGCACAAAGCCGACTTAAGTATAAGAAAACTGACTCTTCTTACTGTCTATGCTTTGAACCATTCCTGTGACACTAGTTATAGATTCCGATGCTTCACTTCAGGTTTACTGTATGCCTCTGACCTTCTTATTGACGATGAAACACAGAAATTGCATCGGAATTAAATACGAAAGGCACAATGCCGACTTAAGTACAAGAAAACTGACTCTTCTTACTGTCTATGTTTTGAACCATTCTTGTGACACGAGTTATAGATTCCGATGCTTCACTTCAGGTTTACTGTATCCCTCTGACCTTCTTATTGACGATGAAACACAGAAATTGCATCGGAATTAAAACCAAAAGGCACAATGCCGACTTAAGTACAAGAAAACTGACTCTTCTTACTGTCTATGTTTTCAACCATTCATGTGACACTAGTTATGGATTCCGATGCTTCACTGCAGGTTTACTGTATCTCTCTGACCTTCTAATTGACGATGAAACACAGATATTGCATCGGAATTAAATACAAAATGCACAATGCCGACTGAAGTACAAGAAAACTGACTCTTCTTAATTTCTACGTTTTGAACCATTCCTGTGACACTAGTTACAGATTCCGATGCTTCACTGCAGGTTTACTGTATCCCCCTGACCTTCTTATTGACGATGAAACACAGAAATTGCATTGGAATTATATACAAAAGGCACAATGCCGACTTAAGTACAAGAATACTGACTCTTCTTACTGTCTATGATTTGAACAATTCCTGTGACACAAGTTATTGATTCCGATGCTTCACTTCAGGTTTACTGTATACCTCTGACCTTCTTATTGACGATGAAACACAGAAATTGCATCGGAATTAAATACGAAAGGCACAATGCCGACATAAGTACAAGAAAACTGACTCTTCTTACTGTCTATGTTTGAACCATTCCTGTGACACTAGTTATAGATTCCGATGCTTCACTTCTGGTTTACTGTATCCCTCTGACCTTCTTATTGACGATGAAAGGCAGAAATAGCATCGGAATTAAATACAAAAGGCACAATGCCGACTCAAGTACAAGATGACTGGCTCTTCTTACTGTCTATGTTTTGAACCATACCTGTGACACTAGTTATAGATTCCGATGCTTCACTTCAGGTTTACTGTATCCCTCTGACCTTCTTATTGACGATGAAACACAGAAATTGCATCGGAATGAAATACAAAAGGCACAATGCTGACTTAAGTACAAGATAACTGACTCTTCTTACTGTCTATGTTTTGAACCCTTCATGTGACACTAGTTATAGATTCCGATGCTTCACTTCGGGTTTACTTTATCCCTTTGACCTTCGTATTGACAATGAAACACAGAAATTGCATCGGAATTAAATACAAAATGCACAATGCCGACTTAAGTACAAGAAAACTGACTCTTCTTAATTTCTATGTTTTGAACCATTCCTGTGACAGTAGTTATAGATTCAGATGCTTCACTTCTGGTTCACTGTTTCCCTCTGATCTTCTTATTGACGATGAAACACTGAAATTCCATCGAAATAAAATACAAAAGGCACAGGGCCGACTTAAGTACAATAAAACTAACTCTTCTTACTGTCTATGATTTGAACCATTCCTGTGACACTAGTTATAGATTCCGATGCTTCACTTCAGGTTTACTGTATGCCTCCGACCTTCTTATTGACGATGAAACACAGAATTTACATCGGAATTAAATACAAAAGGCACAATGCCGACTTAAGTACAAGAAAGCTGACCCTTCTTACTGTCTATGTTTTGAACCATTCCTGTGGCACTACTTATTGATTCCGATGCTTTACCTCAGGTTTACTGTATCCCTCTGACCTTCGTATTGACGATAAAACACAGAAATTGCATCGGAATTAAATACAAAAGGCACAATGCCGACTTAAGTACAAGAAAACTGACTCTTCTTATCGTCTAAGATTTGACCCATTCCTGTGACACTAGTTATAGATTCCGATGATTCACTTCAGGTTTACTGTATCCCTCGGACCTTCTTATTGACGATGAAACACAGAAATGGCATCGGAATTAAATAGAAAATTCACAATGCCGACTTAAGTACAAGAAAACTGACTCTTCTTACTGTCAATGCTTTGAACCATTCCTGTGACACTAGTTGTAGATTCCGATGCATCACTTCTGGTTTACTGTATCCCTCTGACCTTCTTATTGACGATGACACTCAGAAATTTCATCGGAATTAAATACAAAAGGCACAATTCCGACTTAAGTACAAGAAAACTGACTCTTTTTACTGTCTAGGTTTTGAACCATTCCTTCGACACTAGTTATAGATTCCGATGCTTCACCTCAGGTTTACTGTATCCCTCTGAACTTCTAATTGACGATGAAACACAGAAATTACATCGGAATTATATAGAAAAGGAACAATGCCGACTTAGGTACAAGAAAACTGACTCTTCTTACTGTCTATGTTTTGAACCATTCCTGTGACACTAGTCATAGATTCCGATGCTTCACTTCAGGTTTACTGTATCCCTCTGACCTCCTTATTGACGATAAAACACAGAAACTGCATCGGAATTAAATACAAAAATACAATGCCGACTTAAGTACAAGAAAACTGACTCTTCTTACTGTCTATGTTTTGAACCATTGCTGTGACACTAGTTATTGATTCCGATGCTTCACTTCAGGTTTACTGTATCCCTCTGTCCTTCTTATTGACGATAAAACACAGAAACTGCATCGGAATTAAATACAAAAGGCACAATGCCGACTTAAGTACAAGAAAACTGACTCTTCTTACTGTCTATGTTTGGAACCATTCCTGTGACACTAGGTATAGATTCCGATGCTTCACCTCAGGCTCAAATGGCTCTGAGAACTATGGGACTCAACTGCTGTGGTCATCAGTCAGCTAGAACTTAGAACTACTTAAACCTAACTTACCTGAGGACGTCACACACATCCATGCCCGAGGCAGGATTCGAACCAGCAACCGTAGCGGTCGCACGGTTCCGGACAGCGCGCCTACAACCACGAGAGCTTCACTTCAGGTTTACTGTATCCCTCTGACCTTCTTATTGACGATGAAACGCTGAAATCGCTTCGGAATGAAATACAAAAAGCACAATGCCGACTTGAGTACACAAAAATGACTCTTCTTACTGACTATGTTTTGAACCATTCATGTGACACTAGTTATAGATTCCGATGCTTTACTCCAGGTTTACTGTATCCCTCTGACCTTCTTATTGACGATGAAACACAGAAATTGCTTCGGAATTAAATACAAAAGGCACAATGCCGACAAAAGTACAAGAAAACTGACTCTTCTTACTGTCTATGTTTTGAACCATTGCTGTGACACTAGTTATTGATTCCGATGCTTCACTTCAGGTTTACTGTATCCCTCTGAACTTCTAATTGACGATGAAACACAGAAATTACATCGGAATTATATAGAAAAGGAACAATGCCGACTTAGGTACAAAGAAACTGACTCTTCTTACTGTCTGTGTTTTGAACCATTCCTGTGACACTAGTCATAGATTCCGATGCTTCACTTCAGGTATACTGTATCCCTCTGACCTTCTTATTGACGATGTAACACAGAAATTGCATCGGAATGAAATACAAAAGGCACAATGCCGACTTAAGTACAAGAAGACTGACTCTCCTTACTGTCTATGTTTTGAACATTTCCTGTGAGACTAGTTTTGGATTCTGATGCTTCACTATATGTTTACTGTATCCCTTGCACCTTCCTATTGACGATTAAACACAGAAATTGCATCGGAATTATATACAAAAGGCACAATGCCTACTTAAGAACAAGAAAACTGACTCTTCTTACTGTCTATTCTTTGAACCATTCCTGTGACACTAGTTATAGATTCCGATGCTTCACTTCAGGTTTACTGTATGCCTCTGACCTTCTTATTGATGATGAAACACAGAAATTGCATCGGAATTAAATACGAAAGGCACAATGCCGACTTAAGTACAAGAAAACTGACTCTTCTTACTGTCTATGTTTTGAACCATTTTTGTGACACGAGTTATAGATTCCGATGCTTCACTTCAGGTTTACTGTATCCCTCTGACCTTCTTATTGACGATGAAACACAGAAATTGCATCGGAATTAAATACAAAAGGCACAATGCCGACTTAAGTATAAGAAAACTGACTCTTCTTACTGTCTATGTTTTGAACCATTCATGTGACACTAGTTACAGATTCCGATGCTTCAATGCAGGTTTACTGTATCCCTCTGACCTTCCTATTGACGATGAAACACAGAAATTGCATTGGAATTATATACAAAACGCACAATGCCGACTTAAGTACAAGAAAACTGACTCTTCTTACTGTCTATGTTTGAACCATTCCTGTGACACTAGTTATAGATTCCGATGCTACACTTCTGGTTTACTGTATCCCTCTGACCTCCTTATTGACGATGAAACACAGAAATTGCATCGGAATTAAATACGAAGGCACAATGCCGACTTAAGTACGAAACTGACTCTTCTTACTGTCTATGCTTTGAACCATTCCTGTGACACTAGTTATAGATTCCGATGCTTCACTTCAGGTTCACTGTTTCCCTCTGATCTTCTTATTGACGATGAAACACTGAAATTCCATCGAACTAAAATACAAAAGGCACAGTGCCGACTTAAGTACAATAAAACTAACTCTTCTTACTGTCTATGATTTGAACCATTCCTGTGACACTAGTTATAGATTCCGATGCTTCACTTCAGGTTTACTGTATGCCTCCAACCTTCTTATTGACGATGAAACACAGAATTTCCATCGGAATTAAATACAAAAGGCACAATGCCGACTTAAGTACAAGAAAGCTGACCCTTCTTACTGTCTATGTTTTGAACCATTCCTGTGGCACTACTTATTGATTCCGATGCTTCATCTCAGGTTTACTGTATCCCTCTGACCTTCTTATTGACGATAAAACAGAGAAATTGCATCGGAGTTAAATACAATAGGCACAATGCTGATTTAAATACAAGAAAACTGACTCTTCTTACTGTCTATGTTTTGAACCATTCATGTGACACTAATTATAGATTCCGATGCTTCACTTCAGGTTTACTGTATCCCTCTGACCTTCTTATTGACGATGAAACACAGAAATTGCATCGGAATTTTATACAAAAGGCACAATGCCTACTTAAGTACAAGAGGACTGACTCTTCTTACTGACTGTCTTTTGAACATTTCCTGTGAGACCAGTTTTAGATTCCGATACTTCACTATGTTTACTGCATCCCTTGGACCTTCTTATTGACGATGAAACACAGAAATTGCATCAGAATTAAGTACAAAAGGCACAATGCTGACTTAAGTACAAGAAGACTGACTATTCCTACTGACTATGATTTCAACATTTCCTGTGAGACCAGTTTTATATTCCGATGCTTCACTATATGTTTACTGTATCCCTTGGACCTTCTTATTGACGATGGAACACAGAAATTGCATGGGAAATAAATAGAAAAGGCACAATGCGGACTTAAGTACAAGAAAACTGACTCTTCGTAATGCGTATGTTGTGAACCATTCCTGTGAAACTAGTTATATATTCCAATGCTTCACTTCAGGTATACTATATCTCTCTGACCTTCTTATTGACGATGAAACACAGAAATTGCATCGGAATTAAATATAAAATGCACAATGCCGACTTAAGCACAAGAAAAACTGACTCTTCTTACTGTCTATGTTTTCAACCATTGCTGTGACACTAGTTATAGATTCCGACGCTTCACTTCAGCTTTACTGTATCCCTCTGACTTTCTTATTCACGATGAAACACAGATATTGCATCGGAATTAAAAACAAAAGGCACAATGCCGACTTAAGTATAAGAAAACTAACTCTTCTTACTGTCTATGCTTTGAACCATTCCTGTGACACTAGCTATAGATTCCGATGCTTCACTTGAGGTTAACTTATCCCTCTGACCTTCTTATTGACGATGAAACACTGACATTGCATCGGCATTAAATACAAAAGGCACAAAGCCGACTTAAGTATAAGAAAACTGACTCTTCTTACTGTCTATGCTTTGAACCATTCCTGTGACACTAGTTATAGATTCCGATGCTTCACTTCAGGTTTACTGTATGCCTCTGACCTTCTTATTGACGATGAAACACAGAAATTGCATCGGAATTAAATACGAAAGGTACAATGCCGACTTAAGTACAAGAAAACTGACTCTTCTTACTGTCTATGTTTTGAACCATTTTTGTGACACGAGTTATAGATTCCGATGCTTCACTTCAGGTTTACTGTATCCCTCTGACCTTCTTATTGACGATGAAACACAGAAATTGCATCGGAATTAAAACCAAAAGGCACAATGCCGACTTAAGTACAAGAAAACTGACTCTTCTTACTGTCTATGTTTTCAACCATTCATGTGACACTAGTTATGGATTCCGATGCTTCACTGCAGGTTTACTGTATCTCTCTGACCTTCTAATTGACGATGAAACACAGATATTGCATCGGAATTAAATACAAAATGCACAATGCCGACTGAAGTACAAGAAAACTGACTCTTCTTAATTTCTACGTTTTGAACCATTCCTGTGACACTAGTTACAGATTCCGATGCTTCACTGCAGGTTTACTGTATCCCCCTGACCTTCTTATTGACGATGAAACACAGAAATTGCATTGGAATTATATACAAAAGGCACAATGCCGACTTAAGTACAAGAATACTGACTCTTCTTACTGTCTATGATTTGAACAATTCCTGTGACACAAGTTATTGATTCCGATGCTTCACTTCAGGTTTACTGTATACCTCTGACCTTCTTATTGACGATGAAACACAGAAATTGCATCGGAATTAAATACGAAAGGCACAATGCCGACATAAGTACAAGAAAACTGACTCTTCTTACTGTCTATGTTTGAACCATTCCTGTGACACTAGTTATAGATTCCGATGCTTCACTTCTGGTTTACTGTATCCCTCTGACCTTCTTATTGACGATGAAAGACAGAAATAGCATCGGAATTAAATACAAAAGGCACAATGCCGACTCAAGTACAAGATGACTGGCTCTTCTTACTGTCTATGTTTTGAACCATACCTGTGACACTAGTTATAGATTCCGATGCTTCACTTCAGGTTTACTGTATCCCTCTGACCTTCTTATTGACGATGAAACACAGAAATTGCATCGGAATGAAATACAAAAGGCACAATGCTGACTTAAGTACAAGATAACTGACTCTTCTTACTGTCTATGTTTTGAACCCTTCATGTGACACTAGTTATAGATTCCGATGCTTCACTTCGGGTTTACTTTATCCCTTTGACCTTCGTATTGACAATGAAACACAGAAATTGCATCGGAATTAAATACAAAATGCACAATGCCGACTTAAGTACAAGAAAACTGACTCTTCTTAATTTCTATGTTTTGAACCATTCCTGTGACAGTAGTTATAGATTCCGATGCTTCACTTCTGGTTCACTGTTTCCCTCTGATCTTCTTATTGACGATGAAACACTGAAATTCCATCGAAATAAAATACAAAAGGCACAGGGCCGACTTAAGTACAATAAAACTAACTCTTCTTACTGTCTATGATTTGAACCATTCCTGTGACACTAGTTATAGATTCCGATGCTTCACTTCAGGTTTACTGTATGCCTCCGACCTTCTTATTGACGATGAAACACAGAATTTACATCGGAATTAAATACAAAAGGCACAATGCCGACTTAAGTACAAGAAAGCTGACCCTTCTTACTGTCTATGTTTTGAACCATTCCTGTGGCACTACTTATTGATTCCGATGCTTTACCTCAGGTTTACTGTATCCCTCTGACCTTCGTATTGACGATAAAACACAGAAATTGCATCGGAATTAAATACAAAAGGCACAATGCCGACTTAAGTACAAGAAAACTGACTCTTCTTATCGTCTAAGATTTGACCCATTCCTGTGACACTAGTTATAGATTCCGATGATTCACTTCAGGTTTACTGTATCCCTCGGACCTTCTTATTGACGATGAAACACAGAAATGGCATCGGAATTAAATAGAAAATTCACAATGCCGACTTAAGTACAAGAAAACTGACTCTTCTTACTGTCAATGCTTTGAACCATTCCTGTGACACTAGTTGTAGATTCCGATGCATCACTTCTGGTTTACTGTATCCCTCTGACCTTCTTATTGACGATGACACTCAGAAATTTCATCGGAATTAAATACAAAAGGCACAATTCCGACTTAAGTACAAGAAAACTGACTCTTTTTACTGTCTACGTTTTGAACCATTCCTTCGACACTAGTTATAGATTCCGATGCTTCACCTCAGGTTTACTGTATCCCTCTGAACTTCTAATTGACGATGAAACACAGAAATTACATCGGAATTATATAGAAAAGGAACAATGCCGACTTAGGTACAAGAAAACTGACTCTTCTTACTGTCTATGTTTTGAACCATTCCTGTGACACTAGTCATAGATTCCGATGCTTCACTTCAGGTTTACTGTATCCCTCTGACCTTCTTATTGACGATAAAACACAGAAACTGCATCGGAATTAAATACAAAAAACACAATGCCGACTTAAGTACAAGAAAACTGACTCTTCTTACTGTCTATGTTTTGAACCATTGCTGTGACACTAGTTATTGATTCCGATGCTTCACTTCAGGTTTACTGTATCCCTCTGTCCTTCTTATTGACGATAAAACACAGAAACTGCATCGGAATTAAATACAAAAGGCACAATGCCGACTTAAGTACAAGAAAACTGACTCTTCTTACTGTCTATGTTTGGAACCATTCCTGTGACACTAGGTATAGATTCCGATGCTTCACCTCAGGCTCAAATGGCTCTGAGAACTATGGGACTCAACTGCTGTGGTCATCAGTCAGCTAGAACTTAGAACTACTTAAACCTAACTTACCTGAGGACGTCACACACATCCATGCCCGAGGCAGGATTCGAACCAGCAACCGTAGCGGTCGCACGGTTCCGGACAGCGCGCCTACAACCACGAGAGCTTCACTTCAGGTTTACTGTATCCCTCTGACCTTCTTATTGACGATGAAACGCTGAAATCGCTTCGGAATGAAATACAAAAAGCACAATGCCGACTTGAGTACACAAAAATGACTCTTCTTACTGACTATGTTTTGAACCATTCATGTGACACTAGTTATAGATTCCGATGCTTTACTCCAGGTTTACTGTATCCCTCTGACCTTCTTATTGACGATGAAACACAGAAATTGCTTCGGAATTAAATACAAAAGGCACAATGCCGACAAAAGTACAAGAAAACTGACTCTTCTTACTGTCTATGTTTTGAACCATTGCTGTGACACTAGTTATTGATTCCGATGCTTCACTTCAGGTTTACTGTATCCCTCTGACCTTCTTATTGACGATGAAACACAGAAATTGCATCGGAATTAAATACAAAAGGCACAATGCCGACTTAAGTACAAAGAAACTGACTCTTCTTACTGTCTGTGTTTTGAACCATTCCTGTGACACTAGTCATATATTCCGATGCTTCACTTCAGGTATACTGTATCCCTCTGACCTTCTTATTGACGAGAAAACACAGAAACTGCATCGGAATTAAATACAAAAGGCACAATGCCGACTTAAGTACAAGAAAACTGACTCTTCTTACTGTCTATGTTTTGAACCATTGCTGTGACACTAGTTATTGATTCCGATGCTTCACTTCAGGTTTACTGTATCCCTCTGACCTTCTTATTGACGATGAAACACAGAAATTGCATCGGAATTAAATACAAAAGGCACAATGCCGACTTAAGTACAAGAAAACTGACTCTTCTTACTGTCTATGTTTTGAACCATTCCTGTGACACTAGTTATAGATTCCGATGCTTCACTTCAGGTTTACTTTATCCCTCTGACCTTCTTATTGGCGATGAAACACAGAAATTGCATCAGAGTTAAATACAAAAGGCACAATCCAGATTTAAGTACAAGAAAACTGACTCCTCTTACTGTCTATGCTTTGAACCATTCCTGTGACACTAGTTATAGATTCCGATGCTTCACTTCATTTTTGCTGTATCCCTCTGACCTTCTTATTGGCGATGAAACACAGAAATTGCATCGGAATTAAATAGAAAAGTCACAATGCCGACTTAAGTACAAGAAAACTGACTCTTCTTACTGTCAATGCTTTGAACCATTCCTGTGACACTAGTCATAGATTCCGATGCGTCACCTCAGGTTTACTGAATCCCTCTGACCTTCTTATTGACGATGAAACACAGAAATTGCAACGGAATTAAATACAAAAGGCACAATGCCGACTTAAGTACAAGAAAACTGACTCTTCTTACTGTCTATGTTTTGAACCATTCCTGTGACACTAGTTATAGATTCCGATTCTTGACTTCAGGTTTACTGTATCCCTCTGACCTTCTTATTCACGATGAAACAATGAAACTGCATCGGAATTAAATACAAAAGGCACAATGCCGACTTAAGTACAAGAAAACTGACTCTTCTTACTGTCTAAGATTTGACCCATTCCTGTGACACTAGTTGTAGATTCCGATGCTTCACTTCTGGTTTACTGTATCCCTCTGACCTTCTTATTGACGATGACACTCAGAAAATTCATCGGAATTAAATACAAAAGGCACAATGCCGACTTAAGTACAAGAAAACTGACTCTTCTTACTGTCTACGTTTTGACCGATTCCTTGGACACTAGTTATAGATTCCGATGCTTCACCTCAGGTTTACTGTATCCCTCTGAACTTCTAATTGACGATGAAACACAGAAATTACATCGGAATTATATAGAAAAGGAACAATGCCGACTTAGGTACAAGAAAACTCACTCTTCTTACTGTCTATGTTTTGAACCACTCCTGTGACACTAGTCATAGATTCCGATGCTTCACTTCAGGTTTACTGTATCCCTCTGACCTTCTTATTGACGATAAAACACAGAAATTGCATCGGAATTAAATACAAAAGGCACAATGCCGACTTAAGTACAAGAAAACTGACTCTTCCTACTGTCTATGTTTGAACCATTCATGTGACACTAGTTACATATTCCGATGCTTCACTTCAGGTTTACAGAATCCCTCTGACCTTCTTATTGACGATGAAACACAGAAATTGCATCGGAGTTAAATACAAAAGGCACAACGCCGACTTAAGTACAGGAAAACTGACTCTTCTTTTAGTCTATGTTTGAACTATTCCTGTGACACTTGTTATAGATTCCGATGCTTCACTTCAGGTTTACTTTATCCTTCTGACCTTCATATTGACAATGAAACACAGATATTGCATCGGAATTAAATACAAATGGCGCAATGACGACGTAAGTACAAGAAAACTGACTCTTCTTACTGTCTATGTTTTGAATCATTCCTGTGACACTAGTTATAGATTCCGATGCTTCACTTCAGGTTTACAGAATCCCTCTGATCTTCTTATTGACGATGAAACACAGAAATTGCATCGGAGTTAAATACAAAACGCACAATGCCGACTTAAGTACAAGAATACTGACCCTTCCTACAGTCTATGTTTTGAACCATTCCAGTGACACTAGTAATAGAATCCGATGCTTCACTTCAGGTTTACTGTATCGCTCTGACCTTCTTATTGACGATGAAACACAGATATTGCATCGGAATTAAATACAAATGGCATAATGGCGACTTAAGTACAAGGAAACTGACTCTTCTTACTGTCTATGTTTTGAACCATTCCTGTGACACTAGTTATAGATTACGATGCTTCACTTCAGGTTAACTGTATTCCGCTGATCTTCGTATTTGCGATGAAACACAGAAACAGCATCAGAATTAAATACAAAAGGCACAATGCCCACTTAAGTACAAGATAACTGACTCTTCTTACTGTCTTTGTTTTGAACCATTCCTGCGGCACTAGTTATAAATTACGATGCTTCACTTCAGCATTACTGTATCCCTCTGACCTTCGTATTGACGATGAAACACAGAAATTGCATCGGAATTAAATACAAAAGCCACAATGCCGACTTAAGTACAAGATAACTGACTCTTCTTACTGTCTATGTTTCAACCAGTCATGTGACACTAGTTATAGATTCCGATGCTTGACTTCAGGTTTACTGTATCCCTCTGACCTTCTTGTTGACGATGGAACACAGAAATTGCATCGGAATTAAATACAAAAGGCACATTGCCGACTTAAGTACAAGAAAACTGACTCTTTTTGCTGTCTATGTTTTGAACCATTCCTGTGACACTAGTTATAGATTACGGTGCTTCGTTTCAGGTTTACTGTATCCCTCTGACCTCCTTATTGACGATGAAACACAGAAATTGCATCGGAATTAATTACAAAAGGCACAATGCCGACTTCAGTACAAGAAAACTGACTCTTCTTACTGACTATGTTTTGAACCATTCATGTGACACTACTTATAGATTCCGATGCTTTACTCCAGGTTTACTGTATCCCTCGGACCTTCTTATTGACGATGAAACACAGAAATTGCTTCGGAATTAAATACAAAAGGCACAATGCCGACTTAAGTACAAGAAAACTGACTCTTCTTACTGTCTATGTTTTGAACCATTCCTGTGACACTACTTATAGATTCCGATGCTTCACTTGAGGTATACTGTATCCCTCTGACCTTCTTTTTGACGATGAAACATAGAAATTGCATCGGAATGAAATAGAAAAGAATCAATGCCGACTTAGGTACAAGAAAACTGACTCTTCTTACTGTCAATGCTTTGAACCATTCCTGTGACTCCAGTTATAGAATCCGTTGCTTCACTTCAGGTTTACTGTATCCCTCTGACCTTCTTATTGACGATGAAACACAGAAATTTCATCAGAATTAAATACAAAAGGCACAATGCCGACTTAAGTACAAGAAAACTGACTCTTCTTACTGTCTATGTTTTGAACCATTCCTTCGACACTAGTTATAGATTCCGATGCTTCACCTCAGGTTTACTGTATCCCTCTGACCTTCTAATTGACGATGAAACACAGAAATTACATCGGAATTATATAGAAATGGCACAATGCCGACTGAAGTACAAGAAAACTGACTCTTCTTACTGTCTATGTTTTGAACCATTCCTGTGACACTAGTTATAGATTCCGATGCGTCACCTCAGGTTTACTGTATCCCTCTGACCTTCTTATTGACGATGAAACACAGATATTGCATCGGAATTAAATACAAATGGCATAATGGCGACATAAGTACAAGGAAACTGACTCTTCTTACTGTCTATGTTTTGAACCATTCCTGTGACACTAGTTATAGATTACGATGCTTCACTTCAGGTTAACTGTATTCCGCTGATCTTCGTATTTGCGATGAAACACAGAAACAGCATCAGAATTAAATACAAAAGGCACAATGCCCACTTAAGTACAAGATAACTGACTCTTCTTACTGTCTTTGTTTTGAACCATTCCTGCGGCACTAGTTATAAATTACGATGCTTCACTTCAGCATTACTGTATCCCTCTGACCTTCGTATTGACGATGAAACAAAGAAATTGCATCGCAATTAAATACAAAAGCCACAATGCCGACTTAAGTACAAGATAACTGACTCTTCTTACTGTCTATGTTTCAACCAGTCATGTGACACTAGTTATAGATTCCGATGCTTGACTTCAGGTTTACTGTATCCCTCTGACCTTCTTGTTGACGATGGAACACAGAAATTGCATCGGAATTAAATACAAAAGGCACATTGCCGACTTAAGTACAAGAAAACTGACTCTTTTTGCTGTCTATGTTTTGAACCATTCCTGTGACACTAGTTATAGATTACGGTGCTTCGTTTCAGGTTTACTGTATCCCTCTGACCTCCTTATTGACGATGAAACACAGAAATTGCATCGGAATTAATTACAAAAGGCACAATGCCGACTTCAGTACAAGAAAACTGACTCTTCTTACTGACTATGTTTTGAACCATTCATGTGACACTACTTATAGATTCCGATGCTTTACTCCAGGTTTACTGTATCCCTCGGACCTTCTTATTGACGATGAAACACAGAAATTGCTTCGGAATTAAATACAAAAGGCACAATGCCGACTTAAGTACAAGAAAACTGACTCTTCTTACTGTCTATGTTTTGAACCATTCCTGTGACACTACTTATAGATTCCGATGCTTCACTTGAGGTATACTGTATAACTCTGACCTTCTTTTTGACGATGAAACATAGAAATTGCATCGGAATGAAATAGAAAAGAATCAATGCCGACTTAGGTACAAGAAAACTGACTCTTCTTACTGTCAATGCTTTGAACCATTTCTGTGACTCCAGTTATAGAATCCGTTGCTTCACTTCAGGTTTACTGTATCCCTCTGACCTTCTTATTGACGATGAAACACAGAAATTTCATCAGAATTAAATACAAAAGGCACAATGCCGACTTAAGTACAAGAAAACTGACTCTTCTTACTGTCTATGTTTTGAACCATTCCTTCGACACTAGTTATAGATTCCGATGCTTCACCTCAGGTTTACTGTATCCCTCTGACCTTCTAATTGACGATGAAACACAGAAATTACATCGGAATTATATAGAAATGGCACAATGCCGACTTAAGTACAAGAAAACTGACACTTCTTACTGTCTATATTTTGAACCACTCCTGTGACACTAGTCATAGATTCCGATGCGTCACCTCAGATTTACTGTATCCCTCTGACCTTCTTATTGACTATGAAACACAGAAACTGCGTCGGAATTAAATACAAAAGGCACAATGCCGACTTAAGTACAAGAAAACTGACTCTTCTTATTGTCTAAGTTTTGAACCATTCCTGTGACACTAGTTATAGATTCCGATGCTTCACTTCAGCTTTACTGTATCCCTCTGACCTTCTTATTGACGATGAAACACAGAAATTGCATCGGAATTAAATACAAAAGGCCCAACGCCGACTTAAGTACAAGAAAACTGACCCTTCTTACTGTCTATGTTTTAAACCATTCCTGTGACACTAGTTTTAGATTCCGATGCTTCACTTCAGGTTTACTGTATCCCTCTGACCTTCTTATTGACGTTGAAACACAGAAACTGCATCGGAATTAAATACAAAAGGCACAATGCCGACTTAAGTACAAGAAAACTGACTCTTCTTATTGTCTAAGTTTTGAACCATTCCTGTGACACAAGTTATAGATTCCGATGCTTCACTTCAGCGTTACTGTATCCCTCTTACCTTCTTATTGACGATGAAACACAGAAATAGCAACGGAATTAAATACAAAAGGCACAACGCCGACTTAAGTACAAGAGAACTGACCCTTCTTACTGTCTATGTTTTGAACCATTCCTGTGACACTAGTTTTAGATTCCGATGCTTAACTTCAGGTTTACTGTATCCCTCTGACCTTTTTATTGACGATGAAACACAGAAATTTCTTCGGAATTAAATACAAAATGCACAATGCCGACTTAAGTACAAGAAAACTGACTCTTCTCACTGCCTATGTTTTGACCCATTCCTGTGACACTAGTTATAGATTCCGATGACTCACTTCAGGTTTGCTGTATCCCTCGGACCTTCTTATTGACGATGAAACACAGAAATTGCATCGGAATTAAATAGAAAAGTCACAATGCCGACTTAAGTACAAGAAAACTGACTTTTCTTACTGTCAATGCTTTGAACCATTCCTGTGACACTAGTTATAGATTCCGATGCTTCACTTCTGGTTTACTGTATCCCTCTGACCTTCTTATTGACGATGAGACGCAGAAATTTCATCGGAATTAAATACACAAGGCACAATTCCGACTTAAGTACAAGAAAACTGACTCTTCTTGCTGTCTATGTTTTGAACCATTCCTTCGACACTAGTTATGGATTCCGATGCTTCACCTCAGGTTTACTGTATCTCTCTGACCTTCTAATTGACGATGAAACACAGAAATTACATCGGAATTATATAGAAAAGGCACAATGCCCACTTAAGTACAAGAAAACTGACTCTTCTTACTGTTTATGTTTTGAACCATTCCTGTGACACTAGTTATAGATTCCGATTCTTGACTTCAGGTTTACTGTATCCCTCTGACCTTCTTATTGACGATGAAACACAGATATTGCATCGGAATCAATTACAAAAGGCACAATGCCGAATTACGTACAAGAAAACTGACTCTTCATACTGTCTATGTTTGAACCATTGCTGTGACACTAGTTATTGATTCCGATGCTTCACTTCAAGTTTACTGTATCCCTCTGACCTTCTTGTTGACGATGAAACACAGAAATTGCACAGGAATTAAATACAAGAGGCTCAATGCCGACTTAAGTACTAGAAAACTGACTATTCTTCCTGTCTATGTTTTGAACCATTCCTGTGACACTAGTTATAGATTCCGATGCTTCACTTCAGGTTTACAGTATCCCTCTGACCTTCTTATTGACGATGAAACACAGAAATTGCATCGGAGTTAAATACAAAAGGCACAATGCCGACTTAAGTACAAGAATACTGACTTTTCTTACAGTCTATGATTTGAACCATTCCAGTGACACTAGTTATAGATTCCGATGCTTCACTTCAGGTTTACTGTATCCCTCTGACCCTCTTATTGACGATGAAACACAGATATTGCATCGGAATTAAATACAAATGGCACAATGACGACTTAAGTACAAGAAAACTGACTCTTCTTACTGTCTATGTTTTGAACCATTCCTGTGACACTAGTTATAGATTCCGAATCTTCATTTCAGGTTAAATGTATTCCTCTGATCTTCTTATTTGCGATGAAACACAGAAATTGCATCGGAATTAAGTGCAAAAGGCACAATGCCGACTTAAGTACAAGATAACTGACTCTTCTTACTGTCTTTGTTTTGAACCATTCCTGCAACACTAGTTATAAATTACGATGCTTCACTTCAGCATTACTGTATCCCTCTGACCTTCTTATTGACGATGAAACACATAAATTGCATCGGAAATAAATACAAAAGGCACAATGCCGACTTAAGTACAAGATAACTGACTCTTCATACTGTCTTTGTTAGAATCAGTCATGTGACACTAGTTATAGATTCCGTTGCTTCACTTCAGGTTTACTGTATCCCTCTGACCCTCCTATTGACGATGAAACACAGAAATTGCATCGGAAATAAATACAAAAGGCACAATGCCGACTTAAGTACAAGAAAACTGACTCTTCTTACTGTCTATGTTTTGAACAATTCCTTCGACACTAGTTATGGATTCCGATGCTTAACCTCAGGTTTACTGTATCCCTCTGACCTTCTAATTGACGATGAAACACAGAGATTACATCGGAATTATATAGAAAAGACACAATGCCGACTTAAGTACAAGATAACTGACTCTTCTTACTGTCTATGTTTTGAACCATTCCTTCGACACTAGTTATAGATTCCGATGCTTCACCTCAGGTTTACTGTATCCCTCTGACCTTCTAATTGACGATGAAACACAGAAATTACATCGGAATTATAAAGAAAAGGCACAATGCCGACTTAAGTACAAGAAAACTGACTCTTCTTACTGTCTATGTTTTGAACCATTCCTGTGACACTAGTTATAGATTCCGATGAGTCACCTCAGGTTTACTGTATCCCTCTGACCTTCTTATTGACGATGAAACACAGAAATTGCAACGGAATTAAATACAAAAGGCACAATGCCGACTTAAGTACACGAAAACTGACTCTTCTTACTGTCTATGTTTTGAACCATTCCTGTGACACTAGTTATAGATTCTGATTCTTGACTTCAGGTTTACTGTATCCCTCTGACTTTCTTATTGACGATGAAACACAGAAATTGCATCGGAATTGAATACAAAAGGCCCAACGCCGACTTAAGTACAAGAAAACTGAATCTTCTTACTGTCTAAGTTTTGAACCATTCCTGTGACACTAGTTTTAGATTCCGATGCTTCACTTCAGGTTTACTGTATCCCACTGACCTTCTTATTGACGTTGAAACACAGAAACTGCATCGGAATTAAATACAAAAGGCACAATATCGACTTAAGTACAAGAAAACTGACTCTTCTTACTGTCTATGTTTTGACCCATTCCTGTGACACTAGGTATTGATTCCGATGATTCACCTCAGGTCTACTGTAACCCTCGAACCTTCTTATTGACGATGAAACACAGAAATTGCATCGGAATTAAATAGAAAAGTCACAATGCCGACTTAAGTACAAGAAAACTGACTCTTCTTACTGTCAATGCTTTGAACCATTCCTGTGACACTAGTGATAGATTCCGATGCTTCACTTCTGGTTTACTGTATCCCTCTGACCTTCTTATTGACGATGAAACACAGAAATTTCATCGGAAGTAAATACAAAAGGCAGAATTCCGACTTAAGTACAAGAAAACTGACTCTTCTTACTGTCTATGTTTTGAACCAATCCTTCGACACTAGTTATCGATTCCGATGCTTCACCTCAGGTTTACTGTATCCCTCTGACCTTCTAATTGACGATGAAACACAGAAATTACATCGGAATTATATAGAAAAGGCACAATGCCGACTTAAGTACAAGAAAACTGACTCTTCTTACTGTCTATGTTTTGAACCATTCCTGTGACACTAGTTATAGATTCCGATGCGTCACCTCAGGTTTACTGTGTCCCTCTGACCTTCGTATTGACGATAAAACACAGAAATTACAACGGAATTAAATACAAAAGGCACAATGCCCACTTAAGTACAAGAAAACTGACACTTCTTACTGTCTATGTTTTGAACCATTCCTGTGACACTAGTTATAGATTCCGATTCATGACTTCAGGTTTACTGTATCCCTCTGACCTTCTTATTGACGATGAAACACAGAAACTGCATCGGAATTGAATACAAAAGGCACAAAGCCGACTTAAGTACAAGAAAACTGACTCTTCTTATTGTCTATTTTTTGACCCATTCCTGTGAAACTAGTTATAGATTCCGATGATTCACTTCAGGTTTACTGTATCCCTCGGACCTTCTTATTGACAATGAAACACAGAAATTACATCGGAATTATATAGAAAAGGCACAATGCCGACTTAAGTACAAGAAAACTGACTCTTCTTACTGTCTATGTTTCGAAACATTCCTTCGACACTAGTTATGGATTCCGATGCTTCACCTCAGGTATACTGTATCCCTCTGACCTTCTAAATGACGATGAGACACAGAAATTACATCGGAATTATATAGAAAAGGCACAATGCCGACTTAAGTACAAGAAAACTGACTCTTCTTACTGTCTATGTTTTGAACCATTCCTTTGACACTAGTTATAGATTCCGATGCGTCACTTCAGGTTTACTGTATCCCTCTGACATTCTTAATGGCGATAATGCACAGAAATTACAACGGAATTAAATACAAAAGGCACAATGCCGACTTAAGTACAAGGAAAGTGACTCTTCTTACTGTCTATGTTTTGAACCATTCCTGTGACACTAGTTATAGATTCCGATTCTTGACTTCAACTTTACTGTATCCCTCTGACCTTCTTATTGACGATGAAACACAGATATTGCATCGGAATCAATTTCAAAAGGCACAATGCCGACTTACGTACAAGAAAACTGACTCTTCTTACTGTCTATGTTTTGAACCATTGCTGTGACACTAGTTATTGATTCCGATGCTTCACCTCAGGTTTACTGTATCCCTCTGACCTTCTTGTTGACGATGAAACACAGAAATTGCACAGGAATTAAATACAAGAGGCTCAATGCCGACTTAAGTACTAGAAAACTGACTATTCTTCCTGTCTATGTTTTGAACCATTCCTGTGACACTAGTTATAGATTCCGAATCATCACTTCAGGTTAACTGTATTCCTCTGATCTTCTTATTTGCGATGAAACACAGAAATTGCATCGGAATTGAATGCAAAAGGCACAATGCCGACTTAAGTACAAGATAACTGACTCATCTTACTGTCTTTGTTTTGAACCATTCCTGCGACACTAGTTATAAATTACGATGCTTCACTTCAGCATTACTGTATCCCTCTGACCTTCTTATTGACGATGAAACACAGAAATTGCATCGGAAATAAATACAAAAGGCACAATGCCGACTTAAGTACAAGAAAACTGACTCTTCTTGTTGTCTATGTTTTGAACCATTCCTGTGACACTAGTTATAGATTCCGGTGCTTCACTTCAGGTTTACCGTATCCCTCTGACCTCCTTATTGACGATGAAACACAGAAATTGCTTCGGAATTAATTACAATAGGCACAATGCCGCCTTAAGTACAAGAAAACTGACTCTTCTTACTGTCTATGTTTTGAACCATTCCTTCGACACTATAGATTCCGATGCTTCACCTCAGGTTTACTGTATCCCTCTGACCTTCTAATTGACGATGAAACACAGAAATTACATCGGAATTATATAGAAAAGGCACAATGCCGACTAATGTACAAGAAAACTGACTCTTCTTACTGTCTATGTTTTGAACCATTCCTGTGACACTAGTTATAGATTCCGATGAGTCACCTCAGGTTTACTGTATCCCTCTGACCTTCTTATGGACGATGAAACACAGAAATTGCAACGGAATTAAATAAAAAAGGCACAATGGCGACTTAAGTACACGAAAACTGACTTTTCTTACTGTCTATATTTTGAACCATTCCTGTGACACTAGTTATAGATTCTGATTCTTGACTTCAGGTTTACTGTATCCCTCTGACCTTCTTATTGACGATGAAACACAGAAACTGCATCGGAATTAAATACAAAAGGCACAATGCCGACCTAAGTACAAGAAAACTGACTCTTCTTATTGTCTAAGTTTTGAACCATTCCTGTGACACTAGTTATAGATTCCGATGCTTCACTTCAGCTTTACTGTATCCCTCTTACCTTCTTATTGACGATGAAACACAGAAATTGCATCGGAATTTAAATACAAAAGGCACAACGCCGACTTAAGTACAAGAGAACTGACCCTTCTTACTGTCTATGTTTTGAACCATTCCTGTGACACTAGTTTTAGATTCCGATGCTTCACTTCAAGTTTACTGTATCCCTCTGACCTTTTTATTGACGATGAAACACAGAAATTGCATCGGAATTAAATACAAAAGGCACAATGCCGACTTAAGTACAAGAAAACTGACTCTTCTTACTGTCTATGTTTTGACCCATTCCTGTGACACTAGTTATAGATTCCGATGATTCACCTCAGGTTTACTGTAACCCTCGGACCTTCTTATTGACGATGAAACACAGAAATTGCATCGGAATTATATAGAAAAGTCACAATGCCGACTTAAGTACAAGAAAACTGACTCTTCTTACTGTCAATGCTTTGAACCATTCCTGTGACACTAGTTATAGATTCCGATGCTTCACTTCTGGTTTACTGTATCCCTTTGACCTTCTTATTGACGATGAAACACAGAAATTTCATCGGAATTAAATATAAAAGGCACAATTCCGACTTAAGTACAAGAAAACTGACTCTTCTTACTGCCTATGTTTTGAACCATTCCTTCGACACTAGTTATGGATTCCGATGCTTCACCTCAGGTTTACTGTATCCCTCTGACCTTCTAATTGACGATGAAACACAGAAATTACATCGGAATTATATAGAAAAGGCACAATGCCGACTTAAGTACAAGAAAACTGACTCATCTTACTGTCTATGTTTTGAACCATTCCTGTGACACTAGTTATAGATTCCGATGCGTCACCTCCGGTTTACTGTGTCCCTCTGACCTTCTTATTGACGATAAAACACAGAAATTACAACGGAATTAAATACAAAAGGCACAATGCCCACTTAAGTACAAGAAAACTGACTCTTCTTACTGTCTATGTTTTGAACCATTCCTGTGACACTAGTTATAGATTCCGATTCTTGACTTCAGGTTTACTGTATCCCTCTGACCTTCTTATTGACGATGAAACACAGAAACTAAATCGGAATTGAATACAAAAGGCACAAAGCCGACTTAAGTACAAGAAAACTGACTCTTCTTATTGACTATTTTTTGACCCATTCCTGTGACACTAGTTATAGATTCCAATGATTCACTTCAGGTTTACTGTATCCCTCGGACCTTCTTATTGACAATGAAACACAGAAATTGCATCGGAAATAAATACAAAAGGCACAATGCCGACTTATGTACAAGAAAACTGACTCTTCTTACTGTCTATGTTTTGAACCATTCCTTCGACACTAGTTATGGATTCCGATGCTTCACCTCAGGTATACTGTATCCCTCTGACCTTCTAATTGACGATGAGACACAGAAATTACATCGGAATTATATAGAAAAGGCACAATGCCGACTTAAGTACAAGAAAACGGACTCTTCTTACTGTCTATGTTTTGAACCATTCCTGTGACACTAGTTATAGATTCCGATTCTTGACTTCAGGTTTACTGTATCCCTCTGACCTTCTTATTGACGATGAAACACAGAAACTGCATCGGAATTGAATACAAAAGGCACAAAGCCGACTTAAGTACAAGAAAACTGACTCTTCTTATTGACTATTTTCTGACCCATTCCTGTGACACTAGTTATAGATTCCAATGATTCACTTCAGGTTTACTGTATCCCTCTGACCTTCTTATTGACGATGAAACACAGAAACTGCATCGGAATTGAATACAAAAGGCACAAAGCCGACTTAAGTGCAAGAAAACTGACTCTTCTTATTGTCTATTTTTTGACCCATTCCTGTGACACTAGTTATAGATTCCGATGATTCACTTCAGGTTTACTGTATCCCTCGGACCTTCTTATTGACAATGAAACACAGAAATTGCATCGGAAATAAATACAAAAGGCACAATGCCGACTTATGTACAAGAAAACTGACTCTTCTTACTGTCTATGTTTTGAACCATTCCTTCGACACTAGTTATGGATTCCGATGCTTCACCTCAGGTATACTGTATCCCTCTGACCTTCTAATTGACGATGAGACACAGATATTGCATCGGAATTAAATACAAGAGGCTCAATGCCGACTTAAGTACTAGAAAACTGACTCTTCTTACTGTCTATGTTTTGAACCATTCCTGTGACACTAGTTATAGATTCCGATGAGTCACCTCAGGTTTACTGTATCCCTCTGACCTTCTTATTGACGATGAAACACAGAAATTGCAACGGAATTAAATAAAAAAGGCACAATGGCGACTCAAGTACACGAAAACTGACTCTTCTTACTGTCTATATTTTGAACCATTCCTGTGACACTAGTTATAGATTCTGATTCTTGACTTCAGGTTTACTGTATCCCTCTGACCTTCTTATTGACGATGAAACACAGAAACTGCATCGGAATTAAATACAAAAGGCACAATGCCGACTTAAGTACAAGAAAACTGACTCTTCTTATTGTCTAAGTTTTGAACCATTCCTGTGACACTAGTTATAGATTCCGATGCTTCACTTCAGCTTTACTGTATCGCTCTGACCTTCTTATTGACGATGAAACACAGAAATTGCATCGGAATTCAATACAAAAGGCCGAACGCCGACTTAAGTACAAGAAAACTGACCCTTCTTACTGTCTAAGTTTTAAATCATTCCTTTGACACTAGTTTTAGATTCCGATGCTTCACTTCAGGTTTACTGTATCCCTCTGACCTTCTCATTGACGTTGAAACACAGAAACTGCGTCGGAATTAAATACAAAAGGCACAATGCCGACTTAAGTACAAGAAAACTGACCAATCTTATTGTCTAAGTTTTGAACCATTCCTGTGACACTAGTTATAGATTCCGATGCTTCACTTCAGCTTTACTGTATCCCTCTTACCTTCTTATTGACGATGAAACACAGAAATTGCATCGGAATTTAAATACAAAAGGCACAACGCCGACTTAAGTACAAGAGAACTGACCCTTCTTACTGTCTATGTTTTGAACCATTCCTGTGACACTAGTTTTAGATTCCGATGCTTCACTTCAAGTTTACTGTATCCCTCTGACCTTTTTATTGACGATGAAACACAGAAATTGCATCGGAATTAAATACAAAAGGCACAATGCCGACTTAAGTACAAGAAAACTGACTCTTCTTACTGTCTATGTTTTGACCCATTCCTGTGACACTAGTTATAGATTCCGATGATTCACCTCAGGTTTACTGTAACCCTCGGACCTTCTTATTGACGATGAAACACAGAAATTGCATGGGAATTATATAGAAAAGTCACAATGCCGACTTAAGTACAAGAAAACTGACTCTTCATACTGCCAATGCTTTGAACCATTCCTGTGACACTAGTTATAGATTCCGATGCTTCACTTCTGGTTTACTGTATCCCTTTGACCTTCTTATTGACGATGAAACACAGAAATTTCATCGGAATTAAATATAAAAGGCACAATTCCGACTTAAGTACAAGAAAACTGACTCTTCTTACTGCCTATGTTGTGAACCATTCCTTCGACACTTGTTATGGATTCCGATGCTTCACCTCAGGTTTACTGTATCCCTCTGACCTTCTAATTGACGATGAAACACAGAAATTACATCGGAATTATATAGAAAAGGCACAATGCCGACTTAAGTACAAGAAAACTGACTCTTCTTACTGTCTATGTTTTGAACCATTCCTGTGACACTAGTTATAGATTCCGATGCGTCACCTCAGGTTTACTGTGTCCCTCTGACATTCTTATTGACGATAAAACACAGAAATTACAACGGAATTAAATACAAAAGGCACAATGCCCACTTAAGTACAAGATAACTGACTCTTCTTACTGTCTATGTTTTGAACCATTCCTGTGACACTAGTTATAGATTCCGATTCTTGACTTCAGGTTTACTGTATCCCTCTGACCTTCTTATTGACGATGAAACACAGAAACTGCATCGGAATTGAATACAAAAGGCACAAAGCCGACTTAAGTACAAGAAAACTGACTCTTATTATTGACTATTTTTTGACCCATTCCTGTGACACTAGTTATAGATTCCAATGATTCACTTCAGGTTTACTGTATCCCTCGGACCTTCTTATTGACAATGAAACACAGAAATTGCATCGGAATTAAATAGAAAAGGCACAATGCCGACCTAAGTACAAGAAAACTGACTCTTCTTACTGTCTATGTTTTGAACCATTTCTGTGACACTAGTTACACATTACGATGTCTCACTTCAGGTTTACTGTATCCCTCTGACCTTCTTATTGACGATGTAACACAGAAATTGCATCGGAATTAAATACAAAAGGCAAAATGCCGACTTAAGTACGAGAAAACTGACTCTTCTCACTGTCTTTGTTTTGAACCATTGGTGTGACACTAGTTATGGATTTCGATGCTTCACTTCAGGTTGACTGTATCCTTCTGACCTTCTTATTGACGATGAAACACAGAAATTGCATCGGAATTAAATACAAATGGCACAATGCTGACTCAAGCACAAGTAGACTGGCTCTTCTTACTGTCTATGTTATGAAGCTTTCCTGTGAGACCGGTTTCAGATTCCGATGTTTCACTTCAGGTTTACTGTATCCCTGGGACCTTCTTATTGACGATGAAACACAGAAATTGCATCGGAATTAAATACAAAACGCACAATGCCGACATAAGTACAAGAAGACTGACTCTTCTTACTGACTATGTTTTAAACATTTCCTTTGTGAGACTAATTTTAGATCCCGATGCTTCACTATATGTTTACTGTATCCCTTGGACCTTCTTATTGACGAAGAAACACAGAAATTGCATTAGAATTAAATACAAAAGGCACAAATCCGACTTAAGTACATGAGGACTGACTCTTCCTACTGACTATGATTTTAACAATTCCTGTGACACTAGTTACACATTACGATGTTTCACTTCAGGTTTACTGTATCTCTCTGACCTTCGTATTGACGATGAAACACAGAAATTGCATTGGAATTAATTACAAAAGGCACAATGCCGACTCAAGTAGAAGAAGACTGGTTCTTCTTACTGTCTATGATTTGAAACTTTCCTGTGAGACCGGTTTTAGATTCCGATGCTTCACTTCAGATTTACTGCATCCCTTGGACCTTCTTATTGACGACGAAACACAGAAATTGCATCGGAATTAAATAGAAAAGGCACAATGCCGACCTAAGTACAAGAATACTGACTCTTCTTATTGACTATTTTTTGACCCATTCCTGTGACACTAGTTATAGATTCCAATGATTCACTTCAGGTTTACTGTATCCCTCGGACCTTCTTATTGACAATGAAACACAGAAATTGCATCGGAAATAAATACAAAAGGCACAATGCCGACTTATGTACAAGAAAACTGACTCTTCTTACTGTCTATGTTTTGAACCATTCCTTCGACACTAGTTATGGATTCCGATGCTTCACCTCAGGTATACTGTATCCCTTTGACCTTCTAATTGACGATGAGACACAGAAATTACATCGGAATTATATAGAAAAGGCACAATGCCGACTTAAGTACAAGAAAACTGACTCTTCTTACTGTCTATGCTTTGAACCATTCCTGTGACACTAGTTATAGATTCCGATTCTTGACTTCAGGTTTACTGTATCCCTCTGACCTTCTTATTGACGATGAAACACAGAAACTGCATCGGAATTGAATACAAAAGGCACAAAGCCGACTTAAGTAAAAGAAAACTGACTCTTCTTATTGACTATTTTTTGACCCATTCCTGTGACACTAGTTATAGATTCCAATGATTCACTTCAGGTTTACTGTATCCCTCTGACCTTCTTATTGACGATGAAACACAGAAACTGCATCGGAATTGAATACAAAAGGCACAAAGCCGACTTAAGTACAAGAAAACTGACTCTTCTTATTGTCTATTTTTTGACCCATTCCTGTGACACTAGTTATAGATTCCGATGATTCACTTCAGGTTTACTGTATCCCTCGGACCTTCTTATTGACAATGCAACACAGAAATTGCATCGGAAATAAATACAAAAGGCACAATGCCGACTTATGTACAAGAAAACTGACTCTTCTTACTGTCTATGTTTTGAACCATTCCTTCGACACTAGTTATGGATTCCGATGCTCCACCCCAGGTATACTGTATCCCTCTGACCTTCTAATTGACGATGAGACACAGATATTGCATCGGAATTAAATACAAGAGGCTCAATGCCGACTTAAGTACTAGAAAACTGACTCTTCTTACTGTCTATGTTTTGAACCATTCCTGTGACACTAGTTATAGATTCCGATGAGTCACCTCAGGTTTACTGTATCCCTCTGACCTTCTTATTGACGATGAAACACAGAAATTGCAACGGAATTAAATAAAAAAGGCACAATGGCGACTTAAGTACACGAATACTGACTCTTCTTACTGTCTATATTTTGAACCATTCCTGTGACACTAGTTATAGATTCTGATTCTTGACTTCAGGTTTACTGTATCCCTCTGACCTTCTTATTGACGTTGAAACACAGAAACTGCGTCGGAATTAAATACAAAAGGCACAATGCCGACTTAAGTACAAGAAAACTGACCAATCTTATTGTCTAAGTTTTGAACCATTCCTGTGACACTAGTTATAGATTCCGATGATTCACTTCAGCTTTACTGTATCCCTCTTACCTTCTTATTGACGATGAAACACAGAAATTGCATCGGAATTTAAATACAAAAGGCACAACGCCGACTTAAGTACAAGAGAACTGACCCTTCTTACTGTCTATGTTTTGAACCATTCCTGTGAAACTAGTTTTAGATTCCGATGCTTCACTTCAAGTTTACTGTATCCTTCTGACCTTTTTATTGACGATGAAACACAGAAATTGCATCGGAATTAAATACAAAAGGCACAATGCCGACTTAAGTACAAGAAAACTGACTCTTCTTACTGTCTATGTTTTGACCCATTCCTGTGACACTAGTTATAGATTCCGATGATTCACCTCAGGTTTACTGTAACCCTCGGACCTTCTTATTGACGATGTAACACAGAAATTGCATCGGAATTATATAGAAAAGTCACAATGCCGACTTAAGTACAAGAAAACTGTTTCTTCATACTGCCAATGCTTTGAACCATTCCTGTGACACTAGTTATAGATTCCGATGCTTCACTTCTGGTTTACTGTATCCCTTTGACCTTCTTATTGACGATGAAACACAGAAATTTCATCGGAATTAAATATAAAAGGCACAATTCCGACTTAAGTACAAGAAAACTGACTCTTCTTACTGCCTATGTTGTGAACCATTCCTTCGACACTTGTTATGGATTCCGATGCTTCACCTCAGGTTTACTGTATCCCTCTGACCTTCTAATTGACGATGAAACACAGAAATTACATCGGAATTATATAGAAAAGGCACAATGCCGACTTAAGTACAAGAAAACTGACTCTTCTTACTGTCTATGTTTTGAACCATTCCTGTGACACTAGTTATAGATTCCGATGCGTCACCTCAGGTTTACTGTGTCCCTCTGACATTCTTATTGACGATAAAACACAGAAATTACAACGGAATTAAATACAAAAGGCACAATGCCCACTTAAGTACAAGAAAACTGACTCTTCTTACTGTCTATGTTTTGAACCATTCCTGTGACACTAGTTATAGATTCCGATTCTTGACTTCAGGTTTACTGTATCCCTCTGACCTTCTTATTGACGATGAATCACAGAAACTGCATCGGAATTGAATACAAAAGGCACAAAGGCGACTTAAGTACAAGAAAACTGACTCTTATTATTGACTATTTTTTGACCCATTAATGTGACACTAGTTATAGATTCCAATGATTCACTTCAGGTTTACTGTATCCCTCGGACCTTCTTATTGACAATGTAACACAGAAATTGCATCGGAATTAAATACAAAAGGCAAAATGCCGACTTAAGTACGAGAAAACTGACTCTTCTCACTGTCTTTGTTTTGAACCATTGGTGTGACACTACTTATGGATTTCGATGCTTCACTTCAATTTGACTGTATCCTTCTGACCTTCTTATTGACGATGAAACACAGAAATTGCATCGGAATTAAATACAAATGGCACAATGCTGACTCAAGCACAAGTAGACTGGCTCTTCTTACTGTCTATGTTATGAAGCTTTCCTGTGAGACCGGTTTCAGATTCCGATGTTTCACTTCAGGTTTACTGTATCCCTGGGACCTTCTTATTGACGATGAAACACAGAAATTGCATCGGAATTAAATACAAAACGCACAATGCCGACATAAGTACAAGAAGACTGACTCTTCTTACTGACTATGTTTTGAACATTTCCTTTGTGAGACTAATTTTAGATTCCGATGCTTCACTATATGTTTACTGTATCCCTTGGACCTTCTTATTGACGAAGAAACACAGAAATTGCATTAGAATTAAATACAAAAGGCACAAAGCCGACTTAAGTACATGAGGACTGACAATTCCTACTGACTATGATTTTAACAATTCCTGTGACACTAGTTACACATTACGATGTTTCACTTCAGGTTTACTGTATCTCTCTGACCTTCGCATTGACGATGAAACACAGAAATTGCATCGGAATTAATTACAAAAGGCACAATGCCGACTCAAGTAGAAGAAGACTGGTTCTTCTTACTGTCTATGATTTGAAACTTTCCTGTGAGACCGGTTTTAGATTCCGATGCTTCACTTCAGATTTACTGCATCCCTTGGACTTTCTTATTGACGACGAAACACAGAAATTGCATCGGAATTAAATAGAAAAGGCACAATGCCGACCTAAGTACAAGAAAACTGACTCTTCTTACTGTCTATGTTTTGAACCATTTCTGTGACACTAGTTACACATTACGATGTCTCACTTCAGGTTTACTGTATCCCTCTGACCTTCTTATTGACGATGTAACACAGAAATTGCATCGGAATTAAATACAAAAGGCAAAATGCCGACTTAAGTACGAGAAAACTGACTCTTCTCACTGTCTTTGTTT
This sequence comes from Schistocerca americana, assembly GCF_021461395.2. Taxonomy (NCBI): domain Eukaryota; kingdom Metazoa; phylum Arthropoda; class Insecta; order Orthoptera; family Acrididae; genus Schistocerca; species Schistocerca americana. The sequence continues at coordinate 22,742,046 of NC_060130.1, forward strand.
TGAACCATTGGTGTGACACTAGTTATGGATTTCGATGCTTCACTTCAGGTTGACTGTATCCTTCTGACCTTCTTATTGACGATGAAACACAGAAATTGCATCGGAAATAAATACAAAAGCACAATGCCGACTTAAGTACAAGAAATCCAACTCTTCATACTGTCTGTGTTTTGAACCATTCCTGTGACATTAGTTATCGATTCCGATGCTTCACTTCAGGTTTACTGTAACGCTCTGACCTTCTTATTGACGATGAAACACAGAAATTGCATCCCAATGAAATACAAAAGGCACAATGCCGAATTAAGTACAAGAAAACTGACTCTTCTTACTGTCTATGTTTTGAACCATTCCTGTGACACTAGTTATAGTTTCCGATGCTTCACTTCATGTTTACTGTATCTCTCTGACCTTTTTATTGACGATGAAACACCGAAATGGCATCGTAATTAAATACAAAAGGCACAATGCCGACCTAAGTACAAGAAGACTGACTCATCTTACTGACTATGTTTTGAACCATTCCTGTGACACTAGTTATAGATTCCGAAGCTTCACTTCAGGTTTACTGTATCCTTTGGACCTTCATATTGACGATGAAACACAGAATATGCATTGGAATTAAATACAAAAGGTACAATGCCGACTTAAGTACAAGAAGACTGACTCCTCCTACTGTCTATGTTTTGAACCATTCCTTTGACACTAGTTATAGATTGCGATGCTTCCCTTCAGGTTTACTGTATCCCTCTGACCTTCTTATTGACGATGAAACACAGAAATTGCATAGGTATTAAACACATAGTCACAACGCCGACTCAAGTGCAAGAAGACTGGCTCTTCTTACTGTCTATGTTTTGAAAGATTCCTGTGACACTAGTTATAGATTCCGATGCTTCGCTTCAGGTTTACTGTATCTCTCTGACCTTCGTATTGACGATGAAACACGGAAATTGCATCGGAATTAAATAGAAAAGGCACAATGCCGACTTAAGTACAAGAAAACTGACTCTTCTTACTGTCTATGCTTTGAAGCATTCCCATGACACTAGTTATAGATTCCGATGATTCACTTCAGGTTTACTGTACCCCTCTGCCTTCTTATTGACGATGAAACACAGAAATTGCATCGCAATCAAATACAAAAGCACAATACCGAATTAAGTACAAGAGAACTACTCTTTCTACTGTATATGTTTAGAACCATTCCTGTGTCACTAGTTATAGATTCCGATGCTTCACTTCAGGTTTACTGTAACCCTCTGACCTTCTTATTGACGATGAAACACAGAAATTGCATCGGAATTAAATACAAAAGGCTCAATGCCGACTTAAGTACAAGAAGACTGACTCTTCCTACTGTCTATGTTTAAAACCATTCCTGTGACACTAGTTATAGATTCCGATGCTTCACTTCAGGTATACTGTATCTCTCTGACCTTCGTATTGACGATGAAACACAATAATTGCATCGGAATTAAATACAAAGGCACAATGCCGACTCAAGTAGAAGTAGACTGCCTCTTCTTACTGTCTATGTTTTGAAACGTTCCTGTGAGACCGGTTTTGGATTCCGATGCTTCACTTCAGGTTTACTGTATCCCTTGGACCTTCTTATTGACGACGAAACACAGAAATTGCATCGGAATTAAATAGAAAAGGCACAATGCCGACCTAAGGACAAGAAAACTGACTCTTCTTACTGTCTATGTTTTGAACCATTCCTGTGACACTAGTTACACATTACGATGCTTCACTTCATTTTCCTGTATCCCTCTGACCTTCTTATTGACGATGAAACACAGAAATTGCATCGGAATTAAATACAAAAGGCAAAATGCCGACTTGTGTACGAGAAAACTGACTCTTCTCACTGTCTTTGTTTTGAACCATTCCTGTGACACTAGTTATGGATTTCGATGCTTCACTTCAGGTTTACTGTATTTCTCAGACCTTCTTATTGACGATGAAACACAGAAATTGCATTGGAAATAGATACAAAAAGCACAATGCCGACTTAAGTACAAGAAATCTAACTCTTCATACTGTCTGTGTTTTGAACCATTCCTGTGACATTAGTTATCGATTCCGATGCTTGACTTCAGGTTTACTGTATCGCTCTGACCTTCTTATTGACGATGAAACACAGAAATTGCATCGCAATGAAATACAAAAGGCACAATGCCGAATTAAGTACAAGAAAACTGACTCTTCTTACTGTCTATGTTTTGAACCATTCCTGTGACACTAGTTATAGATTCCGATGCTTCACATCAGGTTTACTGTATCTCTCTGACCTTCTTATTGACGATGTAACACAGAAATGGCATCGGAATTAAATACAAAAGGCACAATGCAATTTCAAGTACAAGAAGACTGGCTCTTCCTACTGTCTATGTTCTGAACCATTCCTTTGACACTAGTTACAGATTCCGATGCTTCACTTCAGGTTTACTGTATCCCTCTGACCTTCTTATTGACGATGAAACACAGAAATTGCATAGGTATTAAATACATAGGCACAATGCCGACTCAAGTACAAGAAGACTGGCTCTTCTTACTGTCTATGTTTTGAAAGATTCCTGTGACACTAGTTATAGTTTCCGATGCTTCACTTCAGGTTTACTGTATCTCTCTGACCTTCTTATTGACGATGAAACACAGAAATAGCATCTGAATCAAATACAAAAGCACAATACCGAATTAAGTACAAGAGAACTACTCTTTCTACTGTCTATGTTTAGAACCATTCCTGTGACACTAGTTATAGATTCCGATGCTTCACTTCAGGTTTACTGTAACCCTCTGACCTTCTTATTGACGATGAAACACAGAAATTGCATCGGAATTAAATACAAAAGGCACAATGCCGACTTAAGTACAAGAAGACTGACTCTTCCTACTGTCTATGTTTAAAACCATTCCTGTGACACTAGTTATAGATTCCGATGCTTCACTTCAGGTTTTTAGTTTCTCTCTGTCCTTCTTATTGATGATGAAACACAGAAATGGCATCGGAATTAAATACAAAACGCACAATGCCGACTTAAGTACAAGAAGACTGACTCTTCTTACTGACTATGTTTTGAACCATTCCTGTGACACTAGTTGTAGATTCCGATGCTTCACTTCAGGTTTACTGTATCCCTCTGACCTTCTTATTGACGATGAAATACAGAAATTTGAATCGGAAATAAATACAAAAGGTACAATGCCGACTCAAGTACAAGAAGACTGGCGCTTCCTACTGTCTATGTTTTGAACCATTCCTTTGACACTAGTTATAGATTCCGATGCTTCACTTCAGGTTAACTGTATCCCTAAGACCTTCTTATTGACGATGAAACACAGAAATTGCATCGGTATTAAATACATAAACACCATGCCGACTCAAGTACAAGAAAACTGACTCTTCTTACTGTCTATGTTTTGAAGCATTCCCGTGACACTAGTTATAGATTCCGATGATTCACTTCAGGTTTACTGTATCCCTCTGTCTTTCGTATTGACGATGAAACACAGAAATTGCATCGTAATCAAACACAAAAGCACAATGCCGAATTAAGTACAAGAGAACTACTCTTCCTACTGTCTATGTTTTGACCCATTCCTGTGACACTAGTTGTAGATTCCGATGCTTCACTTCGGGTTTACTGTATCCCACTGACCTTCGTATTGACGATGAAACACAGAAACTGCATCGAAATTAAATACAAAAAGCACATTGCCGACTCAAGTACAAGAAGACTGGCTCTTCTTACTGTCTATGTTTTGAACCATTCCTGTGACACTAGTTATAGATTCCGATGCTTCACTTCAGGTTTACTGTAACCCTCTGACCTTCTTATTGACGATGAAACACAGAAATTGCATCGGAATTAAATACAAAAGTCACAATGTCGACTTAAGTACAAGAAGACTGACTCTTCTTACTGACTATGTTTTGAACATTTCCTGTGAGACCAGTTTTAGATTCTGATGCTTCACTATATGTTTACTGTATCCCTTGGACCTTCTTATTGACGATGAAACACAGAAATGGCATCGGAATTAAATACAAAAGGCACAACGCCGACTTATGTACTAGAAGACTGACTCTTCTTATTGACTATCTTTGATCATTTCCTGTGAGACCAGTTTTGATTCCGATGCTTCACTATATGTTTACTGTATCCCCTGGACCTTCATATTTACGATGGAACACAGAAATTGCATCGGAATTAAATAGAAAAGGCACAATGCGGACTTAAGTACAAGAAAACTGACCCTTCTTACTGCGTATGTTTTAACCATTCCTGTGCCACAAGTTATAGATTACGATGCATCACTTCAGGTATACTATATCTCTCTGACCTTCTTATTAACGATGAAACACAGAAATTGCATCGGAATTAAATACAAAAGTCACAATGCCGACTCAAGTACAAGAAGACTGGTTCTTCTTACTGGCTATGTTTTGCAACATTCCTGTGAGACCGGTTTTAGATTCCGATGCTTCACTTCAGGTTTACTGTATCCCTTGGATCTTTTTATATTCGACGAAACACAGATATTGCATCGGAATTAAATAGAAAAAGCAGAATGCCGACTTAAGTACAAGAAAACTGACTCTTCTTACTGTCTATGATATGAACCATTCCTGTGTCACTAGTTACAAATTCCGATGCTTCACGTCAGGTCTACTGTATCCCTCTGACCTTCGTATTGACGATGAAACACAGAAATTCCAGCGGAATTAAATATAAAAGGCAAAATGAGGACTTAAGGACAAGAAATCTGACTCTTCTTACTGTCTTTGTTTTGAACTATTCCTGTGACACTAGTTATAGATTCCGATGCTTCACTTCAGGTTTACTGTATCCCTCTGACCGTCTTATTGACGATGAAACACAGAAATTGCATCGGAATTAATTACATAGGCACTATGCCTACTCAATTACAAGAAGACTGGCTCTTCTTACTGTCTATGATTTGAACCATTCCTGTGACACTAGTTATAGATTCCGATGCTTCTCTTCAGGTTTACTGTATCCCCCTGACCTTCTTATTGTCCATGAAACACAGAAATTGCATCAGAATTAAATAGAAAAGACACAATGCCGACATAAGTACAAGAGAACTGACTCTTCTTACTGTCTATGTTTTGAAGCATTCCCGTGACACTAGTTATAGATTCCGATGCTTCACTTCAGGTGTACTGTATCCCTCTGACCTTCTTATTGACGATGAAATACAGAAATTGCATCGGAATTAAATACAAAAGCACAATGCCGACTTAAGTACAAGAGAACTGACTCTTCCTACTGTCTATGTTTTGAACCATTCCTGTGACACTAGTAATAGATTCCGATGCTACACTTCAGGTTTACTGTATCCCTCTGACCTTCTTATTGAAGATGAAACACAGAAATTGCATCGGAATTAAATACAAAAGGCACAATGCCGACTTAAGTACAAGAAGACTGACTCTTCTTACTGTCTATGTTTTGAACTATTCCTGTGACACTAGTTATAGATTCCGATGCTTCACTTCAGCTTTACTGTATCCCTCTGACCTTCTTATTGACGATGAAACACAGAAATTGCATGGGAAATATATACAAAAGGCACAATGCCGAATCAAGAACAAGAAGACTGGCTCTTCCTACTGTCTATGTTTTGAACCATTCCTGTGACTCTAGTTATAGATCCCGATGCTACACTTCAGGTTTACTGTATCCCTCTGACCTTCGTATTGAAGATGAAACACAGAAATTGCATCGGAGTTAAATACAAAAGGCACAATGCCAACTTAAGTACAAGAAAACTGACTCTTCTTACTGTCTGGGTTTTGAATCATTCCTGTGACACTAGTTATAGATCCCGATGCTTCACTTCAGGTTTAGTGTATACCTCTGACCTTCTTATTGTAGATGAAACACAGAAATTGCATCGGAATTAACTACAAAAGGCACAATGCGGACTTAAGTACAAGGTAACTGGCTCTTCTTACTGCGTATGTTTTGAACCATTCCTGTGACACAAGTTATAGATTACGATGCTTCACTTCAGGTATACTATATCTCTCTGACCTTCTTATTGACGATGAAACACAGAAATTACATCGGAATTAAATACAAAAGGCACAAAGCCGACCCAAGTACAAGAAGACTGGTTCTTCTTACTGTCTATGTTTTGCAACTTTCCTGTGAGACCGGTTTTAGATTCCGACGCTTCACTTCAGGTTTACTGTATCCCTTGGATCTTCTTATTGACGACGAAACACAGAAATTGCATCGGAATTAAATAGAAAAGGCACAATGCCGACTTAAGTACAAGAAAAGTGACTCTTCTTACTGTCTATGCTTTGAACCATTCCTGTGTCACTAGTTACACAATCCGATGCTTCACTTCAGGTTTACTGTATCCCTCTGACCTTCATATTGACGATGAAACACAGAAATTGCATCGGAATTAACTACAAACGGCACAATGCGGACTTAAGTACAAGGTAACTGGCTCTTCTTACTGCGTATGTTTTGAACCATTCCTGTGACACAAGTTATAGATTACGATGCTTCACTTCAGGTATACTATATCTCTCTGACCTTCTTATTGACGATGAAACACAGAAATTACATCGGAATTAAATACAAAAGGCACAAAGCCGACTCAAGTACAAGAAGACTGACTCTCCTTACTGTCTATGTTTTGAACATTTCCTGTGAGACTAGTTTTAGATTCTGATGCTTCACTATATGTTTACTGTATCCCTTGGACCTTCTTATTGACGATGAAACACAGAAATTGCATCGGAATTAAATACAAAAGGCACAACGCCGACATAAGTACAAGAAGACTGACTCTTCTTACTGACTATCTTTTAAACATTTCCTGTTGTACCAGTTTTAGATTCCGATGCCTCACTATATGTTTACTGTATCCCTTGGACCTTCTTACTGACGATTAAACACAGAAATTACATCGGAATTATATACAAAAGGCACAATGCCTACTTAAGTACAAGAAGACTGACTCTTCTTACTGACTGTCTTTTGAACATTTCCTGTGAGACCAGTTTTAGATTCCGATACTTCACTATTTGTTTACTGTACCCCTTGGACCTTCTTATTGACGATGAAACACAGAAATTACATCAGAATTAAGTACAAAAGGCACAATGCTGACTTAAGTACAAGAAGACTGACTATTCCTACTGACTATGATTTCAACATTTCCTGTGAGACCAGTTTTATATTCCGATGCTTCACTATATGTTTACTGTATCCCTTGGACCTTCTTATTGACGATGGAACACAGAAATTGCATGGGAAATAAATAGAAAAGGCACAATGCGGACTTAAGTACAAGAAAACTGACTCTTCGTACTGCGTATGTTGTGAACCATTCCTGTGACACTAGTTACAATTTCCGATGCTTCACTTCAGGTTTACTGTATCCCTCTGACCTTCTTATTGACGATGAAACACAGAAATTGCATCGGAATTAAATACAAAAGGTACAATGCCGACTCAAGTACAAGAATACTGGCTCTTCTTACTGGCTATGATGTGAAACTTTCCTGTGAGGCCAGTTTTAGATTCCGATGCTTCACTTCAGGTTTACTGTATCCCTTGGATCATCTTATTGACGACGAAACACAGAAATTGCATCGGAATTAAATAGAATAGGCAAAATGCCGACATAAGTACAAGATAACTGACTCTTCTTACTGTCTATGTTTTGAACCATTCCTGTGACACTAGTTACAAATTCCGATGCTTCAGTTCAGGTTTACTGTATCCCTCTGACCTTCTTATTGACGATGAAACACAGAAATTACAGCGGAATTAAATGCAAAAGGCAAAATGCCGACTTAAGTACAAGAAATCCGACTCTTCTTACTGGGTTTGCTTTGAACCATTCCTGTGACACTAGTTATAGATTTCGATGCTTCACTTCAGGCTCACTGTATCCCTCTGACCTTCTTATTGACAATGAAACACAGGAATTGCATCGGAATTAAATACAAAAGGCACAATGCCGACTTAAGTACAAGAAGACTGACTCTTCTTACTGTCTACGTTTTGAACTATTCCTGTGACACTAATGATAGATTCCGATGCTTCACTTCAGTTTTACTGTATCCCTCTGACCTTCTTATTGACGATGAAACACACATATTGCATCGGAATTAAATACGAAAGGCACAATGCCGACTCAAGTACAAGAAGACTAGCTCTTACTACTGTCTATGTTTTGAACCATTCCTGTGCCACTAGTTATAGATTCCGATGCTTCACTTCAGGTTTACTGTATCCCTCTGACCGTCGTATTGACGATGAAACACAGAAATTGCTTCGGAATTAATTACATAGGCACAATGCCGACTCAAGTACAAGAAGAATGGCTCTTCTCACTGTCTATGTTTTAAACCAATCCTGTGACACTAGTTATAGATTCCGATGCTTCTCTTCAGGTTTACTGTATCCCTCAGCCCTTCTTATTGAAGATGAAACTCAGAAATTACATCGGAATTAAATACAAAGGGCACAATGCCGTCTTAAGTACAAGAAAACTGACCCTTCTTACTGTCTATGTTTTGAACTATTCCTGTGACACTAGTTATAGATTCCGATGCTTCACTTCAGCTTTACTGTATCCCTCTGACCTTCTTATTGACGATGAAACACAGAAATTGCATCGGAATTAAATACAAGAAGGCACAATGCCGAATCAAGAACAAGAAGACTGGCTCTTCGTACTGTCTATGTTTTGAACCCTTCATGTGACACTAGTTATAGATTCCGATGCTTCACTTCAGGCTTACTGTGTCCGTCTGACCTTCGTATTGACGATGCAACACAGAAATTGCATCGAAATGAAATACAAAATGCACAATGCCGACTTAAGTACAAGAAAACTGACTCTTCTTAATTTCTAAGTTTTGAACCATTCCTGTGACACTAGTTATAGATTCCGATGCTTCACTTCAGGTTCACTGTTTCCCTCTGACCTTCTTATTGACGATGAAACACTGAAATTCCATCGAAATAAAATACAAAAGGCACAGTGCCGACTTAAGTACAATAAAACTAACTCTTCTTACTGTCTATGATTTGAACCATTCCTGTGACACTAGTTATAGAGTCCGATGCTTCACTTCAGGTTTACTGTATGCCTCCGACCTTCTTATTGACGATGAAACACAGAATTTCCATCGGAATTAAATACAAAAGGCACAATGCCGACTTAAGTACAAGAAGGCTGACCCTTCTTACTGTCTATGTTTTGAACCATTCCTGTGACACTACTTATTGATTCCGATGCTTCACCTCAGGTTTACTGTATCCCTCTGACCTTCTTATTGACGATAAAACACAGAAACTGCATCGGAATTAAAAACAATAGGCACAATGCTGATTTAAATACAAGAAAACTGTCTCTTCTTACTGTCTATGTTTTGAACCATTCATGTGACACTAATTATAGATTCCGATGCTTCACTTCAGGTTTACTGTATCCCTCTGACCTTCTTATTGACGATGAAACACAGAAATTGCATCGGAATTAAATACAAATGGCACAATGCCGACTTAAGGACAAGAAAACTGACTCTTCTTACTGTCTATGTTTTGAACCATTCCTGTGACACTAGATATAGATTCCGATGCTTCACTTCAGGTTCACTGTATCCCTCTGACCTTCTTATTGACGGTGAAACACTGAAATTGCATCAGAATTAAATACAAAAGGCACAATGCCGACTTAACTACAAGAAGACTGACTCTCCTTACTGTCTATGTTTTGAACATTTCCTGTGAGACTAGTTTTAGATTCTGATGCTTCACTATATGTTTACTGTATCCCTTGGACCTTCTTATTGACGATGAAACGCAGAAATTGCATCGGAATTAAATACAAAAGGCACAACGCCGACTTAAGTACAAGAAGACTGACTCTTCTTACTGACTATCTTTTAAACATTTCCTGTTGTACCAGTTTTAGATTCCGATGTCTCACTATATGTTTACTGTATCCCTTGGGCCTTCTTACTGACGATTAAACACAGAAATTGCATCGGAATTATATACAAAAGGCACAATGCCTACTTAAGTACAAGATGACTGACTCTTCTTACTGACTGTCTTTTGAACATTTCCTGTGAGACCAGTTTTAGATTCCGAAACATCACTATATGTTTACTGTATCCCTTGGACCGTCTTATTGACGATGAAACACAGAAATTGCATCAGAATTAAGTACAAAAGGCACAATGCTGACTTAAGTACAAGAAGACTGACTATTCCTACTGACTATGATTTCAACATTTCCTGTGAGACCAGTTTTATATTCCGATGCTTCACTATATGTTTACTGTATCCCTTGGACCTTCTTATTGACGATGGAACACAGAAATTGCATGGGAAATAAATAGAAGAGGCACAATGCGGACTTAAATACAAGAAAACTGCCTCTTCGTACTGCGTGTATGTGAACCAATCCTGTGACACTAGTTATAGATTTCGATGCTTCACTTCAGGTATACTATATCTCTCTGACCTTCTTATTGACGATGAAACACAGAAATGGCATCGGACTTAAATACAAATTCACAATGCCGACTCAAGTACAAGAAGACTGGCTCTTCTTACTGTCTATGTTTTGAAACTTTCCTGTATGACCGGTTTTAGATTCCGATGCTTCACTCCAGGTTTACTGTATCCCTTGGATCATCTTATTGACGACGAAACACAGAAATAGCATCGGAATGAAATAGAAGAGGCACAATGCCGACTTAAGTATAAGAAAACTGACTCTTCTTAGTGTCTATGTTTTGAACCACTCCAGTGACACTAGTTACACATTCCGATGCTTCACTTCAGAATTACTGTATCCCTCTGACCATCTTACTGACGATGAAACACAGAAATTGCAGCGGAATTAAATGCAAAAGGCAAAATGCCGACTTAAGTACCAGAAATCCGACTCTTCTTACTGTCTTTGTTTTGAACCATTCCTGTGACACTAGTTATAGATTTCGATGCTTCACTTCAGGTTCACTGTATCCCTCTGACCTTCTTATTGACAATGAAACACAGAAATTGCACCGGAATTAAATACAAAAGGCACAATGCCGACTTAAGTACAAGAAATCTGACTCTTCTTACTGTCTATGTTTTGAACCATTCCTGTGACACTAGTTATCGATTCCGACGCTTCACTTCAGGTTTACTGTATCGCTCTGACCTTCTTCTTGACGATGAAACACAGAAATTGCATCGGAATTAAATACAAAAGGCACACTGCCGGATTAAGTACAAGAAAACTGACTCTTCTTACTGTCTATGTTTTGAACCAATCCTGTGACACTAGTTATAGATTCCGATGCTTCACTTCAGATTTACTGCATCCCTCTGACCATCTTATTGACGGTGAAACACAGAAATTGCATCGGAATTAAATACAAAAGGCACATGCCGACTTAAGTACAAGAAGACTGACTCTTCTTACTGTCTATGTTTTGAACCATTCCTGTGACACTAGATATAGATTCCGATGCTTCACTTCAGGTTCACTGTATCCCTCTGGACTTTCTTATTGACGGTGAAACACTGAAATTGCATCGGAATTAAATACAAAATGCGCAATGCCGACTTAAGTACAAGAAAACTGACTCTTCTTAATTTCTATGTTTTGAACCATTCCTGTGACACTAGTTATAGATTCGATGCTTCACTTCAGGTTCACTGTTTCCCTCTGACCTTCTTATTGACGATGAAAACACTGAAATTAAATCAAAATAAATTACAAAAGGCACAGTGCCGACTTAAGTACAAGAAAACTAACTCTTCTTACTGTCTATGATTTGAACCATTCCTGTGACACTAGTTATAGATTCCGATGCTTCGCTTCAGGTTTACTGTATGCCGCCGACCTTCAAATTGACGATGAAACACAGAATTTCCATCGGAATTAAATACAAAAGGCACAATGCCGACTTAAAAACAAGAAAGCTGAACCTTCTTACTGTCTATGTTTTAAACCATTCCTGTGACACTACTTATTGATTCCGATGCTTCACCTCAGGTTTACTGTATCCCTCTGACCTTCTTATTGACGATAAAGCACAGAAATTGCATCGGAAGTAAAAACAATAGGCACAATGCTGATTTAAATACAAGAAAACTGACTCTTCTTAATGTCTATGTTTTGAACAATTCATGTGACACTTATTATAGATTCCGATGCTTCACTTCAGGTTTACTGTATCCCTCTGACCTTCTTCTAGACGATGAAACACAGAAATTGCATCGGAATTAAATACAAATGGCACAGAGCCGACTTAAGTACAAGAAAACTGACTCTTCTTACTGTCTATGTTTTGAACCATTCCTGAGACACTAGTTCGAGATTCCGATGCTTCACTTCAGGTTTACTCTATGCCTCTGACCTTCTTATTGACGATGAAACACAGAAATTGCATCGGAATTAAATACAAAAGGCACAATGCCGACTTAAGTACAAGAAAACTGACTCTTCTTACTGTCTATGTTTTGAACCATTCCTGTGACGATAGTTATAGATTCCGATGCTTCACTTCAGGTTTACTGTATCCCTCTGACCTTCTTATTGACGGTGAAACACTGAAATTGCATCGGAATTAAATACAAAAGGCACAGAGCCGTCTTAAGTACAAGAACACTGACTCTTCTTACTGTCTATGTTTTGAACCATTCCTGTGACACTAGTTATAGATTCCGATGCTTCACTTCAGGTTTACTCTATGCCTCTGACCTTCTTATTGACGATGAAACACAGAAATTGCATCGGAATTAAATACAGAAGGCACAATGCCGACTTAAGTACAAGAAAACTGACTCTTCTTACTGTCTATGTTTTGAACCATTCCTGTGACACTAGTTATAGATTCCGATGCTTCACTTCAGGTTTACTGTATCCCTCTGACCATCTTATTGACGATGAAACACAGAAATTGCGTCGGAATTAAATATAAAAGGCACAATGCCGACTTAAGTACAAGAAAAACTGACTCTTCTCACTGTCTATGTTTTGAACCATTCCTGTGACACTAGTTATAGATTCCGACGCTTCACTTCAGCTTTACTGTATTCCTCTGACCTTCTTATTCACGATGAAACACAGAAATTGCATCGGAATTAAATATAAAATGCGCAATGCCGACTTAAGCACAAGAAAAACTGACTCTTCTTACTGTCTATGTTTTCAACCATTGCTGTGACACTAGTTATAGATTCCGACGCTTCACTTCAGCTTTACTGTATCCCTCTGACTTTCTTATTCACGATGAAACACAGATATTGCATCGGAATTAAAAACAAAAGGCACAATGCCGACTTAAGTACAAGAAAACTAACTCTCCTTACTGTCTATGCTTTGAACCATTCCTGTGTCACTAGCTATAGATTCCGATGCTTCACTTCAGGTTTACTGTATGCCTCTGACCTTCTTATTGACGATGAAACACAGAAATTGCATCGGAATTAAATACGAAAGGCACAATGCCGACTTAAGTACAAGAAAACTGACTCTTCTTACTGTCTATGTTTTGAACCATTTTTGTGACACGAGTTATAGATTCCGATGCTTCACTTCAGGTTTACTGTATGCCTCTGACCTTCTTATTGACGATGAAACACAGAAATTGCATCGGAATTAAATACGAAAGGCACAATGCCGACTTAAGTACAGGAAAACTGACTCTTCTTACTGTCTATGTTTTGAACCATTTTTGTGACACGAGTTATAGATTCTGATGCTTCACTTCAGGTGTACTGTATCCCTCTGACCTTCTTATTGACGATGAAACACAGAAATTGCATCGGAATTAAAACCAAAAGGCACAATGCCGACTTAATTACAAGAAAACTGACTCTTCTTACTGTCTATGTTTTCAACCATTCATGTGACACTAGTTATGGATTCCGATGCTTCACTGCAGGTTTACTGTATCGCTCTGACCTTCTAATTGACGATGAAACACAGATATTGCATCGGAATTAAATACAAAATGCACAATGCCGACTGAAGTACAAGAAAACTGACTCTTCTTAATTTCTATGTTTTGAACCCTTCATGTGACACTAGTTATAGATTCCGATGCTTCACTTCAGGTTTACTTTATCCCTTTGACCTTCGTATTGACAATGAAACACAGAAATTGCATCGGAATTAAATACAAAATGCACAATGCCGACTTAAGTACAAGAAAACTGACTCTTCTTAATTTCTATGTTTTGAACCATTCCTGTGACAGTAGTTATAGATTCCGATGCTTCACTTCTGGTTCACTGTTTCCCTCTGATCTTCTTATTGACGATGAAACACTGAAATTCCATCGAAATAAAATACAAAAGGCACAGAGCCGACTTAAGTACAATAAAACTAACTCTTCTTACTGTCTATGATTTGAACCATTCCTGTGACACTAGTTATAGATTCCGATGCTTCAATTCAGGTTTACTGTATGCCTCCGACCTCCTTATTGACGATGAAACACAGAATTTCCATCGGAATTAAATACAAAAGGCACAATTCCGACTTAAGTATAAGAAAGCTGACCCTTCTTACTGTCTATGTTTTGAACCATTCCTGTGGCACTACTTATTGATTCCGATGCTTTACCTCAGGTTTACTGTATCCCTCTGACCTTCGTATTGACGATAAAACAAAGAAATTGCATCGGAATTAAATACAATAGGCAGAATGCTGATTTAAATACAAGAAAACTGACTCTTCTTACTGTCTATGTTTTGAACCATTCATGTGACACTAATTATAGATTCCGATGCTTCACTTCAGGTTTACTGTATCCCTCTGACCTTCTTATTGACGATGATACACAGAAATTGCATCGGAATTTTATACAAAAGGCACAATGCCTACTTAAGTACAAGAAGACTGACTCTTCTTACTGACTGTCTTTTGAACATTTCCTGTGAGACCAGTTTTAAATTCCGATACTTCACTATATGTTTACTGCATCCCTTGGACCTTCTTATTGACGATGGAACACAGAAATTGCATCGGAAATAAATATAAAATGCACAATGCCGACTTAAGCACAAGAAAAACTGACTCTTCTTACTGTCTATGTTTTCAACCATTGCTGTGACACTAGTTATAGATTCCGACGCTTCACTTCAGCTTTACCGTATCCCTCTGACTTTCTTATTCACGATGAAACACAGATATTGCATCGGAATTAAAAACAAAAGGCGCAATGCCGACTTAAGTACAAGAAAACTAACTCTTCTTACTGTCTATGCTTTGAACCATTCCTGTGACACTAGCTATAGATTCCGATGTTCACTTCAGGTTAACTTATCCCTCTGACCTTCTTATTGACGAAGAAACACTGACATTGCATCGGCATTAAATACAAAAGGCACAAAGCCGACTTAAGTATAAGAAATCTGACTCTTCTTACTGTCTATGCTTTGAACCATTCCTGTGACACTAGTTATAGATTCCGATGCTTCACTTCAGGTTTACTGTATGCCTCTGACCTTCTTATTGACGATGAAACACAGAAATTGCATCGGAATTAAATACGAAAGGCACAATGCCGACTTAAGTACAAGAAAACTGACTCTTCTTACTGTCTATGTTTTGAACCATTTTTGTAACACGAGTTATAGATTCCGATGCTTCACTTCAGGTTTACTGTATCCCTCTGACCTTCTTATTGACGATGAAACACAGAAATTGCATCGGAATTAAAACCAAAAGGCACAATGCCGACTTAAGTACAAGAAAACTGACTCTTCTTACTGTCTATGTTTTCAACCATTCATGTGACACTAGTTATGTATTCCGATGCTTCACTGCAGGTTTACTGTATCGCTCTGACCTTCTAATTGACGATGAAACACAGATATTGCATCGGAATTAAATACAAAATGCACAATGCCGACTGAAGTACAAGAAAACTGACTCTTCTTAATTTCTATGTTTTGAACCATTCCTGTGACACTAGTTATAGATTCCGATGCTTCACTTCAGGTTCACTGTTTCCCTCTGACCTTCTTAGTGACGATGAAATACTGAAATTCCATCGAAATAAATTACAAAAGGCACAGTGCCGACTTAAGTACAATAAAACTAACTCTTCTTACTGTCTATGATTTGAACCATTCCTGTGACACTAGTTAGAGATTCCGATGCTTCACTTCAGGTTTACTGTATGCCTCCGACCTTCTTATTGACGATGAAACACAGAATTTCCATCGGAATTAAATACAATAGGCACAATGCCGACTTAAGTACAAGAAAGCTGACCCTTCTTACTGTCTATGTTTTGAACCATTCATGTGACACTAATTATAGATTCCGATGCTTCACTTCAGGTTTACTGTATCCCTCTGACCTTCTTATTGACGATGAAACACAGAAATTGCATCGGAATTATATACAAAAGGCACAATGCCTACTTAAGTACAAGAAGACTGACTCTTCTTACTGACTGTCTTTTGAACATTTCCTGTGAGACCAGTTTTAGATACCGATACATCACTATATGTTTACTGTATCCCTTGTACCTTCTTATTGACGATGGAACACAGAAATTGCATGGGAAATAAATAGAAAAGGCACAATGCCGACGTAAGTACAAGAAAACTAACTCTTCTTACTGTCCATGCTTTGAACCATTCCTGTGACACTAGTTATAGATTCCGATGCTTCACTTCAGGTTCACTGTATCCCTCTGACCTTCTTATTGACGATGAAACACTGAAATTGCATCGGAATTAAATACAAAAGGCACAAAGCCGACTTAAGTATTAGAAAACTGACGCTTCTTACTGTCTATGCTTTGAACCATTCCTGTGACACTAGTTATAGATTCCGATGCTTCACTTCAGGTTTACTGTATGCCTCTGACATTGTTATTGACGATGAAACACAGAAATTGCATCGGAATTAAATACGAAAGGCACAATGCCGACTTAAGTACAAGAAAACTGACTCTTCTTACTGTCTATGTTTTGAACCATTTTTGTGACACGAGTTATAGATTCCGATGCTTCACTTCAGGTTTACTGTATCCCTCTGACCTTCTTATTGACGATGAAACACAGAAATTGCATCGGAATTAAAACCAAAAGGCACAATGCCGACTTAAGTACAAGAAAACTGACTCTTCTTACTGTCTATGCTTTGAACCATTCATGTGACACTAGTTATGGATTCCGGTGCTTCACTGCAGGTTTACTGTATCGCTCTGAAATTCTAATTGACGATGAAACGCAGAAATTGCATCGGAATTAAATACGAAAGGCACAATGCCGACTTAAGTACAAGAAGACTGGCTCTTCTTACAGTCTATGTTTTGAACCATACCTGTGACACTAGTTATAGATTCCGATGCTTCACTTCAGGTTTACTGTATCCCTCTGACCTTCGTATTGACGATGAAACACAGAAATTGCGTCGGAATTAAATACAAAATGCACAATGCCGACTTAAGTACAAGAAAACTGACTCTTCTTAATTTCTATGTTTTGAACCATTCCTGTGACACTAGTTATAGATTCCGATGCTTCACTTCAGGTTCACTGTTTCCCTCTGACCTTCTTATTGACGATGAAACACTGAAATTCCATCGAAATAAGATACAAAAGGCACAATGCCGACTTAAGTACAAGAAAGCTGACCCTTCTTACTGTCTATGTTTTGAACCATTCCTGTGACACTACTTATTGATTCCGATGCTTCACCTCAGGTTTACTGTATCCCTCTGACCTTCATATTGACGATAAAACGCAGAAATTGCATCGGAATTAAATACAATAGGCACAATGCTGATTTAAATACAAGAAAACTGACTCTTCTTACTGTCTATGTTTTGAACCATTCATGTGACACTAATTATAGATTCCGATGCTTCACTTCAGGTTTACTGTATCCCTCTGACCTTCTTATTGACGATGAAACACAGATATTGCATCGGAATTAAATACAAATGGCACAATGCCGACTTAAGTACAAGAAAACTGACTCTTCTTACTGTCTATGTTTTGAACCATTCCTGTGACACTAGATATAGATTCCGATGCTTCACTTCAGGTTCACTGTATCCCTCTGACCTTCTTATTGACGGTGAAACACTGAAATTCCATCGGAATTAAATACAAAAGGCACAGAGGCGTCATATGTACAAGAAAACTGACTCTTCTTACTGTCTATGTTTTGAACCATTCCTGTGACACTAGTTATAGATTGCGATGCTTCACTTCAGGTTTACTCTATGCCTCTGACCGTCTTATTGACGATGAAACACAGAAATTGCATCGAAACTAAATACAACAGGCACAATGCCGACTTAAGTACAAGAAAACTGACTCTTCTTACTGTCTATGTTTTGAACCATTCCTGTGACACTAGTTATAGATTCCGATGCTTCACTTCAGGTTTACTGTATCCCTCTGACCATCTTATTGACGATGAAACACAGAAATTGCATCGGAATTAAATATAAAAGGCACAATGCCGACTTAAGTACAAAAAAAACTGACTCTTCTTACTGTCTATGTTTTCAACCATTCCTGTGACACTGGTTATAGATTCCGACGCTTCACTTCAGCTTTACTGTATCCCTCTGACCTTCTTATTCACGATGAAACACAGAAATTGCATCGGAATTAAAAACAAAAGGCACAATGCCGACTTAAGTACAAGAAAACTAACTCTTCTTACTGTCTATGCTTTGAACCATTCCTGTGACACTAGTTATAGATTCCGATGCTTCACTTCACGTTCACTGTATCCCTCTGACCTTCTTATTGCCGATGAAACACTGAAATTGCATCGAAATTAAATTCAAAAGGCACAAAGCCGACTTAAGTATAAGAAAACTGACTCTTCTTACTGTCTATGCTTTGAACCATTCCTGTGACACTAGTTATAGATTCCGATGCTTCACTTCAGGTTTACTGTATGCCTCTGACCTTCTTATTGACGATGAAACACAGAAATTGCATCGGAATTAAATACGAAAGGCTCAATGCCGACATAAGTAGAAGAAAACTGACTCTTCTTACTGTCTATGTTTTGAACCATTTTTGTGACACGAGTTATAGATTCCGATGCTTCACTTCAGGTTTACTGTATCCCTCTGACCTTCTTATTGACGATAAAACACAGAAATTGCATCGGAATTAAAACCAAAAGGCACAATGCCGACTTAAGTACAAGAAAACTGACTCTTCTTACTGTATATGTTTTGAACCATTCATGTGATACTAGTTATGGATTCCGATGCTTCACTGCAGGTTTACTGTATCGCTCTGACCTTCTAAATTACGATGAAACACAGAAATTGCATCGGAATTAAATACAAAAGGCACAATGCCGACTTAAGTACAAGAAAACTGACTCTTCTTACTGTCTATGTTTTGAACCATTCCTGTAACACTAGTTACAGATTCCGATGCTTCACTGCAGGTTTACTGTATCCCTCTGACCTTCTTATTGACGATGAAACACAGAAATTGCATTGAAAACTGACTCTTCTTACTGTCTATGATTTGAACAATTCCTGTGACACTAGTTATAGATTCCGATGCATCACTTCAGGTTTACTGTATCCCTCTGACCTTCTTATTGACGATGAAACACAGAAATTGCATCGGAATTAAATACGAAAGGCACAATGCCGACTTAAGTACAAGGAAACTGACTCTTCTTACTGTCTGTGCTTTGAACCATTCCTGTGACACTAGTTATAGATTCCGATGCTTCACTTCAGGTTCACTGTATCCCTCTGACCTTCTTATTGACGATGAAACCCTGAAACTGCATCGAAATTAAATACAAAAGGCACAAAGCCGACATAAGTATAAGAAAACTGACTCTTCTTACTGTCTATGTTTTGAACAATTCCTGTGTCAGTAGTTATAGATTACGATGCTTCAGTTCAGGTTAACTGTATGCCTCTGACCTTCTTATTGACGATGAAACACAGAAATTGCATCGGAATTAAATACAAAAGGCACAATGCCGACTTAAGTACAAGAAAACAGACTCTTCTTACTGTCTATATTTTGAACCATTCCTGTGACACTAGTTATAGATTCCGATGCTTCACTTCAGATCCATTGTATCCCTCCGACATTCTTATTGACGATGAAACGCAGAAATTGAATCAGAATTAAATAGAAAAGGCACAATGCTGACTTAAGTATTAGAAAACTAACTTATGCTACTGTCTATGCTTTTGAACCTTTCCTGTGAGACCAGTTTTAGGGTCCGATGCTTCACTTCAGGTTTACTGTATCCCTTGGACCTTCTTATTGACGATGAAACACAGAAATTGCATCGGAATTAAATACAAAAGGAACAATGCCGACTTAAGTACAAGAGGACTGACTCTCCTTACTGTCTATGTTTTGAACATTTCCTGTGAGACTAGTTTTAGATTCTGATGCTTCACTATATGTTTACTGTATCCATTGGACCTTCTTATTGACGATGAAACACAGAAATTGCATCGGAATTAAATACAAAAGGCACACTGCCGACTTCATTACAAGAAGACTGACTCTTCTTACTGACTATATTTTAACATTTCCTGTTGTACCAGTTTTAGATTCCGATGACTCACTATATGTTTAGTGTATCCCTTGGACCTTCTTACTGACGATTAAACACAGAAATTACATCGGAATTATATACAAAAGGCACAATGCCAACTTAAGTACAAGAAGACTGAGTCTTCTTACTGACTGTCTTTTGAACATTTCCTGTGAGACCAGTTTTAGATTCCGATACTTCACTATATGTTTACAGTATCCCTTGGACCTTCTTATTGACGATGGAACACAGAAATTGCATGGGAAATAAATAGGAAAGGCACAATGCGGACTTAAGTACAAAAAAACTGACTCTTCGTACTGCGTATGTTGTGAACCATTCCTGTGACACTAGTTATAGATTCCGATGCTTCACTTCAAGTATACTATATCTCTCTGACCTTCTTATTGACGATGAAACACAGAAATTGCATCGGAATTAAATATAAAAGGCACAATACCGACTTAAGTACAAGAAAAACTGACTCTTCTTACTGTCTATGTTATCATCCATTCCTGTGTCACCAGTTATAGATTCCGAAGCTTCACTTCAGCTTTACTGCATCCCTCTGACCTTCTTATTCACGATGAAACACAGAAATTGCATCGGAATTAAAAACAAAAGGCACAATGCCGACTTAAGTACAAGAAAACTAACTCTTCTTACTGTCTATGATTTGAACTATTCCTGTGACACTAGTTATAGACTCCGATGCTTCACTTCAGGTTCACTGTATCCCTCTGACCTTCTTATTGACGACGAAACACTGAAATTGCATCGGAATTAAATACAAAAGGCACAAAGCCGACTTAAGTATAAGAAAACTGACTCTTCTTACTGTCTATGCTTTGAACCATTCCTGTGACACTAGTTATAGATTCCGATGCTTCACTTCAGGTTTACTGTATGCCTCTGACTTTCTTATTGACGATGAAACACAGAAATTGCATCGGAATGAAATACGAAAGGCACAATGCCGACTTAAGTACAAGAAAACTGACTCATCTTAATGTCTATGTTTTGAACCATTTTTGTAACACGAGTTATAGATTCCGATGCTTCACTTCAGGTTTACTGTGTCCCTCTGACCTTCTTATTGACGATGAAACACAGAAATTGCATCGGAATTAAAACCAAAAGGCACAATGCCGACTTAAGTACAAAAAAATGACTCTTCTTACTGTCTATGTTTTGAACCATTCATGAGACACTAGTTATGGATTCCGATGCTTCACTGCAGGTTTACTGTATCGCTCTGACCTTCGAATTGACGACGAAACACAGAAATTGCATCGGAATTAAATACAAAAGGCACAATGCCGACTTATGTACAAGAAAACTGACTCTTCTTACTGTCTATGTTTTCAACCATTCATGTGACACTAGTTACAGATTCCGATGCTTCACTGCAGGTTTACTGTATCCCTCTGACCTTCTTATTGACGATGAAACACAGAAATTGCATTGGAATTATATACAAAAGGCACAATGCCGACTTAAGTACAAGAAAACTGACTCTTCTTACTGTCTATGATTTGAACAATTCCTGTAACACTAGTTATAGATTCCGATGCTTCACTGCAGGTTTACTGTATCGCTCTGACCTTCTAATTGACGATGAAACACAGAAATTGCATCGGAATTAAATACAAAAGGCACAATGCCGACTTAAGTACAAGAAAACTGACTCTTCTTACTGTCTATGTTTTGAACCATTCATGTGACACTCATTATAGATTCCGATGCTTCATTTCAGGTTTACTGTATCCCTCTGACCTTCTTATTGACGATGAAACACAGAAATTGCATCGGAATTAAAAACAAATGGCACAATGCCGACTTAAGTACAAGAAAACTGACTCTTCTTACTGTCTATGTTTTGAACCATTCCTGTGACACTAGATATAGATTCCGATGCTTCACTTCAGGTTTACTCTATGCCTCTGACCTTCTTATTGACGATGAAACACAGAAATTGCATCGGAATTAAATACAAAAGGCACAGAGCCGACTTAAGTACAAGAAAACTGACTCTTCTTACTGTCCATGTTTTGAACCATTCCTGTGACACTAGTTACAGATTCCGATGCTTCACTTCAGGTTTACTCTATGCCTCTGACCTTCTTATCGACGATGAAACACAGAAATTGCATCGGAATTAAATACAAAAGGCACAATGCCGACTTAAGTACACGAAAACTGACTCTTCTTACTGTCTATGTTTTGAACCATTCCTGTGACACTAGTTATAGATTCCGATGCTTCACTTCAGGTTTACTGTATCCCTCTGAACTACTTATTGACGATGAAACACAGAAATTGCATCGGAATTAAATACAAAAGGCACAGTGCCAACTTAAGTACAAGATAACAGACTCTTTTTACTGTCTATCTTTCGAACCATTCATGTGACACTCGTTATAGATTCCGATGCTTTTCTTCAGTTTCACTGTATCCCTCTGACTTTCTTATTGACGATGAAACACAGAAATTGCTTCGAAATTAAATACAAAATGCACAATGCCGACTTAAGAACAAGTTAACTGTCTCTTCTTCCTGTCTATGTTTTGAACCATTCCTGTGACACTAGTTATAGATTCCGATGCTTCACTTCAGGTTTACTGTACCCCTCTGACCATCTTATTGACGATGAAACACAGAAATTGCATCGGAATTAAATATAAAAGGCACAATGCCGACTTGGGTACAAGAAAACTAACTCTTCTTACTGTCTATGTTTTGAACCATTTTTGTGACACGAGTTATAGATTCCGATGCTTCACTTCAGGTTTACTGTATCCCCCTGACCTTCTTATTAACGATGAAACACAGAGATTGCATCGGAATTAAAACCAAAAGGCACAATGCCGACTTAAGTACAAGAAAACTGACTCTTCTTACTGTCTATGTTTGAACCATTCATGTGACACTAGTTATAGATTCCGATGCTCCACTTCAGGTTCACTGTATCCCTCTGACCTTCTTATTGACGATGAAACCCTGAAATTGCAACGGAATTAAATACAAAAGGCACAATGCCGATTTAAGTACAAGACAACTGACTCTTCTTACTGTCTATGTTTTGAACCATTCTACGACACTAGTTATATATTCCAATGCTTCACTTCATGTTTACTGTATCCCTCTGCCCCTCTTATTCACAATGAAACACAGCAATTGCATCGGAATGAAATATAAAAGGCACAATGCCGACTTAAGTGCAAGAAAACTGACTCTTCTTAATGTCTATGGTTTGAACCATTCCTGTGACACTAGTTTTAGATTCCGATGCTTCACTTCAGGTTTACTGTATCCCTCTGACCTACTTATTGACGATGAAACACGGAAATTGCATCGGAATTAAATACAAAAGGCACAATTCCGACTAAAGTACAAGAAAACTGACTCTTCTTACTGTCTATGCTTTGAACCATTCCTGTGACACTAGTTATAGATTCCGATGCCTCACTTCAGGTTCACTGTATCCCTCTGACCTTCTTATTGACGATGAAACACTGAAATTGCATCGGAATTAAATACAAAAGGCACAATGCCGTCTTAAGTACAAGAAAACTGACTCTTCTTACTGTCTATGTTTTGAACCGTTCCTGTGACACTAGTTATAGATTCCGATGCTTCACCTCAGGTTTACTGTATGCCTCAGACCTTCTTATTGACGATGAAACACAGAAGCTGCATCGGAATTAAATACAAAAGGCACAACGCCGACTTAAGTACAAGAAAACTGACTCTTCTTACTGTCTATGTTTTGAACCATTCCTGTGACACTAGTTATAGATTCCGATGCTTCACTTCATGTTTACTGTATCCCTCTGACCCTCTTATTCACGATGAAACACAGAAATTGCATCGGAATTTAATACAAAAGGCACAATGCCGACTTAAGTACAAGAAAACTGACTCTTCTCACTGTCTATGTTTTCAATCATTCATGTGACACTAGTTATAGATTCCGATGCTTTACTCCAGGTTTACTGTATCCCTCTGACCACCTTATTGACGATGATACAAAGAAATTGCATCGGAATTAAATACAAAAGGCACAATGAAGACTTAAGTACAAGAAAACTGACTCTTCTTACTCTCTATGTTTTGAACCATTCCTGTGACACTAGATATAGATTCCGATGCTTCACTTTAGGTTTACTGTATCCCTCTGACCTTCTTATTGACGATGAAACACAGAAATTGCATCGGAATTAAATACAAAAGGCACAATGCCGACTTAAGTACAAGAAACCTGAGTCTTCTTACTGTCTATGCTTTGAACCATTCCTGTGACACTAGTTATAGATTCCGATGCTTCAGTTCAGGTTCACTGTATCCCTCTGACCTTCGTATTGACGATGAAAGACTGAAATTGCATCGGAATTAAATACAAAAGGCACAATGCCGTCTTAAGTACAAGAAAACTGACTCTTCGTACTGTCTATGTTTTGAACCAGTCCTGTGACACTAGTTATAGATTCCGATGCTTCACTTCAGGTTTACTGTATGCCTCAGACCTTCTTATTGACGATGAAACACAGAAATTGCATCGGAATTAAATACAAAAGGCACAACGCCGAATTAAGTTCAAGAAAACTAACTCTTCTTACTGTCTATGTTTTGAACCATTCTGCGACACTAGTTATATATTCCAATGCTTCACTTCATGTTTACTGTATCCCTCTGCCCCTCTTATTCACGATGAAACACAGAGATTGCATCGGAATTTAATACAAAAGGCACAATGCCGAGTTAAGTACGAGAAAACTGACTCTTCTTACTGTCTATGTTTTCAACCATTCCTGTGACACTAGATACAGATTCCAATGCTGCACTTTAGGTTTACTGTATCCCTCTGACCTTCTTATTGACGATGAAACACAGTAAATGCATCGGCATTAAATACAAACGCACAATGCAGACTTCAGTACAAGAAAACTGACTTCTCTTACTGTCTATGTTTTGAACCATTCCTGTGACACTAGCTATAGATTCCGATGCTTCACTTCAGGTTTACTGTATCCCTCTGACCTTCTTATTGACGATGAACACAGAAATTGCATCGGAATTAAATACAAAAGGCACAATGCCGACTTAAGTACAAGAAAACTGACTCTTCTTACTGTCTAAGTTTTGAACCATTCCTGTGTCACTAGTTATAGATTCCGATGCTTCACTTCAGGTTTACTGTATCCCTCTGACCTTGTTATTGACG
Source organism: Schistocerca americana (assembly GCF_021461395.2). Lineage (NCBI taxonomy): Eukaryota > Metazoa > Arthropoda > Insecta > Orthoptera > Acrididae > Schistocerca > Schistocerca americana. The sequence continues at coordinate 22,767,865 of NC_060130.1, forward strand.
ATGAAACACAGAAATTGCATCGGAATTAAATACAAAAGGCACAATGCCGACTTAAGTACAAGAAAACTGACTCTCCTTACTGTCTATGTTTGAACCATTCCTGTGACACTAGTTATAGATTCCGATGCTTCCATTCAGGTTTACTGCATCCCTCTGACCTTCTTATTGACGATGAACACAGAAAATGCATCGGAATTAAATACAAAAGGCACAACGAAGACTTAAGTACAAGAAAACTGACTCTTCTTACTGTCTATGTTTTGAACCATTCCTGTGACACTAGTTATAGATTCCGATGCTTCACTTCATGTTTACTGTATCATTCTGACCCTCTTATTCACGATGAAACACAGAAATTGCATCGGAATTTAATACAAAAGGCACAATGCCGACTTAGGTACAAGAAAACTGACTCTTCTTGCTGTCTATGTTTTCAACCAATTATGTGTCAATAGTTATGGATTCCGATGCTTTACTCCAGGTTTACTGTATCCCTCTGACCTCCTTATCGACGATGATACAGAGAAATTGCTTCTGAATTAAATACAAAAGGCACAATGCCGATTTAAGTACAAGAAAACTGACTCTTCTTACTGTCTATGTTTTGAACCATTCCTGTGACACTAGTTATAGATTCCGATGCTTCACTTCATGTTTACTGTATCATTCTGACCCTCTTATTCACGATGAAACACAGAAATTGCATCGGAATTAAATATAAAAGGCACAATGCCGACTTGGGTACAAGAAAACTAACTCTTCTTACTGTCTATGTTTTGAACCATTTTTGTGACACGAGTTATAGATTCCGATGCTTCACTTCAGGTTTACTGTATCCCCCTGACCTTCTTATTAACGATGAAACACAGAGATTGCATCGGAATTAAAACCAAAAGGCACAATGCCGACTTAAGTACAAGAAAACTGACTCTTCTTACTGTCTATGTTTGAACCATTCATGTGACACTAGTTATAGATTCCGATGCTTCACTTCAGGTTAACTGTATCCCTCTGACCTTCTTATTGACGATGAAACCCTGAAATTGCAACGGAATTAAATACAAAAGGCACAATGCCGATTTAAGTACAAGACAACTGACTCTTCTTACTGTCTATGTTTTGAACCATTCTACGACACTAGTTATATATTCCAATGCTTCACTTCATGTTTACTGTATCCCTCTGCCCCTCTTATTCACAATGAAACACAGCAATTGCATCGGAATGAAATATAAAAGGCACAATGCCGACTTAAGTGCAAGAAAACTGACTCTTCTTAATGTCTATGGATTGAACCATTCCTGTGACACTAGTTTTAGATTCCGATGCTTCACTTCAGGTTTACTGTATCCCTCTGACCTACTTATTGACGATGAAACACGGAAATTGCATCGGAATTAAATACAAAAGGCACAATTCCGACTAAAGTACAAGAAAACTGACTCTTCTTACTGTCTATGCCTTGAACCATTCCTGTGACACTAGTTATAGATTCCGATGCCTCACTTCAGGTTCACTGTATCCCTCTGACCTTCTTATTGACGATGAAACACTGAAATTGCATCGGAATTAAATACAAAAGGCACAATGCCGTCTTAAGTACAAGAAAACTGACTCTTCTTACTGTCTATGTTTTGAACCGTTCCTGTGACACTAGTTATAGATTCCGATGCTTCACCTCAGGTTTACTGTATGCCTCAGACCTTCTTATTGACGATGAAACACAGAAGCTGCATCGGAATTAAATACAAAAGGCACAACGCCGACTTAAGTACAAGAAAACTGACTCTTCTTACTGTCTATGTTTTGAACCATTCCTGTGACACTAGTTATAGATTCCGATGCTTCACTTCATGTTTACTGTATCCCTCTGACCCTCTTATTCACGATGAAACACAGAAATTGCATCGGAATTTAATACAAAAGGCACAATGCCGACTTAAGTACAAGAAAACTGACTCTTCTCACTGTCTATGTTTTCAATCATTCATGTGACACTAGTTATAGATTCCGATGCTTTACTCCAGGTTTACTGTATCCCTCTGACCACCTTATTGACGATGATACAAAGAAATTGCATCGGAATTAAATACAAAAGGCACAATGAAGACTTAAGTACAAGAAAACTGACTCTTCTTACTCTCTATGTTTTGAACCATTCCTGTGACACTAGATATAGATTCGGATGCTTCACTTTAGGTTTACTGTATCCCTCTGACCTTCTTATTGACGATGAAACACAGAAATTGCATCGGAATTAAATACAAAAGGCACAATGCCGACTTAAGTACAAGAAACCTGACTCTTCTTACTGTCTATGCTTTGAACCATTCCTGTGACACTAGTTATAGATTCCGATGCTTCAGTTCAGGTTCACTGTATCCCTCTGACCTTCGTATTGACGATGAAAGACTGAAATTGCATCGGAATTAAATACAAAAGGCACAATGCCGTCTTAAGTACAAGAAAACTGACTCTTCGTACTGTCTATGTTTTGAACCAGTCCTGTGACACTAGTTATAGATTCCGATGCTTCACTTCAGGTTTACTGTATGCCTCAGACCTTCTTATTGACGATGAAACACAGAAATTGCATCGGAATTAAATACAAAAGGCACAACGCCGAATTAAGTTCAAGAAAACTAACTCTTCTTACTGTCTATGTTTTGAACCATTCTGCGACACTAGTTATATATTCCAATGCTTCACTTCATGTTTACTGTATCCCTCTGCCCCTCTTATTCACGATGAAACACAGAGATTGCATCGGAATTTAATACAAAAGGCACAATGCCGAGTTAAGTACGAGAAAACTGACTCTTCTTACTGTCTATGTTTTCAACCATTCCTGTGACACTAGATACAGATTCCAATGCTGCACTTTAGGTTTACTGTATCCCTCTGACCTTCTTATTGACGATGAAACACAGTAAATGCATCGGCATTAAATACAAACGCACAATGCAGACTTCAGTACAAGAAAACTGACTTCTCTTACTGTCTATGTTTTGAACCATTCCTGTGACACTAGCTATAGATTCCGATGCTTCACTTCAGGTTTACTGTATCCCTCTGACCTTCTTATTGACGATGAACACAGAAATTGCATCGGAATTAAATACAAAAGGCACAATGCCGACTTAAGTACAAGAAAACTGACTCTTCTTACTGTCTAAGTTTTGAACCATTCCTGTGTCACTAGTTATAGATTCCGATGCTTCACTTCAGGTTTACTGTATCCCTCTGACCTTGTTATTGACGATGAAACACAGAAATTGCATCGGAATTAAATACAAAAGGCACAATGCCGACTTAAGTACAAGAAAACTGACTCTCCTTACTGTCTATGTTTGAACCATTCCTGTGACACTAGTTATAGATTCCGATGCTTCCCTTCGGGTTTACTGCATCCCTCTGACCTTCTTATTGACGATGAACACAGAAAATGCATCGGAATTAAATACAAAAGGCACAACGAAGACTTAAGTACAAGAAAACTGACTCTTCTTACTGTCTATGTTTTGAACCATTCCTGTGACACTAGTTATAGATTCCGATGCTTCACTTCATGTTTACTGTATCATTCTGACCCTCTTATTCACGATGAAACACAGAAATTGCATCGGAATTTAATACAAAAGGCACAATGCCGACTTAGGTACAAGAAAACTGACTCTTCTTGCTGTCTATGTTTTCAACCAATTATGTGTCAATAGTTATGGATTCCGATGCTTTACTCCAGGTTTACTGTATCCCTCTGACCTCCTTATTGACGATGATACAGAGAAATTGCTTCGGAATTAAATACAAAAGGCACAATGCCGATTTAAGTACAAGAAAACTGACTCTTCTTACTGTCTATGTTTTGAACCATTCCTGTGACACTAGATATAGTTTCCAATGCTCCACTTTAGGTTTACTGTATCCCTCTGACCTTCTCATTGACGATGAAACCCTGAAATTGCATCGGAATTAAATACAAATAGCACAATGCAGACTTCAGTACAAGAAAACTGACTCCTCTTACTGTCTATGTTTTGAACCATTCCTGTGACACTAGTTATAGATTCCGATGCTTCACTTCAGGTTTACTGTATCCCTCTGACCTTGTTATTGATAATGAGACACAGAAATTGCATCGGAATGAAATACAAAGGGCACAATGACGACTTAAGTACAAGAAAACTGACTCTTCTTACTGTCTATGTTTGTACCATTCCTGTGACACTAGTTATAGATTCCGATGCTTCCCTTCAGGTTTACTGTATCCCTCAGACCTTCTTATTGACTATGAAACACAGAAATTTCATCGGAATTAAATGCAAAAGGCACTACGCCAACTTAAGTACGAGAAAACTGACTCTTCTTACTGTCTATGTATTCAACCATTCCTGTGACACTAGATATAGATTCCGATGCTTCACTTTAGGTTTACTGTATCCCTCTGACCTTCTTATTGACGATGAAACACAGAAAATGCAACGGAATTAAATACAAACGCACAATGCAGATTTCAGTACAAGAAAACTGACTCCTCTTACTCTCTATGTTTTGAACCATTCCTGTGACACTAGTTATAGATTCCGATGCTTCACTTCAGGTTTACTGTATCCCTCTGACTTTCTTATTGACGATGAACACAGAAATTGCATCGGAATTAAATACAAAAGGCACAATGCCGACATAAGTACAAGAAAACTGACTCTTCTTACTGTCTAAGTTTTGAACCATTCCTGTGACACTAGTTATAGATTCCGATGTTTCACTTCAGGTTTACTGTATCCCTCTGACCTTGTTATTGACGATGAAGCACAGAAATTGCATCGGAATTAAATACAAAAAGCACAATGCCGACTTAAGTACAAGAAAACTGACTCTTCTTACTGTCTATGTTTGAACCATTCCTGTGACACTAGTTATAGATTCCGATGCTTCCCTTCAGGTTTACTGTATCCCTCTGACCTTCTTATTGACGATGAACGCAGAAATTGCATCGGAATTAAATACAAAAGGCACAACGCCGACTTAAGTACAAGAAAACAGACTCTTCTTACTGTCTATGTTTTGAACCATTCCTGTGACACTAGTTATAGATTCCGATGCTTCACTTCATGTTTACTGTATCCCTCTGACCCTCGTATTCACGATGAAACACAGAAATTGGATCGGAATTAAATACAAAAGGCACAATGCCGACTTAAGTACAAGAAAACTGACTCTTCTTGCTGTCTATGTTTTCAACCATTCATGTGACACTAGTTATGGATTCCGATGCTTTACTCCAGGTTTACTGTATCCCTCTGACCTCCTTATTGACGATGATACAAAGAAATTGCTTCGGAATTAAATACAAAAGGCACAATGCCGATTTAAGTACAAGAAAACTGACTCTTCTTACTGTCTATGTTTTGAACCATTCCTGTGACACTAGATATAGTTTCCGATGCTTCACTTTAGGCTTACTGTATCCCTCTGACCTTCTTATTGACGATGAAACCCTGAAATTGCATCGGAATTAAATACAAAAGGCACAATTCCGACTAAAGTACAAGAAAACTGACTCTTCTTACTGTCTATGCTTTGAACCATTCCTGTGACACTAGTTATAGATTCCGATGCCTCACTTCAGGTTCACTGTATCCCTCTGACCTTCTTATTGACGATGAAACACTGAAATTGCATCGGAATTAAATACAAAAGGCACAATGCCGTCTTAAGTACAAGAATACTGACTCTTCTTACTGTCTATGTTTTGAACCGTTCCTGTGACACTAGTTATAGATTCCGATGCTTCACCTCAGGTTTACTGTATGCCTCAGACCTTCTTATTGACGATGAAACACAGAAGCTGCATCGGAATTAAATACAAAAGGCACAACGCCGACTTAAGTACAAGAAAACTGACTCTTCTTACTGTCTATGTTTTGAACCATTCCTGTGACACTAGTTATAGATTCCGATGCTTCACTTCATGTTTACTGTATCCCTCTGACCCTCTTATTCACGATGAAACACAGAAATTGCATCGGAATTTAATACAAAAGGCACAATGCCGTTTTAAGTACAAGAAAACTGACTCTTCTCACTGTCTATGTTTTCAATCATTCATGTGACACTAGTTATAGATTCCGATGCTTTACTCCAGGTTTACTGTATCCCTCTGACCACCTTATTGACGATGATACAAAGAAATTGCATCGGAATTAAATACAAAAGGCACAATGAAGACTTAAGTACAAGAAAACTGACTCTTCTTACTGTCTATGCTTTGAACCATTCCTGTGACACTAGTTATAGATTCCGATGCTTCAGTTCAGGTTCACTGTATCCCTCTGACCTTCGTATTGACGATGAAAGACTGAAATTGCATCGGAATTAAATACAAAAGGCACAATGCCGTCTTAAGTACAAGAAAACTGACTCTTCGTACTGTCTATGTTTTGAACCAGTCCTGTGACACTAGTTATAGATTCCGATGCTTCACTTCAGGTTTACTGTATGCCTCAGACCTTCTTATTGACGATGAAACACAGAAATTGCATCGGAATTAAATACAAAAGGCACAACGCCGAATTAAGTTCAAGAAAACTAACTCTTCTTACTGTCTATGTTTTGAACCATTCTGCGACACTAGTTATATATTCCAATGCTTCACTTCATGTTTACTGTATCCCTCTGCCCCTCTTATTCACGATGAAACACAGAGATTGCATCGGAATTTAATACAAAAGGCACAATGCCGAGTTAAGTACGAGAAAACTGACTCTTCTTACTGTCTATGTTTTCAACCATTCCTGTGACACTAGATACAGATTCCAATGCTGCACTTTAGGTTTACTGTATCCCTCTGACCTTCTTATTGACGATGAAACACAGTAAATGCATCGGCATTAAATACAAACGCACAATGCAGACTTCAGTACAAGAAAACTGACTTCTCTTACTGTCTATGTTTTGAACCATTCCTGTGACACTAGCTATAGATTCCGATGCTTCACTTCAGGTTTACTGTATCCCTCTGACCTTCTTATTGACGATGAACACAGAAATTGCATCGGAATTAAATACAAAAGGCACAATGCCGACTTAAGTACAAGAAAACTGACTCTTCTTACTGTCTAAGTTTTGAACCATTCCTGTGTCACTAGTTATAGATTCCGATGCTTCACTTCAGGTTTACTGTATCCCTCTGACCTTGTTATTGACGATGAAACACAGAAATTGCATCGGAATTAAATACAAAAGGCACAATGCCGACTTAAGTACAAGAAAACTGACTCTCCTTACTGTCTATGTTTGAACCATTCCTGTGACACTAGTTATAGATTCCGATGCTTCCCTTCGGGTTTACTGCATCCCTCTGACCTTCTTATTGACGATGAACACAGAAAATGCATCGGAATTAAATACAAAAGGCACAACGAAGACTTAAGTACAAGAAAACTGACTCTTCTTACTGTCTATGTTTTGAACCATTCCTGTGACACTAGTTATAGATTCCGATGCTTCACTTCATGTTTACTGTATCATTCTGACCCTCTTATTCACGATGAAACACAGAAATTGCATCGGAATTTAATACAAAAGGCACAATGCCGACTTAGGTACAAGAAAACTGACTCTTCTTGCTGTCTATGTTTTCAACCAATTATGTGTCAATAGTTATGGATTCCGATGCTTTACTCCAGGTTTACTGTATCCCTCTGACCTCCTTATTGACGATGATACAGAGAAATTGCTTCGGAATTAAATACAAAAGGCACAATGCCGATTTAAGTACAAGAAAACTGACTCCTCTTACTCTCTATGTTTTGAACCATTCCTGTGACACTAGTTATAGATTCCGATGCTTCACTTCAGGTTTACTGTATCCCTCTGACCTTGTTATTGACGATGAAGCACAGAAATTGCATCGGAATTAAATACAAAAAGCACAATGCCGACTTAAGTACAAGAAAACTGACTCTTCTTACTGTCTATGTTTGAACCATTCCTGTGACACTAGTTATAGATTCCGATGCTTCCCTTCAGGTTTACTGTATCCCTCTGACCTTCTTATTGACGATGAACACAGAAATTGCATCGGAATTAAATACAAAAGGCACAACGCCGACTTAAGTACAAGAAAACAGACTCTTCTTACTGTCTATGTTTTGAACCATTCCTGTGACACTAGTTATAGATTCCGATGCTTCACTTCATGTTTACTGTATCCCTCTGACCCTCGTATTCACGATGAAACACAGAAATTGGATCGGAATTAAATACAAAAGGCACAATGCCGACTTAAGTACAAGAAAACTGACTCTTCTTGCTGTCTATGTTTTCAACCATTCATGTGACACTAGTTATGGATTCCGATGCTTTACTCCAGGTTTAGTGTATCCCTCTGACCTCCTTATTGACGATGATACAAAGAAATTGCTTCGGAATTAAATACAAAAGGCACAATGCCGATTTAAGTACAAGAAAACTGACTCTTCTTACTGTCTATGTTTTGAACCATTCCTGTGACACTAGATATAGTTTCCGATGCTTCACTTTAGGCTTACTGTATCCCTCTGACCTTCTTATTGACGATGAAACCCTGAAATTGCATCGGAATTAAATACAAAAAGCACAATGCAGACTTCAGTACAAGATAACTGACTCCTCTTACTGTCTATGTTTTGAACCATTCCTGTGAAACTAGTTATATAATCCGATGCTTCACTTCAGGTTTACTGTATCCCTCTGACCTTCTTATTGACGATTAACACAGAAATTGCATCGGAATTAAATACCAAAGGCACAATGCCGACTTAAGTACAAGAAAACTGACTCTTCTTACTATCTAAGTTTTGAACCATTCCTGTGACACTAGTTATAGATTCCGATGCTTCACTTCAGGTTTACTGTATCCCTCTGACCTTCTTATTGACGATGAAACACAGAAATTGCATCGGAATTAAATACAAAAGGCACAATGCCGACTTAAGTACAAGAAACCTGACTCTTCTTACTGTCTATGATTTGAACCATTGCTGTGACACTAGTTATAGATTCTGCTGCTTCACTTCAGTTTTACTGTATCCCTCTGACCATCTTATTGACGATGAAACAAAGAAATTGCATCGGAATTAAATACAAAAGGCAAAATGCCGACTTAAGTACAAGAAAACTGACTCTTCTTACTGTCTATGCTTTGAACCATTCCTGTGACACTAGTTATAGATTCCGATGCTTCACTTCAGGTTTACTGTATCCCTCTGACCTTCTTATTGACGATGAAACATAGAAATTGCATCGGAATTAAATACAAGAGGCACAATGTCGACTTAAGTACAAGAAAACTGACTCTTCTTATTGTCTATGTTTTGAACCACTCCTGTGACAGTAGTTATAGATTCCGATGCTTCACTTCAGGTTTACTGTATCCCTCTGACCTTCTTATTGACGATGAAACACAGAAATTACTTCGGAATTAAATACAAAAGGCACAATGCTGACTTAAGTACAAGAAAACTGACTCTTCTTACTGCTTATGTCTTTAACCATTCCTGTGACACTAGTTATAGATTCCGATGCTTCACTTCAGGTTTACTGTATCCCTCTGACCTTCTTATTGACGATGAAACACAGAAATTGCATCGGAATTAAATACAAAAGGCACAATTCCGACTTAAGTACAAGAAATCTGACTCTTCTTACTGTCTATGTTTTCAACCATTCCTGTGACACTAGATATAGATTCCGATGCTTCACTTCAGGTTTTCTATATCCCTCTGACCTTCTTATTGACGATGAAACGCAGAAATCGCATCGGAATTAAATACAAAAAGCACAATGCCGACTTATGTACAAGAAAACTGACTCTTCTTACTGTCTATGTTTTGAACCATTCCTGTGACACTAGTTATAGATTCCGATGCTTCACTTCAGGTTTACTGTATCCATCAGACCTTCTTATTGACGATGAAACTCAGAAATTGCATCGGAATTAAATGAAAAAGCACAATGCCGACTTATGTACAAGAAAACTGACTCTACTTACTGTCTATGTTTGCACCATTCATGTGACACTAGTTATAGATTCCGATGCGTCACTTCAGGTTTACTGCATCCCTCTGACCTTCTTATTGACGATGAAACACTGAAATTGCATCGGAATTAAATACAAAAGCCACAACGCCGACGTAAGTACAAGAAAACTGACCCTTCTTACTGTCTATGTTTTGAACCATTCCTGTGACACTAGTTATAGTTTCCGATGCTTCACTTCAGGTATACTGTATCCCTCTGACCTTCGTATTGACGATGAAACACATAAATTGCATCGGAATTAAATACAAAAGGCACAATGCCGACTTAAGTACAAGATCACTGACTCTTCTTACTGTCAATGTTTGAAACACTCATGTGAAACTAGTTGTAGATTCCGATGCTTCACTTCAGGTTTACTGTATCCCTCTGACCTTCTTATTGACGATGAAACACAGAAATTGCATCGGAATTAAATACAAAAGGCACAATGCCGACTTAAGTACAAGAAAACTGACTCTTCTTGCTGTCTATGTTTTGAACCATTCCTGTGACACTAGTTATAGATTCCGATATTTCCATTCAGGTTTACAGTATCCCTCGGACCTCCTTATTGACGATGAAACATAGAAATTGCATCGGAATTAATTACAGAAGGCACAAAGCCGACTTAAGTTCAAGAAAACTGACTCTTCTTACTGTCTATGATTTGAACCATTCCTGTGACACTAGTTATAGATTCCGATGCTTCACTTCAGGTTCACTGATTCCGTCTGACGTTCTTATTGACGATGAAACAGAGAAATTGCATTGGAATTAAATACAAAAGGCACAACGCCGACTTAAGTACAAGAAAACTGACTCTTCTTACTGTCTATGTTTTGAACCATTCCTGTGACACTAGTTTAAGATTCCAATGCTTCACTTCAGGTTTACTGTATCCCTCTGACCTTCATATTGACGATGAAACACAAAAATGCATCGGAATTAAATACAAAAGGCACAATGCCGACTTAAGTACAAGAAAACTGACTCTTCTTACTGTCTATGTTTTGAACCATTCCTGTGACACTAGTTATAGATTCCGATGCTTCACTTCAGGTTTACTGTATCCCTCTGACCTTCTTATTGGCGATGAAACACAGAAATTGCATCGGAGTTAAATACAAAAGGCACAATCCCGATTTAAGTACAAGAAAACTGACTCCTCTTACTGTTATGCTTTGAACCATTCCTGTGACACTAGTTATAGATTCCGATGCTTCACTTCATTTTTACTGTATCCCTCTGACCTTCTTATTGACGATGAAACACAGAAATTGCATCGGAATTAAATAGAAAAGTCACAATGCCGACTTAAGTACAAGAAAACTGATTCTTCTTACTGTCAATGCTTTGAACCATTCCAGTGACACTATTCATAGATTCCGATGCTTCACGTCTGGTTTACTGTATCCCTCTGACCTTCTTATTGACGATGAAACACAGAAATTTCATCGGAATTAAATACAAAAGGCACAATTCCGACTTAAGTAAAAGAAAACTGACTCTTCTTACTGACTGTGTTTTGAACCATTCCTTCGACACTAGTTATAGATTCCGATGCTTCACCTCAGGTTTACTGTATCGCTCTGACATTCTAATTGACGATGAAACACAGAAATTACATCGGAATTATATAGAAAAGGCACAATGCCGACTTGAGTACAAGAAAACTGACTATTCTTACTGTCTATGTTTTGAACCATTCCTGTGACACTAGTTATAGATTCCGATGCGTCACCTCAGGTTTACTGTATCCCTCTGACCTTCTTATTGACGATGAAACACAGAAATTGCAACGGAATTAAATACAAAAGGCACAATGCCGACTTAAGTACAAGAAAACTGACTCTTCTTACTGTCTATGTTTTGAACCATTCCTGTGACACTAGTTATAGATTCCGATTCTTGACTTCAGGTTTACTGTATCCCTCTGACCTTCTTATTGACGATGAAACACAGAAACTGCATCGGAATTAAATACAAAAGGCACAATGCCGACTTAAGTACAAGAACACTGACTCTTCTTACTGTCTATGTTTTGAACAATTCCTGTGACACTAGATATAGATTCCGATGCTTCACCTCAGGTTCAAATGGCTCTGAGAACTATGGGACTCAACTGCTGTGGTCATCAGTCCCATAGAACTTAGAACTACTTAAACCTAACTTACCAGAGGACGTCACACACATCCATGCCCGAGGCAGGATTCGAACCAGCAACCGTAGCGGTCGCACGGTTCCGGACTGCGCGCCTAGAACCACGAGAGCTTCACTTCAGGTTTACTATATCCCTCTGACCTTCTTATTGACAATGAAACGCAGAAATCGCTTCGGAATTAAATACAAAAAGCACAATGCCGACTTAAGTACAAGAAAAATGACTCTTCTTACTGACTATGTTTTGAACCATTCATGTGACACTAGTTATAGATTCCGATGCTTTACTCCAGGTTTACTGTATCCCTCTGACCTTCTTATTGACGATAAAACACAGAAATTGCTTCGGAATTAAATACAAAAGGCACAATGCCGACTTAAGTACAAGAAAACTGACTCTTCTTACTGTCTATGTTTTGAACCATTCCTGTGACACTACTTATAGATTCCGATGCTTCACTTGAAGTATACTGTATCCCTCTGACCTTCTTATTGTTGATGAAACACAGAAATTGCATCGGAATTAAATACAAAAGGCACAATGCCGACTTAAGTACAAGAAAACTGACTCTTCTTACTGTCTACGTTTTGAACCATTCCTGTGACACTAGTTACAGATTCCGATGCTTCACTTCAGGTTACTGTATCCCTCTGACCTTCTTATTGACGTTGAAACACAGAAATTGCATCGGAATTGAATACAAAAGGCACAATGACGACCTAAGTACAAGAAAACTCTTCCTACTGTCTATGTTTTGAACCATTCATGTGACACTAGTTATAGATTCCGATGCTTCACTTCATTTTTACTGTATCCCTCTGACCTTCTTATTGACGATGAAACACAGAAATTGCATCGGAATTAAATAGAAAATTCACAATGCCGACTTAGGTACAAGAAAACTGACTCTTCTTACTGTCAATGCTTTGAACCATTCCTGTGACACTAGTCATAGATTCCGATGCTTCACGTCTGGTTTACTGTATCCCTCTGACCTTCTTATTGACGATGAAACACAGAAATTTCATCGGAATTAAATACAAAAGGCACAATTCCGACTTAAGTAAAAGAAAACTGACTCTTCTTACTGACTGTGTTTTGAACCATTCCTTCGACACTAGTTATAGATTCCGATGCTTCACCTCAGGTTTACTGTATCGCTCTGACATTCTAATTGACGATGAAACACAGAAATTACACCGGAATTATATAGAAAAGGCACAATGCCGACTTGAGTACAAGAAAACTGACTCTTCTTACTGTCTATGTTTTGAACCATTCCTGTGACACTAGTTATAGATTCCGATGCGTCACCTCAGGTTTACTGTATCCCTCTGACCTTCTTATTGACGATGAAACACAGAAATTGCAACGGAATTAAATACAAAAGGCACAATGCCGACTTAAGTACAAGAAAACTGACTCTTCTTACTGTCTATGTTTTGAACCATTCCTGTGACACTAGTTATAGATTCCGATTCTTGACTTCAGGTTTACTGTATCCCTCTGACCTTCTTATTGACGATGAAACACAGAAACTGCATCGGAATTAAATACAAAAGGCACAATGCCGACTTAAGTACAAGAAAACTGACTCCTCTTATTGTCTAAGTTTTGAACCATTCCTGTGACACTAGTTATAGATTCCGATGCTTCACTTCAGCTTTACTGTATCCCTCTGACCTTCTTATTGACAATGAAACACAGAAATTGCATCGGAATTTAATACAAAAGGCCCAACACCGACTTAAGTACAAGAAAACTGGCCCTTCTTACTGCCTATGTTTTGAACCATTCCTGTGACACTAGTTACAGATTCCGATGATTCACTTCAGGTTTACTGTATCCCTCGGACCTTCTTATTGACGATGAAACACAGAAATGGCATCGGAATTAAATAGAAAATTCACGATGCCGACTTAAGTACAAGAAAACTGACTCTTCTTACTGTCAATGCTTTGAACCATTCCTGTGACACTAGTTATAGATTCCGATGCATCACTTCTTTTTTACTGTATCCCTCTGACCTTCTTATTGACGATGACACTCAGAAATTTCATCGGAATTAAATACAAAAGGCACAATTCCGACTTAAGTACAAGAAAACTGACTCTTCTTACTGTCTACGTTTTGAACCATTCCTTCGACACTAGTTATAGATTCCGATGCTTCACCTCAGGTTTACTGTATCCCTCTGAACTTCTAATTGACGATGAAACACAGAAATTACATCGGAATTATATAGAAAAGGAACAATGCCGACTTAGGTACAAGTAAACTGACTCTTCTTACTGTCTATGTTTTGAACCATTCCTGTGACACTAGTCATAGATTCCGATGCTTCACTTCAGGTTTACTGTATCCTTCTGACCTTCTTATTGACGATAAAACACAGAAACTGCATCGGAATTAAATACAAAAGGCACAATGCCGACTTAAGTACAAGAAAACTGACTCTTCTTACTGTCTATGTTTTGAACCATTGCTGTGACACTAGTTATTGATTCCGATGCTTCACTTCAGGTTTACTGTATCCCTCTGACCTTCTTATTGACGATGAAACACAGAAATTGCATCGGAATTAAATACAAAAGGCACAATGCCGACTTAAGTACAAGAAAACTGACTCTTCTTACTGTCTACGTTTGGAACCATTCCTGTGACACTAGATATAGATTCCGATGCTTCACCTCAGGCTCAAATGGCTCTGAGAACTATGGAACTCAACTGCTGTGGTCATCAGTCCCCTAGAACTTAGAACTACTTAAACCTAACTTACCTGAGGACGTCACACACATCCATGCCCGAGGCAGGATTCGAACCAGCAACCGTAGCGGTCGCACGGTTCCGGACTGCGCGCCTAGAACCACGACAGCTTCACTTCAGGTTTACTATATCCCTCTGACCTGCTTATTGACGATGAAACGCAGAAATCGCTTCGGAATTAAATACAAAAAGCACAATGCCGACTTAAGTACATAGAAATGACTCTTCTTACTGACTATGTTTTGAACCATTCATGTGACACTAGTTATAGATTCCGAAGCTTTACTCCAGGTTTACTGTATCCCTCTGACCTTCTTATTGACGATGAAACACAGAAATTGCTTCGGAATTAAATACAAAAGGCACAATGCCGACAAAAGTACAAGAAAACTGACTCTTCTTACTGTCTATGTTTTGAACCATTCCTGTGACACTACTTATAGATTCCGATGCTTCACTTGAAGTATACTGTATCCCTCTGACCTTCTTATTGCTGATGAAACACAGAAATTGCATCGGAATTAAATACAAAAGGCACAATGCCGACTTAAGTACAAGAAAACTGACTCTTCTTACTGTCTATGTTTTGAACCATTCCTGTGACACTAGTTACAGATTCCGATGCTTCACTTCAGGTTACTGTATCCCTCTGACCTTCTTATTGACGATGAAACACAGAAATTGCATCGGAATTGAATACAAAAGGCACAATGACGACCTAAGTACAAGAAAACTCTTCCTACTGTCTATGTTTTGAACCATTCATGTGACACTAGTTATAGCTTCCGACGCTTCACTTCAGGTTTACTGTATCCATCAGACCTTCTTATTGACGATGAAACACAGAAATTGCATCGGAATTAAATACAAAAGGCACAATTCCGACTTAAGTACAAGAAAACTGACTCTTCTTACTGTCTATGATTGAACCATTCCTGTGACACTAGTTATAGATTCCGATGCTTCACTTCAGGTTTACTGTATCCCCCTGACCTTCATACTGACGATGAAACACAGAAAATGCATCGGAATTAAATACAAAAGGCACAATGCCCACTTAAGTACAAGAAAACTGACTCTTCTTACTGTCTATGTTTTGAACCATTCCTGTGACACTACTTATAGATTCCGATGCTTCACTTCAGGTTTACTGTATCCCTCTGACCTTCTTATTGGCGATGAAACACAGAAATTGCGTCGGAGTTAAATACAAAAGGCACAATCCAGATTTAAGTATAAGAAAACTGACTCCTCTTACTGTCTATGCTTTGAACCATTCCTGTGACACTAGTTATAGATTCCGATGCTTCACTTCATTTTTACTGTATCCCTCTGACCTTCGTATTGACGATGAAACACAGAAATTGCATCGGAATTAAATAGAAAAGTCACAATGCCGACTTAAGTACAAGAAAACTGACTCTTCTTACTGTCAATGCTTTGAACCATTCCTGTGACACTAGTCATAGATTCCGATGCTTCACGTCTGGTTTACTGTATCCCTCTGACCTTCTTATTGACGATGAAACACAGAAATTTCATCTGAATTAAATACAAAAGCACAATTCCGACTTAAGTAAAAGAAAACTGACTTTTCTTACTGACTGTTCTTTGAACCATTCCTTCGACACTAGTTATAGATTCCGATGCTTCACCTCAGGTTTACTGTATCCCTCTGAACTTCTAATTGACGATGAAACACAGAAATTACATCGGAATTATATAGAAAAGGAACAATGCCGACTTAGGTACAAGAAAACTGACTCTTCTTACTGTCTATGTTTTAAACCATTCCTGTGACACTAGTCATAGATTCCGATGCTTCACTTCAGGTTTACTGTATCCCTCTGACCTTCTTATTGACGATAAAACACAGAAACTGCATCGGAATTAAATACAAAAGGCACAATGCCGACTTAAGTACAAGAAAACTGACTCTCCTTACTGTCTATGTTTTGAACCATTGCTGTGACACTAGTTATTGATTCCGATGCTTCACTTCAGGTTTACTGTATCCCTCTGACCTTCTTATTGACGATGAAACACAGAAATTGCATCGGAATTAAATACAAAAGGCACAATGCCGACTTAAGTACAAGAAAACTGACTCTTCTTACTGTCTATGTCTTGAACCATTCCTGTGACACTAGATATAGATTCCGATGCTTCACCTCAGGTTCAAATGGCTCTGAGAACTATGGGACTCAACTGCTGTGGTCATCAGTCCCCTAGAACTTAGAACTACTTAAACCTAACTTACCTGAGGACGTCACACACATCCATGCCCGAGGCAGGATTCGAACCAGCAACCGTAGCGGTCGCACGGTTCCGGACTGCGCGCCTAGAACCACGAGAGCTTCACTTTAGGTTTACTATATCCCTCTGACCTTCTTATTGACGATGAAACGCAGAAATCGCTTCGGAATTAAATACAAAAAGCACAATGCCGACTTAAGTACATAAAAATGACTCTTCTTACTGACTATGTTTTGAACCATTCATGTGACACTAGTTATAGATTCCGATGCTTTACTCCAGGTTTACTGTATCCCTCTGACCTTCTTATTGACGATGAAACACAGAAATTGCTTCGGAATTAAATACAAAAGGCACAATGCCGACTTAAGTACAAGAAAACTGACTCTTCTTACTGTCTATGTTTTGAACCATTCCTGTGACACTACTTATAGATTCCGATGCTTCACTTGAAGTATACTGTATACCTCTGACCTTCTTATTGTTGAAGAAACACAGAAATTGCATCGGAATTAAATACAAAAGGCGCAATGCCGACTTAAGTACAAGAAAACTGACTCTTCTTACTGTCTATGTTTTGAACAATTCCTGTGACACTAGTTACAGATTCCGATGCTTCACTTCAGGTTACTGTATCCCTCTGACCTTCTTATTGACGATGAAACACAGAAATTGCATCGGAATTGAATACAAAAGGCACAATGACGACCTAAGTACAAGAAAACTCTTCCTACTGTCTATGTTTTGAACCATTCATGTGACACTAGTTATAGCTTCCGACGCTTCACTTCAGGTTTACTGTATCCATCAGACCTTCTTATTGACGATGAAACACAGAAATTGCATCGGAATTAAATACAAAAGGCACAATTCCGACTTAAGTACAAGAAAACTGACTCTTCTTACTGTCTATGATTGAACCATTCCTGTGACACTAGTTATAGATTCCGATGCTTCACTTCAGGTTTACTGTATCCCTCTGACCTTCTTATCGGCGATGAAACACAGAAATTGCATCGGAGTTAAATACAAAAGGCACAATCCCGATTTAAGTACAAGAAAACTGACTCCTCTTACTGTCTATGCTTTGAACCATTCCTGTGACACTAGTTATAGATTCCGATGCTTCACTTCATTTGTACTGTATCCCTCTGACCTTCTTATTGGCGATGAAACACAGAAATTGAATCGGAATTAAATAGAAAAGTCACAATGCCGACTTAAGTACAAGAAAACTGACTCTTCTTACTGCCAATGCTTTGAACCATTCCTGTGACACTAGTCATAGATTCCGATGCTTCACGTCTTGTTTACTGTATCCCTCTGACCTTCTTATTGACGATGAAACACAGAAATTTCATCGGAATTAAATACAAAAGGCACAATTCCGACTTAAGTAAAAGAAAACTGACTCTTCTTACTGACTGTGTTTTGAACCATTCCTTCGACACTAGTTATAGATTCCGATGCTTCACCTCAGGTTTACTGTATCCCTCTGACATTTTAATTGACGATGAAACACAGAAATTACATCGGAATTATATAGAAAAGGCACAATGCCGACTTGAGTACAAGAAAACTGACTCTTCTTACTGTCTATGTTTTGAACCATTCCTGTGACACTAGTTATAGATTCCGATGCGTCACCTCAGGTTTACTGTATCCCTCTGACCTTCTTATTGACGATGAACCACAGAAATTGCAACGGAATTAAATACAAAAGGCACAATGCCGACTTAAGTACAAGAAAACTGACTCTTCTTACTGTCTATGTTTTGAACCATTCCTGTGACACTAGTTATAGATTCCGATTCTTGACTTCAGGTTTACTGTATCCCTCTGACCTTCTTATTGACGATGAAACACAGAAACTGCATCGGAATTAAATACAATAGGCACAATGCCGACTTAAGTACAAGAAAACTGACTCCTCTTATTGTCTAAGTTTTGAACCATTCCTGTGACACTAGTTATAGATTCCGATGCTTCACTTCAGCTTTACTGTATCCCTCTGACCTTCTTATTGACGATGACGCTCAGAAATTTCATCGGAATTAAATACAAAAGGCACAATTCCGACTTAAGTACAAGAAAACTGACTCTTCTTACTGTCTACGTTTTGAACCATTCCTTCGACACTAGTTATAGATTCCGATGCTTCACCTCAGGTTTACTGTATCCCTCTGAACTTCTAATTGACGATGAAACACAGAAATTACATCGGAATTATATAGAAAAGGAACAATGCCGACTTAGGTACAAGAAAACTGACTCTTCTTACTGTCTATGTTTTGAACCATTCCTGTGACACTAGTCATAGATTCCGATGCTTCACTTCAGGTTTACTGTATCCCTCTGACCTTCTTATTGACGATAAAACACAGAAACTGCATCGGAATTAAATACAAAAGGCACAATGCCGACTTAAGTACAAGAAAACTGACTCTTCTTACTGTCTATGTTTTGAACCATTGCTGTGACACTAGTTATTGATTCCGATGCTTCACTTCAGGTTTACTGTATATCTCTGACCTTCTTACTGACGATGAAACACAGAAATTGCATCGGAATTAAATACAAAAGGCACAATGCCGACTTAAGTACAAGAAAACTGACTCTTCTTACTGTCTATGTTTTGAACCATTCCTGTGACACTAGATATAGATTCCGATGCTTCACCTCAGGTTCAAATGGCTCTGAGAACTATGGGACTCAACTGCTGTGGTCATCAGTCCCCTAGAACTTAGAACTACTTAAACCTAACTTACCTGAGGACGTCACACACATCCATGCCCGAGGCAGGATTCGAACCAGCAACCGTAGCGGTCGCACGGTTCCGGACTGCGCGCCTAGAACCACGAGAGCTTCACTTCAGGTTTACTATATCCCTCTGACCTTCTTATTGACGATGAAACGCAGAAATCGCTTCGGAATTAAATACAAAAAGCACAATGCCGACTTAAGTACATAAAAATGACTCTTCTTACTGACTATGTTTTGATCCATTCATGTGACACTAGTTATAGATTCCGATGCTTTACTCCAGGTTTACTGTATCCCTCTGACCTTCTTATTGACGATGAAACACAGAAATTGCTTCGGAATTAAATACAAAAGGCACAATGCCGACTTAAGTACAAGAAAACTGACTCTTCTTACTGTCTATGTTTTGAACCATTCCTGAGACACTACTTATAGATTCCGATGCTTCACTTGAAGTATACTGTATCCCTCTGACCTTCTTATTGTTGATGAAACACAGAAATTGCATCGGAATTAAATACAAAAGGCACAATGCCGACTTAAGTACAAGAGAACTGACTCTTCTTACTGTCTATGTTTTGAACCATTCCTGTGACACTAGTTATAGATTCCGATGCTTCACTTCAGGTTTACTGTATCCCTCTGACCTTCTTATTGACGATGCAACACAGAAATTGCATCGGAATTGAATACCAAAGGCACAATGACGACCTAAGTACAAGAAAACTCTTCCTACTGTCTATGTTTTGAACCATTCATGTGACACTTGTTATAGATTCCGATGCTTCACTTCAGGTTTACTGTATCCCTCTGACCTTCATATTGACGATGAAACACAGAAAATCCATCGGAATTAAATAAAAAAGGCACAATGCCGACTTAAGTACAAGAAAACTGACTCTTCTTACTGTCTATGTTTTGAACCATTCCTGTGACACTAGTTATAGATTCCGATGCTTCACTTCAGGTTTACTGTATCCCTCTGACCTTCTTATTGGCGATGAAACACAGAAATTGCATCGGAGTTAAATACAAAAGGCACAACCCGATTCAAGTACAAGAAAACTGACTCCTCTTACTGTCTATGCTTTGAACCATTCCTGTGACACTAGTTATAGATTCCAATGCCTCACTTCATTTTTACTGTATCCCTCTGACCTTCTTATTGGCGATGAAACACAGAAATTGAATCGGAATTAAATAGAAAAGTCACAATGCCGACTTAAGTACAAGAAAACTGACTCTTCTTACTGTCAATGCTTTGAACCATTCCTGTGACACTAGTCATAGATTCCGATGCTTCACGTCTGGTTTACTGTATCCCTCTGACCTTCTTATTGACGATGAAACACTGAAATTTCATCGGAATTAAATACAAAAGGCACAATTCCGACTTAAGTAAAAGAAAACTGACTCTTCTTACTGACTGTGTTTTGAACCATTCCTTCGACACTAGTTATAGATTCCGATGCTTCACCTCAGGTTTACTGTATCCCTCTGACATTCTAATTGACGATGAAACACAGAAATTACATCGGAATTATATAGAAAAGGCACAACGCCGACTTGAGTACAAGAAAACTGACTCTTCTTACTGTCTATGTTTTGAACCATTCCTGTGACACTAGTTATAGATTCCGATGCGTCACCTCAGGTTTACTGTATCCCTCTGACCTACTTATTGACGATGAAACACAGAAATTGCAACGGAATTAAATACAAAAGGCACAATGCCGACTTAAGTACAAGAAAACTGACTCTTCTTACTGTCTATGTTTTGAACCATTCCTGTGACACTAGTTATAGATTCCGATTCTTGACTTCAGGTTTACTGTATCCCTCTGACCTTCTTATTGACGATAAAACACAGAAACTGCATCGGAATTAAATACAATAGGCACAATGCCGACTTAAGTACAAGAAAACTGACTCCTCTTATTGTCTAAGTTTTGAACCATTCCTGTGACACTAGTTATAGATTCCGATGCTTCACTTCAGCTTTACTGTATCCCTCTGACCTTCTTATTGACAATGAAACACAGAAATTGCATCGGAATTAAATACAAAATGCCCAACACCGACTTAAGTACAAGAAAACTGGCCCTTCTTACTGCCTATGTTTTGAACCATTCCTGTGACACTAGTTTTAGATTCCGATGCTTCACTTCAGATTTACTGTATCCCTCTGACCTTCTTATTGACGATGAAACACAGAAACTGCATCGGAATTAAATACAAAAGGCACAATGCCGACTTAAGTACAAGAAAACTGACTCTTCTTACTGTCTAAGATTTGACCCATTCCTGTGACACTAGTTATAGATTCCGATGATTCACTTCAGGTTTACTGTATCCCTCGGACCTTCTTATTGACGATGAAACACAGAAATGGCATCGGAATTAAATAGAAAAGTCACAATGCCGACTTAAGTACAAGAAAACTGACTCTTCTTACTGTCAAGGCTTTGAACCATTCCTGTGACACTAGTTATAGATTCCGATGCTTCACTTCTGGTTTACTGTATCCCTCTGACCTTCTTATTGACGATGACACTCAGAAAATTCATCGGAATTAAATACAAAAGGCACAATGCCGACTTAAGTACAAGAAAACTGACTCTTCTTACTGTCTACGTTTTGAACCATTCCTTCGACACTAGTTATAGATTCCGATGCTTCACCTCAGGTTTACTGTATCCCTCTGAACTTCTAATTGACGATGAAACACAGAAATTACATCGGAATTATATAGAAAAGGAACAATGCCGACTTAGGTACAAGAAAACTGACTCTTCTTACCGTCTATGTTTTGAACCATTCCTGTGACACTAGTCATAGATTCCGATGCTTCACTTCAGGTTTACTGTATCCCTGTGACCTTCTTATTGACGATAAAACACAGAAATTGCATCGGAATTAAATACAAAAGGCACAATGCCGACTTAAGTACAAGAAAACTGACTCTTCCTACTGTCTATGTTTGAACCATTCATGTGACACTAGTTACAGATTCCGATGCTTCACTTCAGGTTTACAGAATCCCTCTGACCTTCTTATTGACGATGAAACACAGAAATTGCATCGGAGTTAAATACAAAAGGCACAACGGCGACTTAAGTACAGGAAAACTGACTCTTCTTACTGTCTATGTTTTGAACCATTCCTGTGACACTAGATATAGATTCCGATGCTTCACCTCAGGTTCAAATGGCTCTGAGAACTATGGGACTCAACTGCTGTGGTCATCAGTCCCCTAGAACTTAGAACTACTTAAACCTAACTTACCTGAGGACGTCACACACATCCATGCCCGAGGCAGGATTCGAACCAGCAACCGTAGCGGTCGCACGGTTCCGGACTGCGCGCCTAGAACCACGAGAGCTTCACTTCAGGTTTACTATATCCCTCTGACCTTCTTATTGACGATGAAACGCAGAAATCGCTTCGGAATTAAATACAAAAAGCACAATGCCGACTTAAGTACATAAAAATGACTCTTCTTACTGACTATGTTTTGAACCATTCATGTGACACTAGTTATAGATTCCGATGCTTTACTCCAGGTTTACTGTATCCCTCTGACCTTCTTATTGACGATGAAACACAGAAATTGCTTCGGAATTAAATACAAAAGGCACAATGCCGACTTAAGTACAAGAAAACTGACTCTTCTTACTGTCTATGTTTTGAACCATTCCTGTGACACTACTTATAGATTCCGATGCTTCACTTGAAGTATACTGTATCCCTCTGACCTTCTCATTGTTGATGAAACACAGAAATTGCATCGGAATTAAATACAAAAGGCACAATGCTGACTTAAGTACAAGAAAACTGACTCTTCTTACTGTCTATGTTTTGAACCATTCCTGTGACACTAGTTACAGATTCCGATGCTTCACTTCAGGTTACTGTATCCCTCTGACCTTCTTATTGACGATGAAACACAGAAATTGCATCGGAATTGAATACAAAAGGCACAATGACGACCTAAGTACAAGAAAACTCTTCCTACTGTCTATGTTTTGAACCATTCATGTGACACTAGTTATAGCTTCCGACGCTTCACTTCAGGTTTACTGTATCCATCAGACCTTCTTATTGACGATGAAACACAGAAATTGCATCGGAATTAAATACAAAAGGCACAATTCCGACTTAAGTACAAGAAAACTGACTGTTCTTACTGTCTATGATTGAACCATTCCTGTGACACTAGTTATAGATTCCGATGCTTCACTTCAGGTTTACTGTATCCCTCTGACCTTCATATTGACGATGAAACACAGAAAATCCATCGGAATTAAAAAAAAAAGGCACAATGCCGACTTAAGTACAAGAAAACTGACTCTTCTTACTGTCTATGTTTTGAACCATTCCTGTGACACTAGTTATAGATTCCGATGCTTCACCTCAGGTTTACTGTATCCCTCTGACCTTCTTATTGGCGATGACACACAGAAATTGCATCGGAGTTAAATACAAAAGGCACAACCCGATTCAAGTACAAGAAAACTGACTCCTCTTACTGTCTATGCTTTGAACCATTCCTGTGACACTAGTTATAGATTCCGATGCTTCACTTCATTTTTACTGTATCCCTCTGACCTTCTTATTGGCGATGAAACACAGAAATTGCATCGGAATTAAATAGAAAAGTCACAATGCCGACTTAAGTACAAGAAAACTGACTCTTCTTACTGTCAATGCTTTGAACCATTCCTGTGACACTAGTCATAGATTCCGATGCTTCACGTCTGGTTTACTGTATCACTCTGACCTTCTTATTGACGATGAAACACTGAAATTTCATCGGAATTAAATACAAAAGGCACAATTCCGACTTAAGTAAAAGAAAACTGACTCTTCTTACTGACTGTGTTTTGAACCATTCCTTCGACACTAGTTATAGATTCCGATGCTTCACCTCAGGTTTACTGTTTCCCTCTGACATTCTAATTGACGATGAAACACAGAAATTACATCGGAATTATATAGAAAAGGCACAATGCCGACTTGAGTACAAGAAAACTGACTCTTCTTACTGTCTATGTTTTGAACCATTCATGTGACACTAGTTATAGATTCCGATGCTTTACTCCAGGTTTACTGTATCCCTCTGACCATCTTATTGACGATGAAACACAGAAATTGCAACGGAATTAAATACAAAAGGCACAATGCCGACTTAAGTACAAGAAAACTGACTCTTCTTACTGTCTTTGTTTTGAACCATTCCTGTGACACTAGTTATAGATTCCTTTTCTTGACTTCAGGTTTACTGTATCCCTCTGACCTTCTTATTGACGATGAAACACAGAAACTGCATCGGAATTAAATACAATAGGCACAATGCCGACTTAAGTACAAGAAAACTGACTCCTCTTATTGTCTAAGTTTTGAACCATTCCTGTGACACTAGTTATAGATTCCGATGCTTCACTTCAGCTTTACTGTATCCCTCTGACCTTCTTATTGACAATGAAACACAGAAATTGCATCGGAATTAAATACAAAATGCCCAACACCGACTAAAGTACAAGAAAACTGGCCCTTCTTACTGCCTATGTTTTGAACCATTCCTGTCACACTAGTTTTAGATTCCGATGCTTCACTTCAGATTTACTGTATCCCTCTGACCTTCTTATTGACGATGAAACACAGAAACTGCATCGGAATTAAATACAAAAGGCATAATGCCGACTTAAGTACAAGAAAACTGACTCTTCTTACTGTCTAAGATTTGACCCATTCCTGTGACACTAGTTATAGATTCCGATGATTCACTTCAGGTTTACTGTATCCCTCGGACCTTCTTATTGACGATGAAACACAGAAATGGCATCGGAATTAAATAGAAAAGTCACAATGCCGACTTAAGTACAAGAAAACTGACTCTTCTTACTGTCAAGGCTTTGAACCATTCCTGTGACACTAGTTATAGATTCCGATGCTTCACTTCTGGTTTACTGTATCCCTCTGACCTTCTTATTGACGATGACACTCAGAAAATTCATCGGAATTAAATAGAAAAGTCACAATGCCGACTTAAGTACAAGAAAACTGACTCTTCTTACTGTCTACGTTTTGAACCATTCCTTGGACACTAGTTATAGATTCCGATGCTTCACCTCAGGTTTACTGTATCCCTCTGAACTTCTAATTGACGATGAAACACAGAAATTACATCGGAATTGTATAGAAAAGGAACAATGCCGACTTAGGTACAAGAAAACTGTCTCTTCTTACCGTCTATGTTTTGAACCATTCCTGTGACACTAGTCATAGATTCCGATGCTTCACTTCAGGTTTACTGTATCCCTGTGACATTCTTATTGACGATAAAACACAGAAATTGCATCGGAATTAAATACAAAAGGCACAATGCCGAATTAAGTACAAGAAAACTGACTCTTCCTACTGTCTATGTTTGAACCATTCATGTGACACTAGTTACAGATTCCGATGCTTCACTTCAGGTTTACAGAATCCCTCTGACCTTCTTATTGACGATGAAACACAGAAATTGCATCGGAGTTAAATACAAAAGGCACAACGCCGACTTAAGTACAGGAAAACTGACTCTTCTTTTAGTCTATGTTTGAACTATTCCTGTGACACTTGTTATAGATTCCGATGCTTCACTTCAGGTTTACTTTATCCTTCTGACCTTCATATTGACAATGAAACACAGATATTGCATCGGAATTAAATACAAATGGCACAATGACGACGTAAGTACAAGAAAACTGACTCTTCTTACTGTCTATGTTTTGAATCATTCCTGTGACACTAGTTATAGATTCCGATGCTTCACTTCAGGTTTACAGAATCCCTCTGACCTTCTTATTGACGATGAAACACAGAAATTGCATCGGAGTTAAATACAAAACGCACAATGCCGACTTAAGTACAAGAATACTGACCCTTCTTACAGTCTATGTTTTGAACCATTCCAGTGACACTAGTAATAGATTCCGATGCTTCACTTAAGGTTTACTGTATCCCTCTGACCTTCTTATTGACGATGAAACACAGATATTGCATCGGAATTAAATACAAATGGCATAATGGCGACTTAAGTACAAGAAAACTGACTCTTCTTACTGTCTATGTTTTGAACCATTCCTGTGACACTAGTTATAGATTACGATGCTTCACTTCAGGTTAACTCTATTCCTCTGTTCTTCGTATTTGCGATGAAACACAGAAACTGCATCAGAATTAAATACAAAAGGCACAATGCCCACTTAGGTACAAGATAACTGACTCTTCTTACTGTCTATGTTTTGAACCATTCCTGCGGCACTAGTTATAAATTACGATGCTTCACTTCAGCATTACTGTATCCCTCTGACCTTCGTAATGACGATGAAACACAGAAATTGCATCGGAATTAAATACAAAAGGCACAATGCCGACTTAAGTACAAGAAAACTGACTCTTTTTGCTGTCTATGTTTTGAACCATTCCTGTGACACTAGTTATAGATTACGGTGCTTCGGTTCAGGTTTGCTGTATCCCTCTGACCTCCTTATTGACGATGAAACACAAAAATTGCATCGGAATTAATTACAAAAGGCACAATGCCAACTTCAGTACAAGAAAACTGACTCTTCTTACTGACTATGTTTTGAACCATTTATGTGACACTACTTATAGATTCCGATGCTTTACTCCAGGTTTACTGTATCCCTCGGACCTTCTTATTGACGATGAAACACAGAAATTTCATCGGAATTAAATACAAAAGGCACAATGCCGACTTAAGTACAAAAAAACTGACTCTTCTTACTGTCTATGTTTTGAACCATTCCTTCGACACTAGTTATAGATTCCGATCCTTCACCTCAGGTTTACTGTATCCCTCTGACCTTCTAATTGACGATGAAACACAGAAATTACATCGGAATTATATAGAAATGGCACAATGCCGACTGAATTACAAGAAAACTGACTCTTCTTACTGTCTATGTTTTGAACCATTCCTGTGACACTAGTTATAGATTCCGATGCGTCACCTCAGGTTTACTGTATCCCTCTGACCTTCTTATTGACGATGAAACACAGAAATTGCAACGGAATTAAATACAAAAGGCACAATGCCGACTTAAGTGCAAGAAAACTGACTCTTCTTACTGTCTATGCTTTGAACCATTCCTGTGACACTAGTTATAGATTCCGATTCATGACTTCAGGTTTACTGTATCCCTCTGACCTTCTTATTGACGATGAAACACAGAAACTGCGTCGGAATTAAATACAAAAGGCACAATGCCGACTTAAGTACAAGAAAACTGACTCTTCTTATTGTCTAAGTTTTGAACCATTCCTGTGACACTAGTTATAGATTCCGATGCTTCACTTCAGCTTTACTGTATCCCTCTGACCTTCTTATTGACGATGAAACACAGAAATTGCATCGGAATTAAATACAAAAGGCCCAACGCCGACTTAAGTACAAGAAAACTGACCCTTCTTACTGTCTATGTTTTAAACCATTCCTGTGACACTAGTTTTAGATTCCGATGCTTCACTTCAGGTTTACTGTATCCCTCTGACCTTCTTATTGACGTTGAAACACAGAAACTGCATCGGAATTAAATACAAAAGGCACAATGCCGACTTAAGTACAAGAATACTGACCCTTCTTACAGTCTATGTTTTGAACCATTCCTTCGACACTAGTTATAGATTCCGATGCTTCACCTCAGGTTTACTGTATCCCTCTGACCTTCTAATTGACGATGAAACACAGAAATTTCATCGGAATTATATAGAAATGGCACAATGCCGACTGAAGTACAAGAAAACTGACTCTTCTTACTGTCTATGTTTTGAACCATTCCTGTGACACTAGTTATAGATTCCGATGCGTCACCTCAGGTTTACTGTATCCCTCTGACCTTCTTATTGACGATGAAACACAGAAATTGCAACGGAATTAAATACAAAAGCACAATGCCGACTTAAGTGCAAGAAAACTGACTCTTCTTACTGTCTATGCTTTGAACCATTCCTGTGACACTAGTTATAGATTCCGATTCATGACTTCAGGTTTACTGTATCCCTCTGACCTTCTTATTGACGATGAAACACAGAAACTGCGTCGGAATTAAATACAAAAGGCACAATGCCGACTTAAGTACAAGAAAACTGACTCTTCTTATTGTCTAAGTTTTGAACCATTCCTGTGACACTAGTTATAGATTCCGATGCTTCACTTCAGCTTTACTGTATCCCTCTGACCTTCTTATTGACGATGAAACACAGAAATTGCATCGGAATTAAATACAAAAGGCCCAACGCCGACTTAAGTACAAGAAATCTGACCCTTCTTACTGTCTATGTTTTAAAGCATTCCTGTGACACTAGTTTTAGATTCCGATGCTTCACTTCAGGTTTACTGTATCCCTCTGACCTTCTTATTGACGTTGAAACACAGAAACTGCATCGGAATTAAATACAAAAGGCACAATGCCGACTTAAGTACAAGAATACTGACCCTTCTTACAGTCTATGTTTTGAACCATTCCAGTGACACTAGTAATAGATTCCGATGCTTCACTTCAGGTTTACTGTATCCCTCTGACCTTCTTATTGACGATGAAACACAGATATTGCATCGGAATTAAATACAAATGGCACAATGGCGACTTAAGTACAAGAAAACTGACCCTTCTTACTGTCTATGTTTTGAACCATTCCTGTGACACTAGTTATAGATTACGATGCTTCACTTCAGGTTAACTGTATTCCTCTGATCTTCGTATTTGCGATGAAACACAGAAACTGCATCAGAATTAAATACAAAAGGCACAATGCCGACTTAAGTACAAGATAACTGACTCTTCTTACTGTCTATGTTTGAACCAGTCATGTGACACTAGTTATAGATTCCGATGCTTCACTTCAGGTTTACTGTATCCCTCTGACCTTCTTGTTGACGATGGAACACAGAAATTGCATCGGAATTAAATACAAAAGGGACAATGCCGACTTAAGTACAAGAAAACTGACTCTTTTTGCTGTCTATGTTTTGAACCATTCCTGTGACACTACTTATAGATTCCGATGCTTCACTTGAGGTATACTGTATCCCTCTGACCTTCTTTTTGACGATGAAACATAGAAATTGCATCGGAATGAAATAGAAAAGGAACAATGCCGACTTAGGTACAAGAAAACTGACTCTTCTTACTGTCAATGCTTTGAACCATTCCTGTGACGCTAGTTATAGAATCCGTTGCTTCACTTCCGGTTTACTGTATACCTCTGACCTTCTTATTGACGATGATACACAGAAATTTCATCGGAATCAAATACAAAAGGCACAATGCCGACTTAAGTACAAGAAAACTGACTCTTCTTACTGTCTATGTTTTGAACCATTCCTTCGACACTAGTTATAGATTCCGATGCTTCACCTCAGGTTTACTGTATCCCTCTGACCTTCTAATTGACGATGAAACACAGAAATTACATCGGAATTATATAGAAATGGCACAATGCCGACTTAAGTACAAGAAAACTGACACTTCTTACTGTCTATGTTTTGAACCACTCCTGTGACACTAGTTATAGATTCCGATGCGTCACCTCAGGTTTACTGTATCCCTCTGACCTTCTTATTGACGATGAAACACAGAAACTGCGTCGGAATTAAATACAAAAGGCACAATGCCGACTTAAGTACAAGAAAACTGACTCTTCTTATTGTCTAAGTTTTGAACCATTCCTGTGACACTAGTTATAGATTCCGATGCTTCACTTCAGCTTTACTGTATCCCTCTGACCTTCTTATTGACGATGAAACACAGAAATTGCATCGGAATTAAATACAAAAGGCCCAACGCCGACATAAGTACAAGAAAACTGACCCTTCTTACTGTCTATGTTTTGAATCATTCCTGTGACACTAGTTATAGATTCCGATGCTTCACTTCAGGTTTACAGAATCCCTCTGACCTTCTTATTGACGATGAAACACAGAAATTGCATCGGAGTTAAATACAAAACGCACAATGCCGACTTAAGTACAAGAATACTGACCCTTCTTACAGTCTATGTTTTGAACCATTCCAGTGACACCAGTAATAGATTCCGATGCTTCACTTCAGGTTTACTGTATCCCTCTGACCTTCTTATTGACGATGAAACACAGATATTGCATCGGAATTAAATACAAATGGCATAATGGCGACTTAAGTACAAGAAAACTGACTCTTCTTACTGTCTATGTTTTGAACCATTCCTGTGACACTAGTTATAGATTACGATGCTTCACTTCAGGTTAACTCTATTCCTCTGTTCTCCGTATTTGCGATGAAACACAGAAACTGCATCAGAATTAAATACAAAAGGCACAATGCCCACTTAGGTACAAGATAACTGACTCTTCTTACTGTCTTTGTTTTGAACCATTCCTGCGGCACTAGTTATAAATTACGATGCTTCACTTCAGCATTACTGTATCCCTCTGACCTTCTTAATGACGATGAAACACAGAAATTGCACCAGAATTAAATACAAAAGGCACAATGCCGACTTAAGTACAAGAAAACTGACTCTTTTTGCTGTCTATGTTTTGAACCATTCCTGTGACACTAGTTATAGATTACGGTGCTTCGCTTCAGGTTTGCTGTATCCCTCTGACCTCCTTATTGACGATGAAACACAAAAATTGCATCGGAATTAATTACAAAAGGCACAATGCCGACTTCAGTACAAGAAAACTGACTCTTCTTACTGACTATGTTTTGAACCATTTATGTGACACTACTTATAGATTCCGATGCTTTACTCCAGGTTTACTGTATCCCTCGGACCTTCTTATTGACGATGAAACACAGAAATTGCTTCGGAATTAAATACAAAAGGCACAATGCCGACTTAAGTACAAGAAAACTGACTCTTCTTACTGTCTATGTTTTGAACCATTCCTGTGACACTACTTATAGATTCCGATGCTTCACTTGAGGTATACTGTATCCCTCTGACCTTCTTTTTGACGATGAAACATAGAAATTGCATCGGAATGAAATAGAAAAAGATCAATGCCGACTTAGGTACAAGAAAACTGACTCTTCTTACTGTCAATGCTTTGAACCATTCCTGTGACGCCAGTTATAGAATCCGTTGCTTCACTTCAGGTTTACTGTATCCCTCTGACCTTCTTATTGACGATGAAACACAGAAATTTCATCGGAAATAAATACAAAAGGCACAATGCCGACTTAAGTACAAGAAAACTGACTCTTCTTACTGTCTATGCTTTGAACCATTCCTGTGACACTAGTTATAGATTCCGATTCATGACTTCAGGTTTACTGTATCCCTCTGACCTTCTTATTGACGATGAAACACAGAAACTGCGTCGGAATTAAATACAAAAGGCACAATGCCGACTTAAGT
Source organism: Schistocerca americana (assembly GCF_021461395.2). Taxonomy (NCBI): domain Eukaryota; kingdom Metazoa; phylum Arthropoda; class Insecta; order Orthoptera; family Acrididae; genus Schistocerca; species Schistocerca americana. The sequence continues at coordinate 22,800,287 of NC_060130.1, forward strand.
ACAAGAAAACTGACTCTTCTTATTGTCTAAGTTTTGAACCATTCCTGTGACACTAGTTATAGATTCCGATGCTTCACTTCAGCTTTACTGTATCCCTCTGACCTTCTTATTGACGATGAAACACAGAAATTGCATCGGAATTAAATACAAAAGGCCCAACGCCGACTTAAGTACAAGAAAACTGACCCTTCTTACTGTCTATGTTTTAAACCATTCCTGTGACACTAGTTTTAGATTCCGATGCTTCACTTCAGGTTTACTGTATCCCTCTGACCTTCTTATTGACGTTGAAACACAGAAACTGCATCGGAATTAAATACAAAAGGCACAATGCCGACTTAAGTACAAGAATACTGACCCTTCTTACAGTCTATGTTTTGAACCATTCCTTCGACACTAGTTATAGATTCCGATGCTTCACCTCAGGTTTACTGTATCCCTCTGACCTTCTAATTGACGATGAAACACAGAAATTTCATCGGAATTATATAGAAATGGCACAATGCCGACTTAAGTACAAGAAAACTGACTCTTCTTACTGTCTATGTTTTGAACCATTCCTGTGACACTAGTTATAGATTCCGATGCGTCACCTCAGGTTTACTGTATCCCTCTGACCTTCTTATTGACGATGAAACACAGAAATTGCAACGGAATTAAATACAAAAGGCACAATGCCGACTTAAGTGCAAGAAAACTGACTCTTCTTACTGTCTATGCTTTGAACCATTCCTGTGACACTAGTTATAGATTCCGATTCATGACTTCAGGTTTACTGTATCCCTCTGACCTTCTTATTGACGATGAAACACAGAAACTGCGTCGGAATTAAATACAAAAGGCACAATGCCGACTTAAGTACAAGAAAACTGACTCTTCTTATTGTCTAAGTTTTGAACCATTCCTGTGACACTAGTTATAGATTCCGATGCTTCACTTCAGCTTTACTGTATCCCTCTGACCTTCTTATTGACGATGAAACACAGAAATTGCATCGGAAATAAATACAAAAGGCCCAACGCCGACTTAAGTACAAGAAAACTGACCCTTCTTACTGTCTATGTTTTAAACCATTCCTGTGACACTAGTTTTAGATTCCGATGCTTCTCTTCAGGTTTACTGTATCCCTCTGACCTTCTTATTGACGTTGAAACACAGAAACTGCATCGGAATTAAATACAAAAGGCACAATGCCGACTTAAGTACAAGAATACTGACCCTTCTTACAGTCTATGTTTTGAACCATTCCAGTGACACTAGTAATAGATTCCGATGCTTCACTTCAGGTTTACTGTATCCCTCTGACCTTCTTATTGACGATGAAACACAGATATTGCATCGGAATTAAATACAAATGGCACAATGGCGACTTAAGTACAAGAAAACTGACCCTTCTTACTGTCTATGTTTTGAACCATTCCTGTGACACTAGTTATAGATTACGATGCTTCACTTCAGGTTAACTGTATTCCTCTGATCTTCGTATTTGCGATGAAACACAGAAACTGCATCAGAATTAAATACAAAAGGCACAATGCCGACTTAAGTACAAGATAACTGACTCTTCTTACTGTCTATGTTTGAACCTGTCATGTGACGCTAGTTATAGAATCCGTTGCTTCACTTCCGGTTTACTGTATACCTCTGACCTTCTTATTGACGATGAAACACAGAAATTTCATCAGAATCAAATACAAAAGGCACAATGCCGACTTAAGTACAAGAAAACTGACTCTTCTTACTGTCTATGTTTTGAACCATTCCTTCGACACTAGTTATAGGTTCCGATGCTTCACCTCAGGTTTACTGTATCCCTCTGACCTTCTAATTGACGATGAAACACAGAAATTACATCGGAATTATATAGAAATGGCACAATGCCGAGTTAAGTACAAGAAAACTGACACTTCTTACTGTCTATGTTTTGAACCACTCCTGTGACACTAGTTATAGATTCCGATGCGTCACCTCAGGTTTACTGTATCCCTCTGACCTTCTTATTGACGATGAAACACAGAAACTGCGTCGGAATTAAATACAAAAGGCACAATGCCGACTTAAGTACAAGAAAACTGACTCTTCTTATTGTCTAAGTTTTGAACCATTCCTGTGACACTAGTTATAGATTCCGATGCTTCACTTCAGCTTTACTGTATCCCTCTGACCTTCTTATTGACGATGAAACACAGAAATTGCATCGGAATTAAATACAAAAGGCCCAACGCCGACTTAAGTACAAGAAAACTGACCCTTCTTACTGTCTATGTTTTAAACCATTCCTGTGACACTAGTTTTAGATTCCGATGCTTCACTTCAGGTTTACTGTATCCCTCTGACCTTCTTATTGACGTTGAAACACAGAAACTGCATCGGAATTAAATACAAAAGGCACAATGCCGACTTAAGTACAAGAAAACTGACTCTTCTTATTGTCTAAGTTTTGAACCATTCCTGTGACACAAGTTATAGATTCCGATGCTTCACTTCAGCTTTACTGTATCCCTCTTACCTTCTTATTGACGATGAAACACAGAAATAGCAACGGAATTAAATACAAAAGGCACATAGCCGACTTAAGTACAAGAGAACTGACCCTTCTTACTGTCTATGTTTTGAACCATTCCTGTGACACTAGTTTTAGATTCCGATGCTTCACTTCAGGTTTACTGTATCCCTCTGACCTTTCTATTGACGATGAAACACAGAAATTGCATCGGAATTAGATACAAAAGGCACAATGCCGACTTAAGTACAAGAAAACTGACTCTTCTTACTGCCTATGTTTTGACCCATTCCTGTGACACTAGTTATAGATTCCGATGATTCACTTCAGGTTTGCTGTATCCCTCGGACCTTCTTATTGACGATGAAACACAGAAATTGCATCGGAATTAAATAGAAAAGTCACAATGCCGACTTAAGTACAAGAAAACTGACTCTTCTTACTGTCAATGCTTTGAACCATTCCTGTGACACTAGTTATAGATTCCGATGCTTCACTTCTGGTTTACTGTATCCCTCTGACCTTCTTATTGACGATGAGACGCGGAAATTTCATCGGAATTAAATACACAAGGCACAATTCCGACTTAAGTACAAGAAAACTGACTCTTCTAACTGTCTATGTTTTGAACCATTCCTTCGACACTAGTTATGGATTCCGATGCTACACCTCAGGTTTACTGTATCTCTCATACCTTCTAATTGACGATGAAACACAGAAATTACATCGGAATTATATAGAAAAGGCACAATGCCCACTTAAGTACAAGAAAACTGACTCTTCTTACTGTTTATGTTTTGAACCATTCCTGTGACACTAGTTATAGATTCCGATTCTTGACTTCAGGTTTACTGTATCCCTCTGACCTTATCGACGATGAAACACAGATATTGCATCGGAATCAATTACAAAAGGCACAATGCCGACTTACGTACAAGAAAACTGACTCTTCATACTGTCTATGTTTTGAACCATTGCTGTGACACTAGTTATTGATTCAGATGCTTCACTTCAAGTTTACTGTATCCCTCTGACCTTCTTGTTGACGATGAAACACAGAAATTGCACAGGAATTAAATACAAGAGGCTCAATGCCCACTTAAGTACTAGAAAACTGACTATTCTTCCTGTCTATGTTTTGAACCATTCCTGTGACACTAGTTATAGATTCCGATGCTTCACTTCAGGTTTACTGTATCCCTCTAACCTTCTTATTGACGAAGAAACACAGAAATTGCATCGGAGTTAAATACAAAAGGCACAACGCCGACTTAAGTACAGGAAAACTGACTCTTCTTTTAGTCTGTGTTTGAACTATACCTGTGACACTAGTTATATATTCCGATGCTTAACTTCAGATTTACTTTATCCTTCTGACCTTCACATTGAGAATGAAACACAGATATTGCATCGGATTTAAATATAAATGGCACAATGACGACTTAAGTACAAGAAAACTGACTCTTCTTACTGTCTATGTTTTGAACCATTCCTGTGACACTAGTTATAGATTCCGATGCTTCACTTCAGGTTTACAGTATCCCTCTGACCTTCTTATTGACGATGAAACACAGAAATTGCATCGGAGTTAAATACAAAAGGCACAATGCCGACTTAAGTACAAGAATACTGACTCTTCTTACAGTCTATGATTTGAACCATTCCAGTGACACTAGTTATAGATTCCGATGCTTCACTTCAGGTTTACTGTATCCCTCTGACCCTCTTATTGACGATGAAACACAGATATTGCATCGGAATTAAATACAAATGGCACAATGCCGACTTAAGTACAAGAAAACTGACTCTTCTTACTGTCTATGTTTTGAACCATTCCAGTGACACTAGTTATAGATTCCGAATCTTCACTTCAGGTTAAATGTATTCCTCTGATCTTCTTATTTGCGATGAAACACAGAAATTGCATCGGAATTAAATGCAAAAGGCACAATGCCGACTTAAGTACAAGATAACTGACTCTTCTTACTGTCTTTGTTTTGAACCATTCCTGCGACACTAGTTATAAATTACGATGCTTCACTTCAGCATTACTGTATCCCTCTGACCTTCTTATTGACGATGAAACACATAAATTGCATCGGAAATAAATACAAAAGGCACAATGCCGACTTAAGTACAAGATAACTGACTCTTCATACTGTCTATGTTAGAATCAGTCATGTGACACTAGTTATAGATTCCGTTGCTTCACTTCAGGTTTACTGTATCCCTCTGACCCTCTTATTGACGATGAAACACAGAAATTGCATCGGAAATAAATACAAAAGGGACAATGCCGACTTAAGTACAAGAAAACTGACTCTTCTTACTGTCTATGTTTTGAACCATTCCTTCGACACTAGTTATGGATTCCGATGCTTCACCTCAGGTTTACTGTATCCCTCTGACCTTCTAATTGACGATGAAACACAGAGATTACATCGGAATTATATAGAAAAGGCACAATGCCGACTTAAGTACAAGAAAACTGACTCTTCTTACTGTCTATGTTTTGAACCATTCCTTCGACACTAGTTATAGATTCCGATGCTTCACCTCAGGTTTACTGTATCCCTCTGACCTTCTAATTGACGATGAAACACAGAAATTACATCGGAATTATATAGAAAAGGCACAATGCCGACTTAAGTACAAGAAAACTGACACTTCTTACTGTCTATGTTTTGAACCATTCCTGTGACACTAGTTATAGATTCCGATGAGTCACCTCAGGTTTACTGTATCCCTCTGACCTTCTTATTGACGATGAAACACAGAAATTGCAACGGAATTAAATACAAAAGGCACAATGCTGACTTAAGTACACGAAAACTGACTCTTCTTACTGTCTATGTTTTGAACCATTCCTGTGACACTAGTTATAGATTCTGATTCTTGACTTCAGGTTTACTGTATCCCTCTGACCTTCTTATTGACGATGCAACACAGAAATTGCATCGGAATTGAATACAAAAGGCCCAACGCCGACTTAAGTACAAGAAAACTGACCCTTCTTACTGTCTAAGTTTTGAACCATTCCTGTGACACTAGTTTTAGATTCCGATGCTTCACTTCAGGTTTACTGTATCCCTCTGACCTTCTTATTGACGTTGAAACACAGAAACTGCATCGGAATTAAATACAAGAGGCACAATGCCGACTTAAGTACAAGAAAACTGACTCATCTTATTGTCTAAGTTTTGAACCATTCCTGTGACACTAGTTATAGATTCCGATGCTTCACTTCTGCTTTACTGTATCCCTCTTACCTTCTTATTGACGATGAAACACAGAAATTGCATCGGAATTTAAATACAAAAGGCACAACGCCGACTTAAGTACAAGAGAACTGACCCTTCTTACTGTCTATGTTTTGAACCATCCCTGTGACACTAGTTTTAGATTCCGATGCTTCACTTCAGGTTTACTGTATCCCTCTGACCGTTTTATTGACGATGAAACACAAAAATTGCATCGGAATTAAATACAAAAGGCACAATGCCGACTTAAGTACAAGAAAACTGACTCTTTTTACTGTCTATGTTTTGACCGATTCCTGTGACACTAGTTATAGATTCCGATGATTCACCTCAGGTTTACTGTAACCCTCGGACCTTCTTATTGACGATGAAACACAGAAATTGCATCGGAAATAAATAGAAAAGTCACAATGCCGACTTAAGTACAAGAAAACTGACTCTTCTTACTGTCAATGCTTTGAACCATTCCTGTGACACTATTTATAGATTCCGATGCTTCACTTCTGGTTTACTGTATCCCTCTGACCTTCTTATTGACGATGAAACACAGAAATTTCATCGGAAGTAAATACAAAAGGCAGATTTCCGACTTAAGTACAAGAAAACTGACTCTTCTTACTGTCTATGTTTTGAACCATTCCTTCGACACTAGTTATGGATTCCGATGCTTCACCTCAGGTTTACTGTATCCCTCTGACCTTCTAATTGACGATGAAACACAGAAATTACATCGGAATTATATAGAAAAGGCACAATGCCGACTTAAGTACAAGAAAACTGACTCTTCTTACTGTCTATGTTTTGAACCATTCCTGTGACACTAGTTATAGATTCCGATGCGTCACCTCAGGTTTACTGTGTCCCTCTGACCTTCTTATTGACGATAAAACTCAGAAATTACAACGGAATTAAATACAAAAGGCACAATGCCCACTTAAGTACAAGAAAACTGACACTTCTTACGGTCTATGTTTTGAACCATTCCTGTGACACTAGTTATAGATTCCGATTCATGACTTCAGGTTTACTGTATCCCTCTGACCTTCTTATTGACGATGAAACACAGAAACTGCATCGGAATTGAATACAAAAGGCACAAAGCCGACTTAAGTACAAGAAAACTGACTCTTCTTATTGTCTATTTTTTGACCCATTCCTGTGACACTAGTTATAGATTCCGATGATTCACTTCAGGTTTACTGTATCCCTCGGACCTTCTTATTGACAATGAAACACAGAAATTGCATCGGAAATAAATACAAAAGGCACAATGCCGACTTATGTACAAGAAAACTGACTCTTCTTACTGTCTATGTTTTGAACCATTCCTTCGACACTAGTTATGGATTCCGATGCTTCACCTCAGGTATACTGTATCCCTCTGACCTTCTAATTGACGATGAGACACAGAAATTACATCGGAATTATATAGAAAAGGCACAATGCCGACTTAAGTACAAGAAAACTGACTCTTCTTACTGTGTATGTTTTGAACCATTCCTTTGACACTAGTTATAGATTCCGATGCGTCACTTCAGGTTTACTGTATCCCTCTGACATTCTTATTGGCGATAATGCGCAGAAATTACAACGGAATTAAATGCAAAAGGCACAATGCCGACCTAAGTACAAGGAAAGTGACTCTTCTTACTGTCTATGTTTTGAACCATTCCTGTGACACTAGTTATAGATTCCGATTCTTGACTTCAGGTTTACTGTATCCCTCTGACCTTCTTATTGCCGATGAAACACAGATATTGCATCGGAATCAATTTCAAAAGGCACAATGCCGACTTACGTACAAGAAAACTGACTCTTCTTACTGTCTATGTTTTGAACCATTGCTGTGACACTAGTTATTGATTCCGATGCTTCACTTCAGGTTTACTGTATCCCTCTGACCTTCTTGTTGACGATGAAACACAGAAATTGCACAGGAATTAAATACAAGAGGCTCAATGCCGACTTAAGTACCAGAAAACTGACTATTCTTCCTGTCTATGTTTTGAACCATTCCTGTGACACTAGTTATAGATTCCGGTGCTTCACTTCAGGTTTACTGTATCCCTCTGACCTCCTTATTGACGATGAAACACAGAAATTGCATCGGAATTAATTACAAAAGGCACAATGCCGCCTTAAGTACAAGAAAACTGACTCTTCTTACTGTCTATGTTTTGAACCATTCCTGTGACACTAGTTATAGATTCCGATGAGTCACATCAGGTTTACTGTATCCCTCTGACCTTCTTATTGACGATGAAACACAGAAACTGCATCGGAATTAAATACAAAAGGCACAATGCCGACTTAAGTACAAGAAAACTGACTCTTCTTATTGTCTAAGTTTTGAACCATTCCTGTGACACTAGTTATAGATTCCGATGCTTCACTTCAGCTTTACTGTATCCCTCTGACCTTCTTATTGACGATGAAACACAGAAATTGCATCGGAATTGAATACAAAAGGCCCAACGCCGACTTAAGTACAAGAAAACTGACCCTTCTTACTGTCTAAGTTTTGAACCATTCCTGTGACACTAGTTTTAGATTCCGATGCTTCACTTCAGGTTTACTGTATCCCTCTGACCTTCTTATTGACGTTGAAACACAGAAACTGCGTCGGAATTAAATACAAAAGGCACAATGCAGACTTAAGTACAAGAAAACTAACTAATCTTATTGTCTAAGTTTTGAACCATTCCTGTGACACTAGTTATAGATTCCGATGCTTCACTTCAGCTTTACTGTATCCCTCTTACCTTCTTATTGACGATGAAACACAGAAATTGCATCGGAATTTAAATACAAAAGGCACAACGCCGACTTAAGTACAAGAGAACTGACCCTTCTTACTGTCTATGTTTTGAACCATTCCTGTGACACTAGTTTTAGATTCCGATGCTTCACTTCAAGTTTACTGTATCTCTCTGACCTTTTTATTGACGATGAAACACAGAAATTGCATCGGAATTAAATACAAAAGGCACAATGCCGACTTAAGTACAAGAAAACTGACTCTTCTTACTGTCTATGTTTTGACCGATTCCTGTGACACTAGTTATAGATTCCGATGATTCACCTCAGGTTTACTGTAACCCTCGGACCTTCTTATTGACGATGAAACACAGAAATTGCATCGGAAATAAATAGAAAAGTCACAATGCCGACTTAAGTACAAGAAAACTGACTCTTCTTACTGTCAATGCTTTGAACCATTCCTGTGACACTATTTATAGATTCCGATGCTTCACTTCTGGTTTACTGTATCCCTCTGACCTTCTTATTGACGATGAAACACAGAAATTTCATCGGAAGTAAATACAAAAGGCAGATTTCCGACTTAAGTACAAGAAAACTGACTCTTGTTACTGTCTATGTTTTGAACCATTCCTTCGACACTAGTTATGGATTCCGATGCTTCACCTCAGGTTTACTGTATCCCTCTGACCTTCTAATTGACGATGAAACACAGAAATTACATCGGAATTATATAGAAAAGGCACAATGCCGACTTAAGTACAAGAAAACTGACTCTTCTTACTGTCTATGTTTTGAACCATTCCTGTGACACTAGTTATAGATTCCGATGCGTCACCTCAGGTTTACTGTGTCCCTCTGACCTTCTTATTGACAATAAAACTCAGAAATTACAACGGAATTAAATACAAAAGGCACAATGCCCACTTAAGTACAAGAAAACTGACACTTCTTACTGTCTATGTTTTGAACCATTCCTGTGACACTAGTTATAGATTCCGATTCATGACTTCAGGTTTACTGTATCCCTCTGACCTTCTTATTGACGATGAAACACAGAAACTGCATCGGAATTGAATACAAAAGGCACAAAGCCGACTTAAGTACAAGAAAACTGACTCTTCTTATTGTCTATTTTTTGACCCATTCCTGTGACACTAGTTATAGATTCCGATGATTCACTTCAGGTTTACTGTATCCCTCGGACCTTCTTATTGACAATGAAACACAGAAATTGCATCGGAAATAAATACAAAAGGCACAATGCCGACTTATGTACAAGAAAACTGACTCTTCTTACTGTCTATGTTTTGAACCATTCCTTCGACACTAGTTATGGATTCCGATGCTTCACCTCAGGTATACTGTATCCCTCTGACCTTCTAATTGACGATGAGACACAGAAATTACATCGGAATTATATAGAAAAGGCACAATGCCGACTTAAGTACAAGAAAACTGACTCTTCTTACTGTGTATGTTTTGAACCATTCCTTTGACACTAGTTATAGATTCCGATGCGTCACTTCAGGTTTACTGTATCCCTCTGACATTCTTATTGGCGATAATGCGCAGAAATTACAACGGAATTAAATGCAAAAGGCACAATGCCGACCTAAGTACAAGGAAAGTGACTCTTCTTACTGTCTATGTTTTGAACCATTCCTGTGACACTAGTTATAGATTCCGAATCTTGACTTCAGGTTTACTGTATCTCTCTGACCTTCTTATTGACGATGAAACACAGATATTGCATCGGAATCAATTTCAAAAGGGGATAATGCCGACTTACGTACAAGAAAACTGACTCTTCTTACTGTCTATGTTTTGAACCATTGCTGTGACACTAGTTATTGATTCCGATGCTTCACTTCAGGTTTACTGTATCCCTCTGACCTTCTTGTTGACGATGAAACACAGAAATTGCACAGGAATTAAATACAAGAGGCTCAATGCCGACTTAAGTACTAGAAAACTGACTATTCTTCCTGTCTATGTTTTGAACCATTCCTGTGACACTAGTTATAGATTCCGGTGCTTCACTTCAGGTTTACTGTATCCCTCTGACCTCCTTATTGACGATGAAACACAGAAATTGCATCGGAATTAATTACAAAAGGCACAATGCCGCCTTAAGTACAAGAAAACTGACTCTTCTTACTGTGTATGTTTTGAACCATTCCTGTGACACTAGTTATAGATTCCGATGAGTCACATCAGGTTTACTGTATCCCTCTGACCTTCTTATTGACGATGAAACACAGAAATTGCAACGGAATTAAATAAAAAAGGCACAATGCCGACTTAAGTACACGAAAACTGACTCTTCTTACTGTCTATATTTTGAACCATCCCTGTGACACTAGTTGTAGATTCTGATTCTTGACTTCAGGTTTACTGTATCCCTCTGACCTTCTTATTGACGATGAAACACAGAAACTGCATCGGAATTAAATACAAAAGGCACAATGCCGACTTAAGTACAAGAAAACTGACTCTTCTTACTGTCTATGTTTTGAACCATTGCTGTGACACTAGTTATTGATTCCGATGCTTCACTTCAGGTTTACTGTATCCCTCTGACCTTCTTGTTGACGATGAAACACAGAAATTGCACAGGAATTAAATACAAGAGGCTCAATGCCGACTTAAGTACTAGAAAACTGACTCTTCTTACTGTCTATGTTTTAAACCATTCCTGTGACACTAGTTTTAGATTCCGATTCTTCACTTCAGGTTTACTGTATCCCTCTGACCTTCTTATTGGCGATAAAACACAGAAATTACAACGGAATTAAATACAAAAGGCACAATGCCGACTTAAGTACAAGGAAACTGACTCTTCTTACTGTCTATGTTTTGAACCATTCCTGTGACACTAGTTATAGATTCCGATGCTTCACTTCAGCTTTACTGTATCCCTCTGACCTTCTTATTGACGATGAAACACAGAAATTGCATCGGAATTAAATACAAAAGGCCCAACGCCGACTTAAGTACAAGAAAACTGACTCTTCTTACTGTCTATGTTTTAAACCATTCCTGTGACACTAGTTTTAGATTCCGATGCTTCACTTCAGGTTTACTGTATCCCTCTGACCTTCTTATTGACGTTGAAACACAGAAACTGCATCGGAATTAAATACAAAAGGCACAATGCCGACTTAAGTACACGAAAACTGACTCTTCTTACTGTCTATGTTTTGAACCATTCCTGTGACACTAGTTGTAGATTCTGATTCTTGACTTCAGGTTTACTGTATCCCTCTGACCTTCTTATTGACGATGAAACACAGAAATTGCATCGGAATTGAATACAAAATGCCCAACGCCGACTTAAGTACAAGAAATCTGACCCTTCTTACTGTCTAAGTTTTGAACCATTCCTGTGACACTAGTTTTAGATTCCGATGCTTCACTTCAGGTTTACTGTATCCCTCTGACCTTCTTATTGACGTTGAAACACAGAAACTGCATCGGAATTAAATACAAAAGGCACAATGCCGACTTAAGTACAAGAAAACTGACTCATCTTATTGTCTAAGTTTTGAACCATTCCTGTGACACTAGTTATAGATTCCGATGCTTCACTTCAGCTTTACTGTATCCCTCTTACCTTCTTATTGACGATAAAACACAGAAATTGCATCGGAATTTAAATACAAAAGGCACAACGCCGACTTAAGTACAAGAGAACTGACCCTTCTTACTGTCTATGTTTTGAACCATTCCTGTGACACTAGTTTTAGATTCCGATGTGTACAGGATGGCGGGTATGGGCAGGCGGTGGGCGTTATGGAATAATAGAGTAATTTTTAGAGAAAGGCCATTTATTGGCTAAAGCATGTTGAAAAGGGGCTACATATGCCTAGGGAGGTGAGGGTGAGCCAGAGCTTGCAATTTGGCGAACATTGTTCGCGAAGCTACCGAAAGTGGTTGTCTGCCAAAACTAAGTCCACAGTGCCGCAGCACCGGGAGAAGCGGGGGGATGATCAATGCTACAGGGCGCGCATCCGACTCGCGGGTGAGCAAGAATACAAGAGAGCGGGCCCGGCGACGGGCGGCCGGGTATGTTCGACGCACCACGCGGCTTCCTCCGCCCTGATTGGTCAGGACCGAGCAAACCGTGCGGTCGGCATGGAACTTTCCAGAGCGTTGCCTGCTAAGCGACGCCTGGGGCGGCGTTACCTCGTCAGCACATGAGAGAGGCGCGTGAACAAGGTGCCCTTTCTCGGTGCTGACTTCCTGTTACTAGATCGTGGGACGAAAGAATTTACAGGCAGCTAACGCTGCCGGCCGTGGCTCGGCCGCAATGGAAAAATGAAGTTACTGGTTGGAGGCTCATATAATAAAGTAAAATCTCCTATTGTCTGGCTCATCCTTTACATTCCTCCCCCTTCCGTGGGAGCGGAGAACGTACGTGAATTCGCTCAATGTAATTATTATTTGAATGTAAACAAATTTATCTTGCAAAAGAAAGTGAACTTCACTTGATTAAGAATGGCCCTCACGGAAGACGGCAGGGGTCTTAACCTACGGGAGGATATAGAGACTCTAAAGACCTCCCAAGGGTCGCAAGGGGACTTACATCAACAATATTGTGTGCATGCAAGAATCATCATAAGACATCAAATCATCATAGAATATCAAAACATCATAAAATATCAAAACAAAATTAGAACAAAACATAGCAGTGTGAATTAGACAAACATGTCAAGTGTTCTTGTTGCTAAGTTGAAGTAAAAACGTCTTTTTTTTCTTTTGTTAGAATAAGTTGAAAATTTAAACACATCACCACTGATGAGTCACGGCGAGGGCGACAGACGCGAGGCGGCGTGGGGTGTTGCCCTCAGCGGGCAGCGCGCAGGCTGCCGGCAGGAAGGGGGCGTGGCCGTGGCCAGGGCCGTGCACTGGAACTCAGCGCAGGGGGAGTATGAGGGGAGATTCACACTTTTCAAAACACAGTTGAAAAGGGAGTTATTACTAAGGGAACACTTCACTACACTACACTACTTTCTCCAATATTAGAATTGCACTCTTAAAACTAAGGGAGGGCACATGCCTGATAGGTTCTTGTTTTCTCTTTTTTGTTTGGTTTAATTTGCGACTGTTTGCCATTCATTTAAGTGTGCCAACAGGCGAAGGTAAGAAATTTGTCCTTTTTTCATATTTTAGCAAGTCATCAATTGACGATAGGAGGTGAACATTTGACATGTTAGACAAAGCTGGCAAGTTAGCTGACAGAGGAACCATGAATAGGCTTTCAGGTATAAAAAACATAATTAAAGGGGTGTGAATACTAAGTAAGCCGTAGTGGCATGAAAGGTTATTAATGGTGTTCCAACAGGAACCGTTTGCTGAAGACCTGCGCGGAGGCTACGTCAGAGTGGCAGCTGACTGCAAGGCCAATCTCGCGCTACGTCAGGCAGGCGCGCGGCAGATAACTTCCAAGTCCAGCGCGGCGTCGGGGCTGCACGCGGCAGCTGAGGGGTCTATGACTGTCAAATGCAACAAAATAGAAGTGGGATTACGCGTGTCATCACGCTAGATGAGCTGTTACAGTAGGTTCTGTTTAAAATTACATTATGCATTAGTAAGTTGGTTCGTAACCAAGTTCCTATGAAATCCATTTTAGCCCAAACATAATTGTTATAAAAACATGAAAATATAAAAGCGAAGTACATAAATATCATATTAAATTTACTGCATATTCCATATCGATAAACAAAGAAAGTTAAGTGCCTCTTTGGGCTGACCCTCTACGTGTAATAACATTCACATTTTGAGAAAAATTTTCTCGTCACTCAATATATTTGCTGAACACCATTAAGTGAGACTGACAAAGAAAAGTGACACCACATTGGTGCAGGTGGGGCGTAGATTGTGTCGTAGGATGTCAACGTTGTAGCTAACGAGAGGAGAGAAACAAAACTCGACGATGTCCATAGTGGACACAGAGAGTATAAGGAATTGGATTACAATATAATTTGAGCGTAATTTCTGAAGGACTTTTCCTTTATGAAGGTTTAGCGCACGGCGCATCGTTGACACGACGTTATCGCCTACTTAACTGTGTATATGACAATTCTGCGACTCCAAGATAGCTGCTACTTACTTCTTCCTAAAACACGACTTCTCTCACTTAAAACAAAACTTTACTGCGCGACAAAATTCACCGTCTTCATTCTCTCAACATCTTGCGACTAACTTTGCGACCAAATTCGCCGTCTTCATCCTCTCAACATTTTGCGACTAAACTCGCCATCTCTATAACTCCATGGTGCTGGCCTCATTGGGCCCAGGTGGTTGCTTAAAACTCCGTCTATCCTTGGTTATATCGCAGTGTCCTGGGACACGTCATACAGTTAAATGCTACTTCTTCAATAGTCGGTATTCCTTCGGAAAATACAATGGGAAAGCAAAGAAGGCTCAAGGTTTTGAACAGAGATTTCCGCTTACTGGCGTTTAGCTGCGGGCTAGACGCGGTTCGCGTCTGACGTTGCCTGATCAGCTGTCGTCAGAGAGCACGGAACACTGTTCTCGTGAACTCTTCTTCGAGATGGAAGATCAAAGTCTGGGCTGAATAGTTTTGTGTTAGAATACGCCCGGGCAATAGACTGCAAAAGGCGTTGTTCGGTTGAAAGGTGTCAGATGAAAGTGGATAGGACGGACTATGTCGCGAAATGGAAAAGAGAAGAAACGACACAGACAGCTGAGGGACCGCGCGGGTGCCAGCCGCGTCACGTAAGGTACGTGCCCTCGCGGGTGGAGCATGACTCTTCATGTGTTGTGTTGAGAGAGGAAAGATGAAAGTGGGTAGGATGGACTATGTCGCGAAACGGAAAAGTGAAGAAACGACACAGACAGCTAAGGGACCGCGCGGGAGCCAGCCGCGTCACGTAAGGTACGTGCCCTTGCGGGTGTGGTTCTCTTGTTCATCCAACAGACCAGGTATATAGCCAAAACTTGCTCGTTCTGGGGGTGTGATTCACTCTGTTTACGTTATCTATCACGGGGGTAGGCATGTGGTATGTCCCTCCAGATGAACATTCAAATACAAATCAAAATAAAGCATGGTTACATCCTAAACTACTCTCCCAAAACAATTTATTACCTAAGACCTCATTATTATTAAACAAATAATTGGCAGTACTCGGGGACTTACTCTAGCATGCTTGAAATCCTACAAAATTATTATCTTCATCAGTATAGTAACACAGCGACACATGGAAACACTAGGTTGATACAAATACTAAATTACTGGTGCTGGCAAACTCTAGCTAAAACTGTCTAAACATTTGATAATAGCATAAATAAGACCTGGACAAAATGAACAATAGTAAAAATAATACATCGAATTAGTAATTAGACATAACTAATTGGATGTAAGTAATTGGACATAAGCAATTGGACATAATCAATTAGACACAAGCAATTTGACATAAGTAATTGGACATAAGTAATTGGCAACTCGTCATAGTGATATAAGCGGTGGCAAAACCGTAACAAAAGCAAAAGTTTAAAATATTATTTCCTTCAAACAAAACTTCCTTATCCTCCAGTTACATTTCGTAGCAAAATGAATGTAAGCATCCCCTGGTATTCCTTTAAGCTCTCGTTTGTATTTTCATTCCAACCGATCTTTGGTACTTCTACCCACAGGAAAACTGTCATTAAGTAATGGCAATGTTGTGTGTAATGCTGTGGAATAGTGTAATGTCACGTTAATACTTCCTTTAAGAAGATTCTGATGAAAAATGATTTTATGTCTCCTTCAATGGACAGACCAATAATTATTAAACGTGTGATAAACCGTTTCCTGTGTTGATTTGTTTTTGCAAATATTTGTGATTATCAGTCACCCAGTCAATCGTTCCGGTGTGTATTTGTTGTTCTTTTTTGTTCATTCTCTCACTTACCTGCTTCCATATAACCAATATTGGCGGCTTGACGAAGCTAGTTGCATCTCGAAGACGTCGATATGACTTACCTGTCGGTGCTTTGGTTTTTAATAAAATTAGAGTTCATCTGTCATATAAAGAGTGTGTAGGGAGCAAAGTATGTTCCTTACTATTGAAAATGTGCGCAAAGTTATTCAAAGGGTTCGTTATATAATGGTTAAGAATTTCTGTGTTGAGATTCAGTGCAGCTTGAGGTGCTAAGGTGCGACACGCGTCGCGCTCGTGAGATTGTAAGTTGCTGACAGCACAGCTGACAGTACGGCTGCGTCCGGTTTCACTGGCTCGGCTGCATAACTGGCGTTCACGCTGGGTCCGTCCTCTTGCTACGCGTGGAGTTTATCTCTCGGTACAGTCACAAAATTTCCTTCCAAAGTTATCTTATGTTGTTCAAGACAGTTATGCGTGGAGGATGTTCTTTTCTAAAGGACTCTAATAACTTCAATCGCTAGAGGTCACAAAACTATCGGCTTACAACTATTTTACTTAAACACTCTGTTCTTCAAATTTTCGGTAAATGGCAGGTGTTAGGCTTCTATATAAACTATATTTTGCAATGGCATTCCAAACCCAACTCCTTGGCTAACGCGTTCCCCACACAGCGGTCGTTTACAGGACAGACATAGCGGCAAGTGCCGGCTTTCTTGACGCCATATAGATCCGTTTATTAACCGTGGTGGTGATACAACATAGCCGGAGATCGATCTGAAATTCCAACATTTACCAATCCTGATGGTTTCCACAATGCGTACCAGGAAAAAGTTCTCTCTCCAACAACACAAATAGATCCCCATCTTAGATCAGGCTAGTAAATTCTGTAGGGCAATATTAAGCTGGTGATTTTATTTCTATAACCATCCCTTTAGGTTTGCTGTTTAAACTGCAACAGCGTGGCTGACGCACGCGGCGTGCAGGGCGAATGGTGGGCGGGGAGGAGGGGCGAGGGGAAAGGTGCAGATACTGTACGCGCCAAAGACAGAGGCGTTGGGTGGGGAAGGGGGAACTGCAATGGCCGCTCTCTCGGCAGGCAGGCGAGAGGGAAGGGAAGGGGGCCGCGTCGCCAGCTGACAGGGAGGGGCGGGACTCGGCGCATGTGAACAGCTGTAGACCACAGTGGAGGTATTTACGCACTCCTTCCGTGGCATTTAATATACAGAAATACGTGGTACCAAAAAACTTACCTCGTTGTCTGTTCAACATCGCATCACGAAAACAATAAAATAGCACTTCAGGAAGACTCCTTTTACTTTAGAGTAGCCTATTTGTTGTTTAACTTGGACGTATTTATTCTTGTTATTATCGTTGTGTGATCATTTAGCAAAACATACATGTAATAGGGCGTCTTTCAAAGTACAGGTAGACGGCTGCATGTAGTCACTGATCTACTGGCAGTTACGAAGGCGTATTAGTATCATGTTTTTATGGTAAAGCTTTAATACCTGTGTTCGTGCACTATTCACTAAGTTAACAAGTGAAATGTGAATCCCTTTGAAATATACAAGATTAACTGATTCTTTCTCTACGTGTTCTTTTGACAAGAACAACTTTCCCCTTAATTCCATGATTAAAGAATGTTTGTGGTTTTAATTCTCGACCGCTACGATAACATGACTGGAGACGTTAAATGACAAGACAAAATGATCACATAACTTCAGTCACTTCCATTAACATGTGACGTCATAAATTCTATTACCAGTTACCAACAGTTGCCAATTCTTATGTCTACTTATAACTAACATGCACAATTTAATTAAATGTATAGTAACTACGGTGTTTTCCGTCAATTAATTCTCTTGCTGCATGCAGGACTTTGCCAACTGTTTACATACCATTTCAGACCTACTTGCTGGAACGCAAATCATAGGGGTTTGACCTTAGAGCATGTCCGCCCCAGTAGCTGAGTGGTCAGCGTGACGGATTGCCGTCCTCTGGGCCCGGGTTCGATTCCCGGCTGGGTCGGAGATTTTCTCCGCTCAGGGACTGGGTGTTGTGTTGTGTTCATCATCATTTCATCCCCATCCGGCGTGCAGGTCGCCCAATGTGGCGCCGAATGTAATAAGACCTGCGATATGGCGGCCGGACCTGCCCCGCGAGGGGCCTCCCGGCCAATGACGCCAAACGCTCATTTCCATTTCCTTAGAGCATATCTACGTTGCTGTCTAGGCGGTTGTATTACCTTCTTTCTTGCTTTTTTAGGTGGAACTACTGGCGTACTAGGCCGAGCTTCTCCGGTCGGGATTTCGTGCTGAACCAAATCCGTAGCCGGTAGAAACTGCCTCTCTTCAAATAACCACGAAAATTCCTCTAATACTAGCTGCAACATCCTTTTCTCCTCACTGTTTAAATAACCTAACTTCTCTGATAACTGACTCTTTAACGTCGACGCGACATATCGCACTTCTCTAACTGAACATTTCTTTCTTCTCCTTCCTTTCTTATCTTTATTTCGCTGCTTCTCAGCTCCTCTTATTTCCTCAAAAATTTCCTGGCCACTGGCAACAATAGTACCCTTCGGTATCACAACATCTTTTACACCAAAATTATCTATACTTACGGGTATCGCAAAACCCTTCTGTCTCCTTTCCGGTCGGCAGATACTTCTCTTTGTATGGACTGACTGACGATCTAAAACATCATTCTGGGTGAGCGGGTCAACCAGAATGTTTGTCTTAGGCTGTTCTTGATTTTTAATATCTATCCAGAGAATCTTTCCACTTCCGCCTTTTATCCTCACAGGGTCAGTGGTTTTTATCGCCCACATCTGCGGTTTTATGGGAGACTGTGAACGGCGCCTTTCGCAGCTCCCTCGCGTCTGACGGGGGTGCGCACTGCCAAATCGGTGAATTGCTTCGCCGAACTGCACAGTTCGCGTTCGATAATCCACTATCCCCTGATAACGGTGCAGGAAGTCATTCCCTAGTATGATGTCAAATTCACCCTTCTTTAGCCTTACTACCTCCATCATCTGACTGTATTTACCCTCGTCGATTTGCAGGTTCACTACACACGAACCTGCGGGGACAATTACTTCCTCTCCAAGGCCACTGATATGGTACCGGGGTGGCTGTAACACCCTTCGATCATTTTTCTCCACAAACAATACACTAACTTGAGCACCAGTATCAACTAAAATTCTAACTGATTTGTTCCCGAGTACGCCAAATAGACTAACGTGTTTCACCTCTTTACATTTTTCGGTCCTAACCGGGTGTATTATTTTTGTCGGGGGCGCGGGTGGGTGGCGGAACCTGACCCCCAAGCGTTTCCCTGATTCGAACCCGCGTTGCGGCAGTGGCCGCGCATCTGATTTGAAAATGGTGACTTTGTGGAGCAAACATTATTAGCATGACCTACTGTCCGGCAAATAGTGCAATACGGCGCGCGACAGCGCATTGCCGTATGGTTGGGCTTCCCACAACGCTGACAAAATACTTCTTTTGCTGGGACCGGTACTGGGTCCGATGGGCGCGGGGCGGCAGCGCAAAAACGCAACACCTCTTCGCGAAGCATTGCCAAACGAACAGCTTCAAACAGAGAAGTGGGGGAGGCAGCTTTGACTTCTCCTCCGATGCGGGGGTCAATACCGCGAACAAATGCATCAATTGCACGCGCTTCGGCTTCTGAGCGCAAAATTCTGTTTTCACTGGCATTTTCACCTAGCTTGTAGGTACGACAAGACACTGCTCGTATGCGATCTGCAAAGGCATCAAAATCCTCATTAGGCTTCTGCCTAAGGGTTGATAATTGATCTCTGTAATATGTGGTACCTCTGGTATCGGTATAACGCATAGTCAATCCGCGGGCCAATACTTCAAATTCGTGCGTGTCACGCAATTCGTCCACTGTTTCTATGAACATTCGGGCTTCCCCCGTCAACTTCAGTCTGGCTACATTGACCAATAGATCGTCCGGCCAGGCACACGTGCGACCCACATCACTAATATTTTGTAAAAACATAGCCACATTTTCGTGGGACTTCCCAGAAAACGTGGGAATGAAATCAGCCGCAGGAAAATTGCTTACAGTCGCCATGTTAGCAGAAATTGTGGCGTTTGTATTAGAGACAGAATTAGTGTTAGTTGCCTCTGTTTGAGCATTTGTTACAGGGGTGGAGCTAGCCACAGGTATGGAAGTTCGCGCACTAGCTTCCAGCGTCTGTTTCAAGACGCGGTTTTGCTCAAGTAGCTCCTGATTTTGTGCGAATAACTGGCGCATTTGTGCATTTATGGCCTCGAGCGGGTCTTGCGAGACAGATGCATCTACGGGGGTATCCCGTTCCGTCGCTCGTGTCCCTATCGGCATGTTTACAATTTTATGGGACGCTAGTGACCAGAAAAAAGTAATGATTGTTACAAAAAAAGGACGGCCACAAAGATTCTCAATCCAGCGGCGGAAGATCGTCGAAGATATAGTTGTAAGCATCGCGGCGACTTACATGGCGATGGAGGCGGTGCGAGGCAGTGGTGGCGGCGACGGCGTGGTGCAGTGGCTGCGGCGGCGGCGGTCGGCGGGCGGCAACGGCAGCGACGGCGGCGGCGGCGTCCGGACCCTCGGGCGGCGGCAAATGTGTTGGCGGCGGACGGCGCTGGCTCGGCCGGTCGGTGATGGCGGCAGCCCCCTGGCGCGTCGGTGACAGCGGCGGGCGGCGGTGGGCGGCGCCGGATGACGGCGGCGGATGACGGCGTCCCGGCCCCGTCGCGCAGCGCAGGCCCCTCCAACTCAGGCAGCGGGCAGCGCGGCGGCGTCCAGCTCACGTGGCTGACTAGCGTGGGCTGCCTCGATGCAGCGCGCGCCCTGTGCGTGTTTAGTGGAGCAGCCACGGCCCACGTGGAGCAAACGTGGCGGCCGGTTGGCGCATTCCATGCGCGAAGTGTACGGCGTCTTGCCGGGAGAAATTTAGTGTAGCGACAAAGTCACTACGGGAACGGATCCAAACTTCTGACACCAATTGTACAGGATGGCGGGTATGGGCAGGCGGTGGGCGTTATGGAATAATAGAGTAATTTTTAGAGAAAGGCCATTTATTGGCTAAAGCATGTTGAAAAGGGGCTACATATGCCTAGGGAGGTGAGGGTGAGCCAGAGCTTGCAATTTGGCGAACATTGTTCGCGAAGCTACCGAAAGTGGTTGTCTGCCAAAACTAAGTCCACAGTGCCGCAGCACCGGGAGAAGCGGGGGGATGATCAATGCTACAGGGCGCGCATCCGACTCGCGGGTGAGCAAGAATACAAGAGAGCGGGCCCGGCGACGGGCGGCCGGGTATGTTCGACGCACCACGCGGCTTCCTCCGCCCTGATTGGTCAGGACCGAGCAAACCGTGCGGTCGGCATGGAACTTTCCAGAGCGTTGCCTGCTAAGCGACGCCTGGGGCGGCGTTACCTCGTCAGCACATGAGAGAGGCGCGTGAACAAGGTGCCCTTTCTCGGTGCTGACTTCCTGTTACTAGATCGTGGGACGAAAGAATTTACAGGCAGCTAACGCTGCCGGCCGT
Source organism: Schistocerca americana (assembly GCF_021461395.2). NCBI lineage: Eukaryota > Metazoa > Arthropoda > Insecta > Orthoptera > Acrididae > Schistocerca > Schistocerca americana. The sequence continues at coordinate 22,822,259 of NC_060130.1, forward strand.
GGCTCGGCCGCAATGGAAAAATGAAGTTACTGGTTGGAGGCTCATATAATAAAGTAAAATCTCCTATTGTCTGGCTCATCCTTTACAGATGCTTCACTTCAGGTTTACTGTATCCCTCTGACCTTTTTATTGACGATGAAACACAGAAATTGCATCGGAATTAAATACAAAAGGCACAATGCCGACTTAAGTACAAGAAAACTGACTCTTCTTACTGTCTATGTTTTGACCCATTCCTGTGACACTAGTTATAGATTCTGATGATTCACCTCAGGTTTACTGTAACCCTCGGACCTTCTTATTGACGATGAAACACAGAAATTGCATCGGAATTAAATAGAAAAGTCACAATGCCGACTTAAGTACAAGAAAACTGACTCTTCTTACTGTCAATGCTTTGAACCATTCCTGTGACACTAGTTATAGATTCCGATGCTTCACTTCAGCTTTACTGTATCCCTCTGACCTTCTTATTGACGATGAAACACAGAAATTTCATCGGAAGTAAATACAAAAGGCAGAATTCCGACTTAAGTACAAGAAAACTGACTCTTCTTACTGTCTATGTTTTGAACCATTCCTTCGACACTAGTTATGGATTCCGATGCTTCACCTCAGGTTTACTGTATCCCTGTGACCTTGTAATTGACGATGAAACACAGAAATTACATCGAAATTATATAGAAAAGGCACAATGCCGACTTAAGTACAAGAAAACTGACTCTTCTTACTGTCTATGTTTTGAACCATTCCTGTGACACTAGTTATAGATTCCAATGCGTCACCTCAGGTTTACTGTGTCCCTCTGACCTTCTTATTGACGATAAAACACAGAAATTACAACGGAATTAAATACAAAAGGCACAATGCCCACTTTAAGTACAAGAAAACTGACTCTTCTTACTGTCTATGTTTTGAACCATTCCTGTGACACTAGTTATAGATTCCGATTCTTGACTTCAGGTTTACTGTATCCCTCTGACCTTCTTATTGACGATGAAACACAGAAACTGCATAGGAATTGAATACAAAAGGCACAAAGCCGACTTAAGTACAAGAAAACTGACTTTTCTTATTGTCTATTTTTTGACCCATTCCTGTGACACTAGTTATAGATTCCGATGATTCACTTCAGGTTTACTGTATCCCTCGGACCTTCTTATTGACAATGAAACACAGAAATTGCATCGGAAATAAATACAAAAGGCACAATGCCGACTTATGTACAAGAAAACTGACTCTTCTTACTGTCTATGTTTTGAACCATTCCTTCGACACTAGTTATGGATTCCGATGCTTCACCTCAGGTATACTGTATCCCTCTTACCTTGTAATTGACGATGAAACACAGAAATTACATCGGAATTATATAGAAAGGGCACAATGCCGACTTAAGTACAAGAAAACTGACTCTTCTTACTGTCTATGTTTGAACCATCCTGTGACACTAGTTATAGATTCCGATGCTTCACTTCAGGTTTACTGTATCCCTCTGACCTTCTTATTGACGATGAAACACCGAAACTGCATCGGAATTAAATACAAAAGGCACAATGCCGACTTAAGTACAAGAAAACTGACTCTTCTTATTGTCTAAGTTTTGAACCATTCCTGTGACACTAGTTATAGATTCCGATGCTTCACTTCAGCTTTACTGTATCCCTCTGACCTTCTTATTGACGATGAAACACAGAAATTGCATCGGAATTGAATACAAAAGGCCCAACGCCGACTTAAGTACAAGAAAACTGACCCTTCTTACTGTCTAAGTTTTGAACCATTCCTGTGACACTAGTTTCAGATTCCGATGCTTCACTTCAGGTTTACTGTATCCCTCTGACCTTCTTATTGACGTTGAAACACAGAAACTGCGTCGGAATTAAATACAAAAGTCACAATGCCGACTTAAGTACAAGAAAACTAACTAATCTTATTGTCTAAGTTTTGAACTATTCCTGTGACACTAGTTATAGATTCCGATGCTTCACTTCAGCTTTACTGTATCCCTCTTACCTTCTTATTGACGATGAAACACAGAAATTGCATCGGAATTTAAATACAAAAGGCACAACGCCGACTTAAGTACAAGAGAACTGACCCTTCTTACTGTCTATGTTTTGAACCATTCCTGTGACACTAGTTTTAGATTCCGATGCTTCACTTCAAGTTTACTGGATCCCTCTGACCTTTTTATTGACGATGAAACACAGAAATTGCATCGGAATTAAATACAAAAGGCACAATGCCGACTTAAGTACAAGAAAACTGACTCTTCTTACTGTCTATGTTTTGACCCATTCCTGTGACACTAGTTATAGATTCCGATGATTCACCTCAGGTTTACTGTAACCCTCGGACCTTCTTATTGACGATGAAACACAGAAATTGCATCGGAATTATATAGAAAAGTCACAATGCCGACTTAAGTACAAGAAAACTGACTCTTCTTACTGTCAATGCTTTGAACCATTCCCGTGACACTAGTTATAGATTCCGATGCTTCACTTCTGGTTTACTGTATCCCTTTGACCTTCTTATTGACGATGAAACACAGAAATTTTAACGGAATTAAATATAAAAGGCACAATTCCGACTTAAGTACAAGAAAACTGACTCTTCTTACTGTCTATGTTTTAAACCATTCCTGTGACACTAGTTTTAGATTCCGATGCTTCACTTCAGGTTTACTGTATCCCTCTGACCTTCTTATTGGCGATAAAACACAGAAATTACAACGGAATTAAATACAAAAGGCACAATGCCGACTTAAGTACAAGGAAACTGACTCTTCTTACTGTCTATGCTTTGAACCATTCCTGTGACACTAGTTATAGATTCCGATGCTTTACTTCAGCTTTACTGTATCCCTCTGACCTTCTTATTGACGATGAAACACAGAAATTGCATCGGAATTAAATACAAAAGGCCCAACGCCGACTTAAGTACAAGAAAACTGACTCTTCTTACTGTCTATGTTTTAAACCATTCCTGTGACACTAGTTTTAGATTCCGATGCTTCACTTCAGGTTTACTGTATCCCTCTGACCTTCTTATTGACGTTGAAACACAGAAACTGCATCGGAATTAAATACAAAAGGCACAATGCCGACTTAAGTACATGAAAACTGACCCTTCTTACTGTCTATGTTTTGAACCATTCCTGTGACACTAGTTATAGATTCTGATTCTTGACTTCAGGTTTACTGTATCCCTCTGACCTTCTTATTGACGATGAAACACAGAAATTGCATCGGAATTGAATACAAAATGCCCAACGCCGACTTAAGTACAAGAAATCTGACCCTTCTTACTGTCTAAGTTTTGAACCATTCCTGTGACACTAGTTTTAGATTCCGATGCTTCACTTCAGGTTTACTGTATCCCTCTGACCTTCTTATTGACGTTGAAACACAGAAACTGCATCGGAATTAAATACAAAAGGCACAATGCCGACTTAAGTACAAGAAAACTGACTCATCTTATTGTCTAGGTTTTGAACCATTCCTGTGACACTAGTTATAGATTCCGATGCTTCACTTCAGCTTTACTGTATCCCTCTTACCTTCTTATTGACGATGAAACACAGAAATTGCATCGGAATTTAAATACAAAAGGCACAACGCCGACTTAAGTACAAGAGAACTGACCCTTCTTACTGTCTATGTTTTGAACCATTCCTGTGACACTAGTTTTAGATTCCGATGCTTCACTTCAGGTTTACTGTATCCCTCTGACCTTTTTATTGACGATGAAACACAGAAATTGCATCGGAATTAAATACAAAAGGCACAATGCCGACTTAAGTACAAGAAAACTGACTCTTCTTACTGTCTATGTTTTGACCCATTCCTGTGACACTAGTTATAGATTCCGATGATTCACCTCAGGTTTACTGTAACCCTCGGACCTTCTTATTGACGATGAAACACAGAAATTGCATCGGAATTAAATAGAAAAGTCACAATGCCGACTTAAGTACAAGAAAACTGACTCTTCTTACTGTCAATGCTTTGAACCATTCCTGTGACACTAGTTATAGATTCCGATGCTTCACTTCTGGTTTACTGTATCCCTCTGACCTTCTTATTGACGATGAAACACAGAAATTTCATCGGAAGTAAATACAAAAGGCAGAATTCCGACTTAAGTACAAGAAAACTGACTCTTCTTACTGTCTATGTTTTGAACCATTCCTTCGACACTAGTTATGGATTCCGATGCTTCACCTCAGGTTTACTGTATCCCTGTGACCTTCTAATTGACGATGAAACACAGAAATTACATCGAAATTATATAGAAAAGGCACAATGCCGACTTAAGTACAAGAAAACTGACTCTTCTTACTGTCTATGTTTTGAACCATTCCTGTGACACTAGTTATAGATTCCAATGCGTCACCTCAGGTTTACTGTGTCCCTCTGACCTTCTTATTGACGATAAAACACAGAAATTACAACGGAATTAAATACAAAAGGCACAATGCCCACTTAAGTACAAGAAAACTGACTCTTCTTACTGTCTATGTTTTGAACCATTCCTGTGACACTAGTTATAGATTCCGATTCTTGACTTCAGGTTTACTGTATCCCTCTGACCTTCTTATTGACGATGAAACACAGAAACTGCATAGGAATTGAATACAAAAGGCACAAAGGCGACTTAAGTACAAGAAAACTGACTCTTCTTATTGTCTATTTTTTGACCCATTCCTGTGACACTAGTTATAGATTCCGATGATTCACTTCAGGTTTACTGTATCCCTCGGACCTTCTTATTGACAATGAAACACAGAAATTGCATCGGAAATAAATACAAAAGGCACAATGCCGACTTATGTACAAGAAAACTGACTCTTCTTACTGTCTATGTTTTGAACCATTCCTTCGACACTAGTTATGGATTCCGATGCTTCACCTCAGGTATACTGTATCCCTCTGACCTTCTAATTGACGATGAAACACAGAAATTACATCGGAATTATATAGAAAAGGCACAATGCCGACTTAAGTACAAGAAAACTGACTCTTCTTACTGTCTATGTTTTGAACCATTCTTTTGACACTAGTTATAGATTCCGATGCGTCACTTCAGGTTTACTGTATCCCTCTGACATTCTTATTGGCGATAAAGCACAGAAATTACAACGGAATTAAATACAAAAAGCACAATGCCGACTTAAGTACAAGAAAACTGACTATTCTTACAGTCTATGTTTTGAACCATTCCTGTGACACTAGTTATAGATACCGATTCTTGACTTCAGGTTTACTGTATCCCTCTGACCTTCTTATTGACGATGAAACACAGATATTGCATCGGAATCAATTTCAAAAGGCACAATGCCGACTTACGTACAAGAAAACTGACTCTTCTTACTGTCTATGTTTTGAACCATTGCTGTGACACTAGTTATTGATTCCGATGCTTCACTTCAGGTTTACTGTATCCCTCGGACCTTCTTGTTGACGATGAAACACAGAAATTGCACAGGAATTAAATACAAGAGGCTCAATGCCGACTTAAGTACTAGAAAACTGACTATTCTTCCTGTCTATGTTTTGAACCATTCCTGTGACACTAGTTATAGATTCCGAATCTTCACTTCAGGTTAACTGTATTCCTCTGATCTTCTTATTTGCGATGAAACACAGAAATTGCATCGGAATTAAATGCAAAAGGCACAATGCCGACTTAAGTACAAGATAACTGACTCTTCTTACTGTCTTTGTTTTGAACCATTCCTGCGACACTAGTTATAAATTACGATGCTTCACTTTAGCATTACTGTATCCCTCTGACCTTCTTATTGACGATGAAACACAGAAATTGCATCGGAAATAAATACAAAAGGCACAATGCCGACTTAATTACAAGAAAACTGACTCTTCTTGTTGTCTATGTTTGGAACCATTGCTGTGACACTAGTTATAGATTCCGGTGCTTCACTTCAGGTTTACTGTATCCCTCTGACCTCCTTATTGACGATGAAACTCAGAAATTGCATCGGAATTAATTACAAAAGGCACAATGCCGCCTTAAGTACAAGAAAACTGACTCTTCTTACTGTCTATGTTTTGAACCATTCCTTCGACACTAGTTATAGATTCCGATGCTTCACCTCAGGTTTACTGTATCCCTCTGACCTTCTAATTGTCGATGAAACACAGAAATTACATCGGAATTATATAGAAAAGGCACAATGCCGACTTATGTACAAGAAAACTGACTCTTCTTACTGTCTATGTTTTGAACCATTCCTGTGACACTAGTTATAGATTCCGATGAGTCACCTCAGGTTTACTGTATCCCTCTGACCTTCTTATTGACGATGACACACAGAAATTGCAACGGAAATAAATACAAAAGGCACAATGCCGACTTAAGTTCACGAAAACTGACTCTTCTTACTGTCTATGTTTTGAACCATTCCTGTGACACTAGTTATAGATTCTGATTCTTGACTTCAGGTTTACTGTATCCCTCTGACCTTCTTATTGACGATGAAACACAGAAACTGCATCGGAATTATATACAAAAGGCACAATGCCGACTTAAGTACAAGAAAACTGACTCTTCTTATTGTCTAAGTTTTGAACCATTCCTGTGACACTAGTTATAGATTCCGATGCTTCACTTCAGCTTTACTGTATCCCTCTGACCTTCTTATTGACGATGAAACACAGTAATTGCATCGGAATTGAATACAAAAGGCCCAACGCCGACTTAAGTACAAGAAAACTGACCCTTCTTACTGTCTAAGTTTTGAACCATTCCTGTGACACTAGTTTTAGATTCCGATGCTTCACTTCAGGTTTACTGTATCCCTCTGACCTTCTTATTGACGTTGAAACACAGAAACTGCATCGGAATTAAATACAAAAGGCACAATGCCGACTTAAGTACAAGAATACTGACTCATCTTATTGTCTAAGTTTTGAACCATTCCTGTGACACTAGTTATAGATTCCGATGCTTCACTTCAGCTTTACTGTATCCCTCTTACCTTCTTATTGACGATGAAACACAGAAATTGCATCGGAATTTAAATACAAAAGGCACAACGCCGACTTAAGTACAAGAATACTGACTCTTCTTACAGTCTATGTTTTGAACCATTCCAGTGACACTAGTTATAGATTCCGATGCTTCACTTCAGCATTACAGCATCCCTCTGACATTCTTATTGACGATGAAACACAGAAATTGCATCGGAAATAAATACAAAAGGCACAATGCCGACATAAGTACAAGAAAACTGACTCTTCTTGCTGTCTATGTTTTGAACAATTCCTGTGACACTAGTTATAGATTCCGGTGCTTCACTTCAGGTTTACTGTATCCCTCTGACCTCCTTATTGACGATGAAACACTGAAATTGCATCGGAATTAATTACAAAAGGCACAATGCCGACTTAAGTACAAGAAAACTGACTCTTCTTACTGTCTATGTTTTGAACCATTCCATCGACACTAGTTATAGATTCCGATGCCTCACCTCAGGTTTACTGTATCCCTCTGACCTTCTAATTGACGATGAAACACAGAAATTACATCGGAATTATATAGAAAAGGCACAATGCCGACTTAAGTACAAGAAAACTGACTCTTCTTACTGTCTATGTTTTGAACCATTCCTGTGACACTAGTTATAGATTCCGTTGCGTCACCTCAGGTTTACTGTATCCCTCTGACCCTCTTATTGACGATGAAACACAGAAATTGCAACGGAATTAAATACAAAAGGCACAATGCCGACTTGAGTACACGAAAACTGACCCTTCTTACTGTCTATGTTTTGAACCATTCCTGTGACACTAGATATAGATTCCGATTCTTGACTTCAGGTTTACTGTATCCCTCTGACCTTCTTATTGACGATGAAACACAGAAACTGCATCGGAATTAAATACAAAAGGCACAATGCCCACTTAAGTACAAGAAAACTGACTCTTCTTACTGTCTATTTTTTGAACCATTCCTGTGACACTAGTTATAGATTCCGATTCTTGACTTCAGGTTTACTGTATCCCTCTGACCTTCTTATTGACGATGAAACACAGAAACTGCATCGGAATTGAATACAAAAGGCACAAAGCCAACTTAAGTACAAGAAAACTGACTCTTCTTATTGTCTATTTTTTGACCCATTCCTGTGACACTAGTTATAGATTCCAATGATTCACTTCAGGTTTACTGTATCCCTCGGACCTTCTTATTAACAATGAAACACAGAAATTGCATCGGAAATAAATACAAAAGGCACAATGCCGACTTATGTACAAGAAACCTGACTCTTCTTACTGTCTATGTTTTGAACCATTCCTTCGACACTAGTTATGGATTCCGATGCTTCACCTCAGGTATACTATATCCCTCTGACCTTCTAATTGACGATGAAACACAGAAATTACATCTGAATTATATAGAAAAGGCACAATGCCGACTTAAGTACAAGAAAACTGACTCTTCTTACTGTCTATGTTTTGAACCATTCCTTTGACACTAGTTATAGATTCCGATGCGTCACCTCAGGTTTACTGTATCCCTCTGACTTTCTTATTGGCGATAAAACACAGAAATTACAACGGAATTAAATACAAAAGGCACAATGCCGACTTAAGTACAAGGAAACTGACTCCTCTTACTTTCTATGTTTTGAACCATTCCTGTGACACTAGTTATACATTCCGATTCTTGACTTCAGGTTTACTGTATCCCTCTGACCTTCTTATTGACGATGAATCACAGATATTGCATCGGAATCAATTTCAAAAGGCACAATGCCGACTTACGTACAAGAAAACTGACTCTTCTTACTGTCTATGTTTTGAACCATTGCTGTGACACTAGTTATTGATTCCGATGCTTCACTTCAGGTTTACTGTATCCCTCTGACCTTCTTGTTGACGATGAAACACAGAAATTGCACAGGAATTAAATACAAGAGGCTCAATGCCGACTTAAGTACTAGAAAACTGACTATTCTTCCTGTCTATGTTTTGAACCATTCCTGTGACACTAGTTATAGATTCCGATGCTTCACTTCAGGTTTACTGTATCCCTCTAACCTTCTTATTGACGATGAAACTTAGAAATTGCAACGGAATTAAACGCAAAAGGCACAACGCCGACATAAGTACAGGAAAACTGACTCTTCTTTTAGTCTATGTTTGAACTATTCCTGTGACACTAGTTATAGATTCCGATGCTTCACTTCAGGTTTAAGTTATTCTTCTGACCTTCATATTGACAATGAAACACAGATATTGCATCGGAATTAAATACAAATGGCACAATGACGATTTAAGAACAAGAAAACTGACTCTTGTTACTGTCTATGTTTTGAACCATTCCTGTGACACTAGTTATAGATTCCGATGCGTCACTTCAGGTTTACAGTATCCCTCTGACCTTCTTATTGACGATGAAACACAGAAATTGCATCGGAGTTAAATACAAAAGGCACAATGCCGACTTACGTACAAGAATACTGACTCTTCTTACAGTCTATGTTTTGAACGATTCCAGTGACACTAGTTATAGATTCCGATGCTTCACTTCAGCATTACAGCATCTCTCTGACCTTCTTATTGACGATAAAACACAGAAATTGCATCGGAAATAAATACAATGGCATAATGCCGACTTAAGTACAAGATAACTGACTCTTCTTACTGTCTATTTTTGAACCAGTCATGTGACACTAGTTATAGATTCCGATGGTTCACTTCAGGTTTACTGTATCCCTCTGACCTTCTTATTGACGATGAAACACAGAAATTGCATCGGAATTAAATACAAAAGGCACAATGCCGACATAAGTACAAGAAAACTGACTCTTCTTGCTGTCTATGATTTGAACAATTCCTGTGACACTAGTTATAGATTCCGGTGCTTCACTTCAGGTTTACTGTATCCCTCTGACCTCCTTATTGACGATGAAACACTGAAATTGCATCGGAATTAATTACAAAAGGCACAATGCTGACTTAAGTACAAGAAAACTGACTCTTCTTACTGTCTATGTTTTGAACCATTCCTTCGACACTAGTTATAGATTCCGATGCCTCACCTCAGGTTTACTGTATCCCTCTGACTTCTAATTGACGATGAAACACAGAAATTACATCGGAATTATATAGAAAAGGAACAATGCCGACTTAAGTACAAGAAAACTGACTCTTCTTACTGTCTATGTTTTGAACCATTCCTGTGACACTAGTTATAGATTCCGTTGCGTCACCTCAAGTTTACTGTATCCCGCTGACCTTCTTATTGACGATGAAACACAGAAACTGCATCGGAATTATATACAAAAGGCACAATGCCGACTTAAGTACAAGAAAACTGACTCCTCTTTTTGTCTAAGTTTTGAACCATTCCTGTGACACTAGTTATAGATTCCGATGCTTCACTTCAGCTTTACTGTATCCCTCTGACCTCTTTATTGACGATGAAACACAGAAATTGCATCGGAATTAAATACAAAAGGCACAATGCCGACTTAAGTACAAGAAAACTGACTCTTCTTACTGTCTATGTATTGACCCATTCCTGTGACACTAGTTATAGATTCCGATGATTCACCTCAGGTTTACTGTATCCCTCGGACCTTCTTATTGACGATGAAACACAGAAATTGCATCGGAATTAAATAGAAAAGTCACAATGCCGACTTAAGTACAAGAAAACTGACTCTTCTTACTGCCAATGCTTTGAATCATTCCTGTGACACTAGTTATAGATTCCGATGCTTCACTTCTGGTTTACTGTATCCCTCTGACCTTCTTATTGACGATGAAACACAGAAATTTCATCGGAATTAAATACAAAAGGCACAATGCCGACTTAAGTACAAGAAAACTGACTCTTCTTATTGTCTAAGTTTTGAACCATTCCTGTGACACTAGTTATAGATTCCGATGCTTCACTTCAGGTGTACTGTATCCCTCTGACCTTTTTATTGACGATGAAACACAGAAATTGCATCGGAATTAAATAAAAAAAATGCACAATGCCGACTTAAGTACAAGAAAACTGACTCTTCTTACTGTCTATGTTTTGACACATTCCTGTGACACTAGTTATAGATTCCGATGATTCACCTCAGGTTTACTGTATCCCTCGGACCTTTTTATCGACGATGAAACACAGAAATTGCATCGGAATTAAATAGAAAAGTCACAATGCCGACTTAAGTACAAGAAAACTGACTCTTCTTACTGTCAATGCTTTGAACCATTCCTGTGACACTAGTTATAGATTCCGATGCTTCACTTCTGGTTTACTGTATCCCTCTGACCATCTTATTGACGATGAAACACAGAAATTTCATCGGAATTAAATACAAAAGGCACAATTCCGACTTAAGTACAAGAAAACTGACTCTTCTTACTGTCTATGTTTTGAACCAATCCTTCGACACTAGTTATGGATTCCGATGCTTCACCTCAGGTTTACTGTATCCCTCTGACCTTCTAATTGACGATGAAACACAGAAATTACATCGGAATTATATAGAAAAGGCACAATGCCGACTTAAGTACAAGAAAACTGACTCTTCTTACTGTCTATGTTTTGAACCATTCCTGTGACACTAGTTATAGATTCCGATGCGTCACCTCAGGTTTACTGTATCCCTCTGACCTTCTTATTGACGATAAAACACAGAAATTACAACGGAATTAAATACAAAAGGCACAATGCCCATTTAAGTACAAGAAAACTGACTCTTCTTACTGTCTATGTTTTGAACCATTCCTGTGACACTAGTTATAGATTCCGATTCTTGACTTCAGGTTTACTGTATCCCTCTGACATTCTTATTGACGATGAAACACAGAAACTGCATCGGAATTGAATACAAAAGGCACAATGCCGACTTAAGTACAATAAAACTGACCCTTCTTATTGTCTATGTTTTGAACCATTCCTGTGACACTAGTTATAGATTCCGGTACTTCACTTCAGCTTTACTGTATCCCTCTGACCTTCTTATTGACGATGAAACACAGAAATTGCATCGGAATTAAATACAAAACGCCCAACGCCGACTTAAGTACAAGAAAACTGACCGTTCTTACTGTCTATGCTTTGAACCATTCCTGTGACACTAGTTTTAGATTCCGATGCTTCACTTCAGGTTTACTGTATCCTTCTGACCTTCTTATTGACGATGAAACACAGAAACTGCATCGGAATTAAATACAAAAGGCACAATGCCGACTTAAGTACAAGAAAACTGACTCTTCTCACTGTCTATGTTTTGACCCATTCCTGTGACACTAATAATAGATTCCGATGCTTCACTTCAGGTTTTCTGTATCCCTCTGACCTTCTGATTGACGATGAAACACAGAAATTGCATCGCAATGAAATAGAAAAGGTACAATGCCGACTTAGGTACAAGAAAACTGACTCCTCTTACTGTCTATGGTTTGAAACATTCCTGTGACACTAGTTATAGATTCCGATGCTTCACCTCAGGTTTACAGTATCCCTCTGACCTTCTTATTGACGATAAAACACAGAAATTGCATCGGAATTAAATACAACAGGCACAATGCCGACTAAAGTACAAGAAAACTGACTTTTCCTACTGTCTATGTTTAAACCATTCCTGTGACACTAGTTATTGATTCCGATGCTTCAATTCAGGTTTACTGTATCCCTCTGACCTTGTTGACGATGAAACACAGAAATTGCACAGGAATTAAATACAAGAGGCTCAATGCCGACTTAAGTACTAGAAAACTGACTATTCTTCTGTCTATGTTTTGAACCATTCCTCTGAAACTAGTTATAGATTCCAATGGTTCACTTTAGGTTTACTGTATCCTTCTAACCTTCTTATTGACGATGAAACACAGAAATTGCATCGGAGTTAAATACAAAAAGAACAACGCCGACTTAAGTACAGGAAAACTGACTCTTCTTTTAGTCTATGTTTGAACTATTCCAGTGACACTAGTTATAGAATCCGATGCTTCACTTCAGGTTTACTTTATCCGTCTGACCTTCATATTGACAATGAAACACAGATATTGCATCGGAATTAAATACAAATGGCACAATGACGACTTAAGTACAAGAAAACTGACTCTTCTTACTGTCTATGTTTTGAATCATTTCTGTGACACTAGTTATAGATTCCGGTGCTTCACTTTAGGTTACAGTATCCCTTTGACCTTCTTATTGACGATGAAACACAGAAATTGCATCGGAGTTAAATACAAAAGGCACAATGCCGACTTAAGTACAAGAATACTGACTCTTCTTACAGTCTATGTTTTGAACCATTCCAGTGACACTAGTTATAGATTCCGATGCTTCACTTCAGGTTTACTCAATCCCTCTGACCTTCTTATTGACGATGAAACACAGATATTGCATCGGAATTAAATACAAATGGCACAATGACGACTTAAGTACAAGAAAACTGACTCTTCTTACTCTCTATGTTTTTAACCATTCCTGTGACACTAGTTATAGATTACGATGCTTCACTTCAGGTTAACTGTATTCCTCTGATCTTCCTATTTGCGATGAAACACAGAAATTGCATCGGAATTAAATACAAAAGGCACAATGCCGACTTAAGTACAAGATAACTGACTCTTCTTACTGTCTTTGTTTTGAACCATTCCTGTGACACTAGTTATAGATTCCGCTGCTTCACTTCAGGTTTACTGTATCCCTCTGACCTCCTAATTGACGATGAAACACAGAAATTGCATCGGAATTAATTACAAAAGGCACAATGCCGACTTCAGTACAAGAAAACTGACTCTTCTTACTGACTATGTTTTGAACTATTCATGTGACACTAGTTACAGATTCCGATGCTTTACTCCAGGTCTACTGCATCCCTCTGGCCTTCTTATTGACGATGAAACACAGAAATTGCTTCGGAATTAAATACAAAAGGCACAATGCCGACTTAAGTACAAGAAAACTGACTTTTCTTACTGTCTATGATTTGAACCATTCCTGTGACACTACTTATAGATTCCGATGCTTCACCTGAGGTATACTGTATCCTTCTGACCTTCTTTCTGACGATTAAACACAGAAATTGCATCGGAATTAAATACAAAAGGCACAATGCCGACTTAAGTACAAGAAAACTGACTCTTCTTGCTGTCTATGTTTTGAACCATTCCTGTGACACTAGTTACAGATTCCGGTGCTTCACTTCAGGTTTACTGTATCCCTCTGACCTCCTTATTGACGATGAAACACAGAAATTGCATCGGAATTAATTACAAAAGGCACAATGCCGACTTCAGTACAAGAAAACTGACTCTTCTTGCTGTCTATGTTTTGAACCATTCCTGTGACACTAGTTATAGATTCCGGTGCTTCACTTCAGGTTTACTGTATCCCTCTGACCTCCTTATTGACGATGAAAAACAGAAATTGCATCGGAATTAATTACAAAAGGCACAATGCCGACTTCAGTACAAGAAAACTGACTCTTCTTACTGTCTATGTTTGAACCATTCATGTGACACTAGTTATAGATTCCGATTCTTGACTTCAGGTTTACTGTATCCCTCTGACCTTCTTATTGACGATGAAACACAGAAACTGCATCGGAATTAAATACAAAAGGCACAATGCCGACTTAAGTACAAGAAAACTGACTCTTCTTGCTGTCTATGTTTTGAACCATTCCTGTGACACTAGTTATAGATTCCGATGCTTCACTTCAGGTTTACTGTATCCCTCTGACCTCCTTATTGACGATGAAACACAGAAATTGCATCGGAATTAATTACAAAAGGCACAATGCAGACTTCAGTACAAGAAAACTGATTCTTCTTACTGTCTATGTTTGAACAATTCATGTGACACTAGTTATAGATTCCGATGCTTCACTTCAGGTTTACTGTATCCCTCTGACCTTCTTATTGACGACGAAACACAGATATTGCATCGGAATTAAACACAAAAGGTACAATGCCGACTTAAGTACAAGAAAACTGACTCTTCTTGCTGTCTATGTTTGAACCATTCCTGTGACACTAGTTATAGATTCCGGTGCTTCATTTCAGGTTTACTGTATCCCTCTGACCTCCTTATTGACGATGAAACACAGAAATTGCATCGGAATTAATTACAAAAGGCACAATGCCGACTTCAGTACAAGAAAACTGACTCTTCTTACTGTCTATGTTTGAACCGTTCATGTGACACTAGTTATAGATTCCGATGCTTCACTTCAGGTTTACCGTATCCCTCTGACCTTCTTATTGACGACGAAACACAGAAATTGCATCGGAATTAAATACAAAAGGCACAATGCCGACTTAAGTACAAGAAAACTGACTCTTCTTGCTGTCTATGTTTTGAACCATTCCTGTGACACTAGTTATAGATTCCGGTGCTTCATTTCAGGTTTACTGTATCCCTCTGACCTCCTTATTGACGATGAAACACAGAAATTGCATCGGAATTAATTACAAAAGGCACAATGCCGACTTCAGTACAAGAAAACTGACTCTTCTTACTGACTCTGTTTTGAACCATTCATGTGACACTAGTTATAGATTCCGATGCTTTACTCCAGGTTTACTGTATCCCTCTGACCATCTTACTGACGATGAAACACAGAAACTGCATCGGAATTAAATACTAAAGGCACAATGCCGACTTAAGTACAAGAAAACTGACTCTTCTTTTTGTCTAAGTTTTGAACCATTCCTGTGACACTAGTTATAGATTCCGATGCTTCACTTCAGCTTTACTGTATCTCTCTGACCTTCTTATTGACGATAAAACACAGAAATTCCATCGGAATTAAATACAAAAGGCCCAACGCCGACTTAAGTACAAGAAAACTGACCCTTCTTATTGTCTATGTTTTGAACCATTCCTGTGACACTAGTTTTAGATTTCGATGCCTCACTTCAGGTTTACTGTATCCCTCTGACCTTCTTATTGACGTTGAAACACAGAAACTGCATCGGAATTAAATACAAAAGGCACAATTCCGACTTAAGTACAAGAAAACTGACTCTTCTTACTGTCTATGTTTTGAACCATTCCTTCGACACTAGTTATGGATTCCGATGCTTCACCTCAGGTTTACTGTATCTCTCTGACCTTCTAATTGACGATGAAACACAGAAATTACATCGGAATTATATAGAAAAGGCACAATGCCGACTTAAGTGCAAGAAAACTGACCCTTCTTACTGGCTATGTTTTGACCCATTCCTGTGACACTAGTTATAGATTCCGATGCGTCACCTCAGGTTTACTGTATCCCTCTGACCTTCTTATTGACGATGAAACACAGAAATTGCATCGGAGTTAAATACAAAAGGCACAACGCCGACTTAAGTACAGGAAAACTGACTCTTCTTTTAGTCTATGTTTGAACTATTCCTGTGACACTAGTTATAGATTCCGATTCATGACTTCAGGTTTACTGTATCCCTCTGACCTTCTTATTGACGATGAAACACAGAAATTGCATCGGAGTTAAATACAAAAGGCACAATGCCGACTTACGTACAAGAATACTGACTCTTCTTACAGTCTATGTTTTGAACGATTCCAGTGACACTAGTTATAGATTCCGATGCTTCACTTCAGCATTACAGCATCTCTCTGACCTTCTTATTGACGATAAAACACAGAAATTGCATCGGAAATAAATACAAAGGCATAATGCCGACTTAAGTACAAGATAACTGACTCTTCTTATTGTCTATTTTTGAACCAGTCATGTGACACTAGTTATAGATTCCGATGGTTCACTTCAGGTTTACTGTATCCCTCTGACCTTCTTATTGACGATGAAACACAGAAATTGCATCGGAATTAAATACAAAAGGCACAATGCCGACATAAGTACAAGAAAACTGACTCTTCTTGCTGTCTATGATTTGAACAATTCCTGTGACACTAGTTATAGATTCCGGTGCTTCACTTCAGGTTTACTGTATCCCTCTGACCTCCTTATTGACGATGAAACACTGAAATTGCATCGGAATTAATTACAAAAGGCACAATGCTGACTTAAGTACAAGAAAACTGACTCTTCTTACTGTCTATGTTTTGAACCATTCCTTCGACACTAGTTATAGATTCCGATGCCTCACCTCATGTTTACTGTATCCCTCTGACTTCTAATTGACGATGAAACACAGAAATTACATCGGAATTATATAGAAAAGGAACAATGCCGACATAAGTACAAGAAAACTGACTCTTCTTACTGTCTATGTTTTGAACCATTCCTGTGACACTAGTTGTAGATTCCGTTGCGTCACCTCAAGTTTACTGTATCCCGCTGACCTTCTTATTGACGATGAAACACAGAAACTGCATCGGAATTATATACAAAAGGCACAATGCCGTCTTAAGTACAAGAAAACTGACTCCTCTTTTTGTCTAAGTTTTGAACCATTCCTGTGACACTAGTTATAGATTCCGATGCTTCACTTCAGCTTTACTGTATCCCTCTGACCTCTTTATTGACGATGAAACACAGAAATTGCATCGGAATTAAATACAAAAGGCACAATGCCGACTTAAGTACAAGAAAACTGACTCTTCTTACTGTCTATGTATTGACCCATTCCTGTGACACTAGTTATAGCTTCCGATGATTCACCTCAGGTTTACTGTATCCCTCGGACCTTCTTATTGACGATGAAACACAGAAATTGCATCGGAATTAAATAGAAAAGTCACAATGCCGACTTAAGTACAAGAAAACTGACTCTTCTTACTGCCAATGCTTTGAACCATTCCTGTGACACTAGTTATAGATTCCGATGCTTCACTTCTGGTTTACTGTATCCCTCTGACCTTCTTATTGACGATGAAACACAGAAATTTCATCGGAATTAAATACAAAAGGCACAATGCCGACTTAAGTACAAGAAAACTGACTCTTCTTATTGTCTAAGTTTTGAACCATTCCTGTGACACTAGTTATAGATTCCGATGCTTCACTTCAGGTGTACTGTATCCCTCTGACCTTTTTATTGACGATGAAACACAGAAATTGCATCGGAATTAAATAAAAAAAATGCACAATGCCGACTTAAGTACAAGAAAACTGACTCTTCTTACTGTCTATGTTTTGACACATTCCTGTGACACTAGTTATAGATTCCGATGATTCACCTCAGGTTTACTGTATCCCTCGGACCTTTTTATCGACGATGAAACACAGAAATTGCATCGGAATTAAATAGAAAAGTCACAATGCCGACTTAAGTACAAGAAAACTGACTCTTCTTACTGTCAATGCTTTGAACCATTCCTGTGACACTAGTTATAGATTCCGATGCTTCACTTCTGGTTTACTGTATCCCTCTGACCTTCTTATTGACGATGAAACACAGAAATTTCATCGGAATTAAATACAAAAGGCACAATTCCGACTTAAGTACAAGAAAACTGACTCTTCTTACTGTCTATGTTTTGAACCAATCCTTCGACACTAGTTATGGATTCCGATGCTTCACCTCAGGTTTACTGTATCCCTCTGACCTTCTAATTGACGATGAAACACAGAAATTACATCGGAATTATATAGAAATGGCACAATGCCGACTTAAGTACAAGAAAACTGACTCTTCTTACTGTCTATGTTTTGAACCATTCCTGTGACACTAGTTATAGATTCCGATGCGTCACCTCAGGTTTACTGTATCCCTCTGACCTTCTTATTGACGATAAAACACAGAAATTACAACGGAATTAAATACAAAAGGCACAATGCCCATTTAAGTACAAGAAAACTGACTCTTCTTACTGTCTATGTTTTGAACCATTCCTGTGACACTAGTTATAGATTCCGATTCTTGACTTCAGGTTTACTGTATCCCTCTGACATTCTTATTGACGATGAAACACAGAAACTGCATCGGAATTGAATACAAAAGGCACAATGCCGACTTAAGTACAATAAAACTGACCCTTCTTATTGTCTATGTTTTGAACCATTCCTGTGACACTAGTTATAGATTCCGGTACTTCACTTCAGCTTTACTGTATCCCTCTGACCTTCTTATTGACGATGAAACACAGAAATTGCATCGGAATTAAATACAAAACGCCCAACGCCGACTTAAGTACAAGAAAACTGACCGTTCTTACTGTCTATGCTTTGAACCATTCCTGTGACACTAGTTTTAGATTCCGATGCTTCACTTCAGGTTTACTGTATCCTTCTGACCTTCTTATTGACGATGAAACACAGAAACTGCATCGGAATTAAATACAAAAGGCACAATGCCGACTTAAGTACAAGAAAACTGACTCTTCTCACTGTCTATGTTTTGACCCATTCCTGTGACACTAATAATAGATTCCGATGCTTCACTTCAGGTTTTCTGTATCCCTCTGACCTTCTGATTGACGATGAAACACAGAAATTGCATCGGAATGAAATAGAAAAGGCACAATGCCGACTAAAGTACAAGAAAACTGACTTTTCCTACTGTCTATGTTTAAACCATTCCTGTGACACTAGTTATTGATTCCGATGCTTCAATTCAGGTTTACTGTATCCCTCTGACCTTGTTGACGATGAAACACAGAAATTGCACAGGAATTAAATACAAGAGGCTCAATGCCGACTTAAGTACTAGAAAACTGACTATTCTTCCTGTCTATGTTTTGAACCATTCCTCTGACACTAGTTATAGATTCCAATGGTTCACTTTAGGTTTACTGTATCCCTCTAACCTTCTTATTGACGATGAAACACAGAAATTGCATCGGAGTTAAATACAAAAAGAACAACGCCGACTTAAGTACAGGAAAACTGACTCTTCTTTTAGTCTATGTTTGAACTATTCCAGTGACACTAGTTATAGAATCCGATGCTTCACTTCAGGTTTACTTTATCCGTCTGACCTTCATATTGACAATGAAACACAGATATTGCATCGGAATTAAATACAAATGGCACAATGACGACTTAAGTACAAGAAAACTGACCCTTCTTACTGTCTATGTTTTGAATCATTTCTGTGACACTAGTTATAGATTCCGGTGCTTCACTTTAGGTTACAGTATCCCTTTGACCTTCTTATTGACGATGAAACACAGAAATTGCATCGGAGTTAAATACAAAAGGCACAATGCCGACTTAAGTACAAGAATACTGACTCTTCTTACAGTCTATGTTTTGAACCATTCCAGTGACACTAGTTATAGATTCCGATGCTTCACTTCAGGTTTACACAATCCCTCTGACCTTCTTATTGACGATGAAACACAGATATTGCATCGGAATTAAATACAAATGGCACAATGACGACTTAAGTACAAGAAAACTGACTCTTCTTACTCTCTATGTTTTTAACCATTCCTGTGACACTAGTTATAGATTACGATGCTTCACTTCAGGTTAACTGTATTCCTCTGATCTTCCTATTTGCGATGAAACACAGAAATTGCATCGGAATTAAATACAAAAGGCACAATGCCGACTTAAGTACAAGATAACTGACTCTTCTTACTGTCTTTGTTTTGAACCATTCCTGTGACACTAGTTATAGATTCCGCTGCTTCACTTCAGGTTTACTGTATCCCTCTGACCTCCTAATTGACGATGAAACACAGAAATTGCATCGGAATTAATTACAAAAGGCACAATGCCGACTTCAGTACAAGAAAACTGACTCTTCTTACTGACTATGTTTTGAACTATTCATGTGACACTAGTTTTAGATTTCGATGCCTCACTTCAGGTTTACTGTATCCCTCTGACCTTCTTATTGACGTTGAAACACAGAAACTGCATCGGAATTAAATACAAAAGGCACAATTCCGACTTAAGTACAAGAAAACTGACTCTTCTTACTGTCTATGTTTTGAACCATTCCTTCGACACTAGTTATGGATTCCGATGCTTCACCTCAGGTTTACTGTATCTCTCTGACCTTCTAATTGACGATGAAACACAGAAATTACATCGGAATTATATAGAAAAGGCACAATGCCGACTTAAGTGCAAGAAAACTGACTCTTCTTACTGGCTATGTTTTGACCCATTCCTGTGACACTAGTTATAGATTCCGATGCGTCACCTCAGGTTTACTGTATCCCTCTGACCTTCTTATTGACGATGAAACACAGAAATTGCATCGGAGTTAAATACAAAAGGCACAACGCCGACTTAAGTACAGGAAAACTGACTCTTCTTTTAGTCTATGTTTGAACTATTCCTGTGACACTAGTTATAGATTCCGATTCATGACTTCAGGTTTACTGTATCCCTCTGACCTTCTTATTGACGATGAAACACAGAAATTGCATCGGAGTTAAATACAAAAGGCACAATGCCGACTTACGTACAAGAATACTGACTCTTCTTACAGTCTATGTTTTGAACGATTCCAGTGACACTAGTTATAGATTCCGATGCTTCACTTCAGCATTACAGCATCTCTCTGACCTTCTTATTGACGATAAAACACAGAAATTGCATCGGAAATAAATACAAAGGCATAATGCCGACTTAAGTACAAGATAACTGACTCTTCTTACTGTCTATTTTTGAACCAGTCATGTGACACTAGTTATAGATTCCGATGGTTCACTTCAGGGTTACTGTATCCCTCTGACCTTCTTATTGACGATGAAACACAGAAATTGCATCGGAATTAAATACAAAAGGCACAATGCCGACATAAGTACAAGAAAACTGACTCTTCTTGCTGTCTATGATTTGAACAATTCCTGTGACACTAGTTATAGATTCCGGTGCTTCACTTCAGGTTTACTGTATCCCTCTGACCTCCTTATTGACGATGAAACACTGAAATTGCATCGGAATTAATTTCAAAAGGCACAATGCTGACTTAAGTACAAGAAAACTGACTCTTCTTACTGTCTATGTTTTGAACCATTCCTTCGACACTAGTTATAGATTCCGATGCCTCACCTCAGGTTTACTGTATCCCTCTGACATCTAATTGACGATGAAACACAGAAATTACATCGGAATTATATAGAAAAGGAACAATGCCGACTTAAGTACAAGAAAACTGACTCTTCTTACTGTCTATGTTTTGAACCATTCCTGTGACACTAGTTATAGATTCCGTTGCGTCACCTCAAGTTTACTGTATCCCGCTGACCTTCTTATTGACGATGAAACACAGAAACTGCATCGGAATTATATACAAAAGGCACAATGCCGACTTAAGTACAAGAAAACTGACTCCTCTTTTTGTCTAAGTTTTGAACCATTCCTGTGACACTAGTTACAGATTCCGATGCTTCACTTCAGCTTTACTGTATCCCTCTGACCTCTTTATTGACGATGAAACACAGAAATTGCATCGGAATTAAATACAAAAGGCACAATGCCGACTTAAGTACAAGAAAACTGACTCTTCTTACTGTCTATGTATTGACCCATTCCTGTGACACTAGTTATAGATTCCGATGATTCACCTCAGGTTTACTGTATCCCTCGGACCTTCTTATTGACGATGAAACACAGAAATTGCATCGGAATTAAATAGAAAAGTCACAATGCCGACTTAAGTACAAGAAAACTGACTCTTCTTACTGCCAATGCTTTGAACCATTCCTGTGACACTAGTTATAGATTCCGATGCTTCACTTCTGGTTTACTGTATCCCTCTGACCTTCTTATTGACGATGAAACACAGAAATTTCATCGGAATTAAATACAAAAGGCACAATGCCGACTTAAGTACAAGAAAACTGACTCTTCTTATTGTCTAAGTTTTGAACCATTCCTGTGACACTAGTTATAGATTCCGATGCTTCACTTCAGGTGTACTGTATCCCTCTGACCTTTTTATTGACGATGAAACACAGAAATTGCATCGGAATTAAATAAAAAAAATGCACAATGCCGACTTAAGTACAAGAAAACTGACTCTTCTTACTGTCTATGTTTTGACACATTCCTGTGACACTAGTTATAGATTCCGATGATTCACCTCAGGTTTACTGTATCCCTCGGACCTTTTTATCGACGATGAAACACAGAAATTGCATCGGAATTAAATAGAAAAGTCACAATGCCGACTTAAGTACAAGAAAACTGACTCTTCTTACTGTCAATGCTTTGAACCATTCCTGTGACACTAGTTATAGATTCCGATGCTTCACTTCTGGTTTACTGTATCCCTCTGACCATCTTATTGACGATGAAACACAGAAATTTCATCGGAATTAAATACAAAAGGCACAATTCCGACTTAAGTACAAGAAAACTGATTCTTCTTACTGTCTATGTTTTGAACCAATCCTTCGACACTAGTTATGGATTCCGATGCTTCACCTCAGGTTTACTGTATCCCTCTGACCTTCTAATTGACGATGAAACACAGAAATTACATCGGAATTATATAGAAAAGGCACAATGCCGACTTAAGTACAAGAAAACTGACTCTTCTTACTGTCTATGTTTTGAACCATTCCTGTGACACTAGTTATAGATTCCGATGCGTCACCTCAGGTTTACTGTATCCCTCTGACCTTCTTATTGACGATAAAACACAGAAATTACAACGGAATTAAATACAAAAGGCACAATGCCCATTTAAGTACAAGAAAACTGACTCTTCTTACTGTCTATGTTTTGAACCATTCCTGTGACACTAGTAAAAGATTCCGATTCTTGATTTCAGGTTTACTGTATCCCTCTGACATTCTTATTGACGATGAAACACAGAAACTGCATCGGAATTGAATACAAAAGGCACAATGCCGACTTAAGTACAATAAAACTGACCCTTCTTATTGTCTATGTTTTGAACCATTCCTGTGACACTAGTTATAGATTCCGGTACTTCACTTCAGCTTTACTGTATCCCTCTGACCTTCTTATTGTCGATGAAACACAGAAATTGCATCGGAATTAAATACAAAACGCCCAACGCCGACTTAAGTACAAGAAAACTGACCGTTCTTACTGTCTATGCTTTGAACCATTCCTGTGACCCTAGTTTTAGATTCCGATGCTTCACTTCAGGTTTACTGTATCCTTCTGACCTTCTTATTGACGATGAAACACAGAAACTGCATCGGAATTAAATACAAAAGGCACAATGCCGACTTAAGTACAAGAAAACTGACTCTTCTCACTGTCTATGTTTTGACCCATTCCTGTGACACTAATAATAGATTCCGATGCTTCACTTCAGGTTTTCTGTATCCCTCTGACCTTCTGATTGACGATGAAACACAGAAATTGCATCGGAATGAAATAGAAAAGGTACAACGCCGACTTAGGTACAAGAAAACTGACTCCTCTTACTGTCTATGGTTTGAAACATTCCTGTGACACTAGTTATAGATTCCGATGCTTCACCTCAGATTTACAGTATCCCTCTGACCTTCTTATTGACGATAAAACACAGAAATTGCATCGGAATTAAATACAACAGGCACAATGCCGACTAAAGTACAAGAAAACTGACTTTTCCTACTGTCTATGTTTAAACCATTCCTGTGACACTAGTTATTGATTCCAATGCTTCAATTCAGGTTTACTGTATCCCTCTGACCTTGTTGACGATGAAACACAGAAATTGCACAGGAATTAAATACAAGAGGCTCAATGCCGACTTAAGTACTAGAAAACTGACTATTCTTCCTGTCTATGTTTTGAACCATTCCTCTGACACTAGTTATAGATTCCAATGGTTCACTTTAGGTTTACTGTATCCCTCTAACCTTCTTATTGACGATGAAACACAGAAATTGCATCGGAGTTAAATACAAAAAGAACAACGCCGACTTAAGTACAGGAAAACTGACTCTTCTTTTAGTCTATGTTTGAACTATTCCAGTGACACTAGTTATAGAATCCGATGCTTCACTTCAGGTTTACTTTATCCGTCTGACCTTCATATTGACAATGAAACACAGATATTGCATCGGAATTAAATACAAATGGCACAATGACGACTTAAGTACAAGAAAACTGACTCTTCTTACTCTCTATGTTTTTAACCATTCCTGTGACACTAGTTATAGATTACGATGCTTCACTTCAGGTTAACTGTATTCCTCTGATCTTCCTATTTGCGATGAAACACAGAAATTGCATCGGAATTAAATACAAAAGGCACAATGCCGACTTAAGTACAAGATAACTGACTCTTCTTACTGTCTTTGTTTTGAACCATTCCTGTGACACTAGTTATAGATTCCGCTGCTTCACTTCAGGTTTACTGTATCCCTCTGACCTCCTAATTGACGATGAAACACAGAAATTGCATCGGAATTAATTACAAAAGGCACAATGCCGACTTCAGTACAAGAAAACTGACTCTTCTTACTGACTATGTTTTGAACTATTCATGTGACACTAGTTATAGATTCCGATGCTTTACTCCAGGTCTACTGCATCCCTCTGGCCTTCTTATTGACGATGAAACACAGAAATTGCTTCGGAATTAAATACAAAAGGCACAATGCCGACTTAAGTACAAGAAAACTGACTTTTCTTACTGTCTATGATTTGAACCATTCCTGTGACACTACTTATAGATTCCGATGCGTCACCTCAGGTTTACTGTATCCCTCTGACCTTCTTATTGACGATAAAACACAGAAATTACAACGGAATTAAATACAAAAGGCACAATGCCCATTTAAGTACAAGAAAACTGACTCTTCTTACTGTCTATGTTTTGAACCATTCCTGTGACACTAGTTATAGATTCCGATTCTTGACTTCAGGTTTACTGTATCCCTCTGACATTCTTATTGACGATGAAACACAGAAACTGCATCGGAATTGAATACAAAAGGCACAATGCCGACTTAAGTACAATAAAACTGACCCTTCTTATTGTCTATGTTTTGAACCATTCCTGTGACACTAGTTATAGATTCCGGTACTTCACTTCAGCTTTACTGTATCCCTCTGACCTTCTTATTGACGATGAAACACAGAAATTGCATCGGAATTAAATACAAAACGCCCAACGCCGACTTAAGTACAAGAAAACTGACCGTTCTTACTGTCTATGCTTTGAACCATTCCTGTGACACTAGTTTTAGATTCCGATGCTTCACTTCAGGTTTACTGTATCCTTCTGACCTTCTTATTGACGATGAAACACAGAAACTGCATCGGAATTAAATACAAAAGGCACAATGCCGACTTAAGTACAAGAAAACTGACTCTTCTCACTGTCTATGTTTTGACCCATTCCTGTGACACTAATAATAGATTCCGATGCTTCACTTCAGGTTTTCTGTATCCCTCTGACCTTCTGATTGACGATGAAACACAGAAATTGCATCGGAATGAAATAGAAAAGGTACAATGCCGACTTAGGTACAAGAAAACTGACTCCTCTTACTGTCTATGGTTTGAAACATTCCTGTGACACTAGTTATAGATTCCGATGCTTCACCTCAGATTTACAGTATCCCTCTGACCTTCTTATTGACGATAAAACACAGAAATTGCATCGGAATTAAATACAACAGGCACAATGCCGACTAAAGTACAAGAAAACTGACTTTTCCTACTGTCTATGTTTAAACCATTCCTGTGACACTAGTTATTGATTCCAATGCTTCAATTCAGGTTTACTGTATCCCTCTGACCTTGTTGACGATGAAACACAGAAATTGCACAGGAATTAAATACAAGAGGCTCAATGCCGACTTAAGTACTAGAAAACTGACTATTCTTCCTGTCTATGTTTTGAACCATTCCTCTGACACTAGTTATAGATTCCAATGGTTCACTTTAGGTTTACTGTATCCCTCTAACCTTCTTATTGACGATGAAACACAGAAATTGCATCGGAGTTAAATACAAAAAGAACAACGCCGACTTAAGTACAGGAAAACTGACTCTTCTTTTAGTCTATGTTTGAACTATTCCAGTGACACTAGTTATAGAATCCGATGCTTCACTTCAGGTTTACTTTATCCGTCTGACCTTCATATTGACAATGAAACACAGATATTGCATCGGAATTAAATACAAATGGCACAATGACGACTTAAGTACAAGAAAACTGACTCTTCTTACTGTCTATGTTTTGAATCATTTCTGTGACACTTATTGCTTCACTTTAGGTTACAGTATCCCTTTGACCTTCTTATTGACGATGAAACACAGAAATTGCATCGGAGTTAAATACAAAAGGCACAATGCCGACTTAAGTACAAGAATACTGACTCTTCTTACAGTCTATGTTTTGAACCATTCCAGTGACACTAGTTATAGATTCCGATGCTTCACTTCAGGTTTACTCAATCCCTCTGACCTTCTTATTGACGATGAAACACAGATATTGCATCGGAATTAAATACAAATGGCACAATGACGACTTAAGTACAAGAAAACTGACTCTTCTTACTCTCTATGTTTTTAACCATTCCTGTGACACTAGTTATAGATTACGATGCTTCACTTCAGGTTAACTGTATTCCTCTGATCTTCCTATTTGCGATGAAACACAGAAATTGCATCGGAATTAAATACAAAAGGCACAATGCCGACTTAAGTACAAGATAACTGACTCTTCTTACTGTCTTTGTTTTGAACCATTCCTGTGACACTAGTTATAGATTCCGCTGCTTCACCTCAGGTTTACTGTATCCCTCTGACCTCCTAATTGACGATGAAACACAGAAATTGCATCGGAATTAATTACAAAAGGCACAATGCCGACTTCAGTACAAGAAAACTGACTCTTCTTACTGACTATGTTTTGAACTATTCATGTGACACTAGTTATAGATTCCGATGCTTTACTCCAGGTCTACTGCATCCCTCTGGCCTTCTTATTGACGATGAAACACAGAAATTGCTTCGGAATTAAATACAAAAGGCACAATGCCGACTTAAGTACAAGAAAACTGACTTTTCTTACTGTCTATGATTTGAACCATTCCTGTGGCACTACTTATAGATTCCGATGCTTCACCTGAGGTATACTGTATCCTTCTGACCTTCTTTCTGACGATTAAACACAGAATTTGCATCGGAATTAAATACAAAAGGCACAATGCCGACTTAAGTACAAGAAAACTGACTCTTCTTGCTGTCTATGTTTTGAACCATTCCTGTGACACTAGTTACAGATTCCGGTGCTTCACTTCAGGTTTACTGTATCCCTCTGACCTCCTTATTGACGATGAAACACAGAAACTGCATCGGAATTAATTACAAAAGGCACAATGCCGACTTCAGTACAAGAAAACTGACTCTTCTTGCTGTCTATGTTTTGAACCATTCCTGTGACACTAGTTATAGATTCCGGTGCTTCACTTCAGGTTTACTGTATCCCTCTGACCTCCTTATTGACGATGAAAAACAGAAATTGCATGGGAATTAATTACAAAAGGCACAATGCCGACTTCAGTACAAGAAAACTGACTCTTCTTACTGTCTATGTTTGAACCATTCATGTGACACTAGTTATAGATTCCGATTCTTGACTTCAGGTTTACTGTATCCCTCTGACCTTCTTATTGACGATGAAACACAGAAACTGCATCGGAATTAAATACAAAAGGCACAATGCCGACTTAAGTACAAGAAAACTGACTCTTCTTGCTGTCTATGTTTTGAACCATTCCTGTGACACTAGTTATAGATTCCGATGCTTCACTTCAGGTTTACTGTATCCCTCTGACCTCCTTATTGACGATGAAACACAGAAATTGCATCGGAATTAATTACAAAAGGCACAATGCAGACTTCAGTACAAGAAAACTGATTCTTCTTACTGTCTATGTTTGAACAATTCATGTGACACTAGTTATAGATTCCGATGCTTCACTTCAGGTTTACTGTATCCCTCTGACCTTCTTATTGACGACGAAACACAGAAATTGCATCGGAATTAAATACAAAAGGTACAATGCCGACTTAAGTACAAGAAAACTGACTCTTCTTGCTGTCTATGTTTGAACCATTCCTGTGACACTAGTTATAGATTCCGGTGCTTCATTTCAGGTTTACTGTATCCCTCTGACCTCCTTATTGACGATGAAACACAGAAATTGCATCGGAATTAATTACAAAAGGCACAATGCCGACTTCAGTACAAGAAAACTGACTCTTCTTACTGTCTATGTTTGAACCGTTCATGTGACACTAGTTATAGATTCCGATGCTACACTACAGGTTTACTGTATCCCTCTGACCTTCTTATTGACGACGAAACACAGAAATTGCATCGGAATTAAATACAAAAGGCACAATGCCGACTTAAGTACAAGAAAACTGACTCTTCTTGCTGTCTATATTTTGAACCATTCCTGTGACACTAGTTATAGATTCCGGTGCTTCATTTCAGGTTTACTGTATCCCTCTGACCTCCTTATTGACGATGAAACACAGAAATTGCATCGGAATTAATTACAAAAGGCACAATGCCGACTTCAGTACAAGAAAACTGACTCTTCTTACTGACTCTGTTTTGAACCATTCATGTGACACTAGTTATAGATTCCGATGCTTTACTCCAGGTTTACTGTATCCCTCATACCATCTTACTGACGATGAAACACAGAAACTGCATCGGAATTAAATACAAAAGGCACAATGCCGACTTAAGTACAAGAAAACTGACTCTTCTTTTTGTCTAAGTTTTGAACCATTCCTGTGACACTAGTTATAGATTCCGATGCTTCACTTCAGCTTTACTGTATCTCTCTGACCTTCTTATTGACGATAAAACACAGAAATTCCATCGGAATTAAATACAAAAGGCCCAACGCCGACTTAAGTACAAGAAAACTGACCCTTCTTATTGTCTATGTTTTGAACCATTCCTGTGACACTAGTTTTAGATTTCGATGCCTCACTTCAGGTTTACTGTATCCCTCTGACCTTCTTATTGACGTTGAAACACAGAAACTGCATCGGAATTAAATACAAAAGGCACAATTCCGACTTAAGTACAAGAAAACTGACTCTTCTTACTGTCTATGTTTTGAACCATTCCTTCGACACTAGTTATGGATTCCGATGCTTCACCTCTGGTTTACTGTATCTCTCTGACCTTCTAATTGACGATGAAACACAGAAATTACATCGGAATTATATAGAAAAGGCACAATGCCGACTTAAGTGCAAGAAAACTGACTCTTCTTACTGGCTATGTTTTGACCCATTCCTGTGACACTAGTTATAGATTCCGATGCGTCACCTCAGGTTTACTGTATCCCTCTGACCTTCTTATTGACGATGAAACACAGAAATTGCATCGGAGTTAAATACAAAAGGCACAACGCCGACTTAAGTACAGGAAAACTGACTCTTCTTTTAGTCTATGTTTGAACTATTCCTGTGACACTAGTTATAGATTCCGATTCTTCACTTCAGGTTTACTGAATCCCTCTGACCTTCTTATTGACGATGAAACACAGATATTGCTTCGGAATTAAATACAAATGGCACAATGACGACTTAAGTACAAGAAAACTGACTCTTCTTACTGTCTATGTTTTGAACCATTCCTGTGACACTAGTTACAGATTACGATGCTTCACTTCAGGTTAACTGTATTCCTCTGATCTTCTTATTTGCGATGAAACACAGAAATTGCATCGGAATTAAATACAAAAGGCACAATGCCGACTTAAGTACAAGATAACTGACTCTTCTTACTGTCTTTGTATTGAACCATTCCTGCGACACTAGTTATAAATTACGATGCTTCACTTCAGCATTACTGTATCCCTCTGACCATCTTATTGACGATGAAACACAGAAATTGCATCGGAATTAAATACAAAAGGCACAATGCCGACTTAAGTACAAGATAACTGACTCTTCTTACTGTCTATGTTTGAACCATTCATGTGACACTAGTTATAGATTCCGATCCTTCACTTCAGGTTTACTGTATCCCTCTGACCTTCTTATTGACGATGAAACACAGAAATTGCATCGGAATTAAATACAAAAGGCACAATGCCGACTTAAGTACAAGAAAACTGACTCTTCTTGCTGTCTATGTTTTGAACCATTCCTGTGACACTAGTTATAGATTCCGGTGCTTCACTTCAGGTTTACTGTATCCCTCTGACCTCCTTATTGACGATGAAACACAGAAATTGCATCGGAATTAATTACAAAAGGCACAATGCCGACTTCAGTACAAGAAAACTGACTCTTCTTACAGTCTATTTTCTGAACCATTCATGTGACACTAATAATTGATACCGATGCTTCACTTCAGGTTTTCTGTATCCCTCTGACCTTCTGATTGACGATGAAACACAGAAATTGCATCGGAATGAAATAGAAAAGGTACAATGCCGACTTAGGTACAAGAAAACTGACTCCTCTTACTGTCTATGTTTTGAAACATTCCTGTGACACTAGTTATAAATTCCGGTGCTTCACTTCAGGTTTACAGTATCCCTCTGACCTTCTTATTGACGATAAAACACAGAAATTGCATCGGAACTAATACAAAAGGCACAATGCCGACTTAAGTACAAGAAAACTGACTTTTCCTACTGTCTATGTTTGAACCATTCCTGTGACACTAGTTATTGATTTCGATGCTTCACTTCAGGTTTACTTTATCCTTCTGACCTTCATATTGACAATGAAACACAGATATTGCATCGGAATTAAATACAAATGGCACAATGACGACTTAAGTACAAGAAAACTGACTCTTCTTACTGTCTATGTTTTGAACAATTTCTGTGACACTAGTTATAGATTCCGGTGCTTCACTTCAGGTTACAGTATCCCTTTGACCTTCTTATTGACGATGAAACACAGAAATTGCATCGGAGTTAAATACAAAAGGCACAATGCCGACTTAAGTACAAGAATACTGACTCTTCTTACAGTCTATGTTTTGAACCATTCCAGTGACGCTAGTTATAGATTCCGATGCTTCACTTCAGGTTTACTGAATCCCTCTGACCTTCTTATTGACGATGAAACACAGATATTGCATCGGAATTAAATACAAATGGCACAATGACGACTTAAGTACTAGAAAACTGACTCTTCTTACTGTCTATGTTTTGAACCATTCCTGTGACACTAGTTATAGATTACGACGCTTCACTTCAGGTTAACTGTATTCCTCTGATCTTCTTATTTGCGATGAAACACAGAAATTGCATCGGAATTAAATACAAAAGGCACAATGCCAACTTAAGTACAAGATAACTGACTCTTCTTACTGTCTTTGTTTTGAACCATTCCTGCGACACTAGTTATAAATTACGATGCTTCACTTCAGCATTACTGTATCCCTCTGACCATCGTATTGACGATGAAACACAGAAATTGCATCGGAATTAAATACAAAAGGCACAATGCCGACTTAAGTACAAGATAACTGACTCTTCTTACTGTCTATGTTCGAACCATTCATGTGACACTAGTTATAGATTCCGATGCTTCACTTCAGGTTTACTGTATCCCTCTGACCTTCTTATTGACGATGAAACACAGAAATTGCATCGGAATTAAATACAAAAGGCACAATGCCGACTTAAGTACAAGAAAACTGACTCTTCTTGCTGTCTATGTTTTGAACCATTCCTGTGACACTAGTTATAGATTCCGGTGCATCACTTCAGGTTTACTGTATCCCTCTGACCTCCTTATTGACGATGAAACACAGAAATTGCATCGGAATTAATTACAACAGGCACAATGCCGACTTCAGTACAAGAAAACTGACTCTTCTTACTGACTATGTTTTGAACCATTCATGTGACACTAGTTATAGATTCCGATGCTTTACTCCAGGTTTACTGTATCCCACTGTCCTTCTTATTGACGATGAAACACAGAAATTGCTTCGGAATTAAATACAAAAGGCACAATGCCAACTTAAGTTCAAGAAAACTGACTCTTCTTACTGTCTTTGTTTTGAACCATTCCTGCGACACTAGTTATAAATTACGATGCTTCACTTCAGCATTACTGTATCCCTCTGACCTTCTTATTGACGATGAAACGCAGAAATCGCTTCGGAATTAAATACAAAAAGCACAATGCCGACTTAAGTACAAGAAAAAAGATTCTTCTTACTGACTATGTTTTGAACCATTCATGTGACACTAGTTATAGATTCCGATGCTTTACTCCAGGTTTACTGTATCCCTCTGACCTTCTTATTGACGATGAAACACAGAAATTGCTTCGGAATTAAATACAAAAGGCACAATGCCGACTTAAGTACAAGAAAACTGACTCTTCTTACTGTCTATGTTTTGAACCATTCCTGTGACACTACGTATAGATTCCGATGCTTCACTTCAAGTATACTGTATCCCTCTGACCTTCTTATTGACGATGAAACATAGAAATTGCATCGGAATGAAATAGAAAAGGAAAAATGCCGACTTAGGTACAAGAAAACTGACTCTTCTTACTGGCTATGTTTTGACCCATTCCTGTGACACTAGTTATAGATTCCGATGCGTTACCTCAGGTTTACTGTATCCCTCTGACCTTCTTATTGACGATAAAACACAGAAATTACAACGGAATTAAATACAAAAGGCACAATGCCCACATAAGTACAAGAAAACTGACTCTTCTTACTGTCTATGTTTTGAACCATTCCTGTGACACTAGTTATAGATTCCGAATCTTGACTTCAGGTTTACTGTATCCCTCTGACCTTCTTATTGACGATGAAACACAGAAACTGCATCGGAATTAAATACAAAAGGCACAATGCCGACTTAAGTACAAGAAAACTGACTCTTCTCATTGTCTAAGTTTTGAACCATTCCTGTGACACTAATAATAGATTCCGATGCTTCACTTCAGGTTTTCTGTATCCCTCTGACCTTCTGATTGACGATGAAACACAGAAATTGCATCGGAATGAAATAGAAAAGGTACAATGCCGACTTAGGTACAAGAAAACTGACTCCTCTTACCGTCAATGTTTAGAAACATTCCTGTGACACTAGTTATAGATTCCGATGCTTCACTTCAGGTTTACAGTATCCCTCTGACCTTCTTATTGACAATAAAATACAGAAATTGCATCGGAACTAATACAAAAGGCACAATGCCGACTTAAGTACAAGAAAACTGACTTTTCCTACTGTCTATGTTTGAACCATTCCTGTGACACTAGTTATTGATTCCGATGCTTCAATTCAGGTTTACTGTATCCCTCTGACCTTGTTGACGATGAAACACAGAAATTGCACAGGAATTAAATACAAGAGGCCCAATGCCGACTTAAGTACTAGAAAACTGACTATTCTTCCTGTCTACGTTTTGAACCATTCCTGTGACACTAGTTATAGATTCCGATGCTTCACTTAAGGTGTACTGTATCCCTCTAACCTTCTTATTGACGATGAAACACAGAAATTGCATCGGAGTTAAATACAAAAGGCACAACGCCGACTTAAGTACAGGAAAACTGACTCTTCTTTTAGTCTATGTTTGAACTATTCCTGTGACACTAGTTATAGATTCCGATTCTTCACTTCAGGTTTACTGAATCCCTCTGACCTTCTTATTGACGATGAAACACAGATATTGCATCGGAATTAAATACAAATGGCACAATGACGACTTAAGTACAAGAAAACTGACTCTTCTTACTGTCTATGTTTTGAACCATTCCTGTGACACTAGTTATAGATTACGATGCTTCACTTCAGGTTAACTGTATTCCTCTGATCTTCTTATTTGCGATGAAACACAGAAATTGCATCGGAATTAAATACAAAAGGCACAATGCCGACTTAAGTACAAGATAACTGACTCTTCTTACTGTCTTTGTATTGAACCATTCCTGCGACACTAGTTATAAATTACGATGCTTCACTTCAGCATTACTGTATCCCTCTGACCATCTTATTGACGATGAAACACAGAAATTGCATCGGAATTAAATACAAAAGGCACAATGCCGACTTAAATACAAGATAACTGACTCTTCTTACTGTCTATGTTTGAACCATTCATGTGACACTAGTTATAGATTCCGATCCTTCACTTCAGGTTTACTGTATCCCTCTGACCTTCTTATTGACGATGAAACACAGAAATTGCATCGGAATTAAATACAAAAGGCACAATGCCGACTTAAGTACAAGAAAACTGACTCTTCTTGCTGTCTATGTTTTGAACCATTCCTGTGACACTAGTTATAGATTCCGGTGCTTCACTTCAGGTTTACTGTATCCCTCTGACCTCCTTATTGACGATGAAACACAGAAATTGCATCGGAATTAATTACAAAAGGCACAATGACCACATCAGTACAAGAAAACTGACTCTTCTTACTGTCTATTTTGTGAACCATTCATGTGACACTAATAATAGATACCGATGCTTCACTTCAGGTTTTCTGTATCCCTCTGACCTTCTGATGGACGATGAAACACAGAAATGGCATCGGAATGAAATAGAAAAGGTACAATGCCGACTTAGGTACAAGAAAACTGACTCCTCTTACTGTCTATGTTTTGAAACATTCCTGTGACACTAGTTATAAATTC
The DNA here is from genome assembly GCF_021461395.2 of Schistocerca americana. NCBI lineage: Eukaryota > Metazoa > Arthropoda > Insecta > Orthoptera > Acrididae > Schistocerca > Schistocerca americana. Next base: position 22,857,716 of record NC_060130.1, read on the forward strand.
CGGGGCTTCACTTCAGGTTTACAGTATCCCTCTGACCTTCTTATTGACGATAAAACACAGAAATTGCATCGGAACTAATACAAAAGGCACAATGCCGACTTAAGTACAAGAAAACTGACTTTTCCTACTGTCTATGTTTGAACCATTCCTGTGACACTAGTTATTGATTTCGATGCTTCACTTCAGGTTTACTTTATCCTTCTGACCTTCATATTGACAATGAAACGCAGATATTGCATCGGAATTAAATACAAATGGCACAATGACGACTTAAGTACAAGAAAACTGACTCTTCTTACTGTCTATGTTTTGAACAATTTCTGTGACACTAGTTATAGATTCCGGTGCTTCACTTCAGGTTACAGTATCCCTTTGACCTTCTTATTGACGATGAAACACAGAAATTGCGTCGGAGTTAAATACAAAAGGCACAATGCCGACTTAAGTACAAGAATACTGACTCTTCTTACAGTCTATGTTTTGAACCATTCCAGTGACGCTAGTTATAGATTCCGATGCTTCACTTCAGGTTTACTGAATCCCTCTGACCTTCTTATTGACGATGAAACACAGATATTGCATCGGATTTAAATACAAATGGCACAATGACGACTTAAGTACAAGAAAACTGACTCTTCTTACTGTCTATGTTTTGAACCATTCCTGTGACACTAGTTATAGATTACGACGCTTCACTTCAGGTTAACTGTATTCCTCTGATCTTCTTATTTGCGATGAAACACAGAAATTGCATCGGAATTAAATACAAAAGGCACAATGCCAACTTAAGTACAAGATAACTGACTCTTCTTACTGTCTTTGTTTTAAACCATTCCTGCGACACTAGTTATAAATTACGATGCTTCACTTCAGCATTACTGTATCCCTCTGACCATCTTATTGACGCTGAAACACAGAAATTGCATCGGAATTAAATACAAAAGGCACAATGCCGACTTAAGTACAAGATAACTGACTCTTCTTACTGTCTATGTTCGAACCATTCATGTGACACTAGTTATAGATTCCGATGCTTCACCTCAGGTTTACTGTATCCCTCTGACCTTCTTATTGACGATGAAACACAGAAATTGCATCGGAATTAAATACAAAAGGCACAATGCCGACTTAAGTACAAGAAAACTGACTCTTCTTGCTGTCTATGTTTTGAACCATTCCTGTGACACTAGTTATAGATTCCGGTGCATCACTTCAGGTTTACTGTATCCCTCTGACCTCCTTATTGACGATGAAACACAGAAATTGCATCGGAATTAATTACAACAGGCACAATGCCGACTTCAGTACAAGAAAACTGACTCTTCTTACTGACTATGTTTTGAACCATTCATGTGACACTAGTTATAGATTCCGATGCTTTACTCCAGGTTTACTGTATCCCACTGTCCTTCTTATTGACGATGAAACACAGAAATTGCTTCGGAATTAAATACAAAAGGCACAATGCCGACTTAAGTACAAGAAAACTGACTCTTCTTACTGTCTTTGTTTTGAACCATTCCTGCGACACTAGTTATAAATTACGATGCTTCACTTCAGCATTACTGTATCCCTCTGACCTTCTTATTGACGATGAAACGCAGAAATCGCTTCGGAATTAAATACAAAAAGCACAATGCCGACTTAAGTACAAGAAAAAAGATTCTTCTTACTGACTATGTTTTGAACCATTCATGTGACACTAGTTATAGATTCCGATGCTTTACTCCAGGTTTACTGTATCCCTCTGACCTTCTTATTGACGATGAAACACAGAAATTGCTTCGGAATTAAATACAAAAGGCACAATGCCGACTTAAGTACAAGAAAACTGACTCTTCTTACTGTCTATGTTTTGAACCATTCCTGTGACACTACTTATAGATTCCGATGCTTCACTTGAAGTATACTGTATCCCTCTGACCTTCTTATTGACGATGAAACATAGAAATTGCATCGGAATGAAATAGAAAAGGAAAAATGCCGACTTAGGTACAAGAAAACTGACTCTTCTTACTGTCAATGCTTTGAACCATTCCTGTGACACTAGTTATAGATTCCGTTGCTTCACGTCAGGATTACTGTATCCCTCTGACCTTCTTATTGACGATCAAACACAGAAATTTCATCGGAATTAAATACAAAAGGCACAATGCCGACTTAAGTACAAGACAACTGACTCTTCTTACTGTCTATGTTTTGAACCATTCCTTCGATACTAGTTATAGATTCCGATGCTTCACTTCAGGTTTACTGTATCCCTCCGACCTTCTTATTGACGATAATACACAGAAATTGCATCGGAATTAAATACAAAAGGCACAATGCCGACTTAAGTACAAGAAAACTGACTCTTCCTACTGTCTATGTTTGAACCATTCCTGTGACACTAGTTATTGATTCCGATGCTTCAATTCAGGTTTACTGTATCACTCTGACCTTCTTGTTGACGATGAAACACAGAAATTGCACAGGAAGTAAATACAAGAGGCTCAATGCCGACCTAAGTACTAGAAAACTGACTATTCTTCCTGTCTATGTTTTGAACCATTCCTGTGACACTAGTTATAGATTCCGATGCTTCACTTTAGGTTTACTGTATCCCTCTAACCTTCTTATTGACGATGAAACACACAAATTGCATCGGAGTTAAATACAAAAGGCTCAACGCCGACTGAAGTACAGGAGAACTGACTCTTCTTTTAGTCTATGTTTGAACTATTCCTGTGACACTAGTTATAGATTCCGATGCTTCACTTCAGGTTTACTTTATCCTTCTGACCTTCATATTGACAATAAAACACAGATATTGCATTGGAATTAAATACAAAAGGCACATGGCCGACTTAAGTACAAGATAACTGACTCTTCTTACTGTCTATGTTTGAACCATTCATGTGACACTAGTTATAGATACCGATGCTTCACTTCAGGTTTACTGTAGCCCTCTGACCTTCTTATTGACGATGAAACACAGAAATTGCATCGGAATTAAATACAAAAGGCACAATGCCGACTTAAGTACAAGAAAACTGACTCTTCTTGCTGTCTATGTTTTGAACCATTCCTGTGACACTAGTTATATATTCCGGTGCATCACTTCAGGTTTACTGTATCCCTCTGACCTCCTTATTGACGATGAAACACAGAAATTGCATCGGAATTAATTACAAAAGGCACAATGCCGACTTCAGTACAAGAAAACTGACTCTTCTTACTGACTATGCTTTGAACCATTCATGTGACACTAGTTATAGATTCCGATGCTTTACTCCAGGTTTACTGTATCCCTCTGGCCTTCTTATTGACGATGAAACACAGAAATTGCTTCGGAATTAAATACAAAAGGCACAATCCCGACTTAAGTACAAGAAAACTGACTCTTCTTACTGTCTATGTTTTGAACCATTCCTGTGACACTACTTATAGATTCCGATGCTTCACTTGAGGTATACTGTATCCCTCTGACCTTCTTTTTGACGATGAAACATAGAAATTGCATCGGAATGAAATAGAAAAGGAACAATGCCGACTTAGGTACAAGAAAACTGACTCTTCTTACTGTCAATGCTTTGAACCATTCCTGTGACGCTGGTTATAGAATCCGTTGCTTCACTTCAGGTTTACTGTATCCCTCTGACCTTCTTATTGACGATGAAACACAGAAATTTCATCGGAATTAAATACAAAAGGCACAATGCCGACTTAAGTACAAGAAAACTGACTCTTCTTACTGTCTATGTTTTGAACCATTCCTCGACACTTGTTATAGATTCCGATGCTTCACTTCAGGTTTACAGTATCGCTGTGAAATTCTAATTGACGATGAAACACAGAGATTACATCGGAACTAAATAGAAAAGGCACAATGCCGACTTCAGTACAAGAAAACTGACTATTCTTACTGTCTTTGTTTTGAACCATTCCTGCGACACTAGTTATAAATTACGATGCTTCACTTCAGCATTACTGTATCCCTCTGACCTTCTTATTGACGATGAAACTCAGAAATTGCATCGGAATTAAATACAAAAGGCACAATGCCGACTTAAGTACAAGATAACTGACTCTTCTTACTGTCTATGTTTCAACCATTCATGTGACTCTAGTTATAGATTCCGATGCTTCACTTCAGGTTTACTGTATCCCTCTGACCTTCTTATTGACGATGAAACACAGAATTTGCATCGGAATTAAATACAAAAGGCACAATGCCGACTTAAGTACAAGAAAACTGACTCTTCTTGCTGTCTATGTTTTGAACCACTCCTGTGGCACTAGTTATAGATTCCGGTGCTTCACTTCAGGTTTACTGTATCCCTCTGACCTCCTTATTGACGATGAAACACAGAAATTGCATCGGAATTAATTACAAAAGGCGCAATGCCGACTTCAGTACAAGAATACTGACTCTTCTTACTGACTATGTTTTGAACCATTCATGTGACACTAGTTATAGATTCCGATGCTTTACTCCAGGTTTACTGTATCCCTCTGACCTTCTTATTGACGATGAAACACAGAAATTGCTTCGGAATTAAATACAAAAGGCACAATGCCGACTTAAGTACAAGAAAACTGACTCTTCTTACTGTCTATGTTTTGAACCATTCCTGTGACACTACTTATAGATTCCGATGCTTCACTTGAAGTATACTGTATCCCTCTGACCTTCTTTTTGACGATGAAACATAGAAATTGCATCGGAATGAAATAGAAGAGGAACAATGCCGACTTAGGTACAAGAAAACTGACTCTTCTTACTGTCAATGCTTTGAACCATTCCTGTGACGCTAGTTATAGAATCCGTTGCTACACTTCAGGTTTACTGTATCCCTCTGACCTTCTTATTGACGATGAAACATAGAAATTGCATCGGAATGAAATAGAAAAGGAACAATGCCGACTTAGGTACAAAAAAACTGACTCTTCTTACTGTCTATGTTTTGAACCATTCCTGTGACACTAGTTATAGATTCCGATGCTTCACTTCAGGTTTACTGTATCCCTCTGACCTTCTTATTGACGATGAAACACAGAAATTGCATCGGAATTAAATACAAAAGGCACAATGCCGACTTAAGTACAAGAAAACTGACTCTTCTTGCTGTCTATGTTTTGAACCACTCCTGTGACACTAGTTATAGATTCCGGTGCATCACTTCAGGTTTACTGTATCCCTCTGACCTCCTTATTGACGATGAAACACAGAAATTGCATCGGAATTAATTACAACAGGCACAATGCCGACTTCAGTACAAGAAAACTGACTCTTCTTACTGACTATGTTTTGAACCATTCATGTGACACTAGTTATAGATTCCGATGCTTTACTCCAGGTTTACTGTATCCCACTGTCCTTCTTATTGACGATGAAACACAGAAATTGCTTCGGAATTAAATACAAGAGGCACAATGCCGACTTAAGTACAAGAAAACTGACTCTTCTTACTGTCTTTGTTTTGAACCATTCCTGCGACACTAGTTATAAATTACGATGCTTCACTTCAGCATTACTGTATCCCTCTGACCTTCTTATTGACGATGAAACGCAGAAATCGCTTCGGAATTAAATACAAAAAGCACAATGCCGACTTAAGTACAAGATAAAAGATTCTTCTTACTGACTATGTTTTGAACCATTCATGTGACACTAGTTATAGATTCCGATGCTTTACTCCAGGTTTACTGTATCCCTCTGACCTTCTTATTGACGATGAAACACAGAAATTGCTTCGGAATTAAATACAAAAGGCACAATGCCGACTTAAGTACAAGAAAACTGACTCTTCTTACTGTCTATGTTTTGAACCATTCCTGTGACACTACTTATAGATTCCGATGCTTCACTTGAAGTATACTGTATCCCTCTGACCTTCTTATTGACGATGAAACATAGAAATTGCATCGGAATGAAATAGAAAAGGAAAAATGCCGACTTAGGTACAAGAAAACTGACTCTTCTTACTGTCAATGCTTTGAACCATTCCTGTGACACTAGTTATAGATTCCGTTGCTTCACGTCAGGATTACTGTATCCCTCTGACCTTCTTATTGACGATCAAACACAGAAATTTCATCGGAATTAAATACAAAAGGCACAATGCCGACTTAAGTACAAGACAACTGACTCTTCTTACTGTCTATGTTTTGAACCATTCCTTCGATACTAGTTATAGATTCCGATGCTTCACTTCAGGTTTACTGTATCCCTCCGACCTTCTTATTGACGATAATACACAGAAATTGCATCGGAATTAAATACAAAAGGCACAATGCCGACTTAAGTACAAGAAAACTGACTCTTCCTACTGTCTATGTTTGAACCATTCCTGTGACACTAGTTATTGATTCCGATGCTTCAATTCAGGTTTACTGTATCCCTCTGACCTTCTTGTTGACGATGAAACACAGAAATTGCACAGGAAGTAAATACAAGAGGCTCAATGCCGACCTAAGTACTAGAAAACTGACTATTCTTCCTGTCTATGTTTTGAACCATTCCTGTGACACTAGTTATAGATTCCGATGCTTCACTTTAGGTTTACTGTATCCCTCTAACCTTCTTATTGACGATGAAACACACAAATTGCATCGGAGTTAAATACAAAAGGCTCAACGCCGACTGAAGTACAGGAGAACTGACTCTTCTTTTAGTCTATGTTTGAACTATTCCTGTGACACTAGTTTTAGATTCCGATGCTTCACTTCAGGTTTACTTTATCCTTCTGACCTTCATATTGACAATAAAACACAGATATTGCATTGGAATTAAATACAAAAGGCACATGGCCGACTTAAGTACAAGATAACTGACTCTTCTTACTGTCTATGTTTGAACCATTCATGTGACACTAGTTATAGATACCGATGCTTCACTTCAGGTTTACTGTAGCCCTCTGACCTTCTTATTGACGATGAAACACAGAAATTGCATCGGAATTAAATACAAAAGGCACAATGCCGACTTAAGTACAAGAAAACTGACTCTTCTTGCTGTCTATGTTTTGAACCATTCCTGTGACACTAGTTATATATTCCGGTGCATCACTTCAGGTTTACTGTATCCCTCTGACCTCCTTATTGACGATGAAACACAGAAATTGCATCGGAATTAATTACAAAAGGCACAATGCCGACTTAAGTACAAGAAAACTGACTCTTCTTACTGTCTATGTTTTGAACCATTCCTCGACACTTGTTATAGATTCCGATGCTTCACTTCAGGTTTACAGTATCGCTGTGAAATTCTAATTGACGATGAAACACAGAGATTACATCGGAACTAAATAGAAAAGGCACAATGCCGACTTCAGTACAAGAAAACTGACTATTCTTACTGTCTTTGTTTTGAACCATTCCTGCGACACTAGTTATAAATTACGATGCTTCACTTCAGCATTACTGTATCCCTCTGACCTTCTTATTGACGATGAAACTCAGAAATTGCATCGGAATTAAATACAAAAGGCACAATGCCGACTTAAGTACAAGATAACTGACTCTTCTTACTGTCTATGTTTCAACCATTCATGTGACTCTAGTTATAGATTCCGATGCTTCACTTCAGGTTTACTGTATCCCTCTGTCCTTCTTATTGACGATGAAACACAGAATTTGCATCGGAATTAAATACAAAAGGCACAATGCCGACTTAAGTACAAGAAAACTGACTCTTCTTGCTGTCTATGTTTTGAACCACTCCTGTGGCACTAGTTATAGATTCCGGTGCTTCACTTCAGGTTTACTGTATCCCTCTGACCTCCTTATTGACGATGAAACACAGAAATTGCATCGGAATTAATTACAAAAGGCGCAATGCCGACTTCAGTACAAGAATACTGACTCTTCTTACTGACTATGTTTTGAACCATTCATGTGACACTAGTTATAGATTCCGATGCTTTACTCCAGGTTTACTGTATCCCTCTGACCTTCTTATTGACGATGAAACACAGAAATTGCTTCGGAATTAAATACAAAAGGCACAATGCCGACTTAAGTACAAGAAAACTGACTCTTCTTACTGTCTATGTTTTGAACCATTCCTGTGACACTACTTATAGATTCCGATGCTTCACTTGAGGTATACTGTATCCCTCTGACCTTCTTTTTGACGATGAAACATAGAAATTGCATCGGAATGAAATAGAAGAGGAACAATGCCGACTTAGGTACAAGAAAACTGACTCTTCTTACTGTCAATGCTTTGAACCATTCCTGTGACGCTAGTTATAGAATCCGTTGCTACACTTCAGGTTTACTGTATCCCTCTGACCTTCTTATTGACGATGAAACATAGAAATTGCATCGGAATGAAATAGAAAAGGAACAATGCCGACTTAGGTACAAGAAAACTGACTCTTCTTACTGTCTATGTTTTGAACCATTCCTGTGACACTAGTTATAGATTCCGATGCTTCACATTAGGTTAACTGTATCCATCTGACCTTCTTATTGACGATGAAACACAGAAATTGCATCGGAATTAAATACAAAAGGCACAATGCCGACTTAAGTACAAGAAAACTGACTCTTCTTGCTGTCTATGTTTTGAACCACTCCTGTGACACTAGTTATAGATTCCGGTGCATCACTTCAGGTTTACTGTATCCCTCTGACCTTCTTATTGACGATGAAACACACAAATTGCATCGGAGTTAAATACAAAAGGCTCAACGCCGACTGAAGTACAGGAGAACTGACTCTTCTTTTAGTCTATGTTTGAACTATTCCTGTGACACTAGTTATAGATTCCGATGCTTCACTTCAGGTTTACTTTATCCCTCTGACCTTCTTATTGACGATGAAACACAGAAATTGCATCGGAATTAAATACAAAAGGCACAATGCCGACTTAAGTACAAGAAAACTGACTCTTCTTGCTGTCTATGTTTTGAACCATTCCTGTGACACTACTTATAGATTCCGATGCTTCACTTGTGGTATACTGTATCCCTCTGACCTTCTTTTTGACGATGAAACATAGAAATTGCATCGGAATGAAATAGAAAAGGAACAATGCCGACTTAGGTACAAGAAAACTGACTCTTCTTACTGTCAATGCTTTGAACCATTCCTGTGAAGCTAGTTATAGAATCCGTTGCTTCACTTCAGGTTTACTGTATCCCTCTGACCTTCTTATTGACGATGAAACACAGAAATTTCATCGGAATTAAATACAAAAGGCACAATGCCGACTTAAGTACAAGAAAACTGACTCTTCTTACTGTCTATGTTTTGAACCATTCCTCGACACTTGTTATAGATTCCGATGCTTCACTTCAGGTTTACAGTATCGCTGTGAAATTCTAATTGACGATGAAACACAGAGATTACATCGGAACTAAATAGAAAAGGCACAATGCCGACTTCAGTACAAGAAAACTGACTATTCTTACTGTCTTTGTTTTGAACCATTCCTGCGACACTAGTTATAAATTACGATGCTTCACTTCAGCATTACTGTATCCCTCTGACCTTCTTATTGAAGATGAAACTCAGAAATTGCATCGGAATTAAATACAAAAGGCACAATGCCGACTTAAGTACAAGATAACTGACTCTTCTTACTGTCTATGTTTCAACCATTCATGTGACTCTAGTTATAGATTCCGATGCTTCACTTCAGGTTTACTGTATCCCTCTGTCCTTCTTATTGACGATGAAACACAGAATTTGCATCGGAATTAAATACAAAAGGCACAATGCCGACTTAAGTACAAGAAAACTGACTCTTCTTGCTGTCTATGTTTTGAACCACTCCTGTGGCACTAGTTATAGATTCCGGTGCTTCACTTCAGGTTTACTGTATCCCTCTGACCTCCTTATTGACGATGAAACACAGAAATTGCATCGGAATTAATTACAAAAGGCGCAATGCCGACTTCAGTACAAGAATACTGACTCTTCTTACTGACTATGTTTTGAACCATTCATGTGACACTAGTTATAGATTCCGATGCTTTACTCCAGGTTTACTGTATCCCTCTGACCTTCTTATTGACGATGAAACACAGAAATTGCTTCGGAATTAAATACAAAAGGCACAATGCCGACTTAAGTACAAGAAAACTGACTCTTCTTACTGTCTATGTTTTGAACCATTCCTGTGACACTACTTATAGATTCCGATGCTTCACTTGAGGTATACTGTATCCCACTGACCTTCTTTTTGACGATGAAACATAGAAATTGCATCGGAATGAAATAGAAGAGGAACAATGCCGACTTAGGTACAAGAAAACTGACTCTTCTTACTGTCAATGCTTTGAACCATTCCTGTGACGCTAGTTATAGAATCCGTTGCTACACTTCAGGTTTACTGTATCCCTCTGACCTTCTTATTGACGATGAAACATAGAAATTGCATCGGAATGAAATAGAAAAGGAACAATGCCGACTTAGGTACAAGAAAACTGACTCTTCTTACTGTCTATGTTTTGAACCATTCCTGTGACACTAGTTATAGATTCCGATGCTTCACTTCAGGTTTACTGTATCCCTCTGACCTTCTTATTGACGATGAAACACAGAAATTGCATCGGAATTAAATACAAAAGGCACAATGCCGACTTAAGTACAAGAAAACTGACTCTTCTTGCTGTCTATGTTTTGAACCACTCCTGTGACACTAGTTATAGATTCCGGTGCATCACTTCAGGTTTACTGTATCCCTCTGACCTCCTTATTGACGATGAAACACAGAAATTGCATCGGAATTAATTACAACAGGCACAATGCCGACTTCAGTACAAGAAAACTGACTCTTCTTACTGACTATGTTTTGAACCATTCATGTGACTCTAGTTATAGATTCCGATGCTTTACTCCAGGTTTACTGTATCCCACTGTCCTTCTTATTGACGATGAAACACAGAAATTGCTTCGGAATTAAATACAAGAGGCACAATGCCGACTTAAGTACAAGAAAACTGACTCTTCTTACTGTCTTTGTTTTGAACCATTCCTGCGACACTAGTTATAAATTACGATGCTTCACTTCAGCATTACTGTATCCCTCTGACCTTCTTATTGACGATGAAACGCAGAAATCGCTTCGGAATTAAATACAAAAAGCACAATGCCGACTTAAGTACAAGAAAAAAGATTCTTCATACTGACTATGTTTTGAACCATTCATGTGACACTAGTTATAGATTCTGATGCTTTACTCCAGGTTTACTGTATCCCTCTGACCTTCTTATTGACGATGAAACACAGAAATTGCTTCGGAATTAAATACAAAAGGCACAATGCCGACTTAAGTACAAGAAAACTGACTCTTCTTACTGTCTATGTTTTGAACCATTCCTGTGACACTACTTATAGATTCCGATGCTTCACTTGAAGTATACTGTATCCCTCTGACCTTCTTATTGACGATGAAACATAGAAATTGCATCGGAATGAAATAGAAAAGGAAAAATGCCGACTTAGGTACAAGAAAACTGACTCTTCTTACTGTCAATGCTTTGAACCATTCCTGTGACACTAGTTATAGATTCCGTTGCTTCACGTCAGGATTACTGTATCCCTCTGACCTTCTTATTGACGATCAAACACAGAAATTTCATCGGAATTAAATACAAAAGGCACAATGCCGACTTAAGTACAAGACAACTGACTCTTCTTACTGTCTATGTTTTGAACCATTCCTTCGATACTAGTTATAGATTCCGATGCTTCACTTCAGGTTTACTGTATCCCTCCGACCTTCTTATTGACGATAATACACAGAAATTGCATCGGAATTAAATACAAAAGGCACAATGCCGACTTAAGTACAAGAAAACTGACTCTTCCTACTGTCTATGTTTGAACCATTCCTGTGACACTAGTTATTGATTCCGATGCTTCAATTCAGGTTTACTGTATCCCTCTGACCTTCTTGTTGACGATGAAACACAGAAATTGCACAGGAAGTAAATACAAGAGGCTCAATGCCGACCTAAGTACTAGAAAACTGACTATTCTTCCTGTCTATGTTTTGAACCATTCCTGTGACACTAGTTATAGATTCCGATGCTTCACTTTAGGTTTACTGTATCCCTCTAACCTTCTTATTGACGATGAAACACACAAATTGCATCGGAGTTAAATACAAAAGGCTCAACGCCGACTGAAGTACAGGAGAACTGACTCTTCTTTTAGTCTATGTTTGAACTATTCCTGTGACACTAGTTATAGATTCCGATGCTTCACTTCAGGTTTACATTATCCTTCTGACCTTCATATTGACAATGAAACACAGATATTGCATTGGAATTAAATACAAAAGGCACATGGCCGACTTAAGTACAAGATAACTGACTCTTCTTACTGTCTATGTTTGAACCATTCATGTGACACTAGTTATAGATACCGATGCTTCACTTCAGGTTTACTGTAGCCCTCTGACCTTCTTATTGACGATGAAACACAGAAATTGCATCGGAATTAAATACAAAAGGCACAATGCCGACTTAAGTACAAGAAAACTGACTCTTCTTGCTGTCTATGTTTTGAACCATTCCTGTGACACTAGTTATATATTCCGGTGCATCACTTCAGGTTTACTGTATCCCTCTGACCTCCTTATTGACGATGAAACACAGAAATTGCATCGGAATTAATTACAAAAGGCACAATGCCGACTTCAGTACAAGAAAACTGACTCTTCTTACTGACTATGCTTTGAACCATTCATGTGACACTAGTTATAGATTCCGATGCTTTACTCCAGGTTTACTGTATCCCTCTGGCCTTCTTATTGACGATGAAACACAGAAATTGCTTCGGAATTAAATACAAAAGGCACAATCCCGACTTAAGTACAAGAAAACTGACTCTTCTTACTGTCTATGTTTTGAACCATTCCTGTGACACTACTTATAGATTCCGATGCTTCACTTGAGGTATACTGTATCCCTCTGACCTTCTTTTTGACGATGAAACATAGAAATTGCATCGGAATGAAATAGAAAAGGAACAATGCCGACTTAGGTACAAGAAAACTGACTCTTCTTACTGTCAATGCTTTGAACCATTCCTGTGACGCTAGTTATAGAATCCGTTGCTTCACTTCAGGTTTACTGTATCCCTCTGACCTTCTTATTGACGATGAAACACAGAAATTTCATCGGAATTAAATACAAAAGGCACAATGCCGACTTAAGTACAAGAAAACTGACTCTTCTTACTGTCTATGTTTTGAACCATTCCTCGACACTTGTTATAGATTCCGATGCTTCACTTCAGGTTTACAGTATCGCTGTGAAATTCTAATTGACGATGAAACACAGAGATTACATCGGAACTAAATAGAAAAGGCACAATGCCGACTTCAGTACAAGAAAACTGACTATTCTTACTGTCTTTGTTTTGAACCATTCCTGCGACACTAGTTATAAATTACGATGCTTCACTTCAGCATTACTGTATCCCTCTGACCTTCTTATTGACGGTGAAACTCAGAAATTGCATCGGAATTAAATACAAAAGGCACAATGCCGACTTAAGTACAAGATAACTGACTCTTCTTACTGTCTATGTTTCAACCATTCATGTGACTCTAGTTATAGATTCCGATGCTTCACTTCAGGTTTACTGTATCCCTCTGACCTTCTTATTGACGATGAAACACAGAATTTGCATCGGAATTAAATACAAAAGGCACAATGCCGACTTAAGTACAAGAAAACTGACTCTTCTTGCTGTCTATGTTTTGAACCACTCCTGTGGCACTAGTTATAGATTCCGGTGCTTCACTTCAGGTTTACTGTATCCCTCTGACCTCCTTATTGACGATGAAACACAGAAATTGCATCGGAATTAATTACAAAAGGCGCAATGCCGACTTCAGTACAAGAATACTGACTCTTCTTACTGACTATGTTTTGAACCATTCATGTGACACTAGTTATAGATTCCGATGCTTTACTCCAGGTTTACTGTATCCCTCTGACCTTCTTATTGACGATGAAACACAGAAATTGCTTCGGAATTAAATACAAAAGGCACAATGCCGACTTAAGTACAAGAAAACTGACTCTTCTTACTGTCTATGTTTTGAACCATTCCTGTGACACTACTTATAGATTCCGATGCTTCACTTGAGGTATACTGTATCCCTCTGACCTTCTTTTTGACGATGAAACATAGAAATTGCATCGGAATGAAATAGAAGAGGAACAATGCCGACTTAGGTACAAGAAAACTGACTCTTCTTACTGTCAATGCTTTGAACCATTCCTGTGACGCTAGTTATAGAATCCGTTGCTACACTTCAGGTTTACTGTATCCCTCTGACCTTCTTATTGACGATGAAAGATAGAAATTGCATCGGAATGAAATAGAAAAGGAACAATGCCGACTTAGGTACAAGAAAACTGACTCTTCTTACTGTCTATGTTTTGAACCATTCCTGTGACACTAGTTATAGATTCCGATGCTTCACTTCAGGTTTACTGTATCCCTCTGACCTTCTTATTGACGATGAAACACAGAAATTGCATCGGAATTAAATACAAAAGGCACAATGCCGACTTAAGTACAAGAAAACTGACTCTTCTTGCTGTCTATGTTTTGAACCACTCCTGTGACACTAGTTATAGATTCCGGTGCATCACTTCAGGTTTACTGTATCCCTCTGACCTCCTTATTGACGATGAAACACAGAAATTGCATCGGAATTAATTACAACAGGCACAATGCCGACTTCAGTACAAGAAAACTGACTCTTCTTACTGACTATGTTTTGAACCATTCATGTGACACTAGTTATAGATTCCGATGCTTTACTCCAGGTTTACTGTATCCCACTGTCCTTCTTATTGACGATGAAACACAGAAATTGCTTCGGAATTAAATACAAGAGGCACAATGCCGACTTAAGTACAAGAAAACTGACTCTTCTTACTGTCTTTGTTTTGAACCATTCCTGCGACACTAGTTATAAATTACGATGCTTCACTTCAGCATTACTGTATCCCTCTGACCTTCTTATTGACGATGAAACGCAGAAATCGCTTCGGAATTAAATACAAAAAGCACAATGCCGACTTAAGTACAAGAAAAAAGATTCTTCTTACTGACTATGTTTTGAACCATTCATGTGACACTAGTTATAGATTCCGATGCTTTACTCCAGGTTTACTGTATCCCTCTGACCTTCTTATTGACGATGAAACACAGAAATTGCTTCGGAATTAAATACAAAAGGCACAATGCCGACTTAAGTACAAGAAAACTGACTCTTCTTACTGTCTATGTTTTGAACCATTCCTGTGACACTACTTATAGATTCCGATGCTTCACTTGAAGTATACTGTATCCCTCTGACCTTCTTATTGACGATGAAACATAGAAATTGCATCGGAATGAAATAGAAAAGGAAAAATGCCGACTTAGGTACAAGAAAACTGACTCTTCTTACTGTCAATGCTTTGAACCATTCCTGTGACACTAGTTATAGATTCCGTTGCTTCACGTCAGGATTACTGTATCCCTCTGACCTTCTTATTGACGATCAAACACAGAAATTTCATCGGAATTAAATACAAAAGGCACAATGCCGACTTAAGTACAAGACAACTGACTCTTCTTACTGTCTATGTTTTGAACCATTTCTTCGATACTAGTTATAGATTCCGATGCTTCACTTCAGGTTTACTGTATCCCTCCGACCTTCTTATTGACGATAATACACAGAAATTGCATCGGAATTAAATACAAAAGGCACAATGCCGACTTAAGTACAAGAAAACTGACTCTTCCTACTGTCTATGTTTGAACCATTCCTGTGACACTAGTTATTGATTCCGATGCTTCAATTCAGGTTTACTGTATCCCTCTGACCTTCTTGTTGACGATGAAACACAGAAATTGCACAGGAAGTAAATACAAGAGGCTCAATGCCGACCTAAGTACTAGAAAACTGACTATTCTTCCTGTCTATGTTTTGAACCATTCCTGTGACACTAGTTATAGATTCCGATGCTTCACTTTAGGTTTACTGTATCCCTCTAACCTTCTTATTGACGATGAAACACACAAATTGCATCGGAGTTAAATACAAAAGGCTCAACGCCGACTGAAGTACAGGAGAACTGACTCTTCTTTTAGTCTATGTTTGAACTATTCCTGTGACACTAGTTATAGATTCCGATGCTTCACTTCAGGTTTACTTTATCCTTCTGACCTTCATATTGACAATGAAACACAGATATTGCATTGGAATTAAATACAAAAGGCACATGGCCGACTTAAGTACAAGATAACTGACTCTTCTTACTGTCTATGTTTGAACCATTCATGTGACACTAGTTATAGATACCGATGCTTCACTTCAGGTTTACTGTAGCCCTCTGACCTTCTTATTGACGATGAAACACAGAAATTGCATCGGAATTAAATACAAAAGGCACAATGCCGACTTAAGTACAAGAAAACTGACTCTTCTTGCTGTCTATGTTTTGAACCATTCCTGTGACACTAGTTATATATTCCGGTGCATCACTTCAGGTTTACTGTATCCCTCTGACCTCCTTATTGACGATGAAACACAGAAATTGCATCGGAATTAATTACAAAAGGCACAATGCCGACTTCAGTACAAGAAAACTGACTCTTCTTACTGACTATGCTTTGAACCATTCATGTGACACTAGTTATAGATTCCGATGCTTTACTCCAGGTTTACTGTATCCCTCTGGCCTTCTTATTGACGATGAAACACAGAAATTGCTTCGGAAGTAAATACAAAAGGCACAATCCCGACTTAAGTACAAGAAAACTGACTCTTCTTACTGTCTATGTTTTGAACCATTCCTGTGACACTACTTATAGATTCCGATGCTTCACTTGAGGTATACTGTATCCCTCTGACCTTCTTTTTGACGATGAAACATAGAAATTGCATCGGAATGAAATAGAAAAGGAACAATGCCGACTTAGGTACAAGAAAACTGACTCTTCTTACTGTCAATGCTTTGAACCATTCCTGTGACGCTAGTTATAGAATCCGTTGCTTCACTTCAGGTTTACTGTATCCCTCTGACCTTCTTATTGACGATGAAACACAGAAATTTCATCGGAATTAAATACAAAAGCCACAATGCCGACTTAAGTACAAGAAAACTGACTCTTCTTACTGTCTATGTTTTGAACCATTCCTCGACACTTGTTATAGATTCCGATGCTTCACTTCAGGTTTACAGTATCCCTCTGAAATTCTAATTGACGATGAAACACAGAGATTACATCGGAACTAAATAGAAAAGGCACAATGCCGACTTCAGTACAAGAAAACTGACTATTCTTACTGTCTTTGTTTTGAACCATTCCTGCGACACTAGTTATAAATTACGATGCTTCACTTCAGCATTACTGTATCCCTCTGACCTTCTTATTGACGATGAAACTCAGAAATTGCATCGGAATTAAATACAAAAGGCACAATGCCGACTTAAGTACAAGATAACTGACTCTTCTTACTGTCTATGTTTCAACCATTCATGTGACTCTAGTTATAGATTCCGATGCTTCACTTTAGGTTTACTGTATCCCTCTGACCTTCTTATTGACGATGAAACACAGAATTTGCATCGGAATTAAATACAAAAGGCACAATGCCGACTTAAGTACAAGAAAACTGACTCTTCTTGCTGTCTATGTTTTGAACCACTCCTGTGGCACTAGTTATAGATTCCGATGCTTTACTCCAGGTTTACTGTATCCCTCTGACCTTCTTATTGACGATGAAACACAGAAATTGCTTCGGAATTAAATACAAAAGGCACAATGCCGAGTTAAGTACAAGAAAACTGACTCTTCTTACTGTCTATGTTTTGAACCATTCCTGTGACACTACTTATAGATTCCGATGCTTCACTTGAGGTATACTGTATCCCTCTGACCTTCTTTTTGACGATGAAACATAGAAATTGCATCGGAATGAAATAGAAGAGGAACAATGCCGACTTAGGTACAAGAAAACTGACTCTTCTTACTGTCAATGCTTTGAACCATTCCTGTGACGCTAGTTATAGAATCCGTTGCTAC
Source organism: Schistocerca americana (assembly GCF_021461395.2). Taxonomy (NCBI): domain Eukaryota; kingdom Metazoa; phylum Arthropoda; class Insecta; order Orthoptera; family Acrididae; genus Schistocerca; species Schistocerca americana. The sequence continues at coordinate 22,875,758 of NC_060130.1, forward strand.
ACTTCAGGTTTACTGTATCCCTCTGACCTTCTTATTGACGATGAAACATAGAAATTGCATCGGAATGAAATAGAAAAGGAACAATGCCGACTTAGGTACAAGAAAACTGACTCTTCTTACTGTCTATGTTTTGAACCATTCCTGTGACACTAGTTATAGATTCCGATGCTTCACTTCAGGTTTACTGTATCCCTCTGACCTTTTTATTGAAGATGAAACACAGATATTGCATCGGAATTGAATACAAAAGGCACAATGCCGACTTAAGTACAAGAAAACTGACTCTTCTTACTGTCTATGTTTTGAACCATTCCTGTGACACTAGATATAGATTCCGATGCCTCACTTCAGGTTCAAATGGCTCTAAAAACTATGGGACTCAACTGCTGTGGTCATCAGTCCCCTAGAACTTAGAACTACTTAAACCTAACTTACCTGAGGACATCACACACATCCATGCCCGAGGCAGGATCCGAGCCAGCGACCGTAGCGGTCGCACGGTTCCGGACTGCGCTCCTAGAACCACGAGAGCTTCACTTCAGGTTTACTATATCCCTCTGACCTTCTTATTGACGATGAAACGCAGAAATCGCTTCGGAATTAAATACAAAAAGCACAATGCCGACTTAAGTACAAGAAAAAAGATTCTTCTTACTGACTATGTTTTGAACCATTCATGTGACACTAGTTATAGATTCCGATGCTTTACTCCAGGTTTACTGTATCCCTCTGACCTTCTTATTGACGATGAAACACAGAAATTGCTTCGGAATTAAATACAAAAGGCACAATGCCGACTTAAGTACAAGAAAACTGACTCTTCTTACTGTCTATGTTTTGAACCATTCCTGTGACACTACTTATAGATTCCGATGCTTCACTTGAAGTATACTGTATCCCTCTGACCTTCTTATTGACGATGAAACATAGAAATTGCATCGGAATGAAATAGAAAAGGAAAAATGCCGACTTAGGTACAAGAAAACTGACTCTTCTTACTGTCAATGCTTTGAACCATTCCTGTGACACTAGTTATAGATTCCGTTGCTTCACGTCAGGATTACTGTATCCCTCTGACCTTCTTATTGACGATAAAACACAGAAATTTCATCGGAATTAAATACAAAAGGCACAATGCCGACTTAAGTACAAGACAACTGACTCTTCTTACTGTCTATGTTTTGAACCATTCCTTCGTTACTAGTTATAGATTCCGATGCTTCACTTCAGGTTTACTGTATCCCTCCGACCTTCTTATTGACGATAATACACAGAAATTGCATCGGAATTAAATACAAAAGGCACAATGCCGACTTAAGTACAAGAAAACTGACTCTTCCCACTGTCTATGTTTGAACCATTCCTGTGACACTAGTTATTGATTCCGATGCTTCAATTCAGGTTTACTGTATCCCTCTGACCTTCTTGTTGACGATGAAACACAGAAATTGCACAGGAATTAAATACAAGAGGCTCAATGCCGACCTAAGTACTAGAAAACTGACTATTCTTGATGTCTATGTTTTGAACCATTCCTGTGACACTAGTTATAGTATCCGATGCTTCACTTTAGGTTTACCGTATCCCTCTAACCTTCTTATTGACGATGAAACACAGAAATTGCATCGGAGTTAAATACAAAAGGCTCAACGCCGACTTAAGTACAGGAGAACTGACTCTTCTTTTAGACTATGTTTGAACAATTCCTGTGACACTAGTTACAGATTCCGATGCTTCACTTCAGGTTTACTTTATCCTTCTGACCTACATATTGACAATGAAACACAGATATTGCATTGGAATTAAATACAAAAGGCACATGGCCGACTTAAGTACAAGATAACTGACTCTTCTTACTGTCTATGTTTGAACCATTCATGTGACACTAGTTATAGATTCCGATGCTTCACTTCAGGCTTACTGTATCCCTCTGACCTTCTTATTGACGATGAAACACAGAAATTGCATCGGAATTAAATACAAAAGGCACAATGCCTACTTAAGTACAAGAAAACTGACTCTTCTTGCTGTCTATGTTCTGAACCATTCCTGTGGCACTAGTTATAGATTCCGGTGCTTCACTTCAGGTTTACTGTATCCCTCTGACCTCCTTATTGACGATGAAACACAGAAATTACATCGGAATTAATTACAAAAGGCACAATGCCGACTTCAGTACAAGAAAACTGACTCTTCTTACTGACTATGTTTGAACCATTCATGTGACACTAGTTATCGATTCCGATGCTTTACTCCGGTTTGCTGTATCCCTCTGACCTTCTTATTGACGATGAAACACAGAAATTGCTTCGGAATTAAATACAAAAGGCACAATGCCGACTTAAGTACAAGAAAACTGACTCTTCTTACTGTCTATGTTTTGAACCATTCCTGTGACACTACTTATAGACTCCGATGCTTCACTTGAGGTATACTGTATCCCTCTGACCTTCTTTTTGACGATGAAACATAGAAATTGCATCGGAATGAAATAGAAAAGGAACAATGCCGACTTAGGTACAAGAAAACTGACTCTTCTTACTGTCAATGTTTGAACCATTCCTGTGACGCTAGGTATAGAATCCGTTGCTTCACTTCAGGTTTCCTGTATCCCTCTGACCTTCTTATTGACGATGAAACGCAGAAATTGCTTCGGAATTAAATACAAAAGGCACAATGCCGACTTAAGTACAAGAAAACTGACTCTTCTTACTGTCTATGTTTTGAACCATTCCTTCGACACTAGTTATAGATTCCGATGCTTCACTTCAGGTTTACAGTATCCCTCTGACCTTCTAATTGACGATGAAACACAGAGATTACATCGGAATTAAATAGAAAAGGCACAATGCCGACTTCAGTACAAGAAAACTGACTCTTCTTACTGTCTTTGTTTTGAACCATTCCTGCGACACTAGTTATAAATTACGATGCTTCACTTCAGCATTACTGTATCCCTCTGACCTTCTTATTGACGATGAAACACAGTAATTGCATCGGAATTAAATACAAAAGGCACAATGCCGACTTAAGTACAAGATAACTGACTCCTCTTACTGTCTATGTTTGAACCATTCATGTGACACTAGTTATAGATTCCGATGCTTCACTTCAGGTTTACTGTATCCCTCTGACCTTCTTATTGACGATGAAACACAGAAATTGCATCGGAATTAAATACAAAAGGCTTGATGCCGACTTAAGTACAAGAAAACTGACTCTTCTTGCTGTCTATGATTTGAACCATTCCTGTGACACTAGTTATAGATTCCGGTGCTTCACTTCAGGTTTACTGTATCCCTCTGACCTCCTTATTGACGATGAAACACAGAAATTGCATCGGAATTAATTACAAAAGGCACAATGCCGACTTCAGTACAAGAAAACTGACTCTTCTTACTGACTATGTTTTGAACCATTCATGTGACACTAGTTATAGATTCCGATGCTTAACTCCAGGTTTACTGTATCCCTCTGACCTTCTTATTGACGATGAAACACAGAAATTGCTTCGGAATTAAATACAAAAGGCACAATGCCGACTTAAGTGCAAGAAAACTGACTCTTCTTACTGTCTATGTTTTGAACCATTTCTGTGACCCTAGTTAGAGATTCCGATGCTTCACTTGAGGTATACTGTATCCCTCTGACCTTCTTTTTGACGATGAAACATAGAAATTGCATCGGAATGAAATAGAAAAGGAACAATGCCGACTTAGGTACAAGAAAACTGACTCTTCTTACTGTCAATGCTTTGAACCATTCCTGTGACGCTAGTTATAGAATCCGTTGCTTCACTTCAGGTTTACTGTATCCCTCTGACCTTCTTATTGACGATGAAACACAGAAATTTTATCGGAATTAAATACAAAAGGCACAATGCCGACTTAAGTACAAGAAAACTGACTCTTCTTACTGTCTATGTTTTGAACCATTCCTTCGACACTTGTTATAGATTCCGATGCTTCACTTCAGGTTTACAGTATCGCTCTGAAATTCTAATTGACGATGAAACACAGAGGTTACATCGGAACTAAATAGAAAAGGCACAATGCCGACTTCAACACAAGAAAACTGACTATTCTTACTGTCTTTGTTTTGAACCATTCCTGCGACACTAGTTATAAATTACGATGCTTCACTTCAGCATTACTGTATCCCTCTGACCTTCTTATTGACGATGAAACACAGAAATTGCATCGGAATTAAATACAAAAGGCACAATGCCGACTTAAGTACAAGATAACTGACTCTTCTTACTGTCTATGTTTCAACCATTCATGTGACTCTAGTTATAGATTCCGATGCTTCACTTCAGGTTTACTGTATCCCTCTGACCTTCTTATTGACGATGAAACACAGAATTTGCATCGGAATTAAATACAAAAGGCACAATGCCGACTTAAGTACAAGAAAACTGACTCTTCTTGCTGTCTATGTTTTGAACCACTCCTGTGACACTAGTTATAGATTCCGGTGCTTCACTTCAGGTTTACTGTATCCCTCTGACCTCCTTATTGACGATGAAACACAGAAATTGCATCGGAATTAATTACAAAAGGCGCAATGCCGACTTCAGTACAAGAATACTGACTCTTCTTACTGACTATGTTTTGAACCATTCATGTGACACTAGTTATAGATTCCGATGCTTTACTCCAGGTTTACTGTATCCCTCTGACCTTCTTATTGACGATGAAACACAGAAATTGCTTCGGAATTAAATACAAAAGGCGCAATGCCGACTTAAGTACAAGAAAACTGACTCTTCTTACTGTCTATGTTTTGAACCATTCCTGTGACACTACTTATAGATTCCGATGCTTCACTTGAGGTATACTGTATCCCTCTGACCTTCTTTTTAACGATGAAACATAGAAATTGCATCGGAATGAAATAGAAGAGGAACAATGCCGACTTAGGTACAAGAAAACTGACTCTTCTTACTGTCAATGCTTTGAACCATTCCTGTGACGCTAGTTATAGAATCCGTTGCTACACTTCAGGTTTACTGTATCCCTCTGACCATTCTTATTGACGATGAAACACAGAAATTTCATCGGAATTAAATACAAAAGGCACAATGCCGACTTAAGTACAAGAAAAGTGACTCTTCTTACTGTCTATGTTTTGAACCATTCCTTCGACACTAGTTATAGGTTCCGATGCTTCACTTCAGGTTTACTGTATCCCTCTGACCTCTTTATTGAAGATGAAACACAGATATTGCATCGGAATTGAATACAAAAGGCACAATGCCGACTTAAGTACAAGAAAACTGACTCTTCTTACTGTCTATGTTTTGAACCATTCCTGTGACACTAGATATAGATTCCGATGCCTCACTTCAGGTTCAAATGGCTCTAAAAACTATGGGACTCAACTGCTGTGGTAATCAGTCCCCTAGAACTTAGAACTACTTAAACCTAACTTACCTGAGGACATCACACACATCCATGCCCGAGGCAGGATCCGAGCCAGCGACCGTAGCGGTCGCACGGTTCCGGACTGCGCTCCTAGAACCACGAGAGCTTCACTTCAGGTTTACTATATCCCTCTGACCTTCTTATTGACGATGAAACGCAGAAATCGCTTCGGAATTAAATACAAAAAGCACAATGCCGACTTAAGTACAAGAAAAAAGATTCTTCTTACTGACTATGTTTTGAACCATTCATGTGACACTAGTTATAGATTCCGATGCTTTACTCCAGGTTTACTGTATCCCTCTGACCTTCTTATTGACGATGAAACACAGAGATTACATCGGAATTAAATAGAAAAGGCACAATGCCGACTTCAGTACAAGAAAACTGACTCTTCTTACTGTCTTTGTTTTGAACCATTCCTGCGACACTAGTTATAAATTACGATGCTTCACTTCAGCATTACTGTATCCCTCTGACCTTCTTATTGACGATGAAACACAGTAATTGCATCGGAATTAAATACAAAAGGCACAATGCCGACTTAAGTACAAGAAAACTGACTCTTCTTACTGTCTATGTTTTGAACCATTCCTGTGACACTACTTATAGACTCCGATGCTTCACTTGAGGTATACTGTATCCCTCTGACCTTCTTTTTGACGATGAAACATAGAAATTGCATCGGAATGAAATAGAAAAGGAACAATGCCGACTTAGGTACAAGAAAACTGACTCTTCTTACTGTCAATGTTTGAACCATTCCTGTGACGCTAGGTATAGAATCCGTTGCTTCACTTCAGGTTTCCTGTATCCCTCTGACCTTCTTATTGACGATGAAACGCAGAAATTGCTTCGGAATTAAATACAAAAGGCACAATGCCGACTTAAGTACAAGAAAACTGACTCTTCTTACTGTCTATGTTTTGAACCATTCCTTCGACACTAGTTATAGATTCCGATGCTTCACTTCAGGTTTACAGTATCCCTCTGACCTTCTAATTGACGATGAAACACAGAGATTACATCGGAATTAAATAGAAAAGGCACAATGCCGACCTCAGTACAAGAAAACTGACTCTTCTTACTGTCTTTGTTTTGAACCATTCCTGCGACACTAGTTATAAATTACGATGCTTCACTTCAGCATTACTGTATCCCTCTGACCTTCTTATTGACGATGAAACACAGTAATTGCATCGGAATTAAATACAAAAGGCACAATGCCGACTTAAGTACAAGATAACTGACTCCTCTTACTGTCTATGTTTGAACCATTCATGTGACACTAGTTATAGATTCCGTTGCTTCACTTCAGGTTTACTGTATCCCTCTGACCTTCTTATTGACGATGAAACACAGAAATTGCATCGGAATTAAATACAAAAGGCTTGATTCCGACTTAAGTACAAGAAAACTGACTCTTCTTGCTGTCTATGTTTTGAACCATTCCTGTGACACTAGTTATAGATTCCGGTGCTTCACTTCAGGTTTACTGTATCCCTCTGACCTCCTTATTGACGATGAAACACAGAAATTGCATCGGAATTAATTACAAAAGGCACAATGCCGACTTCAGTACAAGAAAACTGACTCTTCTTACTGACTATGTTTTGAACCATTCATGTGACACTAGTTATAGATTCCGATGCTTAACTCCAGGTTTACTGTATCCCTCTGACCTTCTTATTGACGATGAAACACAGAAATTGCTTCGGAATTAAATACAAAAGGCACAATGCCGACTTAAGTACAAGAAAACTGACTCTTCTTACTGTCTATGTTTTGAACCATTTCTGTGACCCTAGTTAGAGATTCCGATGCTTCACTTGAGGTATACTGTATCCCTCTGACCTTCTTTTTGACGATGAAACATAGAAATTGCATCGGAATGAAATAGAAAAGGAACAATGCCGACTTAGGTACAAGAAAACTGACTCTTCTTACTGTCAATGCTTTGAACCATTCCTGTGACGCTAGTTATAGAATCCGTTGCTTCACTTCAGGTTTACTGTATCCCTCTGACCTTCTTATTGACGATGAAACACAGAAATTTTATCGGAATTAAATACAAAAGGCACAATGCCGACTTAAGTACAAGAAAACTGACTCTTCTTACTGTCTATGTTTTGAACCATTCCTTCGACACTTGTTATAGATTCCGATGCTTCACTTCAGGTTTACAGTATCGCTCTGAAATTCTAATTGACGATGAAACACAGAGATTACATCGGAACTAAATAGAAAAGGCACAATGCCGACTTCAGTACAAGAAAACTGACTATTCTTACTGTCTTTGTTTTGAACCATTCCTGCGACACTAGTTATAAATTACGATGCTTCACTTCAGCATTACTGTATCCCTCTGACCTTCTTATTGACGATGAAACACAGAAATTGCATCGGAATTAAATACAAAAGGCACAATGCCGACTTAAGTACAAGATAACTGACTCTTCTTACTGTCTATGTTTCAACCATTCATGTGACTCTAGTTATAGATTCCGATGCTTCACTTCAGGTTTACTGTATCCCTCTGACCTTCTTATTGACGATGAAACACAGAATTTGCATCGGAATTAAATACAAAAGGCACAATGCCGACTTAAGTACAAGAAAACTGACTCTTCTTGCTGTCTATGTTTTGAACCACTCCTGTGACACTAGTTATAGATTCCGGTGCATCACTTCAGGTTTACTGTATCCCTCTGACCTCCTTATTGACGATGAAACACAGAAATTGCATCGGAATTAATTACAAAAGGCGCAATGCCGACTTCAGTACAAGAATACTGACTCTTCTTACTGACTATGTTTTGAACCATTCATGTGACACTAGTTATAGATTCCGATGCTTTACTCCAGGTTTACTGTATCCCTCTGACCTTCTTATTGACGATGAAACACAGAAATTGCTTCGGAATTAAATACAAAAGGCGCAATGCCGACTTAAGTACAAGAAAACTGACTCTTCTTACTGTCTATGTTTTGAACCATTCCTGTGACACTACTTATAGATTCCGATGCTTCACTTGAGGTATACTGTATCCCTCTGACCTTCTTTTTAACGATGAAACATAGAAATTGCATCGGAATGAAATAGAAGAGGAACAATGCCGACTTAGGTACAAGAAAACTGACTCTTCTTACTGTCAATGCTTTGAACCATTCCTGTGACGCTAGTTATAGAATCCGTTGCTACACTTCAGGTTTACTGTATCCCTCTGACCATTCTTATTGACGATGAAACACAGAAATTTCATCGGAATTAAATACAAAAGGCACAATGCCGACTTAAGTACAAGAAAACTGACTCTTCTTACTGTCTATGTTTTGAACCATTCCTTCGACACTAGTTATAGGTTCCGATGCTTCACTTCAGGTTTACTGTATCCCTCTGACCTTTTTATTGAAGATGAAACACAGATATTGCATCGGAATTGAATACAAAAGGCACAATGCCGACTTAAGTACAAGAAAACTGACTCTTCTTACTGTCTATGTTTTGAACCATTCCTGTGACACTAGATATAGATTCCGATGCCTCACTTCAGGTTCAAATGGCTCTAAAAACTATGGGACTCAACTGCTGTGGTAATCAGTCCCCTAGAACTTAGAACTACTTAAACCTAACTTACCTGAGGACATCACACACGTCCATGCCCGAGGCAGGATCCGAGCCAGCGACCGTAGCGGTCGCACGGTTCCGGACTGCGCTCCTAGAACCACGAGAGCTTCACTTCAGGTTTACTATATCCCTCTGACCTTCTTATTGACGATGAAACGCAGAAATCGCTTCGGAATTAAATACAAAAAGCACAATGCCGACTTAAGTACAAGAAAAAAGATTCTTCTTACTGACTATGTTTTGAACCATTCATGTGACACTAGTTATAGATTCCGATGCTTTACTCCAGGTTTACTGTATCCCTCTGACCCTCTTATTGACGATGAAACACAGAAATTGCTTCGGAATTAAATACAAAAGGCACAATGCCGACTTAAGTACAAGAAAACTGACTCTTCTTACTGTCTATGTTTTGAACCATTCCTGTGACACTACTTATAGATTCCGATGCTTCACTTGAGGTATACTGTATCCCTCTGACCTTCTTTTTAACGATGAAACATAGAAATTGCATCGGAATGAAATAGAAGAGGAACAATGCCGACTTAGGTACAAGAAAACTGACTCTTCTTACTGTCAATGCTTTGAACCATTCCTGTGACGCTAGTTATAGAATCCGTTGCTACACTTCAGGTTTACTGTATCCCTCTGACCATTCTTATTGACGATGAAACACAGAAATTTCATCGGAATTAAATACAAAAGGCACAATGCCGACTTAAGTACAAGAAAACTGACTCTTCTTACTGTCTATGTTTTGAACCATTCCTTCGACACTAGTTATAGGTTCCGATGCTTCACTTCAGGTTTACTGTATCCCTCTGACCTTTTTATTGAAGATGAAACACAGATATTGCATCGGAATTGAATACAAAAGGCACAATGCCGACTTAAGTACAAGAAAACTGACTCTTCTTACTGTCTATGTTTTGAACCATTCCTGTGACACTAGATATAGATTCCGATGCCTCACTTCAGGTTCAAATGGCTCTAAAAACTATGGGACTCAACTGCTGTGGTAATCAGTCCCCTAGAACTTAGAACTACTTAAACCTAACTTACCTGAGGACATCACACACGTCCATGCCCGAGGCAGGATCCGAGCCAGCGACCGTAGCGGTCGCACGGTTCCGGACTGCGCTCCTAGAACCACGAGAGCTTCACTTCAGGTTTACTATATCCCTCTGACCTTCTTATTGACGATGAAACGCAGAAATCGCTTCGGAATTAAATACAAAAAGCACAATGCCGACTTAAGTACAAGAAAAAAGATTCTTCTTACTGACTATGTTTTGAACCATTCATGTGACACTAGTTATAGATTCCGATGCTTTACTCCAGGTTTACTGTATCCCTCTGACCCTCTTATTGACGATGAAACACAGAAATTGCTTCGGAATTAAATACAAAAGGCACAATGCCGACTTAAGTACAAGAAAACTGACTCTTCTTACTGTCTATGTTTTGAACCATTCCTGTGACACTACTTATAGATTCCGGTGCTTCACTTGAAGTATACTGTATCCCTCTGACCTTCTTATTGACGATGAAACATAGAAATTGCATCGGAATGAAATAGAAAAGGAAAAATGCCGACTTAGGTACAAGAAAACTGACTCTTCTTACTGTCAATGCTTTGAACCATTCCTGTGACTCTAGTTATAGATTCCGTTGCTTCACGTCAGGATTACTGTATCCCTCTGACCTTCTTATTGACGATGAAACACAGAAATTTCATCGGAATTAAATACAAAAGGCACAATGCCGACTTAAGTACAAGACAACTGACTCTTCTTACTGTCTATGTTTTGAACCATTCCTTCGATACTAGTTATAGATTCCGATGCTTCACTTCAGGTTTACTGTATCCCTCCGACCTTCTTATTGACGATAATACACAGAAATTGCATCGGAATTAAATACAAAAGGCACAATGCCGACTTAAGTACAAGAAAACTGACTCTTCCTACTGTCTATGTTTGAACCATTCCTGTGACACTAGTTATTGATTCCGATGCTTCAATTCAGGTTTACTGTATCCCTCTGACCTTCTTGTTGACGATGAAACACAGAAATTGCACAGGAAGTAAATACAAGAGGCTCAATGCCGACCTAAGTACTAGAAAACTGACTATTCTTCCTGTCTATGTTTTGAACCATTCCTGTGACACTAGTTATAGATTCCGATGCTTCACTTTAGGTTTACCGTATCCCTCTAACCTTCTTATTGACGATGAAACACAGAAATTGCATCGGAGTTAAATACAAAAGGCTCAACGCCGACTTAAGTACAGGAGAACTGACTCTTCTTTTAGTCTATGTTTGAACTATTCCTGTGACACTAGTTATAGATTCCGATGCTTCACTTCAGGTTTACTTTATCCTTCTGACCTTCATATTGACAATGAAACACAGATATTGCATTGGAATTAAATACAAAAGGCACATGGCTGACTTAAGTACAAGATAACTGACTCTTCTTACTGTCTATGTTTGAACCATTCATGTGACACTAGTTATAGATTCCGATGCTTCACTTCAGGTTTACTGTATCCCTCTGACCTTCTTATTGACGATGAAACACAGAAATTGCATCGGAATTAAATACAAAAGGCACAATGCCGACTTAAGTACAAGAAAACTGACTCTTCTTGCTGTCTATGTTCTGAACCATTCCTGTGGCACTAGTTATAGATTCCGGTGCTTCACTTCAGGTTTACTGTATCCCTCTGACCTCCTTATTGACGATGAAACACAGAAATTACATCGGAATTAATTACAAAAGGCACAATGCCGACTTCAGTACAAGAAAACTGACTCTTCTTACTGACTATGTTTGAACCATTCATGTGACACTAGTTATCGATTCCGATGCTTTACTCCGGTTTGCTGTATCCCTCTGACCTTCTTATTGACGATGAAACACAGAAATTGCTTCGGAATTAAATACAAAAGGCACAATGCCGACTTAAGTACAAGAAAACTGACTCTTCTTACTGTCTATGTTTTGAACCATTTCTGTGACCCTAGTTAGAGATTCCGATGCTTCACTTGAGGTATACTGTATCCCTCTGACCTTCTTTTTGACGATGAAACATAGAAATTGCATCGGAATGAAATAGAAAAGGAACAATGCCGACTTAGGTACAAGAAAACTGACTCTTCTTACTGTCAATGCTTTGAACCATTCCTGTGACGCTAGTTATAAAATCCGTTGCTTCACTTCAGGTTTACTGTATCCCTCTGACCTTCTTATTGACGATGAAACACAGAAATTTTATCGGAATTAAATACAAAAGGCACAATGCCGACTTAAGTACAAGAAAACTGACTCTTCTTACTGTCTATGTTTTGAACCATTCCTTCGACACTTGTTATAGATTCCGATGCTTCACTTCAGGTTTACAGTATCGCTCTGAAATTCTAATTGACGATGAAACACAGAGATTACATCGGAACTAAATAGAAAAGGCACAATGCCGACTTCAGTACAAGAAAACTGACTATTCGTACTGTCTTTGTTTTGAACCATTCCTGCGACACTAGTTATAAATTACGATGCTTCACTTCAGCATTACTGTATCCCTCTGACCTTCTTATTGACGATGAAACACAGAAATTGCATCGGAATTAAATACAAAAAGCACAATGCCGACTTAAGTACAAGAAAAAAGATTCTTCTTACTGACTATGTTTTGAACCATTCATGTGACACTAGTTATAGATTCCGATGCTTTACTCCAGGTTTACTGTATCCCTCTGACCTTCTTATTGACGATGAAACACAGAGATTACTTCGGAATTAAATAGAAAAGGCACAATGCCGACTTCAGTACAAGAAAACTGACTCTTCTTACTGTCTTTGTTTTGAACCATTCCTGCGACACTAGTTATAAATTACGATGCTTCACTTCAGCATTACTGTATCCCTCTGACCTTCTTATTGACGATGAAACACAGTAATTGCATCGGAATTAAATACAAAAGGCACAATGCCGACTTAAGTACAAGAAAACTGACTCTTCTTACTGTCTATGTTTTGAACCATTCCTGTGACACTACTTATAGACTCCGATGCTTCACTTGAGGTATACTGTATCCCTCTGACCTTCTTTTTGACGATGAAACATAGAAATTGCATCGGAATGAAATAGAAAGGGAACAATGCCGACTTAGGTACAAGAAAACTGACTCTTCTTACTGTCAATGTTTGAACCATTCCTGTGACGCTAGGTATAGAATCCGTTGCTTCACTTCAGGTTTCCTGTATCCCTCTGACCTTCTTATTGACGATGAAACGCAGAAATTGCTTCGGAATTAAATACAAAAGGCACAATGCCGACTTAAGTACAAGAAAACTGACTCTTCTTACTGTCTATGTTTTGAACCATTCCTTCGACACTAGTTATAGATTCCGATGCTTCACTTCAGGTTTACAGTATCCCTCTGACCTTCTAATTGACGATGAAACACAGAGATTACATCGGAATTAAATAGAAAAGGCACAATGCCGACTTCAGTACAAGAAAACTGACTCTTCTTACTGTCTTTGTTTTGAACCATTCCTGCGACACTAGTTATAAATTACGATGCTTCACTTCAGCATTACTGTATCCCTCTGACCTTCTTATTGACGATGAAACACAGTAATTGCATCGGAATTAAATACAAAAGGCACAATGCCGACTTATGTACAAGATAACTGACTCCTCTTACTGTCTATGTTTGAACCATTCATGTGACACTAGTTATAGATTCCGATGCTTCACTTCAGGTTTACTGTATCCCTCTGACCTTCTTATTGACGATGAAACACAGAAATTGCATCGGAATTAAATACAAAAGGCTTGATGCCGACTTAAGTACAAGAAAACTGACTCTTCTTGCTGTCTATGTTTTGAACCATTCCTGTGACACTAGTTATAGATTCCGGTGCTTCACTTCAGGTTTACTGTATCCCTCTGACCTCCTTATTGACGATGAAACACAGAAATTGCATCGGAATTAATTACAAAAGGCACAATGCCGACTTCAGTACAAGAAAACTGACTCTTCTTACTGACTATGTTTTGAACCATTCATGTGACACTAGTTATAGATTCCGATGCTTAACTCCAGGTTTACTGTATCCCTCTGACCTTCTTATTGACGATGAAACACAGAAATTGCTTCGGAATTAAATACAAAAGGCACAATGCCGACTTAAGTACAAGAAAACTGACTCTTCTTACTGTCTATGTTTTGAACCATTTCTGTGACCCTAGTTAGAGATTCCGATGCTTCACTTGAGGTATACTGTATCCCTCTGACCTTCTTTTTGACGATGAAACATAGAAATTGCATCGGAATGAAATAGAAAAGGAACAATGCCGACTTAGGTACAAGAAAACTGACTCTTCTTACTGTCAATGCTTTGAACCATTCCTGTGACGCTAGTTATAGAATCCGTTGCTTCACTTCAGGTTTACTGTATCCCTCTGACCTTCTTATTGACGATGAAACACAGAAATTTTATCGGAATTAAATACAAAAGGCACAATGCCGACTTAAGTACAAGAAAACTGACTCTTCTTACTGTCTATGTTTTGAACCATTCCTTCGACACTTGTTATAGATTCCGATGCTTCACTTCAGGTTTACAGTATCGCTCTGAAATTCTAATTGACGATGAAACACAGAGATTACATCGGAACTAAATAGAAAAGGCACAATGCCGACTTCAGTACAAGAAAACTGACTATTCTTACTGTCTTTGTTTTGAACCATTCCTGCGACACTAGTTATAAATTACGATGCTTCACTTCAGCATTACTGTATCCCTCTGACCTTCTTATTGACGATGAAACACAGAAATTGCATCGGAATTAAATACAAAAGGCACAATGCCGACTTAAGTACAAGATAACTGACTCTTCTTACTGCCTATGTTTCAACCATTCATGTGACTCTAGTTATAGATTCCGATGCTTCACTTCAGGTTTACTGTATCCCTCTGACCTTCTTATTGACGATGAAACACAGAATTTGCATCGGAATTAAATACAAAAGGCACAATGCCGACTTAAGTACAAGAAAACTGACTCTTCTTGCTGTCTATGTTTTGAACCACTCCTGTGACACTAGTTATAGATTCCGGTGCTTCACTTCAGGTTTACTGTATCCCTCTGACCTCCTTATTGACGATGAAACACAGAAATTGCATCGGAATTAATTACAAAAGGCGCAATGCCGACTTCAGTACAAGAATACTGACTCTTCTTACTGACTATGTTTTGAACCATTCATGTGACACTAGTTATAGATTCCGATGCTTTACTCCAGGTTTACTGTATCCCTCTGACCTTCTTATTGACGATGAAACACAGAAATTGCTTCGGAATTAAATACAAAAGGCGCAATGCCGACTTAAGTACAAGAAAACTGACTCTTCTTACTGTCTATGTTTTGAACCATTCCTGTGACACTACTTATAGATTCCGATGCTTCACTTGAGGTATACTGTATCCCTCTGACCTTCTTTTTAACGATGAAACATAGAAATTGCATCGGAATGAAATAGAAGAGGAACAATGCCGACTTAGGTACAAGAAAACTGACTCTTCTTACTGTCAATGCTTTGAACCATTCATGTGACGCTAGTTATAGAATCCGTTGCTACACTTCAGGTTTACTGTATCCCTCTGACCATTCTTATTGACGATGAAACACAGAAATTTCATCGGAATTAAATACAAAAGGCACAATGCCGACTTAAGTACAAGAAAACTGACTCTTCTTACTGTCTATGTTTTGAACCATTCCTTCGACACTAGTTATAGGTTCCGATGCTTCACTTCAGGTTTACTGTATCCCTCTGACCTTTTTATTGAAGATGAAACACAGATATTGCATCGGAATTGAATACAAAAGGCACAATGCCGACTTAAGTACAAGAAAACTGACTCTTCTTACTGTCTATGTTTTGAACCATTCCTGTGACACTAGATATAGATTCCGATGCCTCACTTCAGGTTCAAATGGCTCTAAAAACTATGGGACTCAACTGCTGTGGTAATCAGTCCCCTAGAACTTAGAACTACTTAAACCTAACTTACCTGAGGACATCACACACATCCATGCCCGAGGCAGGATCCGAGCCAGCGACCGTAGCGGTCGCACGGTTCCGGACTGCGCTCCTAGAACCACGAGAGCTTCACTTCAGGTTTACTATATCCCTCTGACCTTCTTATTGACGATGAAACGCAGAAATCGCTTCGGAATTAAATACAAAAAGCACAATGCCGACTTAAGTACAAGAAAAAAGATTCTTCTTACTGACTATGTTTTGAACCATTCATGTGACACTAGTTATAGATTCCGATGCTTTACTCCAGGTTTACTGTATCCCTCTGACCTTCTTATTGACGATGAAACACAGAAATTGCTTCGGAATTAAATACAAAAGGCACAATGCCGACTTAAGTACAAGAAAACTGACTCTTCTTACTGTCTATGTTTTGAACCATTCCTGTGACACTACTTATAGATTCCGATGCTTCACTTGAAGGATACTGTATCCCTCTGACCTTCTTATTGACGATGAAACATAGTAATTGCATCGGAATGAAATAGAAAAAGAAAAATGCCGACTTAGGTACAAGAAAACTGACTCTTCTTACTGTCAATGCTTTGAACCATTCCTGTGACACTAGTTATAGATTCCGTTGCTTCACGTCAGGATTACTGTATCCCTCTGACCTTCTTATTGACGATGAAACACAGAAATTTCATCGGAATTAAATACAAAAGGCACAATGCCGACTTAAGTACAAGACAACTGACTCTTCTTACTGTCTATGTTTTGAACCATTCCTTCGATACTAGTTATAGATTCCGATGCTTCACTTCAGGTTTACTGTATCCCTCCGACCTTCTTATTGACGATAATACACAGAAATTGCATCGGAATTAAATACAAAAGGCACAATGCCGACTTAAGTACAAGAAAACTGACTCTTCCTACTGTCTATGTTTGAACCATTCCTGTGACACTAGTTATTGATTCCGATGCTTCAATTCAGGTTTACTGTATCCCTCTGACCTTCTTGTTGACGATGAAACACAGAAATTGCACAGGAAGTAAATACAAGAGGCTCAATGCCGACCTAAGTACTAGAAAACTGACTATTCTTCCTGTCTATGTTTTGAACCATTCCTGTGACACTAGTTATAGATTCCGATGCTTCACTTTAGGTTTACCGTATCCCTCTAACCTTCTTATTGACGATGAAACACAGAAATTGCATCGGAGTTAAATACAAAAGGCTCAACGCCGACTTAAGTACAGGAGAACTGACTCTTCTTTTAGTCTATGTTTGAACTATTCCTGTGACACTAGTTATAGATTCCGATGCTTCACTTCAGGTTTACTTTATCCTTCTGACCTTCATATTGACAATGAAACACAGATATTGCATTGGAATTAAATACAAAAGGCACATGGCCGACTTAAGTACAAGATAACTGACTCTTCTTACTGTCTGTGTTTGAACCATTCATGTGACACTAGTTATAGATTCCGATGCTTCACTTCAGGTTTACTGTATCCCTCTGACCTTCTTATTGACGATGAAACACAGAAATTGCATCGGAATTAAATACAAAAGGCACAATGCCGACTTAAGTACAAGAAAACTGACTCTTCTTGCTGTCTATGTTCTGAACCATTCCTGTGGCACTAGTTATAGATTCCGGTGCTTCACTTCAGGTTTACTGTATCCCTCTGACCTCCTTATTGACGATGAAACACAGAAATTACATCGGAATTAATTACAAAAGGCACAATGCCGACTTCAGTACAAGAAAACTGACTCTTCTTACTGACTATGTTTGAACCATTCATGTGACACTAGTTATCGATTCCGATGCTTTACTCCGGTTTGCTGTATCCCTCTGACCTTCTTATTGACGATGAAACACAGAAATTGCTTCGGAATTAAATACAAAAGGCACAATGCCGACTTAAGTACAAGAAAACTGACTCTTCTTACTGTCTATGTTTCAACCATTCATGTGACTCTAGTTATAGATTCCGATGCTTCACTTCAGGTTTTTCTGTATCCCTCTGACCTTCTTATTGACGATGAAACACAGAATTTGCATCGGAATTAAATACAAAAGGCACAATGCCGACTTAAGTACAAGAAAACTGACTCTTCTTGCTGTCTATGTTTTGAACCACTCCTGTGACACTAGTTATAGATTCCGGTGCTTCACTTCAGGTTTACTGTATCCCTCTGACCTCCTTATTGACGATGAAACACAGAAATTGCATCGGAATTAATTACAAAAGGCGCAATGCCGACTTCAGTACAAGAATACTGACTCTTCTTACTGACTATGTTTTGAACCATTCATGTGACACTAGTTATAGATTCCGATGCTTTACTCCAGGTTTACTGTATCCCTCTGACCTTCTTATTGACGATGAAACACAGAAATTGCTTCGGAATTAAATACAAAAGGCGCAATGCCGACTTAAGTACAAGAAAACTGACTCTTCTTACTGTCTATGTTTTGAACCATTCCTGTGACACTACTTATAGATTCCGATGCTTCACTTGAGGTATACTGTATCCCTCTGACCTTCTTTTTAACGATGAAACATAGAAATTGCATCGGAATGAAATAGAAGAGGAACAATGCCGACTTAGGTACAAGAAAACTGACTCTTCTTACTGTCAATGCTTTGAACCATTCCTGTGACGCTAGTTATAGAATCCGTTGCTACACTTCAGGTTTACTGTATCCCTCTGACCATTCTTATTGACGATGAAACACAGAAATTTCATCGGAATTAAATACAAAAGGCACAATGCCGACTTAAGTACAAGAAAACTGACTCTTCTTACTGTCTATGTTTTGAACCATTCCTTCGACACTAGTTATAGGTTCCGATGCTTCACTTCAGGTTTACTGTATCCCTCTGACCTTTTTATTGAAGATGAAACACAGATATTGCATCGGAATTGAATACAAAAGGCACAATGCCGACTTAAGTACAAGAAAACTGACTCTTCTTACTGTCTATGTTTTGAACCATTCCTGTGACACTAGATATAGATTCCGATGCCTCACTTCAGGTTCAAATGGCTCTAAAAACTATGGGACTCAACTGCTGTGGTAATCAGTCCCCTAGAACTTAGAACTACTTAAACCTAACTTACCTGAGGACATCACACACATCCATGCCCGAGGCAGGATCCGAGCCAGCGACCGTAGCGGTCGCACGGTTCCGGACTGCGCTCCTAGAACCACGAGAGCTTCACTTCAGGTTTACTATATCCCTCTGACCTTCTTATTGACGATGAAACGCAGAAATCGCTTCGGAATTAAATACAAAAAGCACAATGCCGACTTAAGTACAAGAAAAAAGATTCTTCTTACTGACTATGTTTTGAACCATTCATGTGACACTAGTTATAGATTCCGATGCTTTACTCCAGGTTTACTGTATCCCTCTGACCTTCTTATTGACGATGAAACACAGAAATTGCTTCGGAATTAAATACAAAAGGCACAATGCCGACTTAAGTACAAGAAAACTGACTCTTCTTACTGTCTATGTTTTGAACCATTCCTGTGCCACTACTTATAGATTCCGATGCTTCACTTGAAGTATACTGTATCCCTCTGACCTTCTTATTGACGATGAAACATAGTAATTGCATCGGAATGAAATAGAAAAGGAAAAATGCCGACTTAGGTACAAGAAAACTGACTCTTCTTACTGTCAATGCTTTGAACCATTCCTGTGACACTAGTTATAGATTCCGTTGCTTCACGTCAGGATTACTGTATCCCTCTGACCTTCTTATTGACGATGAAACACAGAAATTTCATCGGAATTAAATACAAAAGGCACAATGCCGACTTAAGTACAAGACAACTGACTCTTCTTACTGTCTATGTTTTGAACCATTCCTTCGATACTAGTTATAGATTCCGATGCTTCACTTCAGGTTTACTGTATCCCTCCGACCTTCTTATTGACGATAATACACAGAAATTGCATCGGAATTAAATACAAAAGGCACAATGCCGACTTAAGTACAAGAAAACTGACTCTTCCTACTGTCTATGTTTGAACCATTCCTGTGACACTAGTTATTGATTCCGATGCTTCAATTCAGGTTTACTGTATCCCTCTGACCTTCTTGTTGACGATGAAACACAGAAATTGCACAGGAAGTAAATACAAGAGGCTCAATGCCGACCTAAGTACTAGAAAACTGACTATTCTTCCTGTCTATGTTTTGAACCATTCCTGTGACACTAGTTATAGATTCCGATGCTTCACTTTAGGTTTACCGTATCCCTCTAACCTTCTTATTGACGATGAAACACAGAAATTGCATCGGAGTTAAATACAAAAGGCTCAACGCCGACTTAAGTACAGGAGAACTGACTCTACTTTTAGTCTATGTTTGAACTATTCCTGTGACACTAGTTATAGATTCCGATGCTTCACTTCAGGTTTACTTTATCCTTCTGACCTTCATATTGACAATGAAACACAGATATTGCATTGGAATTAAATACAAAAGGCACATGGCCGACTTAAGTACAAGATAACTGACTCTTCTTACTGTCTATGTTTGAACCATTCATGTGACACTAGTTATAGATTCCGATGCTTCACTTCAGGTTTACTGTATCCCTCTGACCTTCTTATTGACGATGAAACACAGAAATTGCATCGGAATTAAATACAAAAGGCACAATGCCGACTTAAGTACAAGAAAACTGACTCTTCTTGCTGTCTATGTTCTGAACCATTCCTGTGGCACTAGTTATAGATTCCGGTGCTTCACTTCAGGTTTACTGTATCCCTCTGACCTCCTTATTGACGATGAAACACAGAAATTACATCGGAATTAATTACAAAAGGCACAATGCCGACTTCAGTACAAGAAAACTGACTCTTCTTACTGACTATGTTTGAACCATTCATGTGACACTAGTTATCGATTCCGATGCTTTACTCCGGTTTGCTGTATCCCTCTGACCTTCTTATTGACGATGAAACACAGAAATTGCTTCGGAATTAAATACAAAAGGCACAATGCCGACTTAAGTACAAGAAAACTGACTCTTCTTACTGTCTATGTTTTGAACCATTCCTTCGACACTAGTTATAGATTCCGATGCTTCACTTCAGGTTTACAGTATCCCTCTGACCTTCTAAATGACGATGAAACACAGAGATTACATCGGAATTAAATAGAAAAGGCACAATGCCGACTTCAGTACAAGAAAACTGACTCTTCTTACTGTCTTTGTTTTGAACCATTCCTGCGACACTAGTTATAAATTACGATGCTTCACTTCAGCATTTCTGTATCCCTCTGACCTTCTTATTGACGATGAAACACAGAAATTGCATCGGAATTAAATACAAAAGGCACAATGCCGACTTAAGTACAAGATAACTGACTCTTCTTACTGTCTATGTTTGAACCATTCATGTGACACTAGTTATAGATTCCGATGCTACACTTCAGGTTTACTGTATCCCTCTGACCTTCTTATTGACGATGAAACACAGAAATTGCATCGGAATTAAATACAAAAGGCACAATGCCGACTTAAGTACAAGAAAACTGACTCTTCTTGCTGTCTATGTTTTGAACCATTCCTGTGACACTAGTTATAGATTCCGGTGCTTCACTTCAGGTTTACTGTATCCCTCTGACCTCCTTATTGACGATGAAACACAGAAATTGCATCGGAATTAATTACAAAAGGCACAATGCCGACTTCAGTACAAGAAAACTGACTTTTCTTACTGACTATGTTTTGAACCATTCATGTGACACTAGTTATAGATTCCGATGCTTAACTCCAGGTTTACTGTATCCCTCTGACCTTCTTATTGACGATGAAACACAGAAATTGCTTCGGAATTAAATACAAAAGGCACAATGCCGACTTAAGTACAAGAAAACTGACTCTTCTTACTGTCTATGTATTGAACCATTTCTGTGACACTAGTTATAGATTCCGATGCTTCACTTCAGGTTTACTGTATCCCTCTGACCTTTTTATTGAAGATGAAACACAGATATTGCATCGGAATTAAATACAAAAGGCACAATGCCGACTTAAGTACAAGAAAACTGACTCTTCTTACTGTCTATGTATTGAACCATTTCTGTGACCCTAGTTAGAGATTCCGATGCTTCACCTCAGGTTTACTGTATCCCTCTGACCTTCTTATTGACGATGAAACATAGAAATTGCATCGGAATGAAATAGAAAAGGAACAATGCCGACTTAGGTACAAGAAAACTGACTCTTCTTACTGTCTATGTTTTGAACCATTCCTGTGACACTAGTTATAGATTCCGATGTTTCACTTCAGGTTTACTGTATCCCTCTGACCTTTTTATTGAAGATGAAACACAGATATTGCATCGGAATTAAATACAAAAGGCACAATGCCGACTTAAGTACAAGAAAACTGACTCTTCTTACTGTCTATGTTTTGAACCATTCCTGTGACACTACTTATAGATTCCGATGCTTCACTTGACGTATACTGTATCCCTCTGACCTTCTTATTGACGATGAAACATAGAAATTGCATCGGAATGAAATAGAAAAGGAAAAATGCCGACTTAGGTACAAGAAAACTGACTCTTCTTACTGTCAATGCTTTGAACCATTCCTGTGACACTAGTTATAGATTCCGTTGCTTCACGTCAGGATTACTGTATCCCTCTGACCTCCTTATTGACGATGAAACACAGAAATTTCATCGGAATTAAATACAAAAGGCACAATGCCGACTTAAGTACAAGACAACTGACTCTTCTTACTGTCTATGTTTTGAACCATTCCTTCGACACTAGTTATAGATTCCGATGCTTCACTTCAGGTTTACTGTATCCCTCCGACCTTCTAATTGAAGATGAAACACAGAAATTACATCGGAATTAAATAGAAAAGGCACAATGCCGACTTCAGTACAAGAAAGCTGACTCTTCTTACTGTCTATGTTTTGATCCATTCCAGTGACACTAGTTATAGATTCCGATGCTTCACTTCAGGTATACTGTATCCCTCTGACCTTCTTAATGACGATGAAACATAGAAATTGCATCGGAATGAAATAGAAAAGGAACAATGCCGACTTAGGTACAAGAAAACTGACTCTTCTTACTGACTATATTTTGAACCATTTATGTGACACTAGTTATAGATTCCGATGCTTTACTCCAGGTTTACTGTATCCCTCTGACCTTCTTACTGACGAAGAAACACAGAAATTGCTTCAGAATTAAATACAAAAGGCACAATGCCGACTTAAGTACAAGAAAACTGACTCTTCTTACTGTCTATGTTTTGAACCATTCCTGTGACACCACTTACAGATTCCGATGCTTCACTTGAGGTATACTGTATCCCTCTGTCCTTCTTATTGACGATGAAACATAGAAATTGCATCGGAATGAAATAGAAAAGGAACAATGCCGACTTAGGTACAAGAAAACTGACTCATCTTACTGTCAATGCTTTGAACCATTCCTGTGACACTAGTTATAGATTCCGTTGCTTCATATCAGGATTACTGTATCCCTCTGACCTTCTTATTGACGATGAAACACAGAAATTTCATCGGAATTAAATACAAAAGGCACAATGCCGACTTAAGTACATGACAACTGACTCTTCCTACTGTCTATGTTTTGAACCATTCCTTCGACACTAGTTATAGATTCCGATGCTTCACTTCAGGTTTACTGTATCCCTCTGACCTTCTAATTGAAGATGAAACACAGAAATTACATCGGAATTAAATAGAAAAGGCACAATGCCGACTTCAGTACAAGAAAACTGACTCTTCTTACTGTCTATGTTTTGAACCATTCCTGTGACCCTAGTTATACACTCCTGGAAATTGAAATAAGAACACCGTGAATTCATTGTCCCAGGAAGGGGAAACTTTATTGACACGATCCTGGTGTCAGATACATCACATGATCACACTGACAGAACCACAGGCACATTGACACAGACAACAGAGCATGCACAATGTCGGCACTAGTACAGTGTATATCCACCTTTCGCAGCAATGCAGGCTGCTGTTCTCCCATGGAGACGATCGTAGAGATGCTGGATGTAGTCCTGTGGAACGGCTTGCCATGCCATTTCCACCTGGCGCCTCAGTTGGACCAGCCATCGTGTTGGACGTGCAGACCGCGTGAGACGACGCTTCATCCTGTCCCAAACATGCTCAATGGGGGACAGATCCGGCGATCTTGCTGGCCAGGGTAGTTGACTTACACCTTCTAGAGCACGTTGGGTGGCACGGGATACATGCGGACGTGCATTGTCCTGTTGGAACAGCAAGTTCCCTTGCCGGTCTAGGAATGGTAGAACGATGGGTTCGATGACGGTTGGATGTACCGTGCACTATTCAGTGTCCCCTCGACGATCACCAGTGGTGTACGGCCACTGTAGGAGATCGCTCCCCACACCATGATGCCGGGTGTTGGCCCTGTGTGCCTCGGTCGTATGCAGTCCTGATTGTGGCCCACACCTGCACGGCGCCAAACATGCATACGACCATCATTGGTACCAAGGCAGAAGCGACTCTCATCGCTGAAGACGACACGTCTCCATTCGTTCCTCCATTCACGCCTGTCGCGACACCACTGGAGGTGGGCTGCAAGATGTTCGGGCGTGAGCGGAAGACGGCCTAACGGTGTGCGGGACCGTAGCACAGCTTCATGGAGACGGTTGCGAATGGTCCTCGCCGATACCCCAGGAGCAACAGTGTCCCTAATTTGCTGGGAAGTGGCGGTGCGGTCCCCTACGGCACTGCGTAGGATCCTACGGTCTTGGCGTGCATCCGTGCGTCGCTGCGGTCCGGTCCCAGGTCGACGGGCACGTGCACCTTCCGCCGACCACTGGCGACAACATCAATGTACTGTGGAGACCTCACGCCCCACGTGTTGAGCAATTCGGCGGTACGTCCACCCGGCCTCCCGCATGCCCACTATACGCCCTCGCTCAAAGTCCGTCAACTGCACATACGGTTCACGTCCACGCCGTCGCGGCATGCTACCAGTGTTAAAGGCTGCGATGGAGCTCCGTATGCCACGGCAATCTGGCTGACACTGACGGCGGCGGTGCACAAATGCTGCGCAGCTAGCGCCATTCGACCTCCAACACCGCGGTTCCTGGTGTGTCCGCTGTGCCGTGCGTGTGATCATTGCTTGTACAGCCCTCTCGCAGTGTCCGGAGCAAGTATGGTGGGTCTGACACTCCGGTGTCAATGTGTTTTTTTTCCATTTCCAGGAGTGTAGATTCCGATGCTTCACCTCAGGTTTACTGTATCCCTCTGACCTTCTTATTGACGATGAAACACAGAAATTGCTTCGGAATTAAATACAAAAGGCACAATGACGACCTAAGTACAAGAAAACTCTTCCTACTGTCTACGTTTTGAACCATTCATGTGACACTAGTTATAGCTTCCGATGCTTCACTACAGGTTTACTGTATCCATCAGACCTTCTTATTGACGACGAAAAACAGGAATTGCATCGGAATTAAATACAAAAGGCACAATTCCGACTTAAGTACAGGAAAACTGACTCTTCTTACTGTCTATGATTGATCCATTCCTGTGACACTAGTTATAGATTCCGATGGTTCACTTCAGGTTTGCTGTATCCCTCTGACCTTCTTATTGACGATGAAACACAGAAAATGCATCGGAATTAAATACAAAAGGCACAATGCCGACTTAAGTACAAGAAAACTGACTGTTCTTTTGTCTATGTTTTGAACCATTCCTGTGACACTAGTTATAGATTCCGATGCTACACTTCTGGTTTACTGTATCCCTCTGACCTTCTTATTGACGATGAAACACAGGAATTTCTTCGGAATTAAATACAAAAGGCACAATGCCGACTAAAGTACAAGAAAACTGACTCTTCTTACTGTCTATGTTTTGAACCACTCCTTCGACACTAGTTATAGATTCCGATGCTTCACTTCAGGTTTACTGTATCCCTCTGACCTTCTAATTGACGATGAAACACAGAAATTACATCGGAATTAAATAGAAAAGGCACAAAGCCGACTTAAGTACAGGAAAACTGACTCTTGTTACTGTCTATGTTTTGAACCATTCCTGTGACACTAGTTATAGATTCCGATGCTTCACCTCAGGTTTACTGTATCCCTCTGACCTTCTTATTGACGATGAAACACAGAAATTGCAACGGAAAAAAATACAAAAGGCACAATGCCGAATTAAGTACAAGAAAACTGACTCTTCTTACTGTCTATGTTTTGAACCATTCCTGTGACACTAGTTATAGATTCCGATGCTTCACTTCAGGTTTACTGTATCCCTCTGACCTTCTTATTGACGATGAAACACAGAAATTGCATCGGAATTAAATACAAGAGGCACAATGCCGACTTAAGTACAAGAAAACTGACTCTTCTTACTGACTATGTTTTGAACCATTCATGTGACACTAGTTATAGATTCCGATGCTTTACTCCAGGTTTACTGTATCCCTCTGACCTTCTTATTGACGATGAAACACAGAAATTGCTTCGGAATTAAATACAAAAGGCACAATGCCGACTTAAGTACAAGAAAACTGATTCTTCTTACTGTCTATGTTTTGAACCATTTCTGTGACCCTAGTTAGAGATTCCGATGCTTCACCTCAGGTTTACTGTATCCCTCTGACCTTCTTATTGACGATGAAACATAGAAATTGCATCGGAATGAAATAGAAAAGGAACAATGCCGACTTAGGTACAAGAAAACTGACTCTTCTTACTGTCTATGTTTTGAACCATTCCTGTGACACTAGTTATAGATTCCGATGCTTCACCTCAGGTTTACTGTATCCCTCTGACGTTTTTATTGAAGATGAAACACAGATATTGCATCGGAATTAAATACAAAAGGCACAATGCCGACTTAAGTACAAGAAAACTGAATCTTCTTACTGTCTATGTTTTGAACCATTCCTGGGACACTAGATATAGGTTCCGATGCTTCACATCAGGTTCAAATGGCTCTGAGAGCTATGGGACTCAACTGCTGTGGTCATCAGTCCCCTAGAACTTAGAACTACTTAAACCTACCTTACCTGAGGACATCACACACATCCATGCCCGAGGCAGGATTCGAACCAGCGACTGTAGCGGTCGCACGGTTCCGGACTGCGCGCCTAGAACCATGAGAGCTTCACTTCAGGTTTACTATATCTCTCTGACCTTCTTATTGACGATGAAACGCAGAAATCGCTTCGGAATTAAATACAAAAAGGACAATGCCGACTTAAGTACAAGAAAAATGACTCTTCTTACTGACTATGTTTTGAACCATTCATGTGACACTAGTTATAGATTCCGATGCTTTACTCCAGGTTTACTGTATCCCTCTGACCTTCTTATTGACGATGAAACACAGAAATTGCTTCGGAATTAAATACAAAAGGCACAATGCCGACTTAAGTACAAGAAAACTGACTCTTCTTACTGTCTATGTTTTGAACCATTCCTGTGACACTACTTATAGATTCCGATGCTTCACTTGACGTATACTGTATCCCTCTGACCTTCTTATTGACGATGAAACATAGAAATTGCATCGGAATGAAATAGAAAAGGAAAAATGCCGACTTAGGTACAAGAAAACTGACTCTTCTTACTGTCAATGCTTTGAACCATTCCTGTGACACTAGTTATAGATTCCGTTGCTTCACGTCAGGATTACTGTATCCCTCTGACCTTCTTATTGACGATGAAACACAGAAATTTCATCGGAATTAAATACAAAAGGCACAATGCCGACTTAAGTACAAGACAACTGACTCTTCTTACTGACTATGTTATGAACCATTCCTTCGACACTAGTTATAGATTCCGATGCTTCACTTCAGGTTTACTGTATCCCTCCGACCTTCTAATTGAAGATGAAACACAGAAATTACATCGGAATTAAATAGAAAAGGCACAATGCCGACTTCACTACAAGAAAACTGACTCTTCTTACTGTCTATGTTTTGATCCATTCCTGTGACACTAGTTATAGATTCCGATGCTTCACTTCAGGTATACTGTATCCCTCTGACCTTCTTATTGACGATGAAACATAGAAATTGCATCGGAATGAAATAGAAAAGGAACAATGCCGACTTAGGTACAAGAAAACTGACTCTTCTTACTGACTATATTTTGAACCATTTATGTGACACTAGTTATAGATTCCGATGCTTTACTCCAGGTTTACTGTATCCCTCTGACCTTCTTACTGACGAAGAAACACAGAAATTGCTTCGGAATTAAATACAAAAGGCACAATGCCGACTTAAGTACAAGAAAACTGACTCTTCTTACTGTCTATGTTTTGAACCATTCCTGTGACACCACTTATAGATTCCGATGCTTCACTTGAGGTATACTGTATCCCTCTGTCCTTCTTACTGACGATGAAACATAGAAATTGCATCGGAATGAAATAGAAAAGGAACAATGCCGACTTAGGTACAAGAAAACTGACTCATCTTACTGTCAATGCTTTGAACCATTCCTGTGACATTAGTTATAGATTCCGTTGCTTCATGTCAGGATTACTGTATCCCTCTGACCTTCTTATTGACGATGAAACACAGAAATTGCATCGGAATTAAATACAAGAGGCACAATGCCGACTTAAGTACAAGAAAACTGACTCTTCTTACTGACTATGTTTTGAACCATTCATGTGACACTAGTTACAGATTTCGATGCTTTACTCCAGGTTTACTGTATCCCTCTGACCTTCTTATTGACGATGAAACACAGAAATTGCTTCGGAATTAAATACAAAAGGCACAATGCCGACTTAAGTACAAGAAAACAGACTCTTCTTACTGTCTATGTTTTGAGCCATTCCTGTGACACTACTTATAGATTCCGATGCTTCACTTGAGGTATACTGTATCCCTCTGACCTTCTTTTTGACGATGAAACATAGAAATTGCATCGGAATGAAATAGAAAAGGCACAATGCCGACTTAAGTACAAGAAAACTGACTCTTCTTACTGTCTATGTTTTGAACCATTTCTGTGACCCTAGTTATAGATTCCGATGCTTCACCTCAGGTTTACTGTATCCCTCTGACCTTCTTATTGACGTTGAAACATAGAAATTGCATCGGAATGAAATAGAAAAGGAACAATGCCGACTTAGGTACAAGAAAACTGACTCTTCTTACTGTCTGTGTTTTGAACCATTCCTGTGACACTAGTTATAGATTCCGATGCTTCACTTCATGTTTACTGTATCCCTCTGACCTTTTTATTGAAGATGAAACACAGATATTGCATCGGAATTAAATACAAAAGGCACAATGCCGACTTAAGTACGAGAAAACTGACTCTTCTTACTGTCTATGTTTTGAACCATTCCTGTGACACTAGATATAGGTTCCGATGCTTCACATCAGGTTCAAATGGCTCTGAGAACTATGGGACTCAACTGCTGTGGTCATCAGTCCCCTAGAACTTAGAACTACTTAAACCTAACTTACCTGAGGACATCACACATATCCATGCCCGAGGCAGGATTCGAACCAGCGACCGTAGCGGTCGCACGGTTCCGGACTGCGTGCCTAGAACCACGAGAGCTTCACTTCAGGTTTACTATATCCCTCTGACCTTCTTATTGACGATGAAACGCAGAAATCGCTTCGGAATTAAATACAAAAAGCACAATGCCGACTTAAGTACAAGAAAACTGACTCTTCTTACTGACTATGTTTTGAACCATTCATGTGACACTAGTTATAGATTCCGATGCTTTACTCCAGGTTTACTGTATCCCTCTGACCTTCTTATTGACGATGAAACACAGAAATTGCTTCGGAATTAAATACAAAAGGCACAATGCCGACTTAAGTACAAGAAAACTGACTCTTCTTACTGACTATATTTTGAACCATTTATTTGACACTAGTTATAGATTCCGATGCTTTACTCCAGGTTTACCGTATCCCTCTGACCTTCTTACTGACGATGAAACACAGAAATTTCCTCGGAATTAAATACAAAAGGCACAATGCCGACTTAAGTACAAGAAAACTGACTCTTCTTACTGTCTATGTTTTGAACCATTCCTGTGACACCACTTATAGATTCCGATGCTTCACTTGAGGTATACTGTATCCCTCTGTCCTTCTTGTTGACGATGAAACGTAGAAATTGCATCGGAATGAAATAGAAAAGGAACAATGCCGACTTAGGTACAAGAAAACTGACTCATCTTACTGTCAATGCTTTGAACCATTCCTGTGACACTAGTTATAGATTCCGTTGCTTCACGTCAGGATTACTGTATCCCTCTGACCTTCTTATTGACGATGAAACACAGAAATTTCATCGGAATTAAATACAAAAGGAACAATGCCGACTTAAGTACAAGAAAACTGACTCTTCTTACTGTGTATGTTTTGAACCACTCCTTCGACACTAGTTATAGATTCCGATGCTTCACTTCAGGTTTACTGTATCCCTCTGACCTTCTAATTGACGATGAAACACAGAAATTACATCGGAATTAAATAGAAAAGGCACAAAGCCGACTTAAGTACAGGAAAACTGACTCTTGTTACTGTCTATGTTTTGAACCATTCCTGTGACACTAGTTATAGATTCCGATGCTTCACCTCAGGTTTACTGTATCCCTCTGACCTTCTTATTGACGATGAAACACAGAAATTGCAACGGAATTAAATACAAAAGGCACAAATTCCGAATTAAGTACAAGAAAACTGACTCTTCTTACTGTCTGTGTTTGAACCATTCATGTGACACTAGTTATAGAATCCGATGCATCACTTCAGGTTTACTGTATCCCGCTGACCATCTTATTGTTGATGAAACCCAGAAATTGCATCGGAACTAAATACAAAAGGCACAATGCCGACTTAAGTACAAGAAAACTGACTCTTCTTACTGTCTATGTTTTGAACCATTCCTGTGACACTAGTTATAGATTCCGATGCTTCACTTAATGTTACTGTATCCCTCTGACCTTCTTATTGACGATGAAACACAGAAATTGCATTGGAATTAAATACAAAAGGCACAATGACGACCTAAGTACAAGAAAACTCTTCCTACTGTCAATGTTTTGAACCATTCATGTGACACTAGTCATAGCTTCCGACGCTTCACGTCAGGTTTACTGTATCCATCAGACCTTCTTATTGACGATGAAACACAGAAATTGCATCGGAATTAAATACAAAAGGCACAATGCCGACTTATGTACAAGAAAACTGACTCTTCTTACTGTGTATGTTTGCACCATTCATGTGACACTAGTTATAGATTCCGATGCGTCACTTCAGGTTTACTGTATCCCTCTGACCTTCTTATTGACGATGAAACACAGAAATTGCATCGGAATTAAATACAAAATGCACAATTCCGACTTAAGTACAGGAAAACTGACTCTTCTTACTGTCTATGATCGAACCATTCCTGTGACACTAGTTATAGATTCCGATGCTTCACTTCAGGTTTACTGTATCCCTCTGACCTTCTTATTGACGATGAAACACAGAAAATGCATCGGAATTAAATAGAAAAGGCACAATGCCGACTTAAGTACAAGAAAACTGACTCTTCTTACTGTCTATGTTTTGAACCATTCCTGTGACACTAGTTATAGATTCCGATGCTTCACTTCTGGTTTACTGTATCCCTCTGACCTTCTTATTGACGATGAAACACAGAAATTTCTTCGGAATTAAATACAAAAGGCACAATGCCGACTTAAGTACAAGAAAACTGACTCTTCTTACTGTCTATGTTTTGAACCACTCCTTCGACACTAGCTATAGATTCCGATGCTTCACTTCAGGTTTACTGTATCCCTCTGACCTTCTAATTGACGATGAAACACAGAATATACATCGGAATTAAATAGAAGAGGCACAAAGCCGACTTATGTACAGGAAAACTAACACTTCTTACTGTCTATGTTTTGAACCATTCCTGTGACACTAGTTATAGATTCCGAACTTTCACTTCAGGTTTACTGTATCCCTCGGACCTTCTTATTGACGATGGAACACAGAAATTAAATAGGAAATATATACAAAAGGCAGAAGGCCGACATATGTACAAGAAAACTGACTCTTCTTACTGTCTATGTTTGCACCATTCATGTGACACTAGTTATAGATTCCGATGCGTCACGTCAGGTTTACTGTATCCCTCTGACCTTCTTATTGACGGTGAAACATAGAAATTGCATCGGAATTAGATAGAAAAGGAACAATGCCGACTTAAGTACAAGAAAACTGTCTCTTCTTACTGTCTATGTTTTGAACCATTCCTGTGACACTAGATATAGATTCCGATGCTTCACTTCAGGTTTACTGTATCCCTCTGACCTTCTTATTGACGATGAAACACAGAAATTGCAACGGAATTATATACAAAAGGCACAATGCCGACTTAAGTACAAGAAAACTGACTCTTCTTACTGTCTATGTTTTGAACCATTCCTGTGACACTAGATATAGATTCCGATGCTTCACTTCAGGTTTACAGTATCCCTCTGACCTTCTTAATGACGATGAAACACAGTAATTGCATCGGAATTAAATACAAAATGCACAATGCCGACTTAAGTCACAAGAAAACTGACTCTTCTTCTGTCTATGATTGAACCATTCCTGTGACACTAGTTATTGATTCCGATGCTCCACTTCAGCTTTACTGTATCCCTCTGACCTTCTTATTGACGATGAAACACAGAAATTGCTTCGGAATTAAAGACAAAAGGCACAATGCCGACTTAAGTACAAGAAAACTGACTCTTCTTACTGTCTATGTTTTGAACCATTCCTGTGACCCTAGTTATACACTCCTGGAAATTGAAATAAGAACACCGTGAATTCATTGTCCCAGGAAGGGGAAACTTTATTGACACATTCCTGGGGTCAGATACATCACATGATCACACTGACAGAACCACAGGCACATAGACACAGGCAACAGAGCATGCACAATGTCGGCACTAGTACTGTGTATATCCACCTTTCGCAGCAATGCAGGCTGCTGTTCTCCCATGGAGACGATCGTAGAGATGCTGGATGTAGTCCTGTGGAACAGCTTGCCATGCCATTTCCACCTGGCGCCTCAGTTGGACCAGCGTTCGTGTTGGACGTGCAGACCGCGTGAGACGACGCTTCATCCAGTCCCAAACATGCTCAATGGGGGACAGATCCGGCGATCTTGCTGGCCAGGGTAGTTGACTTACACCTTCTAGAGCACGTTGGGTGGCACGGGATACATGCGGACGTGCATTGTCCTGTTGGAACAGCAAGTTCCCTTGCCGGTCTAGGAATGGTAGAACGATGGGTTCGATGACGGTTTGGATGTACCGTGCACTATTCAGTGTCCCCTAGACGATCACCAGTGGTGTACGGCCACTGTAGGAGATCGCTCCCCACACCATGATGCCGGGTGTTGGCCCTGTGTGCCTCGGTCGTATGCAGTCCTGATTGTGGCCCACACCTGCACGGTGCCAAACATGCATACGACCATCATTGGTACCAAGGCAGAAGCGACTCTCATCGCTGAAGACGACACGTCTCCATTCGTTCCTCCATTCACGCCTGTCGCGACACCACTGGAGGTGGGCTGCAAGATGTTGGGGCGTGAGCGGAAGACGGCCTAACGGTGTGCGGGACCGTAGCACAGCTTCATGGAGACGGTTGCGAATGGTCCTCGCCGATACCCCAGGAGCAACAGTGTCCCTAATTTGCTGGGAAGTGGCGGTGCGGTCCCCTACGGCACTGCGTAGGATCCTACGGTCTTGGCGTGCATCCGTGCGTCGCTGCGGTCCGGTCCCAGGTCGACGGGCACGTGCACATTCCGCCGACCACTGGCGACAACATCAATGTACTGTGGAGACCTCACGCCCCACGTGTTGAGCAATTCGGCGGTACATCCACCCGGCCTCCCGCATGCCCACTATACGCCCTCGCTCAAAGTCCGTCAACTGCACATTCGGTTCACGTCCACGCTGTCGCGGCATGCTACCAGTGTTAAAGACTGGGTTAGAGCTCCGTATGCCACGGCAATCTGGCTGACACTGACGGCGGCGGTGCACAAATGCTGCGCAGCTAGCGCCATTCGACGGCCAACACCGCGGTTCCTGGTGTGTCCACTGTGCCGTGCGTGTGATAATTGCTTGTACAGCCCTCTCGCAGTGTCCGGAGCAAGTATGGTGGGTCTGACACACCGGTGTCAATGTGTTCTTTTTTCCATTTCCAGGAGTGTAGATTCCGATGCTTCACCTCAGGTTTACTGTATCCCTCTGACCTTCTTATTGACGATGAAACACAGAAATTGCTTCGGAATTAAACACAAAAGGCACAATGCCGACTTAAGTACAAGAAAACTGATTCTTCTTACTGTCTATGTTTTCAACCATTCATGTGACACTAGTTATAGAATCCGATGCTTCACTTCAGGTTTACTGTATCCCTCTGACCATCTTATTGTTGATGAAACACAGAAATTGCATCGGAATTAAATACAAAAGGCACAATGCCGACATAAGTACAAGAAAACTGACTCTTCTTACTGTCTATGCTTTGAACCATTCCTGTGACACTAGTTATAGATTCCGATGCTTCACTTCATGTTACTGTAGCCCTCTGACCTTCTTATTGACGATGAAACACAGAAATTGCATCGGAATTAACTACAAAAGGCAAAATGACGACCTAAGTACAAGAAAACTCTTCCTACTGTCTACGTTTTGAACCATTCATGTGACACAAGTTATAGCTTCCGATGCTTCACTACAGGCTTACTGTATCCATCAGACCTTCTTATTGACGATGAAAAACAGAAATTGCATCGGAATTAAATACAAAAGGCACAATTCCGACTTAAGTACAGGAAAACTGACTCTTCTTACTGTCTATGATTGAACGATTCCTGTGACACTAGTTATAGATTCCGATGGTTCACTTCAGATTTGCTGCATCCCTCTGACCTTCTTATTGACGATGAAACACAGAAAATGCATCGGAATTGAATACAAAAGGCACAATGCCGACTTAAGTAAAAGAAAACTGACTGTTCTTTTGTCTATGTTTTGAACCATTCCTGTGACACTAGTTATAGATTCCGATGCTTCACTTCTGGTTTACTGTATCCCTCTGACCTTCTTATTGACGATGAAACACAGGAATTTCTTCGGAATTAAATACAAAAGGCACAATGCCGACTTAAGTACAAGAATACTGACTCTTCTCACTGTGTATGTTTTGAACCACTCCTTCGACACTAGTTATAGATTCCGATGCTTCACTTCAGGTTTACTGTATCCCTCTGACCTTCTAATTGACGATGAAACACAGAAATTACATCGGAATTAAATAGAAAAGGCACAAAGCCGACTTAAGTACAGGAAAACTGACTCTTGTTACTGTCTATGTTTTGAACCATTCCTGTGACACTAGTTATAGATTCCGATGCTTCACCTCAGGTTTACTGTATCCCTCTGACCTTCTTATTGACGATGAAACACAGAAATTGCAACGGAATTAAATACAAAAGGCACAATGCCGAATTAAGTACAAGAAAACTGACTCTTCTTACTGTCTGTGTTTGAACCATTCATGTGACACTAGTTATAGAATCCGATGCATCACTTCAGGTTTACTGTATCCCGCTGACCATCTTATTGTTGATGAAACACAGAAATTGCATCGGAACTAAATACAAAAGGCACAATTCCGACTTAAGTACAGGAAAACTGACTCTTCTTACTGTCTATGGTCGAACCATTCCTGTGACACTAGTTATAGATTCCGATGCTTCACTTCAGGTTTACTGTATCCCTCTTCCCTCCTTATTGACGATGAAACACAGAAATTGCATTGGAATTAAATACAAAAGGCACAATGACGACCTAAGTACAAGAAAACTCTTCCTACTGTCTATGTTTTGAACCATTCATGTGACACTAGTTATAGCTTCCGATGCTTCACTTCAGGTTTACTGTATCCATCAGACCTTCTTATTGACGATGAAACACAGAAATTGCATCGGAATTAAATACAAAAGGCACAATGCCGACTTATGTACAAGAAAACTGACTCTTCTTACTGTGTATGTTTGCACCATTCATGTGACACTAGTTATAGATTCCGATGGGTCACTTCAGGTTTACTGTATCCCTCTGACCTTCTTATTGACGATGAAACACAGAAATTGCATCGGAATTAAATACAAAATGCACAATTCCGACTTAAGTACAGGAAAAAAGACTCTTCTTACTGTCTATGGTCGAACCATTCCTGTGACACTAGTTATAGATTCCGATGCTTCACTTCAGGTTTACTGTATCCCTCTGACCTCCTTATTGACGATGAAACACAGAAAATGCATCGGAATTAAATAGAAAAGGCACAATGCCGACTTAAGTACAAGAAAACTGACTCTTCTTACTGTCTATGTTTTGAACCATTCCTGTGACACTAGTTATAGATTCCGATGCTTCACTTCTGGTTTACTGTATCCCTCTGACCTTCTTATTGACGATGAAACACAGAAATTTCTTCGGAATTAAATACAAAAGGCACAATGCCGACTTAAGTACAAGAAAACTGACTCCTCTTACTGTCTATGTTTTGAACCACTCCTTCGACACTAGTTATAGATTCCGATGCTTCACTTCAGGTTTACTGTATCCCTCTGACCTTCTAATTGACGATGAAACACAGAAATTACATCGGAATTAAATAGAAAAGGCACAAAGCCGACTTATGTACAGGAAAACTAACACTTCTTTCTGTCTATGTTTTGAACCATTCCTGTGACACTAGTTATAGATTCCGAACTTTCACTTCAGGTTTACTGTATCCCTCGGACCTTCTTATTGACGATGGAACACAGAAATTGAATAAGAAATATATACAAAAGGCAGAATGCCGACTTAAGTACAAGAAAACTGACTCTTCTTACTGTCTATGTTTTGAACCATTCATGTGACACTAATAATGGATTCCGATGCTTCACTTCAGGTTTACTGTATCCCTCTGACCTTCATATAGACGATGAAACACAGAAATTGCATCGGGATGAAATAGAGAAGGAACAATGCCGACTTAGGTATAAGGAAACTGACTCTTCTTACTGTCTATGATTTGAACCATTCCTGTGACACTAGTTATAGATTCCGAACTTTCACTTCAGGTTTACTGTATCCCTCGGACCTTCTTATTGACGATGGAACACAGAAATTGAATAGGAAATATATACAAAAGGCAGAATGCCGACATATGTACAAGAAAACTGACTCTTCTTACTGTCTATGTTTGCACCATTCATGTGACACTAGTTATAGATTCCGATGCGTCACGTCAGGTTTACTGTATCCCTCTGACCTTCTTATTGACGGTGAAACATAGAAATTGCATCGGAATTAGATAGAAAAGGAACAATGCCGACTTAAGTACAAGAAAACTGACACTTCATACTGTCTATGATTTGAACCATTCCTGTGACACTAGTTATAGATTCCGATGCTTCACTTAATGTTACTGTATCCCTCTGACCTTCTTATTGACGATGAAACACAGAAATTGCATTGGAATTAAATACAAAAGGCACAATGACGACCTAAGTACAAGAAAACTCTTCCTACTGTCAATGTTTTGAACCATTCATGTGACACTAGTTATAGCTTCCGACGCTTCACGTCAGGTTTACTGTATCCATCAGACCTTCTTATTGACGATGAAACACAGAAATTGCATCGGAATTAAATACAAAAGGCACAGTGCCGACTTATTTACAAGAAAACTGACTCTTCTTACTGTGTATGTTTGCACCATTCATGTGACACGAGTTATAGATTCCGATGCGTCACTTCAGGTTTACTGTATCCCTCTGACCTTCTTATTGACGATGAAACACAGAAATTGCATCGGAATTAAATACAAAATGCACAATTCCGACTTAAGTACAGGAAAACTGACTCTTCTTACTGTCTATGATCGAACCATTCCTGTGACACTAGTTATAGATTCCGATGCTTCACTTCAGGTTTACTGTATCCCTCTGACCTTCTTATTGACGATGAAACACAGAAAAAGCATCGGAATTAAATAGAAAAGGCACAATGCCGACTTAAGTACAAGAAAACTGACTCTTCTTACTGTCTATGTTTTGAACCATTCCTGTGACACTAGTTATAGATTCCGATGCTTCACTTCTGGTTTACTGTATCCCTCTGACCTTCTTATTGACGATGAAACACAGAAATTTCTTCGGAATTAAATACAAAAGGCACAATGCCGACTTAAGTACAAGAAAACTGACTCTTCTTACTGTCTATGTTTTGAACCACTCCTTCGACACTAGTTATAGATTCCGATGCTTCACTTCAGGTTTACTGTATCCCTCTGACCTTCTAATTGACGATGAAACACAGAATATACATCGGAATTAAATAGAAAAGGCACAAAGCCGACTTATGTACAGGAAAACTAACACTTCTTACTGCCTATGTTTTGAACCATTCCTGTGACACTAGTTATAGATTCCGAACTTTCACTTCAGGTTTACTGTATCCCTCGGACCTTCTTATTGACGATGGAACACAGAAATTGAATAGGAAATATATACAAAAGGCAGAATGCCGACTTAAGTACAAGAAAACTGACTCTTCTTACTGTCTATGTTTTGAACCATTCATGTGACACTAGTTATAGATTCCGATGCGTCACGTCAGGTTTACTGTATCCCTCTGACCTTCTTATTGACGGTGAAACATAGAAATTGCATCGGAATTAGATAGAAAAGGAACAATGCCGACTTAAGTACAAGAAAACTGTCTCTTCTTACTGTCTATGTTTTGAACCATTCCTGTGACACTAGATATAGATTCCGATGCTTCACTTCAGGTTTACTGTATCCCTCTGACCTTCTTATTGACGATGAAACACAGAAATTGCAACGGAATTATATACAAAAGGCACAATGCCGACTTAAGTACAAGAAAACTGACTCTTCTTACTGTCTATGATTTGAACCATTCCTGTGACACTAGATATAGATTCCGATGCTTCACTTCAGGTTTACAGTATCCCTCTGACCTTCTTAATGACGATGAAACACAGTAATTGCATCGGAATTAAATACAAAATGCACAATGCCGACTTAAGTCACAAGAAAACTGACTCTTCTTCTGTCTATGATTGAACCATTCCTGTGACACTAGTTATTGATTCCGATGCTCCACTTCAGCTTTACTGTATCCCTCTGACCTTCTTATTGACGATGAAACACAGAAATTGCTTCGGAATTAAAGACAAAAGGCACAATGCCGACTTAAGTACAAGAAAACTGACTCTTCTTACTGTCTATGTTTTGAACCATTCCTGTGACCCTAGTTATACACTCCTGGAAATTGAAATAAGAACACCGTGAATTCATTGTCCCAGGAAGGGGAA
Organism: Schistocerca americana; assembly: GCF_021461395.2. Lineage (NCBI taxonomy): Eukaryota > Metazoa > Arthropoda > Insecta > Orthoptera > Acrididae > Schistocerca > Schistocerca americana. The sequence goes on from NC_060130.1 coordinate 22,915,369, forward strand.
ACTTTATTGACACATTCCTGGGGTCAGATACATCACATGATCACACTGACAGAACCACAGGCACATAGACACAGGCAACAGAGCATGCACAATGTCGGCACTAGTACTGTGTATATCCACCTTTCGCAGCAATGCAGGCTGCTGTTCTCCCATGGAGACGATCGTAGAGATGCTGGATGTAGTCCTGTGGAACAGCTTGCCATGCCATTTCCACCTGGCGCCTCAGTTGGACCAGCGTTCGTGTTGGACGTGCAGACCGCGTGAGACGACGCTTCATCCAGTCCCAAACATGCTCAATGGGGGACAGATCCGGCGATCTTGCTGGCCAGGGTAGTTGACTTACACCTTCTAGAGCACGTTGGGTGGCACGGGATACATGCGGACGTGCATTGTCCTGTTGGAACAGCAAGTTCCCTTGCCGGTCTAGGAATGGTAGAACGATGGGTTCGATGACGGTTTGGATGTACCGTGCACTATTCAGTGTCCCCTAGACGATCACCAGTGGTGTACGGCCACTGTAGGAGATCGCTCCCCACACCATGATGCCGGGTGTTGGCCCTGTGTGCCTCGGTCGTATGCAGTCCTGATTGTGGCCCACACCTGCACGGCGCCAAACATGCATACGACCATCATTGGTACCAAGGCAGAAGCGACTCTCATCGCTGAAGACGACACGTCTCCATTCGTTCCTCCATTCACGCCTGTCGCGACACCACTGGAGGTGGGCTGCAAGATGTTGGGGCGTGAGCGGAAGACGGCCTAACGGTGTGCGGGACCGTAGCACAGCTTCATGGAGACGGTTGCGAATGGTCCTCGCCGATACCCCAGGAGCAACAGTGTCCCTAATTTGCTGGGAAGTGGCGGTGCGGTCCCCTACGGCACTGCGTAGGATCCTACGGTCTTGGCGTGCATCCGTGCGTCGCTGCGGTCCGGCCCCAGGTCGACGGGCACGTGCACATTCCGCCGACCACTGGCGACAACATCAATGTACTGTGGAGACCTCACGCCCCACGTGTTGAGCAATTCGGCGGTACGTCCACCCGGCCTCCCGCATGCCCACTATACGCCCTCGCTCAAAGTCCGTCAACTGCACATTCGGTTCACGTCCACGCTGTCGCGGCATGCTACCAGTGTTAAAGACTGGGTTAGAGCTCCGTATGCCACGGCAATCTGGCTGACACTGACGGCGGCGGTGCACAAATGCTGCGCAGCTAGCGCCATTCGACGGCCAACACCGCGGTTCCTGGTGTGTCCACTGTGCCGTGCGTGTGATAATTGCTTGTACAGAACTCTCGCAGTGTCCGGAGCAAGTATGGTGGGTCTGACACACCGGTGTCAATGTGTTCTTTTTTCCATTTCCAGGAGTGTAGATTCCGATGCTTCACCTCAGGTTTACTGTATCCCTCTGACCTTCTTATTGACGATGAAACACAGAAATTGCTTCGGAATTAAACACAAAAGGCACAATGCCGACTTAAGTACAAGAAAACTGACTCTTCTTACTGTCTATGTTTTCAACCATTCATGTGACACTAGTTATAGAATCCGATGCTTCACTTCAGGTTTACTGTATCCCTCTGACCATCTTATTGTTGATGAAACACAGAAATTGCATCGGAATTAAATACAAAAGGCACAATGCCGACATAAGTACAAGAAAACTGACTCTTCTTACTGTCTATGCTTTGAACCATTCCTGTGACACTAGTTATAGCTTCCGATGCTTCACTACAGGCTTACTGTATCCATCAGACCTTCTTATTGACGATGAAAAACAGAAATTGCATCGGAATTAAATACAAAAGGCACAATTCCGACTTAAGTACAGGAAAACTGACTCTTCTTACTGTCTATGATTGAACCATTCCTGTGACACTAGTTATAGATTCCGATGGTTCACTTCAGATTTGCTGCATCCCTCTGACCTTCTTATTGACGATGAAACACAGAAAATGCATCGGAATTGAATACAAAAGGCACAATGCCGACTTAAGTACAAGAAAACTGACTGTTCTTTTGTCTATGTTTTGAACCATTCCTGTGACACTAGTTATAGATTCCGATGCTTCACTTCTGGTTTACTGTATCCCTCTGACCTTCTTATTGACGATGAAACACAGGAATTTCTTCGGAATTAAATACAAAAGGCACAATGCCGACTTAAGTACAAGAATACTGACTCTTCTCACTGTGTATGTTTTGAACCACTCCTTCGACACTAGTTATAGATTCCGATGCTTCACTTCAGGTTTACTGTATCCCTCTGACCTTCTAATTGACGATGAAACACAGAAATTACATCGGAATTAAATAGAAAAGGCACAAAGCCGACTTAAGTACAGGAAAACTGACTCTTGTTACTGTCTATGTTTTGAACCATTCCTGTGACACTAGTTATAGATTCCGATGCTTCACCTCAGGTTTACTGTATCCCTCTGACCTTCTTATTGACGATGAAACACAGAAATTGCAACGGAATTAAATACAAAAGGCACAATGCCGAATTAAGTACAAGAAAACTGACTCTTCTTACTGTCTGTGTTTGAACCATTCATGTGACACTAGTTATAGAATCCGATGCATCACTTCAGGTTTACTGTATCCCGCTGACCATCTTATTGTTGATGAAACACAGAAATTGCATCGGAACTAAATACAAAAGGCACAATTCCGACTTAAGTACAGGAAAACTGACTCTTCTTACTGTTTATGGTCGAACCATTCCTGTGACACTAGTTATAGATTCCGATGCTTCACTTCAGGTTTACTGTATCCCTCTGACCTCCTTATTGACGATGAAACACAGAAATTGCATTGGAATAAAATACAAAAGGCACAATGACGACCTAAGTACAAGAAAACTCTTCCTACTGTCTATGTTTTGAACCATTCATGTGACACTAGTTATAGCTTCCGATGCTTCACTTCAGGTTTACTGTATCCATCAGACCTTCTTATTGACGATGAAACACAGAAATTGCATCGGAATTAAATACAAAAGGCACAATGCCGACTTATGTACAAGAAAACTGACTCTTCTTACTGTGTATGTTTGCACCATTCATGTGACACTAGTTATAGATTCCGATGGGTCACTTCGGGTTTACTGTATCCCTCTGACCTTCTTATCGACGATGAAACACAGAAATTGCATCGGAATTAAATACAAAATGCACAATTCCGACTTAAGTACAGGAAAAAAGACTCTTCTTACTGTCTATGGTCGAACCATTCCTGTGACACTAGTTATAGATTCCGATGCTTCACTTCAGGTTTACTGTATCCCTCTGACCTCCTTATTGACGATGAAACACAGAAAATGCATCGGAATTAAATAGAAAAGGCACAATGCCGACTTAAGTACAAGAAAACTGACTCTTCTTACTGTCTATGTTTTGAACCATTCCTGTGACACTAGTTATAGATTCCGATGCTTCACTTCTGGTTTACTGTATCCCTCTGACCTTCTTATTGACGATGAAACACAGAAATTTCTTCGGAATTAAATACAAAAGGCACAATGCCGACTTAAGTACAAGAAAACTGACTCCTCTTACTGTCTATGTTTTGAACCACTCCTTCGACACTAGTTATAGATTCCGATGCTTCACTTCAGGTTTACTGTATCCCTCTGACCTTCTAATTGACGATGAAACACAGAAATTACATCGGAATTAAATAGAAAAGGCACAAAGCCGACTTATGTACAGGAAAACTAACACTTCTTACTGTCTATGTTTTGAACCATTCCTGTGACACTAGTTATAGATTCCGAACTTTCACTTCAGGTTTACTGTATCCCTCGGACCTTCTTATTGACGATGGAACACAGAAATTGAATAAGAAATATATACAAAAGGCAGAATGCCGACTTAAGTACAAGAAAACTGACTCTTCTTACTGTCTATGTTTTGAACCATTCATGTGACACTAATAATGGATTCCGATGCTTCACTTCAGGTTTACTGTATCCCTCTGACCTTCATATAGACGATGAAACACAGAAATTGCATCGGGATGAAATAGAGAAGGAACAATGCCGACTTAGGTATAAGGAAACTGACTCTTCTTACTGTCTATGATTTGAACCATTCCTGTGACACTAGTTATAGATTCCGAACTTTCACTTCAGGTTTACTGTATCCCTCGGACCTTCTTATTGACGATGGAACACAGAAATTGAATAGGAAATATATACAAAAGGCAGAATGCCGACATATGTACAAGAAAACTGACTCTTCTTACTGTCTATGTTTGCACCATTCATGTGACACTAGTTATAGATTCCGATGCGTCACGTCAGGTTTACTGTATCCCTCTGACCTTCTTATTGACGGTGAAACATAGAAATTGCATCGGAATTAGATAGAAAAGGAACAATGCCGACTTAAGTACAAGAAAACTGACACTTCATACTGTCTATGATTTGAACCATTCCTGTGACACTAGTTATAGATTCCGATGCTTCACTTCAGGTTTACTGTACCCCTCTGACCTTCTTATTGAAGATGAAACTCAGGTATTGCATCGGAAGTAAATACAAAAGGCACAATGCCGACTTAAGTACAAGAAAACTGACTCTTCTTACTGTCTATGTTTTGAACCATTCCTGTGACACTAGTTATAGATTCCGATGCTTCACTTCGGGTTTACTGTATCCCTCTGACCTTCTTATTGACGATGAAACACAGAAATTGCAACGGAATTATATACAAAAGGCACAATGCCGACTTAAGTACAAGAAAACTGACTCTTCTTACTGTCTATGTTTTGAACCATTCCTGTGACACTAGATATAGATTCCGATGCTTCACTTCAGGTTTACAGTATCCCTCTGACCTTCTTAATGACGATGAAACACAGTAATTGCATCGGAATTAAATACAAAATGCACAATGCCGACTTAAGTCACAAGAAAACTGACTCTTCTTCTGTCTATGATTGAACCATTCCTGTGACACTAGTTATTGATTCCGATGCTCCACTTCAGCTTTACTGTATCCCTCTGATCTTCTTATTGACGATGAAACACAGAAATTGCCTCGGAATTAAAGACAAAAGGCACAATGCCGACTTAAGTACAAGAAAACTGACTCTTCTTACTGTCTATGTTTTGATCCATTCTTGTGACACTAGTTATAGATTCCGATGCTTCACTTCAGGTATACTTTATCCCTCTGACCTTCTTATTGACGATGAAACATAGAAATTGCATCGGAATGAAATAGAAAAGGAACAATGCCGACTTAGGTACAAGAAAACTGACTCTTCTTACTGACTATATTTTGAACCATTTATGTGACACTAGTTATAGATTCCGATGCTTTACTCCAGGTTTACTGTATCCCTCTGACATTCTTACTGACGATGAAACACAGAAATTGCTTCGGAATTAAATACAAAAGGCACAATGCCGACTTAAGTACAAGAAAACTGACTCTTCTTACTGTCTATGTTTTGAACCATTCCTGTGACACCACTTATGGATTCCGATGCTTCACTTGAGGTATACTGTATCCCTCTGTCCTTCTTATTGACGATGAAACATAGAAATTGCATCGGAATGAAATAGAAAAGGAACAATGCCGACTTAGGTACAAGAAAACTGACTCATCTTACTGTCAATGCTTTGAACCATTCCTGTGACACTAGTTATAGATTCCGTTGCTTCACGTCAGGATTACTGTATCCCTCTGACCTCCTTATTGACGATGAAACACAGAAATTTCATCGGAATTAAATAGAAAAGGCACAATGCCGACTTCAGTACAAGAAAACTGACTCTTCTTACTGTCTATGTTTTGACCCATTCCTGTTACCCTAGTTATACACTCCTGGAAATTGAAATAAGAACACCGTGAATTCATTGTCCCAGGAAGGGGAAACTTTATTGACACATTCCTGGGGTCGGATACATCACATGATCACACTGACAGAACCACAGGCACATAGACACAGGCAACAGAGCATGCACAATGTCGGCACTAGTACAGTGTATATCCACCTTTCGCAGCAATGCAGGCTGCTGTTCTCCCATGGAGACGATCGTAGAGATGCTGAATGTAGTCCTGTGGAACGGCTTGCCATGCCATTTCCACCTGGCGCCTCAGTTGGACCAGCGTTCGTGTTGGACGTGCAGACCGCGTGAGACGACGCTTCATCCAGTCCCAAACATGCTCAATGGGGGACAGATCCGGCGATCTTGCTGGCCAGGGTAGTTGACTTACACCTTCTAGAGCACGTTGGGTGGCACGGGATACATGCGGACGTGCACTGTCCTGTTGGAACAGCAAGTTCCCTTGCCGGTCTAGGAATGGTAGAACGATGGGTTCGATGACGGTTTGGATGTACCGTGCACTATTTAGTGTCCCCTCGACGATCACCAGTGGTGTACGGCCACTGTAGGAGATCGCTCCCCACACCATGATGCCGGGTGTTGGCCCTGTGTGCCTCGGTCGTATGCAGTCCTGATTGTGACCCACACCTGCACGGCGCCAAACACGCATACGACCATCATTGGCACCAAGGCAGAAGCGACTCTCATCGCTGAAGACGACACGTCTCCATTCGTCCCTCCACTCACGCCTGTCGCGACACCACTGGAGGTGGGCTGCAAGATGTTGGGGCGTGAGCGGAAGACGGCCTAACGGTGTGCGGGACCGTAGCACAGCTTCATGGAGACGGTTGCGAATGGTCCTCGCCGATACCCCAGGAGCAACAGTGTCCCTAATTTGCTGGGAAGTGGCGGTGCGGTCCCCTACGGCACTGCGTAGGATCCTACGGTCTTGGCGTGCATCCGTGCGTCGCTGCGGTCCGGTCCCAGGTCGACGGGCACGTGCACCTTCCGCCGACCACTGGCGACAACATCAATGTACTGTGGAGACCTCACGCCCCACGTGTTGAGCAATTCGGCGGTACGTATCCCTCTGACCTACTTATTGACGATGAAACACAGAATTGCAACGGAATTAAATACAAAAGGCACAATGCCTATTTAAGTACAAGAAAACTGACTCTTCTTACTGTCTATAATTTGAACCATTCCTGTGACACTAGTTATAGATTCCGATGCTTCACTTCAGGTTTACTGTATCCCTCTGACCTTCTTATTGACGATGAAACACAGAAATTGCATCGGAATTAAATACAAAAGGCACAATGCCCACTTAAGTACAAGAAAACTGACTCTTCCTATTGTCTATGTTTGAACCATTCATGTGACACTAGTTATAGAACCCGATGCTTCACTTCAGGTTTACTGTATCCCTCTGACCATCTTATTGTTGATGAAATACAGAAATTGAATCGGAATTAAATACAAAAGGCACAATGCCGACTTAAGTACAAGAAAACTGACTCTTCTTACTGTCTATGTTTTGAACCATTCCTGTGACACTAGTTATAGATTCCGATGCTTCACTTCATGTTACTGTATCCCTCTGACCTTCTTATTGACGATGAAACACAGAAATTGCATCGGAATTAAATACAAAAGGCACAATGCCGACATATGTACAAGAAAACTGACTCTTCTTACTGTCTATGTTTGCACCATTCATGTGACACTAGTTATAGATTCCGATGCGTCACGTCAGGTTTACTGTATCCCTCTGACTTTCTTATTGACGGTGAAACATAGAAATTGCATCGGAATTAGATAGAAAAGGAACAATGCCGACTTAAGTCACAAGAAAACTGACTCTTCTTCTGTCTATGATTGAACCATTCCTGTGACACTAGTTATTGATTCCGATGCTCCACTTCAGCTTTACTGTATCCCTCTGACCTTCTTATTGACGATGAAACACAGAAATTGCTTCGGAATTAAAGACAAAAGGCACAATGCCGACTTCAGTACAAGAAAACTGACTCTTCTTACTGTCTATAATTTGAACCATTCCTGTGACACTAGTTATAGATTCCGATGCTTCACTTCAGGTTTACTGTACCCTCTGACCTTCTTATTGACGATGAAACACAGAAATTGCATCGGAATTAAATACAAAAGGCACAATGCCCACTTAAGTACAAGAAAACTGACTCTTCTTACTGTCTATGTTTGCACCATTCATGTGACACTAGTTATAGATTCCGATGCGGCACGTCAGGTTTACTGTATCCCTCTGACCTTCTTATTGACGGTGAAACATAGAAATTGCATCGGAATTAGATAGAAAAGGAACAATGCCGACTTAAGTACAAGAAAACTGACACTTCATACTGTCTATGATTTGAACCATTCCTGTGACACTAGTTATGGATTCCGTGCTTCACTTCAGGTTTACTGTACCCCTCTGACCTTCTTATTGAAGATGAAACTCAGGTATTGCATCGGAAGTAAGTACAAAAGGCACAATGCCGACTTAAGTACAAGAAAACTGACTCTTCATACTGTCTATGTTTTGAACCATTCCTGTGACACTAGTTATAGATTCCGATGCTACACTTCTGGTTTACTGTATCCCTCTGACCTTCTTATTGACGATGAAACACAGAAATTGCATCGGAATTAAATACAAAAGGCACAATGACGACCTAAGTACAAGAAAACTCTTCCTACTGTCTATGTTTTGAACCATTCATGTGACACTAGTTATATCTTCCGATGCTTCACTTCAGGTTTACTGTATCCATCAGACCTTCTTATTGACGATCAATTGCAGAAATCGCATCGGAATTAAATACAAAAAGCACAATGCCGACTTAAGTACAAGAAAACTGACTCTTCTTACTGTCTATGTTTGCACCATTCATGTGACACTAGTTATAGATTCCGATGCGTCACGTCAGGTTTACTGTATCCCTCTGACCTTCTTATTGACGGTGAATCATAGAAATTGCATCGGAATTAGATAGAAAAGGAACAATGCCGACTTAAGTACAAGAAAACTGACACTTCATACTGTCTATGATTTGAACCATTCCTGTGACACTAGTTATAGATTCCGTGCTTCACTTCAGGTTTACTGTACCCCTCTGACCTTCTTATTGAAGATGAAACTCAGGTATTGCATCGGAAGTAAGTACAAAAGGCACAATGCCGACTTAAGTACAAGAAAACTGACTCTTCATACTGTCTATGTTTTGAACCATTCCTGTGACACTAGTTATAGATTCCGATACTTCACTTCAGGTTTACTGTATCCTTCTGACCTTCTTAGTGACGATGAAACACAGAAATTGCAACGGAATTATATACAAAAGGCACAATTCCGACTTAAGTACAAGAAAACTGACTCTTCTTACTGTCTATGTTTTGAACCATTCCTGTGACACTAGATATAGATTCCGATGCTTCACTTCAGGTTTACAGTATCCCTCTGACCTTCTTAATGACGATGAAACACAGTAATTGCATCGGAATTAAATACAAAATGCACAATGCCGACTTAAGTCACAAGAAAACTGACTCTTCTTCTGTCTATGATTGAACCATTCCTGTGACACTAGTTATTGATTCCGATGCTCCACTTCAGCTTTACTGTATCCCTCTGACCTTCTTATTGACGAAGAAACACAGAAATTTCATCGGAATTAAATATAAAAGGCACAATGCCGACTTAAGTACAAGTAAACTGCCTCTTGTTACTGTCTATGATTTTAGCCATTCCTGTGACACTAGTTATAGTTTCCGATGCTTCACGTCAGGTTCACTGTATCCCTCTGACCTTCTTATTGAAGATGAAACACAGATATTGCATCGGAATGAAATACAAAAGGCACAATGCCGACTTAAGTACAAGAACACTGAATCATCTTACTGTCTATGTTTTGAACCATTCCTGAGGCACTAGTTATAGATTCAGATGCTTCACTTCAGGTTTTCTGTATCCCTCTGACCATCTTATTGACGATGAAGCACAGAAATTGCATCGGAATTAAATACAAAAGGCACAATGCCGACTTAAGTACAAGATATCTGACTCTTCTTACTGTCTACGGTTTGAACCATTCCTGTGACACTAGTTATAGATTCCGATGCTTCACTTTAGGTTTACTGTATCCCTCTGACCTTCTTATTGACGATGAAACACAGAAATTGCATCGAAATTCAATACAAAAGGCACAATGCCGACTTAAGTACATGAAAACTGACTCTTCTTACTGTCTATGTTTTGAACCTATCCTGTGACACTAGTTATAGAATCCGACGTTTCACTTCAGTTTTAATGTATCCGTCTGACCGCTTTATTGACGATGAAACACAGATATAGCATCGGAATAAAGTACAAAAGGCACAATGCCGACTCAAGTGCAAGTACTCTGGCTCTTTTTACTGTCTATGATTTGAACCTTTCCTGTGAGACCGGTTTCAGATTACGATGCTTCACTTCAGGTTTACTGTATCCCTTGGACCTTCTTATTGACGACGAACTCAGAAATTGCATCGGAATTAAATAGAAAATGCACAATGCCGACTACAGTACAAGATAACTGACTCTTTTTCCTGTCTATGTTTTGAACCATTCCTGTGACACTAGTTATAGATTCCAAAGCTTCACTTCAGGTTTACTGTATCCAGCCGACCCTCTGATTGACGATGAAACACAGAAATTGCATCGGAATTAAATAGAAAAGGCACAATGCCACTTAAGTACAAGAAGACTGACCCTTCCTACTGTCTATGTTTTGAACCTTTCCTGTGAGACCGGTTTTTGATTCCTATGCTTCACATCAGCATTACTGTATCCTTGGACCTTCTTATTGACGACGAAACACAGAAATTGCATCGGAATTAAATAGAGAAGGCACAATGCCGACTTAAGTACAAGGGAACTGACTCATCTTACTGTGTATGTTTTGAACCATTCCTTTGACACTAGTTATAGATTCCGATGCTTCACTTCAGGTTTACTGTACCCTCTGACCCTCTTATTGACGATGAAACACTGAAATTGCATCGGAATTAAACACATAAGGCACAATGCCGACTTAAGTACAAGAAAACTGACTCTTCTTACTGTCTTTGTTTTGAACCATTCCTGCGACACTAGCTATAGATTCCGATGCTTCACTTCAGGTTAACTGTATCCCTCTGACCTTCTTATTGACGATGAAACACAGAAATTGAATCGGAATTACATACAAAAGGCACAACGCCGACTTAAGTACAAGAAAACTGACTCTTCTTACTGTCTATGTTTTGAAAGGCTCCTGTGACACTAGTTACAGATTCCGATGCTTCTCTTCAGGTTTACTGTATCTCTCTGACCTTCTTATTGACGATGAAACACAGAAATTGCATCGGAATTAAATACAAAAGACACAATGCCGACTTAAGTACAAGAAAACTGACTCTTCTTACTGTCTATGTTTTGAACCATTCCTGTGGCACTAAATATAGATTCCTAAGCTTCACTTCAGGTTTATTGTATCCCTCTGACCTTCTTATTGACGATGAAACACAGAAATTGCATGGGAATTAAATACAAAAATCACAATGCCGACTTAAGTACAAGAAAGCTGACTCTTCTAACTGTCAATGGTTTGAACCATTCCTGTGACACTAATTAAAGATTCCGATGCTTCACCTCAGGTTTACTGTATCTCTCTGACCTTCTTATTGACGATGAAACACAGAAATCTCATCGGAATTAAATACATAAGGCACAATTCCGACTTTAGTACAAGAAAACCGACTCTTGTTACTGTTTATGTTTTGAACCATTCCTGTGACACTAGTTATAGATTCCGGTGCTTCATTTCCGGTTTACTGTATCCCTCTGACCTTCTTACTGACGATGAAACACAGAAATAGCATCGGAATTAAATACAAAAGGCACAATGTCGACTTAAGTACAGGATAACTGACTCTTCTTACTGTCTATGTGTTGAAGCATTCATGTGACACTAGTTATAGATTCCGATGCTTCAATTCATTTTTACTGTATCCCTCTGACCTTCTTATTGACGATGTAACACAGAAACTGCATCGGAATTAAATAGAAAATGCACAATGCCGTCTTAAGTACAAGATAACTGACTCTTCTTTACTGTCTGTGTTTTGAACCATTCCTGTGACACTACTTATATATTCCGATGCTTCACTTCTGGTTTACTGTATCCCTCTGACCTTCATATTGACGATCAAACACAGATATTGCATCGGAATTAAATAGAAAAGGAACAATGCCGACTAAAGTACAAGATAACTGACTTTTCTTACTGTCTATGTTTTGAACCGTTTCTGTGACACTAGTTATAGATGCCGATGCTTCACTTCAGGTTTACTGTATCCCTCTGACCTTCTTATTGACGATGAAACACTGAAAGTGCATCGGAATTAAATAGAAAAGGCACAATGCCTACATAAGTTCAAGAAAACTGACTCTTCTTACTGTCTAAGTTATGAACCATTCCTGTGACACTGGCTATAGATTCCGATGCTTCACTTCAGGTTTACTGTATCCCTCTGACCTTCTTATTGACGATGAATTACAGAAATTGCATCGGAATTGAGTACAAAAGGCCCAATGCCGACATAAGTACAAGAAAACTGACTCTTCTTACTGTCTATGTTTTGAACCGTTCATGTGACACTAGTTAAAGATTCCGATGCTTCGCTTCAGGTTTAATGTATCCCTTGGACCTTCTTATTGACGACGAAACACAGAATTTGCATCGGAATTAAATTCAAAAAGCGCAATGCCGACTTAAGTACAAGAAAACTGACTCTTCTTACTGTCTATGTTTTGAACCATTCCTGTGACACTAGTTATAGATTCCGATGCTTCACTTCAGGTTTACTGTATCCCTCTGACCTTCTTATTGTCGATGAAACACAGAAATTGCATCGGAATTAAATACAAAAGGCACAATGCCGACTCAAGTACAAGAAGACTGGCTCTTCTTGCTGTCTATGTTTTGAACCTTTCCTGTGGCACTAGTTATGGATTCGGATGCTCGACTTCAGGTTCACTGCCTGCCTCTGACCTTCTTATTGGCGATGAAACACAGATATTGCATCGGAATTAAATACAAAACGAACAATACCGACTTAAGTACATGAAAACTGACTCTTCTTAGTGTCTATGATTTGAACCATTCCTTTGACACTAGTTATAGATTCCGATGCTTCACTACAGGTTTACTGTATCCCTCTGACCTTCTTATTGACGATGAAACACAGATATTGCGTCGGAATTATACACAAAAGGCACGATGCCGACTTAAGTACAAGAAAACTGACTCTTCTTACTGTCTATGTTTTGAACCATTCCTGTGACGCTAGTTATAGATTCCGATGCTTCACTTCAGGTTTACTGTATCCCTCTGACCTTCTTATTGACGATGAAACACAGAAATTGCATCGGAATTAAATACAAAAGGCACAATGCCGACTTAAGTACAAAAAAACTGACTCTCCTTACTGTCTATGTTTTGAACCATTCCTGTGACACTAGCTATAGATTCCGATGCTTCACTTCAGCTTTACTGTATCCCTGTGAACTTCTTATTGACGATGAAACACAGAATTTGCATCGGAATTAAATTCAAAAAGCACAATGCCGACTAAAGTACAAGAATACTGACTCTTCTTACTGTCTATGTTTTGTACCATTCCTGTGACACTAAATAGTGATTCCGATGCTTCACTTCAGGTTTACTGTATCCCTCTGACCTTCTTATTGACGATGAAACACAGAAATTGCATCGGAATTGAATACAAAAAGCACAATGCCAACTTAAGTACAAGATAACTGACTCATCTTCCTGTGTATGTGTTGAACCATTCATGTGACACTAGTTATAGATTCCGATGCTTCACTTCATTTTTACTGTATCCCTCTGACCTTCTTATTGAAGATGAAACACAGAAATTGCATCGGAATTAAATACAAAAGGCACAATGCCGACTTAAGTACAAGAAAACTGACTCTTCTTACTGTCTATGTTTTGAACCATTCCTGTGACTCTGGCTATAGATTCCGATGCTTCACTTCAGGTTTACTGTATCCCTCTGACCTTCTCATTGACGATGGAACACAGAAATTGCATCGGAATGAAATACAAAAGGCACAATGCCGACTTAAGTACAAGATGACTGGCTCTTCTTACTGTCTATGATTTGGACCATTTCTGTGACACTAGTTATAGATTCCGATGCTTTACGTCAGGTTTACTGTATCCCTCTGACCTCCGCATTGTCGATGAAACACAGAAATTGCATCGGAATTAAATACAAAAGGCACAATACCGACTCAAGTACAAGAAGACTGGCTCTTCTTACTGTCTATATTTTGAACCTTTCCTGTGGCACTAGTTATGGATTCGGATTCTCGACTGCTGGTTCACTGCCTCCCTCTGACCTTCTTATAGGCGATGAAACACAGAAATTGCATCGGAATTAAATACAAAACGCACAATGCCGTCTTAAGTACATGAAAACTGACTCTTCTTACTGCCTATGTTTTGAACCATTCCTGTGACACTAGTTATAGATTCCGATGCTTCACTACAGGTTTACTGTATCCCTCTGACCTTCTTATTCACGATGAAACACAGAAATTGCATCGGAATTAAATTCAAAAAGCACAATGCCGACTAAAGTACAAGAAAACTGACTCTTCTTACTGTCTATGTTTTGTACCATTCCTGTGACACAAGTTATAGATTCCGATGCTTCACTTCAGGTTTACTGTATCCCTCTGACCTTATATTGACGATGAAACACAGAAATTGCATCGGAATTAAATACAAAAGGCACAATTCCGACTCAAGTACAAGATGACTGGCTCTTCTTACTGTCTATGATTTGGACCATTTCTGTGACACTAGTTATAGATTCCGATGCTTTACGTCAGGTTTACTGTATCCCTCTGACCTTCTTATTGACGGTGAATCATAGAAATTGCATCGGAATTAGATAGAAAAGGAACAATGCCGACTTAAGTACAAGAAAACTGACACTTCATACTGTCTATGATTTGAACCATTCCTGTGACACTAGTTATAGATTCCGTGCTTCACTTCAGGTTTACTGTACCCCTCTGACCTTCTTATTGAAGATGAAACTCAGGTATTGCATCGGAAGTAAGTACAAAAGGCACAATGCCGACTTAAGTACAAGAAAACTGACTCTTCATATTGTATATGTTTTGAACCATTCCTGTGACACTAGTTATAGATTCCGATACTTCACTTCAGGTTTACTGTATCCTTCTGACCTTCTTACTGACGATGAAACACAGAAATTGCAACGGAATTATATACAAAAGGCACAATTCCGACTTAAGTACAAGAAAACTGACTCTTCTTACTGTCTATGTTTTGAACCATTCCTGTGACACTAGATATAGATTCCGATGCTTCACTTCAGGTTTACAGTATCCCTCTGACCTTCTTAATGACGATGAAACACAGTAATTGCATCGGAATTAAATACAAAATGCACAATGCCGACTTAAGTCACAAGAAAACTGACTCTTCTTCTGTCTATGATTGAACCATTCCTGTGACACTAGTTATTGATTCCGATGCTCCACTTCAGCTTTACTGTATCCCTCTGACCTTCTTATTGACGAAGAAACACAGAAATTTCATCGGAATTAAATATAAAAGGCACAATGCCGACTTAAGTACAAGTAAACTGCCTCTTCTTACTGTCTATGATTTTAGCCATTCCTGTGACACTAGTTATAGTTTCCGATGCTTCACATCAGGTTCACTGTATCCCTCTGACCTTCTTATTGAAGATGAAACACAGATATTGCATCGGAATGAAATACAAAGGGCACAATGCCGACTTAAGTACAAGAACACTGAATCATCTTACTGTCTATGTTTTGAACCATTCCTGAGGCACTAGTTATAGATTCAGATGCTTCACTTCAGGTTTTCTGTATCCCTCTGACCATCTTATTGACGATGAAGCACAGAAATTGCATCGGAATTAAATACAAAAGGCACAATGCCGACTTAAGTTCAAGAAAACAGACTCTTCTTACTGTCTATGTTTTGAACCATTCATGTGACACTAGTTATAGATTCTGATGCTTCACTTCAGGTTTACTGTATCCCTTGGACCTTTTTATTGACGATGAAACACAGAAATTGCATCGGAATTAAATACAAAAGGCACAATGCCGACTTAAGTACAAGATATCTGACTCTTCTTACTGTCTACGGTTTGAACCATTCCTGTGACACTAGTTATAGATTCCGATGCTTCACTTTAGGTTTACTGTATCCCTCTGACCTTCTTATTGACGATGAAACACAGAAATTGCATCGAAATTCAATACAAAAGGCACAATGCCGACTTAAGTACATGAAAACTGACTCTTCTTACTGTCTATGTTTTGAACCTATCCTGTGACACTAGTTATAGAATCCGACGTTTCACTTCAGTTTTAATGTATCCGTCTGACCGCTTTATTGACGATGAAACACAGATATAGCATCGGAATAAAGTACAAAAGGCACAATGCCGACTCAAGTGCAAGTACTCTGGCTCTTTTTACTGTCTATGATTTGAACCTTTCCTGTGAGACCGGTTTCAGATTACGATGCTTCACTTCAGGTTTACTGTATCCCTTGGACCTTCTTATTGACGACGAACTCAGAAATTGCATCGGAATTAAATAGAAAATGCACAATGCCGACTACAGTACAAGATAACTGACTCTTTTTCCTGTCTATGTTTTGAACCATTCCTGTGACACTAGTTATAGATTCCAAAGCTTCACTTCAGGTTTACTGTATCCAGCCGACCCTCTGATTGACGATGAAACACAGAAATTGCATCGGAATTAAATAGAAAAGGCACAATGCCACTTAAGTACAAGAAGACTGACCCTTCCTACTGTCTATGTTTTGAACCTTTCCTGTGAGACCGGTTTTTGATTCCTATGCTTCACATCAGCATTACTGTATCCCTTGGACCTTCTTATTGACGACGAAACACAGAAATTGCATCGGAATTAAATAGAGAAGGCACAATGCCGACTTAAGTACAAGGGAACTGACTCATCTTACTGTGTATGTTTTGAACCATTCCTTTGACACTAGTTATAGATTCCGATGCTTCACTTCAGGTTTACTGTACCCTCTGACCCTCTTATTGACGATGAAACACTGAAATTGCATCGGAATTAAACACATAAGGCACAATGCCGACTTAAGTACAAGAAAACTGACTCTTCTTACTGTCTTTGTTTTGAACCATTCCTGCGACACTAGCTATAGATTCCGATGCTTCACTTCAGGTTAACTGTATCCCTCTGACCTTCTTATTGACGATGAAACACAGAAATTGAATCGGAATTACATACAAAAGGCACAACGCCGACTTAAGTACAAGAAAACTGACTCTTCTTACTGTCTATGTTTTGAAAGGTTCCTGTGACACTAGTTACAGATTCCGATGCTTCTCTTCAGGTTTACTGTATCTCTCTGACCTTCTTATTGACGATGAAACACAGAAATTGCATCGGAATTAAATACAAAAGACACAATGCCGACTTAAGTACAAGAAAACTGACTCTTCTTACTGTCTATGTTTTGAACCATTCCTGTGACACTAAATATAGATTCCTAAGCTTCACTTCAGGTTTATTGTATCCCTCTGACCTTCTTATTGACGATGAAACACAGAAATTGCATGGGAATTAAATACAAAAATCACAATGCCGACTTAAGTACAAGAAAGCTGACTCTTCTAACTGTCAATGGTTTGAACCATTCCTGTGACACTAATTAAAGATTCCGATGCTTCACCTCAGGTTTACTGTATCTCTCTGACCTTCTTATTGACGATGAAACACAGAAATCTCATCGGAATTAAATACATAAGGCACAATTCCGACTTTAGTACAAGAAAACCGACTCTTGTTACTGTTTATGTTTTGAACCATTCCTGTGACACTAGTTATAGATTCCGGTGCTTCATTTCCGGTTTACTGTATCCCTCTGACCTTCTTACTGACGATGAAACACAGAAATAGCATCGGAATTAAATACAAAAGGCACAATGTCGACTTAAGTACAGGATAACTGACTCTTCTTACTGTCTATGTGTTGAAGCATTCATGTGACACTAGTTATAGATTCCGATGCTTCAATTCATTTTTACTGTATCCCTCTGACCTTCTTATTGACGATGTAACACAGAAACTGCATCGGAATTAAATAGAAAATGCACAATGCCGTCTTAAGTACAAGATAACTGACTCTTCTTTACTGTCTGTGTTTTGAACCATTCCTGTGACACTACTTATATATTCCGATGCTTCACTTCTGGTTTACTGTATTCCTCTGACCTTCATATTGACGATCAAACACAGATATTGCATCGGAATTAAATAGAAAAGGAACAATGCCGACTTAAGTACAAGATAACTGACTTTTCTTACTGTCTATGTTTTGAACCGTTTCTGTGACACTAGTTATAGATGCCGATGCTTCACTTCAGGTTTACTGTATCCCTCTGACCTTCTTATTGACGATGAAACACTGAAAGTGCATCGGAATTAAATAGAAAAGGCACAATGCCTACATAAGTTCAAGAAAACTGACTCTTCTTACTGTCTAAGTTATGAACCATTCCTGTGACACTGGCTATAGATTCCGATGCTTCACTTCAGGTTTACTGTATCCCTCTGACCTTCTTATTGACGATGAGTTACAGAAATTGCATCGGAATTGAGTACAAAAGGCCCAATGCCGACATGAGAACAAGAAAACTGACTCTTCTTACTGTCTATGTTTTGAACCGTTCATGTGACACTAGTTAAAGATTCCGATGCTTCGCTTCAGGTTTAATGTATCCCTTGGACCTTCTTATTGACGACGAAACACAGAATTTGCATCGGAATTAAATTCAAAAAGCGCAATGCCGACTTATGTACAAGAAAACTGACTCTTCTTACTGTCTATGTTTTGAACCATTCCTGTGACACTAGTTATAGATTCCGATGCTTCACTTCAGGTTTACTGTATCCCTCTGACCTTCTTATTGTCGATGAAACACAGAAATTGCATCGGAATTAAATACAAAAGGCACAATGCCGACTCAAGTACAAGAAGACTGGCTCTTCTTGCTGTCTATGTTTTGAACCTTTCCTGTGGCACTAGTTATGGATTCGGATGCTCGACTTCAGGTTCACTGCCTGCCTCTGACCTTCTTATTGGCGATGAAACACAGATATTGCATCGGAATTAAATACAAAACGAACAATACCGACTTAAGTACATGAAAACTGACTCTTCTTAGTGTCTATGATTTGAACCATTCCTTTGACACTAGTTATAGATTCCGATGCTTCACTACAGGTTTACTGTATCCCTCTGACCTTCTTATTGACGATGAAACACAGATATTGCGTCGGAATTATACACAAAAGGCACGATGCCGACTTAAGTACAAGAAAACTGACTCTTCTTACTGTCTATGTTTTGAACCATTCCTGTGACGCTAGTTATAGATTCCGATGCTTCACTTCAGGTTTACTGTATCCCTCTGACCTTCTTATTGACGATGAAACACAGAAATTCCATCGCAATTAATACAAAAGGCACAATGCCGACCTTAAGTACAAAAAAACTGACTCTCCTTACTGTCTATGTTGTTGAACCATTCCTGTGACACTAGCTATAGATTCCGATGCTTCACTTCAGCTTTACTGTATCCCTGTGACCTTCTTATTGACGATAAACACAGAATTTGCATCGGAATTAAATTCAAAAAGCACAATGCCGACTAAAGTACAAGATACTGACTCTTCTTACTGTCTATGTTTTGTACCATTCCTGTGACACTAAATAGTGATTCCGATGCTTCACTTCAGGTTTACTGTATCCCTCTGACCTTCTTATTGACGATGAAACACAGAAATTGCATCGGAATTGATACAAAAAGCACAATGCCAACTTAAGTACAAGATAACTGACTCATCTTCCTGTGTATGTGTTGAACCATTCATGTGACACTAGTTATAGATTCCGATGCATCACTTCATTTTTACTGTATCCCTCTGACCTTCTTATTGACGATGAAACACAGAAATTGCATCGGAATTAAATACAAAAGGCACAATGCCGACTTAAGTACCAAGAAAACTGACTCTTTCATACTGTCTATGTTTTGAACCATTCCTGTGACTCTGGCTATAGATTCCGATGCTTCACTTCAGGTTTACTGTATCCTCTGACCTTCTCATTGACGATGGAACACAGAAATTGCATCGGAATGAAAGTACAAAAGGCAACAATGCCGACTTAAGTACAAGATGACTGGCTCTTCTTACTGTCTATGATTTGGACCATTTCTGTGACACTAGTTATAGATTCCGATGCTTACGTCAGGTTTACTGTATCCCTCTGACCTCCGCATTGTCGATGAAACACAGAAATTGCATCGGAATTAAATACAAAAGGCACAATACCGACTCAAGTACAAGAAGACTGGCTCTTCTTACTGTCTATATTTTGAACCTTTCCTGTGGCACTAGTTATGGATTCGGATTCTCGACTGCTGGTTCACTGCCTCCCTCTGACCTTCTTATAGGCGATGAAACACAGAAATTGCATCGGAATTAAATACAAAACGCACAATGCCGTCTTAAGTACATGAAAACTGACTCTTCTTACTGCCTATGTTTTGAACCATTCCTGTGACACTAGTTATAGATTCCGATGCTTCACTACAGGTTTACTGTATCCCTCTGACCTTCTTATTGACGATGAAACACAGATATTGCGTCGGAATTATATACAAAAGGCACGATGCCGACTTAAGTACAAGAAAACTGACTCTTCTTACTATCTATGTTTTGAACCATTCCTGTGACGCTAGTTATGGACTCCGATGCTTCACTTCAGGTTTACTGTATCCCTGTGACCTTCTTATTCACGATGAAACACAGAAATTGCATCGGAATTAAATTCAAAAAGCACAATGCCGACTAAAGTACAAGAAAACTGACTCTTCTTACTGTCTATGTTTTGTACCATTCCTGTGACACAAGTTATAGATTCCGATGCTTCACTTCAGGTTTACTGTATCCCTCTGACCTTATATTGACGATGAAACACAGAAATTGCATCGGAATTAAATACAAAAGGCACAATTCCGACTCAAGTACAAGATGACTGGCTCTTCTTACTGTCTATGATTTGGACCATTTCTGTGACACTAGTTATAGATTCCGATGCTTTACGTCAGGTTTACTGTATCCCTCTGACCTCCGCATTGTCGATGAAACACAGAAATTGCATCGGAATGAAATACAAAAGGCACAATGCCGACTTAAGTACAAGAAGACTGTCTCATCTTACTCTCTATGCTTTGAACCATTCCTGTGACACTAGTTATAGATTCCGATGCTTCACTTCAGCTTTACTGTATCCCTGTGGAGTTCTTATTGACGATGAAACACAGAAATAGCATCGGAATTAAATACAAAAGGCACAATTCCGACTCAAGTACAAGAAGACTGTCTCTTCTTACTGTCTATGTTTTGAACGATTCCTGTGACACTAGTTATAGATTCCGATGCTTTACTTCAGGTTTACTGTATCCCTCTGACCTCCATATTGTCGATGAAACACAGAAATTGCATCGGAATTAAATACAAAAGGCACAATGCCGACTCAAGTACAAGAAGACTGGCTCTTCTTACTGTCTATGTTTTGAACCTTTCCTGTGACACTAGTTATGGATTCAGTTGCTCGACTTCAGGTTCACTGCCTCCCTCTGAATTTCTTATTGGCGATGAATTACAGAAATTGCATCGGAATTAAATACAAAACGCACAATACCGACTTAAGTACATGAAAACTGACTCTTCTTAGTGTCTATGATTTGAACCATTCCTTTGACACTAGTTATAGATTCCGATGCTTCACTACAGGTTTACTGTATCCCTCTGACCTTCTTATTGACGATGAAACACAGATATTGCGTCGGAATTATACACAAAAGGCACGATGCCGACTTAAGTACAAGAAAACTGACTCTTCTTACTGTCTATGTTTTGAACCATTCCTGTGACGCTAGTTATAGATTCCGATGCTTCACTTCAGGTTTACTGTATCCCTCTGACCTTCTTATTGACGATGAAACACAGAAATTGCATCGGAATTAAATACAAAAGGCACAATGCCGACTTAAGTACAAAAAAACTGACTCTCCTTACTGTCTATGTTTTGAACCATTCCTGTGACACTAGCTATAGATTCCGATGCTTCACTTCAGCTTTACTGTATCCCTGTGACCTTCTTATTGACGATGAAACACAGAATTTGCATCGGAATTAAATTCAAAAAGCACAATGCCGACTAAAGTACAAGAATACTGACTCTTCTTACTGTCTATGTTTTGTACCATTCCTGTGACACTAAATAGTGATTCCGATGCTTCACTTCAGGTTTACTGTATCCCTCTGACCTTCTTATTGACGATGAAACACAGAAATTGCATCGGAATTGAATACAAAAAGCACAATGCCAACTTAAGTACAAGATAACTGACTCATCTTCCTGTGTATGTGTTGAACCATTCATGTGACACTAGTTATAGATTCCGATGCTTCACTTCATTTTTACTGTATCCCTCTGACCTTCTTATTGACGATGAAACACAGAAATTGCATCGGAATTAAATACAAAAGGCGCAATGCCGACTTAAGTACAAGAAAACTGACTCTTCTTACTGTCTATGTTTTGAACCATTCCTGTGACTCTGGCTATAGATTCCGATGCTTCACTTCAGGTTTACTGTATCCCTCTGACCTTCTCATTGACGATGGAACACAGAAATTGCATCGGAATTAAATACAAAAGGCACAATGCCGACTTAAGTACAAGAAAACTGACTCATCCTACTGGATATGTTTTCAACCATTCCTGTGACACTAGTTATAGATTCCGATGCTTCACTTCAGGTTTTCTGTATCCCTCTGACCATCTTATTGACGATGAAGCACAGAATTTGCATCGGAATTAAATTCAAAAAGCACAATGCCGACATAAGTACAAGAGAACTGACTCTTCTTACTGTCTATGTTTTGAACCAGTCCTGTGACACTAGTTATACATTCCGATGCTTCACTTCAGCTTTACTGTATCCCTGTGACCTTCTTATTGACGATGAAACACAGAAATTGCATCGGAATTAAATACAAAAGGCACAATTCCGACTCAAGTACAAGATGACTGGCTCTTCTTACTGTCTATGATTTGGACCATTTCTGTGACACTAGTTATAGATTCCGATGCTTTACGTCAGGTTTACTGTATCCCTCTGACCTCCGCATTGTCGATGAAACACAGAAATTGCATCGGAATTAAATACAAAAGGCACAATACCGACTCAAGTACAAGAAGACTGGCTCTTCTTACTGTCTATATTTTGAACCTTTCCTGTGGCACTAGTTATGGATTCGGATTCTCGACTGCTGGTTCACTGCCTCCCTCTGACCTTCTTATAGGCGATGAAACACAGAAATTGCATCGGAATTAAATACAAAACGCACAATGCCGTCTTAAGTACATGAAAACTGACTCTTCTTACTGCCTATGTTTTGAACCATTCCTGTGACACTAGTTATAGATTCCGATGCTTCACTACAGGTTTACTGTATCCCTCTGACCTTCTTATTGACGATGAAACACAGATATTGCGTCGGAATTATATACAAAAGGCACGATGCCGACTTAAGTACAAGAAAACTGACTCTTCTTACTATCTATGTTTTGAACCATTCCTGTGACGCTAGTTATGGACTCCGATGCTTCACTTCAGGTTTACTGTATCCCTGTGACCTTCTTATTCACGATGAAACACAGAAATTGCATCGGAATTAAATTCAAAAAGCACAATGCCGACTAAAGTACAAGAAAACTGACTCTTCTTACTGTCTATGTTTTGTACCATTCCTGTGACACAAGTTATAGATTCCGATGCTTCACTTCAGGTTTACTGTATCCCTCTGACCTTATATTGACGATGAAACACAGAAATTGCATCGGAATTAAATACAAAAGGCACAATTCCGACTCAAGTACAAGATGACTGGCTCTTCTTACTGTCTATGATTTGGACCATTTCTGTGACACTAGTTATAGATTCCGATGCTTTACGTCAGGTTTACTGTATCCCTCTGACCTCCGCATTGTCGATGAAACACAGAAATTGCATCGGAATGAAATACAAAAGGCACAATGCCGACTTAAGTACAAGAAGACTGTCTCATCTTACTCTCTATGCTTTGAACCATTCCTGTGACACTAGTTATAGATTCCGATGCTTCACTTCAGCTTTACTGTATCCCTGTGGCGTTCTTATTGACGATGAAACACAGAAATAGCATCGGAATTAAATACAAAAGGCACAATTCCGACTCAAGTACAAGAAGACTGTCTCTTCTTACTGTCTATGTTTTGAACGATTCCTGTGACACTAGTTATAGATTCCGATGCTTTACTTCAGGTTTACTGTATCCCTCTGACCTCCATATTGTCGATGAAACACAGAAATTGCATCGGAATTAAATACAAAAGGCACAATGCCGACTCAAGTACAAGAAGACTGGCTCTTCTTACTGTCTATGTTTTGAACCTTTCCTGTGACACTAGTTATGGATTCAGTTGCTCGACTTCAGGTTCACTGCCTCCCTCTGAATTTCTTATTGGCGATGAATTACAGAAATTGCATCGGAATTAAATACAAAACGCACAATGCCGACTTATGTACTTGAAAACTGACTCTTCTTACTGTCTATGTTTTGAATCATTCCTGTGACACTAGTTATAGATTCCGATGCTTCACTACAGGTTTACTGTATCCCTCTGACCTTCTTATTGACGATGAAACACAGATATTGCGTCGGAATTATATACAAAATGCACGATGCCGACTTAAGTACAAGAAAACTGACACTTCTTACTGTCTATGGTTTGAACCATTCCTACGATGCTAGTTATAGATTCCGATGCTTCACTTCAGGTTTACTGTATCCCTCTGACCTTCTTATTAACGATGAAACACAGAAATTGCATCGGAATTAAATACAAAATGCACAATGCCGACTTAAGTACAAGAAAACGTACTCTCCTTACTGTCTATGTTTTGAACCATTCCTGTGACACTAGTTATAGATTCCGATGCTTCACTTCCGGTTTACTGTATCCCTCTGACCTTCTTATTGACGATGAAACACAGAAATAGCATCGCAATTAAATACAAAAGGCACAATGCCGACTTAAGTACAAGATAACTGACTCTTCTTACTGTCTATGAGTTGAGCCATTCATGTGACACTAGTTACAGATTGCGATGCTTCACTTCACGTTTACAATATCCCTCTGACCTTCTTATTGATGATGAAACACAGAAATTTAATCGGAATTAAATACAAAGGGCACAATTAAGACTTCAGTACAAGATAACTGACTCTTGTTACTGTCTATGTTTTGAACCATTCCTGTGACACTAGTTATAGATTCCGATGTTTCACTTCAGGTTTACCGTATCCCTCTGACCTTCTTATTGACGATGAAACACAGAAATTGCATCGGAATTAAATAGAAAAGGCACAATGCCGACTTAGGTACACGAAAATTGACTCTTCTTACTGTCTATGTTTTGAACCATTCCTGTGACACTAGTTATAGATTCCGATGCTTCACTTCAGCTTTACTGTATCCCTCTGACCTTCTTATTGACGATGAAACACAGAAATTGCATCGGAATTGAATACAAAAGGTACAATGCCGACTTAAGTGCAAGAAAACTGACTCTTCTTACTCTCTATGTTTTGAACCATTCCTGTGACACTAGTTACAGATTCCGATTCTTCACTTAAGGTTTACTGTATCCCTTGGACCTTCTTATTGACGACGAAACACAGAATTTGCATCGGAATTAAATTCAAAAAGCACAATGCCGACTTAAGTACAAGAAAACTGACTCTTCTTACTGTCTATGTTTTGAACCAGTCCTGTGACACTAGTTATAGATTCCGATGCTTCACTTCAGGTTTACTGTATGCCTCTGACCTTATATTGACGATGAAACACAGAATTTGCATCGGAATTAAATACAAATGGCTCAATGCCGACTTAAGTACAAAAAGACTGTCTCATCGTACTCTCTATGTTTTGAACCATTCCTGTGACAATAGTTATAGATTCCGATGCTTCACTTCAGCTTTACTGTATCCCTGTGACCTTCTTATTGACGATGAAACACAGAAATTGCATCGGAATTAAATATAAAAGGCACAATACCGACTCAAGTACAAGAAGACTGGCTTTTCTTACTGTCTATGTTTTGAACCATTTCTGTGACATTAGTTACAGATTCCGATGCTTTACGTCAGGTTTACTGTATCCCTCTGACCTCCTTATTGTCGATGAAACACAGAAATTGCATCGGAATTAAATACAAAAGGCACAATGCCGACTTAAGTACAAGAAGACTGGCACTTCTTACTGTCTATGTTTTGAACCTTTCCTGTGGCACTAGTTATGGATTCGGATGCTCGACTTCAGGTTCACTGCCTCCCGCTGAGCTTCTTATTGGCGATGAAACACAGAAATTGCATCGGAATTAAATACAAAACGCACAATGCCGACATAAGTACATGAAAACAGACTCTTCTTACTGTCTATGTTTTGAACCATTCCTGTGACACTAGTTATAGATTCCGATGCTTCACTACAGGTTCACTGTATCCCTCTGACCTTCTTATTGACGATGAAACACAGATATTGCGTCGGAATTATATACAAAAGGCACGATGCCGACTTAAGTACAAGAAAACTGACTCTTCTTACTGTCTATGTTTTGAACCATTCCTGTGCCGCTAGTTATAGATTCCGATGCTTCACTACAGGTTTACTGTATCCCTCAGACCTTCTTATTGACGATGAAACACAGAAATTGCATAGGAATTAAATACAAAAGGCACAATGCCGACTTAAGTACAAGAAAACTGACTCTCCTACTGTCTATGTTTTAAACCATTCCTATGACACTAGTTATAGATTCCGATGCTTCACTTCAGCTTTACTGTATCCCTGTGACCTCCTTATTGACGATGAAACACAGAATTTGCATCGTAATTAAATTCTAAAAGCACAATGCCGACTAAAGTACAAGAAAACGACTTTTCTTACTGTCTATGTTTTGTACCATTCCTGTGACACAAGTTATAGATTCCGATGCTTTACTTCAGGTTTACTGTATCCCTCTGACCTTATATTGACGATGAAACACAGAAATTGCATCGGAATGAAATACAAAAGACTCAATGCCGACTTAAGTACAAGAAGACTGTCTCATCTTACTCTCTATGCTTTGAACCATTCCTGTGACACTAGTTGTTGATTCCGATGCTTCACTTCAGCTTTACTGTATCCCTGTGACCTTCTTATTGACGATGAAACACAGAAATTGCATCGGAATTAAATACAAAAGGCACAATTCCGACTCAAGTACAAGAAGACTGGCTCTTCTTACTTTCTATGTTTTGAACTATTCCTGTGACACTAGTTATAGATTCCGATGCTTTACTTCAGGTTTACTGTATCCCTCTGACCTCCTTATTGTCGATGAAACACAGAAATTGCATCGGAATTAAATACAATAGGGACAATGCCGACTCAAGTACAAGAAGACTGGCTCTTCTTACTGTCTATGATTTGAACCTTTCCTGTGACACTAGTTATGGATTCGGATGCTCGACTTCAGGTTCACTGCCTCCCTCTGACCTTCTTATTGGCGATAAAACACAGAAATTGCATCGGAATTAAATACAAAACGCACAATGCCGACTTATGTACTTGAAAACTGACTCTTCTTACTGTCTATGTTTTGAACCATTCCTGTGACACTAGTTGTAGATTCCGATGCTTCACTACAGGTTTACTGTATCCCTCTGACCTTCGTATTGACGATGAAACACAGATAATGCGTCGGAATTATATACAAAATGCACGATGCCGACTTAAGTACAAGAAAACTGACTCTTCTTACTGTCTATGTTCTGAACCATTCCTGTGACGCTAGTTATAGATTCCGATGCTTCACTTCCGGTTTACTGTATCCCTCTGACCTTCGTATTGACGATGAAACACAGATGTAGCATCGGAATTAAATACAAAAGGCACAATGCCGACTTAAGTACAAGATAACTGACTCTTCTTACTGTCTATGAGTTGAACCATTCATGTGACACTAGTTATTGATTCCGATGCTTCACTTCAGGTTTACTGTATCCATCTGCCCTTCTTATTGACGAGGAAACACAGAAGTTGCAACGGAATTAAATACAAAATGCACAATGCCGACATAAGTACCAGAAAACTGACTCTTCTTACTGTCTAAGTTTTGAACCATTCTTGTGACACTAGTTATGGATTCCGATGCTTCACTTCAGCTTTACTGTATCCCTCTGACCTTCTTATTGACGATGAAACACAGAAATTGCATCGCAAATAAATACAAAAGGCACAATGCTGACTCAAGTACAAGAAGGCTGGCTCTTCGTACTGTCTATGTTTTGAACCATTCATGTGACACTAGTTATAGATTCCGATGCTTCCCTTCAGGATTAATGTATCCCTTGGACCTTCTTATTGACGATGAAACACAGAAATTGCATCGGAATTAAATACAAAAGGCACAATTCCGACTCAAGTTCCAGAAGACTGGCTCTTCTTACTGTCTATGTTTTGAACCATTCCTTTGACACTAGTTATAGATTCCGATGCTTCACTTCAGGTTTACTGTATCCCTCTGACCTCCTTATTGTCGATGAAACACAGAATTTGCATCGGAATTAAATACAAAAAGCACAATGCAGACTCACGTACAGGAAGTCTGACTCTTCTTACTGTCTATGTTTTGAACCATTCCTGTCACGCTAGTTTTGGATTCGGATGCTCGACTTCAGTTTCACTACCTCCCTCTGAACTTCTTATTGGCGATGAAACACAGAAATTGCATCGGAATTAAATACAAAACGCACAATGCCGACTTAAGTACATGAAAACTGACTCTTCCAACTGTCTATGTTTTGAACCATTCCTGTGACACTAGTTATAGATTCCGATGCTTCACTACAAGTTTACTTTATCCCTCTGACCTTCTTATTGACGATGGAACACAGATATTGCGTCGGAATTATATACAAAATGAACGATGCCGACTTAAGTACAAGAAAACTGACTCTTCTTTCTGTCTATGTTTTGAACCATTCCTGCGACGCTAGTTATAGATTCCGATGCTTCACTTTAGGTTTACTGTATCCCTCTGACCTTCTTATTAACGATGAAACACAGAAATTGCATCGGAATTAAATACAAAAGGCACAATGCCGACTTAAGAACAAGAAAACTGACTTTCCTTACTGTCTATGTTTTGAACCATTCCTGTGACACTAGTTATAGATTCCGATGCTTCACTTCAGCTTTACTGTATCCCTGTGACCTTCTTATTGACGACGAAACACAGAATTTGCATCGGAATTAAATTCAAAAAGCACAATGCCGACTTAAGGACAAGAAAACTGACTCTTCTTACTGTCTATGTTTTGAACCAGTCCTGTGACACTAGATATATATTCCGATGCTTCACTTCAGGTCTACTGTATCCCTCTCACCTTATATTGACGATGAAACACAGAAATTGCATCGGAATTAAATATAAAAGGCACAATTCCGACTCAAGTACAAGAAGACTGGCTCTTCTTACTGTCTTTGTTTTGAACCATTTATAGGCCACTAGTTATAGATTCCGATGCTTTACGTCAGGTTTACTGTATCCCTCTGACCTCCTTATTGTCGATAAAACACAGAAATTGCATCGGAATTAAATACAAAAGGGCACAATGCCGACTCAAGTACAAGAAGACTGGCTCTTCTTACTGTCTATGTTTTGAACCTTTCCTGTGGCACTAGTTATGGATTCGGATGCTCGACTTCAGGTTCACTGCCTCCCTCTGACCTCCTTATTGTCGATGAAACACAGAAATTGCATCGGAATTAAATACAAAACGCACAATGCCGACTTAAGTACATGAAAACTGACTCTTCTTACTGTCTATGTTTTGAACCATTCCTGTGACACTAGTTATAGATTCCGATGCTTCACTACAGGTTTACTGTTTCCCTCTGACCTTCTTATTGACGATGAAACACAGATATTGCGTCGGAATTATATACAAAAGGCACGATGCCGAATTAAGTACAAGAAAACTGACTCTTCTTACTGTCTATGTTTCGAACCATTCCTGTGACGCTAGTTATAGATTCCGATGCTTCACTACAGGTTTACTGTATCCCTCTGACCTTCTTATTGACGATGAAACACAGAAATTGCATAGGAATTGAATACAAAAGGCATAATGCCGCCTTAAGTACAAGAAAAC
Source organism: Schistocerca americana (assembly GCF_021461395.2). Taxonomy (NCBI): domain Eukaryota; kingdom Metazoa; phylum Arthropoda; class Insecta; order Orthoptera; family Acrididae; genus Schistocerca; species Schistocerca americana. The sequence continues at coordinate 22,945,743 of NC_060130.1, forward strand.
TGACTCTCCTTACTGTCTATGTTTTGAACCATTCCTGTGGCACTAGTTATAGATTCCGATGCTTCACTTCAGCTTTATTGTATCCCTGTGACCTTCTTATTGACGATGAAACACAGAATTTGCATAGGAATTAAATTCAAAAAGCACAATGTAGACTAAAGTACAAGAAAACTGACTCTTCTTACTGTCTATGTTTTGTACCATTCCTGTGACACAAGTTATAGATTCCGATGCTTCACTTCAGGTTTACTGTATCCCTCTGACATTATATTGACGATGAAACACAGAAATTGCATCGGAATGAAATACAAAAGGCTCAATGCCGACTTAAGTACAAGAAGACTGTCTCATCTTACTCTCTATGTTTTGAACCATTCCTGTGACACTAGTTATAGATTCCGATGCTTCACTTCAGCGTTACTGTATCCCTGTGACCTTCTTATTGACGATGAAACACAGATATTGCATCGGAATTAAATATAAAAGGCACAATTCCGACCCAAGTACAAGAAGACTGGCTCTACTTACTGTCTATGTTTTGAACCATTTCTGTGACACTAGTTATAGATTCCGATGCTTTACGTCAGGTTTACTGTATCCCTCTGACCTCCTTATTGTCGATAAAACACAGAAATTGCATCTGAATTAAATACAAAAGGCACAATGCCGACTCAAGTACAAGTAGACTGGCTCTTCTTACTGTCTATGTTTTGAACCTTTCCTGTGGCACTAGTTATGGATTCGGATGCTCGACTTCAGGTTCACGGCCTCCCTCTGACCTTCTTATTGGCGATGAAACACAGAAATTGCATCGGAATTAAATACAAAACGCACAATGCCGACTTAAGTACATGAAAACGGACTCTTCTTACTCTCTATGTTTTGAACCATTCCTGTGACACTAGTTATAGATTCCGATGCTTCACTGCAGGTTTACTGTTTCCCTCTGACCTTCCTATTGACGACGAATCGCAGATATTGCGTCGGAATTATATACAAAAGGCACGATGCCGTCTTAAGTACAAGAAAACTGACTCTTCTTACTGTCTATGTTTTGAACCATTCCTGTGACGCTAGTTATAGATTCCGATGCTTCACTTCAGGTTTACAGTATCCCTCTGACCTTCTTATTGACGATGAAACACAGAAATTGCATAGGAATTAAATTCAAAAAGCACAATGCCGACTAAAGTACAAGAAAACTGACACTTCTTACTGTCTATGTTTTGTACCATTCCTGTGACACAAGTTATAGATTCCGATGCTTCACTTCAGGTTTACAGTATCCCTCTGACCTTATGTTGACGATGAAACACAGAAATTGCATCGGAATGAAATACAAAAGGCTCAATGCCGACTTAAGTACAAGAAGACTCTCTCATCTTACTCTCTATGTTTTGAACCATTCCTGTAACACTAGTTTTAGATTCCGATGCTTCACTTCAGCTTTACTGAATCCCTGTGACCTTCTTATTGACGAAGAAACACAGAAATGGCATCGGAATTAAATACAAAAGGCACAATTCCGACTCAAGTAAATTAAGACTGGTTATTCTTACTGCCTATGTTTTGAACCATTCCTGTGACACTAGTTATAGATTCCGATGCTTTACTTCAGGTTTACTGTATCCCTCTGACCTCCTTATTGTCGATGAAGCACAGAAATTGCATCGGAATTAAATACAAAAGGCACAATATCGATTCAAGTACAAGAAGACTGGCTCTTCTTACTGTCTATGTTTTAACCATTCCTGTGACACTAGTTATAGATTCCGATGCTTCACTTCAGGTTTACTGTATCCATCTGTCCTTCTTATTGACGAGGAAACACAGAAATTGCATCGGAATTAAATACAAAAGGCACAATGCCGACTTAAGTACAAGAAAATTGACTCTTCTTACTGTCTATGTTTTGAACCATTCCTGTGACACTAGTTATAGATTCCGATGCTTCACTTCAGGTTTACTGTATCCCTCTGACCTTCTTATTGACGATGAAACACAGAAATTTCATCGGAATTAAATACAAAGGGCACAATTAAGACTTAAGTACATGATAACTGACGCTTGTTACTGTTTATGTTTTGAACCATTCCTGTGACACTAGTTATAGATTCCGATGTTTCACTTCAGGTTTACCGTATCCCTCTGACCTTCCTATTGACGATGAAACAAAGAAATTGCATCGGAATTAAATAGAAAAGGCACAATGCCGAATTATGTACACGACAATTGACTCTTCTTACTGTCTATGTTTTGAACCATTCCTGAGACACTAGTTATAGATTCCGATGCTTCACTTCAGCTTTACTGTATCCCTCTGACCTTCTTATTGACGATGAAACACAGGTAATGCGACGTAATTAAATACAAATGTACAATGCCGACTTAAGGACAAGAAAACTGACTCTTCTTACTCTCTATGTTTTGAACCATTCCTGTGACACTAGTTACAGATTCCGATTCTACATTTAAAGTTTACTCTATCCCTTGGACCTTCTTATTGACGACGAAACACAGAATTTGCATCGGAATTAAATTCAAAAGGCACAATGCCGACTTAAGTACAAGAAAACTGACTCTTCTTACTGTCTATGTTTTGAACCAGTCCTGTGACACTAGATATATATTCCGATGCTTCACTTCAGGTTTACTATATCCCTCTAACCTTATATTGACGATGAAACACAGAATTTGCATCGGAATTGAATACAAATGGCTCAATGCCGACTTAAAAACAAGAAGACTGTCTCATCTTACTCTCTATGTTTTGAACCATTCCTGTGACACTAGTTATAGATTCCGATGCTTCACTTCAGCGTTACTGTATCCCTGTGACCTTCTTATTGACGATAAAACACAGAAATTGCATCGGAATTAAATATAAAAGGCACAATTCCGACTCAAGTACAAGAAGACTGGCTCTTCTTACTGAGTATGTTTTGAACCATTTATGTGACACTATTTATAGATTCCGATGCTTCACGTCAGGTTTACTGTATCCCTCTGACCTCCTTATTGTCGATAAAACACAGAAATTGCATCGGAATTAAATACAAAAGGGCACAATGCCGACTCAAGTACAAGAAGACTGGCTCTTCTTACTGTCTATGTTTTGAACCTTTCCTGTGGCACTAGTTATGGATTCGGATGCTCGACTTCAGGTTCACTGCCTCCCTGTGACCTTCTTATTGGCGATGAAACACAGAAATTGCATCGGAATTAAATACAAAACGCACAATGCCGACTTAAGTACATGAAAACTGACTCTTCTTACTGTCTATGTTTTGAACCATTCCTGTGACACTAGTTATAGATTCCGATGCTTCACTACAGGTTTACTGTTTCCCTCTGACCTTCTTATTGACGATGAAACACAGATAAGCGTCGGAATTATATACAAAAGGCACGATGCCGACTTAAGTACAAGAAAACTGACTCTTCTTACTGTCTATGTTTTGAACCATTCCTGTGACTCTAGTTATAGATTCCGATGCTTCACTTCAGGTTTACTGTATCCCTCTGACCTTCTTATTGACTATGAAACACAGAAATTTCATCGGAATTAAATACAAAGGGCACAATTAAGACTTAAGTACAAGATAACTGACTCTTGTTACTGTCTATGTTTTGAACCATTCCTGTGACACTAGTTGTAGGTTCCGATGTTTCACTTCAGGTTTACCGTATCCCTCTGACCTTCTTATTGACAATGAAACACAGATATTGCATCGGAATTAAATAGAAAAGGCACAATGCCGACTTAACTACAAGAAAATTGACTCTTCTTACAGTCTATGTTTTGAACCATTCCTGTGACACTAGTTATAGATTCCGATGCTTCACCTCAGGTTTACTGTATCCCTCTGACCTTCCTATTGACTATGGAACACAGAAATTGCAACGGAATTAAATGCAAAAGGCACAATGCCGACATAAGTGCAAGAAAACTGACTCTTCTTAGTGTCTAAGTTTTGAACCATTCCTGTGACACTAGTTACAGATTCCGACGCTTCACTTCAGCTTTACTGTATCCCTATGACCTTCTTATTGACGATGAAACACAGAAATTGCATCGGAATGAAATACAAAAGGCTCAATGCCGACTTAAGTACAAGAAGACTGTCTCATCTTACTCTCTACGTTTTGAACCATTCCTGTGACACTAGTTATAGATTCCGATGCTTCACTTCAGCGTTACTGTATCCCTGTGACCTTCTTATTGACGATGAAACACAGAAATTGCATCGGAATTAAATATAAAAGGCACAATGCCGACTCAAGTACAAGAAGACTGGCTCTTCTTACTGTCTATGTTTTGAACCTTTCCTGTGGCACTAGTTATGGATTCGGATGCTCGACTTCAGGCTCACTGCCTCCCTATGACCCTCTTATTCGCGATGAAACACAGAAATTGCATCGGAATTAAATACAAAACGCACAATGCCGACTTAAGTACATGAAAACTGACTCTTCTTACTGTCTATGTTTTGAACCATTCCTGTGACACTAGTTATAGATTCCGATGCATCACTACAGGTTTACTGTTTCCCTCTGACCTTCCTATTGACGATGAATCGCAGATATTGCGTCGGAATTATATACAAAAGGCACGATGCCGACTTAAGTACAAGAAAACTGACTCTTCTTACTGTCTATGCTTTGAACCATTCCTGTGACGCTAGTTATAGATTCCGATGCTTCACTTCAGGTTTACAGTATCCCTCTGACCTTCTTATTGACGATGAAACACAGAAATTGCATAGGAAATAAATCCAAAAGGCACAATGCCGACATAAGTAAAAGAAAACTGACTCTCCTTACTGTCTATGTTTTGAACCATTCCTGTGACACTAGTTACAGATTCCGACGCTTCACTTCAGCTTTACTGTATCCCTATGACCTTCTTATTGACGATGAAACACAGAAATTGCATCGGAATGAAATACAAAAGGCTCAATGCCGACTTAAGTACAAGAAGACTCTCTCATCTTACTCTCTATGTTTTGAACCGTTCCTGTGACACTAGTTATAGATTCCGATGCTTTACTTCAGCTTGACTGTATCCCTGTGACCTTCTTATTGACGATGAAACACAGAAATTGCATCGGAATTAAATACAAAAGGCACAATTCCGACTCAAGTACAAGAAGACTGGCTCTTCTTACTGTCTATGTTTTGAACCATTCCTGTGACACTAGTTATAGATTCCGATTCTTTACTTCAGGTTTACTGTATCCCTCTGACCTCCTTATTGTCGATGAAGCACAGAAATTGCATCGGAATTAAATACAAAAGGCACAATGCCGACTCAAGTACAAGAAGACTGGCTCTTCTTACTGTGTATGTTTGGAACCTTTTTCTGTGACACTAGTTATGGATTCGGATGCTCGACTTCTGGTTCACTGCCTCCCTCTGACCTTCTTATTGGCGATGAAACACAGAAATTGCATCGGAATTATATACAAAACGCACAATGCCGACTTATGTACTTGAAAACTGACTCTTCTTACTGTCTATGTTTTGAACCATTCCTGTGACACTAGTTATAGGTTCCGATGCTTCACTACAGGTTAACTGTATCACTCTGACCTTCTTATTGACGATGAAACACAGATATTGCGTCGGAATTATATACAAAATGCACGATGCCGACTTAAGTAAAGGAAACTGACTCTTCTTACTGTCTATGTTTTGAACCATTCCTGTGACGCCAGTTATAGATTCCGATGCTTCACTTCAGGTTTACTGTATCACTCTGACCTTCTTGTTAACGATGAAACACAGAAATTGCATCGGAATTGAATACAAAAGGCACAATGCCGACTTAAGTACAAGAAAACTTACTCTCCTTACTGTCTATGTTTTGAACCATTCCTGTGACACTGGTTATAGATTCCGATGCTTCACTTCCGGTTCACTGTATCCCTCTGACCTTCTTATTGACGATGAAACACAGAAATAGCATCGGAATTAAATACAAAAGGCACAATGCCGACTTCAGTACAAGATAACTGACTCTTCTTACTGACTATGAGTTGAACCATTCATGTGACACTAGTTATAGATTCCGATGCTTCACTTCACGTTTACTGTATCCCTCTGACCTTCTTATTGACGATGAATCACAGAAATTGCATCGGAATTATATACAAAAGGCACAATGCCCACTTAAGTACAAGGAAAAACTGACTCTTCTTACTGTCTATGTTTTAACCATTCCTGTGACACTAGTTATAGATTCCGATGCTTCACTTCAGGTTTACTGTATCCATCTGTCCTTCTTATTGACGGGGAAACACAGAAATTGCATTGGAAATAAATACAAAAGGCACAATGCCGACTTAAGTACAAGAAAACTGACACTTCTTACTATGTTTTGCGCCATTCCTGTGACACTAGTTATAGATTCCGATGCTTCACTTCAGGTTTACTGTATCCCTCTGACCTTCTTATTGACTATGAAACACAGAAATTTCATCGGAATTAAATACAAAGGGCACAATTAAGACTTAAGTACAAGATAACTGACTCTTGTTACTGTCTATGTTTTGAACCATTCCTGTGACACTAGTTGTAGGTTCCGATGTTTCACTTCAGGTTTACCGTATCCCTCTGACCTTCTTATTGACAATGAAACACAGATATTGCATCGGAATTAAATAGAAAAGGCACAATGCCGACTTAACTACAAGAAAATTGACTCTTCTTACAGTCTATGTTTTGAACCATTCCTGTGACACTAGTTATAGATTCCGATGCTTCACCTCAGGTTTACTGTATCCCTCTGACCTTCCTATTGACTATGGAACACAGAAATTGCAACGGAATTAAATGCAAAAGGCACAATGCCGACATAAGTGCATGAAAACTGACTCTTCTTAGTGTCTAAGTTTTGAACCATTCCTGTGACACTAGTTAAGGATTCCGATGCTTCACTTCAGCTTTACTGTATCCCTCTGACCTTCTTATTGACGATGAAACACAGAAATTGCATCGGAATTAAATACAAAAGGCACAATGCCAACTCAAATACAAGAAGACTGACTCTTCTTACTGTCTATGTTTTGAACCTTTCCTGTGACACTAGTTATGAATTCGGATGCTCGACTTCAGGTTCACTGCCTCCCTCTGACCTTCTTATTGGCGAAGAAACACAGAAATTGCATCGGAATTAAATACAAAACGCACAATGCCGACTTATTTACTTGAAAATTGACTCTTCTTACTGTCTATGTTTTGAACCATTCCTGTGACACTAGTTATAGATTCCGATGCTTCACTTCCGGTTTACTGTATCCCTCTGACCTTCTTATTGACGATGAAACACAGAAATAGCATCGGAATTAAATACAAAAGGCACAATGCCGACTTAAGTACAAGATAACTGACTCTTCTTACTGACGATGAGTTGAATGATTCATGTGACACTAGTTATAGATTCCGATGCTTCACTTCAGGTTTACTGTATCCCTCTGACCTTCTTATTGACGATGAATCACAGAAATTGCATCGGAATTAAATACAAAAGGCACAATGCCAACTCAAGTAAAAGAAGACTGGCTCTTCTTACTGTCTATGTTTTGAACCTTTCCTGTGACACTAGTTATGAATTGGGATGCTCGACTTCAGGTTCACTGCCTCCCTCTGACCTTCTTATTGGCGATGAAACACAGAAATTGCATCGGAATTAAATACAAAACGCACAATGCCGACTTATTTACTTGAAAATTGACTCTTCTTACTGTCTATGTTTTGAACCATTCCTGTGACACTAGTTATAGATTCCGATGCTTCACTACAGGTTTACTGTATCCCTCTGACCTTCTTATTGACGATAAAACACAGATATTGCGTCGGAATTATATACAAAATGCACGATGCCGACTTAAGTACAAGAAAACTGACTCTTCTTACTGTCTATGATTTGAACCATTCCTGTGACGCTAGTTATAGATTCCGATGCTTCACTTCAGGTTTATTGTATCAGTCTGACCTTCTTATTAACGATGAAACACAGAAATAGCATCGGAATTATATACAAAAGGCACAATGCCGACTTAAGTACAAGATAACTGACTCTTCTTACTGACTATGAGTTGAACGATTCATGTGACACTAGTTATAGATTACGATGCTTCACTTCAGGTTTACTGTATCCCTCTGACCTTCTTATTGACGATGAAACACAGAAATTGCATCGGAATTAAATACAAAAGGCACAATGCTGACTCAAGTACAAGAAGGCTGGCTCCTCATACGGTCTATGTTGTGAACCTTTCCTGTGAGACCGGTTTTAGATTCCGATGCTTCACTTCAGGTTTACTGTATCCCATGGACCTTCGTATTGACCACGAAACACAGAAATTGCATCGGAATTAAATACAAACGAAACAATGCCTACTTAAGTACAAGAAGACTGTCTCATCTCGCTCTCTATGTTTTGAATCAATCCTGTTACGCTAGTTATAGATTCCGATGCTTCACTTCAGCTTTACTGTATCCCTCTTAACTTCATATTGGCGTTGAAACACAGTAATTGCATCGGAATTAAATACAAAAGGCACAATGCCGACTTAAGTACAAGAAAACTGGCTCTTCTTACTGTCTATGTTTTGAACCATTCCATTGACACTAGTTATAGATTCCGATGCGTCACTTCAGGTTTACTGTATCCCGCTGACCTAGTTATTGACGATGAAACTCAGAAATTGCATCGGAGTTAAATACAAAAGGCACAACGATGACTTAAGTACAAGAAAACTGACTCTTCTTACTGTCTATGTTTTCAACCATTCCTGTGACACTAGTTATAGATTCCGATGATTCACTTCAGGTTTACTGTATCCCTCTGACCTTCTTATAGACGATTAAACACAGATATTGCATCGGAATTAAATACAAAAGGCACATTGCCGACTTAAGTAAAAGGAAACTGACTCTTCTTACTGTCTATGTTATAAACCATTGCTGTGACACTAGTTATAGATTCCGATGCTTCGCTTCAGGTTTACTGTATCCATCTGTCCTTCTTATTGACGAGGAATCACAGAAATTGCATCGGAATTAAATACAAAAGGCACAATGCCGACTTAATTACAAGAAATCTGACTCTTCTTACTGTCTATGTGTGAACCATTCCTGTGACACTAGTTATAGATTCCGATGCTTCACTTCAGGTTTACTGGATCCCTCTGACCTTCTTATTGACGATGAAACACAGAAAGTGCCTCGGAATTAAATACAAAAAGCACAATGACGACTTAAGTAGAAGAAAACTGACTCTTCTTACTGTCAATGTTTTGAACCATTCATGTGACACTAGTTATAGATTCCGATGTTTCACTTCAGGATTAATGTACCCCTTGGACCTTCTTATTGACGACGAAACACAGAATTTGCATCGGAATGAAATTCAAAAGACACAATGCCGACTTAAGTACAAGAAGACTGACTCTCCTTACTGTCTATGTTTTGAACCATTCCTGTGACACTAGTTATAGATTCCGATGCTTCACTTTAGGTTTACTGTATCCCTCCGACCTCCTTACTGACGATGAAACTCAGAAATTGCATCGGAGTTAAATACAAAAGGCACAATGACGACGTAAGTACAAGAAAACTGACTCTTCTTACTGTCTATGTTTTGAACCATTCCTGTGACACTAGTAATAGATTCCGATGCTTCACTACAGGTTTTCTGTATCCCTCTGACCTTCTAATTGACGATGAGACACAGATATGGCGTCGGAATTATATACAAAAGGCACGATGCCGACTTAAGTACAAGAAAACTGACTCTTCTTACTGTCTATGTTTTGAACCATTCCTGTGACACTAGTTATAGATTCCGATGCTTAACTTCCGGTTTACTGTATCCCTCTGACCTTCTTATTGACGATGAAACACAGAAATAGCATCGGAATTAAATACAAAAGGCACAATGCCGACTTATGTACAAGATAACTGATTCTTCTTACTGTCTATGAGTTGAACCATTCATGTGACACTAGTTATAGATTCCGATGCTTCACTTCACGTTTACTGTATCCCTCTGACCTTCTTATTGACGATGAAACACAGAAATTGCATCGGAATTAAATACAAAAGGCACAATGACGACTTAAGTACAAGAAAACTGACTCTTCTTACAGTCTAAGGTTTGAACCATTCCTGTGACACTAGTTATAGATTCCGATGCTTCAGGTTTACTGTATCCCTCTGACCATATATCGACGATGAAACACAGAAATTGCATCGGAATTAAATACAAAAGGCTCAATGCCGACTTAAGTACAAGAAGACTGTCTCATCTCACTCTCTATGTTTTGAACCATTCCTGTTACGCTAGTTATAGATTCCGATACTTCACTTCAGCTTTACTGTAGCCCTCTGACCTTCTTTTTGACGATGAAACACAGAAACTGCATCGGAATTAAATACAAAAGGCACAATTCCAACTCAAGTTCCCGAAGACTGGCTCTTCTTACTGTCTATGTTTTGAACCATTCCTTTGACACTAGTTATAGATTCCGATGCTTCACTTCAGGTTTACTGTATCCCACTGACCTCCTTATTGTCGATGAAACACAGAAATTGCATCGGAATTAAACACAAAAGGCACAATGCCGACTCAAGTACAAGAAGTCTGGCTCTTCTTACTGTCTATGATTCGAACCATTCCTGTCACACTAGTAATGGATTCGGATGCTCGACTTTAGGTTCACTGCCTCCCTCTGAACTTCTTATTGGCGGTGAAACACAGTAATTGCATCGGAATTAAATACAAAAGGCACAATGCCGTCTTAAGTACAAGAAAACTGACTCTTCTTACTGTCTATGTTTTCAACCATTCCTGTGACACTAGTTATAGATTCCGATGCTTCACTTCAGGTTTACTGTATCCCTCTGACCTTCTTATAGACGATGAAACACAGATATTGCATCGGAATTAAATACAAAAGGCACAATGCCGACTTAAGTACAAGAAAACTGACTCTACTTACTGTCTATGTTATAAACCATTCCTGTGACACTAGTTATAGATTCCGATGCTTCGCTTCAGGTTTACTGTATCCATCTGTCCTTCTTATTGACGAGGAATCACAGAAATTGCATCGGAATTAAATACAAGAGGCACAATGCCGACTTAAGTACAAGAAATCTGACTCTTCTTACTGTCTATGTGTGAACCATTCCTGTGACACTAGTTATAGATTTCGATGCTTCACTTCAGGTTTACTGTATCCCTCTGATCTTCTTATTGACGATGAAACACAGAAAGTGCCTCGGAATTAAATACAAAATGCACAATGCCGACATAAGTACAAGAAAACTGACTCTTCTTAGTTTCTAAGTATTGAACCATTCCTGTGACACTAGTTATGGATTCCGATGCTTCACTTCAGCTTTACTGTATCCCTCTGACCTTCTTATTGACGATGAAACACAGAAATTGCATCGGAATTAAATACAAAAGGCACAATGATGACTCAAGTACAAGAAGGCTGGCTCTTCATACTGTCTACGTTTTGAACCTTTCCTGTGAGACCGGTTGTAGATTCCGATGTTTCACTTCAGGTTTACTGTATCCCATGGACCTTCTTATTGACCACGAAACGCAGAAATTGCATCGGAATTAAATTCAAAAGGCACAATGCCTACTTAAGTACAAGAAAACCGACTCTTCTTACTGTCTATGTTTTCAACCATTCCTGTGACACTAGTTATAGATTCCGATGCTTCACTTCAGGTTTACTGTACCCTATGACGATCTTATTGACGACGAAACACAGAAATTGCATCGGAATTAAATACAAAAGGGACAATGCCAATTTAAGTACAAGAAAACTGACTCTTCTTACTGTCTATGTTTTGAACCATTCATGTGACACTAGTTATTGATTCCGATGCTTCACTTCAGGATTAATGTATCCCTTGGACCTTCTTATTGACGATGAAACACAGAAATTGCATCGGAATTAAATACAAAAGGCACAATTCCGACTCAAGTTCCAGAAGACTGGCTCTTCTTACTGTCTATGTTTTGAACCATTCCTTTGACACTAGTTATAGATTCCGATGCTTCACTTCAGGTTTACTGTATCCCTCTGACCTCCTTATTGTCGATGAAACACAGAAATTGCATCGGAATTAAATACAAAAGGCACAATGCCCACTTAAGTAAAAGAAAACTGACTCTCCTACTGTCTCTGTTTTGAACCATTCCTGTGACACTAGTTACAGATTCCGATGCTTCACTTCAGCTTTACTGTATCCGTGTGACCTTCTTATTGACGATGAAACACAGAAATTGCATCGGAATTAAATATAAAAGGCTCAATTCCGACTCAAGTACAAGAAGACTATCTCTTCTTACTGTCTATCTTTTGAACCATTTCTGTGACACTAGTTATAGATTCCGTTGCTTTACGTCAGGTTTACTGTATCCCTCTGACCTCCGTATTGTCGATGAAACACAGAAATTGCATCGGAATTAAATACAAAAGGCACAATGCCGACTCTAGTACAAGAAGACTGGCTCTTTTTACTGTCTTTGTTTTGAACCTTTCCTGTGGCCCTAGGTATGGATTCGGATGCTCGACTTCAGGTTCACTGCCTCCCTCTGACCTTCTCATTGGCGATGAAACACAGAAATTGCATCGGAATTAAATACAAAACGCACAATGCCGACTAAAGTACATGAAAAATGACTCTTCTTACTGTCTATGTTTTGAACCATTCCTGTGACACTAGTTATAGATTCCGATGCTTCACTATAGGTTTACTGGATCCCTCTGACCTTCGTATTGACGATGTAACACAGATATTGCGTCGGAATTATATACAAAACGCACGATGCCGACTTAAGTACAATAATACTGACTCTCCTTACTGTCTATGTTTTGAACCATTCCTGTGACGCTAGTTATAGATTCCGATGCTTCACTTCAGGTTTACTGTATCCCTCTGACCTTCTTATTGACTATGAAACACAGAAATTGCATAGGAATTAAATACAAATGGCACAATGCCGATTTAAGTACAAGAAAACTGACTCTCCTTACTGTCTATGCATTGAACCATTCCTGTGACACTAGTTATAGATTCCGATGCTTCACTTCAGCTTTACTGTATCCGTGTGACCTTCTTATTGACGATGAAACACAGAATTTGCATCGGAATTAAATTCAAAAAGCACAATGCCGACTTAAGTACAAGAAAACTGACTCTTCTTACTGTTTATGTTTTGAACCAGTCCTGTGACACTAGTTATAGAATGCGATGCTTCACTTCAGGTTCACTGTATCCCTCTGACTTTATATTGACGATGAAACACAGAATTTGCATCGGAATTAAATACAAATGGCTCAATGCCGACTTAAGTACAAGAAGACTGTCTCATCTTACTGTCTATGTTTTGAACCCTTCCTGTGACACTTGTTATAGATTCCGATGCTTCACTTCAGCTTTACTGTATCCCTGTGACCTTCTTATTGACGATGAAACACAGAAATCGCATCGGAGTTAAATATAAAAGGCACAATTCCGACTCAAGTACAAGAAGACTGGCTCTTCTCACTGTCTATGTTTTGAACCATTTCTGTGACACTAGTTATAGATTCCGATGCTTTACGTCAGGTTTACTGTATCCCTCTGACCTCCTTATTGTCGATGAAACACAGAAATTGCATCGGTATTAAATACAAAAGGCACAATGCCGACTCAAGTACAAGAGCTGGCTCTTCTTACTGTCTATGTTTTGAACCTTTCCTGTGGTACTAGTTATGGATTCGGATGCTCGACTTCAGGTTCACTGCCTCCCTCTGACCTTCTTATTGGCGATGAAACACAGATATTGCGTCGGAATTTTATACAAAAGGCACTATGCCGACTTAAGTACAAGGAAACTGACTCTTCTTACTGTCTATGTTTTGAACCATTCCTGTGACGCTAGTTATAGATTCCGATGCTTCACTTCAGGTTTACTGTATCCCTCTGACCTTCTTATTGACGATGAAACACAGAAATTGCATAGGAATTAAATACAAAAGGCACAATGCCCACTTAAGTACAAGAAAACTGACTCTCCTACTGTCTCTGTTTTGAACCATTCCTGTGACACTAGTTACAGATTCCGATGCTTCACTTCAGCTTTACTGTATCCGTGTGACCTTCTTATTGACGATGAAACACAGAAATTTCATCAGAATTAAATATAAAAGGCTCAATTCCGACTCAAGTACAAGAAGACTGGCTCTTCTTACTGTCTATCTTTTGAACCATTTCTGTGACACTAGTTATAGATTCCGTTGCTTTACGTCAGGTTTACTGTATCCCTCTGACCTCCGTATTGTCGATGAAACACAGAAATTGCATCGGAATTAAATACAAAAGGCACAATGCCGACTCTAGTACAAGAAGACTGGCTCTTTTTACTGTCTATGTTTTGAACCTTTCCTGTGGCCCTAGTTATGGATTCGGATGCTCGACTTCAGGTTCACTGCCTCCCTCTGACCTTCTCATTGGCGATGAAACACAGAAATTGCATCGGAATTAAATACAAAACGCACAATGCCGACTAAAGTACATGAAAAATGACTCTTCTTACTGTCTATGTTTTGAACCATTCCTGTGACACTAGTTATAGATTCCGATGCTTCACTATAGGTTTACTGGATCCCTCTGACCTTCGTATTGACGATGTAACACAGATATTGCGTCGGAATTATATACAAAACGCACGATGCCGACTTAAGTACAATAATACTGACTCTCCTTACTGTCTATGTTTTGAACCATTCCTGTGACGCTAGTTATAGATTCCGATGCTTCACTTCAGGTTTACTGTATCCCTCTGACCTTCTTATTGACGATGAAACACAGAAATTGCATAGGAATTAAATACAAAAGGCACAATGCCGACTTAAGTACAAGAAAACTGACTGTCCTTACTGTCTATGCATTGAACCATTCCTGTGACACTAGTTATAGATTCCGATGCTTCACTTCAGCTTTACTGTATCCCTGTGACCTTCTTATTGACGATGAAACACAGAATTTGCATCGGAATTAAATTCAAAAAGCACAATGCCGACTTAAGTACAAGAAAACTGACTCTTCTTACTGTTTATGTTTTGAACCAGTCCTGTGACACTAGTTATAGAATCCGATGCTTCACTTCAGGTTTACTGTATCCCTCTGACTTTATATTGACGATGAAACACAGAATTTGCATCGGAATTAAATACAAATGGCTCAATGCCGACTTAAGTACAAGAAGACTGTCTCATCTTACTGTCTATGTTTTGAACCCTTCCTGTGACACTTGTTATAGATTCCGATGCTTCACTTCAGCTTTACTGGATCCCTGTGACCTTCTTATTGACGATGAAACACAGAAATCGCATCGGAGTTAAATATAAAAGGCACAATTCCGACTCAAGTACAAGAAGACTGGCTCTTCTTACTGTCTATGTTTTGAACCATTTCTGTGACACTAGTTATAGATTCCGATGCTTTACGTCAGGTTTACTGTATCCCTCTGACCTCCTTATTGTCGATGAAACACAGAAATTGCATCGGAATTAAATACAAAAGGCACAATGCCGACTCAAGTACAAGAACTGGCTCTTCTTACTGTCTATGTTTTGAACCTTTCCTGTGGTACTAGTTATGGATTCGGATGCTCGACTTCAGGTTCACTGCCTCCCTCTGACCTTCTTATTGGCGATGAAACACAGATATTGCGTCGGAATTTTATACAAAAGGCACTATGCCGACTTAAGTACAAGGAAACTGACTCTTCTTACTGTCTATGTTTTGAACCATTCCTGTGACGCTAGTTATAGATTCCGATGCTTCACTTCAAGTTTACTGTATCCCTCTGACCTTCTTATTGACGATGAAACACAGAAATTGCGTAGGAATTAAATACAAAAGGCACAATGCCCACTTAAGTACAAGAAAACTGACTCTCCTACTGTCTATGTTTTGAACCATTCCTGTGACACTAGTTATAGATTCCGATGCTTCACATCAGCTTTACTGTATCCCTGTGACCTTCTTATTGACGATGAAACACAGAATTTGCATCGGAATTAAATATAAAAGGCTCAATTCCGACTCAAGTACAAGAAGACTGGCTCTTCTTACTGTCTATCTTTTAAACCATTTCTGTGACACTAGTTATAGATTCCGTTGCTTTACGTCAGGTTTACTGTATCCCTCTGACCTCCGTATTGTCGATGAAACACAGAAATTGCATCGGAATTAAATACAAAAGGCACAATGCCGACTCTAGTACAAGAAAACTGACTCTTCTTACAGTCTAAGGTTTGAACCATTCCTGTGACACTAGTTATAGATTCCGATGCTTCAGGTTTACTGTATCCCTCTGACCATATATCGACGATGAAACACAGAAATTGCATCGGAATTAAATACAAAAGGCTCAATGCCGACTTAAGTACAAGAAGACTGTCTCATCTCACTCTCTATGTTTTGAACCATTCCTGTTACGCTAGTTATAGATTCCGATACTTCACTTCAGCTTTACTGTAGCCCTCTGACCTTCTTTTTGACGATGAAACACAGAAACTGCATCGGAATTAAATACAAAAGGCACAATTCCAACTCAAGTTCCCGAAGACTGGCTCTTCTTACTGTCTATGTTTTGAACCATTCCTTTGACACTAGTTATAGATTCCGATGCTTCACTTCAGGTTTACTGTATCCCACTGACCTCCTTATTGTCGATGAAACACAGAAATTGCATCGGAATTAAATACAAAAGGCACAATGCCGACTCAAGTACAAGAAGTCTGGCTCTTCTCACTGTCTATGATTCGAACCATTCCTGTCACACTAGTAATGGATTCGGATGCTCGACTTTAGGTTCACTGCCTCCCTCTGAACTTCTTATTGGCGGTGAAACACAGTAATTGCATCGGAATTAAATACAAAAGGCACAATGCCGTCTTAAGTACAAGAAAACTGACTCTTCTTACTGTCTATGTTTTCAACCATTCCTGTGACACTAGTTATAGATTCCGATGCTTCACTTCAGGTTTACTGTATCCCTCTGACCTTCTTATAGACGATGAAACACAGATATTGCATCGGAATTAAATACAAAAGGCACAATGCCGACTTAAGTACAAGAAAACTGACTCTACTTACTGTCTATGTTATAAACCATTCCTGTGACACTAGTTATAGATTCCGATGCTTCGCTTCAGGTTTACTGTATCCATCTGTCCTTCTTATTGACGAGGAATCACAGAAATTGCATCGGAATTAAATACAAGAGGCACAATGCCGACTTAAGTACAAGAAATCTGACTCTTCTTACTGTCTATGTGTGAACCATTCCTGTGACACTAGTTATTGATTTCGATGCTTCACTTCAGGTTAACTGTATCCCTCTGACCTTCTTATTGACGATGAAACACAGAAAGTGCCTCGGAATTAAATACAAAATGCACAATGCCGACATAAGTACAAGAAAACTGACTCTTCTTAGTTTCTAAGTATTGAACCATTCCTGTGACACTAGTTATGGATTCCGATGCTTCACTTCAGCTTTACTGTATCCCTCTGACCTTCTTATTGACGATGAAACACAGAAATTGCATCGGAATTAAATACAAAAGGCACAATGATGACTCAAGTACAAGAAGGCTGGCTCTTCATACTGTCTACGTTTTGAACCTTTCCTGTGAGACCGGTTGTAGATTCCGATGTTTCACTTCAGGTTTACTGTATCCCATGGACCTTCTTATTGACCACGAAACGCAGAAATTGCTTCGGAATTAAATTCAAAAGGCACAATGCCTACTTAAGTACAAGAAAACTGACTCTTCTTACTGTCTATGTTTTCAACCATTCCTGTGACACTAGTTATAGATTCCGATGCTTCACTTCAGGTTTACTGTACCCTATGACGATCTTATTGACGACGAAACACAGAAATTGCATCGGAATTAAATACAAAAGGGACAATGCCAATTTAAGTACAAGAAAACTGACTCTTCTTACTGTCTATGTTTTGAACCATTCATGTGACACTAGTTATTGATTCCGATGCTTCACTTCAGGATTAATGTATCCCTTGGACCTTCTTATTGACGATGAAACACAGAAATTGCATCGGAATTAAATACAAAAGGCACAATTCCGACTCAAGTTCCAGAAGACTGGCTCTTCTTACTGTCTATGTTTTGAACCATTCCTTTGACACTAGTTATAGATTCCGATGCTTCACTTCAGGTTTACTGTATCCCTCTGACCTCCTTATTGTCGATGAAACACAGAAATTGCATCGGAATTAAATACAAAAGGCACAATGCCCACTTAAGTAAAAGAAAACTGACTCTCCTACTGTCTCTGTTTTGAACCATTCCTGTGACACTAGTTACAGATTCCGATGCTTCACTTCAGCTTTACTGTATCCGTGTGACCTTCTTATTGACGATGAAACACAGAAATTGCATCGGAATTAAATATAAAAGGCTCAATTCCGACTCAAGTACAAGAAGACTATCTCTTCTTACTGTCTATCTTTTGAACCATTTCTGTGACACTAGTTATAGATTCCGTTGCTTTACGTCAGGTTTACTGTATCCCTCTGACCTCCGTATTGTCGATGAAACACAGAAATTGCATCGGAATTAAATACAAAAGGCACAATGCCGACTCTAGTACAAGAAGACTGGCTCTTTTTACTGTCTTTGCTTTGAACCTTTCCTGTGGCCCTAGGTATGGATTCGGATGCTCGACTTCAGGTTCACTGCCTCCCTCTGACCTTCTCATTGGCGATGAAACACAGAAATTGCATCGGAATTAAATACAAAACGCACAATGCCGACTAAAGTACATGAAAAATGACTCTTCTTACTGTCTATGTTTTGAACCATTCCTGTGACACTAGTTATAGATTCCGATGCTTCACTATAGGTTTACTGGATCCCTCTGACCTTCGTATTGACGATGTAACACAGATATTGCGTCGGAATTATATACAAAACGCACGATGCCGACTTAAGTACAATAATACTGACTCTCCTTACTGTCTATGTTTTGAACCATTCCTGTGACGCTAGTTATAGATTCCGATGCTTCACTTCAGGTTTACTGTATCCCTCTGACATTCTTATTGACTATGAAACACAGAAATTGCATAGGAATTAAATACAAATGGCACAATGCCGATTTAAGTACAAGAAAACTGACTCTCCTTACTGTCTATGCATTGAACCATTCCTGTGACACTAGTTATAGATTCCGATGCTTCACTTCAGCTTTACTGTATCCCTGTGACCTTCTTATTGACGATGAAACACAGAATTTGCATCGGAATTAAATTCAAAAAGCACAATGCCGACTTAAGTACAAGAAAACTGACTCTTCTTACTGTTTATGTTTTGAACCAGTCCTGTGACACTAGTTATAGAATCCGATGCTTCACTTCAGGTTTACTGTATCCCTCTGACTTTATATTGACGATGAAACACAGAATTTGCATCGGAATTAAATACAAATGGCTCAATGCCGACTTAAGTACAAGAAGACTGTCTCATCTTACTGTCTATGTTTTGAACCCTTCCTGTGACACTTGTTATAGATTCCGATGCTTCACTTCAGCTTTACTGTATCCCTGTGACCTTCTTATTGACGATGAAACACAGAAATCGCATCGGAGTTAAATATAAAGGGCACAATTCCGACTCAAGTACAAGAAGACTGGCTCTTCTTACTGTCTATGTTTTGAACCATTTCTGTGACACTAGTTATAGATTCCGATGCTTTACGTCAGGTTTACTGTATCCCTCTGACCTCCTTATTGTCGATGAAACACAGAAATTGCATCGGAATTAAATACAAAAGGCACAATGCCGACTCAAGTACAAGAGCTGGCTCTTCTTACCGTCTATGTTTTGAACCTTTCCTGTGGTACTAGTTATGGATTCGGATGCTCGACTTCAGGTTCACTGCCTCCCTCTGACCTTCTTATTGGCGATGAAACACAGATATTGCGTCGGAATTTTATACAAAAGGCACTATGCCGACTTAAGTACAAGGAAACTGACTCTTCTTACTGTCTATGTTTTGAACCATTCCTGTGACGCTAGTTATAGATTCCGATGCTTCACTTCAGGTTTACTGTATCCCTCTGACCTTCTTATTGACGATGAAACACAGAAATTGCATAGGAATTAAATACAAAAGGCACAATGCCCACTTAAGTACAAGAAAACTGACTCTCCTACTGTCTCTGTTTTGAACCATTCCTGTGACACTAGTTACAGATTCCGATGCTTCACTTCAGCTTTACTGTATCCGTGTGACCTTCTTATTGACGATGAAACACAGAAATTTCATCGGAATTAAATATAAAAGGCTCAATTCCGACTCAAGTACAAGAAGACTGGCTCTTCTTACTGTCTATCTTTTGAACCATTTCTGTGACACTAGTTATAGATTCCGTTGCTTTACGTCAGGTTTACTGTATCCCTCTGACCTCCGTATTGTCGATGAAACACAGAAATTGCATCGGAATTAAATACAAAAGGCACAATGCCGACTCTAGTACAAGAAGACTGGCTCTTTTTACTGTCTATGTTTTGAACCTTTCCTGTGGCCCTAGTTATGGATTCGGATGCTCGACTTCAGGTTCACTGCCTCCCTCTGACCTTCTCATTGGCGATGAAACACAGAAATTGCATCGGAATTAAATACAAAACGCACAATGCCGACTAAAGTACATGAAAAATGACTCTTCTTACTGTCTATGTTTTGAACCATTCCTGTGACACTAGTTATAGATTCCGATGCTTCACTATAGGTTTACTGGATCCCTCTGACCTTCGTATTGACGATGTAACACAGATATTGCGTCGGAATTATATACAAAACGCACGATGCCGACTTAAGTACAATAATACTGACTCTCCTTACTGTCTATGTTTTGAACCATTCCTGTGACGCTAGTTATAGATTCCGATGCTTCACTTCAGGTTTACTGTATCCCTCTGACCTTCTTATTGACGATGAAACACAGAAATTGCATAGGAATTAAATACAAAAGGCACAATGCCGACTTAAGTACAAGAAAACTGACTGTCCTTACTGTCTATGCATTGAACCATTCCTGTGACACTAGTTATAGATTCCGATGCTTCACTTCAGCTTTACTGTATCCCTGTGACCTTCTTATTGACGATGAAACACAGAATTTGCATCGGAATTAAATTCAAAAAGCACAATGCCGACTTAAGTACAAGAAAACTGACTCTTCTTACTGTTTATGTTTTGAACCAGTCCTGTGACACTAGTTATAGAATCCGATGCTTCACTTCAGGTTTACTGTATCCCTCTGACTTTATATTGACGATGAAACACAGAATTTGCATCGGAATTAAATACAAATGGCTCAATGCCGACTTAAGTACAAGAAGACTGTCTAATCTTACTGTCTATGTTTTGAACCCTTCCTGTGACACTTGTTATAGATTCCGATGCTTCACTTCAGCTTTACTGGATCCCTGTGACCTTCTTATTGACGATGAAACACAGAAATCGCATCGGAGTTAAATATAAAAGGCACAATTCCGACTCAAGTACAAGAAGACTGGCTCTTCTTACTGTCTATGTTTTGAACCATTTCTGTGACACTAGTTATAGATTCCGATGCTTTACGTCAGGTTTACTGTATCCCTCTGACCTCCTTATTGTCGATGAAACACAGAAATTGCATCGGAATTAAATACAAAAGGCACAATGCCGACTCAAGTACAAGAACTGGCTCTTCTTACTGTCTATGTTTTGAACCTTTCCTGTGGTACTAGTTATGGATTCGGATGCTCGACTTCAGGTTCACTGCCTCCCTCTGACCTTCTTATTGGCGATGAAACACAGATATTGCGTCGGAATTTTATACAAAAGGCACTATGCCGACTTAAGTACAAGGAAACTGACTCTTCTTACTGTCTATGTTTTGAACCATTCCTGTGACGCTAGTTATAGATTCCGAAGCTTCACTTCAAGTTTACTGTATCCCTCTGACCTTCTTATTGACGATGAAACACAGAAATTGCGTAGGAATGAAATACAAAAGGCACAATGCCCACTTAAGTACAAGAAAACTGACTCTCCTACTGTCTATGTTTTGAACCATTCCTGTGACACTAGTTATAGATTCCGATGCTTCACATCAGCTTTACTGTATCCCTGTGACCTTCTTATTGACGATGAAACACAGAATTTGCATCGGAATTAAATATAAAAGGCTCAATTCGGACTCAAGTACAAGAATACTGGCTCTTCTTACTGTCTATCTTTTAAACCATTTCTGTGACACTAGTTATAGATTCCGTTGCTTTACGTCAGGTTTACTGTATCCCTCTGACCTCCGTATTGTCGATGAAACACAGAAATTGCATCGGAATTAAATACAAAAGGCACAATGCCGACTCTAGTACAAGAAGACTGGCTCTTCTTACTGTCTATGTTTTGAACCTTTCCTGTGGCCCTAGTTATGGATTCGGATGCTCGACTTCAGGTTCACTGCCTCCCTCTGACCTTCTCATTGGCGATGAAACACAGAAATTGCATCGGAATTAAATACAAAACGCACAATGCCGACTTAAGTACATGAAAAATGACTCTTCTTACTGTCAATGTTTTGAACCATTCCTGTGACACTAGTTATAGATTCCGATGCTTCACTATAGGTTTACTGGATCCCTCTGACCTTCGTATTGACGATGTAACACAGATATTGCGTCGGAATTATATACAAAACGCACGATGCCGACTTAAGTACAATAATACTGACTCTCCTTACTGTCTATGTTTTGAACCATTCCTGTCACGCTAGTTATAGATTCCGATGCTTCACTTCAGGTTTACTGTATCCCTCCGACCTTCTTATTGACGATGAAACACAGAAATTGCGTAGGAATTAAATACAAAAGGCACAATGCCCACTTAAGTACAAGAAAACTGACTCTCCTACTGTCTATGTTTTGAACCATTCCTGTGATACTAGTTATAGATTCCGATGCTTCACTTCAGCTTTACTGTATCCGTGTGACCTTCTTATTGACGATGAAACACAGAAATTGCATCGGAATTAAATATAAAAGGCTCAATTCCGACTCAAGTACAAGAAGACTGGCTCTTCTTACTGTCTATCTTTTGAACCATTTCTGTGACACTAGTTATAGATTCCGTTGCTTTACGTCAGGTTTACTGTATCCCTCTGACCTCCGTATTGTCGATGAAACACAGAAATTGCATCGGAATTAAATACAAAAGGCACAATGCCGACTCTAGTACAAGAAGACTGGCTCTTCTTACTGTCTATGTTTTGAACCTTTCCTGTGGCCCTAGTTATGGATTCGGATGCTTGACTTCAGGTTCACTGCCTCCCTCTGACCTTCTCATTGGCGATGAAACACAGAAATTGCATCGGAATTAAATACAAAAGGCACAATGCCAACTTAAGTACATGAAAAATGACTCTTCTTACTGTCTATGTTTTGAACCATTCCTGTGACACTAGTTATAGATTCCGATGCTTCACTATAGGTTTACTGGATCCCTCTGACCTTCGTATTGACGATGTAACACAGATATTGCGTCGGAATTATATACAAAACGCACGATGCCGACTTAAGTACAATAATACTGACTCTCCTTACTGTCTATGTTTTGAACCATTCCTGTGACGCTAGTTATAGATTCCGATGCTTCACTTCAGGTTTACTGTATCCCTCTGACCTTCTTATAGACGATGAAACGCAGAAATTGCATAGGAATTAAATACAAAAGGCACAATGCCGACTTAAGTACAAGAAAACTGACTCTCCTTACTGTCTATGCATTGAACCATTCCTGTGACACTAGTTATAGATTCCGATGCTTCACTTCAGCTTTACTGTATCCCTGTGACCTTCTTATTGACGATGAAACACAGAAATTGCATCGGAATGAAATACAAAAGGCTCAATGCCGACTTAAGTACAAGAAGACTGCCTCATCTTACTCTCTATGTTTTGAACCATTCCTGTGACACTAGTTATAGATTCCGATGCTTCACTTCAGCTTTATTGTATCCCTCTGACATCCTTATTGTCGTTGAAACAAAGAAATTGCATCGGAATTAAATACAAAAGGTACAATGCCGACTGAAGTACAAGAACTGGCTCTTCTTACTGTCTATGTTTTGAACCTTTCCTGTGGCACTAGTTATGGATTCGGATGCTCGACTTCAGGTTCACTGCCTGCCTCTGACCTTCTTATTGGCGATGAAACACAGATATTGCGTCGGAATTATATGCAAAAGGCACGATGCCGACTTAAGTACAAGAAAACTGACTCTTCTTGCTGTCTATGTTTTGAACCAATCCTGTGACGGTAGTTATAGATTCCGATGATTCACTTCAGGTTTACTGTATCCCTCTGACCTTCTTATTGACGATGAAACACAGAAATTGCATAGGAATTAAATACAAAAGGCACAATGCCGACTTAAGTACAAGATAACTGACTCTCCTTACTGTCTATGTTTTGAACCATTCCTGTGACACTAGTTATAGATTCCGATGCTTCACTTCAGCTTTACTGTATCTCTGTGACCTTCTTATTGACGATGAAACACAGAATTTGCATCGGAATTAAATTCAAAAAGCACAATGCCGACTAAAGTACAAGAAAACTGACTCTTCTTACTGTCTATGTTTTGAAACATTCCTGTGACACTAGTTATAGATTCCGATGCTTCACTTCAGCTTTACTGTATCCCTGTGACCTTCTTATTGACGAAGAAATACAGAAATTGCATCGGAATTAAATATAAAAGGCACAATTCCGACTCAAGTACAAGAAGACTGGCTCTTCTTACTGTCTATGTTTTGAACCATTTCTGCGACACTAGTTATAGATTCCGTTGCTTTACGTCAGGTTTACTGTATCCCTCCGACCTCCGTATTGGCGATGAAACACAGAAATTGCATAGGAATTAAATACAGAAGGCACAATGCCGACTTAAGTACAAGAAAACTGACTCTCCTTACTGTCTATGTTTTGAACCATTCCTGTGACACTAGTTATAGATTCCGATGCTTCACTTCAGCTTTACTGTATCCCTGTGACCTTCTTATTGACAATGAAACACAGAAATTGCATCGGAATGAAATACAAAAGGCTCAATGCCGACTTAAGTACAAGAAGACTGTCTCATCTTACTCTCTATGTTTTGAACCATTCCTGTGACACTAGTTATAGATTCCGATGCTTCACTTCAGCTTTACTGTATCCCTGTGACCTTCTTCTTGACGATGAAACACAGAAATTGCATCGGAATTAAATACAAAAGGCACAATGCCGACTCAAGTACAAGAAGACTGGCTCTTCTTACTGTCTATGTTTTGAACCTTTCCTGTGACACTAGTTATGGATTCGGATGCTCGACTTCAGGTTCACTGCCTCCCTCTGACCTTCTTATTGGCGATGAAACACAGAAATTGCAACGGAATTAAATACAAAACGCACAATGCCGACTTATGTACTTGAAAACTGACTCCTCTTACTGTCTATGTTTTGAACCATTCCTGTGACACTAGTTATGGATTCCGATGCTTCACTACAGGTTTACTGTATCCCTCTGACCTTCTTATTGACGATGAAACACAGATATTGCGTCGGAATTATATACTAAATGCACGATGCCGACTTAAGTACAAGAAAACTGACTCTTCTTACTGTCTATGTTTTGAACCATTCCTGTGACGCTAGTTATAGATTCCGATGCTTCACTTCAGGTTTGCTGTATCCCTCTGACCTCCTTATTAACGATGAAACCCAGAAATTGCATCGGAATTAAACACAAAAGGCACAATGCCGACTCAAATACAAGAAAATTGGCTCTTCTTACTGTCTATGTTTTGAACCTATCCTGTGACACTAGTTATGGATTCGGATGCTCGACTTCAGGTTCACTGCCTCCCTCTGACCTTCTTATTGACGATGAATCACAGAAATTGCATCGGAATTAAATACAAAAAGCACAATGCCGACTTAAGTACAAGGAAAAACTGACTCTTCCTACTCTCTATGTTTTAACCATTCCTGTGACACTAGTTATGGATTCCGATGCTTCACTTCGGGATTACTGTATCCCTCTGACCTTCTTATTGACGATGAAACACAGAAATTTCATCGGAATTTAATACAAAGGGCACAATTAAGACTTAAGTACAAGATAACTGACTCTTGTTACAGTCTATGTTTTGAACCATTCCTGTGACACTAGTTATAGATTCCGATGTTTCACTTCAGGTTTACCGTATCCCTCTGACATTCTTATTGACGATGAAACACAGAAATTGCATCGGAATTAAATAGAAAAGGCACAATGCCGACTTAAGTACACGAAAATTGACTCTTCTTACTGTCTCTGTTTTGAACCATTCCTGTGACACTAGTTATAGATTCCGATACTTCACCTCAGGTTTACTCTATCCCTCTGACCTTCGTATTGACTATGAAACACAGAAATTGCAACGGAATTTAATACAAAAGGCACAATGCCGACATAAGTACAAGAAAACTGACTCTTCTTAGTGTCTAAGTTTTGAACCATTCCTGTGACACTAGTTATGGATTCCGATGCTACACTTCAGATTTACTGTATCCCTCTGACCTTCTTATTGGCGATGAAACACAGAAATTGCATCGGAATTAAATACAAAAGGCACAATGCTGACTCAAGTACAAGAAGGCTGGCTCTTCATACGATCTATGTTTTGAACCATTCCTGTGAGACCGGTTTTAGATTCCGATGCTTCAATTCAGGTTTACTGTATCCCATGGACCTTCTTATTGACCACGAAACACAGAAATTGCATCAGAATTAAATACAAAAGGCACAATGCCTACTTCAGTACAAGAAAACTGACTCTTCTTACTGTCTATGTTTTGAACCATTCCTGTGACACTAGTTATAGATTCCGATGCTTCACTTCAGGTTTACTGTACCCTCTGACGATCTTATTGACGATGAAACACAGAAATTGCATCGGAATTAAATACAAAAGGGACAATGCCAACTTAAGTACAAGAAAACTGACTCTTCTTACTGTCTATGTTTGAACCATTCATGTGACACTAGTTATAGATTCCGATGCTTCACTTCAGGATATATGTATCCCTTGGACCTTCTTATTGACGACGAAACACAGAATTTGCATCGGAATTAAATTCAAAAGGCACAATGCCGACTGAAGTGCAAGAAAACTGACTCTTCCTACAGTCTATGTTTTGAACCATTCCTGTGACACTAGATATAGATGCCAATGCTTCACTTCAGGTTTACTGTATCCCTCTGACCTTATATTGACGATGAAACACAGAAATTGCATCGGAAATAAATACAAAAGGCACAATGCCGACTCAAGTACAAGAAGTCTGGCTCTTCTTACTGTCTATGATTTGAACCACTCCTGTCACACTAGTTATAGATTCGGATGCTCGACTTCAGGTTCACTGCCTCCCTCTGAACTTCTTATTGGCGGTGAAACACAGTAATTGCATCGGAATTAAATACAAAAGGCACAATGCCGACTTAAGTACAAGAAAACTGACTCTTCTTACTGTCTATGTTTTGAACCATTCCTGTGACACTAGTTATATATTCCGATTTCCTCACTTCAGGTTTACTGTATCCCTCTGACCTTCTTATAGACGATGAAACACAGATATTGCATCGGAATTAAATACAAAAGGCACAATGCCGAATTAAGTACAAGACAACTGACTTTCCTTACTGTCTATAATTTGAACCATTCCTGTGACACTAGTTATAGATTCCGATGCTTCACTTCAGGTTTACTGTATCCATCTGTCCCTCTTATTGACGAGGAAACACAGAAATTGCATCGGAATTAAATACAAAAGGCACAATGGCGACTTAAGTACAAGAAAACTGACTCTTGTTACTGTGTATGTTTTGAACCATTCCTGTGACACTAGTTATAGATTCCGATGCTTGACTTCAGGTTTACTGTATCCCTCTGACCTTCTTATTGATGATGAAACACAGAAATTTCATGGGAATTAAATACAAAGGGCACAATTAAGACTTAAGTACAAGATAACTGACTCTTGTTACTGTCTATGTTTTGAACGATTCCTGTGACACTAGTTATAGATTCCGATGTTTCACTTCAGGTTTTCCGTATCCCTCTGACCTTCTTATTGGCGATGAAACACAGAAATTGCATCGGAATTAAATAGAAAAGGCACAATGCCGACTCAAGTACAAGAAGTCTGGCTCTTCTTACTGTCTATGATTTGAACCATTCCTGTCACACTAGTTATGGATTCGGATGCTCGACTTCAGGTTCACTGCCTCCCTCTGAACTTCTTATTGGCGGTGAAACACAGTAATTGCATCGGAATTAAATACAAAAGGCACAATGCCGACTTAAGTACAAGAAAACTGACTCTTCTTACTGTCTATGTTTTGAACCATTCCTGTGACACTAGTTATAGATTCCGATGCTTCACTTCAGGTATACTGTATCCCTCTGACCTTCTTATAGACGATGAAACACAGATATTGCATCGGAATTAAATACAAAAGGCACAATGCCGAATTAAGTACAAGACCACTGACTCTTCTTACTGTCTATGTTTTGAACCATTCCTGTGACACTAGTTATAGATTCCGATTCTTCACTTCAGGTTTACTGTATCCATCTGTCCCTCTTATTGACGAGGAAACACAGAAATTGCATCGGAATTAAATACAAAAGGCACAATGGCGACCTAAGTACAAGAAAACTGACTCTTCTTACTGTCTATGTTTTGAACCATTCCTGTGACACTAGTTATAGGTTCCGATGCTTGACTTCAGGTTTACTGTATCCCTCTGACCTTCTTATTGATGATGAAACACAGAAATTTCATCGGAATTAAATACAAAGGGCACAATTAAGACTTAAGTACAAGATAACTGACTCTTGTTACTGTCTATGTTTTGAACGATTCCTGTGACACTAGTTATAGATTCCGATGTTTCACTTCAGGTTTACCGTATCCCTCTGACCTCCTTATTGACGATGAAACACAGAAATTGCATCGGAATTAAATAGAAAAGGCACAATGCCGACTTAAGTACACGAAAATTGACTCTTCTTACTGTCTATGTTTTGAACCATTCCCGTGACACTCGTTATAGATTCCGATGCTTCACCTCAGGTTTACTGTATCCCTCTGACCTTCGTATTGACTATGAAACACAGAAATTGCACCGGTATTAAATACAGAAGGCACAAAGCCGACTTAAGTACAAGAAATCTGACTCTTCTTACTATCTATGTTTGAACCATTCCTCTGACAGTAGTTATAGATTCCGATGCTTCACTTCAGGTTTACTGTATCCCTCTGACCTTCTTATTGATGATGAAACACAGAAATTTCATCGGAATTAAATACAAAGGGCACAATTAAGACTTAAGTACAAGATAACTGACTCTTGTTACTGTCTATGTTTTGAACGATTCCTGTGACACTAGTTATAGATTCCGATGTTTCACTTCAGGTTTACCGTATCCCTCTGACCTCCTTATTGACGATGAAACACAGAAATTGCATCGGAATTAAATAGAAAAGGCACAATGCCGACTTAAGTACACGAAAATTGACTCTTCTTACTGTCTATGTTTTGAACCATTCCCGTGACACTCGTTATAGATTCCGATGCTTCATCTCAGGTTTACTCTATCCCATGGACCTTCGTATTGACCACGAAACACAGAAATTGCATCGGAATTAAATACAAAAGGCACAATGCCTACTTAAGTACAAGAAAACTGATTCTTCTTACTGTCTATGTTTTGAACCATTCCTGTGACACTAGTAATAGATTCCGATGCTTCACCTCAGGTTTACTGTACCCTCTGACGATCTTATTGACGATGAAACACAGAAATTTCATCGGAATGAAATACAAAAGGGACAATGCCAACTTAAGTACAAGAAAACTGACTCTTCTTACTGTTTATGTTTTGAACCATTCATGTGACACTAGTTATTGATTCCCATGCTTCACATCAGGATTAATGTATCCCTTGACCTTCTTATTGACGATGAAACATAGAAATTGCATCGGAATTAAATACGAAAGGCACAATTCCGACTCAAGATCCAGAAGACTGGCTCTTCTTACTGTCTATGTTTTGAACCATTCCTTTGACACTAGTTATAGATTCCGATGCTTTACTTCCGGCTTACTGTATCCCTCTGACCTCCTTATTGTCGATGAAACACAGAAATTGCATCGGAATTAAAGACAAAAGACACAATGCCGACTCAAGTACAAGAAGTCTGACTATTCTTACTGTCTATGTTTTGAACCATTCCTGTCACACTAGTTATTGATTCGGATGCTCGACTTCAGGTTCACTGCCTCCCACTGAACTTCTTATTCGCGGTGAAACACAGTAATTGCATCGGAATTAAATACAAAAGGCACAATGCCGACATAAGTATAAGAAAACTGAATCTTCTTACTGTCTATGTTTTGAACCATTCTTCTGACACTAGATATAGATTCCGATGCTTCACTTCAGGTTTACTGTGTCCCCCTGACCTCCTTATTGTCGATGAAACACAGAAATTGCATCGGAATTAAATACAAAAGGCACAATGCCGACTCAGGTACAAGAAGTCTGGCTCTTCTGATTGTCTATGATTTGAACCATTCCTGTCACACTAGCTATGGATTCGGATGCTCGACTTCAGGTCCACTGCCTCCCTCTGAACTTCTTATTGGCGGTGAAACACAGTAATTGCATCGGCATTAAATACAAAAGGCACAATGACGATTTAAGTACAAGAAAACTGACTCTTCTTACTGTCTATGTTTTGAACCATTCCTGTGACACTAGTTATAGATTCCGATGCTTCACTTCAGGTTTACTGTATCCCTCTGACCTTGTTATAGGCGATGAAACACAGATATTGCATCGGAATTAAATACAAAAGGCCCAATGCCGACTTAAGTACAAGAAAACTGACTCTTCTTACTGTCTATGTTTTGAACCATTCCTGTGACACTTGTTATAGATTCCGATGCTTCACTTCATGTTTACTGTATCCATCTGTCCTTCTTATTGACGAGGAAACACAGAAATTGCATCGGAATTAAATAGAAAAGGCACAATGCCGACTTAAGTACAAGAAAACTGACTCTTCTTACTGTCTATGTTTTGAACCATTCCTGTGACACTAGTTATAGATTCCGATGCTTCACTTCAGGTTTACTGTATCCCTCTGACCTTCTTATTGACGATGAAACACAGAAATTGCATCGGAATCAAATACAAATAGCACAATTCCGACTCAAGTCCAGAAGACTGGCTCTTCTTACTGTCTATGTTTTGAACCATTTCTGTGACACTAGTTATAGATTCCGTTGCTTTACGTCAGGTTTACTGTATCCCTCTGACCTCCGTATTGTCGATGAAACACAGAAATTGCATCGGAATTAAATACAAAAGGCACAATGCCGACTCTAGTACAAGAAGACTGGCTCTTCTTACTGTCTATGTTTTGAACCTACCCTGTGGCACTAGTTATGGATTCGGATGCTCGACTTCAGGTTCACTGCCTCCCTCTGACCTTCTTATTGGCGATGAAACACAGAAGTTGCATCGGAATTAAATACAAAACGCAGAATGCCGACTTCAGTACATGAAAACTGACTCTTCTTACTGTCTATGTTTTGAACCATTCCTGTGAAACTAGTTATAGATTCCGATGCTTCACTATAGGTTTACTGTATCCCTCTGACCTTTGTATTGACGATGAAGCACAGATATTGCGTCGGAATTATATACAAAACGCACGATGCCGACTTAAGTACAAGAAAACTGACTCTCCTTACTGTCTATGTTTTGAACCTTTCCTGTGACACTAGTTATGGATTCCGATGCTTCACTTCAGCTTTACTGTATCCCTGTGACCTTCTTATTGCCGATGAAACACAGAAATTGCATCGGAATGAAATACAAAAGGCTCAATGCTGACTTAAGTACAAGAAGACTGTCTCATCTTACTCTCTATGTTTTGAACCATTCCTGTGACACTAGTTATAGATTCCGATGCTTCACTTCAGCTTTACTGTATCCCTGTGACCTTCTTCTTGACGATGAAACACAGAAATTGCATCGGAATTAAATAGAAAAGGCACAATGCCGACTCAAGTACAAGAAGTCTGGCTCTTCTTACTGTCTATGATTTGAACCATTCCTGTCACACTAGTTATGGATTCGGATGCTCGACTTCAGGTTCACTGCCTCCCTCTGAACTTCTTATTGGCGGTGAAACACAGTAATTGCATCGGAATTAAATACAAAAGGCACAATGCCGACTTAAGTACAAGAAAACTGACTCTTCTTACTGTCTATGTTTTGAACCATTCCTGTGACACTAGTTATAGATTCCGATGCTTCACTTCAGGTATACTGTATCCCTCTGACCTTCTTATAGACGATGAAACACAGATATTGCATCGGAATTAAATACAAAAGGCACAATGCCGAATTAAGTACAAGACCACTGACTCTTCTTACTGTCTATGTTTTGAACCATTCCTGTGACACTAGTTATAGATTCCGATTCTTCACTTCAGGTTTACTGTATCCATCTGTCCCTCTTATTGACGAGGAAACACAGAAATTGCATCGGAATTAAATACAAAAGGCACAATGGCGACCTAAGTACAAGAAAACTGACTCTTCTTACTGTCTATGTTTTGAACCATTCCTGTGACACTAGTTATAGGTTCCGATGCTTGACTTCAGGTTTACTGTATCCCTCTGACCTTCTTATTGATGATGAAACACAGAAATTTCATCGGAATTAAATACAAAGGGCACAATTAAGACTTAAGTACAAGATAACTGACTCTTGTTACTGTCTATGTTTTGAACGATTCCTGTGACACTAGTTATAGATTCCGATGTTTCACTTCAGGTTTACCGTATCCCTCTGACCTCCTTATTGACGATGAAACACAGAAATTGCATCGGAATTAAATAGAAAAGGCACAATGCCGACTTAAGTACACGAAAATTGACTCTTCTTACTGTCTATGTTTTGAACCATTCCCGTGACACTCGTTATAGATTCCGATGCTTCACCTCAGGTTTACTGTATCCCTCTGACCTTCGTATTGACTATGAAACACAGAAATTGCACCGGTATTAAATACAGAAGGCACAAAGCCGACTTAAGTACAAGAAATCTGACTCTTCTTACTATCTATGTTTGAACCATTCCTCTGACAGTAGTTATAGATTCCGATGCTTCACTTCAGGTTTACTGTATCCCTCTGACCTTCTTATTGATGATGAAACACAGAAATTTCATCGGAATTAAATACAAAGGGCACAATTAAGACTTAAGTACAAGATAACTGACTCTTGTTACTGTCTATGTTTTGAACGATTCCTGTGACACTAGTTATAGATTCCGATGTTTCACTTCAGGTTTACCGTATCCCTCTGACCTCCTTATTGACGATGAAACACAGAAATTGCATCGGAATTAAATAGAAAAGGCACAATGCCGACTTAAGTACACGAAAATTGACTCTTCTTACTGTCTATGTTTTGAACCATTCCCGTGACACTCGTTATAGATTCCGATGCTTCATCTCAGGTTTACTCTATCCCATGGACCTTCGTATTGACCACGAAACACAGAAATTGCATCGGAATTAAATACAAAAGGCACAATGCCTACTTAAGTACAAGAAAACTGATTCTTCTTACTGTCTATGTTTTGAACCATTCCTGTGACACTAGTAATAGATTCCGATGCTTCACCTCAGGTTTACTGTACCCTCTGACGATCTTATTGACGATGAAACACAGAAATTTCATCGGAATGAAATACAAAAGGGACAATGCCAACTTAAGTACAAGAAAACTGACTCTTCTTACTGTTTATGTTTTGAACCATTCATGTGACACTAGTTATTGATTCCCATGCTTCACATCAGGATTAATGTATCCCTTGACCTTCTTATTGACGATGAAACATAGAAATTGCATCGGAATTAAATACGAAAGGCACAATTCCGACTCAAGATCCAGAAGACTGGCTCTTCTTACTGTCTATGTTTTGAACCATTCCTTTGACACTAGTTATAGATTCCGATGCTTTACTTCCGGCTTACTGTATCCCTCTGACCTCCTTATTGTCGATGAAACACAGAAATTGCATCGGAATTAAAGACAAAAGACACAATGCCGACTCAAGTACAAGAAGTCTGACTATTCTTACTGTCTATGTTTTGAACCATTCCTGTCACACTAGTTATTGATTCGGATGCTCGACTTCAGGTTCACTGCCTCCCACTGAACTTCTTATTCGCGGTGAAACACAGTAATTGCATCGGAATTAAATACAAAAGGCACAATGCCGACATAAGTATAAGAAAACTGAATCTTCTTACTGTCTATGTTTTGAACCATTCTTCTGACACTAGATATAGATTCCGATGCTTCACTTCAGGTTTACTGTGTCCCCCTGACCTCCTTATTGTCGATGAAACACAGAAATTGCATCGGAATTAAATACAAAAGGCACAATGCCGACTCAGGTACAAGAAGTCTGGCTCTTCTGATTGTCTATGATTTGAACCATTCCTGTCACACTAGCTATGGATTCGGATGCTCGACTTCAGGTCCACTGCCTCCCTCTGAACTTCTTATTGGCGGTGAAACACAGTAATTGCATCGGCATTAAATACAAAAGGCACAATGACGATTTAAGTACAAGAAAACTGACTCTTCTTACTGTCTATGTTTTGAACCATTCCTGTGACACTAGTTATAGATTCCGATGCTT
This sequence comes from Schistocerca americana, assembly GCF_021461395.2. NCBI lineage: Eukaryota > Metazoa > Arthropoda > Insecta > Orthoptera > Acrididae > Schistocerca > Schistocerca americana. The sequence continues at coordinate 22,980,669 of NC_060130.1, forward strand.
CACTTCAGGTTTACTGTATCCCTCTGACCTTGTTATAGGCGATGAAACACAGATATTGCATCGGAATTAAATACAAAAGGCCCAATGCCGACTTAAGTACAAGAAAACTGACTCTTCTTACTGTCTATGTTTTGAACCATTCCTGTGACACTTGTTATAGATTCCGATGCTTCACTTCATGTTTACTGTATCCATCTGTCCTTCTTATTGACGAGGAAACACAGAAATTGCATCGGAATTAAATAGAAAAGGCACAATGCCGACTTAAGTACAAGAAAACTGACTCTTCTTACTGTCTATGTTTTGAACCATTCCTGTGACACTAGTTATAGATTCCGATGCTTCACTTCAGGTTTACTGTATCCCTCTGACCTTCTTATTGACGATGAAACACAGAAATTGCATCGGAATCAAATACAAATAGCACAATTCCGACTCAAGTCCAGAAGACTGGCTCTTCTTACTGTCTATGTTTTGAACCATTTCTGTGACACTAGTTATAGATTCCGTTGCTTTACGTCAGGTTTACTGTATCCCTCTGACCTCCGTATTGTCGATGAAACACAGAAATTGCATCGGAATTAAATACAAAAGGCACAATGCCGACTCTAGTACAAGAAGACTGGCTCTTCTTACTGTCTATGTTTTGAACCTACCCTGTGGCACTAGTTATGGATTCGGATGCTCGACTTCAGGTTCACTGCCTCCCTCTGACCTTCTTATTGGCGATGAAACACAGAAGTTGCATCGGAATTAAATACAAAACGCAGAATGCCGACTTCAGTACATGAAAACTGACTCTTCTTACTGTCTATGTTTTGAACCATTCCTGTGAAACTAGTTATAGATTCCGATGCTTCACTATAGGTTTACTGTATCCCTCTGACCTTTGTATTGACGATGAAGCACAGATATTGCGTCGGAATTATATACAAAACGCACGATGCCGACTTAAGTACAAGAAAACTGACTCTCCTTACTGTCTATGTTTTGAACCTTTCCTGTGACACTAGTTATGGATTCCGATGCTTCACTTCAGCTTTACTGTATCCCTGTGACCTTCTTATTGCCGATGAAACACAGAAATTGCATCGGAATGAAATACAAAAGGCTCAATGCTGACTTAAGTACAAGAAGACTGTCTCATCTTACTCTCTATGTTTTGAACCATTCCTGTGACACTAGTTATAGATTCCGATGCTTCACTTCAGCTTTACTGTATCCCTGTGACCTTCTTCTTGACGATGAAACACAGAAATTGCATCGGAATTAAATACAAAAGGCACAATTCCGACTCAAGTACAAGAAGACTGGCTCTTCTTACTGTCTATGATTTGAACAATTCCTGTGACACTAGTTATAGATTCCGATGCTTTACTTCAGGTTTACTGTATCCCTCTGACCTCCTTATTGTCAATGAAAAACAGAAATTGCATCGGAATTAAATACAAAAGGCACAATGCCGACTCAAGTACAAGAAGACTGGCTCTTCTTTCGGTCTATGTTTTGAACCTTTCCTGTGACACTAGTTATGGATTCGGATGCTCGACTTCAGGTTCACTGCCTCCCTCTGACCTTCTTATTGGCGATGAAACACAGAAATTGCATCGGAATTAAATACAAAACGCACAATGCCGACTTATGTACTTGAAAACTGACTCCTCTTACTGTCTATGTTTTGAACCATTCCTGTGACACTAGTTATAGATTCCGATGTTTCACTTCAGGTTTACCGTATCCCTCTGACCTCCTTATTGACGATGAAACACAGAAATTGCATCGGAATTAAATAGAAAAGGCACAATGCCGACTTAAGTACACGAAAATTGACTCTTCTTACTGTCTAAGTTTTGAACCATTCCCGTGACACTCGTTATAGATTCCGATGCTTCACCTCAGGTTTACTGTATCCCTCTGACCTTCGTATTGACTATGAAACACAGAAATTGCACCGGTATTAAATACAGAAGGCACCAAGCGGACTTAAGTACAAGAAATCTGACTCTTCTTACTATCTATGTTTGAACCATTCCTCTGACAGTAGTTATAGATTCCGATGCTTCACTTCAGGTTTACTGTATCCCTCTGACCTTCTTATTGATGATGAAACACAGAAATTTCATCGGAATTAAATACAAAGGGCACAATTAAGACTTAAGTACAAGATAACTGACTCTTGTTACTGTCTATGTTTTGAACGATTCCTGTGACACTAGTTATAGATTCCGATGTTTCACTTCAGGTTTACCGTATCCCTCTGACCTCCTTATTGACGATGAAACACAGAAATTGCATCGGAATTAAATAGAAAAGGCACAATGCCGACTTAAGTACACGAAAATTGACTCTTCTTACTGTCTATGTTTTGAACCATTCCCGTGACACTCGTTATAGATTCCGATGCTTCACCTCAGGTTTACTCTATCCCATGGACCTTCGTATTGACCACGAAACACAGAAATTGCATCGGAATTAAATACAAAAGGCACAATGCCTACTTAAGTACAAGAAAACTGATTCTTCTTACTGTCTATGTTTTGAACCATTCCTGTGACACTAGTAATAGATTCCGATGCTTCACCTCAGGTTTACTGTACCCTCTGACGATCTTATTGACGATGAAACACAGAAATTTCATCGGAATGAAATACAAAAGGGACAATGCCAACTTAAGTACAAGAAAACTGACTCTTCTTACTGTTTATGTTTTGAACCATTCATGTGACACTAGTTATTGATTCCCATGCTTCACATCAGGATTAATGTATCCCTTGACCTTCTTATTGACGATGAAACATAGAAATTGCATCGGAATTAAATACGAAAGGCACAATTCCGACTCAAGATCCAGAAGACTGGCTCTTCTTACTGTCTATGTTTTGAACCATTCCTTTGACACTAGTTATAGATTCCGATGCTTTACTTCCGGCTTACTGTATCCCTCTGACCTCCTTATTGTCGATGAAACACAGAAATTGCATCGGAATTAAAGACAAAAGACACAATGCCGACTCAAGTACAAGAAGTCTGACTCTTCTTACTGTCTATGTTTTGAACCATTCCTGTCACACTAGTTATTGATTCGGAAGCTCGACTTCAGGTTCACTGCCTCCCACTGAACTTCTTATTCGCGGTGAAACACAGTAATTGCATCGGAATTAAATACAAAAGGCACAATGCCGACATAAGTATAAGAAAACTGAATCTTCTTACTGTCTATGTTTTGAACCATTCTTCTGACACTAGATATAGATTCCGATGCTTCACTTCAGGTTTACTGTGTCCCTCTGACCTCCTTATTGTCGATGAAACACAGAAATTGCATCGGAATTAAATACAAAAGGCACAATGCCGACTCAGGTACAAGAAGTCTGGCTCCTCTGACTGTCTATGATTTGAACCATTCCTGTCACACTAGCTATGGATTCGGATGCTCGACTTCAGGTTCACTGCCTCCCTCTGAACTTCTTATTGGCGGTGAAACACAGTAATTGCATCGGCATTAAATACAAAAGGCACAATGACGATTTAAGTACAAGAAAACTGACTCTTCTTACTGTCTATGTTTTGAACCATTCCTGTGACACTAGTTATAGATTCCGATGCTTCACTTCAGGTTTACTGTATCCCTCTGACCTTGTTATAGGCGATGAAACACAGATATTGCATCGGAATTAAATACAAAAGGCCCAATGCCGACTTAAGTACAAGAAAACTGACTCTTCTTACTGTCTATGTTTTGAACCATTCCTGTGACACTTGTTATAGATTCCGATGCTTCACTTCATGTTTACTGTATCCATCTGTCCTTCTTATTGACGAGGAAACACAGAAATTGCATCGGAATTAAATAGAAAAGGCACAATGCCGACTTAAGTACAAGAAAACTGACTCTTCTTACTGTCTATGTTTTGAACCATTCCTGTGACACTAGTTATAGATTCCGATGCTTCACTTCAGGTTTACTGTATCCCTCTGACCTTCTTATTGACGATGAAACACAGAAATTGCATCGGAATCAAATACAAATAGCACAATTCCGACTCAAGTCCAGAAGACTGGCTCTTCTTACTGTCTATGTTTTGAACCATTTCTGTGACACTAGTTATAGATTCCGTTGCTTTACGTCAGGTTTACTGTATCCCTCTGACCTCCGTATTGTCGATGAAACACAGAAATTGCATCGGAATTAAATACAAAAGGCACAATGCCGACTCTAGTACAAGAAGACTGGCTCTTCTTACTGTCTATGTTTTGAACCTACCCTGTGGCACTAGTTATGGATTCGGATGCTCGACTTCAGGTTCACTGCCTCCCTCTGACCTTCTTATTGGCGATGAAACACAGAAGTTGCATCGGAATTAAATACAAAACGCAGAATGCCGACTTCAGTACATGAAAACTGACTCTTCTTACTGTCTATGTTTTGAACCATTCCTGTGAAACTAGTTATAGATTCCGATGCTTCACTATAGGTTTACTGTATCCCTCTGACCTTTGTATTGACGATGAAGCACAGATATTGCGTCGGAATTATATACAAAACGCACGATGCCGACTTAAGTACAAGAAAACTGACTCTCCTTACTGTCTATGTTTTGAACCTTTCCTGTGACACTAGTTATGGATTCCGATGCTTCACTTCAGCTTTACTGTATCCCTGTGACCTTCTTATTGACGATGAAACACAGAAATTGCATCGGAATGAAATACAAAAGGCTCAATGCTGACTTAAGTACAAGAAGACTGTCTCATCTTACTCTCTATGTTTTGAACCATTCCTGTGACACTAGTTATAGATCCCGATCCTTCACTTCAGCTTTACTGTATCCCTGTGACCTTCTTCTTGACGATGAAACACAGAAATTGAATCGGAATTAAATACAAAAGGCACAATTCCGACTCAAGTACAAGAAGACTGGCTCTTCTTACTGTCTATGATTTGAACAATTCCTGTGACACTAGTTATAGATTCCGATGCTTTACTTCAGGTTTACTGTATCCCTCTGACCTCCTTATTGTCAATGAAAAACAGAAATTGCATCGGAATTAAATACAAAAGGCACAATGCCGACTCAAGTACAAGAAGACTGGCTCTTCTTTCGGTCTATGTTTTGAACCTTTCCTGTGACACTAGTTATGGATTCGGATGCTCGACTTCAGGTTCACTGCCTCCCTCTGACCTTCTTATTGGCGATGAAACACAGAAATTGCATCGGAATTAAATACAAAACGCACAATGCCGACTTATGTACTTGAAAACTGACTCCTCTTACTGTCTATGTTTTGAACCATTCCTGTGACACTAGTTATAGATTCCGATGCTTCACTACAGGTTTACTGTATCCCTCTGACCTTCTTATTGACGATGAAACACAGATATTGCGTCGGAATTATATACTAAATGCACGATGCCGACTTAAGTACAAGAAAACTGACTCTTCTTACTGTCTTTGTTTTGAACCATTCCTGTGACGCTAGTTATAGATTCCGATGCTTCACTTCAGGTTTGCTGTATCCCTCTGACTTTATTAACGATGAAACCCAGAAATTGCATCGGAATTAAATACAAAAGGCACAATGCCGACTCAAGTACAAGAAGACTGGCTCTTCTTACTGTCTATGTTTTGAACCTTTCCTGTGACACTAGTTATGGATTCGGATGCTCGACTTCAGGTTCACTGCCTCCCTCTGACCTTCTTATTGACGATGAATCACAGAAATTGCATCGGAATTAAATACAAAAGGCACAATGCCGACTTAAGTACAAGGAAAAACTGACCATTCTTACTCTCTATGTTTTAACCATTCCTGTGACACTAGTTATAGATTCCGATGCTTCACTTCAGGTTTACTGTATCCATCTGTCCATCTCAGTGACGAGGAAACACAGAAATTGCATCGGAATTAAATACAAAAGACACAATGCCGACTTAAGTACAAGATAACTGACTCTTGTTACTGTCTATGTTTTGAACCATTCCTGTGACACTAGTTATAGATTCCGATGTTTCACTTCAGGTTTACCGTATCCCTCTGACATTCTTATTGACGATGAAACACAGAAATTGCATCGGAATTAAATAGAAAAGGCACAATGCCGACTTAAGTACACGAAAATTGACTCTTCTTACTGTCTATGCTTTGAACCATTCCTGTGACACTAGTTATAGATTCCGATGCTTCACCTCAGGTTTACTGTATCCCTCTGACCTTCGTATTGACTATGAAACACAGAAATTGCAACGGAATTAAATACAAAAGGCACAATGCCGACATAAGTACAAGAAAACTGACTCTTCTTAGTGTCTAAGTTTGAACCATTCCTGTGACACTAGTTATGGATTCCGATGCTTCACTTAAGCTTTACTGTATCCCTCTGACCTTCTTATTGACGATGAAACACAGAAATTGCATCGGAATTAAATACAAAAGGCACAATGCCGAATTAAGTACAAGACAACTGACTCTTCTTACTGTCTATGTTTTGAACTATTCCTGTGACACTAGTTATAGATTCCGATGCTTCACTTCAGATTTACTGTATCCATCTGTCCCTCTTATTGACGAGGAAACACAGAAATTGCATCGGAATTAAATACAAAAGGCACAATGGCGACTTAAGTACAAGAAAACTGACTCTTCTTACTGTCTATGTTTTGAACCATTCCTGTGACACTAGTTATAGATTCCGATGCTTCACTTCAGGTTTACTGTATCCCTCTGACCTTCTTATAGACGATGAAACACAGATATTGCATCGGAATTAAATGCAAAAGGCACAATGCCGAATTAAGTACAAGACAACTGACTCTTCTTACTGTCTATGTTTTGAACTATTCCTGTGACACTAGTTATAGATTCCGATGCTTCACTTCAGATTTACTGCATCCATCTGTCCCTCTTATTGACGAGGAAACACAGAAATTGCATCGGAATTAAACACAAAAGGCACAATGGCGACTTATGTACAAGAAAACTGACTCTTCTTACTGTCTATGTTTTGAACCATTCCTGTGACACTAGTTATAGATTCCGATGCTTGACTTCAGGTTTACTGTATCCCTCTGACCTTCTTATTGATGATGAAACGCAGAAATTTCATCAGAATTAAATACAAAGGGCACAATTAAGACTTAAGTACAAGATAACTGACTCTTGTTACTGTCTATGTTTTGAACGATTCCTGTGACACTAGTTATAGATTCCGATGTTTCACTTCAGGTTTACCGTATCCCTCTGACCTTCTTATTGACGATGAATCACAGAAATTATATCGGAATTAAATAGAAAAGGCACAATGCCGACTTAAGTACACGAAAATTGACTCTTCTTACTGTCTATGTTTTGAACCATTCCCGTGACACCAGTTATAGATTCCGATCCTTCACCTCAGGTTTACTGTATCCCTCTGACCTTCGTATTGACTATTAAACACAGAAATTGCAACGGAATTAAATAAAGAAGGCACAATGCCGACTTAAGTACAAGAAATCTGACTCTTCTTACTCTCTATGTTTGAACCATTCCTGTGACACTAGTTATAGATTCCGATGCTTCACTTCAGGTTTACTGTATCCCGCTGACCTTCTTATAGACGATGAAACACAGATATTGCATCGGAATTAAATACAAATGGCACAATGCCGACATAAGTACAAGAAAACTGACTCTTCTTACTGTCTATGTTTTGAACCTTTCCTGTGAGACCGGTTTTAGATTCCGATGCTTCACCTCAGGTTTACTGTACCCTCTGACGATCTTATTGGCGATGAAACACAGAAATTTCATCGGAATGAAATACAAAAGGGACAATGCCAACTTAAGTACAAGAAAACTGACTCTTCTTACTGTTTATGTTTTGAACCATTCATGTGACACTAGTTATGGATTCCCATGCTTCACTTCAGGATTAATGTATCCCTTGGACCTTCTTATTGACGATGAAACATAGAAATTGCATCGGAATTAAATACAAAAGGCACAATTCCGACTCAAGTTCCAGAAGACTGGCTCTTCTTACTGTCTATGTTTTGAACCATTCCTTTGACACTAGTTATAGATTCCGATGCTTTACTTCCGGCTTACTGTATCCCTCTGACCTCCTTATTGTCGATGAAACACAGAAATTGCATCGGAATTAAAGACAAAAGGCACAATGCCGACTCAAGTACAAGAAGTCTGACTCTTCTTACTGTCTATGTTTTGAACCATTCCTGTGACACTAGTTATGGATTCGGATGCTCGACTTCAGGTTCACTGCCTCCCACTGAACTTCTTATTGGCGGTGAAACACAGTAATTGCATCGGAATTAAATACAAAAGGCTCAATGCCGACTTAAGTACAAGAAAACTGAATCTTCTTACTGTCTATGTTTTGAACCATTCCTGTGACACTAGTTATAGATTCCGATGCTTCACTTCAGGTTTACTGTATCCCTCTGACCTTCTTATAGACGATAAAACACAGATATTGCATCGGAATTAAATGAAAAGGCACAATGCCGACTTAAGTACAAGAAAACTGACTCTTCTTAGTGTCTACGTTTTGAACCATTCCTGTGACACTAGTTATGGTTTCCGATGCTTCACTTCAGCTTTACTGTATCCCTCTGACCTTCTTATTGACGATGAAACACAGAAATTGCATCGGAATTAAATACAAAAGGCACAATTCCGACTCAAGTCCAGAAGACTGGCTCTTCTTACAGTCTATGTTTTGAACCATTCTTCTGACACTAGTTATAGATTCCGATGCTTCACTTCAGGTTTACTGTATCCCTCTGACCTCCTTATTGTCTATGAAACACAGAAATTGCATCGGAATTAAATACAAAAGGCACAATGCCGACTCAAGTACAAGAAGTCTGGCTCTTCTTACTGTCTATGATTTGAACCATTCCTGTCACACTAGTTATGGATTCGGATGCTCGACTTCAGGTTCACTGCCTCCCTCTGAACTTCTTATTGGCGGTGAAACACAGTAATTGCATCGGAATTAAATACAAAAGGCACAATGCCGACTTAAGTACAAGGAACCTGACTCTTCTTACTGTCTATGTTTTGAACCATTCCTGTGACACTAGTTATAGATTCCGATGCTTCACTTCAGGTTCACTGTATCCCTCTGACCTTCTTATAGGCGATGAAACACAGATATTGCATCGGAATTAAATGCAAAAGGCCCAATGCCGACTTAAGTACAAGAAAACTGACTCTTCTTACTGTCTATGTTTTGAACCATTCCTGTGACACTAGTTATAGATTCCGATGCTTCACTTCATGTTTACTGTATCCATCTGTCCTTCTTATTGACGAGGAAACACAGAAATTGCATCGGAATTAAATAGAAATGGCACAATGCCGACTTAAGTACAAGAAAACTGACTCTTCTTACTGTCTATGTTTTGAACCATTCCTGTGACACTAGTTATAGATTCCGATGCTTCACTTCAGGTTTACTGTATCCCTCTGATCATCTTATTGACGAAGAAACACAGAAATTTCATCGGAATTAAATACAAAGGGCACAATTAAGACTTAAGTACAAGATAACTGACTCTTGTTACTGTCTATGTTTTGAACCGTTCCTGTGACACTAGTTATAGATTCCGATGTTTCACTTCAGGTTTACCGTATCCCTCTGACCTTCTTATTGACGATGAAACACAGAAATTGCATCGGAATTAAATAGAAAAGGCACAATGCCGCCTTAAGTACACGAAAATTGACTCTTCTTACTGTCTATGTTTTTAACCATTCCTGTGACACTAGTTATAGATTCCGATGCTTAACCTCAGGTTTACTGTATCCCTCTGACCTTCGTATTGACTATGAAACACAGAAATTGCAACGGAATTAAATACAAAAGGCACAATGCCGACTTATGTACAAGAAATCTGTCTCTTCTTACTATCTATGTTTGAACCATTCCTGTGACACTAGTTATAGATTCCGATGCTTCACTTCAGGTTTACTGTATCCCTCTGACCTTCTTATTGACGATGAACCACAGAAAGTGCATCGGAATTAAATACAAAAAGCACAATGGCGACATAAGTACAAGAAAATTTACTCTTCTTAGTGTCTATGTTTTGAACCATTCCTGTGCCACTAGTTATAGATTCCGATGCTTCTCTTAAGGTTTACTGTATCCCTCTCACCTTCTTACTGACGATGAAACACAGAAATTGCATCGGAATTAAATACAAAAGGCACATGGCCGACTTAAGTACAAGAAAACTGACTCTTCTTACAGTCAATGCCTTGAATCACTCCTGTCACACTAGTTATAGTTTCGGATGCTTCACTTCAGGTTTACTGTATCCCTCGGACCTTTTTATTGAAGATGAAACATAGAAATTGCATCGGAATTTAATACAAAAGGCACAAAGCCGACTTAAGTACAAGAAAACTGACTCTTCTTACTGTCTATGTTTTGAACCATTCATGTGACACTAGTTATAGATTCCGATGCTTCACTTCAGGATTAATGTATCCCTTGGACCTTCTTATTGACGTCGAAACACATAACTTGCATCGGAATTTAATTTTAAAAGGCACAATGCCGACTTAAGTACAAGAAGACTGTCTCATCTCACTCTCTATGTTTTGAACCATTCCTGTTATGCTAGTTATAGATTCCGATGCTTCACTTCAGCTTTACTGTAGCCCTCTGACCTTCTTATTGACGATGAAACACAGAAATTGCATCGGAATTAAATACAAAAGGCACAATTCCGACTCAAGTCCAGAAGACTGGCTCTTCTTACTATCTATGTTTTGAACCATTCTTCTGACACTAGTTATAGATTCCGATGCTTCACTTCAGGTTTACTGTATCCCTCTGACCTCCTTATTGTCGATGAAACACAGAAATTGCATCGGAATTAAATACAAAAGGCACAATGCCGACTCAAGTACAAGAAGTCTGGCTCTTCTTACTGTCTATGATTTGAACCATTCCTGTCACACTAGCTGTGGATTCGGATGCTCGACTTCAGGTTCACTGCCTCCCTCTGAACTTCGTATTGGCGGTGAAACACAGTAATTGCATCGGAAATAAATACAAAAGGCACAATGACGATTTAAGTACAAGAAAACTGACTCTTCTTACTGTCTATGTTTTGAACCATTCCTGTGACACTAGTTATAGATTCCGATGCCTCACTTCAGGTTTACTGTATCCCTCTGACCTTCTTATAGGCGATGAAACACAGATATTGCATAGGAATTAAATACAAAAGGCCCAATGCCGACTTAAGTACAAGAAAACTGACTCTTCTTACTGTCTATGTTTTGAACCATTCCTGTGACACTAGTTATAGATTCCGATGCTTCACTTCATGTTTACTGTATCCATCTGTCCTTCTTATTGACGAGGAAACACAGAAATTGCATCGGAATTAAATAGAAAAGGCACAATGCCGACTTAAGTACAAGAAAACTGACTCTTCTTACTGTCTATGTTTTGAACCATTCCTGTGACACTAGTTATAGATTCCGATGCTTCACTTCAGGTTTACTGTATCCCTCTGACCTTCTTATTGACGATGAAACACAGAAATTTCATCGGAATTAAATACAAAGGGCACAATTAAGACTTAAGTACAAGATAACTGACTCTTGTTACTGTCTATGTTTTGAACCATTTCTGTGACACTAGTTATAGATTCCGATGTTTAACTTCAGGTTTACCGTATCCCTCTGACCTTCTTATTGACGATGAAACACAGAAATTGCATCGGAATTAAATAGAAAAGGCACAATGCCGACTTAAGTACACGAAATTGACTCTTCTTACTGTCTATGTTTTTAACCATTCCTGTGACACTAGTTATAGATTCCGACGCTTGACCTCAGGTTTACTGTATCCCTCTGACCTTCGTATTGACTATGAAACACAGAAATTGCAACGGAATTAAATACAAAAGGCACAATGCCGACTAAAGTACAAGAAATCTGTCTCTTCTTACTGTCATTGTTTGAACCAATCCTGTGACACTAGTTATAGATTCCGATGCTTCACTTCAGGTTTACTGTATCCCTCTGACCTTCTTATTGACGATGAACCACAGAAAGTGCATCGGAATTAAATACAAAAAGCACAATGGTGACATAAGTACAAGAAAACTGACTCTTCTTAGTGTCTACGTTTTGAACCATTCCTGTGACACTAGTTATGGTTTCCGATGCTTCACTTCAGCTTTACTGTATCCCTCTGACCTTCTTATTGACGATGAAACACAGGAATTGCATCGGAATTGAATACAAAAGGCACAATTCCGACTCAAGTCCAGAAGACTGGCTCTTCTTACTGTCTATGTTTTGAACCATTCTTCTGACACTAGTTATAGATTCCGATGCTTCACTTCAGGTTTACTGTATCCCTCTGACCTCCTTATTGTCTATGAAACACAGAAATTGCATCGGAATTAAATACAAAAGGCACAATGCCGACTCAAGTACAAGAAGTCTGGCTCTTCTTACTGTCTATGATTTGAACCATTCCTGTCACACTAGTTATGGATTCGGATGCTCGACTTCAGGTTCACTGCCTCCCTCTGAACTTCTTATTGGCGGTGAAACACAGTAATTGCATCGGAATTAAATACAAAAGGCACAATGCCGACTTAAGTACAAGGAAACTGACTCTTCTTACTGTCTATGTTTTGAACCATTCCTGTGACACTAGTTATAGATACCGATGCTTCACTTCAGGTTTACTGTATCCCTCTGAACTTCTTATAGGCGATGAAACACAGATATTGCATCGGAATTAATGCAAAAGGCCCAATGCCGACTTAAGTACAAGAAAACTGACTCTTCTTACTGTCTATGTTTTGAACCATTCCTGTGACACTAGTTATAGATTCCGATGCTTCACTTCATGTTTACTGTATCCATCTGTCCTTCTTATTGACGAGGAAACACAGAAATTGCACCGCAATTAAATAGAAAAGGCACAATGCCGACTTAAGTACAAGAAAACTGACTCTTCTTACTGTCTATGTTTTGAACCATTCCTGTGACACTAGTTATAGATTCCGATGCTTCACTTCATGTTTACTGTTTCCATCTGTCCTTCTTATTGACGAGGAAACACAGAAATTGCATCGGAATTAAATAGAAATGGCACAATGCCAACTTAAGTACAAGAAAACTGACTCTTCTTACTGTCTATGTTTTGAACCATTCCTGTGACACTAGTTATAGATTCCGATGCTTCACTTCAGGTTTACTGTATCCCTCTGACCTTCTTATTGACGATGAACCACAGAAAGTGCATCGGAATTAAATACAAAAAGCACAATGGCGACATAAGTACAAGAAAACTTACTCTTCTTAGTGTCTATGTTTTGAACCATTCCTGTGCCACTAGTTATAGATTCCGATGCTTCTCTTAAGGTTTACTGTATCCCTCTCACCTTCTTACTGACGATGAAACACAGAAATTGCATCGGAATTAAATACAAAAGGCACATGGCCGACTTAAGTACAAGAAAACTGACTCTTCTTACAGTCAATGCCTTGAATCACTCCTGTCACACTAGTTATAGTTTCGGATGCTTCACTTCAGGTTTACTGTATCCCTCGGACCTTTTTATTGAAGATGAAACATAGAAATTGCATCGGAATTTAATACAAAAGGCACAAAGCCGACTTAAGTACAAGAAAACTGACTCTTCTTACTGTCTATGTTTTGAACCATTCATGTGACACTAGTTATAGATTCCGATGCTTCACTTCAGGATTAATGTATCCCTTGGACCTTCTTATTGACGTCGAAACACATAACTTGCATCGGAATTTAATTTTAAAAGGCACAATGCCGACTTAAGTACAAGAAGTCTGTCTCATCTCACTCTCTATGTTTTGAACCATTCCTGTTATGCTAGTTATAGATTCCGATGCTTCACTTCAGCTTTACTGTAGCCCTCTGACCTTCTTATTGACGATGAAACACAGAAATTGCATCGGAATTAAATACAAAAGGCACAATTCCGACTCAAGTCCAGAAGACTGGCTCTTCTTACTGTCTATGTTTTGAACCACTCTTCTGACACTAGTTATAGATTCCGATGCTTCACTTCAGGTTTACTGTATCCCTCTGACCTCCTTATTGTCGATGAAACACAGAAATTGCATCGGAATTAAATACAAAAGGCACAATGCCGACTCAAGTACAAGAAGTCTGGCTCTTCTTACTGTCTATGATTTGAACCATTCCTGTCACACTAGCTATGGATTCGGATGCTCGACTTCAGGTTCACTGCCTCCCTCTGAACTTCGTATTGGCGGTGAAACACAGTAATTGCATCGGAAATAAATACAAAAGGCACAATGACGATTTAAGTACAAGAAAACTGACTCTTCTTACTGTCTATGTTTTGAACCATTCCTGTGACACTAGTTATAGATTCCGATGCCTCACTTCAGGTTTACTGTATCCCTCTGCCTTCTTATAGGCGATGAAACACAGATATTGCATAGGAATTAAATACAAAAGGCCCAATGCCGACTTAAGTACAAGAAAACTGACTCTTCTTACTGTCTATGTTTTGAACCATTCCTGTGACACTAGTTATAGATTCCGATGCTTCACTTCATGTTTACTGTATCCATCTGTCCTTCTTATTGACGAGGAAACACAGAAATTGCATCGGAATTAAATAGAAAAGGCACAATGCCGACTTAAGTACAAGAAAACTGACTCTTCTTACTGTCTATGTTTTGAACCATTCCTGTGACACTAGTTATAGATTCCGATGCTTCACTTCAGGTTTACTGTATCCCTCTGACCTTCTTATTGACGATGAAACACAGAAATTTCATCGGAATTAAATACAAAGGGCACAATTAAGACTTAAGTACAAGATAACTGACTCTTGTTACTGTCTATGTTTTGAACCATTCCTGTGACACTAGTTATAGATTCCGATGTTTAACGTCAGGTTTACCGTATCCCTCTGACCTTCTTATTGACGATGAAACACAGAAATTGCATCGGAATTAAATAGAAAAGGCACAATGCCGACTTAAGTACACGAAATTGACTCTTCTTACTGTCTATGTTTTTAACCATTCCTGTGACACTAGTTATAGATTCCGACGCTTGACCTCAGGTTTACTGTATCCCTCTGACCTTCGTATTGACTATGAAACACAGAAATTGCAACGGAATTAAATACAAAAGGCACAATGCCGACTTAAGTACAAGAAATCTGTCTCTTCTTACTGTCATTGTTTGAACCAATCCTGTGACACTAGTTATAGATTCCGATGCTTCACTTCAGGTTTACTGTATCCCTCTGACCTTCTTATTGACGATGAAACACAGGAATTGCATCGGAATTAAATACAAAAGGCACAATTCCGACTCAAGTCCAGAAGACTGGCTCTTCTTACTGTCTATGTTTTGAACCATTCTTCTGACACTAGTTATAGATTCCGATGCTTCACTTCAGGTTTACTGTATCCCTCTGACCTCCTTATTGTCTATGAAACACAGAAATTGCATCGGAATTAAATACAAAAGGCACAATGCCGACTCAAGTACAAGAAGTCTGGCTCTTCTTACTGTCTATGATTTGAACCATTCCTGTCACACTAGTTATGGATTCGGATGCTCGACTTCAGGTTCACTGCCTCCCTCTGAACTTCTTATTGGCGGTGAAACACAGTAATTGCATCGGAATTAAATACAAAAGGCACAATGCCGACTTAAGTACATGGAAACTGACTCTTCTTACTGTCTATGTTTTGAACCATTCCTGTGACACTAGTTATAGAGTCCGATGCTTCACTTCAGGTTTACTGTATCCCTCTGACCTTCTTATAGGCGATGAAACACAGATATTGCATTGGAATTAAATGCAAAAGGCCCAATGCCGACTTAAGTACAAGAAAACTGACTCTTCTTATTGTCTATGTTTTGAACCATTCCTGTGACACTAGTTATAGATTCCGATGCTTCACTTCATGTTTACTGTATCCATCTGTCCTTCTTATTGACGAGGAAACACAGAAATTGCATCGGAATTAAATAGAAAAGGCACAATGCCGACTTAAGTACAAGAAAACTGACTCTTCTTACTGTCTATGTTTTGAACCATTCCTGTGACACTAGTTATAGATTCCGATGCTTCACTTCAGGTTTACTGTATCCCTCTGACCATCTTATTGACGAAGAGACACAGAAATTTCATCGGAATTGAATACAAAGGGCACAATTAAGACTTAAGTACAAGATAACTGACTCTTGTTACTGTCTATGTTTTGAACCGTTCCTGTGACACTAGTTATAGATTCCGATGTTTCACTTCAGGTTTACCGTATCCCTCTGACCTTCTTATTGACGATGAAACACAGAAATTGCAACGGAATTAAATACAAAAGGCACAATGCCGACTTATGTACAAGAAATCTGTCCCTTCTTACTATCTATGTTTGAACCATTCCTGTGACACTAGTTATAGATTCCGATGCTTCACTTCAGGTTTACTGTATCCCTCTGACCTTCTTATTGACGATGAACCACAGAAAGTGCATCGGAATTAAATACAAAAAGCACAATGGCGACATAAGTACAAGAAAACTTACTCTTCTTAGTGTCTATGTTTTGAACCATTCCTGTGCCACTAGTTATAGATTCCGATGCTTCACTTAAGGTTTACTGCATCCCTCTCACCTTCTTACTGACGATGAAACACAGAAATTGCATCGGAATTAAATACAAAAGGCACATGGCCGACTTAAGTACAAGAAAACTGACTCTTCTTACTGTCAATGCTTTGAATCACTCCTGTCACACTATTATAGTTTCGGATGCTTCACTTCAGGTTTACTGTATCCCTCGGACCTTTTTATTGAAGATGAAACATAGAAATTGCATCGGAATTTAATACAAAAGGCACAAAGCCGACTTAAGTACAAGAAGACTGACTCTTCTTACTGTCTATGTTTTGAACCATTCCTGTCACACTAGTTATAGATTCCGATGCTTCACTTTAGGTTTACTGTATCCCTCCGACCTCCTTATTGACGATGAAACTCAGAAATTGCATCGGAGTTAAATACAAAAGGCAATATGACGACTTAAGTACAAGAAAACTGACTCTTCTTACTGTCTATGTTTTGAACCATTCATGTGACACTAGTTATAGATTCCGATGCTTCACTTCAGGATTAATGTATCCCTTGGACCTTCTTATTGACGACGAAACACAGAATTTGCATCGGAATTAAATTCAAAAGGCACAATGCCGACTTAAGTACAAGAAGACTGACTCTTCTTACTGTCTATGTTTTGAACCATTCCTGTGCCACTAGTTATAGATTCCGATGCCTCACTTCAGGTTTACTGTATCCCTCTGACCTTCTTATAGGCGATGAAACACAGATATTGCATCGGAATTAAATACAAAAGGCCCAATGTCGACTTAAGTACAAGAAAACTGACTCTTCTTACTGTCTATGATTTGAACCATTCCTGTGACACTAGTTATAGATTCCGATGCTTCACTTCATGTTTACTGTATCCATCTGTCCTTCTTATTGACGAGGAAACACAGAAATTGCATCGGAATTAAATAGAAAAGGCACAATGCCGACATAAGTACAAGAAAACTGACTCTTCTTACTGTCTATGTTTTGAACCATTCCTGTGACACTAGTTATAGATTCCGATGCTTCACTTCAGGTTTACTGTATCCCTCTGACCTTCTTATTGACGATGAAACACAGAAATTTCATCGGAATTAAATACAAATTGCACAATTAAGACTTAAGTACAAGATAACTGACTCTTGTTACTGTCTATGTTTTGAACCATTCCTGTGACACTAGTTATAGATTCCGATGTTTAACTTCAGGTTTACCGTATCCCTCTGACCTTCTTATTGACGATGAAACACAGAAATTGCATCGGAATTAAATAGAAAAGGCACAATGCCGACTTAGGTACAAGAAAACTGACTCTTCTTACTGTCTATGTTTTGAACCATTCCTGTGACACTAGTTATAGATTCCGATGCTTCACTTCAGGTTTACTGTATCCCTCTGACCATCTTATTGACGAAGAAACACAGAAATTTCATCGGAATTAAATACAAAAGGCACAATTAAGAGTTAAGTACAAGATAACTGACTCTTGTTACTGTCTATGTTTTGAACCGTTCCTGTGACACTAGTTATAGATTCCGATGTTTCACTTCAGGTTTACCGTATCCCTCTGACCTTCTTATTGACGATGAAACACAGAAATTGCATCGGAATTAAATAGAAAAGGCACAATGCCGCCTTATGTACACGAAAATTGACTCTTCTTACTGTCTATGTTTTTAACCATTCCTGTGACACTAGTTATAGATTCCGATGCTTCACCTCAGGTTTACTGTATCCCTCTGACCTTTGTATTGACTATGAAACACAGAAATTGCAACGGAATTAAATACAAAAGGCACAATGCCGACTTATGTACAAGAAATCTGTCTCTTCTTACTATCTATGTTTGAACCATTCCTGTGACACTAGTTATAGATTCAGATGTTTCACTTCAGGTTTACTGTATCCCTCTGACCTTCTTATTGACGATGAACCACAGAAAGTGCATCGGAATTAAATAAAAAAAGCACAATGGCGACATAAGTACAAGAAAACTTACTCTTCTTAGTGTCTACGTTTTGAACCGTGCCTGTGACACTAGTTATGGTTTCCGATGCTTCACTTCAGCATTACTGTATCCCTCTGACCTTCTTATTGACGATGAAACACAGAAATTGCATCGGAATTAAATACAAAAGGCACAATGCTGACTCAAGTACAAGATGGCTGGCTCTTCATACTGTCTATGTTTTGAACCTTTCCTGTGAGACCGGTTTTAGATTCCGATGCTTCACCTCAGGTTTACTGTATCCCATGGACCTTCTTATTGACCATGAAACACAGAAATTGCATCGGAATTAAATACAAAAGGCACAATGCCTACTTAAGTAGAAGAAAACTGACTCTTCTTACTGTCTATGTTTTGAACCATTCATGTGACACTAGTTATAGATTCCGATGCTTCACTTCAGGATTTATGCATCCCTTGGACCTTCTTATAGACGATGAAACACAGAAATTGCATCGGAATTAAATACAAAAGGCACAATTCCGACCCAAGTTCCAGAAGACTGGCTCTTCTTCCTGTCTATGTTTTGAACCATTCCTGTGACACTAGTTATAGATTCCGATGCTTCACTTCAGGTTTACTGTATCCCTCTGACCTCCTTATTGTCGATGTAACACAGAAATTGCATCGGAATTAAATACAAAAGGCACAATGCCGACTCAAGTACAAGAAGTCTGACTCTTCTTACTGTCTATGTTTTGAACCATTCCTGTCACACTAGTTATGGATTCGGATGCTCGACTTCAGGTTCACTGCCCCCCTCTGAACTTCTAATTGCGGTAAAACACAGTAATTGCATCGGAATTAAATAAAAAAGGCACAATGCCGACTTAAGTACAAGAAAACTGAATCTTCTTACTGTCTATGTTTTGAACCTTTCCTGTGACACTAGTTATAGATTCCGATGCTTCTCTTCAGGTTTACTGTATCCCTCTGACCTTATATTGACGATGAAACACAGAAATTGCATCGGAATTAAATACAAAAGGCTCAATGCCGACTTAAGTACAAGAAGACTGTCTCATCTTACTCTCTATGTTTTGAACCATTCCTGTGACGCTAGTTATAGATTCCGATGCTTCACTTCAGCTTTACTGTAGCCCTCTGACCTTCTTATTGACGATGAGACACAGAAATTGCATCGGAAATATATACAAAAGGCACAATTCCGACTCAAGTACAAGAAGACTGGATCTTCTTACTGTCTATGTTTTGAACCATTCCTGTGACACTAGTTATAGATTCCGATGCTTCACTTCAGGTTTACTGTATCCCTCTGACCTCCTTATTGTCGATGAACACAGAAATTGCATCGGAATTAAATAGAAAAGGCACAATGCCGCCTTATGTACACGAAAATTGACTCTTCTTACTGTCTATGTTTTTAACCATTCCTGTGACACTAGTTATAGATTCCGATGCTTCACCTCAGGTTTACTGTATCCCTCTGACCTTTGTATTGACTATGAAACACAGAAATTGCAACGGAATTAAATACAAAAGGCACAATGCCGACTTATGTACAAGAAATCTGTCTCTTCTTACTATCTATGTTTGAACCATTCCTGTGACACTAGTTATAGATTCAGATGCTTCACTTCAGGTTTACTGTATCCCTCTGACCTTCTTATTGACGATGAACCACAGAAAGTGCATCGGAATTAAATAAAAAAAGCACAATGGCGACATAAGTACAAGAAAACTTACTCTTCTTAGTGTCTACGTTTTGAACCATGCCTGTGACACTAGTTATGGTTTCCGATGCTTCACTTCAGCATTACTGTATCCCTCTGACCTTCTTATTGACGATGAAACACAGAAATTGCATCGGAATTAAATACAAAAGGCACAATGCTGACTCAAGTACAAGATGGCTGGCTCTTCATACTGTCTATGTTTTGAACCTTTCCTGTGAGACCGGTTTTAGATTCCGATGCTTCACCTCAGGTTTACTGTATCCCATGGACCTTCTTATTGACCATGAAACACAGAAATTGCATCGGAATTAAATACAAAAGGCACAATGCCTACTTAAGTAGAAGAAAACTGACTCTTCTTACTGTCTATGTTTTGAACCATTCATGTGACACTAGTTATAGATTCCGATGCTTCACTTCAGGATTTATGCATCCCTTGGACCTTCTTATAGACGATGAAACACAGAAATTGCATCGGAATTAAATACAAAAGGCACAATTCCGACCCAAGTTCCAGAAGACTGGCTCTTCTTCCTGTCTATGTTTTGAACCATTCCTGTGACACTAGTTATAGATTCCGATGCTTCACTTCAGGTTTACTGTATCCCTCTGACCTCCTTATTGTCGATGTAACACAGAAATTGCATCGGAATTAAATACAAAAGGCACAATGCCGACTCAAGTACAAGAAGTCTGACTCTTCTTACTGTCTATGTTTTGAACCATTCCTGTCACACTAGTTATGGATTCGGATGCTCGACTTCAGGTTCACTGCCCCCCTCTGAACTTCTAATTGCGGTAAAACACAGTAATTGCATCGGAATTAAATAAAAAAGGCACAATGCCGACTTAAGTACAAGAAAACTGAATCTTCTTACTGTCTATGTTTTGAACCTTTCCTGTGACACTAGTTATAGATTCCGATGCTTCTCTTCAGGTTTACTGTATCCCTCTGACCTTATATTGACGATGAAACACAGAAATTGCATCGGAATTAAATACAAAAGGCTCAATGCCGACTTAAGTACAAGAAGACTGTCTCATCTTACTCTCTATGTTTTGAACCATTCCTGTGACGCTAGTTATAGATTCCGATGCTTCACTTCAGCTTTACTGTAGCCCTCTGACCTTCTTATTGACGATGAGACACAGAAATTGCATCGGAAATATATACAAAAGGCACAATTCCGACTCAAGTACAAGAAGACTGGATCTTCTTACTGTCTATGTTTTGAACCATTCCTGTGACACTAGTTATAGATTCCGATGCTTCACTTCAGGTTTACTGTATCCCTCTGACCTCCTTATTGTCGATGAACACAGAAATTGCATCGGAATTAAATACAAAAGGCACAATGCCGACTCAAGTACAAGAAGTCTGGCTCCTCTTACTGTCTATGTTTTGAACCATTCCTGTCACACTAGTTATGGATTCGGATGCTCGACTTTAGGTTCACTGTATCCCTCTGACCTTCTTACTGACGATGAAACACAGAAATTGCATCGGAATTAAATACAAAAGGCTCAATGCCGACTTAAGTACAAGAAGACTGTCTCATCTTACTCTCTATGTTTTGAACCATTCCTGTGACACTAGTTATAGATTCCGATGCTTCACTTCAGGTTTACTGTATCCCTCTGACCTCCTTATTGTCGATGAACACAGAAATTGCATCGGAATTAAATAGAAAAGGCACAATGCCGCCTTATGTACACGAAAATTGACTCTTCTTACTGTCTATGTTTTTAACCATTCCTGTGACACTAGTTATAGATTCCGATGCTTCACCTCAGGTTTACTGTATCCCTCTGACCTTTGTATTGACTATGAAACACAGAAATTGCAACGGAATTAAATACAAAAGGCACAATGCCGACTTATGTACAAGAAATCTGTCTCTTCTTACTATCTATGTTTGAACCATTCCTGTGACACTAGTTATAGATTCAGATGCTTCACTTCAGGTTTACTGTATCCCTCTGACCTTCTTATTGACGATGAACCACAGAAAGTGCATCGGAATTAAATAAAAAAAGCACAATGGCGACATAAGTACAAGAAAACTTACTCTTCTTAGTGTCTACGTTTTGAACCATGCCTGTGACACTAGTTATGGTTTCCGATGCTTCACTTCAGCATTACTGTATCCCTCTGACCTTCTTATTGACGATGAAACACAGAAATTGCATCGGAATTAAATACAAAAGGCACAATGCTGACTCAAGTACAAGATGGCTGGCTCTTCATACTGTCTATGTTTTGAACCTTTCCTGTGAGACCGGTTTTAGATTCCGATGCTTCACCTCAGGTTTACTGTATCCCATGGACCTTCTTATTGACCATGAAACACAGAAATTGCATCGGAATTAAATACAAAAGGCACAATGCCTACTTAAGTAGAAGAAAACTGACTCTTCTTACTGTCTATGTTTTGAACCATTCATGTGACACTAGTTATAGATTCCGATGCTTCACTTCAGGATTTATGCATCCCTTGGACCTTCTTATAGACGATGAAACACAGAAATTGCATCGGAATTAAATACAAAAGGCACAATTCCGACCCAAGTTCCAGAAGACTGGCTCTTCTTCCTGTCTATGTTTTGAACCATTCCTGTGACACTAGTTATAGATTCCGATGCTTCACTTCAGGTTTACTGTATCCCTCTGACCTCCTTATTGTCGATGTAACACAGAAATTGCATCGGAATTAAATACAAAAGGCACAATGCCGACTCAAGTACAAGAAGTCTGACTCTTCTTACTGTCTATGTTTTGAACCATTCCTGTCACACTAGTTATGGATTCGGATGCTCGACTTCAGGTTCACTGCCCCCCTCTGAACTTCTAATTGCGGTAAAACACAGTAATTGCATCGGAATTAAATAAAAAAGGCACAATGCCGACTTAAGTACAAGAAAACTGAATCTTCTTACTGTCTATGTTTTGAACCTTTCCTGTGACACTAGTTATAGATTCCGATGCTTCTCTTCAGGTTTACTGTATCCCTCTGACCTTATATTGACGATGAAACACAGAAATTGCATCGGAATTAAATACAAAAGGCTCAATGCCGACTTAAGTACAAGAAGACTGTCTCATCTTACTCTCTATGTTTTGAACCATTCCTGTGACGCTAGTTATAGATTCCGATGCTTCACTTCAGCTTTACTGTAGCCCTCTGACCTTCTTATTGACGATGAGACACAGAAATTGCATCGGAAATATATACAAAAGGCACAATTCCGACTCAAGTACAAGAAGACTGGATCTTCTTACTGTCTATGTTTTGAACCATTCCTGTGACACTAGTTATAGATTCCGATGCTTCACTTCAGGTTTACTGTATCCCTCTGACCTCCTTATTGTCGATGAACACAGAAATTGCATCGGAATTAAATACAAAAGGCACAATGCCGACTCAAGTACAAGAAGTCTGGCTCCTCTTACTGTCTATGTTTTGAACCATTCCTGTCACACTAGTTATGGATTCGGATGCTCGACTTTAGGTTCACTGTATCCCTCTGACCTTCTTACTGACGATGAAACACAGAAATTGCATCGGAATTAAATACAAAAGGCTCAATGCCGACTTAAGTACAAGAAGACTGTCTCATCTTACTCTCTATGTTTTGAACCATTCCTGTGACACTAGTTATAGATTCCGATGCTTCACTTCAGGTTTACTGTATCCCTCTGACCTCCTTATTGTCGATGAACACAGAAATTGCATCGGAATTAAATAGAAAAGGCACAATGCCGCCTTATGTACACGAAAATTGACTCTTCTTACTGTCTATGTTTTTAACCATTCCTGTGACACTAGTTATAGATTCCGATGCTTCACCTCAGGTTTACTGTATCCCTCTGACCTTTGTATTGACTATGAAACACAGAAATTGCAACGGAATTAAATACAAAAGGCACAATGCCGACTTATGTACAAGAAATCTGTCTCTTCTTACTATCTATGTTTGAACCATTCCTGTGACACTAGTTATAGATTCAGATGCTTCACTTCAGGTTTACTGTATCCCTCTGACCTTCTTATTGACGATGAACCACAGAAAGTGCATCGGAATTAAATAAAAAAAGCACAATGGCGACATAAGTACAAGAAAACTTACTCTTCTTAGTGTCTACGTTTTGAACCATGCCTGTGACACTAGTTATGGTTTCCGATGCTTCACTTCAGCATTACTGTATCCCTCTGACCTTCTTATTGACGATGAAACACAGAAATTGCATCGGAATTAAATACAAAAGGCACAATGCTGACTCAAGTACAAGATGGCTGGCTCTTCATACTGTCTATGTTTTGAACCTTTCCTGTGAGACCGGTTTTAGATTCCGATGCTTCACCTCAGGTTTACTGTATCCCATGGACCTTCTTATTGACCATGAAACACAGAAATTGCATCGGAATTAAATACAAAAGGCACAATGCCTACTTAAGTAGAAGAAAACTGACTCTTCTTACTGTCTATGTTTTGAACCATTCATGTGACACTAGTTATAGATTCCGATGCTTCACTTCAGGATTTATGCATCCCTTGGACCTTCTTATAGACGATGAAACACAGAAATTGCATCGGAATTAAATACAAAAGGCACAATTCCGACCCAAGTTCCAGAAGACTGGCTCTTCTTCCTGTCTATGTTTTGAACCATTCCTGTGACACTAGTTATAGATTCCGATGCTTCACTTCAGGTTTACTGTATCCCTCTGACCTCCTTATTGTCGATGTAACACAGAAATTGCATCGGAATTAAATACAAAAGGCACAATGCCGACTCAAGTACAAGAAGTCTGACTCTTCTTACTGTCTATGTTTTGAACCATTCCTGTCACACTAGTTATGGATTCGGATGCTCGACTTCAGGTTCACTGCCCCCCTCTGAACTTCTAATTGCGGTAAAACACAGTAATTGCATCGGAATTAAATAAAAAAGGCACAATGCCGACTTAAGTACAAGAAAACTGAATCTTCTTACTGTCTATGTTTTGAACCTTTCCTGTGACACTAGTTATAGATTCCGATGCTTCTCTTCAGGTTTACTGTATCCCTCTGACCTTATATTGACGATGAAACACAGAAATTGCATCGGAATTAAATACAAAAGGCTCAATGCCGACTTAAGTACAAGAAGACTGTCTCATCTTACTCTCTATGTTTTGAACCATTCCTGTGACGCTAGTTATAGATTCCGATGCTTCACTTCAGCTTTACTGTAGCCCTCTGACCTTCTTATTGACGATGAGACACAGAAATTGCATCGGAAATATATACAAAAGGCACAATTCCGACTCAAGTACAAGAAGACTGGATCTTCTTACTGTCTATGTTTTGAACCATTCCTGTGACACTAGTTATAGATTCCGATGCTTCACTTCAGGTTTACTGTATCCCTCTGACCTCCTTATTGTCGATGAACACAGAAATTGCATCGGAATTAAATACAAAAGGCACAATGCCGACTCAAGTACAAGAAGTCTGGCTCCTCTTACTGTCTATGTTTTGAACCATTCCTGTCACACTAGTTATGGATTCGGATGCTCGACTTTAGGTTCACTGTATCCCTCTGACCTTCTTACTGACGATGAAACACAGAAATTGCATCGGAATTAAATACAAAAGGCTCAATGCCGACTTAAGTACAAGAAGACTGTCTCATCTTACTCTCTATGTTTTGAACCATTCCTGTGACACTAGTTATAGATTCCGATGCTTCACTTCATGTTTACTGTATCCATCTGTCCTTCTTATTGACGAGGAAACACAGAAATTGCATCGGAATTAAATAGAAAAGGCACAATGCCGACTTAAGTACAAGAAAACTGACTCTTCTTACTGTCTATGTTTTGAACCATTCCTGTGACACTAGTTATAGATTCCGATGCTTCACTTCATGTTTACTGTATCCATCTGTCCTTCTTATTGACGAGGAAACACAGAAATTGCATCGGAATTAAATAGAAAAGGCACAATGCCGACTTAAGTACAAGAAAACTGACTCTTCTTACTGTCTATGTTTTGAACCATTCTGTGACACTAGTTATAGATTCCGATGCTTCACTTCAGGTTTACTGTATCCCTCTGACCTTCTTACTGACGATGAAACACAGAAATTTCATCGGAATTAAATACAAAGGGCACAATTAAGACTTAAGTACAAGATAACTGACTCTTGTTACCGTCTATGTTTTGAACCATTCCTGTGACACTAGTTATAGATTCCGATGCTTCACTTCAGGTTTACTGTACCCTCTGACGATCTTATTGACGATGAAACACAGACATTGCATCGGAATTAAATATAAAAGGGACAATGCCAACTTAAGGACAAGAAAACTGACTCTTCTTACTGTCTATGTTTTGAACCATTCATGTGACACTAGTTATAGATTCCGATGCTTCACTTCAGGATTAATGCATCCCTTGGACCTTCTTATAGACGGTGAAACACAGAAATTGCATCGGAATTAAATACAAAAGGCACAATGCCGACTCAAGTACAAGAAGTCTGACTCTTCTTACTGTCTATGTTTTGAACCATTCCTGTCACACTAGTTATGGATTCGGATGCTCGACTTCAGGTTCACTGCCCCCCACTGAACTTCTTATTGGCGGTGCAACACAGTAATTGCATCGGAATTAAATACAAAAGGCACAATGCCGACTTAAGTACAAGAAAACTGAATCTTCCTACTGTCTATGTTTTGAACCGTTCCTGTGACACTAGTTATAGATTCCGATGCTTCACTTCAGGTTTACTGTATCCCTCTGACCTTCTTATAGACGATGACACACAAACATCGCATCGGAATTAAATACAAAAGGCACAATGCCGACTTAAGTACAAGAAAACTGACTCTTCTTACAGTCTATGTTTTGAACCATTCCTGTGACACTAGTTATAGATTCCGATGCTTCACTTAAGGTTTACTGTATCCCTCTGACCTTCTTACTGACGATGAAACACAGAAATTGCATCGGAATTAAATACAAAAGGCAAAATGCCGACTTAAGTACAAGAAAACTGACTCTTCTTACTGTCAATGCTTTGAATCACTCCTGTGACACTAGTTATAGTTTCGGATGCTTCACTTCAGGTTTACTGTATCCCTCGGACTTTCTCATTGTTGATGAAACATAGAAATTGCATCGGAATTTAATACAAATGGCACAAAGCCGACTTAAGTACAAGAAGACTGACTCTTCTTACTGTCTATGTTTTGAACCATTCCTGTGACACTAGTTATAGATTCCGATGCTTCACTTTAGGTTTACTGTATCCCTCCGTCCTCCTTATTGACGATGAAACTCAGAAATTGCATCGGAGTTAAATATAAAAGGCACAATGACGACTTAAGTACAAGAAAACTGACCCTTCTTACTGTCTATCTTTTGAACCATTGCTGTGACACTAGTTATAGATTCCGATGCTTCTCCTCAGGTTTACTGTATCCCTCTGACCTTATATTGACGATGAAACACAGAAATTGCATCGGAATTAAATACAAAAGGCTCAATGCCGACTTAAGTACAAGAAGACTGTCTCATCTTACTCTCTATGTTTTGAACCATTCCTGTGACGCTAGTTATAGATTCCGATGCTTCACTTCAGCTTTACTGTGGCCCTCTGACCTTCTTATTGACGATGAGAGACAGAAATTGCATCGGAAATAAATACAAAAGGCACAATTCCGACTCAAGTACAAGAAGACTGGCTCTTCTTACTGTCTATGTTTTGAACCATTCCTGTGACACTAGTTATAGATTCCGATGCTTCACTTCAGGTTTACTGTATCCCTCTGATCTTCTCATTGGCGATGAAACACAGAAAGTGCATCGGAATTAAATACAAAAAGCACAATGGCGGCATAAGTACAAGAAAACTGAGTCTTCTTAGTGTCTACGTTTTGAACCATTCCTGTGACACTAGTTATGGTTTCCGATGCTTCACTTCAGCTTTACTGTATCCCTCTGACCTTCTTATTGACGATGAAACACAGAAATTGCATCGGAATTAAATACAAAAGGCACAATGCTGACTCAAGTACAAGAAGGCTGGCTCTTCATACTGTCTATGTTTTGAACCTTTCCTGTGAGACCGGTTTTAGATTCCGATGCTCCATCGCAGGTTTACTGTATCCCATGGACCTTCTTATTGACCACGAAACACAGAAATTGCATCGGAATTAAATACAAAAGGCACAATGCCTACTTAAGTACAAGAAAACTGACTCTTCTTACTGTCTATGTTTTGAACCATTCCTGTGACACTAGTTATAGATTCCGATGCTTCACTTCAGGATTAATGCATCCCTTAGACCTTCTTATAGACGATGAAACACAGAAATTGCATCGGAATTAAATACAAAATTCACAATTCCGACTCAAGTTCCAGAAGACTGGCTCTTCTTACTGTCTATGTTTTGAACCATTCCTTTGACACTAGTTATAGATTCCGATGCTTCACTTCAGGTTTACTGTATCTCTCTGACCTCCTTATTATCGATGTAACACAGAAATTGCATCGGAATTAAATACAAAAGGCACAATACCGACTCAAGTACAAGAAGTCTGACTCTTCTTACTGTCTATGCTTTGAACCATTCCTGTCACACTAGTTATGGATTCGGATGCTCGACTTCAGGTTCACTGCCCCCCACTGAACTTCTTATTGGCGGTGCAACACAGTAATTGCATCGGAATTAAATACAAAAGGCACAATGCCGACTTAAGTACAAGAAAACTGAATCTTCCTACTGTCTATGTTTTGAACCGTTCCTGTGACACTAGTTATAGATTCCGATGCTTCACTTCAGGTTTACTGTATCCCTCTGACCTTCTTATAGACGATGAAACACAAAAATTGCATCGGAATTAAGTACAAAAGGCACAATGCCGACTTAAGTACAAGAAAACTGACTCTTCTTACAGTCTATGTTTTGAACCATTCCTGTGACACTAGTTATAGATTCATATGCTTCACTTAAGGTTTACTGTATCCCTCTGACCTTCTTACTGACGATGAAACACAGAAATTGCATCGGAATTAAATACAAAAGGCAAAATGCCGACTTAAGTACAAGAAAACTGACTCTTCTTACTGTCGATGCTTTGAATCACTCCTGTGACACTAGTTATAGGATCGGATGCTTCACTTCAGGTTTACTGTATCCCTCGGACTTTCTCATTGAAGATGAAACATAGAAATTGCATCGGAATTTAATACAAAAGGCACAAAGCCGACTTAAGTACAAGAAGACTGACTCTTCTTACTGTCTATGTTTTGAACCATTCCTGTGACACTAGTTATAGATTCCGATGCTTCACTTTAGGTTTACTGTATCCCTCCGTCCTCCTTATTGACGAGAAACTTAGAAATTGCATCGGAGTTAAATATAATAGGCACAATGACGACTTAAGTACAAGAAAACTGACCCTTCTTACTGTCTATGTTTTGAAGCACTCCTGTGACACTAGTTATAGATTCCGATGCTTCTCTTCACGTTTACTGTATCCCTCTGACCTTCTTACTGACGATGAAACACAGAAATTGCATTGGAATTAAATACAAAAGGCAAAATGCCGACTTAAGTACAAGAAAACTGACTCTTCTTACTGTCAATGCTTTGAATCACTCCTGTGACACTAGTTATAGTTTCGGATGCATCACTTCAGGTTTACTGTATCCCTCTGACCTTCTTATAGGCGATGAAACACAGATATTGCATCGGAATTAAATCCAAAAGGCACAATGCCGACTTAAGTACAAGAAAACTGACTCTTCTTACTGTCTATGTTTTGAACCATTCCTGTGACACTAGTTATAGATTCCGATGCTTCACTTCAGGTTTACTGTATCCATCTGACCTTCTTATAGACGATGACACACAAACATTGCATCGGAATTAAATACAAAAGGCACAATGCCGACTTAAGTACAAGAAAACTGACTCTTCTTACAGTCTATGTTTTGAACCATTCCTGTGACACTAGTTATAGATTCCGATGCTTCACTTAAGGTTTACTGTATCCCTCTGACCTTCTTACTGACGATGAAACACAGAAATTGCATCGGAATTAAATACAAAAGGCAAAATGCCGACTTAAGTACAAGAAAACTGACTCTTCTTACTGTCAATGCTTTGAATCACTCCTGTGACACTAGTTATAGTTTCGGATGCTTCACTTCAGGTTTACTGTATCCCTCGGACTTTCTCATTGAAGATGAAACATAGAAATTGCATCGGAATTTAATACAAATGGCACAAAGCCGACTTAAGTTCAAGAAGACTGACTCTTCTTACTGTCTTTGTTTTGAACCATTCCTGTGACACTAGTCATAGCATCCGATGCTTCACTTTAGGTTTACTGTATCCCTCCGTCCTCCTTATTGACGATGAAACTCAGAAATTGCATCGGAGTTAAATATAAAAGGCACAATGACGACTTAAGTACAAGAAAACTGACCCTTCTTACTGTCTATGTTTTGAACCATTGCTGTGACACTAGTTATAGATTCCGATGCTTCTCCTCAGGTTTACTGTATCTCTCTGACCTTATATTGACAATGAAACACAGATATTGCATCGGAATTAAATACAAAAGGCTCAATGCCGACTTAAGTACAAGAAGACTGTCTCATCTTACTCTCTATGTTTTGAACCATTCCTGTGACGCTAGTTATAGATTCCGATGCTTCACTTCAGCTTTACTGTAGCCCTCTGACCTTCTTATTGACGATGAGACACAGAAATTGCATCGGAAATAAATACAAAAGGCACAATTCCGACTCAAGTACAAGAAGACTGGCTCTTCTTACTGTCTATGTTTTGAACCATTCCTGTGACACTAGTTATAGATTCCGATGCTTCACTTCAGGTTTACTGTATCCCTCTGACCTTCTTATTGACGATGAAACACAGAAAGTGCATCGGAATTAAATACAAAAAGCACAATGGCGGCATAAGTACAAGAAAACTGAGTCTTCTTAGTGTCTACGTTTTGAACCATTCCTGTGACACTAGTTATGGTTTCCGATGCTTCACTTCAGCTTTACTGTATCCCTCTGACCTTCTTATTGACGATGAAACACAGAAATTGCATCGGAATTAAATACAAAAGGCACAATGCTGACTCAAGTACAAGAAGGCTGGCTCTTCATACTGTCTATGTTTTGAACCTTTCCTGTGAGACCGGTTTTAGATTCCGATGCTCCATTTCAGGTTTACTGTATCCCATGGACCTTCTTATTGACCACGAAACACAGAAATTGCATCGGAATTAAATACAAAAGGCACAATGCCTACTTAAGTACAAGAAAACTGACTCTTCTTACTGTCTATGTTTTGAACCATTCCTGTGACACTAGTTATAGATTCCGATACTTCACTTCAGGTTTACTGTACCCTCTGACGATCTTATTGACAATGAAACTCAGACATTGCATCGGAATTAAATACAAAAGGGACAATGCCAACTTAAGTACAAGAAAACTGACTCTTCTTACTGTCTATGTTTTGAACCATTCATGTGACACTAGTTATAGATTCCGATGCTTCACTTCAGGATTAATGCATCCCTTGGACCTTCTTATAGACGATGAAACACAGAAATTGCATCGGAATTAAATACAAAAGGCACAATTCCGACTCAAGTTCCAGAAGACTGGCTCTTCTTACTGTCTATGTTTTGAACCATTCCTTTGACACTAGTTATAGATTCCGATGCTTCACTTCAGGTTTACTGTATCCCTCTGACCTCCTTATTATCGATGTAACACAGAAATTGCATCGGAATTAAATACAAAAGGCACAATACCGACTCAAGTACAAGAAGTCTGACTCTTCTTACTGTCTATGTTTTGAACCATTCCTGTCACACTAGTTATGGATTCGGATGCTCGACTTCAGGTTCACTGCCCCCCACTGAACTTCTTATTGGCGGTGCAACACAGTAATTGCATCGGAATTAAATACAAAAGGCACAATGCCGACTTAAGTACAAGAAAACTGAATCTTCCTACTGTCTATGTTTTGAACCGTTCCTGTGACACTAGTTATAGATTCCGATGCTTCACTTCAGGTTTACTGTATCCCTCTGACCTTCTTATAGACGATGAAACACAAAAATTGCATCGGAATTAAGTACAAAAGGCACAATGCCGACTTAAGTACAAGAAAACTGACTCTTCTTACAGTCTATGTTTTGAACCATTCCTGTGACACTAGTTATAGATTCCGATGCTTCACTTAAGGTTTACTGTATCCCTCTGACCTTCTTACTGACGATGAAACACAGAAATTGCATCGGAATTAAATACAAAAGGCAAAATGCCGACTTAAGTACATGAAAACTGACTCTTCTTACTGTCAATGCTTTGAATCACTCCTGTGACACTAGTTATAGGATCGGATGCTTCACTTCAGGTTTACTGTATCGCTCGGACTTTCTCATCGAAGATGAAACATAGAAATTGCATCGGAATTTAATACAAAAGGCACAAAGCCGACTTAAGTACAAGAAGACTGACTCTTCTTACTGTCTATGTTTTGAACCATTCCTGTGACACTAGTTATAGATTCCGATGCTTCACTTTAGGTTTACTGTATCCCTCCGTCCTCCTTATTGACGAGAAACTCAGAAATTGCATCGGAGTTAAATATAAAAGGCACAATGACGACTTAAGTACAAGAAAACTGACCCTTCTTACTGTCTATGTTTTGAACCATTCCTGTGACACTAGTTATAGATTCCGATGCTTCTCTTCAGGTTTACTGTATCCCTCTGACCTTCTTACTGACGATGAAACACAGAAATTGCATTGGAATTAAATACAAAAGGCAAAATGCCGACTTAAGTACAAGAAGACTGGCTCTTCTTACTGTCAATGCTTTGAATCACTCCTGTGACACTAGTTATAGTTTCGGATGCTTCACTTCAGGTTTACTGTATCCCTCTGACCTCCTTATTGTCGATGTAACACAGAAATTGCATCGGAATTAAATACAAAATGCACAATGCCGACTCAAGTACAAGAAGTCTGACTCTTCTTACTGTCTATGTTTTGAACCATTCCTGTCACACTAGTTATGGATTCGGATGCTCGACTTCAGGTTCACTGCCCCCCACTGAACTTCTTATTGGCGGTGCAACACAGTAATTACATCGGAATTAAATACAAAAGGCACAATGCCGACTTAAGTACAAGAAAACTGAATCTTCCTACTGTCTATGTTTTGAACCGTTCCTGTGGCACTAGTTATAGATTCCGATGCTTCACTTCAGGTTTACTCTATCCCTCTGACCTTCTTATAGACGATGACACACAAAACTTGGATCGGAATTAAAAACAAAAGGCACAATGCCGACTTAAGTACAAGAAAACTGACTCTTCTTACAGTCTATGTTTTGAACCATTCCTGTGACACTTGTTATAGATTCCGATGCTTCACTTAAGGTTTACTGTATCCCTCTGACCTTCTTACTGACGATGAAACACAGAAATTGCATCGGAATTAAATACAAAAGGCAAAATGCCGACTTAAGTACAAGAAAACTGACTCTTCTTACTGTCAATGCTTTGAATCACTCCTGTGACACTAGTTATAGTTTCGGATGCTTCACTTCAGGTTTACTGTATCCCTCGGACTTTCTCATTGAAGATGAAACATAGAAATTGCATCGGAATTTAATACAAAAGGCACAAAGCCGACTTAAGTACAAGAAGACTGACTCTTCTTACAGTCTATGTTTTGAACCATTCCTGTGACACTAGTTATAGATTCCGATGCTTCACTTTAGGTTTACTGTATCCCTCCGTCCTCCTTATTGACGATGAAACTCAGAAATTGCATCGGAGTTAAATATAAAAGGCACAATGACGACTTAAGTACAAGAAAACTGACCCTTCTTACTGTCTATGTTTTGAACCATTGCTGTGACACTAGTTATAGATTCCGATGCTTCTCCTCAGGTTTACTGTATCCCTCTGACGTTATATTGACGATGAAACACAGAAATTGCATCGGAATTAAATACAAAAGGCTCAATGCCGACTTAAGTACAAGAAGACTGTCTCATCTTACTTTCTATGTTTTGAACCATTCCTGTGACGCTAGTTATAGATTCCGATGCTTCACTTCAGCTTTACTGTAGCCCTCTGACCTTCTTATTGACGATGAGACACAGAAATTGCATCGGAAATAAATACAAAAGGCACAATTCCGACTCAAGTACAAGAAGACTGGCTCTTCTTACTGTCTATGTTTTGAACCATTCCTGTGACACTAGTTATAGATTCCGATGCTTCACTTCAGGTTTACTGTATCCCTCTGACCTTCTTACTGACGATGAAACACAGAAAGTGCATCGGAATTAAATACAAAAAGCACAATGGCGGCATAAGTACAAGAAAACTGAGTCTTCTTAGTGTCTACGTTTTGAACCATTCCTGTGACACTAGTTATGGTTTCCGATGCTTCACTTCAGCTTTACTGTATCCCTCTGACCTTCTTATTGACGATGAAACACAGAAATTGCATCGGAATTAAATACAAAAGGCACAATGCTGACTCAAGTACAAGAAGGCTGGCTCTTCATACTGTCTATGTTTTGAACCTTTCCTGTGAGACCGGTTTTAGATTCCGATGCTCCACTTCAGGTTTACTGTATCCCATGGACCTTCTCATTGACCACGAAACACAGAAATTGCATCGGAATTAGATACAAAAGGCACAATGCCTACTTAAGTACAAGAAAACTGACTCTTCTTACTGTCTATGATTTGAACCATTCCTGTGACACTAGTTATAGATTCCGATACTTCACTTCAGGTTTACTGTACCCTTTGACGGACTTATTGACAATGAAACACAGACATTGCATCGGAATTAAATACAAAAGGGACAATGCCAACTTAAGTACAAGAAAACTGACTCTTCTTACTGTCTATGTTTTGAACCATTCATGTGACACTAGTTATAGATTCCGATGCTTCACTTCAGGATTAATGCATCCCTTGGACCTTCTTATAGACGATGAAACACAGAAATTGCATCGGAATTAAATACAAAAGGCACAATTCCGACTCAAGTTCCAGAAGACTGGCTCTTCTAACTGTCTATGTTTTGAACCATTCCTTTGACACTAGTTATAGATTCCGATGCTTCACTTCAGGTTTACTGTATCCCTCTGACCTCCTTAATGTCGATGTAACACAGAAATTGCATCGGAATTAAATACAAAAGGCACAATACCGACTCAAGTACAAGAAGTCTGACTCTTCTTACTGTCTATGTTTTGAACCATTCCTGTCACACTAGTTATGGATTCGGATGCTCGACTTCAGGTTCACTGCCCCCCACTGAACTTCTTATTGGCGGTGCAACACAGTAATTTCATCGGAATTAAATACAAAAGGCACAATGCCGACTTAAGTACAAGAAAACTGAATCTTCCTACTGTCTATGTTTTGAACCGTTCCTGTGACACTAGTTATAGATTCCGATGCTTCACTTCAGGTTTACTGTATCCCTCTGACCTTCTTATAGACGATGAAACACAAAAATTGCATCGGAATTAAGTACAAAAGGCACAATGCCGACTTAAGTACAAGAAAACTGACTCTTCTTACAGTCTATGTTTTGAACCATTCCTGTGACACTAGTTATAGATTCCGATGCTTCACTTAAGGTGTACTGTATCCCTCTGACCTTCTTACTGACGATGAAACACAGAAATTGCATCGGAATTAAATACAAAAGGCAAAATGCCGACTTAAGTACAAGAAAACTGACTCTACTTACTGTCAATGCTTTGAATCACTCCTGTGACACTAGTAATAGGATCCGATGCTTCACTTCAGGTTTACTGTATCCCTCGGACTTTCTCATTGAAAATGAAACACAGAAATTGCATCGGAATTTAATACAAAAGGCACAAAGCCGACTTAAGTACAAGAAGACTGACTCTTCTTACTGTCTATGTTTTGAACCATTCCTGTGACACTAGTTATAGATTCCGATGCTTCACTTTAGGTTTACTGTATCCCTCCGTCCTCCTTATTGACGATGAAACTCAGAAATTGCATCGGAGTTAAATATAAAAGGCACAATGACGACTTAAGTACAAGAAAACTGACCCTTCTTACTGTCTATGTTTTGAACCATTCCTGTGACACTAGTTATAGATTCCGATGCTTCTCTTCAGGTTTACAGTATCCCTCTGACCTTATATTGACGATGAAACACAGAAATTGCATCGGAATTAAATACAAAACGCTCAATGCCGACTTAAGTACAAGAAAACTGAGTCTTCTTAGTGTCTACGTTTTGAACCATTCCTGTGACACTAGTTATGGTTTCCGATGCTTCACTTCAGGTTTACTGTATCCCTCTGACCTTCTTATTGACGATGAAACACAGAAATTACATCGGAATTAAATACAAAAGGCACAATGCTGACTCAAGTACATGAAGGCTGGCTCTTCATACTGTCTATGTTTTGAACCTTTCCTGTGAGACCGGTTGTAGATTCCGATGCTTCACTTCAGGTTTACTGTATCCCATGGACCTTCTTATTGACCACGAAACACAGAAATTGCATCGGAATTAAATACAAAAGGCACAATGCCTACTTAAGTACAAGAAAACTGACTCTTCTTACTGTCTATGTTTTGAACCATTCCTGTGACACTAGTTATAGATTCCGATACTTCACTTCAGGTTTACTGTGCCCCCTGACGATCTTATTGACGATGAAACACAGACATTGCATCGGAATTAAATACAAAAGGGACAATGCCAACTTAAGTACAAGAAAACTGACTCTTCTTACTGTCTATGTTTTGAACCATTCATGTGACACTAGTTATAGATTCCGATGCTTCACTTCAGGATTAATGCATCCCTTGGACCTTCTTATAGACGATGAAACACAGAAATTGCATCGGAATTAAATACAAAAGGCACAATTCCGGCTCAAGTTCCAGAAGACTGGTTCTTCTTACTGTCTATGTTTTGAACCATTCCTTTGACACTAGTTATAGGTTCCGATGCTTCACTTCAGGTTTACTGTATCCCTCTGACCTCCTTATTGTCGATGTAACACAGAAATTGCATCGGAATTAAATACAAAAGGCGCAATGCCGACTCAAGTACAAGAAGTCTGACTCTTCTTACTGTCTATGTTTTGAACCATTCCTGTCACACTAGTTATGGATTCGGATGCTCGACTTCAGGTTCACTGCCCCCCACTGAACTTCTTATTGGCGGTGCAACACAGTAATTGCATCGGAATTAAATACAAAAGGCACAATGCCGACTTAAGTACAAGAAAACTGAATCTTCCTACTGTCTATGTTTTGAACCGTTCCTGTGACACTAGTTATAGATTCCGATGCTTCACTTCAGGTTTACTGTATCCCTCTGACCTTCTTATAGACGATGAATCACAAACATTGCATCGGAATTAAATACAAAAGGCACAATGCCAACTTAAGTACAAGAAAACTGACTCTTCTTACAGTCTATGTTTTGAACCATTCCTGTGACACTAGTTATAGATTCCGATGCTTCACTTAAGGTTTACTGTATCCCTCTGACCTTCTTACTGACGATGAAACACAGAAATTGCATCGGAATTAAATACAAAAGGCAAAAAGCCGACTTAAGTACAAGAAAACTGACTCTTCTTACTGTCAATGCTTTGAATCACTCCTGTGACACTAGTTATAGTTTCGGATGCTTCACTTCAGGCTTACTGTATCCCTCGGACTTTCTCATTGAAGATGAAACATAGAAATTGCATCGGAATTTAATACAAAAGGCACAAAGCCGACTTAAGTACAAGAAGACTGTCTCTTCTTACTGTCTATGTTTTGAACCATTCCTGTGACACTAGTTACAGATTCCGATGCTTCACTTTAGGATTACTGTATCTCTCCGTCCTCGTTATTGACGATGAAACTCAGAAATTGCATCGGAGTTAAATATAAAAGGCACAATGACGACTTAAGTACAAGAAAACTGACCCTTCTTACTGTCTATGTTTTGAACCATTCCTGTGACACTAGTTATAGATTCCGATGCTTCACTTCAGGTTTACTGTATCCCTCTGACCTTCTTATAGACGATGAATCACAAACATTGCATCGGAATTAAATACAAAAGGCACAATGCCGACTTAAGTACTAGAAAACTGAATCTTCCTACTGTCTATGTTTTGAACCGTTCCTGTGACACTAGTTATAGATTCCGATGCTTCACTTCAGGTTTACTGTATCCCTCTGACCTTCTTATAGACGTTGAATCACAAACATTGCATCGGAATTAAATACAAAAGGCACAATGCCAACTTAAGTACAAGAAAACTGACTCTTCTTACAGTCTATGTTTTGAACCATTCCTGTGATACTAGTTATAGATTCCGATGCTTCACTTCAGGTTTACTGTATCCCTCTGACCTCCTTATTGTCGATGTAACACAGAAATTGCATCGGAATTAAATACAAAAGGCGCAATGCCGACTCAAGTACAAGAAGTCTGACTCTTCTTACTGTCTATGTTTTGAACCATTCCTGTCACACTAGTTATGGATTCGGATGCTCGACTTCAGGTTCACTGCCCCCCACTGAACTTCTTATTGGCGGTGCAACACAGTAATTGCATCGGAATTAAATACAAAAGGCACATGCCTAATTAAGTACATGAAAACTGACTCTTCTTACTGTCTATGTTTTGAACCATTCCTGTGACACTAGTTAAGGATTAAGATGCTTCACTTCAGGTTTACTGTACCCACTGACGATCTTATTGACGATGAAACACAGAAATTGCATCGGAATTAAATACAAAAGGGACATTGCCAACTTAAGTACAAGAAAACTGACTCTTCTTACTGTCTATGCTTTGAACCATTCCTGTGACACTAGTTACAGATTCCGATGCTTCACTTCAGGTTTACTGCATCCCTCTGACCTTATATTGACGATGAAACACAGAAATTGCATCGGAATTAAATACAAAAGGCTCAATGCCGACTTAAGTACAAGAAGACTGTCTCATCTTACTCTCTATGTTTGGAACCATTCCTGTGACGCTAGTTATAGATTCCGATGCTTCACTTCAGCTTTACTGTAGCCCTCTGACCTTCTTATTGACGATGAGACACAGAAATTGCATCGGAAATAAATACAAAAGGCACAAATCCGACCCAAGTACAAGAAGACTGGCTCTTCTTACTGTCTATGTTTTGAACCATTCCTGTGACACTAGTTATAGATTCCGATGCTTCACTTCAGGTTTTCTGTATCCCTCTGACCTCCTTATTGTCGATGAACACAGAAATTGCATCGGAATTAAATACAAAAGGCACAATGCCGACTCAAGTACAAGAAGTCTGGCTCTTCTTACTGTCTATGTTTTGAACCATTCCTGTCACACTAGTTATGGATTCGGATACTCGTCTTTAGGTTCACTGTAGCCCTCTGACCTTCTTACTGACGATGAAACACAGAAATTGCACCGGAATTAAATACAAAAGGCACAATGCCGACTTAAGTACAAGAAAACTGACTCTTCTTACTGTCAATGCTTTTAATCACTCCTGTGACACTAGTTATAGTTTCGGATGCATCACTTCAGGTTTACTGTATCCCTCGGACCTTCTTATTGAAGATGAAACATAGAAATTGGATCGGAATTAAATACAAAAGGCACAATGACGACTTAAGTACAAGAAAACTGACTCATCTTACTGTCTATGTTTTGAACCATTCCTGTGACACTAGTTATAGATACCGATGCTTCACTTCATGTTTACTGTATCAGTCTGACCTTCTTATTGACGATGAAACACAGAAATTGCATCGGAATTATATACAAAAGGCACAATGCCTACTTAAGTACAAGAAAACTGACTCTTCTTACTGTCTAAGTTTTGGACCATTCCTGTGACACTAGTTATAGATTCTGATGCTTCATTTCAGGTGTACTGTATCCCTCTGACCTTCTTATTGACGATGAAACACAGAAATTGCATTGGAATTAAATACAAAAGAACAATGCCTACTTAAGTACAAGATAACTGACTCTTCTTAATGTCTATGTTTTGAACCATTCCTGGGCCAGTAGTTATAGATTCCGATGTTTCACATCAGGTTTATTGTATCCCTCTGACCTTCTTATTGACGATGAAACACAGATATTGCACCGGAATTAAATACAAAAGGCACAATGCCGTCTTAAGTACAAGAAATCTGAATCTTCTTACTGTCTATGTTTTGAACCATTCCTGTGACACTAGATATAGATTTCGATGCTTCACTTCAGGTTTACTGTATCCCTCTGACCTTCTTATTGACGATGAAACCCAGAAATTTCATCGGAATTAAATACAAAAGGCACAATGTCCACTTAAG
Source organism: Schistocerca americana (assembly GCF_021461395.2). Taxonomy (NCBI): domain Eukaryota; kingdom Metazoa; phylum Arthropoda; class Insecta; order Orthoptera; family Acrididae; genus Schistocerca; species Schistocerca americana. The sequence goes on from NC_060130.1 coordinate 23,021,473, forward strand.
TACAAGAAAACTGACTCCTATTACTGTCTATGTTTTGAACCATTCCTGTGACACTAGTTATTTATTCCGATGCTTCACTTGAAGCTTACCGTTTCCCTCTGACCTTCTTATTGACGATGAAACAAAGAAATTGCATCGGAATTAAATACAAAAGGCACAATGCCGACTCAAATACAATAAGGCTGGCTCTTCTTACTGTCTATGTTATGAACCTTTCCTGTGAGACCGGATTTAGATTCCGATGCTTCACTTCAGACTTACTGTATCCCATGGACCTTGTTACTGACCACGAAACACAGAAATAGCATCGGAATTAAATACAAAAGGCACATGCCTAATTAAGAACATGAAAACTGACTCTTCTTACTGTCTATGTTTTGAACCATTCCTGTGACACTAGTTAAGGTTTAAGATGCTTCACTTCAGGTTTACTGTACCCACTGACGATCTTATTGACGATGAAACACAGAAATTGCATCGGAATTAAATACAAAAGGGGCATTGCCAACTTAAGTACAAGAAAACTGACTCTTCTTACTGTCTATGCTTTGAACCATTCCTGTGACACTAGTTATAGATTCCGATGCTTCACTTCAGGTTTACTGCATCCCTCTGACCTTATATTGACGATGAAACACAGAAATTGCATCGGAATTAAATACAAAAGGCTCAATGCCGACTTAAGTACAAGAAGACTCTCTCATCTTACTCTCTATGTTTTGAACCATTCCTGTGACACTAGTTATAGATGCCGATACTTCACTTCAGCTTTACTGTATCCATCTCACCTTCTTATTGACGATGAAACACAGAAACTGCATCGGAAATAAATACAGAAGGCACAATTGCGACTCAAGTACAAGAAGACTGGCTCTTCTTACTGTCTATGCCTTGAACCATTCCTGTGGCTCTAGTAATAGATTCCGATGCTTCACTTTAGGTTTACTGTATCCCTCCGACCTCCTTATTGACGATGAAACTCAGAAATTGCATCGGAATTAAATACAAAAGGCACAATGACAACTTAAGTACAAGAAAACTGACTCTTCTTATTGTCTATGCTTTGAACCATTCCTGTGACACTACGTATAGATTCCGATGCCTCACTTCTTGTTTACTGTATCAGTCTGACCTTCTTATTGACGATGAAACACAGAAATTGCATCGGAATTACATACAAAAGGCACAATGCCTACTTAAGTTCAAGAAAACTGACTATTCTTACTGTCTGTGCTTTGAACCATTCCTGTGACACTAGTTATAGATTCTGATGCTTCACTTCAGGTGTACTGTATCCCTCCGACCTTCTTATTGACGATGAAACACAGAAATTGCATCGGAATTAAATACAAAAGCACAATGCCTACTTAAGTACAAGATAACTGACTCTTCTTATTGTCGTAGTTTTGAACCATTCCTGTGCCACTAGTTACAGATTTCGATGCTTCACATCAGGTTTACTGTATCCCTCTGACCTTCGTATTGACGATGAAACACAGAAATTGCATCGGAATTAAATACAAAAGGCACAATGCCGACTCAAGTACAAGAAGACTGGCTCTTCTTACTGTCTATGTAATAAACCATTCCTGTGACACTTGTTATAGATTCCGATGCTTCATTTCAGTTTTACTGTACCCCTCTGACCTTCTTATTGACGATGAAACAAGAAATTGCATCGGAATTAAATACAAAAAGCACAATGCCGACTTAAGTACAAGAAAACTGACTCTTCTTACTGTCTAAGATTTGAACCATTCCTGTCACACTAGTTATAGATTCCGATGCTTCACTTCAGCTTTATTGTATCCCTCTGACCTTCGTATTGACGATGAAACACAGAAATTTCATCGGAATTAAATACAAAAGTCACAATGTCCACTTAAGTACAAGAAAACTAACTCGTCTTACTGTCTATGTTTTGAACCATTTCTGTGACTCTAGTTATAAATTCCGATGCTTCACTTCAAGCTTACTGTATCCCTCTGACCTTCTTATTGACGATGAAACACAGATATTGCACCGGAATTAAATACAAAAGTCTCAATGCCGACTCAAGTACAAGAAGACTGGCTCTTCTTACTGTCTATGTAATAAACCATTCCTGTGACACTTGTTATAGATTCCGATGCTTCATTTCAGTTTTACTGTACCCCTCTGACCTTCTTATTGACGATGAAACAAGAAATTGCATCGGAATTAAATACAAAAAGCACAATGCCGACTTAAGTACAAGAAAACTGACTCTTCTTACTGTCTAAGATTTGAACCATTCCTGTCACACTAGTTATAGATTCCGATGCTTCACTTCAGCTTTATTGTATCCCTCTGACCTTCGTATTGACGATGAAACACAGAAATTGCATCGGAATTAAATACAAAATGGACAATGCCGACTCAAGTACAAGAAGGCTGGCTCTTCATACTGTCTACGTTTTGAACCTTTCCTGTGAGACCGGTTTTAGATTCCGATGCTTCACTTCAGGTTTACTGTATCCCATGGACCTTCTTATTGACTACGAAACACAGTAATTGCATCGGAATGAAATACAAAAGGGACAATGCCAACTTAAGTACAAGAAAACTGACTCTTCATACTGTCTATGTTTTGACCCTTACTGTGACACTACTTATAAATTTCGATGCTTCACTTCAGGTTTACTGTATCCCTCTGACCTTATATTGACGATGAAACACAGAAAATGCATCGGAATTAAATACAAAAGGCTCAATGCCGACTTAAGTGCAAGAAGACTGTCTCATCTTACTCCCTATGTTTTGTACCATTCCTGTGACACTAGTTATAGATTCCGATGCTTCACTTAAGCTTTACTGTATCCCTCTGACCTCCTTATTGTCGATGAAACACAGTTATTGCATCGGAATTAAATACAAAAGGCACAATGCCGACTCAAGTACAAGAAGACTGGCTCTTCTTACTGTCTATGTTTTGAACCATACCTGTGACACTAGTTATGGATTCGGATGCTCGCCTTCAGGTTCACTGCCTCCCTCTGAACTTCTTACTGGCGGTGAAACACAGAAATTGCATTGGAATTAATTACAAAAGGCACAATGCCGACATAAGTACAAGAAAACTGACTCTTCTTACTGTCTATGTTTTGAACCATTCCTGTGACACTAGTTATAGATTCCGATGCTTCACTTCAGGTTTACTGTATCCCTCTGACCTTCTTATAGACGATGAAACACAGAAATTGCATTGGAATTAAATACAAAAGGCACAATGCCGACTTAAGTACAAGAAAACTGACTCTTCTTACTGTCTATGTTTTGAACCACTCCTGTGACACTAGTTATAGTTTCCGATGCTTCACTTCAGGTTTACTGTACCCCTCAGATCTTCTTATTGAAGATGAAACATAGAAATTGCATCGGAAATAAATACAAAAGCCACAATGCCGACTTAAGTACAAGATAACTTACTCTTCTTACTCTCTATGTTTTGAACCATTCCTGTGCCAGTAGTTATAGATTCCGATGTTTCACATCAGGTTTATTGTATCCCTCTGACCTTCGAATTGACGATGAAACACAGAAATTGCATCGGAATTAAATACAAAAGGTACAATGCCGTCTTAAGTACAAGAAATCTGAGACTTCTTACTGTCTATGTTTTGAACCATTCCTGTGACACTAGATATAGATTCCGATGCTTCACTTCAGGTTTACTGCATCCCTCTGACCTTTGTATTGACGATGAAACACAGATATTGCATCGGAATTAAATACAAAAGGCACAATGCCGTCTTAAGTACAAAAAGACTGACTCTTCTTACTGTCTATGCTATGAACCATTCCTGTGACAATAGTTATGGATTCCGATTCTTCACTTCAGGTTTACTGAATCCCGCTGACCTTCTTATTGACGATGAAACACAGAAATTGCATCGGAATTAAATACAAAAAGCACAATGCCGACTCAAATACAAGAAAGCTGGCTCTTCTTACTGTCTATGTTATGAACCTCTCCTGTGCGACCGGATTTAGATTCCGATGCTTCACTTCAGACTTACTGTATCCCATGGACCTTGTTATTGACCACGAAACACAGAAATTGCATCGGAATTAAATACAAAAGGCACAATGCCTACTTAAGTTCAATAAAACTGCCTCTTCTTACTGTCTATGTTATGAACCATTCCTGTGACAGCAGTTATAGATTCCGATGCCTCACTTCAGGTTTACTGTATCACTCTGACCTTCTTATTGACAATGACACACAGAAATTGCTTCGGAATTAAATACAAAAAGCACAATGCCGACTGAAGTACAAGAAAACTGACCCTTCTTACTGTCTAAGTTTTGAACCATTCCTGTGACACTAGTTATAGTTTCCGATGCTTCACTTCAGCTTTACTGTATCCCTCTGACCTTCTTTTTTACGATGAAACACAGAAATTGCATCGGTATTATATACAAAAGGCACAATGCCGACACAAGTACAAGAAGGCTGGCTCTTCATACTGTCTATGTTTTGAACCTTTCCTGTGAGACCGGTTTTAGATTCCGATGTTTCACTTCAGGTTTACTGTATCCCATGGACCTTCTTATTGACCACGAAGCACAGAAATTGCATCGGAATTAAATACAAAAGGCACATGCCTAATTAAGTACATGAAAACTGACTCTTCTTACTGTCTATGTTTTGAACCATTCCTGTGACACTAGTTATGGATTCCGATGCTTCACTTCAGGTTTACTGTACCCTCTGACGATCTTATTGACGATGAAACACAGAAATTGCATCTGAATTAAATACAAAAGGGACAATGACAACTTAAGTACAAGAAAACTGACTCTTCTTACTGTCTATGTTTTGAACCATTCCTGTGACACTAGTTATAGATTCCGATGCTTCACTTCAGGTTTACTGCATCCCTCTGACCTTATATTGACGATGACAGACAGAAATTGCATCGGAATTAAATACAAAATTCTCAATGCCGACTTAAGTACAAGAAGACTTTCTCATCTTACTCTCTATGTTTTGAACCATTCCTGTGACACTAGTTATAGATTCCGATGCTTCAATTCAAATTACTGTATCCCTCTCACCTTCTTATTGACGATGAAACACAGAAATTGCATCGGAATTAAATACAAAAGGCACAATTCCGACTCAAGTACAAGAAGACTGGCCCATCTTACTGTCTATGCCTTGAACCATTCCTGTGACACTAGTAATAGATTCCGATGCTTCACTTTAGGTTTACTGTATCCCTCCGACCTCCTTATTGACGATGAAACTCAGAAATTGCATCGGAATTAAATACAAAAGGCACAATGACAACTTAAGTACAAGAAAAATGACTCTTCTTACTGTCTATGTTTTGAACCATTCCTGTGACACTAGTTATAGATTCCGATGCCTCACTTCTTGTTTACTGTATCAGTCTGACCTTCTTATTGACGATGAAACACAGAAATTGCATCGGAATAATATACAAAAGGCACAATGCCTACTTAAGTACAAGAAAACAGACTCTTCTTACTGTCTATGCTGTGAACCATTCCCGTGACACTAGTTATAGATTCTGATGCTTCACGTCAGGGGTACTGTATCCCTCCGACCTTCTTATTGACGATGAAACACAGAAATTGCATCGGAATTAAATACAAAAGCACAATGCCTACTTAAGTACAAGATAACTGACTCTTCTTATTGTATACATTTTGAACCATTCCTGTGCCACTAGATACAGATTTCGATGCTTCACATCAGGTTTATTGTAACCCTCTGACCTTCTTATTGACGATGAAACACAAATATTGCATCGGAATTAAATACAAAAGGCACAATGACGTCTTAAGTACACGAAAACTAAATCTTCTTACTGTCTATGTTTTGAACCATTCCTGTGACACTAGTTATAGATTCCGATGCTTCACTTCAGGTTTACTGTATCCCTCTGACCTTCGTATTGACGATGAAACACCGAAATTTCATCGGAATTAAATACAAAAGTCACAATTTCCAATTAAGTACAAGAAAACTAACTCGTCTTACTGTCTATGTTTTGAACCATTCCTGTGACACTAGTTATAGATTCTGATGCTTCACTTCAGGTGTACTGTATCCCTCTGACCTTCTTATTGGCGATGAAACACAGAAATTGCATTGGAAATAAATACAAAAGAACAATGCCTACTTAAGTACAAGATAACTGGCTCTTCTTACTGTCTATGTTTTGAACCATTCCTGTGCCAGTAGTTATAGATTCCGATGTTTCACATCAGCTTTATTGTATCCCTTTGACCTTCGTATTGACGATGAAACACAGAAATTGCATCGGAATTAAATACAAAAGGCACAATGCCGTCTTCAGTACAAGAAATCCGAGACTTCTTACTATCTATGTTTTGAACCATTCCTGTGACACTAGGTATAGATTCTGATGCTTCACTTCAGGTTTACTGTATCCCTCTGACCTTCGTATTGACGATGAAACACAGATATTGCATCGGAATTAAATACAAAAGGCACAATGCCGTCTTAAGTACAAGAAGACTGACTCTTCTTACTGTCTATGCTTTGAACCATTCCTGTGACAATAGTTATAGATTCCGATGCTTCACTTCAGGTTTTCTGTATCCCTCTGACCACCTTATTGTCGATGAACACAGAAATTGCATCGGAATTAAATACAAAAGGCACAATGCCGACTCAAATACAAGAAGGCTGGCTCTTCTTACTGTCTATGTTACGAACCTTTCCTGTGAGACCGGATTTAGATTCCGATGCTTCACTTCAGACTTACTGTATCCCATGGACCTTGTTATTGACCACGAAACACAGAAATTGCATCGGAATTAAATACAAAAGGCACAATGCCTACTTAAGTACAATAAAACTGCCTCTTCTTACTGTCTATGTTATGAACCATTCCTGTGACAGCAGTTATAGATTGCGATGCCTCACTTCAGGTTTACTGTATCACTCTGACCTTCTTATTGACAATGAAACACAGAAATTGCATCGGAGTTATTTACAAAAAGCACAATGCCGACTGAAGTACAAGAAAACTGACTCTTCTTACTGTCTAAGTTTTGAACCATTCCTGTGACACTAGTTATAGATTCCGATGCTTCACTTCAGCTTTACTGTATCCCTCTGACCTTCTTTTTTACGATGAAACACAGAAATTGCATCGGAATTATATGCAAAAGGCACAATGCCGACTCAAGTACAAGAAGGCTGGCTCTTCATACTGTCTATGTTTTGAACCTTTCCTGTGTGACCGGTTTTAGATTCCGATGTTTCACTTCAGGTTTACTGTATCCCATGGACCTTCTTATTGACCACGATACACAGAAATTGCAACGGAATTAAATATAAAAGGCACATGCCTAATTAAGTACATGAAAACTGACTCTTCTTACTGTCTATGTTTTGAACCACTCCTGTGCCACTAGTTACAGATTTCGATGCTTCACATCAGGTTTATTGTAACCCTCTGACCTTCTTATTGACGATGAAACAAAGATATTGCATCGGAATTAAATACAAAAGGCACAGTGCCGTCTTAAGTACACGAAAACTAAATCTTCTTACTGTCTATGTTTTGAACCATTCCTGTGACACTAGTTATAGATTCCGATGCTTCACTTCAGGTTTACTGTATCCGTCTGACCTTCGTATTGACGATGAAACACCGAAATTTCATCGGAATTAAATACAAAAGTCACAATGTCCACTTAAGTACAAGAAAACTAACTCGTCTTACTGTCTATGTTTTGAACCATTCCTGTGACACTAGTTATATATTCCGATGCTTCACTTCAAGCTTACTGTATCCCTCTGACCTTCTTATTGACGATGAAACACAGAAATAGCACCGGAATTAAATACAAAAGTTCAATGCCTTGAGTACAAGAAGACTGACTCTTCTTACTGTCTATGCTTTGAACCATTCCTGTGACACTAGTTATAGATTCCGATTCTTCACTTCAGGTTTACTGTATCCCTTGGACCTTATTATTGACGACGAAACACAGAAACAGCATCGGAATTAAATACAAAAGGCACAATGCCGACTTAAGTACAAAAAAACTGACTCTTCTTACTATCTATTTTTTGAACCAGTCCTGTGACACTAGTTATAGATTCCGATGCTTCACTTCAGGTTTACTGTATCCCTCTGACCTCTTTATTGACGATGAAACACAGAAATTGCATCGGAATTAAATACAAAAGGCACAATGCTGACTCAAGTACAAGAAGACTGGCTCTTCTTACTGTCTATGTTATCAACCATTCCTGTGACACTAGTTATAGATTCCGATGCTTCAATTCAGTTTTACTGTATCCCTCTGACCTTCGTGTTGACGATGAAACAAGAAATTGAATCGGAATTAAATACAAGAAGCACAATGCCGACTTATGTACAAGAAAACTGACTCTTCTTGCTGTCTAAGAATTGAACCATTCCTGTCACACTAGTTATAGATATCGATGCTTCACTTCAGCTTTATTGTATCCCTCTGACCTTCTTATTGACGATGAAACACAGAAATTGCATCGGAATTAAATACAAAAGGGACAAAGCCGACTCAAGTACAAGAAGGCTGGCTCTTCATACTGTCTACGATTTGAACCTTTCCTGTGAGACCGGTTTTAGATTCCGATGCTTCACTTCAGGTTTACTGTTTCCCATGGACCTTCTTATTGACCACGAAACACAGAAATTGCATCGGAATTAAATGCAAAAGGCACAATGCCTACTTAAGTACAAGAAAACTGACTCATCTTACTGTCTACGTTTTGAACCATTCCTGTGACACTAGTTGTAGATTCCGATGCTTCACTTCAGGTTTACTGTACCCTCTGACGATCTTATTGACGATGAAACACAGAAATTTCACCGAAATGAAATACAAAAGGGACAATGCCAACTCAAGTACAAGAAAACTGACTCTTATTACTGTCTATGTTTTGACCCTTACTGTGACACTACTTATAAATTCCGATGCTTCACTTCAGGTTTACTGTATCCCTCTGACTTTATATTGACGATGAAACACAGAAAATGCATCGGAATTAAATACAAAAGGCTCAATGCCGACTTAAGTGCAAGAAGACTGTCTCATCTTACTCTCTATGTTTTGAACCATTCCTGTGACACTAGTCATAGATTCCGATGCTTCACTTCGGCTTTACTGTATCCCTCTGACCTCCTTATTGTCGATGAAACACAGTTATTGCATCGGAATTAAATACAAAAGGCACAATGCCGACTCAAGTACAAGAAGACTCGCTCTTCTTACTGTCTATGTTTTGAACCATACCTGTGACACTAGTTATGGATTCGGATGCTCGACTTCAGGTTCACTGCCTCCCGCTGAACTTCTTATTGGCGGCGAAACACAGAAATTGCATTGGAATTAATTACAAAAGGCACAATGCCGACATAAGTACAAGAAAACTGACTCTTCTTACTGTCTATGTTTTGAACCATTCCTGTGACACTAGTTATAGATTCCGATGCTTCACTTCAGGTTTACTGTATCCCTCTGACCTTCTTATAGACGACGAAATACAGAAATTGCATCGGAATTAAATACAAAAGGCACAATGCCGACTTAAGTACAAGAAGACTGACTCTTCCTACTGTCTATGTTTTGAACCATTCCTGTGACACTAGTTATAGATTCCGATGCTTCACTTCAGGTTTACTGTATCCCTCCGACCGCCTTATTGACGATGAAACTCAGAAATTGCTTCGGAATTAAATACAAAGGGCACAATGACGACATAAGTACAAGAAAACTGACTCTTCTTACTGTCAATGTTTTGAACCATTCCTGTGACATTAGTTATAGATTCCGATGCTTCACTTCATGTTTACTGTATCAGTCTGACGTTCTTATTGACGATGAAACACAGAAATTGCATCGGAATTAAATACAAAAGCACAATGCCTACTTAAGTACAAGAAAAATGACTCTTCTTAGTGTCTAAGTTTTGAACCATTCCTGTGACACTAGTTATAGATTCCGATGCTTCACTTCAGCTTTACTGTATCCCTCTGACCTTCTTGTTGACGATGAAACACAGAAATTGCATCGTAATTAAATACAAAAGGCACAATGCTGACTCAAGTACAAGAAGGCTGGCCCTTCATACTGTCTATGTTTTGAACCTTTCCTGTGAGACCGATTTTAGATTCCGATGCTTCACTTCAGGTTTACTGTATCCCATGGACCTTCTTGTTGACCACGAAACACAGAAATTACATCGGAATTAAATTCAAACGGCACAATGCCGACTTAAGTACAAGAAAACTGACTCTTCTTACTGTCTATGTTTTGAACCATTCCTGTGGCACTAGTTATTGATTCCGATGCTTCACTTCAGGTTTACTGTATCCCTCTGACCTTATATTGTCGATGAAACACAGAAATTGCATCGGAATTAAATACAAAAGGCTCAATGCCGACTTAAGTACAAGAAGACTGTCTCATCTTACTCTCTATGTATTTAACCATTCCTGTGACGCTAGTTATAGATTCCGATGCTTCACTTCAGCTTTACTGTAGCCCTCTGACCTTCTTATTGACGATGAAACACAGAAATTGCATCGGAATTAAATACAAAAGGCACAATTCCGACTCAATTACAAGAAGACTGGCTCTTCTTACTGTCTATGTTTTGAACCATCCCTGTGACACTAGTTATAGATTCCGATGCTACACTTCAGGTTTACTGTATCCCTCCGTCCTCCTTATTGACGATGAAACTCAGAAATTGCTTCGGAATTAAATACAAAGGGCACAATGACGACATAAGTACAAGAAAACTGACTCTTCTTACTGTCAATGTTTTGAACCATTCCTGTGACATTAGTTATAGATTCCGATGCTTCACTTCATGTTTACTGTATCAGTCTGACGTTCTTATTGACGATGAAACACAGAAATTGCATCGGAATTAAATACAAAAGCACAATGCCTACTTAAGTACAAGATAACTGACTCTTCTTACTGTCTATGTTTTGTATCATTCCGGTGCCAGTAGTTATAGATTCCGATGCTTCACATCAGGTTTATTGTATCCCTCTGACCTTCTTATTGACGATGAAACACAGATATTGCATCGGAATTAAATTCAAAAGGCACAATGCCGTCTTAAGTACAAGAAATCTGAATCTTCTTACTGTCTATATTATGAACCTTTTCTGTGACACCGGTTCTGATTCCAATGCTTCACTTCAGGTATACTGTATCCCTTGGACCTTATTATTGACGACGAAACACAGAAATTGCACCGGAATTAAATACAAAAGGCACAATGCGAACTTAAGTACAAAAAAACTGACTCTTCTTACTTTCTATGTTTTGAACCATTCCTGTGACACTAGTTATAGATTCCGATGCTTCACTTCAGGTTTACTGTATCCCATGGACCTTCTTATTGACCACGAAACACAGAAATTGCATCGGAATTAAATACAAAAGGCACAATGCTTACTTAAGTACAAGAAAACTGTTTCTTCTTACTGTCTATGTTTTGAACCATTCCTGTGACACTAGTTATGGATTCCGATGCTTCACTTCAGGTTTACTGTACCCTCTGACGATCTTATTGACGATGAAACACAGAAATTGCATCGGAATTAAATACAGATGGGACAATGCCAACTTAAGTACAAGAAAACTGACTCTTCTTAGTGTCTATGTTTTGAACCATTCCTGTGCCACTAGTTACAGATTTCGATGCTTCACATCAGGTTTATTGTATTCCTCTGACCGTCTTATTGACGATGAAACACAGAAATTGCATCGGAATTATATACAAAAGGCACAATTCCGACTCAAGTACAAGGAGACTGGCTCTTCTTACTGTCTATGTTTTGAACCATTCCTGTGCCACTAGTTACAGATTTCGATGCTTCACATCAGGTTTATTGTATTCCTCTGACCGTCTTATTGACGATGAAACACAGAAATTGCATCGGAATTATATACAAAAGGCACAATGCCTACTTAAGTACAAGAAAACTGACTCTTCTTACAGTCTAAGTTTTGAACCATTCCTGTGACACTAGTTATAGATTCTGATGCTTCATTTCAGGTGTACTGTATCCCTCTGACCTTCTTATTGACAATGAGACACAGAAATTGCATTGGAATTAAATACAAAAGAGCAATGCCTACCTAAGTACAAGATAACTGACTCTTCTCACTGTCTATGTTTTGAACCATTCCTGTGCCAGTAGTTATAGATTCCGATGTTTCACATCAGGTTTATTGTATCCCTCTGACCTTCTTATTGACGATGAAACACAGATATTGCATCGCAATTAAATACAAAAGGCACAATGCCGTCTTAAGTACAATAAATCTGAATCTTCTTACTGTCTATGTTTTGAACCATTCCTGTGACACTAGTTATTTATTCCGATGCTTCACTTCAAGCTTACTGTATCCCTCTGACCATCTTATTGACGATGAAACACAGAAATTGCATCGTAATTAAATACAAATGGCTCAGGGCCGACTTAAGTACAAGAAGACTGACTCTTCTTACTGTCTATGCTTTGAACCATTCCTGTGACACTAGTTATGGATTCCGATTCTTCACTTCAGATTTACTGAATCCCGCTGACCTTCTTATTGACGATGAAACACAGAAATTGCATTGGAATTAAATACAAAAGGCACAATGCCGACTCAAGTACAAGAAGGCTGGCTCTTCATACTGTCTATGTTTTGAACCTTTCCTGTGAGACCGGTTTTAGATTCCGATGTTTCACTTCAGGTTTACTGTATCCCATGGACCTTCTTATTGACCACGAAACACAGAAATTGCATCGGAATTAAATACAAAAGGCACATGCCTAATTAAGTACATGAAAACTGACTCTTCTTACTGTCTATGTTTTGAACCATTCCTGTGACACTAGTAATAGATTCCGATGCTTCACTTTAGGTTTACTGTATCCTTCCGACCTCCTTATTGACGATGAAACTCAGAAATTGCATCGGAATTAAATACAAAAGGCACAATGCCGTCTTAAGTACACGAAAACTAAATCTTCTTACTGTCTATGTTTTGAACCATTCCTGTGACACTAGTTATAGATTCCGATGCTTCACTTCAGGTTTACTGTATCCCTCTCACTTTCTTATTGACGATGAAACACAGAAATTGCATCGGAATTAAATACAAAAGGCACAATTCCGACTCAAGTACAAGAAGACTGGCTCTTCTTACTGTCTATGCCTTGAACCATTCCTGTGACACTAGTAATAGATTCCGATACTTCACTTTAGGTTTACTGTATCCTTCCGACCTCCTTATTGACGATGAAACTCAGAAATTGCATCGGAATTACATACAAAAGGCACAATGACAACTTAAGTACAAGAAAACTGACACTTCTTACTGTCTATGTTTTGAACCATTCCTGTGACACTAGTTATAGATTCCGATGCCTCACTTCTTGTTTACTGTATCAGTCTGACCTTCTTATTGACGATGAAACACAGAAATTTCATCGGAATTATATACGAAAGGCACAATGCCTACTCAAGTACAAGAAAACTGACTCTTCGTACTGTCTATGCTTTGAACCATTCCTGTGACACTAGTTATAGATTCTGATGCTTCACTTCAGGTGTACTGTATCCCTCCGACCTTCTTATTGACGATGAAACACAGAAATTGCATCGGAATTAAATACAAAAGCACAATGCCTACTTAAGTACAAGATAACTGACTCTTCTTACTGCCTACGTTTTGAACCATTCCTGTGCCACTAGTTACAGATTTCGATGCTTCACATCAGGTTTATTGTATCCCTCTGCCTTTCTTATTGACGATGAAACACAGATATTGCATCGGAATTAAATACAAAAGCACAATGCCGTCTTAAGTACACGAAAACTAAATCTTCTTACTCTCTATGTTTTGAACCATTCCTGTGACACTAGTTATAGATTCCGATGCTTCACTTCAGGTTTACTGTATCCCTCTGACCTTCGTATTGACGATGAAACACCGAAATTTCATCGGAATTAAATACAAAAGTCACAATGTCCACTTAAGTACAAGAAAACTAACTCGTCTTACTGTCTATGTTTTGAACCATTAATGTGACACTAGTTATATATTCCGATGCTTCACTTCAAGCTTACTGTATCCCTCTGACCTTCCTATTGACGATGAAACACAGACATTGCACCGGAATTAAATACAAAAGTCTCAATGCCGACATGAGTACAAGAAGACTGACTCTTCTTACTGTCTATGCTTTGAACCATTCCTGTGACACTAGTTACAGATTCCGATTCTTCACTTCAGGTTTACTGTATCCCTTGGACCTTATTATTGACGACGAAACACAGAAATTGCATCGGAATTAAATACAAAAGGCACAATGCCGACTCAAGTACAAGAAGACTGGCTCTTCTTACTGTCTATGCCTTGAACCATTCCTGTGACACTAGTAATAGATTCCGATGCTTCACTTTAGGTTTACTGTATCCTTCCGACCTCCTTATTGACGATGAAACTCAGAAATTGCATCGGAATTACATACAAAAGGCACAATGACAACTTAAGTACAAGAAAACTGACACTTCTTACTGTCTATGTTTTGAACCATTCCTGTGACACTAGTTATAGATTCCGATGCCTCACTTCTTGTTTACTGTATCAGTCTGACCTTCTTATTGACGATGAAACACAGAAATTTCATCGGAATTATATACGAAAGGCACAATGCCTACTCAAGTACAAGAAAACTGACTCTTCGTACTGTCTATGCTTTGAACCATTCCTGTGACACTAGTTATAGATTCTGATGCTTCACTTCAGGTGTACTGTATCCCTCCGACCTTATTATTGACGATGAAACACAGAAATTGCATCGGAATTAAATACAAAAGCACAATGCCTACTTAAGTACAAGATAACTGACTCTTCTTACTGCCTACGTTTTGAACCATTCCTGTGCCACTAGTTACAGATTTCGATGCTTCACATCAGGTTTATTGTATCCCTCTGCCTTTCTTATTGACGATGAAACACAGATATTGCATCGGAATTAAATACAAAAGGCACAATGCCGTCTTAAGTACACGAAAACTAAATCTTCTTACTGTCTATTTTTTGAACCATTCCTGTGACACTAGTTATAGATTCCGATGCTTCACTTCAGGTTTACTGTATCCCTCTAACCTTCGTATTGACGATGAAACACCGAAATTTCATCGGAATTAAATACAAAAGTCACAATGTCCACTTAAGTACAAGAAAACTAACTCGTCTTACTGTCTATGTTTTGAACCATTAATGTGACACTAGTTATATATTCCGATGCTTCACTTCAAGCTTACTGTATCCCTCTGACCTTCCTATTGACGATGAAACACAGACATTGCACCGGAATTAAATACAAAAGTCTCAATGCCGACATGAGTACAAGAAGACTGACTCTTCTTACTGTCTATGCTTTGAACCATTCCTGTGACACTAGTTACAGATTCCGATTCTTCACTTCAGGTTTACTGTATCCCTTGGACCTTATTATTGACGACGAAACACAGAAATTGCATCGGAATTAAATACAAAAGGCACAATGCCGACTCAAGTACAAGAAGACTGGCTCTTCTTACTGTCTATGTTATAAACCATTCCTGTGACACTAGTTATAGATTCCGATGCTTCAATTCAGTTTTACTGTATCCCTCTGACCTTCTTATTGATGATGAAACAAGAAATTGCATCGGAATTAAATACAAAAGGCAAATGCCGACTTAAGTACAAGAAAACTGACTCTTCTTACTGTCTAAGATTTGAACCATTCCTGTCACACTAGTTATAGATTCCGATGCTTCACTTCAGCTTTATTGTATCTTCCTGACCTTATTGACGATGAAACACAGAAATTGCTTCGGAATTAAATACAAAAGGGACAATGCCGACTCAAGTGCAATAAGGCTGGCTCTTCATACTGTCTACGTTTTGAACCTTTCCTGTGAGACCGGTTTTAGATTCCGATGCTTCACTTCAGGTTTACTGTATCCCATGGACCTTCTTATTGACCACGAAACACAGAAATTGCATCGGAATTAAATACAAAATGCTCAATGCCGACTTAAGTATAAGAAGACTGTCTCATCTTACTCTCTATGTTTTGAACCATTCCTGGGACACTAGTTATAGATTCCGATACTTCACTTCAGCTTTACTGTATCCCTCTCTCCTTCTTATTGACGATGAAACACAGAAATTGCATCGGAATTAAATACAAAAGGCACAATTCCGACTCAAGTACAAGGAGACTGGCTCTTCCTACTGTCTATGTTTTGAACCATTCCTGTGCCACTAGTTACAGATTTCGATGCTTCACATCAGGTTTATTGTATTCCACTGACCGTCTTATTGACGATGAAACACAGAAATTGCATCGGAATTATATGCAAAAGGCACAATGCCTACTTAAGTACAAGAAAACTGACTCTTCTTACAGTCTAAGTTTTGAACCATTCCTGTGACACTAGTTATAGTTGCTGATGCTTCATTTCAGGTGTACTGTATCCCCCTGACCTTCTTATTGACGGCGAAACACAGAAATTGCATTGGAATTAAATACAAAAGAATAATGCCTACTTAAGTACAAGATAACTGACTCTTCTTACTGTCTATGTTTTGAACCATTCCTGTGCCAGTAGTTATAGATTCCGATGTTTCACATCAGGTTTATTGTATCCCTCTGACTTTCTTATTGACGATGAAACACAGATATTGCATCGCAATTAAATACAAAAGGCACAATGCCGTCTTAAGTACAATAAAACTGAATCATCTTACTGTCTATGTTTTGTACCATTCCTGTGACACTAGATATAGATTCCGATGCTCCCCCTCAGGTTTACTGTATCCCTCTGACCTTCTTATTAACGATGAAACACAGAAATTTCTTCGGAATTAAATACAAAAGACACAATGTCCACTTAAGTACAAGAAAACTGACCCGTCTTACTGTCTATGTTTTGAACCATTCCTGTGACACTAGTTATTTATTCCGATGCTTCACTTCAAGCTTACTGTATCCCTCTGACCATCTTATTGACGATGAAACGCAGAAATTGCATCGGAATTATATACAAATGGCTCAATGCCGACTTAAGTACAAGAAGACTGACTCTTCTTACTGTCTATGCTTTGAATCATTCCTGTGACACTAGATATGGATTCCGATTCTTCACTTCAGATTTACTGAATCCCGCTGACCTTCTTATTGACGATGAAACACAGAAATTGCATCGGAATTAAATACAAAAGTCACAATGCCGACTCAAATGCAAGCAGGCTGGCTCTTCTTACTGTCTATGTTATGAACCTTTCCTGTGAGACCGGATTTAGATTCCGATGCTTCACTTCAGACTTACTGTATCCCATGGACCTTGTTATTGACCGCGAAACACAGAAATTGCATCGGAATTAAATACAAAAGGCACAATGCTCACTTAAGTACAATAAAACTGTCTCTTCTTACTGTCTATGTTATGAACCATTCCTGTGACAGCAGTTATAGATTCCGATGCTTCACTTCAGGTTTACTGTATCACTCTGACCTTCTTATTGACGATGCAACACAGAAATTGCATCGGAATTAAATACAAAAAGCACAATGCCGACTGAAGTACAAGAAAACTGACTCTTCTTACTTTCTAAGCTTTGAACCATTCCTGTGACACTAGTTATAGATTCCGATGCTTCACTTCAGCTTTACTGTATCCCTCTGACCTTCTTTTTTACGATGAAACACAGAAATTGCATCGGAATTATATACAAAAGGCACAATGCCGACTCAAGTACAAGAAGGCTGGCTCTTCATACTGTCTATGTTTTGAACCTTTCCTGTGAGACCGGTTTTAGATTCCGATGTTTCACTTCAGATTTACTGTATCCCATGGACCTTCTTATTGACCACGAAACACAGAAATTGCATCGGAATTAAATACAAAAGGCGCATGCCTAATTAAGTACATGAAAACTGACTCTTCTTACTGTCTATGTTTTGAACCATTCCTGTGACACTAGTTATGGATTCCGATGCTTCACTTCAGGTTCACTGTACCCTCTGACGATCTTATTGACGATGAAACACAGAAATTGCATCGGAATTAAATACAAAAGGGACAATGCCAACATAAGTACAAGAAAACTGACTCTTCTTACTGTCTATGTTTTGAACCATTCCTGTGACACTAGTTATAGATTCCGATGCTTCACTTCAGGTTTACTGCATCCCTCTGACCTTATATTGAGGATGAAACACAGAGATTGCATCTGAATTAAATACAAAAGGCTCAATGCCGACTTAAGAACAAGAAAACTCTCTCATCTTACTCTCTATGTTTTGAACCATTCCTGTGACACTAGTTATAGATTCCGATGCTTCACTTCAGCTTTACTGTATCCCTCTCACATTTTTATTGACGATGAAACACAGAAATTGCATCGGAATTAAATACAAAAGGCACAAATCCGACTCAAGTACAAGAAGACTGGCCCTTCTTACTGTCTATGCCTTGAACCATTCCTGTGACACTAGTAATAGATTCCGATGCTTCACTTTAGGTTTACTGTATCCTTCCGACCTCCTTATTGACGATGAAACTCAGAAATTGCATCGGAATTAAATACAAAAGGCACAATGACAACTTAAGTACAAGAAAACTGACACTTCCTACTGTCTATGATTTGAACCATTCCTGTGACACTAGTTACAGATTCCGATTCTTCACTTCAGGTTTACTGTATCCCTTGGACCTTATTATTGACGACGAAACACAGAAATTGCATCGGAATTAAATACAAAAGGCACAATGCCGACTCAAGTACAAGAAGACTGACTCTTCTTACTGTCTATGTTTTGAACCATTCCTGTGACACTAGTTATAGATTCCGATGCTTCAATTCGGTTTTACTGTATCAGTCTGACGTTCTTATTGACGATGAAACACAGAAATTGCATCGGAATTAAATAGAAAAGCACAATGCCTACTTAAGTACAAGATAACTGACTCTTCTTACTGTCTATGTTTTGAATCATTCCGGTGCCAGTAGTTATAGATTCCGATGCTTCACATCAGGTTTATTGTATCCCTCTGACCTTCTTATTGACGATGAAACACAGATATTGCATCGGAATTAAATTCAAAAGGCACAATGCCGTCTTAAGTACAAGAAATCTGAATCTTCTTACTGTCTATGTTTTGAACCATTCCTGTGACACTAGTTATAGATTCCGATGCTTCACTTCAGGTTTACTGTATCCCTCTGACCTTCTTATTGACGATGAAGCACAGAAATTTCATCGGAATTAAATACAAAATACATAATGCCCACTTAGGTACAAGAAAACTGACTAGTCTTACTGTCTATGTTTGAACCATTCCTGTGACACTAGTTATTTATTCCGATGCTTCACTTCAAGCTTACTGTATCCCTCTGACCTTCTTATTGACGATGAAACACAGAAATTGCATCGGAATAAAATACAAATGGCTCAATGCCGACTTAAGTACAAGAAGACTGACTCTTCTTACTGTCTATGCTTTGAACCATTCCTGTGACACTAGTTATGGATTCCGATTCTTCACTTCAGGTTTACTGAATCCCGCTGACCTTCTTATTGACGATGAAACACAGAAATGGCATCGGAATTAAATACAAAAAGCACAATGCCGACTCAAATACAAGAAGACTGGCTCTTCTTACTGTCTATATTATGAACCTTTTCTGTGACACCGGTTTTGATTCCGATGCTTCACTTCAGGTTTACTGTATCCCTTGGACCTTACTATTGACGACGAAACACAGAAATTGCACCGGAATTAAATACAAAAGGCACAATGCGAACTTAAGTACAAAAAAACTGACTCTTCTTACTTTCTATGTTTTGAACCACTCCTGTGACACTAGTTATAGATTCCGATGCTTCACTTCAGGTTTACTGTATCCCATGGACCTTCTTATTGACCACGAAACACAGAAATTGCATCGGAATTAAATACAAAAGGCACAATGCTTACTTAAGTACAGGAAAACTGTTTCTTCTTACTGCCTATGTTTTGAACCATTCCTGTGACACTAGCTATGGATTCCGATGCTTCACTTCAGCTTTACTGTACCCTCTGACGATCTTATTGACGATGAAACACAGAAATTGCATCGGAATTAAATACAGATGAGACAATGCCAACTTAAGTACAAGAAAACTGACACTTCTTAGTGTCTATGTTTTGAACCATTCCCGTGACACTAGTTATAGATTCCGGTGCTTCACTTCAGGTTTACTGTATCCCTCTGACCTTATATTGGCGATGAAACACAGAAATTGCATCGGAATTAAATACAAAATGCTCAATGCCGACTTAAGTACAAGAAGACTGTCTCATCTTACTCTCTATGTTTTGAACCATTCCTGTGACTCTAGTTATAGATTCCGATACTTCACTTCAGCTTTACTGTATCCCTCTCTTCTTCTTATTGACGATGAAACACAGAAATTGCATCGGAATTAAATACAAAAGGCACAATTCCGACTCAAGTACAAGGAGACTGGCTCTTCTTACTGTCTATGTTTTGAACCATTCCTGTGCCACTAGTTACAGATTTCGATGCTTCACATCAGGTTTATTGTATTCCTCTGACCGTCTTATTGACGATGAAACACAGAAATTGCATCGGAATTATATACAAAAGGCACAATGCCTACTTAAGTACAAGAAAACTGACTCTTCTTACAGTCTAAGTTTTGAACCATTCCTGTGACACTAGTTATAGATTCTGATGCTTCATTTCAGGTGTACTGTATCCCTCTGACCTTCTTATTGACAATGAGACACAGAAATTGCATTGGAATTAAATACAAAAGAACAATGCCTACTTAAGTACAAGATAACTGACTCTTCTCACTGTCTATGTTTTGAACCATTCCTGTGCCAGTAGTTATAGATTCCGATGTTTCACATCAGGTTTATTGTATCCCTCTGACCTTCTTATTGACGATGAAACACAGATATTGCATCGCAATTAAATACAAAAGGCACAATGCCGTCTTAAGTACAATAAATCTGAATCTTCTTACTGTCTATGTTTTGAATCATTCCTGTGACACTAGTTATTTATTCCGATGCTTCACTTCAAGCTTACTGTATCCCTCTGACCATCTTATTGACGATGAAACACAGAAATTGCATTGGAATTAAATACAAAAGGCACAATGCCGACTCAAATACAAGAAGGCTGGCTCTTCTTACTGTCTATGTTATGAACCTTTCCTGTGAGACCGGATTTAGATTCCGATGCTTCACTTCAGACTTACTGTATCCCATGGACCTTGTTATTGGCCACGAAACACAGAAATTGCATCGGAATTAAATACAAAAGGCACATGCCTAATTAAGTACATGAAAACTGACTCTTCTTACTGTCTATGTTTTGAACCATTCCTGTGACACTAGTTATGGATTCCGATGCTTCACTTCAGGTTTACTGTACCCTCTGACTATCTTATTGACGATGAAACACAGAAATTGCATCGGAATTAAATACAAAAGGGACAATGCCAACATAAGTACAAGAAAACTGACTCTTCTTACTGTCTATGTTTTGAACCATTCCTGTGACACTAGTTACAGATTCCGATTCTTCACTTCAGGTTTACTGTATCCCTTGGACCTTATTATTGACGACGAAACACAGAAAGTGCATCGGAATTAAATACAAAAGGCACAATGCCGACTCAAGTACAAGAAGACTGGCTCTCCTTACTGTCTGTGTTATAAACTATTCCTGTGACACTAGTTATAGATTCCGATGCTTCAATTTAGTTTTACTGTATCCCTCTGACCTTCTTATTGATGATCAAACAAGAAATTGCATCGGAATTAAATACAAAAGGCAAATGCCGACTTAAGTACAAGAAAACTGACTCTTCTTACTGTCTAAGATTTGAACCATTCCTGTCACACTAGTTATAGATTCCGATGCTTCACTTCAGCTTTATTGTATCTTCCTGACCTTCTTATTGACGATGAAACACAGAAATTGCTTCGGAATTAAATACAAAAGGGACAATGCCGACTCAAGTGCAATAAGGCTGGCTCTTCATACTGTCTACGTTTTGAACCTTTCCTGTGAGACCGGTTTTAGATTCCGATGCTTCACTTCAGGTTTACTGTATCCCATGGACCTTCTTATTGACCACGAAACACAGAAATTGCATCGGAATTAAATACAAAAGGCACTATGCCTACTTAAGTACAAGAAAACTGACTCTTCTTACAGTCTAAGTTTTGAACCATTCCTGTGACACTAGTTATAGATTCCGATGCTTCACTTCAGGTTTGCTGCATCCCTCTGACCTTATATTGAGGATGAAACACAGAGATTGCATCGGAATTAAATACAAAAGGCTCAATGCCGACTTAAGTACAAGAAAACTCTCTCATCTTACTCTCTATGTTTTGAACCATTCCTGTGACACTAGTTATAGATTCCGATGCTTCACTTCAGCTTTACTGTATCCCTCTCACCTTTTTATTGACGATGAAACACAGAAATTGCATCGGAATTAAATACAAAAGGCACAATTCCGACTCAAGTACAAGAAGACTGGCCCTTCTTACTGTCTATGCCTTGAACCATTCCTGTGACACTAGTAATAGATTCCGATGCTTCACTTTAGGTTTACTGTATCCTTCCGACCTCCTTATTGACGATGAAACTCAGAAATTGCATCGGAATTAAATACAAAAGGCACAATGACAACTTATGTACAAGAAAACTGACACTTCCTACTGTCTATGATTTGAACCACTCCTGTGACACTAGTTATAGATTCCGATGCCTCACTTCTTGTTTACTGTATCAGTCTGACCTTCTTATTGACGATGAAACACAGAAATGTCATCGGAATTATATACAAAAGGCACAATGCCTACTTAAGTACAAGAAAACTGACTCTTCGTACTGTCTATGCTTTGAACCATTCCTGTGACACTAGTTATAGATTCTGATGCTTCACTTCAGGTGTACTGTATCCCTCCGACCTTCTTATTGGCGATGAAACACAGAAATTGCATCGGAATTAAATACAAAAGCACAATGCCTACTTAAGTACAAGATAACTGACTCTTCTCTCTGCCTACGTTTTGAACCATTCCTGTGCCACTAGTTACAGATTTCGATGCTTCACATCAGGTTTATTGTATCCCTCTGACCTTCTTATTGAGGATGAAACACAGATATTGCATCGGAATTAAATACAAAAGGCACAATGCCGTCTTAAGTACACGAAAACTAAATCTTCTTACTGTCTATGTTTTGAACCATTCCTGTGACACTAGTTATAGATTCCGATGCTGCACTTCAGCTTTATTGTATCTTTCTGACCTTCTTATTGACGATGAAACACAGAAATTGCATCGGAATTAAATACAAAAGGGGCAATGCCGACTCAAGTACAAGAAGGCTGGCTCTTCATACTGTCTACGTTTTGAACCTTTCCTGTGAGACCGGTTTTAGATTCCGATGCTTCACTTCAGGTTTACTGTATCCCATGGACCTTCTTATTGACCACGAAACACAGAAATTGCATCGGAATTAAATACAAAAGGCACTATGCCTACTTAAGTACATGAAAACTGACACTTCTTACTGTCATTGTTTTGAACCATTCCTGTGACACTAGTCATAGATTCCGATGCTTCACTTCAGGTTTACTGTACCCTCTGACGATCTTATTGACGATGAAACACAGAAATTGCATCGGAATGAAATACAAAAGGGACAATGCCAACTTAAGTACAAGAAAACTGACTGTTCTTACTGTCTATGATTTGACCCTCACTGTGACACTACTTATAAATTCCGATGCTTCACTTCAGGTTTACTGTATCCCTCTGACCTTATATTGACGATGAAACACAGAAAACGCATCGGAAATAAATACAAAAGGCTCAATGCCGACTTAAGTGCAAGAAGACTGTCTCATCTTACTCTCTATGTTTTGAACCATTCCTGTGACACTATTTATAGATTCCGATGCTTCACTTCAGCTTTACTGTATCCCTCTGACCTCCTTATTGTCGATGAAACACAGTTATTGCATCGGAATTAAATACAAAAGGCACAATGCCGACTCAAGTATAAGAAGACTGGCTCTTCTTACTGTCTATGTTTTGAACCATACCTGTGACACTAGTAATGGATTCGGGTGCTCGACTTCAGGTTCACTGCCTCCCTCTGAACTTCTTATTGGCGGTGAAACACAGAAATTGCATTGGAATTATATACAAAAGGCACAATGCCGACTTAAGTACAAGAAAACTGACTCTTCTTACTGTCTATGTTTTAAACCATTCCTGAGACACTAGTTATAGATTCCGATGCTTCACTTCAGGTTTACTGTATCCCTCTGACCTTCTTATAGACGATGAAAAACAGAAATTGCATCGGAATTAAATACAAAAGGCACAATGCCGACTTAAGTACAAGAAAACTGACTCTTCTTACTGTCTATGTTTTGAACCACTCCTGTGACACTAGTTATAGTTTCCGATGCTTCACTTCAGGTTTACTGTATTCCTCGGAACATCTTATCGAAGATGAAACATAGAAATTGCATCGGAAATTAATACAAAAGGCACAATGCCGACTTAAGTACAAGAAGACTGACTCTTCTTACTGTCTATGTTTTGAACCATTCCTGTGACACTAGTTACAGATTCCGATGCTTCACTTCAGCTTTACTGTATCCCTCTGACCTTCTTGTTGACGATGAAACACAGAAATTGCATCGGAATTAAATACAAAAGGCACAATGCTGACTCAAGTACAAGAAGGCTGGCTCATCATACTGTCTATGTTTTGAACCTTTCCTGTGAGACCGATTTTAGATTCCGATGCTTCACTTCAGGTTTACTGTATCCCATGGACCTTCTTATTGACCACGAAACACAGAAATTACATCGGAATTAAATTCAAACGGTACAATGCCGACTTATGTACAAGAAAACTGACTCTTCTTACTGTCTATGTTTTGAACCATTCCTGTGACACTAGTTATTGATTCCGATGCTTCACTTCAGGTTTACTGTATCCCTCTGACCTTATATTGACGATGAAACACAGAAATTGCATCGGAATTAAATACAAAAGGCTCAATGCCGACTTAAGTACAAGAAGACTGCCTCATCTTACTCTCTATGTATTCAACCATTCCTGTGACGCTAGTTATAGATTCCGATGCTTCACTTCAGCTATACTGTAGCCCTCTGACCTTCTTATTGACGATGAAACACAGAAATTGCATCGGAATTAAATACAAAAGGCACAATTTCGACTCAAGTGCAAGAAGACTGGCTCTTCTTACTGTCTATGGTTTGAACCATTCCTGTGACACTAGTTATAGATTCCGATGCTTCACTTCAGGTTTACTGTATCCCTCTGATCTCCTTATTGTCGATGAAACACAGAAATTGCATCGGAATTAAATACAAAAGGCACAATGCCGACTCAAGTACAAGAAGTCTGGCTCTTCTTAATGTCTATGTTTTGAACCATTCCTGTCACACTAGTTATGGATTCGGATGCTCGATTTCAGGTTCACTGCCTCCCTCTGAACTTCTTATTGGCGGTGAAACACAGTAATTGCATCGGAATTAAATACAAAAGGCACAATGCCGACTAATGTACAAGAAAACTGACTCTTCTTACTGTCTATGTTTGAACCATTCCTGTGACACTAGTTATAGATTCCGAAGCTTCACTTCAGGTTTACTGAATCCCTCTGACCTTCTTATAGACGATGAAACACAGATATTGCATCGGAATTAAATACAAAAGGCACAATGCCGACTTAAGTACAAGAAAACTGACTCTTCTTACTGCCTATGTTTTGAACCATTCCTGTGACACTAGTTATAGATTCCGATGGTTCACGTAAGGTTTACTGTATCCCTCTGACCTTCTTATTGACGATGAAACACAGAAATTGCATCGGAATTAAATACATAAGGCTCAATGCCGACTTAAGTACAATAAAACTGACTCTTCTTACTGTCAATGTTTTGAACCATTCCTGTGACACTAGTTATAGATTCCGATGCTTCAATTCATGTTTACTGTATCAGTCTGACCTTCTTATTGACGATGAAACACAGAAATTGCATCAGAATTAAATACAAAAGCACAATGCCGACTTAAGTACAAGAAAACTGACTCTTCTTACTGTCTATGTTTTGAACCATTCCTGTGACACTAGTTATGGATTCCGATTCTTCACTTCAGGTTTACTGAATCCCGCTGACCGTCTTATTGACGATGAAACACAGAAATTTCATCGGAATTAAATACAAAATGAACAATGCCGACTCAAATACAAGAAGACTGGCTCTTCTTACTGTCTATATTATGTACCTTTTCTGTGACACCGGTTTTGATTCCGATGCTTCACTTCAGGTTTACTGTATCCCTTGGACCTTATTATTGACGACGAAACACAGAAATTGCACCGGAATTAAATACAAAAGGCACAATGCGAACTTAAGTACAAAAAAACTGACACTTCTTACTTTCTATGTTTTGAACCATTCCTGTGACACTAGTTATAGATTCCGATGCTTCACTTCAGGTTTACTGTATCCCTCTGACCTCCTTATTAACGATGAAACACAGAAATTACATCGGAATTAAATACAAAAGGCACAATGCCGACTCAAGTAATGGAAGACTGGCTCTTCTTACTGTCTATGTTTTAAACCATTTTTGTGACACTAGATATAGATTCCGATGCTTCAATTCAGTTTTACTGTATCCCTCTGATCTTCATAGTGACGATGAAACACAGAAATTGCTTCGGAATTAAATGGAAAAAGCACAATTCCGACTTAAGTACAAGAAAACTGACTCTTCTTATTGTCTAAGTTTTGAACCATTCCTGTGACACTAGTTATAGATTCCGAAGCTTCACTTCAGCTTTGCTGTATCCCTCTGACCTTCTTATTGACGATGAAACACAGAAATTGCATCGGAATTAAATACAAAAGGCACAATGCCGACTCAAGTACAAGAAGGCTGGCTCTTCATACTGTCTATGTTTTGAACCTTTACTGTGAGGCGGGTTTTAGATTCCGATGCTTCACTTCAGGTTTACTGTACCCTCTGACGATCTTATTGACGATGAAACACAGAAATTGCATCGGAATTAAATACAAAAGGCACAATGCCGACTCAAGTACAAGAAGACTGACTCTTCTTACTGTCTATGTTTTGAACCATTCATGTGACACTAGTTATAGATTCCGATGCTTCACTTCAGGTTTAATGTATTTCTTGGACCTTCTTATTGACGACGGAACACAGAATTTGCATCGGAATTAAATTCAAAAGGCACAATGCCGACTCAAGTACAAGAAGACTGTCTCTTCTTGCTGTCTATGTTTTAAACCATTCCTGTGACACTAGTTATAGATTCCGATGCTTCACTTCAGCTTTACTGTATCCCTGTGACCTTCTTTTTGACGATGAAACACAGAAATTACATCGGAATTATATACAAAAGGCACAATGCCGACTCAAGTACAAGAAGGCTGGCTCTACATACTGTCTATGGTTTGAACCTTTCCTGTGAGACCGGTTTTAAATTCCGATGCTTCACTTCAGGTTTACTGTATCCCATCCACCTTGTTATTGACCACGAAACACAGAAATTGCATCGGAATTAAATACAAAAGGCACAATTCCGACTCAAGAACAAGGAGACTGGCTCTTCTTACTGTCTATGTTTTGAACCATTCCTGTGCCACTAGTTACAGATTTCGATGCTTCACATCAGGTTTATAGTATTCCTCTGACCTTCTTATTGACGATGAAACACAGATATTGCATCGGAATCAAATACAAAAGGCACAATCCCGTCTTAAGTACGCGAAAACTGAATCTTCTTAGTGTCTATGTTTTGAACCATTCCTGTGACACTAGTTATAGATTCCGATGCTTCACTTCAGGTTTACTGTATCCCTCTGACCTTCGTATTGACGATGAAACACCGAAATTTCGTAGGAATTAAATACAAAAGTCACAATGTCCACTTAAGTACAAAAAAACTGACTCATCTTACTGTCTATGATTTGAACCATTCCTGTGACACTAGTTATATATTCCGATGCTTCACTTCAAGCTTACTGTATCCCTCTGACCTTCTTATTGACGATGAAACACAGAAATTGCATCGGAATTAAATACAAAAGGCACAATGCCGACTTAAGTACCAAAAAACCGACTCTTCTTACTATCTATGTTTTGAACCATACCTGTGACACTAGTTATTGATTCCGATTCATCACTTCAGGTTTACTGTATCCCTCTGACCTCCTTATTGACGATGAAACACAGAAATTGCATCGGAATGAAATACAAAAAGCACAATGCCGACTCAACTACAAGAAGACTGGCTCTTCTTACTGTCTATGTTTGAACCATTCCTGTGACACTAGTTATAGATTCCGACGCTTCACTTCAGGTTTACTGTACCCTCTGACGATCTTATTGACGATGAAACACAGAAATTGCATCGGAATGAAATACAAAAGGGACAATGCCAACTTAAGTACAAGAAAATTGACTCTTCTTACTGTCTATGTTTTGACCCTTACTGTGACACTACTTATAAATTCCGATGCTTCACTTCAGGTTTACTGTATCCCTCTGACCTTATATTGACGATGAAACACAGAAAATGCATCGGAATTAAATTCAAAAGGCTCAATGCCGACTTAAGTACAAGAAGACTGTCTCATCTTACTCTCTATGCTTTGAACCATTCCTGTGACACTAGTTATGGATTCGGATGCTCGACATCAGGTTCACTGCCTCCCTCTGAACTTCTTATTGGCGGTGAAACACAGAAATTGCATTGGAATTAATTACAAAAGGCACAATGTCGACATAAGTACAAGAAAACTGACTCTTCTTACTGTCTATGTTTTGAACCATTCCTGTGACACTAGTTTTAGATTCCGATGGTTCACTTCAGGTTTACTGTATCCCTCTGACCTTCTTATAGACGATGAAACACAGAAATTGCATCGGAATTAAATACAAAAGGCACAATGCCGACTTAAGTACAAGAAAACTGACTCCTCTGACTGTCTATGCTTTGAACCACTGCTGTGACAGTAGTTATAGTTTCCGATGCTTCACTTCAGGTTTACTGTATCCCTCGGACCTTCTTATTGAAGATGAAACATAGAAATTGCATCGGAAATTAATACAAAAGGCACAATGCCGACTTAAGTACAAGACGACTGACTCTTCTTACTGTCTATGCTTTGAACCATTCCTGTGACACTAGTTATAGATTCCGATGCTTCACCTCTGGTTTACTGTATCCCTCTGACCTTCGTATTGACTATGAAACACAGAAATTGCAACGGTATTAAATACAAAAGGCACAAAGCCGACTTAAGTACAAGAGTATGACTCTTCTTACTGTCTATGTTTGAACCATTCCTGTGACACTAGTTATAGATTCCGATTCTTCACTCCAGGTTTACTGTATCCCTCTGACCTTCTTATTGACGATGAAACACAGAAAGTGCATCGGAATTAAATACAAAAAGCACAATGCCGACATAAGTACAAAAAAACTGACTCTTCGTAGTATCTAAGTATTGAACCACTCCTGTGACACTAGTTATAGATTCCGATGCTTCACCTCAGCTTTACTGTATCCCTCTGACCTTCTTGTTGACGATGAAACACAGAAATTGTATCGGAATTAAATACAAAAGGCACAATGCTGACTCAAGTACAAGAAGGCTGGCTCTTCATACTGTCTATGTTTTGAACCTTTCCTGTGAGACCGAATTTAGATTCCGATGCATAACTTCAGGTTTACTGTATCCCATGGACCTTCTTATTGACCACGAAACACAGAAATTACATCGGAATTAAATTCAAAAGGCACAATGCCGACTTAAGTACAAGAAAACTGACTCTTCCTACTGTCTATGTTTTGAACCATTCCTGTGACATTAGTTATTGATTCCGATGCTTCACTTCAGGATTACTGTATCCCTCTGACCTTATTTTGACGATGAAACACAGAAATTGGATCGGAATTAAATACAAAAGGCTCAATGCCAACTTAAGTGCAAGAAGACTGTCTCATCTTACTCTCTATGTCTTTAACCATTCCTGTGACGCTAGTTATAGTTTCCGATGCTACACTTCAGATTTACTGTAGCGTTCTGACCTTCTTATTGACGATGAAACACAGAAAATGCATCGCAATTAAATACAAAAGGCACAATGCCGACTCAAGTACAAGAAGTCTGGCTCTTCTTACTGTCTATGTTTTGAACCATTCCTGTCACACTAGTTATGGATTCGGATGCTCGACTTCAGGTTCACTGCTTCCCTCTGAACTTCTTATTGGCGGTGAAACACAGTAATTGCATCGGAATTAAGTACAAAAGGCACAATGCCGACTTAAGTACAAGAAAACTGACTCTTCTTACTGTCTATGTTTGAACCATTCCTGTGACACTAGTTATAGATTCCGATGCTTCACTTCAGGTTTACTGTATCCCTCTGACCTTCTTAAAGACGATGAAACACAGATATTGCATCGGAATTAAATACAAAAGGCACAATGCCGACTTAAGTACAAGAAAACTGACTCTTCTTACTGTCTATGTTTTGAACCATTCCTGTGACACTAGTTATAGATTCCGATGCTTCACGTAAGGTTTACTGTATCCCTCTGACCCTCTTATTGACGATGAAACACAGAAATTGCATCGGAATTAAATACAAAAGGCACAATGCCGACATAAATACAAGAAAACTGACTCCTCTTACTGTCTATGTTTTGAACCATTCCTGTGACACTAGTTATAGATTCCGATGCTTCACTTCATGTTTACTGTATCCCTCCGTCCTCCTTATTGACGATGAAACTCAGAAATTGCATCGGAATTAAATACAAAAGGCACAATGACGACTTAAGTACAAGAAAACTGACTCTTCTTACTGTCAATGTTTTGAACCATTCCTGTGACACTAGTTATAGATTCCGATGCTTCACTTCATGTTTACTGTATCCCTCCGACCTCCTTATTAACGATGAAACACAGAAATTGCACCGGAATTAAATACAAAATCACAATGACGACTTAAGTACAAGAAAACTGACTCTTCTTACTGTCAATGTTTTGAACCATTCCTGTGACACTAGTTATAGATTCCGATGCTTCACTTCATGTTTACTGTATCCCTCTGACCTCCTTATTAACGATGAAACACAGAAATAGCATCGGAATTATTTACAAAAGGCACAATGCCTACTTAAGTACAAGAAAACTGACACTTCTTACTGTCTAAGTTTTGAACCATTCCTGTGACACTAGTTATAGATTCCGATGCTTCACTTCAGGTGTACTGCATCCCTCTGACCTTCTTATTGACGATGAAACACAGAAATTTCATCGGAATTAAATTCAAAATACACAATGCCCACTTAGGTACAAGAAAAATGACTAGTCTTACTGTCTAAGTTTGAACCATTCCTGTGACACTAGTTTTTTATTCCGATGCTTCACTTCAAGCTTACTGTATCCCTCTGACCTTCTTATTGACGATGAAACACAGAAATTGCATCGGAATAAAATTCAAATGGCTCAATGACGACTTAAGTACAAGAAGACTGACTCTTCTTACTGTCTATGCTTTGAACCATTCCTGTGACACTAGTTATGGATTCCGTTTCTTCACTTCAGTTTTACTGAATCCCGCTGACCTTCGTATTGACGATGAAACACAGAAATGGCATCGGAATTAAATACAAAACGCACAATGCCGACTCAAATACAAGAAGACTGGCTCTTCTTACTGTCTCTATTATGGACCTTATCTGTGACACCGATTTTGATTCCGATGCTTCACTTCAGGTTTACTGTATCTCTTGGACCTTATTATTGTCGACGAAACACAGGAATTGCACCGGAATTAAATACAAAAGGCACAATGCGAACTTAAGTACAAAAAAACTGACTCTTCTTACTTTCTATGTTTTGAACCATTCCTGTGACACTAGTTATAGATTCCGATGCTTCACTTCAGGTTTACTGTATCCCTCTGACCTCCTTATTAACGATGAAACACAGAAATTGCACCGGAATTAAATACAAAAGCACAATGCGAACTTAAGTACAAAAAAACTGACTCTTCTTACTTTCTATGTTTTGAACCATTCCTGTGACACTAGTTATAGATTCCGATGCTTCACTTCAGGTTTACTGTATCCCTCTGACCTTCGTATTGACGATGAAACACAGAAATTGCATCGGAATTAAATACAAAAGGGACAATGCCAACTTAGGTACAAGAAAACTGACTCTTCTTACTGTCTATGTTTTGAACCATTCCTGTGACACTAGTTATAGATTATGATGCTTCACTTCAGGTTTACTGTATCCCTCTGACATTCGTATTGACGATGAAACACCGAAATTTCGTCGGAATTAAATACAAAAGTCACAATGTCCACTTAAGTACAAGAAAACTGACTCGTCTTACTGTCTATGTTTGAACAATTCCTGTGACGATAGTTATATATTCCGATGCTTCACTTCAAGCTTACTGTATCCCTCTGACCTTCTTATTGACGATGAAATACAGAAATTGCATCGGAATTAAATACAAAAGGCTCAATGCCGACTTAAGTACAAGAAGACTGACTCTTCTTACTGTCTATGCTTTGAACCATTCCTGTGACACTAGTTATAGATTCCGATTCTTCACTTCAGGTTTACTGTATCCCTTGGACCCTATTATTGACGACGAAACACAGAAATTGCATCGGAATTAAATACAAAATGCAAAATGCCGACTTAAGTACAAAGAAACTGACTCTTCTTACTATCTATGTTTTGAACCATTCCTGTGACACTAGTTATTGATTCCGATGCTTCACTTTAGGTTTACTGTATCCCTCTGACCTCCTTATTGAGGATGATACACAGAAATTGCATCGGAATTAAAAACAAAAGGCACAATGCCGACTCAACTACAAGAAGACTGGCTCTTCTTACTGTCTATGTTTTAAACCATTCCTGTGACACTAGTTATAGATTCCGATGCTTCAATTCAGTTTTACTGTATCCCTCTCACCTTCTTATTGACGATGAATCACATATATTGCATCGGAATAAAATACAAAAGGCACAATGCCGTCTTAAGTACAAGAAATCTGTATCTTCTTACTGTCTATGTTTTGAACCATTCCTGTGACACTAGTTATAGATTCTGATGCTTCACTTCAGGTGTACTGTACCCCTCTGACCTTCTTATTGACGATGAAACACAGAAATTTCGTCGGAATTAAATTCAAAATACACAATGCCCACTTAGGTACAAGAAAACTGACTAGTCTTACTGTCTATGTTTGAACCATTCCTGTGACACTAGTTATTTATTCCGAAGCTTCACTTCAAGCTTACTGTATCCCTCTGGCCTTCTTATTGACGATGAAACACAGAAATTGCATCGGAATAAAATACAAATGGCTCAATGCCGACTTAAGTACAAGACGACTGACTCTTCTTACTGTCTATGCTTTGAACCATTCCTGTGACACTAGTTATGGATTCCGATTCTTCACTTCAGGTTTACTGAATCCCGCTGACCTTCTTATTGACGATGAAACACAGAAATGGCATCGGAATTAAATACAAAAGGCACAATGCCGACTCAAATACAAGAAGACTGGCTCTTCTTACTGTCTATATTATGAACCTTTTCTGTGACACCGGTTTTGATTCCGATGCTTCACTTCAGGTTTACTGTATCTCTTGGACCTTATTATTGTCGACGAAGCACAGAAATTGCACCGGAATTAAATACAAAAGGCACAATGCGAAGTTATGTACAAAAAAACTGACTTTTCTTACTCTCTATGTTTTGAACCATTCCTGTGACACTAGTTATAGATTCCGATGCTTCACTTCAGGTTTACTGTATCCCTCTGACCTCCTTATTAACGATGACACACAGAAATTGCACCGGAATTAAATACAAAAGGCACAATGCGAATTTAAGTACAAAAAATTTGACTCTTCTTACTTTCTATGTTTTGAACCATTCCTGTGACACTAGTTATAGATTCCGATGCTTCACTTCAGGTTTACTGTATCCCTCTGACCGTCGTATTGACGATGAAACACAGAAATGCATCGGAATTAAATACAAAATCCACAATGCCGACTCAAGTACGAGAAGGCTGGCTCTTCATACTGTCTATGTTTTGAACCTTTCCTGTGAGACCGGTTTTAGATTCCGACGCTTCACATCAGGTTTACTGTACCCTCTGACGATCTTATTGACGATGAAACACAGAAATTGCATCGGAATTAAATACAAAAGGGACAATGCCAACTTAGGTACAAGAAAACTGACTCTTCTTACTGTCTATGTTTTGAACCATTCATGTGACACTAGTTATAGATTCCGATGCTTCACATCAGGTTTAATGTATTTCTTGGACCTTCTTATTGATGTCAAAACACAGAATTTGTATCGGAATTAAATTCAAAAGGCACAATGCCGACTCAAGTACAAGAAGACTGGCTCTTCTTACTGTCTATGTTTTAAACCATTCCTGGGACACTAGTTATAGATTCCGATGCTTCACTTCAGGTTTACTGTATCCCTCTCACCTTCTTATTGACGATGAAACACAGAAATTGCGTCGGAAATTAATACCAAAGGCACAATTCTGACTCAAGTACAAGAAGGCTGGCTCAACATACTGTCTATGCTTTGAAACTTTCCTGTGAGACCGGTTTTAAATTCCGATGCTTCACATCAGGTTTACTGTATCCCATGGACCTTCTTATTGACCACGAAACACAGAAATTGCATCGGAATTAAATACAAAAGCACAATGCCTACTTAATTACAAGAAAACTGACTCATCTAACTGTCTATGTTTTGAACCATTCCTGTGACACTAGTTGTCTATTCCGATGCTTCACTTCAGGTTTACTGTACCCTCTGACGATGTTATTGACGATGAAACACAGAAATTGCATCGGAATTAAATACAAAAGGCTCATTGCCGACTTAAGTACAAGAAAACTGACTCTTCTTACTGTCTATGCTTTGAACCATTCCTGTGACACTAGTTATAGATTCCGATTCTTCACTTCAGGTTTACTGTATCCCTCGGACCCTATTATTGACGACGAAACACAGAAATTGCATCGGAATTAAATACAAAAGGCACAATGCCGATTTAAGTACAAAAAAACTGACTCTTCTTACTATCTATATTTTGAACCATTCCTGTGACACTAGTTATTGATTCCGATGCTTCACTTCAGGTTTACTGTATCCCTCTGACCTCCTTATTGACGATGAAACACAGAAATTGCATCGGAATTAAAAACAAAAGGCACAACGCCGACTCAACTACAAGAAGACTGGCTCTTCTTACTGTCTATGTTTTAAACCATTCCTGTGACACTAGTTATAGATTCCAATGCTTCAATTCAGTTTTACTGTATCCCTCTCGCCTTCTTATGACGATGAAACACAGAAATTGCATCGGAATTAAATACACAAAGCACAATGCCGACATAAGTACAAGAAAACTGACTCTTCTTACTGTCTAAGTTTTGAACCATTCCTGTGACACTAGTTATAAATTCCGATGCCTCACTTCAGCTTTATAGTATCCCTCTGACCTTCTTATTGACGATGAAACACAGAAATTGCATCGGAATTAAATACAAAAGGCACAATGCCGACTCAAGTACAAGAAGGCTGGCTCTTCATACTGTCTACGTTTTGAACCTTTCCTGTGAGACCGGTTTTAGATTCCGATGCTTCACTTCAGGTTTACTGTATCCCATGGACCTTCTTATTGTCCACGAAACACAGATATTGCATCGGAATTAAATACAAAAGGCACAATGCCTACTTAAGTACAAGAAAACTGACTCTTCTTACTGTCTATGTTTTGAACCATTCCTGGGACACTAGTTATAGATTCCGATGCTTCACTTCAGGTTTACTGTATCCCTCTCACCTTCTTATTGACGATGAAACACAGAAATTGCGTCGGAAATTAATACCAAAGGCACAATTCTGACTCAAGTACAAGGAGACTGGCTCTTCCTACTGTCTATGTTTTGAACCATTCCTGTGCCACTAGTTACAGATTTCGATGGTTCACATCAGGTTTAATGTATTCCTCTGACCTTCTTATTGACGATGAAACACAGATATTGCATCGGAATTAAATACAAAAGGCACAATGCCGTCTTAAGTACACGAAAACTGAATCTTCTTACTGTCTATGTTTTGAACCATTCCTGTGACACTAGTTATAGATTCCGATGCTTCACTTCAGGTTTACTGTATCCCTCTGACCTTCGTATTGACGATGAAACACCGAAATTTCGTCGGAATTAAATACAAAAGTCACAATGTCCACTTAAGTACAAGAAAACTGACTCGTCTTACTGTCTATGTTTTGAACAATTCCTGTAACACTAGTTATATATTCCGATGCTTCACTTCAAGCTTACTGTATCCCTCTGACCTTATTGACGATGAAACACAGAAATTGCATCGGAATTCAATACAAAAGGCTCAATGAAGACTTAAGTACAAGAAGACTGAATCTTCGTACTGTCTATGATTTGAACCATTCCTGTGACACTAGTTATAGATTCCGATTCTTCACTTCAAGTTTACTGTATCACTTGGACCCTATTATTGACGACGAAACACAGAAATTGCATCGGAATTAAATACAAAAGGCACAATGCCGATTTAAGTACAAAAAAACTGACTTTTCTTACTATCTATGTTTTGAACCATTCCTGTGACACTAGTTATTGATTCCGATGCTTCACTTCAGGTTTACTGTATCCCTCTGACCTCCTTATTGACAATGAAACACAGAAATTACATCGGAATTAAAAACAAAAAGCACAACGCCGACTCAACTACAAGAAGACTTGCTCTTCTTACTGTCTATGTTTTAAACCATTCCTGTGACACTAGTTATAGATTCCGATGCTTCAATTCAGTTTCACTGTATCCCTCTCACCTTCTTATGACAATGAAACACAGAAATTGCATCGGAATTAAATACAAAAAGCACAATGCCGACATAAGTACAAGAAAACTGACTCTTCTTACTGTCTAAGTTTTGAACCATTCCTGTGACACTAGTTATAAATTCCGATGCTTCACTTCAGCTTTATTGTATCCCTCCGACCTTCTTATTGACGATGAAACACAGAAATTGCATCGGAATTAAATACAAAAGGCACAATGCCGACTCAAGTACAAGAAGGCTGCGTCTTCATACTGTCTACGTTTTGAACCTTTCCTGTGAGACCGGTTTTAGATTCCGATGCTTCACTTCAGGTTTACTGTATCCCATGGACCTTCTAATTGACCACGAAACACAGAAATTGCATCGGAATTAAATACAAAAGGCACAATGCCTACTTAAGTACAAGAAAACTGTCTCTTCTTACTGTCTATGTTTTGAACCATTCCTGTGACACTAGTTATAGATTCCGATGCTTCACTTCAGGTTTACTGTATCCCTCTGACCTTATATTGACGATGAAACATAGAAAATGCATCGGAATTAAATACAAAAGGCTCAATGCCGACTTAAGTACAAGAAAACTGACTCTTCTTACTGTCTATGTTTTGAACCATTCCTGTGACACTAGTTATAGATTCCGATGCTTCACTTCAGCTTTCCTGTATCCCTCTCACCCTCTTATTGTCGATGAAACACAGATATTGCATCGGAATTAAATACAAAAGGCACAATGCCGACTCAAGTACAAGAAGACTGGCTCTTCTTACTGTCTATGTTTTGAACCATTCCTGTGACACTAGTTATGGATTCGAATGCTCGACTTCAGGTTCACTGCCTCCCTCTGAACTTCTTATTGGCGGTGAAACACAGAAATTACATCGGAATTAATTACAAAAGGCACAATGCCGACTTAAGTACAAGAAAACTGACTCTTCTTACTGTCTATGTTTTGAACCATTCCAGTGACACTAGTTATAGATTCCGATGCTTCAATTCAGGTTTACTTTATCCCTCTCACCTTCTTATAGACGATGAAACACAGAAATTGCATCGGAATTAAATACAAAAAGCACAATGCCGACTTAAGTACAAGAAAACTGACTCATCTTACTGTCTAGCTTTTGAACCACTCCTGTGGCACTTGTTATAGTTTCCGATGCTTCACTTCAGGTTTACTGTATCCCTCGGACCTTCTTACTGAAGATGAAACATAGAAATTGCATCGGAAATTAATACAAAAGGCACAATGCCGACTTAAGTACAAGAAGACTGACTCTTCTTACTGTCTATGTTTTGAACCATTCCTGTGACACTAGTTGTAGATTCCGATGCTTCACTTTAGGTTACTGTATCCCTCCGACCTCCTTATTGACGATGAAACTTAGAAATTGCATCGGAATTAAATACAAAAGGCTCAATGCCGACTTTAGTACAAGAAGACTGACTCTTCTTACTGTCTATGCTTTGAACCATTATTGTGACACTAGTTATAGATTCCGATTCTTCACTTCGGGTGTACTGTATCCCCCTGACCTTCTTATTGACGATGAAACACAGAAATTGCATCGGAATTAAATACAAAAGGCACAATGCCGACTCAAGTACAAGAAGACTGGCTCTTCTTACTGTCTATGATTTAAACCATTCCTGTGACACTAGTTATATATTCCGATGCTTCACTTCAAGCTTACTGTATCCCTCAGCCCTTCTTAATGACGATGAAACACAGAAATTGCATCGGAATTAAATACAGAAGGCTCAATGCCGACTGTAGTACAGAAGACTGACTCTTCTTACTGTCTATGCTTTGAACCATTATTGTGACACTAGTTATAGATTCCGATTCTTCACTTCGGGTGTACTGTATCCCCCTGACCTTCTTATTGACGATGAAACACAGAAATTGCATCGGAATTAAATACAAAAGGCACAATGCCGACTCAAGTACAAGAAGACTGGCTCTTCTTACTGTCTATGATTTAAACCATTCCTGTGACACTAATTATAGATTCCGATGCTTCAATTCAGTTTTACTGTATCCCTATGACCTTCTTATTGACGATGAAACACGAAAATTGCTTCGGAATGAAATACAAAACGCACAATGCCGTCTTAAGTACAAGAAAACTGACTCTTCTTACTGTTTATGTTTTGAACCATTCCTGTGACACTAGTTATAGATTCCGATGCTTCACCTCAGGTTTTCTGTATCCCTCTGACCTTTTTATTGACGATGAAACGCAGAAGTTTAATCGGTATTAAATACAAAAGACACAATGCCCACTTAAGTACAAGAAAACTGACTCATCTTACTGTCTATCTTTTGAACCATTCCTGTGACACTAGTTATAGATTCCGATGCTTCACTTCCGGTTTACTGTATCCCTCTGACCTTCTTATTGACGATGAAACACAGAAATAGCATCGGAATTAAATACAAAAGGCACAATGCCGACTTATGTACAAGGAAAAACTGACTCTTCTTACTGTCTATGTTTTAACCATTCCTGTGAAACTAGTTATAGATTCCGATGCTTCACTTCAGGTTTACTGTATCCCTCTGTCTTTCTTATTGACGAGGAAACACAGAGATTGCATCGGAATTAAATACAAAAGGCACAATGCCGACTTAAGTACAAGAAAACTGACTCTTCTTACTGTCTATGTTTTGAACCATTCATGTGACATAGTTATAAATTCCGATGCTTCACTTCAGGTTTACTGTATCCCTCTGACCTTCTTATTGACGATGAAACACAGAAATTTCAACGGAATTAAATACAAAGGGCACAATTCCGACTTAAGTACAAGAAATCTTACTCTTGTTACTGTCTATGTTTTGAACCATTCCTGTGACACTAGTTATAGATTTCGATGCTTCACTTCAGGTTTACTGTATCCCTCTGACCTTCTTATTGACGATGAAACACAGAAATTGCATCGGAATTAGATACAAAAGGCACAATGCCTACTTAAGTACTAGAAAACTGACTCTTCTTACTGTCTATGTTTTGAACCATTCCTGTGACACCAGTTATAGATTCCGATGCTTCACGTCAGGTTTACTGTACCCTCTGACGATCTTATTGACGATGAAACACAGAAATTGAATCGGCATTAAATATGAATGGGACAATGCCAACATAAGTACAAGAAAACTGACTCTTCTTACTGTCTATGATTTGAACCATTCCTGTGACACTAGTTATAGATTCCGATGCTTCACTTCAGGTTTAATGTATCCCTTGGACCTTCTTATTGACGACGAAACACAGAATTTGCATCGGAATTAAATTCAAAAGGCACAATGCCGACTTAAGTACAAGAAAACTGACTCTTCTTACTGTCTATGTTTTGAACCATTCCTGTGACACTAGTTATAGATTCCGATGCTTCACTTCAGGTTTACTGTATCCCTCTGACCTTATATTGACGATGAAACACAGAAATTGCATCGGAATGAAATACAAAAGGCTCAATGCCGACTTCAGTACAAGAAGACTGTCTCATCTTACTCTCTATGTTTTGAACCATTCCTGTGACGCTAGTTATAGATTCCGATGCTTCACTTCAGGTTTACTGTAGCCCTCTGACCTTCTTATTTACGATGAAACACAGAAATTGCATCGGAATTAAATACAAAAGGTACAATTCCGACTCAAGTACAAGAAGACTGGCTGTTCTTACTGTCTATGTTTTGAACCATTCCTGTGACACTAGTTATAGATTCCGATGCTTCACTTCAGGTTCACTGTATCCCTCTGACCTCCTTATTGTCGATGAAACACAGAAATTGCATCGGAATTAAATACAAAAGGCACAATGCCGACTCAAGTACAAGAAGTCTGGCTCTTCGTACTGTCTATGTTTTGAAGCATTCCTGTCACACTAGTTATGGATTCGGATGCTCGACTTCAGGTTCACTGCCTCCCTCTGAACTTCTTATTGGCGGTGAACCACAGTAGTTGCATCGGAATTAAATACAAAAGGTACAATGCCGACTTCAGTATAAGAAAACTGACTCTTCTTACTGTGTATGTTTTGAACCATTCCTGTGACACTAGTTATAGATTCCGATGCATCACTTCAGGTTTACAGTATCCCTCTG
Source organism: Schistocerca americana (assembly GCF_021461395.2). Lineage (NCBI taxonomy): Eukaryota > Metazoa > Arthropoda > Insecta > Orthoptera > Acrididae > Schistocerca > Schistocerca americana. The sequence continues at coordinate 23,062,762 of NC_060130.1, forward strand.
ACCTTCTTATAGACGATGGAACACAGATATTGCATCAGAATTAAATCAAAAGGCACAATGCCGACTTAAGTACAAGAAAACTCACTCTTCTTACTGTCTATGTTTTGAACCATACCTGTGACACTAGTTATAGATTCCGATGCTTCACTTCATGTTTACTGTATCAGTCTGACCTTCTTATGGATGATGAAACACAGAAATTGCATCGGAATTACATACAAAAGGCACAATGCCTACTTAAGTACAAGAAAACTGACTCCTCTTACTGTCTATGTTTTGAACCATTACTGTGACACTAGTTATAGATTCTGATGCTTCACTTCAGGTGTACTGCATCCCTCTGACCTTCTTATTAACGATGAAACACAGAAATTGCATCGTAATTAAATACAAAAGCACAATGCCTACTTAAGTAAAAGATAACTGACTCTTCTTACTGTCTATGCTTTGAACCATTGCTGTGCCAGTAGTTATAGATTCCGATGCTTCGCATCAGCTTTATTGTATCCCTCTGACCTTCTTATTGACGATGAAACACAGATATTGCATCGGAATTAAATCCTACGGCATAATGCCGGCTTAAGTACAAGAAATCTGAATCATCTTACTGTCTATGTTTTGAACCATTCCTGTGACACTAGTTATAGATTCCGATGCTTCACTTCAGGTTTACTGTATCCTTCTGACCTTCTTATTGACGATGAAACACAGAAATTTCATCGGAATTAAATACAAAAGACACAATGCCCACTTAAGTACAAGAAAACTGACTCGTCTTACTGTCTATGATGTGAACCATTCCTGTGACACTAGTTATTTATTCCGATGCCTCACGTCAAGCTTACTGTATCCATCTGACCTTCTTATTGACGATGAAACACAAAAATTGCATCGGAAGTAAATACAAATGGCTCAATGATGACTTAAGTACAAGAAGACTGACTCTTCTTACTGTCTATGCCTTGAACCATTCCTGGGACACTAGTTATAGATTCCGATTCTTCACTTCAGGTTTACTGAATCCCGCTGACCTTCTTTTTGACGATGATACACAGAAATTGCATCGGAATTAAATACAAAAGGCACAATGCCGACTCAAATACAAGAAGACTGGCTCTCCTTACTGTCTAAGTTATGAACCTTTCCTGTGTCACCGGTTTTGATTCCGATGTTTCACTTCAGGTTTACTGTATCCCTTGGACCTTATTATTGACGACGAAACACAGAAATTGCACCGGAATTAAATACAAAAGGCACAATGCCTACTTAAGTACAAGAAAACTGACTCCTCTTACTGTCGATGTTTTGAACCATTCCTGTGACACTAGTTATAGATTCTGATGCTTCACTTCAGGTGTACTGCATCCCTCTGACCTTCTTATTGACGATGAAACACAGAAATTGCATCGGAATTAAATACAAAAGCACATTGCCTACTTCAGTACGAGATAACTGACCCTTCTTACTGTCTATGCTTTGAACCATTGCTGTGCCAGTAGTTATAGATTCCGATGCTTCGCATCAGGTTGGTTGTATCCCTCTGACCTTCTTATTGACGATGAAACACAGAAATTGCACCGGAATTAAATCCTAAGGCATAATGCGTATTAAGTACAAGAAATCTGAATCATCTTACTGTCTATGTTTTGAACCATTCCTGTGACACTAGTTATGGATTCCGATGCTTCACTTCAGGTTTACTGTATCCTTCTGACCTTCTTATTGACGATGAAACACAGAAATTGCATCGGAATTAAATACAAATGGCTCAATGACGACTTAAGTACAAGAAGACTGACTCTTCTTACTGTCTATGCCTTGAACCATTCCTGTGACACTAGTTATAGATTCCGATTCTTCACTTCAGGTTTACTGAATCCCGCTGACCTTCTTTTTGACGATGAAACACAGAAATTGCATCGGAATTAAATACAAAAGGCACAATGCCGACTCAAATACAAGAAGACTGGCTCTTCTTACTGTCTATGTTATGAACCATTCCTGTGACACTAGTTATGGATTCCGATGCTTCACTTCAGGTTTACTGTACCCTCTGACGATCTTATTGACGATGAAACACAGAAATTGCATCGGAATTAAATACAAAAGCACAATGCCTACTTAAGTACGAGATAACTGACTCATCTTACTTTCTATGTTTTGAACCATTCCTGTGACACTAGTTATAGATTCCGATGCTTCACTTCATGTTTACTGTATCAGTCTGACCTTCTTATTAACGGTGAAACACAGAAATTGCATCGGAATTACATACAAAAGGCACAATGCCTACTTAAGTACAAGAAAACTGACTCCTCTTACTGTCGATGTTTTGAACCATTCCTGTGACACTAGTTATTTATTCCGATGCCTCACGCCAAGCTTACTGTATCCATCTGACCTTCTTATTGACGATGAAATACAGAAATTGCATCGGAATTAAATACAAATGGCTCAATGACGACTTAAGTACAAGAAGACTGACTCTTCTTACTGTCTATGCCTTGAACCATTCCTGTGACACTAGTTATAAATTCCGATGCTTCACTTCAGGTTTACTCTATTCCTCTGACCTCCTTATTGACGATTAAACACAGAAATTGCATCGGAATTAAGTACAAAAGGCACAATGCCGACTCAAGTACAAGAAGATGGCTCTTCTTAATGTCTATGTTTTAAACCATTCCTGTGACACTAGTTATAGATTCCGATGCTTCAATTCAGTTTTACTGTATCCCTCTGACCTTCGTATTGACGATGAAACACAGAAATTGCATCGGAATTTAATACAAAATGCACAATGGCTAATTAAGTACAAGAAAACTGACTCTTCTTACTGTCTATGTTTTGAACCATTCCTGTGACACTAGTTATGGATTCCGATGCTTCACTTCAGGTTTACTGTATCCCTCTGACCTTCTTACTGACGATGAAACACGGAAAATGCATCGGAATTAAATACAAAAGGCTCAATGCCGACATAAGTACAAGAAGACTGTCTCATCTTACTCTCTTTGTTTTGAACCCTTCCTGTGACACTAGTTATAGATTCCGATGCTTCACTTCAGCTTTACTGTATCCCTCTCACCTTCTTATTGACGATGAAACACAGAGATTGCAGCGGAATTAAATACAAAAGGCACAATGCCTACTTAAGTACAAGAAAACTGACTCTTCTTACTGTCTATGTTTTGAACCATTCCTCTGGCACTAGTTATAGATTCCGATGCTTCCCTTCAGGTTTACTGTACCCTCTGACGATCTTATTGACGATGAAACACAGAAATTGCATCTGAATGAAATACAAAAGGGACAATGCCAACTTAAGTACAAGAAAACTGACTCTTCTTACTGTCTATGTTTTGACCCTTACTGTGACACTACTTATAGATTCCGATGCTTCACTTCAGGTTTACTGTATCCCTCTGACCTTATATTGACGATGAAACACGGAAAATGCATCGCAATTAAATACAAAAGGCTCAATGCCGACTTAAGTACAAGACGACTGTCTCATCTTACTCTCTTTGGTTTGAACCCTTCCTGTGACACTAGTTATAGATTCCGATGCTTTACTTTAGCTTTACTGTATCCCTCTCACTTTCTTATTGACGATGAAACACAGAGATTGCATCGGAATTAAATACAAAAGGCACAATTCCGACTCAACTCTTACTGTCTATGTTTTGAACCATTCCTGTGACACTAGTTACAGATTCCGATGCTTCACGTCAGGTTTACTGTATCCCTCTGACCTCCTCATTGTCGATGAAACACAGATATTGCATCGGAATTAAATACAAAAGGCACAATGCCGACTCAAGTACAAGAAGACTGGCTCTTCTTACTGTCTATGTTTTGAACCATTCCTGTGACACTAGTTATGGATTCGGATGCTCGACTTCAGGTTCACTGCCTCCCTCTGAACTTCTTATAGACGATGAAACACAGAAATTGCATCGGAATTAAATACAAAATGCACAATGCCGACTTAAGTACAAGAAAACTTACTCTTCTTACTGTCTATGTTTTGAACCACTCCTGTGACACTAGTTACAGTTTCCGATGCTTCACTTCAGGTTTACTGTATCCCTCGGACCTTCGTATTGAAGATGAAACATTGAAATTGCATCGGAAATTAATACAAAGGGCACAATGCCGACTTAAGTACAAGAAGACTGACACTGCCTACTGTCTATGTTTTGAACCATTCCTGTGACACTAGTTATAGATTCCGATGCTTCACTTAACACGTTCACTGCCATCGGCGCACCAGCGCGTCCGGCCGATACTAGTGCATATGCCGTCGACGCGCCTGCGCGGCGAGACACTCAGCTGTTTCTCAGCGCCACAGTTTAGTCGGGCACAGCCATTCGGTGTGGTTCATTGCGCAGGCACTCTAAGAACGTATTGTTTTCAATTTTTGCGGGTGCGGTTCGTGTGTTTTCCCTACAGTTTTTCTCTGTTGTGGGACTGAAAATGGAAGACAATCGTGACACGGCGGGCCCTTCAGAACCTAAGAAACGTAAAACACAGGACACAAGAAACGTACAAAAACTAACGGATGCGGAATTATTACGAATATTAGAAGAAAGCGATTCGGAAACGGAACTGGCCAGTGAGGAGGACGGCGTGGAATCCAGTGAAGAGTCTGACGGAGCCGAGTTTGTTTTAGATGAGACTGTAGAAATGGCTGTGAATCCTAGCGACAGGGAAATGGCAGAAGGAGTGGTAACAAGAGATAACGCAGCTGATACAACTGTTGCGTGGGAAAGAGAGCCAGTTGGAATGATAAATTGCCCATTTATAAAAAATGAGGGACTGCTTATTCAACCGACGGAAAACACTCCCTTAGATTATTTTCGTCTTTTGCTGACGGACGAATTTCTATTGACAGTTGTAGAAGAAACAAATCGAAACGCGATTGAATTATTCCTTTCTGCGGGAACCAAAGGACAATCACGAATAAACTGTTGGAAAGATGTGACTGTTGGCGAATTGTTAGTGTTCTTGGGAGTTTTCCTGCACATGGGAAATGTAAAGATGAGGAATTTGCAGGACTATTGGAAAAAGGACGCTTTATTCAACGTGAAAGGAATTGCCGATAGTATTTCACGAAATCGTTTTCTGCTAATACTACGTGCATTACACTTTTCTGAAAATCCAAAACAGGGCAAACCAACACCATCCGACAGGTTGTATAAAATACGTCCCGTTATCAATTTTTTCAATGAAAGGATGTGCCAAGTTTACTACCCTGGACGGGAACTGTCTCTGGACGAATCAATGATCCTTTGGCGTGGACGATTACTTTTCCGCCAATACATCAAAAACAAAAAGCACAAATATGGCATAAAGCTATATATTTTGACAACTCCCACTGGAATGGTCCTAAAATTCGCGGTATACACTGGCATGCTGGACGATTTAGGAGGAAGAGGCCATGCGCAAAAAATTGTTCTTCATTTACTAGATGAAAAGTTGAATGCTGGTCACCATGTGTACATGGACAATTACTATAACAGCTTCGCATTGGCAAAGCTGCTCCTGGATAAGAAGACCCACTGCACGGGAACTCTGAGGGCGAATAGGAAGGATACACCCAAGGAAATACAGGAAGCAAAACTACGAAAAGGTGAAGCCGTTGCCAGATTTGCGGAAGGAGTTATGATAGGTAAGTGGCGTGATAAGAGGGAGGTTTGCTACATTTCTAATGCATTTACAAATGAAATGGTTGAGGTTGAAACCGAAAGAAAGGAGAAGAAATCTAAGCCCTTGGCCATTGTAAACTACAATAAATTTATGGCGGGAGTTGATCGGCACGATCAGATGTTATCATATTACCTCTCGGAACGCAAAACCATACGCTGGTACAAGAAACTTTTTATCCACGTTGTGGAAATGATACTGACAAACGCACATGCCCTACACAATAAATATTGTGGCACAAAAATGCCCCTCCAAGAATTTAGACTCAGTATTATAAGAGCACTATTGCCACGAAAGCAGGTAGAACGGCCAGTCAGAAATCCCCAACATGTTGTGGTAAAACGAGAATCAAATGGAAAATCAAAAACACCGCGAAAAAAGTGCAGATCATGCGCCAGCCGTGGACAACGAACAGACACGATTTACGAGTGCCTAGATTGCCCAAATAAAGCAGGATATTGTTTGAATTGTTGTGTTATTCACCACCTCTAAAGGCAGATAGCACTTTCGTTGCTCATTTATTTTTCGACAGTTATGTGTCGGTACTATTCTTAAACTTTGTATTTATTTTATTTGTTTGAGAGTAATGGATAAAGCTCTAGATTGTATTTTTCTTAGATTTGACATACATTTTATTCCAGAAGTTTCTTCGAGATCTTGTGTTTGTATTTGAATGTTTCTACTATATTTTTTGTCCAATAAATATGTCGTTTGTCAGTAGGATGTTTCGTTTCATTTATGAATATAAAATGAAATTGTAGTAACCTAAACTGTCACACTAACCAGGAACAATACACTAGACGCATTGGCGCGTCCACGGCCACCCGCTACAGAATATGGCCTGATATGCCACTGACGCCTTAGTGCGCCCCAAAACAACTTTGATTCACGAGAGTAAATTTGATTGTGTACTTATAAAATAAATACATGTTATATTACTTTTAGCAATATATTTTCAGATTCTATTAAGAAAAATATTGGTTACGTGGCAAAGCAAGGCCAATTACAGTGGCAGTGAACGTGTTAAGGTTTACTGTATCCCTCCGACCTCCTTATTGACGATGAAACTCAGAAATTGCATCGGAATTAAATACAAAAGGCACAATGACGACTTAAGTACAAGAAAACTGACTCTTCTTACTGTCTATGTTTCGAACCATTCCTATGACACTAGTTATAGATTCCGATGCTTCACTTCACGTTTACTGTATCAGTCTGACCTTCTTATTGACGATGAACCACAGAAATTGCATCGGAATTAAATACTAAAGGCACAATGCCGACTCAAATACAAGAAGACTGGCTCTTCTTACTGTCTATGTTATGAACCATTCCTGTGACACCGGTTTTAGATTCCGATGCTTCACTTCAGGTTTACTGTATCCCTTGGACCCTATTATTGACGACGAAACACAGAAATTGCATCGGAATTAAATACAAAAGGCACAATGCCTACTTATGTACAAGAAGACTGGCTCTTCTCATTGTCCATGTTTTAAACCATTCCTGTGACACTAGTTATAGATTCCGATGCTCCAATTTAGTTTTACTGTATCCCTATGACCTTCTTATTGACGATGAAACACAGAAATTGCATCGGAATTAAATACAAAAGCACAATGCCTACTTAAGTACAAGATAACTGACTCTTCTTACTGTCTACGTTTTGAACCATTCCTGTGCGACTAGTTACAGATTTCGATGCTTCACATCATGTTTATTGTATCCCTCTGACCTTCTTATTGACGATGAAACACAGATATTGCATCGGAATTAAATACTAAAGGCACAATGCCGTCTTAAGTACACGAAAACTGAATCTTCTTACTGTCTATTTTTTGAACCATTCCTGTCACACTAGTTAAAGACTCAGATGTTTCACTTCAGGTTTACAGTATCCCTCTCAACTTCGTATTGACGATGAAACACCGAAATTTCATCGGAATTAAATACAATAGTCACAATGCCCACTTAAGTACAAGAAAACTGACTCGTCTTACTGTCTATGTTTTGAACCATTCCTGTGACACTAATTATATATTCCGATGCTTCACTTCAAGCTTACTGCATCCCTCTGACCTTCTTATTGACGATGAAACACAGAAATTGCATCGGAATTAAACACAAAAGGCAGAATGCCGACTCAAGTAAAAGAAGACTGGCTCTTCTTACTGTCTATGTTTTAAATTATTCTTGTGACACTAGTTATAGATTCCGATGCTTCACTTCAGGTTTACTGTATCCCTCTGACCTTATATTGACGATGAAACACAGAGATTGCATCGGAATTAAATACAAAAGGCACAATTCCGACTCAAGTACAGGAAGACTGGCTCTTCTTACTGTCTATGTTTTGAACCATTCCTGTGACACTAGTTACAGATTCCGATGATTCACGTCAGGTTTACTGTATCCCTCTGACCTCCTCATTGTCGATGAAACAAAGATATTGCATCGGAATTAAATACAAAAGGCACAATGCCGACTCAAGTACAAGAAGACTGGCTCTTCTTACTGTCTATATTTTGAACCATTCCTGTGACACTAGTTATGGATTCGGATGCTCGACTTCAGGTTCACTGCCTCCCTCTGAACTTCTTATAGACGATGAAACACAGAAATTGCATCGGAATTAAATACAAAATGCACAATGCCGACTTAAGTACAAGAAAACTTACTCTTCTTACTGTCTATGTTTTGAACCACTCCTGTGACACTAGTTACAGTTTCCGATGCTTCACTTCAGGTTTACTGTATCCCTCGGACCTTCGTATTGAAGATGAAACATTGAAATTGCATCGGAAATTAATACAAAGGGCACAATGCCGACTTAAGTACAAGAAGACTGACACTGCCTACTGTCTATGTTTTGAACCATTCCTGTGACACTAGTTATAGATTCCGATGCTTCACTTAAGGTTTACTGTATCCCTCCGACCTCCTTATTGACGATGAAACTCAGAAATTGCATCGGAATTAAATACAAAAGGCACAATGACGACTTAAGTACAAGAAAACTGACTCTTCTTACTGTCTATGTTTCGAACCATTCCTATGACACTAGTTATAGATTCTGATGCTTCACTTCGCGTTTACTGTATCAGTCTGACCTTCTTATTGACGATGAAACACAGAAATTGCATCGGAATTAAATACTAAAGGCACAATGCCGACTCAAATACAAGAAGACTGGCTCTTCTTACTGTCTATGTTATGAACCATTCCTGTGACACCGGTTTTAGATTCCGATGCTTCACTTCAGGTTTACTGTATCCCTTGGACCCTATTATTGACGACGAAACACAGAAATTGCATCGGAATTAAATACAAAAGGCACAATGCCTACTTATGTACAAGAAGACTGGCTCTTCCCATTGTCCATGTTTTAAACCATTCCTGTGACACTAGTTATAGATTCCGATGCTTCAATTTAGTTTTACTGTATCCCTATGACCTTCTTATTGACGATGAAACACAAAAATTGCTTCGGAATTAAATACAAAATGCACAATGCCGTCTTAAGTACAAGAAAACTGTCTCTTCTTACTGTCTGTGTTTTGAACCATTCCTGTGACACTAGTTATATATTTCGATGTTTCACTTCAAGCTTACTGTATCCCTCTGACCCTCTTATTAACGATGAAGCACAGAAATAGCATCGGAATTAAATACAAATGACGCAATGACGACTTAAGTACAAGAAAACTGACTCTTCTTACTGTCTATGTTTTGAACCATTCCTGTGACACTAGTTATAGATTCCGATGCTTCACTTCATGTTTACCGTATCAGTCTGACCTTCTTATTGACAATGAAACACAGAAATTGCATTGTAATTTTAAACAAAAGGCAAAATGCCGACTTCAGTAGAAGTAAACTGACTCATCTCACTATCTATGTATTGAACCATTCCTGTGACACTACTTATAGATTCAGATACTGCACTTCAGGTTACCTGTATCCCTCTGACCTTCTTGATGACGACGAAACACAGAAATTTCATCGGAATTAAAAAAGCACAATGGCTACTTAAGTACAAGAGAAGTGACTCTTCTTACTGTCTATGATTTGAACCATTCCTGTGCCACTATATATAGATTCCGATGCTTCACTTCAGGTTTACTGTATCCCTCTGACCTTCTTATTGACGATAAAACACAGATATTGCATCGGAGTTAAATACAAAAGGCACAATGCCGTCTTAAGTACAAGAAAACTGACTCTTCAGACTGTCAATGCTTTGAACCATTCCTGTGACACCACTTATAGATTCCGATGCTTCACTTCAGGTTTTCTGTATCCCTCTGCCTTCTTATTGACGATGAAACACAGAGATTGCATAGGAATTAAATACAAAAGGCACAATGCCGATTAAGTACAAGAAGACTGACTCTTCTATTTGTCTATGTTTTGAACCATTCCTGTGACACTAGTTATAGATTCCGATTCTTCACTTCAGGTTTACTGAATCCCTCTGACCTTCCTATTGCCGATGAAACTCAGAAATTGCATCGGAATTAAATACAAAAGGCACAATGCCGACTCAAATACAAGAAGACTGGCTCTTCTTACTGTGTATGCTATGAACCTTTCCTGTGAGACCGGTTTTAGATTCCGATGGTTCACTTCAGGTTTACTGTATCCCTTGGACCTTATTATTGACGATGAAACACAGATATTGCATCGGAATTAAATACAAAAGGCACAATGTCGTCTTAGGTACAGGAAAACTGACTCTTCTTACTGTCTATGCTTTGAATTATTCTTGTGACACTAGTTATAGATTCCGAAGCTTCACTTCATGTTTACTGTATCCCTTGGACCTTCTTGATGACGACGATACACAGAAATTGCATCGGAATTAAATACAAAAGGCACAATGCCGACATAAGTGAAAGAAAACTCACTCTTCTTACTGTCTATGATTTGAACCATTCCTGTGACACTAGTTACACATTCCGATGCTTCACTTCAGGTTTACTGTATCCCGCTGACCTTCTTATTGACGATGAAGCACAGAAATTGCACCGGAATTAAATACTAAAGGCACAATGCCGACTCAAATACTAGAAGACTGGCTCTTCTTACTGTCTATGTTATGAACCTTTCCTGTGACACCGGTTTTAGATTCCGATGCTTCACTTCAGGTTTACTGTATCCCTTGGACCTTATTATTCACGACGAAACACAGAAATTGCATCGGAATTAAATACAAAAGGCACAATGCCTACTTATGTACAAGAAAACTGACTCTTCTTACTTTCTATGTTTTGAACCATTCCTGTGACACTAGTTATATATTTCGATGTTTCACTTCAAGCTTACTGTATCCCTCTGACATTCTTATTTACGATGAAACACAGAAATATCATCGGAATTAAATACAAATGGCGCAATGACGACTTAAGTACAAGAAAACTGACTCTTCTTACTGTCTATGTTTTGAACCATTCCTGTGACACTAGTTATATATTCCGATGCTTCACTTCAAGCTTACTATATCCCTCTGACCTTCTTACTGACGATGAAACACAGAAATTGCATCGGAATTAAATACAAAAGGCACAATGCCGTCTTAAGTACAGGAAAACTGACTCTTCTTACTGTCTATGTTTTGACTTTTTCTTGTGACACTAGTTATAGATTCCGAAGCTTCACTTCAGGTTCACTGTATCCCTTGGCCCTTTTTATTGACGACGAAACACAGAAATTGCATCGGAATTAAATACAAAAGGCACAATGCCGACTTAAGTTCAAGGAAACTGACTGTTCTTACTGTCTATGTTTTGAACCATTCCTGTGATGCTAGTTATACATTCCGATGCTTCACTTCAGGTTTACTGTACCCCTCTGACCTTCTTATTGACGATGAAACGCAAAAATTGCATCGGAATTAAATACAAAAGGCACAATGCCGACTTAAGTACAAGAAAACTGACTCTTCTTGCTTTATATACTTTGAACCATTCCTGTGTCACTAGTTATAGATTCCGATGCTTTACTTCAGGTTTACTGTTTCCCTCTGACTTTCGTATTGACGATGAAACACAGAAATTTCATCGGAATTAAAAACAAAACACACAATGCCCACTTAAGTACAAGAAAACTGACTCTTCTTACTGCCTATGCTTTGAACCATTCCTGTGACACTAGTTATAGATTCCGATTCTTCACTTCAGGTTTACTGAATCCCGCTGACCTTCTTATTGACGAAGAAGCACAGAAATTGCACCGGAATTAAATACTAAAGGCACAATGCCGACTCAAATACTAGAAGACTGGCTCTTCTTACTGTCTATGTTATGAACCTTTCCTGTGACACCGGTTTTAGATTCCGATGCTTCACTTCAGGTTTACTGTATCCCTTGGACCTTATTATTCACGACGAAACACAGAAATTGCATCGGAATTAAATACAAAAGGCACAATGCCTACTTATGTACAAGAAAACTGACTCTTCTTACTTTCTATGTTTTGAACCATTCCTGTGACACTAGTTATATATTTCGATGTTTCACTTCAAGCTTACTGTATCCCTCTGACTTTCTTATTTACGATGAAACACAGAAATATCATCGGAATTAAATACAAATGGCGCAATGACGACTTAAGTACAAGAAAACTGACTCTTCTTACTGTCTATGTTTGAACCATTCCTGTGACACTAGTTATAGATTCCGATGCTTCACTTCATGTTTACTGTATCAGTCTGACCTTCTTATTGACGATGAAACACAGAAATTGCATCGTAATTTTATACAAAAGGCAAAATGCCGACTTAAGTAGAAGTAAACCGACTCATCTCACTATCTATGTTTTGAACCATTCCTGTGACACTAGCTATAGATTCAGATGCTTCATTTCAGGTTTACTGTATCCCTCTGACTTTCTTATTGACGATGAAACACAGAAAATTCATCGGAATTAAATAAAAAAGCACAATGCCTACTTAAGTACAAGAGAAGTGACTCTTCTTACTGTCTATGATTTGAACCATTCCTGTGACACTATTTATAGATTCCGATGCTTCACATCAGGTTTACTGTATCCCTCTGACCTTCTTATTGACGATGAAACACAGATATTGCATCGGAGTTAAATACAAAAGGCACAATGCCGTCTTAAGTACAAGAAAACTGACTCTTCTGACTGTCTATGTTTTGAACCATTCCTGTGACACCACTTATAGATTCCGATGCTTCACTTCAGGTTTTCTGTATCCCTCTGACCTTCTTATTGACGATGTAACACAGAGATTGCATCGGAATTAAATACAAAAGGCTCAATGCCGATTAAGTACAAGAAGACTGACTCTTCTATTTGTCTATGTTTTGAACCATTCCTGTGACACTAGTTATAGATTCCGGTTCTTCACTTCAGGTTTACTGAATCCTGCTGACTTTTTTATTGACGATGAAAAACAGAAATTGCATCGGAATTAAATACAAAAGGCACAATGCCGACTCAAATACAAGAAGACTGGCTCTTCTTACTGTGTATGTTATGAACTTTTCCTGTGAGACCGGTTTTACATTCCGATGGTTCACTTCAGGTTTACTGTATCCCTTGGACCTTATTATTGACGACGAAACACAGAAATTGCATCGGAATTAAATACAACAGGCACAATGCCGACTTAAGTACAAGAAAACTGACTCTTCTTACTTTCTATGTTTTGAACCATTCCTGTGACACTAGTTATAGATTCCGATGCTTCACTTCCGTTTACTGTATCTCTCGGACCTCCTTATTGACGATCAAACACATAAATTGCGTCGGAATTAAATACAAGAAGACTGGCTCTTCTTACTGTCTATGATTTAAACCATTCCTGTGACACTAGTTATAGATTCCGATGCTTCAATTCAGGTTTACTGTATCCCTCTGACCTTCTTAATGACGATGAAACACAAAAATTGTATCGGAATTAAATACAAAATGCACAATGCCGACTCTTCTTACTGTCTATGTTTTGAACCATTTCTGTGACACTAGTTATACATTCCGATGCTTCACCTCAGGTTTACTGTATCCCTCTGACCTTCTTATTGACGATGAAACACAGAAATTTCATCGGAATTAAAAACAAAAGACACAATGCCCACTTAAGTACAAGAAAACTGCCTCCTCTTACTGTCTATGCTTTGAACCATTCCTGTGACACTAGTTATATATTCCGATGCTTCACTTCAAGCTTACTGTATCCCTCTGACCTTCTTATTGACGATGAAACACAGAAATTGCATCGGAATTAAATTCAAAAGTCCCAATGCCGACCAAGTACAAGAAGACTGGCTCTTCTTACTGTCTATGTTTTGAACCTTTCCTGTGACACTAGTTATAGACTCCGATGCTTCACTTCAGGTTTACTGTATCCCTCCGACCTCCTTATTGACGATGAAACTCAGAAATTGCATCGGAATTAAATACAAAAGGCACAATGACGACTTAAGTACAAGAAAACTGACTCTTCTTACTGTCTATGTCTTGAACCATTCCTGTGACACTAGTTATAGATTCCGATGTTTCACTTCATGTTTACTGTATCAGTCTGACCTTCTTGTTGACGATGAAACACAGAAATTGCATCGGAATTATATACACTCCTGGAAATGGAATATAGAACACACTGACACCGGTGTGTCAGACCCACCATACTTGCTCCGGACACAGCGAGAGGGCTGTACAAAGAATGATCACACGCACGGCACAGCGGACACACCAGGAACCGCGGTGTTGGCCGTCGAATGGCGCTAGCTGCGCAGCATTTGTGCACCGCCGCCGTCAGTGTCAGCCAGTTAGCCGTGGCATACGGAGCACCATCGCGGTCTTTAACACTGGTAGCACGCCGCGACAGCGTGGACGTGAACCGTATGTGCAGTTGACGGACTTAGAGCGAGGGCGTATAGTGGGCATGCGGGAGGCCGGGTGGACGTACTGCCGAATTGCTCAACACGTGGGGCGTGAGGTCTCCACAGTACATCGATGTTGTCGCCAGTGGTCGGCGGAAGGTGCACGTGCCCGTCGACCTGGGACCGGACTGCAGCGACGCACGGATGCACGCTAAGACCGTAGGATCCTACGCAGTGCCATAGGGGACTGCACCGCCACTTCCAGCAAATTAGGGACACTGTTGCTCCTGGGGTATCGGCGAGGACCATTCGCAACCGTCTCCATGAAGCTGGGCTATGGTCCCGCACACCGTTAGGCCGTATTCCGCTCACGCCCAAACATCGCGCAGCCCGCCTCCAGCGGTGTCGCGATAGGCGTGAATGGAGGGTCGAATCGAGACGTGTCGTCTTCAGCGACGAGAGTCGCTTCTGCCTTGGTGCCAATGATGGTCGTATGCGTGTTTGGCGCCGTGCAGGTGAGCGCCACAATCAGGACTGCATACGACCGAGGCACACAGGGCCAACACCCGGCATCATGGTGTGGGGAGCGATCTCCTACACTGGCCGTACACCACTGGTGATAGTCGAGGGGACACTGAATGGTGCACGGTACATCCAAACCGTCATCGAACCCACCGTTCTACAATTCCTAGACCGGCAAGGGAACTTGCTGTTCCAACAGGATAATGCACGTCCCAACGTGCTCTAGAAGGTGTAAGTCAACTACCCTGGCCAGCAAGATCGCCGGATCTGTCCCCCATTGAGCATGTTTGGGACTGGATGAAGCGTCGTCTCACGCGGTCTGCACGTCCAGCACGAACGCTGGTCCAACTGAGGCGCCAGGTGGAAATGGCATGGCAAGCCGTTCCACAGGACTACATCCAGCATTTCTACGATCGTCTCCATGGGAGAATAGTAGCCTGCATTGCTGCGAAAGGTGGATATACACTGTACTAGTGCCGACATTGTGCATGCTCTGTTGCCTGTGTCTATGTGCCTGTGGTTCTGTCAGTGTGATCATGTGATGTATCTGACCCCAGGATGTGTCAATAAAGTTTCCCCTTCCTGGGACAATGAATTCACGGTGTTCTTATTTCAATTTCCAGGAGTGTACAAAAGGCACAATGCCGACATAAGTACAAGAAAACTGACCCTTCTTACTATCTATGTTTGATCCATTCCTGTGACACTAGTTATAGATTCCGATTCTTCACTTCAGGCTTACTGAATCACGCTGACCTTCTTATTGACGATGAAACACAGAAATTGCATCGGAATTATATACAAAAGGCACAATGCCGACTCAAATACAAGAAGACTGGCTCTTCTTACTGTCTATGTTATGAACCTTTCCTGTGAGACCGGTTTTAGATTCCGATGCTTCACTTCAGGTTTACTGTATCCCTTGGACCTTATTATTGACGACGAAACACAGAAATTGCATCGGAATTAAATACAAAAGGCACAATGCCGACTTAAGTACAAGAAAACTGACTCTTCTTACTGTCTATGTTTTAAACCATTCCTGTGCCACTAGTTATAGATTCCGATGCTTCACTTCAGGTTTACTGTATCCCTCTGACCTTCTTATTGACAATGAATAACAGATATTGCATCGGAATTACATACAAAAGGCACAATGCCGTCGTAAGTACAAGAAAACTGACTCTCCTTACTGTCTATGTTTTGAACCATTCCTGTGACAATCGTTATAGATTCCGATGCTTCACTTCAGGTTTAGTGTATCCCTTGGACCTTCTTCTTGACGACGAAACACAGAAATTGCAACGGAATTTAATACAAAGCACAATGCCGACTTAAGTTCAAGAAAACTGACACTTCTTACTTTCTATGCTTTCAACCATTCCTGCGACACTAGTTATAAATTCCGATATTTCACTTCCGTTTACTGTATCCCTCTGACCTCCTTATTGACGATGAAACACAGAAATTGCATCGGAATTAAATACAAAAGGCACCATGCCGACTCAAGTACATGAAGACTGGCTCTTCTTACTGTCTGTTTTAAACCATTCCTGTGACACTAGTTATAGATTCCGATGCTTTAATTCAGGTTTACTGTATCCCTCTGACCTTCTTATTCACAATGAAACACAAAAATTGCATCGGAATTAAATACATAAGGCACAATGCCGACTCAAGTAAAAGGAGACTGGCTCTTCTTACTGTCTATGTTTGTACCTTTCCTGTGAGACTGGTTTTAGATTCTGATGCTTCACTTCAGGTTTACTGTATCCCTCTGACCTTCTTAATGACGATGAAACACAGAAATTGCACCGGAAGTAAATACAAAAGGCACAATGCCGTCTTAAGTACAGGAAAACTGACTCTTCTTACTGTCTTTGTTTTGAACCATTCTGGTGACACTAGTTATAGATTCCGATGCTTGACTTCAGGCTTACTGTATCCCTCTGACCTTCTTATTGACGATGAAACACAGATATTGAATCGGAATTAAACACAAAAGGCACATTGCCGACTTAAGTAGAAGGAAACTTACTTTTCTTACTGTCTTTGTTTGGAACCATTCCTGTGACACTAGTTATAGATTCCGATGCTTCACTTCAAGCTTACTGTATCCCTCTGACCTTCTTATTTACGATGAAACACAGAAATTGCATCGGAATTAAATACAAAAGGCAAAATGCCGACTTAAGTACAAGAAGACTGACTCTTCTTACTGTCTATGTTTTGAACCATTCCTGTGACACTAGTTATAGATTCCGAATCTTCACTTCAGGCTTACTGAATCCCGCTGACCTTCTTATTGACGATGAAACACAGAAATTGCACCGGAATTAAATACAAAAGGCACAACGCAGACTCAAATCCAAAAGACTGGCTTTTCTTACTGTCTATGTTATGAACCTTTACTGTGAGACCGTTTTAGGATTACGATGCTTCACTTCAGGTTTACTGTATCCCGTGGACCTTCTTATTGACGACTAAACACAGAAATTGCATCCGAATTAAATAGAAAAGGCACAATGCCGACTAAAGTACAAGAAAACTGACTCTTCTTACAGCATATGTTGTGAACCATTCCTGTGACACTAGTTATAGATTCCGATGCTTCACTTCGAGTTTACTGTATCCCTCTGACCTTCTTACTGACGACGAAACACAGAAATTGCATCGGAATTAAATACAAAAGGCACAATACCGACTTAAGTACAAGAAAACTGATTCGTCTTACTGTCTATGTTTTGAACCATTCCTGTGACACTAGTTATAGATTCCGATGCTTCACTTCACGTTTACTGTATCCCTCTGACCTTCTTATTGACGATGAAACACAGAAATTGTATCGGAATTAAACACAAATGGCACAATGCCGACTCAAGTACAAGAAGACTGGCTCTCCTTACTGTCTATGCTTTGAACCTTTCCTGTGAGACCGGTTTTAGATTCCGATGCTTCACTTCTGGTTTACTGTATCCGGTGGACCTTCTTCTTGACGACAAAACGCAGAAAATGCATCGGAATTGAATGCAAAAGGCACAATGCCGACTTAAGTACCAGAAATCTGACAGTTCTTACTGTTTATGTTTTGAACCATTCCTGTGACACTAGTTACAGATTCCGATGCTTCACTTCAGGTTTGCTGTATCCCTCTGACCTTCTTATTGACGATGAAACACACAAATTGCATCGGAATTAAATACAAAAGGCACAATGCCGACTTAAGTACAAGAAAACAGACTTTTCTTACTGTCTATGTTTTGAACCGTTCCTGTGACACTAGTTATAGATTCCGATGCTTCACTTCAGGTTTACCGTATCCCTCTGACCTTCTCATTGACGATGAAACACAAAAATTGCATCGGAATTAAATACATAAGGCACAACGCCGACTTAAGTACAAGAAAACTGACTCTTCTTACTGTCTATGTTATGAACCATTCCTGTGACACTAGTTTTAGATTCTGATGCTTCACTATATGTTTACTGTTCCCTCTGACCTTCTTATTGACGATGAAACACAGAAATTGCATCGGAATTAAATACAAAATGCACTATGCCGTCTTAAGTACAGGAAAACTGACTCTTCTTACTGTCTATGTTTTGAATTATTCTTGTGACACTAGTTATAGATTCCGATGCTTCACTTCAGGTTTACTGTATCCCTTGGACCATCTTATTGACGACGAAACACAGAAATTGCATCGGAATTTAATACAAAAGCACAATGCCGACATAGGTTCAAGAAAACTGACGCTTCTTACTGTCTATGTTTTGAACCATTCCTGTGACACTAGTAATACATTTCGATGCTTCACTTCGGGTTTACTGTATCCCTCTGACCGTCTTATTGACGATGAAACACAAGAATTGCATCGGAATTAAACACATAAGGCACAATGCCGACTCAAGTATAAGGAGACTGGCTCTTCTTACTGTCTATGTTTGTACTTTTCCTGTGAGACCGGTTTTAGATTCCGATGCTTCACTTCAGGTTGACTGTATCCCTCTGACCTCCTTATTGACGATGAAACACAGAAATTGCATTGGAATTAAATACATATGGCGCAATGCCGACTCAAGTACAAGAAGACTGGCTCTTCTTACTGTCTATGCTTTGAACCTTTCCTGTGAGACCGGTTTTAGATTCCGATGCTTCACTTTTGGTTTACTGTATCCGGTGGACCTTCTTATCGACGACGAAACGCAGAAAATGCATCGGAATTGAATACAAAAGGCACAATGCCGACTTAAGTACAAGAAATCTGACAGTTCTTACTGTTTATGTTTTGAACCATTCCTGTGACACTAGTTATAGTCTCCGACGCTTCACTTCAGGTTTGCTGTATCCCTCTGACATTCTTAATGACGATGAAACACACAAAATGCATCGGAATTAAATACAAAAGGCACAATGCCGACTTAAGTACAAGAAAGCAGACTCTTCTTACTGTCTATGTTTTGAACCGTTCCTGTGACACTAGTTATAGATTCCGATGCTTCACTTCAGGTTTGCTGTATCCCTCTGACCATCTTATTGACGATGAAACACAGAATTTGCATCGGACTTAAATACAAAGGGTACAATGCCCACTTAAGTACAAGATAACTGGCTCTTCTTGCTGTCTATGTTTTGAACCTATCCTGTGATACTAGTTATAGATTCCGATGCTTCACTTCAGGTTTTCTGTAACCGTGTGACCTTCTTATTGACGATGAAACACAAAAATTGCATCGGAATTAAATACAAAAGGCACAATGCCGACTTAAGTACAAGAAAACTGACTCTTCTTACTGTCTATGTCATGAACCATTCCTGTGACACAAGTTTTAGATTCTGATGCTTCACTATATGTTTACTGTTCCCTCTGACCTTCTTGTTGACGATGAAACACAGAAATTGCATCGGAATTAAATACAAAAGGCACAATGCCGTCTTAAGTACAGGAAAACTGACTCTTCTTAATGCCTATGTTTTGAATTATTCTTGTGACACTAGTTATAGATTCCGATGCTTAACTTCAGGTTTACTGTATCCCGTGGACCTCCATATTGACGTAGAAACACAGAAATTGCATCGGAATTAAATACAAAAGCGCAAAGCCGACTTAAGTTCAAGAAAACTGACTCTTCTTACTGTCTATGTTGTGAATCATTCCTGTGACACTAGTAATACATTCCGATGCTTCACTTTGGGTTTACTGTATCCCTCTGACCGTCTTATTGACGATGAAACACAAGAATTGAATCGGAATTAAATACAAATGGCACAATGCCGACTCAAGTAAAAGTAGACTGGCTCTTCTTACTGTCTATGTCTGTACCTTTCCTGTGAGACCGGTTTTAGATTTCCATGCTTCACTTCAGGTTTACTGTATCCCTCTGAACTTCTTAATGACGATGAAACACAGATATTGCATCGGAAGTAAGTATAAAAGGCACAATGCCGTCTTAAGTACAGGAAAACTGACTCTTCTTACTGTCTATGTTTTGAACCATTCCTGTGACACTACTTATAGATTCCGAATCTTCACTTCAGGCTTACTGAATGCAGCTGACCTTCTTATTGACGATGAAACACAGAAATTGCATCGGAATTAAATACAAAAGGAACAACGCCGACTCAAATACAAGAAGGCTGGCTTTTCTTACTGTCTATGTTATGAACCATTCCTGTGAGACCGGTTTTAGATTCTGATGCTTCACTTCAGGTTTACTGTATCCCGTGGACCTTCTTATTGACGACGAAACACAGAAATTGCATCGGAATTAAATAGAAAAGGCACAATGAAGACTAAAGTACAAGAAAACTGACTTTTCTTACTGTATATGTTGTGAACCATTCCTGTGACACTAGTTATAGATTCCGATGCTTCACTTCAGGTTTACTGTATCCCTCTGACCTTCTTATTGACGATGAAACACAGAAATTGCATCGGAATTAAATACAAAAGGCACAATGCCGACTCAAGTACAAGAAGACTGGCTCTTCTTACCGTCTATGATTTGAACCTTTCCTGTGAGACCGGTTCTAGATTCCGATGCTTCACTTCTGGTTTACTGTATCCGGTGGACCTTCTTATTGACGACGAAACGAAGAAAATGCATCGGAATTAAATACAAAAGGCACAATGCTGACTTAAGTACAAGAAATTTGACAGTTCTTACTGTTTATGTTTTGAACCATTCCTGTGACACTAGTTATAGATTCCGATGCTTCACTTCAGATTTGCTGTATCCCACTGACCTTCTTATTGACGATGAAACACAGAAATTGCATCGGAATAAAATACAAAGGGCACAATGCCGACTTAAGTACAAGTAAACTGGCTCTTCTTACTGTCTAAGTTTTGAACCATTCCTGTGACACTAGTTATAGATTCCGATGCTTCGCTTCAGGTTTACTGTATCCGGGTGACCTTCTTATTGACGATGAAACACAAAAATTGCATCGGAATTAAATACAAAATTCACAAAGCCGACTCAAGTACAAGAAATCTGACTCTTCTTACTGTCTATATTATGAACCATTCCTGTGACACTATTTATAGATGCCGATGCTTCGCTTCAGATTTACTGTATCCAGCTGACCTTCTTATTAACGATGAAACACAGAAATTGCATCGGAATTAAATACAAAAGGCACAATGCCGACTTAAGTACAAGAAGACTGACTCTTCCTACTGTCTACGTTTTGAACCTTTCCTGTGACACTATATATAGATTCCGATGCCTCACTTCAGGTTTACTGTATCCGTCTGACCTTCTTATTGACGATGAAACACAGAAATGGCATCGTAATTATATACAAAAGGCCCGATGCCGACTTAAGTACAAGAAAACTGACTCTTCTTACTGTCTATGTTTTCAACCATTCCTGTGACACTAGTTATAGATTGCGATGCTTCACTTCAGGTTTACTGTATCCCTGTGACCTTCTTATTGACGATGAAACACAGACATTGCATCGGAATTAAATAGAAAAGACACAATGCCGACTTAAGTACAAGAAGACTGACTCTTCCTACTGTCTATGTTTTGAACCTTTCCTTTGACACTAGTTATAGATTCCGATGCTTCACTTCAGGTTTACTGTATCCCTCTGACCTTCTTATTGACGATGAAACACAGAAATTGCATCGTAATTAAATACAAAAGGCACAATGCCGACTCAAGTACAAGAAGACTGGCTCCTCTTACCGTCTATGATTTGAACCTTTCCTGTGAGACCGGTTTTAGATTCCTATGCTTCACTTATGGTTTACTGTATCCGGTGGACCTTCTTATTGACGACGAAACGAAGAAAATGCATCGGAATTGAATACGAAAGGCACAATGCCGACTTAAGTACAAGAAGACTGACTCTTCCAACTGTCTACGTTTTGAACCCTTCCTGTGACACTATATATAGATTCCGATGCCTCACTTCAGGTTTACTGTATCCGTCTGACCTTCTTATTGACGATGAAACACAGAAATTGCATCCGAATTAAATACATAAGGCACAATGCCGACCCAAGTACAAGGAGACTAGCTCTTCTTACTGTCTATGTTTTGAACCACTCCTGTGACACTAGTTATAGATTCCGATGCTTCACTTCAGGTTTACTGTATCCCTCTGAACCGCTTATTGACGAAGAAACACATAAATTGCATCGGAGTTAAATACAAAAGGCACTATGCCGACTCAAGCACAAGAAGACTGGCCCTTCTTGCTGTCTATGTTTTGAACCATTTCTGTGACACTAGTTATAGATTCCGATGCTTCACTTCAGGTTTACTGTATCCCTCTGACCTTCTTATTGACGATGAAACACAGAAATGGCATCGTAATTATATACAAAAGGCCCGATGCCGACTTAAGTACAAGAAAACTGACTCTTCTTACTATCTATGTTTTGAACCATTCCTGTGACACTAGTTATAGATTCCGATGCTTCACTTCAGGGATACTGTATCCCTGTGACCTTCTTATTGACGATCAAACACAGGAAATTCATCGGAATGAAATACAAAAGGCACAATGCCGGCTTAATTACAAGAAAACTGACTCTTCTTACTGTCTATGTTTTCAACCATTCCTGTGACACTAGTTATAGATTGCGATGCTTCACTTCAGGTTTACTGTATCCCTGTGACCTTCTTATTGACGATGAAACACAGACATTGCATCGGAATTAAATAGAAAAGACACAATGCCGACTTAAGTACAAGAAGACTGACTCTTCCTACTGTCTATGTTTTGAACCTTTCCTTTGACACTAGTTATAGATTCCGATGCTTCACTTCAGGTTTACTGTATCCCTCTGACCTTCTTATTGACGATGAATCACAGAGATTGCATCCGAATTAAATACAAGAGGCACAATGCCGACCCAAGTACAAGAAGACTGGCTCCTCTTACTGTCTATGTTATGAACCATTCCTGGGACACTAGTTATAGATTCCGATGCTTCACTTCAGGTTTACTGTATCCGTCTGACCTTCTTATTGACGATGAAACACAGAAATTGCATCGTAATTATATACAAAAGTCCCAATGCCGACTTAAGTACAAGAAAACTGACTATTCTTACTGCCTATGATTTGAACAATTCCTGTGACACTAGTTATAGATTCCGATGCTTCACTTTAGGATTACTGTATCCCTCTGACCTTCTTATTGACGATCAAACACAGAAAATTCATCGGAATTACATACAAAGGGCACAATGCCGATTCAAGTACAAGAAGACTGGCTCCTCTTACTGTCTATGTTATGAACCATTCCTGTGACACTAGATATAGATTCCGATGCTTCACTTCAAGTTTACTGTATCGAGCTGACCTTCTTATTAACGATGAAGCACAGAAATTGCATCGGAATTAAATACAAAAGGCACTATGCCGACTTAAGTACAAGAAGTCTGACTCTTATTACTATCTATGTTTTGAACCAATTCTGTGACACTAGTTATAGATTCCGATGTTTCACTTAACTTTTACTGTATCCCTCTGACCTTCTTATTGACGATGAAACACAGAAATTGCATCGGAATTAAATACAAAAGGCACAATGCCGACTTAAGTAAAAGAAGGCTGACTCTTCCTACTGTCTATGTTTTGAACCATTCCTCTGACACTAGTTTTAGATTCCGATGCTTCACTTCAGGTTTACTGTATCCCTCTGACCTTCTTATTGACGACGAAACACAGAAATTGCATCAGAATTAAATACAAAAGGCACAATGCCGGCTCAAATACAAGAAGGCTGGCTTTTCTTACTGTCTATGTTATGAACCTTTCCTGTGAGACCGGTTTTAGACTCCGAAGCTTCACTTCAGGTTTACTGTATCACGTGGACCTTCTTATTGACGACGAAACACAGAAATTGCATCGGAATTAAATAGAAAAGCCACAATGCCGACTAAAGTACAAGAAAACTGACTTTTCTTACTGTATATGTTGTGAACCATTCCTGTGACACTAGTTATAGATTCCGATGCTTCACTTCAGGTTTACTGTATCCCTCTGACCTTCTTATTGACGACGAAACACAGAAATTGCTTCGGAATTAAATACAAAAGGCACAATACCAACTTAAGTAGAAGATATCTGACTCTTCTTACTGTCTATGTTTTGAACCATTCCTGTGACACTAGTTATAGATTCCGATGCTTCACTTCAGGTTTACTGTATCCCTCTGACCTTCTTATTGACGATGAAACACAGAAATTGCATCGTAATTAAATACAAAAGGCACAATGCCGACTCAAGTACAAGAAGACTGGCTCCTCTTACCGTCTATGATTTGAACCTTTCCTGTGAGACCGGTTTTAGATTCCGATGCTTCACTTATGGTTTACTGTATCCGGTGGACCTTCTTATTGACGACGAAACGAAGAAAATGCATCGGAATTGAATACGAAAGGCACAATGCCGACTTAAGTACAAGAAATCTGACAGTCCTTACCGTTTATGTTTGGAACCACTCCTGTGACACTAGTTATAGATTCCGATGCTTCACTTCAGATTTGCTGTATCCCTCTGACTTTTTTATTGACGATGAAACACACAAATAGCATCGAAATTAAATACAAAAGGCACAATGCCGACTTAAGTACAAGAAAACAGACCCTTCTTACTGTCTATGATTTGAACCGTTCCTGTGACACTAGTTATAGATTCCGATGCTTCACTTCATTTTTGCTGTATCCCTGTGACCTTCTTATTGACGATGAAACACAGAAATGGCATCGGAATTAAATACAAAAGGCACAATGCCGACTTAAGTACAAGAAGACTGACTCTTCCTACTGTCTACGTTTAAAACCTTTCCTGTGACACTATATACAGATTCCGATGCTTCACTTCAGGTTTAGTGTATCCGTCTGACCTTCTTATTGACGATGAAACACAGAAATTGCATCCGAATTAAATACAAGAGGCACAATGCCGACCCAAGTACAAGGAGACTGGCTCTTCTTACTGTCTATGTTTTGAACCATTCCTGAGACACTAGGTATAGATTCCGATGCTTCACTTCAGGTTTACTGTATCCCTCTGACCTTCTTATTGACGAAGAAACACATAAATTGCATCGGAATTAAATACAAAAGGCACAATGCCGACTCAAGTACAAGAAGACTGGCCCTTCTTGCTGTCTATGTTTTGAACCATTTCTGTGACACTAGTTATTGACTCCGATGCTTCACTTCAGGTTTGCTGTATCCCTCTGACCTTCTTATTGACGATGAAACACAGAAATTGCATCGTAATTATATACAAAAGGCCCGATGCCGACTTAAGTACAAGAAAACTGACTCTTCTTACTGTCTATGTTTTGAACCATTCCTGTGACACTAGGTATAGATTCCGATGCTTCACTTCAGGGATACTGTATGCCTCTGACCTTCTTGTTGACGATCAAACACAGAAAATTCGTCGGTATTAAATACAAAAGGCACAATGCCGGCTTAAGTACAAGAAAACTGACTCTTCTTACTGTCTATGTTTTCAACCATTCCTGTGACACTAGTTATAGATTCCGATGCTTCACTTCAGGTTTACTGTATCCCTGTGACCTTCTTATTGACGATGAAACACAGAAATTGCATCGGAATTAAATACAAAAGACACAATGCCGACTTAAGTACAAGAAGACTGACTCTTCCTACTGTCTATGTTTTGAACCTTTCCTGTGACACTAGTTATTGATTCCGATGCTTCACTTCAGGTTTACTGTATCCCTCTGACCTTCTTATTGACGATGAATCACTGAGATTGCATCCGAATTAAATACAAGAGGCACAATGCCGACCCAAGTACAAGAAGACTGGCTCCTCTTACTGTCTATGTTTTGAACCATTTCTGTGACACTACTTGTAGATTCCGATGCTTCACTTCAGGTTTACTGCATCCCTCTGACCTTCTTATTGACGATGAAACACAGATATTGCATCGGAATTGTATACAAGAGTCCCAATGCCGATTTAAGTACAAGAAAACTGACTATTCTTACTGTCTATGATTTGAACCATTCCTGCGACACTAGTTATAGATTCCGATGCTTCACTTTAGGATTACTGTATCCCTCTGACCTTCTTATTGACGATCAAACACAGAAAATTCATCGGAATTACATACAAAGGGCACAATGCCGATTCAAGTACAAGAAGACTGGCTCCTCTTACTGTCTATGTTATGAACCATTCCTGTGACACTAGTTATAGACTCCGATGCTTCACTTCAAGTTTACTGTATCCAGCTGACCTTCCTATTGACGATGAAGCACAGAAATTGCATCGGAATTAAATACAAAAGGCACAATGCCGACTTATGTACAAGAAGACTGACCCTTCACACTGTCTATGTTTTGAACCATTCCTGTGACACTAGTTATAGATTCCGATGCTTCACTTCAGGTTTACTGTATCCCTCTGACCTTCTTATTGACGA
Source organism: Schistocerca americana (assembly GCF_021461395.2). Taxonomy (NCBI): domain Eukaryota; kingdom Metazoa; phylum Arthropoda; class Insecta; order Orthoptera; family Acrididae; genus Schistocerca; species Schistocerca americana. The sequence continues at coordinate 23,089,782 of NC_060130.1, forward strand.
CGAAACACAGAAATTGCTTCGGAATTAAATACAAAAGGCACAATACCAACTTAAGTAGAAGATATCTGACTCTTCTTACTGTCTATGTTTTGAACCATTCCTGTGACACTAGTTATAGATTCCGATGCTTCACTTCAGGTTTACTGTATCCCTCTGACTTTCTTATTGACGATGAAACACAGAAATTGCATCGTAATTAAATACAAAAGGCACAATGCCGACTCAAGTACAAGAAGACTGGCTCCTCTTACCGTCTATGATTTGAACCTTTCCTGTGAGACCGGTTTTAGATTCCGATGCTTCACTTATGGTTTACTGTATCCGGTGGACCTTCTTATTGACGACGAAACGAAGAAAATGCATCGGAATTGAATACGAAAGGCACAATGCCGACTTAAGTACAAGAAATCTGACAGTCCTTACCGTTTATGTTTGGAACCACTCCTGTGACACTAGTTATAGATTCCGATGCTTCACTTCAGATTTGCTGTATCCCTCTGACTTTTTTATTGACGATGAAACACACAAATTGCATCGAAATTAAATACAAAAGGCAGAATGCCGACTTAAGTACAAGAAAACAGACCCTTCTTACTGTCTATGATTTGAACCGTTCCTGTGACACTAGTTATAGATTCCGATGCTTCACTTCATTTTTGCTGTATCCCTGTGACCTTCTTATTGACGATGAAACACAGAAATGGCATCGGAATTAAATACAAAAGGCACAATGCCGACTTAAGTACAAGAAGACTGACTCTTCCTACTGTCTACGTTTAAAACCTTTCCTGTGACACTATATACAGATTCCGATGCTTCACTTCAGGTTTAGTGTATCCGTCTGACCTTCTTATTGACGATGAAACACAGAAATTGCATCCGAATTAAATACAAGAGGCACAATGCCGACCCAAGTACAAGGAGACTGGCTCTTCTTACTGTCTATGTTTTGAACCATTCCTGAGACACTAGGTATAGATTCCGATGCTTCACTTCAGGTTTACTGTATCCCTCTGACCTTCTTATTGACGAAGAAACACATAAATTGCATCGGAATTAAATACAAAAGGCACAATGCCGACTCAAGTACAAGAAGACTGGCCCTTCTTGCTGTCTATGTTTTGAACCATTTCTGTGACACTAGTTATTGACTCCGATGCTTCACTTCAGGTTTGCTGTATCCCTCTGACCTTCTTATTGACGATGAAACACAGAAATTGCATCGTAATTATATACAAAAGGCCCGATGCCGACTTAAGTACAAGAAAACTGACTCTTCTTACTGTCTATGTTTTGAACCATTCCTGTGACACTAGGTATAGATTCCGATGCTTCACTTCAGGGATACTGTATGCCTCTGACCTTCTTGTTGACGATCAAACACAGAAAATTCGTCGGTATTAAATACAAAAGGCACAATGCCGGCTTAAGTACAAGAAAACTGACTCTTCTTACTGTCTATGTTTTCAACCATTCCTGTGACACTAGTTATAGATTCCGATGCTTCACTTCAGGTTTACTGTATCCCTGTGACCTTCTTATTGACGATGAAACACAGAAATTGCATCGGAATTAAATACAAAAGACACAATGCCGACTTAAGTACAAGAAGACTGACTCTTCCTACTGTCTATGTTTTGAACCTTTCCTGTGACACTAGTTATAGATTCCGATGCTTCACTTCAGGTTTACTGTATCCCTCTGACCTTCTTATTGACGATGAATCACTGAGATTGCATCCGAATTAAATACAAGAGGCACAATGCCGACCCAAGTACAAGAAGACTGGCTCCTCTTACTGTCTATGTTTTGAACCATTTCTGTGACACTACTTGTAGATTCCGATGCTTCACTTCAGGTTTACTGCATCCCTCTGACCTTCTTATTGACGATGAAACACAGATATTGCATCGGAATTGTATACAAGAGTCCCAATGCCGATTTAAGTACAAGAAAACTGACTATTCTTACTGTCTATGATTTGAACCATTCCTGCGACACTAGTTATAGATTCCGATGCTTCACTTTAGGATTACTGTATCCCTCTGACCTTCTTATTGACGATCAAACACAGAAAATTCATCGGAATTACATACAAAGGGCACAATGCCGATTCAAGTACAAGAAGACTGGCTCCTCTTACTGTCTATGTTATGAACCATTCCTGTGACACTAGTTATAGACTCCGATGCTTCACTTCAAGTTTACTGTATCCAGCTGACCTTCTTATTGACGATGAAGCACAGAAATTGCATCGGAATTAAATACAAAAGGCACAATGCCGACTTATGTACAAGAAGACTGACCCTTCACACTGTCTATGTTTTGAACCATTCCTGTGACACTAGTTATAGATTCCGATTCTTCACTTCAGGTTTACAGTATACCTCTGAGCTTCTTGTTGACGATGAAACACAGAAATTGCATCTTAATTAAATACAAAAGGCACAATGCCGACTTCAGTACAAGAACACTGACTCTTCTTGCTGACTTTGGTTTGAACCATTCCTGTGACACTAGTTATAGATTCCGACGCTTCACTTCAGGTTTACTGTATCCCTCTGACCTTCTTATTGCCGATCAAACACAGAAATTTCATCGGAATTAAATACAAAAGGCACAATGCAGACTTAAGTACAAGAAGACTGACTCTTCTTAATGTCTATGTTGTGAACCATTCCTGTGACACTAGTTATAGATTCCGATGCTTCACTTCAGGTTTACTCTATCCCTCTGACCGTCGTATTGACGATGAAACACAGAAATTGCATCGGAATTAAAGACAAAAGGCACAATGCCGACTCAAGTACAAGAAGACTGGCTATACTTCCTGTCTATATTTTGAAAGATTCCTGTGACACTAGTTATAGTTTCCGATGCTTCACTTCATGTTTACCGTATCCAGCTGACCATCTTATTGACGATGAATCACAGAAATTGCATCGGAATTAAATACAAAAGGCACAATGCCGACTCATGTACAAGAAGACTTTCTTTTCTTACTGTCTATGGTTTGAATCTTTCCTCTGAACCCGGTTTTAGATTAAGATGCTTCACCTCAGGTTTAATGTATCCCTTGGACCTTCTTGTTGACGCCGAAACACAGAAATAGCATCGGAAATAATAGAAAAGGCACAATGCCGACTTAAGTACAAAATAATTGACTATTTTTACTGTCTATGTTTGAAACCATTCCTGTGACACTAGTTATAGGTTCCGAAGCTTCACTTCTGGTTTACTGTATCCCTCTGACCTTCTTATTGACGATGAAACACAGAAATTGCTTCGGAATGACATACAAAAGGCACAATGCTGACTTAAGTACAAGAAAACTGACTCTTCTTACTGTCTATGTTTTGAACCATTCCTGTGACACTAGTTATAGATTCCGATGCTTCACTTCAGGTTTACTGTATCCCTCTGACCTTCTTGTTGACGATGAAACACAGAAATTGCATCGCTATTAAATACAAAAGGCACAATGCCGACTTAAGTACAACAAAACTGACTCTTCTTACTGTCTATGTTTTGAACCATTCCTGTGACACTAGTTATAGATTCCGATGCTTCACTTCAGGATTTCTGTATCCCTCTGTCCTTCTTATTGAAGGTGAAACACAGAAATTGCATCGGAAGTAAATACAAAAGGCACAATGCCGATTTAAGTACAAGAAAACTGACTCTCCTTACTATGTTTTGAACCATTCCTGTGACACTAGTCACAGATTCCGATGCTTCACTTCAGGTTTACTGTATCCCTCTGAGCTTCTTATTGACGATTAAACACAGAAATTGCATCGGAATTATATACAAAAGGCATAATGCCGACTTAAGTACAACAAAACTGACTCGTCTTACTGCCTATGATTTGAACCATTCCTGTGACACTAGTTATAGGTTCCGATGCTTCACTTCAGGTTTACTGTATCCCTTTCATCTTCTTATTGACGATGAAACACAGAAATTGCATCTTAATTAAATGCAAAAGGCACAATGCCGACTTAAGTACAAGAAGACTGACTCTTCTTACTGTCTATGTTTTGAACCATACCTGTGGCACTAGTTATAGATTCCGATGCTTCACTTCAGGTTTACTGTATCCCTCTGACCTTATTATTGACGATGAAACACAGAAATTGCATCTTTATTAAATACAAAAGGCACAATGCCGATTAAAGTACAAGAAGACTGACTCTACTTACTGTCTACGTTTTGAACCATTCCTGTGACACTAGTTATAGATTCCGATGCTTCACTTCAGGTTTACTGTATCCAGCTGACCTTCTTATTGACGATGAAACACAGAAATTGCATCGGAATTAAATACATAAGGCACAATGCCGACTTAAGTAGAAGAAAACTGACTCTTCTTACTGTCTATGTTTTGAACCATTCCAGTGACACTAGTTATAGATTCCGATGGTTCACTTCAGGTTTACTGTATCCCTCTGACCTTCTTATTGACGAAGAAACACATAAATTGCATCGGAATTAAATACAAAAGGCACAATGCCGACTCAAGTACAAGAAGACTGGCCCTTCTTGCTGTCTATGTTTTGAACCATTTCTGTGACCCAAGTTATAGATTCCGATGCTTCACTTCAGGATTTCTGTATCCCTCTGACCTTCTTATTGACGATGAAACACAGAAATTGCATCGTAATTAGATACAAAAGGCCCGATGCCGACTTAAGTACAAGAAAACTGACTCTTCTTACTGTCTATGTTTTGAACCAATCCTGTGACACTAAGTATAGATTCCGATGCTTCACTTCAGGGATACTGTATCCCTCTGACCTTCTTATTGACGATCAAACACAGAAAATACATCGGAATTAAATACAAGAGGCACAATGCCGATTCAAGTACAAGAAGGCTGGCTCTTCCTATTGTCTATGTTTTGAACCATTCCTGTGACACTAGTTATAGATTCCGATGCTTCACTTCATGTTTACTGTATCCCTCTGACCCTATAATTGACGTTGAAACACAGAAATTGCATCTTATTTAAATACAAAAGGCACAATTACGACTTAAGTACAAGAAAGGAGACTCTTCTTAATCTATGTTTTGAACCATTCCTGTGACACTAGTTATAGATTCCGATGCATCACTACAGGTTTACTGTATCCAGCAGACCTTTTTATTGACGATGAAACACAGAAATTGCATCTTAATTAAATGCAAAAGCCGCAATGCCGACTTAAGTACAAGAAGACTGACTCTTCTTACTGTCTATGTTTGAACCATACCTGTGGCACTAGTTATAGATTCCGATGCTTCACTTAAGGTTTACTGTATCCCTCTGACCTTATTATTGACGATGAAACACAGAAATTGCATCTTAATTAAATACAAAAGGCACAATGCCGACTTAAGTAGAAGAAGACTGACTCTTCTTACTGTCTATGTTTTGAACCATTCCTGTGACACTAGTTATACATTCCGATGCTTCACTTCAGGTTTACTGTATCCCTCTGACCTTCTTATTGACGATGAAACACAGAAATTGCATCTTAATTAAATTCAAAAGGTACAATGCCGACTTCAGTACAAGAACACTGACTCTTCTTACTGTCTATGGTTAGAACCATTCCTGTGCCACTAGTTATAGATTCCGATGCTTCACTTCAGGTTTACTGTATCCTCTGAGCTTCTTATTGACGATGTAGCACAGAAATTGCATCGGAATTATATACAAAAGGCACAATGCCGACCCAAGTACAAGAAGACTGGCTCTTCATACTGTCTATGTTTTGAACCATTCCTGTGACACTAGTTATAGATTCCGATGCTTCACTTCAGGTTTACTGTATCCCTCAGACCTTCTTATTGACGATGAAACACAGAAACTACATCGGAATTAAATACATAAGGCACAATGCCGACTTAAGTACAAGAAAACTGACTCTTCTTACTGTCTATGTTTTGAACCAATCCTGTGACACTAGTTATAGTTTCCGATGCTTCACTTCAGGTTTACTGTATCCCTTTGACCTTCTTATTGACGATGAAACACAGAAATTGCATCGTGATTATATACAAAAGGCCCAATGCCGACTTAAGTACAAGAAAACTGACCCTTCTAATTTGTCTATGATTTCAACCTTTCCTGTGACACTAGTTATAGATTCCGATGCTTCACTTCAGGTTTACTGTATCCCTCTGACCTTCGTATTGTCGTTGAAACACAGAAATTGCATTGGAATTAAATACAAAAGGCACAATGCCGACTTAAGTACAAGAAAACTGACTCTTCTTACTGTCTATGTTTTGAACCATTCCTGTGACACTAGTTATAGATTCCGATGCTTCACTTCAGGTTCACTGTATCCCTCAGACCTTCTTATTGACGATGAAACACAGAATCTACATCGGAATTAAATACAAAAGGCACAATGCCGACTCAAGTACAAGAAGTCTGGCTCTTCTTATTGTGTATGTGTTGAACTATTCCTGTGACACTAGTTATAGATTCCTGTGCTTCACTTCAGGTTTACTGTATCCCTCTGACCCTCTTATTGACGATGAAACACATAAATTGCATCGGAATTATATACAAAAGACACAATGCCGACTTAAGTACAAGAAGACTGACTCTTCTTACTGTCTATGTTTTAAACCTTTCCTGTGACACCAGTTATTGATTCCGATGCTTCACCTCATTGTGACTAAATCCCTCTGACCTTCTTATTGCCGATGAAACACAGAAATTGCATCGGAATTAAATACAAAAGGCACAATGCCGACTTAAGTACAAGAAGAATGCCTCTTCTTACTGTCTATGTTTTGAACCATTCCTGTGACACTAGTTCTAGATTCCGATGCTTCACTTCAGGTTTACTGTATCCCTCTGACCGTCTTATTGACGATCAAACACAGAAAATTGATCGGAACTAAATACAAAAGGCACATTGCCGACTCAAGTACAAGAAGACTGGCTCCTCTTACTGTCAATGATTTGAACCATTTCTGTGAGACTAGTTACAGATTCCGATGCTACACTTCAGGTTTACTGTATGTCTCTGACCTTCTCATTGACGAAAAGACACAGATATTGCATCGGAATTAAATACAAAAGGCACTATGCCGACTTAAGTACAAGAAGACTGACCCTTCTTACCGTCTATGTTTTGAACCATTCCTGTGACACTAGTTATAGATTCCGATGCTCCACTTCAGGTTTACTGTATCCCTCTGACCTTCGTATTGACGATGAAACACTGAAATTGCATCGGAATTAAATACAAAAGGCAAAATGCCGACTTAAGTACAGAACGACTGACTCTTCTTACTGCCTATGTTTTGAACCATTCCTGGGACACTAGTTATAGATTCCGATGCTTAACTTCAGGTTTACTGTATCTTCAGACCTTCTTATTGACGATGAAACACAGAAACTACATCGGAATTAAATACAAAAGGCACAATGCTGACTCAAGTACAAGAAGACTGGCCCTTCTTACTGTCTATGATTTGAACCATTCCTGTTACACTAGTTATAGATTCCGATGCTTAACTTCAGGCTCACTGTATCCAGCTGAGCTTCTTATTGACGATGAAGCACATAAATTGCATCGGAATTAAATACAAAAGGCACAATGCCGACTCAAGTACAAGTAGACTGGCTCCTCTTACTGTCTGTGTTTTGAACCATTTCTGTGACACAAGTTATAGATTCCGATGCTACACTTCAGGTTTACTGTATCCCTCTGACCTTCTTATTGACGAAGAAACACAGATGTTGCATCGGAATTAAATACAAAATCCACTAAGCCGACTTAAGTACAAGAAGGCTGACCCTTCTTACCGTCTATGATTTGAACCATTCCTGTGACACTAGATATAGATTCCGATGCTTCACTTCAGGTTTACTCTATCCCTCTGACCGTCGTATTGACGATGAAACACAGAAATTGCATCGGAATTAAAGACAAAAGGCACAATGCCGACTCAAGTACAAGAAGACTGGCTATACTTCCTGTCTATATTTTGAACGATTCCTGTGACACTAGTTATAGTTTCCGATGCTTCACTTCATGTTTACCGTATCCAGCTGACCATCTTATTGACGATGAATCACAGAAATTGCATCGGAATTAAATACAAAAGGCACAATGCCGACTCATGTACAAGAAGACTGGCTTTTCTTACTGTCTATGGTTTGAATCTTTCCTCTGAACCCGGTTTTAGATTCCGATGCTTCACTTCAGGTTTAATGTATCCCTTGGACCTTCTTATTGACGCCGAAACACAGAAATAGCATCGGAAATAAATAGAAAAGGCACAATGCCGACTTAAGTACAAGATAATTGACTCTTTTTACTGTCTATGTTTGAAACCATTCCTGTGACACTAGTTATAGGTTCCGAAGCTTCACTTCAATTTTACTGTATCCCTCTGACCTTCTTATTGACGATGAAACACAGAAATTGCTTCGGAATTACATACAAAAGGCACAATGCTGACTTAAGTACAAAAAAACTGACTCTTCTTACTGTCTATGTTTTGAACCATTCCTGTGACACTAGTTATAGACTCCGATGCTCCACTTCAGGTTTATTGTATCCCTCTGACCTTCGTATTGGTGACGAAACACTGAAATTGCATCGGAATTAAATACAAAAGGCAAAATGCCGACTTAAGTACAAAAAGACTGACTCATCTTACTGTCTATGTTTTGAACCATTCCTGGGACACTAGTTATAAATTCCGATGCTTCGCTTCAGGATTACTGTATCCCTCTGACCGTCTTATTGTCGATGAAACACAGAAATTGCATCGGAATTAAATACAAAAGGCATAATGCCGACATAAGTGCAACAAGACTGACTCTTCTTACTGTCTATGTTTTGAACCATTCCTGTGACACTAGTTATAGATTCCGATGCTTCACTTCAGGTTTACTGTATCCCTTTCACCTTCTTATTGACTATGAAACACAGAAATTGCATCTTAATGTTATACAAAAGGCACGATGCCGACTTAAGTACAAGAAGCCTTACTCTTCTTACTGTCTATGTTTTGAACCATACCTGTGACACTAGTTATAGATTCCGATGCTTCACTTCAGGTTTACAGTATCTCTCTGACCTTATTATTGACGTTGAAACACAGAAATTGCATCTTAACTAAATACAAAAGGCACAATGCCAACTTCAGTACAAGAACCCTGACTCTTCTTACTGTCTATGTATTGAACGATTCCCGTGACACTAGTTATAGATTCGGATGCTTCACTTCAGTTTTACTGTATACCTCTGACCTTCTTATTGACGATCAAACACAGAAAATTCATCGGAATTAAATACAAAAGGCACAATGCCGACTCAAGTGGAAGAAGACTGGCTCTTCTTACTGTCTATGTTTTGAACCATTCCTGTGACACTAGTTATAGTTTCCGATGCTTCACTTCATGTTTACTGTATCCAGCTGACCCTCTTATTGACGATGAAGCACATAAATTGCATCGGAATTAAATACAAAAGGCACAATGCCGACTAAAGTAAAAGAAAAGTGACTCTACTTACTGTTTATGTTTTGAACCATTCCTGTGACATTAGTTATAGATTCCGATGCTTCACTTCAGGTTTACTGTATCCAGCTGACCTTCTTATTGACGATGAAACAAAGAAATTGCATCGGAATTAAATACATAAGGCACAATGCCGACTTAAGTACAAGAAAACTGACTCTTCTTACTGTCTATGGTTAGAACCATACCTGTGCCACTAGTTATAGATTCCATGCTTCACTTCAGGATTACTGTATCTTTCTCACCTTCTTATTGACGATGAAACACCGAAATTGCATCCTAATTAAATACAAAAGGCACAATGCCGACTCAAGTACAAGAAGACTGGCTCTTCCTACTGTCTATGTTTTGAACCATTCCTGTGACACTAGTTACAGATTCCGATGCTTCACTTCAGGTTTACTGTATCCCTCTGATCTCCTTATTGACGATTAAACACAGAAATTGCATCGGAATTAAATATAAAAGGCACAATGCCGACATAAGTACTAAAAGACTGACTCTTCTTACTCTCTATGTTTTGAACCATTCCTGTGTCACTAATTATAGATTCCGATGCTTCACTTCAAATTTACTGTATCCCTCTGACCTTCATATTATCGTTGAAACACAGAAATTGCATCTGAATTAAATACAAAAGGCACAATGCCGACTTAAGTACAAGAAAACTGACTCTCCTTACTGTCTATGTTTTGAACCATTCCTGTGACACCAGTTATAGATTCCGATGCTTCACTTCAGGTTTACTGTATCCCTCAGACCTCCTTATTGACGATGATACACAGAAAGTACATCGGAATTGAATACAAAAAGCACAATGCCGACTCAAGTACAAGAAGACTGGCTCTTCTTACTGTCTATGTTTTGAACTATTCCTGTGGCACTAGTTATAGATTCCTGTGCTTCACTTCAGGTTTACTGTATCCCTCTGACCTTCTTATTGACGATGAAACACAGAAATTGCATCGGCATTAAATACAAAAGGCACAACGCCGACTGAAGTACAAGAAGACTGACTCTTCTTACTGTTTATGTTTTGAACCTTTCCTGTGACAATAGTTATTGATTCTGATGCTTCACCTCAGGGTGACTAAATCCCTCTGACCTTCTTATTGCCGATGAAACACAGAAATTGCATCTTAATTAAATACAAAAGGCACAATGCCGACTCAAGTGCAAGAAGACAGCCTCTTCTTACTGTCTATGTTTTGAACCATTCCTCTGACACTAGTTATAGATTCCGATGCTTCATTTCAGGTTTACCGTATCCCTCTGACCATCTTATTGACGATCAAACACAGAAAATTGATCGGAATAAAATACAAAAGGCACATTGCCGACTCAAGTACAAGAAGACTGGCTCTTCTTGCTGTCTATGATTTGAACCATTCCTGTGACACTAGTTATAGATTCCGATGCTTAACTTCAGGTTCACTGTATTCAGCTGACCTTCTTATTGACGATGAAACACAGAAATTGCATCTTAATTAAATACAAAAGCACAATGCCGACTTCAGTACAAGAGCTCTGACTCTTCTTACTGTCTATGGTTTGAACCATTCCTGTGACACTAGTTACAGATTCCGATGCCTCACTTCAGGTTTACTGTATCCCTCTGACCTTCTTGTTGACGATCAAACACAGAAAATTCACCGGAATTAAATACAAAAAGGCACAATGCCGACTCAAGTACAAGAAGACTGGCTCTTCTTACTGTCTATGTTTTGAACCATTCCTGTGACACTAGTTATAGATTACGATCCTTCACATCAGGTTTACTGTATCCAGCTGACCTTCTTATTGACGATGAAGCACATAAATTGCATAGGAATTAAATACAAAAGGCACAATGCCGACTAAAGTACAAGAAAAGTGACTCTACTTACTGTTTATGTTTTGAACCATTCCTGTGACACCAGTTATAGATTACGATGCTTCAATTCAGGTTTACTGTATCCGGCTGACCTTCTTATTGACGATGAAACACAGAAATTGCACCGGAATTAAATACATAAGGCACAATGCCGACTTAAGTACAAGAAAACTGACTCTTCTTACTGAATGTGTTTTGAACCATTCCTGTGACACTAGTTACAGATTCCGATACTTCACTTCAGGTTTACTGTATCCCTCTGACCTTTTTATTGACGATGAAACACAGAAATTGCAGCGGAATTTAATACAAAAGGCACAATGCCGACTTCAGTACAAGCAGACTGACTCTTCCTTCTGTCTATGCTTTGTACCATTCCTGCGACAGTAGATATAGATTCCGATGCTTCACTTCAGGTTTACTGTATGCAGCTGACCTTCTTATTGACGATGAAACACAGAAATTGCATCGGAATTAAATACAAAATGCACAATGCCGACTCAAGTACAAGAAGACTGGCTCTTCTTACTCTCTATGTTTTGAACCATTCCTATGACACTAGTTATAGATTCCGATTCTTCACTTCAGGTTTACAGTATCCCTCTGATCTCCTTATTGACGATGAAACACAGAAATTGCATCGGAATTAAATATAAAAGGCACAATGCCGACTTAAGTACAAAAAGACTGACTCTTCTTACTCCCTATATTTTGAACCATTCCTGTGACACTAGTTATAGATTCCGATGCTTCACTTCAGGTTTATTGTATCCCTCTGACCTTCGTATTGTCGTTGAAACACAGAAATTGCATCGGAATTGAATACAAAAGGCACAATGCCGTCTTAAGTAAAAGAAAACTGACTTTTCTTACTGTCTATGTTTTGAACCATTCCTGTAACACTAGTTTTAAATTCCGATGCTTCACTTAGGGTTTACTGTATCCCTCAGACCTTCTTATTGACGATGAAACACAGAAACTACATCGGAATTAAATACAAAAGGCACAATGCCGACTCATGTACAAGAAAACTGGCTCTTCTTACTGTCTATGATTTGAACTATTCCTGTGACACTAGTTATTGATTCCTATGCTTCACTTCAGGTTTACTGTATCCCTCTGACCTTCTTATTGACGATCAAACACAGAAATTGCATCGGAATTATATACAAAAGGCACAATGCCGACTTAAGTACAAGAAGACTGCCTCTTCTTACTGTCTATGTTTTGAACCGTTCCTGTGACACTAGTTATAGATTCCGATGCTCACTTCAGGTTTACTGTATCCCTCTGACCTTCTTATTGACGATCAAACACAGAAAATTGATCGGAATTAAATGCAAAAGGCACATTGCCGACTCAAGTACAAGATGACTGGCTCTTCTTACTGTCTATGATTTGAACCATTCCTGTTACACTAGTTATAGATTCCGATGCTTAACTTCAGGTTCACTGTATCCAGCTGACCTTCTTATTGACGATGAAGCACATAAATTGCATCGGAATTAAATACAAAATTCACAATGCCGACTCAAGTACAAGAAGACTGGCTCCTCTTACTGTCTATGTTTTGAAATATTTCTGTGACACTAGTTATAGATTCCGATGCTACACTTCAGGTTTACTGTATCCCCCTGACCTTATTATTGACGTTGAATTACAGAAATTGCATCTTAATTAAATACAAAAGGCACAATGCCGACTTCAGTACAAGAAGACTGACTTTTCCTTCTGTCTATGTTTTGTACAATTCCTGTGACACTAGTTATAGATTCCGATGCTTCACCTCACGTTTACTGTATCCCTCTGACCTTCTTATTGACGATGAAACATAGAAATTGCATCCGAATTAAATACAAAAGGCACAATGCCGACCCAAGTGCAAGAAATCTGGCTCTTCTTACTGACTATGTTTTGTACCATTCATGTGACACTAGTTATAGATTCCGATGCTTCACTTCAGGTTTACTGTATCCCTCTGACCATCTTATTGACGAAGAAACACATAAATTGCATCGTAATTAAATATAATAGGCACAATGGCGACTCAAGTACAAGAAGACTGGCTCTTCTTACTGTCTATGTTTTGAACCATTTCTGTGACACTAGTTATAGATTCCGATGCTTCACTTCAGGTTTACTGTTTCCCTCTGACCTTCTTATTGACGATGAAGCACAGAAATTGCATCGTAATTATATACAAAAGCTCCAAGGCCGACTTAAGTACAAGAAAACTGACTCTTCTTACTGTCTATGTTTTGAAACATTCCTGTGACACTAGTTATAGATTCCGATGCGTCACTTCAGGTTTACTGTATCCCTCTGACCTTCTTATTGACGATGAAAAAAAGAAATTGCATCTTCATTAAATACAAAATGCACATTGCAGACGTAAGTACAAGAAGACTGACGATTCTTACAGTCTATGTTTTGAACCATTCCTGTGACACTAGTAATAGATTCCGATGCTTCACTTCAGGTTTACTGTATCCCTCTGTCCTTTTTATTGACGATCAAACACAGAAAATTCCTCGGAATTAAATACAAAAGGCACAATGCCGACTCAAGTACAAGAAGATCGGCTCTTCTTACTGTCTTTGTTTAGAACCATTCCTGTGACACTAGTTATAGATTCCGATGCTTCACTTCATGTTTACTGTATCCCTCTGATCTCCTTATTGACGATGAAACACACAAATTGCATCGGGATTAAATATAAAAGGCACAATGCCGACTTAAGTACAAAAAGAATGACTCTTCTTACTACCTATGTTTTGAACCATTCCTGTGCCACTAGTTATAGATTCCGATGCTTCACTTCAGGTTTACTGTATCGCTCTGACCTTCTTATTGTCGTTGAAATACAGAAATTGCATCGGAATTAAATACAAAAGGCACAATGCCGACTTAAGTACAAGAAAACTGACTCTCCTTACTATCTATGTCTTGAACCATTCCTGTGACACTAGTTATAGATTCCTAAGCTTCACTTCAGGTTTACTGTATCCTTCTGACCTTCTTATTGACAATGAAACACAGAAATTGCATCGGAATTGTATACAAAAGTCACAACGCCGACTTAAGTACAAGAAGACTGACTCTTCTTACTGTCTATGTTTTTGAACATTTCCTGTGTCACTAGATATTCATTCCGATGCTTCACTTCAGGTTGACTGTATCCCTCTGACCTCCTTATTGCCCATGAAACACAGAAATTGCATCTTAATTAAATACAAAAGGCACAATGCCGACTTAAGTACTAGAAGACTGACTCTTCTTACTGTCTATGTTTTGAACCATTCCTGTGACACTAGTTATAGATTCCGATGCTTCACTTTAGGTTTACTGTATCCCTCTGACCTTCGTATTGACGATCAAACACAGAAAATTGATCGGAATTAAATAGAAAAGGCACAAGGCCGACTCAAGTACAAGAGGATTGCCTCTTCTAACTGTATATGATTTGAACCATTCCTATTACAATAGTTATAGATTCCGATGCTTAACTTCTGGTTCACTGTATCCAGCTGACCTTCTTATTGACGATGAAGCACATATATTGCATCGGAATTAAATACAAAAGGCACAATGCCGACTAAAGTACAAGAAGACTGGCTCCTCTTACAATGTTTTGAACCATTTCTGTGACACCAATTATAGATTCCGATTCTACACTTCAGGTTTACTGTATCCCTCTGACCTTCGTATTGACGAAGAAACACAGATATTGCATCGGAATTAAATACAAAAGGTACAATGCCGACTTAAGTACAAGAAGACTGACCCTTCTTACCGTCTATGTTTTGATCTTATCCTGTGTCACTAGTTATAGATTCCGATGCTCCACTTCAGGTTTACTGTATCCCTCTGACCTTCGTATTGACGATAAGACACAGAAATTGCATCGGAATTAAATACAAAAGGCTAAATGCCGACTTAAGTACAGAAAGACTGACTCTTCTTACTGTCTATGTTTTGAAACATTCCTGTGACACTAGTTATAGATTCCGATGCTTCACTTCAGGATTACTGTATCCCTCTGACCGTCTTATTGACGATGAAACACAGAAATTGCATCTTAATTAAATACAAAAGGCACAATGCCGACTTAAGTACAAGAAGACTGTCTCTTGTTACTGGCTATTTTTTGAACCATTCCTGTGACACTAGTTATAGATTCCGATGCTTCACTTCAGGTTTACTGTATCCTTCTGACCTTATTATTGACGATGATACACCGATATTACATCTTAATTAAATACAAAAGGCACAATGCAAACTTAAGTACAAGAAAACTGACTCTTCTTACTGTTTATGTTTTGAACCATTCCTGTGATACTAGTTATAGATTCCGATGCTTCAGTTCAGGTTTACTGTATCCCTGTGACCTTCTTATTGACGATGAATCACATAAATTGCATCGGAAATAAATACAAAAGGCACAATGCCGACTTAAGTACAAGAAAACTGACTTTTCTTACTGTCTATGTTTTGAACCATTCCTGTAACACTAGTTTTAAATTCCGATGCTTCACTTAGGGTTTACTGTATCCCTCAGACCTTCTTATTGACGATGAAACACAGAAACTACATCGGAATTAAATACAAAAGGCACAATGCCGACTCATGTACAAGAAAACTGGCTCTTCTTACTGTCTATGATTTGAACTATTCCTGTGACACTAGTTATTGATCCCTATGCTTCACTTCAGGTTTACTGTATCCCTCTGACATTCTTATTGACGATCAAACACAGAAATTGCATCGGAATTATATACAAAAGGCACAATGCCGACTTAAGTACAAGAAGACTGCCTCTTCTTACCGTCTATGTTTTGAACCATTCCTGTGACACTAGTTACAGATTCCGATGCTCACTCCATTTTTACTGTATTCCTCTGACCTTCTTATTGACGATCAAACACAGAAAATTGATCGGAATTAAGTACAAAAGGCACATTGCCGACTCAAGTACAAGATGCCTGGCTCTTCTTACTGTCTATGATTTGAACCATTCCTGTTACACTAGTTATAGATTCCGATGCTTAACTTCAGGTTCACTGTATCCAGCTGACCTTCTTATTGACGATGAAGCACATAAATTGCATCGGAATTAAATACAAAATTCACAATGCCGACTCAAGTGCAAGAAGACTGGCTCCTCTTACTGTCTATGTTTTGAAATATTTCTGTGACACTAGTTATAGATTCCGATGCTACACTTCAGGTTTACTGTATCCCCCTGACCTTATTATTGACGTTGAATTACAGAAATTGCATCTTCATTAAATACAAAAGGCACAATGCCGACTTCAGTACAAGAAGACTGACTCTTCCTTCTGTCTATGTTTTGTACCATTCCTGTGACACTAGTTATAGATTCCGATGCTTCACCTCACGTTTACTGTATCCCTCTGACCTTCTTATTGACGATGAAACATAGAAATCGCATCCGAATTAAATACAAAAGGCACAATGCCGACCCAAGTGCAAGAAATCTGGCTCTTCTTACTGACTATGTTTTGTACCAGTCATGTGACACTAGTTATAGATTCCGATGCTTCACTTCAGGTTTACTGTATCCCTCTGACCATCTTATTGACGAAGAAACACATAAATTGCATCGTAATTAAATATAATAGGCACAATGGCGACTCAAGTAGAAGAAGACTGGCTCTTCTTACTGTCTATGTTTTGAACCATTCCTGTGACACTAGTTATAGATTCCGATGCTTCACTTCAGGTTTACTGTATCGCTCTGACCTTCTTATTGTCGTTGAAATACAGAAATTGCATCGGAATTAAATACAAAAGGCACAATGCCGACTTAAGTACAAGAAAACTGACTCTCCTTACTATCTATGTCTTGAACCATTCCTGTGACACTAGTTATAGATTCCTAAGCTTCACTTCAGGTTTACTGTATCCTTCTGACCTTCTTATTGACGATGAAACACAGAAATTGCATCGGAATTGTATACAAAAGACACAACGCCGACTTAAGTACAAGAAGACTGACTCTTCTTACTGTCTATGTTTTTGAACCTTTCCTGTGACACTAGTTATTCATTCCGATGCTTCACTTCAGGTTGACTGTATCCCTCTGACCTTCTTATTGCCCATGAAACACAGAAATTACATCTTAATTAAATACAAAAGGCACAATGCCGACTTAAGTACTAGAAGACTGACTCTTCTTACTGTCTATGTTTTGAACCATTCCTGTGACACTAGTTATAGATTCCGATGCTTCACTTTAGGTTTACTGTATCCCTCTGACCTTCGTATTGACGATCAAACACAGAAAATTGATCGGAATTAAATAGAAAAGGCACAAGGCCGACTCAAGTACAAGAGGATTGGCTCTTCTAACTGTCTATGATTTGAACCATTCCTATTACGATAGTTATAGATTCCGATGCTTAACTTCAGGTTCACTGTATCCAGCTGACCTTCTTATTGACGATGAAGCACATATATTGCATCGGAATTAAATACAAAAGGCACAATGCCGACTCAAGTACAAGAAGACTGGCTCCTCTTACAATGTTTTGAACCATTTCTGTGACACTAATTATAGATTCCGATTCTACACTTCAGGTTTACTGTATCCCTCTGACCTTCTTATTGACGATCAAACACAGAAAATTCCTCGGAATAAAATACAAAAGGCACAATGCCGACTCAAGTACAAGAAGATCGGCCCTTCTTACTGTCTTTGTTTAGAACCATTCCTGTGACACTAGTTATAGATTGCGATGCTTCACTTCAGGTTTACTGTATCCCTCTGATCTTCTTATTGACGATGAAAAACAGAAATTGCATCTTCATTAAATACAAAATGCACATTGCATACGTAAGTACAAGAAGACTGACGATTCTTACAGTCTATGTTTTGAACCATTCCTGTGACACTAGTAATAGATTCCGATGCTTCACTTCAGGTTTACTGTATCCCTCTGTCCTTCTTATTGACGATCAAACACAGAAAATTCCTCGGAATTAAATACAAAAGGAACAATGCCGACTCAAGTACAAGAAGATCGGCCCTTCTTACTGTCTTTGTTTAGAACCATTCCTGTGACACTAGTTATAGATTGCGATGCTTCACTTCAGGTTTACTGTATCCCTCTGATCTCCTTATTGACGATGAAACACACAAATTGCATCGGGATTAAATATAAAAGGCACAATGCCGACTTAAGTACAATAAGACTGACTCTTCTTACTCTCTATGTTTTGAACCATTCCTGTGACACTAGTTATAGATTCCGATGCTTCACTTCAGGTTTACTGTATCGCTCTGACCTTCTTATTGTCGTTGAAATACAGAAATTGCATCGGAATTAAATACAAAAGGCACAATGCCGACTTAAGTACAAGAAAACTGACTCTCCTTACTATCTATGTCTTGAACCATTCCTGTGACACTAGTTATAGATTCCTAAGCTTCACTTCAGGTTTACTGTATCCTTCTGACCTTCTTATTGACGATGAAACACAGAAATTGCATCGGAATTGTATACAAAAGACACAACGCCTACTTAAGTACAAGAAGACTGACTCTTCTTACTGTCTATGTTTTTGAACCTTTCCTGTGACACTAGTTATTCATTCCGATGCTTCACTTCAGGTTGACTGTATCCCTCTGACCTTCTTATTGCCCATGAAACACAGAAATTACATCTTAATTAAATACAAAAGGCACAATGCCGACTTAAGTACTAGAAGACTGACTCTTCTTACTGTCTATGTTTTGAACCATTCCTGTGACACTAGTTATAGATTCCGATGCTTCACTTTAGGTTTACTGTATCCCTCTGACCTTCGTATTGACGATCAAACACAGAAAATTGATCGGAATTAAATAGAAAAGGCACAAGGCCGACTCAAGTACAAGAGGATTGGCTCTTCTAACTGTCTATGATGTGAACCATTCCTATTACGATAGTTATAGATTCCAATGCTTAACTTCAGGTTCACTGTATCCAGCTGACCTTCTTATTGACGATGAAGCACATATATTGCATCGGAATTAAATACAAAAGGCACAATGCCGACTCAAGTACAAGAAGACTGGCTCCTCTTACAATGTTTTGAACCATTTCTGTGACACTAATTATAGATTCCGATTCTACACTTCAGGTTTACTGTATCCCTCTGACCTTCTTATTGACGAAGAAACACAGATATTGCATCGGAATTAAATACAAAAGGCACAATGCCGACTTAAGTACAAGAAGACTGACCCTTCTTACCGTCTATGTTTAGAACTTATCCTGTGTCACTAGTTATAGATTCCGATGCTCCACTTCAGGTTTACTGTATCCCTCTGACCTTCGTATTGACGTAAGACACAGAAATTGCATCGGAATGAAATACAAAAGGCTAAATGCCGACTTAAGTACAAAAAGACTGACTCTTCTTACTGTCTATGTTTTGAAGCATTCCTGTGACACTAGTTATAGATTCCGATGCTTCACTTCAGGATTACTGTATCCCTCTGACTGTCTTATTGACGATGAAACACAGAAATTGCATCTTAATTAAATACTAAAGGCACAATGCCGACTTAAGTACAAGAAGACTGACTCTTGTTACTGGCTATTTTTTGAACCATTCCTGTGACACTAGTTATAGATTCCGATGCTTCACTTCAGGTTTACTGTATCCCTCTGACCTTATTATTGACGATGATACACCGAAATTGCATCTTAATTAAATACAAAAGGCACAATGCAAACTTAAGTACAAGAAAACTGACTCTTCTTACTGTTTATGTTTTGAACCATTCCTGTGATACTAGTTATAGATTCCGATGCTTCAGTTCAGGTTTACTGTATCCCTGTGACCTTCTTATTGACGATGAATCACATAAATTGCATCGGAAATAAATACAAAAGGCACAATGCCGACTTAAGTACAAGAAAACTGACTCTTCTTACTGTCTATGTTTGAACCATTCCTGTGACACTAGTTTTAGATTCCGATGCTTCACTTCAGGTTTACTGTATCCCCCTGACCTTCGTATTGACGATGAAACACAGAAATTGCATCGGAATTAAATACAAAAGGCACAATGCCGAGTGAAGTACAAGAAGACTGACTCTTTCTATTTTCAACGTTTCGAACCATTTCGGTGACACTAGTTATAGATTCCGATGCTTCACTTCAGGTTTAGTGAACCCTCAGACCATCTTATTGACGATGAAACACAGAAATTGCTTCGGAATTAAATACAAAGGGCACAATGCCGACTCAAGTACAAGAGGAGACTGGTTCTTCTTACTGTATATGTTTTGAACCATTCCTGTGACACTAGTTATAGATTGCGATGCTTCACTTCAGGTTTACTGTATCCCTCTGACCTTCTCATTGACGATCAAACACAGAAATTACATCGGAATGAAATACAAAAGGCACAATGCCGACTCAAGTACAAGTAGAATGGCCTTTCTTACTGTCTATGTTTTGAACCATTCATGTGACACTAGGTATAGATTCCAATGATTCACTTCAGGTCTACTGTATCCCTCTGACCTTCTTATTGACGATGAAACACAGAAATTGCATCTTAATTAAATTCAAAAGGCACAATGCCGACTTCAGTACAAGAACACTGACTCTTTTTACTGTTAATGGTTAGAACCATTCCCGTGCCACTAGTTAAGGATTCCGATGCTTCACTTCAGGTTTACTGTATCTCTCTGACCTTCTTATTGACGATGAATCACAGATATTGCATCGGAATTAAATACAAAGGGCACAATGCCGACTCAAGAACAAGAAGACTGGCTCTTCTTACTGTCTATGCTTTGAACCATTCCTGTGATACTAGTTACAGATTCCGATGCTTCACTTCAGGTTTACTGTATCCCTCTGATCTCCTTATTGACGATGAAACACAGAAATTGCATCGGAATTAAATATAAAAGGCACAATGCCGACTTAAGTACAATAAGACTGACTCTTCTTACTCTCTATATTTTGAACCATTCCTGTGACACTAGTTATAGATTCCGATGCTTCACTTCAGGTTTACTGTATCCCTCTGACCTTCGTATAGTCGATGAAACACAGAAATTGCATCTGAATTAAATAGAAAAGGCACAATGCCTACTTAAGTACAAGAAAACTGACTCTTCTTACTGTCTATGTTTTGAACCATTCCTGTGACACTAGTTATGGATTCCGATGATTCACTTCAGGTTTACTGTATCCCTCAGACCTTCTTATTGACGATGAAACACAGAAACTGCATCGGAATTAAATACGAAAGGCACAATGCCGACTCAAGTACAAGAAGACTGGCTCTTCTTACTGTTTATGTTTTGAACTATTCCTGTGACACTAGTTATAGATTCCCATGCTTCATTTCAGGTTTACTGTATCCCTCTGACCTTCTTATTGACGATGAAACACAGAAATTGCATCGGAATTATTTACAAAAGGCACAATGCTGACTTAAGTACAAGAAGACTGACTCTTCTCACTGTCTATGTTTTCAACCTTTCCTGTGAGACTAGATATTGATTCCGATGCTTCACTTCAGATTGACTGTATCCCTCTGACCTTCTTATTGACGATGAAACACAGAAATTGCATCATAATAAAATACAAAAGGCACAATGCCGACTTAAGTACAGGAAGACTGACTCTTCTTACTGTCTATGTTTTGAACCATTCCTGTGACACTAGTTATAGATTCCGATGCTCACTTCAGGTTTACTGTATCCCTGTGCCCTTCTTATTGACGATGAATCACAGAAATTGCATCGGAATTAAATACTAAAGGCACAATGCCGACTTAAGTACAGGAAAACTGACTCTTCTTACTGTCTATGTTTTGAACCATTCCTGTAGCACTAGTTATAGATTCCGATGCCTCACTTCAGGTTTACTGTATCCCCCTGACCTTCTTATTGACGATGAAGCTCAGAAATTGCATCGGAATTAAATACAAAAGGCACAGTGCCGAGTGAAGTATAAGAAGACTGACTCTTTCTATTGCGTACGTTGTGAACCATTCCGGTGACACTATTTATAGATTCCGATGCTTCACTTCAGGTTTACTGTATCCCTCTGACCTTCTCATTGACGATCAAACACAGAAATTACATCGGAATGAAATACAAAAGGCACAATGCCGACTCAAGTACAAGTAGAATGGCCTTTCTTACTGTCTATGTTTCGAACCATTCATGTGACACTAGGTATAGATTCCGATGATTCACTTCAGGTCTACTGTATCCCTCTGACCTTCTTATTGACGATGAAACACAGAAATTGCATCTTAATTAAATTCAAAAGGCACAATGCCGACT
The DNA here is from genome assembly GCF_021461395.2 of Schistocerca americana. NCBI lineage: Eukaryota > Metazoa > Arthropoda > Insecta > Orthoptera > Acrididae > Schistocerca > Schistocerca americana. The sequence goes on from NC_060130.1 coordinate 23,112,514, forward strand.
TCAGTACAAGAACACTGACTCTTTTTACTGTCTATGGTTAGAACCATTCCCGTGCCACTAGTTAAGGATTCCGATGCTTCACTTCAGGTTTACTGTATCTCTCTGACCTTCTTATTGACGATGAACCACAGATATTGCATCGGAATTAAATACAAAGGGCACAATGCCGACTCAAGTACAAGAAGACTGGCTCTTCTTACTGTCTATGCTTTGAACCATTCCTGTGACACTAGTTACAGATTCCGATGCTTCACTTCAGGTTTACTGTATCCCTCTGATCTCCTTATTGACGATGAAACACAGAAGTTGCATCGGAATTAAATATAAAAGGCACAATTCCGACTTAAGTACAAAAAGACTGACTCTTCTTACTCTCTATATTTTGAACCATTCCTGTGACACTAGTTATAGATTCCGATGCTTCACTTCAGGTTTACTGTATCCCTCTGACCTTCGTATAGTCGATGAAACACAGAAATTGCATCTGAATTAAATACAAAAGGCACAATGCCTACTTAAGTACAAGAAAACTGACTCTTCTTACTGTCTATGTTTTGAACCATTCCTGTGACACTAGTTATGGATTCCGATGATTCACTTCAGGTTTACTGTATCCCTCAGACTTTCTTATTGACGATGAAACACAGAAACTGCATCGGAATTAAATACGAAAGGCACAATGCCGACTCAAGTACAAGAAGACTTGCTCTTCTTACTGTTTATGTTTTGAACTATTCCTGTGACACTAGTTATAGATTCCCATGCTTCATTTCAGGTTTACTGTATCCCTCTGACCTTCTTATTGACGATGAAACACAGAAATTGCAACGGAATTATTTACAAAAGGCACAATGCTGACTTAAGTACAAGAAGACTGACTCTTCTTACTGTCTATGTTTTCAACCTTTCCTGTGAGACTAGATATTGATTCCGATGCTTCACTTCAGATTGACTGAATCCCTCTGACCTTCTTATTGACGATGAAACACAGAAATTGCATCATAATAAAATACAAAAGCCACAATGCCAACTTAAGTACAGGAAGACTGACTCTTCTTACTGTCTATGTTTTGAACCATTCCTGTGGCACAAGTTATAGATTCCGATGCCTCACTTCAGGTTTACTGTATCCCCCTGACCTTCTTATTGACGATGAAGCTCAGAAATTGCATCGGAATTAAATACAAAAGGCACAGTGCCGAGTGAAGTATAAGAAGACTGACTCTTTCTATTGCGTACGTTGTGAACCATTCCGGTGACACTATTTATAGATTCCGATGCTTCACTTCAGGTTTACTGTATCCCTCAGACCTTCTTATTGACGATGAAACACAGAAATTGCATCGGAATTAAATACAAAAGGCACAATGCCGACTCAAGTACAAGAAGACTGGCTTTTCTTACTGTCTATGATTTGAACCATTCCTGTGACACTAGTTATAGATTCCGATGCTTCACTTCAGGTTTACTGTATCCCTCTGACCTTCTTATTGACGATGAAACACAGAAATTGCATCGGAATTAAATACAAAAATCACAATGCCGACTTAAGTACAAGAAGACTGACTCTTCTTACTGTCTGTGTTTTGAACCATTCCTGTGACACTAGTTATAGATTCCGATGCTTCACTTCAGGTTTACTGTATCCCTCTGACCTTCTTATTGACGATGAAACACTGAAATTGCATCGGAATTAAATACAACAGGCACAATGCTTACTCAAGTACAAGAAGACAGGCTCTTCTTACTGTCTATGTTTTGAACCATTCCTGTGACACTAGTTATAGATTCCGATGCTTCACTTCAGGTTTACTGTATCCCTCAGACCTTCTTATAGTCGATGAAACACAGAAATTGCATCTGAATTAAATACAAAAGGCACAATGCCTACTTAAGTACAAGAAAACTGACTCTTCTTACTGTCTATGTTTTGAACCATTCCTGTGACACTAGTTATGGATTCCGATGATTCACTTTAGGTTCACTGTATCCCTCAGACTTTCTTATTGACGATGAAACACAGAAACTGCATCGGAATTAAATACGAAAGGCACAATGCCGACTCAAGTACAAGAAGACTTGCTCTTCTTACTGTCTATGTTTTGAACTATTCCTGTGACACTAGTTATAGATTCCTATGCTTCATTTCAGGTTTACTGTATCCCTCTGACCTTCTTATCGACGATGAAACACAGAAATTGCATCGGAATTATTTACAAAAGGCACAATGCTGACTTAAGTACAAGAAGACTGATTCTTCTTACTGTCTATGATTTGAACCTTTCCTGTGAGACTAGTTATTGATTCCGATGCTTCACTTCAGATTGACTGTATCCCTCTGACCTTCTTATTGACGATGAAACACAGAAATTGCATCATAATAAAATACAAAAGGCACAATGCCGACTTAAGTACAGGAAGACTGACTCTTCTTACTGTCTATGCTTTGAACCATTCCTGTGACACTAGTTATAGATTCCGATGCTTCACTTCCGGTTTACTGTATCCCTGTGCCCTTCTTATTGATGATGAATCACAGAAATTGCATCGGAATTAAATACAAAAGGCACAATGCCGACTTAAGTACAAGAAAACTGACTCTTCTTTCTGTCTATGTTTTGAACCATTCCTGTGGCACTAGTTCTAGATTCCGATGCCTCACTTCAGGTTTACTGTTTCCCCCTGACCTTCTTATTGACGATGAAGCTCAGAAATTGCATCGGAATTAAATACAAAAGGCACAGTGCCGAGTGAAGTACAAGAAGACTGACTCTTTCTATTGCGTACGTTGTGAACCATTCCGGTGACACTAGTTATAGATTCCGATACTTCACTTCAGTTTTACTGTATCCTTCTGACCTTCTTATTGACGATCAAACGCAGAACACTGATCGGAATTATATACAAAAGGCACAATGTCGACTCAAGTGCAAGAGGAATGGCCTTTCTTACTGTCTATGTTTTGAACCATTCCTGTGACACTAGTTATAGATTCTGATGCTTCACTATAGGTTTACTGTGTCCAGCTGACCTTCTTATTGACGATGAAGGACAGAAATTGCATCGAAATTAAATACAAAAGGCACAATGCCGACTCAAGTACAAGTAGACTGGCTCTTCTTACTGTCTATGTTTTGAACCATTCCTGTGACACTAGTTATAGATTACGATGCTTCACCTCATGTCTACTGTATCCCTCTAAGCTTCTTATTGACGATGAAACACAGAAATTGCAACGGAATTAAATACAAAAGGCACAATGCCGACTTAAGAACAAGTAGACTGACTCTTCTTACTGTCTATGTTTTGAACCATTCCTGTGAGACTAGTTATAGATTCCGATGCTTATCTTCAATTTTACTGCATCCCTCTGACCGTCTTATTGGTGATGAAACACAGAAATTGCATCGAAATTAAGTACAAAATGCACAATGACGACTCAAGTACAAGTAGACTGGCTCTTCTTACTTTCTATGTTTTGAACCATTCTTGTGACACTAGTTATAGATTCCGATGCTTCACTTCAGTTTTACTGTATCCCTCTGACCTTCTTATTGACCATGAAACGCAGAAATTGCATCGGAATTAAATACAAAAGGCATAATTCCGAATTAAATACAAGAAGACTGACTCTTTCTACTGTCTATGTTTTGAACCATTACTGTGACACTAGTTTTAGATTCCGATGCTTCACTGCAGGTTTACTGGATCCCTCTGACCTCGTTATTGACGATGAAACACAGAAATTGCATCTTAATTGAATACAAATGGCGCAATGCCGACGTAAGTACAAGAAGACTGACTCTTCTTACTGTGTATGTATTGAACCATTCCTGTGACACTAGTTATAGATTCCGATGCTTCACTTCAGGTTTACTGTATCCCTCTGACCTTCTCATTGACGATCAAACACAGAAATTACATCGGAATGAAATACAAAAGGCACAATGCCGACTCAAGTACAAGTAGACTGGCTCTTCTTACTGTCTATGCTTTGAACCAATCCCGTGACACTACGTATAGATTCCGATGATTCACTTCAGGTCTACTGTATCCCTCTGAGCTTCTTGATGACGATGGAACACAGAAAATGCATCGGAATTACATAAAAAAAGGCACAATGCCGACTTAAGTACAAGTAGACTGACTCTTCTTACTGTCTATGTTTTGAACCATTCCTGTGACACTAGTTATAGATCCGATGCTTCACTTCAGTCTTACTGAATCCCTCTGACCGTCTTATTGATGATGAAACACAGAAATTGCATCGGAATTAAATACAAAAGGCAGAATGACGACTCAAGTACAAGAAGTCTGGCACTTCTTACTGTCCATATTTTGAACCTTTCCTGTGAGATCGGATTTGGAATCCGATGCTTCACTTCAGGTTAATGTATCCCTTGGACTTTCTTATTGACGACGAAACACAGAAATTGCATCGGAATTAAATAGAAAAGGCACAATGCCGACTTAAGTACATGAAAACTGGCTCTTCTTCCTGTCTATGTTTTGAACCATTCCTGTGACACTAGTTATAGATTCCGATGCTTCACTTCAGGTTTACTGTATCCCACTGACCTTATTATTGACGATGAAACACAGAAATTGCATCTTAATTAATTACAAAATGCACAATGCCGACCTAAGTACAAGAAAACTGACTCTTCTTACTGTTTATGTTTTGAAACATTCCTGTGACACTAGTTATAGATTCCGATGCTTCACTTCAGGTTTACTGTATTCCTCTGACCTTCTTATTGACGATGAAACACAGAAATTGCATCGGAATTATATAGAAAAGGCTCAATGCCGACTTAAGTACAAGAAGACCGACTCTTCTTACTGTCTATGTTTGAACCATTCCTGTGACACTAGTTATAGATTCCGATACTTCACTTCAGTTTTACTGTATCCCTCTGACCTTCTTATTGACGATCAAACGCAGAACACTGATCGGAATTATATACAAAAGGCACAATGCCGACTCAAGTACAAGAAGATTGGCTCTTCTTACTGTCTATGTGTTGAACCATTCCTGTGACACTAGTTATAGATTCTGATGCTTCACTATAGGTTTACTGTATCCAGCTGACCTTCTTATTGACGATGAAGCACAGAAATTGCATCGTAATTAAATACAAAAGGCACAATGCCGACTAAAGTACAAGTAGACTGGCTCTTCTGACTGTCTATGTTTTGAACCATTCCTGTGACACTAGTTATAGATTACGATGCTTCACTTCATGTCTACTGTATCCCTCTAAGCTTCTTATTGACGATGAAACACAGAAATTGCATCGGAATTAAATACAAAAGGCACAATGACGACTCAAGTACAAGTAGACTGGCTCTTCTTACTGTCTATGTTTTGAACCATTCCCGTGACACTAGTAATAGATTCCGATGCTTCACTTCAGTTTTGCTGTATCCCTCTGACCTTCTTATTGACGAAGAAACACAGAAATTGCATCGCAATTAAATACAAAAGGCTCAATTCCGACTTAAGTACAAGAAGACTGACTCTTCCTACTGTCTATGTTTTGAACCATTACTGTGACACTAGTTTTAGATTCCGATGCTTCACTGCGGGTTTACTGTATCCCTCTGACCTCCTTATTGACGATGTAACACAGAAATTGCATCTTAATTGAATACAAATGGCACAATGCAGACGTTAGTACAAGAAGTCTGACTCTTCTTACTGTGTATGTATTGAACCATTCCTGTGACACTAGTTATAGATTCCGATGCTTCACTTCAGGTTTACTGTATCCTTCTGACATTCTCATTGCCGATCAAACACAGAAATTACATCGGAATGAAATACAAAAGGCACATTGCCGACTCAGGTACAAGTAGACTGGCTCTTCTTACTGTCTATGATTTGAACCATTCCCGTGACACTAGGTATGGATTCCGATGATTCACTTCAGGTCTACTGTATCCCTCTGAGCTTCTTATTAACGATGGAACACAGAAAATGTATCGGATTTAAATACAAAAGGCACAATGCCGACTTGAGTACAAGTAGACTGACTCTTCTTACTGTCTATGTTTTGAACCATTACTGTGACACTAGTTTTAGATTCCGATGCTTCACTGCAGGTTACTGGATCCCTCTGACCTCGTTATTGACGATGAAACACAGAAATTGCATCTTAATAGAATACAAATGGCGCAATGCCGACGTAAGTACAAGAAGACTGACTCTTCTTACTGTGTATGTATTGAACCATTCCTGTGACACTAGTTATAGATTCCGATGCTTCACTTCAGGTTTACTGTATCCCTATGACCTTCTCATTGACGATCAAACACAGAAATTACATCGGAATGAAATACAAAAAGCACAATGCCGACTCAAGTACAAGTAGACTGGCTCTTCTTACTGTCTATGTTTTGAACCAATCCCATGACACTACGTATAGATTCCGATGATTCACTTCAGGTCTACTGTATCCCTCTGAGCTTCTTGATGACGATGGAACACAGAAAATGCATCGGAATTACATAAAAAAAGGCACAATGCCGACTTAAGTACAAGTACACTGACTCTTCTTACTGTCTATGTTTTGAACCATTCCTGTGACACTAGTTATAGATCCGATGCTTCACTTCAGTCTTACTGAATCCCTCTGACCGTCTTATTGATGATGAAACACAGAAATTGCATCGGAATTAAATACAAAAGGCAGAATGACGACTCAAGTACAAGAAGTCTGGCACATCTTACTGTCCATATTTTGAACCTTTCCTGTGAGATCGGTTTTGGAATCCGATGCTTCACTTCAGGTTAATGTATCCGCTGGACTTTCTTATTGACGACGAAACACAGAAATTGCATCGGAATTAAATAGAAAAGGCACAATGCCGACTTAAGTACATGAAAACTGGCTCTTCTTCCTGTCTATGTTTTGAACCATTCCTGTGACACTAGTTATAGATTCCGATGCTTCACTTCAGGTTTACTGTATCCCACTGACCTTATTATTGACGATGAAACACAGAAATTGCAACTTAATTAATTACAAAAGGCACAATGCCGACCTAAGTACAAGAAAACTGACTCTTCTTACTGTTTATGTTTTGAAACATTCCTGTGACACTAGTTATAGATTCCGATGCTTCACTTCAGGTTTACTGTATCCCTCTGACCTTCTTATTGACGATGAAACACAGAAATTGCATCGGAATTATATAGAAAAGGCTCAATGCCGACTTAAGTACAAGAAGACCGACTCTTCTTACTGTCTATGTTTGAACCATTCCTATGACACTAGTTATAGATTCCGATACTTCACTTCAGTTTTACTGTATCCCTCTGACCTTCTTATTGACGATCAAACGCAGAACACTGATCGGAATTATATACAAAAGGCACAATGCCGACTCAAGTACAAGAAGATTGGCTCTTCTTACTGTCTATGTGTTGAACCATTCCTGTGACACTAGTTATAGATTCTGATGCTTCACTATAGGTTTACTGTATCCAGCTGACCTTCTTATTGACGATGAAGCACAGAAATTGCATCGTAATTAAATACAAAAGCCACAATGCCGACTAAAGTACAAGTAGACTGGCTCTTCTGACTGTCTATGTTTTGAACCATTCCTGTGACACTAGTTATAGATTACGATGCTTCACTTCATGTCTACTGTATCCCTCTAAGCTTCTTATTGACGATGAAACACAGAAATTGCATCGGAATTAAATACAAAAGGCACAATGACGACTCAAGTACAAGTAGACTGGCTCTTCTTACTGTCTATGTTTTGAACCATTCCCGTGACACTAGTAATAGATTCCGATGCTTCACTTCAGTTTTGCTGTATCCCTCTGACCTTCTTATTGACGAAGAAACACAGAAATTGCATCGGAATTAAATACAAAAGGCTCAATTCCGACTTAAGTACAAGAAGACTGACTCTTCCTACTGTCTATGTTTTGAACCATTACTGTGACACTAGTTTTAGATTCCGATGCTTCACTGCGGGTTTACTGTATCCCTCTGACCTTCTTATTGACGATGTAACACAGAAATTGCATCTTAATTGAATACAAATGGCACAATGCCGACGTTAGTACAAGAAGTCTGACTCTTCTTACTGTGTATCTATTGAACCATTCCTGTGACACTAGTTATAGATTCCGACGCTTCACTTCAGGTTTACTGTATCCTTCTGACATTCTCATTGACGATCAAACACAGAAATTACATCGGAATGAAATACAAAAGGCACATTGCCGACTCAAGTACAAGTAGACTGGCTCTTCTTACTGTCTATGATTTGAACCATTCCCGTGACACTAGGTATAGATTCCGATGCTTCATTTCAGTCTTACTGAATCCCTCTGACCGTCTTATTGATGATGAAACTCCGAAATTGCATCGGAATTAAATACAAAAGGCAAAATGACGACTCAAGTACAAGAAGTCTGGCTCTTCTTACTGTCTATATTTTGAGCCTTTCCTGTGGGATCGGTTTTGGAATCCGTTGCTTCACTTCATTTTTACTGTATCCCTTGGACTTTCTTATTGACGACGAAACACAGAAATTGCATCGGAATTAAATAGAAACGGCACAATGCCGACTTAAGTACATGAAAACTGGCTCTTCTTCCTGTCTATGCTTTGAACGATTCCTGTGTCACTAGTTATAGATTCCGATGCTTCACTTCAGATTTACTGTATCCATCTGACCTTCTTATAGACGATGGAACACAGAAAACGCATCGGAATTAAATACAAAAGGCACAATGCCGACTTAAGTACAAGAAGACTGACTCTTCTTACTGTCTACGTTTTGAACCACTCCTGTGACACTAGCTATAGATTCCGATGCTACACTTCAGGTTTACTGTATCCCTTTGACCTTCTTATTGACGATGAAACACAGAAATTGCATCGGAATTAAATACAAAAGGCGCAATGCCGACTTAGGTACAAGAATACTGACTCTTCTTACTGTCTATGTATTTAACCATCGCCGAGACACTAGTTATAGATTCCGATGCTTCACTCCAGGTTTACTGTATCCATTGGACCTTCTTAATGACGATGAAACACAGAAATTGCATCGGAATTAAATACAAAAGGCACAATGCCGACTTAAGTACAAGAATACTGACTCTTCTTACCGTCTATGTTTTGAACCATCCCTGTGACACTAGTTATAGATTCCGATGCTTCTCTTCAGATTTACTGTATCCCCCTGACCGTCGTATTGACGATGAACACAGAAATTGCATCGGAACTAAATACAAAAGGGACAATGCCGACTCAAGTACAAGAAGACTGGCTCTTCTTCCTGTCAATGCTTTGAACCATTCCTGTGACACTAGTTATAGATTCAGATGCTTCACTTCAGGTTTACTGTATCCATCTGACCTCCTTATTGACGATGAAACACAGAAATTGCATCTTAATTGAACACAAAAGCCACAATGCCGACTTAGGTACAAGAAGACTGACTCTTCTTACTGACTATGTTTTGAACCATTCCTGTGACACTAGTTATAGATTCCGATGCTTCACTTCAGGTTTACTGTATCCCGCTGACCCTCGTATTGACGATGAAACACAGAAATTGCATCGGAATTAAATACAAAAGTGATATTCCGACTTAAGTACAAGATGACTGACTCTTCCTACTGTCTATGTTTTGAACCATTGCTGTGACACTAGTTATAGATTCCGATGCTTCACTCCAGGTTTACTGTATCCCTTGGACCTTCTTATTGACGATGGAACACAGAAAATGCATCGGATTTAAATACAAAAGGCACAATGCCGACTTAAGTACAAGTAGACTGACTCTTCTTACTGTCTATGTTTTGAACCATTCCTGTGACACTAGTTATAGATTCCGATGCTTCATTTCAGTCTTACTGAATCCCTCTGACCGTCTTATTGATGATGAAACTCCGAAATTGCATCGGAATTAAATACAAAAGGCAAATTGACGACTCAAGTACAAGAAGTCTGGCTCTTCTTACTGTCTATATTTTGAGCCTTTCCTGTGGGATCGGTTTTGGAATCCGTTGCTTCACTTCATTTTTACTGTATCCCTTGCACCTTCTCATTGACGATGAAACACAGAAATTGCATCGGAATAAAATAGAAAAAGCACAATGCCGACTTAAGTACAAGAAGACTGACTCTTCCTACTGTCTATGAATTGAACCATTCCAGTGACATTAGTTTTAGATTCCGATGCTTCACTTCAGGTTTACTGTAACCCTCAGACCTTCTCATTGACGTTGAAACACAGAAATTGCATCGGAATTAAATACAAAAGGCGCAATGCCGACTTGAGTACAAGAAGACTGACTCCTCTTACTGACTATGTTTGGAACCATTCCTGTGACACTAGTTGTAGATTCCGATGCTTCACTTCAGGTTTACTGTAACCCTTCGACCTTCTTATTGACAAGGAAACACAGAAATTGCATCGGAATTAAATACAAAAGGCACAATGCCGACTGAAGTACAAGAAGACTGACTCTTCTTACTGTCTATGTTTGAACCATTCCTATGGCACTAGTTATAGATTCCGATGTTTCCCTACAGGTTTACTGTATCCCTCAGACCTTCTTATTGACGATGAAACACAGAAATTGCATCGGAATAAAATACAAAAGGCACAATGCCGACTTAAGTACAAGGAGACTGACTCTTCCTACTGCCTATGTTTTGAACCATTCTTCTGACACTACTTATAGATTCCGATGCTTCACTCCAGGTTTACTGTATCCCTTGGACCTTCTTATTGACGATGAAACTCAGGTATTGCATCGGAATTGAAAAGAAAAGACACAATGCCGACATAAGTACAAGAAGACTGACTCTTCCAACTCTCTATGTTTTGAACCATTCCTGTGACACTAGTTATAGATTCCGATGCTTCAGTTCAGGTTTAATGTATCCCTTGAATCTTCTTGTTGACGATGAAACACAGAAATTGCATAGGAATTAAATACAAAAGGCACAATGCCGACTTAAGTACAAGAAGACTGATTCTTCTTACCGAATATGTTTGATTCATTCCTGTGACACTAGTTATAGATTCCGATGCTTCAGTCCAGGTTTACTGTATCCCTTGGACCTTCGTATTGACGATGAAACACAGAAATTGCATCGGAATTTAATACAAAAGGCACAATGCCGACTTAAGTACAAGAAGACTGCCTCTTCTTACTGACTACGTTTTGAACCATTCCTCTGACACTAGTTATAGATTCCGATGGTTCACTCCAGATTTACCGTATCCCTAAGTCATCCTTTTTGACGATGAAACACAGAAATTGCATCGGAATTAAATACAAAAGGCACAATGCCGACTTAAGTACAACAAGACTGACTCTTCCTACTGTCTACGTTTGAACCATTCCTGTGACACTAGTTATAGATTCCGATGCTTCACTCCAGGTTTACTGTATCCCTTGGACCTTCTTATTGACGATGAAACACAGAAATTGCATCGGAATTAAATAGAAAAGGCACAATGCCGACTTAAGTACAAGAAGACTGACTCTTCCTACTGTCTATGTTTTGAACCAATCCTGTGACACTAGTTATAGATTCCTAAGTTTCACTTCAGGTTTACTGTATCCCTCTGACCCTCTTATTGACGATGAAACACAGAAATTGCATCGGAATTAAATACAAAAGGCACATTCCGACTTAAGTACAAGATGACTGACTCTTTTTACTGTCTATGTTTTGAACAATTCCTGTGACACTAGTTATAGATTCCGATGCTGCACTCCAGGTTTACTGAGTCCCTTGGCCCTTCTTATTGACCGTGAAACACAGAAATTGCATCGGAATGAAATACAAAAGGCAAAATGCCGACTTAAGTACAAGAAGACTGACTCTTCTTACTGACTATGTTTTGAACCATTCCTGTGACACTAGTTATAGATTCCGATGCTTCACTCCAGGTTTACCGTATCCCTTAGTCATCCTTATTGACGATGAAACACAGAAATTGCATCGGAATTAAATACAAAAGGCACAATGCCGACTTAAGTACAACAAGACTGACTCTTCCTACGGTCTACGTTTGAACCATTCCTGTGACACTAGTTATAGATTCCGATGCTTCACTCCAGGTTTACTGTATCCCTTGGACCTTCGTATTGACGATGAAACACAGAAATTGCATCGGAATTAAATAGAAAAGGCACAGTGCCGACTTAAGTAGAAGAAGACTGACTCTTCCTACTGTCTATGTTTTGAACCAATCCTGTGACACTAGTTATAGATTCCGAAGCTTCACTTCAGGTTTACTGTATCCCTCTGACCCTCTTATTGACGATGAAACACAGAAATTGCATCGGAATTAAATAGAAAAGGCTCAGTGCCGACTTAAGTACAAGAAAACAGACGCTTCCTACTGTCTATGTTTTGAACAATTCCTGTGACACTAGTTATAGATGCCCATGCTTCACTTCAGGTTTACTGTATCCCTCTGACCCTCTTATTGACGATGAAACACAGAAATTGCATCGGAATGAAATACAAAAGGCACATTCCGACTTAAGTACAAGATGACTGACTCTTCTGACTGTCTATGCTTTGAACCATTCCTGTGAAACTAGTTATAGATTCCGATGCTTCACTCCAGGTTTACTGTGTCCCTTGGACCTTCTTATTGACGATGGAACACAGAAATTGCATCGGAATTAAATACAAAAGGCACAATGCCGACTTAAGTACAAGAAGACTGACTCTTCTTACTGACTATGTTTTAAACCATTCTTCTGACACTAGTTATAGATTCCGATGCTTCACTCCCGGTTTACAGTATCCCTTGGACCTTCTTATTGACGATGAAACACAGAAATTGCATCGGAATTAAATACAAAAGGCACAATGCCGACTTAAGTACAACAAAACTGACCCTTCCTACTGACTACGTTTGAACCATTCCTGTGACACTAGTTATAGATTCCGATGCTTCACTCCAGGTTTACTGTGTCCCTTGGACCTTCTTATTGACGATGAAACACAGAAATTGCATCGGAATTAAATAGAAAAGGCACAATGCCGACTTAAGTACAAGAAGACTGACTCCTCTTACTGTCTATGTTTTGAACAATTCCTGTGACACTAGTTATAGATTCCGATGCTGCACTCCAGGTTTACTGTGTCCCTTGGCCCTTCTTATTGACGATGAAACACAGAAATTGCATCGGAATTAAATAGAAGAGGCACAATGCCGACTTTAGTACAAGAAGACTGACTCTTCCTACTGTCTACGTTTTGAACCAATCCTGTGACACTAGTTACAGATTCCGAAGTTTCACTTCAGGTTTACTGTATCCCTCTGGCCCTCTTATTGACGATGAAACACAGAAATTGCATCGGAATTAAATACAAAAGGCACATTCCGACTTAAGTACAAGATGACTGACTCCTCTTACTGTCTATGTTTTTAACAATTCCTATGACACTAGTTATAGATTCCGATGCTGCACTCCAGGTTTACTGTGTCCCTTGGCCCTTCTTATTGACGATGAAACACAGAAATTGCATCGGAATGAAATACAAAAGGCAAAATGCCGACTTAAGTACAAGAAGACTGACTCTTCTTACTGGCTATGTTTTCAACCATTCCTGGGACACTAGTTATAGATTCCGATGCTTCACTTCAGGTTTACTGTATCCCTTGGACCTTCTTATTGACGATGAAACACAGAAATTGCATCGTAATTAAATACAAAAGGCACAATGCCGACTTAAGTGCAAGAAGACTGACTCTTCTTACTGACTATGTTTTGAACCATTCCTGTGACACTAGTTATAGATTCCGATGCTTCACTCCAGGTTTACCGTATCCCTTAGTCATCCTTATTGACGATGAAACACAGAAATTGCATCGGAATTAAATACAAAAGGCACAATGCCGACTTAAGTACAACAAGACTGACTCTTCCTACTGTCTACGTTTGAACCATTCCTGTGTCACTAGTTATAGGTTCCGATGCTTCACTCCAGGTTTACTGTATGCCTTGGACCTTCTTATTGACGATGAAACACAGAAATTGCATCGGAATTAAATAGAAAAGGCACAGTGCCGACTTATGTACAAGAAGACTGACTCTTCCTACTGTCTATGTTTTGAACCATTCCTGTGACACTAGTTATAGATTCCGATGCTTCATTTCAGTCTTACTGAATCCCTCTGACCGTCTTATTGATGATGAAACTCCGAAATTGCATCGGAATTAAATACAAAAGGCAAAATGACGACTCAAGTACAAGAAGTCTGGCTCTTCTTACTGTCTATATTTTGAGCCTTTCCTATGGGATCGGTTTTGGAATCCGTTGCTTCACTTCATTTTTACTGTATCCCTTGGACTTTCTTATTGACGACGAAACACAGAAATTGCATCGGAATTAAATAGAAAAGGCACAATGCCGACTTAAGTACATGAAAACTGGCTCTTCTTCCTGTCTATGCTTTGAACCATTCCTGTGTCACTAGTTATTGATTCCGATGCTTCACTTCAGATTTACTGTATCCAGCTGACCTTCTTATTGACGATGGAACACAGAAAACGCATCGGAATTAAATACAAAAGGCACAATGCCGACTTAAGTACAAGAAGACTGACTCTTCTTACTGTCTACGTTTTGAACCACTCCTGTGACACTAGCTATAGATTCCGATGCTACACTTCAGGTTTACTGTATCCCTTTGACCTTCTTATTGACGATGAAACACAGAAATTGCATCGGAATTAAATACAAAAGGCGCAATGCCGACTTAGGTACAAGAATACTGACTCTTCTTACTGTCTATGTATTTAACCATCGTTGAGACACTAGTTATAGATTCCGATGCTTCACTCCAGGTTTACTGTATCCATTGGACCTTCTTAATGACGATGAAACACAGAAATTGCATCGGCATTAAATACAAAAGGCACAATGCCAACTTAAGTACAAGAATACTGACTCTTCTTACCGTCTATGTTTTGAACCATCCCTGTGACACTAGTTATAGATTCCGATGCTTCTCTTCAGATTTACTGTATCCCCCTGACCGTCGTATTGACGATGAACACAGAAATTGCATCGGAACTAAATACAAAAGAGACAATGCCGACTCAAGTACAAGAAGACTGGCTCTTCTTCCTGTCAATGCTTTGAACCATTCCTGTGACACTAGTTATAGATTCAGATGCTTCACTTCAGGTTTACTGTATCCATCTGACCTCCTTATTGACGATGAAACACAGAAATTGCATCTTAATTGAACACAAAAGCCACAATGCCGACTTAGGTACAAGAAGACTGACTCTTCTTACTGACTATGTTTTGAACCATTCCTGTGACACTAGTTATAGATTCCGATGCTTCACTTCAGGTTTACTGTGTCCCGCTGACCCTCGTATTGACGATGAAACACAGAAATTGCATCGGAATTAAATACAAAAGTGATATTCCGACTTAAGTACAAGATGACTGACTCTTCTTACTGTCTATGTTTTGAACCATTCCTGTGACACTAGTTATAGATTCCGATGCTTCACTCCAGGTTTACTGTATCCCTTGGACCTTCTTATTGACGATGGAACACAGAAAATGCATAGGATTTAAATACAAAAGGCACAATGCCGACTTAAGTACAAGTAGACTGACTCTTCTTACTGTCTATGTTTTGAACCATTCCTGTGACACTAGTTATAGATTCCGATGTTTCATTTCAGTCTTACTAAATCCCTCTGACCGTCTTATTGATGATGAAACTCCGAAATTGCATCGGAATTAAATACAAAAGGCAAAATGACGACTCAAGTACAAGAAGTCTGGCTCTTCTTACTGTCTATATTTTGAGCCTTTCCTGTGGGATCGGTTTTGGAATCCGTTGCTTCACTTCATTTTTACTGTATCCCTTGGACTTTCTTATTGACGACGAAACACAGAAATTGCAGCGGAATTAAATAGAAAAGGCACAATGCCGACTTAAGTACATGAAAACTGGCTCTTCTTCCTGTCTGTGCTTTGAACCATTCCTGTGTCACTAGTTATAGATTCCGATGCTTCACTTCAGATTTACTGTATCCAGCTGACCTTCTTATTGACGATGGAACACAGAAAACGCATCGGAATTAAATACAAAAGGCACAATGCCGACTTAAGTACAAGAAGACTGACTCTTCTTACTGTCTACGTTTTGAACCACTCCTGTGACACTAGCTATAGATTCCGATGCTACACTTCAGGTTTACTGTATCCCTTTGACCTTCTTATTGACGATGAAACACAGAAATTGCATCGAAATTAAATACAAAAGGCGCAATGCCGACTTAGGTACAAGAATACTGACTCTTCTTACTGTCTATGTATTTAACCATCGCCGAGACACTAGTTATAGATTCCGATGCTTCACTCCAGGTTTACTGTATCCGTTGGACCTTCTTAATGACGATGAAACACAGAAATTGCATCGGAATTAAATACAAAAGGCACAATGCCGACTTAAGTACAAGAATACTGACTCTTCTTACCGTCTATGTTTTGAACCATCCCTGTGACACTAGTTATAGATTCCGATGCTTCTCTTCAGATTTACTGTATCCCCCTGACCGTCGTATTGACGATGAACACAGAAATTGCATCGGAACTAAATACAAAACGGACAATGCCGACTCAAGTACAAGAAGACTGGCTCTTCTTCCTGTCAATGCTTTGAACCATTCCTGTGACACTAGTTATAGATTCAGATGCTTCACTTCAGGTTTACTGTATCCATCTGACCTCCTTATTGACGATGAAACACAGAAATTGCATCTTAATTGAACACAAAAGCCACAATGCCGACTTAGGTACAAGAAGACTGACTCTTATTACTGACTATGTTTGGAACCATTCCTGTGACACTAGTTAGAGATTCCGATGCTTCACTTCAGGTTTACTGTATCCCGCTGACCCTCGTATTGACGATGAAACACAGAAATTGCATCGGAATTAAATACAAAAGTGATATTCCGACTTAAGTACAAGATGACTGACTCTTCTTACTGTCTATGTTTTGAACCATTCCTGTGACACTAGTTATAGATTCCGATGCTTCACTCCAGGTTTACTGTATCCCTTGGACCTTCTTATTGACGATGGAACACAGAAAATGCATCGGATTTAAATACAAAAGGCACAATGCCGACTTAAGTACAAGTAGACTGACTCTTCTTACTGTCTATGTTTTGAACCATTCCTGTGACACTAGTTATAGATTCCGATGCTTCATTTCAGTCTTACTGAATCCCTCTGACCGTCTTATTGATGATGAAACTCCGAAATTGCATCGGAATTAAATACAAAAGGCAAAATGACGACTCAAGTACAAGAAGTCTGGCTCTTCTTACTGTCTATATTTTGAGCCTTTCCTGTGGGATCGGTTTTGGAATCCGTTGCTTCACTTCATTTTTACTGTATCCCTTGCACCTTCTTATTGACGATGAAACACAGAAATTGCATCGGACTAAAATAGAAAAAGCACAATGCCGACTTAAGTACAAGAAGACTGACTCTTCCTACTGTCTATGAATTGAACCATTCCAGTGACATTAGTTTTAGATTCCGATGCTTCACTTCAGGTTTACTGTAACCCTCAGACCTTCTCATTGACGTTGAAACACAGAAATTGCATCGGAATTAAATACAAAAGGCGCAATGCCGACTTGAGTACAAGAAGACTGACTCCTCTTACTGACTATGTTTGGAACCATTCCTGTGACACTAGTTGTAGATTCCGATGCTTCACTTCAGGTTTACTGTAACCCTTCGACCTTCTTATTGACAAGGAAACACAGAAATTGCATCGGAATTAAATACAAAAGGCACAATGCCGACTTAAGTACAAGAAGACTGACTCTTCTTACTGTCTATGTTTGAACCATTCCTATGGCACTAGTTATAGATTCCGATGTTTCCCTACAGGTTTACTGTATCCCTCAGACCTTCTTATTGACGATGAAACACAGAAATTGCATCGGAATAAAATACAAAAGGCACAATGCCGACTTAAGTACAAGGAGACTGACTCTTCCTACTGCCTATGTTTTGAACCATTCTTCTGACACTACTTATAGATTCCGATGCTTCACTCCAGGTTTACTGTATCCCTTGGACCTTCTTATTGACGATGAAACACAGGTATTGCATCGGAATTGAAAAGAAAAGGCACAATGCCGACATAAGTACAAGAAGACTGACTCTTCCAACTCTCTATGTTTTGAACCATTCCTGTGACACTAGTTATAGATTCCGATGCTTCAGTTCAGGTTTACTGTATCCCTTGGACCTTCTTATTGACGATGAAACACAGAAATTGCATCGGAATTTAATACAAAAGGCACAATGCCGACTTAAGCACAAGATGACTGACTCTTCTTACTGTCTATGTTTTGAACAATTCCTGTGACACTAGTTATAGATTCCGATGCTGCACTCCAGGTTTACTGAGTCCCTTGGCCCTTCTTATTGACCGTGAAACACAGAAATTGCATCGGAATGAAATACAAAAGGCAAAATGCCGACTTAAGTACAAGAAGACTGACTCTTCTTACTGACTATGTTTTGAACCATTCCTGTGACACTAGTTATAGATTCCGATGCTTCACTCCAGGTTTACCGTATCCCTTAGTCATCCTTATTGACGATGAAACACAGAAATTGCATCGGAATTAAATACAAAAGGCACAATGCCGAATTAAGTACAACAAGACTGACTCTTCCTACGGTCTACGTTTGAACCATTCCTGTGACACTAGTTATAGATTCCGATGCTTCACTCCAGGTTTACTGTATCCCTTGGACCTTCGTATTGACGATGAAACACAGAAATTGCATCGGAATTAAATAGAAAAGGCACAGTGCCGACTTAAGTAGAAGAAGACTGACTCTTCCTACTGTCTATGTTTTGAACCAATCCTGTGACACTAGTTATAGATTCCGAAGCTTCACTTCAGGTTTACTGTATCCCTCTGACCCTCTTATTGACGATGAAACACAGAAATTGCATCGGAATTAAATACAAAAGGCTCAGTGCCGACTTAAGTACAAGAAGACAGACACTTCCTACTGTCTATGTTTTGAACCATTCCTGTGACACTAGTTATAGATTCCCATGCTTCACTTCAGGTTTACTGTATGCCTCTGACCCTCTTATTGACGATGAAACACAGAAATTGCATCGGAATGAAATACAAAAGGCACATTCCGACTTAAGTACAAGATGACTGACTCTTCTTACTGTCTATGTTTTGAACCATTCCTGTGAAACTAGTTATAGATTCCGATGCTTCACTCCAGGTTTACTGTGTCCCTTGGACCTTCTTATTGACGATGGAACACAGAAATTGCATCGGAATTAAATACAAAAGGCACAATGCCGACTTAAGTACAAGAAGACTGACTCTTCTTACTGACTATGTTTTAAACCATTCTTCTGACACTAGTTATAGATTCCGACGCTTCACTCCCGGTTTACAGTATCCCTTGGACGTTCTTATTGACGATGAAACACAGAAATTGCATCGGAATTAAATACAAAAGGCACAATGCCGACTTAAGTACAACAAAACTGACCCTTCCTACTGTCTACGTTTGAACCATTCCTGTGACACTAGTTATAGATTCCGATGCTTCACTCCAGGTTTACTGTGTCCCTTGGACCTTCTTATTGACGATGAAACACAGAAATTGCATCGGAATTAAATAGAAAAGGCACAATGCCGACTTAAGTACAAGAAGACTGACTCCTCTTACTGTCTATGTTTTGAACAATTCCTGTGACACTAGTTATAGATTCCGATGCTGCACTCCAGGTTTACTGTGTCCCTTGGCCCTTCTTATTGACGATGAAACACAGAAATTGCATCGGAATTAAATAGAAAAGGCACAATGCCGACTTTAGTACAAGAAGACTGACTCTTCCTACTGTCTATGTTTTGAACCAATCCTGTGACACTAGTTATAGATTCCGAAGTTTCACTTCTGGTTTACTGTATCCCTCTGGCCCTCTTATTGACGATGAAACACAGAAATTGCATCGGAATTAAATACAAAAGGCACATTCCGACTTAAGTACAAGATGACTGACTCTTCTTACTGTCTATGATTTGAACCATGCCTGTGAAACTCATTATGGACTCCGATGCTTCACTCCAGGTTTACTGTGTCCCTTGGACCTTCTTATTGACGATGAAACACAGAAATTGCATCGGAGTTAAACACAAAAGGCACATTGCCGACTTAAGTACAAGAAGACTGATTCTTCTTACTGTCTATGTTTGGAACCATTCCTGTGACACTAGTTATAAATTCCGATGCTTCACTCCAGGTTTACTGTATCCCTTGGACCTTCTTATTGACGATGAAACACAGAAATTGCATCGGAATTAAATACAAAAGGCACAATGCCGACTTAAGTTCAAGAAGACTGACTCTTCTTACTGACTATGTTTTAAACCATTCCTGTGACATTAGTTATAGATTCCGATGCTTCACTTCAGGTTTACTGTATCCCTCCGACCCTCTTATTGAAGATGAAACACAGAAATTGCATCGGAATTACATACAAAAGTCACATTCCGACTTAAGTACAAGATGACTGACTCTTCTTACTGTCTATGTTTTGAACAATTCCTGTGACACTAGTTATAGATTCCGATGCTGCACTCCAGGTTTACTGTGTCCCTTGGCCCTTCTTATTGACGATGAAACACAGAAATTGCATCGGAATGAAATAGAACAGGCACAATGCCGACTTAACTACAAGAAGACTGACTCTTCTTACTGACTATGTTTTCAACCATTCCTGGGACACTAGTTATAGATTCCGATGCTTCACTTCAGGTTTACTGTATCCCTCAGACCTTCTTATTGACGATGATTCACAGAAATTGCATCGGAATTAAATACAAAAGGCACAATGCCGACTTCAGAACAA
This sequence comes from Schistocerca americana, assembly GCF_021461395.2. Lineage (NCBI taxonomy): Eukaryota > Metazoa > Arthropoda > Insecta > Orthoptera > Acrididae > Schistocerca > Schistocerca americana. Next base: position 23,133,481 of record NC_060130.1, read on the forward strand.
GGATACTGACTCCTCTTACTGTCTATGTTTTTAACCATCGCTGAGACACTAGTTATAGATTCCGATGCTTCACTCCAGGTTTACTGTATCCCTTGGACGATCTTAGTGACGATGAAACACAGAAATTGCATCTGAATTGAATACAAAAGGGACAATGCCGACTTAAGTACAGGAATTCTGACTCTTCTTACTGACTATGATTTGAACCATTCCTGTGACACTAGTTATAGATTCCGATGCTTCACTTCAGGTTTACTGTATCCCTTGGACCTTCTTAATGACGATGAAACACAGAAATGGTATCGGACTTAAATACAGAAGGCACAATGCCGACTTAAGTACAAGAAGACAGACGCTTCCTACTGTCTATGTTTTGAACCATTCCTGTGACACTAGTTATAGTTTCCGATTCTTCACTTCAGGTTTACTGTATCCCTCTGACCCTCTTATTGACGATGATACACAGAAATTGCATCGAAATTATATACAAAAGGCACATTCCGACTTAAGTACAAGATGACTGACTCTTCTTACTGTCTATGTTTTGAACCATTCCAGTGAAACTAGTTATAAATTCCGATGCTGCACTCCAGGTTTACTGTATCCCTCTGACCCTCTTATTGACGATGAAACACAGAAATTGCATCGGAATTAAATACAAAAGGCATAATGCCGACTTAAGTACAAGAAGACTGATTTTTCTTACTGTCTATGTTTGAACCATTCCTGTGACACTAGTTATAAATTCCGATGCTTCACTCCAGGTTTACTGTATCCCTTGGACCTTCTTATTGACGTTGAAACACAGAAATTGCATCGGAATTAAATACAAAAGGCACAATGCCGACTTAAGTACAAGAAGACTGACTCTTCTTACTTACTATGTTTTGAACCATTCCTGTGACACTAGTTATAGATTCCGATGCTTCACTTCAGGTTTACTGTATCCCTCTGACCCTCTTATTGACGATGAAACACAGAAATTGCATCGGAATTAAATACAAAAGTCACATTCCGACTTAAGTACAAGATTACTGACTCTTCTTACTGTCTATGTTTTGAACCATTCCTGTGACACTAGTTATAGATTCCGATGCTGCACTCCAGGTTTACTGTGTCCCTTAGCCCTTCTTATTGACGATGAAACACAGAAATTGCATCGGAATTAAATACAAAAGGCACAATGCCGACTTAAGTACAAGAAGACTGATTCTTCTTACCGAATATGTTTGATTCATTCCTGTGACACTAGTTATAGATTCCGATGCTGCACTCCAGGTTTACTGTGTCCCTTGGCCCTTCTTATTGACGATGAAACACAGAAATTGCATCGGAATGAGATACAAAAGGCACAATGCCGACTTAAGTACAGGAAGACTGACTCATCTTACTGACTATGTTTTGAACCATTCCTGGGACACTAGTTATAGATTCCGATGCTTCACTCCAGGATTACCGTATCCCTTGGACCTTCTTATTGACGATGAAACACAGAAATTGCATCGGAATTTAATAGAAAAGGCACAATGCCGACTTAAGTACAAGAAGATTGACTCTTCCTACTGTCTATGCTTTGAACCATTCCTGTGACACTAGTTATAGATTCCGATGCTTCACTTCAAGTTTAATGTATCCCTGGGACCTTCTTGTTGACGATGAATCACAGATATTGCATCGGAATTAAATACAAAAGGCACAATGCCGACTTAAGTACAAGAAGACTGATTCTTCTTACCGACTGTGATTTGATTCATTCCTGTGACACTAGTTATAGATTCCGATGCTTCACTCCCGGTTTACTGTATCTCTTGGACCTTCTTATTGACGATGAAACACAGAAATTGCATCCGAATTAAATACAAAAGGCACAACGCCGAGTTAAGTACAAGAAGACTGACTCTTCTTACTGTCTATGCTTTAACCAACGCTGAGACAATAGTTATGGTTTCCGATGCTTCACTCCAGGTTTACTGTATCCCTTTGACCTTCTTAGTGACGATGAAACACAGAAACTGCATCGGAATTAAATACAAAAGGCACAATGCCGACTTAACTACAAGAAGACCGACTCTTCTTACTGACTATGTTATTAACCATTCCTGGGACACTAGTTATAGATTCCGATGCTTCACGTCAGGCTTACTGATCCCTCGGACCTTCTTTTTGATGATGAAACACAGAAATTGCATCGGAATGAAATACAAAAGGCACAATGCCGACTTAAGTACAAGAAGACTGACTCTTCTTACTGACTATGTTTGATTCATTCCTGTGACTCTAGTTATAGATTCCGATGCTTCAGTCCAGGTTTACTGTATCCCTCTGACCTTCTTATTGACGATGAAACACAGAAATTGCATCGGAATTTAATACAAAAGGCACAATGCCGACTTAAGTACAAGAAGACTGACTCTTCTTACTGACTATGCTTTGAACCATTCCTGTGACTCTAGTTATAGATTCCGATGCTTCACTCCAGGTTCACTGCGTCCCTTTGACCTTCTTATTGACGATGAAACACAGAAATTGCATCAGAATTAAATACAAAAGGCACAATGCCGACTTAACTACAAGAAGATTGACTCTTCTTAGTGTCTATGTTTTGAACCATTCCTGTGACACTAGTTATAGATTCCGATGCTTCACTTCAGGTTTACTGTATCCCTCTGACCCTCTTATTGACGGTGAAACACAGAAATTGCATCGGAATTAAATACAAAAGTCACATTCCGACTTAAGTACAAGATGACTGACTCTTCTTACTGTCTATGTTTTGAACCATTCCTGTGACACTAGTTATAGATTCCGATGCTGCACTCCAGGTGTGCTGTGGCCCATTGGCCCTTCTTATTGACGATGAAACACAGAAATTGCATCGGATTGAAATACAAAAGGCACAATGCCGACTTAAGTACAAGAAGACTGGCTCTTCTTACTGACTATGTTTTTTACCATTCCTGGGACACTAGTTATAGATTACGATGCTTCACTTCAGGTTTACTGTATACCTTGGACCTTCTTATTGACGATGAAACACAGAAATTGCATCGGAATGAAATACAAAAGGCACAATGCCGACATAAGTACAAGAAGACTGACTCTTCTTACTGACTATGTTTGGAACCATTCCTGTAACACTAGTTATAGATTCCGATGCTTCACTTCTGGTTTACTGTATCTTTTGTACCTTCTTATTGACGATGAAACACAGATATTGCATCGGAATTGAATAGAAAAGGCACAATGCCGACATAAGTACAAGAGGACTGACTCTTCCTACTCTCTATGTTTGAACCATTCCTGTGACACTAGTTATAGATTCCGATGCTTCACTTCAGGTTTTATGTATCCCTTGGACCTTCTTCTTGACGATGAAACACAGAAATTGCATCGGAATTAAATACAAAAGGCACAATGCCGACTTAAGTACAAGAAGACTGATTCATCTTACCGACTATGTTTGATTCATTCCTGTGACACTAGTTATAGTTTCCGATGCTTCAGTCCAGGTTTTCTGTATCCCTTGGACCTTCTTATTGGCGATGAAACACAGAAATTGCATCGGAATTTAATAGAAAAGGCACAATGCCGACTTAAGTACAAGAAGACTGACTCGTAATACTGTCTATGCTTTCAACCATTCCTGTGACACTAGTTATAGATTCCGATGCTTCACTCCAGATTTAGTGTATCTTTTGGACCTTCTTATTGACGATGAAACACAGATATTGCATCGGAATTGAATAGAAAATGCACAATGCCGACATAAGTACAAGAGGACTGACTCTTCCTACTCTCTATGTTTGAACCATTCCTGTGACACTAGTTATAGATTCCGATGCTTCACTTCAGGTTTTATGTATCCCTTGGACCTTCTTCTTGACGATGAAACACAGAAATTGCATCGGAATTAAATAAAAAAGGCACAATGCCGACTTAAGTACAAGAAGACTGATTCTTCTTACCGACTATGTTTGATTCATTCCTGTGACACTAGTTATAGATTCCGATGCTTCAGTCCAGGTTTACTGTATCCCTTGGACCTTCTTATTGACGATGAAACACAGAAATTGCATCAGAATTTAATACAAAGGGCACAATGCCGACTTAAGTACAAGAAGACTGACTCGTCCTACTGTCTATGTTTTGAACCATTCCTGTGACACTAGTTATAGATTCCGATGCTTCACTCCAGGTTTACTGTATCCCTTGGACCTTCTTATTGTCGATGAAACACAGAAATTGCATCGGAATTAAATAGAAAAGGCACAATGCCGACTTAAGTACAAGAAAACTGACTCTTCATACTGTCTATGTTTTGAACCATTCCTGTGACACTAGTTATAGATTCCGATGCTTCACTTCAGGTTTAATGTATCCCTTGGCCCTTCTTGTTGACGATGAATCACAGAAATTGCATCGGAATTAAATACAAAAGGCACAATGCCGACTTAAGTACAAGAAGACTGATTCTTCTTACCGACTATGTTTTCATTCATTCCTGTGACACTAGTTATAGATTCCGATGCTTCACTCCCGGTTTACTGTATTCCTTGGACCTTCTTATTGACGATGAAACACAGAAATTGCATCCGAATTAAATACAAAAGGCACAATGCAGACTTAAGAACAAGAAGACTGACTCTTCTTACTGTCTATGTTTTAACCATCGCTGAGACACTAGTTATAAATTCCGATGCTTCACTCCAGGTTTACTGTATCCCTTGGACCTTCTTATTGACGATGAAACACAGAAATTGCATCGGAATTAAATATAAAAGGCACAATGCCGACTTAAGTACAAGAAGACTGACTCTTCTAACTGACTATGTTTTGAACCATTCCTGTGACACTAGTTATAGATTCCGATGCTTCACTCCAGGTTTACCGTATCCCTTGGACATCCTTATTGACGATGAAACACAGAAATTGCATCGGAATTAAATACAAAAGGCACAATGCCGACTTAAGTACAAGAAGACTGACTCTTCCTACTGTCTATGTTTTGAACCATTCCTGTGACACTAGTTATAGATTCCGATGCTTCACTTCAGGTTTACTGTGTCCCTCTGACCCTCTTATTGACGATGAAATCCAGAAATTGCATCGTAATTAAATACAAAAGTCACATTCCGACTTAAGTACAAGATGACTGACTCTTCTTACTGTCTATGTTTTGAACCATTCCTGTGTCACTAGTTATAGATTCCGATTCTTCACTCCAGGTTTACTGTGTCCCTTGGACCTTCTTGTTGACGATGAAACACAGAAATTGCATCGGAATTAAATACAAAAGGCACAATGACGACTTAAGTACAAGAAGACTGACTCTTCCTACTGTCTATTTTTGAACCATTCCTGTGACACTACTTTTAGATTCCGATGCTTCACTCCGGGTTTACTGTATCCCTTGGACCTTCTTATTGACGATGAAACACAGATATTGCATCGGAATTGAATAGAAAAGGCACAATGCCGACATAAGTACAAGAGGACTGACTCTTCCTACTCCCTATGTTTGAACCATTCCTGTGACACTAGTTATAGATTCCGATGCTTCACTTCAGGTTTTATGTATCCCTTGGACCTTATTCTTGACGATGAAACACAGAAATTGCATCGGAATTAAATACAAAAGGCACAATGCCGACTTAAGTACAAGAAGACTGATTCTTCTTACCGACTATGTTTGATTCATTCCTGTGACACTAGTTATAGATTCCGATGTTTCAGTCCAGGTTTACTGTATCCCTTGGACCTTCTTATTGACGATGAAACACAGAAATTGCATCGGAATTTAATACAAAAGGCACAATGCCGACTTAAGTACAAGAAGACAGACTCTTCTTACTGACTATGTTTTGAACCATTTCTGTGACACTAGTTATAGATTCCGATGCTTCACTCCCGGTTTACTGTATCCCTTGGACCTTCTTATTGACGATGAAACACAGAAATTGCATCGGAATTAAATATAAAAGGCACAATGCCGACTTATGTACAAGAAGACTGACTCTTCTTACTGACTATGTTTTGAACCATTCCTGTGACACTAGTTATAGATTCCGATACTTCACTCCAGGTTTACCGTATCCCTTGGACATCATTATTGTCGATGAAACACAGAAATTACATCGGAATTAAATACAAAAGGCACAATGCCGACTTAAGTACAAGAAGACTGACTCGTCCTACTGTCTATGTTTTGAACCATTCCTGTGACACTAGTTATAGATTCCGATGCTTCACTCCAGGTTTACTGTATCCCTTGTACCTTCTTATTGACGATGAAACACAGAAATTGCATCGGAATTAAATAGAAAAGGCACAATGCCGACTTAAGTACAAGAAGACTGACTCTTCATACCGTCTATGTTTTGAACCATTCCTGTGACACTAGTTATAGTTTCCGATGCTTCACTTCAGGTTTAATGTATCCCTTGGCCCTTCTTTTTGGCGATGAATCACAGAAATTGCATCGGAATTAAATAGAAAAGGCACAATGCCGACTTAAGTACAAGAAGACTGACTCTTCATACCGTCTATGTTTTGAACCATTCCTGTGACACTAGTTATAGTTTCCGATGCTTCACTTCAGGTTTAATGTATCCCTTGGCCCTTCTTATTGGCGATGAATCACAGAAATTGCATCGGAATTAAATACAAAGGGCACAATGCCGACTTAAGTACAAGAATACTGATTCTTCTTACCGACTATGTTTTCATTCATTCCTGTGACACTAGTTATAGATTCCGATGCTTCACTCCAGGTTTAGTGTATCCCTTGGACATCATTATTGTCGATGAAACACAGAAATTACATCGGAATTAAATACAAAAGGCACAATGCCGACTTAAGTACAAGAAGACTGACTCGTCCTACTGTCTATGTTTTGAACCATTCCTGTGACACTAGTTATAGATTCCGATGCTTCACTCCAGGTTTACTGTATCCCTTGTACCTTCTTATTGACGATGAAACACAGAAATTGCATCGGAATTAAATAGAAAAGGCACAATGCCGACTTAAGTACAAGAAGACTGACTCTTCATACCGTCTATGTTTTGAACCATTCCTGTGACACTAGTTATAGTTTCCGATGCTTCACTTCAGGTTTAATGTATCCCTTGGCCCTTCTTTTTGGCGATGAATCACAGAAATTGCATCGGAATTAAATAGAAAAGGCACAATGCCGACTTAAGTACAAGAAGACTGACTCGTAATACTGTCTATGCTTTCAACCATTCCTGTGACACTAGTTATAGATTCCGATGCTTCACTCCAGGTTTAGTGTATCTTTTGGACCTTCTTATTGACGATGAAACACAGATATTGCATCGGAATTGAATAGAAAATGCACAATGCCGACATAAGTACAAGAGGACTGACTCTTCCTACTCTCTATGTTTGAACCATTCCTGTGACACTAGTTATAGATTCCGATGCTTCACTTCAGGTTTTATGTATCCCTTGGACCTTCTTCTTGACGATGAAACACAGAAATTGCATCGGAATTAAATAAAAAAGGCACAATGCCGACTTAAGTACAAGAAGACTGATTCTTCTTACCGACTATGTTTGATTCATTCCTGTGACACTAGTTATAGATTCCGATGCTTCAGTCCAGGTTTACTGTATCCCTTGGACCTTCTTATTGACGATGAAACACAGAAATTGCATCAGAATTTAATACAAAGGGCACAATGCCGACTTAAGTACAAGAAGACTGACTCGTCCTACTGTCTATGTTTTGAACCATTCCTGTGACACTAGTTATAGATTCCGATGCTTCACTCCAGGTTTACTGTATCCCTTGGACCTTCTTATTGACGATGAAACACAGAAATTGCATCGGAATTAAATAGAAAAGGCACAATGCCGACTTAAGTACAAGAAAACTGACTCTTCATACTGTCTATGTTTTGAACCATTCCTGTGACACTAGTTATAGATTCCGATGCTTCACTTCAGGTTTAATGTATCCCTTGGCCCTTCTTGTTGACGATGAATCACAGAAATTGCATCGGAATTAAATACAAAAGGCACAATGCCGACTTAAGTACAAGAAGACTGATTCTTCTTACCGACTATGTTTTCATTCATTCCTGTGACACTAGTTATAGATTCCGATGCTTCACTCCCGGTTTACTGTATTCCTTGGACCTTCTTATTGACGATGAAACACAGAAATTGCATCCGAATTAAATACAAAAGGCACAATGCAGACTTAAGAACAAGAAGACTGACTCTTCTTACTGTCTATGTTTTAACCATCGCTGAGACACTAGTTATAAATTCCGATGCTTCACTCCAGGTTTACTGTATCCCTTGGACCTTCTTATTGACGATGAAACACAGAAATTGCATCGGAATTAAATATAAAAGGCACAATGCCGACTTAAGTACAAGAAGACTGACTCTTCTAACTGACTATGTTTTGAACCATTCCTGTGACACTAGTTATAGATTCCGATGCTTCACTCCAGGTTTACCGTATCCCTTGGACATCCTTATTGACGATGAAACACAGAAATTGCATCGGAATTAAATACAAAAGGCACAATGCCGACTTAAGTACAAGAAGACTGACTCTTCCTACTGTCTATGTTTTGAACCATTCCTGTGACACTAGTTATAGATTCCGATGCTTCACTTCAGGTTTACTGTGTCCCTCTGACCCTCTTATTGACGATGAAATCCAGAAATTGCATCGTAATTAAATACAAAAGTCACATTCCGACTTAAGTACAAGATGACTGACTCTTCTTGCTGTCTATGTTTTGAACCATTCCTGTGTCACTAGTTATAGATTCCGATTCTTCACTCCAGGTTTACTGTGTCCCTTGGACCTTCTTGTTGACGATGAAACACAGAAATTGCATCGGAATTAAATACAAAGGCACAATGACGACTTAAGTACAAGAAGACTGACTCTTCCTACTGTCTATTTTTGAACCATTCCTGTGACACTACTTTTAGATTCCGATGCTTCACTCCGGGTTTACTGTATCCCTTGGACCTTCTATTGACGATGAAACACAGATATTGCATCGGAATTGAATAGAAAAGGCACAATGCCGACATAAGTACAAGAGGACTGACTCTTCCTACTCCCTATGTTTGAACCATTCCTGTGACACTAGTTATAGATTCCGATGCTTCACTTCAGGTTTTATGTATCCCTTGGACCTTATTCTTGACGATGAAACACAGAAATTGCATCGGAATTAAATACAAAAGGCACAATGCCGACTTAAGTACAAGAAGACTGATTCTTCTTACCGACTATGTTTGATTCATTCCTGTGACACTAGTTATAGATTCCGATGTTTCAGTCCAGGTTTACTGTATCCCTTGGACCTTCTTATTGACGATGAAACACAGAAATTGCATCGGAATTTAATACAAAAGGCACAATGCCGACTTAAGTACAAGAAGACAGACTCTCTTACTGACTATGTTTTTGAACCATTTCTGTGACACTAGTTATAGATTCCGATGCTTCACTCCCGGTTTACTGTATCCCTTGGACCTTCTTATTGACGATGAAACACAGAAATTGCATCGGAATTAATATTAAAAGGCACAATGCCGACTTATGTACAAGAAGACTGACTCTTCTTACTGACTATGTTTTGAACCATTCCTCTGTGACACTAGTTATAGATTCCGATACTTCACTCCAGGTTTACCGTATCCCTTGGACATCATTATTGTCGATGAAACACAGAAATTACATCGGAATTAAATACAAAAGGCACAATGCCGACTTAAGTACAAGAAGACTGACTCGTCCTACTGTCTATGTTTTGAACCATTCCTGTGACACTAGTTATAGATTCCGATGCTTCACTCCAGGTTTACTGTATCCCTTGTACCTTCTTATTGACGATGAAACACAGAAATTGCATCGGAATTAAATAGAAAAGGCACAATGCCGACTTAAGTACAAGAAGACTGACTCTTCATACCGTCTATGTTTTGAACCATTCCTGTGACACTAGTTATAGTTTCCGATGCTTCACTTCAGGTTTAATGTATCCCTTGGCCCTTCTTTTTGGCGATGAATCACAGAAATTGCATCGGAATTAAATAGAAAAGGCACAATGCCGACTTAAGTACAAGAAGACTGACTCTTCATACCGTCTATGTTTTGAACCATTCCTGTGACACTAGTTATAGATTCCGATGCTTCACTCCCGGTTTACTGTATCCCTTGGACCTTCTTATTGACGATGAAAGACAGAAATTGCATCGGAATTAAGTACAAAAGGCACAATGCAGACTTAAGAACAAGAAGACTGACTCTTCTTACTGTCTATGTTTTAACAATCGCTGAGACACTAGTTATAGATTCCGATGCTTCACTCCAGGTTTACTGTATCCCTTGGACCTTCTTATTGACGATGAAACACAGAAATTGCATCGGAATTAAATATAAAAGGCACAATGCCGACTTAAGTACAAGAAGACTGACTCTCCTAACTGACTATGTTTTGAACCATTCCTGTGACACTAGTTATAGATTCCGATGCTTCACTCCAGGTTTACCGTATCCCTTGGACATCCTTATTGACGATGAAACACAAAAAGTGCATCGTAATTAAATACAAAAGTCACATTCCGACTTAAGTACAAGATGACTGACTCTTCTTACTGTCTATGTTTTGAAATATTCCTGTGACACTAGTTATAGATTCCGATGCTTCACTCCTGGTTTACTGTGTCCCTTGGACATTCTTGTTGACGATGAAACACAGATATTGCATCGGAATTAAATACAAAAGGCACAATGCCGACTTAAGTACAAGAAGACTGACTCTTATTACTATCTATATTTGAACCATTCCTGTGACACTACTTTTAGATTCCGATGCTTCACTCTGGGTTTACTGTATCCCTTGGACCTTCTTATTGACGATGAAACACAGATATTGCATCGGAATTGAATAGAAAAGGCACAATGCCGACATAAGTACAAGAAGACTGACTCTTCCTACTCTCTATGTTTGAACCATTCCTGTGACACTAGTTACAGATTCACATGCTTCACTTCAGGTTTACTGTATCCCTTGCACCTACGTATTGACGATGAAACACAGAAATTGCATCGGAATTAAATAGAAAAGGCACAATGCCGACTTAAGTACAAGAAGACTGACTCTTCCTACTGTCTATGTTTTGAACCATTCCTGTGACACTACTTTTTGATTCCGATGCTTCACTTCAGGTTTAATGTATCCCTTTGACCTTCTTGTTGACGATGAAACACAGAAATTGCATCGGAATTAAATACAAATGTCTCAATGCCGACTTAAGTACAAGAAGACTGACTCTCCTTACCGACTATGTTTGATTCATTCCTGTGACACTAGTTATAGATTCCGATGCTTCAGTACAGGTTTACTGTATCCCTTGGACCTTCTTATTGACGATGAAACACAGAAATTGCATCGGAACGTAATACAAAAGGCACAATGCCGACTTACGTACAAGAAGACTGACTCTTCTTACTGACTATGTTTTGAACCATTCCTGTGAAACTAGTTATAAATTCCGATGCTTCACTCCAGGTTTACTGTATCCCTTGGACCTTCATATTGCCGATGAAACACAGAAATTGCATCGGAATTAAATACAAAGTGCACAATGCAAACTTAAGTACAAGAAGACTGACTCTTCTTACGGACTATGTTTTGAACCATTTCTGTGACACTAGTTATAGATTCCGATGCTTCACTTCAGGTTTACTGTATCCCTCTGACACTGTTATTAACGATGAAACACAGAAATTGCATCGGAATTAAATACAAAAGCCACATTCCGACTTAAGTACAAGTTGACTGACTCTTCCTACTGCCTATGTTTTGAACCATTCCTGTGACACTAGCTACAGATTCCGATGCTTCACCCCAGGTTTACTGTATCCCTTTGACCCTCTTATTGACGATGAAACACAGAAATTGCATCGGAATTAAATACAAAAGGCGCAATGCCGACTTAAGTACAAGAAGACTGACTCTTCTTACTGACTATGTTTGGAACCATTCCTGTGACACTAGTTACAGATTCCGATGCTTCACTTCAAGTTTACTGTATCCCTCAGACCTTCTCATTGACGATGAAACACAGAAATATCATCGGAATTAAATACAAAAGGCGCAATGCCGACTTAAGTACAAGAAGACTGACTCTTTTTACTGACTATGTTTGGAACTATTCCTGTGACACTAGTTATAGTTTCCGATGCTTCACTTCAGGTTTACTGTATCCCTTGGACCTTCTTATTGACGATGAGACACAGAAATTGCATCGGAATTAAATGCAAAGGGCACTATACCGACATAAGTACAAGAAGACTGACTCTTCTTACTGTCTATGTTTGAACCATTCCTATGACATTAGTTGTAGATTCCGATGCATCACTTCAGGTTTACTGTACCCCTCAGACCTTCTTATTGACGATGAAACACAGAAATTGCATCGGAATAAAATACAAAAGGCACAATGCCGACTTAAGTACAAGAAGACTGACTCTTCCTACTGTCTATGATTTGAACCATTCCTGTTACACTACTTATAGAATCCGATGCTCACTCCAGGTTTACTGTATCCCTTGGACCTTCTTATTGACGATGAAACACAGATATTGCATCGGAATTGAATACAAAAGGCACAATGCGGACATAAGTACAAGAAGACTGACTCTTCCTACTCTCTATTTTTTGAACCATTCCTGTGACACTAGGTATAGATTCCGATGCTTCACTTTAGGTTTAATGTATCCTTTGGACCTTCTTGTTGACGTTGAAACACAGAAATGGCATCGGAATTAAATACAAAAGGCACAATGCCGACTTAAGTACAAGAAGACTGATTCTTCTTACCGACTATGTTTCATTCATTCGTGTGACACTAGTTATAGATTCCGTTGCTTCAGTCCAGGTTTACTGTATCCCTTGGACCTTCTTGTTGACGATGAATCACAGAAATTGCATCGGAGTTAAATACAAAAGGCACAATGCCGACTTAAGTACAAGAAGACTGACTCTTCTTACTGTCTATGTTTTCAACAACCGCTGGGACACTAGTTATAGATTCCGATGCTTCACTCCAGGTTTACTGTATCCCTTTGACCTTCTTATTGACGATAAAACACAGAAATTGCATCGGAAATAAATACAAAAGGCACAATGCCGACTTAAGTACAAGAAGACTGACTCTTCTTACAGACTATGTTTTGAACCATTCCTGTGACACTAGTTATTGATTCCGATGCTTCACTGGAGGTTTACTGTATCCCTTGGACCCCCTTATTGACGATGAAACACAGAAATTGCATCGGAATTAAATACAAAAGGCACAAGGCCGACCTATCTACAAGAGGACTGACTCTTCCTACTGTCTATGTTTTGAACCATTCTTGTGACACTAGTTATGGATTCCGATGCATCACTTTAGGTTTACTGTGTCCCTTGGACCTTCTTATTGACGATGAAACACAGAAATTGCATCGGAATTAAATGTAAAAGGCACAATGCCGACTTAAGTACAAGAAGACTAACTCTTCTTACTGTCCATGTTTTGAACCATTCCTGTGACACTAGTTATAGATTCCGATGCTTCACTTCAGATTTACTGCATCCCCCTGACCGTCGTATTGACGATGAACATAGAAAATGCATCGGAATTAAATACAAAAGACACAATGCCGACTCAAGTACAAGACAACTGGCTCTTCTTCCTGTCAATGCTTTGAACCATTCCTGTGACACTAGGTATAGATTCAGATGCTTCACTTCAGGTTTACTGTATCCAGCTGACCTTGTTATTGACGATGAAACACAGAAAATGCATCGGAATTAAGTACAAAAGGCACAATGGCGAGTTAAGTACAAGACAACCGACTCTTCTTACAGTCTATGTTTTGAACCATTACTGTGACACTAGTTTTACATTCCGATGCTTCACTCCAGGTTTACTGTATCCATCTGACCTCCTTGTTGACGATGAAACACAGAAATTGCATCTTAATTGAATACAAAAGGCACAATGCCGACTTAGGTACAAGAAGACTGACTCATCTTACGGTCTGTGTTTTGAACCATTCCTGTGACACTAGTTATGGATTCCGATGCTTGACTTCAGGTTCACTGTATCCCTCTGACCTTCTTATTGACGATGAAACACAGAAATTGCATCGGAATTATATAGAAAAGGCACAATGCCGACTTAGGTACAAGAAGACTGACTCTTCTTACTGTCTATGTTTTGAACCATTCCTGTGACACTAGTTATAGATTCCGATGCTTCACCTCAGGTTTACAGTATCCCTCTGACCTTCTTACTGACGATGAAACACAGAAATTGCATCGGAATTAAATGCGAAAGGCAGAATGCCGACTTAACTACAAGAAGACTGACTCTTCTTATTGACTATGTTTTGAACCATTCCTGTGACACTAGTTATAGATTCCGATGCTTCACTCCAGGTTTACCGTATCCCTTGGACATCATTATTGACGATGAAACACAGAAATTACATCGGAATTAAATACAAAAGGCACAATGCCGACTTAAGTACAAGAAGACTGACACGTCCTACTGTCTATGTTTTGAACCATTCCTGTGACACTAGTTTTAGATTCCGATGCTTCACTCCAGGCTTACTGTATCCCTTGGACCTTCTTATTGACGATGAAACACAGAAATTGCATCGGAAGTAAATAGAAAAGGCACAATGCCGACTTAAGTACAAGAAGACTGACTCTTCATACTGTCTATGTTTTGAACCATTCCTGTGACACTAGTTATAGATTCCGATGCTTCACTTCAGGTTTAATGTATCCCTTGGCCCTTCTTGTTGACGATGAATCACAGAAATTGCATCGGAAATAAATACAAAAGGCACAATGCCGACTTAAGTACAAGAAGACTGATTCTTATTACCGACTATGTTTTCATTAATTCCTGTGACACTAGTTATAGATTCCGATGCTTCACTCCCGGTTTACTGTATCCCTTGGACCTTCTTATTGACGATGAAACACAGAAATTGCATCCGAATTAAATACAAAAGGCACAATGCAGACTTAAGAACAAGAAGACTGACTCTTCTTCCTGTCTATGTTTTAACCATCGCTGAGACACTAGTTATAGATTCCGATGCTTCACTCCAGGTTTACTGTATCCCTTGGACCTTCTTACTGACGATGAAACACAGAAATTGCATCGGAATTAAATAGAAAAGGCACAATGCCGACTTAAGTACAAGAAGACTGACTCTTCCTACCGTCTATGTTTTGAACCATTCCTGTGACACTAGTTATAGATTCCGATGTTTCACTCCAGGTTTACTGTGTCCCTTGGACCTTCTTGTTGACGATGAAACACAGAAATTGCATCGGAATTAAGTACAAAAGGCACAATGCAGACTTAAGTACCAGAAGACTGACTTTTCCTACTGTCTATATTTGAACCATTCCTGTGACACTACTTTTGGATTCCGATGCTTCACTCTGGGGTTACTGTATCCCTTGGACCTTCTTATTGACGATGAAACACAGATATTGCATCGGAATTGAATAGAAAAGGCACAATGCCGACATAAGTACAAGAAGACTGACTCTTCCTACTCTCTATGTTTGAACCATTACTGTGACACTAGTTTCAGATTCACATGCTTCACTTCAGGTTTGCTGTATCCCTTGCACCTACTTATTGACGATGAAACACAGAAATTGCATCGGAATTAAATAGAAAAGGCACAATGCCGCCTGAAGTACAAGAAGACTGACTCTTCCTACTGTCTATGTTTTGAACCATTCCTGTGACACTAGTTATAGATTCCGATGCTTCAGTCCAGGTTTACTGTGTCCCTTGGACCTTCTTGTTGACGATGAAACACAGAAATTGCATCGGAATTAAATACAAAAGGCACAATGCCGACTTAAGTACAAGAAGAGTGACTCTTCCTACTGTCTATTTTTGAACCATTCCTGTGACACTACTTTTAGATTCCGATGCTTCACTCCGGGTTTACTGTATCCCTTGGACCTTCCTATTGACGATGAAACACAGATATTGCATCGGAATTGAATAGAAAAGGCACAATGCCGACATAAGTACAAGAAGACTGACTCTTCCTACTCTCTATGTTTGAACCATTCCTGTGACACTAGTTATAGATTCCGATGCTTCACTTCAGGTTTAATGTATCCCTTGGACCTTCTTGTTGACGATGAAACACAGAAATTGCATCGGAATTAAATACAAATGGCACAATGCCGACTTAAGTACAAGAAGACTGACTCTTCTTACCGACTATGTTTGATTCATTACTGTGACACTAGTTATAGATTGCGATGCTTCAGTCCAGGTTTACTGTATCCCTTGGACCTTCTTATTGACGATGAAACACAGAAATTGCATCGGAACGTAATACAAAAGGCACAATGCCGACTTACGTACAAGAAGACTGACTCTTCTTACTGACTATGTTTTGAACCATTCCTGTGACACTAGTTATAGATTCCGATGCTTCACTTCAGGTTTAATGTATCCCTTGGACCTTCTTGTTGACGACGAATCACAGAAATTGCGTCGGAATTAAATACAAAAGGCACAATGCCGACTTAAGTACAAGAAGACTGATTCATCTTACCGACTATGTTTTGATTCATTCCTGTGACACTAGTTATAGATTCCGATGCTTCACTCCCGGTTTACTGTATCCCTTGGACCTTCTTATTGACGATGAACTACAGAAATTGCATCCGAATTAAATACAAAAGGCACAATGCCGACTTAAGTACAAGAAGACTGACTCTTCTTAGTGTCTATGTTTTGAACCATTCCTGTGACACTAGTTATAGATTCCGATGCTCCACTCCAGGTTTATGGTATCCCTTGGACCTTCTTATTGACGATGAAACACAGAAATTACATCGGAATTAAAGACAAAAGGCACAATGCCGACTTAAGTAAAAGAATACTGACTCTTCTTACTGACTATGATTTGAACCATTCCTGTGACACTACTTACAGATTCCGATGCTTCACTTCAGGTTTACTGTATCCCTTGGACCTTCTTATTGACGATGAAACACAGAAATGGTATCGGAATTAAATACAGAGCACAATGCCGACTTAAGTACAAGAAGACTGACTCTTCTTACTGTCTATGTTTTGAACCATTCCTGTGAAACTAGTTATAAATACCGATGCTTCACTCCAGGTTTACTGTGTCCCTTGGACCTTCTTATTAACGATGAAACACAGAAACTGCACCGGAATTAAATACAAAAGGCACAATGCCGACTTAAGTACAAGAAGACTGATTCTTCTTCCTGACTATCTTTGAACCATTCCTGGGACACTAGTTATAGATTCCGATGCTTCACTTCAGGTTTACTGTTTCTCTTGGACCTTCTTATTGACGATGAAACACAGAAATTGCATCGGAATTAAATAGAAAAGGCACAATGCCGACTTAAGTACAAGAAGACTGACGCTTCCCAATGTCTATGATTTGAACCATTCCAGTGACACTAGTTATAGATTCCGATGCTTCACTTCACGTTTACTGTATCCCTCAGACCTCCTCATTGACGATGAAACACAGAAATTGCATCGGAATTAAATACAAAAGGCGCAATGCCGACTTAAGTACAAGAAGACTGACTCTTCTTACTGACTATGTTTGGAACCATTCCTGTGACACTAGTTATAGATTCCGATGCTTCACTTCAGGTTTACTGTATCCCTCAGACCTTCACATTGACGATGAAACACAGAAATTGCATCTGAATTAAATACAAAAGGCGCAATGCCGACTTAAGTACAAGAAGACTGACTCTTCTTACTGACTATGTTTGGAACTATTCCTGTGACACTAGTTATAGTTTCCGATGCTTCACTTCAGGTTTACTGTATCCCTTGGACCTTCTTATTGACGATGAAACACAGAAACTGCATCGGAATTAAATGCAAAAGGCACAATGCCGACATAAGTACAAGAAGATTGACTCTTCTTACTGTCTATGTTTGAACCATTCCTATGACACTAGTAGTAGATTCCGATGCTTCACTTCAGGTTTACTGTATCCCTCAGACCTTCTTATTGACGATGAAACACAGAAATTGCATCGGAATAAAATACAAAAGGCACAATGCCGACTTAAGTACAAGAAGACTGACTCTTCCTACTGTCTATGATTTGAACCATTCCTGTTACACTACTTATAGAATCCGATGCTCACTCCAGGTTTACTGTATCCCTTGGACCTTCTTATTGACGATGAAACACAGATATTGCATCGGAATTGAATACAAAAAGCACAATGCGGACATAAGTACAAGAAGACTGACTCTTCCTACTCTCTATTTTTTGAACCATTCCTGTGACACTAGTTATAGATTCCGATGCTTCACTTTAGGTTTAATGTATCCTTTGGACCTTCTTGTTGACGATGAAACACAGAAATTAAATACAAAAGGCACAATGCCGACTTAAGTACAAGAAGACTGATTCTTCTTACCGACTATGTTTCATTCATTCGTGTGACACTAGTTATAGATTCCGTTGCTTCAGCCCAGGTTTACTGTATCCCTTGGACCTTCTTGTTGACGATGAATCACAGAAATTGCATCGGAATTAAATACAACAGGCACAATGCCGACTTAAGTACAAGAAGACTGATTCTTCTTACCGACTATGTTTTGATTCATTCCTGTGACACTAGTTATGGATTCCGATGCTTCACTCCCGGTTTACTGTATCCCTTGGACCTTCTTATTGACGATGAAACACAGAAATTGCATCCGAATTAAATACAAAAGGCACAATGCCGACTTAAGTACAAGAAGACTGACTCTTCTTACTGACTATGTTTTGAACCATTCCTGTGACACTAGTTATTGATTCCGATGCTTCACTCCAGGTTTACTGTATCCCTTGGACCCCCTTATTGACGATGAAACACAGAAATTGCATCGGAATTAAATACAAAAGGCACAATGCCGACCTATCTACAAGAGGACTGACTCTTCCTACTGTCTATGCATTGAACCATTCTTGTGACACTAGTTATGGATTCCGATGCATCACTTCAGGTTTACTGTGTCCCTTTGACCTTCTTATTGACGATGAAACACAGAAATTGCATCGGAATTAAATACAAAAGGCACAATGCCGACTTAAGTACAAGAAGACTGACTCTTCTTACTCACTATGTTTTGAGCCATTCCTGTGACACTAGTTACTGATTCCGATGCTTCACTCCAGGTTTACCGTATCCCTTGGACCTTCTTATTGACGATGAATTACAGATATTGCATCGGAATTGAATACAAAAGGCACAATGCGGCCATAAGTACAAGAAGACTGACTCTTCCTACTATCTATGTTTTGAACCAATCCTGTGACACTAGTTATAGAATCCGATGCTTCACTTCAGGTTTAATGTATCCTTTGGTCCTTCTTGTTGACGATGAAACACAGAAATGGCATCGGAATTAAATACAAAAAGGCACAATGCCGACTTAAGTACAAGAAGACTGATTCTTCTTACCGACTATGTTTCATTCATTCGTGTGACACTAGTTATAGATTCCGTTGCTTCAGTCCAGGTTTACTGTATCCCTTGGACCTTCTTGTTGACGATGAATCACAGAAATTGCATCGGAATTAAATACAAAAGGCACAATGACGACTTAAGTACAAGAAGACTGATTCTTCTTACCGACTATGTTTTGATTCATTCCTGTGACACTAGTTATGGATTCCGATGCTTCACTCCCGGTTTACTGTATCCCTTGGACCTTCTTATTGACGATGAAACACAGAAATTGCATCCGAATTAAATACAAAAGGCACAATGCCGACTTAAGTACAAGAAGACTGACTCTTCTTACTGTCTATGTTTTCAACAACCGCTGGGAGACTAGTTATAGATTCCGATGCTTCACTCCAGGTTTACTGTATCCCTTTGACCTTCTTATTGACGATGAAACACAGAAATTGCATCGGAATTAAATACAAAAGGCACAATGCCGACTTAAGTACAAGAAGACTGACTCTTCTTACTGACTATGTTTTGAACCATTCCTGTGACACTAGTTATTGATTCCGATGCTTCACTCCAGGTTTACTGTATCCCTTGGACCCCCTTATTGACGATGAAACACAGAAATTGGATCGGAATTAAATACAAAAGGCACAATGCCGACCTATCTACAAGAGGACTGACTCTTCCTACTGTCTATGTTTTGAACCATTCTTGTGACACTAGTTATGGATTCCGATGCATCACTTCAGGTTTACTGTGTCCCTTAGACCCTCTTATTGACGATGAAACACAGAAATTGCATCGGAATTAAATACAAAAGGCACAATGCCGACTTAAGTACAAGAAGACTGACTGTTCTTACTGTCCATGTTTTGAACCATTCCTGTGACACTAGTTATAGATTCCGATGCTTCACTTCAGATTTACTGTATCCCCCTGACCGTCGTATTGACGATGAACACAGAAAAGGCATCGCAATTAAATACAAAAGGCACAATGCCGACTCAAGTACAAGACAACTAGCTCTTCTTCTTGTCAATGCTTTGAACCATTTCTGTGACACTAGGTATAGATTCAGATGCTTCACTTCAGGTTTACTGTATCCAGCTGACCTTCTTATTGACGATGAAACACAGAAATTGCATCGGAATTAAATACAAAAGGCACAATGGCGAGTTAAGTACAAGAAAACCGACTCTTCTTACAGTCTATGTTTTGAACCATTACAGTGACACTAGTTTTACATTCCGATGCTACACTCCAGGTTTACTGTATCCATCTGACCTCCTTGTTGACGATGAAACACAGAAATTGCATCTTAATTGAATACGAAAGGCACAATGCCGACTTAGGTACAAGAAGACTGACTCATCTTACGGTCTGTGTTTTGAACCATTCCTGTGACACTAGTTACGGATTCCGATGCTTCACGTCAGGTTCACTGTATCCCTCTGACCTTCTTATTGACGATGAAACACAGAAATTGCATCGGAATTATATAGAAAAGGCACAATGCCGATTTAGGTACAAGAAGACTGACTCTTCTTACTGTCTATGTTTTGAACCATTCCTGTGACACTAGTTATAGATTCCGATGCTTCACCTCAGGTTTACTGTATCCCTCTGACGTTCTTACTGACGATGAAAGACAGAAATTGCATCGGAGTTAAATGCGAAAGTCCCAATGCCGACTTAAGTACAAGAAGACTGACTCTTCTTATTGACTATGTTTTGAACCATTCCTGTGACACTAGTTATAGATTCCGATGCTGCACTCTTGGTTTACTGTATCCCTTGGACCTTCTTATTGACGATGAAACTCAGAAATTGCATCGGAATGAAATACAAAAGGCACAATGCCGACTTAACTACAAGAAGACTGACTCTTCTTACTGACTATGTTTTGAACCATTCCTGTGACACTAGTTAGAGTTTCCGATGCTTCACTTCAGGTTTACTGTATCCTTCTGACCCTCTTATTGACGATGAAACACAGAAACTGCATCGGAATTAAATACCAAAGGCACATTCCGTCTTAAGTACAAGATGACTGACTCTTCTTACTGTCTATGTTTTGAACCATTCCTGTGAAACTAGTTATAGATTCCAATGCTTCACTCCAGGTTTACTGTGTCCCTTGGACCTTCTTATTGACCATGAAACACAGAAATTGCATCGGAATTAAATACAAAAGGCACAATGCCGACTTAAGTACAAGAAGACTGACTCTTCTTTCTGTCTATGTTGTGAACCATTCCTGTGACACTAGTTATAAATTCCGATGCTTCACCTCAGATTTACTGTATCCCCCTGACCGTCGTATTGACGATAAACGCAGAAAATGCATCGGAATTAAGTACAAAAGGCACAATGCCGACTAAAGTACAAGACGACTGGCTCTTCTTCCTGTCACTGCATTGAACCATTCCTGTGACACTAGTTATTGATTCGGATGCTTCATTTCAGGTTTACTGTATCCAGCTGACCTTCTTATTGACGATGAAACACAGAAATTGCATCAGAATTAAATACAAAAGGCACAATGGCGAGTTAAGTACAAGAAGACTGACTCTTCTTACTGTCTATGTTTTGAACCAATACTGTGACACTAGTCTTACATTCCGATGCTTCACTCCAGGTTTACTGTATCCATCTGACCTCCTTATTGACAAAGAAACACAGAAATTGCATCTTAATTGAATACAAAAGGCACAATGCCGACTTAGGCACAAGTTGACTGACTCTTCTTACTGTCTGTGTCTTGAACCATTCCTGTGACACTAGTTATGGATTCCGACGCTTCACTTCAGGTTCACTGTATCCCTCTGACCTTCTTATTGACGATGAAACACAGAAATTGCATCGGAAGTATATAGAAAAGGCACAATGCCGACTTAGGTACAAGAAGACTGACTCTTCTCGCTGTCTATGTTTTGAATCATTCCTGTGACACTAGTTACAGATTCCGATGCTTCACTTCAGGTTTACTGTATCCCTCTGACCTTCTTACTGACGAAGAAACACAGAAATTGCATCTTAATTGAATACAAAAGGCACAATGCCGACTTAAGTACAAGAAGACTGACTCTTCTTACTGTCTACGTTTTGAACCATTCCTGTGACAGTAGTTATAGATTCCGATGCTTAACTTCAGGTATACTGTGTCCCTCTGACCTTCTTATTGACGATGAAACACAGAAATTGCATCGGAATTAGATACAAAAGGCACAATGCCGACTTAAGTACAAGAAGACTGACTTATCTTATTGACTATATTTTGAACCATTCCTGTGACACAAGTTATAGATTCCGATGCTTCACTCCCGGTTTACGGTATCCCTTGGACCTTCTTATTGACGATGAAACACAGAAATTGCATCGGAATTAAATACAAAAGGCACAATGCCGACTTAACTACAAGAAGACTGACTCTTCTTACTGACTATGTTTTGAACCATTCCTGTGACACTAGTTATAGTTTCATATGCTTCACTTCAGGTTTACTGTATCCCTCTGACCCTCTTATTGACGATGAAACACAGAAATTGCATCGGAATTAAATACCAAAGGCACATTCCGACTTAAGTACAAGATGACTGACTCTTCTTCTTGACTATGTTTTGAACCATTCCTGTGAAACTAGTTATAGATTCCGATGCTTCACTCCAGGTTTACTGTGTCCCTCTGACCTTCTTATTGACGATGAAACACAGAAATTGCATCGGAATTAAATACAAAAGGCACAATGGCGAGTTAAGTACATGAAGGCCGACTCTTCTTACTGTCTATGTTTTGAACCATTACTGTGACACTAGACTTACATTCCGATGCTTCACTCCAGGTTTACTGTATCCATCTGACCTCCTTATTGACAATGAAACACAGAAATTGCATCTTAATTGAATACAAAAAGCACAATGCCGACTTAGGCACAAGATGACTGACTCTTCTTACTGTCTGTGTTTTGTACCATTAATGTGACACTAGTTATGGATTCCGAGGCTTCACTTTAGGTTAACTGTATCCCTCTGACCTTCTTCTAGACGATGAAACACAGAAATTGCATCGGAATTATATAGAAAAGGCACAATGCCGACTTAGGTACAAGAAGACTAACTCTTCTTACTGTCTATGTTTTGAACCATTCCTGTGACACTAGTTATAGATTCCGATGCTTCACTTCAGGTTTACTGTATCCCTCAGACCTTCTTACTGACGATGAAACACTGAAATTGCATCTTAATTAAATACAAAAGGCACAATGCAGACTTATGTACAAGAAGACTGACTCTTCTTACTGTCTATGATTTGAACCATTCCTGTGAAAGTAGTTATAGATTCCGATGCTTAACTTCAGGTTTTTCTGTATCCCTCTGACCTTCTTATTGACGATGTAACACAGAAATTGCATCGGAATTAAATAGAAAAGGCACAATGCCGACCTAAGTACAAGATGACTGACTCTTCTTATTGACTATGTTTTGAACCATTCCTGTGACACTAGTTATAGATTCCGATGCTTCACTCCCGGTTTACTGTATCCTTTGGACCTTCTTATTGACGATGAAACACAGAAATTTCATCGGAATTAAATACAAAAGGCACAACGCCGACTTAACTACAAGAAGACTGACTCTTCTTACTGACTATGTTAAGGAACCATTCCTGTGACACTAGTTACAGTTTCCGAAGCTTCAATTCAGGTTTACTGTATCCCTCTGACCCACTTATAGACGACGAAACACAGAAATCGCATTGGAATTAAATACAAAAGGCACAATCCGACTTAAGTACAAGATGACTGACTCTTCTTACTGTCTGTGTTTTGAACCATTCCTGTGACACTAGTTATGGATTCCGATACTTCACTCCAGGTTCACTGTATCCCTCTGACCTTGTTATTGACGATGAAACACAGAAATTGCATCGGAATTATATAGAAAAGGCACAATGCCGACTTAGGTACAAGAAGACTGACTCTTCTTACTGTCTATGTTTTGAGCCATTCCTGTGACAGTAGTTATAGATTCCGATGCTTAACTTCAGGTTTACTGTATCCCCTGACCTTCTTATTGACGATGAAACAGAGAAATTACATCGGAATTAAATACAAAAGGGACAATGCCGACTTAAGTACAAGATGACTGACTCTTCTTACTGTCTATGATTTCAACCAATCCTGTGTCACTAGTTATAGATTCCGATGCTTCTTTTCATGTTTACTGTATCCCTTGGACCTTCTTATTGACGATGAAACACACAAATTGCGTCGGAATTAAATACAAAAGGCACAAAGCCGACTTAACTACAAGAAGACTGACTCTTCTTACAGACTATGTTTTGAACCATTCCTGTGACACTAGTTATAGTTTCCGAAGCTTCATTTCAGGTTCGCTGTATCCCTCTGACCTTGTTGTTGACGTTGAAACACAGAAATTGCATCGGAATTATATAGAAAAGGCACAATGCCGACTTAGGTACAAGAAGACTGACTCTTCTTACTGTCTATGTTTTGAGCCATTCCTGTGACAGTGGTTATAGATTCCGTTGCTTCACTTAGGGTTTACTGTATCCCTCTGACCTTCTTATCGACGATGAAACACATCAATTGCATCTTAATTAAATACAAAAGGCACAATGCCGACTTAAGTACATGAAGAGTCAGTCTTCTTACTGTCTATGTTTTGAACCATTCCTGTGACAGTAGTTATAGATTCCGACGCTTAACTTCAGGTTTACTGTATTACTCTGACCTTCTTATTGACGATGAAACACAGAAATTACATCGGAATTAATTACAAAAGGCACAATGCCGACTTCAGAACAAGAATACTGACCCTTCTTACTGTCTATGTTTTTAACCATCGCTGAGACGCTAGTTATAGATTCCGATGCTTTCCCTCCAGGTTTACTGTATCCCTTGGACCATCTTATTGACGATGAAACACAGAAATTGCATCTGAATTAAATACAAAAGGGACAATGCCGACTTAAGTACAAGAATACTGACTCTTCTTACTGACTATGATTACAACCAATCCTGTGTCACTAGTTATAGATTCCGATGCTTCACTTCAGGTTTACTGTATCCCTTGGACCTTCTTATTGACGATGAAACACAGAAATGGTATCGGAATTAAATACAGAAGGCAAAATGCCGACTTAAGTACAAGAAGACTAACTCTTCTTACTGTCTATGTTTTGAACCATTCCTGTGACACTAGTTATAAATTCCGATACTTCACTCCAGGTTTACTGTGTCCCTTGGACCTTCTTATTGACGATGAAGCACAGAAATTGCAGCGGAATTAAATACAAAAGGGACAATGCCGACTTAAGTACAAGAATACTGACTCTTCTTACTGACTATGATTTCAACCAATCCTGTGTCACTAGTTATCGATTCCGATGCTTCACTTCAGGTTTACTGTATCCCTTGGAACTTCTTATTGACGATGAAACACAGAAAGTGCATCGGAATTAAATAGAAAACTCACAATGCCGATTTAAGTACAAGAAGACTGACTCTTCCCACTGTCTATGATTTGAACCATTCCAGTGACACTAGTTTTAGATTCCGATGCTTCACTTCTGGTTTACCGTATCCCTCAGACCCTCTCATTGACGATGAGACACAGAAATTGCATCGGAATTAAATACAAAAGGCGCAATGCCGACTTAAGTACAAGAAGACTGATACTTCTTACTGACTATGTTTGGAACCATTCCTGTGACACTAGTTATAGATTCCGATGCTTCACTTCAGGTTTACTGTATCCCTCAGACCTTCTTATTGACGATGAAACACAGAAATTGTATCGGAATGAAATACAAAAGGCACAATGCCGACTTAAGTACAAGAAGACTGACTCTTCCTACTGTCTATGTTTTGAACCATTCCTGTGACACTACTTATAGATTCCGATGCTTCACTCCAGGTTTACTGTATCCCTTGGACCTTCTTATTGACGATGAAACACAGAAATTGCATCGGAATTGAATAGAAAAGGCACAATGCCGACATAAGTACAAGAAGACGGAGACTTCCTACTGTCTATGCTTTGAACCATTCCTGTGACACTAGTTACAGATTCCGATGCCTCACTTCAGGTTTAATGTATCGCTTGGACCTTCTTGTGGACGATAAAACACAGAAATTGCATCGGAATTAAATACAAAATGCACAATTTAGACTTAAGTACAAGAAGACTGATTCTTCTTACCGACTATGTTTGATTCATTCCTGTGACACTAGTTATAGATTCCGATGCTTCAGTCCAGGTTTACTGTATCCCTTGGACCTTCTTATTGACGATGATACACAGAAATTGCATCGGAATTTAATACAAAAGGCACAAAGCCGACTTAAGTACAAGAAGACTGACTCTTCTTACTGACTATGTTTTGAACCATTCCTGTGACACTAGTTATAGATTCCGATGCTTCACTCCAGGTTTACTGTGTCCCTTGGACGTTCTTATTGACGATGAAACACAGAAATTGCATCGGAATTAAATACAAAAGGGACAATGCCGACTTAAGTACAAGAATACTGACTCTTCTTACTGACTATGATTTCAGCCAATCATGTGTCACTAGTTATAGATTCCGATGCTTCACTCCAAGTTTACTGTATCCCTTAGACCTTCTTATTGACGATGAAACACGGCAATTGCATTGGAATTAAATACAAAAGGCACAATGCCGACTTAAGTACAAGAAGACTGACTCTTCTTACTGACTATGTTTTGAACCATTCCTGTGACACTAATTATAGATTTTGATGCTTCACTCCCGGTTTACTGTATCCATCTGACCTCCTTATTGACGATGAAACACAGAAATTGCATCTTAATTGAATACAAAAGGCACAATGCCGACTTAGGTACAAGAAGACTGATTCTTCTTACTGCCTGTGTTTTGAACCATTCCTGTGACACTAGTTATGGATTCCGATGCTTCACTTCAGGTTCACTGTATCCCTCTGTCCTTCTCATTGACGATGAAACACAGAAATTGCATCGGAATTATATAGAAAAGGCACAATGCCGACTTAGGTACAAGAAGACTGACTCTTCTTACTGTCTATGATTTGAACCATTCCTGTGACACTAGTTATGGATTCCGATACTTCACTTCAGGTTCACTGTATCCCTCTGAACTTCTTATTGACGATGAAACACAGAAATTGCATCGGAATTATATAGAAAAGGCACAATGCCGACTTAGGTACAAGAAGACTGACTCTTCTTACTGTCTATGTTTTGAACCATTCCTTTGACACTAGTTATAGATTCCGATGCTTCACTTCAGGTTTACTGTATCCCTCTGACCTTCTTACTGACGATGAAACACAGAAATTGCATCTGAATTAAATACAAAAGGGACAATGCCGACTTAAGTCCAAGAATACTGACTCTTCTTACTGACTATGATTGCAACCAATCCTGTGTCAGTAGTTATAGATTCCGATGCGTCACTTCAGGTTTACTGTATCCCTTGGACCTTCTTATTGACGATGAAACACAGAAATTGCATCGGAATTACATAGAAAAGGCACAATGCCGACTTAGGTACAAGAAGACTGACTCTTCTTACAGTCCATGTTTTGAACCATTCCTGTGACACTAGTTATAGATTCCGATGCTTCACTTCAGGTTTACTTTATCCCTCTGACCTTCTTATTGACGATGAAACACAGAAATTGCATCGGCATTAAATACAAAGGGCACAATGCCGACTTAAGTACAAGAAGACTGACACTTCCTACTGACTATGTTTTGAACCTTTCCTGTGACACTAGTTATAGATTGCGATGCTTCACTTCAGGTTTACTGTATCTCTCTGACCCTCTTATTGACGATGAAACACAGAAATTGCATCGGAATTAAATACAAAAAACACATTCCGACTTAAGTACAAGATGAATGACTTTTCTTACTGTCTATGTTTTGAACCATTCCAGTGACACTAGTTATAGATTCCGATGCTTCACTCCAGGTTTACTGTGTCCCTTTGACCTTCTTATTGACGATGAAACAAGGAAATTGCATAGGAATTCAATACAAAAGGGACAATGCCGACTTAAGTACAAGAATACTGACTCTTCTTACTGACTATGATTTCAACCAATCCTGTGTCACTAGTTATAGATTCCGATGCTTCACTTCAGGTTTACTGTATCCCTTGGACCTTCTTATCGACGATGAAACACAGAAATTGCATCGGAATTAAATAGAAAAGACTCAATGACGACTTAAGTAGAAGAAGACTGACTCTTCCTACTGTCTATGATTTGAACCATTCCAGTGACACTAGTTTTAGATTCCGATGCTTCACTTCAGGTTTACTGTATCCCTCAGACCCTCTCATTGACGATGATACACAGAAATTGCATCGGAATTAAATACAAAAGGCGCAATGCCGACTTAAGTAGAAGAAGACTGACTTTTTTTACTGACTGTGTTTGGAACCATTCCTGTGACACTAGTTATAGATTCCGATGCTTCACTTCAGGTTTACTGTATCCCTTGGACCTTTTTGTTGACGATGAATCACAGAAATTGAATCGGAATTAAATACAAAAGGCACAATGCCGACTTAAGTACAAGAAGACTGATTCCTCTTACCGACTATGTTTGATTCCTTCCTGTGACACTAGTTATAGTTTCCGATGCTTCACTCCCGGTTTACTGTATCCCTTGGACCCTCTTATTGACGATGAAACACATAAATTGCATCGGAATTGAATACAAAAGGCACAATGCCGACTTAAGTACAAGAAGATTGACTTTTCTTACTGACTATGATTTGAACAATTCCTGTGACACTAGTTATAAATTCCGATGCTTCACTTCAGGTTTACCGTATCCCTTGCACATCCTTGGTGACGATGAAACACAGAAATTGCATCGGAATTAAATACAAAAGGCACAATGACGACTTAAGTACAAGAAGACTGACACTTCCTACTGTCTATGTTTTGAACCAATCCTGTGACACAAGTTATAGATTCCGATGCTTCACTCCAGGTTTACTGTATCCCTTGGACATTCTTATTGACGATGAAACACAGAAATTGCATCGGAATGAAATAGAAAAGGCACAATGCCGACTTAAGTACAAGGATACTGACTCTTCTTACTGTCTATGATTTGAACCATTCCTGTGACACTAGTTATAAATTCCGATGCTTCACTCCAGGTTTACTGTATCCCATGGACCTTCTTATTGACGATGAAACACAGAAATTGCATAGGAATTAAAAACAAAGGGCACAATGCCGACTTAAGTACAAGAAGACTGACTCTTCTTACTGACTATGTTTTGAACCATTCCTGTGATACTAGTTATAGATTCCGATGCTTCACTTCAGGTTTAATGTATCCCTTGGACCTTTTTGTTGACGATGAATCACAGAAATTGCATCGGAATTAAATACAAAAGGCACAATGCCGACTTAAGTACAAGAAGACTGACTCTTCTTACTGTCTATGTTTTGAACCATTCCTGTGACACTAGTTATAAATTCCGATGCTTCACTCCAGGTTTACTGTATCCCATGGACCTTCTTATTGACGATGAAACACAGAAATTGCATCGGAATTAAAAACAAAGGGCACAATGCCGACTTAAGTACAAGAAGACTGACTCTTCTTACTGACTATGTTTTGAACCTTTCCTGTGACACTAGTTATGGATTCCGATGCTTCACTTCAGGTTTACTGTATCTCTCTGACCCTCTTTTTGACGATGAAACACAGAAATTGCATCGGAATTAAATACAAAAGGCACATTCCGACTTAAGTACAAGATGACTCACTCTTCTTACTGTCTATGTTTTGAACCAGTCCTCTGACACTAGTTATAGATTCCGATGCTTCACTGCAGGTTTACTGTGTCCCTTGGACCTTCTTATTGACGATGAAACACAGAAATTGCATCGGAATTAAATACCAAAGGGACAATGCCGACTTAAGTACAAGAATACTGACACTTCTTACTGACTATGATTTCAACCAATCATGTGTCACTAGTTATAGATTCCGATGCCTCACTTCAGGTTTACTGTATCCCTTGGACCTTCTTATTGACGATGAAACACAGAAACTGCATCGTAATTAAATACAAAAGGCACAATGCCGACTTAAGTACAAGAAGACTGACTCTTCTTACTGTCTATGTTTGAACAATTCCTATGCCACTATTTATAGATTCCGATGCTTCACTTCAGGTTTACTGTATCCCTCAGACCTTCTTATTGGCGATGAAACACAGAAATTGCATCGGAATAAAATACAAAAGGCACAGTGCCGACTTAAGTACAAGAAGACTGACTCTTCCTACTGTCTATGCTTTGAACCATTCCTGTGACACTACTTATAGATTCCGATGCTTCACTCCAGGTTTACTGTATCCCTTGGACCTTCTTATTGACATGAAACACAGAAATTGCATCGGAATTGAATAGAAAAGGCACAATGCCGACGTAAGTACAAGAAGACTGACTCTTCCTACTGTCTATGTTTTGAACCATTCATGTGACACTAGTTACAGGTTCCGATGCTTCACTTCAGGTTTAATGTATCCCTTGGACCTTCTTGTTGACGATGAAACACAGAAATTGCATCGGAATTAAATACAAAAGGCACAATGCCGACTTAAGTACATGAAGACTGATTCTTCTTACCAACCATGTTTGATTCATTCCTGTGACACTAGTTATAGATTCCGATGCTTCAGTCCAGGTTTACTGTATCATTTGGACCTTCTTATTAACGATGAAACACAGAAATTGCATCGAATTTTAAACAAAAGGTACAATGCCGACTTAAGTACAAGAAGACTGACTCTTCTTGCTGACTATGTTTTGAACCATTCCTATGACACTAGTTATAGATTCCGATGCTTCACTCCCGGTTTACTGTATCCCTTGGACCCTCTTATTGACGATGAAGCACAGAAATTGCATCGGAATTAAATACAAAATGCACAATGCCGACTTAAGTACAAGAAGATAGACTCTTCTTACTGACTATGTTTTGAACCATTCCTGTGACACTAGTTATGGATTCCGATGCTTCACTCCAGGGTTACCGTATCCCTTGCACATCCTTGTTGACAATGAAACACAGAAATTGCATCGGAATTAAATACAAAAGGGACAATGCTGACTTAAGTACGAGAATACTGACCCTTCTTACTGACTATGATTTCAACCAATCATGTGTCACTATTTATAGATTCCGATACTTCACTTCAAATTTACTGTATCCCTTGGACCTTTTTGTTGACGATGAATCACAGAAATTGCATCGGAATTAAATACAAAAGGCACAATGCCGACTTAAGTACAAGAAGACTGACTCTTCCTACTGTCTATGATTTGAACCATTCCTGTGATACTAGTTATAGATTCCGATGCTTCACTTCAGGTTTAATGTATCCCTTGGACCTTCTTGTTGACGATGAAACACAGAAATTGCATCGGAATTAAATACAAAAGGCACAATGCCGACTTAAGTACAAGAAGACTGATTCTTCTTACCGACTATGATTTGATACATTCCTGTGACACTAGTTATAGATTCCGATGCTTCAGTCCAGGTTTACTGTATCCCTTTGACCTTCTTATTGACGATGAAACACAGAAATTGCATCGGAATTAAATACAAAAGGCACAATGCCGACTTAAGTACAAGAAGACTGACTCTTATTACTGACTATGTTTTGAACCATTCCTGTGTCACTAGTTATAGATTTCGATGCTTCACTCCCGGATTACTGTATCCCTTGGACCTTCGTATTGACGATGAAACACAGAAATTGCATCGGAATTAAATACAAAACGCACAATGCACACTTAAGTACAAGAAGACTGACTCTTCCTACTGTCCATGCTTTGAACCATTCCCGTGACACTGGTTATAGATTCCGATGCTTCACTTCAGGTTTAATATATCCCTTGGACCTTCTTGTTGACGATGAAACACAGAAACTGCATCGGAATTAAATAGAAAAGGCACAATGCCGACTTAAGTAAAAGAAGACTGACTCTTCCTACTGTGTATGTTTTGCCCCATTCCTTTGACACTAGTTATAGATTCCGATGCCTCACTCCAGGTTTACTGTATCCCTTGGACCTTCTTATTGACGATGAAACAGAAATTGCATCGGAATTAAATAGATAAGGCACAATGCCGACTTAAGTACAAGAAGACTCACTCTTCCTACTGTCTATGTTTTGAACCGTTCCAGTGACACTAGTTATGGATTCCGATGCTTCGCTTCAGGTTTAATGTAACCCTTGAACCTTCTTGTTGACGATGAAACACAGAAATTGCATCGGAATTAAATTCAAAATGCACAATGCCGACTTAAATACAAAAAGACTGAATCTTCTTACCGACTATGATTTGATTCATTCCTGTGACACTAGTTATAGATTCTGATGCTTCACTCCAGATTTACTGTATCCCTTTGACCTTCTTATTGACGATGAAACACAAAAATTGCATCGGAATTAAATACAAAAGGCGCAATGCCGACTTAAGTACAAGAAGACTGACTCTTCTTACTGTCTATGGTTTGAACCATTCCTGTGACACTAGTTATGGATTCCGATGCTTCACTTCAGGTTCACTGTATCCCTCTGACCTTCTTACTGACGATGAAACACAGAAATTGCATCTTAATTAAATACAAAAGGCACAATGCCGACTTAAGTACAAGAAGACTGACTCATCATACTGTCTATGTTTTGAACCATTCCTGTGACAGTAGTCATAGATTCCGATGCTTATCTTCAGGTGTACTGTATCCCTCTGACCTTCTTATTGACGATGAAACACAGAAATTGCATCGGAAGTATATAGAAAAGGCACAATGCCGACTTACGTACAAGAAGACAGACTCTTCTTACTGTCTATGGTTTGAACCATTCCTGTGACACTAGTGATAGATTCCGATGCTTCACTCCCGGTTTACTGTATCCCTTGGACCTTCTTATTGACGATGAAACACAGAAATTGCATCGGAATTAAATACAAAAGGCACAATGCCGACTTAACTACAAGAAGACTGACTCTTCTTACTGACTATGATTTGAACCATTCCTGTGACACTAGTTATAGTTTCATATGCTTCACTTCAGGTTTACTGTATCCCTCTGACCCTCTTATTGACGATGAAACACAGAAATTGCATCGGAATTAAATACAAAAGGCACAATGGCGAGTTAAGTACAAGAAGACTGACTCTTCTTACTGTCTATGTTTTGAACCATTACTGTGACACTAGTTATAGATTCCGATGCCTCACTTCAGATTTACTGTATCCCCCTGACCGTCGTATTGACGATGAACACAGAAATTGCATCGGTATTAAATGCAAAAGGCACAATGCCGACTCAAGTACAAGACGACTGGCTCTTCTTCCTGTCAATGCTTTGCACCATTCCTGTGACACTAGTTATAGATTCAGATGCTTCACTTCAGGTTTACTGTATCCAGCTGACCTTCTTATTGACGATGAAACACAGAAATTGCATCGGAATTAAATACAAAAGGCACAATGGCGAGTTAAGTACAAGAAGAACGACTCTTGTTACTGTCTATGTTTTGAACCATTACTGTGACACTAGTTACAGATTCACATGCTTCACTTCAGGTTTACTGTATCCCTTGGACCTACTTATTGACGATGAAACACAGACATTGCATCGGAATTAAATAGAAAAGGCACAATGCCGACTTAAGTACAAGAAGACTGACTCTTCCTACTGTCTATGATTTGAACCATTCCAGTGACACTACTTATAGATGCCGATGCTTCACTCCCTGTTTACTGTATCCCTTGGACCTTCTTATTGACGATGAAACACAGATATTGCATCGGAATTAAATACAAAAGGCACAATGCCGACTTAAGTACAAGAAGAGTGACTCTTCCCACTGTCTGTGTTTTGAACCATTCCTATGACACTAGTTATAGATTCCGATGCTTCACTTCAGGTTTACTGTATCCCTCTGACCTTCTTGTTGACGATGAAACACAGAATTTGCATCGGAATTAAATACAAATGGCACAATGCCGACTTAAGTACAAGAAGACTGACTCTTCCTACTGTCTATGTTTTGAACCATTCCTGTGACACTACTTTTAGATTCCGATGTTTAACTCCAGGTTTACTGTATCCCTTAAACCTATTTATTGACGATGAAACACAGAAATTGCATCGGAATTGAATAGAAAAGGCACAATGCCGACATAAGTACAGGAAGACTGACTCTTCCTCCTGTCTATATTTTGAACCATTCCTGTGACACTAGTTATAGGTTCCGATGCTCCACTTCAGGTTTAATGTTTCCCTTGGACCTTCTTGTTGACGATGAAACACAGAAATTGCATCGGAATTAAATACAAAAGGCACAATGCCGACTTAAGTGCAAGAAGACTGAATCTTCTTACTGTCAATGCTTTGAACCATTCCTGTGACAGTAGTTATAGATTCCGATGCTTCACTCCCGGTTTACTGTATCCTTAGGACCTTCTTTTTGACGATGAAACACAGAAATTGCATCGGAATTAAATACAAAAGGCACAATGCCGACTGAAGTACAAGAAGACTGACTCTTCTTACTGACTATGCTTTGAACCATTTCTGTGGCACTAGTTATAGATTCCGATGCTTTACACCAGGTTTACTGTATCCCTTGGACATCCTTATTGACGACGAAACACAGAAACTGCATCGGAATTAAATACAAAAGGCACAATGCCGACTTAAGTACAGGAAGACTGACTCTTCCTACTGTCTATGCTTTGAACCATTCCTGTGACACTAGTTATAGATTCCGATGCTTCAAGCCACGTTTACTGTATCCCTTGGACCTTCTTATTGACGATGAAACACAGAAATTGCCTCGGAATTAAAGACAAAAGGCACAATGCCGATTTAAGTACAGGAAGACTGACTCTTCTTACTCTCTATGTTTGAACCATTCCTGTGACACTAGTTATAGATTCCGATGCTTCACTTCAGGTTTACTGTATCCCTCAGACCTTCTTGTTGACGATGCAACACAGAAATTGCATCGAAATAAAATACAAAAGGCACAATGGCGACTTAAGGAAAAAAAAATGACTCTTCCTACTGTCTATGTTTTGAACCATTCCTGGGACAATAGTTATAGATTCCGAAGCCCCACTCCAGGTTTACTGTATCCCTTGGACCTTCTTATTGACGATGAAACCCAGAAATTGCATCGGAATTGAATAGAAAAGGCACAATGCCGACATAAGTACAGGAAGACTGACTCTTCCTACTGTCTATATTTTGAACCATTCCTTGACACTAGTTATAGATTCCGATGCTCCACTTCAGGTTTAATGTTTCCCTTGGACCTTCTTGTTGACGATGAAACACAGAAATTACATCGGAATTAAATACAAAAGGCACAATGCCGACTTAAGTGCAAGAAGACTGAGACTTCTTACTGACTATGCTTTGAACCATTCCTGTGACAGTAGTTATAGATTCCGATGCTTCACTCCCGGTTTACTGTATCCCTTGGACCTTCTTTTTGACGATGAAACACAGAAATTGCATCGGAATTAAATACAAAAGGCACATTGCCGACTGAAGTACAAGAAGACTGACTCTTCTTACTGACTATGTTTTGAACCATTCCTGTGGCACTAGTTATAGATTCCGATGCTTTACTCCAGGTTTACTGTATCCCTTGGACATCCTTATTGACGACGAAACACAGAAACTGCATCGGAATTAAATACAAAAGGCACAATGCCGACTTAAGTACAGGAAGACTGACTCTTCCTACTGTCTATGCTTTGAACCATTCCTGTGACACTAGTTATAGATTCCGATGCTTCAAGCCAGGTTTACTGTATCCCTTGGACCTTCTTATTGACGATGAAACACAGAAATTGCCTCGGAATTAAAGACAAAAGGCACAATGCCGATTTAAGTACAGGAAGACTGACTCTTCTTACTCTCTATGTTTGAACCATTCCTGTGTCACTAGTTATAGATTCCGATGCTTCACTTCAGGTTTACTGTATCCCTCAGACCTTGTTGTTGACGATGCAACACAGAAATTGCATCGAAATAAAATACAAAAGGCACAATGCCGACTTAAGGAAAAAAAATGACTCTTCCTACTGTCTATGTTTTGAACCATTCCTGTGACAATAGTTATAGATTCCGATGCCCCACTCCAGGTTTACTGTATCCCTTGGACCTTCTTATTGACGATGAAACCCAGAAATTGCATCGGAATTAAATAGAAAAGGCACAATGCCGACTTAAGTACAAGAAGACTGACTCTTCCTAATGTCTATGTTTTGAATCATTCCTGTGACACTAGTTATGGATTCCGATGCTTCGCTTCAGGTTTAATGTATCCCTTGGACCTTCTTGTTGACGATGAAACACAGAAACTGCATCGGAATTAAATACAAAAGGCACAATTCCGACTTAAGTACAAGAAGACTGATTCTTCTTACCGACTATGATTTGATACATTCCTGTGACACTAGTTATAGATTCCGATGCCTCACTCCAGGTTTACTGAATCATTTTGACCATCTTATTGACGATGAAACACAGAAATTGCATCGGAATTAAATACAAAAGGCCCAATGCCGACTTAAGTACAAGAAGACTGACTCTTATTGCTGACTATGTTTTGAACCATTCTTGTGTCACTAGTTATAGATTCCGATGCTTCACTCCCGGATTACTGTATCCCATGGACCTTCGTATTGACGATGAAACACAGAAATTGCATCGGAATTAAATACAAAAGGCACAATGCCGACTTAAGTATAAGAAGACTGACTCTTCTTACTGACTATGTTTTGAACCATTCCTGTGACACTAGTTATAGATTCCGATGCTACACTCTAGGTTTACCGTATCCCTTGGACCTCCTTATTGACGATGAAACACAGAAATTGCATCGGAATTAAATAAAAAAGGCAAAATGCATACTTAAGTACAAGAAGACTGACTCTTCCTACTGTCCATGCTTTGAACCATTCCCGTGACACTAGTTATAGATTCCGATGCCTCACTCCAGGTTTACTGTATCCCTTGGACCTTCTTATTGACGATGAAACCCAGAAATTGCGTCGGAATTAAATAGAAAAGACAAAAATGCCGACTTAAGTAAAAGAAGACTGACCCTTCCTACTGTCTATGTTTTGCACCATTCCTTTGACACTAGTTATAGATTCCGATACCTCACTCCAGGTTTACTGTATCCCTTGGACATTCGTATTGACGATGAAACACAGAAATTGCATCAGAATTAAATAGAAAAGGCACAATGCCGACTTAAGTACAAGAAGACTGACTCCTCCTAATGTCTATGTTTTGTAACCATTCCTGTGACACTAGTTATAGATTCCGATGGTTCACTTCAGGTTTAACATATCCCTTGGACCTTCTTGTTGACGATGAAACACAGAAACTGCATCGGAATTAAATAGAAAAGGCACAATGCCGACTTAAGTAAAAGAAGACTGGCCCTTCCGACTGTCTATGTTTTGCACCATTCCTTTGACACTAGTTATAGATTCCGATACCTCACTCCAGGTTTACTGTATCCCTTGGACATTCTTATTGACGATGAAACACAGAAATTGCATCAGAATTAAATAGAAAAAGCACAATGCCGACTTAAGTACAAGAAGACTGACTCTTCCTACTGTCTATGTTTTGAACCATTCCAGTGACACTAGTTATGGATTCCGATGTTCGCTGCAGGTTTAATGTATCCCTTGGACCTTCTTGTTGACGATGAAACACAGAAATTGCATCGGAATTAAATACAAAAGGCACAATGCCGACTTAAATACAAGAAGACTGATTATTCTTACCGACTATGATTTGATTCATTCCTGTGACACTAGTTATAGATTCCGATGCTTCACTCCAGGTTTACTGTATCCCTTTGACCTTCTTATCGACGATGAAACAAAAAAATTGCATCGGAATTAAATACAAAAGGCACAATGCTGACTTATGTACAAGAAGACTGACTCATCTTACTGACTATGTTTTGAACCATTCCTGTGTCACTAGTTATAGATTCCGATGCTTCACTCCCGGATTACTGTATCCCTTGGACCTTCTTATTGACGATGAAACACAGAAATTGCATCGAAATTAAATACAAACGGCACAATGCCGACTTAAGTACAAGAAGACTGACTCTTCTTACTGACTATGTTTTGAACCATTCCTTTGACACTAGTTATAGATTCCGATGCTACACTCCAGGTTTACCGTATCCCTTGGACCTCCTTATTGACGATGAAACACAGAAATTGCATCGGAATTAAATACAAAAGGCACAATGCATACTTAAGTACAAGAAGACTGACTCTTCTTACTGTCTATGCTTTGAACCATTCCCGTGACACTTGTTATAGATTCCGATGCTTCACTCCAGGTTTACTGTATCCCTTGGACCTTCTTATTGACGATGAAACACAGAAATTCCATCGCAATTAAATAGAAAAGGCACAATGCCGACTTAAGTACAAGAACACTGACTCTTCTTATTGACTATGTTTTGAAACATTCCTGTGACACTAGTTATAGATTCCGATGCTTCACTACAGGTTTACTGTATCCCTCCGACCATCTTATTGACGATGAAACGCAGAAATTGCATCGGAATTAAATAAAAAGGAACAATGCCGACTTAAGAACAAGAAGACGGGCTCTTCTTACTGTCTATGTTTTGAACCTTTCCTGTGAGACCAGTTTTAGATTACAATGCTTCACTTCAGGTTTACTGTATCCCTTGGACCTTCTTATTAACGATGAAACACAGAAATTGCATCGGAATTAAATACTAAATGCACAATGCCGTCATAAGTACACGAAGACTGACTCTTCTTACTGTCTGTTATGAAACTACCCTGTGAGACCAGTTTTAGATTCCAGTGCATCACCTCAGGTTTATTGTATCCCTTGGACCTTCTTATTGTCGATGAAACAAAAAAATTGCATCGGAATTAAATACAAAAGGCACAATGCCTACTTAAGAACAAGAAGACTGACTCTTCTTACTGTCTATGTTTTGAATGTTTCCTGTGAGACCAGTTTTAGATTACGATGCCTCACGTCAGGTTTACTGTATCCCTTGGACCTTCTTATTGACGATGAAACACAGAAATTGCATCGGAATTTAATACAAAAGGCACAATGCCGACTTAAGTACAAGATGACTGACTCTTCCTACTCTCTATGTTTTGAACCAATCCTGTGACACTAGTTATAGATTCCGATGCTGCACTTCAGGTTTGCTGTATCCCTCTGACCTTCTTATTGACGATGAAACACAGAAATTGCATCGTAATTAAATACAAAAGGCACAATGCCGACTTAAGTACAAGAAGACTGACTCTTCTTACTGTCTATGTTTGAACCATTCCTGTGACTCAAGTTATAGATTCCGATGCATTACTCCAGGTTTACTGTATCCTTTGGACCTTGATATTGACGATGAAACACAGAACGTGCATCGGAATTAAATAGAAAAGGCACAATGCCGACTTAAGTACAAGAGGACTTATTCTTCTTACCGACTAAGTTTTGATTCATTCCCGTGACACTAGTTATAGATTCCGAAGCTTCATTCCAGGTTTAATGTATCCCTTTGACCTTCTTATTGACGATGGAACACAGAAACTGCATCGGAATTAAATACAAAAGGCACAATGCCGACTTAAGTACAAGAAGACTGACTCTTCTTACTGACTATGTTTTGAACCATTCCTGTGTCACTAGTTATAGATTCCGATGCTTCACTCCCGGTTTACTGGCTCCCTTGGACCTTCTTATTGACGATGAAACACAGAAATTGCATCGGAATTAAATACAAAAGGCACAATGCCGACTGAAGTACAAGAAGACTGACTCTTCTTACTGACTATGTTTTGAACCATTCCTGTGGCACTAGTTATAGATTCCGATGCTTTACTCCAGGTTTACTGTATCCCTTGGACATCCTTATTGACGACGAAACACAGAAACTGCAACGGAATTAAATACAAAAGGCACAATGCCGACTTAAGTACAGGAAGACTGACTCTTCCTACTGTCTATGCTTTGAACCATTCCTGTGACACTAGTTATGGATTCCGATGCTTCAAGCCAGGTTTGCTGTATCCCTTGGACCTTCTTATTGACGATGAAACACAGAAATTGCCTCGGAATTAAAGACAAAAGGCACAATGCCGATTTAAGTACAGGAAGACTGACTCTTCTTACTCTCTATGTTTGAACCATTCCTGTGACACTAGTTATAGATTCCGATGCTTCACTTCAGGTTTACTGTATCCCTCAGACCTTCTTGTTGACGATGCAACACAGAAATTGCATCGAAATAAAATACAAAAGGCACAATGCCGACTTAAGGAAAAAAAAATGACTCTTCCTACTGTCTATGTTTTGAACCATTCCTGTGACAATAGTTATAGATTCCGATGCCCCACTCGAGGTTTACTGTATCCCTTGGACCTTCTTATTGACGATGAAACCCAGAAATTGCATCGGAATTAAATAAAAAAGGCAAAATGCATACTTAAGTACAAGAAGACTGACTCTTCCTACTTTCCATGCTTTGAACCATTCCCGTGACACTAGTTATAGATTCCGATGCCTCACTCCAGGTTTACTGTATCCCTTGGACCTTCTTATTGACGATGAAACACAGAAATTGCATCGGAATTAAATACAAAAGGCACAATGCCGACTTAAGTATAAGAAGACTGACTCTTCTTACTGACTATGTTTTGAACCATTCCTGTGACACTAGTTATAGATTCCGATGCTACACTCTAGGTCTACCGTATCCCTTGGACCTCCTTATTGTCGATGAAACACAGAAATTGCATCGGAATTAAATAAAAAAGGCAAAATGCATACTTAAGTACAAGAAGACTGACTCTTCCTACTTTCCATGCTTTGAACCATTCCCGTGACACTAGTTATAGATTCCGATGCCTCACTCCAGGTTTACTGTATCCCTTGGACCTTCGTATTGACGATGAAACCCAGAAATTGCATCGGAATTAAATAGAAAAGGCAAAAATGCCGACTTAAGTACAAGAAGACTGACTCTTCCTAATGTCTATGTTTTGAACCATTCCTGTGACACTAGTTATGGATTCCGATGCTTCGCTTCAGGTTTAATGTATCCCTTGGACCTTCTTGTTGACGATGAAACACAGAAATTGCATCGGAATTAAATACAAAAGGCACAATGCCGACTTAAGTACAAGAAGACTGATTCTTCTTACCGAGTATGATTTGATACGTTCCTGTGACACTAGTTATAGATTCCGATGCTTCACTCCAGGTTTACTGTATCCCTTTGACCTTCTTATTGACGATGAAACACAGAAATTGCATCGGAATTAAATACAAAAGGCACAGTGCCGACATAAGTACAAGAAGACTGACTCTTATTACTGACTGTGTTTTGAACCATTCCTGTGTCACTAGTTATAGATTCCGATGCTTCACTCCCGGATTACTGTATCCCTTGGACCTTCGTATTGACGATGAAACACAGAAATTGCATCGGAATTAAATACAAAGGGCACAATGCCGACTTAAGTGCAAGAAGACTGACTCCTCCTAATGTCTATGTTTTGAACCATTCCTGTGACACTAGTTATAGGTTCCGATGCTTCACTTCAGGTTTAATATATCCCTTGGACCTTCTTGTTGACGATGAAACACAGAAACTGCATCGGAATTAAATAGAAAAGGCACAATGCCGACTTAAGTAAAAGAAGACTGACCCTTCCTACTGTCTATGTTTTGAACCATTCCAGTGACACTAGTTATGGATTCCGATGTTCGCTGCAGGTTTTATGTATCCCTTGGACCTTCTTGTTGACGATGAAACACAGAAATTGCATCGGAATTAAATACAAAAGGCACAATGCCGACTTAAGTACAAGAAGACTGACTCTTCCTACTGTCTATGTTTTGAACCATTCCAGTGAAACTAGTTATGGATTCCGATGTTCGCTGCAGGTTTTATGTATCCCTTGGACCTTCTTGTTGACGATGAAACACAGAAATTGCATCGGAATTAAATACAAAAGGCACAATGCCGAATTAAGTACAAGAAGACTGACTCTTCCTACTGTCTATGTTTTGAACCATTCCTGTGACACTACTTTTAGATTCCGATGTTTAACTCTAGGTTTACTGTATCCCTTGGACGTATTTATTGACGATGAAACACAGAAATTGCATCGGAATTGAATAGAAAAGGCACAATGCCGACATAAGTACAGGAAGACTGACTCTTCCTACTGTCTATATTTTGAACCATTCCTGTGACACTAGTTATAGATTCCGATGCGCCACTTCAGGTTTAATGTTTCCCTTGGACCTTCTTGTTGACGATGAAACACAGAAATTGCATCGGAACTAAATACAAAAGGCACAATGCCGACTTAAGTGCAAGAAGACTGACTGTTCTTACTGACTATGCTTTGAACCATTCCTGTGACAGAAGTTTTAGATTCCGATGCTTCACTCCCGGTTTACTGTATCCCTTGGACCTTCTTATCGACGATGAAACACAGAAATTGCATCGGAATTAAATACAAAAGGCACAATGCCGACTGAAGTACAAGAAGACTGACTCTTCTTACTGACTATGTTTTGAACCATTCCGGTGACACTAGTTATAGATTCCGATGCTTTACTCCAGGTTTACTGTATCCCTTGGACATCCTTATTGACGACGAAACACAGAAACTGCATCGGAATTAAATACAAAAGGCACAATGCCGACTTAAGTACAGGAAGACTGACTCTTCCTACTGTCTATGATTTGAACCATGCCTGTGACACTAGTTATAGATTCCGATGCTTCAAGCCAGGTTTACTGTATCCCTTGGACCTTCTTATTGACGATGAAACACAGAAATTGCCTCGGAATTAAAGACAAAAGGCACAATGCCGATTTAAGTACAGGAAGACTGACTCTTCTTACTCTCTATGTTTGAACCATTCCTGTGACACTAGTTATAGATTCCGATGCTTCACTTCAGGATTACTGTATCCCTCAGACCTTCTTGTTGACGATGCAACACAGAAATTGCATCGAAATAAAATACAAAAGGCACAATGCCGACTTAAGGAAAAAAAATGACTCTTCCTACTGTCTATGTTTTGAACCATTCCTGTGACAATAGTTATAGATTCCGATGCCTCACTCCAGGTTTACTGTATCCCTTGGACCTTCTTACTGACGATGGAACCCAGAAATTGCATCGGAATTAAATAGAATAGGCACAATGCCGATTTAAGTACAAGAAGACTGACTCTTCCTAATGTCTATGTTTTGAATCATTCCTGTGACACTAGTTATGGATTACGATGCTTCGCTTCAGGTTTAATGTATCCCTTGGACCTTCTTGTTGACGATGAAACACAGAAATTGCATCGAAATTAAATACAAAAGGCACAATGCCGACTTAAGTACAAGAAGACTGATTCTTCTTACCGACTATGATTTGATACATTCCTGTGACACTAGTTATAGATTCCGATGCCTCACTCCAGGTTTACTGAATCATTTTGACCATCTTATTGACGATGAAACACAGAAATTGCATCGGAATTAAATACAAAAGGCACAATGCCGACTTAAGTACAAGAAGACTGACTCTTATTGCTGACTATGGTTTGAACCATTCTTGTGTCACTAGTTATAGATTCCGATGCTTCACTCCCGGATTACTGTATCCCATGGACCTTCGTATTGACGATGAAACACAGAAATTGCATCGGAATTAAATACAAAAGGCACAATGCCGACTTAAGTATAAGAAGACTGACTCTTCTTACTGACTATGTTTTGAACCATTCCTGTGAAACTAGTTATAGATTCCGATGCTACACTCTAGGTTTACCGTATCCCTTGGACCTCCTTATTGACGATGAAACACAGAAATTGCATCGGAATTAAATAAAAAAGGCAAAATGCATACTTAAGTACAAGAAGACTGACTCTTCCTACTGTCCATGCTTTGAACCATTCCCGTGACACTAGTTATAGATTCCGATGCCTCACTCCAGGTTTACTGTATCCCTTGGACCTTCTTATTGACGATAGAACCCAGAAATTGCATCGGAATTAAATAGAAAAGGCAAAAATGCCGACTTAAGTAAA
This sequence comes from Schistocerca americana, assembly GCF_021461395.2. Lineage (NCBI taxonomy): Eukaryota > Metazoa > Arthropoda > Insecta > Orthoptera > Acrididae > Schistocerca > Schistocerca americana. The sequence continues at coordinate 23,178,288 of NC_060130.1, forward strand.
AGAAGTCTGACCCTTCCTACTGTCTATGTTTTGCACCATTCCTTTGACACTAGTTATAGATTCCGATACCTCACTCCAGGTTTACTGTATCCCTTGGACATTCGTATTGACGATGAAACACAGAAATTGCATCAGAATTAAATAGAAAAGGCACAATGCCGACTTAAGTACAAGAAGACTGACTCCTCCTAGTGTCTATGTTTTGAACCATTCCTGTGACACTAGTTATAGATTCCGATGGTTCACTTCAGGTTTAACATATCCCTTGGACCTTCTTGTTGACGATGAAACACAGAAACTGCATCGGAATTAAATAGAAAAGGCACAATGCCGACTTAAGTAAAAGAAGACTGACCCTTCCGACTGTCTAAGTTTTGCACCATTCCTTTGACACTAGTTATAGATTCCGATACCTCACTCCAGGTTTACTGTATCACTTGGACATTCTTATTGACGATGAAACACAGAAATTGCTTCAGAATTAAATAGAAAAGGCACAATGCCGACTTAAGTACAAGAAGACTGACTCTTCCTACTGTCTATGTTTTGAACCATTCCAGTGACACTAGTTATGGATTCCGATGTTCGCTGCAGGTTTAATGTATCCCTTGGACCTTCTTGTTGACGATGAAACACAGAAATTGCATCGGAATTAAATACAAAAGGCACAATGCCGACTTAAATACAAGAAGACTGATTCTTCTTACCGACTATGATTTGATTCATTCCTGTGACACTAGTTATAGATTCCGATGCTTCACTTCAGGTTTACTGTATCCCTTGGACTTTCTTATTGATGATGAAGCACAGAAATTGCATCGGAATTAAATAGATAAGGCACAATGCCGACTTAAGTACAAGAAGACTGACTCTTCCTACTGTCTATGTTTTGAACCATTCCTTTGGCACTAGTTATAGATTCCGATGCTTCACTACAGGTTTACTGTATCCCTCCGACCATCTTATTGACGATGAAACGCAGAAATTGCATCGGAATTAAATAAAAAGGAACAATGCCGACTTAAGAACAAGAAGACGGGCTCTTCTTACTGTCTATGTTTTGAACCTTTCCTGTGAGACCAGTTTTAGATTACAATGCTTCACTTCAGGTTTACTGTATCCCTTGGACCTTCTTATTAACGATGAAACACAGAAATTGCATCGGAATTAAATACTAAATGCACAATGCCGTCATAAGTACACGAAGACTGACTCTTCTTACTGTCTGTTATGAAACTACCCTGTGAGACCAGTTTTAGATTCCAGTGCATCACCTCAGGTTTATTGTATCCCTTGGACCTTCTTATTGGCGATGAAACAAAAAAATTGCATCGGAATTAAATACAAAAGGCACAATGCCTACTTAAGAACAAGAAGACTGACTCTTCTTACTGTCTATGTTTTGAATGTTTCCTGTGAGACCAGTTTTAGATTACGATGCCTCACGTCAGGTTTACTGTATCCCTTGGACCTTCTTATTGACGATGAAACACAGAAATTGCATCGGAATTTAATACAAAAGGCACAATGCCGACTTAAGTACAAGAAGACTGACTCTTCTTACTGACTAAGTTTTGAACCATTCCTGTGTCACTAGTTATAGATTCCGATGCTTCACTCCCGGTTTACTGGCTCCCTTGGACCTTCTTATTGACGATGAAACACAGAAATTGCATCGGAATTAAATACAAAAGGCACAATGCCGACTTAAGTACAAGAGGACTTATTCTTCTTACCGACTAAGTTTTGATTCATTCCCGTGACATTAGTTATAGATTCCGAAGCTTCATTCCAGGTTTAATGTATCCCTTTGACCTTCTTATTGACGATGGAACACAGAAATTGCATCGGAATTAAATACAAAAGGCACAATGCCGACTTAAGTACAAGAAGACTGACTCTTCTTACTGACTAAGTTTTGAACCATTCCTGTGTCACTAGTTATAGATTCCGATGCTTCACTCCCGGTTTACTGGCTCCCTTGGACCTTCTTATTGACGATGAAACACAGAAATTGCATCGGAATTAAATACAAAAGGCACAATGCCGACTTAAGTAAAAGAAGACTGACTCTTCTTACTGACTATGTTTTGAACCATTCCCGTGACACTAGTTATAGATTCCGATGCTTCACTCCAGGTTTACCGTATCCCTTGGACCTCCTTATTGACGATGAAACACAGAAATTGCATCGGAATTAAATACAAAAGGCACAATGCATACATAAGTACAAGAAGACTGACTCTTCTTACTGACTATGTTTTGAAAAATTCCTGTGACACTAGTTATGGATTCCGATGATTCACTTCAGGTTTACTCTATCCCTTGGACTTTCTTATTGACGGTGAAGCACAGAAATTGCATCGGAATTAAATAGAAAAGGCACAATGCCGACTTAAGTACAAGAAGACTGACTCTTCCTACTGTCTATGTTTTGAACCATTCCTGTGACACTAGTTATAGATTCCGATGCTTCACTTCAGGTTTAATGTATCCCTTGGACATTCTTGTTGACGATGAAACACAGAAATTGCATCGGAATTAAATACAAAGGGCACAATGCCGACTTAAGTACAAGAAGACTGATTCTTCTTACCGACTATGTTTTGATTCATTCCTGTGACACTAGTTATAGATTCCGATGCTTCACTCCAGGTTTACTGTATCTCTTTGACCTTCTTATTGACGATGAAACACAGAAATTGCATCAGAATTGAATACAAAAGGCACAATGCCGACTTAAGTACAAGAAGACTTACTCTTCTTACTGACTATGTTTTGAACCATTCCTGTGTCACTAGTTATAGATTCCGATGCTTCACTCCCGGTTTACTGTATCCCTTGGACCTTCTTATTGACGATGAAACACAGAAATTGCATCGGAATTAAATACAAAAGGCACAATTCCGACTTAAGTACAAGAAGACTGACTCTTCTTACTGACTATGTTTTGAACCACTCCTGTGACACTAGTTATAGATTCCGATGCTTCACTCCAGGTTTACCGTATCCCTTGGACCTCCTTATTGACGATGAAACACAGAAACTGCATCGGAATTAAATACAAATGGCACAATGCATACTTAAGTACAAGAAGACTGACTCTTCTTACTGTCAATGCTTTGAACCATTCCCGTGACACTAGTTATAGATTCCGATGCTTCGCTCTAGGTTTACTGTATCCCTCTGACCTTCTTATTGACGATGAAATACAGAAATTGCATCGGAATTAAATAGAAAAGGCACAATGCCGACTTAAGTACAAGAAGACTGACTCTTCTTACTGACTATGCTTTGAAACATTACTGTGACACTAGTTACAGATTCCGATGCTTCACTTCAGATTTACTGTATCCCTTGGACTTTCTTATTGACGATGAAGCACAGAAATTGCATCAGAATTAAATAGAAAAGGCACAATGCCGACTTAAGTACAAGAAGACTGACTCTTCCTACTGTCAATGTTTTGAACCATTCCTTTGACACTAGTTATAGTTTCCGATGCTTCACTACAGGTTTACTGTATAACTCCGACATTCTTATTGACGATGAAACACAGAAATTGCATTGGGATTAAATAAAAAGGAACAATGCCGACTTAAGGACAAGAAGACGGGCTCTTCTTACCGTCTATGTTTTGAACCATTCCTGTGAGACCAGTTTTAGAATACGATGCTTCACTTCAGGTTTACTGTATCCCTTGGACCTTCTTATTAATGATGAAACACAGAAATTGCATCGGAATTAAATACTAAATGCACAATTCCGTCATAAGTACACGAAGACTGACTCTTCTTACTGTCTGTTATGAAACTACCCTGTGAGACTAGTTTTAGATTTCAGTGCTTCACCTCAGGTTTACTGTATCCCTCTTACCTTCTTATTGACGATGAAACAAAAAAATTGCATCGGAATTAAATACAAAAGGCACAATGCCGACTTAGTACAAGAAGACTGACTCTTCCTACTGTCTATGTTTTGAACCATTCCTTTGACACTAGTTATAGTTTCCGATGCCTCACTACAGGTTTACTGTATAACTCCGACATTCTTATTGACGATGAAACACAGAAATTGCATCGGAATTGAATACAAAAGGCACAATGCCGACTTAAGTACAAGAAGACTGACTCTTCTTACTGACTATGTTTGGAACCATTCCTGTGTCACTAGTTATAGACTCCGATGCTTCACTCCCGGTGTACTGTATCCCTTGGACGTTCTTATTGATGATGAAACACAGAAATTGCATCGGAATTAAATAGAAAAGGCACAATGCCGACTTAAGTACAAGAAGACTGACTCTTCCTACTGTCTATGTTTTGAACCATTCCTGTGACACTAGTTATAGATTGCGATGCTTCACTTCAGGTTTATGGTATCCCTTGGACATTCTTGTTGACGATGGACACAGAAATTGCATCGGAATTAAATACAAAGGGCACAATGCCGACTTAAGTACATGAAGACTGATTCTTCTTACCGACTATGTTTTGATTAATTCCTGTGACACTAGTTATAGATTCCGATGCTTCACTCCAGGTTTACTGTATCCCTTTGACCTTCTTATTGACGATGATACATAGAAATTGCATCGGAATTGAATACAAAAGGCACAATGCCGACTTAAGTACAAGAAGACTTACTCTTCTTACTGACTATGTTTTGAACCATTCCTGTGTCACTGGTTATAGATTCCGATGCTTCACTCCCGGTTTACTGTATCCCTTGGACCTTCTTATTGACTATGAAACACAGATATTGCATCCGAATTAAATACAAAAGGCACAATGCCGACTTAAGTACAAGAAGACTGACTCTTCTTACTGACTATGTTTTGAACCACTCCTGTGACACTAGTTATAGATTCCGATGCTTCACTCCAGGTTTACCGTATCCCTTGGACCTCGTTATTGACGATGAAACACAGAAATTGCATCGGAATTAAATACAAAAATCACAATGCATACTTAAGTACAAAAAGACTGACTCTTCTTACTGTCTATGCTTGAACCATTCCCGTGACACTAGTTATAGATTCCGATGCTTCGCTCTAGGTTTACTGTATCCCTCTGACCTTCTTATTGACGATGAAATACAGAAATTGCATCGGAATTAAATAGAAAAGGCACAATGCCGACGTAAGTACAAGAAGACTGACTCTTCTTACTGACTATGTTTGAAACATTCCTGTGACACTAGTTATAGATTCCGATGCTTCACTTCAGATTTACTGTACCCCTTGGACTTTCTTATTGAGGATGAAGCACAGAAATTGCATCGGAATTAAATAGAAAAGGCACAATGCCGACTTAAGTACAAGAAGACTGACTCTTCCTACTGTCTATGTTTTGAAACATTCCTTTGACACTAATGTAGATTCCGATGCTTCACTACAGGTTTACTGTATAACTCCGACCTTCTTATTGACGATGAAACACAGAAATTGCGTTGGGATTAAATAAAAAGGAACAATGCCGACTTAAGGACAAGAAGACGGGCTCTTCTTACCGTCTATGTTTTGAACCATTCCTGTGAGACCAGTTTTAGAATAGCATGCTTCACTTCAGGTTTACTGTATCCCTTGGACCTACTTATTAATGATGAAACACAGAAATTGCATCGGAATTAAATACTAAATGCACAATTCCGTCATAAGTACACGAAGACTGACTCTTCTTACTGTCTGTTATGAAACTACCCTGTGAGACTAGTTTTAGATTCAGTGCTTCACCTCAGGTTTACTGTATCCCTTGGACCTTCTTATTGACGATGAAACAAAAAAATTGCATCGGAATTAAATACAAAAGGCACAATGCCGACTTAGTACAAGCAGACTGACTCTTCCTACTGTCTATGTTTTGAACCATTCCTTTGACACTAGTTATAGTTTCCGATGCTTCACTACAGGTTTACTGTATAACTCCGACATTCTTATTGACGATGAAACACAGAAATTGCATCGGAATTAAATACAAAAGGCACAATGCCGACTTAAGTACAAGAAGACTGACTCTTCTTACTGACTATGTTTTGAACCACTCCTGTGACACTAGTTATAGATTCCGATGCTTCACTCCAGGTTTACCGTATCCCTTGGACCTCGTTATTGACGATGAAACACAGAAATTGCATCGGAATTAAATACAAAAATCACAATGCATACTTAAGTACAAGAAGACTGACTCTTCTTACTGTCTATGCTTGAACCATTCCCGTGACACTAGTTATAGATTCCGATGCTTCGCTCTAGGTTTACTGTATCCCTCTGACCTTCTTATTGACGATGAAATACTGAAATTGCATCGGAATTAAATAGAAAAGGCACAATGCCGACGTAAGTACAAGAAGACTGACTCTTCTTACTGACTATGTTTGAAACATTCCTGTGACACTAGTTATAGATTCCGATGCTTCACTTCAGATTTACTGTATCCCTTGTACTTTCTTATTGAGGATGAAGCACAGAAATTGCATCGGAATTAAATAGAAAAGGCACAATGCCGACTTAAGTACAAGAAGACTGACTCTTCCTACTGTCTATGTTTTGAAACATTCCTTTGACACTAGTATAGATTCCGATGCTTCACTACAGGTTTACTGTATAACTCCGACCTTCTTATTGACGATGAAACACAGAAATTGCATTGGGATTAAATAAAAAGGAACAATGCCGACTTAAGGACAAGAAGACGGGCTCTTCTTACCGTCTATGTTTTGAACCATTCCTGTGAGACCAGTTTTAGAATACGATGCTTCACTGCAGGTTTACTGTATCCCGTGGACCTTCTTATTAATGATGAAACACAGAAAATGCATCGGAATTAAATACTAAATGCACAATTCCGTCATAAGTACACGAAGACTGACTCTTCTTACTGTCTGTTATGAAACTACCCTGTGAGACTAGTTTTAGATTTCAGTGCTTCACCTCAGGTTTACTGTATCCCTTGGACCTTCTTATTGACGATGAAACAAAAAAATTGCATCGGAATTAAATACAAAAGGCACAATGCCGACTTAGTACAAGAAGACTGACTCTTCCCACTCTCTATGTTTTGAACCATTCCTGTGACACTTGTTATAGATTCCGATGCTTCACTCCACTTTTACTGTATCCCTTGGACCTTCTTATTGACGATGAAACACAGAAATTGCATCGGAATTAAATAGAAAAAGCACAATCCCGACTTAAGTACAAGAAGACTGACTCTTCCTACTGTCTATGTTTTGAACTATTCCTGTGACACTAGTTATAGATTCCGATGCTTCACTACAGGTTTACTGTATCCCTCTGACCTTCTTATTGACGATGAAACACTGAAATTGCATCGGAATTAAATGAAAAGGCATAATGACGACTTAAGTACAACAAGACTGACTTTTCCTACTGTCTATGTTTTGAACCATTCCTGTGACACTAGTTATAGATTCCGATGCTTCACTACAGGTTTACTATATCCCTTGGACCTTCTTATTGACGATGAAACACAGAAATTGCATCGGAATTAAATACAATAGGCACAATGCCGACTTAAGTACAAGAAGACTGACTCTTTTTACTGTCTATGATTTGAACCAGTCATGTGACACTAGTTATTGATTCCGATGCTTCACTTCAGGTTTACTGTATCCCTCTTACCTTCTTATTGGCGATGAAACACTGAAATTGCATCGGAATTAAATACAAAAAGCACAATGCCGACTTAAGTACAGGAAGACTAACTCTTCCTACAGTCTAAGTTTTGAATCATTCCTATGACACTAGTTATAGATTCCGATGCTTCACTTCAGGTTTACTGTATCCCTCTTACCTTTTTATTGACAATGAAACACAGATATTGCATCGGAATTAAATACAAAAAGTACAATGCCGACTTAAGAACAAGAAAACTGACTCTTCCTACTGTCTATGTTTTGACTCATTCCTGTGACGCTAGTTATAGATTCCGATGCTTCACTTCAGGTTTACTGTACCCCTTGGACCTTCATATTGACGATTAAAGACATAAATTGCATCGGAATTAAATACAAAAGGCACATTTCCGACTTGCGTACAAGAAGACTGACTCTTCTTGCTGACTATGTTTGAACTATTCCTGTGACAGTAGTTATAGATTACGATTCTTAACTTCAGGTTTACTGTATCCCTCTGACCTTCTTGTCGACGATGAAACTCAGAAATTGCACCGGAATTAAATACAAAAGGCACAATGCCGACTTAAGTACAAGAATACTGACTCTTCTTACTGTCTATATTTTGAACCATCCCTGTGACACTAGTTATAGATTCCGATGCTTCACATCAGGTTTACTGTATCCCTTGTACCTTCTTATTGACGATTAAAGACATAAATTGCATCGGAATTAAATACAAAAGGCACAATTCCGAATTGAGTACAAGAAGACTGACTCTTCTTACTGACTATGTTTGAACTATTCCTGTAACAGTAGTTATAGATTCCGATGCTTCACTCCAGGTTTTTCTGTATCCCTTGGACGTCCTTATTGACGACGAAACACAGAAATTGCATCGGAACTAAATACAAAATGCACAATGCCGACTTAAGTACAAGAAGACTGACTCTTCTTACTGTCTATGCATTGAACCGTTCCTGTGACACTAGTTATAGATTCCGATGCTTCAAACTAGGTTTACTGTATCCCTTGGACCTTCTTATTGACGATGAAACACAGAAATTGCTTTGGAATTAAATACAAAAGGCACAATGCTGACTTAAGTACAAGAAGACTGACTCTTCTTACTGTCTATGTTTGAACCATTCCTGTGACACTAGTTATAGATTCCGATGCTTCACTTCAGGTTTACTGCATCCCTCAGACCTTCTTATTGACGATGAAACACAGAAATTGCATCGGAATTAAATACAAAAGGCACAATGCCGACTTAAGTACAAGAAGACTGACTCTTCCTACTGTCTATGTTTTGAACCATTCCTGTGACATTAGTTATAGATTCCGATGCTTCACTCCAGGTTTACTGTATCCTTTGGACCTTCATATTGACGATGAAACACAGAACGTGCATCGGAATTAAATAGAAAAGGCACAATGCCGACTTAAGTACAAGAAGACCGACTCTTCCTACTGTCTATGTTTTGAACCATTCCTGTGACACTAGTTATAGATTCCCATGGTTCACTTCAATTTGAATGTATCCCTTGGACCTTCTTGTTGACGATGAAACACAGATATTGCATCGGAATTAAATACAAAAGGCACAATGCCGACTTAAGTACAAGAAGACTGATTCTTCTTACCGACTATGATTTGATTCATTCCTGTGACACTAGTTATAGATTCCGATGCTTCATTCCAGGTTTACTGTATCCCTTTGACCTTCTTATTGACGATGAAACATAGAAATTACATCGGAATTAAATACAAAAGGCACAATGCCGACTTAAGTGCAAGAAGACTGACTCTTCTTACTGACTATGTTTTGAAACATTCCTGTGACACTAGTTACAGATTCCGATGCTACACTTCAGATTTACTGTATCCCTTGGACCTGCTTATTGACGATGAAACACAGAAATTGCATCGGAATTAAATACAAATGGCACAATGCATACTTAAGTACAAGAAGACTGACTCTTCTTACTGACTATGTTTTGAAACATTCCTGTGTCACTAGTTATAGATTCCGATGCTTCACTCCCGGTTTACTGTATCCCTTGGACCTTCTTATTGACGATGAAACACAGAAATTGCATCGGAATTAAATACAAAAGGCACAATTCCGACTTAAGTACAAGAAGACTGACTGTTTTTACTGACTATGTTTTGAACCACTCCTGTGAAACTAGTTATAGATTCCGATGCTTCACTCCAGGTTTACCGTATCCCTTGGACCTCCTTATTGACGATGAAACACAGAAATTGCATCGGAATTAAATACAAATGGCACAACGCATACTTAAGTACAAGAAGACTGACTCTTCTTACTGTCAATGCTTTGAACCATTCCCGTGACACTAGTTATAGATTCCGATGCTTCGCTCTAGGTTTACTGTATCCCTCTGACCTTCTTATTGACGATGAAATACAGAAATTGCATCGGAATTAAATAGAAAGGGCACAATGCCGACTTATGTACAAGAAGACTGACTCTTCTTACTGACTATGTTTTGAAACATTCCTGTGACACTAGTTACAGATTCCGATGCTTCACCTCAGATTTACTGTATCCCTTGGACTTTCTTATTGACGATGAGGCACAGAAATTGCATGAGAATTAAATAGAAAAGGCACAATGCCGACTTAAGTACAAGAAGACTGACTCTTCCTACTGTCTATGTTTTGAACCATTCCTTTGACACTAGTTATAGTTTCCGATGCTTCACTACAGGTTTACTGTATAACTCCGACATTCTTATTGACGATGAAACACCTAAATTGCATCGGAATTAAATACAAAAGGCACAATGCCGACTTAAGTACAAGAAGACTGACTCTTCTTACCGACTATGTTTGGAACCATTCTTGTGTCACTAGTTATAGATTCCGATGCTTAACTCCCGGTGTACTGTATCCCTTGGACGTTCTTATTGATGATGAAACACAGAAATTGCATCGGAATTAAATAGAAAAGGCACAATGCCGACTTAAGTACAAGAAGACTGACTCTTCTTACTGACTATGTTTTGAAAAGATACTGTGACACTAGTTATGGATTCCGATGATTCACTTCAGGTTTACTGTATCCCTTGGACTTTCTTATTGACGATGAAGCACAGAAATTACATCAGAATTAAATAGAAAAGGCACGATGCCGACTAAAGTACAAGAAGACTGACTCTTCCTACTGTCTATGTTTTGAACCATTCCTGTGACACTAGTTATAGATTCCGATGCTTCACTTCAGGTTTAATGTATCCCTTGGACATTCTTGTTGACGATGGAACACAGAAGTTGCATCGGAATTAAATACAAAGGGCACAATGCCGACTTAAGTACATGAAGACTGATTCTTCTTATCGACTATGTTTTGATTAATTCCTGTGACACTAGTTATAGATTCCGATGCTTCACTCCAGGTTTACTGTATCCCTTTGACCTTCTTATTGACGATGAAACATAGAAATTGCATCGGAATTGAATACAAAAGGCACAATGCCGACTTAAGTACAAGAAGACTTACTCTTCTTACTGACTATGTTTTGAATCATTCCTGTGTCACTAGTTATAGATTCCGATGCTTCACTCCCGGTTTACTGTATCCCTTGGACCTTCTTATTGACTATGAAACACAGAAATTGCATCCGAATTAAATACAAAAGGCACAATGCCGACTTAAGTACAAGAAGACTGACTCTTCTTACTGACTATGTTTTGAACCACTCCTGTGACACTAGTTATAGATTCCGATGCTTCACTCCAGGTTTACCGTATCCCTTGGACCTCGTTATTGACGATGAAACACAGAAATTGCATCGGAATTAAATACAAAAGGCACAATGCATACTTAAGTACAAGAAGACTGACTCTTCTTACTGTCTATGCTTGAACCATTCCCGTGACACTAGTTATAGATTCCGATGCTTCGCTCTAGGTTTACTGTATCCCTCTGACCTTCTTATTGACGATGAAATACAGAAATTGCATCGGAATTAAATAGAAAAGGCACAATGCCGACGTAAGTACAAGAAGACTGACTCTTCTTACTGACTATGTTTGAAACATTCCTGTGACACTAGTTATAGATTCCGATGCTTCACTTCAGATTTACTGTATCCCTTGGACTTTCTTATTGAGGATGAAGCACAGAAATTGCATCGGAATTAAATAGAAAAGGCACAATGCCGACTTAAGTACAAGAAGACTGACTCTTCCTACTGTCTATGTTTTGAAACATTCCTTTGACACTAGTATAGATTCCGATGCTTCACTACAGGTTTACTGTATAACTCCGACCTTCTTATTGACGATGAAACACAGAAATTGCATTGGGATTAAATAAAAAGGAACAATGCCGACTTAAGGACAAGAAGACGGGCTCTTCTTACCGTCTATGTTTTGAACCATTCCTGTGAGACCAGTTTTAGAATACGATGCTTCACTTCAGGTTTACTGTATCCCTTGGACCTTCTTATTAATGATGAAACACAGAAATTGCATCGGAATTAAATACTAAATGCACAATTCCGTCATAAGTACACGAAGACTGACTCTTCTTACTGTCTGTTATGAAACTACCCTGTGAGACTAGTTTTAGATTTCAGTGCTTCACCTCAGGTTTACTGTATCCCTTGGACCTTCTTATTGACGATGAAACAAAAAAATTGCATCGGAATTAAATACAAAAGGCACAATGCCGACTTAGTACAAGAAGACTGACTCTTCCTACTCTCTATGTTTTGAACCATTCCTGTGACACTTGTTATAGATTCCGATGCTTCACTCCAGGTTTACTGTATCCCTTGGACCTTCTTATTGACGATGAAACACAGAAATTGCATCGGAATTAAATAGAAAAAGCACAATCCCGACTTAAGTACAAGAAGACTGACTCTTTTTACTGTCTATGATTTGAACCAGTCATGTGACACTAGTTATAGATTCCGATGCTTCACTCCAGGTTTACTGTATCCCTTGGACCTTCGTATAGACGATGACACAGAAATTGCATCGGAAATAAATAGAAAAGGCACAATGCCGACTTAAGTACAGGAAGACTGACTCTTTTTACTGACTATGTTTTGAACCATTCCTGTGACACTAGTTATTGATTCCGATGCTTCACTTCAGGTTTACTGTATCCCTTGGACTTTCTTATTGACGATGAAACACAGAAATTGCATTGGAATTAAATAGAAAAGGCACAATCCCGACTTAAGTACAAGAAGACTGACTCTTCCTGCTGTCTATGATTTGAACCATTCCTGTGACACTAGTTATAGATTCCGATGCTTCACTTCAGGTTTACTGTATCCCTCTTACCTTCTTATTGACGATGAAACACTGAAATTGCATCGGAATTAAATACAAAAAGCACAATGCCGACTTAAGTACAGGAAGACTAACTCTTCCTACAGTCTAATTTTTGAATCATTCCTATGACACTAGTTATAGATTCCGATGCTTCACTCCAGGTTTACTGTATCCCTTGGACCTTCGTATAGACGATGAAACACAGAAATTGCATCGGAAATAAATAGAAAAGGCACAATGCCGACTTAAGTACAGGAAGACTGACTCATTTTACTGACTATGTTTTGCACCATTCCTGTGACACTAGTTATAGATTCCGATGCTTCACTACAGGTTCACTGTATCCCTCTGACCTTCTTATTGACGATGAAACACTGAAATTGCATCGGAATTAAATGAAAAGGCATAATGACGACTTAAGTACAACAAGACTGACTTTTCCTACTGTCTATGTTTTGAACCATTCCTGTGACACTAGTTATAGATTCCGATGCTTCAGTACAGGTTTACTATATCCCTTGGACCTTCTCATTGACGATGAAACACAGTAATTGCATCGGAATTAAATACAATAGGCACAATGCCGACTTAAGTACAAGAAGACTGACTCTTTTTACTGTCTATGATTTGAACCAGTCATGTGACACTAGTTATAGATTCCGATGCTTCACTCCAGGTTTACTGTATCCCTTGGACCTTCGTATAGACGATGAAACACAGAAATTGCATCGGAAATAAATAGAAAAGGCACAATGCCGACTTAAGTACAGGAAGACTGACTCTTTTTACTGACTATGTTTTGAACCATTCCTGTGACACTAGTTATTGATTCCGATGCTTCACTTCAGGTTTACTGTATCCCTTGGACTTTCTTACTGACGATGAAACACAGAAATTGCATTGGAACTAAATAGAAAAGGCACAATCCCGACTTAAGTACAAGAAGACTGACTCTTCCTGCTGTCTATGATTTGAACCATTCCTGTGACACTAGTTATAGATTCCGATGCTTCACTTCAGGTTTACTGTATCCCTCTTACCTTCTTATTGACGATGAAACACTGAAATTGCATCGGAATTAAATACAAAAAGCACAATGCCGACTTAAGTACAGGAAGACTAACTCTTCCTACAGTCTAAGTACTAAATCATTCCTATGACACTAGTTATAGATTCCGATGCTTCACTTCAGGTTTACTGTATCCCTTGGACCTTCTTATTGACGATTAAAGACATAAATTGCATTGGAATTAAATACAAAAGGCACAATTCCGACCTGAGTACAAGAAGACTGACTCCTCTTACTGACTATGTTTGAACTATTCCTGTGACAGTAGTTATACATTCCGATGCTTCACTCCAGGTTTTTCTGTATCCCTTGGACGTCCTTATTGACGACGAAACACAGAAATTGCATCGGAATTAAATACAAAATGCACAATGCCGACTTAAGTACAAGAAGACTGACTCTTCTTACTGTCTATGCATTGAACCATTCCTGTGACACTAGTTATAGATTCCGATGCTTCAAACTAGGATTACTGTATCCCTTGGACCTTCTTATTGACGATGAAACACAGAAATTGCTTTGGAATTAAATACAAAAGGCACAATGCTGACTTAAGAACAAGAAGACTGACTCTTCTTACTGTCTATGTTTGAACCATTCCTGTGACACTAGTTATAGATTCCGATGCTTCACTTCAGGTTTACTGCATCCCTCAGACCTTCTTATTGACGATGAAACACAGAAATTGCTTTGGAATTAAATACAAAAGGCACAATGCCGACTTAAGTACAAGAAGACTGACTCTTCCTACTGTCTATGTTTTGAACCATTCCTGTGACATTAGTTATAGATTCCGATGCTTCACTCCAGGTTTACTGTATCCTTTGGACCTTCATATTGACGATGAAACACAGAACGTGCATCGTAATTAAATAGAAAAGGCACAATGCAGACTTAAGTACAAGAAGACTGACTCTTCCCACTGTCTATGTTTTGAACCATTCCTGTGACACTAGTTATAGATTCCCATGGTTCACTTCAATTTGAATGTATCCCTTGGACCTTCTTGTTGACGATGAAACACAGAAATTGCATCGGAATTAAATACAAAAGGCACAATGCCGACTTAAGTACAAGAAGACTGATTCTTCTTACCGACTATGATTTGATTCATTCCTGTGACACTAGTTATAGATTCCGATGCTTCATTCCAGGTTTACTGTATCCCTTTGACCTTCTTATTGACGATGAAACATAGAAATTACATCGGAATTAAATACAAAAGGCACAATGCCGACTTAAGTACAAGGAGACTGACTCTTCTTACTGACTATGTTTTGAAACATTCCTGTGACACTAGTTACAGATTCCGATGCTTCACTTCAGATTTACTGTATCCCTTGGACCTCCTTATTGACGATGAAACACAGAAATTGCATCGGAATTAAATACAAATGGCACAATGCATACTTAAGTACAAGAAGACTGACTCTTCTTACTGACTATGTTTTGAACCATTCCTGTGTCACTAGTTATAGATTCCGATGCTTCACTCCCGGTTTACTGTATCCCTTGGACCTTCTTATTGACGATGAAACACAGAAATTGCATCGGAATTAAATACAAAAGGCACAATTCCGACTTAAGTACAAGAAGACTGACTGTTTTTACTGACTATGTTTTGAACCACTCCTGTGACACTAGTTATAGATTCCGATGCTTCACTCTAGGTTTACCGTATCCCTTGGACCTCCTTATTGTCGATGAAACACAGAAATTGCATCGGAATTAAATACAAATGGCACAATGCATACTTAAGTACAAGAAGACTGACTCTTCTTACTGTCAATGCTTTGAACCATTCCCATGACACTAGTTATAGATTCCGATGCTTCGCTCTAGGTTTACTGTATCCCTCTGACCTTCTTATTGACGATGAAATACAGAAATTGCATCGGAATTAAATAGAAAAGGCACAATGCCGACTTAAGTACAAGCAGACTGACTCTTCTTACTGACTATGTTTTGAAACATTCCTGTGTCACTAGTTACAGATTCCGATGCTTCACTTCAGATTTACTGTATCCCTTGGACTTTCTTATTGACGATGAAGCACAGAAATTGCATCAGAATTAAATAGAAAAGGCACAATGCCGACTTAAGTACAAGAAGACTGACTCTTCCTACTGTCTATGTTTTGAACCATTCCTTTGACACTAGTTATAGTTTCCGATGCTTCACTACAGGTTTACTGTATAACTCCGACATTCTTATTGACGATGAAACACAGAAATTGCATCGGAATTAAATACAAAAGGCACAATGCCGACTTAAGTACAAGAAGACTGACTCTTCTTACCGACTATGTTTGGAACCATTCCTGTGTCACTAGTTATAGATTCCGATGCTTCACTCCCGGTGTACTGTATCCCTTGGACGTTCTTATTGATGATGAAACACAGAAATTGCATCGGAATTAAATAGAAAAGGCACAATGCCGACTTAAGTACAAGAAGACTGACTCTTCTTACTGACTATGTTTTGAAAAGATACTGTGACACTAGTTATGGATTCCGATGATTCACTTCAGGTTTACTGTATCCCTTGGACTTTCTTATTGACGATGAAGCACAGAAATTACATCAGAATTAAATAGAAAAGGCACGATGCCGACTAAAGTACAAGAAGACTGACTCTTCCTACTGTCTATGTTTTGAACCATTCCTGTGACACTAGTTATAGATTCCGATGCTTCACTTCAGGTTTAATGTATCCCTTGGACATTCTTGTTGACGATGGAACACAGAAATTGCATCGGAATTAAATGCAAAGGGCACAATGCCGACTTAAGTACATGAAGACTGATTCTTCTTACCGACTATGTTTTGATTAATTCCTGTGACACTAGTTATAGATTCCGATGCTTCACTCCAGGTTTACTGTATCCCTTTGACCTTCTTATTGACGATGAAACATAGAAATTGCATCGGAATTGAATGCAAAAAGCACAATGCCGACTTAAGTACAAGAAGACTTACTCTTCTTACTGACTATGTTTTGAACCATTCCTGTGTCACTAGTTATAGATTCCGATGCTTCACTCCCGGTTTAGTGTATCCCTTGGGCCTTCTTATTGACTATGAAACACAGAAATTGCATCCGAATTAAATACAAAAGGCACAATGCCGACTTAAGTACAAGAAGACTGACTCTTCTTACTGACTATGTTTTCAACCACTCCTGTGACACTAGTTATAGATTCCGATGCTTCACTCCAGGTTTACCGTATCCCTTGGACCTCGTTATTGACGATGAAACACAGAAATTGCATCGGAATTAAACACAAAAGGCACAATGCATACTTAAGTACAAGAAGACTGACTCTTCTTACTGTCTATGCTTGAACCATTCCCGTGACACTAGTTACAGATTCCGATGCTTCGCTCTAGGTTTACTGTATCCCTCTGACCTTCTTATTGACGATGAAATACAGAAATTGCATCGGAATTAAATAGAAAAGGCACAATGCCGACGTAAGTACAAGAAGACTGACTCTTCTTACTGACTATGTTTGAAACATTCCTGTGACACTAGTTATAGATTCCGATGCTTCACTTCACATTTACTGTATCCCTTGGACTTTCTTATTGAGGATGAAGCACAGAAATTGCATCGGAATTAAATAGAAAAGGCACAATGCCGACTTAAGTACAAGAAGACTGACTCTTCCTACTGTCTATGTTTTGAAACATTCCTTTGACACTAGTATAGATTCCGATGCTTCACTACAGGTTTACTGTATAACTGCGACCTTCTTATTGACGATGAAACACAGAAATTGCATTGGGATTAAATAAAAAGGAACAATGCCGACTTAAGGACAAGAAGACGGGCTCTTCTTACCGTCTATGTTTTGAACCATTCCTGTGAGACCAGTTTTAGAATACGATGCTTCACTTCAGGTTTACTGTATCCCTTGGACCTTCTTATTAATGATGAAACACAGAAATTGCATCGGAATTAAATACTAAATGCACAATGCCGTCATAAGTACACGAAGACTGACTCTTCTTACTGTCTGTTATGAAACTACCCTGTGAGACTAGTTTTAGATTTCAGTGCTTCACCTCAGGTTTACTGTATCCCTTGGACCTTCTTATTGACGATGAAACAAAAAAATTGCATCGGAATTAAATACAAAAGGCACAATGCCGACTTAGTACATGAAGACTGACTCTTCCTACTCTCTATGCTTTGAACCATTCCTGTGACACTTGTTATAGATTCCGATGCTTCACTCCAGGTTTACTGTATCCCTTGGACCTTCTTATTGACGATGAAACACAGAAATTGCATCGGAATTAAATAGAAAAAGCACAATCCCGACTTAAGTACAAGAAGACTGACTCTTCCTACTGCCTATGTTTTGAACCATTCCTGTGACACTAGTTATAGATTCCGATGCTTCACTACAGGTTTACTGTATCCCTCTGACCTTCTTATTGACGATGAAACACTGAAATTGCATCGGAATTAAATGAAAAGGCATAATGACGACTTAAGTACAACAAGACTGACTTTTCCTACTGTCTATGTTTTGAACCATTCCTGTGACACTAGTTATAGATTCCGATGCTTCACTACAGGTTTCCTATATCCCTTGGACCTTCTTATTGACGATGAAACACAGAAATTGCATCGGAATTAAATACAATAGGCACAATGCCGACTTAAGTACAAGAAGACTGACTCTTTTTACTGTCTATGATTTGAACAAGTCATGTGACACTAGTTATAGATTCCGATGCTTCACTCCAGGTTTACTGTATCCCTTGGACCTTCGTATAGACGATGAAACACAGAAATTGCATCGGAATTAAATAGAAAAGGCACAATGCCGACTTAAGTACAGGAAGACTGACTCTTTTTACTGACTATGTTTTGAACCATTCCTGTGACACTAGTTATTGATTCCGATGCTTCACTTCAGGTTTACTGTATCCCTTGGACTTTCTTATTGACGATGAAACACTGAAATTGCATCGGAATTAAATACAAAAAGCACAATGCCGACTTAAGTACAGGAAGACTAACTCTTCCTACAGTCTAAGTTTTGAATCATTCCTATGACACTAGTTATAGATTCCGATGCTTCACTTCAGGTTTACTGTATCCCTCTTACCTTTTTATTGACAATCAAACACAGATATTGCATCGGAATTAAATACAAAATGTACAATGCCGACTTAAGAACAAGAAAACTGACTCTTCCTACTGTCTATGTTTTGACCCATTCCTGTGACGCTAGTTATAGATTCCGATGCTTCACTTCAGGTTTACTGTATCCCTTGGACCTTCATATTGACGATTAAAGACATAAATTGCATCGGAATTAAATACAAAAGGCACATTTCCGACTTGCGTACAAGAAGACTGACTCTTCTTGCTGACTATGTTTGAACTATTCCTGTGACAGTAGTTATAGATTACGATTCTTAACTTCAGGTTTACTGTATCCCTCTGACCTTCTTGTTGACGATGAAACTCAGAAATTGCACCGGAATTAAATACAAAAGGCACAATGCCGACTTAAGTACAAGAATACTGACTCTTCTTACTGTCTATGTTTGAACCATCCCTGTGACACTAGTTACAGATTCCGATGCTTCACTTCAGGTTTACTGTATCCCTTGGACCTTCTTATTGACGATTAAAGACATAAATTGCATCGGAATTAAATACAAAAGGCACAATTCCGACTTGAGTACAAGAAGACTGACTCTTCTTGCTGACTATGTTTGAACTATTCCTGTGACAGTAGTTATAGATTCCGAATCTTCACTCCAGGTTTTTCTGTATCCCTTGGACGTCCTTATTGACGACGAAACACAGAAATTGCATCGGTATTAAATACAAAAGGCACAATGCCGACTTAAGTACAAGAAGACTGACTCTTCTTACTGTCTATGCATCGAACCATTCCTGTGACACTAGTTATAGATTCCGATGCTTCAAGCCAGGTTTACTGTATCCCTCGGATCTTCTTATTGACGATGAAACACAGAAATTGCTTTGGAATTAAATACAAAAGGCACAATGCCGACTTAAGTACAAGAAGACTGACTCTTCTTACTGTCTATGTTTGAACCATTCCTGTGACACTAGTTATAGATTCCGATGCTTCACTTCAGGTTTACTGCATCCCTCAGACCTTCTGATTGACGATGAAACACAGAAATTGCATCGGAATTAAATACAAAAGGCACAATGCCGACTTAAGTACAAGAAGACTGACTCTTCCTACTGTCTATGTTTTGAACCATTCCTGTGACATTAGTTATAGATTCCGATGCTTCACTCCAGGTTTACTGTATCCTTTGGACCTTCATATTGACGATGAAACACAGAACGTGCATCGTAATTAAATAGAAAAGGCACAATGCCGACTTAAGTACAAGAAGACTGACTCTTCCTACTGTCTATGTTTTGAACCATTCCTGTGACACTAGTTATAGATTCCCATGCTTCACTTTAATTTGAATGTATCCCTTGGACCTTCTTGTTGACGATGACACACAGAAATTGCATCGGAATTAAATACAAAAGGCACAATGCCGACTTAAGTACAAGAAGACTGATTCTTCTTACCGACTATGATTTGATTCATTCCTGTGACACTAGTTATAGATTCCGATGCTTCATTCCAGGTTTACTGTATCCCTTTGACCTTCTTATTGACGATGAAACACAGAAATTACATCGGAATTAAATACAAAAGGCACAATGCCGACATAAGTGCAAGAAGACTGACTCTTCTTACTGACTATGTTTCGAACGACTCCTGTGTCACTAGTTATAGATTCCGATGCTTCACTCCCGGTTTACTGGCTCCCTTGGACCTTCTTATTGACGATGAAACACAGAAATTGCATTGGAATTAAATACAAAAGGCACAATGCCGACTTAAGTAAAAGAAGACTGACTCCTCATACTGACTATGTTTTGAACCATTCCTGTGACACTAGTTATAGATTCCGATGCTTCACTCCAGGTTTACCGTATCCCTTGGACCCCCTTATTGACGATGAAACACAGAAATTGCATCGGAATTAAATACAAAAGGCACAATGCATACTTAAGTACAAGAAGACTGACTCTTCTCACTGTCTATGCTTTGAACCATTCCCGTGACACTAGTTATAGATTCCGATGCTTCACTCCAGGTTTACTGTATCCCTTGGACCTTCTTGTTGACGATGAAACACAGAAATTGCATCGGAATTAAATAGAAAAGGCACAATGTCGACTTAAGTACAAGAAGACTGACTCTTCTTACTGACTATGTTTTGAAACATTCCTGTGACACTAGTTATAGATTCCGATGCTTCACTTCAGATTTACTGTATCCCTTGGACTTTCTTACTGACGATGAAGCACAGAAATTGCATCAGAATTAAATAGAAAAGGCACAACGCCGACTTAAGTACAAGAAGACTGACTCATCCTACTGTCTATGTTTTGAGCCATTCCTTTGACACTAGTTGTTGTGTCGGTAGCTGGGCCGACACCGTGAAGTTGAGATGACTGAAAAGGCAAGCTAGACTAACGCAGACGGGCGTGAAGTACTGGAACAGGATACGTAATTAATGCTAGGAAGAAAAGTACGGAGCAGGTTTAATACTTAACTTTACTCATTGATTGAGGTACATCGATCTTGACGATACACAGGAGGCTTTAAGTACAATCACTGTATGGCTAATGGCGCCTTGCTAGTTCGTAGCCATTAACTTAGCTGATGGCTATTCTGTCTCTCGGCTAATGAGAGAGAAAGGCTTCGTACATCTGGTCGGTAGCAAGGTTCGCGTACAACTGGGGCGAGTGCTATATCGTCGCTCGAGACCTGCCTTGTGGTGGCGCTAGGTCTGCGATCACACAGTGGCGACACGCGGGTCCAACATGTACTAAATGGACCGCGGCCGATTTAAGCTACCACCTAGCAAGTGTGGTGTCTGGCGGTGACACCACACTAGTTATAGTTTCCGATGCTTCACTACAGGTTTACTGTATAACTCCGACCTTCTTATTGACGATGAAACACAGAAATTGCATCGGGATTAAATAAAATGGAACAATGCCGACTTAAGAACAAGAAGACGGGCTCTTCTTACCGTCTATGTTTTGAACCATTCCTGTGAGACCAGTTTTAGAATACGATGCTTCTCTTCAGGTTTACTGTATCCCTTGGACCTTCTTATTAATGATGAAACACAGAAATTGCATCGGAATTAAATACTAAATGCACAATTCCGTCATAAGTACAAGAAGACTGACTCTTCCTACTCCCTATGTTTTGAACCATTCCTGTGACACTTGTTATAGATTCCGATGCTTCACTCCAGGTTTACTGTATCCCTTGGACGTTCTTATTGATGATGAAACACAGAAATTGCATCGGAATCAAATAGAAAAGGCACAATGCCGACTTATGTACAAGAAGACTAACTCTTCTTACTGACTATGTTTTGAAAAATTCCTGTGACACTAGTTATGGATTCCGATGATTCATTTCAGGTTTACTGTATCCCTTGGACTTTCTTATTGACGATGAAGCACAGAAATTACATGGGAATTAAATAGAAGAGGCACAATGCCGACTAAAGTACAAGAAGACTGACTCTTCCTACTGTCTATGTTTTGAACCATTCCTGTGACACTAGTTATAGATTCCGATGCTTCACTTCAGGTTTAATGTATCCCTTGGACATTCTTGTTGACGATGAGACATTGAAATTGCATCGGAATTAAATACAAAGGGCACAATGCCGACTTAAGTACAAGAAGACTGATTCTTCTTACCGACTATTTTTTGATTAATTCCTGTGACACTAGTTATAGATTCCGATGCTTCACTCCAGGTTTACTGTATCCCTTTGACCCTCTTATTGACGATGAAACACAGAAATTGCATCGGAATTGAATACAAAAGGCACAATGCCGACTTAAGTACAAGAAGACTTACTCTTCTTACTGACTATGTTTTGAACCATTCCTGTGTCACTAGTTATAGATTCCGATGCCTCACTCCCGGTTTGCTGTATCCCTTGGACCTTCTTACTGATGATGAAACACAGAAATTGCATCGGAATTAAATACAAAAGGCACAATGTCGACTAAAGTACAAGAAGACTGACTCTTCTTACTGACTATGTTTTGAACCACTCCTGTGACACTAGTTATAGATTCCGATGCTTCACTCCAGGTTTACCGTATCCCTTGGTCCTCGTTATTGACGATGAAACACAGAAATTGCATCGGAATTAAATACAAAAGGCACAATGCATACTTAAGTACAAGAAGACTGACTCTTCTTACTGTCTATGCTTGAACCATTCCCGTGACACTAGTTATAGATTCCGATGCTTCGCTCTAGGTTTACTGTATCCCTCTGACCTTCTTATTGACGATGAAATACAGAAATTGCATCGGAATTAAATAGAAAAGGCACAATGCCGACTTAAGTACAAGAAGACTGACTCTTCTTACTGACTATGTTTTGAAACATTCCTGTGACACTAGTTATAGATTCCGATGCTTCACTTCAGATTTACTGTATCCCTTGGACTTTCTTATTGACGATGAAGCACAGAAATTGCATCGGAATTAAACAGAAAAGGCACAATGCCGACTTAAGTACAAGAAGACTGACTCTTCCTACTGGTTATGTTTTGAACCATTCCTTTGACACTAGTTATAGATTCCGATGCTTCACTACAGGTTTACTGTATAACTCCGACCTTCTTATTGACGATGAAACACAGAAATTGCATTGGGATTAAATAAAAAGGAACAATGCCGACTTAAGGACAAGAAGACGGGCTCTTCTTACCGTCTATGTTTTGAACCATTCCTGTGAGACCAGTTTTAGAATACGATGCTCCACTTCAGGTTTACTGTATCCCTTGGACCTTCTTATTAATGATGAAACACAGAAATTGCATCGGAATTAAATACTAAATGCACAATTCCGTCATAAGTACACGAAGACTGACTCTTCTTACTGTCTGTTATGAAACTACCCTGTGAGACTAGTTTTAGATTTCAGTGCTTCACCTCAGGTTTACTGTATCCCTCTGACCTTCTTATTGACGATGAAACACAGAAATTGCATCGGAATTAAATACAATAGGCACAATGCCGACTTAAGTACAAAAAGACTGACTCTTTTTACTATCTATGATTTGAACCAGTCATGTGACACTAGTTATAGATTCCGATGCTTCACTCCAGGTTTACTGTATCCCTTGGACCTTCGTATAGACGATGAAACACAGTAATTGCATCGGAATTAAATAGAAAAGGCACAATGCCGACTTAAGTACAGGAAGACTGACTCTTTTTACTGACTATGTTTTGAACCATTCCTGTGACACTAGTTATTGATTCCGATGCTTCACTTCAGGTTTACTGTATCCCTTGGACTTTCTTATTGACGATGAAACACAGAAATTGCATTGGAATTAAATAGAAATGGCACAATCCCGACTTAAGTACAAGAAGACTGACTCTTCCTGCTGTCTATGATTTGAACCATTCCTGTGACACTAGTTATAGATTCCGATGCTTCACTTCAGGTTTACTGTATCACTCTTACCTTCTTATTGACGATGAAACACTGAAATTGCATCGGAATTAAATACAAAAAGCACAATGCCGACTTAAGTACAGGAAGACTAACTCTTCCTACTGTCTAAGTTTTGAATCATTCCTGTGACACCAGTTATAGATTCCGATGCTTCACTTCAGGTTTACTGTATCCCTCTTACCTTTTTATTGACAGTGAAACACAGATATTGCGTCGGAATTAAATACAAAAAGTTCAATGCCGACTTAAGAACAAGAAAACTGACTCTTCCTACTGTCTACGTTTTGACCCATTCCTGTGACGCTAGTTATAGATTCCGATGCTTCACTTCAGGTATACTGTATCTCTTGGACCTTCATATTGACGATTAAAGACATAAATTGCATCGGAATTAAATACAAAGGCACATTTCCGACTTGCGTACAAGAAGACTGACTCTTCTTGCTGACTATGTATGAATTATTCCTGTGACAGTAGTTATAGATTACGATTCTTAACTTCAGGTTTACTGTATCCCTCTGACCCTCTTATTGACGATGAAACTCAGAAATTGCACCGGAATTAAATACAAAAGGCACAATGCCGACTTAAGTACAAGAATACTGACTCTTCTTACTGTCTATGCATTGAACCATTCCTGTGACACTAGTTATAGATTCCGATGCTTCAAGCCAGGTTTACTGTATCCCTTGGACCTTCTTATTGACGATGAAACACAGAAATTGCTTTGGAATTAAATACAAAAGGCACAATGCCGACTTAAGTACAAGAAGACTGACTCTTCTTACTGTCTATGTTTGAACCATTCCTGTGACACTAGTTATAGATTCCGATGCTTCACTTCAGGTTAACTGTATCCCTCAGTCCTTCTTATTGACGATGAAACACAGAAATTGCATCGGAATTAAATACAAAAGGAACAATGCCGACTTAAGTACAAGAAGACTGACTCTTCCTACTGTCTATGTTTTGAACCATTCCTGTAACATTAGTTATAGAATCCGATACTTCACTCCCGGTTTACTGTATCCCTTGGACCTTCATATTGACGATGAAACACAGAACGTGCATCGTAATTAAATAGAAAAGTCACAATGCCGACTTAAGTACAAGAAGACTGACTCTTCCTACTGTCTATGTTTTGAACCATTCCTGTGACACTAGTTATAGATTCCCATGCTTCACTTCAATTTGAATGTATCCCTTGGAACTTCTTGTTGACGATGAAACACAGAAATTGCATCGGAATTAAATACAAAAGGCACAATGCCGACCTAAGTACAAGAACACTGATTCTTCTTACCGACTATGATTTGATTCATTCCTGTGACACTAGTTACAGATTCCGATGCTTCATTCCAGGTGTACTGTATCCCTTTGACCTTCTTATTGACGATGAAACACAGAAATTACATCGGAATTAAATACAAAAGGCACAATGCCGACTTAAGTGCAAGAAGACTGACTCTTCTTACTGACTATGTTTCGAACGACTCCTGTGTCACTAGTTATAGATTCCGATGCTTCACTCCCGGTTTACTGGCTCCCTTGGACCTTCTTATTGACGATGAAACACAGAAATTGCATTGGAATTAAATACAAAAGGCACAATGCCGACTTAAGTAAAAGAAGACTGACTCTTCTTACTGACTATGTTTTGAACCATTCCTGTGACACTAGTTATAGATTCCGATGCTTCACTCCAGGTTTACCGTATCCCTTGGACCCCCTTATTGACGATGAAACACAGAAATTGCATCGGAATTAAATACAAAAGGCACAATGCATACTTAAGTACAAGAAGACTGACTCTTCTCGCTGTCTATGCTTTGAACCATTCCCGTGACACTAGTTATAGATTCCGATGCTTCACTTCAGGTTTACTGTATCCCTTGCACCTTCTTATTGACGATGAAACACAGATATTGCATCGGAATTAATTACTAAATGCACAATTCCGTCATAAGTACACGAAGACTGACTCTTCTCACTGTCTGTTATGAAACTACCCTGTGAGACTAGTTTTAGATTCCAGTGCTTCGCCTCAGGTTTACTGTATCCCTTGGACCTTCTTATTGACGATGAAACAAAGAAATTGCATCGGAATTAAATGCAAAAGGCACAATGCCGACTTAAGTACAAGAAGACTGACTCTTCCTACTCTCTATGTTCTGAACCATTCCTGTGACACTAGTTATAGATTCCGATGCTTCACTTCAGGTTTACTGTATCACTCTTACCTTCTTATTGACGATGAAACACAGAAATTACATCGGAATTAAATACAAAAGGCACAATGCCGACTTAAGTGCAAGAAGACTGACTCTTCTTACTGACTATGTTTCGAACGACTCCTGTGTCACTAGTTATAGATTCCGATGCTTCACTCCCGGTTTACTGGCTCCCTTGGACCTTCTTATTGACGATGAAACACAGAAATTGCATTGGAATTAAATACAAAAGGCACAATGCCGACTTAAGTAAAAGAAGACTGACTCTTTTTACTGACTATGTTTTGAACCATTCCTGTGACACTAGTTATAGATTCCGATGCTTCACTCCAGGTTTACCGTATCCCTTGGACCCCCTTATTGACGATGAAACACAGAAATTGCATCGGAATTAAATACAAAAGGCACAATGCATGCTTAAGTACAAGAAGACTGACTCTTCTCGCTGTCTATGCTTTGAACCATTCCCGTGACACTAGTTATAGATTCCGATGCTTCACTTCAGGTTTACTGTATCCCTTGGACCTTCTTATTGACGATGAAACACAGATATTGCATCGGAATTAAATACTAAATGCACAATTCCGTCATAAGTACACGAAGACTGACTCTTCTCACTGTCTGTTATGAAACTACCCTGTGAGACTAGTTTTAGATTCCAGTGCTTCACCTCAGGTTTACTGTATCCCTTGGACCTTCTTATTGACGATGAAACAAAGAAATTGCATCGGAATTAAATGCAAAAGGCACAATGCCGACTTAAGTACAAGAAGACTGACTCTTCCTACTCTCTATGTTCTGAACCATTCCTGTGACACTAGTTATAGATTCCGATGCTTCACTTCAGGTTTACTGTATCACTCTTACCTTCTTATTGACGATGAAACACTGAAATTGCATCGGAATTAAATACAAAAAGCACAATGCCGACTTAAGTACAGGAAGACTAACTCTTCCTACTGTCTAAGTTTTGAATCATTCCTGTGACACCAGTTATGGATTCCGATGCTTCACTTCAGGTTTACTGTATCCCTCTTACCTTTTTATTGACAGTGAAACACAGATATTGCGTCGGAATTAAATACAAAAAGTTCAATGCCGACTTAAGAACAAGAAAACTGACTCTTCCTACTGTCTACGTTTTGACCCATTCCCGTGACACTAGTTATAGATTCCGATGCTTCACTACAGGTTTACTGTATCCCTCTGACCTTCTTATTGACGATGAAACAATGAAATTGCATCGGAATTAAATGAAAAGGCATAATGACGACTTATGTACAACAAGACTGACTTTTCTAACTGTCTATGTTTTGAACCATTCCTGTGACACTAGTTATAGATTCCGATGCTTCACCACAGGTTTACTATATCCCTTGGACCTTCTTATTGACGATGAAACACAGAAATTGCATCGGAATTAAATACAATAGGCACAATGCCGACTTAAGTACAAAAAGACTGACTCTTTTTACTATCTATGATTTGAACCAGTCATGTGACACTAGTTATAGATTCCGATGCTTCACTCCAGGTTTACTGTATCCCTTGGACCTTCGTATAGACGATGAAACACAGTAATTGCATCGGAATTAAATAGAAAAGGCACAATGCCGACTTAAGTACAGGAAGACTGACTCTTTTTACTGACTATGTTTTGAACCATTCCTGTGACACTAGTTATTGATTCCGATGCTTCACTTCAGGTTTACTGTATCCCTTGGACTTTCTTATTGACGATGAAACACAGAAATTGCATTGGAATTAAATAGAAATGGCACAATCCCGACTTAAGTACAAGAAGACTGACTCTTCCTGCTGTCTATGATTTGAACCATTCCTGTGACACTAGTTATAGATTCCGATGCTTCACTTCAGGTTTACTGTATCACTCTTACCTTCTTATTGACGATGAAACACTGAAATTGCATCGGAATTAAATACAAAAAGCACAATGCCGACTTAAGTACAGGAAGACTAACTCTTCCTACTGTCTAAGTTTTGAATCATTCCTGTGACACCAGTTATAGATTCCGATGCTTCACTTCAGGTTTACTGTATCCCTCTTACCTTTTTATTGACAGTGAAACACAGATATTGCGTCGGAATTAAATACAAAAAGTTCAATGCCGACTTAAGAACAAGAAAACTGACTCTTCCTACTGTCTACGTTTTGACCCATTCCTGTGACGCTAGTTATAGATTCCGATGCTTCACTTCAGGTATACTGTATCTCTTGGACCTTCATATTGACGATTAAAGACATAAATTGCATCGGAATTAAATACAAAGGCACATTTCCGACTTGCGTACAAGAAGACTGACTCTTCTTGCTGACTATGTATGAATTATTCCTGTGACAGTAGTTATAGATTACGATTCTTAACTTCAGGTTTACTGTATCCCTCTGACCCTCTTATTGACGATGAAACTCAGAAATTGCACCGGAATTAAATACAAAAGGCACAATGCCGACTTAAGTACAAGAATACTGACTCTTCTTACTGTCTATGCATTGAACCTTTCCTGTGACACTAGTTATAGATTCCGATGCTTCAAGCCAGGTTTACTGTATCCCTTGGACCTTCTTATTGACGATGAAACACAGAAATTGCTTTGGAATTAAATACAAAAGGCACAATGCCGACTTAAGTACAAGAAGACTGACTCTTCTTACTGTCTATGTTTGAACCATTCCTGTGACACTAGTTATAGATTCCGATGCTTCACTTCAGGTTAACTGTATCCCTCAGTCCTTCTTATTGACGATGAAACACAGAAATTGCATCGGAATTAAATACAAAAGGAACAATGCCGACTTAAGTACAAGAAGACTGACTCTTCCTACTGTCTATGTTTTGAACCATTCCTGTAA
The DNA here is from genome assembly GCF_021461395.2 of Schistocerca americana. Taxonomy (NCBI): domain Eukaryota; kingdom Metazoa; phylum Arthropoda; class Insecta; order Orthoptera; family Acrididae; genus Schistocerca; species Schistocerca americana. Next base: position 23,207,999 of record NC_060130.1, read on the forward strand.
CATTAGTTATAGATTCCGATACTTCACTCCCGGTTTACTGTATCCCTTGGACCTTCATATTGACGATGAAACACAGAACGTGCATCGTAATTAAATAGAAAAGTCACAATGCCGACTTAAGTACAAGAAGACTGACTCTTCCTACTGTCTATGTTTTGAACCATTCCTGTGACACTAGTTATAGATTCCCATGCATCACTTCAATTTGAATGTATCCCTTGGAACTTCTTGTTGACGATGAAACACAGAAATTGCATCGGAATTAAATACAAAAGGCACAATGCCGACCTAAGTACAAGAACACTGATTCTTCTTACCGACTATGATTTGATTCATTCCTGTGACACTAGTTATAGATTCCGATGCTTCATTCCAGGTGTACTGTATCCCTTTGACCTTCTTATTGACGATGAAACACAGAAATTACATCGGAATTAAATACAAAAGGCACAATGCCGACTTAAGTGCAAGAAGACTGACTCTTCTTACTGACTATGTTTCGAACGACTCCTGTGTCACTAGTTATAGATTCCGATGCTTCACTCCCGGTTTACTGGCTCCCTTGGACCTTCTTATTGACGATGAAACACAGAAATTGCATTGGAATTAAATACAAAAGGCACAATGCCGACTTAAGTAAAAGAAGACTGACTCTTCTTACTGACTATGTTTTGAACCATTCCTGTGACACTAGTTATAGATTCCGATGCTTCACTCCAGGTTTACCGTATCCCTTGGACCCCCTTATTGACGATGAAACACAGAAATTGCATCGGAATTAAATACAAAAGGCACAATGCATACTTAAGTACAAGAAGACTGACTCTTCTCGCTGTCTATGATTTGAACCATTCCCGTGACACTAGTTATAGATTCCGATGCTTCACTTCAGGTTTACTGTATCCCTTGGACCTTCTTATTGACGATGAAACACAGATATTGCATCGGAATTAAATACTAAATGCACAATTCCGTCATAAGTACACGAAGACTGACTCTTCTCACTGTCTGTTATGAAACTACCCTGTGAGACTAGTTTTAGATTCCAGTGCTTCACCTCAGGTTTACTGTATCCCTTGGACCTTCTTATTGACGATGAAACAAAGAAATTGCATCGGAATTAAATGCAAAAGGCACAATGCCGACTTAAGTACAAGAAGACTGACTCTTCCTACTCTCTATGTTCTGAACCATTCCTGTGACACTTGTTATAGATTCCGATGCTTCACTCCAGGTTTACTGTATCCCTTGGACCTTATTATTGACGATGAAACACACAAATTGCATCGGAATTAAATAGAAAATGCACAATCCCGACAAGAAGACTGACTCTTCCTGCTGTCTATGATTTGAACCATTCCTGTGACACTAGTTATAGATTCCGATGCTTCACTCCAGGTTTACTGTATCCCTTTGACCTTCTTATTGACGATGAAACACAGAAATTGAATCGGAATTGAATACAAAAGGCACAATGCCGACTTAAGTACAAGAAGACTTACTCTTCTTACTGACTATGTTTTGAACCATTCCTGTGTCACTAGTTATAGATTCCGATGCTTCTCTCCCGGTTTGCTGTATCCCTTGGACCTTCTTATTGATGATGAAACACAGAAATTGCATCGGAATTAAATACAAAAGGCACAATGCCGACTTAAGTACAAGAAGACTGACTCTTCTTACTGACTATGTTTTGAACCACTCCTGTGACACTAGTTATAGATTCCGATGCTTCACTCCAGGTTTACCGTATCCCTTGGTCCTCGTTATTGACGATGAAACACAGAAATTGCATCGGAATTAAATACAAAAGGCACAATGCATACTTAAGTACAAGAAGACTGACTCTTCTTACTGTCTATGCATGAACCATTCCCGTGACACTAGTTATAGATTCCGATGCTTCGCTCTAGGTTTACTGTATCCCTCTGACCTTCTTAATGACGATGAAATACAGAAATTGCATCGGAATTAAATAGAAAAGGCACAATGCCGACTTAAGTACAAGAAGACTGACTCTTCTTACTGACTATGTTTTGAAACATTCCTGTGACACTAGTTATAGATTCCGATGCTTCACTTCAGATTTACTGTATCCCTTGGACTTTCTTATTGACGATGAAGCACAGAAATTGCATCGGAATTAAACAGAAAAGGCACAATGCCGACTTAAGTACAAGAAGACTGACTCTTCCTACTGTCTATGTTTTGAACCATTCCTTTGACACTAGTTATGGATTCCGATGCTTCACTACAAGTTTACTGTATAACTCCGACCTTCTTATTGACGATGAAACACAGAAATTGCATTGGGATTAAATAAAAAGGAACAATGCCGACTTAAGGACAAGAAGACGGGCTCTTCTTACCGTCTATGGTTTGAACCATTCCTGTGAGACCAGTTTTAGAATACGATGCTTCACTACAGGTTTACTGTATCCCTTGGACCTTCTTATTAATGATGAAACACATAAATTGCATCGGAATTAAATACTAAATGCACAATTCCGTCATAAGTACACGAAGACTGACTCTTCTTACTGTCTGTTATGAAACTACCCTGTGAGACTAGTTTTAGATTTCAGTGCTTCCCCTCAGGTTTACTGTATCCCTTGGACCTTCTTATTGACGATGAAACAAAATAATTGCATCGGAATTAAATACAAAATGCACAATGCCGACTTAGTACAAGAAGACTGACTCTTCCTACTCTCTATGTTTTGAACCATTCCTGTGACACTTGTTATAGATTCCGATGCTTCACTCCAGGTTTACTGTATCCCTTGGACCTTCTCATTGACGATGAAACACAGAAATTGCATCGGAATTAAATAGAAAAAGCACAATCCCGACTTAAGTACAAGAAGACTGATTCTTCCTACTGCCTATGTTTTGAACCATTCCTGTGACACTAGTTATAGATTCCGATGCTTCACTACAGGTTTACTGTATCCCTCTGACCTTCTTATTGACGATGAAACACTGAAATTGCATCGGAATTAAATGAAAAGGCATAATGGCGACTTATGTACAACAAGACTGACTTTTCTAACTGTCTATGTTTTGAACCATTCCTGTGACACTAGTTATAGATTCCGATGCTTCACCACAGGTTTACTATATCCCTTGGACCTTCTTATTGACGATGAAACACAGAAATTGCATCGGAATTAAATACAATAGGCACAATGCCGACTTAAGTACAAAAAGACTGACTCTTTTTACTGTCTATGATTTGAACCAGTCATGTGACACTAGTTATAGATATAGGTGCTTCACTCCAGGTTTACTGTATCCCTTGGACCTTCGTATACACGATGAAACACAGAAATTGCATCGGAATTAAATAGAAAAGGCACAATGCCGACCTAAGTACAGGAAGACTGACACTTTTTACTGACTATGTTTTGAACCATTCCTGTGACACTAGTTATTGATTCCGATGCTTCACTTCAGGTTTACTGTATCCCTTGGACTTTCTTATTGACGATGATACACAGAAATTGCATTGGAATTAAATAGAAAAGGCACAATCCCGACTTAAGTACAAGAAGACTGACTCTTCCTGCTGTCTATGATTTGAACCATTCCTGTGACACTAGTTATAGATTCCGATGCTTCACTTCAGGTTTACTGTATCACTCTTACCTTCTTATTGACGATGAAACACTGAAATTGCATCGGAATTAAATACAAAAAGCACAATGCCGACTTAAGTACAGGAAGACTAACTCTTCCTACTGTCTAAGTTTTGAATCATTCCTGTGACACCAGATATAGATTCCGATGCTTCACTTCAGGTTTACTGTATCCCTCTTACCTTTTTATTGACAATGAAGCACAGATATTGCGTCGGAATTAAATACAAAAAGTTCAATGCCGACTTAAGGACAAGAAAACTGACTCTTCCTACCGTCTATGTTTTGACCCATTCCTGTGACGCTAGTTATAGATTCCGATGCTTCACTTCAGGTTTACTGTATCCCATGGACCTGCATATTGACGATTAAAGACATAAATTGCATCGGAATTAAATCCAAAGGCACATTTCCGACTTGCGTACAAGAAGACTGACTCTTCTTGCTGACTATGTATGAATTATTCCTGTGACAGTAGTTATAGATTACGATTCTTAACTTCAGGTTTACTGTATCCCTCTGACCTTCTTATTGACGATGAAACTCAGAAATTGCACCGGAATTAAATACAAAAGGCACAATGCCGACTTAAGTACAAGAATATTGACTCTTCTTACTGTCTATATTTTGAACCATCCCTGTGACACTAGTTATAGATTCCGAAGCTTCACTTCAGGTTTACTGTATCCCTTGGACCTTCTTATTGACGATTAAAGACATAAATTGCATCGGAATTAAATACAAAAGGCACAATTCTGACTTGAGTACAAGAAGACTGACTCTTCTTACTGACTATGTTTGAACTATTCCTGTGACAGTAGTTATAGATTCCGATGCTTCACTCCAGGTTTTTCTGTATCCCTTGGACATCCTTATTGACGACGAAACACAGAAATTGCATCGGAATTAAATACAAAAGGCACAATGCCGACTTAAGTGCAAGAAGACTGACTCTTCTTACTGTCTATGCATTGAACCATTCCTGTGACACTAGTTATAGATTCCGATGCTTCAAGCCAGGTTTACTGTATCCCTTGGACCTTCTTATTGACGATGAAACACAGTAATTGCTTTGGAATTAAATACAAATGGCACAATGCCGACTTAAGTACAAGAAGACTGACTCTTCTTACTGTCTATGTTTGAACCATTCCTGTGACACTAGTTATAGATTCCGATGCTTCATTTCAGGTTTACTGTATCCCTCAGACCTTCTTATTGACGATGAAACACAGAAATTGCATCGGAATTAAATACAAAAGGCACAATGCCGACTTAAGTACAAGAAGACTGACTCTTCCTACTGTCTATGTTTTGAACCATTCCTGTGACATTAGTTATAGATTCCGATGCTTCACTCCAGGTTTACTGTATCCCTTGGACCTTCATATTGACGATGAAACACAGAACGTGCATCGTAATTAAATAGAAAAGGCACAATGCCGACTTAAGTACAAGAAGACTGACTCTTCCTGCTGTCTATATTTTGAACCATTCCAGTGACACTAGTTATAGATTCCCATGCTTCACTTCAATTTGAATGTATCCCTTGGAACTTCTTGTTGACGATGAAACACAGTAATTGCATCGGAATTAAATACAAAAGGCACAATGACGACCTAAGTACAAGAACACTCACTCTTCTTACCGACTATGATTTGATTCATTCCTGTGACACTAGTTATAGATTCCGATGCTTCACTCCAGGTTTTTCTGTATCCCTTGGACATCCTTATTGACGACGAAACACAGAAATTGCATCGGAATTAAATACAAAAGGCACAATGCCGACTTAAGTGCAAGAAGACTGACTCTTCTTACTGACTATGTTTCGAACGACTCCTGTGTCACTAGTTATAGATTCCGATGCTTCACTCCCGGTTTACTGGCTGCCTTGGACCTTCTTATTGACGATGAAACACAGAAATTGCATTGGAATTAAATACAAAAGGCACAATGCCGACTTAAGTTAAAGAAGACAGACTCTTCTTACTGACTATGTTTTGAACCATTCCTGTGACACTAGTTATAGATTCCGATGCTTCACTCCAGTTTTACCGTATCCCTTGGACCCCCTTATTGACGATGAAACAAAGAAATTGCATCGGAATTAAATACAAAAGGCACAATCCATACTTAAGTACAAGAAGACTGACTCTTCTCGCTGTCTATGCTTTGAACCATTCCCGTGGCACTAGTTATAGATTCCGATGCTTCACTTCAGGTTTACTGTATCCCTTGGACCTTCTTATTGACGATGAAACACAGAAATTGCATCGGAATTAAATACTAAATGCACAATTCCGTCATAAGTACACGAAGACTGACTCTTCTCACTGTCTGTTATGAAACTACCCTGTGAGACTAGTTTTAGATTCCAGTGCTTCAACTCAGGTTTACTGTATCCCTTGGACCTTCTTATTGACGATGAAACAAAGAAATTGCATCAGAATTAAATACAAAAGGCACAATGCCGACATAAGTACAAGAAGACTGACTCTTCCTACTCCCTATGTTTTGAACCATTCCTGTGACACTTGTTATAGATTCCGATGCTTCACTCCAGGTTTACTGTATCCCTTGGACCTTCTTATTGACGATGAAACACCCAAATTGCATCGGAATTAAATAGAAAATGCACAATCCCGACTTAAGTACAAGAAGACTGACTCTTCCTGCTGTCTATGATTTGAACCATTCCTGTGACAATAGTTATAAATTCCGATGCTTCACTTCAGGTTTACTGTATCCCTCTTACCTTCTTATTGACGATGAAACACTGAAATTGCATCGGAATTAAATACAAAAGGCTCAATGCCGACTTAAGTACAAGAAGACTGACTCTTCTTACTGACTATGTTTTGAACCATTCCTGTGTCACTAGTTATAGATTCCGATGCTTCACTCCCGGTTTACTGTATCCCTTGGTTATTCTTATTGATGGTGAAACACAGAAATTGCATCGGAATTAAATAGAAAAGGCACAATGCCGACTTAAGTACAAGAAGACTGACTCTTCTTACTGACTATATTTTGAAAAATTCCTGTGACACTAGTTATGGATTCCAATGATTCACTTCAGGTTTACTGTATCCCTTGGACTTTCTTATTGACGATGAAGCACAGAAATTACATCGGAATTAAATAGAAAAGGCACAATGCCGGCTAAAGTACAAGAAGACTGACTCTTCCTACTGTCTATGTTTTGAACCATTCCTGTGACACTAGTTATAGATTCCGATGCTTCACTTCAGGTTTAATGTATCCCTTGGACATTCTTGTTGACGATGATACACAGAAATTGCATCGGAATTAAATACAAAGGGCACTATGCCGACTTAAGTACAAGAAGACTGATTCTTCTTACCGACTATGTTTTGATTAATTCCTGTGACACTAGTTACAGATTCCGATGCTTCACTCCAGGTTTACTGTATCCCTTTGACCTTCTTATTGACGATGAAACACAGAAATTGCATCGGAATTGAATACAAAAGGCACAATGCCGACTTAAGTACAAGGAGACTTACTCTTCTTACTGACTATGTTTTGAACCATTCCTGTGTCACTAGTTATAGATTCCGATGCTTCACTCCCGGTTTGCTGTATCCCTTGGACCTTCTTATTGACGATGAAACACAGAAATTGCATCGGAATTAAATACAAAAGGCACAATGCCGCCTTAAGTACAAGAAGACTGACTCTTCTTACTGACTATGTTTTGAACCACTCCTGTGACACTAGTTATATATTCCGATGCTTCACTCCAGGTTTTTCTGTATCCCTTGGACATCCTTATTGACGACGAGACACAGAAATTGCATCGGAATTAAATACAAAAGGCACAATGCCGACTTAAGTACAAGAAGACTGACTCTTCTTACTGTCTATGTTTGAACCATTCCTGTGACACTAGTTATAGATTCCGCTGCTTCACTTCAGGTTTACTGTATCCCTCAGACCTTCTTATTGACGATGAAACACAGAAATTACATCGGAATTAAATACAAAAGGCACAATGCCGACTTAAGTACAAGAAGACTGACTCTTCCTACTGTCTATGTTTTGAACCATTCCTGTGACATTAGTTATAGATTCCGATGCTTCACTCCAGGTTTACTGTATCCCTTGGACCTTGATATTGACGATGAAACACAGAACGTGCATCGTAATTAAATAGAAAAGGCACAATGCCGACTTAAGTACAAGAAGACTGACTCTTCCTACTGTCTATGTTTTGAACCATTCCTGTGACACTAGTTATAGATTCCCATGCTTCACTTCAATTTGAATGTATCCCTTGGAACTTCTTGTTGACGATGAAACACAGAAATTGCATCGGAATTAAATACAAAAGGCACAATGCCGACCTAAGTACAAGAACACTGATTCTTCTTACCGACTATGATTTGATTCATTCCTGTGACACTAGTTATAGATTCCGATGCTTCACTCCAGGTTTACCGTATCCCTTGGACCCCCTTTTTGACGATGAAACACAGAAATTGCATCGGAATTAAATACAAAAGGCACAATGCATACTTAAGTACAAGAAGACTGACTCTTCTCACTGTCTATGCTTTGAACCATTCCCGTGACACTAGTTATAGATTCCGATGCTTCACTTCAGGTTTACTGTATCCCTTGGACCTTCTTATTGACGATGAAACACAGAAATTGCATCGGAATTTAATACTAAATGCACAATTCCGTCATAAGTACACGAAGACTGATTCTTCTCACTGTGTGTTATGAAACTACCCTGTGAGACTAGTTTTAGATTCCAGTGCTTCACCTCAGGTTTACTGTATCCCTTGGACCTTCTTATTGACGATGAAACAAAGAAATTGCATCGGAATTAAATACAAAATGCACAATGCCGACTTAAGTACAAGAAGACTGACTCTTCCTACTCTCTATGTTTTGAACCATTCCTGTGACACTTGTTATAGATTCCGATGCTTCACTCCAGGTTTACTGTATCCCTTGGACCTTCTTATTGACGATGAAACACAGAAATTGCATCGGAATTAAATAGAAAATGCACAATCCCGACTTAAGTACAAGAAGACTGACTCTTCCTGCTGTCTATGATTTGAACCATTCCTGTGACACTAGTTATAAGTTCCGATGCTTCACTTCCGGTTTACTGTATCCCTCTTACCTTCTTATTGACGATGAAACACTGAAATTGCATCGGAATTAAATACAAAAGGCACAATGCCGACTTAAGTACAAGAAGACTGACACTTCTTACTGACTATGTTTTGAACCATTCCTGTGTCACTAGTTATAGATTCCGATGCTTCACTCCCGGTTTACTGTATCCCTTGGACATTCTTATTGATGATGAAACACAGAAATTGCATCGGAATTAAATAGAAAAGGCACAATGCCGACTTAAGTACAAGAAGACTGACTCTTCTTACTGACTATGTTTTGAAAAATTCCTGTGACACTAGTTATGGATTCCAATGATTCACTTTAGGTTTACTGTATCCCTTGGACTTTCTTATTGACGATGAAGCACAGAAATTACATCGGAATTAAATAGAAAAGGCACAATGCCGACTAAAGTACAAGAAGACTGACTCTTCCTACTGTCTATGTTTTGAACCATTCCTGTGACACTAGTTATAGATTCCGATGCTTCACTTCAGGTTTAATGTATCCCTTGGACATTCTTGTTGACGATGATACACAGAAATTACATCGGAATTACATACAAAGGGCACCATGCCGACTTAAGTACAAGAAGACTGATTCTTCTTACCGACTATGTTTTGATTAATTCCTGTGACACTCGTTATAGATTCCGATGCTTCACTCCAGGTTTACTGTATACCTTTGACCTTCTTATTGACGATGAAACACAGAAATTGCATCGGAATTGAATACAAAAGGTACAATGCCGACTTAAGTACAAGAAGACTTACTCTTCTTACTGACTATGTTTTGAACCATTCCTGTGTCACTAGTTATAGATTCCGATGCTTCACTCCCGGTTTGCTGTATCCCTTGGACCTTCTTATTGACGATGAAACACAGAAATTGCATCGGAATTAAATACAAAAGGCACAATGCCGACTTAAGTACAAGAAGACTGACTCTTCTTACTGACTATGTTTTGAACCACTCCTGTGACACTAGTTATAGATTCCGATGCTTCACTCCAGGTTTACCGTATCCCTTGGTCCTCGTTATTCACGATGAAACACAGAAATTGCATCGGAATTAAATACAAAAGGCACAATGCATACTTAAGTACAAGAAGACTGACTCTTCTTACTGTCTATGCTTGAACCATTCCCGTGTCACCAGTTATAGATTCCGATGCTTCGCTCTAGGTTTACTGTATCCCTCTGACCTTCTTATTGACGATGAAATACAGAAATTGCATCGGAATTAAATAGAAAAGGCACAATGCCGACTTAAGTACAAGAAGACTGACTCTTCTTACTGACTATGCTTTGAAACATTCCTGTGACACTAGTTATAGATTCCGATGCTTCACTTCAGATTTACTGTATCCCTTGGACTTTCTTATTGACGATGAAGCACAGAAATTGCATCGGAATTAAACAGAAAAGGCACAATGCCGACTTAAGTACAAGAAGAGTGACTCTTCCTACTGTCTATGTTTTGAACCATTCCTTTGACACTAGTTATAGATTCCGATGCTTCACTACAGGTGTACTGTATATCTCCGACCTTCTTATTGACGATGAAACACAGAAATTGCATTGGGATTAAATAAAAAGTAACAATGCCGACTTAAGGACAAGAAGACGGGCTCTTCTTACCGTCTATGTTTTGAACCATTCCTGTGAGACCAGTTTTAGAATACGATGCTTCACTTGAGGTTTACTGTATCCCTTGGACCTTCTTATTAATGATGAAACACAGAAATTGCAACGGAATTACATATTAAATGCACAATTCCGTCATAAGTACACGAAGACTGACTCTTCTTACTGTCTGTTATGAAACTACCCTGTGAGACTAGTTTTAGATTTCAGTGCTTCACCTCAGGTTTACTGTATCCCTTTGACCTTCTTATTGACGATGAAACAAAAAAATTGCATCGGAATTAAATACAAAATGTACAATGCCGACTTAAGTACAAGAATACTGACTCTTCTTACCGTCTATATTTTGAACCATCCCTGTGACACTAGTTATAGATTCCGATGCTTCACTTCAGGTTTACTGTATCCCTTGGACCTTCTTATTGACGATTAAAGACATAAATTGCACCGGAATTAAATACAAAAGGCACAATTCTGACTTGAGTACAAGAAGACTGACTCTACTTACTGACTATGTTTGAACTATTCCTGTGACCGTAGTTATAGATCCCGATGCTTCAATCCAGGTTTTTCTGTATCCCTTGGACATCCTTATTGACGACGAAACACAGAAATTGCATCGGAATTAAATACAAGAGGCACAATGCCGACTTCAGTACACGAAGACTGACTCTTGTTACTGTCTATGCATTGAACCATTCCTGTGACACTAGTTATAGATTCCGATGCTTCAAGCCAGGTTTACTGTATCCCTTGGACCTTCTTATTGACGATGAAACACAGAAATTGCTTTGGAATTAAATACAAAAGGCACAATGCCGACTTAAGTACAAGAAGACTGAATCTTCTTACTGTCTATGTTTGAACCATTCCTGTGACACTAGTTATAGATTCCGATGCTTCACTTCAGGTTTACTGTATCCCTCAGACCTTCTTATTGACGATGAAACACAGAAATTGCATCCGAATTAAATACAAAAGGCACAATGCCGACTTAAGTACAAGAAGACTGACTCTTCCTACTGTCTATGTTTTGAACCATTCCTGTGACATTAGTTACAGATTCCGATGCTTCACTCCAGGTTTACTGTATCCCTTGGACCTTCATATTGACGATGAAACAAAGAACGTGCATCGTAATTAAATAGAAAAGGCACAATGCCGACTTAAGTACAAGAAGACTGACTCTTCCTACTGTCTATGTTTTGAATCATTCCTGTGACACTAGTTACAGATTCCCATGCTTCACTTCAATTTTAATGTATCCCTTGGACCTTCTTGTTGACGATGAAACACAGAAATTGCATCGGAATTAAATACAAAAGGCACAATGCCGACTTAAGTACAAGAAGACTGATTCTTCTTACCGACTATGTTTTGATTCATTCCTGTGACACTAGTTATAGATTCAGATGCTTCATTCCAGGTTTTCTGTATCCCTTTGACCTTCTTATTGACGATGAAACACAGAAATTACATCGGAATTAAATACAAAAGGCACAATGCCGACTTAAGTACAAGAAGACTGACTCTTCTTACTGACTATGTTTCGAACCACTCCTGTGTCACTAGTTGTAGATTCCGATGCTTCACTCCCGGTTTACTGGCTCCCTTGGACCTTCTTATTGACGATGAAACACAAAAATTGCATTGGAATTAAATACAAAAGGCACAATGCCGACTTAAGTAAAAGAAGACTGACTCTTCTTACTGACGATGTTTTGAACCATTCCTGTGACACTAGTTATAGATTCCGATGCTTCACTCCAGGTTTACCGTATCCCTTGGACACCCTTATTGACGATGAAACACAGAAATTGCATCGGAATTAAATACAAAACGCACAATGCATACTTAAGTACAAGAAGTCTGACTCTTCTTACTGTCTATGCTTTGAACCATTCCCGTGACACTAGTTACAGATTCCGATGCTTCACTCCAGGTTTACTGTATCCCTTGGACCTTCTTATTGACGATGAAACACAGAAATTGCATCGGAATTAAATAGAAAAGGCACAATGCCGACTTAAGTACAAGAAGACTGACTCTTCTTACTGACTATGTTTTGAAAAATTCCTGTGACACTAGTTATGGATTCCGATGCCTCACTTATGTTTACTGTATCCCTTGGACTTTCTTATTGACGATGAAACACAGAAATTGCATCGGAATTAAACCCAAAAGGCACAATGACGACTTAAGTACAAGAAGACTGACTCTTATTACTGACTATGTTTTGAACCATTCCTGTGTCACTTGTTATAGATTCCGATGCTTCACTCCAGGTTTACTGTATCCCTTGGACCTTCTTATTGACGATGAAACACAGAAATTGCATCGGAATTAAATAGAAAATGCACAATCCCGACTTAAGTACAAGAAGACCGACTCTTCCTGCTGTCTATGATTTGAACCATTCCTGTGACACTAGTTATTAATTCCGATGCTTCACTTCCGGTTTACTGTATCCCTCTTACCTTCTTATTGACGATGAAACACTGAAATTGCATCGGAATTAAATACAAAAGGCACAATGCCGACTTAAGTACAAGAAGACTGACTCTTCTTACTGACTATGTTTTGAACCATTCCTGTGTCACTAGTTATAGATTCCGATGCTTCACTCCCGGTTTACTGTATCCCTTGGACATTCTAATTGATGATGAAACACAGAAAGTGCATCGGAATTAAATAGAAAAGGCACAATGCAGACTTAAGTACAAGAAGACTGACTCTTCTTACTGACTATGTTTTGAAAAATTCCTGTGACACTAGTTATGGATTCCAATGATTCACTATAGGTTTACTGTATCCCTTGGATTTTCTTATTGACGATGAAGCACAGAAATTACATCGGAATTAAATAGAAAAGGCACAATGCCGACTAAAGTACAAGAAGACTGACTCTTCCTACTGTCTATGTTTTGAACCATTCCTGTGACACTAGTTATAGATTCCGATGCTTCACTTCAGGTTTAATGTATCCGTTGGACATTCTTGTTAACGATGATACACAGAAATTACATCGGAATTACATACAAAGGGCACTATGCCGACTTAAGTACAAGAAGACTGATTCTTCTTACCGACTATGTTTTGATTAATTCCTGTGACACTAGTTATAGATTCCGATGCTTCACTCCAGGTTTACTGTATCCCTTTGACCTTCTTATTGACGATGAAACACAGAAATTGCATCGGAATTGAATGCAAAAGGTACAATGCCGACTTAAGTACAAGAAGACTTACTCCTCTTACTGACTATGTTTTGAACCATTCCTGTGTCATTAGTTATAGATTCCGATGCTTCACTCCCGGTTTGCTGTATCCCTTGGACCTTCTTATTGACGATGAAACACAGAAATTGCATCGGAATTAAATACAAAAGGCACAATGCCGACTTAAGTACAAGAAGATTGACTCTTCTTACTGACTATGTTTTGAACCACTCCTGTGACACTAGTTATAGATTCCGATGCTTCACTCCAGGTTTACCGTATCCCTTGGTCCTCGTTATTGACGATGAAACACAGAAATTGCATCGGAATTAAATACAAAAGGCACAATGCATACTTAAGTACAAGAAGACTGACTCTTCTTACTGTCTATGCTTGAACCATTCCCGTGACACTAGTTATAGATTCCGATGCTTCGCTCTAGGTTTACTGTATCCCTCTGACCTTCTTATTGACGATGAAATACAGAAATTGCATCGGAATTAAATAGAAAAGGCACAATGCCGACTTAAATACAAGAAGACTGACTCTTCTTACTGACTATGTTTTGAAACATTCCTGTGACACTAGTTATAGATTCCGATGCTTCACTTCAGATTTACTGTATCCCTTAGACTTTCTTAATGACGATGAAGCACAGAAATTGCATCGGAATTAAACAGAAAAGGCACAATGCCGACTTAAGTACAAGAAGACTGACTCTTCCTACTGTCTATGTTTTGAACCATTCCTTTGACACTAGTTATAGATTCCGATGCTTCACTACAGGTTTACTGTATAACTCCGACCTTCTTATTGACGATGAAACACAGAAATTGCATTGGGTTTAAATAAAAAGTAACAATGCCGACTTAAGGACAAGAAGACGGGCTCTTCTTACCGTCTATGTTTTGAACCATTCCTGTGAGACCAGTTTTAGAATACGATGCTTCACTTCAGGTTTACTGTATCCCTTGGACCTTCTTATTAATGATGAAACACAGAAATTGCATCGGAATTACATACTAAATGCACAATTCCGTCATAAGTACACGAAGACTGACTCTTCTTACTGTCTGTTATGAAACTACCCTGTGAGACTAGTTTTAGATTTCAGTGCTTCACCTCAGGTTTACTGTATCCCTTGGACCTTCTTATTGACGATGAAACAAAAAAATTGCATCGGAATTAAATACAAAATGCACAATGCCGATTTAAGTACAGGAAGACTAACTCTTCCTACTGTCTAAGTTTTGAATCATTCCTGTGACACCAGTTATAGATTCCGATGCTTCACTTCAGGTTTACTGTATAGCTCTTACCTTTTTATTGACAATGAAACACAGATATTGCGTTGGAATTAAATACAAAAAGTACAATGCCGACTTAAGAACAAGAAAACTGACTCTTCCTACTGCCTATGTTTTGACCCATTCCTGAGACGCTAGTTATAGATTCCGATGTTTCACATCAGGTTTACTGTATCCCTTGGACCTTCATATTGACGATTAAAGACATAAATTGCATCGGAATTAAATACAAAAGGCACATTTCCGACTTGCGTACAAGAAGACTGACTCTTCTTGCTGACTATGTGTGAACTATTCCTGTGACAGTAGTTATAGATTACGATTCTTAACTTCAGGTTTACTGTATCCCTCTGACCGTCTTATTGACGATGAAACTCAGAAATTGCACCGGATTTAAATACAAAAGGCACAATGCCGACTTAAGGACAAGAATACTGACTCTTCTTACCGTCTATATTTTGAACCATCCCTGTGACACTAGTTATAGATTCCGATGCTTCACTTCAGGTTTACTGTATCCCTTGGACCTTCTTATTGACGATTAAAGACATCAATTGCACCGGAATTAAATACAAAAGGCACAATTCTGACTTGAGTACAAGAAGACTGACTCTACTTACTGACTATGTTGGAACTATTCCTGTGACAGTAGTTATAGATCCCGATGCTTCAATCCAGGTTTTTCTGTATCCCTTGGACATCCTTATTGACGACGAAACACAGAAATTGCATCGGAATTAAATATAAAAGGCACAATGCCGACTTCAGTACACGAAGACTGACTCTTGTTACTGTCTATGCATTGAACCATTCCTGTGACACTAGTTATAGATTCCGATGCTTCAAGCCAGGTTTACTGTATCCCTTGGACCTTCTTATTGACGATGAAACACAGAAATTGCTTTGGAATTAAATACAAAAGGCACAATGCCGACTTAAGTACAAGAAGACTGAATCTTCTTACTGTCTATGTTTGAACCATTCCTGTGACACTAGTTATAGATTCCGATGCTTCACTTCAGGTTTACTGTATCCCTCAGACCTTCTTATTGACGATGAAACACAGAAATTGCATCCGAATTAAATACAAAAGGCACAATGCCGACTTAAGTACAAGAAGACTGACTCTTCCTACTGTCTATGTTTTGAACCATTCCTGTGACATTAGTTATAGATTCCGATGCTTCACTCCAGGTTTACTGTATCCCTTGGACCTTCATATTGACGATGAAACACAGAACGTGCATCGTAATTAAATAGAAAAGGCACAATGCCGACTTAAGTACAAGAAGACTGACTCTTCCCACTGTCTATGTTTTGAATCATTCCTGTGACACTAGTTACAGATTCCCATGCTTCACTTCAATTTTAATGTATCCCTTGGACCTTCTTGTTGACGATGAAACACAGAAATTGCATCGGAATTAAATACAAAAGGCACAATGCCGACTTAAGTACAAGAAGACTGATTCTTCTTACCGACTATGTTTTGATTCATTCCTGTGACACTAATTATAGATTCAGATGCTTCATTTCAGGTTTTCTGTATCCCTTTGACCTTCTTGTTGACGATGAAACACAGAAATTACATCGGAATTAAATACAAAAGGCACAATGCCGACTTAAGTACAAGAAGACTGACTCTTCTTACTGACTATGTTTCGAACCACTCCTGTGTCACTAGTTATAGATTCCGATGCTTCACTCCCGGTTTACTGGCTCCCTTGGACCTTCTTATTGACGATGAAACACAGAAATTGCATTGGAATTAAATACAAAAGGCACAATGCCGACTTAAGTAAAAGAAGACTGACTCTTCTTACTGACAATGTTTTGAACCATTCCTGTGACACTAGTTATAGATTCCGATGCTTCACTCCAGGTTTACCGTATCCCTTGGACCCCCTTATTGACGATGAAACACAGAAATTGCATCGGAATTAAATACAAAACGCACAATGCATACTTAAGTACAAGAAGACTGACTCTTCTTACTGTCTATGCTTTGAACCATTCCTGTGACACTAGTTACAGATTCCGATGCCTCACTTCAGGTTTACTGTATCCCTTGGACTTTCTTATTGACGATGAAACACAGAAATTGCATCGGAATTAAACCCAAAAGGCACAATGACGACTTAAGTACAAGAAGACTGACTCTTATTACTGACTATGTTTTGAACCATTCCTGTGTCACTAGTTATAGATTCCGATGCTTCACTCCCGGATTACTGTATCCCTTGGACCTTCTTATTGACGATGAAACACAGAAATTGCATCGGTATTAAATAGAAAAGGCACAAGCCGACTTAAGTACAAGAAGACGGACTCTTCTTACTGACTATGTTTTGAAACATTCCTGTGACACTAGTTATGGATTCCGTTGCTTCGCTTCAGGTTTAATGTATCCCTTGGACCTTCTTGTTGACGATGAAACACAGAAATTGCATCGGAATTAAATAGAAAAGGCACAATGCCGAGTTAAGTACAAGAAGACTGACTCCTCCTAATGTCTATGCTTTGAACCATTCCTGTGACACTAGTTATAGATTCCGATGCTTCACTTCAGGTTTAATATATCCCTTGGACCTTCTTGTTGAGGATGAAACACAGAAATTGCATCGGAATTAAATACAAAAAGCACAATGCCGACTTAAGTACAAAAAGACTGATTCTACTTACCGATTCTGCTTTGATTCATTGCTGTGACACTAGTTATAGATTCCGATGCTTCACTCCAGGTTTACTGTATCCCTCTGACCTTCATATTGACGATGAAACACAGAAATTGCATCGGAATTAATTACAAAAGGCACAATGCCGACTTAAGTGCAAGAAGACTGGCTCTCCTTACTGACTATGTTTTGAACCATTCCTATGTCACTAGTTATAGATTCCGATGCCTCACTCCCGGTTTACTGTATCCCTTGGACGTTCTTATTGACGATGAAACACAGAGATTGCATCGGAATTAAATACAAAAGGCACAATGCCGACTTAAGTACACGAAGACTGACTCTTCTTACTGACAATGTTTTGAACCATTCCAGTGACACTAGTTATGGATTCCGATGCTTCACTCCAGGTTTACCGTATCCCTTGGACCTCCTTATTGACGATGAAACACAGAAATTGCATCGGAATTAAATACAAAAGGCACAATGCATACTTAAGTACAAGAAGACTGACTCTTCTTACTTTCTATGCTTTGAACCATTCCCGTGACACTTGTTATAGATTCCGATGCTTCACTCCAGGTTTACTGTATCCCTTTTACCTTCCTATTGACGATGAAACACCAAAATTCCATAGGAATTAAATAGAAAAGGCACAATGCCGACTTAAGTACCAGAAGACTGACTCTTCTTATTGACTATGTTTTGAAACATTCCTGTGACACTAGTTATAGATTCCGATGCTTCACTTCAGGTTTTCTGTATCCCTTGGACTTTCTTATTGACGATGAAGCACAGAAATTGCATCGGAATTAAATAGAAAAGGCACAATGCCGACTTAAGTACAAGAAGACTGACTCTTCCCACTGTCTATGTTTTGAACCATTCCTTTGTCACTAGTTATAGATTCCGATGCTTCACTACAGGTTTACTGTATCCCTCCGACCTTCTTATTGACGATGAAACGCAGAAATTACATCGGAATTAAATAAAAAGGAACAATGCCGACTTAAGAACAAGAAGACGGGCTCTTCTTGCTGTCTATGTTTTGAACCTTTCCTGTGAGACCAGTTTTAGATTACAATGCTTCACTTCAGGTTTACTGTATCCCTTGGACCTTCTTATTAACGATGAAACGCAGAAACTGCGTCGGAATTAAATACTAAATGCACAATGCCGTCATAAGTACACGAAGACTGACTCTTCTTACTGTCTGTTATGAAACTACCCTGTGAGACCACTTTTAGATTCCAGTGCTTAACCTCAGGTTTACTGTATCCCTTGGACCTTCTTATTGACGATGAAACAAAATAATTGCATCGGAAATAAATACAAAAGGCACAATGCCGACTTAAGAACAAGAGGACTGACTCTTCTTACTGTCTATGTTTTGAATGTTTCCTGTGAGACCAGTTTTAGATTACGATGCTTCACGTCAGCTTTACTGTATCCCTTGGACCTTCTTATTGACGATGAAACACAGAAATTGCATCGGAATTTAATACAAAAGGCACAATGCCGACTTAGTACAAGAAGACTGACTCTTCTTACTGACTATGATTTGAACCATTCCTGTGACACTAGTTATAGATTCAGATCCTTCAGTCCCGGTTTACTGTATCCCTTGGACCTTCTTATTGACGATGAAACACAGAAATTGCATCGGAATTAAATACAAAAGGCACAATGCCGACTTAAGTACAATAAGACTGACTCTTGTTACTGACTATGTTTTGAACCATTCCTGTGACACTAGTTATAGATTCCGATGCTTTACTCCAGGTTTACTGTATCCCTTGGACATCCTTATTTACAACGAAACACAGAAATTGCATCGGAATTAAATACAAAAGGAACAATGCCGACTTAAGTACAAGAAGACTGACTCTTCTTACTGTCTATTTATTAAACCATTCCTGTGACACTAGTTATAGATTCCGATGCTTAAAGCCAGGTTTACTGTATCCCTTGGACCTTCTTATTGACGATGAAACACAGAAATTGCCTTGGAATTAAATACAAAAGGCACAATGCCGACTTAAGTACAAGAAGACTGACTCTTCTTACTGTCTATGTTTGAACCATTCCTGTGACACTAGGTATAGATTCCGATGCTTCACTTCAGGTTTACTGTATCCCTCAGACCTTCTTATTGACGATGAAACACAAAAATTGCATCGAAATAAAATACAAAAGGCACAATGCCGACTTAAGTACAAGATGACTGACTCTTCCTACTCTCTATGTTTTGAACCCATCCTGTGACACTAGTTATAGATTCCGATGCTTCACTTCAGGTTTGCTGTATCCCTCTGACCTTATTATTGACGATGAAACACAGAATCTGCATCGGAATTAAATACAGAAGGCACAATGCCGACTTAAGAACAAGAAGACTGACTCTTCCTACTGTCTATGTTTTGAACCCTTCCTGTGACACTAGTTATAGATTCCGATGCTTTACTCCAGGTTTACTGTATCCCTTGGACCTTGATATTGACGATGAAACACAGAACGTGCATCGGAATTAAATAGAAAAGGCACAATGCCGACTTAAGTACAAGAAGACTGACTCTTCTTACTGTCTCTGCATTGAACCGTTCCCGTGACACTAGTTATAGATTCCGATGCTTCACTCCAGGTTTACTGTATCCCTTGGACCTTCTTATTGATGATGAAACACAGAAATTGCATCGGAATTAAATAGAAAAGGCACAATGCAGACTTAAGTACCAGAAGACTGACTCTTCTTATTGACTATGTTTTGAAACATTCCTGTGACACTTGTTATAGATTCCGATGCTTCACTTCAGGTTTACTGTATCCCTTGGACTTTCTTATTGACGATGAAGCACAGAAATTGCATCGGAATTAAATAGAAAAGGCACAATGCCGACTTAAGTACAAGAAGACTGACTCTTCCTACTGTCTATGCTTTGAACCATTCCTTTGTCACTAGTTATAGATTCCGATGCTTCACTACAGGTTGACTGTATCCCTCCGACCTTCTTATTGACGATGAAAAGCAGAAATTGCGTCGGAATTAAATAAAAAGGAACAATGCCGACTTAAGAACAAGAAGACGGGCTCTTCTTACTGTCTATGTTTTGAACCTTTCCTGTGAGACCACTTTTGGATTACAATGCTTCACTTCAGGTTTACTGTATCCCTTGGACCATCTTATTAACGATGAAACACAGAAACTGCGTCGGAATTAAATACTAAATGCACAATGCCGTCATAAGTACACGAAGACTGACTCTTCTTACTGTCTGTTATGAAACTACCCTGTGAGACCAGTTTTAGATTCCAGTGCTTCACCTCAGGTTTACTGTATCCCTTGGACCTTCTTATTGACGATGAAACAAAAAAATTGCATCGGAATTAAATACAAAAGGCACAATGCCGACTTAAGAACAAGAAGACTGACTCTTCTTACTGTCTATGTTTTGAATGTTTCCTAAGAGACCAGTTTTAGATTACGATGCTTCACGTCAGGTTTACTGTATCCCTTGGACCTTCTTATTGACGATGAAACACAGAAATTGCATCGGAATTTAATACAAAAGGCACAATGCCGACTTAAGTACAAGAAGACTGACTCTTCTTACTGACTATGATTTGAACCATTCCTGTGACACTAGTTATAGATTCAGATGCTTCAGTCCCGGTTTACTGTATCACTTGGACCTTCTTATTGACGATGAAACACAGAAATTGCATCGGAATTAAATACAAAAGGCACAATGCCGACTTAAGTACAAGAAGACTGACTCTTGTTACTGACTATGTTTTGAACCATTCTTGTGACACTAGTTACAGATTCCGATGCTTCAAGCCAGGTTTACTGTATCCCTCGGACCTTCTTATTGACGATGAAACACAGAAATTGCTTTGGAGTTAAATACAAAAGGCACAATGCCGACTTAAGTACAAGAAGACTGACTCTTCTTACTGTCTATGTTTGAACCATTCCTATGACACTAGTTATAGATTCCGATGCTTCACTTCAGGTTTACTGTATCCCTCAGACCTTCTTATTGACGATGAAACACAGAAATTGCATCGAAATAAAATACAAAAGGCACAATGCCGACTTAAGTACAAGATGACTGACTCTTCCTACTCTCTATGATTTGAACCAATCCTGTGACACTAGTTATAGATTCCGATGCTTCACTTCAGGTTTGCTGTATCCCTCTGACCTTCTTATTGACGATGAAACACAGAATTTGCATCGGAATTAAATACAAAAGGCACAATGCCGACTTAAGTACAAGAAGACTGACTCTTCCTACTGTCTATGTTTTGAACCACTCCTGTAACACTAGTTATAGATTCCGATGCTTTACTCAAGGTTTACTGTATCCCTTGGACCTTGATATTGACGATGAAACACAGAACGTGCATCGGAATTAAATAGAAAAGGCACAATGCCGACTTAAGTACAAGAAGACTGACTCTTCCTACTGTCTATGTTTTGAACTATTCCTGTGACGCTAGTTATAGATTCCCATGCTTCACTTCAGGTTTAATGTATCCCTTGGACCTTCTTGTTGACGATGAAACACAGAAATTGCATCGGAATTAAATACAAAAGGCACAATGCCGACTTAAGTACAAGAAGACTGATTCTTCTTACCGACTATGTTTTGATTCATTCCTGTGACACTAGTTATAGATTCCGATGCTTCATTCCAGGTTTACTGTATCCCTCCGACCTTCTTATTGACGATGAAACGCAGAAATTGCATCGGAATTAAATAAAAAGGAACAATGCCGACTTAAGAGCAAGAAGACGGGCTCTTCAAACTGTCTATGTTTTGAACCTTTCCTGTGAGACCAGTTTTAGATTACAATGCTTCACTTCAGGTTTACTGTATCCCTTGGACCTTCTTATTAACGATGAAACACAGAAACTGCGTCGGAATTAAATACTAAATGCACAATGCCGTCATAAGTACACGAAGACTGACTCTTCTTACTGTCTGTTATGAAACTACCCTGTGAGACCAGTTTTAGATTCCAGTGCTTCACCTCAGGTTTACTGTATCCCTTGGACCTTCTTATTGACGATGAAACAAAAAAATTGCATCGGAATTAAATACAAAAGGCACAATGCCGACTTAAGAACAAGAAGACTGACTCTTCTTACTGTCTATGTTTTGAATGTTTCCTAGGAGACCAGTTTTAGATTACGATGCTTCACGTCAGGTTTACTGTATCCCTTGGACCTTCTTATTGACGATGAAACACAGAAATTGCATCGGAATTTAATACAAAAGGCACAATGCCGACTTAAGTACAAGAGGACTGACTCTTCTTACTGACTATGATTTGAACCATTCCTGTGACACTAGTTATAGATTCAGATGCTTCAGTCCCTGTTTACTGTATCACTTGGACCTTCTTATTGACGATGAAACACAGAAATTGCATCGGAATTAAATACAAAAGGCACAATGCCGACTTAAGTACAAGAAGACTGACTCTTGTTACTGACTATGTTTTGAACCATTCCTGTGACACTAGTTATAGATTCCGATGCTTTACTCCAGGTTTACTGTATCCCTTGGACATCCTTATTGACAACGAAACACAGAAATTGCATCGGAATTAAATACAAAAGGAGCAATGCCGACTTAAGTACAAGAAGACTCACTCATCATACTGTCTATTTATTGAACCATTCCTGTGACACTAGTTACAGATTCCGATGCTTCAAGCCAAGTTTACTGTATCCCTCGGACCTTCTTATTGACGATGAAACACAGAAATTGCTTTGGAGTTAAATACAAAAGGCACAATGCCGACTTAAGTACAAGAAGACTGACTCTTCTTACTGTCTATGTTTGAACCATTCCTATGACACTAGTTATAGATTCCGATGCTTCACTTCAGGTTTACTGTATCCCTCAGACCTTCTTATTGACGATGAAACACAGAAATTGCATCGAAATAAAATACAAAAGGCACAATGCCGACTTAAGTACAAGATGACTGACTCTTCCTACTCTCTATGATTTGAACGAATCCTGTGACACTAGTTATAGATTCCGATGCTTCACTTCAGGTTTGCTGTATCCCTCTGACCTTCTTATTGACGATGAAACACAGAATTTGCATCGGAATTAAATACAAAAGGCACAATGCCGACTTAAGTACAAGAAGACTGACTCTTCCTACTGTCTATGTTTTGAACCATTCCTGTAACACTAGTTATAGATTCCGATGCTTTAGTCCAGGTTTACTGTATCCCTTGGACCTTGATATTGACGATGAAACACAGAACGTGCATCGGAATTAAATAGAAAAGGCACAATGCCGACTTAAGTACAAGAAGACTGACTCTTCCTACTGTCTATGTTTTGAACTATTCCTGTGACGCTAGTTATAGATTCCCATGCTTCACTTCAGGTTTAATGTATCCCTTGGACCTTCTTGTTGACGATGAAACACAGAAATTGCATCGGAATTAAATACAAAAGGCACAATGCCGACTTAAGTACAAGAAGACTGATTCTTCTTACCGACTATGTTTTGATTCATTCCTGTGACACTAGTTATAGATTCCGATGCTTCATTCCAGGTTTACTGTATCCCTCCGACCTTCTTATTGACGATGAAACGCAGAAATTGCATCGGAATTAAATAAAAAGGAACAATGCCGACTTAAGAACAAGAAGACGGGCTCATCTTACTGTCTATGTTTTGAACCTTTCCTGTGAGACCAGATTTAGATTACAATGCTTCACTTCAGGTTTACTGTATCCCTTGGACCTTCTTATTAACGATGAAACACAGAAACTGCGTCGGAATTAAATACTAAATGCACAATGCCGTCATAAGTACACGAAGACTGACTCTTCTTACTGTCTGTTATGAAACTACCCTGTGAGACCAGTTTTAGATTCCAGCGCTTCACCTCAGGTTTACTGTATCCCTTGGACCTTCTTATTGACGATGAAACAAAAAAATTGCATCGGAATTAAATACAAAAGGCACAATGCCGACTTAAGAACAAGAAGACTGACTCTTCTTACTGTCTATGTTTTGAATGTTTCATGTGAGACCAGTTTTAGATTACAATGCTTCACGTCAGGTTTACTGTATCCCTTGGACCTTCTTATTGACGATGAAACACAGAAATTGCATCGGAAGTTAATACAAAAGGCACAATGCCGACTTAAGTACAAGAAGACTGACTCTTTTTACTGACTATGATTTGAACTATTCCTGTGACACTAGTTATAGATTCAGATGCATCAGTCCCGGTTTACTGTATCCCTTGGACTTTCTTATTGACCATGAAACACAGAAATTGCATCGGAATTAAATACAAAAGGCACAATGCCGACTTAAGTACAAGAAGACTGACTCTTGTTACTGACTATGTTTTGAACCATTCCTGTGACACTAGTTATAGATTCCGATGCTTTACTCCAGGTTTACTGTATCCCTTGGACATCCTTATTGACAACGAAACACAGAAATTGCATCGGAAATAAATACAAAAGGAACAATGCCAACTTAAGTACAAGATGACTGACTCTTCCTACTCTCTGTGTTTTGAACCAATCCTGTGACACTAGTTATAGATTCCGATGCTTCACTTCAGGTTTGCTGAATCCCTCTGACCTTCTTATTGACGATGAAACACAGAATTTGCATCGGAATTAAATACAAAAGGCACAATGCCGACTTAAGTACAAGAAGACTGACTCTTCCTACTGTCTATGTTTTGAACCATTCCTGTGACACTAGTTATAGATTCCGATGCTTTACTCCAGGTTTACTGTATCCCTTGGACCTTGATATTGACGATGAAACGCAGAACGTGCATCGGAATTAAATAGAAAAGGCACAATGCCGACTTAAGTACAAGAAGACTGACTCTTCCTACTGTCTATGTTTTGAACTATTCCTGTGACACTAGTTATAGATTCCCATGCTTCACTTCAGGTTTAATGTGTCCCTTGGACCTTCTTGTTGACGATGAAACACAGAAATTGCATCGGAATTAAATACAAAAGGCACAATGCCGACTTAAGTACAAGAAGACTGATTCTTCTTACCGACTATGTTTTGATTCATTCCTGTGACACTAGTTATAGATTCCGATGATTCATTCCAGGTTCACTGTATCCCTTTGACCTTCTTATTGACGATGGAACACAGAAATTGCATCGGAATCAAATTCAAAATTCACAATGCCGACTTAAGTACAAGAAGACTGACTCTTCTTACTGACTATGTGTTGAACCATTCCTGTGTCACTAGTTATAGATTCCGATGCTTCACTCCCGGTTTACTGGCTCCCTTGGATCTTCTTATTGACGATGAAACACAGAAATTGCATCGGAATTAAATACAAAAGGAACAATGCCGACTTAAGTACAAGATGACTGACTCTTCCTACTCTCTGTGTTTTGAACCAATCCTGTGACACTAGTTATAGATTCCGATGCTTCACTTCGGGTTTGCTGAATCCCTCTGACCTTCTTATTGACGATGAAACACAGAATTTGCATCGGAATTAAATACAAAAGGCACAATGCCGACTTAAGTACAAGAAGACTGACTCTTCCTACTGTCTATGTTTTGAACCATTCCTGTGACACTAGTTATAGATTCCGATGCTTTACTCCAGGTTTACTGTATCCCTTGGACCTTGATATTGACGATGAAACGCAGAACGTGCATCGGAATTAAATAGAAAAGGCACAATGCCAACTTAAGTACAAGAAGACTGACTCTTCCTACTGTCTATGTTTTGAACTATTCCTGTGACACTAGTTATAGATTCCCATGCTTCACTTCAGGTTTAATGTGTCCCTTGGACCTTCTTGTTGACGATGAAACACAGAAATTGCATCGGAATTAAATACAAAAGGCACAATGCCGACTTAAGTACAAGAAGACTGATTCTTCTTACCGACTATGTTTTGATTCATTCCTGTGACACTAGTTATAGATTCCGATGATTCATTCCAGGTTCACTGTATCCCTTTGACCTTCTTATTGACGATGGAACACAGAAATTGCATCGGAATTAAATTCAAAAGGCACAATGCCGACTTAAGTACAAGAAGACTGACTCTTCTTACTGACTATGTGTTGAACCATTCCTGTGTCACTAGTTATAGATTCCGATGCTTCACTCCCGGTTTACTGGCTCCCTTGGACCTTCTTATTGACGATGAAACACAGAAATTGCATCGGAATTAAATACAAAAGGCACAATGCCAACTTAAGTAAAAGAAGACTGACTCTTCTTACTGACTATGTTTTGAACCATTCCTGTGACACTAGTTATAGATTCCGATGCTTCACTCCAGGTTTACCGTATCCCTTGGACCTCCTTATTGACGATGAAACACAGAAATTGCATCGGAATTAAATACAAAAGGCACAATGCATACTTAAGTACAAGAAGACTGACTCTTCTTACTGTCTCTGCATTGAACCGTTCCCGTGACACTAGTTATAGATTCCGATGCTTCACTCCAGGTTTACTGTATACCTTGGACCTTCTTATTGATGATGAAACACAGAAATTGCATCGGAATTAAATACAAAAGGCACAATGCCGACTTAAGTACAAGAAGACTGACTCTTCTTACTGACTATGTTTTGAAAAATTCCTATGACACTAGTTATGGATTCCGATGATTCACTTCAGGCTTACTGTATCCCTTGGACTATCTTATTGACGATGAAGCACAGAAATTGCATCGGAATTAAATAGAAAAGGCACAATGCCGACTTAAGTACAAGAAGACTGACTCTTCCTACTGTCTATGTTTTGAACCATTCCTGTGACACTAGTTATAGATTCCGATGCTTCACTTCAGGTTTTTAATGTATCCCTTGGACCTTCTTGTTGACGATGAAACACAGAAATTGCATCGAAATTAAATACAAAGGGCACAATGCCGACTTAAGTACAAGAAGACTGATTCTTCTTACCGACTATGTTTTGATTCATTCCTGTGACACTAGTTATCGATTCCGATGAATCACTCCAGGTTTACTGTATCCCTTTGACCTTCTTATTGACGATGAAACACAGAAATTGCATCGGAATTAAATACAAAAGGCACAATGCCAACTTAAGTAAAAGAAGACTGACTCTCCTTACTGACTATGTTTTGAACCATTCCTGTGACACTAGTTATAGATTCCGATGCTTCACTCCAGGTTTACCGTATCCCTTGGACCTCCTTATTGACGATGAAACACAGAAATTGCATCGGAATTAAATACAAAAGGCACAATGCATACTTAAGTACAAGAAGACTGACTCTTCTTACTGTCTCTGCATTGAACCGTTCCCGTGACACTAGTTATAGATTCCCATGCTTCACTCCAGGTTTACTGTATACCTTGGACCTTCTTATTGATGATGAAACACAGAAATTGCATCGGAATTAAATACAAAAGGCACAATGCATACTTAAGTACAAGAAGACTGACTCTTCTTACTGTCCATGCTTTGAACTATTCCCGTGACACTAGTTATAGATTCCGATGCTTCGCTCCAGGTTTACTGTATCCCTCTGACCTTCTTATTGACGATGAAAAACAGAAATTGCATCGGAATTAAATAGAAAGGAACAATGCCGACTTAAGAACAAGAAGACGGGCTCTTCTTACGTCTATGTTTTGAACCATTCCTGTGAGACCAGTTTTAGTATACGATGATTCACTTCAGGTTTACTGTATCCCTTGGACCTTCTTATTAATGATGAAACACAGAAATTGCATCGGAATTAAATACTAAATGCACAATTCCGTCATAAGTACACGAAGACTGACTCTTCTTACTGTCTCTGCATTGAACCGTTCCCGTGACACTAGTTATAGATTCCGATGCTTCACTCCAGGTTTACTGTATCCCTTGGACCTTCTTATTGATGATGAAACACACAAATTGCATCGGAATTAAATAGAAAAGGCACAATGCCGACTTAAGTACCAGAAGACTGACTCTTCTTATTGACTATGTTTTGAAACATTCCTGTGACACTAGTTATAGATTCCGATGCTTCACTTCAGGTTTACTGTATCCCTTGGACTTTCTTATTGACGATGAAGCACAGAAATTGCATCGGAATTAAATAGAAAAGGCACAATGCCGACTTAAGTACAAGAAGACTGACTCTTCCTACTGTCTATATTTTGAACCATTCCTGTAACACTAGTTATAGTCTCCGATGCTTTACTCCAGGTTTACTGTATCCCTTGGACCTTGATATTGACGATGAAACACAGAACGTGCATCGGAATTAAATAGAAAAGGCACAATGCCGACTTAAGTACAAGAAGACTGACTCTTCCTACTGTCTATGTTTTGAACTATTCCTGTGACGCTAGTTATAGATTCCCATGCTTCACTTCAGGTTTAATGTATCCCTTGGACCTTCTTGTTGACGATGAAACACAGAAATTGCATCGGAATTAAATACAAAAGGCACAATGCCGACTTAAGTACAAGAAGACTGATTCTTCTTACCGACTATGTTTTGATTCATTCCTGTGACACTAGTTATAGATTCCGATGCTTCATTCCAGGTTTACTGTATCCCTCCGACCTTCTTATTGACGATGAAACGCAGAAATTGCATCGGAATTAAATACAAAAGGCACAATGCCGACTTAAGAACAAGAAGACTGACTCTTCTTACTGTCTATGTTTTGAATGTTTCCTAAGAGACCAGTTTTAGATTACGATGCTTCACGTCAGGTTTACTGTATCCCTTGGACCTTCTTATTGACGATGAAACACAGAAATTGCATCGGAATTTAATACAAAAGGCACAATGCCGACTTAAGTACAAGAAGACTGACTCTTCTTACTGACTATGATTTGAACCATTCCTGTGACACTAGTTATAGATTCAGATGCTTCAGTCCCTGTTTACTGTATCACTTGGACCTTCTTATTGACGATGAAACACAGAAATTGCATCGGAATTAAATACAAAAGGCACAATGCCGACTTAATTACAAGAAGACTGACTCTTGTTACTGACTATGTTTTGAACCATTCCTGTGACACTAGTTATAGATTCCGATGCTTTACTCCAGGTTTACTGTATCCCTTGGACATCCTTATTGACAACGAAACACAGAAATTGCATCGGAATTAAATACAAAAGGAGCAATGCCGACTTAAGTACAAGAAGACTCACTCATCATACTGTCTATTTATTGAACCATTCCTGTGAGACTAGTTACAGATTCCGATGCTTCAAGCCAGGTTTACTGTATCCCCCGGACCTTCTTATTGACGATGAAACACAGAAATTGCTTTGGAGTTAAATACAAAAGGCACAATGCCGACTTAAGTACAAGAAGACTGACTCTTCTTACTGTCTATGTTTGAACCATTCCTATGACACTAGTTATAGATTCCGATGCTTCACTTCAGGTTTACTGTATCCCTCAGACCTTCTTATTGACGATGAAACACAGAAATTGCATCGAAATAAAATACAAAAGGCACAATGCCGACTTAAGTACAAGATGACTGACCCTTCCTACTCTCTATGATTTGAACCAATCCTGTGACACTAGTTATAGATTCCGATGCTTCACTTCAGGTTTGCTGTATCCTTCTGACCTTCTTATTGACGATGAAACACAGAATTTGCATCGGAATTAAATACAAAAGGCACAATGCCGACTTAAGTACAAGAAGACTGACTCTTCCTACTGTCTATGTTTTGAACCATTCCTGTAACACTAGTTATAGATTCCGATGCTTTACTCCAGGTTTACTGTATCCCTTGGACCTTGATATTGACGATGAAACACAGAACGTGCATCGGAATTAAATAGAAAAGGCACAATGCCGACTTAAGTACAAGAAGACTGACTCTTCCTACTGTCTATGTTTTGAACTATTCCTGTGACGCTAGTTATAGATTCCCATGCTTCACTTCAGGTTTAATGTATCCCTTGGACCTTCTTGTTGACGATGAAACACAGAAATTGCATCGGAATTAAATACAAAAGGCACAATGCCGACTTAAGTACAAGAAGACTGATTCTTCTTACCGACTATGTTTTGATTCATTCCTGTGACACTAGTTATAGATTCCGATGCTTCATTCCAGGTTTACTGTATCCCTCCGACCTTCTTATTGACGATGAAACGCAGAAATTGCATCGGAATTAAATAAAAAGGAACAATGCCGACTTAAGAACAAGAAGACGGGCTCTTCTTACTGTCTATGTTTTGAACCTTTCCTGTGAGACCAGTTTTAGATTACAATGCTTCACTTCAGGTTTACTGTATCCCTTGGACCTTCTTATTAACGATGAAACACAGAAACTGCGTCGGAATTAAATACTAAATGCACAATGCCGTCATAAGTTCACGAAGACTGACTCTTCTTACT
Source organism: Schistocerca americana (assembly GCF_021461395.2). Classification (NCBI taxonomy): domain Eukaryota; kingdom Metazoa; phylum Arthropoda; class Insecta; order Orthoptera; family Acrididae; genus Schistocerca; species Schistocerca americana. The sequence continues at coordinate 23,239,052 of NC_060130.1, forward strand.
GTCTGTTATGAAACTACCCTGTGAGACCAGTTTTAGATTCCAGCGCTTCACCTCAGGTTTACTGTATCCCTTGGACGTTCTTATTGACGATGAAACAAAAAAATTGCATCGGAATTAAATACAAAAGGCACAATGCCGACTTAAGAACAAGAAGACTGACTCTTCTTACTGTCTATGTTTTGAATGTTTCATGTGAGACCAGTTTTAGATTACAATGCTTCACGTCAGGTTTACTGTATCCCTTGGACCTTCTTATTGACGATGAAACACAGAAATTGCATCGGAAGTTAATACAAAAGGCACAATGCCGACTTAAGTACAGGAAGACTGACTCTTTTTACTGACTATGATTTGAACTATTCCTGTGACACTAGTTATAGATTCAGATGCATCAGTCCCGGTTTACTGTATCCCTTGGACCTTCTTATTGACCATGAAACACAGAAATTGCATCGGAATTAAATACAAAAGTCACAATGCCGACTTAAGTACAGGAAGACAGACTCTTGTTACTGACTATGTTTTGAACCATTCCTGTGACACTAGTTATAGATTCCGAAGCTTTACTCCAGGTTTACTGTATCCCTTGGACATCCTTATTGACAACGAAACACAGAATTTGCATCGGAAATAAATACAAAAGGAACAATGCCGACTTAAGTACAAGATGACTGACTCTTCCTACTCTCTGTGTTTTGAACCAGTCCTGTGACACTAGTTATAGATTCCGATGCTTCACTTCAGGTTTGCTGAATCCCTCTGACCTTCTTATTGACGATGAAACACAGAATTTGCATCGGAATTAAATACAAAAGGCACAATGCCGACTTAAGTACAAGAAGACTGACTCTTCCTACTGTCTATGTTTTGAACCATTCCTGTGACACTAGTTATAGATTCCGATGCTTTACTCCAGGTTTACTGTATCCCTTGGACCTTGATATTGACGATGAAACGCAGAACGTGCATCGGAATTAAATAGAAAAGGCACAATGCCGACTTAAGTACAAGAAGACTGACTCTTCCTACTGTCTATGTTTTGAACTATTCCTGTGACACTAGTTATAGATTCCCATGCTTCACTTCAGGTTTAATGTGTCCCTTGGACCTTCTTGTTGACGATGAAACACAGAAATTGCATCGGAATTAAATACAAAAGGCACAATGCCGACTTAAGTACAAGAAGACTGATTCTTCTTACCGACTATGTTTTGATTCATTCCTGTGACACTAGTTATAGATTCCGATGATTCATTCCAGGTTCACTGTATCCCTTTGACCTTCTTATTGACGATGGAACACAGAAATTGCATCGGAATTAAATTCAAAAGGCACAATGCCGACTTAAGTACAAGAAGACTGACTCTTCTTACTGACTATGTGTTGAACCATTCCTGTGTCACTAGTTATAGATTCCGATGCTTCACTCCCGGTTTACTGGCTCCCTTGGACCTTCTTATTGACGATGAAACACAGAAATTGCATCGGAATAAAATACAAAAGGCACAATGCCAACTTAAGTAAAAGAAGACTGACTCTTCTTACTGACTATGTTTTGAACCATTCCTGTGACACTAGTTATAGATTCCGATGCTTCACTCCAGGTTTACCGTATCCCTTGGACCTCCTTATTGACGATGAAACACAGAAATTGCATCGGAATTAAATACAAAAGGCACAATGCATACTTAAGTACAAGAAGACTGACTCTTCTTACTGTCTCTGCATTGAACCGTTCCCGTGACACTAGTTATAGATTCCGATGCTTCACTCCAGGTTTACTGTATACCTTGGACCTTCTTATTGATGATGAAACACAGAAATTGCATCGGAATTAAATACAAAAGGCACAATGCCGACTTAAGTACAAGAAGACTGACTCTTCTTACTGACTATGTTTTGAAAAATTCCTATGACACTAGTTATGGATTCCGATGATTCACTTCAGGTTTACTGTATCCCTTGGACTATCTTATTGACGATGAAGCACAGAAATTGCATCGGAATTAAATAGAAAAGGCACAATGCCGACTTAAGTACAAGAAGACTGACTCTTCCTACTGTCTATGTTTTGAACCATTCCTGTGACAATAGTTATAGATTCCGATGCTTCACTTCAGGTTTTTAATGTATCCCTTGGACCTTCTTGTTGACGATGAAACACAGAAATTGCATCGAAATTAAATACAAAGGGCACAATGCCGACTTAAGTACAAGAAGACTGATTCTTCTTACCGACTATGTTTTGATTCATTCCTGTGACACTAGTTATCGATTCCGATGAATCACTCCAGGTTTACTGTATCCCTTTGACGTTCTTATTGACGATGAAACACAGAAATTGCATCGGAATTAAATACAAAAGGCACAATGCCAACTTAAGTAAAAGAAGACTGACTCTCCTTACTGACTATGTTTTGAACCATTCCTGTGACACTAGTTATAGATTCCGATGCTTCACTCCAGGTTTACCGTATCCCTTGGACCTCCTTATTGACGATGAAACACAGAAATTGCATCGGAATTAAATACAAAAGGCACAATGCATACTTAAGTACAAGAAGACTGACTCTTCTTACTGTCTCTGCATTGAACCGTTCCCGTGACACTAGTTATAGATTCCCATGCTTCACTCCAGGTTTACTGTATACCTTGGACCTTCTTATTGATGATGAAACACAGAAATTGCATCGGAATTAAATACAAAAGGCACAATGCATACTTAAGTACAAGAAAACTGACTCTTCTTACTGTCCATGCTTTGAACTATTCCCGTGATACTAGTTATAGATTCCGATGCTTCGCTCCAGGTTTACTGTATCCCTCTGACCTTCTTATTGACGATGAAAAACAGAAATTGCATCGGAATTAAATAGAAAGGAACAATGCCGACTTAAGAACAAGAAGACGGGCTCTTCTTACGTCTATGTTTTGAACCATTCCTGTGAGACCAGTTTTAGTATACGATGATTCACTTCAGGTTTACTGTATCCCTTGGACCTTCTTATTAATGATGAAACACAGAAATTGCATCGGAATTAAATACTAAATGCACAATTCCGTCATAAGTACACGAAGACTGACTCTTCTTACTGTCTCTGCATTGAACCGTTCCCGTGACACTAGTTATAGATTCCGATGCTTCACTCCAGGTTTACTGTATCCCTTGGACCTTCTTATTGAGGATGAAAAACACAAATTGCATCGGAATTAAATAGAAAAGGCACAATGCCGACTTAAGTACCAGAAGACTGACTCTTCTTATTGACTATGTTTTGAAACATTCCTGTGACACTAGTTATAGATTCCGATGCTTCACTTCAGGTTTACTGTATCCCTTGGACTTTCTTATTGACGATGAAGCACAGAAATTGCATCGGAATTAAATAGAAAAGGCACAATGCCGACTTAAGTACAAGAAGACTGACTCTTCCTACTGTCTATATTTTGAACCATTCCTTTGTCACTAGTTATAGATTCCGATGCTTCACTACAGGTTTACTGTATCCCTCCGACCTTCTTATTGACGATGAAACGCAGAAATTGCATCGGAATTAAATAAAAAGGAACAATGCCGACTTAAGAACAAGAAGACGGGCTCTTCTTACTGTCTATGTTTTGAACCTTTCCTGTGAGACCAGTTTTAGATTACAATGCTTCACTTCAGGTTTACTGTATCCCTTGGACCTTCTTATTAACGATGAAACACAGAAACTGCGTCGGAATTAAATACTAAATGCACAATGCCGTCATAAGTACACGAAGACTGACTCTTCTTACTGTCTGTTATGAAACTACCCTGTGAGACCAGTTTTAGATTCCAGCGCTTCATCTCAGGTTTACTGTAACCCTTGGACCTTCTTATTGACGATGAAACAAAAAAATTGCATCGGAATTAAATACAAAAGGCACAATGCCGACTTAAGAACAGGAAGACTGACTCTTCTTACTGTCTATGTTTTGAATGTTTTCTGTGAGACCAGTTTAAGGTTACGATGCTTCACGTCAGGTTTACTGTATCCCTTGGACCTTCTTATTGACGATGAAACACAGAAATTGCATCGGAAGTTAATACAAAAGACACAATGCCGACTTAAGCACAAGAAGACTGACTCTTTTTACTGACTATGATTTGAACCATTCCTGTGACACTAGTTATAGATTCAGATGCTTCAGTCCCGGTTTACTGTATCCCTTGGACATCCTTATTGACAACGAAACACAGAAATTGCATCGGAAATAAATACAAAAGGAACAATGCCGACTTAAGTTTAAGAAGACTGACTCTTCTTACTGTCTATTTATTGAACCATTCCTGTGACACTAGTTATAGATTCCGATGCTTCAAGCCAGGTTTACTGTATCCCTTGGACCTTCTCATTGACGATGAAACACAGAAATTGCTTTGGAATTAAATACAAAAGGCACAATGCCAACTTAAGTACAAGAAGACTGACTCTTCTTACTGTCTATGTTTGAACCATTCCTGTGACACTAGTAATAGATTCCGATGCTTCACTTCAGGTTTACTGTATCCCTCAGACCTTCTTATTGACGATGAAACACAGAAATTGCATCGAAATAAAATACAAAAGGCACAATGCCGACTTAAGTACAAGATGACTGACTCTTCCTACTCTCTATGTTTTGAACCAATCCTGTGACACTAGTTATAGATTCCGATGCTTCACTTCAGGTTTGCTGTATCCCTCTGACCTTCTTATTGACGATGAAACACAGAATTTGCATCGGAATTAAATACAAAAGGCACAATGCCGACTTAAGTACAAGAAGACTGACTCTTCCGACTGTCTATGTTTTGAACCATACCTGTGACACTAGTTATAGATTCCGATGCTTTACTCCAGGTTTACTGTATCCCTTGGACCTTGATATTGACGTTGAAACACAGAACGTGCATCGGAATTAAATTAAAAAGGCACAATGCCGACTTAAGTACAAGAAGACTGACTCTTCCTACTGTCTATGTTTTGAACTATTCCTGTGACACTAGTTATAGATTCCCATGCTTCACTTCAGGTTTAATGTATCCCTTGGACCTTCTTGTTCACGATGAAACACAGAAATTGCATCGGAATTAAATACAAAAGGCACAATGCCGACTTAAGTACAAGAAGACTGATTCTTCTTACCGACTATGTTTTGATTCATCCCTGTGACACTAGTTATAGATTCCGATGCTTCATTCCAGGTTTACTGTATCCCTTTGACCTTCTTATTGACGTTGGAACACATAAATTGCATCGGAATTAAATTCAAAAGGCACAATGCCAACTTAAGTAAAAGAAGACTGACTCTTCTTACTGACTATGTTTTGAACCATTCCTGTGACACTAGTTATAGATTCCGATGCTTCACTCCAGGTTTACCGTATCCCTCTGACCTCCTTATTGACGATGAAACACAGAAATTGCATCGGAATTAAATACAAAAGGCACAATGCATACATAAGTACAAGAAGACTGACTCTTCTTACTGTCTCTGCATTGAATCGTTCCCGTGACACTAGTTATAGATTCCGATGCTTCACTCCAGGTTTACTGTATACCTTGGACATTCTTATTGATGATGAAACACAGAAATTGCATCGGAATTAAATAGAAAAGGCACAATGCCGACTTAAGTACAAGAAGACTGACTCTTCTTACTGACTATGTTTTGAAAAATTCCTATGACACTAGTTATGGATTCCGATGATTCACTTCAGGTTTACTGTATCCCTTGGACTATCTTATTGACGATGAAGCACAGAAATTGCATCGGAATTAAATAGAAAAGGCACAATGCCGACTTAAGTACAAGAAGACTGACTCTTCCTACTTCCTACTGTCCATTTGAACCATTCCTGTGACACTAGTTATAGATTCCGATGCTTCACTTCAGGTTTTTAATGTATCCCTTGGACCTTCTTGTTGACGCTGAAACACAGAAATTGCATCGGAATTAAATACAAAGGGCACAATGCCGACTTAAGTACAAGAAGACTGATTCTTCTTACCGACTATGTTTTGATTCATTCCTGTGACACTAGTTATCGATTCCGATGCTTCACTCCAGGTTTACTGTATCCCTTTGACCTTCTTATTGACGATGAAACACAGAAATTGCATCGGAATTGAATACAAAAGGCACAATGCCGACTTAAGTACAAGAAGACTGGCTCTTCTTACTGACTATGTTATGAACCATTCATGTGTCACTAGTTATAGATTCCGATGCTTCACTCCCGGTTTACTGTATCCCTTGGACCTTCTTATTGACGATGAAACACAGAAATTGCATCGGAATAAAATACAAAAGGCACAATGCCAACTTAAGTACAAGAAGACTGACTCTTGTTACTGACTATGCTTTGAACCACTCCTGTGACACTAGTTATAGATTCCGATGCTTCACTCCAGGTTTACCGTATCCCTTGGACCTCCTTATTGACGATGAAAACCAGAAATTGCATCGGAATTAAATACAAAAGGCACAATGCATACTTAAGTACAAGAAGACTGACTCTTCTTACTGTCCATGCTTTGAACCATTCCCGTGACACTAGTTATAGATTCCGATGCTTCGCTCCAGGTTTACTGTATCCCTCTGACCTTCTTATTGACGATGAAAAACAGAAATTGCATCGGAATTAAATAGAAAGGAACAATGCCGACTTAAGAACAAGAAGACGGGCTCTTCTTACCGTCTATGTTTTGAACCATTCCTGTGAGACCAGTTTTAGTATACGATGTTTCACTTCAGGTTTACTGTATCCCTTGGACCTTCTTATTAATGATGAAACACAGAAATTGCATCGGAATTAAATACTAAATGCACAATTCCGTCATAAGTACACGAAGACTGACTCTTCTTACAGTCTCTTATGAAACTACCCTGTGAGACTACTTTTAGATTCCAGTGCTTCACCTCAGGTTTACTGTATCCCTTGGACTTTCTTAATGACGATGAAACACAGAAATTGCATTGGAATTAAATAGAAAAGGCACAATCCCGACTTAAGTACAAGAAGACTGACTCTTCCTGCTGTCTATGATTTGAACCATTCCTGTGACACTAGTTATAGATTCCGATGCTTCACTTCAGGTTTACTGTATCCCTCTTACCTTCTTATTGACGATGAAACACTGAAATTGCATCGGAATTAAATACAAAAAGCACAATTCCGACTTAAGTACAGGAAGACTAACTCTTCCTACTGTCTAAGTTTTGAATCATTCCTGTGACACTAGTTATAGATTCCGATGCTTCACTTCAGGTTTACTGTATCCCTCTTACCTTTTTATTGACAATGAAACACAGATATTGCATCGGAATTAAATACATAAAGTACAATGCCGACTTAAGTACAAGAAAACTGACTCTTCCTACTGTCTATGTTTTGACCCATTCCTGTGACGCTAGTTATAGATTCCGATGCTTCACTTCAGGTTTACTGTATCCCTTGGACCTTCTTATTGACGATTAAAGACATAAATTGCATCGGAATTAAATACAAAAGGCACATTTCCGACTTGCGTACAAGAAGACTGACTCTTCTTACTGACTATGCTTGAACTGTTCCTGTGACAGTAGTTATAGATTCCGATGCTTCACTCCAGGTTTTTCTGTATCCCTTGGACATCCTTATTGACGACGAAACACAGAAATTGCATCGGAATTAGATACAAAAGGCACAATGCCGACTAAAGTACAAGAAGACTGACTCTTCTTACTGTCTATGCATTGAACCATTCCTGTGACACTAGTTATAGATTCCGATGCTTCATGTCAGGTTTACTGTATCCCTTGGACCTACTTATTGACGATGAAACACAGAAATTGCTTCGGAATTAAATACAAAAGGCACAATGCCGACTTAAGTACAAGAAGACTGACTCTTCTTACTGTCTATGTATGAACCATTCCTGTGACACTAGTTATAGATTCCGATGCTTCACTTCAGGTTTACTGTATCCCTCAGACCTTCTTATTGACGATGAAACACAGAAATTGCATCGGAATTAAATACAAAAGGCACAATGCCGACTTAAGTACAAGAAGACTGACTCTTCCTACTGTCTATGTTTTGAAACATTCCTGTGACATTAGTTATAGATTCCGATGCTTCACTCCTGGTTTACTGTATCCCTTCGACCTTCATATTGACGATGAAACGCAGAACGTGCATCGGAATTAAATAGAAAAGGCACAATGCCGACTTAAGTACAAGAAGACTGACTCTTCCTACTGTCTATGTTTGAACCATTCCTGTGACACTAGTTATAGATTCCCATGCTTCACTTCAATTTTAATGTATCCGTTGGACCTTCTTGTTGACGATGAAACTCAGAAATTGCATCGGAATTAAATTCAAAAGGCACAATGCCGACTTAAGTACAAGAAGACAGATTCTTCTTACCGACTATGTTTTGATTCATTCCTGTGACACTAGTTATAGATTCCGATGCTTCATTCCAGGTTTACTGTATCCCTTTGACCTTCTTATTGACGATGAAACACAGAAATTACATCGGAATTAAATACAAAAGGCACAATGCCGACTTAAGTACAAGAAGACTGACTCTTCTTACGGACTATGTTTTGAAACATTCCTGTGTCACTAGTTATAGATTCCGATGCTTCACTCCCGGTTTACTGGCGCCCTTGGACCTTCTTATTGACGATGAAACACAGAAATTGCATCGGAATTAAATACAAAAGGCACAATGCCGACATAAGTAAAAGAAGACTGACTCTTCTTACTGACTATGTTTTGAACCATTCCTGTGACACTAGTTATAGATTCCGATGCTTCACTCCAGGTTTACCGTATCCCTTGGACCCCCTTATTGACGATGAAACACAGAAATTGCATCGGAATTAAATACAAAAGGCACAATGCATACTTAAGTACAAGAAGACTGACTCTTCTTACTGTCTGTTATGAAACTACCCTGTGAGACTAGTTTTAGATTCCAGTGCTTCACCTCACGTTTACTGTATCCCTTGGACCTTCTTATTGACCATGAAACAAAAAAATTGCATCGGAATTAAATGCAAAAGGCACAATGCCGACTTAAGAACAAGAAGACTGACTCTTCTTACTGTCTATGTTTTGAATTTTTCCTGTGAGACCAGTTTTAGATTACGATGCTTCACGTCAGGTTTACTGTATCCATTGGGCCCTCTTATTGACGATGAAACACAGAAATAGCATCAGAATTAAATACAAAAGGCACAATGCCGACTTAAGTACAAGAAGACTGACTCTTCTTACTGACTATGTTTTGAACCATTCCTGTGACACTAGTTATTGATTCCGATGCTTCACTTCAGGTTTACTGTATCCCTTGGGCTTTGTTATTGACGATGAAACACAGAAATTGCTTTGGAATTAAATAGAAAAGGCACAATCCCGACTTAAGTACAAGAATACTGACTCTTCTTACTGTCTATGTTTTGAACCATCCCTGTGACACTAATTATAGATTCCGATGCTTCACTCCAGGATTACTGTATCCCTCTGACCTTATTATTGACGATGAAACACAGACATTGCATCGGAATTAAATACAAAAGGTACAATGCCGATTTAAGTGCAAGAAGACTGACTCTTCTTACTGACTATGATTTGAACCATTCCTGTGACACTAGTTATAGATTCCGATGCTTCTCTCCCGGTTTACTGGCTCCCTTGGACCTTCTTATTGACGATGAAACACAGAAGTTGCATCGGAATTAAATACAAAAGGCACAATGCCGACTTAAGTAAAAGAAGACTGACTCTTCTTACTGACTATGTTTTGAACCATTCCTGTGACACTAGTTATAGATTCCGATGCTTCACTCCAGGTTTACCGTATCCCTTGGACCCCCTTATTGACGATGAAACACAGAAATTGCATCGGAACTAAATACAAAAGGCACAATGCATACTTAAGTACAAGAAGACTGACTCTTCTTACTGTCTGTTATGAAACTACCCTGTGAGACTAGTTTTAGATTTCAGTGCTTCACCTCAGGTTAACTGTATCCCTTGGACCTTCTTATTGACGATGAAACAAAAAAATTGCATCGGAATTAAATACAAAAGGCACAATGCCGACTTAAGAACAAGAAGACTGACTCTTCTTACTGTCTATGTTTTGAATTTTTCCTGTGAGACCAGTTTTAGATTACGATGCTTCACGTCAGGTTTACTGTATCCATTGGGCCTTCTTTTTGACGATGAAACACAGAAATTGCATCAGAATTAAATACAAAAGGCACAATGCCGACTTAAGTACAAGAAGACTGACTCTTCTTACTGACTATGTTTTGAACCACTCCTGTGACACTAGTTATAGATTCCGATGCTTCACTTCAGGTTTACTGTATCCCTCTTACCTTCTTATTGACGATGAAACACAGAAATTGCATCGGAATTAAATACAAAAAGCACAATGCCGACTTAAGTACAGGAAGACTAACTCTTCCTACTGTCTATGTTTTGAATCATTCCTGTGACACTAGTTATAGATTCTGATGCTTCACTTCAGGTTTACTGTATCTCTTGGACCTTCTAATTGACGATGAAACACAGCCATTGCATCGAAATTAAATACAAAAATGTACAATGCCGACTTAAGTACAAGAAGACTGACTCTTCTTACTGACTATGTTTTGAACCATCCCTGTGACACTAATTATAGATTCCGATGCTTCACTGCAGGTTTACTGTATCCCTTGGACCTTCTTATTGTCGATGAAACACAGACATTGCATCGGAATTAAATACAAAAGGTACAATGCCGATTTAAGTGCAAGAAGACTGACTCTTCTTACTGACTATGTTTTTAACCATCCCTGTGACACTAGTTATAGATTCCGATGTTTCACTTCAGGTTTACTGTATCCCTTGGACCTTCTTATTGACGATGAAAAACAGAAATTGCATCGGAATTAAATAAAAAGGCACAATGCCGATTTAAGTACAACAAGACTGACTCTTTCTACTGTCTATGTTTTGAACCATTCCTGTGACACTAGTTGTAGATTCCGATGCCTCACTTCAGGTTTACTGTATCCCTTGGACTCTCGTATTGACGATGAAGCACAGAAGTTGCATCGGAATTAAACAGAAAAGGCACAATGCCGACTTAAGTACAAGAAGACTGACTCTAACTACTGTCTATGCTTTGAACCATTCCTGTGACACAAGTTATAGATTCCGATGCTTCACTTCAGGTTTACTGTATCCATAGACCTTCTTATTGACGATGAAACACAGAAATTGAGTAGGAATTAAATACTAAAGGCACAATGCCGACTTAAGTACAAGAAGACTGACTCTTCTTACTGTCTATGTCCCGAACCATTCCTGTGACACTAGTTATAGATTGCGATGCTTCACTCCAGGTTTACTGTATACCTTGGACCTTCTTATTGACGATGAAACACAGAAATTCATCGGAATTAAATACAAACGGCACAATGCCGACTTAAGTACAAGAAGACTGACTCTTCTTATTGACTTTGCTTTGAACCATTCCTGTGACACTAGTTATGGATTCCGATGCTTAACTTCAGGTTTGCTGTATCCCTCTGACCTTGTTATTGATGATGAAACACAGAAATTGCATCGGAAATAATACATAAGGCACAATGCCGACTTAAGTACAAGAAGACTGACTCTTCTTACTGACTATGTGTTGAACCATTCCTGTGTCACTAGTTATAGATTCCGATGCTTCACTCCCGGTTTACTGGCTCCCTTGGACCTTCTTATTGACGATGAAACACAGAAATTGCATCGGAATTAAATACAATAGGCACACTGCCAACTTAAGTAAAAGAAGACTGACTCTTCTTACTGACTATGTTTTGAACCATTCCTGTGACACTAGTTATAGATTCCGATGCTTCACTCCAGGTTTACCGTATCCCTTGGACCTCCTTATTGACGATGAAACACAGAAATTGCATCGGAATTAAATACAAAAGGCACAATGCATACTTAAGTACAAGAAGACTGACTCTTCTTACTGTCTCTGCATTGAACCGTTCCCGTAACACTAGTTATAGATTCCGATGCTTCACTCCAGGTCTACTGTATACCTTGGACCTTCTTATTGATGATGAAACACAGAAATTGCATCGGAATTAAATAGAAAAGGCACAATGCCGACTTAAGTACAAGAAGACTGACTCTTCTTACTGACTATGTTTTGAAAAATTCCTATGACACTAGTTATGGATTCCGATGATTCACTTCAGGTTTACTGTATCCCTTGGACTATCTTATTGACGATGAAGCACAGAAATTGCATCGGAATTGAATACAAAAGGCACAATGCCGACTTAAGTACAAGAAGACTGGCTCTTCTTACTGACTATGTTATGAACCATTCATGTGTCACTAGTTATAGATTCCGATGCTTCACTCCCGGTTTACTGTATCCCTAGGACCTTCTTATTGACGATGAAACACAGAAATTGCATCGGAATTAAATACAATAGGCACAATGCCAACTTAAGTTCAAGAAGACTGACTCTTCTTACTGCCTATGTTTTGAACCACTCCTGTGACACTAGTTATAGATTCCGATGCTTCACTCCAGGTTTACCGTATCCCTTGGACCTCCTTATTGACGATGAAAAACAGAAATTGCATCGGAATTAAATACAAAAGGCACAATGCATACTTAAGTACAAGAAGACTGACTCTTCTTACTGTCCATGCTTTGAACCATTCCCGTGACACTAGTTATAGATTCCGATGCTTCGCTCCAGGTTTACTGTATCCCTCTGATCTTCTTATTGACGATGAAAAACAGAAATTGCATCGGAAATTAATAGAAAGGAACAATGCCGACTTAAGAACAAGAAGACGGGCTCTTCCTACCGTCTATGTTTTGAACCATTCCTGTGAGACCAGTTTTCGTATACGATGCTTCAATTCAGGTTTACTGTATCCCTTGGACCTTCTTATTAATGATGAAACACAGAAATTACATCGGAATTAAATACTAAATGCACAATTCCGTCATAAGTACACGAAGACTGACTCTTCTTACTGTCTCTTATGAAACTACCCTGTGAGACTACTTTTAGATTCCAGTGCTTCACCTCAGGTTTACTGTATCCCTTGGACCTTCTTACTGACGATGAAACAAAAAAATTGCAACGGAATTAAATATAAAAGGCACAATGCCGACTTAAGAACAAGAAGACTCACTCTTCTTACTGTCTATGTTTTGAATTTTTCCTGTGAGACCAGTTTTAGATTACGATGCTTCACGTCAAGTTTACTGTATCCATTGGGCCTTCTTATTTACGATGAAACACAGAAATTGCATCGGAATTAAATACAAAGTGCACAATGCCGACATAAGTACAAGAAGACTTACTCTTCTTACTGTCTATGTTTTGAACCATTCATGTGACACTAGTTATAGATTCCGATGCTTCACTCCAAGTTTTCTGTATCCCTTGGACCTTCTCATTGACGTTGAAACACAGAAAATGCATCAAAATTAAATACAAAAGGCACAATGCCGACTTAAGTAAAAGAAGACTGACTCCTCTTACTGACTATGTTTTGAACAGTTTCTGTGACACTAGTTATAGATTCCGATGCTTCACTCCAGGTTTACTGTATCCCTTGGACCTTCATATTGACGATGAAACACAGAAATTGCATCGGAATTAAATACAATAGGCACAATGCCGACTTAAGTACAAGAAGACTGACTCTTCTAACTGTCTATGATTTGAACCAGTCATGTGACAGTAGTTATAGATTCCGATGCTTCACTCCAGGTTTACTGTATCCCTTATACCTTCGTATAGACGATGAAACACAGAAATTGCATCGGAATTAAATACAATAGGCACAATGCCGACTTAAGTACAAGAAGACTGTCTATTCCATCTGTCTATGATTTGAACCAGTCATGTGACACTAGTTATAGATTCCGATGCTTCACTCCAGGTTTACTGTATCCCTTGGACCTTCGTATAGACGATGAAACACAGAAATTGCATCGGAATTGAACAGAAAAGGCACAATGCCGACTTAAGTACAGGAAGACTGACTCTTTTTACTGACTATGTTTTGAACCATTCCTGTGACACTAGTTATAGATTCCGATGCTTCACTTCAGGTTTACTGTATCCCTTGGACTCTCTTATTGACGATGAAGCACAGAAGTTGCATCGGAATTAAACAGAAAAGGCACAATGCCAACTTAAGTACAAGAAGACTGACTCTAACTACTGTCTATGCTTTGAACCATTCCTGTGACACTAGTTATAGATTCCGATGCTTCACTCCAGGTTTACCGTATCCCTTGGACCCCCTTATTGACGATGAAACACAGAAATTGCATCGGAGTTAAATACAAAAGGCACAATGCATACTTAAGTATAAGAAGACTGACTCTTCTTACTGTCTGTTATGAAATTACCCTGTGAGACTAATTTTAGATTCCAGTGCATCACCTCAGGTTTACTGTATTCCTTGGACCTTCTTATTGACGATGAAACAAAAAAATTGCATCGGAATTAAATACAAAAGGCACAATGCCGACTTAAGACAAGAAGACTGACTCTTCTTACTGTCTATGTTTTGAATTTTTCCTGTGAGACCAGTTTTAGATTACGGTGCTTCACGTCAGGTTTACTGTATCCATTGGGCCTTCTTATTGACGATGAAACACAGAAATTGCATCAGAATTAAATACAAAAGGCACAATGCCGACTTATGTACAAGGAGACTGACTCTTCTTACTGACTATGTTTTGAACCATTCCTGTGACACTAGTTATTGATTCCGATGCTTCACTTCAGGTTTACTGTATCCCTCTTACCTTCTTATTGACGATGAAACACAGAAATTGCATCGGAATTAAATACAAAAAGCACAATGCCGACTTAAGTACAGGAAGACTAACTCTTCCTACTGTCTATGTTTTGAATCATTCCTGTGACACTAGTTATAGATTCTGATGCTTCACTTCAGGTTTACTGTATCTCTTGGACCTTCTAATTGACGACGAAACACAGCCATTGCATCGAAATTAAATACAAAAATGTACAATGCCGACTTAAGTACAAGAAGACTTACTCTTCTTACTGACTATGTTTTGAACCATCCCTGTGACACTAATTATAGATTCCGATGCTTCACTGCAGGTTTACTGTATCCCTTGGACCTTCTTCTTGTCGATGAAACACAGACATTGCATCGGAATTAAATACAAAAGGTACGATGCCGATTTAAGTGCAAGAAGACTGACTCTTCTTACTGACTATGTTTTTAACCATCCCTGTGACACTAGTTATAGATTTCGATGTTTCACTTCAAGTTTACTGTATCCCTTGGACCTTCTTATTGACGATGAAACACAGAAATTGCATCGGAATTAAATAAAAAGGCACAATGCCAATTTAAGTACAACAAGACTGACTCTTTCTACTGTCTATGTTTTGAACCATTCCTGTGACACTAGTTATAGATTCCGATGCTTCACTTCAGGTTTACTGTATCCCTTGGACTCTCTTATTGACGATGAAGCACAGAAGTTGCATCGGAATTAAACAGAAAAGGCACAATGCCAACTTAAGTACAAGAAGACTGACTCTAACTACTGTCTATGCTTTGAACCATTCCTGTGACACAAGTTATAGATTCCGATGCTTCACTTCAGGTTTACTGTATCCATAGACCTTCTTATTGACGATGAAACACAGAAATTGAGTAGGAATTAAATACTAAAGGCACAATGCCGACTTAAGTACAAGAAAACTGACTCTTCTTACTGTCTATGTCCCGAACCATTCCTGTGACACTAGTTATAGATTGCGATGCTTCACTCCAGGTTTACTGTATACCTTGGACCTTCTTATTGACGATGAAACACAGAAATTGCATCGGAATTAAATACAAACGGCACAATGCCGACTTAAGTACAAGAAGACTGACTCTTCTTATTGACTTTGCTTTGAACCATTCCTGTGACACTAGTTAAGGATTCCGATGCTTAACTTCAGGTTTGCTGTATCCCTCTGACCTTGTTATTGATGATGAAAAACAGAAATTGCATCGGAAATAATACATAAGGCACAATGCCGACTTAAGTACAAGAAGACTGACTCTTCTTACTGACTATGTGTTGAACCATTCCTGTGTCACTAGTTATAGATTCCGATGCTTCACTCCCGGTTTACTGGCTCCCTTGGACCTTCTTATTGACGATGAAACACAGATATTGCATCGGAATTAAATACAAAAGGCACAATGCCAACTTAAGTAAAAGAAGTTTGACTCTTCTTACTGACTGTGTTTTGAACCATTCCTGTGACACTAGTTATAGATTCCGATGCTTCACTCCAGGTTTACCGTATCCCTTGGACCTTCTTCTTGTCGATGAAACACAGACATTGCATCGGAATTAGATACAAAAGGTACGATGCCGATTTAAGTGCAAGAAGACTGACTCTTCTTACTGACTATGTTTTTAACCATCCCTGTGACACTAGTTATAGATTCCGATGTTTCACTTCAGGTTTACTGTATCCCTTGGACCTTCTTATTGACGATGAAACACAGAAATTGCATCGGAATTAAATAAAAAGGCACAATGCCGATTTAAGTACAACAAGACTGACTCTTTCTACTGTCTATTCTTTGAACTATTCCTGTGACACTAGTTATAGATTCCGATGCTTCACTTCAGGTTTACTGTATCCCTTGGACTCTCTTATTGACGATGAAGCACAGAAGTTGCATCGGAATTAAACAGAAAAGGCACAATGCCAACTTAAGTACAAGAAGACTGACTCTAACTACTGTCTATGCTTTGAACCATTCCTGTGACACAAGTTATAGATTCCGATGCTTCACTTCAGGTTTACTGTATCCATAGACCTTCTTATTGACGATGAAACACAGAAATTGAGTAGGAATTAAATACTAAAGGCACAATGCCGACTTAAGTACAAGAAGACTGACCCTTCTTACTGTTTCTGCATTGAACCGTTCCCGTAACACTAGTTATAGATTCCGATGCTTCACTCCAGGTTTACTGTATACCTTGGACCTTTTTATTGATGATGAAACACAGAAATTGTATCGGAATTAAATAGAAAAGGCACAATGCCGACTTAAGTACAAGAAGACTGACTCTTCTTACTGACTATGTTTTGAAAAATTCCTATGACACTAGTTATGGATTCCGATGATTCACTTCAGGTTTACTGTATCCCTTGGACTATCTTATTGACGATGAAGCACAGAAATTGCATCGGAAATAAATAGAAAAGGCACAATGCCGACTTAAGTACAAGAAGACTGACTCTTCCTACTGTCTATGTTTTGAACCATTCCTGTGACACTAGTTATAGATTCCGATGCTTCACTTCAGGTTTTTAATGTATCCCTTGTACCTTCTTGTTGACGATGAAACACAGAAATTGCATCGGAATTACATACAAAGGGAACAATGCCGACTTAAGTACAAGAAGACTGATTCTTCTTACCGACTATGTTTTGATTCATTCCTGTGACACTAGTTATCGATTCCGATGCTTCACTCCAGGTTTACTGTATCCCTTTGACCTTCTTATTGACGATGAAACACAGAAATTGCATCGGAATTGAATACAAAATGCACAATGCCGACTTAAGTACAAGAAGACTGGCTCTTCTTACTGACTATTTTATGAACCATTCATGTGTCACTAGTTATAGATTCCGATGCTTCACTCCCGGTTTACTGTATCCCTAGGACCTTCTTATTGACGATGAAACACAGAAATTGCATCGGAATTAAATACAATAGGCACAATGCCAACTTAAGTTCAAGAAGACTGACTCTTCTTATTGACTATGTTTTGAACCACTCCTGTGACACTAGTTATAGATTCCGATGCTTCACTCCAGGTTTACCGTATCCCTTGGACCTCCTTATTGACGATGAAAAACAGAAATTGCATCGGAATTAAATACAAAAGGCACAATGCATACTTAAGTACAAGAAGACTGACTCTTCTTACTGTCCATGCTTTGAACCATTCCCGTGACACTAGTTATAGATTCCGATGCTTCGCTCCAGGTTTACTGTATCCCTCTGATCTTCTTATTGACGATGAAAAACAGAAATTGCATCGGAATTAAATAGAAAGGAACAATGCCGACTTAAGAACAAGAAGACGGGCTCTTCCTACCGTCTATGTTTTGAACCATTCCTGTGAGACCAGTTTTAGTATACGATGCTTCACTTCAGGTTTACTGTATCCCTTGGACCTTCTTATTAATGATGAAACACAGAAATTGCATCGGAATTAAATACTAAATGCACAATTCCGTCATAAGTACACGAATACTGACTCTTCTTACTGTCTGTTATGAAACTACCCTGTGAGACTACTTTTAGATTCCAGTGCTTCACCTCAGGTTTACTGTATCCCTTGGACCTTCTTACTGACGATGAAACAAAAAAATTGCAACGGAATTAAATATAAAAGGCACAATGCCGACTTAAGAACAAGAAGACTCACTCTTCTTACTGTCTATGTTTTGAAATTTTCCTGTGAGACCAGTTTTAGATTACGATGCTTCACGTCAAGTTTACTGTATCCATTGGGCCTTCTTATTTACGATGAAACACAGAAATTGCATCGGAATTAAATACAAAGTGCACAATGCCGACATAAGTACAAGAAGACTTACTCTTCTTACTGTCTATGTTTTGAACCATTCATGTGACACTAGTTATAGATTCCGATGCTTCACTCCAAGTTTTCTGTATCCCTTGGACCTTCTCATTGACGTTGAAACACAGAAAATGCATCAAAATTAAATACAAAAGGCACAATGCCGACTTAAATACAAGAAGACTGACTCCTCTTACTGACTATGTTTTGAACAGTTTCTGTGACACTAGTTATAGATTCCGATGCTTCACTCCAGGTTTACTGTATCCCTTGGACCTTCTTATTGACGATGAAACACAGAAATTGCATCGGAATTAAATACAATAGGCACAATGCCGACTTAAGTACAAGAAGACTGACTCTTCTAACTGTCTATGATTTGAACCAGTCATGTGACAGTAGTTATAGATTCCGATGCTTCACTCCAGGTTTACTGTATCCCTTATACCTTCGTATAGACGATGAAACACAGGAATTGCATCGGAATTAAATAGAAAAGGCACAATCCCGACTTAAGTACAAGAAGACTGACTCTTCCTACTGTCTAAGTTTTGAATCATTCCTGTGACACTAGTTATAGATTCCGATGCTTCACTTCAGGTTTACTGTATCCCTCTTACCTTTTTGTTGACAATGAAACACAGATATTGCATCGGAATTAAATACAAAAAGTACATTGCCGACTTAAGTACAAGAAAACTGACTCTTCCTACTGTCTATGTTTTGTCCCATTCCTGTGACGCTAGTTATAGATTCCGATGCTTCACTTCAGGTTTACTGTATCCCTTGGACCTTCTTATTGACGATTAGAGACATAAATTGCATCGGAATTAAATACAAAAGGCACATTTCCGACTTGCGTACAAGAAGACTGACTCTTCTTACTGACTATGTTTGAACTATTCCTGTGACAGTAGTTATAGATTCCGATGCTTCACTCCAGGTTTTTCTGTATCCCTTGGACATCCTTATCGACGACGAAACACAAAAATTGCATCGGAATTAAATACAAAAGGCACAATGCCGACTTAAGTACAAGAAGACTGACTCTTCTTACTGTCTATGCATTGAACCATTCCTGTGACACTAGTTATAGATTCCGATGCTTCACTTCAGGTTTCCTGTATCCCTTGGACCTGCTTATTGACGATGAAACAAAAAAATTGCATCGGAATTAAATACAAAAGGCACAATGCAGACATAAGAACAAGAAGACTGACTCTTCTTACTGACTATGTTTTGAAAAATTTATGTGACACTAGTTATAGATTCCGATGCTTCACTCCAGGTCTACTGTGTCCCTTGGACCTTCTTATTGACGATGAAACACAGAAATTGCATCGGAATTAAATACAATAGGCACAATGCCGACTTAAGTACAAGAAGACTGTCTATTCCATCTGTCTATGATTTGAACCAGTCATGTGACACTAGTTATAGATTCCGATGCTTCACTCGAGGTTTACTGTATCCCTTGGACCTTCGTATAGACGATGAAACACAGAAATTGCATCGGAATTGAACAGAAAAGGCACAATGCCGACTTAAGTACAGGAAGACTGACTCTTTTTACTGACTATGTTTTGAACCATTCCTGTGACACTAGTTATAGATTCCGATGCTTCACTTCAGGTTTACTGTATCCCTCTTACCTTTTTATTGACAATGAAACACAGATATTGCATCGGAATTAAATACATAAAGTACAATGCCGACTTAAGTACAAGAAAACTGACTCTTCCTACTGTCTATGTTTTGACCCATTCCTGTGACGCTAGTTATAGATTCCGATGCTTCACTTCAGGTTTACTGTATCCCTTGGACCTTCTTATTGACGATTAAAGACATAAATTGCATCGGAATTAAATACAAAAGGCACATTTCCGACTTGCGTACAAGAAGACTGACTCTTCTTTCTGACTATGTTTGAACTATTCCTGTGACAGTAGTTATAGATTCCGATGCTTCACTCCAGGTCTTTCTGTATCCCTTGGACATCCTTATTGACGACGAAACACAGAAATTGCATCGGAATTAGATACAAAAGGCACAATGCCGACTTAAGTACAAGAAGACTGACTCTTCTTACTGTCTATGCATTGAACCATTCCTGTGACACTAGTTATAGATTCCGATGTTTCATGTCAGGTTTACTGTACCCCTTGGACCTTCTTATTGACGATGAAACACAGAAATTGCTTTGGAATTAAATACAAAATGCACAATGCCGACTTAAGTACACGAAGACTGACTCTTCTTACTGTCTATGTTTGAACCATTCCTGTGACACTAGTTATAGATTCCGATGCTTCACTTCAGGTTTACTGTATCCCTCAGACCTTCTTATTGACGATGAAACACAGAAATTGCATCGGAATTAAATACAAAAGGCACAATGCCGACTTAAGTACAAGAAGACTGACTCTTCCTACTGTCTATGTTTTGAAACATTCCTGTGACATTAGTTATAGATTCCGATGCTTCACTCCAGGTTTACTGTATCCCTTCGACCTTCATATTGACGATGAAACGCAGAACGTGCATCGGAATTAAATAGAAAAGGCACAATGCCGACTTAAGTACAAGAAGACTGACTCTTCCTACTGTCTATGTTTGAACCATTCCTGTGACACTAGTTATAGATTCCCATGCTTCACTTCAATTTTAATGTATCCGTTGGACCTTCTTGTTGACGATGAAACTCAGAAATTGCATCGGAATTAAATTCAAAAGGCACAATGCCGACTTAAGTACAAGAAGACTGATTCTTCTTACCGACTATGTTTTGATTCATTCCTGTGACACTAGTTATAGATTCCGATGCTTCATTCCAGGTTTACTGTATCCCTTTGACCTTCTTATTGACGATGAAACACAGAAATTACATCGGAATTAAATACAAAAGGCACAATGCCGACTTAAGTACAAGAAGACTGACTCTTCTTACGGACTATGTTAGAAACATTCCTGTGTCACTAATTATAGATTCCGATGCTTCACTCCCGGTTTACTGGCTCCCTTGGACCTTCTTATTGACGATGAAACACAGAAATTGCATCGGAATTAAATACAAAAGGCACAATGCCGACTTAAGTAAAAGAAGACTGACTCTTCTTACTGACTATGTTTTGAACCATTCCTGTGACACTAGTTATAGATTCCGATGCTTCACTCCAGGTTTACCGTATCCCTTGGACCCCCTTATTGACGATGAAACACAGAAATTGCATCGGAATTAAATACAAAAGGCACAATGCATACTTAAGTATAAGAAGACTGACTCTTCTTACTGTCTGTTATGAAATTACCCTGTGAGACTAGTTTTAGATTCCAGTGCTTCACCTCAGGTTTACTGTATTCCTTGGACCTTCTTATTGACGATGAAACAAAAAAATTGCATCGGAATTAAATACAAAAGGCACAATGCCGACTTAAGACAAGAAGACTGACTCTTCTTACTGTCTATGTTTTGAATTTTTCCTGTGAGACCAGTTTTAGATTACGATGCTTCACGTCAGGTTTACTGTATCCATTGGGCCTTCTTATTGACGATGAAACACAGAAATTGCAATAGAATTAAATACAAAAGGCACAATGCCGACTTAAGTACAAGAAGACTGACTCTTCTTACTGACTATGTTTTGAACCATTCCTGTGACACTAGTTATTGATTCCGATGCTTCACTTCAGGTTTACTGTATCCCTTGGACTTTGTTATTGACGATGAAACACAGAAATTGCTTTGGAATTAAATAGAAAAGGCACAATCCCGACTTAAGTACAAGAATACTGACACTTCTTACTGTCTATGTTTTGAACCATCCCTGTGACACTAATTATAGATTCCGATGCTTCACTCCAGGTTTACTGTATCCCTCTGACCTTATTATTGACGATGAAACACAGACATTGCATCGGAATTAAATACAAAAGGTACAATGCCGATTTAAGTGCAAGAAGACTGACTCTACTTACTGACTATGTTTTTAACCATCCCTGTGACACTAGTTAGAGATTCCGATGTTTCACTTCAGGTTTACTGTATCCCTCTTACCTTCTTATTGACGATGAAACACAGAAATTGCATCGGAATTAAATACAAACGGCACAATGCCGACTTAAGTACAAGAAGACTGACTCTTCTTATTGACTTTGCTTTGAACCATTTCTGTGACACTAGTTATGGATTCCGATGCTTAACTTCAGGTTTGCTGTATCCCTCTGACCTTGTTATTGATGATGAAACACAGAAATTGCATCGGAAATAATACAAAAGGCACAATGCCGACTTAAGTACAAGAATACTGACTCTTCTTACTAACTATGTTTTGAACCATTCCTGTGACACTAGTTATAGATTCCGATGTTCACTTCCGGTATACTGTATCCCTCTTAATTCTTATTGACGATGAAACACAGAAATTGCATCGGAACTTAATACAAAAAGCACAATGCCGACTCAATTACAAGAAGACTGTCTCTTCCTACTGTCTATGTTTTGAACCATTCCTGTGACACTAGTTATAGATTCCGATGCTTCACTTCAGGTTTACTGTATCTCTTGTACCTTCTTATTGACGATGAAACACAGACATTGCATCGGAATTAAATACAAAAGGCACAATGGCGACTTAAGTACAAGAATACTGACCCTTTTTACTGTCTATGTTTTGAACCATCGCTGAGACACTAGTTATAGATTCCGATGCTTCACTCCAGGTTCACTGTATCCCTCTGACCCTCTTATTGACGATGAAACACAGAAACAGCATCGGAACTAAATACAAAAGGCACAATGCCGACTTAAGTACAAGAATACTGACTCATCTTACCGTCTATGTTTTGAACCATCGCTGAGACACTAGTTATTGATTACGATGCTTCACTCCAGGTTTACTGTATCCCTTGGACCTTCTTATTGACGATGAAACATTGAAATTGCATCGGAATTAAATACAAAAGGCACAATGCCGACTTAAGTACAAAAACACTGACTCTTCTTACTGGCTCTGTTTTGAACCATCCCTGTGACACTAGTCATAGATTCCAATGCTTCACTCCAGGTTTAGTGTAACCCTTGGACCTTCTTATTGACGATGAAACACAGACATTGCATCGGAATTAAATACAAAAGGTACAATGCCGACTTAAGTACAAGATGACTGACTCTTCTTACTGACTATGTTTTGAACCATTCCTGTGACACTAGTTATAGATTCCGATGCTTCACTTCAGGTTTACTCTTTCCCTTGGACCTACTTATTGACGATGAAAAACAGAGATTGCATCGGATTGTAATACAAGAGGCACAATGCCGACTTAAGTACAAGAAGACTGACTCTTCTTACTGTCTATGTTTTGAACCATTCCTGTGACACTAGTTAGAGATTCCGATGCTTCACTCCAGGTTTACTGTATCCCTTGGACCTTCTTATTGACTATGAAACACAGAAATTGCATCGGAATTAAATACAAAAGGCACAATGCCGTCTTAAGTACAAAAAGACTGACTATTCTTACTGACTATGTTTTGAACCATTCCTGTGACTCTAGTTAAAGATGCCGATGCTTCACTTGAGGTTTACTGTATCCCTCTGACCTTCTTATTGACGATGAAACACAGAAATTGCATCGGAATTAAATAGAAAAGGCACAATGCCGAATTAAGTACAAGAAGACTGACTCTTCTTACTGTCTATATTTTAAACCATTCATGTGGCACTAGTTATGGATTCCGATGCTTCAGTCCAGGTTTACTGTATCCCTTGGACCTTCTTATTGACGATGAAACACAGAAATTGCATCGGAATTAAATAGAAAAGGAACAATGCCGACTTAATTACAAGAAGACTGACTCTTCTTACTGACTATGTTTTGAACCATTCCTGTACCACTAGTTATAGATTCTGATGCTCACTTCAGGTTTACTGTATCCCTTGGACCATCTTATTGACGATGAAACACAGAAATTGCATCGGAATTTAATACAAAAAGCACAATGCCGACTCAATTACAAGAAGACTGTCTCTTCCTACTGTCTATGTTTTGAACCATTCCTGTGACACTAGTTATAGATTCCGATGCTACGCTTCAGGTTTACTGTATCTCTTGTACCTTCTTATTGACAATGAAACACAGAAATTGCATCGGAATTAAATACAAAAAGCACAATGCCGACTTAAGTACAGGAAGACTAACTCTTCCTACTGTCTATGTTTTGAATCATTCCTGTGACACTAGTTATAGATTCCGATGCTTCACTTCAGGTTTACTGTATCTCTTGTACCTTCTTATTGACAATGAAACACAGAAATTGCATCGGAATTAAATACAAAAAGCACAATGCCGACTTAAGTACAGGAAGACTAACTCCTCCTACTGTCTATGTTATGAATCATTCCTGTGACACTAGTTATAGATTCTGATGCTTCACTTCAGGTTTACTGTATCTCTTGGACCTTCTAATTGACGATGAAACACAGCCATTGCATCGGAATTAAATACAAAAATGTACAATGCCGACTTAAGTACAAGAAGACTGACTCTTCTTACTGACTATGTTTTGAACCATCCCTGTGACACTAATTATAGATTCCGATGCTTCACTGCAGGTTTACTGTATCCCTTGAACCTTCTTATCGTCGATGAAACACAGACATTGCATCGGAAATAAATACAAAAGGTACATTGCCGATTTAAGTGCAAGAAGACTGACTCTTCTTACTGACTATGTTTTTAACCATCCCTGTGACACTAGTTATAGATTCCGACGTTTCACTTCAGGTTTACTGTATCCCTTGGACCTTCTTATTGACGAAGCAACACAGAAATTGCATCGGAATTAAATAAAAAGGCACAATGCCGATTTAAGTACAACAAGACTGACTCTTTCTACTGTCTATGCTTTGAACCATTCCTGTGACACTAGTTATAGATTCCGATGCTTCACTTCAGGTTTACTGTATCCCTTGGACTCTCTTATTGACGATGAAGCACAGAAGTTGCATTGGAATTAAACAGAAAAGGCACAATGCCAACTTAAGTACAAGAAGACTGACTCTAACTACTGTCTATGCTTTGAACCATTCCTGTGACACAAGTTATAGATTCCGATGCTTCACTCCAGGTTTACTGTATCCATAGACCTTCTTATTGACGATGAAACACAGAAATTGAGTAGGAATTAAATACTAAAGGCACAATGCCGACTTAAGTACAAGAAGACTGACTCTTCTTACTGTCTATGTCCCGAACCATTCCTGTGACACTAGTTATAGATTGCGATGCTTCACTCCAGGTTTACTGTATACCTTGGACCTTCTTATTGACGATGAAACACAGAAATTGCATCGGAATTAAATACAAACGGCACAATGCCGACTTAAGTACAAGAAGACTGACTCTTCTTATTGACTTTGCTTTGAACCATTCCTGTGACACTAGTTATGGATTCCGATGCTTAACTTCAGGTTTGCTGTATCCCTCTGACCTTGTTATTGATGATGAAACACAGAAATTGCATCGGAAATAATACATAAGGCACAATGCCGACTTAAGTACAAGAAGACTGACTCTTCTTACTGACTATGTGTTGAACCATTCCTGTGTCACTAGTTATAGATTCCGATGCTTCACTCCCGGTTTACTGGCTCCCTTGGACCTTCTTATTGACGATGAAACACAGAAATTGCATCGGAATTAAATACAAAAGGCACAATGCCAACTTAAGTAAAAGAAGACTGACTCTTCTTACTGACTATGTTTTGAACCATTCCTGTGACACTAGTTATAGATTCCGATGCTTCACTCCAGGTTTACCGTATCCCTTGGACCTCCTTATTGACGATGAAACACAGAAATTGCATCGGAATTAAATACAAAAGGCACAATGCATACTTAAGTACAAGAAGACTGACTCTTCTTACTGTCTCTGCATTGAACCGTTCCCGTAACACTAGTTATAGATTCCGATGCTTCACTCCAGGTTTACTGTAGACCTTGGACCTTCTTATTGATGATGAAACACAGAAATTGCATCGGAATTAAATAGAAAAGGCACAATGCCGACTTAAGTACAAGAAGACTGACTCTTCTTACTGACTATGTTTTGAAAAATTCCTATGACACTAGTTATGGATTCCGATGATTCACTTCAGGTTTACTGTATCCCTTGGACTATCTTATTGACGATGAAGCACAGAAATTGCATCGGAATTAAATAGAAAAGGCACAATGCCGACTTAAGTGCAAGAAGACTGACTCTTCCTACTGTCTATGTTTTGAACCATTCCTGTGACACTAGTTATAGATTCCGATGCTTCACTTCAGGTTTTTAATGTATCCCTTGGACCTTCTTGTTGACGATGAAACACAGAAATTGCATCGGAATTAAATACAAAGGGCACAATGCCGACTTAAGTACAAGAAGACTGATTCTTCTTACCGACTATGTTTTGATTCATTCCTGTGACACTAGTTATCGATTCCGATGCTTCACTCCAGGTTTACTGTATCCCTTTGACCTTCTTATTGACGATGAAACACAGAAATTGCATCGGAATTGAATACAAAATGCACAATGCCGACTTAAGTACAAGAAGACTGGCTCTTCTTACTGACTATGTTATGAACCATTCATGTGTCACTAGTTATAGATTCCGGTGCTTCACTCCCGGTTTACTGTATCCCTAGGACCTTCTTATTGACGATGAAACACAGAAATTGCATCGGAATTAAATACATTAGGCACAATGCCAACTTAAGTTCAAGAAGACTGACTCTTCTTACTGACTATGTTTTGAACCACTCCTGTGACACTAGTTATAGATTCCGATGCTTCACTCCAGGTTTACCGTATCCCTTGGACCTCCTTATTGACGATGAAAAACAGAAATTGCAACGGAATTAAATACAAAAGGCACAATGCATACTTAAGTACAAGAAGACTGACTCTTCTTACTGTCCATGCTTTGAACCATTCCCGTGACACTAGTTATAGATTCCGATGCTTCGCTCCAGGTTTACTGTATCCCTCTGATCTTCTTATTGACGATGAAAAACAGAAATTGCATCGGAATTAAATAGAAAGGAACAATGCCGACTTAAGAACAAGAAGACGGGCTCTTCCTACCGTCTATGTTATGAACCATTCCTGTGAGTCCAGTTTTAGTATACGATGCTTCACTTCAGGTTTACTGTATCCCTTGGACCTTCTTATTAATGATGAAACACAGAAATTGCATCGGAATTAAATACTAAATGCACAATTCCGTCATAAGTACACGAAGACTGACTCTTCTTACTGTCTGTTATGAAACTACCCTGTGAGACTACTTTTAGATTCCAGTGCTTCACCTCAGGTTTACTGTATCCCTTGGACCTTCTTACTGACGATGAAACAAAAAAATTGCAACGGAATTATATGTAAAAGGCACAATGCCGACTTAAGAACAAGAAGACTCACTCTTCTTACTGTCTATGTTTTGAATTTTTCCTGTGAGACCAGTTTTAGATTACGATGCTTCACGTCAAGTTTACTGTATCCATTGGGCATGCTTATTTACGATGAAACACAAAATTTGCATCGGAATTAAATACAAAGTGCACAATGCCGACATAAGTACAAGAAGACTTACTCTTCTTACTGTCTATGTTTTGAACCATTCATGTGACACTAGTTATAGATTCCGATGCTTCACTCCAAGTTTTCTGTATCCCTTGGACCTTCTCATTGACGTTGAAACACAGAAAATGCATCAAAATTAAATACAAAAGGCACAATGCCGACTTAAATACAAGAAGACTGACTCCTCTTCCTGACTATGTTTTGAACAGTATCTGTGACACTAGTTATAGATTCCGATGCTTCACTCCAGGTTTACTGTATACCTTGGACCTTCTTATTGACGATGAAACACAGAAATTGCATCGGAATTAAATACAATAGGCACAATGCCGACTTAAGTACAAGAAGACTGACTCTTCTAACTGTCTATGATTTGAACCAGTCATGTGACAGTAGTTATAGATTCCGATGCTTCACTCCAGGTTTACTGTATCCCTTATACCTTCGTATAGACGATGAAACACAGGAATTGCATCGGAATTAAATAGAAAAGGCACAATGCCGACTTAAGTACAGGAAGACTGACTCTTTTTACTGACTATGTTTTGAACCATTCCTGTGACACTAGTTATTGATTCCGATGCTTCACTTCAGGTTTACTGTATCCCTTGGACTTTCTTATTGACGATGAAACACAGAAATTGCATTTGAATTAAATAGAAAAGGCACAATCCCGACTTAAGTACAAGAAGACTGACTCTTCCTGCTGTCTATGATTTGAACCATTCCTGTGACACTAGTTATAGATTCGGATGCTTCACTTCAGGTTTACTGTATCCCTCTTACCTTCTTATTGACGATGAAACACTG
The DNA here is from genome assembly GCF_021461395.2 of Schistocerca americana. Classification (NCBI taxonomy): domain Eukaryota; kingdom Metazoa; phylum Arthropoda; class Insecta; order Orthoptera; family Acrididae; genus Schistocerca; species Schistocerca americana. The sequence goes on from NC_060130.1 coordinate 23,268,186, forward strand.
AAATTGCATCGGAATTAAATACAAAAAGCACAATTCCGACTTAAGTACAGGAAGACTAACTCTTCCTACTGTCTAAGTTTTGAATCATTCCTGTGACACTAGTTATAGATTCCGATGCTTCACTTCAGGTTTACTGTATCCCTCTTACCTTTTTATTGACAATGAAACACAGATATTGCATCGGAATTAAATACAAAAAGTACATTGCCGACTTAAGTACAAGAAAACTGTCTATTCCATCTGTCTATGATTTGAACCAGTCATGTGACACTAGTTACAGATTCCGATGCTTCACTCCAGGTTTACTGTATCCCTTGGACCTTCCTATAGACGATGAAACACAGAAATTGCATCGGAATTGAACAGAAAAGGCACAATGCAGACTTAAGTACAGGAAGACTGACTCTTTTTACTGACTATGTTTTGAACCATTCCTGTGACACTAGTTATAGATTCCGATGCTTCACTTCAGGTTTACTGTATCCCTCTTACCTTTTTATTGACAATGAAACACAGATATTGCATCGGAATTCAATACATAAAGTACAATGCCGACTTAAGTACAAGAAAACTGACTCTTCCTACTGTCTATGTTTTGACCCATTCCTGTGACGCTAGTTATAGATTCCGATGCTTCACTTCAGGTTTACTGTATCCCTTGGACCTTCGTATTGACGATTAAAGACATAAATTGCATCGGAATTAAATACAAAAGGCACATTTCCGACTTGCGTACAAGAAGACTGACTCTTCTTACTGACTATGTTTGAACTATTCCTGTGACAGTAGTTATAGATTCCGATGCTTCACTCCAGGTTTTTCTGTATCCCTTGGACATCCTTATTGACGACGAAACACAGAAATTGCATCGGAATTAGATACAAAAGGCACAATGCCGACTTAAGTACAAGAAGACTGACTCTTCTTACTGTCTATGCATTGAACCATTCCCGTGACACTAGTTATAGATTCCGATGCTTCATGTCAGGTTTACTGTACCCCTTGGACCTTCTTATTGACGGTGAAACACAGAAATTGCTTTGGAATTAAATACAAAAGGCACAATGCCGACTTAAGTACAAGAAGACTGACTCTTCTTACTGTCTATGTTTGAACCATTCCTGTGACACTAGTTATAGATTCCGATGCTTCACTTCAGGTTTACTGTATCCCTCAGACCTTCTTATTGACGATGAAACACAGAAATTGCTCCAGGTTTACCGTATCCCTTGGACCCCCTTATTGACGATGAAACACAAAATTGCATCGGAATTAAATACAAAAGGCACAATGCATACTTAAGTATAAGAAGACTGACTCTTCTTACTGTCTGTTATGAAATTACCCTGTGAGACTAGTTTTAGATTCCAGTGCTTCACCTCAGGTTTACTGTATTCCTTGGACCTTCTTATTGACGATGAAACAAAAAAATTGCATCGGAATTAAATACAAAAGGCACAATGCCGACTTAAGACAAGAAGACTGACTCTTCTTACTGTCTATGTTTTGAATTTTTCCTGTGAGACCAGTTTTAGATTACGATGCTTCACGTCAGGTTTACTGTATCCATTGGGCCTTCTTATTGACGATGAAACACAGAAATTGCATCAGAATTAAATACAAAAGGCACAATGCCGACTTAAGTACAAGAAGACTGACTCTTCTTACTGACTATGTTTTGAACCATTCCTGTGACACTAGTTATTGATTCCGATGCTTCGCTTCAGGTTTACTGTATCCCTCTTACCTTCTTATTGACGATGAAACACAGAAATTGCATCGGAATTAAATACAAAAAGCACAATGCCGACTTAAGTACAGGAAGACTAACTCTTCCTACTGTCTATGTTTTGAATCATTCCTGTGACACTAGTTATAGATTCTGATGCTTCACTTCAGGTTTACTGTATCTCTTGGACCTTCTAATTGACGACGAAACACAGCCATTGCATCGAAATTAAATACAAAAATGTACAATGCCGACTTAAGTACAAGAAGACTGACTCTTCTTACTGACTATGTTTTGAACCATCCCTGTGACACTAATTATAGATTCCGATGCTTCACTGCAATTTTACTGTATCCCTTGGACCTTCTTCTTGTCGATGAAACACAGACATTGCATCGGAATTAAATACAAAGGGTACGATGCCGATTTAAGTGCAAGAAGACTGACTCTTCTTACTGACTATGTTTTTAACCATCCCTGTGACACTAGTTATAGATTCCGATGTTTCACTTCAGGTTTACTGTATCCCTTGGACCTTCTTATTGACGATGAAACACAGAAATTGCATCGGAATTAAATAAAAAGGCACAATGCCGATTTAAGTACAACATGACTGACTCTTTCTACTGTCTATGTTTTGAACCATTCCTGTGACACTAGTGATAGATTCCGATGCTTCACTTCAGGTTTACTGTATCCCTTGGACTCTCTTATTGACGATGAAGCACAGAAGTTGCATCGGAATTAAACAGAAAAGGCACAATGCCAACTTAAGTACAAGAAGACTGACTCTAACTACTGTCTATGCTTTGAACCAATCCTGTGAACAAGTTATAGATTCCGATGCTTCACTTCAGGTTTACTGTATCCATAGACCTTCTTATTGACGATGAAACACAGAAATTGAGTAGGAATTAAATACTAAAGGCACAATGCCGACTTAAGTACAAGAAGACTGACTCTTCTTACTGTCTATGTCCCGAACCATTCCTGTGACACTAGTTATAGATTGCGATGCTTCGCTCCAGGTTTACTGTATACCTTGGACCTTCTTATTGACGATGAAACACAGAAATTGCATCGGAATTAAATACAAATGGCACAATGCCGACTTAAGTACAAGAAGACTGACTCTTCTTATTGACTTTGCTTTGAACCATTCCTGTGACACTAGTTATGGATTCCGATGCTTAACTTCAGGTTTGCTGTATCCCTCTGACCTTGTTATTGATGATGAAACACAGAAATTGCATCGGAAATAATACATAAGGCACAATGCCGACTTAAGTACAAGAAGACTGACTCTTCTTACTGACTATGTGTTGAACCATTCCTGTGTCACTAGTTATAGATTCCGATGCTTCACTCCCGGTTTACTTGCTCCCTTGGACCTTCTTATTGACGATGAAACACAGAAATTGCATCGGAATTAAATACAAAAGGCACAATGCCAACTTAAGAAAAAGAAGACTGACTCTTCTTACTGACTATGTTTTGAACCATTCCTGTGACACTAGTTATAGATTCCGATGCTTCACTCCAGGTTTACCGTATCCCTTGGACCTCCTTATTGACGATGAAACACAGAAATTGCATCGGAATTAAATACAAAAGGCACAATGCATACTTAAGTACAAGAAGACTGACTCTTCTTACTGTCTCTGCATTGAACCGTTCCCGTAACACTAGTTATAGATTCCGATGCTTCACTCCAGGTTTACTGTATACCTTGGACCTTCTTATTGATGATGAAACGCAGAAATTGCATCGGAATTAAATAGAAAAGGCACAATGCCGACTTAAGTACAAGAAGACTGACTCTTCCTACTGTCTATGTTTTGAACCATTCCTGTGACACTAGTTATAGATTCCGATGCTTCACTTCAGGTTTTTAATGTATCCCTTGGACCTTCTTGTTGACGATGAAACACAGAAATTGCATCGGTATTAAATACAAGGGGCACAATGCCGACTTAAGTACAAGAAGACTGATTCTTCTTACCGACTATGTTTCGATTCATTCCTGTGACACTAGTTATCGATTCCGATGCTTCACTCCAGGTTTACTGTATCCCTTTGACCTTCTTATTGACGATGAAACACAGAAATTGCACCGGAATTGAATACAAAAGGCACAATGCCGACTTAAGTACAAGAAGACTGGCTCTTCTTACTGACTATGTTTTGAACCATTCATGTGTCACTAGTTATAGATTCCGATGCTTCACTCCCGGTTTACTGTATCCCTAGGACCTTCTTATTGACGATGAAACACAGAAATTGCATCGGAATTAAATACAATAGGCACAATGCCAACTTAAGTTCAAGAAGACTGACTCTTCTTACTGACTATGTTTTGAACCACTCCTGTGACACTAGTTATAGATTCCGATGCTTCGCTCCAGGTTTACTGTATCCCTCTGATCTTCTTATTGACGATGAAAAACAGAAATTGCATCGGAATTAAATAGAAAGGAACAATGCCGACTTAAGAACAAGAAGACGGGCTCTTCCTACCGTCTATGTTTTGAACCATTCCTGTGAGACCAGTTTTAGTATACGATGCTTCACTTCAGGTTTACTGTATCCCTTGGACCTTCTTATTAATGATGAAACACAGAAATTGCATCGGAATTAAATACTAAATGCACAAATCCGTCATAAGTACACGAAGACTGACTCTTCTTACTGTTTGTTATGAAACTACCCTGTGAGACTACTTTTAGATTCCAGTGCTTCACCTCAGGTTTACTGTATCCCTTGGACCTTCTTACTGACGATGAAACAAAAAAATTGCAACGGAATTAAATATAAAAGGCACAATGCCGACTTAAGAACAAGAACACTCACTCTTCTTACTGTCTATGTTTTGAATTTTTCCTGTGAGACCAGTTTTAGATTACGATGCTTCACGTCAAGTTTACTGTATCCATTGGGCCTTCTTATTTACGATGAAACACAGAAATTGCATCGGAATTAAATACAAAGTGCACAATGCCGACATAAGTACAAGAAGACTTACTCTTCTTACTGGCTATGTTTTGAACCATTCATGTGACACTACTTATAGATTCCGATGCTTCACTCCAAGTTTTCTGTATCCCTTGGACCTTCTCATTGACGTTGAAACACAGAAAATGCATCAAAATTAAATACAAAAGGCACAATGCCGACTTAAATACAAAAAGACTGACTCCTCTTACTGACTATGTTTTGAACAGTTTCTGTGACACTAGTTATAGATTCCGATGCTTCACTCCAGGTTTACTGTATCCCTTGGACCTTCTTATTGACGATGAAACACAGAAATTGCATCGGAATTAAATACAATAGGCACAATGCCGACTTAAGTACAAGAAGACTGACTCTTCTAACTGTCTATGATTTGAACCAGTCATGTGACAGTAGTTATAGATTCCGATGCTTCACTCCAGGTTTACTGTATCCCTTATACCTTCGTATAGACGATGAAACACAGGAATTGCATCGGAATTAAATAGAAAAGGAACAATGCCGACTTAAGTACAGGAAGACTGACTCTTTTTACTGACTATGTTTTGAACCATTCCTGTGACACTAGTTATTGATTCCGATGCTTCACTTCAGGTTTACTGTATCCCTTGGACTTTCTTATTGACGATGAAACACAGAAATTGCATTTGAATTAAATAGAAAAGGCACAATCCCGACTTAAGTACAAGAAGACTGACTCTTCCTGCAGTCTATGATTTGAACCATTCCTGTGACACTAGTTATAGATTCGGATGCTTCACTTCAGGTTTACTGTATCCCTCTTACCTTCTTATTGACGATGAAACACTGAAATTGCATCGGAATTAAATACAAAAAGCACAATTCCGACTTAAGTACAGGAAGACTAACTCTTCCTACTGTCTAAGTTTTGAATCATTCCTGTGACACTAGTTATAGATTCCGATGCTTCATTTCAGGTTTACTGTATCCCTCTTACCTTTTTATTGACAATGAAACACAGATATTGCTTCGGAATTAAATACAAAAAGTACATTGCCGACTTAAGTACAAGAAAACTGACTCTTCCTACTGTCTATGTTTTGACCCATTCCTGTGACGCTAGTTATAGATTCCGATGCTTCACTCCAGGTTTACTGTATCCCTTGGACCTTCGTATAGACGATGAAACACAGAAATTGCATCGGAATTGAACAGAAAAGGCACAATGCCGACTTAAGTACAGGAAGACTGACTCTTTTTACTGACTATGTTTTGAACCATTCCTGTGACACTAGTTATAGATTCCGATGCTTCACTTCAGGTTTACTGTATCCCTCTTACCTTTTTATTGACAATGAAACACAGATATTGCATCGGAATTCAACACATAAAGTACAATGCCCACTTAAGTACAAGAAAACTGACTCTTCCTACTGTCTATGTTTTGACCCATTCCTGTGACGCTAGTTATAGATTCCGATGCTTCACTTCAGGTTTACTGTATCCCTTGGACCTTCTTATTGACGATTAAAGACATAAATTGCATCGGAATTAAATACAAAAGGCACATTTCCGACTTGCGTACAAGAAGACTGACTCTTCTTACTGACTATGTTTGAACTATTCTTGTGACAGTAGTTATAGATTCCGATGCTTCACTCCAGGTTTTTCTGTATCCCTTGGACATCCTTATTGACGACGAAACACAGAAATTGCATCGGAATTAGATACAAATGGCACAATGCCAACTTAAGTACAAGAAGACTGACTCTTCTTACTGTCTATGCATTGAACCATTCCTGTGACACTAGTTATAGATTCCGATGCTTCATGTCAGGTTTACTGTACCCCTTGGACCTTCTTATTGACGATGAAACACAGAAATTGCTTTGGAATTAAATACAAAAGGCACAATGCCGACTTAAGTACAAGAAGACTCACTCTTCTTACTGTCTATGTTTGAACCATTCCTGTGACACTAGTTATAGATTCCGATGCTTCACTTCAGGTTTACTGTATCCCTCAGACCTTCTTATTGACGATGAAACACAGAAATTGCATCGGAATTAAATACAAAAGGCACAATGCCGACTTAAGTACAAGAAGACTGACTCTTCCTACTGTCTATGTTTTGAAACATTCCTGTGACATTAGTTATAGATTCCGATGCTTCACTCCAGGTTTACTGTATCCCTTCGACCTTCATATTGACGATGAAACGCAGAACGTGCATCGGAATTAAATAGAAAAGGCACAATGCCGACTTAAGTACAAGAAGACTGACTCTTTTTACTGTCTATGTTTGAACCATTCCTGTGACACTAGTTATAGATTCCCATGCTTCACTTCAATTTTAATGTATCCGTTGGACCTTCTTGTTGACGATGAAACTCAGAAATTGCATCGGAATTAAATTCAAAAGGCACAATGCCGACTTAAGTACAAGAAGACTGATTCTTCTTACCGACTATGTTTTGATTCATTCCTGTGACACTAGTTATAGATTCCGATGCTTCATTCCAGGTTTACTGTATCCCTTTGACCTTCTTATTGACGATGAAACACAGAAATTACATCGGAATTAAATACAAAAGGCACAATGCCGACTTAAGTACAAGAAGACTGACTCTTCTTACGGACTATGTTTTGAAACATTCCTGTGTCACTAGTTATAGATTCCGATGCTTCACTCCCGGTTTACTGGCTCCCTTTGACCTTCTTATTGACGATGAAACACAGAAATTGCATCGGAATTAAAAACAAAAGGCACAATGCCGACTTAAGTAAAAGAAGACTGACTCTTCTTACTGACTATGCTTTGAACCATTCCTGTGACACTAGTTATAGATTCCGATGCTTCACTCCAGGTTTACCGTATCCCTTGGACCCCTTTATTGACGATGAAACACAGAAATTGCATCGGAATTAAATACAAAAGGCACAATGCATACATAAGTATAAGAAGACTGACTCTTCTTACTGTCTGTTATGAAATTACCCTGTGAGACTAGTTTTAGATTACTATGCTGCACCTCAGGTTTACTGTATTCCTTGGACCTTCTTATTGACGATGAAACAAAAAAATTGCATCGGAATTAAATACAAAAGGCACAATGCCGACTTAAGACAAGAAGACTGACTCTTCTTACTGTCTATGTTTTGAATTTTTCCTGTGAGACCAGTTTTAGATTACGATGCTTCACGTCAGGTTTACTGTATCCATTGGGCCTTCTTATTGACGATGAAACACAGAAATTGCATCAGAATTAAATACAAAAGGCACAATGCCGACTTAAGTACAAGAAGACTGACTCTTCTTACTGACTATGTTTTGAACCATTCCTGTGACACTAGTTATTGATTCCGATGCTTCACTTCAGGTTTACTGTATCCCTTGGACTTTGTTATTGACGATGAAACACAGAAATTGCTTTGGAATTAAATAGAAAAGGCACAATCCCGACTTAAGTACAAGAATACTGACACTTCTTACTGTCTATGTTTTGAACCATCCCTGTGACACTAATTATAGATTCCGATGCTTCACTCCAGGTTTACTGTATCCCTCTGACCTTATTATTGACGATGAAACACAGACATTGCATCGGAATTAAATACAAAAGGTACAATGCCGATTTAAGTGCAAGAAGACTGACTCTACTTACTGACTATGTTTTTAACCATCCCTGTGACACTAGTTATAGATTCCGATGTTTCACTTCACTTTACTGTATCCCTTGGACCTTCTTATTGACGATGAAACACAGAAATTGCATCGGAATTAAATAAAAAGGCACAATACCGATTTAAGTACAACAAGACTGACTCTTTCTACTGTCTATGTTTTGAACCATTCCTGTGACACTAGTTATAGATTCCGATGCTTCACTTCAGGTTTACTGTATCCCTTGGACTCTCTTATTGACGATGAAGCACAGAAATTGCATCGGAATTAAACAGAAAAGGCACAATGCCGACTTAAGTACAAGCAGACTGACTCTAACTACTGTCTATGTTTTGGACCATTCCTGTGACACAAGTTATAGATTCCGATGCTTCACTTCAGGTTTACTGTATCCATAGACCTTCTTATTGACGATGAAACACAGAAATTGAGTAGGAATTAAATACTAAAGGCATAATGATGACTTAAGTACAAGAAGACTGACTCTTCCTACTGTCTATGTTTTGAAACATTCCTGTGACATTAGTTATAGATTCCGATGCTTCACTCCAGGTTTACTGTATCCCTTCGACCTTCATATTGACGATGAAACGCAGAACGTGCATCGGAATTAAATAGAAAAGGCACAATGCCGACTTAAGTACAAGAAGACTGACTCTTTTTACTGTCTATGTTTGAACCATTCCTGTGACACTAGTTATAGATTCCCATGCTTCACTTCAATTTTAATGTATCCGTTGGACCTTCTTGTTGACGATGAAACTCAGAAATTGCATCGGAATTAAATTCAAAAGGCACAATGCCGACTTAAGTACAAGAAGACTGATTCTTCTTACCGACTATGTTTTGATTCATTCCTGTGACACTAGTTATAGATTCCGATGCTTCATTCCAGGTTTACTGTATCCCTTTGACCTTCTTATTGACGATGAAACACAGAAATTACATCGGAATTAAATACAAAAGGCACAATGCCGACTTAAGTACAAGAAGACTGACTCTTCTTACGGACTATGTTTTGAAACATTCCTGTGTCACTAGTTATAGATTCCGATGCTTCACTCCCGGTTTACTGGCTCCCTTTGACCTTCTTATTGACGATGAAACACAGAAATTGCATCGGAATTAAAAACAAAAGGCACAATGCCGACTTAAGTAAAAGAAGACTGACTCTTCTTACTGACTATGTTTTGAACCATTCCTGTGACACTAGTTATAGATTCCGATGCTTCACTCCAGGTTTACCGTATCCCTTGGACCCCTTTATTGACGATGAAACACAGAAATTGCATCGGAATTAAATACAAAAGGCACAATGCATACATAAGTATAAGAAGACTGACTCTTCTTACTGTCTGTTATGAAATTACCCTGTGAGACTAGTTTTAGATTACTATGCTGCACCTCAGGTTTACTGTATTCCTTGGACCTTCTTATTGACGATGAAACAAAAAAATTGCATCGGAATTAAATACAAAAGGCACAATGCCGACTTAAGACAAGAAGACTGACTCTTCTTACTGTCTATGTTTTGAATTTTTCCTGTGAGACCAGTTTTAGATTACGATGCTTCACGTCAGGTTTACTGTATCCATTGGGCCTTCTTATTGACGATGAAACACAGAAATTGCATCAGAATTAAATACAAAAGGCACAATGCCGACTTAAGTACAAGAAGACTGACTCTTCTTACTGACTATGTTTTGAACCATTCCTGTGACACTAGTTATTGATTCCGATGCTTCACTTCAGGTTTACTGTATCCCTTGGACTTTGTTATTGACGATGAAACACAGAAATTGCTTTGGAATTAAATAGAAAAGGCACAATCCCGACTTAAGTACAAGAATACTGACACTTCTTACTGTCTATGTTTTGAACCATCCCTGTGACACTAATTATAGATTCCGATGCTTCACTCCAGGTTTACTGTATCCCTCTGACCTTATTATTGACGATGAAACACAGACATTGCATCGGAATTAAATACAAAAGGTACAATGCCGATTTAAGTGCAAGAAGACTGACTCTACTTACTGACTATGTTTTTAACCATCCCTGTGACACTAGTTATAGATTCCGATGTTTCACTTCACTTTACTGTATCCCTTGGACCTTCTTATTGACGATGAAACACAGAAATTGCATCGGAATTAAATAAAAAGGCACAATACCGATTTAAGTACAACAAGACTGACTCTTTCTACTGTCTATGTTTTGAACCATTCCTGTGACACTAGTTATAGATTCCGATGCTTCACTTCAGGTTTACTGTATCCCTTGGACTCTCTTATTGACGATGAAGCACAGAAATTGCATCGGAATTAAACAGAAAAGGCACAATGCCGACTTAAGTACAAGCAGACTGACTCTAACTACTGTCTATGTTTTGGACCATTCCTGTGACACAAGTTATAGATTCCGATGCTTCACTTCAGGTTTACTGTATCCATAGACCTTCTTATTGACGATGAAACACAGAAATTGAGTAGGAATTAAATACTAAAGGCATAATGCCGACTTAAGTACATGAAGACTGACTCTTCTTACTGTCTATGTTTTGAACCATTCCTGTGACACTAGTTATAGATTCCGATGCTTCACTCCAGGTTTACTGTATCCCTTGGACCTTCTTATTGACTATGAAACACAGAAATTGCATCGGAAATAAATACAAACGGCACAAGGCCGACTTAAGTACAAGAAAACTAACTCTTCTTACTGACTATGTTTTGAACCATTCCTGTGACACTAGATATAGAGTCCGATGCTTCACTTCAGGTTTTCTGTATCCCTCTGACCTTCTTATTGACGATGAAACACAGAAATTGCACCGGAATTAAATACTTTTAGGCACAATGCCGACTTAAGTACAAGAATACTGACTCTTCTTTCTGTCTATGTTTTGAACCATTCCTGTGACACAAGTTATAGATTCCGATGCTTCACTTCAGGTTTACTGTATCCCTTGGACCATCTTATTGACGATGAAACACAGAAATTGCATCGGAATTAAATAGAAAAGGCACAATGCCGACTTAAGTACAACAAGACTGACTCTTCCTACTGTCTATGTTTTGAACCATTCCTGTGACACTAGTTATAGATTCCGATGCTTCACTTCAGGTTTACTGTATCCCTTGGACCTTCTTATTGACGATGAAACACAGAAATTGAATCGGAAATAAATATAAAAGGCACAATGCCGTCTTAAGTACAAAAAGACTGACTATTCTTACTGACTATGTTTTGAACCATTCCCGTGACACTAGTTAAAGATGCCGATGCTTCACTTGAGGTTTACTGTATCCCTCTGACCTTCTTATTGACGATGAAACACAGAAATTGCATCGGAATTAAATAGAAAAGGCACAATGCCGAATTAAGTACAAGAAGACTGACTCTTCTTACTGTCTATATTTTAAACCATTCATGTGGCACTAGTTATGGATTCCGATGCTTCAGTCCAGGTTTACTGTATCCCTTGGACCTTCTTATTGACGATGAAACACAGAAATTGCATCGGAATTAAATAGAAAAGGAACAATGCCGACTTAATTACAAGAAGACTGACTCTTCTTACTGACTACGTTTTGAACCATTCCTGTACCACTAGTTATAGATTCTGATGCTCACTTCAGGTTTACTGTATCCCTTGGACCATCTTATTGACGATGAAACACAGAAATTGCATCGGAATTTAATACAAAAAGCACAATGCCGACTCAATAACAAGAAGACTGTCTCTTCCTACTGTCTATGTTTTGAACCATTCCTGTGACACTAGTTATAGATTCCGATGCTACACTTCAGGTTTACTGTATCTCTTGTACCTTCTTATTGACAATGAAACACAGAAATTGCATCGGAATTAAATACAAAAAGCACAATGCCGACTTAAGTACAGGAAGACTAACTCTTCCTACTGTCTATGTTTTGAATCATTCCTGTGACACTAGTTATAGATTCCGATGCTTCACTTCAGGTTTACTGTATCTCTTGTACCTTCTTATTGACAATGAAACACAGAAATTGCATCGGAATTAAATACAAAAAGCACAATGCCGACTTAAGTACAACAAGACTGACTCTTTCTACTGTCTATGCTTTGAACCATTCCTGTGACACTAGTTATAGATTCCGATGCTTCACTTCAGGTTTACTGTATCCCCTGGACCTTCTTATTGACGATGAAACACAGAAATTGAGTCGGAATTAAATACAAATGGCACAATGCCAAATTAAGTACAAGAATACAGACTCTTCTTTCTGGCTATGTTTTGAACCATTCCTGTGACACTAGTTATAGATTCCGATGCTTCACTTCAGGTTTACTGTATCCCTTGGACTCTCTTATTGACGATGAAGCACAGAAATTGCATCGGAATTAAATAGAAAAAGCACAATGCCGACTTAAGTACAAGAAGGCTGACTCTAACTACTGTCTATGTTTTGAACCATTCCTGTGACACAAGTTATAGATTCCGATGCTTCACTTCAGGTTTACTGTATCCATAGACCTTCTTATTGACGATGAAACACAGAAATTGAGTAGGAATTAAATACTAAAGGCACAATGCCGACTTAAGTACAAGAAGACTGACTCTTCTTACTTTCTATGTCTTGAACCATTCCTGTGACACTAGTTATAGATTCCGATGCTTCACTCCAGGTTTACTGTATACCTTGGACCTTCTTATTGACGATGAAACACAGAAATTGCGTCGGAAATAAATACAAACGGCACAATGCCGACTTAAGTACAAGAAGACTGACTCTTCTTATTGACTTTGCTTTGAACCATTCCAGTGACACTAGTTATGGATTCCGATGCTTAACTTCAGGTTTGCTGTATCCCTCTGACCTTGTTATTGATGATGAAACACAGAAATTGCATCGGAAATAATACATAAGGCACAATGCCGACTTAAGTACAAGAATACTGACTCTTCTTACTGTCTATGTTTTGAACCATTCCTGTGACACTAGTTATAGATTCCGATGCTACACTTCAGGTTTACTGTATCCCTTGTACCTTCTTATTGACGATGAAACACAGACATTGCATCGGAATTAAATACAAAAGGCACAATGCCGACTTAATTACAAAAATACTGACTCTTCTTACTGGCTCTGTCTTGAACCATCCCTGTGACACTAGTCATAGATTCCGATGCTTCACCCCAGGTTTACTGTCCCCCTTGGACCTTCTTATTGACGATGAAACACAGACATTGCATCGGAATTAAATACAAAAGGTACAATGCCGATTTAAGTGCAAGAAGACTGACTCTACTTACTGACTATGTTTTTAACCATCCCTGTGACACTAGTTATAGAATCCGATGTTTCACTTCAGGTTTACTGTATCCCTTGGACCTTCTTATTAACGATGAAACACAGAAATTGCATCGGAATTAAATAAAAAGGCACAATGCCGATTTAAGTACAACAAGACAGACTCTTTCTACTGTCTATGTTTTGAACCATTCCTGTGACACTAGTTATAGATTCCGATGCTTCACTTCATGTTTACTGTATCCCCTGGACCTTCTTATTGACGATGAAACACAGAAATTGAGTCGGAATTAAATACAAGAGGCACAATGCCAAATTAAGTACAAGAATACAGGCTCTTCTTTCTGTCTATGTTTTGAACCATTCCTGTGACACTAGTTATAGATTCCGATGCTTCACTTCACGTTTACTGTATCCCTTGGACTCTCTTATTGACTATGAAGCACAGAAATTGCATCGGAATTAAATAGAAAAGGCACAATGCCGACTTAAGTACAAGAAGACTGACTCTTCCTACTGTCTATGTTTTGAACCATTTCTGTGACACTAGTTATAGATTCCGATGCTTCACTTCAGGTTTACTGCATCCCTTAGACCTTCTTATTGACGATGAAACACAGAAATTGAGTAAGAATTAAATACTAAAAGCACAATGCCGACTTAAGTACAAGAAGACTGACTCTTCTTACTGTCCATGTTTTGAACAATTCCTGTGACACTAGTTATTGATTCCGATGCTTCACTCCAGGTTTACTGTATACATTGGACCTTCTTATTGACGATGAAACACAGAAATTGCATCGGAATTAAATACAAACGGCACAATGCCGACTTAAGTACAAGAAGACTGACTCTTCTTATTGACTTTGCTTTGAGCCATTCCTGTGACACTAGTTATGGATTCCGATGCTTAACTTCAGGTTTGCTGTATCCCTCTGACCTTGTTATTGATGATGAAACACAGAAATTGCATCGGAAATAATAAAAAAGGCACAATGCCGACTTAAGTACAAGAATACTGACTCTTCTTACTGTCTATGTTTTGAACCATTCCTGTGACACTAGTTATAGATTCTGATGCTTCACTTCCGGTATACTGTATGCCTCTTAATTCTTAATGACGATGATACACAGAAATTGCATCGGAATTTAATACAAAAAGCACAATGCCGACTCAATTACAAGAAGACTGTCTCTTCCTACTGTCTATGTTTTGAACCATTCCTGTGACACTACTGATAGGTTCCGATGCTTCACTTCAGGTTTTCTGGATCTCTTGTACCTTCTTATTGACGATGAAACACAGACATTGCATCGGAATTAAATACAAAACGCACAATGCCGACTTCAGTACAAGAATACTGACCCTTTTTAATGTCTATGTTTTGAACCATCGCTGAGACACTAGTTATAGATTCCGATGCTTCACTCCAGGTTTACTGTATCCCTCTGACCCTCTTATTGACGATGAAACACAGAAATAGCATCGGAATTAAATACAAAAGGCACAATGCCGACTTAAGTACAAGAATACTGACTCATCTTACCGTCTATGTTTTGAACCATCGCTGAGACACTAGTTATAGATTACGATGCTTCACTCCAGGTTTAGTGTAACCCTTGGACCTTCTTATTGACGATGAAACACAGACATTGCATCGGAATTAAATACAAAAGGTACAATGCCGACTTAAGTACAAGATGACTGACTCTTCTTACTGACTATGTTTTGAACCATTCCTGTGACACTAGTTATAGATTCCAATGCTTCACTTCAGGTTTACTCTTTCCCTTGGACCTACTTATTGACGATGAAAAACAGAGATTGCATCGGATAGAAATACAAGAGGCACAATGCCGACTTAAGTACAAGAAGACTGACTCTTCTTACTTTCTATGTCTTGAACTATTCCTGTGACACTAGTTATAGATTCCGATGCTTCACTCCAGGTTTACTGTATACCTTGGACCTTCTTATTGACGATGAAACACAGAAATTGCATCGGAATCAAATACAAAAGGCACAATGCCGACTTAATTACAAAAATACTGACTGTTCTTACTGGCTCTGTCTTGAACCATCCCTGTGACACTAGTCATAGATTCCGATGCTTCACCCCAGGTTTACTGTCCCCCTTGGACCTTCTTATTGACGATGAAACACAGACATTGCATCGGAATTAAATACAAAAGGTACAATGCCGATTTAAGTGCAAGAAGACTGACTCTACTTACTGACTATGTTTTTAACCATCCCTGTGACACTAGTTATAGATTCCGATGTTTCACTTCAGGTTTACTGTATCCCTTGGACCTTCATATTAACGATGAAACACAGAAATTGCATCGGAATTAAATAAAAAGGCACAATGCCGATTTAAGTACAACAAGACTGACTCTTTCTATTGTCTATGTTTTGAACCATTCCTGTGACACTAGTTATAGATTCCGATGCTTCACTCCAGGTTTACTGTATCCCCTGGGCCTTCTTATTGACGATGAAACACAGAAATTGAATCGGAATTAAATACAAGAGGCACAATGCCAAATTAAGTACAAGAATACAGACTCTTCTTTCTGTCTATGTTTTGAACCATTCCTGTGACGCTAGTTATAGATTCCGATGCTTCACTTCAGGTTTACTGTATCCCTTGGACTCTCTTATTGACTATGAAGCACAGAAATTGCATCGGAATTAAATAGAAAAGGCACAATGCCGACTTAAGTACAAGAAGACTGACTCTTCCTACTGTCTATGTTTTGAACCATTTCTGTGACACTAGTTATAGATTCCGATGCTTCAGGTTTACTGCATCCCTTAGACCTTCTTATTGACGATGAAACACAGAAATTGAGTAGGAATTAAATACTAAAGGCACAATGCCGACTTAAGTACAAGAAGACCAACTCTTCTTACTGTCCATGTTTTGAACCGTTCCTGTGACACTAGTTATAGATTCCGATGCTTCACTCCAGGTTTACTGTATACCTTGGACCTTCTTATTGACGATGAAACACAGAAATTGCATCGGAATTAAATACAAACGGCACAATGCCGACTTAAGTACAAGAAGACTGACTCTTCTTATTGACTTTGCTTTGAACCGTTCCTGTGACACTAGTTATGGATTCCGATGCTTAGCTTCAAGTTTGCTGTATCCCTCTGACATTGTTATTGATGATGAAACACAGAAATTGCATCGGAAATAATACAAAAGGCACAATGCCGACTTAAGTACAAGAATACTGACTCTTCTTACTGTCTATGTTTTGAACCATTCCTGTGACACTAGTTATAGATTCCGATGCTTCACTTCCGGTATACTGCATCCCTCTTAATTCTTATTGACGATGATACACAGAAATTGCATCGGAATTTAATACAAAAAGCACAATGCCGACTCAATTACAAGAAGACTGCCTCTTCCTACTGTCTATGTTTTGAACCATACCTGTGACACTAGTCATAGATTCCGATGCTTCACTTCAGGTTTTCTGTATCTCTTGTACCTTCTTATTGACGATGAAACACAGACATTGCATCGGAATTAAATACAAAAGGCACAATGCCGACTTAAGTACAAGAATACTTACTCATCTTACCGTCTATGTTTTGAACCATCGCTGAGACACTAGTTATAGATTACGATGCTTCACTCCAGGTTTAGTGTAACCCTTGGACCTTCTTATTGACGATGAAACACAGACATTGCATCGGAATTAAATACAAAAGGTACAATGCCGACTTAAAAACAAGATGACTGACTCTTCTTACTGACTATGTTTTGAACCATTCCTGTGACACTAGTTATAGATTCCGATGCTTTACTTCAGGTTTACTCCTTCCCTTGGACCTTCTTATTGACGATGAAAAACAGAGATTGCATCGGATTGAAATACAAGAGGCACAATGCCGACTTAAGTACAAGAGGACTGACTCTTTTTACTGTCTATGTTTTGAACCCTTCCTGTGACACTAGTTGGAGATTCCGATGCTTCACTCCAGGTTTACTGTATCCCTTGGACCTTCTTATTGACTATGAAACACAGAAATTGCATCGGAAATAAATACAAACGGCACAAGGCCGACTTAAGTACAAGATGACTGACTCTTCCTACTCTCTATGTTTTGAACCAATCCTGTGACACTAGTTGTAGATTCCGATGCTTCACTTCAGGTTTTCTGTATCCCTCTGACCTTCTTATTGACGATGAAACACAGAAATTGCACCGGAATTAAATAGAAAAGGCATAATGCCGACTTAAGTACATCAAGACTGACTCTTCCTACTGTCTATGTTTTGAACCATTCCTGTGACACTAGTTATAGATTCCGATGCTTCACTTCTGGTTTACTGTATCCCTTGGACCTTCTTATTGACGATGAAACACAGAAATTGAATCGGAAATAAATATAAAAGGCACAATGCCCTCTTAAGTACAAGAAGACTGACTCTTCTCACTGACTATGCTTTGAACCATTCCTGTGACACTAGTTATAGATGCCGATGCTTCACTTGAGGTTTACTGTATCCCTTGGACCTTCTTATTGACGATGAAACACAGAAATTGCATCGGAATTAAATACAAAAGGCACAATGCCGACTTAAGTACAAGATGATTGACTCTTCTTACTGTCTTTGTTTTGAACCATTCCTGTGACACTAGTTACAGATTCCGATGCTTCACTCCAGGTTTACTGTATCCCTTGGACGTTCTTATTGACGATGAAACACAGAAATTGCATCGGAATTAAATACAAAAGGCACAATGCCGATTTAAGTACAAGAATACTGACTCTTCTTACTGGCTATGTTTTAAACCATCGCTGAGACTCTAGTTACAGATTCCGATGCTTCCCTCCATTTCTACTGTATTCCTTGGACCTTCCTACTGACGATGAAACATATAAATTGCGTCGGAATTAAATGCAAAAGGCACAATGCAAACTTAAGTAAAAAAATACTGACTCTTCTTACTGTCTATTATTTGAACCATCCCTGTGACACTAGTTATACATTCCGATACTTCACTCCAGGTTTACTGTAACCCTTGGACCTTCTTATTGACGATGAAACACAGACATTGCATTGGAATTAAATGCAAAAGGTACAATGCCGACTTAAGTACAAGAAAACTGACTGTTCTTACTGACTATGTTTTGAACCATTCCTGTGACACTAGTTATAGATTCCGATGCTTAACTTCAGATTTACTGTATCCCTTGGAACATCTTATTGACGATGACACACAGAAATTGCATCGGAATTAAATACAAAAGGCACAATGCCGACTTAAGTACAAGAAGACTGACTCTTCTTACTGTCTTTGTTTTGAACCATTCCTGTGACACTAATTATAGATTCCGATGCTTCACTCCAGGTTTACTGTATCCCTTGGACCCTCTTATTGACGATGGAACACAGAAATTGCACCGGAATTAAATACCAAAGGCACAATGATGACTTAATTACAAGATCATTGACTCTTCTTACTGTCTTTGTTTTGAACCATTCCTGTGACACTAGTTACAGATTCCGATGCTTCACTCAAGGTTTACTGTATCCCTTGGACCTTCTTATTGACGATGAAACACAGAAATTGCATCGGAATTAAATACAAAAGGCACAATGCCGACTTATGTACAAGAATACTGACTCTTCTTACTGTCTATGTTTTGAACCATTGCTGAGACACTAGTTATAGATTCCGATGCTTAACTTCAGGTTTACTGTATCCCTTGGAATATCTTATTGACGATGACACACAGAAATTGCAACGGAATTAAATACAAAAGGCACAATGCCGACTTAAGTACAAGAAGACTGACTCTTCTTACTGTCTTTGTTTTGAAAGATTCCTGTGACACTAGTTATAGATTCCGATGCTTCACTCCAGGTTTACTGTATCCCTTGGACCCTCTTATTGACGATGGAACACAGAAATTGCACCGGAAATAAATACAAAAGGCACAATGCCAACTTAAGTACAAGAAGACTGACACTTCTTACTGTTTATGTTTTGAACCATTCCTGTGACACTAGTTATAGATTCCGATGCTTCACACCAGGTTTACTGTATCCCTTGGACCATCTTAGTGACGATGAAACACAGAAATTGCCTCGGAAATAAATACAAAAGGCACAATGATGACTTAACTACAAGATGATTGACTCTTCTTACTGTCTTTGTTTTGAACCATTCCTGTGACACTAGTTACAGATTCCGATGCTTCACTCCAGGTTTACTGTATCCCTTGGACCTTCTTATTAACGATGAAACACAGAAATTGCATCGGAATTAAATACAAAAGGCACAATGCCGACTTAAGTACAAGAATACTGACTCCTCTTACTGTCTATGTTTTGAACCATTGCTGAGACACTAGTTGTAGATTCCGATGCTTCACTCCAGGTTTAGTGTATCACTTGGACCTTCTTATTGACGGTGAAACACAGAAATTGCATCGGAATTAAATACAAAAGGCACAATGCCGACTTAAGTGCAAGAATACTGACTCTTCTTACTGTCCATGCTTTGAACCATCGCAGAGACACTAGTTATAGATTCCGTCGCTTCACTCCAGGTTTACTGTATCCCTTGGACCTTCTTATTGACGGTGAAACACAGTAATTGCATCGGAATTAAATACAAAAGGCACAATGCCGACTTAAGTACGAAAATACTGACTCTTCTTACTGTCTATGTTTTGAACCATCCCTGTGGCACTAGTTATAGATTCCGATGCTTCACTCCAGGTGTACTGTAACTCTTGGACCTTCTTATTGACGATGAAACACAGAAATTGCATCGGAATTAAATACAAAAGGTACAATGCCGACTTAAGTACAAGAAAACTGACTCTTCTTACTGACTATGTTTTGAACCATTCCTGTGACACTAGTTATAGATTCCGATGCTTAAGTTCAGGTTCACTGTATCCCTCTGACCTTCTTATTGACGATGAAACACAGAAATCGCATCGGAATTAAATAGTAAAGGCACAATGCCGACTTAAGTACAAGAATACTGACTCTTCTTACTGTCTATGCCTTGAACCATTCCTGTGACACTAGTTATAGATTCCGATGCTTCACTTCAGGTTTACTGTATCAATTGGACCATCTTATTGACGATGACACACAGAAATTGCATCGGAATTAAATACAAAAGGCACAATGCCGACTTAAGTACAAGAAGACTGACTCTTCTTACTGTCTTTGTTTTGAACCATTCCTGTGACACTAGTTATGGATACCGATGCTTAACTTCAGGTTTGCTGTATCCCTCTGACCTTGTTATCGATGATGAAACACAGAAATTGCATCGGAAATAATACAAAAGGAACAATGCCGACTTAAGTACAAGAATACTGACTCTTCTGACTGTCTATGTTTTGAACCATTCCTGTGACACTAGTTATAGATTCCGATGCTGCACAGCCGGTATACTGTATCCCTCTTACCGTCTTATTGACGATGAAACACAGAAATTGCATCGGAATATAATACAAAAAGCACAATGCCGACTTAATTACAAGAAGACTGACTCTTCCTACTGTCTATGTTTTGAACCATTCCTGTGACACTAGTTATAGATTCCGATGCT
The DNA here is from genome assembly GCF_021461395.2 of Schistocerca americana. Classification (NCBI taxonomy): domain Eukaryota; kingdom Metazoa; phylum Arthropoda; class Insecta; order Orthoptera; family Acrididae; genus Schistocerca; species Schistocerca americana. The sequence continues at coordinate 23,289,479 of NC_060130.1, forward strand.
ACACTTCAGGTTTACTGTATCTCTTGTACCTTCTTATTGACGATGAAACACAGACATTGCATCGGAATTAAATACAAAAGGCACAATGCCGACTCAAGTACACGAATACTGACCCTTTTTGCTGTCTATGTTTTGAACCATCGCTGAGACACTAGTTATGGTTTCCGATGCTTCACTCCAGGTTTACTGTATCCCTCTGACCTTCTAATAGATGATGAAACACAGAAATTGCATCGGAATTAATACAAAAGGCACAATGCCGACTTAAGTACAAGAAGACTGACTCTTCTTACTGTCTTTGTTTTGAACCATTCCTGTGCCACTAGTTATAGATTCCGATGCTTCACTCCAGGTTTACTGTATCCCTTGGACCTTCTTATTGACGATGGAACACAGAAATTGCACCGGAATGAAATACAATAGGCACAATGCCGACTTAAGTACAAGAAGACTGACTCTTTTTACTGTCTATGTTTTTAACCATTCCTGTGACACTAGTTATAGATTCCGATGCTTCACTTCAGGTTTACTGTATCCCTCTGACCTTCTTATTGACGATGAAACACAGAAATTGCATCGGAATTAAATACAAAAGGCACAATGCCGACTTAAGTACAAGAAGACTGACTCTTCTTACTGTCTTTGTTTTGAACCATTCCTCTGCCACTAGTTATAGATTCCGATGCTTCACTCCAGGTTTACTGTATCACTTGGACCTTCTTATTGACGATGAAGCACAGAAATTGCATCGGAATTAAATACAAAAGGCACAATGCCAACTGAAGTACAAGAATACTGACTCTTCTTACTGTCTATGTTTTGAACCATTCCTGTGACACTAGTTATAGATTCCGATGCTTCACTCCAGGTTTACTGTAACCCTTGGACCTTCTTATTGACGATGAAACACAGAAATTGCATCAGAATTAAATACAAAAGGTACATTGCCGACTTAAGTACAAGAAAACTGACTCTTCTTACTGACTATGTTTTGAACCATTCCTGCGACACTAGTTATAGATTCCGATGTTTATCTTCAGGTTTACTGTATCCCTCTGACCTTCGTATTGACGATGGAACACAGAAATTGCATCAGAATTAAATACAAAACGCACAATGCCGACTTAAGTACAAGAATACTGACTCTTCTTACTGTCTATGATTTGAACCATTCCTGTGACGCTAGTTATAGATTCCGACCCTCACTTCAGGTTTACTGTATCCCTTGGACCATCGTATTGACGATGTAACACAGAAATTACATCGGAATTAAATACAAAAGGCACAATGCCGACTTAAGTACAAGAAGACTGACTCTTCTTACTGTCTATGTTTTGAACCATTCCTGTGACACTAGTTATGGATTCCGATGCTTCACTCCAGGTTTACTGTATCCCTTGGACCCTCTTAACGACGATGAAACACAGAAATTGCACCGGAATTAAATACAAAAGGCACAATGCCGACTTAAGTACAAGAAGACTGACTCTTCTTACTGTCTATGTTTTGAACCATTCCTGTGACACTTGTTATAGATTCCGATGCTTCACTTCAGATTTACTGTATCCCTTTGACCTTCCTGTTGACGATAAAACAAAGGAATTGCATTGGAATAAAATACTCAAGGCACAATGCAGAATTAAGTACAAGAAGACTGACTCTTCTCACTGTCGATGATTTTAACCATTCCTGTGGCACTAGTTATAGATTCCGATGCTACACTCCAGGTTTACTGTATCCCTTGGACCTTCTTATTGACGATGAAACACAGAAATAGAATCGGAATTAAATAAAATAGGCACAATGCCGACTTAAGTACAAGAAGACTGACTTTTCTTACTGTCTATGTTTTGAACCATTCCTGTGACACTAGTTATAGAATCCGATGCTTCACTCCAGGTTTACTATATACCTTGGACCTTCTTATTGACGATGAAATACAGAAATTCCATCGGAATTAAATAGAAAAGGCACAATGCCGACTTAGTTACAAGCAGACTGGCTCTTCCTACTGTCTATGTTTTGAACCATTAATGTGACACTAGTTATAGATTCCGATGCTTCACTTCAGGTTTACTGTATCCCTCTGACCTTCTTATTGACGATGAAACACAGAAATTGCATCGGAATTAAATAGAAAAGGCACAATGCCGACTAAAGTACAAGAAGACTGACTCTTCTTACTGTCTTTGTTTTGAACCATTCCTGTGCCACTAGTTATGGATTCCGATGCTTCACTCCAGGTTTACTCTATCCCTTGGATCTTCTTATTGACGATGGAACACAGAAATTGCACCGGAATGAAATACAAAAGTCACAATGCCGACTTAAGTACAAGAAAACTGACTCTTTTTACTGTCTATGTTTTTAACCATTCCTGTGACACTAGTTATAGATTCCGATGCTTCACTTCAGGTTTACTGTATCCCTCTGACCTTCTTATTGACGATGAAACACAGAAATTGCATCGGAATTAAATACAAAAGGCACAATGCCGACTTAAGTACAAGAAGACTGACTCTTCTTACTGTCTTTGTTTTGAACCATTCCTGTGCCACTAGTTATAGATTCCGATGCTTCACTCCAGGTTTACTGTATCCCTTGGATCTTCTTATTGACGATGGAACACAGAAATTGCACCGGAATGAAATACAAAAGTCACAATGCCGACTGAAGTACAAGAGTAATGACTCTTCTTACTGTCTATGTTTTGAACCATCCCTGTGACACTAGTTATAGATTCCGATGCTTCACTTGAGGTTTACTGTATCCCTCTGACCTTCTTATTGAAGATGAAACACAGATAATGCATCGGAATTAAATACACAAAGCACAATTCGGACTTAAGTACAAGATGACTGACTCTTCTTACTGGTTTTATTTTGAACCATTCCTGTGACACTAGTTGTAGATTCCGATACTTCACTCCAGGTTTACTGTATCACTTGCCCTTCTTATTGACGATGAAACACAGATATTGTATCGGAATAAAATACAAGAGTCACAATGCCGACTTAAGTACAAGAAGACTGAGCCTTCTTACTGTCAATGTTTTGAACGACTCCTGTGACACTAGATATAGATTCCGATGCTTCACTTCAGGCTTACTGTATCCCTTGGACTTTCGTATTGACGATGAAGCACAGAAATTGCATCGGAATTTAATAGAAAATGCACAATGCCGACATAAGTACAAGAAGACTGACTCTTCTTACTGACTATGTTTGAGCCATTCTTGTACCACTAGTTATAGATACTGATGCTTCACTTCAGGTTTACTGTATCCCTTGGACTTTCTTGTTGCCGATGAAACACAGAAATTGCATCGGAATTAAATACAAAAGGCACAATGCCGACTTAAGTACAAGAACACTGACTCTTCTTACTGACTAAGGTTTGAACCATTCCTGTGACACTTGTTATAGATTCCGTTGCTTCACTCCAGGTTTACTGTAACCCTTGGACCTTCTTATTGACGATGAAACACAGACATTGCATCGGAATTAAATACAAAAGGTACAATGCCGACTTAAATACAAGAAAACTGTCTGTTCTTACTGACTATGTTTTGAACCATTCCTGTGACACTAGTTATAGATTCCGATGCTTAACTTCAGGTTTACTGTATCCCTCGGACCTTCTTATTGACGATGAAACACAGAAATTGCATCGGAATTAAATAGAAAAGGCACAATGCCGACTTAAGTACAAGAATACTGACTCTTCTTACTGTCTATGTCTTGAACCATTCCTGTGACACTAGTTATAGATTCCGATGCTTCACTTCAAGTTTACTGTATCAATTGGACCATCTTATTGACGATGACACACAGAAATTGCATCGGAATTAAATACAAAAGGCACAATTCCGACTTAAGTACAAGAAGACTGACTCTTCTTACTGTCTTTGTTTTGAACCATTCCTGTGCCACTAGTTATAGATTCCGATGCTTCCCTCCAGGTTTACGGTATCCCTTGGACCTTCTTATTGACGATGGAACACAGAAATTGCACCGGAATGAAATACAAAAGGCACAATGCCGACTTAAGTACAAGAAGACTGACTCTTTTTACTGTCTATGATTTTAACCATTCCTGTGACACTAGTTATAGATTCCCATGCTTCACTTCAGGTTTACTGTATCCCTCTGACCTTCTTATTGACGAAGAAACACAGAATTTGCATCGGAATTAAATACAAAAGGCACAATGCCGACTTAAGTACAAGAAGACTGACTCTTCTTACTGTCTTTGTTTTGAACCATTCCTCTGCCACTAGTTATAGATTCCGATGCTTCACTCCAGGTTTACTGTATCACTTGGACCTTCTTATTTGCGATGAAACACAGAAATTGTATCGGAATAAAATACAAAAGGCACAATGCCGACTTAAGTACAAGAAGATTGACTCTTCTTACTGATTACGTTTTGAACCATTCCTGTGACACTAGTTATAGATTCCGATTCTTCACTTCAGGTTTACTGTATCCCTTGGACCTACTTATTGACGATGAAACACAGAAATTGCATCGGAATTAAATAGCAAAGGCACAATGCCGACTTAAGTACAAGAAGACTGACTCTTCCTACTGTCTATGGTTTGAACTATTCCTGTGACACTAGTTATAGATTCCGATGCTTCACTACAGGTTTACTGTATCCCTCTGACGTTCTTATGGACGATGAAACACAGAAATTGCATCGGAATTAAATACAAAAGGCATAATGCCGACTTATGTACAACAAGACTGACTCTTCCTACTGTCTATGATTTGAACCATTCATGTGACACTAGTTATAGATTCCGATGCTTCACTTCCGGTTTACTGTATCCCATGGACCTTCTTAGTGACGATGAAACACAGAAATTGCCTCGGAATTAAATACAAAAGGCACAATGATGACTTCAGTACAAGATGATTGACTCTTCTTACTGTCTTTGTTTTGAACCATTCCTGTGACACTAGATACAGATTCCGATGCTTCACTCCAGGGTTGCTGTATCCAGATGACCTTCTTATTGACGATGAAACACAGAAATTGCATCGGAATTATATACAAATGGCACAATGCCGACTTAAGTACAAGAATACTGACTCTTCTTACTGGCTATGTTTTTAACCATCGCTGAGACACTAGATATAGATTCCGATGCTTCACCCCAGGTTAACCGTATCCCTTGGACCTTCTTATTGACGATGAAACACAGAAATTGCATCGGAATTAAATACAAAAGGCACAATGCCGACTGAAGTACAAGAATACTGACTCTTCTTACTGTCTATGCTTTGAACCATCCCTGTGACACTAGTTATACATTCCGATGCTTCACTCCAGGTTTACTGTAACCCTTGGACCTTCTTATTGACGATGAAACACAGAAATTGCATCAGAATTAAATACAAAAGGTACATTGCCGACTTAAGTACAAGAAAACTGACTCTTCTTACTGACTATGTTTTGAACCATACCTGCGACACTAGTTATAGATTCCGATGCTTATCTTCAGGTTTACTGTATCCCTCCGACCTTCTTATTGACGATGGAACACAGAAATTGCATCAGAATTAAATACAAAACGCACAATGCCGACTTAAGTACAAGAAGACTGACTCTTCTTACTGTCTATGCTTTGAACCATCCCTGTGACACTAGTTATACATTCCGATGCTTCACTCCAGGTTTACTGTAACCCTTGGACCTTCTTATTGACGATGAAACACAGAAATTGCATCAGAATTAAATACAAAAGGTACATTGCCGACTTAAGTACAAGAAAACTGACTCTTCTTACTGACTATGTTTTGAACCATACCTGCGACACTAGTTATAGATTCCGATGCTTATCTTCTGGTTTACTGTATCCCTCTGACCTTCTTATTGACGATGAAACACAGATATTGTATCGGACATAAATACAAAAGGCACAATGCCGACTTACGTACAAGAAGACTGAGCCTTCTTACTGTCAATGATTTGAACGACTCCTGTGACACTAGATATAGATTCCGATGCTTCACTTCAGGCTTACTGTATCCCTTGGACTTTCGTATTGACGATGAAGCACAGAAATTGCATCGGAATTAAATAGAAAATGCACAATGCCGACATAAGTACAAGAAGACTGACTCTTCTTACTGACTATGTTTGAACCATTCCTGTACCACTAGTTATAGATTCTGATGCTTCACTTCAGGTTTACTGTATCCCTTGGACTTTCTTGTTGACGATGAAACACAGAAATTGCATCGGAATTAAATACAAAAGGCACAATGCCGACTTAAGTACAAGAACACTGACTCTTCTTACTGTCGATGATTTTAACCATTCCTGTGGCACTAGTTATAGATTCCGATGCTACACTCCAGGTTTACTGTATCCCTTGGACCTTCTTATTGACGATGAAACACAGAAATTGCATCGGAATTACATAAAATAGGCACAATGCCGACTTAAGTACAAAAAGACTGACTCTTCTTACTGTCTATGTTTTGAACCATTCCTGTGACACTAGTTATAGAATCCGATGCTTCACTCCAGGTTAACTATATACCTTGGACCTTCTTACTGACGATGAAATACAGAAATTCCATCGGAATTAAATAGAAAAGGAACAATGCCGACTTAGGTACAAGCAGACTGACTCTTCCTACTGTCTATGTTTTGAACCATTAATGTGACACTAGTTATAGATTCCGATGCTTCACTTCAGGTTTACTGTATCCCTCTGACCTTCTTATTGACGATGAAACACAGAAATTGCATCGGAATTAAATACAAAGGGCACAATGCTGACTTAAGTAGAAGAATACTGACTCTTCTTACTGTCTACGCTTTGAACCATCCCTGTGACACTTGTTATAGATTCCAATGCTTCACTCCAGGTTTACTGTATCCCTTGGACCTTCTTATTGACGATGAAACACAGAAATTGCATCGGAATTAAATACAAAAGCCACAATGCCGACTTAAGCTCAAGAGGATTGACTCTTCTTATTGTCTATGTTTAAACCATTACTGTGACACTAGTTATAGATTCCGATGCTTAACTTCAGGTTTACTGTATCCCTCTGACCTTCTTATTGACGATGAAACACAGAAATTGCATTGGAATTAAATAGAAAAGGCACAATGCGGACTTAAGTACAAGAATACTGACTCTTCTTACTGTCTATGTCTTGAACCATTCCTGTGACACTAGTTATAGATTCCGATGCTTCACTTCAGGTTTACTGTATCAATTGGACCATCTTATTGACGATGACACACAGAAATTGCATCGGAATTAAATTCAAAAGGCACAATGCCGACTTAAGTACAAGAAGACTGACTCTTCTTACTGTCTTTGTTTTGAACCATTCCTCTGCCACTAGTTATAGATTCCGATTCTTCACTCCAGGTTTACTGTATCACTTGGACCTTCTTATTGACGATGAAACACAGAAATTGTATCGGAATAAAATACAAAAGGCACAATGCCGACTTAAGTACAAGAAGATTGACTCTTCTTACTGATTACGTTTTGAACCATTCCTGTGACACTAGTTATAGATTCCGATGCTTCACTTCAGCTTTACTGTATCCCTTGGACCTTCTTATTGACGATGAAACACAGAAATTGCATCGGAATTAAATAGAAAAGGCGCAATGCCGACTTATGTACAAGAAGACTGACTCTTCCTACTGTCTATGGTTTGAACTATTCCTGTGACACTAGTTATAGATTCCGATGCTTCACTTCCGATTTTACTGTATCCCTAGGACCTTCTTAGTGACGATGAAACACAGAAATTGCCTCGGAATTAAATACAAAAGGCACGATGATGACATAAGTACAAGATGATTGACTCTTCTTACTGTCTTTGTTTTGAACCATTCCTGTGACACTAGATACAGATTCCGATGCTTCACTCCAGGTTTGCTATATCCAGATGACCTTCTTATTGACGATGCAACACAGAAATTGCATCGGAATTAAATACAAAAGGCACAATGCCGACTTAAGTACAAGAATACTGACTCTTCTTACTGTCTATGTTTTTAACCATCGCTGAGACACTAGATATAGATTCCGATGCTTCACTCCAGGTTTACTGTATCCCTTGGACCTTGTTATTGACGATGAAACACAGAAATTGCATCGGAATTATATACAAAAGGCACAATGCCGACTGAAGTACAAGAATACTGACTCTTCTTACTGTCTATGTTTTGAACCATCCCTGTGACACTAGTTATAGATTCCAATGCTTCACTCCAGGTTTACTGTAACCCTTGGACCTTCTTATTGACGATGAAACACAGAAAATGCGTCAGAATTAAATACAAAAGGTACATTGCCGACTTAAGTACAAGAAAACTGACTCTTCTTACTGACTATGTTTTGAACCATTCCTGCGACACTAGTTATAGATTCCGATGCTTAACTTCAGGTTTACTGTATCCCTCTGACCTTCTTATTGACGATGGAACACAGAAATTGCATCAGAATTAAATACAAAACGCACAATGCCGACTTAAGTACAAGAATACTGACTCTTCTTACTGTCTATACTTTGAACCATCCCTGTGACACTTGTTATAGATTCCAATGCTTCACTCCAGGTTTACTGTATCCCTTGGACCTTCTTATTGACGATGAAACACAGAAATTGCATCGGAATTAAATACAAAAGCCACAATGCCGACTTAAGCTCAAGAGGATTGACTCTTCTTATTGTCTATGTTTGAACCATTACTGTGACACTAGTTATAGATTCCGATGCTTAACTTCAGGTTTACTGTATCCCTCTGACCTTCTTATTGACGATGAAACACAGAAATTGCATCGGAATTAAATAGAAGAGGCACAATGCCGACTTAAGTACAAGAATACTCACTCTTCTTATTGTCTATGTCTTGAACCATTCCTGTGACACTAGTTATAGATTCCGCTCCTTCACTTCAGGTTTACTGTATCAATTGGACCATCTTATTGACGATGACACACAGAAATTGCATCGGAATTAAATTCAAAAGGCACAATGCCGACTTAAGTACAAGAAGACTGACTCTTCTTACTGTCTTTGTTTTGAACCATTCCTGTGCCACTAGTTATAGATTCCGATGCTTCACTCCAGGTTTACTGTATCCCTTGGACCTTCTTATTGACGATGGAACACAGAAATTGCACCGGAATGAAATACAAAAGGCACAATGCCGACTTAAGTACAAGAAGACTGACTCTTTTTACTGTCTATGTTTTTAACCATTCCTGTGTCACTAGTTATGGATTCCGATGCTTCACTTCAGGTTTACTGTATCCCTCTGACCTTCTTATTGACAATGAAACACAGAAATTGCATCGGAATTAGATACGAAAGGCACAATGCCGACTTAAGTACAAGAAGACTGACTGTTCTTACTGTCTTTGTTTTGAACCATACCTCTGCCACTAGTTATAGATTCCGATGCTTCACTCCAGGTTTACTGTATCACTTTGACCTTCTTATTGACGATGAAACACAGAAATTGTATCGGAATAAAATACAAAAGGCACAATGCCGACTTAAGTACAAGAAGATTGACTCTTCTTACTGATTACGTTTTGGACCATTCCTGTTACACTAGTTATAGATTCCGATGCTTCACTTCAGGTTTACTGTATCCCTTGGACCTTCTTATTGACGTGAAACACAGAAATTGCATCGGAATTAAATAGAAAAGGCACAATGCCGACTTAAGTACAAGAAGACTGTTTCTTCCTACTGTCTATGTTTTGAACCATTCATGTGACACTAGTTATAGATTCCGATGCTTCACTTCCGACTTTACTGTATCCCTTGGACCTTCTTAGTGACGATGAAACTCAGAAATTGCTTCGGAATTAAATATAAAAGGCACAATGATGACTTAAGTACAAGATGATTGACTCTTCTTACTGTCTTTGTTTTGAACCATTCCTGTGACACTAGATACAGATTCCGATGCTTCACTCCAGGTTTGCTGTATCCAGATGACCTTCTTATTGACGATGAAACACAGAAATTGCATCGGAATTAAATACAAAAGGCACAATGCCGACTTAAGTACAAGAATACTGACTCTTCTTACTGTCTATGTTTTGAACCATCCCTGTGACACTAGTTATAGATTCCAATGCTTCACTCCAGGATTACTGTAACCCTTGGACCTTCTTATTGACGATGAAACACAGAAATTGCATCAGCATTAAATACAAAAGGTACATTGCCGACTTATGTACAAGAAAACTGACTCTTCTTACTGACTATGTTTTGAACCATTCCTGCGACACTAGTTATAGATTCCGATGCTTAACTTCAGGTTTACTGTATCCCTCTGACCTTCTTATTGACGATGGAACACAGAAATTGCATCAGAATTAAATACAAAACGCACAATGCCGACTTAAGTACAAGAATACTGACTCTTCTTACTGTCTATAATTTGAACTATTCCTGTGACAGTAGTCATAGATTCCGATCCTTCACTTCAGGTTTACTGTATCCCTTGGACCATCTTATTGACGATGAAACACAGAAATTGCATCGGAATTAAATACAAAAGGCACAATGCCGCCTTAAGTACAAGAAGACTGACTCTTCTTACTGTCTATGTTTTGAACCATTCCTGTGACACTAGTTATAGATTCCGATGCTTCACTCCAGGTTTACTGTATCCCTTGGACCCTCTTAACGACGATGAAACACAGAAATTGCACCGGAATTAAATACAAAAAGCACAATGCCGACTTAATTACAAGAAGACTGACTCTTCTTACTGTCTATGTTTTGAACCATTCCTGTGACACTAGTTATAGATTCTTATGCTTCACTTCAGGTTTACTGTATCCCTTGTACCTTCTTAATGACGATGAAACACAGAAATTGCCTCGGAATTAAATAAAAAATGCACAATGCCGACTTAAGTACAAGAATACTGACTCTTCTTACTGTCTATGATTTGAACCATTCCTGTGACACTAGTTATAGATTCCGATGCTTCACTTCAGGTTTACTGTATCCCTTGGACCATCTTATTGACGATGAAACACAGAAATTGCATCGGAATTAAATACAAAAGGCACAATGCCGACTTAAGTACAAGAAGACTGACTCTTCTTACTGTCTATGTTTTGAACCATTCCTGTGACACTAGTTATAGATTCCGAAGCTTCACTTCAGGTTTACTGTATCCCTTGGACCTTCTTAATGACGATGAAACACAGAAATTGCCTGGGAATTAAATAAAAAAGGCACAATGCTGACTTACGTACAAGAAGACTGACTCTTCTTACTGACTACGTTTTGAACCATTCCTGTGACACTTGTTATAGATTCCGATGCTTCACTTGAGGTTTACTGTATCCCTCTGACCTTCTTATTGACGATGAAACACAGATAATGCATCGGAATTAAATACACAAGGCACAATTCCGACTTAAGTACAAGATGACTGACTCTTCTTACTGTCTTTGTTTTGAACCATTCCTGTGACACTAGTTGTAGATTCCGATGCTTCACTCCAGGTTTACTGTATCCCTTGGACCTTCTTATTGACGATGGAGCACAGAAATTGCACCGGAATGAAATACAAAAGGCACAATGCCGACTTAAGTACAAGAAGACTGACTCTTTTTACTGTCTATGTTTTTAACCATTCCTGTGTCACTAGTTATGGATTCCGATGCTTCACTTCAGGTTTACTGTATCCCTCTGACCTTCTTATTGACGATGAAACACAGAAATTGCATCGGAATTAGATACAAAAGCACAATGCCGAATTAAGTACAAGAAGACTGACTGTTCTTACTGTCTTTGTTTTGAACCATTCCTCTGCCACTAGTTATAGATTCCGATGCTTCACTCCAGGTTTACTGTATCACTTGGACCTTCTTATTGACGATGAAACACAGAAATTGTATCGGAATAAAATACAAAAGGCACAATGCCGACTTAAGTACAAGAAGATTGACTCTTCTTACTGATTACGTTTTGAACCATTCCTGTGACACTAGTTATAGATTCCGATGCTTCACTTCAGGTTTACTGTATCCCTTGGACCTTCTTATTGACGTGAAATAACAGAAATTGCATCGGAATTAAATAGAAAAGGCACAATGCCGACTTAAGTACAAGAAGACTGTTTCTTCCTACTGTCTATGGTTTGAACTATTCCTGTGACACTAGTTATAGATTCCGATGCTTCACTACAGGTTTACTGTATCCCTCTGACCTTCTTATTGACGATGAAACACAGAAATTGCATCGGAATTAAATACAAAAGGCACAATGCCGACTTAAGTACAAGAAGACTGACTCTTCTTACTGTCTTTGTTTTGAACCATTCCTGTGCCACTAGTTATAGATTCCGATGCTTCACTCCGGGTTTACTGTATCCCTTGGACCTTCTTATTGACGATGGAACACAGAAATTGCACCGGAATGAAATACAAAAGGCACAATGCCGACTTAAGTACAAGAAGACTGACTCTTTTTACTGTCTATGTTTTTAACCATTCCTGTGTCACTAGTTATGGATTCCGATGCTTCACTACAGGTTTACTGTATCCCTCTTACCTTCTTATTGACAATGAAACACAGAAATTGCATCGGAATTAGATACGAAAGGCACAATGCCGACTTAAGTACAAGAAGACTGACTGTTCTTACTGTCTTTGTTTTGAACCATACCTCTGCCACTAGTTATAGATTCCGATGCTTCACTCCAGGTTTACTGTATCACTTTGACCTTCTTATTGACGATGAAACACACAAATTGTATCGGAATAAAATACAAAAGGCACAATGCCGACTTAAGTACAAGAATATTGACTCTTCTTACTGATTACGTTTTGGACCATTCCTGTTACACTAGTTATAGATTCCGATGCTTCACTTCAGGTTTACTGTTTCCCTTGGACCTTCTTATTGACGTGAAACACAGAAATTGCATCGGAATTAAATAGAAAAGGCACAATGCCGAGTTAAGTACAAGAAGACTGTTTCTTCCTACTGTCTATGTTTTGAACCATTCATGTGACACTAGTTATAGATTCCGATGCTTCACTTCCGACTTTACTGTATCCCTTGGACCTTCTTAGTGACGATGAAACTCAGAAATTGCTTCGGAATTAAATATAAAAGGCACAATGATGACTTAAGTACAAGATGATTGACTCTTCTTACTGTCTATGTTTTGAACCATTCCTGTGACACTAGTTATAGATTCCGATGCTTCACTCCAGGTTTACTGTATCCCTTGGACCCTCTTAACGACGATGAAACACAGAAATTGCACCGGAATTAAATACAAAAAGCACAATGCCGACTTAATTACAAGAAGACTGACTCTTCTTACTGTCTATGTTTTGAACCATTCCTGTGACACTAGTTATAGATTCTTATGCTTCACTTCAGGTTTACTGTATCCCTTGTACCTTCTTAATGACGATGAAACACAGAAATTGCCTCGGAATTAAATAAAAAAGGCACAATGCCGACTTAAGTACAAGAATACTGACTCTTCTTACTGTCTATGATTTGAACCATTCCTGTGACACTAGTTATAGATTCCGATGCTTCACTTCAGGTTTACTGTATCCCTTGGACCATCTTATTGACGATGAAACACAGAAATTGCATCGGAATTAAATACAAAAGGCACAATGCCGACTTAAGTACAAGAAGACTGACTCTTCTTACTGTCTATGTTTTGAACCATTCCTGTGACACTAGTTATAGATTCCGAAGCTTCACTTCAGGTTTACTGTATCCCTTGGACCTTCTTAATGACGATGAAACACAGAAATTGCCTGGGAATTAAATAAAAAAGGCACAATGCTGACTTACGTACAAGAAGACTGACTCTTCTTACTGACTACGTTTTGAACCATTCCTGTGACACTTGTTATAGATTCCGATGCTTCACTTGAGGTTTACTGTATCCCTCTGACCTTCTTATTGACGATGAAACACAGACAATGCATCGGAATTAAATACACAAGGCACAATTCCGACTTAAGTACAAGATGACTGACTCTTCTTACTGTCTTTGTTTTGAACCATTCCTGTGACACTAGTTGTAGATTCCGATGCTTCACTCCAGGTTTACTGTATCCCTTGGACCTTCTTATTGACGATGGAACACAGAAATTGCACCGGAATGAAATACAAAAGGCACAATGCCGACTTAAGTACAAGAAGACTGACTCTTTTTACTGTCTATGTTTTTAACCATTCCTGTGTCACTAGTTATGGATTCCGATGCTTCACTTCAGGTTTACTGTATCCCTCTGACCTTATTGACGATGAAACACAGAAATTGCATCGGAATTAGATACAAAACGCACAATGGCGACTTAAGTACAAGAAGACTGACTGTTCTTACTGTCTTTGTTTTGAACCATTCCTCTGCCTCTAGTTATAGATTCCGATGCTTCACTCCAGGTTTACTGTATCACTTGGACCTTCTTATTGACGATGAAACACAGAAATTGTATCGGAATAAAATACAAAAGTCACAATGCCGACTTAAGTACAAGAAGATTGACTCTTCTTACTGATTACGTTTTGAACCATTCCTGTGACACTAGTTATAGATACCGATGCTTCACTTCAGGTTTACTGTATCCCTTGGACCTTCTTATTGACGTGAAATAACGGAAATTGCATCGGAATTAAATAGAAAAGGCACAATGCCGACTTAAGTACAAGAAGACTGTTTCTTCCTACTGTCTATGGTTTGAACTATTCCTGTGACACTAGTTATAGATTCCGATGCTTCACTACAGGTTTACTGTATCCCTCTGACCTTCTTATTGACGATGAAACACAGAAATTGCATCGGAATTAAATACAAAAGGCACAATGCCGACTTAAGTACAAGAAGACTGACTCTTCTTACTGTCTTTGTTTTGAACCATTCCTATGCCACTAGTTATAGATTCCGATGCTTCACTCCAGGTTTACTGTATCCCTTGGACCTTCTTATTGACGATGGAACACAGCAATTGCACCGGAATGAAATACAACAGGCACAATGCCGACTTAAGTACAAGAAGACTGACTCTTTTTACTGTCTATGTTTTTAACCATTCCTGTGTCACTAGTTATGGATTCCGATGCTTCACTTCAGGTTTACTGTATCCCTCTGACCTTCTTATTGACAATGAAACACAGAAATTGCATCGGAATTAGATACGAAAGGCACAATGCCGACTTAAGTACAAGAAGACTGACTGTTCTTACTGTCTTTGTTTTGAACCATACCTCTGCCACTAGTTATAGATTCCGATGCTTGACTCCAGGTTTACTGTATCACTTTGACCTTCTTATTGACGATGAAACACAGAAATTGTATCGGAATAAAATACAAAAGGCACAATGCCGACTTAAGTACAAGAAGATTGACTCTTCTTACTGATTACGTTTTGGACCATTCCTGTTACACTAGTTATAGATTCCGATGCTTCACTTCAGGTTTACTGTATCCCTTGGACCTTCTTATTGACGTGAAACACAGAAATTGCATCGGAATTAAATAGAAAAGGCACAATGCCGACTTAAGTACAAGAAGACTGTTTCTTCCTACTGTCTATGTTTTGAACCATTCATGTGACACTAGTTATAGATTCCGATGCTTCACTTCCGACTTTACTGTATCCCTTGGACCTTCTCAATGACGATGAAACACAGAAATTGCCTGGGAATTAAATAAAAAAGGCACAATGCTGACTTACGTACAAGAAGACTGACTCTTCTTACTGACTACGTTTTGAACCATTCCTGTGACACTTGTTATAGATTCCGATGCTTCACTTGAGGTTTACTGTATCCCTCTGACCTTCTTATTGACGTGAAATAACAGAAATTGCATCGGAATTAAATAGAAAAGGCACAATGCCGACTTAAGTACAAGAAGACTGTTTCTTCCTACTGTCTATGGTTTGAACTATTCCTGTGACACTAGTTATAGATTCCGATGCTTCACTACAGGTTTACTGTATCCCTCTGACCTTCTTATTGACGATGAAACACAGAAATTGCATCGGAATTAAATACAAAAGGCACAATGCCGACTTATGTACAACAAGACTGACTCTTCCTACTGTCTATGTTTTGAACCATTCATGTGACACTAGTTATAGATTCCGATGCTTCACTTCCGATTTTACTGTATCCCTTGGACCTTCTTATTGACGTGAAATAACAGAAATAACGATGAAACTCAGAAATTGCTTCGGAATTAAATACAAAAGGCACAATGATGACTTAAGTACAAGATGATTGACTCTTCTTACTGTCTTTGTTTTGAACCATTCCTGTGACACTAGATACAGATTCCGATGCTTCACTCCAGGTTTGCTGTATCCAGATGACCTACTTATTGACGATGAAACACAGAAATTGCATCGGAATTAAATACAAAAGGCACAATGCCGACTTAAGTACAAGAATACTGACTCTTCTTACTGTCTATGTTTTGAACCATCCCTGTGACACTAGTTATAGATTGCAATGCTTCACTCCAGGTTTACTCTAACCCATGGACCTTCTTATTGACGATGAAACACAGAAATTGCATCAGCATTAAATACAAAAGGTACATTGCCGACTTAAGTACAAGAAAACTGACTCTTCTTACTGACTATGTTTTGAACCATTCCTGCGACACTAGTTATAGATTCCGATGCTTAACTTCAGGTTTACTGTATCCCTCTGACCTTCTTATTGACGATGGAACACAGAAATTGCATCAGAATTAAATACAAAACGCACAATGCCGACTTATGTACAAGAATACTGACTCTTCTTACTGTCTATGATTTGAACTATTCCTGTGACACTAGTTATAGATTCCGATCCTTCACTTCAGGTTTACTGTATCCCTTGGACCATCTTATTGACGATGAAACACAGAAATTGCATCGGAATTAAATACAAAAGGCACAATGCCGACTTAAGTACAAGAAGACTGACTCTTCTTACTGTCTATGTTTTGAACCATTCCTGTGACACTAGTTATAGATTCCGATGCTTCACTCCGGGTTTACTGTATCCCTTGGACCCTCTTAACGGCGATGAAACACAGAAATTGCACCGGAATTAAATACAAAAAGCACAATGCCGACTTAATTACAAGAAGACTGACTCTTCTTACTGTCTATGTTTTGAACCATTCCTGTGACACTAGTCATAGATTCTTATGCTTCACTTCAGGTCTACTGTATCCCTTGTACCTTCTTAATGACGATGAAACACAGAAATTGCCTCGGAATTAAATAAAAAAGGCACAATGCCGACTTAAGTACAAGACTACTGACTCTTCTTACTGTCTATGATTTGAACCATTCCTGTGACACTAGTTATAGATTCCGATGCTTCACTTCAGGTTTACTGTATCCCTTGGACCATCTTATTGACGATGAAACACAGAAATTGCATCGGAATTAAATACAAAAGGCACAATGCCGACTTAAGTACAAGAAGACTGACTCTTCTTACTGTCTATGTTTTGAACCATTCCTGTGACACTAGTTATAGATTCCGAAGCTTCACTTCAGGTTTACTGTATCCCTTGGACCTTCTTAATGACGATGAAACACAGAAATTGCCTCGGAATTAAATAAAAAAGGCACAATGCTGACTTACGTACCAGAAGACTGACTCTTCTTACTGACTACGTTTTGAACCATTCCTGTGACACTTGTTATAGATTCCGATGCTTCACTTGAGGTTTACTGTATCCCTCTGACCTTCTTATTGACGATGAAACACAGATAATGCATCGGAATTAAATACACAGGGCACAATTCCGACTTAAGGACAAGATGACTGACTCTTCTTACTGTCTTTGTTTTGAACCATTCCTGTGACATTAGTTGTAGATTCCGATGCTTCACTATAGGTTTACTGTATCACTTGCCCTTCTTATTGACGATGAAACACAGAAATTGCATCGGAATTAAATAGAAAATGCACAATGCCGACATAAGTACAAGAAGACTGACTCTTCTTACTGAGTATGTTTGAACCATTCCTGTACCACTAGTTATAGGTTCTGATGCTTCACTTCAGGTTTACTGTATCCCTTAAACTTTCTTGTTGACGATGAAACACAGAAATTGCATCGGAATTAAATACAAAAGGCACAATGCCGACTTAAGTACAAGAACACTGACTCTTCTTAATGACTAAGTTTTGAACCATTCCTGTGACACTTGTTATAGATTCCGATGCTTCACTTCAGATTTACTGTATCCCTCTGACCTTCCTATTGACGATGAAACAAAGGAATTGCATTGGAATTAAATACTAAAGGCACAATGCCGAATTAAGTACAAGAAGACTGACTCTTCTCACTGTCGATGATTTAAACCATTCCTGTGACACTAGTTATAGATTCCGATGCTACACTCCAGGTTTACTGTATCCCTTGGACCTTCTTATTGACGATGAAACAGAGATATTGCATCGGAATTAAATAAAATAGGCACAATGCCGACTTAAGTACAAGAAGACTGACGCTTCTTACTGTCTATGTTTTGAACCATTCCTGTGACACTAGTTATAGATTCCGATGCTTCACTCCAGGTTTACTATATACCTTGGACCTTCTTATTGACGATGAAATACGGAAGTTCCATCGCAATTAAATAGAAAAGGCACAATGCCGACTTAGGTACAAGCAGACTGAATCTTCCTACTGTCTATGATTTGAACCATTCCTGTGACACTAGTTATAGATTCCGAAGCTTCACTTCAGGTTTACTGTGTCCCTTGGACCTTCTTATTGACGATGAAACACAGAAATTGCATCGGAATTAAATACAAAAGGCACAATGCCAACTTAAGTACAAGAAAACTGACACCTCGTACTGACTATGTTTTGAACCATTCCTGTGACACTAGTTATAGACTCTGGTGCTTCACTTCAGGTTTACTGTATCCCTTGGACCTTCTTATTGAAGATGAAACACAGAAATTGCATCGGAATTAAATACAAAAGGCACAATGCAGACTTAAGTACAAGAATACTGACTCTTCTTACTGTCTATGCTTTGAACCATCCCTGTGACACTTGTTATGGATTCCAATGCTTCACTCCAGGTTTACTGTATCCCTTGGACCTTCTTATTGACGATGAAACACAGAAATTGCATCGGAATTAAATACAAAGGGCACAATGCCGACTGAAGTACAAGAAGACTGACTTTTCTTTCTGACTATGTTTTGAACCTTTCCTGTTACACAAGTTATAGATTCCCATGCTTCACTTCAGGTTTACTGTATCCCTTGGACCTTCGTATTGACGATGAAACACAGAAATTGCATAGGAATTAAATACAAAAGGCACAATGCCGACTTAAGTTCAAGAGGATTGACTCTTCATACTGTCTATGTTTGAACCATTACTGTGACACTAGTTGTAGATTCTGATGCTTCACTTCAGGTTTACTGTATCCCTCTGACCTTCTTATTGACGATGAAACAAAGAAATTGCATCGGAATTAAATACAAAAGGCACAATGCCGACTTAAGTACAAGAAGACTGACTCTTCCTACTCTCTATGTTTTGAACCATTCCTGTGACACTTGTTATAGATTCCGATGCTTCACTCCAGGTTTACTGTATCCCTTGGACCTTCTTATTGACGATGAAACACAGAAATTGCATGGGAATTAAATAGAAAAAGCACAATCCCGACTTCAGTACAAGAAGACTGACTCTCCCTACTGCCTATGTTTTGAACCATTCCTGTGACACTAGTTATAGATTCCGGTGCTTCACTTCAGGTTTACTGTATCCCTTGGACCTTCTTATTGGCGATGAAACACAGATATTGCATCGGAATTAAATACAAAAGGCACAATGCCGACATAAGTACAAGAATACTGACTCTTCTTACTGTCTATGTTTTGAACCATCCCTGAGACACTACTTATAGATTCCGATGCTTCACTCCAGGTTTACTGTATCCCTTGGACTTTCTTATTGACGATGAAACGCAGAAATTGCATCGGAATTTAATACAAAAGGCACAATGCAGATTTAAGTACAAGAAGATTGACTCTTCTTACTGACTATGTTTTGAACCATTCCTGTGACACTAGTTATAGATTCCGATGCTCCACTCCCGGTTTACTGTTTCCCTTGGACCTTCTTATTGACGATGCAACACAGAAATTGCATCGGAATTAAATACAAAAGGCACAATGCCGACTTAAGTACAAGAAGACTGACTCTTCTTACTGACTATGCTTTGAACCATTCCTGTGACACTAGTTATAGATTCCGATGCTTCACTCCAGGTTTACCGTATCCATTGGACCTTCTTATTGACGATGAAACACAGAAATTGCATCGGAATTAAATAGAAAAGGCACAATGCCGACTTAAGTACAAGATGACTGACTCTTCTTACTGACTATGTTTTGAACCATTCCTGTGACACTAGTTATAGATTCCGATGCTTCACTTGAGGTTTACTGTATCCCTCTGACCTTCTTATTGACGATGAAACACAGAAATTGCATCGGAATTAAATAGAAAAGGCACAATGCCGAATAAAATACAAGAGGACTTACTCTTCTTACTGTCTATGTTTTGTACCATTCATGTGACACTAGTTATAGATTCCGATGCTTCACTCCAGGTTTACTGTCTCCCTTGGACCTTCTTATTGACGATGAAACGCAGAAACTGCATCGGAATTAAATACAAAAGGCACAATGCCAACTTAAGTACAAGAAGACTGACTCTTCTTACTGACTATGTTTTGAACCATTCATGTGACACTAGTTACAGATTTCGGTGCTTAAATTCAGGTTTACTCTATTTCTTGGACCTTCTTATTGACGATGAAAGACAGAAATTGCATCGGAATTAAATACAAAAGGCACAATGCTGACTTAAGTACAAGAAGACTGACTCTTCTTATTGACTATGTTTTGAACCGTTCCTGTGACACTAGTTATTGATCTCGATGCTTCCCTTCCGGTTTACTGTATCCCTTGGACCTTCTTATTGACGATGAAACACAGAAATTGCATCGGAATTAAATACAAAAGGCACAATGCCGTCTTAAGTACAAGAAGACTGACTCTTATTACTGACTAAGTTTTGAACCATTCCTGTGACACTAGGTATAGATTCCGATGCTTCACTTCAGATTTACTGTATCCCTCTGACGTTCTTATTGACGATGAAACACAGATATTGCATCGGAAGTAAATTCAAAAGGCACAATGCCGAATTAAGTACAAGAAGACAGACTCTTCTTACTGTCTATGATTTGAACCATTCATGTGACACTAGTAATAGATTCCGATGCTTCACTCTAGGTTTACTGCATCCCTTGGACCCTTTTATTGACGATGGAACACAGAAATTGCATCGGAATTAAATAAAAAAGGCACAATGCCGACTTAAGTACAAGAAGACTGACTCTTCCTACTGTCTATGTCTTGAACCATTCCTGTGACACTAGTTATAGATTCCGATGCTTCACTACAGGTTTACTGTATCCCTCTGACGTTCTTAATGACGATGAAACACAGATATTGCATCGGAAGTAAATTCAAAAGGCACAATGCCGAATTAAGTACAAGAAGACTGACTCTTCCTACTGTCTATGTCTTGAACCATTCCTGTGACACTAGTTATAGATTCTGATGCTTCACTCCCGGTTTACTGTATCCCTTGGACCTTCTTATTGACGATGAAACACAGAAATTGCATCGGAATTAAATACAAAAGGCACATTGCCGACTTAAGTACAAGAAGACTGACTCTTCTTACTGACTATGCTTTGAACCATCCCTGTGACACTTGTTATGGATTCCAATGCTTCACTCCAGGTTTACTGTATCCCTTGGACCTTCTTATTGAAGATGAAACACAGAAATTGCATCGGAATTAAATACAAAAGGCACAATGCAGACTTAAGTACAAGAATACTGACTCTTCTTACTGTCTATGCTTTGAACCATCCCTGTGACACTTGTTATGGATTCCAATGCTTCACTCCAGGTTTACTGTATCCCTTGGACCTTCTTATTGACGATGAAACACAGAAATTGCATCGGAATTAAATACAAAGGGTACAATGCCGACTGAAGTACAAGAAGACTGACTTTTCTTTCTGACTATGTTTTGAACCTTTCCTGTTACACAAGTTATAGATTCCCATGCTTCACTTCAGGTTTACTGTATCCCTTGGACCTTCGTATTGACGATGAAACACAGAAATTGCATCGGAATTAAATACAAAAGGCACAATGCCGACTTAAGTTCAAGAGGATTGACTCTTCATACTGTCTATGTTTGAACCATTACTGTGACACTAGTTGTAGATTCTGATGCTTCACTTCAGGTTTACTGTATCCCTCTGACCTTCTTATTGACGATGAAACAAAGAAATTGCATCGGAATTAAATACAAAAGGCACAATGCCGACTTAAGTACAAGAAGACTGACTCTTCCTACTCTCTATGTTTTGAACCATTCCTGTGACACTTGTTATAGATTCCGATGCTTCACTCCAGGTTTACTGTATCCCTTGGACCTTCTTATTGACGATGAAACACAGAAATTGCATCGGAATTAAATAGAAAAAGCACAATCCCGACTTCAGTACAAGAAGACTGACTCTCCCTACTGCCTATGTTTTGAACCATTCCTGTGACACTAGTTATAGATTCCGGTGCTTCACTTCAGGTTTACTGTATCCCTTGGACCTTCTTATTGGCGATGAAACACAGAAATTGCATCGGAATTAAATACAAAAGGCACAATGCCGACATAAGTACAAGAATACTGACTCTTCTTACTGTCTATGTTTTGAACCATCCCTGAGACACTACTTATAGATTCCGATGCTTCACTCCAGGTTTACTGTATCCCTTGGACTTTCTTATTGACGATGAAACGCAGAAATTGCATCGGAATTTAATACAAAAGGCACAATGCAGATTTAAGTACAAGAAGATTGACTCTTCTTACTGACTATGTTTTGAACCATTCCTGTGACACTAGTTATAGATTCCGATGCTTCACTCCCGGTTTACTGTTTCCCTTGGACCTTCTTATTGACGATGCAACACAGAAATTGCATCGGAATTAAATACAAAAGGCACAATGCCGACTTAAGTACAAGAAGACTGACTCTTCTTACTGACTATGCTTTGAACCATTCCTGTGACACTAGTTATAGATTCCGATGCTTCACTCCAGGTTTACCGTATCCATTGGACCTTCTTATTGACGATGAAAAACAGAAATTGCATCGGAATTAAATAGAAAAGGCACAATGCCGACTTAAGTACAAGATGACTGACTCTTCTTACTGACTATGTTTTGAACCGTTCCTGTGACACTAGTTATAGATTCCGATGCTTCACTTGAGGTTTACTGTATCCCTCTGACCTTCTTATTGACGATGAAACACAGAAAATGCATCGGAATTAAATAGAAAAGGCACAAAGCCGAATAAAATACAAGAGGACTTACTCTTCTTACTGTCTATGTTTTGTACCATTCATGTGACACTAGTTATAGATTCCGATGCTTCACTCCAGGTTTACTGTCTCCCTTGGACCTTCTTATTGACGATGAAACGCAGAAACTGCATCGGAATTAAATACAAAAGGCACAATGCCAACTTAAGTACAAGAAGACTGACTCTTCTTACTGACTATGTTTTGAACCATTCATGTGACACTAGTTACAGATTTCGGTGCTTAAATTCAGGTTTACTCTATTTCTTGGACCTTCTTATTGACGATGAAAGACAGAAATTGCATCGGAATGAAATACAAAAGGCACAATGCTGACTTAAGTACAAGAAGACTGACTCTTCTTATTGACTATGTTTTGAACCGTTCCTGTGACACTAGTTATTGATCTCGATGCTTCCCTTCCGGTTTACTGTATCCCTTGGACCTTCTTATTGACGATGAAACACAGAAATTGCATCGGAATTAAATACAAAAGGCACAATGCCGTCTTAAGTACAAGAAGACTGACTCTTATTACTGACTAAGTTTTGAACCATTCCTGTGACACTAGGTATAGATTCCGATGCTTCACTTCAGATTTACTGTATCCCTCTGACGTTCTTATTGACGATGAAACACAGATATTGCATCGGAAGTAAACTCAAAAGGCACAATGCCGAATTAAGTACAAGAAGACAGACTCTTCTTACTGTCTATGATTTGAACCATTCATGTGACACTAGTAATAGATTCCGATGCTTCACTCTAGGTTTACTGCATCCCTTGGACCCTTTTATTGACGATGGAACACAGAAATTGCATCGGAATTAAATAAAAAAGGCACAATGCCGACTTAAGTACAAGAAGACTGACTCTTCCTACTGTCTATGTCTTGAACCATTCCTGTGACACTAGTTATAGATTCCGATGCTTCACTACAGGTTTACTGTATCCCTCTGACGTTCTTATTGACGATGAAACACAGATATTGCATCGGAAGTAAATTCAAAAGGCACAATGCCGAATTAAGTACAAGAAGACTGACTCTTCCTACTGTCTATGTCTTGAACCATTCCTGTGACACTAGTTATAGATTCTGATGCTTCACTCCCGGTTTACTGTATCCCTTGGACCTTCTTATTGACGATGAAACACAGAAATTGCATCGGAATTAAATACAAAAGGCACATTGCCGACTTAAGTACAAGAAGACTGACTCTTCTTACTGACTATGCTTTGAACCATCCCTGTGACACTTGTTATGGATTCCAATGCTTCACTCCAGGTTTACTGTATCCCTTGGACCTTCTTATTGACGATGAAACACAGAAATTGCATCGGAATTAAATAGAAAAGGCACAATGCCGACTTAAGTACAAGATGACTGACTCTTCTTACTGACTATGTTTTGAACCATTCCTGTGACACTAGTTATAGATTCCGATGCTTCACTTGAGGTTTACTGTATCCCTCTGACCTTCTTATTGACGATGAAACACAGAAATTGCATCGGAATTAAATAGAAAATGCACAATGCCGAATTAAGTACAAGAAGACTTACTCTTCTTACTGTCTATGTCTTGAACCATTCATGTGACACTAGTTATAGATTCCGATGCTTCACTCCAGGTTTGCTGTCTCCCTTGGACCTTCTTATTGACGATGAAACGCAGAAATTGCATCGGAATTAAATACAAAAGGCACAATGCCGACTTAAGTACAAGAAGACTGACTCTTCTTACTGACTTTGTTTTTAACCATTCATGTGACGCTAGTTACAGATTTCGG
This sequence comes from Schistocerca americana, assembly GCF_021461395.2. Classification (NCBI taxonomy): domain Eukaryota; kingdom Metazoa; phylum Arthropoda; class Insecta; order Orthoptera; family Acrididae; genus Schistocerca; species Schistocerca americana. The sequence goes on from NC_060130.1 coordinate 23,314,765, forward strand.
TGCATAAATTCAGGTTTACTCTATTTCATGGACCTTCTTATTCACGATGAAAGACAGAAATTGCATCGGAATTAAATACAAAGGGCACAATGTCGACTTAAGTACAAGAAGACTGATTCATCTTACTGACTATGTTTTGAACCATTCCTGTGACACTAGTTATAGACTCTGATGCTTCACTTCAGGTTTACTGTATCCCTTGGACCTTCTTATTGAAGATGAAACACAGAAATTGCATCGGAATTAAATACAAAAGGCACAATGCCGACTTAAGTACAAGAATACTGACTCTTCTTACTGTCTATGCTTTGAACCATCCCTGTGACACTTGTTATGGATTCCAATGCTTCACTCCAGGTTTACTGTATCCCTTGGACCTTCTTATTGACGATGAAACACAGAAATTGCATCGGAATTAAATACAAAGGGTACAATGCCGACTGAAGTACAAGAAGACTGACTTTTCTTTCTGACTATGTTATGAACCTTTCCTGTTACACAAGTTATAGATTCCCATGCTTCACTTCAGGTTTACTGTAACCCTTGGACCTTCTTATTGAAGATGAAACACAGAAATTGCATCGGAATTAAATACAAAAGGCACAATGCCGACTTAAGTACAAGAATACTGACTCTTCTTACTGTCTATGCTTTGAACGATCCCTGTGACACTTGTTATGGATTCCAATGCTTCACTCCAGGTTTACTGTATCCCTTGGACCTTCTTATTGACGATGAAACACAGAAATTGCATCGGAATTAAATACAAAGGGTACAATGCCGACTGAAGTACAAGAAGACTGACTTTTCTTTATGACTATGTTTTGAACCTTTCCTGTTACACAAGTTATAGATTCCCATGCTTCACTTCAGGTTTACTGTATCCCTTGGACCTTCGTATTGACGATGAAACACAGAAATTGCATCGGAATTAAATACAAAAGGCACAATGCCGACTTAAGTTCAAGAGGATTGACTCTTCTTACTGTCTATGTTTGAACCATTACTGTGACACTAGTTGTAGATTCCGATGCTTCACTTCAGGTTTACTGTATCCCTCTGACCTTCTTATTGACGATGAAACAAAGAAATTGCATCGGAATTAAATACAAAAGGCACAATGCCGACTTAAGTACAAGAAGACTGACTCTTCCTACTCTCTATGTTTTGAACCATTCCTGTGACACTTGTTATAGATTCCGATGCTTCACTCCAGGTTTACTGTATCCCTTGGACCTTCTTATTGACGATGAAACACAGAAATTGCATCGGAATTAAATAGAAAAAGCACAATCCCGACTTAAGTACAAGAAGACTGACTCTTCCTACTGCCTATGTTTTGAACCATTCCTGTGACACTAGTTATAGATTCCGGTGCTTCACTTCAGGTTTACTGTATCCCTTGGACCTTCTTATTGGCGATGATACACAGAAATTGCATCGGAATTAAATACAAAAGGCACAATGCCGACATAAGTACAAGAATACTGGCTCTTCTTACTGTCTATGTTTTGAACCATCCCTGAGACACTACTTATTGATTCCGATGCTTCACTCCAGGTTTACTGTATCCCTTGGACTTTCTTATTGACGATGAAACGCAGAAATTGCATCGGAATTTAATACAAAAGGCACAATGCAGATTTAAGTACAAGAAGATTGACTCTTCTTACTGACTATGTTTTGAACCTTTCCTGTGACACTTGTTATAGATTCCGATGCTTCACTAACGGTTTACTGTATCTCTTGGACCTTCTTATTGACGATGCAACACAGAAATTGCATCGGAATTAAATACAAAAGGCACAATGCCGACTTAAGTACAAGAAGAGTGACTCTTCTTACTGACTATGTTTTGAACCATTCCTGTGACACTAGTTATAGATTCCGATGCTTCACTTGAGGTTTACTGTATCCCTCTGACCTTCTTATTGACGATGAAACACAGAAATTGCATCGGAATTAAATAGAAAAGGCACAATGCCGAATAAAGTACAAGAGGACTTACTCTTCTTCCTGTCTATGTTTTGTACCATTCATGTGACACTAGTTATAGATTCCGATGCCTCACTCCAGGTTTACTGTCTCCCTTGGACCTTCTTATTGACGATGAAACGCAGAAACTGCATCGGAATTAAATACAAAAGGCACAATGCCAACTTAAGTACAAGAAGACTGACTCTTCTTACTGACTATGTTTGAACCATTCATGTGACACTAGTTACAGATTTCGGTGCTTAAATTCAGGTTTACTCTATTTCTTGGACCTTCTTATTGACGATGAAACACAGAAATTGCATCGGAATTAAATACAAAAGGCACAATGCCGACATAAGTACAAGAATACTGACTCTTCTTACTGTCTATGTTTTGAACCATCCCTGAGACACTACTTATAGATTCCGATGCTTCACTCCAATTGTACTGTATCCCTTGGACTTTCTTATTGACGATGAAACGCAGAAATTGCATCGGAATTAAATACAAAAGGCACACTGCCGACTTAAGTACAAGAAGACTGACTCTTCTTACTGACTATGTTTTGAACCATTCCTGTGACACTAGTTATAGATTCCGATGCATCACTTGAGGTTTACTGTATTCCTCTGACCTTATTGACGTTGAAACACAGAAATTGCTTCGGAATTAAATACAAAAGGCACAATACCGAATCAAGTAGAAGAAGACTGACTCTTATTACTGTCTATGTTTTAAACCATTCATGTGACACTAGTTATAGATTCCTATGCTTCACTCCAGGTTAACTGTATCCCTTGGACCTACTTATTGACGATGAAACACAGAAATTGCATCGGAATTAAATACAAAAGGCATAATGCCGACTTAAGTGCAAGAAGACTGACTCTTCTTACTGACTATGTTTTGAACCATTCATGTGACCCTATTTATAGATTCCGGTGCTTCACTTCAAGTTAACTGTATCCCTTGGACCTTCATATTGACGATGAAACACAGAAATTGCATCGGAATTAAATACAAAAGGCACAATGCCGACTTAAGTACAAGAAGACTGACTCGTCTTACTGACTATGTTTGAACCATTCCTGTGACACTTGTTATAGATTCCGATGCTTCACTCCAGGTTTACTGTATCCCTTGGACCTTCTTATTGACGATGAAACACAGAAATTGCATCGGAATTAAATAGAAAAAGCACAATCCCGACTTAAGTACAAGAAGACTGACTCTTCCTACTGCCTATGTTTTGAACCATTCCTGTGACACTAGTTATAGATTCCGGTGCTTCACTTCAGGTTTACTGTATCCCATGGACCTTCTTATTGGCGATGAAACACAGAAATTGCATCGGAATTAAATACAAAAGGCACAATGCCGACATAAGTACAAGAATACTGACTCTTCTTACTGTCTATGTTTTGAACCATCCCTGAGACACTACTTATAGATTCCGATGCTTCACTCCAGGTTTACTGTATCCCTTGGACCTTCTTATTGACGATGAAACGCAGAAATTGCATCGGAATTTAATACAAAAGGCACAATGCAGATTTAAGTACAAGAAGATTGACTCTTCTTACTGACTATGTTTTGAACCTTTCCTGTGACACTAGTTATAGATTCCGATGCTTCACTCCCGGTTTACTGTATCTCTTGGACCTTCTTATTGACGATGCAACACAGAAATTGCATCGGAATTAAATACAAAAGGCACAATGCCGACTTAAGTACAAGAAGAGTGACTCTTCTTACTGACTATGTTTTGAACCATTCCTGTGACACTAGTTATAGATTCCGATGCTTCACTTGAGGTTTACTGTATCCCTCTGACCTTCTTATTGACGATGAAACACAGAAATTGCATCGGAATTAAATAGAAAAGGCACAATGCCGAATAAAGTACAAGAGGACTTACTCTTCTTACTGTCTATGTTTTGTACCATTCATGTGACACTAGTTATAGATTCCGATGCCTCACTCCAGGTTTACTGTCTCCCTTGGACCTTCTTATTGACGATGAAACGAAGAAACTGCATCGGAATTATATACAAAAGGCACAATGCCAACTTAAGTACAAGAAGACTGACTCTTCTTACTGACTATGTTTGAACCATTCATGTGACACTAGCTACAGATTTCGGTGCTTAAATTCAGGTTTACTCTATTTCTTGGACCTTCTTATTGACGATGAAACACAGAAATTGCATCGGAATTAAATACAAAAGGCACAATGCCGACATAAGTACAAGAATACTGACTCTTCTTACTGTCTATGTTTTGAACCATCCCTGAGACACTACTTATAGATTCCGATGCTTCACTCCAGGTTTACTGTATCCCTTGGACTTTCTTATTGACGATGAAACGCAGAAATTGCATCGGAATTAAATACAAAAGGCACACTGCCGACTTAAGTACAAGAAGACTGACTCTTCTTACTGACTATGTTTTGAACCATTCCTGTGACACTAGTTATAGATTCCGATGCATCACTTGAGGTCTACTGTATTCCTCTGACCTTATTGACGTTGAAACACAGAAATTGCTTCGGAATTAAATACAAAAGGCACAATGCCGAATCAAGTAGAAGAAGACTGACTCTTATTACTGTCTATGTTTTAAACCATTCATGTGACACTAGTTATAGATTAATATGCTTCACTCCAGGTTAACTGTATCCCTTGGACCTACTTATTGACGATGAAACACAGAAATTGCATCGGAATTAAATACAAAAGGCATAATGCCGACTTAAGTGCAAGAAGACTGACTCTTCTTACTGACTATGTTTTGAACCATTCCTGTGACACTAGTTATAGATTCCGATGCTTCACTTCAGATTTACTGTATCCCTCTGACCATCCTATTGATGATCAAACACAGAAATTGCATTGGAATTAAATACAAAATGCACAATGCCGAATTAAGTTTAAGAAGACTGACTCTTCCTACTGTCGATGATTTAAACCATTCCTGTGACACTAGTTATAGATTGCGATGCTTCAGTCCAGCTTTACTGTTTTCCTTGGACCTTCTCATTGACAATGAAACACAGAAATTGCATCGGAATTAAATAAAAAATGCACAATGACGACTTAAGTACAAGAAGACTGACTCTTCCTACTGTCTGTGTTTTGAACTATTCCTGTGACACTAGTTACAGATTCCGATGCTTCACTCCAGGTTTACAATATACCTTAGACCTTCTTATTGACGATGAAACACAGATATTGCATCGGAATTAAATACAAAAGGCACAATGCCGACTTTAGTGCAAGAAGACTGACTCTTCTTACTGACTATGTTTTGAACCATACCTGTGACACTAGTTATAGATTTCGATGCTTCACCTCAGATTTACTGTAACCCTCTGACGTTCTTATTGACGACGAAACACAGAAATTGCGTCGGAATTAAATACAAAATGCACAATGCCGAATTAAGTACAAGAAGACTGACTCTTCTTACTGTCTATGTTTTGAACCATTCCTGTGACACTAGTAATAGATTCCGATGCTTCACTCTAGGTTTACTGCATCCCTTGGACCTTCTTATTGACGATGAAATACAGAAATTGCATCGGAATTAAATACAAAAGGCACAATGCCGAGTTTAGTACGAGATGACTGACTCTTTTTAGTGACTATGTTATGAACCATTCCTGTGACACTAGTTATAGATACCGATGCTTCACTTCAGATTAACTGTATCCCTCTGACGTTCTCATTGACGATGAAACACAGAAATTGCGTCGGAATTAAATATAAAATGCACAATGCCGAATGAAGTACAAGAAGACTGACTCTTCTTATTGTCTATGTTTTGAACCATTCCTGTGACACTAGTAATAGATTCCGATGCTTCACTCTAGGTTTACTGTATCCCTTGGACCTTCTTATTGTCGATGAAACACATAAATTGCATCGGAATTAAATAAAAAAGCATAATTCCGACTTAAGTACAAGAAGATTGACTCATCTTACTGTCTATGTATTGAACCATTCCTGTGACACTAGTTACAGATTCCGATGCTTCAATACCGGTTTACTGTATCCCTTGGACCTTCTTATTGACGATGAAACACAGAAATTGCATCGGCATTAAATACAGAAGGCACAATGCCGACTTAAGTACAAGAACACTGACTCTTCTTACTGACTATGCTTTGAACCATTCCTGTGACACTAGTTATAGATTCCGATGCTCCACTTTAGGTTTACTGTATCCCTTGGACCTTCTTATTGACGATGAAACACAGCAATTGCGTCGGAATTAAATAGAGAAGGCACAATGTCGACTTAAGTACAAGAAGACTGACTCTTCATACTTTCTATGTTTTTACGATTCCTGTGACAATAGTTATAGATTCCGATGCTTCACTCCAGGTTTACTGTATCCATCTGACCCTCTTATTGACGATGAAACACAGAAATTGCAACGGAATTAAATACAAAAGGGACAATGCCGACTTAAGTACAAGAAGACTGACTCTTCGTCTGTCTATGTTTTGAACCATTCCTGTGACACAAGTTATAGATTCCGATGCTTCACTTCAGGTTTACTGTATCCCTCTGACCTTCTTATTGACGATGTAACACAGAAATTGCATCGGAATTAAATACAAATGTCCCAATGCCGACTTAAGTACGAGAAGACTGACTCTTCTTTCTGACTATGTTTTGAACCTTTCCTGTGACACTAGATATAGATATCCATGCTTCACTTCAGGTTTACTGTATCCCTTGGACCTTCTTATTGACGATTAAACACAGAAATTGCATCGGAATTAAATACAAAAGGCACAATGCCGTCTTAAGTTCAAGAAGACTGACCCTTCTTACTGTCTATGTATGAACCATTCCTGTGACACTAGTTATAGATTCTGATGCTTCACTCAAGGTTTACTGTATCCCTTGGACCTTCTTATTGACGACGAAACACAGAAATTGCGTCGGAAATAAATAGAAAAGGCACAATGCCGATTTAAGTACAAGAAGACTGACTCTTCTTACTGACTATGTTTTGAACCATTCCTGTGACACTAGTTATAGCTTCCGATCCTTCACTTCAGGTATACTGTATCCCTTGGACTTTCTTATTGACGATGAAGCACAGATATTGCATAGGAATTAAATAGAAAAGTTACAATGCCGACATAAGTACAAGAAGACTGACCCTTCCTACTCTCTATGTGTTGAACCATTCCTGTGACACTAGTTATAGATTCCGATGCTTCACTCTAGGTTTACTGTATCCCTTGGACCTTCTTATTGACGATGAAACACAGAAATTGCATCGGAAATATATATACAAATGGCACAATGCCGACTTAAGTACAAGAAGACTGACTGTTCTTACTGACTATGCTTTGAACCATACCTGTGACACTAGTTATAGATTCCGGTGCTTCACTTCAGGTTTGATGTATCCCTTGGAACTTCTTATTGACGATGAAACACAGATTTTGCATCGGAATTAAATACAAAAGGCACAATGCCGACTTAAGTACAAGAAGACTGACTCTTCTTACTGACTATGTTTTGAACCATTCCTGTGACACTAGTTATAGATTCCGATGCATCACTTGAGGTTTACTGTATTCCTCTGACCTTATTGACGTTGAAACACAGAAATTGCTTCGGAATTAAATACAAAAGGCTTAATGCCGAATCAAGTAGAAGAAGACTGACTCTTATTACTGTCTATGTTTTAAATCATTCATGTGACACTAGTTATAGATTCCTATGCTTCACTCCAGGTTAACTGTATCCCTTGGACCTACTTATTGACGATGAAACACAGAAATTGCATCGGAATTAAATACAAAAGGCATAATGCCGACTTAAGTACAAGAAGACTGACTCTTCTTACTGACTATGTTTTGAACCATTCAAGTTACACTATTTATAGATTCCGGTGCTTCACTTCAAGTTAACTGTATCCCTTGGACCTTCATATTGACGATGAAACACAGAAATTGCATCGGAATTAAATACAAAAGGCACAATGCCGACTTAAGTACAAGAAGACTGACTCTTCTTACTGACTATGTTTCGAACCATTCCTGTACCACTAGTTATAGATTCCGATGCTTCACTTCTAGTTTACTGATTCCCTTGGACCTTCTTATTGACGATGAAACACAGCAATTGCGTCGGAATTAAATAGAGAAGGCACAATGTCGACTTAAGTACAAGAAGACTGACTCTTCCTACTTTCTATGTTTTTACGATTCCTGTGACACTAGTTATTGATTCCGATGCTTCACTTTGGTATACTGTATCCCTCTGACCTTATTATTGACGATGAAACACAGAAATTGCATCGGAATTATATACAAAAGGCACAATGCCGACTTAAGTACAAGAAGACTGATTCTTATTACTGACTATGTTTTGAACCATTCCTGTGACACTAGTTATAGATTCCGATGCTTCACTTTAGATTTACTGTATCTCTCTGACCTTCCTATTGACGATCAAACACAGAAATTGCATTGGAATTAAATACTAAAGGCACAATGCCGAATTAAGTACAAGAAGACTGACTCTTCTTACTGTCGATGTTTTGAACCATTCCTGTGACACTAATTATAGATTCCGATGCTTCACTCCAGGTTTACTGGATCTCTTGGACCTTCTTATTGACGATGAAACACAGAAATTGCATCGGAATTAGATAAAAAAGGCACAATGCCGACTTTAGTACAAGAAAACTGACTCTTCTTACGGTCTATGTTTTGAACCATTCCTGTGGCACTAGTTATACATTCCGATGCTTTACTCCAGGTTTACTATATACCTTGGACCTTCTTATTGACGATGAAATACAGAAATTGCATCGGAATTAAATGGAAAAGGCACAATGCCGACTTAAGTACAAGAAGACTGACTCTTCCTAGTTTCTATGTTTTTACCATTCCTGTGACACTAGTTATAGATTCCGATGCTTCACTCCAGGTTTACTGTATCCCTCTGACCCTCTTATTGACGATGAAACACAGAAATTGCATCGGAATTAAATACAAAAGGCACAATGCTGACCTAAGTACAAGAAGACTGACTCTTATTACTGTCAATGATTTGAACCATTCATGTGACACTAGTTATAGATTTCGATGATTCACTCCAGGTTTACTGTATCTCTTGGCCCTTCTTATTGACGATGAAACACAGAAATTGCATCGGAATTAAATACAAAAGGCACAATGCCGACTTAAGCACAAGAAGACTGACTCATCCTACTGTCTATGTTTTGAACCATTCCTGTGACACTAGTTATAGATTCCGATGCTTCACTCCCGGTTTACTGTATCCATTGGACCTTCGTATTGACGATGAAACACAGAAATTGCATCGGAATTAAATACAAAAGACACAATGCCGAATTAAGTACAAGAAGACTGACCCTTCCTACTGTCAATGTTTTGAACCATTCCTGTGACACTAGTTATAGATTCCGATGCTTCACTTCTGGTTTCCTGTATCCCTCTGACCTTCTTATTGACGATGAAACACAGAAATTGCATCGTAATTAAATACAAAAGTCACAATGCCGACTTAAGTACGAGAAGATTGACTCTTCTTTCTGACTATGTTTTGAACCTTTCCTGTGACACTAGTTATAGATATCCATGCTTCACTTCAGGTTTACTGTATCCCTTGGACCTTCTTATTGACGATTAAACACAGAAATTGCATCGGAATTAAATAGAAAAGGCACAATGCCGATTTAAGTACAAGAAGACTGACCCTTCTTACTGACTATGGTTTGAAACATTCCTGTGACACTAGTTATAGCTTCCGATGCTTCACTTCAGGTATACTGTATCCCTTGGACTTTCTTATTGACGATGAAGAACAGATATTGCATCGGAATTAAATAGAAAAGTTACAATGCCGACTTAAGTACAAGAAGACTGACTCTTCCTACTGTCTATGTGTTGAACCATTCCTGTGACACTAGTTATAGATTCCGATGCTTCACTCCAATTTTACTGTATCCCTTGGACCTTCTTATTGACGATGAAACACAGAAATTGCATCGGAAATATATATACAAATGGCACAATGCCGACTTAAGTACAAGAAGACTGACTGTTCTTACTGACTATGCTTTGAACCATTCCTGTCACACTAGTTATAGATTCCGGTGCTTCACTTCAGGTTTGATGTATCCCTTGGAACTTCTTATTGACGATGAAACACAGCAATTGCGTCGGAATTAAATAGAGAAGGCACAATGTCGACTTAAGTACAAGAAGACTGACTCTTCCTACTTTCTATGTTTTTACGATTCCTGTGACACTAGTTATAGATTCCGATGCTTCACTTTGGTATACTGTATCCCTCTGACCTTATTATTGACGATGAAACACAGAAATTGCATCGGAATTATATACAAAAGGCACAATGCCGACATAAGTACAAGAAGACTGATTCTTCTTACTGACTATGTTTTGAACCATTCCTGTGACACTAGTTATAGATTCCGATGCTTCACTTTAGATTTACTGTATCTCTCTGACCTTCCTATTGACGATCAAACACAGAAATTGCATTGGAATTAAATACTAAAGGCACAATGCCGAATTAAGTACAAGAAGACTGACTCTTCTTACTGTCGATGTTTTGAACCATTCCTGTGACACTAATTATAGATTCCGATGCTTCACTCCAGGTTTACTGGATCTCTTGGACCTTCTTATTGACGATGAAACACAGAAATTGCATCGGAATTAAATAAAAAAGGCACAATGCCGACTTTAGTACAAGAAGACTGACTCTTCTTACGGTCTATGTTTTGAACCATTCCTTTGGCACTAGTTATACATTCCGATGCTTTACTCCAGGTTTACTATATACCTTGGACCTTCTTATTGACGATGAAATACAGAAATTGCATCGGAATTAAATGGAAAAGGCACAATGCCGACTTAAGTACAAGAAGACTGACTCTTCCTACTTTCTATGTTTTTACCATTCCTGAGACACTAGTTATAGATTCCGATGCTTCACTCCAGGTTTACTGTATCCCTCTGACCCTCTTATTGACGATGAAACACAGAAATTGCATCAGAATTAAATACAAAAGGCACAATGCCGACTTAAGTACAAGAATACTGACTCTTCTTGCTGTCTATGTTTTGAACCATCCCTGTGACACTAGTTATTGATTCCGATGCATCACTCCAGGTTTACTGTATCCCTTGGACCTTCTTATTGACGATGAAACACAGAAATTGCATCGGAATTAAATACAAAAGGCACAATGCTGACCTAAGTACAAGAAGACTGACTCTCATTACTGTCAATGATTTGAACCATTCATGTGACACTAGTTATAGATTTCGATGATTCACTCCAGGTTTACTGTATCTCTTGGCCCTTCTTATTGACGATGAAACACAGAAATTGCATCGGAATTAAATACAAAAGGCACAATGCCGACTTAAGCACAAGAAGACTGACTCATCCTACTGTCTATGTTTTGAAACATTCCGGTGACACTAGTTATAGATTCCGATGCTTCACTCCCGGTTTACTGTATCCATTGGACCTTCGTATTGACGATGAAACACAGAAATTGCATCGGAATTAAATACAAAAGACACAATGCCGAATTAAGTACAAGAAGACTGACCCTTCCTACTGTCAATGTTTTGAACCATTCCTGTGACACTAGTTATAGATTCCGATGCTTCACTTCTGGTTTCCTGTATCCCTCTGACCTTCTTATTGACGATGAAAAACAGAAATTGCATCGTAATTAAATACAAAAGTCACAATGCCGACTTAAGTACGAGAAGATTGACTCTTCTTTCTGACTATGTTTTGAACCTTTCCTGTGACACTAGTTATAGATATCCATGCTTCACTTCAGGTTTACTGTATTTCTTGGACATTCTTATTGACGATTAAACACAGAAATTGCATCGGAATTAAATACAAAAGGCACAATGCCGTCTTAAGTTCAAGAAGACTGACTCTTCTTACTGTCTATGTATGAACCATTCATGTGACACTAGTTATAGATTCCGATGCTTCACTCAAGGTTTACTGTATCCCTTGGACCTTCTTATTGACGATGAAACACAGAAATTGCATCGGAATTAAATAGAAAATTCACAATGCCGATTTAAGTACAAGGAGACTGACCCTTCTTACTGACTATGTTTTGAAACATTCCTGTGACACTAGTTATAGCTTCCGATGCTTCACTTCAGGTATACTGTATCCCTTGGACTTTCTTATTGACGATGAAGCACAGATATTGCATCGGAATTAAATAGAAAAGTTACAATGCCGACTTAAGTACAAGAAGACTGACTCTTCCTACTGTCTATGTGTTGAACCATTCCTGTGACACTAGTTATAGATTCCGATGCTTCACTCCAGGTTTACTGTATCCCTTGGACCTTCTTATTGACGATGAAACACAGAAATTGCATCGGAAATATATATACAAATGGCACAATGCCGACTTAAGTACAAGAAGACTGACTGTTCTTACTGACTATGCTTTGAACCATTCCTGTGACACTAGTTATAGATTCCGGTGCTTCACTTCAGGTTTGATGTATCCCTTGGAACTTCTTATTGACGATGAAACACAGAAATTGCATCGGAATTAAATACAAAAGGCACAATGCCGACTTAAGTACAAGAAGACTGACTCTTCTTACTGACTATGTTTTGAACCATTCCTGTGACACTAGTTATAGATTCCGATGCATCACTTGAGGTTTACTGTATTCCTCTGACCTTATTGACGTTGAAACACAGAAATTGCTTCGGAATTAAATACAAAAGGCACAATGCCGAATCAAGTAGAAGAAGACTGACTCTTATTACTGTCTATGTTTTAAACCATTCATGTGACACTAGTTATAGATTCCTATGCTTTACTCCAGGTTAACTGTATCCCTTGGACCTACTTATTGACGATGAAACACAGAAATTGCATCGGAATTAAATACAAAAGGCATAATGCCGACTTAAGTGCAAGAAGACTGACTCTTCTTACTGACTATGTTTTGAACCATTCATGTGACACTATTTATAGATTCCGGTGCTTCACTTCAAGTTAACTGTATCCCTTGGACCTTCATATTGACGATGAAACACAGAAATTGCTTCGGAATTAAATACAAAAGGCACAATGCCGACTTAAGTACAAGAAGACTGACTCTTCTTACTGACTATGTTTCGAACCATTCCTGTACCACTAGTTATAGATTCCAATGCTTCACTTCTAGTTTACTGATTCCCTTGGACCTTCTTATTGACGATGAAACACAGAAATTTCATCGGAACTAAATACAAAAGGCACAATGCCGTTTTAAGTACAAGAACACTGACTCTTCTTACTGACTATGTTTTGAACCATTCCTGCGACACTAGTTATAGATTCCGATGCTTCACTTCAGATTTACTGTATCCCTCTGACCATCCTATTGACGATCAAACACAGAAATTGCATTGGAATTAAATACAAAAGGCACAAAGCCGAATTAAGTTTAAGAAGACTGACTCTTCGTACTGTCGATGTTTTAAACCATTCCTGTGACACTAGTTATAGATTGCGATGCTTCAGTCCAGCTTTACTGTTTTCCTTGGACCTTCTTATTGATATTGAAACACAGAAATTGCATCGGAATTAAATAAAAAAGGCACAATGCCGACTTAAGTACAAGAAGACTGACACTTCTTACTGTCTGTGTTTTGAACTATTCCTGTGACACTAGTTACAGATTACGATGCTTCACTCCAGGTTTACAATATACCTTAGACCTTCTTATTGACGATGAAACACAGATATTGCATCGGAATTAAATACAAAAGGCACAATGCCGACTTTAGTGCAAGAAGACTGACTCTTCTTACTGACTATGTTTTGAACCATACCTGTGACAATACTAGTTATAGATTTCGATGCTTCACTTCAGATTTACTGTAACCCTCTGACGTTCTTATTGACGACGAAACACAGAAATTGCGTCGGAATTAAATACAAAATGCACAATGCCGAATTAAGTACAAGAAGACTGACTCTTCTTACTGTCTATGTTTTGAACCATTCCTGTGACACTAGTAATAGATTCCGATGCTTCACTCTAGGTTTACTGCATCCCTTGGACCTTCATATTGACGATGAAATACAGAAATTGCATCGGATTTAAATACAAAAGGCACAATGCCGAGTTTAGTACAAGATGACTGACTCTTCTTACTGACTATGTTATGAACCATTCCTGTGACACTAGTTATAGATATCCATGCTTCACTTCAGGTTTACTGTATCCCTTGGACATTCTTATTGACGATTAAACACAGAAATTGCATCGGAATTAAATACAAAAGGCACAATGCCGTCTTAAGTTCAAGAAGACTGACTCTTCTTACTGTCTATGTATGAACCATTCATGTGACACTAGTTATAGATTCCGATGCTTCACTCAAGGTTTACTGTATCCCTTGGACCTTCTTATTGACGATGAAACACAGAAATTACATCGGAATTAAATAGAAAAGGCACAATGCCGATTTAAGTACAAGAAGACTGACCCTTCTTACTGACTATGTTTTGAAACATTCCTGTGACACTAGTTATAGCTTCCGATGCTTCACTTCAGGTATACTGTATCCCTTGGACTTTCTTATTGACGATGAAGCACAGATATTGCATCGGAATTAAATAGAAAAGTTACAATGCCGACTTAAGTACAAGAAGACTGACTCCTCCTACTGTCTATGTGTTGAACCATTCCTGTGACACTAGTTATAGATTCCGATGCTTTACTCCAGGTTTACTGTATCCCTTGGACCTTCTTATTGACGATGAAACACAGAAATTGCATCGGAAATATATATACAAATGGCACAATGCCGACTTAAGTACAAGAAGACTGACTGTTCTTACTGACTATGCTTTGAACCATTCCTGTGACACTAGTTATAGATTCCGGTGCTTCACTTCAGGTTTGATGTATCCCTTGGAACTTCTTATTGACGATGAAACACAGAAATTGCATCGGAATTAAATACAAAAGGCACAATGCCGACTTAAGTACAAGAAGACTGACTCTTCTTACTGACTATGTTTTGAACCATTCCTGTGACACTAGTTATAGATTCCGATGCATCACTTGAGGTTTACTGTATTCCTCTGACCTTATTGACGTTGAAACACAGAAATTGCTTCGGAATTAAATACAAAAGGCACAATGCCGAATCAAGTAGAAGAAGACTGACTCTTATTACTGTCTACGTTTTAAACCATTCATGTGACACTAGTTATAGATTCCTATGCTTCACTCCAGGTTAACTGTATCCCTTGGACCTACTTATTGACGATGAAACACAGAAATTGCATCGGAATTAAATACAAAAGGCATAATGCCGACTTAAGTGCAAGAAGACTGACTCTTCTTACTGACTATGTTTTGAACCATTCATGTGACACTATTTATAGATTCCGGTGCTTCACTTCAAGTTAACTGTATCCCTTGGACCTTCATATTGACGATGAAACACAGAAATTGCATCGGAATTAAATACAAAAGGCACAATGCCGACTTAAGTACAAGAAGACTGACTCTTCTTACTGACTATGTTTCGAACCATTCCTGTACCACTAGTTATAGATTCCGATGCTTCACTTCTAGTTTACTGATTCCCTTGGACCTTCTTATTGACGATGAAACACAGAAATTTCATCGGAACTAAATACAAAAGGCACAATGCCGTTTTAAGTACAAGAACACTGACTCTTCTTACTGACTATGTTTTGAACCATTCCTGTGACACTAGTTATAGATTCCGATGCTTCACTTCAGATTTACTGTATCCCTCTGACCATCCTATTGACGATCAAACACAGAAATAGCATTGGAATTAAATACAAAAGGCACAATGCCGAATTAAGTTTAAGAAGACTGACTCTTCGTACTGTCGATGTTTTAAACCATTCCTGTGACACTAGTTATAGATTGCGATGCTTCAGTCCAGCTTTACTGTTTTCCTTGGACCTTCTTATTGACAATGAAACACAGAAATTGCATCGGAATTAAATAAAAAAGGCACAATGCCGACTTAAGTACAAGAAGACTGACACTTCTTACTGTCTGTGTTTTGAACTATTCCTGTGACACTAGTTACAGATTACGATGCTTCACTCCAGGTTTACAATATACCTTAGACCTTCTTATTGACGATGAAGCACAGATATTGCATCGGAATTAAATACAAAAGGCACAATGCCGACTTTAGTGCAAGAAGACTGACTCTTCTTACTGACTATGTTTTGAACCATACCTGTGACAATACTAGTTATAGATTTCGATGCTTCACTTCAGATTTACTGTAACCCTCTGACGTTCTTATTGACGACGAAACACAGAAATTGCGTCGGAATTAAATACAAAATGCACAATGCCGAATTAAGTACAAGAAGACTGACTCTTCTTACTGTCTATGTTTTGAACCATTCCTGTGACACTAGTAATAGATTCCGATGCTTCACTCTAGGTTTACTGCATCCCTTGGACCTTCTTATTGACGATGAAATACAGAAATTGCATCGGAATTAAATACAAAAGGCACAATGCCGAGTTTAGTACAAGATGACTGACTCTTCTTACTGACTATGTTATGAACCATTCCTGTGACACTAGTTATAGATACCGATGCTTCACTTCAGATTAACTGTATCCCTCTGACGTTCTCATTGACGATGAAACACAGAAATAGCGTCGGAATTAAATATAAAATGCACAATGCCGAATTAAGTACAAGAAGACTGACTCTTCTTATTGTCTATGTTTTGAACCATTCCTGTGACACTAGTAATAGATTCCGATGCTTCACTCTAGGTTTACTGTACCCCTTAGACCTTCTTATTGTCGATGAAACACATAAATTGCATCGGAATTAAATAAAAAAGCACAATTCCGACTTAAGTACAAGAAGACTGACTCATCTTACTGTCTATGTTTTGAACCATTCCTGTGACACTAGTTACAGATTCCGATGCTTCAATACCGGTTTACTGTATCCCTTGGACCTTCTTATTGACGATGAAACACAGAAATTGCATCGGCATTAAATACAGAAGGCACAATGCCGACTTAAGTACAAGAACACTGACTCTTCTTACTGACTAAGCTTTGAACCATTCCTGTGACACTAGTTATAGATTCCGATGCTCCACTTTAGGTTTACTGTATCCCTTGGACCTTCTTATTGACGATGAAACACAGCAATTGCGTCGGAATTAAATAGAGAAGGCACAATGTCGACTTAAGAACAAGAAGACTGACTCTTCCTACTTTCTATGTTTTTACGATTCCTGTGACACTAGTTATAGATTCCGATGCTTCACTCCAGGTTTACTGTATCCCTTTGACCCTCTTATTGACGATGAAACACAGAAATTGCAACGGAATTAAATACAAAAGGGACAATGCCGACTTAAGTACAAGAAGACTGACTCTTCGTCTGTCTATGTTTTGAACCATTCCTGTGACACAAGTTATAGATTCCGATGCTTCACTTCAGGTTTACTGTAAGCCTCTGACCTTCTTATTGACGATGTAACACAGAAATTGCATCGGAATTAAATACAAATGTCACAATGCCGACGTAAGTACGAGAAGACTGACTCTTCTTTCTGACTATGTTTTGAACCTTTCCTGTGACACTAGTTATAGATATCCATGCTTCACTTCAGGTTTACTGTATCCCTTGGACCTTCTTATTGACGATTAAACACAGATATTGCATCGGAATTAAATACAAAAGGCACAATGCCGTCTTAAGTTCAAGAAGACAGACTCTGCTTACTGTCTATGTATGAACCATTCCTGTGACCCTAGTTATAGATTCCGATGCTTCACTCAAGGTTTACTGTATCCCTTGGACCTTCTTATTGACGATGAAACACAAAAATTGCATCGGAATTAAATAGAAAAGGCACAATGCCGATTTAAGTACAAGAAGACTGACTCTTCTTACTGACTATGTTTTGAACCATTCCTGTGACACTAGTTATAGCTTCCGATGCTTCACTTCAGGTATACTGTATCCCTTGGACTTTCTTATTGACGATGAAGCACAGATATTGCATCGGAATTAAATAGAAAAGTTACAATGCCGACATAAGTACAAGAAGATTGACCCTTCCTACTGTCTATGTGTTGAACCATTCCTGTGACACTAGTTATAGATTCCGATGCTTCACTCTAGGTTTACTGTATCCCTTGGACCTTCTTATTGACGATGAAACACAGAAATTGCATCGGAAATATATATACAAATTGCACAATGCCGACTTAAGTACAAGAAGACTGACTGTTCTTACTGACTATGTTTGAACCATTCCTGTGACACTAGTTATAGATTCCGGTGCTTCACTTCAGGTTTGATGTATCCCTTGGAACTTCTTATTGACGATGAAACACAGAAATTGCATCGGATTTAAATACAAAAGGCACAATGCCGACTTAAGTACAAGAAGACTGACTCTTCTTACTGACTATGTTTTGAACCATTCCTGTGACACTAGCTATAGATTCCGATGCATCACTTGAGGTTTACTGTATTCCTCTGACCTTATTGACGTTGAAACACAGAAATTGCTTCGGAATTAAATACAAAAGGCACAATGCCGAATCAAGTAGAAGAAGACTGACTCTTATTACTGTCTATGCTTTAAACCATTCATGTGACACTAGTTATAGATTCCTATGCTTCACTCCAGGTTAACTGTATCCCTTGGACCTTCTTATTGACGATGAAACACAGAAATTGCATCGGAATTAAATAGAAATGGCACAATGCCGTTTTAAGTACAAGAACACTGACTCTTCTTACTGACTATGTTTTGAACCATTCCTGTGACACTAGTTATAGATTCCGATGCTTCACTTCAGATTTACTGTATCCCTCTGACCATCCTATTGACGATCAAACACAGAAATTGCATTGGAATTAAATACAAAAGGCACAAAGCCGAATTAAGTTTAAGAAGACTGACTCTTCGTACTGTCGATGTTTTAAACCATTCCTGTGACACTAGTTATAGATTGCGATGCATCAGTCCAGCTTTACTGTTTTCCTTGGACCTTCTTATTGATATTGAAACACAGAAATTGCATCGGAATTAAATAAAAAAGGCACAATGCCGACTTAAGTACAAGAAGACTGACACTTCTTACTGTCTGTGTTTTGAACTATTCCTGTGACACTAGTTACAGATTACGATGCTTCACTCCAGGTTTACAATATACCTTAGACCTTCTTATTGACGATGAAACACAGATATTGCATCGGAATTAAATACAAAAGGCACAATGCCGACTTTAGTGCAAGAAGACTGACTCTTCTTACTGACTATGTTTTGAACCATACCTGTGACAATACTAGTTATAGATTTCGATGCTTCACTTCAGATTTACTGTAACCCTCTGACGTTCTTATTGACGACGAAACACAGAAATTGCGTCGGAATTAAATACAAAATGCACAATGCCGAATTAAGTACAAGAAGACTGACTCTTCTTACTGTCTATGTTTTGAACCATTCCTGTGACACTAGTAATAGATTCCGATGCTTCACTCTAGGTTTACTGCATCCCTTGGCCCTTCTTATTGACGATGAAATACAGAAATTGCATCGGAATTAAATACAAAAGGCACAATGCCGAGTTTAGTACAAGATGACTGACTCTTCTTACTGACTATGTTATGAACCATTCCTGTGACACTAGTTATAGATATCCATGCTTCACTTCAGGTTTACTGTATCCCTTGGACATTCTTATTGACGATTAAACACAGAAATTGCATCGGAATTAAATACAAAAGGCACAATGACGTCTTAAGTTCAAGAAGACTGACTCTTCTTACTGTCTATGTATGAACCATTCATGTGACACTGGTTATAGATTCCGATGCTTCACTCAAGGTTTACTGTATCCCTTGGACCTTCTTATTGACGATGAAACACAGAAATTGCATCGGAATTAAATAGAAAAGGCACAATGCCGATTTAAGTACAAGAAGACTGACCCTTCTTACTGACTATGTTTTGAAACATTCCTGTGACACTAGTTATAGCTTCCGATGCTTCACTTCAGGTATACTGTATCCCTTGGACTTTCTTATTGACGATGAAGCACAGATATTGCATCGGAATTAAATAGAAAAGTTACAATGCCGACTTAAGTACAAGAAGACTGACTCCTCCTACTGTCTATGTGTTGAACCATTCCTGTGACACTAGTTATAGATTCCGATGCTTTACTCCAGGTTTACTGTATCCCTTGGACCTTCTTATTGACGATGAAACACAGAAATTGCATCGGAAATATATATACAAATGGCACAATGCCGACTTAAGTACAAGAAGACTGACTGTTCTTACTGACTATGCTTTGAACCATTCCTGTGACACTAGTTATAGATTCCGGTGCTTCACTTCAGGTTTGATGTATCCCTTGGAACTTCTTATTGACGATGAAACACAGAAATTGCATCGGAATTAAATACAAAAGGCACAATGCCGACTTAAGTACAAGAAGACTGACTCTTCTTACTGACTATGTTTTGAACCATTCCTGTGACACTAGTTATAGATTCCGATGCATCACTTGAGGTTTACTGTATTCCTCTGACCTTATTGACGTTGAAACACAGAAATTGCTTCGGAATTAAATACAAAAGGCACAATGCCGAATCAAGTAGAAGAAGACTGACTCTTATTACTGTCTACGTTTTAAACCATTCATGTGACACTAGTTATAGATTCCTATGCTTCACTCCAGGTTAACTGTATCCCTTGGACCTACTTATTGACGATGAAACACAGAAATTGCATCGGAAGTAAATACAAAAGGCATAATGCCGACTTAAGTGCAAGAAGACTGACTCTTCTTACTGACTATGTTTTGAACCATTCATGTGACACTATTTATAGATTCCGGTGCTTCACTTCAAGTTAACTGTATCCCTTGGACCTTCATATTGACGATGAAACACAGAAATTGCATCGGAATTAAATACAAAAGGCACAATGCCGACTTAAGTACAAGAAGACTGACTCTTCTTACTGACTATGTTTCGAACCATTCCTGTACCACTAGTTATAGATTCCGATGCTTCACTTCTAGTTTACTGATTCCCTTGGACCTTCTTATTGACGATGAAACACAGAAATTTCATCGGAACTAAATACAAAAGGCACAATGCCGTTTTAAGTACAAGAACACTGACTCTTCTTACTGACTATGTTTTGAACCATTCCTGTGACACTAGTTATAGATTCCGATGCTTCACTTCAGATTTACTGTATCCCTCTGACCATCCTATTGACGATCAAACACAGAAATAGCATTGGAATTAAATACAAAAGGCACAATGCCGAATTAAGTTTAAGAAGACTGACTCTTCGTACTGTCGATGTTTTAAACCATTCCTGTGACACTAGTTATAGATTGCGATGCTTCAGTCCAGCTTTACTGTTTTCCTTGGACCTTCTTATTGACAATGAAACACAGAAATTGCATCGGAATTAAATAAAAAAGGCACAATGCCGACTTAAGTACAAGAAGACTGACACTTCTTACTGTCTGTGTTTTGAACTATTCCTGTGACACTAGTTACAGATTACGATGCTTCACTCCAGGTTTACAATATACCTTAGACCTTCTTATTGACGATGAAGCACAGATATTGCATCGGAATTAAATACAAAAGGCACAATGCCGACTTTAGTGCAAGAAGACTGACTCTTCTTACTGACTATGTTTTGAACCATACCTGTGACAATACTAGTTATAGATTTCGATGCTTCACTTCAGATTTACTGTGACCCTCTGACGTTCTTATTGACGACGAAACACAGAAATTGCGTCGGAATTAAATACAAAATGCACAATGCCGAATTAAGTACAAGAAGACTGACTCTTCTTACTGTCTATGTTTTGAACCATTCCTGTGACACTAGTAATAGATTCCGATGCTTCACTCTAGGTTTACTGCATCCCTTGGACCTTCTTATTGACGATGAAATACAGAAATTGCATCGGAATTAAATACAAAAGGCACAATGCCGAGTTTAGTACAAGATGACTGACTCTTCTTACTGACTATGTTATGAACCATTCCTGTGACACTAGTTATAGATACCGATGCTTCACTTCAGATTAACTGTATCCCTCTGACGTTCTCATTGACGATGAAACACAGAAATAGCGTCGGAATTAAATATAAAATGCACAATGCCGAATTAAGTACAAGAAGACTGACTCTTCTTATTGTCTATGTTTTGAACCATTCCTGTGACACTAGTAATAGATTCCGATGCTTCACTCTAGGTTTACTGTATCCCTTAGACCTTCTTATTGTCGATGAAACACATAAATTGCATCGGAATTAAATAAAAAAGCACAATTCCGACTTAAGTACAAGAAGACTGACTCATCTTACTGTCTATGTTTTGAACCATTCCTGTGACACTAGTTACAGATTCCGATGCTTCAATACCGGTTTACTGTATCCCTTGGACCTTCTTATTGACGATGAAACACAGAAATTGCATCGGCATTAAATACAGAAGGCACAATGCCGACTTAAGTACAAGAACACTGACTCTTCTTACTGACTAAGCTTTGAACCATTCCTGTGACACTAGTTATAGATTCCGATGCTCCACTTTAGGTTTACTGTATCCCTTGGACCTTCTTATTGACGATGAAACACAGCAATTGCGTCGGAATTAAATAGAGAAGGCACAATGTCGACTTAAGAACAAGAAGACTGACTCTTCCTACTTTCTATGTTTTTACGATTCCTGTGACACTAGTTATAGATTCCGATGCTTCACTCCAGGTTTACTGTATCCCTTTGACCCTCTTATTGACGATGAAACACAGAAATTGCAACGGAATTAAATACAAAAGGGACAATGCCGACTTAAGTACAAGAAGACTGACTCTTCGTCTGTCTATGTTTTGAACCATTCCTGTGACACAAGTTATAGATTCCGATGCTTCACTTCAGGTTTACTGTAAGCCTCTGACCTTCTTATTGACGATGTAACACAGAAAATGCATCGGAATTAAATACAAATGTCACAATGCCGACGTAAGTACGAGAAGACCGACTCTTCTTTCTGACTATGTTTTGAACCTTTCCTGTGACACTAGTTATAGATATCCATGCTTCACTTCAGGTTTACTGTATCCCTTGGACCTCCTTATTGACGATTAAACACAGATATTGCATCGGAATTAAATACCAAAGGCACAATGCCGTCTTAAGTTCAAGAAGACAGACTCTGCTTACTGTCTATGTATGAACCATTCCTGTGACACTAGTTATAGATTCCGATGCTTCACTCAAGGTTTACTGTATCCCTTGGACCTTCTTATTGACGATGAAACACAGAAATTGCATCGGAATTAAATAGAAAAGGCACAATGCCGAATTAAGTACAAGAAGACTGACTCTTCTTACTGTCGATGTTTTGAACCATTCCTGTGACACTAATTCTAGATTCCGATGCTTCACTCCAGGTTTACTGGATCTCTTGGACCTTCTTATTGACGATGAAACACAGAAATTGCATCGGAATTAAATAAAAAAGGCACAATGCCGACTTTAGTACAAGAAGTCTGACTCTTCTTACGGTCTATGTTTTGAACCATTCCTGTGGCACTAGTTATACATTCCGATGCTTTACTCCAGGTTTACTATATACCTTGGACCTTCTTATTGACGATCAAACACAGAAATTGCATTGGAATTAAATACAAAAGGCACAATGCCGAATTAAGTTTAAGAAGACTGACTCTTCCTACTGTCGATGTTTTAAACCATTCCTGTGACACTAGTTATAGATTGCGATGCTTCAGTCCAGCTTTACTGTTTTCGTTGGACCTTCTTATTGACAATGAAACACAGAAATTGCATCGGAATTAAATAAAAAAGGCACAATGCCGACTTAAGTACAAGAAGACTGACTCTTCTTACTGTCTGTGTTTTGAACTATTCCTGTGACACTAATTACAGATTACGATGCTTCACTCCAGGTTTACAATATACCTTAGACCTTCTTATTGACGATGAAACACAGATATTGCATCGGAATTAAATACAAAAGGCACAATGCCGACTTTAGTGCAAGAAGACTGACTCTTCTTACTGACTATGTTTTGAACCATACCTGTGACAATACTAGTTATAGATTTCGATGCTTCACTTCAGATTTACTGTAACCCTCTGACGTTCTTATTGACGACGAAACACAGAAATTGCGTCGGAATTAAATACAAAATGCACAATGCCGAATTAAGTACAAGAAGACTGACTCTTCTTACTGTCTATGTTTTGAACCATTCCTGTGACACTAGTAATAGATTCCGATGCTTCACTCTAGGTTTACTGCATCCCTTGGACCTTCTTATTGACGATGAAATACAGAAATTGCATCGGAATTAAATACAAAAGGCACAACGCCGAGTTTAGTACAAGATGACTGACTCTTCTTACTGACTATGTTATGAACCATTCCTGTGACACTAGTTATAGATACCGATGCTTCACTTCAGATTAACTGTATCCCTCTGACGTTCTCATTGACGATGAAACACAGAAATTGCGTCGGAATTAAATATAAAATGCACAATGCCGAATTAAGTACAAGAAGACTGACTCTTCTTACTGACTATGCTTTGAATCATTCCTGTGACACTAGTTATAGATTCCGATGCTCCACTTTAGGTTTACTGTATCCCTTGGACCTTCTTATTGACGATGAAACACAGCAATTGCGTCGGAATTAAATAGAGAAGGCACAATGTCGACTTAAGTACAAGAAGACTGACTCTTCCTACTTTCTATGTTTTTACGATTCCTGTGACACTAGTTATAGATTCCGATGCTTCACTCCAGGTTTACTGTAGCCCTTTGACCCTCTTATTGACGATGAAACACAGAAATTGCAACGGAATTAAATACAAAAGGGACAATGCCGACTTAAGTACAAGAAGACTGACTCTTCGTCTGTCTATGTTTTGAACCATTCCTGTGACACAAGTTATAGATTCCGATGCTTCACTTAAGGTTTACTGTAAGCCTCTGACCTTCTTATTGACGATGTAACACAGAAATTGCATCGGAATTAAATACAAATGTCACAATGCCGACGTAAGTACGAGAAGACTGACTCTTCTTTCTGACTATGTTTTGAACCTTTCCTGTGACACTAGTTATAGATATCCATGCTTCACTTCAGGATTACTGTATCCCTTGGACCTTCTTATTGACGATTAAACACAGATATTGCATCGGAATTAAATACAAAAGGCACAATGCCGTCTTAAGTTCAAGAAGACAGACTCTTCTTACTGTCTATGTATGAACCATTCCTGTGACACTAGTTATAGATTCCGATGCTTCACTCAAGGTTTACTGTATCCCTTGGACCTTCTTATTGACGATGAAACACAGAAATTGCATCGGAATTAAATAGAAAAGGCACAATGCCGATTTAAGTACAAGAAGACTAACTCTTCTTACTGACTATGTTTTGAACCATTCCTGTGACACTAGTTATAGCTTCCGATGCTTCACTTCAGGTATACTGTATCCCTTGGACTTCTTATTGACGATGAAGCACAGATATTGCATCGGAATTAAATAGAAAAGTTACAATGCCGACATAAGTACAAGAAGACTGACCCTTCCTACTGTCTATGTGTTGAACCATTCCTGTGACACTAGTTATAGATTCCGATGCTTCACTCTAGGTTTACTGTATCCCTTGGACCTTCTTATTGACGATGAAACACAGAAATTGCATCGGAAATATATATACAAATTGCACAATGCCGACTTAAGTACAAGAAGACTGACTGTTCTTACTGACTATGCTTTGAACCATTCCTGTGACACTAGTTATAGATTCCGGTGCTTCACTTCAGGTTTGGTGTATCCCTTGGAACTTCTTATTGACGATGAAACACAGAAATTGCATCGGATTTAAATACAAAAGGCACAATGCCGACTTAAGTACAAGAGGACTGACTCTTCTTACTGACTATGTTTTGAACCATTCCTGTGACACTAGCTATAGATTCCGATGCATCACTTGAGGTTTACTGTATTCCTCTGACCTTGTTGACGTTGAAACACAGAAATTGCTTCGGAATTAAATACAAAAGGCACAATTCCGAATCAAGTAGAAGAAGACTGACTCTTATTACTGTCTATGTTTTAAACCATTCATGTGACACTAGTTATAGATTCCTATGCTTCACTCCAGGTTAACTGTATCCCTTGGACCTACTTATTGACGATGAAACACAGAAATTGCATCAGAATTAAATACAAAAGGCATAATGCCGACTTAAGTACAAGAAGACTGACTCTTCTTACTGACTATGTTTTGAACCATTCATGTGACACTATTTATAGATTCCGGTGCTTCACTTCAAGTTAACTGTATCCCTTGGACCTTCATATTGACGATGAAACACAGAAATTGCATCGGAATTAAATACAAAAGGCACAATGCCGACTTAAGTACAAGAAGACTGACTCTTCTTACTGACTATGTTTCGAACCATTCCTGTACCACTAGTTATAGATTCCGATGCTTCACTTCTAGTTTACTGATTCCCTTGGACCTTCTTATTGACGATGAAACACAGCAATTGCGTCGGAATTAAATAGAGAAGGCACAATGTCGACTTAAGTACAAGAAGACTGACTCTTCCTACTTTCTATGTTTTTACGATTCCTGTGACACTAGTTATAGATTCCGATGCTTCACTTTGGTATACTGTATCCCTCTGACCTTATTATTGACGATGAAACACAGAAATTGCATCGGAATTATATACAAAAGGCACAATGCCGACTTAAGTACAAGAAGACTGATTCTTCTTACTGACTATGTTTTGAACCATTCCTGTGACACTAGTTATAGATTCCGATGCTTCACTTTAGATTTACTGTATCCCTCTGACCTTCCTATTGACGATCAAACACAGAAATTGCATTGGAATTAAATACTAAAGGCACAATGCCGAATTAAGTACAAGAAGACTGACTCTTCTTACTGTCGATGTTTTGAACCATTCCTGTGACACTAATTCTAGATTCCGATGCTTCACTCCTGGTTTACTGGATCTCTTGGACCTTCTTATTGACGATGAAACACAGAAATTGCATCGGAATTAAATAAAAAAGGCACAATGCCGACTTTAGTACAAGGAGTCTGACTCTTCTTACGGTCTATGTTTTGAACCATTCCTGTGGCACTAGTTATACATTCCGATGCTTTACTCCAGGTTTACTATATACCTTGGACCTTCTTATTGACGATGAAATACAGAAATTGCATCGGAATTAAATGGAAAAGGCACAATGCCGACTTAAGTACAAGAAGACTGACTCTTCCTACTTTCTATGTTTTTACCATTCCTGTGACACTAGTTATAGATTCCGATGCTTCACTCCAGGTTTACTGTATCCCTCTGACCCTCTTATTGACGATGAAACACAGAAATTGCAACAGAATTAAATACAAAAGGGACAATGCCGACTTAAGTACAAGAAGACTGACTCTTCGTCTGTCTATGTTTTGAACCATTCCTGTGACACAAGTTATAGATTCCGATGCTTCACTTCAGGTTTACTGTATCCCTCTGACCCTCGTATTGACGATGTAACACAGAAATTGCATCGGAATTAAATACAAATGTCACAATGCCGACTTAAGTACAAGAAGACTGACTCTTCCCACTGTCTGTGATTTGAACCATTCCTGTGACACTAGTTACGGATTCCGATGCTTCACTCTAGGTTTACTGTATCCCTTGGACCCTCTTATTGACGATGAAACACAGAAATTGCATCGGAATTAAATAAATAAGGCACAATTCCGACTTCAGTACAAGAAGACTGACTTATCTTATTGTCTATATTTTGAACCATTCCTGTGACACTAGTTACAGATTCCGATGCTTCACTACCGGTTTACTGTATCCCTTGGACCTTCTTATTGACGATGAAACACAGAAATTGCATCGGAATTAAATGAAAAAGGCACAATGCCTACTTAAGTACAAGAACACTGACTCTACTTACTGACTATGCTTTGAACCTTTCCTGTGACACTAGTTAAAGATTCCGATGCTTCACTTCAGGTTTACTGTATCCCTTGGACCTTCTTATTGACGATGAAACACAGAAATTGCGTCGCAATTAAATAGAGAAGGCACAATGTCGACTTAAGTACAAGAAGGCTGACTCTTCCTACTTTCTATGTTTTTACCATTCCTGTGACACTAGTTATAGATTCCGATGCTTCACTCTAGGTTAACTGTATCCCCTGGACCTTCTTATTGACGATGAAACACAGAAATTGCATCGGAAATATATATACAAATGGCACAATGCCGACTTAAGTACAAGAAGACTGACTGTTCTTACTGACTATGCTTTGAACCATTCCTGTGACACTAGTTATAGATTCCGGTGCTTCACTTCAGGTTTGATGTATCCCTTGGAACTTCTTATTGACGATGAAACACAGAAATTGCATCGGATTTAAATACAAAAGGCACAATGCCGACTTAAGTACAAGAAGACTGACTCTTCTTACTGACTATGTTTTGAACCATTCCTGTGACACTAGTTATAGATTCCGATGCATCACTTGAGGTTTACTGTATTCCTCTGACCTTATTGACGTTGAAACACAGAAATTGCTTCGGAATTAAATACAAAAGGCACAATGCCGAATCAAGTAGAAGAAGGCTGACTCTTATTACTGTCTATGTTTTAAACCATTCATGTGACACTAGTTTTAGATTACTATGCTTCACTCCAGGTTAACTGTATCCCTTGGACCTACTTATTGACGATGAAATACAGAAATTGCATCGGAATTAAATACAAAAGGCATAATGCCGACTTAAGTACAAGAAGACTGACCCTTCTTACTGACTATGTTTTGAACCGTTCATGTGACACTATTTATAGATTCCGGTGCTTCACTTCAAGTTAACTGCATCCCTTGGACCTTCATATTGACGATGAAACACAGAAATTGCATCGGAATTAAATACAAAAGGCACAATGCCGACTTAAGTACAAGAAGACTGACTCTTCTTACTGACTATGTTTCGAACCATTCCTGTACCACTAGTTATAGATTCCGATGCTTCACTTCTAGTTTACTGATTCCCTTGGACCTTCTTATTGACGATGAAACACAGCAATTGCGTCGGAATTAAATAGAGAAGGCACAATGTCGACTTAAGTACAAGAAAACTGACTCTTCCTACTTTCTATGTTTTTACGATTCCTGTGACACTAGTTATAGATTCCGATGCTTCACTTTGGTATACTGTATCCCTCTGACCTTATTATTGACGATGAAACACAGAAATTGCATCGGAATTATATACAAAAGGCACAATGCCGACTTAAGTACAAGAAGACTGATTCTTCTTACTGACTATGTTTTGAACCATTCCTGTGACACTAGTTATAGATTCCGATGCTTCACTTTAGATTTACTGTATCCCTCTGACCTTCCTATTGACGATCAAACACAGAAATTGCATTGGAATTAAATACTAAAGGCACAATGCCGAATTAAGTACAAGAAGACTGACTCTTCTTACTGTCGATGTTTTGAACCATTCCTGTGACACTAATTCTAGATTCCGATGCTTCACTCCAGGTTTACTAGATCTCTTGGACCTTCTTATTGACGATGAAACACAGAAATTGCATCGGAATTAAATAAAAAAGGCACAATGCCGACTTTAGTACAAGAAGACTGACTCTTCTTACGGTCTATGTTTTGAACCATTCCTGTGGCACTAGTTATACATTCCGATGCTTTATTCCAGGTTTACTATATACCCTGGACCTTCTTATTGACGATGAAATACAGAAATTGCATCGGAATTAAATGGAAAGGGCACAATGCCGACTTAAGTACAAGAAGACTGACTCTTCCTACTTTCTATGTTTTTACCATTCCTGTGACACTAGTTATAGATTCCGATGCTTCACTCCAGGTTTACTGTATCCCTCTGACCCTCTTATTGACGATGAAACACAGAAATTGCAACGGAATTAAATACAAAAGGGACAATGCCGACTTAAGTACAAGAAGACTGACTCTTCGTCTGTCTATGTTTTGAACCATTCCTGTGACACAAGTTATAGATTCCGATGCTTCACTTCAGGTTTACTGTATCCCTCTGACCCTCGTATTGACGATGTAACACAGAAATTGCATCGGAATTAAATACAAATGTCACAATGCCGACTTAAGTACAAGAAGACTGACTCTTCCCACTGTCTGTGATTTGAACCATTCCTGTGACACTAGTTACGGATTCCGATGCTTCACTCTAGGTTTACTGTATCCCTTGGACCTTCTTATTGACGATGAAACACAGAAATTGCATCGGAATTAAATAAATAAGGCACAATTCCGACTTCAGTACAAGAAGACTGACTTATCTTATTGTCTATATTTTGAACCATTCCTGTGACACTAGTTACAGATTCCGATGCTTCACTACCGGTTTACTGTATCCCTTGGACCTTCTTATTGACGATGAAACACAGAAATTGCATCGGAATTAAATGAAAAAGGCACAATGCCGACTTAAGTACAAGAACACTGACTCTACTTACTGACTATGCTTTGAACCTTTCCTGTGACACTAGTTAAAGATTCCGATGCTTCACTTCAGGTTTACTGTATCCCTTGCACCTTCTTATTGACGATGAAACACAGAAATTGCGTCGGAATTGAATAGAGAAAGCACAATGTCGACTTAAGTACAAGAAGGCTGACTCTTCCCATTTTCTATGTTTTTACCATTCCTGTGACACTAGTTATAGATTCCGATGCTTCACTTCAGGTTTACTGTATCCCTCTGACCCTCTTATTAACGATGAAACACAGAAATTGCAACGGAATTAAATACAAAAGTGACAATGCCGACTTATGTACAAGAAGACTAACTCTTCGTCTGTCTATGATTTGATCCATTCCAGTGACACTAGTTATAGGTTTCGATGCTTCCTTTTAGGTTTACTGTATCCCTTGGACCTTCTTATTGACGATGAAACTCAGAAATTGCATCGGAATTGAATACAAAAGGCACAATGCCGACTTAGTACAAGAAGACTGACTCTTCTTACTGCCTATGTTTTGAACCATTCCCGTGACAGTAGTTATAGATTCCGATGCTTCACTTCAGGTTTATCGTATCCCTCTGACCTTCTTATTGACGATGAAACACAGAAATTGCATCGTAATTAAATACAAAAGTCACAATGCCGACTTAAGTACGAGAAGACTGACTCTTCTTTCTGACTATGTTTTGAACCTTTCCTGTGACACTAGTTATAGATATCCATGCTTCACTTCAGGTTTACTGTATCCCTTGGACCTTCTTATTGACGATGAAACACAGAAATTGCATCGGAATTAAATACAAAAGGCACAATGCCGACTTAAGTTCAAGAAGACTGACTCTTCTTACTGTCTATGTATGAACCATTCCTGTGACACTAGTAATAGATTCCGATGCTTCACTCCAGGTTTACTATATCCCTTGGACCTTCTTATTGACGATGAAACACAGAAATTGCATCGGAATTAAATACAAAAGGCACAATGCCGACTTAAGCACAAGAAGACTGACTCATCCTACTGTCTACGTTTTGAACGATTCCTGTGACACTAGTTATAGATTCCGTTGCTTCACTCCCGGTTTACTGTATCCATTGGACCTTCATATTGACGATGAAACACAGAAATTGCATCGGAATTAAATACAAAAGACACAATGCCGACTTAAGTACAAGAAGACTGACTCTTCCTACTGTCAAGGTTTTGAACCATTCCTGTGACACTAGTTATAGATTCCGATGCTTCACTTCTGGTTTCCTGTATCCCTCTGACCTTCTTATTGACGATGCAACACAGAAATTGCAACGTAATTAAATACAAAAGTCACAATGCCGACATCAGTACGAGAAGACTGACTCTTCTTTCTGACTATGTTTTGAACCTTTCCTGTGACACTAGTTATAGATATCCATGCTTCACCTCAGGTTTACTGTATCCCTTGGACCTTCTTATTGACGATGAAACACAGAAATTGCATCGGAATTAAATACAAAAGGCACAATGCTGACTTAAGTTCAAGAAGACTGACTCTTCTTACTGTCTATGTATGAACCATTCCTGTGACACTAGTTATAGATTCCGAAGCTTCACTCCAGGTTTACTGTATCCCTTGGGCTTTCTTATTGACGATGAAACACAGAAATTGCATCGGAATTAAATAGAAAAGGCACAATGCCGATTTAAGTACAAGAAGACTGACCCTTCTTACTGACTATGTTATGAACCATTCCTGTGACACCAGTAATATCTTCCGATGCTTCACTTCAGGTTTACTGTATCCCTTGGACTTTCTTATTGACGATGAAGCACAGAAATTGCATCGGAATTAAATAGAAAAGTTACAATGCTGACTTAAGTACAAGCAGACTGACTCTTCCTACTGTCTATGTGTTGAACCATTCCTGTGACACTAGTTATAGATTCCGATGCTTCACTCCAGGTTTACTGTATCCCTTGGACCTTCTTATTGACGATGAAACACAGAAATTGCATCGGAAATATATATACAAATGGCACAATGCCGACTTCAGTACAAGAAGACTGACTGTTCTTACTCTTCCTACTGTCGATGTTTTAAACCATTCCTGTGACACTAGTTATAGATTGCGGTGCTTCAGTCCACGTTTACTGTATCCCTTGGACCTTCTTATTGACAATGAAACACAGAAATTGCATCGGAATTAAATAAAAAAGGCACAATGCCGACTTAAGTACAAGAAGACTGACTCTTCTTACTGTCTGTGTTTTGAACTATTCCTGTGACACTAGTTACAGATTCCGATGCTTCACTCCAGGTTTACAATATACCTTAGACCTTCTTATTGACGATGAAACACAGATATTGCATCGGAATTAAATACAAAAGGCACAATGAAGACTTTAGTACAAGAAGACTGACTCTTCTTACTGACTATGTTTTGAACCATACCTGTGACACTAGTTATAGATTCCGATGCTTCACTTCAGATTTACTGTAACCCTCTGACGTTCTTATTGACGACGAAACACAGAAATTGCGTCGGAATTTAATACAAAATGCACAATGCCGAATTAAGTACAAGAACACTGACTCTTCTTACTGTCTATGTTTTGAACCATTCCTGTGACACTAGTAATAGGTTCCGATGCTTCACTCTAGGTTTACTGCATCCCTTGGACCTTCTTATTGACGATGAAATACAGAAATTGCATCGGAATTAAATACAAAAGGCACAATGCCGACTTTAGTACAAGATGACTGACTCTTCTTACTGACTATGTTATGAACCATTCCTGTGACACTAGTTATAGATTCCGATGCTTCGCTTCAGATTTACTGTATCCCTCTGACGTTCTTATTGACGATGAAACACAGAAATTGCGTCGGAATTAAATATAAAATGCACAATGCCGAATTAAGTACAAGAAGACTGACTCTTCTTACTGTCTATGTTTTGAACCATTCCTGTGACACTAGTAATAGATTCCGATGCTTCACTCTAGGTTTACTGTATCCCTTGGACCTTCTTATTGACGATGAAACACATAAATTGCATCGGAATTAAATAAAAAAGCACAATGCCGACTTAAGTACAAGAAGAGTGACTCATCTTACTGTCTATGTTTGAACCATTCCTGTGACACTAGTTACAGATTCCGATGCTTCAATACCGGTTTACTGTATCCCTTGGACCTTCTTATTGACGATGAAACACAGAAATTGCATCGGCATTAAATACAAAAGGCACAATGCCGACTTAAGTACAAGAACACTGACTCTTCTTACTGACTATGCTTTGAACCATTCCTGTGACACTAGTTATAGATTCCGATGCTTCACTTCAGGTTTACTGTATCCCTCTGACCCTCTTATTGACGATGAAACACAGAAATTGCAACGGAATTAAATACAAAAGGGACAATGCCGACTTAAATACAAGAAGACTAGCTCTTCGTCTGTCAATGTTTTGAACCATTCCTTTGACACTAGTTATAGATTTCCATGCTTCACTTCAGGTTTACTGTATCCCTTGTACCTTCTTATTGACGATGAAACACAGACATAGCATCGGAATTAAATACAAAAGGCACAATGCCGACTTAGTACAAGAAGCTTGACTCTTCTTACAGCCTATGTTTTGAACCATTCCTGTGACTCTAGTTATAGATTCCGATGCTTCACTTCAGGTTTACTGTATCCCTCTGACCTTATTATTGACGATGAAACACAGAGATTGCAACGGAATTAAATACAAAAGGCACAATGCCGACTTAAGTACAAGTAGACTGACTCTTCTTACTGACTATGTTTTGAACCATTCCTGTGACACTAGTTAAAGATTCCGATGCTTCACTTCAGATTTACTGTATCCCTCTGGCCTTTATCATGACGATGAAACACAGAAATTGAATCGGAATTAAATACAAACGGCACAATGCCGACTTAAGTACAAGAAGACTGAATCTTCCTACTGTCTATGTTTGAACCATTCCTGTGACACTAGTTATAGTTTACGATGCTTCACATCCGGTTTACTGTATCCCTTGGACCTTCTTATTGACGATGAAACACAGAAATTGAATCGGAATTAAATACCAATGGCTCAATGCCGACTTAAGTACAAGAAGACTGACTCTTCCTACTGTCTGTGTTTTGAACCATTCCTGTGACACTAGTTATAGATTCCGTTGCTTCACTCTAGGTTTACTGTATCCCTTGGACCTTCTTATTGACGATGAAATACAGAAACTGCATCGGAATTAAATACAAAAGCACAATGCCGACTTTAGTACAAGATGACTGACTCTTCTTAATGCCTATGTTTGAACCATTCCTGTGACACTAGTTATAGATTCCGATGCTTCACTTCAGATTTACTGTATCCCTCTGACATTTTTATTGACGACGAAACACAGAAATTGCATCGGAATTAAATACAAAAGGCACAATGCCGACTTAAGTACAAGAAGACTGAAACTTCTTACTGTCTATGTTTAAACCATTCCTGTGACACTAGTTATAGATTCCGATGCTTCACTCCCGGTTTACTGTATCCCTTGGACCTTCGTATTGAGGATGAAACACAAAAATTGCATCGGAATTAAATACAAAAGGCACAATGCCGACTTAAGTACAAGAAGACTGACTCTTCTTACTGACTATGCTTTGAACCATTCCTGTGACACTAGTTATAGATTCCGATGCTTCACTCCAGGTTTACTGTATCCCTTGGACCTCCTTATTGACAATGAAACACTGAAATTGCATCGGAAATAAATACAAAAAGCACAATGCCAACTTAAGTACAAAAAGACTGACTCTTCTTACTGACTATGCTTTGAACCATTCCTGTGACACTAGTTATATATTCCGATGCTTCACTCCAGGTTCACTGTATCCCTTGGACCTTCTTATTTGCGATGAAACACAGAAATTGCATCGGACTTCAATAAAAAATTCACAATGCCGACATAAGTACAAGAAGACTGACTCATCTTACTATCTATGTTTTGAACCATTCCTGTGACACTAGTTACAGATTCCGATGCTTCACTGCAGGTTTACTGTTTCCCTTGGAACTTCTTATTGACGATGAAACACAGCAATTGCTTCGGAATTAAATAGAGAAGCACAATGCCGACTTAAGTACAAGAAGACTACCGCTTCCTACTTCTTATGTTTTTACCATTCCTGTGACTCTAGTTATAGCTTCCGATGCTTCACTTCAGGTTTACTGTATCCCTCTGACCCGCTCATTGACGATGAATCACAGAAATTGCAACGGAATGAAATACAAAAGGGACAATGCTGACTTAAGTACAAGAAGTCTGACTCTTCTTCTGTCTATGTTTTGAACCATTCCTATGACACTAGTTATAGATTGCGATGCTTCACTTCAGGTTTACTGTATGCCTTGGACCTTCTTATTGACGATGAAACACAGTAATTGCAACGGAATGAAATACAAAAGGGACAATGCCGACTTAAGTACAAGAAGACTGACTGTTCTTCTGTCTATGTTTTGAACCATTCCTATGACACTAGTTATAGATTGCGATGCTTCACTTCAGGTTTACTGTATGCCTTGGACCTTCTTATTGACGATGAAACACAGAAATTGCATCGGAATTAAATACAAAAGGCACAATGCCGACTTAAGTACAAGAGGACTGACTCTTCTTACTGACTATGATTTGAACCATTCCTGTGACACTAGTTATAGATTCCGATGCTTCACTTCAGGTTTACTGTATCCCTTGGACCTTCTTATTGACGATGATACACAGCAATTGCATCGGAATTAAATAGAGAAGGCACAATGCCGACTTAAGTACAAGGAGACTGACTCTTCCTACTTTCTATGTTTTTACCATTCCTGTAACACTAGTTATAGATTCCGATGATTCACTTCAGGTTTACTGTATCCCTCTGACCCTCTTATTGACGATGAAACACAGAAATTGCAACGGAATTAAATACAAAAGGGACAATGCCGACTTAAGTACAAGAAGACTGACTCTTCTTCTGTCTATGTTTTGAACCATTCCTGTGACACTAGTTATAGATTTCGATGCTTCACTTCAGGTCTACTGTATCCCTTGGACCTTCCTAATGACGATGAAACACAAAAAAGCATCGGAATTAAATACAAAAGGCACAATGCCAAATTAAGTACAAGAAGTCTGACTCTTCTTGCTGACTATGATTTGAACCATTCCTGTGACACTAGTTATAGATTCCGATGCTTCACTTCAGGTTTACTGTATCCCTCTTACCTTCTTATTGACGATGAAACACAGAAAATGCATCGGAATTAAATCCAAAGGGCGCAGTGCCGAATTAAGTACAAGAAGACTGACTCTTCTTACAGTCTATGATTTGAGCCATTCCTGTGACACTAGTTATAGATTCCGATGCCTCCTCCCCAGGTTTACTGTATACCTTGGACCTTCTTATTTACGATGAGAAACAGAAATTGCATCGGAATTTAATACAAAAGGCACAATGGCGACTTAAGTACAAGAAGACTGACTCTTCTTACTGGCTATGTTTTGAACCATTCCTGTGACACTAGTTATATATTCCGGTGCTTCACTTCAGGTTTACTGGATCCCTTGGACCTACTTATTGACGATGAAACACAGTAATTGCATCGGAATTAAGAGAAAAAGGCACAATGCCGACTTCAGCAGAAGAAGACTGACTCTTCCTACTGTCTATGATTTTTACCATTCTTGTGACACTAGTTTCAGATTCCGATGCTTCACTTCAGGTTTACTGTTTCCCTCTGACCTTCTTATTGACGATGAAACACAGAGATTGCATCGGATTTAAATACAAAAGGCGCAATGCCGACTTAAGTACAAGAAGATTGACTCTTCTCACTGTCGAGGTTTTGAACCATTCCTGTGACACTAGTTATAGATTCCGATGCTTCACTCCACGTTTACTGTATCCCGTGGACCTACTTATTGACGATGAAACACAGAAATTGCATCGGAAGTAAATAAAAAAGGCACAAAGCCGACTTTAGTACAAGAAGACTGACTCTTCTCACTGTCTATGTTTTGAACCATTCGTGTGGCACTAGTTATAGATTTAGATGCTTCACTCCAGGTGTACTATATACCTTGGACCTTCTTATTGACGATGAAATGTAGAAATTGCATCGGAATTAAGTACAAAAGGCACAATGCCAACTTAAGTACAAGAAGACAGACTCTTCCCACTGTCTATGTTTTAACCATTCCTGTGACACTAGTTATAGATTCCGATGCTTCGCTTCAGGTTTACTGTATCCCTTGGACCTTCTTATTGACGATGAAATACAGAAATTGCATCGGAATTAAATACAAAAGGCACAATGCCGACTTTACTATATGATGACTGACTCTTCTTACTGACTATGTTTTGAATCATTCCTGTGACACTAGTTATAGATTACGATGCTTCACTTCAGATTTACTATATCCCTCTGACGTTCTTATTGACGATTAAACACAGTAATTGCAACGGAATTAAATACAAAATGCACAATGCCGAATTAATTACAAGAAGACTGACTCTTCTTACTGTCTATGTTTTGAACCATTCCTGTGACACTAGTAATAGATTCCGATGCTTCACCCTAGGTTTACTGTATCCCTTGGACCTTCTTATTGACGATGAAACACAGAAATTGCATCGGAATTAAATAAAAAAGGCACATTGCCGACTTAAGTACAAGAAGACTGACTCTTCTTCTGTCTATGTTTTGAACCATTCCTGTGACACTAGTTATAGATTTCGATGCTCACTTCAGGTGTACTGTATCCCTTGGACCTTCTTATAGACGATGAAACACAGAAATTGCATTGGAATTAAATACAGAAGGCACAATGCCGACTTAAGTACAAGAAGACTGACTCTACTTACTGACTATGTTTTGAACCATTCCTGTGACACTAGTTACTGATTCCGATGCCTCACTGCAGCTTTACTTTATCCCTCTGACCCTCTTATTGACGATGAATCACAGAAATTGCATCGGAATCAAATCCAAAGGGCACAGTGCTGAATTAAGTACAAGAAGACTGACTCTTCTTACTGTCCATGAATTGAACCATTCCTGTGACACTAGTTATTGATTCCGATGCTTCACTTCAGTTTTACTGTATCCCTTTAGACCTTCATATTGACGATGAAACACAGAAATTGCAACATAATAAAATACAAGAGGCACAATGCCGACTTAAGTACAATAAGACTGACCCCCCTACTGTGTATGTTTTGAACCATTCCTGCGACACTAGTTATAGATTCCGATGCTTCACTCCCGGTTTACTGTATCCCTCTGACCTTCTTATTGACGATGAAACACAGAAATTGCATCGGAATTAAATCCAAAGGGCACAGTACCGAATTAAGTACAAGAAGACTGACTCTTCCCACTGTCTATGTTTGAACCATTCCTGTGACACTAGTTATAGATTCCGATGCTTCACTCCCGGTTTACTGTATCCCTTGGACCTTCTTATTGACGATGAAACACAGAAATTGCATCGGAATTAAATAGAAAAGGCACAGTGCAGACTTAAGTACACGAAGACTGACTCTTCCTACTGTCTATGATTTGAACCATTCCTGTGACACTAGTTATGGATTCCGATGCTTCACTTCAGGTTTACTGTATCCCTTGGACCTTCTTGTTGACGATGAAGCACAGAAATTGCATCGGAATTAAATACAAAAGGCACAATGCCGACTGAAGTACAAGAAGACTGACTCTTCCTACTGACTATGCTTTGATTCATTCCTGTGACACTAGTTATAGATTCTGATGCTTCACTGCAGGTTTACTGTATCCCTTGGACCTTATTATTGACGATGAAACACAGAAATTGCATCGGAATTAAATACAAAAGGCACAATGCCGAATTAAGTACAA
Source organism: Schistocerca americana (assembly GCF_021461395.2). Classification (NCBI taxonomy): domain Eukaryota; kingdom Metazoa; phylum Arthropoda; class Insecta; order Orthoptera; family Acrididae; genus Schistocerca; species Schistocerca americana. The sequence continues at coordinate 23,354,385 of NC_060130.1, forward strand.
GAAGACTGAATCTTCTTACTGACTATGTTTTGAACCATTCCTGTGATACTAGATATAGATTCCGATGCTTCACTCCCGGTTTACTGTATCCCTTGGACCTTCGTATTGAGGATGTATCACAAAAATTGCATCGGAATGAAATACAAAAGGCACAATGCCGACTTAAGTACAAGAAGACTTACTCTTCTTGCTGACTATGTTTTGAACCATTCCTGTGACACTAGTTATAGATTCCGATGCTTCACTCCAGGTTTACTATATCCCTTGGACCTCCTTATTGACAATGAAACACAGAAATTGCATCGGAATTAAGTACAAAAGGCACAATGCCGACTTAAGTACAAGAATACTGACGCTTCTTACTGTCTATGTTTTTAACCATTCCTGTGGCACTAGTTATAGATTCCGATGCTTCACTCCAGGTTTACTATATCTTGGACCTTCTTATTGACGATGAAACACAGAAATTGCATCGGAATTAAATACAAAAGGCAAAATGCCGAATTAAGTACAAGAAGACTGACTCTTCTTACTGACTATGATTTGAACCATTCCTGTGACACTAGTTATAGATTCCGATGCTTCACTTCAGGTTTACTGTATCCCTCTGACCTTCTTATTGACGATGAAACACAGAAATTGCATCGGAATTAAATCCAAAGGGCACAGTACCGAATTAAGTAGAAGAAGACTGACTCTTCTTACTGTCTATGATTTGAGCCATTTCTGTGACACTAGTTATAGATTCCGATGCTTCACTCCAGGTTTACTGTATCCCTTGGACCTTCTTATTTACGATGAAACAAAGAAATTGCATCGGAATTTAATACAAAAGGCACAATGGCGACTTAAGTACAAGAAGATTGACTCTTCTTACTGACTATGTTTTGAACCATTCCTGTGACACTAGTTATATATTCCGGTGCTTCACTTCACGTTTACTGGATCCCTTGGACCTACTTATTGACGATGAAACACAGAAATTGCATCGGAATTAAAAGCAAAAGGCACAATGCCGACTTAAGTACAAGAAGAATGACACTTCCTACTGTCTATGATTTTAACCATTCCTGTGACACTAGTTTCAGATTCCGGTGCTTCACTTCAGGTTTACTGTTTCCCTCTGACCTTCTTATTGACGATGAAACACAGAGATTGCATTGGATTTAATTACAAAAGGCGCAATGCCGACTTAAGTACAAGATGACTGACTCTAGTCACTGTCGATGTTTTGAACCATTCCTGAGACACTAGTTATAGATTCCGATGCTTCACTCCAGGTTTACTGTATCCCTTGGACCTCCTTATTGACAATGAAACACAGAAATTGCATCGGAATTGAATACAAAAGGCACATGCCGACTTAAGTACAAGAAGACTGACTCTTCCTGCTGTCTATGTTTAAACCATTCCTGAGACACTAGTTATAAATTCCGATGCTTCACTCCCGGTTTACTGTATCCCTTGGACCTTCTTGTTGACGATGAAGCACAGAAATTGCATCGGAATTAAATACAAAAGCACAATGCCGACTTAAGTACAATAAGCATGAATCTTCTTACTGACTATGTTTTGAACCATTCCTGTGACACTAGATATAGATTCCGATGCTTCACTCCCGGTTTACTGTATCCCTTGGACCTTCGTAGTGATGATGAAACACAAAAATGGCATCGGAATGAAATACAAAAGGCACAATGCCGACTTAAGTACAAGAAGACTTACTCTTCTTACTGACTATGTTTCGAACCATTCCTGTGACACTAGTTATAGATTCCGATGCTTCACTCCAGGTTTACTGTGTCCCATAGACCTCCTTATTGACAATGAAACACAGATAGTGCATCGGAATGAAATACAAATGGCACAATGCCGACTTAGGTACAAGAAGACTTACTCTTCTTACTGACTATGTTTCGAACCATTCCTGTGACACTAGTTATAGATTCCGATGCTTCACTCCAGGTTTACTGTATCCCTTGGACCTTCCTGTTGACGATGAAGCACAGAAATTGCATCGGAATTAAATACAAAAGGCACAATGCCGACTGAAGTACAAGAAGACTGACTCTTCCTGCTAACTATGTTTTGATTCATTCCTTTGACACTAGTTATAGATTCTGATGCTTCACTTCAGGTTTACTGTATCACTTGGACCTTCGTGTTGACGATGAAGCACAGAAATTGCATCGGAATGAAATACAAAAGGCACAATGCCGACTTAAGTACAAGAAGACTTACTCTTCTTACTGACTATGTTTCGAACCATTCCTGTGACACTAGTTTAGATTCCGATGCTTCACTCCAGGTTTACTGTATCCCTTGGACCTCCTTATTGACAATGAAACACAGAAATTGCATCGGAATTAAATACAAAAGGCACAATGCCGACTTAAGTACAAGAAGACTTACTCTTCTTACTGACTATGTTTCGAACCATTCCTGTGACACTAATTATAGATTCCGAAGCTTCACTCCAGGTTTTCTGTATCCCTTGGACTTCCTTATTGACAATGAAACACAGAAATTGCATCGGAATTAAATACAAAAGGCACAGTGCCGACTTCAGTACAAGAAGACTGACTCTTCTTACTGACTATGTTTTGAACCATTCCTGTAACACTAGTTATAGATTCCGATGCATCACTCCAGGTTTACTGTATCCCTTGGACCTTCTTATTGACGATGACACACAGAAATTGCATCGGAAATAAATACAAAAGGCACAATGCCGACTTATGTACAAGAAGACTGACTCTTCTTACTGACTATGTTTTGAACCATTCCTGTAACAGTAGTTATATATACCGGTGCTTCACTTCAGGTTTACTGGATCCCTTGGACCTACTTATTGACGATGAAACACAGAAATAGCATCGGAATTAAATACAAAAGGCACAATGCCGACTTAAGTACAAGAAGACTGACTCTTCCTACTGTCTATGATTTGAACCATTCCAGTGACACTAGTTTTAGATTCCGATACTTTACTTAGGTTTACTGTATCCCTCTGACCTTATTATTGACGACGAAACACAGAAATTGCATCGGAATTAAATACAAAAGGCACAATGCCGTCTTAAGTACAAGAAGACTGACTCTTCTTACTGACTATGTTTTGAACCATTCCTGTGACACTAGTTATAGATTCCGATGCTTCACTTCAGATTGACTGTATCCCTCTGACCTTCCTATTGACGATCAAACACAGAAATTGCATTGGAATTAAATACTAAAGGCACAATGCCAAATTAAATACAAGAAGACTGACTCTTCTTACTGTCGATGTTTTGAACCATTCCTGTGACACTAATTATAGATTCCGATGCTTCACTCCAGGTTTACTGTATCCCTCTGACGTTCTTATTGACGATGAAACACAGAAATTGCGTCGGAATTAAATACAAAATGCACAATGCCGACTTTAGTACAAGAAGACTGACTCTTCTTACGGTCTATGTTTTGAACATTTCCTGTGGCACTAGTTATAGATTCCGATGCTTCACTCTAGGTTTACTGTATCCCTTGGACCTTCTTATTGACGATGAAACACATAATTGCATCGGAATTAAATCCAAAGGCACAATGCCGACTTAAGTACAAGAACACTGACTCTTCTTACTGACTATGCTTTGAACCATTCCTGTGACACTAGTTATAGATTCCGATGCTTCACTTCAGGTTTACTGTATCCCTTGGACCATCTTATTGACGATGAAACACAGCAATTGCGTCGGAATTAAATAGAGAAGGCACAATGTCGACTTTAGTACAAGATGACTGACTCTTCTTACTGACTATGTTATGAACCATTCCTGTGACACTAGTTATAGATTCCGATGCTTCACTTTAGATTTACTGTATCCCTTGGACCTTCTTATTCACGATGAAATACAGAAATTGCATCGGAATTAAATACAAAAGGCACAATGCCGACTTTAGTACAAGATGACTGACTCTTCTTACTGACTATGTTATGAACCATTCCTGTGACACTAGTTATAGATTCCGATGCTTCACTTCAGATTTACTGTATCCCTCTGACGTTCTTATTGACGATGAAACACAGAAATTGCGACGGAATTAAATATAAAATGCACAATGCCGAATTAAGTACAAGAAGACTGACTCTTCTTACTGTCTATGTTTTGAACCATTCCTGTGACACTAGTAATAGATTCCGATGCTTCACTCTAGGTTTACTGTATCCCTTGGACCTTCTTATTGACGATGAAACACATAAATTGCATCGGAATTAAATAAAAAAGCACATTGCCGACTTAAGTACAAGAAGACTGACTCATCTTACTGTCTATGTCTTGAACCATTCCTGTGACACTAGTTACAGATTCCGATGCTTCTATACCGGTTTACTGTATCCCTTGGACCTTCTTATTGACGATGAAACACAGAAATTGCATCGGAATTAAATCCAAAGGCACAATGCCGACTTAAGTACAAGAACACTGACTCTTCTTACTGACTATGCTTTGAACCATTCCTGTGTCACTAGTTATAGATTCCGATGCTTCACTTCAGGTTTACTGTATCCCTTGGACCTTCTTATTGACGATGAAACACAGCAATTGCGTCGGAATTAAATAGAGAAGGCACAATGTCGACTTAAGTACAAGAAGACTGACTCTTCCTACTTTCTATGTTTTTACGATTCCTGTGACACTAGTTATAGATTCCGATGCTTCACTTCAGGTATACTGTATCCCTCTGACCTTATTATTGACGATGAAACACAGAAATTGCATCGGAATTATATACAAAAGGCACAATGCCGACTTAAGTACAAGAAGACTGACTCTTCTTACTGACTATGTTTTGAACCATTCCTGTGACACTAGTTATAGATTCCGATGCTTCAATCCAGGTTTACTGGATCTCTTGGACCTTCTTATTGACGATGAAACACAGAAATTGCATCGGAATTAAATAAAAAAGGCACAATGCCGACTTTACTACAAGAAGACTGACTCTTCTTACGGTCTATGTTTTGAACCTTTCCTGTGGCACTAGTTATACATTCCGATGCTTTACTCCAGGTTTACTATATACCTTGGACCTTCTTATTGACGATGAAATACAGAAATTGCATCGGAATTGAATGAAAAGGCACAATGCCGACTTAAGTACAAGAAGACTGACTCTTCCTACTTTCTATGTTTTTACCTCTCCTGTGACACTAGTTATAGATTCCGACACTTCACTCCAGGTTTACTGTATCCCTCTGACCCTCTCATTGACGATGAAACACAGAAATTGCAACGGAATTAAATACAAAAGGGACAATGCCGACTTAAGTACAAGAAGACTGACTCTTCGTCTGTCTATGTTTTGAACCATTCTTGTGACACTAGTTATAGATTCAGATGCTTCACTTCAGGTTTACTGTATCCCTCTGACCTTCTTATTGACGATGAAACACAGAAATTGCATCGGAATTAAATACAAATGTCACAATGCCGACTTAAGTACAAGAAGACTGACTCATCCCACTGTCTGTGATTTGAACCATTCCTGTGACACTAGTTACAGATTCCGATGCATCACTCTAGGTTTACTGTATCCCTTGGACCTTCTTATTGACGATGAAACACAGAAATTGCATCGGAATTAAATAAATAAGGCACAATTCCGACATCAGTACAAGAAGATTGACTTATCTTATTGTCTATGTTTTGAACCATTCCTGTGACACTAGTTACAGATTCCGATGCTTCACTACCGGTTTACTGTATCCCTTGGACCTTCTAATTGACGATGAAACACAGAAATTGCACCGGAATTAAATGCCAAAGGCACAATGCCGACTTAAGTACAAGGACACTGACTCTTCTTACTGACTATGTTTTGAACCATTCCTGTGGCACTAGTTATAGATTCTGATGCTCCACTGCAGGTTTACTGTACCCCTCTGACCTTCTTATTGACGATGAAACACAGAAATTGCATCGGAATTAAATAAAAAGGCACAATGCTGACTTAATTACAACAAGACTGACTCTTCCTACTGTCTATGTTTTGTACCATTCCTGTGACACTAGTTTTAGATTCCGATGCTTCACTTCAGTTTTACTGTATCCCTTGGACCTTCTTATTGACAATGAAACACAGAAATTGCATCGGAATTAACTACAAAGGCACAATGCCGACTTAAGTACAAGAAGACTGACTGTTCTTACTGACTATGTTTTGAACCATTCCTGTGACACTAGTTATGGATTTCGATGCTTCACTTCAGTTTTACTGTATCCCTTGGAACTTCTTATTGACGATGAAACACAGAAATTGCATCGGAATTAAATACAAAAGGCACAATGCCGACTTAAGTACACGAATACTGACTCTTCTTACTGCCTATGTTTTGAACCATCCCTGTGACACTAGTTACAGATTCCGATGCTTCACTTCAGATTTACTGTATCCCTCTGACGTTCTTATTGACGACGAAACGCAGAAATTGCGTCGGAATTAAATACAAAATGCACAATGCCGAATTAAGTACAAGAAGACTGACTCTTCTTACTGTCTATGTTTTGAACCATTCCTGTGACACTAGTAATAGATTCCGATGCTTCACTCTAGGTTTACTGTATCCCTTGGACCTTCTTATTGACGATGAAACACAGAAATTGCATCGGAATTAAATAAACAAGGCGCAATGCCGACTAAAGTACAAGACGACTGACTCATCTTACTGTCTATGTTTCGAACCATTCCTGTGACACTAGTTACAGATTCCGACGCTTCACTGCAGGTTTCCTGTATCACCTGGACCTTCTTGTTGACGATGAAACACAGAAGTTGCATCGGAATTAAATACAAAAGGCACAATGCCGACTTAAGTACAAGAACACCGACTCTTCTTACTGACTATGTTTTGAACCATTCCTGTAACAGTAGTTATATATTCCGGTGCTTCACTTCAGGTTTACTGGATCCCTTGGACCTACTTATTGACGATGAAACACAGAAATAGCATCGGAATTAAATACAAAAGGCACAATGCCGACTTAAGTACAAGAAGACTGACTCTTCCTACTGTCTATGATTTGAACCATTCCAGTGACACTAGTTTTAGATTCCGATACTTTACTTAGGTTTACTGTATCCCTCTGACCGTATTATTGACGACGAAACACAGAAGTTGCATCGGAATTAAATACAAAAGGCACAATGCCGTCTTAAGTACAAGAAGACTGACTCTTCTTACTGACTATGTTTTGAACCATTCCTGTGACACTAGTTATAGATTCCGATGCTTCACTTCAGATTGACTGTATCCCTCTGACCTTCCTATTGACGATCAAACACAGAAATTGCATTGGAATTAAATACTAAAGGCACAATGCCAAATTAAGTACAAGAAGACTGACTCTTCTTACTGTCGATGTTTTGAACCATTCCTGTGACACTAGTTATAGATTCCGATGCTTCACTCCAGGTTTACTGGATCTCTTGGAACTTCGTATTGACGATGAAACAAAGAAATTGCATCGGAATTATATAAAAAAGCCACAATGCCGACTTTAGTACAAGAAGACCGACTCTTCTTGCGGTCTATGTTTTGAACCTTTCCTGTGGCACTGGGTGTAGATTCCGATGCTTTACTCCCGGTTTACTATATACCTTGGACCTTCTTATTGACGATGAAATACAGAAATTGCATCGGAATTAAGTGGAAAAGGCACAATGCTGACTTAAGTACAAGAAGACTGACTCTCCCTACTGTCTACGTTTTGAACCATTCCTGTGACACTAGTTATGGATTCCGATGCTTCACTTCAGATTTACTGTATCCCTCTGACGTTCTTATTGACGATGAAACACAGAAATTGCGTCGGAATTAAATACAAAATGCACAATGCCGACTTTAGTACAAGAAGACTGACTCTTCTTACGGTCTATGTTTTGAACATTTCCTGTGGCACTAGTTATAGATTCCGATGCTTCACTCTAGGTTTACTGTATGCCTTGGACCTTCTTATTGACGATGAAACACAGAAATTGCATCGGAATTAAATCCAAAGGCACAATGCCGACTTAAGTACAAGAACACTGACTCTTCTTACTGACTATGCTTTGAACCATTCCTGTGACACTAGTTATAGATTCCGATGCTTCACTTCAGGTTTACTGTATCCCTTGGACCATCTTATTGACGATGAAACACAGCAATTGCGTCGGAATTAAATAGAGAAGGCACAATGTCGACTTAAGTACAAGAAGACTGACTCTTCCTACTTTCTATGTTTTTACGATTCCTGTGACACTAGTTATAGATTCCGATGCTTCACTTCAGGTATACTGTATCCCTCTGACCTTATTATTGACGATGAAACACAGAAATTGCATCGGAATTATATACAAAAGGCACAATGCCGACTTAAGTACAAGAAGACTGACTCTTCTTACTGACTATGTTTTGAACCATTCCTGTGACACTAGTTATAGATTCCGATGCTTCAATCCAGGTTTACTGGATCTCTTGGACCTTCTTATTGACGATGAAACACAGAAATTGCATCGGAATTAAATAAAAAAGGCACAATGCCGACTTTAGTACAAGAAGACTGACTCTACTTACGGTCTATGCTTTTAACCTTTCCTGTGGCACTAGTTATACATTCCGATGCTTTACTCCAGGTTTACTATATACCTTGGACCTTCTTATTGACGATGAAATACAGAAACTGCATCGGAATTAAATGAAAAAGGCACAATGCCGACTTAAGTACAAGAAGACTGACTCTTCTTACTGACTATGTTTTGAACCATTCCTGTGACACTAGTTATAGATTCCGATGCTTCACTCTAGGATTACTGTATCCCTTGGACCTTCTTATTGACGATGAAACACAGAAATTGCATCGGAATTAAAGAAATAAGGCACAATGCCGACTTAAGTACAAGAAGATTGACTCATCTTACTGTCTATGTTTTGAACCATTCCTGTGACACTAGTTACAGATTCCGATGCTTCACTCTAGGTTTACTGTATCCCTTGGACCTTCTTATTGACGATGAAACACAGAAATTGCAACGGAATTAAATACAAAAGGGACAATGCCGACTTAAGTACAAGAAGACTGACTCTTCGTCTGTCTATGTTTTGAACAATTCCTGTGACACTAGTTATAGATTCAGATGCTTCACTTCAGGTTTACTGTATCCCTCTGACCTTCTTATTGACGATGAAACACAGAAATTGCATCGGAATTAAATACAAATGTCACAATGCCGACTTAAGTACAAGAAGACTGACTCATCCCACTGTCTGTGATTTGAACCATTCCTGTGACACTAGTTACAGATTCCGATGCTTCACTCTAGGTTTACTGTATCCGTTGGACCTTCTTATTGACGATGAAACACAGAAATTGCATCGGAATTAAATAAATAAGGCACAATTCCGACTTCAGTACAAGAAGACTGACTTTTCTTATTGGCTATGTTTTGAACCATTCCTGTGGCACTAGTTACAGATTCCGATGCTTCACTACCGGTTTACTGTATCCCTTGGACCTTCTAATTGACGATGAAACACAGAAATTGCACCGGAATTAAATGCCAAAGGCACAATGCCAACTTAAGTACAAGAACACTGACTCTACATACTGACTATGCTTTGAGCCTTTCCTGTGACACTAGTTAAAGATTCCGATGCTTCACTTCAGGTTTACTGTATCCCTTGGACCTTCGTATTGACGATGAAACACAGCAATTGCGTCGGAATTAAATAGAGAAGGCACAATGTCGACTTAAGTACAAGAAGACTGACTCTTCCTACTTTCTATGTTTTTACCATTCCTGTGACACTAGTTATAGATTCCGATGCTTCACTTCAGGTTAACTGTATCCCTCTGACCCTCTTATTGACGATGAAACACAGAAATTGCAACGGAATTAAATACAAAATGGACAATGCCGACTTAAGTACAAGAAGACTAACTCTTCGTCTGTCTATGTTTTGATCGATTCCAGTGACACTAGTTATAGGTTTTGATGCTTCACTTCAGGTTTACTGTATCCCTTGGACCTTCTTATTGACGATGAAACTCAGAAATTGCATCGGAATTAAGTACAAAAGTCACAATGCCGACTTAGTACAAGAAGACTGACTCTTCTTACTGCCTATGTTTTGAACGATTCCTGTGATACTAGTTATAGATTCCGATGCTTCACTCCAGGTTTACTGTATCCCTTGGACCTTCTTATTGACGATGATATACAGAAATTGCATCGGAATTAAATACAAAAGGCACAATGCCGACTTAAGTACAAGAAGACTGACTCTTCTTAGTGTCTATGATTTGAACCATTCCTGTGACACTAGTTATAGATTCCGATGCTTCACTTCAGATTTGCTGTATCCCTCTGACCTTCCTACTGACGATCAAACACAGAAATTGCATTGGAATTAAATACTAAAGGCACAATGCCGAATTAAGTACAAGAAGACAGACTCTTCTTACTGTCGATGTTTTGAACCATTCCTGTGACACTAGTTATAGATTCCGATGCTTCACTCTAGGATTACTGTATCCCTTGGACCTTCTTATTGACGATGAAACACAGAAATTGCATCGGAATTAAAGAAATAAGGCACAATGCCGACTTAAGTACAAGAAGATTGACTCATCTTACTGTCTATGTTTTGAACCATTCCTGTGCCACTAGTTACAGATTCCGATGCTTCACTACAGGTTAACTGTATCCCTTGGACCCTCTTATTGACGATGAAACACAGAAATTGCATCGGAATTAAATACAAAAGGCACAATGCCGACTTAAGTACAAGAACACTGACTCTTCTTACTGACTATGCTTTGAACCATTCCTGTGACACTAGTTATAGATTCCGATGCTTCACTTTAGGTTTACTGTATCCCTTGGACCTTCTTATTGACGATGAAACACAGCAATTGCGACGGAATTAAATACAGAAGGCACAATGTCGACTTACGTACAAGAAGACTGACTCTTCCTACTTTCTATGTTTTTACCAATTCTGTGACACTATTCATAGAATCCGATGCTTCACTTCAGGTTTACTGAATCCCTCTGACCGTCTTATAGACGATGAAACACAGAGATTGCATCGGAATTAAATCCAAAGGGCACAGTGCTGAATTAAGTGCAAGAAGACTGACTCTTCTTACTGTCTATGATTTGAACCATTCCTGTGACACTAGTTATAGATTCCGATGCTTCACTCCAGGTTTACTGTATCCCTTGACCCTTCTTATTTACGATGAAACACAGATATTGCATCGGAATTTAATACAAAAGGCACAATGGCGACTTAAATACAAGAAGAGGAACTCTTCTTACTGACTATGTTTTGAACCATTCCTGTGACACTAGTTATATATTTCAGTGCCTCACTTCAAGTTTACTGGAACCCTTGGACCTACTTATTGACGATGAAACACAGAAATTGCATCGGAATTAAATACAAAAGGCACAATCCGACTTAAGTACAAGAAGACTGATTCATCCTACTGTCTATGATTTGAACCATTCCTGTGACACTAGTTTTAGAATCCGATGCTTCACTTCAGGTTTACTATATCCCTCTGACCTTATTATTGACGATGAAACACAGAAATTGCATCGGAATTAAATACAAAAGGCACAATGCCGACTTAAGTACAAAAAAACTGACTCTTCTTACTGACTATATTTTGAACCATTCCTGTGACACTAGTTATAGATTCCGATGCTTCACTTCAGATTTACTGTATCCCTCTGGCCTTTATAATGACGATGAAACACAGAAATTGAATCGGAATTAAGTACAAAAGGCAAAATGCCGACTTAAGAACAAGAAGACTGACTCTTCCCACTGTCTGTGTTTTGAACCATTCCTGTGACATTAGTTATAGATTCCGTTGCTTCACTCTAGGTTTACTGTATCCCTTGGACCTTCTTATTGACGATGAAATACAGAAATTGCATCGGAATTAAATACAAAAGGCACAATGCCGACTTTAGTAGAAGATGACTGACTCTTCTTACTGACTATGTTTTGAACCATTCCTGTGACACTAGTTATAGATTCCGATGCTTCACTTCAGATTTACTGTATCCCTCTGAACTTTTTATTGACGATGAAACACAGAAATTGCATCGGAATTAAATACAAAAGGCACAATGCCGACTTAAGTACAAGAAGACTGAATCTTCCTACTGTCTATGTTTGAATCATTCCTGTGACACTAGTTATAGATTCCGATGCTTCACTCCCGGTTTACTGTATCCCTTGGACCATCGTATTGACGATGAAACACAAAAATTGCATCGGAATTAAATACAAAAGGCACAATGCCGGCTTAAGTACAAGAAGACTGACTCTTCTTACTGACTATGTTTGAACCATTCCTGTGACTCTAGTTATAGATTCCGATGCTTCACTCCAGGTTTACTGCATCCCTTGGACCTCCTTATTGACAATGAAACACTAAAATTGCATCGGAAATCAATACAAAAGGCACAATGCCAACTTAAGTACAAGAAGACAGACTCTTCTTACTGACTATGCTTTGAACCATTCCTGTAACACTAGTTATATATTCCGATGCTTCACTCCAGGTTTACTGTATCCCTTGGACCTTCTTATTTACGATGAAACACAGAAATTGCATCGGAATTTAATAAAAAATTCACAATGCAGACTTAAGTACAAGAAGACTGACTCATCTTACTATCTATGTTTATAACCATTCCTGTGACACTAGTTACAGATTCCGATGCTTCACTGCAGGTTTACTGTATCCCTTGGACTTTCTTATTGACGATGAAACACAGCAATTGCATCGGAATTAAATAGAGAAGCACATTGACGACTTAAGTACAAGAAGACTACCTCTTCCTACTTGTTATGTTTTTACCATTCCTGTGACTCTAGTTATAGCTTCCGATGCTTCACTTCAGGTTTACTGTATCACTCTGACCCTCTTATTGACGAAGAAACACAGAAATTGCATCGGAATTAAATACAAAAGGCACAATGCCGACTTAAGTACAGGAGGACTGACTCTTCTTACTGACTATGTTTTGAACCATTCCTGTGACACTAGTCATAGATTCCGATGCTTCACTTCAGGTTTACTGTATCCCTCTGACCTTCTCATTGACGATGAAACACAGAAATAGCATCGGAATTTAATACAAAGGGCACACTGGCGACTTAAGTACAAGAAGACTGACTCTTCTTACTGACTATGTTTTGAACCGTTCCTGTGATACTAGTTATATATTCCGGTGCTTCACTTCAAGTTTACTGGATCCCTTGGACCTACTTATTGACGATGAAACACAGAAATTGCATCGGAATTAAATGCAAAAGGCACAATGCCGACTTAAGTACAAGAAGACTGACTCTTCCTATTGTCTATGATTTTAACCATTCCTGTGACACTAGTTTTATATTCCGATGCTTCACTTCAGGTTTACTGTATCCCTCTGACCCTCTTATTGACGATGAAACACAGAGATTGCATCGGATTTAAATACAAGTGGCGCATTGCCGACTTAAGTACAAGAAGACTGACTCCCCTTACTGACTATGTTTTTAACCATTCCTGTGACACTAGTTATAGATTCCGATACTTCACTTCAGATATACTGTATCCCTCTGACCTTCCTATTGACGATCAAACACAGAAATTGCATTGGAATTAAATACTAAAGGCACAATGCCGAATTAAGTACAAGAAGACTGATTCTTCTCACTGTCGATGTTTTGAACCATTCCTGTGACACTACTTATAGATTCCGATGTTTCACTCCAGGTTTACTGTATCCCTTGTACCTTCTTATTGACGATGAAACACAGAAATTGCAACGCAATTAAATAAAAAAGGCACAATGCCGACTTTAGTACTAGAAGACTGACTCTTCTTACTGTCTATGTTTTGAACCATTCCTGTGGCACCAGTTATAGATTCCGATGCTTCACTACAGGTTTACTATATCTTGGACCTTCTTATTGACGATGAAATACAGAAATTGCATCGGAATTAAATGGAAAAGGCACAATGCCGACTTAAGTACAAGAAGACTGACTCTTCCTACTGGCTATGTTTTGAACCAATCCTGTGACACTAGTTATAGATTCCGATGCTTCACTTCAGGCTTACTGTATCCCTTGGACCTTCTTATTGACGATGATACACAGCAATTGCATCGGAATTATATAGAGAAGGCACAATGCCGACTTAAGTACAAGAAGACTGACTCTTCCTACTTGCTATGATTTTACCATTCCTGTAACACTAGTTATAGATTCCGATGATTCACTTCAGGTTTACTGTATCCCTCTGACCCTCTTATTGACGATGAAACACAGAAATTGCAACGGAATTAAATACAAAAGGGACAATGGCGACTTAAGTACAAGAAGACTGTCTCTTCTTCTGTCTATGCTTTGAACCATTCCTGTGACACTAGTTATATATTCCGGTGCTTCACTTCAGGTCTACTGTATCCCTTCTACCTTCTTAATGACGATGAAACACAGAAATAGCATCGGAATTAAATACAAAAGGCACAATGCCGAATTATGTACAAGAAGACTGACTCTTCTTACTGACTATGATTCGAACCATTCCTGTGACACTAGTTATAGATTCCGATGCTTCACTTCAGGTTTACTGTATCCCTCTTACCTTCTAATTGACGATGAAACACAGAAATTGCATCGGAATTAAATCCAAAGGGCACAGTGCCGAATTAAATACAAGAAGACTGACTCTTCTTACTGTCTATGATTTGAACCATTCCTGTGACACTAGTTATATATTCCGGTGCTTCACTTCAGGTTTACTGGATCCCTTGGACCTACTTATTGACGATGAAACACAGAAATTGCATCGGAATTAAAAGCAAAAGGCACAATGCCGACTTAAGTACAAGAAGACTGAATCTTCCTACTGTCTATGATTTTAACCATTCCTGTGACACTAGTTTCAGATTCCGATGCTTCACTTCAGGTTTACTGTTTCCCTCTGACCTTCTTATTGACGATGAAACACAGAGATTGCATCGGATTTAAATACAAAAGGCGCAATACCGACTTAAGTACAAGAAGACTGACTCTTCTCACTGTCGATGTTTTGAACCATTCCTGTGACACTAGTTATAGATTACGATGGTTTTACTTCAGATTTACTGTATCCCTCTGACGTTCTTATTAACGATGAAACACAGTAATTGCAACGGAATTAAATACAAAATGCACAATGCCGAATTAATTACAAGAAGACTGACTCTTCTTACTGTCTATGTTTTGAACCATTCCTGTGACACTAGTAATAGATTCCGATGCTTCACTCTAGGTTTACTGTATCCCTTGGACCTTTTTATTGCCGATGAAACACAGAAATTGCATCGGAATTAAATAAAAAAGGCATAATGCCGACTTAAGTACAAGAAGACTGACTCATCTTACTGTCTATGTATTGAACCATTTCTGTGACACTGGTTACAGATTCCTATGCTTCACTGCAGGTTTACTGTATCCCTTGGACCTTCTTATTGACGATGAAACACAGAAATTGCATCTGAATTAAATACAAAAGGCACAATGCCGACTTAAGTACAGGAACACTGACTCTTCTTACTGACTATGCTTTGAACCATTCCTGTGACACTAGTTATAGATGCCGATGCTTCAATTCAGGTTTACTGTATCCCTAGGACCTTCTTATTGACGATGTAACACAGCAATTGCATCGGAATTAAATAGAGAAGGCACAATGCATACTTAAGTACAAGAAGACTGACTCTTCCTACGTTCTATGTTTTTACCATTCCTATGACACTAGTTATAGATACCAATGCTTCACTTCAGGTTTACTGTATCCCTCTGACCCTCTTATTGTCGATGAAACACATACATTGCAAAGGAATTAAATACAAAAGGGACAATGCCGACTTAAGTACAAGAAGACTGACTCTTCTTCTGTCTATGTTTTGAACCATTCCTATGACACTAGTTATAGATTGCGATGATTCACTTCAGGTTTACTGTATGCCTTGGACCTTCTTATTGACGATGAAACACAGAAATTGCAACGGATTTAAATACAAAAGGGACAATGCCGACTTAAGTACAAGAAGACTGACTCTTCTTCTGTCTATGTTTTGAACCATTCCTATGACACTAGTTATAGATTGCGATGCTTCACTTCAGGTTTACTGTATGCCTTGGACCTTCTTATTGACGATGAAACACAGAAATTGCATCGGAATTAAATACAAAAGGCACAATGCCGACTTAAGTACAAGAGGACTGACTCTTCTTACTGACTATGATTTGAACCATTCCTGTGACACTAATTATAGATTCCGATGCTTCACTTCAGGTTTACTGTATCCGTTGGACCTTCTTATTGACGATGATACACAGCAATTGCATCGGAATTAAATAGAGAAGGCACAATGCCGACTTAAGTACAAGAAGACTGACTCTTCCTACTTTCTATGTTTTTGCCATTCCTGTAACACTAGTTATAGATTCCGATGATTCACTTCAGGTTTACTGTATCCCTCTGACCCACTTATTGACGATGAAACACAGAAATTGCAACGGAATTAAATACAAAAGGGACAATGTCGACTTAAGTACAAGAAGACTGACTCTTCTTCTGTCTATGTTTTGAACCATTCCTGTGACACTAGTTATAGATTTCGATGCTTCACTTCAGGTCTACTGTATCCCTTGTACCATCTTAACGACGATGAAACACAGAAATAGCATCGGAATTAAATACAAAAGGCACAATGCCAAATTAAGTACAAGAAGACTGACTCTTCTTACTGACTATGATTTGAACCATTCCTGTGACACTAGTTATAGATTCCGATGCTTCACTTCAGGTTTACTGTATCCCTCTTACCTTCTTATTGACGATGAAACACAGAAATTGCATCGGAATTAAATCCGAAGGGCACAGTGCCGAATTAAGTACAAGAAGACTGACTCTTCTTACTGTCTGTGATTTGAGCCATTCCTGTGACACTAGTTATAGATTCCGATGCCTCACTCCAGGTTTACTGTATCCCGTGGACCTGCTTATTGACGATGAAACACATAAATTGCATCGGAAGTAAATAAAAAAGGCACAATACCGTCTTAAGTACAAGGAGACTGTCTCTTCCTACTGTCTATGTTTTGAACCATTCCTGTGACACTAGTTATAGATTCCGATGCTTCACTTCAGGTTTACTGATTCGCTCTGACCTTCTTATTGACAACGAAATACAGAAATTGCTTCGGAAATAAATACAAAAGGCACAATGCCAACTTTAGTACAAGAAGACTGATTCTTCCCACTGTCTATGTATTGAACCATTCCTGTGACAATAGTTATAGATTCCGATGCTTCACTTCAGGTTTACTGTATCCCTTGGACCTTCTTATTGACGATGAAATACAGAAATTGCAACGGAATTAAATACAAAAGGCACAATGCCGAATTTACTACAGGATGACTGGCTTTTCTTACTGACTATGATTTGAATCATTCCTGTGACACTAGTTATATATTACGATGCTTCACTTCAGATTTACTGTATCCCTCTGACGTTCTTATTGACGATGAAACACAGTAATTGCAACGGAATTCAATACAAAATGCACAATGCCGAATTAATTACAAGAAGACTGACTCTTCTTACTGTCAATGTTTTGAACCATTCCTGTGTTACTAGTAATAGATTCCGATGCTTCACTCTAGGTTTACTGTATCCCAGGGACCTTCTTATTGACGATGAAACACAGAAATTGCATCGGAATTAAACAAAAAAGGCATAATGCCGTCTTAAGTACAAGAAGACTGACTCATCTTACTGTCTATGTTTTGAACCATTCCTGTGACACTGGTTACAGATTCCGATGCTTCACTGCAGGTTTACTGTATCCCTTGGACCTTCTTATTGACGATGAAACACAGAAATTGCATCGGAATTAAATACAGAAGACACAATGCCGACTTAAGTACAAGAAGACTGACTCTACTTACTGACTACGTTTTGAACCATTCCTGCGACACTAGTTACAGATTCCGATGCTTCACTGCAGGTTTACTGTATCCCTCTGACCTTCTTATTGACGATGAATCACAGAAATTGCATCGGAATCAAATCCAAAGGGCACAGTGCTGAATTAAGTACAAGAAGTTTGACTCTTCCTACTGTCTATGTTTGAACCATTCCTGTGACACTAGTTATAGATTCCGATGCTTCACTCCCAGTTTACTGTATCCCTTGGACCTTCTTATTGACGATGAAACACAGAAATTGCATCGGAATTAAATAGAAAACGCACAGTGCAGACTTAAGTACTAGAAGACTGACTCTTCCTACTGTCTATGATTTGAACCATTCCTGTGACACTAGTTATGGATTCCGATGCTTCACTTCAGGTTTACTGTATTCCTTTGGCCTTCTTGTTGACGATGAAGCACAGAAGTTGCATCGGAATTAAATACAAAAGGCACAATGCCGACTAAAGTACAAGAAGACTGACTCTTCCTACTGACTATGTTTTGATTCATTCCTGTGACACTAGTTATAGATTCTGATGCTTCACTCCAGGTTTACTGTATCCCTTGGATCTTCTTATTGACGATGAAACACTGAAATTGCATCGGAATTAAATACAAAAGCCACAATGCCGACTTAAGTACAAGAGGACTGACTCATCTTAGTGTCTATGTTTTGAACCATTCCTTTGACACTAGTTACAGATTCCGATGCTTGCAGGTTTACTGTATCCCTTGGACCTTCTTATTGACGATGAAACACAGAAATTGCATCGGAATTAAATACAAAAGGCATAATGCCGACTTCAGTACAAGAACACTGTCTCTTCTTACTGACTATGCTTTGAACCATTCCTGTGACATTAGTTATAGATGCCGATGCTTCAATTCAGGTTTACTGTATCCCTTGGACCTTCTTATTGACGATGTAACACAGCAATTGCATCGGTATTAAATAGAGAAGGCACAATGCATACTTAAGTACAAGAAGACTGACTCTTCCTACTGTCTATGTTTTGAACCATTCCTATGACACTAGTTATACATTCCGATGCTTCACTTCAGGTTTACTGAATCCCTCTGACCTTCTTATTGACGATGAAACACAGAAATTGCATCGGAATTAAATACAAAAGGCACAATGCCATCTTAAGTACAAGAAGACTGACTCTTCCCACTGTCTATGTTTTGAACCATTCCTGTGATACTAGTTATACATTCCGATGCTTCACTTCAGGTTTACTGTATCCCTTGTACCTTGTTATTGACGATGAAATACAGAAATTGCTTCGGAATTAAATACAAAAGGCACAATGCCGACTTTACTACAGGATGACTGACTCTTCTTACTGACTAAGTTTTGAATCATTCCTGTGACACTAGTTATAGATTACGATGCTTCACTTCAGATTTACTGTATCCCTCTGACGCTCTTATTGACGATGAAACACAGTAATTGCAACGGAATTAAATACAAAATGCACAATGCCGACTTAAGTACAAGAAGACTGACCCTTCTTCTGTCTATGTTTTGAACCATTCCTGTGACACTAGTTATAGATTTCGATGCTCACTTCAGGTTTACTGTATCCCTTGGACCTTCTTATTGACGATGAAACACAGAAATTGCATTGGAATTAAATACAGAAGGCACAATGCCGACTTAAGTACAAGAAGACTGACTCTACTTACTGACTACGTTTTGAACCATTCCTGTGACACTAGTTACAGATTCCGACGCTTCACTGCAGGTTTACTGTATCCCTCTGACCTTCTTATTGACGATGAATCACAGAAATTGCATCGGAATCAAATCCAAAGGGCACAGTGCTGAATTAAGTACAAGAAGTTTGACTCTTCCTACTGTCTATGATTGAACCATTCCTGTGACACTAGTTATAGATTCCGATGCTTCACTCCCGGTTTACTGTATCCCTTGGACCTTCTTATTGACGATGAAACACAGAAATTGCATCGGAATTAATTAGAAAAGGCACAGTGCAGACTTAAGGACCAGAAGACTGACTCTTCCTACTGTCTATGATTTGAACCATTCCTGTGACACTAGTTATGGATTCCGATGCTTCACTCCAGGTTTACTGTATCCCTTGGATCTTCTTATTGACGATGAAACACAGAAATTGCATCGGAATTAAATACAAAAGGCACAATGCCGACTTAAGTACAAGAGGACTGACTCATCTTAGTGTCTATGTTTTGAATCATTCCTTTGACATTAGTTACAGATTCCGATGCTTGCAGGTTTACTGTATCCCTTGGACCTTCTTATTGACGATGAAACACAGAAATTGCATCGGAATTAAATACAAAAGGCATAATGCCGACTTAAGTACAAGAACACTGTCTCTTCTTACTGACTATGCTTTGAACCATTCCTGTGACACTAGTTATAGATTCCGATGCTTCACTTCAGGTTTACTGTATCCCTTGGATCTTCTTATTGACGATGAGACACAGCAATTGCATCGGAATTAAATAGAGAAGGCACAACGCCGACTTAAGTACAAGATGACTGACTCTTCCTACTTTCTATGTTTTTACCATTCCTGTGACACTAGTTATAGATTCCGATGCTTCACTTCAGATTTACTGTATCCCTCTGACCTTACTATTGACGATCAAACACAGAAATTGCATTGGAATTAAATACTAAAGGCACAATGCCGAATTAAGTACAAGAAGACTGACTCCTCTTACTGTCGATGCTTTGAACCATTCCTGCGACGCTAGTTATAGATTCCGATGCTTCACTCCAGGTTTACTGTATCCCTTGGACGTTCTTATTGACGATGAAACACAGAAATTGCATCGGAATTAAATACAAAAGGCACAATGCCGACTTAAGTACAAGAACACTGACTCTTGTTACTGACTATGTTTTGAACCATTCCTGTGACACTAGTTATAGATTCCGTTGCTTCACTTGAGGTTTACTGTATCCCTCTGACCTTCTTATTGACGATGAAACACAGAAATTGTATCGGAATTAAATACAAAAGGCACAATGCCGAATTAAGTAGAAGAAGACTGGCTCTTATTACTGTCTATGGTTTGAACCATTCATGTGACACTAGTTATAGATTCCTATGCTTCACTGCAGGTTTACTGTATCCCTTGGACCGTCTTATTGACGATGAAACACAGAAATTGATTCGGAATTATATACAAAAGGCACAATGCCGACTTAAGTACAAGAAGACTGACTCTTCCTACTGTCTATGATTTGAACCATTCATGTGACACTAGTTATAGATTCCGGTGCTTCACTTCAGGTTTACTGTATCCCTTGGACCTTCCTATTGGCGATGAAACACAGAAATTTCGTCGGAATTAAATACAAAAGGCACAATGCCGACTTAAGTACAAGAAGACTGTCTCTTCTTACTGACTATGTTTTGAATTATTCCTGTACCACTAGTTATAGATTCTGATGCTTCACTTCAGGTTTACTGTATCCCTTGGACCTTCTTATTGACGATGTAACACAGAAATTGCATCGGAATTAAATACAAAAGGCACAATGCCGGCTTAAGTACAAGAACACTGACTCTTCTTACTGATTATGTTTTGAACCATTCCTGTGACACTAGTTATAGATTACGATGCTTTACTTCAGATTTACTGTATCCCTCTGACCTTTCTATTGACGATCAAACACAGAAATTGCATTGGAATTAAATACTAAATGCACAATGCCGAATTAAGTACAAGAAGACTGACTCTTCTTACTGTCGATGTTTTGAGCCATTCCTGCGACGCTAGTTATAGATTCCGATGCTTCACTCCAGGTTTACTGTATCCCTTGGACCTTCTTGTTGACGATGAAACACAGATATTGCATCGGAATTAAATACAAAATGCACAATGCCGACTTAAGTAAAAGAATACTGACTCTTGTTACTGTCTATGTTTTGAACCATCCCTTTGTCACTAGTTATAGATTCCGATGCATCACTCCAGGTTTACTGTATCCCTTGGACCTTCTTATTGACGATGAAACACAGAAATTGCATCGGAATTAAATAGAAAAGGCACAATGCCGACTTAAGTACAAGAAGAGTGACCCTTCTTACTGACTATGTTTTGAACCATTCCTGTGACACTAGTTATAGCTTCCGATGCTTCACTTCAGGTTTACTGTATCCCTTCGACTTTCTTATTGACGATGAAGCACAGAAATTGCATCGGAATTAAATACAAAAGGCACAATGCCGACTTAAGTACAAGAAGACTGACTCTCCTTACTGACTATGTTTTGAACCACTCCTGTGGCACTAGTTATAGATTCTGATGCTCCACTTCAGGTTTACTGTATCCCTTTGACCTACTTATTGACGATGAAACACAGAAATTGCATCGGAATTAAATAGAAAAGGCACAATGCCGACTTAAGTACAAGAAGAGTGACCCTTCTTACTGACTATGTTTTGAACCATTCCTGTGTCACTAGTAATAGATTCCGATGCTTCACTCTAGGTTAACTGTATCCCTTGGACCTTCTTATTGACGATGAAATACAGAAATTGCATTGGAAATAAATACAAAAGCACAATGCCGACTTTAGTACAAGATGAATGACTCTTCTTACTGACTATGTTTCGAACCATTCCTGTGACACTAGTTATAGATTCCGATGCTTCAATTCAGATTTACTGTATCCCGCTGACGTTCTTATTGACGATGAAACACAGAAATTGCGTCGGAATTAAATACAAAATGCACATTGGCAAATTATGTACAAGAAGACTGACGCTTCTTACTGTCTATGTTTTGAACCATTCCTGTGACACTAGTAATAGATTCCGATGCTTCACTCTAGGTTTACTGTATCCCTTGGACCTTCTTATTGACGATGAAACACAGAAATTGCATCGGAATTAAATAAAAAAGGCACAATGCCGACTTAAGTACAAGAAGACTGACTCATCTTACTATCTATGTTTTGAACCATTCCTGTGACACTAGTTACAGAATCCGATGCTTCACTGCAGGTTTACTGTATCCCTTGGACCTTCTTATTGACGATGAACCACAGAAATTGAATCGGAATTAAAGACAAAAGGCACAATGCCGACTTAAGTACAAGAACACTGACTCTTCTTACTGTCTATGTTTTGAACCATTCCTGTGACACTAGTTACAGATTCCGATGCTTCACTGCAGGTTTACTGTATCCCTTGGACCTTCTTATTAACGATGAAACACAGAAATTGCATCGGTATTAAATCCAAAGAGCACAGTGCCGAATTAAGTACAAGAAGACTGACTCTTCTTACTGTCTATGATTTGAACCATTCCTGTGACACTACTTATCGATTCCGATGCTTCACTCCAGGTTTCCTGTATCCGTTGCACATTCTTATTTACGATGAAACACAGAAATTGCATCGGAATTTAATACAAAGGGCACAATGGCGACTTAAGTACAAGAAGACTTACTCTTCTTACTGACTATGTTTGAACCATTCCTGTGACACTAGTTATATATTTCGGTGCTTCACTTCAGGTTTGCTGGATTCCTTGGACCTACTTGTTGACGATGAAACACAGAAATTGCAACGGAAGTAAATACAAAAGGCACAATGCCGACTTAAGTAGAAGAAGACTGACTCTTCCTACTGTCTATGATTTGAACCATTCCTGTGACACTAGTTTTAAATTCCGATGCTTCACTTCAGGTTTACTGTATCCCTCCGTCCTTCTTATTGACGATGAAACACAGAATTTGCATCGGAATTAAATAGAAAAGGCACAATGCCGACTTAAGTACAAGAAGACTGACCCTTCTTACTGACTAGGTTTTGAACCATTCCTGTGACACTAGTTACAGCTTCCGATGCTTCACTTCAGGCTTACTGTATCACTTGGACTTTCTTATTGACGATCAAACACAGAAATTGCATCGGAATTAAATAAAATGGCACAATGCCGACAAAAGTACAACAAGACTGACTCTTCCTACTTTCTACGTTTTGAACCATTCCTTTGACACTAGTAATAGATTCCGATGCTTAACTTCAGGTTTACTGTATCCCTTGGACCTTCTTATTGACGATGAAACACAAAATTGCATCGGAATTAAATACAAAAGGTACAATGCCGACTTAAGTACAAGAAGACTGACTAATCTTACTGACTATGTTTTGAACCATTCCTGTGACAGTAGTTATAGATTCCGGTGCTTCACTTCAGTTTTTCTGTATCCCTTGGAACTTCTTATTGACGATGAAACATAGAAATTGCATCGGAATTAAATACAAAAGGCACAATGCCGACTTAAGTACAAGAATACTGACTCTTCTTGCTGTCTATGTTTTGAACCATCCCTGTGACACTAGTTATAGATGCCGATGCTTCACTCCCGGTTTACTGTATCCCTTGGACCTTCTTATTGACGATGAAACACAGATATTGCATCGGAATTAAATACAAAAGGCACAATGCCTACTTAAGTACAAGAAGACAGACTCTTCTTACTGACTAAGTTTTGAACCGTTCCTTTTACACTAGTTATAGATTCCGATGCTTCACTTGAGGTTTACTGTATCCCTCTGACCTTCTTATTGACGATGAAACACAGAAATTGCATCGGAATTAAATACAAAAGGCACAATGCCGACTTAAGTACAAGAACACTGACTCTTCCTACTGACTATGTTTTGAACCATTCCTGTGACACTAGTTCTATATTCCGATGCTTCAATTCAGATTTACTGTATCCCTCTGACCTTCCTATTGACGATCAAACACAGATATTGTATTGGAATCAAATACTAAAGGCACAATGCCGAATTAAGTACAAGAAGACTGACTCTTCTTACTGTCGATGTTTTGAACAATTCCTGTGACACAAGTTATAGATTCCGATGCTTCACTTCAGGTTTACTGTATCCCTTGGACCTTCTTATTGACGATGAAACACAGAAATTGCATCGGAATTAAATAAAAAAGGCGCAATGCCGCCTTAAGTACAAGAAGACTGAGTCTTCTTACTGTCTATGTCTTGAACCATTCCTTTCACACTAGTTACAGATTCCGATGCTTGCAGGTTTACTGTATCCCTTGGACCTTCTTATTGACGATGAAACACAGAAATTGCATCGGAATTAAATACAAAAGGCATAATGCCGACTTAAGTACAGGAACACTGTCTCTTCCTACTGACTATGCTTTGAACCATTCCTGTGACACTAGTTATAGATTCCGATGCTTCACTTCAGGTTTACTGTATCCCTTGGATCTTCTTATTGACGATGAGAGACAGCAATTGCATCGGAATTAAATAGAGAAGGCACAACGCCGACTTAAGTACAAGATGACTGACTCTTCCTACTTTCTATGTTTTTACCATTCCTGTGACACTAGTTATAGATTCCGATGCTTCACTTCAGGTTTACTGTATCCCTCTGACCCTCGTATTGACGATGAAACACAGAAATTGCATCGGAATAAAATACAAAAGGCACAATGCCGACTTAAGTACAAGAAGACTGACTCTTCCTACTGTCTATGTTTGAACCACTCTTGTGACACTAGTTATAGATTCCGTTGCTTCACTCCCGGTTTACTGTATGCCTTGGACCTTCTTATTGACGATGAAACACAGAAATTCCATCGGAATTAAATAGAAAATGCACAGTGCAGACTTAAGTACAAGAAGACATACTCTTCCTACTGTCTATGTTTTGAACCATTCCTGTGATACTAGTTATGGATTCCGATGCTTCACTTCAGGTTTACTGTGTCCCTTGGACCTTCTTGTTGATGATGAAACACAGAAATTCCATCGGTATGAAATACAAATGGCACAATGCCGACTGAAGTACAAGAAGACTGACTCTTCATACTGACTCTGTTTTGACCCATTCCTGTGACACTAGTTACAGATTGTGATGCTTCACTCCAGGTTTACTGTATCCCTTGGACCTTCTTATTGACGATGAAACACAGAAATTGCATCGGAATTAAATACAAAGGCACAATGCCGAGTTAAGTACAGTAAGACTGAGTCTTCCTACTGTCTATGTTTGAACCACTCTTGTGACACTAGTTATAGATTCCGTTGCTTCACTCCCGGTTTACTGTATGCCTTGGACCTTCTTATTGACGATGAAACACAGAAATTCCATCGGAATTAAATAGAAAATGCACAATGCAGACTTAAGTACAAGAAGACTTACTCTTCCTACTGTCTATGTTTTGAACCATTCCTGTGACACTAGTTATGGATTCCGATGCTTCACTTCAGGTTTACTGTGTCCCTTGGACCTTCCTGTTGATGATGAAACACAGAAATTCCATCGGTATGAAATACAAATGGCACAATGCCGACTGAAGTACAAGAAGACTGACTCTTCATACTGACTCTGTTTTGACCCATTCCTGTGACACTAGTTACAGATTGTGATGCTTCACTCCAGGTTTACTGTATCCCTAGGACCTTCTTATTGACGATGAAACACAGAAATTGCATCGGAATTAAATACAAAGGCACAATGCCGAGTTAAGTACAGGAAGACTGAGTCTTCTTTTTGACTATGCTTTGAACAATTCCTGTGACACTAGTTATAGATTCCGATGCTTCACTCCAGGTTTACTGTGTCCCTTGGACCTTCGTATTGAAGATGAATCACAAAAATTGCATCGGAATTAAATAGAAAAGGCACAATGCCGACTTAAGTACAAGAAGACTGATTCTTCTTACCGACTATGCTTTGAACGATTCCTGTGACTCTAGTTATAGATTCCGATGATTCACTCCAGGTTTACTGTATCCCTTGGACCTCCTTATTGACAATGAAACACAGAAATTGCATCGGAATTTAATACAAAAGGCACAGTGCCGACTTAAGTACAAGATGACTGACTCTTCTTACTGACTATGATTAGAACCATTCCTGTAATACTAGTTATAGATTCCGGTGCTTCATTTCAGGTTTACTATATCCCTTGGTACTTCTTATTCACGATGAAACACAGAAATTGCATCGGAATTAAATACAAAAGGCACAATGCCGACTTAAGTACAAGAATACTGACTCTTCTTAATGTCTATGTTTTGAACCATCCCTGTGTCACTAGTTATAGATTCCGATGCATCACTCCAGGTTTACTGTATCCCTTGGACCTTCTTATTGATGATGAAACACAGAAATTGCATTGGAAATAAATACAAAAGGCACAATGCCGACTTAAGTACATAAAGACTGACTCTTCTTACTGACTATGCTTTGAACCATTCCTGTGACACTAGTTATAGATTCTGATGCATCACTTCAGGTTTACTGTATCCCTTGGACCGTCTTATTGACGATGAAACATAGAAATTGCATCGGAATTAAATACAAAAGGCACAATGCCGACTTAAGTACAAGGAGACTAACCCTTCCTACTGACTATGTTTTGAACCATTCCTGTGACACTAGTTATAGGTTCCGATGCTTCACTTCAGATTTACTGTATCCCTCTGACCTTCTTATTGACGATGAAACACAGAAATTGCATCGGAATTAAATAGAAAAGGCACAATGCCGACTTAAGTACAAGAAGACTGACCCTTCTTACTGACTATGTTTTGAACCATTCCTGTGACACTATTTATAGCTTCCGATGCTTCACTTGAGGTTTACTGTATCCTATTGGACTTTCTTATTGACGATGAAGCACAGAAATTGCATCGGAATCAAATAGAAAAGGCACAATGCCTACTTAAGTACAAGAAGACTGACTCATCTTACTATCTATGTTTTGAACCATTCCTGTGACACTAGTTACAGAATCCGATGCTTCACTGCAGGTTTAGTGTATCCCTTGGACCTTCATATTGACGATGAACCACAGAAATTGAATCGGAATTAAATACAAAAGGCACAATGCCGACTTAAGTACAAGAAGACTGACTCTTCTTACTCACTATGTTTGAACCATTCCTGTGACACTAGTTATATATTCCGGTGCTTCACTTCAGGTTTGCTGGTTTCCTTGGACCTACTTGTTGACGATGAAACACAGAAATTGCAACGGAAGTAAATACAAAAGGCACAATGCCGACTTAAGTAGAAGAAGACTGACTCTTCCTACTGTCTATGATTTGAACCATTCCTGTGGCACTAGTTTTAGATTCCGATGCTTCACTTCAGGTTTACTGTATCCCTCCGTCCTTCTTATTGACGATGAAACACAGAATTTGCATCGGAATTAAATAGAAAAGGCACAATGCCGACTTAAGTACAAGAAGACTGACCCTTCTTACTGACTAGGTTTTGAACCATTCCTGTGACACTAGTTACAGCTTCCGATGCTTCACTTCAGGCTTACTGTATCCCTTGGACTTTCTTATTGACGAACAAACACAGAAATTGCATCGGAATTAAATAAAATGGCACAATGCCGACATAAGTACAACAAGACTGACTCTTCCTACTTACTATGTTTTGAACCATTCCTTTGACACTAGTAATAGATTCCGATGCTTCACTTCAGGTTTACTGTATCCCTTGGACCTTCTTATTGACGATGAAACACAAAATTGCATCGGAATAAAATACAAAAGGTACAATGCCGACTTAAGTACAAGAAGACTGACTAATCTTACTGACTATGCTTTGAACCATTCCTGTGACAGTAGTTATACATTCCGGTGCTTCACTTCAGTTTTACTGTATCCCTTGGAACTTCTTATTGACGATGAAACACAGAAATTGCATCGGAATGAAATACAAAAGGCACAATGCCGACTTAAGTACAAGAATGCTGACTCTTCTTGCTGTCTATGTTTTGAACCATTCCTGTGACACTAGTTACAGATTCCGATGCTTCACTGCAGGTTTACTGTATCCCTTGGACCTTCTTATTAACGATGAAACACAGAAATTGCATCGGTATTAAATCCAAAGAGCACAGTGCCGAATTAAGTACAAGAAGACTGACTCTTCTTACTGTCTATGATTTGAACCATTCCTGTGACACTACTTATCGATTCCGATGCTTCACTCCAGGTTTCCTGTATCCTTTGGACCTTCTTATTTACGATGAAACACAGAAATTGCATCGGAATTTAATACAAAGGGCGCAATGGCGACTTAAGTACAAGAAGACTGACTCTTCTTACTGACTATGTTTGAACCATTCCTGTGACACTAGTTATATATTCCGGTGCTTCACTTCAGGTTTGCTTGATTCCTTGGACCTACTTATTGACGATGAAACACAGAAATTGCATCGGAAGTAAATACAAATGGCACAATGCCGACTTAAGTAGAAGAAGACTGACTCTTCCTACTGTCTATGATCTGACCCATTCCTGTGACACTAGTTTCAGATTCCGATGTTTCACTTCAGGTTTACTGTATCCCTCCGACCTTCTTATTGACGATGAAACACAGAATTTGCATCGGAATTAAATAGAAAAAGCACAATGCCAACTTAAGTACAAGAAGACTGACCCGTCTCACTGACTATGTTTTGAACCATTCCTGTGACACTAGTTACAGCTTCCGATGCTTCACTTCAGGTTTACTGTATCCCTTGGACTTTCTTATTGACGATCAAACACAGAAATTGCATCGGAATTAAATAAAATGGCACAATGCCGACATAAGTACAACAAGACTGACTCTTCCTACTTTCTACGTTTTGAACCATTCCTTTGACGCTAGTAATAGATTCCGATGCTTAACTTCAGGTTTACTGTATCCCTTGGACCTTCTTATTGACGATGAAACACAAAATTGCGTCGGAATTAAATACAAAAGGTACAATGCCGACTTAAGTACAAGAAGGCTGACTAATCTTACTGACTATGTTTTGAACCATTCCTGTGACAGTAGTTATAGATTCCGGTGCTTCACTTCAGTTTTTCTGTATCCCTTGGAACTTCTTATTGACGATGAAACATAGAAATTGCATCGGAATTAAATACAAAAGGCACAATGCCGACTTAAGTACAAGAATACTGACTCTTCTTGCTGTCTATGTTTTGAACCATCCCTGTAACACTAGTTATAGATTCCGATGCTTCACTCCCGGTTTACTGTATCCCTTGGACCTTCTTATTCACGATGAAAGACAGATATTGCATCGGAATTAAATACAAAAGGCACAATGCCGACTTATGGCTGATCCCTCACCTGTGGTAGAGTGGGAGGTCGTTTCAAGGTGTGGCAGGGGGCGAAAGACATTCCGGAGGGCTGAACGGAAAGCCTCTCCAGTTTGTCTGACGAACCGGTTTCAGGCTCTGTCTCAGGCTGATACTGATCTTCGGCCTGACATGGCTGCTTGTCCTGTTCCAGAGGTTGCCCCTCAGTCTGCAAGATCCGGGCAGTCGCAGAGGGTGGGCTTACTGGTAGTTGGGAGCTCCAACGTCAGGCGCGTAATGGGGCCCCTTAGGGAAATGGCAGCAAGAGAGGGGAAGAAAACCAATGTGCACTCCGTGTGCATACCGGGGGGAGTCATTCCAGATGTGGAAAGGGTCCTTCCGGATGCCATGAAGGGTACAGGGTGCACCCATCTGCAGGTGGTCGCTCATGTCGGCACCAATGATGTGTGTCGCTATGGATCGGAGGAAATCCTCTCTGGCTTCCGGCGGCTATCTGATTTGGTGAAGACTGCCGGTCTCGCTAGCGGGATGAAAGCAGAGCTCACCATCTGCAGCATCGTCGACAGGACTGACTGCGGACCTTTGGTACAGAGCCGAGTGGAGGGTCTGAATCAGAGGCTGAGACGGTTCTGCGACCGTGTGAGCTGCAGATTCCTCGACTTGCGCCATAGGGTGGTGGGGTTTCGGGTTCCGCTGGATAGGTCAGGAGTCCACTACACGCAACAAGCGGCTACACGGGTAGCAGGGGTTGTGTGGCGTGGGCTGGGTGGTTTTTTAGGTTAGATGGCCTTGGGCAAGTACAGAAAGGGCAACAGCCTCAACGGGTGCGGGGCAAAGTCAGGACATGCGGGGAACAAGCAGCAATCGGTATTCTAATTGTCAACTGTCGAAGCTGCGTTGGTAAAGTACCGGAACTTCAAGCGCTGATAGAAAGCACCGAAGCTGAAATCGTTATAGGTACAGAAAGCTGGCTTAAGCCAGAGATAAATTCTGCCGAAATTTTTACAAAGGTACAGACGGTGTTTAGAAAGGATAGATTGCATGCAACCGGTGGTGGAGTGTTCATCGCTGTTAGTAGTAGTTTATCCTGTAGTGAAGTAGAAGTGGATAGTTCCTGTGAATTATTATGGGTGGAGGTTACACTAAACAACCGAACTAGGTTAATAATTGGCTCCTTTTACCGACCTCCCGACTCAGCAGCATTAGTGGCAGAACAACTGAGAGAAAATTTGGAATACATTTCACATAAATTTTCTCAGCATGTTATAGTCTTAGGTGGAGATTTCAATTTACCAGATATAGACTGGGACACTCAGATGTTTAGGACGGGTGGTAGGGACAGAGCATCGAGTGACATTATACTGAGTGCACTATCCGAAAATTACCTCGAGCAATTAAACAGAGAACCGACTCGTGGAGATAACATATTGGACCTACTGATAACAAACAGACCCGAACTTTTCGAATCTGTATGTACAGAGCAGGGAATCAGTGATCATAAGGCCGTTGCAGCATCCCTGAATATGGAAGTTAATAGGAATATAAAAAAAGGGAGGAAGGTTTATCTGTTTAGCAAGAGTAATAGAAGGCAGATTTCAGACTACCTAACAGATCAAAACGAAAATTTCTGTTCCGACACTGACAATGTTGAGTGTTTATGGAAAAAGTTCAAGGCAATCGTAAAATGCGTTTTAGACAGGTACGTGCCGAGTAAAACTGTGAGGGACGGGAAAAACCCACCGTGGTACAACAACAAAGTTAGGAAACTACTGCGAAAGCAAAGAGAGCTCCACTCCAAGTTTAAACGCAGCCAAAACCTCTCAGACAAACAGAAGCTAAACAATGTCAAAGTTAGCGTAAGGAGGGCTATGCGTGAAGCGTTCATTGAATTCGAAAGTAAAATTCTATGTACCGACTTGACAGAAAATCCTAGGAAGTTCTGGTCTTACGTTAAATCAGTAAGTGGCTCGAAACAGCATATCCAGACACTACGGGATGATGATGGCATTGAAACAGAGGATGACTCGCGTAAAGCTGAAATACTAAACACCTTTTTCCAAAGCTGTTTCACAGAGGAAGACCGCACTGCAGTTCCTTCTCTAAATCCTCGCACAAACGAAAAAATGGCTGACATCAAAATAAGTGTCCAAGGAATAGAAAAGCAACTGGAATCACTCAATAGAGGAAAGTCCACTGGACCTGACGGGATACCAATTCGATTCTACACAGAGTACGCGAAAGAACTTGCCCCCCTTCTAACAGCCGTGTACCGCAAGTCTCTAGAGGAACGGAGGGTTCCAAATGATTGGAAAAGAGCACAGATAGTCCCAGTCTTCAAGAAGGGTCGTCGAGCAGATGCGCAAAACTATAGACCTATATCTCTTACGTCGATCTGTTGTAGAATTTTAGAACATGTTTTTTGCTCGCGTATCATGTCATTTCTGGAAACCCAGAATCTACTATGTAGGAATCAACATGGATTCCGGAAACAGCGATCGTGTGAGACCCAACTCGCTTTATTTGTTCATGAGACCCAGAAAATATTAGATACAGGCTCCCAGGTAGATGCTATTTTTCTTGACTTCCGGAAGGCGTTCGATACAGTTCCGCACTGTCGCCTGATAAACAAAGTAAGAGCCTACGGAATATCAGACCAGCTGTGTGGCTGGATTGAAGAGTTTTTAGCAAACAGAACACAGCATGTTGTTATCAATGGAGAGACGTCTACAGACGTTAAAGTAACCTCTGGCGTGCCACAGGGGAGTGTTATGGGACCATTGCTTTTCACAATATATATAAATGACTTAGTAGATAGTGTCGGAAGTTCCATGCGGCTTTTCGCGGATGATGCTGTAGTATACAGAGAAGTTGCTGCATTAGAAAATTGTAGCGAAATACAGGAAGATCTGCAGCGGATAGGCACTTGGTGCAGGGAGTGGCAACTGACCCTTAACATAGACAAATGTAATGTATTGCGAATACATAGAAAGAAGGATCCTTTATTGTATGATTATATGATAGCGGAACAAACACTGGTAGCAGTTACTTCTGTAAAATATCTGGGAGTATGCGTACGGAACGATTTGAAGTGGAATGATCATATAAAACTAATTGTTGGTAAGGCGGGTACCAGGTTGAGATTCATTGGGAGAGTGCTTAAAAAATGTAGTCCATCAACAAAGGAGGTGGCTTACAAAACACTCGTTCGACCTATACTTGAGTATTGCTCATCAGTGTGGGATCCGTACCAGGTCGGGTTGACGGAGGAGATAGAGAAGATCCAAAGAAGAGCGGCGCGTTTCGTCACTGGGTTATTTGGTAACCGTGATAGCGTTACGGAGATGTTTAATAAACTCAAGTGGCAGACTCTGCAAGAGAGGCGCTCTGCATCGCGGTGTAGCTTGCTCGCCAGGTTTCGAGAGGGTGTGTTTCTGGATGAGGTATCGAATATATTGCTTCCCCCTACTTATACTTCCCGAGGAGATCACGAATGTAAAATTAGAGAGATTAGAGCGCGCACGGAGGCTTTCAGACAGTCGTTCTTCCCGCGAACCATACGTGACTGGAACAGGAAAGGGAGGTAATTACAGTGGCACGTAAAGTGCCCTCCGCCACACACCGTTGGGTGGCTTGCGGAGTATCAATGTAGATGTAGATGTAGATGTAGAAGACAGACTCTTCTTACTGACTAAGTTTTGAACCGTTCCTTTTACACTAGTTATAGATTCCGATGCTTCACTTGAGGTTTACTGTATCCCTCTGACCTTCTTATTGACGATGAAACACAGAAATTGCATCGGAATTAAATACAAAAGGCACAATGCCGACTTAAGTACAAGAACACTGACTCTTCCTACTGACTATGTTTTGAACCATTCCTGTGACACTAGTTATAGATTTCGATGCTTCAATTCAGATTTACTGTATCCCTCTGACCTTCCTATTGACGATCAAACACAGATATTGTATTGGAATTAAATACTAAAGGCACAATGCCGAATTAAGTACAAGAAGACTGACTCTTCTTACTGTCGATGATTTGAACAATTCCTGTGACACTAGTTATAGATTCCGATGCTTCACTTCAGGTTTACTGTATCCCTTGGACCTTCTTATTGACGATAAAACACAGATATTGCATCGGAATTAAATAAAAAAGGCGCAATGCCGCCTTAAGTACAAGAAGACTGACTCTTCTTACTGTCTATGTCTTGAACCATTCCTTTCACACTAGTTACAGATTCCGATGCTTGCAGGTTTACTGTATCCCTTGGACCTTCTTATTGACGATGAAACACAGAAATTGCATCGGAATTAAATACAAAAGGCATAATGCCGACTTAAGTACAAGAACACTGTCTCTTCTTACTGACTATGCTTTGAACCATTCCTGTGACACTAGTTATAGATTCCGATGCTTCACTTCAGGTTTACTGTATCCCTTGGATCTTCTTATTGACGATGAGAGACAGCAATTGCATCGGAATTAAATAGAGAAGGCACAACGCCGACTTAAGTACAAGATGACTGACTCTTCCTACTTTCTATGTTTTTACCATTCCTGTGACACTAGTTATAGATTCCGATGCTTCACTTCAGGTTTACTGTATCCCTCTGACCCTCGTATTGACGATGAAACACAGAAATTGCATCGGAATAAAATACAAATGGCACAATGCCGACTTAAGTACAAGAAGACTGACTCTTCCTACTGTCTATGTTTGAACCACTCTTGTGACACTAGTTATAGATTCCGTTGCTTCACTCCCGGTTTACT
This sequence comes from Schistocerca americana, assembly GCF_021461395.2. Classification (NCBI taxonomy): domain Eukaryota; kingdom Metazoa; phylum Arthropoda; class Insecta; order Orthoptera; family Acrididae; genus Schistocerca; species Schistocerca americana. Next base: position 23,389,342 of record NC_060130.1, read on the forward strand.
GTATGCCTTGGACCTTCTTATTGACGATGAAACACAGAAATTCCATCGGAATTAAATAGAAAATGCACAATGCAGACTTAAGTACAAGAAGACTTACTCTTCCTACTGTCTATGTTTTGAACCATTCCTGTGACACTAGTTATGGATTCCGATGCTTCACTTCAGGTTTACTGTGTCCCTTGGACCTTCTTGTTGATGATGAAACACAGAAATTCCATCGGTATGAAATACAAATGGCACAATGCCGACTGAAGTACAAGAAGACTGACTCTTCATACTGACTCTGTTTTGACCCATTCCTGTGACACTAGTTACAGATTGTGATGCTTCACTCCAGGTTTACTGTATCCCTTGGACCTTCTTATTGACGATGAAACACAGAAATTGCATCGGAATTAAATACAAAGGCACAATGCCGAGTTAAGTACAGGAAGACTGACTCTTCTTTTTGACTATGCTTTGAACAATTCCTGTGACACTAGTTATAGATTCCGATGCTTCACTCCAGGTTTACTGTATCCCTTGGACCTTCGTATTGAAGATGAAACACAAAAATTGCATCGGAATTAAATACAAAAGGCACAATGCCGACTTAAGTACAAGAAGACTGATTCTTCTTACCGACTATGCTTTGAACGATTCCTGTGACTCTAGTTATAGATTCCGATGATTCACTCCAGGTTTACTGTATCCCTTGGACCTCCTTATTGACAATGAAACACAGAAATTGCATCGGAATTTAATACAACAGGCACAGTGCCGACTTAAGTACAAGATGACTGACTCTTCTTACTGACTATGATTTGAACCATTCCTGTAATACTAGTTATAGATTCCGGTGCTTCATTTCAGGTTTACTATATCCCTTGGTACTTCTTATTGACGATGAAACACAGAAATTGCATCGGAATTAAATACAAAAGGCACAATGCCGACTTAAGTACAAGAATACTGACTCTTCTTAATGTCTATGTTTTGAACCATCCCTGTGTCACTAGTTATAGATTCCCATGCATCACTCCAGGTTTACTGTATCCCTTGGACCTTCTTATTGATGATGAAACACAGAAATTGCATTGGAAACAAATACAAAAGGCACAATGCCGACTTAAGTACATAAAGACTGACTCTTCTTACTGACTATGCTTTGAACCATTCCTGTGACACTTGTTATAGATTCTGATGCTTCGCTTCAGGTTTACTGTATCCCTTGGACCGTCTTATTGACGATGAAACATAGAAATTGCATCGGAATTAAATACAAAAGGCACAATGCCGACTTAAGTACAAGGAGACTAACCCTTCCTACTGACTATGTTTTGAACCATTCCTGTGACACTAGTTTTAGGTTCCGATGCTTCACTTCAGATTTACTGTATCCCTCTGAACTTCTTATTGACGATGAAACACAGAAATTGCATCGGAATTAAATAGAAAAGGCACAATGCCGACTTAAGTACAAGAAGACTGACCCTTCTTACTGACTATGTTTTGAACCATTCCTGTGACACTATTTATAGCTTCCGATGCTTCACTTGAGGTTTACTGTATCCTATTGGACTTTCTTATTGACGATGAAGCACAGAAATTGCATCGGAATCAAATAGAAAAGGCACAATGCCTACTTAAGTACAAGAAGACTGACTCTTCCTACTGTCTGTGTTTTGAACCATTCCTTCGACACTAGTTATAGATTCCGATGCTTCACTACAGGTTTACTGTATCCCTCTGACCTTCTTATTGACGATGAAACACAGAAATTGCATCGGAATTTAATAAAAAGGCACAATGCCGACATAAGTACAACAAGACTGACTCTTCCTACTGTCTATGCTTTGAACCATTCCTGTGACACTAGTTATAGATTCCGATGCTTCACTTCAGGTTTACTGTATCCCTTGGACCTTCTTATTGACCATGAAACACATAATTGAATCGGAATTAAATACAAAAGGTACAATGCCGACTTAAGTACAAAACACTGACTCTTCTTTCTGACTATGTTTTGAAACATTCCTGTGTCACTAGTTATAGATTCCGAAGCTTCACTTCAGATTTACTGTATCCCTCTGACCATCCTATTGACGATCAAACACAGAAATTGTATTGGAATTAAATACTAAAGGCACAATGCCGACTTAAGTACAAGAAGACTGACTCTTCTTACTGACTATGTTTTGAACCATTCCTGTGACACTAGTTATAGATTCTGATGCTTCACTTCAAGTTTACTGTATCCCTTGGAAATTCTTATTGACGATGAAACATAGAAATTGCATCGGAATTAAATACAAAAGGCACAATGCCGACTTAAGTACAAGAAGACTGACTCTTCTTACTGACTAAGATTTGAACCATTCGTGTGACACTAGTTATAGATTCCGATGCTTCACTTGAGGTTTACTGTATCCCTCTGACCTTCTTATTGATGATGAAACACAGAGATTGCATCGGAATTAAATACAAAAGGCACAATGTCGACTTAAGTACAAGAACACTGACTCTTCTTTCCGACTATGATTTGAACAATTCCTGTGTCACTAGTTATAGATTCCGAAGCTTCACTTCAGATTTACTGTATCCCTCTGACCATCCTATTCACGATCAAACACAGAAATTGTATTGGAATTAAATACTAAAGGCACAATGCCGAATTAAGTACAAGAAGGCTGACTCTTCTTACTGCCGATGTTTTGAACCGTTCCTGTGACACTCGTTATAGATTCCGATGCTTCACTCCAGGTTTACTGTATCCCTTGGACCTTCTTATTGACGAGGAAACACAGAAATTGCATCGGAATTTAATAAAAAAGGCACAATGCCACCTTAAGTACAAGAAGACTGACTCTCCTTACTGTCTATGTCTTGAACCATTCCTGTGACACTAGTTATAGATTCCGATGCTTCACTCCAGGTTTACTATATACCTTGGACCTTCTTATTGACGATGAAATACAGAAATTGCATCGGAATTTAAAAAGAAAAGACACAATGCCGACTTAAATACAAGAAGACTGACTCTTCCCACAGTCTATGTTTGAACCATTCCTGTGACACTAGTTATAGATTCCGATGCTTCACTCCAGGTTTACTGTATCCCTTGGACCTTCTTATTGACGATGAAACACAGAAATTGCATCGGAAATAAATAAAAAAGGCACAATGCCGACTTAAGTACAAGAAGACTGACTCATCTTAGTGTCTATGTTTCGAACCATTCCTTTGACACTAGTTACAGATTACGATGCTTCACTGCAGGTTTACTGTATACCTTGGCCCTTCTTATTGACGATAAAACACAGAAATTGCATCGGAATTAAATCCAATGGGCACATTGCCGACGTAAGTACAAGAAAACTAACTCTTCCCACTGTCTTTGTTGTGAACCATTCCTGTGACACTAGTTTTAGATTCCGATGCTTCACTTCAGGTTTACTGTATCCCTCTGATCTTCTTATTGACGATGAAACAAAGAAATTGCATTGGAATTGAATACAAAAGGCACAATGCCGACTTAAGTACAAGAAAACTGACTCTTCTTACAGTCTACGTTTTGAACCATCCCTGTGACACTAGTTACAGATTCCGATGCTTCACTCCAGGTTTACTGTATCCCTTGGACCTTCTTGTTGACGATGAAACACAGATATTGCAGCGGAATTAAATACAAAAGGCACAATGCCGACTTAAGTACAAGAAGACTGACTCTTCTTTGTGACTATGTTTTGAACCATTCCTGTGTCACTAGTTATAGATTCCGAAACTTCATTTCAGATTTACTGTATTCCTCTGACCTTCCTATTGACGATCAAACACAGAAATTGTATTGGAATTAAATACTAAAGGCACAAGGCCGACTTAAGTACAGAAGACTGACTCTTCCTACTGTCTATGTTTGAACCACTCCTGTGACACTAGTTATAGATTCCGATGCTTCACTCCCGGTTTACTGTATGCCTTGGACCTTCATATTGACGATGAAACACAGAAATTCCATCGGAATTAAATAGAAAATGCACATTGCAGACTTAAGTACAAGAAGACTTACTCTTCATACTGTCTATGTTTTTAACAATTCCTGTGACACTAATTATGGATTCCGATGCTTCACCTCAGGTTTACTGTATCCCTTTAACCTTCTTGTTGACGATGAAACACAGAAATTCCATCGGTATGAAATACAAATGGCACAATGCCGACTGAAGTACAAGAAGACTGATTCTTCATACTGACTCTGTTTTGACTCATTCCTGTGACACTAGTTACAGATTGTGATGCTTCACTCCAGGTTTACTGTATCCCTTGGACCTTCTTATTGACGATGAAACACAGAAATTGCATCGGAATTAAATACAAAGGCACAATGCCGAGTTAAGTACAGGAAGACTGACTCTTCTTTTTGACTATGCTTTGAACAATTCCTGTGACACTAGTTATAGATTCCGATGCTTCACTCCATTTTTACTGTATCCCTTGGACCTTCGTATTGAAGATGAAACACAAACGTTGCATCGGAATTAAATACAAAAGGCACAATGCTGACTTAAGTACAAGAAGACTGATTCTTCTTACCGACTATATTTTGAACGATTCCTGTGACTCTAGTTATAGATTCCGATGATTCACTCCAGGTTTACTGTATCCCTTGGACCTCCTTATTGACAATGAAACACAGAAATTGCATCGGAATTTAATACAAAAGGCACAGTGCCGACTTAAGTACAAGATGACTGACTCTCCTTAATGTCTATGTTTTGAACCATCCCTTTGACACTAGTTATAGATTCTGATGCTTCACTTCAGGTTTACTGTATCCCTTGGACCTTCTTATTGACGATGAAGCATAGAAATTGCAACGGAATTAAATACAAAAGGCACAATGCCGACTTAAGTACAAGAAGACTAACCCTTCCTACTGACTATGCTTTGAACCATTCCTGTGACACTAGTTATAGGTTCCGATGCTTCACTTCAGATTTACTGTATCTCTCTGACCTTCTTATTGACGATGAAACACAGAAATTGCATCGTAATTAAATAGAAAAGGCACAATGCCGACTTAAGTACAAGAAGACTGACCCTTCTTACTGACTATGTTTTGAACCATTCCTGTGACACTATTTATAGCTTCCGATGCTTCACTTGAGGTTTACTGTATCCTATTGGACTTTCTTATAGACGATGAAGCACAGAAATTGCATCGGAATCAAATAGAAAAGGCACAATGCCTACTTAAGTACAAGAAGACTGACTCTTCTTACTGTCTGTGTTTTGAACCATTCCTGTGACACTAGTTATAGATTCCGATGCTTCACTACAGGTTTACTGTATCCCTCTGACCTTCTTATTGACGATGAAACACAGAAATTGCATCGGAATTTAATAAAAAGGCACAATGCCAACATAAGTACAACAAGACTGACTCTTCCTACTGTCTATGCTTTGAACCATTCCTGTGACAATAGTTATAGATTCCGATGCTTCACTTCAGGTATACTGTATCCCTTGGACCTTCTTACTGACCATGAAACACAAAATTGACTCGGAATTAAATACAAAAGGTACAATGCCGACTTATGTACAAGAACACTGCCTCTTCTTTCTGACTATGTTTTGAAACATTCCTGTGTCACTAGTTATAGATTCCGAAGCTTCACTTCAGATTTACTGTATCCCTCTGACCATCCTATTGACGATCAAACACAGAAATTGAATTGGAATTAAATACAAAAGGGACAATGCCGACTTAAGTACAAGAATACTGACTCTCCTTAATGTCTATGTTTTGAACCATCCCTTTGACACTAGTTATAGATTCTGATGCTTCACTTCAGGTTTACTGTATCCCTTGGACCTTCTTATTGACGATGAAGCATAGAAATTGCATCGGAATTAAATACAAAAGGCACAATGCCGACTTAAGTACAAGAAGACTAACCCTTCCTACTGACTATGCTTTGAACCATTCCTGTGACACTAGTTATAGGTTCCGATGCTTCACTTCAGATTTACTGTATCTCTCTGACCTTCTTATTGACGATGAAACACAGAAATTGCATCGTAATTAAATAGAAAAGGCACAATGCCGACTTAAGTACAAGAAGACTGACCCTTCTTACTGACTATGTTTTGAACCATTCCTGTGACACTATTTATAGCTTCCGATGCTTCACTTGAGGTTTACTGTATCCTATTGGACTTTCTTATAGACGATGAAGCACAGAAATTGCATCGGAATCAAATTGAAAAGGCACAATGCCTACTTAAGTACAAGAAGACTGACTCTTCTTACTGTCTGTGTTTTGAACCATTCCTGTGACACTAGTTATAGATTCCGATGCTTCACTACAGGTTTACTGTATCCCTCTGACCTTCTTATTGACGATGAAACACAGAAATTGCATCGGAATTTAATAAAAAGGCACAATGCCAACATAAGTACAACAAGACTGACTCTTCCTACTGTCTATGCTTTGAACCATTCCTGTGACAATAGTTCTAGATTCCGATGCTTCACTTCAGGTTTACTGTATCCCTTGGACCTTCTTACTGACCATGAGACACAAAATTGACTCGGAATTAAATACAAAAGGTACAATGCCGACTTATGTACAAGAACACTGCCTCTTCTTTCTGACTATGTTTTGAAACATTCCTGTGTCACTAGTTATAGATTCCGAAGCTTCACTTCAGATTTACTGTATCCCTCTGACCATCCTATTGACGATCAAACACAGAAATTGTATTGGAATTAAATACTAAAGGCACAATGCCGACTTAAGTACAAGAAGACTGACTCCTCTTACTGACTATGTTTTGAACCATTCCTGTGACACTAGTTATAGATTCTGATGCTTCACTTCAAGTTTACTGTATCCCTTGGACCTTCTTATTGACGATGAAACACAGAAATTGCATCGGAAATAAATAAAAAAGGCACAATGCCGACTTAAGTACAAGAAGACTGACTCACCTTAGTGTCTATGTTTTGAACCATTCCTTTGACGCTAGTTACAGATTACGATGCTTCACTGCAGGTTTACTGTATCCCTTGGCCCTTCTTATTGACGATGAAACACAGAAATTGCATCGGAATTAAATACAAAAGGCACAATGCCGACTTAAGTACAAGAAGACTGACTCTTCTTACTGACTATAATTTGAACCATTCCTGTGACACTAGTTATGGATTCCGATGCTTAACTTCAGGTTTACTGTATCCCTCTGACCTTCTTATTGACGATAAAACACAGAAATTGCATCGGAATTAAATCCAATGGGCACATTGCCGAATTAAGTACGAGAAGACTGACTCTTCTTACTGTCAATGATTTGAACCATTCCTGTGTCACTAGTTATAGATTCCGATGCTTAACTCCAGGTTTACTGTATCCCTTGGACCTTCTTATTTACGATGAAACACAGAAATTGCATCGGAAATTAATACAAAAGACACAATGGCGACTTAAGTACATGAAGACTGACTCTTCTTACTGGTTATGTTTTGAAACGTTCCTGTGACACTAGTAATATATTCCGGTGCTTCACTTCAGGTTTACTGGATAACTTGGACCTACTTATTGACGATGACACACCCAAATTTCATTGGAAGTAAATACAAAAGGCACAATGCCGACTTAAGTACAAGAAAACTAACTCTTCCCACTGTCTATGTTTTGAACCATTGCTGTGACACTAGTTATAGATTCCGATGCTTCACTTCAGGTTTACTGTATCCCTCTGACCTTCCTATTGACGATCAAACACAGGAATTGTATTGGAATTAAATACTAACGGCACAATGCCGAATTAAGTACAAGAAGACTGACTCTTCTTACTGTCGATGCTTTGAACCGTTCCTGTGACACTAGTTATAGATTCCGATGCTTCACTCCAGGTTTAATGTATCCCTTGGACCTTCTTATTGACGATGAAATACAGAAATTGCATCGGAATTTAATACAAAAGGCACAATGCCGCCTTAAGTACAATAAGACTGACTCTTCTTACTGTCTATGTCTTGAACCATTCCTGTGACACTTGTTATAGATTCCGATGCTTCACTCCAGGTTTACTATATACCTTGGACCTTCTTATTGACGATGAAATACAGAAATTGCATCGGAATTAAATAGAAAAGGCACAATGCCGACTTAAATACAAGAAGACTGACTCTTCCTACAGTCTATGTTCGAACCATTCCTGTGACACTAGTTATAGATTCCGATGCTTCACTCCAGATTTACTGTATCCCTTGGATCTTCTTATTGACGATGAAACACAGAAATTGCATCGCAATTAAATAAAAAAGGCACAATGCCGACTTAAGTACAAGAAGACTGACTCTTCTTACTGACTAAGTTTTGAACCATTCCTGTGACACTAGATAAAAATACCGATGCTTCACTTCAGGTTTAATCTATCCCTCTGACCCTCTTATTGACGATGAAACACAGAAATTGCAACGGAATGACATACAAAAGGGACAATGCCGACATAAGTACAAGAAGACTGACTCTTCGTCTGTCTATGGTTTGAACCATTCCTGTGACACTAAATATAGATTTCGATGCTTCACTTCAGGTTTACTGTATCCCTTGGACCTTCTTATTGACGATGAAACACAGCAATGGCATCGGAATTAAATACAAAAGGCACAATGCGGACTTACGTACAAGAAGACTGACTCTTGTTACTGACTATGTTTTGAACCATTCCTGTGACACTAGTTATAGATTCCGATGCTTACTTCATGTTAACTGTATCCCTCTGTCCTTCTTATTGACGATGAAACACAGAAATTGCAACGGAATTAAATCCAAAGGGCACATTGCCGAATTAAGTAAAAGAAGACTGACTCTTCTTACTGTCTATGATTTGAACCATTCCTGTGACACTTGTTATAGATTCCGATGCTTCACCCTAGGTTTACTGTATCCCATGGACCTTCTTATTTACGATGAAACACAGAAATTACATCGGAAGTTAATACAAAACTCACAATGGCGACTTAAGTACAAGAAGACTGACTCTTCTAACCGACTACGTTTTGAACCATTCCTGTGACACTAGTTATATATTCCGGTGCTTCACTTCAGGTTTACTGGATCCCTTGGACCTACTTATTGACGATGACACACAGAAATTACATCGGAATTAAATACAATAGGCACAATGCCCACTTAAGTACAAAAAGACTGACTCTTCCTACTGTCTATGATTTGAACCATTCCTGTGACACTAGTTATAGATTCCGATGCTTCACTTCAGGTTTACTGTATCCCTCTGACCTTATTAATGACGATGAAACACAGAAATTGCATCGGAATTAAATACAAAAGGCACAATGCCGACTTAAGTACAAGAAGACTGACTCTTCCTACTGTCTATGTTTTGAACCATTCCTGTGACACTAGTTATAGGATCCGATGCTTCACTTCAGGTTTACTGTATCCCACTGACCTTCTCATTGACGAAGAAACACAGAAATTGCATCGGAATTAAATACAAAAGGCACAATGCCGACTTAAGTACAAGAAGACTGACTCTTCCCACTGTCTATGTTTTGAACCATTCCTGTGCCACTAGTTATAGATTCCGATGCTTCACTTCAGGTTTACTGTATCTCTTGGACCTTCGTATTGACGATGAAATACAGAAATTGCATCGGAATGAAATACAAAAGGCACAATGCCGACTTTAGAACAAGATGACTGACTCGTCTTACTGTCTATGTTTTGAACCATTCCTGTGACATTAGTTACAGATTCCGATGCTTCACTGCAGGTTTACTGTATCCCTTGGACCTTCTTATTGACGATGAAACACAGAAATTGCATCGGAATTAAATACAAAAGGCACAATGCCGACATAAGTACAAGAACACTGACTCTTCTTACTGACTATGCTTTGAACCATTCCTGTGACACTAGTTATAGATTCCAATGCTTCACTTCAGGTTTACTGTATCCCTTGGACCTTCTTATTGACGCTGAAACACAGCAATTGCATCGGAATTAAATAGAGAGGGCACAATGCCGACTTAAGTACAAGAAGACTGACTCTTCCTACTTTCTATGTTTATACCATTCGTGTGACACTAGTTATAGATTCTGATGCTTCACTTCAGGTTTACTGTATCCCTCTGACCTTCTTATTGACGATGAAACACAGAAATTGCATCGGAAATAAATAGAAAAGGCACGATGCCGACTTAAGTACAAGAAGACTGACCCTTCTTACTGACTATGTTTTGCACCATTCCTGTGACACTAGTTATAGCTTCCGATGCTTCACTTCAGATTTACTGTATCCCTCTGACCTTCCTATTGACGATCAAACACAGAAATTGTATTGGAAATAAATACTAAAGGCACAATGCCGAATTAAGTACAAGAAGACTGACTCTTCTTACTGTCGATGTTATGAACCGTTCCTGTGACACTAGTTATAGATTCCGATGCTTCACTCCAGGTTTACTGTATCCCTTGGACCTTCTTATTGACGATGAAACACAGAAAATGCATCGGAATTAAATACAAAAGGCACAATGCCGCCTTAAGTACAAGAAGACTGACTCTTCTTACTGCCTATGTTTTGAACCATTCCTGTGACACTAGTTATAGATTCCGATGCTTCACTCCAGGCTTACAATATACCTTGGACCATCTTATTGACGATGAAATACAGAAATTGCATCGGAATTAAATAGAAAAGGCACAATGGCGACTTAAATACAAGAAGACTGACTCTTCCTACTATCTATGTTTGAACCATTGCTGTGACACTAGTTATAGATTCCGATGCTTCACTCCAGGTTTACTGTATCCCTTGGACCTTCTTATTGACGATGAAACACAGAAATTGCATCGGAATTAAATAAAAAAGGCAAAGTTGCTGACTTAAGTACAAGAAGACTTACTCATCTTAGTGTCTATGTTTTGGACCATTCCTTTGACACTAGTTACAGATTCCGATGCTTCACTGCAGGTTTACTGTATCCCTTGTACCTACTTATTGACGATGAAACACAGAAATTGCATCGGAATTAAATACAAAAGGCACAATGCCGACATAAGTACAAGAACACTGACTCTTCTTACTGACTATGCTTTGAACCATTCCTGTGACACTAGTTATAGATTCCAATGCTTCACTTCAGGTTTACTGTATCCCTTGGACCTTCTTATTGACGCTGAAACACAGCAATTGCATCGGAATTAAATAGAGAGGGCACAATGCCGACTTAAGTACAAGAAGACTGACTCTTCCTACTTTCTATGTTTATACCATTCGTGTGACACTAGTTATAGATTCTGATGCTTCACTTCAGGTTTACTGTATCCCTCTGACCTTCTTATTGACGATGAAACACAGAAATTGCATCGGAAATAAATAGAAAAGGCACAATGCCGACTTAAGTACAAGAAGACTGACCCTTCTTACTGACTATGTTTTGCACCATTCCTGTGACACTAGTTATAGCTTCCGATGCTTCACTTCAGATTTACTGTATCCCTCTGACCTTCCTATTGACGATCAAACACAGAAATTGTATTGGAAATAAATACTAAAGGCACAATGCCGAATTAAGTACAAGAAGACTGACTCTTCTTACTGTCGATGTTATGAACCGTTCCTGTGACACTAGTTATAGATTCCGATGCTTCACTCCAGGTTTACTGTATCCCTTGGACCTTCTTATTGACGATGAAACACAGAAAATGCATCGGAATTAAATACAAAAGGCACAATGCCGCCTTAAGTACAAGAAGACTGACTCTTCTTACTGCCTATGTTTTGAACCATTCCTGTGACACTAGTTATAGATTCCGATGCTTCACTCCAGGCTTACAATATACCTTGGACCATCTTATTGACGATGAAATACAGAAATTGCATCGGAATTAAATAGAAAAGGCACAATGGCGACTTAAATACAAGAAGACTGACTCTTCCTACTATCTATGTTTGAACCATTGCTGTGACACTAGTTATAGATTCCGATGCTTCACTCCAGGTTTACTGTATCCCTTGGACCTTCTTATTGACGATGAAACACAGAAATTGCATCGGAATTAAATAAAAAAGGCAAAGTTGCTGACTTAAGTACAAGAAGACTTACACATCTTAGTGTCTATGTTTTGGACCATTCCTTTGACACTAGTTACAGATTCCGATGCTTCACTGCAGGTTTACTGTATCCCTTGTACCTTCTTATTGACGATGAAACACAGAAATTGCATCGGAATTAAATACAAAAGGCACATTGCCAAATTATGTACAAGAAGACTGACTCTTCTTACTGTCTATGATTTAAACCATTCCTGTGACACTAGTTATAGATTCCGATGCTCCACTACAGGTTTACTGTATCCCTTGGACCTTCTTATTTACGATGAAACACAGAAATTGCATCGGAAATTAATACAAAAGCCACAATGGTGACTTATGTACAAGAGGACTGACTCTTCTTACTGACTATGTTTTGAACCATTCCTGTGTAACTAGTTATATATTCCGTTGCTTCACTTCAGGTTTACTGGATCCCTTGGACCTACCTATTGACGATGACACACAGAAATTGCATCGGAATTAAATACAAAAGGCACAATAACGACTTAAGTACAAGAAGACTGACTCTTTCTACTGTCTATGGTTTGAACAATTCCTGTGACACTAGTTACAGATTCCGATGCTTCACTGCAGGTTTACTGTATCCCTCGGACCTTCTTATTGACGATGGAACACAGAAATTGCATCGGAATTAAATACAAAAGGCACAATGCCGACGTAAGTACAAGAACACTGACTCAGCTTACTGTCTTTGTTTGAACCACTCCTGTGACACTAGTTACTGATTCCTATGCTTCACTTGAGGTTTACTGTACCCCTTTAGACCTTCTTATTGACGATGAAGCACAGGAATTGCATCGGAATAAAATACAAAAGGCACAATGCCGACTTAAGTACAATAAGACTGACTCTTCCTACTGTCTATGTTCTGAACCATTCCTGTGACACTAGTTATAGATTCCGATGCTTCACTTCAGGTCTACTGTATCCCTCTGACCTTCTGATTGACGATGAAACACAGAAATTGCATCGGAATTAAATACAAAATGCACAATGCCGACTTAAGTACAAGAAGACTGACTCTTCCTACTGTCTATGTTTGAACCATTCCTGTGACACTACTTATGGATTCCGATGCTTCACACCCGGTTTACTGTATCCCTTGGACCTTCTTATTGACGATGATACACAGAAATTGAATCGGAATTAAATAGAAAAGGCACATTGCAGACTTAAGCACAAGAAGACTGACTCTTCCTACTCTGTATGTTTTGAACCATTCCTGTGACACTAGTTATAGATTCCGATGCTTCACTTCAGGTTTACTGTATCCCTTGGACCTTCTTGTTGACGATGAAACACAGAAATTGCGTCGGAATTAAATACAAAAGGCACAATGCCGACTTAAGTACAAGAGAACTGACTCTTCTTACTGACTATGCTTTGAACCATTCCCGTGACACTAGTTATAGATTCCGATGCTTCACTCCCTGTTTACTCTATCCCCTGGATCTTCGTATTGAGGATGAAACACAAAAATTGCATCGGAATTAAATACAAAATACAAAATGGCGACTTAAGTATAAGAAGACTGACTCTTCTTACTGTCTATGATTTGAACCATTCCTGTGACACTAGTTATTGATTCCGATGCTTCACGTCAGGTTTACTGTATCGTTTGGACCTTCTTATTTACGATGAAACACAGAAATAGCACCGGAAGTTAATACAAAGGGCACAATGGCGACTTAAGTACAAGAAGACTGACTCTTCTTACTGACTATGTTCTGAACCACTCCTGTGACACTAGTTATATATTCCGGTGCTTCACTTCAGGTTTACTGGATCCCTTGGACCTACGTATTGACGATGAAACACAGAAATTGCATCGGAATTAAATACAAAAGGCCAAGGCCTTCTTAAGTACAAGAAGACTGACGCTTCCTACTGTCTATGATTTGAACCATTCCTGTGACACTAGTTTTAGATTCCGATGCTTCACTTCAGGTTTACTGTATCCCTCTGACCATCTTATTGACGATGAATCACAGAAATTGCATCGGAACTAAATACAAAAGGCACAATGCCGACTTAATTACAAGAAGACTGACTCTTCTTACTGTCTATGCTTGAACCATTCCTGTGACACTAGTTATAGATTCCGATGCTTCACTTGAGGTTTACTGTATCCCTTTAGACCTTCTTATTGACGATGAAGCACAGAAATTGCATCGGAATAAAATACAAAAGGCACAATGCCGTCTTAAGTACAATAAGACTGACTCTTCCTACTGTCTATGTTTTGAACCTTTCCTATGACACTAGTAATAGATTCCGATGCTTCACTTCAGGTCTTCTGTATCCCTCTGACCTACTTATTGACGATGAAACACAGAAATTGCATCGGAATTAAATACAAAAGGCACAATGCCGACTTAAGTACAAGAGGACTGACTCTTCTTACTGACTATGTTTTGAACCATTCCTGTGACACTAGTTATAGATTCCGATGCTTCACTCCCGGTTTACTCTATCCCTTGGACCTTCTTATTGAGGATGAAACACAAAAATTGCATCGGAATTAAATACAAAAGTCACAATGCCGACCTAAGTACAAGAATACTGACTCTTCTTACTGTCTATGTTTTGAACCAACCCTGTGTCACTAGTTATAGATTCCGATGCATCACTCCAGGTTTCCTGTATCCCTTGGACCTTCTTATTGACGAAGAAACACAGAAATTGCATCGGAAATAAATACAAAAGGCACAATGCCAACTTAAGTACAAGAAGACTGACTCTTATTACTGACTATTTTTTGAACCATTCCTGTGACACTAGTTATAGATTTTGATGCTTCACTTCAGGTTTACAGTATCCCTTGGACCTTCTTATTGACGATGAAACACAGAAATTTCATCGGAACTAAATACAAAAGACACAATGCCCACTTAAGTACAAGAAAACTAACTCTTCTTACTGTCTATGCTTTGAACCATTCCTGAGACACTAGTTATTGATTCCGGTGCTTCACTCCAGGTTTACAGTATCCCTTGGACCTTCTTATTGACGATGAAACATAGAAATTGCATCGGAATCAAATACAAAAGGCACAGTGCCGACTTAAGTACAAGAAGACTGACTCTTCTTACTGACTATGTTTTGAACCATTCCTGTGACACTAGTTATAGAATTCGATGCTTCACTTCAGATTTACTGTATCCCTCTGACCTTCTTATTGACGATGAAACTGAGAAATTTCATCGGAATTAAATACAAAAGGCACAATGCCGACTTAAGTACAAGAGAACTGACTCTTCTTACTGACTATGCTTTGAACCATTCCCGTGACACTAGTTATAGATTCCGATGCTTCACTCCCTGTTTACTCTATCCCCTGGATCTTCGTATTGAGGATGAAACACAAAAATTGCATCGGAATTAAATACAAAATACAAAATGGCGACTTAAGTATAAGAAGACCGACTCTTCTTACTGTCTATGATTTGAACCATTCCTGTGACACTAGTTATTGATTCCGATGCTTCACGTCAGGTTTACTGTATCGTTTGGACCTTCTTATTTACGATGAAACACAGAAATAGCACCGTAAGTTAATACAAAGGGCACAATGGCGACTTAAGTACAAGAAGACTGACTCTTCTTACTGACTATGTTCTGAACCACTCCTGTGACACTAGTTATATATTCCGGTGCTTCACTTCAGGTTTACTGGATCCCTTGGACCTACGTATTGACGATGAAACACAGAAATTGCATCGGAATTAAATACAAAAGGCCAAGGCCTTCTTAAGTACAAGAAGACTGACTCTTCCTACTGTCTATGATTTGAACCATTCCTGTGACACTAGTTTTAGATTCCGATGCTTCACTTCAGGTTTACTGTATCCCTCTGACCATCTTATTGACGATGAATCACAGAAATTGCATCGGAACTAAATACAAAAGGCACAATGCCGACTTAATTACAAGAAGACTGACTCTTCTTACTGTCTATGCTTGAACCATTCCTGTGACACTAGTTATAGATTCCGATGCTTCACTTGAGGTTTACTGTATCCCTTTAGACCTTCTTATTGACGATGAAGCACAGAAATTGCATCGGAATAAAATACAAAAGGCACAATGCCGTCTTAAGTACAATAAGACTGACTCTTCCTACTGTCTATGTTTTGAACCTTTCCTATGACACTAGTAATAGATTCCGATGCTTCACTTCAGGTCTTCTGTATCCCTCTGACCTACTTATTGACGATGAAACACAGAAATTGCATCGGAATTAAATACAAAAGGCACAATGCCGACTTAAGTACAAGAGGACTGACTCTTCTTACTGACTATGTTTTGAACCATTCCTGTGACACTAGTTATAGATTCCGATGCTTCACTCCCGGTTTACTCTATCCCTTGGACCTTCTTATTGAGGATGAAACACAAAAATTGCATCGGAATTAAATACAAAAGTCACAATGCCGACCTAAGTACAAGAATACTGACTCTTCTTACTGTCTATGTTTTGAACCAACCCTGTGTCACTAGTTATAGATTCCGATGCATCACTCCAGGTTTCCTGTATCCCTTGGACCTTCTTATTGACGAAGAAACACAGAAATTGCATCGGAAATAAATACAAAAGGCACAATGCCAACTTAAGTACAAGAAGACTGACTCTTATTACTGACTATTTTTTGAACCATTCCTGTGACACTAGTTATAGATTTTGATGCTTCACTTCAGGTTTACAGTATCCCTTGGACCTTCTTATTGACGATGAAACACAGAAATTTCATCGGAACTAAATACAAAAGACACAATGCCCACTTAAGTACAAGAAAACTAACTCTTCTTACTGTCTATGCTTTGAACCATTCCTGAGACACTAGTTATTGATTCCGGTGCTTCACTCCAGGTTTACAGTATCCCTTGGACCTTCTTATTGACGATGAAACATAGAAATTGCATCGGAATCAAATACAAAAGGCACAGTGCCGACTTAAGTTCAAGAAGACTGACTCTTCTTACTGACTATGTTTTGAACCATTCCTGTGACACTAGTTATAGAATTCGATGCTTCTCTCCAGGTTTACAGTATCCCTTGGACCTTCTTATTGACGGTGAAACACAGAAATTGCATCGGAATTAAATAAAAAAGACACAATGCCGACTTAAGTACAAGAAGACTGACTCATCTTAGTGTCTATGTTTTGAACCAACCCTGTGTCACTAGATATAGATTCCGATGCATCACTCCAAGTTTCCTGTATCCGCTGGACGTTCTTATTGACGAAGAAACACAGAAATTGCATCGGAAATAAATACAAAAGGCACAATGCCGACTTAAGTACAAGAAGACTGACTCTACTTACTGTCTATGTTGGAACCATTCCTGTGACACTAGTTATAGATTCCGATGCTTCACTCCAGGTTTAATATATCCCTTGGACCTTCTTATTGACGATGAAACACAGAAATTACACACTAATTAAATAGAAAAGGCACAATGCCGACTTAAGTACAAGAAGACTGTCTCTTCCTACTGTCTATGTTTTGAACCATTCCTGTGACACTAGTTATAGATTCCGACGCATCACTTGAGGTTTACTGTTTCCCTCTGACCTTCGTATTGCCGATTAAACACAGAGATTGCATCGGAATTAAATACAAAAGGCACAATGCCGACTTAAGTACAAGAACACTGACTCTTCTTTCTGACTATGTTTTGAACCATTCCTGTGTCACTAGTTATAGATTCCGAAGCTTCACTTCAGATTTACTGTATCCCTCTGACCATCCTATTGACGATAAAACACGAGAATTGTATTGGAATTAAATACTAAAGGCGCAATGCCGTATTAAGTACAAGAAGACTGACTCTTCTTACTGTCGATGCTTTGAACCGTTCCTGTGACACTAGCTATAGTTTCCGATGCTTCACTCCAGGTTTACTATACACCTTGGACCTTCTTATTGACGATGAAATACAGAAATTGCATCCGAATTAAACAGAAAAGGCACAATGCCGACTTAAATACAAGAAGACTGACTCTTCCTACAGTCTATGTTTGAACCATTCCTGTGACACTAGTTATAGATTCCGATGCTTCAATCCAGGTTTACTGTATCCCTTGGACCTTTGTATTGACGATGAAACACAGAAATTGCATCGGAATTAAATAAAAAAGGCACAAGGCCGACTTAAGTACAAGAAGACTGACTCATCTTAGTGTCTATGTTTTGAACCAACCCTGTGTCACTAGTTATAGATTCCGATGCTTCACTCCAGGATTACTGTATCCCTTGGAACTCCTTATTGACAATGAAACACAGAAATTGCATCGGAATTAAATACAAAAGTCACAATGCCTACCTAAGTACAAGAATACTGACTCTTCTTACTGTCTATGTTTTGAACCAACCCTGTGTCACTAGTTATAGATTCCGATGCATCACTCCAGGTTTCCTGTATCCCTTGGACCTTCTTATTGACGAAGAAACACAGAAATTGCATCGGAAATAAATACAAAAGGCACAGAACCGACTTAAGTACAAGAAGACTGACTCTTATTACTGACTATTTTTTGAACCATTCCTGTGACACTGGTTGTAGATTCTGATGCTTCACTTCAGGTTTACAGTATCCCTTGGACCTTCTTATTGACGATGAAACACAGAAATTGCATCGGAATTAAATAGAAAAGGCACAATGCCGAATTAAGTACAAGAAGTCTGACCCTTCTTACTGTCTATGTTTTGAACCATTCATGTGACACTACTTATAGATTCCGATGCTTCAGTCCAGGTTTACTGTATCCCTTGGACCCTATTATTGACGATGAAACACAGAAATTTCATCGGAATTAAATACAAAAGACACAATGCTCACTTAAGTACAAGAAAACTGACTCTTCTTACTGTCTATGCTTTGAACCAATCCTGAGACACTAGTTATTGATTCCGGTGCTTCACTCCAGGTTTACAGTATCCCTTGGACCTTCTTATTGACAAAGAAACACAGAAATTGCATCGGAAACAAATACAAAAGGCACAATGCCGACTGAAGTACAAGAAGACTGACTCTTCTTACTGACTATGTTTTGAACCATTCCTGTGACACTAGTTATAGAATTCGATGCTTCACTTCAGATTTACTGTATCCCTCTGACCTTCTTATTGACGATGAAACACAGAAATTTCATCGGAATTAAATACAAAAGACACAATGCCCACTTAAGTACAAGAAAACTGACTCTTCTTACTGTCTATGCTTTGAACCATTCCTGTGACACTAGTTATAGATTCCGATGCTTCTCTCCCGGTTTACAGTATCCCTTGGACCTTCTTATTGACGGTGAAACACAGATATTGCATCGGATTTAAATAAAAAAGACACAATGCCGACTTAAGTACAAGAAGACTGACTCTACTTACTGTCTATGTTGGAACCATTCCTGTAACACTAGTTATAGATTCCGATGCTTCACTCCAGTTTTACTATATCCCTTGGACCTTCTTATTGACGATGAAACACAGAAATTGCATACTAATTAAATAGAAAAGGCACAATGCCGACTTAAGTACAAGAAGACTGTCTCTTCCTACTGTCTATGTTTTGAACCATTCCTGTGACACTAGTTATAGATTCCGATGCTTCACTTGAGGTTTACTGTTTCCCTCTGACCTTCGTATTAGCGATGAAACACAGAGATTGCATCGGAATTAAATACAAAAGGCACAATGCCGACCTAAGTACAAGAACACTGACTCTTCTTTCTGACTGTGTTTTGAACCATTCCTGTGTCACTAGTTATAGATTCCGAAGCTTCACTTCAGATTTACTGTATCCATCTGACCATCCTATTGACGATCAAGCACAGAAATTGTATTGGAAATAAATACTAATAGCGCAATGCCGTATTAAGTACAAGAAGACTGACTCTTCTTACTGTCGATGCTTTGAACCGTTCCTGTGACACTAGTTATAGTTACCGATGCTTCACTCCAGGTTTACTATATACCTTGGACCTTCTTATTGACGATGAAATACAGAAATTGCATCCGAATTAAATAGAAAAGGCACAATGCCGACTTAAATACAAGAAGACTGACTCTTCCTACAGTCTATGTTTGAACCATTCCTGTGACACTAGTTATAGATTCCGATGCTTCACTCCAGGTTTACTGTATCCCTTGGACCTTCGTATTGACAATGAATCACAGAAATTGCATCGGAATTAAATAAAAAAGGCACAATGCCGACTTAAGTACAAGAAGACTGACTCATCTTAGTGTCTATGTTTTGAACCATTCCTTTGACACTAGTTACAGATTCCGATGCTGCACTGCAGGTTTACTGTATCCTTTGGCCCTTCTTATTGACGATGAAACACAGAAATTGCATCGGAATTAAATACAAAAGGCTGTATGCCGACTTAAGTACAAGAACACTGTCTCTTCTTACTGACTATGCTTTGAACTATTCCTGTGACACTAGTTATAGATTGCGATGCTTCAATTTAGGTTTACTGTATCCTTTGGACCTTCTTATTGACGATGAAACACAGAAATTGCATCGGAATTAAATACAAGAGGCACAATGCCGACTTAAGTACAAGAAGACTGACTCTTCTTACTGACTATGTTTTGAACCATTCCTGTGACACTAGTTATTGATTCCGATGCTTAACTTCAGGTTTACTGTATCCCTTGGACCTTCGTATTGACGATGAAACACAGAAATTGCATCGGAATTAAATACAAAAGGCACAATGCCAACTTAAGTACAGGAAGACTGACTCTTCCTACTGTCTATGATTTGAACCAATCCTGTGACACTAGTTATAGATTTCGATGCTTCACATCAGGTTTACTGTATCCCTCTGACCTTCATATTGACGATGAAACAAAGAAATTGCATCGGAATTAAATACAAAAGGCACAATGCTGACTTAAGTCCAAGAAGACAAACTCTTCCCACTGTCTATTTTTTGAACCATCCCTTTGACACTAGTTATAGATTCCGATGCTTCACTTCAGGTTTACTGTATCCCTCTGACCTTCTTATTGACGATGAAACACAGAAATTGCATCGGAATTAAATCCACAGGGCACATTGCCGAATTAAGTAAAAGAAGACTGACTCTTCTTACTGTCTATGATTTGAACCATTCCTGTGACACTAGTTATAGATTTCGATGCTTCACT
Organism: Schistocerca americana; assembly: GCF_021461395.2. Lineage (NCBI taxonomy): Eukaryota > Metazoa > Arthropoda > Insecta > Orthoptera > Acrididae > Schistocerca > Schistocerca americana. The sequence goes on from NC_060130.1 coordinate 23,410,639, forward strand.
TCAGGTTTACTGTATCCCTCTGACCTTCTTATTGACGATGAAACAAAGAAATTGCATCGGAATTAAATACAAAAGGCACAATGCTGACTTAAGTCCGAGAAGACTAACTCTTCCCACTGTCTATGTTTTGAACCATCCTGTGACACTAGTTATAGATTCCGATGCTTCACTTCAGGTTTACTGTATCCCTCTATCCTTCTTATTGACGATGAGACAAAGAAATTGCATTGGAATTAAATACAAAAGGCACAATGCCGACTTAAGTACAAGAAAACTGACCCTTCTCACAGTCTATGTTTTGAACCATCCCTGTGACACTAGTTACAGATTCCGATGCTTCACTCCAGGTTTACTGTATCCCTTGGACCTTCTTGTTAACGATGAAACACAGAAATTGCTCCGGAATTAAATAGAAAAGGCACAATGCCGACTTAAGTACAAGAAGACTGACTCTTCTTTCTGACTATGTTTTGAACCATTCCTGTGTCACTAGTTATAGTTTCCGAAGCTTCACTTCAGATTTACTGTATACCTCTGACTTTCCTATTGACGATCAAACACAGAAATTGTATTGGAATTAAATACTAAAGGCACAATGCCGAATTAAGTACAAGAAGACTGACTCTTCTTACTGTCGAAGTTTTGAACCGTTCCTGTGACACTAGTTATAGATTCCGATGCTTCACTCTAGGTTTACTGTATCCCTTGGACCTTCTTATTGACGATGAAATACAGAAATTGCATCGGAATTTAATAAAAAAGGCACAATGCCGCCTTAAGTACAAGAAGACTGACTCTTCTTACTGTCTATGTCTTGAACCATTCCTGTGACACTAGTTATAGATTCCGGTGCTTCACTCCAGATTTACTGTATCCCTTGGACCCTATTATTGACGATGAAACACAGAAATTGCATCGCAATTAAATAACAAAAGGCACAATGCCGACTTAAGCACAAGAAGACCGACTCTTCTTTCTGACTAAGTTTTGAACCATTCCTGTGACACTAGATAAATGTACCGATGCTTCACTTCAGGTTTAATGTATCCCTCTGACCCTCTTATTGACGATGAAGCACAGAAATTGCAACGGAATGAAATACAAAAGGCACAATGCCGACTTAAGTACAAGAAGACTGACTCTTCTTACTGACTATGTTTTGAACCATTCCTGTGACACTAGTTATAGATTCCGATGCTTAACCTCAGGTTTACTGTATCCCTCTGACCTTCTTATTGACGATGAAACACAGAAATTGCATCGGAATTAAATAAAAAGGGCACATTGCCGAATTAAGTAAAAGAAGACTGACTCTTCTTACTGTCTATGATTTGAACCATTCCTGAGACACTAGTTATAGATTCCGATGCTTCACTCATGGTTGACTGTATCCCATGGACCTTCTCATTTACGATGAAACACAGAAATTGCATCGGAAGTTAATACAAAAGGCACAATGGCGACTTAAGTACAAGAAGACTGACTCTTCTTACCGACTATGTTTTGAACCATTCCTGTGACACTAGTTATATATTCCGGTGCTTCACTTCAGGTTTACTGGATCCCTTGGACATACTTATTGACGATGACACACAGAAATTGCATCGGAATCAAATACAAAAGGCACAATGCCGACTTAAGTACAAGAAGACTGACTCTTCCTCCTGTCTATGTTTTGCACCATTCCTGTGACACTAGTTATAGATTCCGATGCTCACTTGAGGTTTACTGTATCCCACTCACCTTCTTATTGACGATGAAACACAGAAATTGCATCGGAATTAAATACTGAAGGCAGAATGCCGACTTAAGTACAAGAATACTGACTCTTCCCACTGTCTATGTTTTGAGCCATTCCTGTGACACTAGTTATAGATTCCGATGCTTCACTTCAGGTTTACTGTATCTCTTGGACTTTCGTATTGACGATGAAATACAGAAATTGCATCGGAATGAAATACAAAAGGCACAATGCCGACTTTAGTACAAGATGACTGACTCATCTTACTGTCTATGTTTTGAACCATTCCTGTGACATTAGTTACAGATTCCGATGCTTCACTGCAGGTTTACTGTATCCCTTGGACCTTCTTATTGACGATGAAACACAGAAATTGCATCGGAATTAAATACAAAAGGCACAATTCCGACTTAAGTACAAGAACACTGACTCTTCTTACTGACTATGCTTTGAACCATTCCTGTGACACTAGTTATAGATTCCGATGCTTCACTTCAGGTTTACTGTATCCGTTGGACCTTCTTATTGACGATGAAACACAGCAATTGCATCGGAATTAAATAGAGAAGGCACAATGCCGACATAAGTACAAGAAGACTGACTCTTCCTACTTTCTATGTTTATACCATTCCTGTGACACTAGTTATTGATTCCGATGCGTCACTTCAGGTTTACTGCATCCCTCTGACCCTCTTATTGACGATGAAACACAGAAATTGCAACGGAAATAAATACAAAAGGGACAATGCCGACTTAAGTACAAGAAGACTAACTCTTCTTCTGTCTATGTTTTGAACAATTCCTGTTACACCAGTTATAGATGTCGATGCTACACTTCAGGTTTACTGTATCCCTCTGACCTTATTAATGACGATGAAACACAGAAATTGCATCGGAATTAAATACAAAAGGCATAATGCCGACTTAAGTACAAGAAGACTGACTTTTCTTACTGTCTATATTTTGAACCATTCCTGTGACACTAGTTACAGATTCTGATGCTTCACTTCAGGTTTACTGTATCCCCCTGACCTTCTTATTGATGATGAAACACAGAAATTGCATCGGAAATAAACAGAAAAGGCACAATGCCGACTTAAGTACAAGAAGACTGACCCCTCTTACTGACTATGTTTTGAACCATTCCTGTGACACTAGTTACAGCTTCCGATGCTTCACTTCAGATTTACTGTATCCCTCTGACCTTCCTATTGACGATCAAACACAGAAATTGTATTGAAATTAAATACTAAAGGCACAATGCCGAATTAAGTACAAGAAGACTGACTCTTCTTGCTGTCGATGTTTTGAACCGTTCCTTTGACACTAGTTATAGATTCCGATGCTTCACTCCAGGTTTACTGACCCTCGTATTGACGATGAAACACAGAAATTGCAACGGAATTAAATCCAAACTGCACATTGCCGAGTTATGTACAAGAAGACTGACTCTTCTTACTGTCTATGATTTGAACCATTCCTGTGACACTAGTTATAGATTCCGATTCATCACTCCAGGTTTACTGTATCCCTTGGACCTTCTTGTTTACGATGAAACACAGAAATTGCATCGGAAATTAATACAAAAGGCACAATGGTGACTTAAGTACAAGAAGACTGACTCTTCTTACTGACTATGTTTTGAACCATTCCTGTGTAACTAGTTATATATACCGTTGCTTCACTTCAGGTTTACTGGATCCCTTGGACCTACTTATTGACGATGACACACAGAAATTGCATCGGAATTAAATACAAAATGCACAATGCCGACTTAAGTACAAGAAGACTGACTCTTCCTACTGTCTATGTTTGAACCATTCCTGTGACACTAGTTATAGATTCCGATGCTTCACTTCAGGTTTACTGTATCCCTTGGACCTTCTTGATGACGATGAAACACAGAAATTGCGTCGGAATTAAATACAAAACTCACAATGCCGACCTAAGTACAAGAGAACTGACTCTTCTTACTGACTATGCTTTGAACCATTCCTGTGACACTAGATATAGATTCCGATGCTTCACTCCCGGTTTACTCTATTCCTTGGATCTTCGTATTGAGGATGAAACACAAAAATTGCATCGGAATTAAATACAAAATACAAAATGCCGACACAAGTACAAGAAGACTGACTCTTCTTACTGTCTATGATTTGAACCATTCCTGTGACACTAGTTATTGATTCCGATGCTTCACTTCAGGTTTACTGTGTCGTTTGGAACTTCTTATTTACGATGAAACACAGAAATTGCATCGGAATTTAATACAAAGGGCACAATGGCGACTTAAGTACAAGAAGACTGACTCTTCTTACTGACTATGTTTTGAACCATTCCTGTGACACTAGTTATATATTCCGGTGCTTCACTTCAGGTTTACTGGATCCCTTGGACCTACTTATTGACGATGAAACACAGAAATTGCATCGGAATTAAATACAAAAGGCACAATGACGACTTAAGTACAAGAAGACTGACTCTTCCTACTGTCTATGATTTGAACCATTCCTGTGACACTAGTTTTAGATTCCGATGCTTCACTTCAGGTTTACTGTATCCCTCTGACTATCTTATTGACGATGAATCACAGAAATTGCATCGGAACTAAATACAAAAGGCACAATGCCGACTTAAGTACAAGAAGACTGACTCTTCTTACTGTCTATGTTTGAACCATTCCTGTGACACTAGTTATAGATTCCGATGCTTCACTTGAGGTTTACTGTATCCCTTTAGACCTTCTTATTGACGAAGAAGCACAGAAATTGCATCGGAATAAAATACAAAAGGCACAATGCCGACTTAAGTACAATATGACTGACTCATCCTACTGTCTATGTTTTGAACCATTCCTATGACACTAGTAATAGATTCCGATGCTTCACTTCAGGTCTACTGTATCCGTCTGACCTTCTTATTGACGATGAGACACAGAAATTGCATCGGAATTAAATACAAAAGGCACAATGCCGACTTAAGTACAAGAGGACTGACTCTTCTTACTGACTATGTTTTGAACCATTCCTGTGACACTAGTTATAGATTCCGTTGCTTCAGTCCCGGTTTACTCTATCCCTTAGACCTTCGTATTGAGGATAAAACACAAAAATTGCATCGGCATTAAATACAAAAGTCAAAATGCCGACTTAAGTACAAGAAGACTGACTCTTCTTACTGACTATGTTTTGAACCATTCCTGTGACACTAGTTATAGATTCCGATGCTTCACTCCCGGATTACTGTATCCCTTGGACGTCCTTATTGAAAATGAAACACAGATATTGCATCGGAATTAAATACAAAAGTCACAATGCCGACCTAAGTACAATAATACTGACTCTTCTTACTGTCTATGTTTTGAACCAACCCTGTGTCACTAGTTATAGATTCCGATGCATCACTCCATTTTTCCTGTATCCCTTGGACCTTCTTATTGACGAAGAAACACAGAAATTGCATCGGAAATAAATACAAAAGGCACAATGCCGACTTAAGTACAAGAAGACTGTCTCTTATAACTGACTATTTTTTGAACCATTCCTGTGACACTAGTTATAGATTCTGATTCTTCACTTCAGGATTACAGTATCCCTTGGACCTGCTTATTGACGATGAAACACAGAAATTGCTTCGGAATTAAATAGAAATGGCACAATGCCGAATTAAGTACAAGAAGACTGACCCTTCTTACCGTCTATGTTTTGAACCATTCATGTGACACTAGTTATAGATTCCAATGCTTCAGTCCAGGTTTACTGTATCCCTTGGACCTTCTTATTGACGATGAAACACAGAAATTTCATCGGAATTAAATACAAAAGATACAATGCCCACTTAAGTACAAGAAAACTGACTCTTCTTACTGTCTATGCTTTGAACCATTCCTGAGACACTAGTTATTGATTCCGGTGCTTCACTCCAGGTTTACAGTATCCCTTGGACCTTCTTATTGACGAAGAAACACAGAAATTGCATCGGAAATAAATACAAAAGGCACAATGCCGACTTAAGTACAAGAAGACTGACTCTTATTACTGACTATTCTTTGAACCTTTCCTGTGACACTAGTTATAGATTCTGATGCTTCACTTCAGGTTTACTGTATCTCTTGGACCTTCTTATTGACGATGAAACATAGAAATTGTATCGGAATCAAATACAAAAGGCACAATGCCGACTGTAGTACAAGAAGACTGACTGTTCTTACTGACTATGTTTTGAACCATTCCTGTGACACTAGTTATAGAATCCGATGCTTCACTTCAGATTTACTGTATCCCTCTGACCTTCTTATTGACGATGAAACACAGAAATTTCATCGGAATTAAATACAAAAGACACAATGCCCACTTAAGTACAAGAACACTGACTCTTCTTACTGACTATGCTTTGAACCATTCCTGTGACACTAGTTATAGATTCCGATGCTTCACTTCAGGTTTACTGTATCCCTCTGACCCTCTTATTGACGATGAAACACAGAAATTGCAACGGAATTAAATACAAAAGGGACAATGCCGACTTAAATACAAGAAGACTAGCTCTTCGTCTGTCAATGTTTTGAACCATTCCTTTGACACTAGTTATAGATTTCGATGCTTCACTTCAGGTTTACTGTATCCCTTGGACCTTCTTATTGACGATGAAACACAGCAATTGCATCGGAATTAATTAGAGAAGGCACAATGCCGACTTAAGTACAAGAAGACTGACTCTTCCTATTTTCTATGTTTTTATCATTCCTGTGACACTAGTTATAGATTCCGATGCTTCACTTCTGGTTTACTGTATCCCTCTGACCTTCTTATTGACGATGAAACACAGAAATTGCAACGGAATTAAATACAAAAGGGACAATGCCGACTTAAGTACAAGAAGACTGACTCTTCTTCTGTCTATGTTTTGAACCATTCCTGTGATACTAGTTATAGATTTCGATGCTTCACTTCAGGTTTACTGTATCCCTTGGACCTTCTTATTGACGATGAACCACAGAATTTGCATCGGAATTGAATACAAAAGGTACAATGCCGACTTAAGAACAAGAAGACTGACTCTTCTTACTGACTATGTTTTGAACCACTCCTGTGACACTAGTTATAGATTCCGATGCTTCACTTCAGGTTTACTGTATCCCTCTGACCTTCCTATTAACGATGAAACACAGAAATCGCATCGGAATTAAATCCAAAAGGCACAGTGCCGAATTACGCACAAGAAGACTGACTCTTCTTACTGTCTATGATTTGAACCATTCCTGTGACACTAGTTATAGATTCCGATGGTTCACTCGAGGTTTACTGTATCCCTTGTACCTTCTAATTGACGATGAAACACAGAAATTACATCGGAATTAAATACAAAAGGCACAATGCCGACTTATGTACAAGAAGACTGACTCTTCTTACTGACTATGTTTTGAACCATTCCTGTGACACTAGTTGTGGATTCCGATGCTTTACTTCGGATGTACTGTATCCCTCTGACGTTCTTATTGACGATGAAACACAGAAATTGCGTCGAATTAAATACAAAATGCACAGTGCCGAATTAAGTACAAGAAGTCTGACTCTTCTTACCGTCTATGCTTTGAACTATTCCTGCGACACTAGTAATAGATTCCGATGCTTAACTCTTGGTTTGCTGTATCACTTGGACCCTCTTAATGACGATGAAACACAGAAATTGCATCGGAATTAAATACAAAAGGCACATTGCCGACTTTGGTACAAGAAGACTGACTCCTCTTACTGACTATGTTTTAATTCATTCCTGTGACACTAGTCATGGATTCCGATGCTTCACACCAGGTTTACTGTATCCCTTGGACCTTCTTATTGACGATGAAACACAGAAATTATATGGGAATTAAATACAAAAGGCACAATGCCGACTTAAGTACAAGAAGACTGACTCTTCTTACTGACTATGTTTTGAACCATTTCTGTGTCACTAGTTATAGATTCCGATGCTTCACTCCCGGTTTACTGTATCCCTTGGACCTTCTTATTGACGATGAAACAAAGAAATTGCATCGGAATTAAATACTAAAGGCACAATGCCGACTGAAGTACAAGAAGACTGACTCTTCTTACTGACTATGTTTGGAACAATTTTTGTGACACTAGTTATAGATTCCGATGCTTCACGACCGGTTTACCGTATCCCTAGGACCTTCTTATTGACGATGAAACACAGAAATTGCATCGGAATTAATTACAAAAGGCACAATGCCGACTTTAGTACAAGAAGACTGACTGTTCTTACTGACTATGTTTTGAACCATTCCTGTGACACTAGTTATAGATTCCGATGCTACACTTCAGATTTACTGTATCCCTCTGACGGTCTTATTGACGATGAAACACAGAAATTGCGTCGGAATTAAATAGAAAATGCACAATGCCGAATTAAGTACAAGAAGAATGACTCTTCTTACTGTCTATGCCTTGAACCATTCCTGTGACACTAGTAATAGATTCCGATGCTTCACTCTAGGTTTACTGTATCCCTTGGACCTTCTTATTGACGATGAATCACAGAAATTGCATCGGAATTAAATAAAAAAGGCACAATGCCGACTTAAGTACAAGAAGACTGACTCATCTTACTGTCTATGTTTTGAACCAATCCTGTGACACTAGTTACAGATTCCGATGCTTCACTGCAGGTTTACTGTATCCATGTGACCTTCTTATTGACGATGAAACACAGAAATTGCATCGGAATTAAATACAAAGGGCACAGTGGCGACTTAAGTACAAGAACACTGACTCTTCTTACTGACTATGCTTTGAACTATTCCTGTGACACTAGTTATAGATTCCGATGCTTCACTTCAGGTTTACTGTATCCCTCTGACCTTCTTATTGACGATGAAACACAGAAATTGCATCGGACTTAAATATAAAAGGCACAATGCCGACCTAAGTACAAGAAGACTGACTCTTCTTACTGACTATGTTTGATTCATTCCTGTGACACTAGTTAGAAATTCCGATGCTTCACTCCAGGTTGACTGTATCCCTTGGACCTTCTTATTGACGATGAAACACAGAAATTGCATCGGAATTAAATACAAAAGGCCCAATCCCGACTTATGTACAAGAAGACTTACTCTTCTTACTGACTATGTTGTGAACCATTCCTGTGACACTAGTTATAGATTCCGATGCTTCACTTCAGATGCACTGTATCCCTCTGACGTTCTTATTGACGATGAAACACAGAAATTGCGTCGGAATTAAATACAAAATACACAATGCCGATTTAAGTACAAGAAGTCTGACTCTTCTTACTGTCTATGTTTTGAACCTTTCCTGTGACACTAGTAATAGGTTCCGATGTTTCACTCTTGGTTTACTGTATCGCTTGGAGCCTCTTAATGACGATGAAACACAGAAATTGCATCGGAATTAAATACAAAAGGCACATTGCCGACTTTGGTACAAGAAGACTGACTCTTCTTACTGACTATGTTTTAATTCATTCCTGTGACACTAGTTATAGATTCAGATGCTTCACACCAGATTTACTGTATCCCTTGGACCTTCTTATGGACGGTGAAACACAGAAATTGCATCGGAACTAAATACAAAAGTCACAATGCCGACTTAAGTACAAGAAGACTGACTCTTCTTACTGACTATGTTTTGAACCATTTCTGTGACACTAGTTATAGATTCCGATGCTTCACTCCCGGTTTACTGTATCCCTTGGACCGTCTTATTGACGATGAAACACAGAAATTGCATCGGAATTAAATACAAAATGCACAATGCCGACTTTAGTACAAGAAGACTGACTGTTCTTACCATCAATGATTTGAACCATTCCTGTCACACTTGTTATAGATTCCGATGCTTCACTCCAGGTTTACTGTATCCCATGGACCTTCTTATTGACGATGAAACACAGAAATTGCATCGGAATTAAATACAAAAGGCACAATGCCGACTTTAGTACAAGAAGACTGACTGTTCTTACTGACTATGCTTTGAACCATTCCTGTGACACTAGTTATAGATTCCGATGCTTCACTTCAGGTTTACTGTATCCCTCTGACCTTCTTATTGACCATGAAACACAGAAATTGCATCGGACTTAAATATAAAAGGCACAATGCCGACCTAAGTACAAGAAGACTGACTCTTCTTACTGACCATGTTTGATTCACTCCTGTGACACTAGTTAGAGATTCCGATGCTTCACTCCAGGTTTACTGTATCCCTTGGACCTTCTTATTGACGATGAAACACAGAAATTGCATCGGAATTAAATACAAAAGGCACGATGGGGACTTATGTACAAGAAGACTGACTCTTCTTACTGACTTTGTTTTGAACCATTCCTGTGACACTAGTTATAGATTCCGATGCTTCACTTCAGATGTACTATATCCCTCTGACGTTCTTATTGACGATGAAACACACAAATTGCGTCGGAATTAAATACAAAATGCACAATGCCGAATTAAGTATAAAAAGTCTGACTTTTCTCACTGTCTATGTTTTGAACCATTCCTGTGACACTAGTAATAGGTTCCGATGCGTCACTCTTGGTTACTGTATCGCTTGGACCCCCTTAATGACGATGAAACACAGAAATTGCATCGGAATTAAACACAAAAGGCACATTGCCGACTTTGGTACAAGAAGACTGACTCTTCTTACTGACTATGTTTTAATTCATTCCTGTGACACTAGTTATAGATTCAGTTGCTTCACACCAGGTTTACTGTATCCCTTGGACCTTGTTATTGACGATGAAACACAGAAATTGCATCGGAATTAAATACAAAAGGCACAATGCCGACTTAAGTACAAGAAGACTGACTGTTCTTACTGACTATGTTTTGAACCATTCCTGTGACACTAGTTATAGATTCCGATGCTTCACTTCAGATTTACTGTATCCCTCTGACGTTCTTATTGACAATGAAACACAGAAATTGCGTCGGAATTAAATACAAAATGCACAATGCCGAATTAAGTACAAGAAGAATGACTCTTCTTACTGTCTATGATTTGAACTATTCCTGTGACACTAGTAATAGATTCCGATGCTTCACTCTAGGTTTACTGTATCCCTTGGACCTTCTTATTGACGATGAAACACAGAAATTGCATCGGAATTAAATAAAAAAGGCACAATGCCGACTTAAGTACAAGAAGACTGACTCATCTTGCTGTTTATGTTTTGAACCAATCCATTGACACTATTTACAGATTCCGATGCTTCACTGCATGTTTACTGTATCCTTGTGACCTTCTCATTGACGATAAAACACAGAAATTGCATCGGAATTAAATACAAAGGGCACAATGCCGACTGAAGTACAAGAACACTGACTCTTCTTACTAACTATGCGTTGAACCATTCCTGTGACACTAGTTATAGATTCCGATGCTTCACTTCACGTTTACTGTATCCCTCTGACCTTCTTATTGACGATGAAACACAGAAATTGCATCGGACTTAAATACAAAAGGCACAATGCCGACATAAGTACAAGAAGACTGACTCTTCTAACTGACTATGTTTTGATTCATTCCTGTGACACTAGTTATAGATTGCGATGCTTCACTCCAGGATTACTGTATCCCTTGGACCTTCTTATTGACGATGAAACACAGAAATTGCATCGGAATTAAATACAAAAGGCACAATGCCGACTTTAGTACTAGAAGACTGACTCTTCTTCTGTCCATGTTTCGAACCATTTCCGAGACACTAGTTATAGATTTCGATGCTTCACTTCAGGTTTACTATATCCCTTGGACCTTCTTATTGACGATCAACCACAGAAATAGCATCGGAATTAAATACAAAGGGCACAATGCCGACTTAAGTACAAGAAGACTGACTCTTCTTACTGACTATGTTATGAACCATTCCTGTGACACTAGTTACAGATTCCGATGCTTCACTGCAGGTTTACTGTATCCTTGTGACCTTCTTATTGACGATGAAACACAGAAATTGTATCGGAATTAAATCCAAAGGGCACAATGCCGACTAAAGTACAAGAACACTGACTCTTCTTACTGACTATGCTTTGAACCATTCCTGTGACACTAGTTATAGATTCCGATGCTTCACTTCCGGTTTACTGTATCCCTTGGACCCTCTTATTGACGATGAAACACAGAAATTGCATCGGAATTAAATAGAAAAGGTACAATGCCGACTTATGTACAAGAAGACTGACTCTTCTTACAGACTATGTTTTGAACCATTCCTGTGACACTAGTTATGGATTCCGATGCTTCACTTCAGATGTACTGTATCCCTCTGACGTTCGTATTGACGATGAAAAACAGAAATTGTGCCGGAATTAAATACAAAATGCACAATGCCGAATTAAGTACAAGAAGTCTGACTCCTCTTACTGTCTATGTTTTGAACCATTCCTGTGACACTAGTAATAGATTCCGATGCTTCACTCTTGGTTCACTGTATCCCTTGGACCCTCTTAATGACGATGAAACACAGAAATTGCATCGGAATTAAATACAAAAGGCACATTGCCGACTTGGGTACAAGAAGACTGACTCTTCTTACTGACTATGTTTTAATTCATTCCTGTGAAACTAGTTATAGATTCCGATGCTTCACACCAGGTTTACTGTACCCCTTGGACCTTCTTATTGACGATGAAACACAGAAATTGCACCGGAATTAAATACAAAAGGCACAATGCCGACTTAAGTACAAGAAGACTGACTCTTCTTACTGTCTACGTTTTGAACCATTCCTGTGACACTAGTAATAGATTCCGATGCTTCACTCTAGGTTTACTGTATCCCTTGGACCTTCTTATTGACGATGAAACACAGAAATTGCATCGGAATTTATTAAGAAAGGCACAATGCCGACTTAAGTACAAGAAGACTGACTCATCTTACAGTCTATGCTTTGAACCATTCCTGTGACACTAGTTGCAGATTCCGATGCTTCACTGCAGGTTTACTGTATCCCTGTGACCTTCTTATTGACAATGAAACACAGAAATTGCATCGGAATTAAATACAAAAGGCACAATGCCGACTTAAGTACAAGAACACTGACTCTTCTTACTGACTATCCTTTGAACCATTCCTGTGACACTAGTTATAGATTCCGATGCTTCACTTAAGGTTTACTGTATCCCTTGGACATTCTTATTGACGATGAAACACAACAATTGCATCGGAATTAATTAGAGGAGGCACAATGCCGACTTAAGTACAAAAAGACTAACTCTTCCTACTATCTATGTTTTTACCATTCCTGTGACACTAGTTATGGATTCTGATGCTTCACTTCAGGTTTACTGTATCCCTCTGACCATCTTATTGACGATGAAACACAGAAATTGCAACGGAATTTAATTCAAAACGGACAATGCCGACTTAAGTACAAGAAGACTGACTCTTCTTCTGTCTATGTTTTGAACCATTCCTGTGACACTAGTTTTAGATTTCGATGCTTCACTTCAGGTTTACTTGATCCCTTGGACCTACTTATTGATGATGAAACACTGAAATTGCATCGGAATTAAATACAAAAGGCACAATGACGACCCAAGTACAAGCAGACTGACTCTTCTTACCGACTATGTTTTGATTCATTCCTGTGACACTAGTTATAGATTCAATGGTTCACTCCAGGTTTACTGTATCCCTTGGACCTTCTTATTGACGATGAAACACAGAAATTATATGGGAATTAAATACAAAAGGCACAATGCCGACTTAAGTACAAGAAGACTGACTCTTCTTACTGACTATGTTTTGAACCATTTCTGTGTCACTAGTTATAGATTCCGATGCTTCACTCCCGGTTTACTGTATCCCTTGGAACTTCTTATTGACGATGAAACACAGAAATTGCATCGGAATTAAATACAAAAGGCACAATGCCGACTTTAGTACAAGAAGACTGACTCTTCTTACTGACTATTTTCTGAACCATTCCTGTGACACTAGTTATAGATTCCGATGCTTCACTTCAGATTTACTGTATCCCTCTGACGTTCTTATTGACGATGAAACACAGAAATTGCGTCGGAATTAAATACAAAATGCACAATGCCGAATTAAGAACAAAAAGACTGACTCTTCCTACTGTCTATGATTTGAACCATTCCTGTGACACTAGTTTTAGATTCCGATGCTTCACTTCAGGTTTACTGTATCCCTCTGACATTCTTACTGACGTTGAAACACAGAAATTGCATCGGAATTAAATACAAAAGGCAAGATGCCGACTTAAGTGCAAGAAGACTGACTCTTCTCACTGTCTATGTTTGATCCATTCCTGTGCCACTAGTTATAGATTCCGATGCTTCACTTCAGGTTTACTGTATCCCTCAGACCTTCTTATTTACGATGAAACACAGAAATTGCATCGGAATAAAATACAAAAGGCACAATGCCGACTTAAGTACAATAAGACTGACTCTTCCTACTGTCTATGCTTTGAACCATTCCTGTGACACTAGTTATAGTTTCCGATGCTTCACTTCAGATTTACTGAATCCCTCTGACATTCTTATTGACGTTGAAACACAGAAATCGCATCGGAATTAAATACAAAATGCAAGATGCCGACATAAGTGCAGGAAGACTGACTCTTCTCACTGTCTATGTTTGATCCATTCCTGTGCCACTAGTTATAGATTCCGATGCTTCACTTCAGGTTTACTGTATCCCTCAGACCTTCTTATTTACGATGAAACACAGATATTGCATCGGAATAAAATACAAAAGGCACAATGCCGACTTAAGTACAATAAGACTGACTCTTCTTACTGACTATGTTATGAACCATTCCTGTGACACTAGTTACAGATTCCGATGCTTCACTGCAGGTTTACTGTATCCTTGTGACCTTCTTATTGACGATGAAACACAGAAATTGCATCGGAATTAAATACAAAGGTCACAATGCCGACTAAAGTACAAGAACACTGACTCCTCTTACTGACTATGCTTTGAACCATTCCTGTGACACTAGTTATAGATTCCGATGCTTCACTCCCGGTTTACTGTATCCCTTGGACCTTCTTATTGACGATGAAACACAGAAATTGCATCGGAATTAAATAGAAAAGGCACAATGCCGACTTATGTACAAGAAGACTGACTCTTCTTACAGACTATGTTTTGAACCATTCCTGTGACACTAGTTATGGATTCCGATGCTTCACTTCAGATGTACTGTATCCCTCTGACGTTCGTATTGACGATGAAAAACAGAAATTGTGCCGGAATTAAATACAAAATGCACAATGCCGAATTAAGTACAAGAAGTCTGACTCCTCTTACTGTCTATGTTTTGAACCATTCCTGTGACACTAGTAATAGATTCCGATGCTTCACTCTTGGTTCACTGTATCCCTTGGACCCTCTTAATGACGATGAAACACAGAAATTGCATCGGAATTAAATACAAAAGGCACATTGCCGACTTGGGTACAAGAAGACTGACTCTTCTTACTGACTATGTTTTAATTCATTCCTGTGAAACTAGTTATAGATTCCGATGCTTCACACCAGGTTTACTGTACCCCTTGGACCTTCTTATTGACGATGAAACACAGAAATTGCACCGGAATTAAATACAAAAGGCACAATGCCGACTTAAGTACAAGAAGACTGACTCTTCTTACTGTCTACGTTTTGAACCATTCCTGTGACACTAGTAATAGATTCCGATGCTTCACTCTAGGTTTACTGTATCCCTTGGACCTTCTTATTGACGATGAAACACAGAAATTGCATCGGAATTTAATAAGAAAGGCACAATGCCGACTTAAGTACAAGAAGACTGACTCATCTTACTGTCTATGCTTTGAACCATTCCTGTGACACTAGTTGCAGATTCCGATGCTTCACTGCAGGTTTACTGTATCCCTGTGACCTTCTTATTGACAATGAAACACAGAAATTGCATCGGACTTAAATACAAAAGGCACAATGCCGACTTAAGTACAAGAACACTGACTCTTCTTACTGACTATGCTTTGAACCATTCCTGTGACACTAGTTATAGATTCCGATGCTTCACTTCAGGTTTACTGTATCCCTTGGACATTCTTATTGACGATGAAACACAACAATTGCATCGGAATTAATTAGAGGAGGCACAATGCCGACTTAAGTACAAAAACACTGACTCTTCCTACTTTCTATCTTTTTACCAATCCTGTGACACTAGTTATGGATTCCGATGCTTCACTTCAGGTTTACTGTATCCCTCTGACCATCTTATTGACGATGAAACACAGAAATTGCAACGGAATTCAATTCAAAAAGGACAATGCCGACTTAAGTACAAGAAGACTGACTCTTCTTCTGTCTATGTTTTGAACCATTCCTGTGACACTAGTTATAGATTTCGATGCTTCACTTCAGGTTTACTGTTTCCCTTGGACCTTCTTATGGACGATGAAACACAGAAATTGCATCGGAATTAAATACAAAAGTCACAATGCCGACTTAAGTACAAGAAGACTGACTCTTCTTACTGACTATGTTTTGAACCATTTCTGTGACACTAGTTATAGATTCCGATGCTTCACTCCCGGTTTACTGTATCCCTTGGACCGTCTTAATGACGATGAAACACAGAAATTGCATCGGAATTAAATACAAAAGGCACAATGCCGACCTAAGTACAAGAAGACTGACTCTTCTTACTGACCATGTTTGATTCACTCCTGTGACACTAGTTAGAGATTCCGATGCTTCACTCCAGGTTTACTGTATCCCTTGGACCTTCTTATTGACGATGAAACACAGAAATTGCATCGGAATTAAATACAAAAGGCACAATGCCGACTTATGTACAAGAAGACTGACTCTTCTTACTGACTTTGTTTTGAACCATTCCTGTGACACTAGTTATAGATTCCGATGCTTCACTTCAGATGTACTATATCCCTCTGACGTTCTTATTGACGATGAAACACACAAATTGCGTCGGAATTAAATACAAAATGCACAATGCCGAATTAAGTACAAAAAGTCTGACTCTTCTTACTGTCTACGTTTTGAACCATTGCTGTGACACTAGTAATAGATTCCGATGCTTCACTCTAGGTTTACTGTATCTCTTGAACCTTCTTATTGACGATGAAACACAGAAATTGCATCGGAATTAAATAAAAAAGGCACAATGCCGACTTAAGTACAAGAAGACTGACTCATCTTGCTGTCTATGTTTTGAACCAATCCATTGACACTATTTACAGATTCCGATGCTCCACTGCAGGTTTACTGTATCCTTGTGACCTTCTCATTGACGATAAAACACAGAAATTGCATCGGAATTAAATACAAAGGGCACAATGCCGACTGAAGTACAAGAACACTGACTCTTCTTACTAACTATGCGTTGAACCATTCCTGTGACACTAGTTATAGATTCCGATGCTTCACTTCAGGTTTACTGTATCCCTCTGACCTTCTTATTGACGATGAAACACAGAAATTGCATCGGATTTAAATACAAAAGGCACAATGCCGACATAAGTACAAGAAGACAGACTCTTCTAACTGACTATGTTTTGATTCATTCCTGTGACACTAGTTATAGATTCCGATGCGTCACTCCAGGATTACTGTATCCCTTGGACCTTCTTATTGACGATGAAACACAGAAATTGCATCGGAATTAAATACAAAAGGCACAATGCCGACTTAAGTACTAGAAGACTGACTCTTCTTCTGTCCATGTTTTGAACCATTTCTGAGACACTAGTTATAGATTTCGATGCTTCACTTCAGGTTTACTATATCCCTTGGACCTTCTTACTGACGATCAACCACAGAAATAGCATCGGAATTAAATACAAAGGGCACAATGCCGACTTAAGTACAAGAAGACTGACTCTTCTTACTGACTATGTTTTAATTCATTCCTGTGAAACTAGTTATAGATTCCGATGCTTCACACCAGGTTTACTGTACCCCTTGGACCTTCTTATTGACGATGAAACACAGAAATTGCACCGGAATTAAATACAAAAGGCACAATGCCGACTTAAGTACAAGAAGACTGACTCTTCTTACTGTCTACGTTTTGAACCATTCCTGTGACACTAGTAATAGATTCCGATGCTTCACTCTAGGTTTACTGTATCCCTTGGACCTTCTTATTGACGATGAAACACAGAAATTGCATCGGAATTTAATAAGAAAGGCACAATGCCGACTTAAGTACAAGAAGACTGACTCATCTTACTGTCTATGCTTTGAACCATTCCTGTGACACTAGTTGCAGATTCCGATGCTTCACTGCAGGTATACTGTATCCCTGTGACCTTCTTATTGACAATGAAACACAGAAATTGCATCGGAATTAAATACAAAAGGCACAATGCCGACTTAAGTACAAGAACACTGACTCTTCTTACTGACTATGCTTTGAACCATTCCTGTGACACTAGTTATAGATTCCGATGCTTCACTTCAGGTTTACTGTATCCCTTGGACATTCTTATTGACGATGAAACACAACAATTGCATCGGAATTAATTAGAGGAGGCACAATGCCGACTTAAGGACAAAAAGACTGACTCTTCCTACTTTCTATGTTTTTACCATTCCTGTGACACTAGTTATGGATTCTGATGCTTCACTTCAGGTTTACTGTATCCCTCTGACCATCTTATTGACGATGAAACACAGAAATTGCAACGGAATTTAATTCAAAACGGACAATGCCGACTTAAGTACAAGAAGACTGACTCTTCTTCTGTCTATGTTTTGAACCATTCCTGTGACACTAGTTATAGATTTCGATGCTTCACTTCAGGTTTACTGTTTCCCTTGGACCTTCTTATTGACGATGAACCACAGAAATTGCATCGGAATTAAATACAAAAGGCACAATGCCGACTTAAGTACAAGAAGACTGACTCTTCTTACTGACTATGTTATGAACCATTCCTGTGACACTAGTTACAGATTCCGATGCTTCACTTCAGGTTTACTGTATCCCTCTGACCTTCTTATTAACGATGAAACACAGAAATCGCATCGGAATTAAATCCAAAAGGCATAGTGCCGAATTAAGTACAAGAAGACTGACTCTTCTTATTGTCTATGATTTGAACCATTCCTGTGACACTAGTTATAGATTCCGATGCTTCATTCCAGGTTTACTGTATCCCTTGGACCTTCTTATTTACAATGAAGCACAGAAATTGCATCCGACTTTAATACAAATGGCACAATGGTGACTTAAGTACAAGAAGACTGACTCGACTTACTGACAATGCTTTGAACCATTCCTGTGACACTAGTTATATATTCCGGTGCTTCACTTCAGGTTTACTTGATCCCTTGGACCTACTTATTGACGATGAAACACTGAAATTGCATCGGAATTAAATACAAAAGGCACAATGACGACCCTAGTACAAGAAGACTGACTCTTCTTACCGACTATGTTTTGATTCATTCCTGCGACACTAGTTATAGATTCAATGGTTCACTCCAGGTTTACTGTATCCCTTGGACCTTCTTATTGACGATGAAACACAGAAATTATATGGGAATTAAATACAAAAGGCACAATGCCGACTTAAGTTTAAGAAGACTGACTCTTCTTACTGACTATGTTTTGAACCATTTCTGTGTCACTAGTTATAGATTCCGATGCTTCACTCCCGGTTTACTGTATCCCTTGGACCTTCTTATTGACGATGAAACACAGAAATTGCATCGGAATTAAATACAAAAGGCACAATGCCGACTTTAGTACAAGAAGACTGACTCTTCTTACTGACTATTTTTTGAACCATTCCTGTGACACTAGTTATAGATTCCGATGCTTCACTTCAGATTTACTGTATCCCTCTGACGTTCTTATTGACGATGAAACACAGAAATTGCGTCGGAATTAAATACAAAATGCACAATGCCGAATTAAGAACAAAAAGACTGACTCTTCCTACTGTCTATGATTTGAACCATTCCTGTGACACTAGTTTTAGATTCCGATGCTTCACTTCAGGTTTACTGTATCCCTCAGACATTCTTACTGACGTTGAAACACAGAAATTGCATCGGAATTAAATACAAAAGGCAAGATGCCGACTTAAGTGCAAGAAGACTGACTCTTCTCACTGTCTATGTTTGATCCATTCCTGTGCCACTAGTTATAGATTCCGATGCTTCACTTCAGGTTTACTGTATCCCTCAGACCTTCTTATTTACGATGAAACACAGAAATTGCATCGGAATAAAATACAAAAGGCACAATGCCGACTTAAGTACAATAAGACTGACTCTTCCTACTGTCAATGCTTTGAACCATTCCTGTGACACTAGTTATAGATTCCGATGCTTCACTTCAGATTTACTGAATCCCTCTGACATTCTCATTGACGTTGAAACACAGAAATTGCATCGGAATTAAATACAAAAGGCGAGATGCCGACTTAAGTGCAGGAAGACTGACTCTTCTCACTGTCTATGTTTGATCCATTCCTGTGCCACTAGTTATAGATTCCGATGCTTCACTTCAGGTTTACTGTATCCCTCAGACCTTCTTATTTACGATGAAACACAGAAATTGCATCGGAATAAAATACAAAAGGCACAATGCCGACTTAAGTACAATAAGACTGACTCTTATTACTGACTATGTTATGAACCATTCCTGTGACACTAGTTACAGATTCCGATGCTTCACTGCAGGTTTACTGTATCCTTGTGACCTTATTGACGATGAAACACAGAAATTGCATCGGAATTAAATACAAAGGTCACAATGCCGACTAAGGTACAAGAACACTGACTCCTCTTACTGACTATGCTTTGAACCATTCCTGTGACACTAGTTATAGATTCCGATGCTTCACTCCCGGTTTACTGTATCCCTTGGACCCTCTTATTGACGATGAAACACAGAAATTGCATCCGAATTAAATAGAAAAGGCACAATGCCGACTTATGTACAAGAAGACTGACTCTTCTTACAGACTATGTTTTGAACCATTCCTGTGACACTAGTTATGGATTCCGATGCTTCACTTCAGATGTACTGTATCCCTCTGACGTTCGTATTGACGATGAAAAACAGAAATTGTGCCGGAATTAAATACAAAATGCACAATGCCGAATTAAGTACAAGAAGTCTGACTCCTCTTACTGTCTATGTTTTGAACCATTCCTGTGACACTAGTAATAGATTCCGATGCTTCACTCTTGGTTCACTGTATCCCTTGGACCCTCTTAATGACGATGAAACACAGAAATTGCATCGGAATTAAATACAAAAGGCACATTGCCGACTTGGGTACAAGAAGACTGACTCTTCTTACTGACTATGTTTTAATTCATTCCTCTGAAACTAGTTATAGATTCCGATGCTTCACACCAGGTTTACTGTAGCCCTTGGACCTTCTTATTGACGATGAAACACAGAAATTGCACCGGAATTAAATACAAAAGGCACAATGCCGACTTAAGTACAAGAAGACTGACTCTTCTTACTGTCTACGTTTTGAACCATTCCTGTGACACTAGTAATAGATTCCGATGCTTCACTCTAGGTTTACTGTATCCCTTGGACCTTCTTATTGACGATGAAACACAGAACTTGCATCGGAATTTAATAAGAAAGGCACAATGCCGACTTAAGTACAAGAAGACTGACTCATCTTACTGTCTATGCTTTGAACCATTCCTGTGACACTAGTTGCAGATTCCGATGCTTCACTGCAGGTTTACTGTATCCCTGTGACCTTCTTATTGACAATGAAACACAGAAATTGCATCGGAATTAAATACAAAAGGCACAATGCCGACTTAAGTACAAGAACACTGACTCTTCATACTGACTATGCTTTGAACCATTCCTGTGACACTAGTTATAGATTCCGATGCTTCACTTCAGGTTTACTGTATCCCTTGGACATTCTTATTGACGATGAAACACAACAATTGCATCGGAATTAATTAGAGGAAGCACAATGCCGACTTAAGTACAAAAAGACTGACTCTTCCTACTTTCTACGTTTTTACCATTCCTGTGACACTAGTTATGGATTCCGATGCTTCACTTCAGGTTTACTGTATCCCTCTGACCATCTTATTGACGATGAAACACAGAAATTGCAACGGAATTTAATTCAAAACGGACAATGCCGACTTAAGTACAAGAAGACTGACTCTTCTTCTGTCTATGTTTTGAACCATTCCTGTGACACTAGTTATAGATTTCGATGCTTCACTTCAGGTTTACTGTTTCCCTTTGACCTTCTTATTGACGATGAACCACAGAAATTGCATCGGAATTAAATACAAAAGGCACAATGCCGACTTAAGTACAAGAAGACTGACTCTTCTTATTGTCTATGATTTGAACCATTCCTGTGACACTAGTTATAGATTCCGATGCTTCACTCCAGGTTTACTGTATCCCTTGGACCTTCTTATTTACAATGAAGCACAGAAATTGCATCCGACTTTAATACAAATGGCACAATGGCGACTTAAGTACAAGAAGACTGACTCGTCTTACTGACTATGTTTTGAACCATTCCTGTGACACTAGTTATATATTCCGGTGCTTCACTTCAGGTTTACTTGATCCCTTGGACCTACTTATTGACGATGAAACACTGAAATTGCATCGGAATTAAATACAAAAGGCACAATGACGACCTTAGTACAAGAAGACTGACTCTTCTTACCGACTATGTTTTGATTCATTCCTGTGACACTAGTTATAGATTCAATGGTTCACTCCAGGTTTACTGTATCCCTTGGACCTTCTTATTGACGATGAAACACAGAAATTAAATGGGAATTAAATACAAAAGGCACAATGCCGACTTAAGTACAAGAAGACTGACTCTTCTTCCTGACTATGTTTTGAACCATTTCTGTGTCACTAGTTATAGATTCCGATGCTTCACTCCCGGTTTACTGTATCCCTTGGACCTTCTTATTGACGATGAAACACAGAAATTGCATCGGAATTAAATACAAAAGGCACAATGCCGACTTTAGTACAAGAAGACTGACTCTTCTTACTGACATTTTTTTGAACCATTCCTGTGACACTAGTTATAGATTCCGATGCTTCACTTCAGATTTACTGTATCCCTCTGACGTTCTTATTGACGATGAAACACAGAAATTGCGTCGGAATTAAATACAAAATGTACAATACCGAATTAAGAACAAAAAGACTGACTCTTCCTACTGTCTATGATTTGAACCATTCCTGTGACACTAGTTTTAGATTCCGATGCTTCACTTCAGGTTTACTGTGTCCCTCTGACATTCTTATTGACGTTGAAACACAGAAATTGCATCGGAATTAAATACAAAAGGCAAGATGCCGACTTAAGTGCATGAAGACTGACTCTTCTCACTGTCTATGTTTGATCCATTCCTGTGCCACTAGTTATAGATTCCGATGCTTCACTTCAGGTTTACTGTATCCTTCAGACCTTCTTATTTACGATGAAACACAGAAATTGCATCGGAATAAAATACAAAAGAAACAATGCCGACTTAAATACAATAAGACTGACTCTTCCTACTGTCTATGCTTTGAACCATTCCTGTGACACTAGTTATAAATTCCGATGCTTCACTTCAGATTTACTGAATCTCTCTGACGTTCTTATTGACGATGGAACACATACATTGCGTCGGAATTAAATACAAAATGCACAATGCCGAATTAAGTACAAGAAGACTGACTCTTCTTACTGTCTATGATTTGAACCATTCCTGTGACACTACTAATAGATTCCGATGCTTCACTCTAGGTTTACTGTATCCCTTGGACCTTCTTATTGACGATGAAACACAGAAATTGCATCGGAATTTAATAAGAAATGCACAATGCCGACTTAAGTACAAGAAGACTGACTCATCTTACTGTCTATGCTTTGAACCATTCCTGTGACACTAGTTGCAGATTCCGATGCTTCACTGCAATTTTACTGTATCCCTGTGACCTTCTTATTGACAATGAAACACAGAAATTGCATCGGAATTAAATACAAAAGGCACAATGCCGACTTAAGTACAAGAACACTGACTCTTCTTACTGACTATGCTTTGAACCATTCCTGTGACACTAGTTATAGATTCCGATGCTTCACTTCAGGTTTACTGTATCCCTTGGACATTCTTATTGACGATTAAACACAACAATTGCATCGGAATTAATTAGTGGAGGCACAGTGCCGACTTAAGTACAAAAAGACTGACTCTTCCTACTTTCTATGTTTTTACCATTCCTGTGACACTAGTTATGGATTCCGATGCTTCACTTCAGGTTTACTGTATCCCTCTGACCATCTTATTGACGATGAAACACAGAAATTGCAACGGAATTTAATTCAAAACGGACAATGCCGACTTAAGTACAAGAAGACTGACTCTTCTTCTGTCTATGTTTTGAACCATTCCTGTGACACTAGTTATAGATTTCGATGCTTCACTTCAGGTTTACTGTATCCCTCTGACCTTCTTATTGACGATGAAACACAGAAATTGCATCGGAATTAAATACAAAAGGCACAATGCCGACTTTAGTACAAGAAGACTGACTCTTCTTACTGACTATTTTTTGAACCATTCCTGTGACACTAGTTATAGATTCCGATGCTTCACTTCAGATTTACTGTATCCCTCTGACGTTCTTATTGACGATGAAACACATAAATTGCGTCGGAATTAAATACAAAATGCACAATGCCGAATTAAGTACAAGAAGACTGACTCTTCTTACTGTCTATGATTTGAACCATTCCTGTGCCACTAGTTATAGATTCCGATGCTTCACTCTAGGTTTACTGTATCCCTTGGACCTTCTTATTTACGATGAAACACAGAAATTGCATCGGAATTTAATACAAAAGGCACAATGGCGACTTAAGTACAAGACGACTGACTCTTCTTACTGACTATATTTTCAACCATTCCTGTGACACTAGTTATATATTCCGGTGCTTCACTTCAGGTTTACTGTATCCCTCTGACCTTCTTATTGACGATGAAACACAGAAATTGCATCGGACTTAAACACAAAAGGCACAATGCCGACATAAGTACAAGAAGACTGACTCTTCTAACTGACTATACTTTGATTCATTCCTGTGACACTAGTTATAGATTCCGATGCTTCACTCCTGGATTACTGTATCCCTTGGACCTTCTTATTGACGATGAAATACAGAACTTGCATCGGAATTAAATACAAAAGGCACAATGCCGACTTAAGTACAAGAAGACTGACTCCTCTTCTGTCTATGTTTTGAACCATTCCTGTGACACTAGTTATAGATTTCGATGCTTCACTTCAGGTTTACTGTATCCCTTGGACCTTCTTATTGACGATCAACCAAGGAAATAGCATCGGAATTAAATACAAAGGGCACAATGCCGACTTAAGTACAAGAAGACTGACTCTTCTTACTGACTATGTTATGAACCATTCCTGTGACACTAGTTACAGATTCCGATGCTTCACTGCAGGTTTACTGTATCCTTGTGACCTTCTTATTGACGATGAAACACAGAAATTGCATCGGAATTAAATACAAAGGTCACAATGCCGACTAAAGTACAAGAACACTGACTCTTCTTACTGACTATGCTTTGAACCATTCCTGTGACACTAGTTATAGATTCCGATGCTTCACTCCCGGTTTACCGTATCCCTTGGACCCTCTTATTGACGAGGAAACACAGAAATTGCATCGGAATTAAATAGAAAAGGCACAATGCCGACTTATGTACAAGAAGACTGACTCTTCTTACAGACTATGTTTTGAACCATTCCTGTGACACTAGTTATGGATTCCGATGCTTCACTTCAGATGTACTGTATCCCTCTGACGTTCGTATTGACGATGAAAAGCAGAAATTGCATCGGAAGTAAATACAAAAGGCACAATGCCGAATTAAGTACAAGAAGTCTGACTCCTCTTACTGTCTATGTTTTGAACCATTCCTGTGACACTAGTAATAGATTCCGATGCTTCACTCTTGGTTCACTGTATCCCTTGGACCCTCTTAATGACGATGAAACACAGAAATTGCATCGGAATTAAATACAAAAGGCACATTGCCGACTTGGGTACAAGAAGACTGACTCTTCTTACTGACTATGTTATGAACCATTCCTGTGACACTAGTTGCAGATTCCGATGCTTCATTGCAGGTTTACTGTATCCCTGGGACCTTCTTATTGACGATGAAACACAGAAATTGCACCGGAATTAAATACAAAAGGCACAATGCCGACTTAAGTACAAGAAGACTGACTCTTCTTACTGTCTATGTTTTGAACCATTCCTGTGACACAAGTAATAGATTCCGATGCTTCACTCTAGGTTTACTGTATCCCTTGGACCTTCTTATTGACGATGAAACACATAAATTGCATCGGAATTAAATAAGAAAGGCACAATGCCGACTTAAGTACAAGAAGACTGACTCTTCTTACTGACTATGTTATGAACCATTCCTGTGACACTAGTTGCAGATTCCGATGCTTCATTGCAGGTTTACTGTATCCCTGTGACCTTCTTATTGACAATGAAACACAGAAATTGCATCGGAACTAAGTACAAAAGGCACAATGCCGACTTAAGTACAAGAACACTGACTCTTCTTACTGACTATGCTTTGAACCATTCCTGTGACACTAGTTATAGATTCGGATGCTTCACTTCAGGTTTACTGTATCCCTTGGACATTCTTATTGACGATGAAACACAACAATTGCATCGGAATTAATTAGAGGAGGCACAATGCCGACTTAAGTACAAAAAGACTGACTCTTCCTACTTTCTATGTTTTTACCATTCCTGTGACACTAGTTATGGATTCTGATGCTTCACTTCAGGTTTACTGTATCCCTCTGACCATCTTATTGACGATGAAACACAGAAATTGCAACGGAATCTAATTCAAAACGGACAATGCCGACTTAAGTACAAGAAGACTGACTCTTCTTCTGTCTATGTTTTGAACCATTCCTGTGACACTAGTTATAGATTTCGATGCTTCACTTCAGGTTTACTGTTTCCCTTGGACCTTCTTATTGACGATGAACCACAGAAATTGCATCGGAATTAAATACAAAAGGCACAATGCCGACTTAAGTACAAGAAGACTGACTCTTCTTACTGACTATGTTATGAACCATTCCTGTGACACTAGTTACAGATTCCGATGCTTCACTTCAGGTTTACTGTATCCCTCTGACCTTCTTATTAACGATGAAACACAGAAATCGCATCGGAATTAAATCCAAAAGGCATAGTGCCGAATTAAGTACAAGAAGACTGACTCTTCTTATTGTCTATGATTTGAACCATTCCTGTGACACTAGTTATAGATTCCGATGCTTCACTCCAGGTTTACTGTATCCCTTGGACCTTCTTATTTACAATGAAGCACAGAAATTGCATCCGACTTTAATACAAATGGCACAATGGTGACTTAAGTACAAGAAGACTGACTCGTCTTACTGACAATGCTTTGAACCATTCCTGTGACACTAGTTATATATTCCGGTGCTTCACTTCAGGTTTACTTGATCCCTTGGACCTACTTATTGACGATGAAACACTGAAATTGCATCGGAATTAAATACAAAAGGCACAATGACGACCCTAGTACAAGAAGACTGACTCTTCTTACCGACTATGTTATGAACCATTCCTGTGACACTAGTTACAGATTCCGATGCTTCACTTCAGGTTTACTGTATCCCTCTGACCTTCTTATTAACGATGAAACACAGAAATTATATGGGAATTAAATACAAAAGGCAAAATGCCGACTTAAGTTTAAGAAGACTGACTCTTCTTACTGACTATGTTTTGAACCATTTCTGTGTCACTAGTTATAGATTCCGATGCTTCACTCCCGGTTTACTGTATCCCTTGGACCTTCTTATTGACGATGAAACACAGAAATTGCATCGGAATTAAATACAAAAGGCACAATGCCGACTTTAGTACAAGAAGACTGACTCTTCTTACTGACTATTTTTTGAACCATTCCTGTGACACTAGTTATAGATTCCGATGCTTCACTTCAGATTTACTGTATCCCTCTGACGTTCTTATTGACGATGAAACACAGAAATTGCGTCGGAATTAAATACAAAATGCACAATGCCGAATTAAGAACAAAAAGACTGACTCTTCCTACTGTCTATGATTTGAACCATTCCTGTGACACTAGTTTTAGATTCCGATGCTTCACTTCAGGTTTACTGTATCCCTCTGACATTCTTACTGACGTTGAAACACAGAAATTGCATCGGAATTAAATACAAAAGGCAAGATGCCGACTTAAGTGCAAGAAGACTGACTCTTCTCACTGTCTATGTTTGATCCATTCCTGTGCCACTAGTTATAGATTCCGATGCTTCACTTCAGGTTTACTGTATCCCTCAGACCTTCTTATTTACGATGAAACACAGAAATTGCATCGGAATAAAATACAAAAGGCACAATGCCGACTTAAGTACAATAAGACTGACTCTTCCTACTGTCAATGCTTTGAACCATTCCTGTGACACTAGTTATAGATTCCGATGCTTCACTTCAGATTTACTGAATCCCTCTGACATTCTCATTGACGTTGAAACACAGAAATTGCATCGGAATTAAATACAAAAGGCGAGATGCCGACTTAAGTGCAGGAAGACTGACTCTTCTCACTGTCTATGTTTGATCCATTCCTGTGCCACTAGTTATAGATTCCGATGCTTCACTTCAGGTATACTGTATCCCTCAGACCTTCTTATTTACGATGAAACACAGAAATTGCATCGGAATAAAATACAAAAGGCACAATGCCGACTTAAGTACAATAAGACTGACTCTTATTACTGACTATGTTATGAACCATTCCTGTGACACTAGTTACAGATTCCGATGCTTCACTGCAGGTTTACTGTATCCTTGTGACCTTCTTATTGACGATGAAACACAGAAATTGCATCGGAATTAAATACAAAGGTCACAATGCCGACTAAAGTACAAGAACACTGACTCCTCTTACTGACTATGCTTTGAACCATTCCTGTGACACTAGTAATAGATTCCGATGCTTCACTCCCGGTTTACTGTATCCCTTGGACCCTCTTATTGACGATGAAACACAGAAATTGCATCGGAATTAAATAGAAAAGGCACAATGCCGACTTATGTACAAGAAGACTGACTCTTCTTACAGACTATGTTTTGAACCATTCCTGTGACGCTAGTTATGGATTCCGATGCTTCACTTCAGATGTACTGTATCCCTCTGACGTTCGTATTGACGATGAAAAACAGAAATTGTGCCGGAATTAAATACAAAATGCACAATGCCGAATTAAGTACAAGAAGTCTGACTCCTCTTACTGTCTATGTTTTGAACCATTCCTGTGACACTAGTAATAGATTCCGATGCTTCACTCTTGGTTCACTGTATCCCTTGGACCCTCTTAATGACGATGAAACACAGAAATTGCATCGGAATTAAATACAAAAGGCACATTGCCGACTTGGGTACAAGAAGACTGACTCTTCTTACTGACTATGTTTTAATTCATTCCTGTGAAACTAGTTATAGATTCCGATGCTTCACACCAGGTTTACTGTACCCCTTGGACCTTCTTATTGACGATGAAACACAGAAATTGCACCGGAATTAAATACAAAAGGCACAATGCCGACTTAAGTACAAGAAGACTGACTCTTCTTACTGTCTACGTTTTGAACCATTCCTGTGACACTAGTAATAGATTCCGATGCTTCACTCTAGGTTTACTGTATCCCTTGGACCTTCGTATTGACGATGAAACACAGAACTTGCATCGGAATTTAATAAGAAAGGCACAATGCCGACTTAAGTACAAGAAGACTGACTCATCTTACTGTCTATGCTTTGAACCATTCCTTTGACACTAGTTGCAGATTCCGATGCTTCACTGCAGGTTTACTGTATCCCTGTGACCTTCTTATTGACAATGAAACACAGAAATTGCATAGGAAATAAATACAAAAGGCACAATGCCGACTTAAGTACAAGAACACTGACTCTTCATACTGACTATGCTTTGAACCATTCCTGTGACACTAGTTATAGATTCCGATGCTTCACTTCAGGTTTACTGTATCCCTCTGACCTTCTTATTAACGATGAAACACAGAAATCGCATCGGAATTAAATCCAAAAGGCATAGTGCCGAATTAAGTACAAGAAGACTGACTCTTCTTATTGTCTATGATTTGAACCATTCCTGTGACACTAGTTATAGATTCCGATGCTTCACTCCAGGTTTACTGTATCCCTTGGACCTTCTTATTTACAATGAAGCACAGAAATTGCATCCGACTTTAATACAAATGGCACAATGGCGACTTAAGTACAAGAAGACTGACTCGTCTTACTGACTATGTTTTGAACCATTCCTGTGACACTAGTTATATATTCCGGTGCTTCACTTCAGGTTTACTTGATCCCTTGGACCTACTTATTGACGATGAAACACTGAAATTGCATCGGAATTAAATACAAAAGGCACAATGACGACCTTAGTACAAGAAGACTGACTCTTCTTACCGACTATGTTTTGATTCATTCCTGTGACACTAGTTATAGATTCAATGGTTCACTCCAGGTTTACTGTATCCCTTGGACCTTCTTATTGACGATGAAACACAGAAATTATATGGGAATTAAATACAAAAGGCACAATGCCGACTTAAGTACAAGAAGACTGACTCTTCTTCCTGACTATGTTTTGAACCATTTCTGTGTCACTAGTTATAGATTCCGATGCTTCACTCCCGGTTTACTGTATCCCTTGGACCTTCTTATTGACGATGAAACACAGAAATTGCATCGGAATTAAATACAAAAGGCACAATGCCGACTTTAGTACAAGAAGACTGACTCTTCTTACTGACAATTTTTTGAACCATTCCTGTGACACTAGTTATAGATTCCGATGCTTCACTTCAGATTTATTGTATCCCTCTGACGTTCTTATTGACGATGAAACACAGAAATTGCGTCGGAATTAAATACAAAATGTACAATGCCGAATTAAGAACAAAAAGACTGACTCTTCCTACTGTCTATGATTTGAACCATTCCTGTGACACTAGTTTTAGATTCCGATGCTTCACTTCAGGTTTACTGTATCCCTCTGACATTCTTATTGACGTTGAAACACAGAAATTGCATCGGAATTAAATACAAAAGGCAAGATGCCGACTTAAGTGCATGAAGACTGACTCTTCTCACTGTCTATGTTTGATCCATTCCTGTGCCACTAGTTATAGATTCCCATGCTTCACTTCAGGTTTACTGTATCCTTCAGACTTTCTTATTTACGATGAAACACAGAAATTGCATCGGAATAAAATACAAAAGGCACAATGCCGACTTAAGTACAATAAGACTGACTCTTCCTACTGTCTATGCTTTGAACCATTCCTGTGACACTAGTTATAGATTCCGATGCTTCACTTCAGATTTACTGAATCTCTCTGACGTTCTTATTGACGATGGAACACATAAATTGCGTCGGAATTAAATACAAAATGCACAATGCCGAATTAAGTACAAGAAGACTGACTCTTCTTACTGTCTATGATTTGAACCATTCCTGTGACACTAGTAATAGATTCCGATGCTTCACTCTAGGTTTACTGTATCCCTTGGACCTTCTTATTGACGATGAAACACAGAAATTGCATCGGAATTTAATAAGAAAGGCACAATGCCGACTTAAGTACAAGAAGACTGACTCATCTTACTGTCTATGCTTTGAACCATTCCTGTGACACTAGTTGCAGATTCCGATGCTTCACTGCAGGTTTACTGTATCCCTGTGACCTTCTTATTGACAATGAAACACAGAAATTGCATCGGAATTAAATACAAAAGGCACAATGCCGACTTAAGTACAAGAACACTGACTCTTCTTACTGACTATGCTTTGAACCATTCCTGTGACACTAGTTATAGATTCCGATGCTTCACTTGAGGTTTACTGTATCCCTTGGACATTCTTATTGACGATTAAACACAACAATTGCATCGGAATTAATTAGAGGAGGCACAGTGCCGACTTAAGTACAAAAAGACTGACTCTTCCTACTTTCTATGTTTTTACCATTCCTGTGACACTAGTTATGGATTCCGATGCTTCACTTCAGGTTTACTGTATCCCTCTGACCATCTTATTGACGATGAAACACAGAAATTGCAACGGAATTTAATTCAAAACGGACAATGCCGACTTAAGTACAAGAAGACTGACTCTTCTTCTGTCTATGTTTAGAACCATTCCTGTGACACTAGTTATAGATTTCAATGCTTCACTTCAGGTTTACTGTATCCCTCTGACCTTCTTATTGACGATGAAACACAGAAATTGCATCGGAATTAAATACAAAAGGCACAATGCCGACTTTAGTACAAGAAGACTGACTCTTCTTACTGACTATTTTTTGAACCATTCCTGTGACACTAGTTATAGATTCCGATGCTTCACTTCAGATTTACTGTATCCCTCTGACGTTCTTATTGACGATGAAACACATAAATTGCGTCGGAATTAAATACAAAATGCACAATGCCGAATTAAGTACAAGAAGACTGACTCTTCTTACTGTCTATGATTTGAACCATTCCTGTGCCACTAGTTATAGATTCCGATGCTTCACTCTAGGTTTACTGTATCCCTTGGACCTTCTTATTTACGATGAAACACAGAAATTGCATCGGAATTTAATACAAAAGCACAATGGCGACTTAAGTACAAGACGACTGACTCTTCTTACTGACTATATTTTCAACCATTCCTGTGACACTAGTTATATATTCCGGTGCTTCACTTCAGGTTTACTGTATCCCTCTGACCTTCTTATTGACGATGAAACACAGAAATTGCATCGGACTTAAATACAAAAGGCACAATGCCGACATAAGTACAAGAAGACTGACTCTTCTAACTGACTATACTTTGATTCATTCCTGTGACACTAGTTATAGATTCCGATGCTTCACTCCTGGATTACTGTATCCCTTGTACCTTCTTATTGACGATGAAATACAGAACTTGCATCGGAATTAAATACAAAAGGCACAATGCCGACTTAAGTACAAGAAGACTGACTCTTCTTCTGTCTATGTTTTGAACCATTCCTGTGACACTAGTTATAGATTTCGATGCTTCACTTCAGGTTTACTGTATCCCTTGGACCTTCTTATTGACGATCAACCACAGAAATAGCATCGGAATTAAATACAAAGGGCACAATGCCGACTTAAGTACAAGAAGACTGACTCTTCTTACTGACTATGTTATGAACCATTCCTGTGACACTAGTTACGGATTCCGATGCTTCACTGCAGGTTTACTGTATCCTTGTGACCTTCTTATTGACGATGAAACACAGAAATTGCATCGGAATTAAATACAAAGGTCACAATGCCGACTAAAGTACAAGAACACTGACTCTTCTTACTGACTATGCTTTGAACCATTCCTGTGACACTAGTTATAGATTCCGATGCTTCACTCCCGGTTTACCGTATCCCTTGGACCCTCTTATTGACGTTGAAACACAGAAATTACATCGGAATTAAATAGAAAAGGCACAATGCCGACTTATGTACAAGAAGACTGACTCTTCTTACAGACTATGTTTTGAACCATTCCTGTGACACTAGTTATGGATTCCGATGCTTCACTTCAGATGTACTGTATCCCTCTGACGTTCGTATTGACGATGAAAAGCAGAAATTGCATCGGAATTAAATACAAAAGGCACAATGCCGAATTGAGTACAAGAAGTCTGACTCCTCTTACTGTCTATGTTTTGAACCATTCCTGTGACGCTAGTAATAGATTCGGATGCTACACTCTAGGTTTACTGTATCCCTCGGACCTTCTTATTGACGATGAAACACATAAATTGCATCGGAATTAAATAAGAAAGGCACAATGCCGACTTAAGTACAAGAAGACTGACTCTTCTTACTGTCTATGTTTTGAACCATTCCTGTGACACTAGTAATAGATTCCGATGCTACACTCTAGGTTTACTGTATCCCTTGGACCTTCTTATTGACGATGAAACACATAAATTGCATCGGAATTAAATAAGAAAGGCACAATGCCGACTTAAGTACAAGAAGACTGACTCTTCTTACTGACTATGATATGAACCATTCCTGTGACACTAGTTGCAGATTCCGATGCTTCATTGCAGGTTTACTGTATCCCTGTGACCTTCTTATTGACAATGAAACACAGAAATTGCATCGGAACTAAGTACAAAAGGCACAATGCCGACTTAAGTACAAGAACACTGACTCTTCTTACTGACTATGCTTTGAACCATTCCTGTGACACTAGTTATAGATTCGGATGCTTCACTTCAGGTTTACTGTATCCCTTGGACATTCTTATTGACGATGAAACACAACAATTGCATCGGAATTAATTAGAGGAGGCACAATGCCGACTTAAGTACAAGAAGACTGACTCTTCCTACTTTCTATGTTTTTACCATTCCTGTGACACTAGTTATGGATTCCGATGCTTCACTTCAGGTTTACTGTATCCCTCTGACCATCTTATTGACGATGAAACACAGAAATTGCAAAGGAATTAAATTCAAATGGGACAATGCCGACTTAAGTACAAGAAGACTGACCCTTCTTCTGTCTATGTTTTGAACCATTCCTGTGACACTAGTTATAGATTTCGATGCTTCACTTCAGGCTTACTGTATCCCTTGGACCTTCTTATTGACGATGAACCACAGAAATTGCATCGGAATTAAATACAAAAGGCACAATGCCGACTTAAGTACAAGAAGACTGACTCTTCTTACTGACTATGTTATGAACCATTCCTGTGACACTAGTTACAGATTCCGATGCTTCACTTCAGGTTTACTGTATCCCTCTGACCTTCTTATTAACGATGAAACACAGAAATCGCATCGGAATTAAATCCAAAAGGCATAGTGCCGAATTAAGTACAAGAAGACTGACTCCTCTTATTGTCTATGATTTGAACCATTCCTGTGACACTAGTTATAGATTCCGATGCTTCACTCCAGGTTTACTGTATCCCTTGGACCTTCTTATTTACAATGAAGCACAGAAATTGCATCCGACTTTAATACAAATGGCACAATGGCGACTTAAGTACAAGAAGACTGACTCGCCTTACTGACTATGTTTTGAACCATTCCTGTGACACTAGTTATAAATTCCGGTGCTTCACTTCGGGTTTACTTGATCCCTTGGACCTACTTATTGACGATGAAACACTGAATTTGCATCGGAATTAAATACAAAAGGCACAATGACGACCTTAGTACAAGAACACTGACTCTTCTTACCGACTATGTTTTGATTCATTCCTGTGACACTAGTTATAGATTCAATGGTTCACTCCAGGTTTACTGTATCCCTTGGACCTTCTTATTGACGATGAAACACAGAAATTATATGGGAATTAAATACAAAAGGCACAATGCCGACTTAAGTACAAGAAGACTGACTCTTCTTACTGACTATGTTTTGAACCATTCCTGTGACACTAGTTACAGATTCCGATGCTTCACAGCAGGTTTACTGTATCCCTTGGACCTTCTTATTGACGATGAAACACAGCAGTTGCATCGGAATTAAGTAGAGACGGCACAATGCCGACTTAAGTACAAGAAGACTGACTCTTCCTTTTTTCTATGTGTTTACCATTCCTGTGACACTAGTTATAGATTCCGATGCTTCACTTCAGGTTTACCGTATACCTCTAACCTTCTTATTGACGATGAAACACAGAAATTGCAACGGAATTAAATACAAAAGGGACAATGCCGACTTAAGTACAAGAAGACTGACTCTTCTTACTGTCTACGATTTGAACCATCCCTGTGACACTAGTTATAGAATCCCATGATTCACTCTAGGCTTACTGTATCCCTAGGACCTTCTTATTTACGATGAAACACAGAAATTGCATCGGAATTTAATACAAAAGGCACAATGGCGTCTTAAGTACAAGACGACTGACTCTTCTTACTGACTATGTTTTGAACCATTCCTGTGACACTAGTTATATATTTCGGTGCTTCACTTCAGGTTTCCTGGATCCCTTGGACCTACTTATTGACGATGAAACACAGATATTGCATCGGAATTAAATACAAAAGGCACAATGCCGACTTAAGTACAAGAAGACTGACTCTTCTCACTGTCTATGTTTGAACCATTCCTTTGACACTAGTTGTAGATTCCGATGCTTCACTTCGGGTTTACTGTATCCCTCAGACCTTCTTATTGACGATGAAACACAGAAATTTCAACGGAATAAAATACAGAATGCACAATGCGACTAAAGTACAATAAGACTGACTCTTCCTACTGTCTATGCTTTGAACCATTCCTTTGACACTAGTTATAGATTCCGATGCTTCACTTCAGGTCTACTGTATCCGTCTGACCTTCTTATTGACGATGAAACACAGAAATTGCATCGGAATTAAATACAAAAGGCACAATGCCGACTTAAGTACAAGAAGACTGACTCTTCCTACTGTCTATGATTTTAACCATTCCTGTGTCACTAGTTATAGATTCCGATGCTTCACTCTAGGTTTACTGTATCCCTTGGACCTTCTTATCGACGATGAAACACAGAAATTGCATCGGAATTAAATAAAAAAGGCACAATGCCGACTTAAGTACAAGAAGACTGACTCATCTTACTGTCTATGTTTTGAACCTTTCCTGTGACACTAGTTATAGATTCCGATGATTCACGCCAGGTTTACTGTATCCCCTGGACCTTCTTACTTACGATGAAACACAGAAATTGCATCGGAATTTAATACAATAGGCACAATGGCGACTTAAGTACAATAAGACTGACTCTTCCAACTGTCTATGCTTTGAACCATACCTGTGACACTAGTTATAAATTCCGATGCTTCACTTCAGGTCTACTGTATACCTGTTACCTTCTTATTGACGATGAAACACAGAAATTGCATCGGAATTAAATACAAAAGGCACAATGCCGACTTATTTACAAGAAGACTGACTCTTCCTACTGTCTATGATTTGAACCATGCCTGTGTCACTAGTTACAGATTCCGATACTTCACTCCCGGTTTACTGTATCTCTTGGACCATCCTATTGACGATGAAACACAGAAATTGCATCGGAATTAAATAGAATAGGCACAATGCGTACTTAAGTACAAGAAGACTGACTCTTCCTACTGTCTATGATTTGAACCACTCCTGTGACGCTAGTTATAGATTCCGATACTACACTTCAGGTTTACTGTATGCCTTGGACCTTCTTGTTGACGATGAAACACAGAAATTGGATCGGAGATCAATACAAAAGGCACAATGCCGACTTAAGTACAAGAAGACTGACTCTTCAACCTGACTACGTTTCGAAACATTCCTGTGACACTAGTTATAGATTCCGATGCTTCACTGCAGGTTTACTGTATCCCTCTGACCTTCTTATTGACGATGAAACACAGAAATTGCAACGGAATTAAATACAAAAGGCACAATGCCGAATTAAGTACAATAAGACTAACTCTTCTTACTGACTATGTTTTGAACCATTCATGTGACACTAGTTATAGATTCCGATGCTTCACTCCAGGTTTACTGTATCCCTTGGACCTTCTTATTGACGATGAAACACAGAAATTGCATCTGAATAAAATACAAAAGGCACAATGCCGACTTAAGTACAATAAGACTTACTCTTCCTTCTGTCTATGCTTTGAACCATTCCTGTGACACTAGTTATTGATTCCGATGCTTCACTTCAGATTTACTGTTTCCCTCTGACGTTCTTATTGACGATGAAACACAGTAATTGCGTCGGAATTAAATACAGAATGCACAATGCGGAATTAAGTAGAAGAAGACTGACTCTTCTTACTGTCTATGTTTTGAACCATTCCTGTGACACTAGTAATAGATTCCGATGCTTCACTCTAGGTTTACTGTATCCCTCAGACCTTCTTATTTACGATGAAACACAGAAATTGCATCGGACTTAAAAACAAAATGCACAATGCCGACTTAAGTACAAGAAGACTGACTCATATTACTGTGTATGATTTGAACCATTCCTGTGACACTAGTTACAGATTCCGATGCTTCACTGCAGGTTTACCGTATCCCTTGGACCTTCTTAGTGACGATGAAACACAGAAATTGAGTCGGAATTAAATACAAAAGGCACAATGCCGACTTAAGTACAAGAACACTGACTCTTCTAACTGACTATGCTTTGAACCATTCCTGTTACACTAGTTATAGATTCCGATGCTTCACTTCAGGTTTAGTGTATCCCATGGACATTCTTATTGGCGATGAAACACAGCAATTGCATCTCAATTAAATAGAGAAGGCACAATGCCGACTTAACTACAAGAAGACTGACTCTTCCTACTTTCTATGTTTTTACCATTCCTGTGACACTTGTTATAGATTCCGATGCTTCACTTCAATCTTACTGTATCCCTCTGACCTTCTTATTGACGATGAAACACAGAAATTGCAACGGAATTAAATACAAAAGGGACAATGCCGACTTAAGTACAAGAAGACTGACTCTTCTTACTGTCTATGATTTGAACCATTCCTGTGACACTAGTTATAGATTCCGAAGAGTCACTCCAGGTTTACTGTATCCCTCAGACCTTCTTATTGACGATGAAACACAGAAATTGCATCGGAATTAAATACAAAAGGCACAATAGCGACATAAGTACAAGAAGACTGACTCTACTTACTGACTATGCTTTGAACCATTCATGTGACACTAGTTATAGATTACGGTGTTTCACTTCAGGTTTACTGTATCCCTCTGACCTTCGTATTGACGATGAAACACATAAATTGCATCGGAAGTAAATACAATAGGCACAATGCCGACTTAAGTACAAGAAGACTGACTCTTCTTACTGACTATGTTTTGAACCATTCCTGTGACACTAGTAATAGATTCTGAAGCTTCACTTCAGGTTTACTGTATCCCTTGGACCTTCTTATTGACGATGAAACATAGAAATTGCATCGGAATTAAATAAAAAAGGCACAATGCCGACTTAAGTACAAGAAGACTGACTTCTCTTACTGATTATGATTTGAACCATTCCTGTGACACTAGTTATAGATTCCGATGCCTCACTTCAGGTTTACTTTATCCCTTGGACCTTCTTATTGACGATGAAACACAGAAATTGAGTCGGAATTAAATACAAAAGGCACAATGCCGACTTAAGTACAAGAACACTGACTCTTCTAACTGACTATGCTTTGAACCATTCCTGTTACACTAGTTATAGATTCCGATGCTTCACTTCAATCTTACTGTATCCCTCTGACCTTCTTATTGACGATGAAACACAGAAATTGAAACGGAATTAAATACAAAAGGGACAATGCCGACTTAAGTACAAGAAGACTGACTCTTCTTACAGTCTATGATTTGAACCATTCCTGTGACACTAGTTATAGATTCCGAAGAGTCACTCCAGGTTTACTGTATCCCTTGGACCATCTTATTTACGATGAAACACAGAAATTGCATCGGAATTAAATACAAAAGGCACAATGCCGACTTAAGTACAAGAAGACTGACTCTTCCTACTGTCTCTGATTTGAACCATTCCTGTAACACTAGTTTTAGATTCCGATGCTTCACTTCAGGTTTACTGTATCCCTCAGACCTTCTTATTGACGATGAAACACAGAAATTGCATCGGAATAAAATACAAAAGGCACAATGCCGACTTAAGTACAATAAGACTCACTCTTCCTACTGTCTATGCTTTGAACCATTCCTGTGGTACTAGTTATTCACTCTTCCTACTGTCTATGCTTTGAACCATTCCTGTGGTACTAGTTATAGATTCCGATGCTTCACTTCACTTCTACTGTATCCCTCTGACCTTCTTATTGACGATGAAACACAGAAATTGCATCGGATTTAAATACAAAAGGCACAATGCCGACTTATGTACAAGAAGAGTGACTCTTTCTACTGTCTATGATTGAACCATTCCTGTGTCACTAGTTACAGATTCCGATGCTTCACTCCCGGTTTACTGTATCCCTTGGGCCTTCCTATTGACGATGAAACACAGAAATTGCATCGGAATTAAATAGAAAAGGCACAATGCAGACATAAGTACAAAAAGACTGACTCTTCCTACTGTCTATGTTTTGAACCACTCCTGTGACACTAGTTATAGATTCCGATACTTCACTTCAGGTTTACTGTATCCCTTGGACCTTCTTGTTGACGATGAAACACAGAAATTACATCGGAATTAAATACAAAAGGCACAATAGCGACATAAGTACAAGAAGACTGACTCTACTTACTGACTATGCTTTGAACCATTCATGTGACACTAGTTATAGATTCCGGTGTTTCACTTCAGGTTTACTGTATCCCTCTGACCTTCGTATTGACGATGAAACACAGAAATTGCATCGGAAGTAAATACAATAGGCACAATGCCGACTTAAGTACAAGAAGACTGACTCTTCTTACTGACTATGTTTTGAACCATTCCTGTGACACTAGTAATAGATTCTGAAGCTTCACTTCAGGTTTACTGTATCCCTTGGACCTTCTTATTGACGATGAAACATAGAAATTGCATCGGAATTAAATAAAAAAGGCACAATGCCGACTTAAGTACAAGAAGACTGACTTCTCTTACTGATTATGATTTGAACCATTCCTGTGACACTAGTTATAGATTCCGATTCTTCACTTCAGATTTACTGTATCCCTCTGACCTTCTTATTGACGATGAAACACAGAATTTTCATCGGAATTAAATACGAAAGACACAATGCCCACTTAAGTACAAGAAAACTGACTCTTCTTACTGTCTATGCTTTGAACCATTCTGTGACACTAGTTACATATTCCGATGCTTTACTCCATGTTTACTGTATCTCTTGGACCTTCTTATTTACGATGAAACACAGAAATTGCATCGGAATTATACACAAAAGGCCCAATGCCGACTTAAGTACAAGAATACTGACTCTTCTTCTGTCTATGTTTTCAACCATTCCTGTGACACTAGTTATAGATTTCGATGCTTCTCTTCAGGTTTACTGTATCTCTTGGACCTTCTTATTGACGATGATACACAGAAATTGCGTCGGAAGTAAATACAAAAGGCACAGTGCCGAAATAAGTACAAGAAGACTGTCTCTTCTTACTGTCTATGATTTGAACCATTCCTGTGACACTAGTTATAGATTCCGATGCTTCACTCCAGGTTTACTGTATCCCTTGGACCTTTTTATTTACGATGAAACACAGAAATTGCATCGGAATTATATACAAAAGGCACAATGCCGACTTAAGTACAAGAAGACTGACTCTTCTTACTGACTATGTTTTGAACCATTCCTGTAACACTAGTTATAGATTCCGATGCTTCACTTCAGGTTTACTGTATCCCTCTGACCTTCTTATTAACGATGAAACACAGAAATTGCATCGGAATTAAATCCAAAAGGCACAGTGCAGAAATAAGTACAAGAAGACTGACTCTTCTTACTGTCTATGATTTGAACCATTCCTGTGACACTAGTTATAGATTCCGATGCTTCACTCCAGGTTTACTGTATCCCTTGGACCTTCTTATTTACGATGAAACACAGAAATTGCATCGGAATTAAATAGAGAAGGCACAATGCCGACTTAAGTACAAGAACACTGACTCTTCCTACTTTCTACGTTTTTACCATTCCTGTGACACTAGTTATAGATTCCGATGCTTCACTTCAGGTTTACTGTATCCCTTGGACCTTCTTGTTGACGATGAAACACAGAAATTGCATCGGAATAAAATACAAAATGCACAATGCCAACTGAAGTACAAGAAAACTGACTCTTCTTACTGGCTATGTTTTGATTCATTCCTGTGACACTAGTTATAGATTCTGATGCGTCACTCCAGGTTTACTGTATCCCTTGGACCTTCTTATTGTCGATGAAACACAGAAATTGCATCGGAATTAAATACCAAAGGCACAATGCCGACTTAAGTACAAGAAGACTGACTCTTCTTACTGACTAAGTTTTGAACCATTCCTGTGACACTAGTTATAGATTCCAATGCTTCACTCCCGGTTTACTGTATCCCTTGGACCTTCGTATTGAGGATCAAACACAAAAATTGCATCGGAATCAAATACAGAATTCACAATGCCGACTTGAGTACAAGAAGACTGACTCTTCTTACTGACTATGTTTTGAACCATTCCTGTGACACTAGTTATAGATTCCGATGCTTCACTCCTGGTTTACTGTATACTTTGGACCTCCTTATTGACAATGAAACACAGAAATTGCATCGGAATTAAATACAAAAGGCACAATGCCGACTTAAGTACAAGGAGACTGACTCTTCTTACTGACTATGTTTTGAACCATTCCTGTAACACTACTAATAGATTCCGGTGCTTCACTTCAGGTTTAATGTATCCCTCGGACTTTCTTATTGACGACGAAACACAAAAATTGCATCGGAATTAAATGCAAAAGGCACAATGCCGACTTAAGTACAAGAATACTGACTCTTCTTACTGACTATGTTTTGAAGCAGTCCTGTAACACTACTTATAGATTCCGGTGCTTCACTTCAGGTTTAATGTATCCCTCGGACCTTCTTATTGACGATGAAACACAAAAATTGCATCGGAATTAAATACAAAAGGCACAATGCCGACTTAAGTACAAGAATACTGACTCTTCTTACTGTCTATGTTTGGAACCATTCCTGTGTCACTAGTTATAGATTCCGATGCTTCACTCCAGGTTTACTGTACCCCTTGGACCCTCTTATTGACGATGAAACACAGAAATTGCATCGGAATTAAATACAAAAGGCAAAATGCCGTTTTAAGTACAAGAAGACTGACTCTTCTTACTGACTATGTTTTGAACCATTCCTGTGACACTAGTTATAGATTCCGGTGCTTCACTTCAGGTTTACTGTATCCCTCGGACTTTCTTATTGATGACGAAACACAAAAATTGCATCGGAATTAAATACAAAAGGCACAATGCCGACTTAAGTACAAGAATACTGACTCTTCTTACTGACTATGTTTTGAAGCAGTCCTGTAACACTACTTATAGATTCCGGTGCTTCACTTCAGGTTTAATGTATCCCTCGGACCTTCTTATTGACGATGAAACACAAAAATTGCATCGGAATTAAATACAAAAGGCACAATGCCGACTTAAGTACAAGAAGACTGACTCTTCTTACTGACTATGTATTGAACCATTCCTGTGACACTAGTTATAGATTCTGATGCTTCACTTCAGGTTTACTGTACCCCTTGGACCTTCTTATTGACGATGAAACACAGAAATTGCATCGGAATTAAATACAAATTGCACAATGCCGACTTAAGCACAAGAAGACTGACTCTTCTTACTATTACTTGAACCATTCCTGTGACACTAATTATAGATTCCGTTGCTTCACTTCAGGTTTACTGTATCAGTCTGACCTTCTTATTGACGATAACACGCAGAAATTACATCGGAATTGGATACAAAAGGCACAATTCCGACTTAAGTACAAGAAGACTTACTCTTCTTACTGTCAATGTTTTGAACCACTCCTGTGACACTAGTTACAGATTCCAATGCTTCACTCCAAGTTTACAGTATCCCTTGGACCTTCTTATTGACGATGAATAACAGAAATTGCATCGGAATTAAATACAAAAGGCATAATGCCGACTTAAGTACAAGAAGACTGGCTCTTCTTACTGACTATGCTTTGAACCATTCCTGTGACACTAGCTATAGATTCCGAGGCTTCACTTCAGGTACACTGAATCCCTTTGACCTTCTTATTGACGATGAAACACAGAAATTGCTTCGGAATTAAATAGAAAATGCACAATGCCGACTTAAGTACAAGAACACTGACTCTTGCCACTGTCTATGATTTGAACCATTCCTGTGACACTAGTTATAGATTCCGATGC
This sequence comes from Schistocerca americana, assembly GCF_021461395.2. Taxonomy (NCBI): domain Eukaryota; kingdom Metazoa; phylum Arthropoda; class Insecta; order Orthoptera; family Acrididae; genus Schistocerca; species Schistocerca americana. The sequence goes on from NC_060130.1 coordinate 23,454,472, forward strand.
TTCACTTCAGGTTTACTGTATCCCTTGGACCTTCTTATTGACGATGAAACACAGAAATTGCAACGGATTTAAATAAAAAAGGAACAATGTCGACTTAAGTACAAGAAGACTGACTCATCTTACTGTCTATGATTTGAACCATTCCTGTGACACTAGTTATAGACTCTGATGCTTCACTTCAGGTTTACTGTATCCCTCTGACGTTCTTAATGACAATGAAACACAGAAATTGCGACGGAATTAAATACAAATGGCACAATGCCGAATTAAGTACAAGAAGACTGACTCGTCTTGCTGTCTATGTTTTGAACCATTCCTTTGACACTAGTTAAAGATTCCGATGCTTCACTCTAGGTTTACTGTATCCCTTGGACCTTGTTCTTGACGATGAAACACAGAAATTGCATCGGATTTAAATAAAAAAGGAACAATGTCGACTTAAATACAAGAAGACTGACACATCATGCTGTCTATGATTTGAACCATTCCTGTGACACTAGTTACAGATTCCGATGCTTCACAACAAGTTTACTGTATCCCTTGGACCTTCTGATTGACGATGAAACACAGATATTGCATCGGAATTAAATAGAAAAGGCACAATGCCGAATTAAGTACAAGAAGACTGACTCTTCCTACTGTCTATGTTTTGAACCATTCCTGTGACACTAGTTATAGATTCCGATGCCTCACTTCAGGTTTACCGTATCCCTCTGCCCTTCTTATTGACGCTGAAACACAGAAATTGCAACGGAATTAAATACAAATGGCACAATGCCGACTTAAGTACAAGAAGACTTACTCTTCTTCTGTCTATGTTTTGAACCATTCCTGTGACACTAGTTATAGATTTCGATGCTTCACTTCAGGTTTACTGTATCCCATGGACCTTCTTATTGACGATGAAACACAGAAATTGCATCGGAACTAAATACAAAAATCACAATGCCGACTTATGTACAAGAAGACTGATTCTTCTTACTGACTATGTTTTGAACCATTCCTGTGAGACTAGTTATAGATTCCGATGCTTCACTTCAAGTTTACTGTATCCCTCTGACCTTCTTATTGACGATGAAACACAGAAATTGCATCGGAATTAAATACAAAAGGCACAATGCCGGATTAAGTACAAGAAGACTGACTCTTCTTACTGTCTATGTTTTGAACCATTCATGCGACACGAGTTATAGATCTGATGCTTCACTCCAGGTTTGCTGTATCCCTTGGACCTTTTTATTGACGATGAAACACAGAAATTGCATCGGAATTAAATACAAAAGGCACAATGCCGACTTAAGTACAGGAAGACTGCCTCTTCTTACTGACTATGCTTTGAACCACTCCTGTGACCCTAGTTACAGATTCCGATGCTTCACTTCAGGTTTACTGTATCCCTTGGACCTTCTCATTGACGATGAAAGACAGAAATTGCATCGAAATTAAATACAAAAAGCACATTGCCGACTTAAGTGCAAGAAGACTGGCTCTTCTTACTGACTATGCTTTGAACCATTCCTGTGACACTGGTTATAGATTCCGAGGCTTCACTTCAGGTTCACTGTATCCCTTGGACCTTCTTATTGACGATGAAACACAGAAATTGCATCTGAATTAAATACAAATTGCACAATGCCGACTTAAGTACAAGAAGACTGACTCTGCTCACTGTCTATGATTAGAACCATTTCTGTGATACTAGTTATAGATTTCGATGCTTCACTTCAGGTTTTTTGTATCCCTTGGACCATCTTATTGACGATGAAACACAGAAATTGCATCGGAATTTAATACAAAAGGCACAATGCCGACTTAAGTACAAGAACACTGACTCTTGCCACTGTCTATGTTTTGAACCATTCCTGTGACACTAGTTATAGATTCCGATGCTTCACTTCAGGTTTATTGTATCCCACTGCCCTTCTTATTGACGCTGAAACACAGAAATTGCAAGGGAATTAAATACATATGGCACAATGCCGACTTAAGTACAAGAAGACTGACTCTTCTTCTGTCTATGCTTTGAAACATTCCTGTGACACTAGTTATAGATTTCGATGCTTCACTTCAGGTTTACTTTATCCCTCTGACGTTCTTATTGACGATGAAACACAGAAATTGCGTCGGAATTAAATACAAATGGCACAATGCCGAATTAAGTACAAGAAGACTGACTCGGCTTACAGTCTATGTTTTGAACCATTCCTTTGACACTAGTTATAGATTCCGATGCTTCACTCTAAGTTTACTGTATCCCTTGGACCTTCTTATTGACGATGAAACACAGAAATTGCATCGTATTTGAATAAAAAAGGAGCAATGTCAACTTAAGTACAAGAAGACTGACTCATCTAACTGTCTATGATTTGAACCATTCCTGTGACACTAGTTATAGACTCTGATGCTTCACTTCAGGTTTACTGTATCCCCCTGACGTTCTTATTGACGATGAAACACAGAAATTGCGTCGGAATTAAATACAAATGGCACAATGCCGAATTAAGTTTAAGAAGACTGACTCGTCTTACTGTCTATGTTTTGAACCATTCCTTTGACACTAGTTAAAGATTCCGATGCTTCACTCTAGGTTTACTGTCTCCCTTGGACCTTCTTATTGACGATGAAACACAGAAATTGCATCGGATTTAAATAAAAGTGGAACAATGGCGACTTAAGTACAAGAAGACTGACTCATCTTACTGTCTATGATTTGAACCTTTCCTGTGACACTAGTTACAGATTCCGATGCTTCACTCCAGGTTTACTGTATCCCTTGGACCTTCATATTGACGATGAAACACAGTAATTGCATCGGAATTAAATAGAAAAGGCACAATGCCGACTTAAGTACAAGAAGACTGACTCTTCCTACTGTCTATGTTTTGAACCATTCCTGTGACACTAGTTATAGATTCCGATGCTTCACTTCAGGTTTATTGTATCCCTCTGAACTTCTTATTGACGCTGAAACACAGAAATTGCAACGGAATTAAATACAAATGGCACAATGCCGACTTAAGTACAAGAAGACTGACTCTTCTTACTGACTATGTTTTGAACCATTCCTGTGACACTAGTTATAGATTCCGATGCTTCGCTTCAAGTGTACTGTATCCCTCTGACCTTCTTATTGACGATGAAACACATAAATTGCATCGGAATTAAATACAAATGCACAATACCGGATTAAGTACAAGAAGTCTGACTCTTCTTACTGTCTATGTTTTGAACCATTCATGTGACTCGAGTTATAGATCTGATGCTTCACTCCAGGTTTACTGTACCCTTGGACCTTCTTATTGACGATGAAACACAGAAATTGCAGCGGAATTAAATACAAAATGCACAATGGCGACTTAAGTACAAGAAGACTGACTCTTCTTACTGACTATGTTTTGAACCATTCATGTGACACTAGTTATAGATTCCGGTGCTTCACTTCAGGTTTACTGTATCCCTCTGCCCTTCTTATTGACGATGAAACACAGAAACTGCATCGGCATTAAATACAAAAGGCACAATGCCGACATAAGTACAAGATGACTGACTCTTCATACTGACTATGCTTTGAACCATTTCTGTGACACCAATTATAGACTCTGATGCTACACTTCTGGTGTACTGTATCCGTAGGACCGTCTTATTGAAGATGAAACACAGAAATTGCATGAGAATTAAATACAAAAGGCACAATGCCGACTTAAGTACAAGGATACTGACTCTTCTTACTGACTATATTTTGAACCACTCCTGTGACACTAGTTATAGATTCCGATGCTTCACTCCAGGTTTCCTGCATCCCTTGGATCTTCTTATTGACGATGAAACACAGAAATTGCATCGGAATTAAATACAAAAGGCACAATGCCGACTTAAGTACAAGAAAACTGACTCTTCTTACTGACTATGTTTTGAACCACTCCTGTGACACTAGTTACAGATACCGATGCTTCACTCCAGGTTTACTGTATCCCTTGGATCTTCTTATTGAAGATGAAACACAGAAATTGCATCGGAATTAAATACAAAAGGCACAATGCCGACTTAAGTACAAGTAGACTGGCTCTTCTTACTGACTATGCTTTGAACCATTCCTGTGACACTAGTTATAGATTCCGAGGCTTCACTTCAGGTTCACTGTATACCTTTGACCTTATTATTGACGATGAAACACAGAAATTGCTTCGGAATTAAATAGAAAATGCATAATGCCGACTTAAGTACAAGAACACCGACTCTTGCCACTGTCTATGATTTGAACCATTCCTGTGACACTAGTTATAGATTCCGATGCTTCACTTAAGGTTTACTGTATCCCTTGGTCCTTCTTATTGACGATGAAGCACAGAAATTGCATCGGAATTAAATACAAAAGGCACAATGCCGACTTAAGTACAAGAAGATTGACTCTTCTTACTGACTATGTTTTGAACCATTCGTGTGACACTAGTTATAGACTCTGATGCTTCACTTCAGGTTTACTGTATCCCTAGGACCTTCTTATTGAAGATGAAACACAGAGATTGCATCGGAATTAAATACAAAAGGCACAATGCCGACTTAAGTACAAGAACACTGACTCTTGCCACTGTCTATGATTTGTACCACTCCTGTGACACTAGTTACAGATTCCGATGCTTCACTCCAGGTTTACTGTATCCCTTGGATCTTCTTATTGACGATCAAACACAGAAATTGCATCGGAATTAAATACAAAAGGCACAATGCCGACTTAAGTACAAGAAGACTGACTCTTCTTACTGACTATGCTTTGAACCACTCCTGTGACACTAGTTACAGATTCTGATGCTTCACTCCAGGTTTACTGTATCCCTTGGATCATATTATTGCCGATGAAACACAGAAATTGCATCGGAATTAAATACAAACGGCACAATGCCGACTTAAGTACAAGAAGTCTGGCTCTTCTTACTGACTATTATTTGAACCATTCCTGTGACACTAGTTATAAATTCCGAGGCTTCACTTCAGGTTCACTGTATCCCTTTGACCTTCTTATTGACGATGAAACACAGAAATTGCTTCGGAATTAAATAGAAAATGCACAATGCCGGCTTAAGTACAAGAACACCGATTCTTGCCACTGTCTATGATTTGAACCATTACTGTGACACTAGTTATAGATTCCGATGCTTCACTTAAGGGTTACTGTATCCCTTGGACCTTCTTATTGACGATGAAGCACAGAAATTGCATTGGAAATAAATACAAAAGGCACAATGCCGACTTAAGTACAAGAAGATTGACTCTTCCTACTGTCTACGTTTTGAACCATTCATGTGACACGAGTTATAGATCTGTTGCTTCACTCCAGGTTTACTGTGTCCCTTGGACCTTCTTATTGACGATGAAACACAGAAATTGCATCGGAATTAATTACAAAAGGCACAATGGCGACTTAAGTACAAGAAGACTGACTCTTCTTACTGACTATGTTTTGAGCCATTCATGTGACACTAGTTGTAGATTCCGGTGCTTCACTTCAGGTTTACTGTATCCCTTGGAGCTTCTTATTGTCGATGAAACACAGAAATTGCATCGGAATAAAATACAAAAGGCACAATGCCGTCTTAAGTACAAGAAGATTGACTCTTCTTACTGACTATGTTTTGAACCATTCCTGTGACACTAGTTATAGACTCTGATGCTCCACTTCAGGTTTACTGTATCCCTAGGACCTTCTTATTGAAGATGAAACACAGAGATTGCACCGGAATTAAATAGAAAAGGCACAATGCCGTCTTAAGTACAAGAAGTTTGGCTCTTCTTACTGACTATGTTTTGAACCATTCCTGTGACACTAGTTATAGACTCTGATGCTTCACTTCAGGTTTACTGTATCCCTAGGACATTCTTATTGAAGATGAAACACAGAAATTGCATCGGAATTAAATACAAATAGCACAATGCCGACTGAAGTACAAGTAGACTGACTCTTCCTACTCTCTATGTTTTGAACCATTCCTGTGACTCTAGTTTTTTATTCCGATGCTTCACTTGAGGTTTACTGTATCCCTCGGACCTTCTTATGGACGATGAAACACAGTAATTGCATCGGAATGAAATACAAAGGCACAATGATGACTTAAGTACAAGAAGACTTACTCTTCCATCTCTCTATGTTTTGAACCATTCCTGTGACACTAGTTATAAATTCCGATGCTTCACTTCAGTTTTACTATATCCATCTGACCTTCTTATTGACAATGAAACACAGACATTGCATCGGAATTAAATAGAAAAGGCACAACACCGACTTAGATACAAGAAGACTGACTCTTCCTACTGCTAATGTTTTGAACCATTTCTGTGACACTAGTTATAGATTCCGATGCTACACGTCAGGTTTACTGTATCCCTTGGACCTTCTTATTGGCGATGAAACACACAAATTGCATCGGAAATAAATACAAAAGGCACAATGCCGACTTAAGTACAAGAAGACTGACTCATCTTACTGTCTATGTTTTGAACCATTCCTGTGACACTAGTTATAGATTCCGATGCTTCACTCCAGGTTTACTGTATCCCTTGGACCTTCATATTGACGATGAAACGCAGAATTTGCATCGGAATTAAATACAAAAGGCACAATGCCGATTTAAGAACAAGAAGACTGACTCTTCTTACTATGCCTTGAACCATTCCTGTGACACTAGTTACAGATTCCGATGCTTCACTAAAGGTTTACTGTATCCCTTGGACCTTCTTATTGACGATGAAACACAGAAATTGCATCGGAATTAAATACAAAAGGCACAATACCGACTTAAGTACAAGAAGACTGGCTCTTCTTACTGACTATGCTTTGAACCATTCCTGTGACACTAGTTATAGATTCCGAGGCTTCACTTCAGGTTCACTGAATCCCTTGGACATTCTTATTGACGATGAAACACAGAAATTGCATCGGAATTAAATAGAAAATGCACAATGCCGACTTAAGTACAAGAAGACTGACTCTTCCTACTGTCTATGTTTTGAACCATTCCTGTGACACTAGTTATAGATTCCGATGCTTCACTTCAGGTTTATTGTATCCCACTGCCCTTCTTATTGACGCTGAAACACAGAAATTGCAAGGGAATTAAATACATATGGCACAATGCCGACTTAAGTACAAGAAGACTGACTCTTCTTCTGTCTATGCTTTGAAACATTCCTGTGACACTAGTTATAGATTTCGATGCTTCACTTCAGGTTTACTTTATCCCTCTGACGTTCTTATTGACGATGAAACACAGAAATTGCGTCGGAATTAAATACAAATGGCACAATGCCGAATTAAGTACAAGAAGACTGACTCGGCTTACAGTCTATGTTTTGAACCATTCCTTTGACACTAGTTATAGATTCCGATGCTTCACTCTAGGTTTACTGTATCCCTTGGACCTTCTTATTGACGATGAAACACAGAAATTGCATCGTATTTGAATAAAAAAGGAACAATGTCAACTTAAGTACAAGAAGACTGACTCATCTAACTGTCTATGATTTGAAACATTCCTGTGACACTAGTTATAGACTCTGATGCTTCACTTCAGGTTTACTGTATCCCCCTGACGTTCTTATTGACGATGAAACACAGAAATTGCGTCGGAATTAAATACAAATGGCACAATGCCGAATTAAGTTTAAGAAGACTGACTCGTCTTACTGTCTATGTTTTGAACCATTCCTTTGACACTAGTTAAAGATTCCGATGCTTCACTCTAGGTTTACTGTCTCCCTTGGACCTTCTTATTGACGATGAAACACAGAAATTGCATCGGATTTAAATAAAAGTGGAACAATGGCGACTTAAGTACAAGAAGACTGACTCATCTTACTGTCTATGATTTGAACCATTCCTGTGACACTAGTTACAGATTCCGATGCTTCACTCCAGGTTTACTGTACCCTTGGACCATCTTATTGACGATGAAACACAGAAATTGCAGCGGAATTAAATACAAAATGCACAATGGCGACTTAAGTACAAGAAGACTGACTCTTCTTACTGACTATGTTTTGAACCATTCATGTGACACTAGTTATAGATTCCGGTGCTTCACTTCAGGTTTACAGTATCCCTCTGCCCTTCTAATTGACGATGAAACACAGAAATTGCATCGGCATTAAATACAAAAGGCACAATGCCGACATAAGTACAAAATGACTGACTCTTCATACTGACTATGTTTTGAACCATTTCTGTGACACCAATTATAGACTCTGATGCTACACTTCAGGTGTACTGTATCCGTAGGACCGTCTTATTGAAGATGAAACACAGAAATTGCATCAGAATTAAATACAAAAGGCACAATGCCGACTTAAGTACAAGAAGACTGACTCTTCTTACTGACTATGTTTTGAACCACTCCTGTGACACTAGTTACAGATACCGATGCTTCACTCCAGGTTTACTGTATCCCTTGGATCTTCTTATTGACGATGAAACACAGAAATTGCATCGGAATTAAATACAAAAGGCACAATGCCGACTTAAGTACAAGTAGACCGGCTCTTCTTACTGACTATGCTTTGAACAATTCCTGTGACACTAGTTATAGATTCCGAGGCTTCACTTCAGGTTCACTGTATACCTTTGACCTTCTTATTGACGATGAAACACAGAAATTGCTTCGGAATTAAATAGAAAACGCATAATGCCGAGTTAAGTACAAGAACACCGACTCTTGCCACTGTCTATGACTTGAACCATTCCTGTGACACTAGTTATAGATTCCGATGCTTCACTTAAGGTTTACTGTATCCCTTGGACCTTCTTATTGACGATGAAGCACAGAAATTGCATCAGAATTAAATACAAAAGGCACAATGCCGACTTAAGTACAAGAAGATTGACTCTTCTTACTGACTATGTTTTGAACCATTCGTGTGACACTAGTTATAGACTCTGATGCTTCACTTCAGGTTTACTGTATCCCTAGGACCTTCTTATTGAAGATGAAACACAGAGATTGCATCGGAATTAAATACAAAAGTCACAATGCCGACTTAAGTACAAGAACACTGACTCTTGCCACTGTCTATGATTTGTACCACTCCTGTGACACTAGTTACAGATTCCGATGCTTCACTCCAGGTTTACTGTATCCCTTGGATCTTCTTATTGACGATCAAACACAGAAATTGCATCGGAATTAAATACAAAAGGCACAATGCCGACTTAAGTACAAGAAGACTGACTCTTCTTACTGACTATGTTTTGAACCACTCCTGTGACACTAGTTACAGATTCTGATGCTTCACTCCAGGTTTACTGTATCCCTTGGATCATATTATTGCCGATGAAACACAGAAATTGCATCGGAATTAAATACAAAAGGCACAATGCCGACTTAAGTACAAGAAGTCTGGCTCTTCTTACTGACTATGCTTTGAACCATTCCTGTGACACTAGTTATAGATTCCGAGGCTTCACTTCAGGTTCACTGTATCCCTTTGACCTTCGTATTGACGATGAAACACAGAAATTGCTTCGGAATTAAATAGAAAATGCACAATGCCGGCTTAAGTACAAGAACACCGATTCTTGCCACTGTCTATGATTTGAACCATTACTGTGACACTAGTTATAGATTCCGATGCTTCACTTAAGGTTTACTGTATCCCTTGGACCTTCTTATTGACGATGAAGCACAGAAATTGCATTGGAAATAAATACAAAAGGCACAATGCCGACTTAAGTACAAGAAGATTGACTCTTCCTACTGTCTATGTTTTGAACCATTCATGTGACACGAGTTATAGATCTGATGCTTCACTCCAGGTTTACTGTGTCCCTTGGACCTTCTTATTGACGATGAAACACAGAAATTGCATCGGAATTAATTACAAAAGGCACAATGGCGACTTACGTACAAGAAGACTGACTCTTCTTACTGACTATGTTTTGAGCCATTCATGTGACACTAGTTGTAGATTCCGGTGCTTCACTTCAGGTTTACTGTATCCCTTGGAGCTTCTTTTTGTCGATGAAACACAGAAATTGCATCGGAATAAGATACAAAAGGCACAATGCCGTCTTAAGTACAAGAAGATTGACTCTTCTTACTGACTATGTTTTGAACCATTCCTGTGACACTAGTTATAGACTCTGATGCTTCACTTCAGGTTTACTGTATCCCTAGGACATTCTTATTGAAGATGAAACACAGAAATTGCATCGGAATTAAATACAAAAAGCACAATGCCGACTTAAGTACAAGAAGACTGACTCTTCCATCTCTCTATGTTTTGAACCATTCCTGTGACACTAGTTATATATTCCGATGCTTCACTTCAGTTTTACTGTATCCCTTGGACCTTCATATTGACGATGAAACGCAGAATTTGCATCGGAATTAAATACAAAAGGCACAATGCCGACTTAAGAACAAGAAGACTGACTCTTCTTACTGTCTATGTTTTGAACCATTCCTGTGACACTAGTTATAGATTCCGATGCTTCACTCCAGGTTTACTGTATCCCTTGGACCTTCATATTGACGATGAAACGCAGAATTTGCATCGGAATTAAATACAAAAGGCACAATGCCGACTTAAGAACAAGAAGACTGACTCTTCTTACTATGCCTTGAACCATTCCTGTGACACTAGTTATAGATTCCGATGCTTCACTTCAAGTTTACTGTATCAGTCTGACCTTCTTATTGACGATAAAACACAGAAATTACATCGGAATTTAATACAAAAGGCACAATGCCGACTTAAGTACAAGAAGACTGACCCTTCCTACTGTCTATGTTTTGAACCACTCCTGTGACACTAGTTACAGATTCCGATGCTTCACTAAAGGTTTACTGTATCCCTTGGACCTTCTTATTGACGATGAAACACAGAAATTGCATCGGAAATAAATACAAAAGGCACAATGCCGACTTAAGTACAAGAAGACTGGCTCTTCTTACTGACTATGCTTTGAACCATTCCTGTGACACTAGTTATAGATTCCGAGGCTTCACTTCAGGTTCACTGAATCCCTTGGACATTCCTATTGACGATGAAACACAGAAATTGCATCGGAATTAAATAGAAAATGCACAATGCCGACTTAAGTACAAGAAGACTGACTCTTCCTACTGTCTATGTTTTGAACCATTCCTGTGACACTAGTTATAGATTCCGATGCTTCACTTCAGGTTTACTGTATCCCTCTGCCCTTCTTATTGACGATGAAACAAAGAAATTGCATCGGAATTAAATGCAAATGGCACAATGCCGACTTAAGTACAAGAAGACTGACTCTGCTTACTGTCTATGATTTGAACCATTTCTGTGATACTAGTTATAGATTTCGATGCTTCACTTCAGGTTTTCTGTATCCCTTGGACCTTCTTATTGACGATGAAAAACAGAAATTGCATCGGAATTAAATAAAAAAGGCACAATGCCGACTTAAGTACAAGAACACTGACTCTTGCCACTGTCTATGATTTGAACCACTCCTGTGACACTAGTTATAGATTCCGATGCTTCACTTCAGGATTACTGTATCCCTTGGACCTTCTTATTGACGATGAAAAACAGAAATTGCATCGGAATTAAATACAAAAGGCACAATGCCGACTTAAGTAGAAGAGGACTGACTCTTCTTACCGACTATGTTTTGAACCATTCCTGTGACACTAGTTATAGACTCTGATGCTTCACTTCAGATTTACTGTATCCCTCTGACGTTCCTATTGACGATGAAACACAGAAATTGCGTCGGAATTAAATACAAATGGCACAATGCCGAATTAAGTGTACAAGAAGTCTGACTCATCTTACTATCTATGTTTTGAACCATTCCTTTGACACTAGTTATAGATTCCGATGCTTCACTCTAGGTTTACTGTATCCCTTGGACCTTCTAATTGACGATGAAACACAGAAATTGCATCGGAATTAAATAAAAAAGGAACAATGTCGACCTAAGTACAAGAAGACTGACTCATCTTACTGTCTATGATTTGAACCATTCCCGTGACACTAGTTACAGATTCCGATGCTTCACTCCAGGTTTACTGTATCTCTTGGACCTTCTTATTGACGATGAAACACAGAAATTGCATCGGAATTAAATAGAAAAGGCACAATGCCGACTTAAGTACAAGAAGACTGACTCTTCCTACTGTCCATGTTTTGAACCAATCCTGTGACACTAGTTATAGATTCCGATGCTTCAATTCCGGTTTTCTGTATCCCTCTGCCCTTCTTATTGACGATGAAACACAGAAATTGCAACGGAATAAAATACAAATGGCACAATGCCGACTTAAGTACAAGAAGACTGACTCTTCTTCTGTCTATGTTTTGAACCATTCCTGTGACACTAGTTATAGATTTCGATGCATGACTTCAGGTTTACTCTATCCCTTGAACCTTCATATTGACGATGAATCACTGAAATTGCATCGGAATTAAATACAAAAGGCACAATGCCGACTTAAGAACAAGAAGACTGACTCTTCTTACTGACTATGTTTGAACCATTCCTGTGACACGAGTTATAGATTCCGATGCTTCACTTCAGGTTTACTGTATCCCAATGACCTTCTTTTTGACGATGTAACACAGAAATTGCATCGGAATTAAATACAAAAGGCACAATGCCGGTTTAAGTACAAGAAGACTGACTCTTCTTACTGACTATGTTTTGAACCATTCCTGTGACACTAGTTATGGATTCCGATGCTTCAGTTGAAGTTTACTGTATCCCTCTGACCTTCTTATTGACGATGAAAAACAGAGATTGCATCGGAATTAAATACAAAAGACACAATGCCGGATTAAGTACAAGAAGTCCGGCTCTTCTTACTGTCTATGCTTCGAACCATTCATGTGACACGAGTTATAGATTCCGATGCTTCACAACAGGTTTACTGTATCCCGTGGACCTTCTTATTGACGATAAAACACAGAAATTGCATCGGAATTAAATACAAAAGGCACAATGGCGACTTAAGTACAAGATGACTGAGTCTTCTTACTGACTATGATTTGAACCATTCATGTGACACAAGTTATAAATTCCGGTGCTTCACTTCAGGTTTACTGTATCCCTTGGACCTTCATATTGACGATGAAACACAGAAATTGCATCGGAATTAAATACAAAAGGCACAATGCCGACTTAAGTACAAGAAGACTGACTCTTCTTACTGACTATGTTTTGAACCATTCCTGTGACACTAGTTATAGATTCCGATGCTTCAGTTCAAGTTTACTGTATCCCTCTGAACTTCTTGTTGACGATGAAACACAGAAATTGCATAGGAATTAAATACAAAAGGCACAATGCTTGATTAAGTACAAGAAGACTGACTCTGCTTACTGTCTATGATTTGAACCATTTCTGTGATACTAGTTATAGATTTCGATGCTTCACTTCAGGTTTTCTGTATCCCTTGGACCTTCTTATTGACGATGAAACACAGAAATTGCATCGGAATTAAATACAAAAGGCACAATGCCGACTTAAGTACAAGAACACTGACTCTTGCCACTGTCTATGATTTGAACCACTCCTGTGACACTAGTTATAGACTCCGATGCTTCATTTCAGGATTACTGTATCCCTTGGACCTTCTTATTGACGATGAAACACAGAAATTGCTTCGGAATTAAATACAAAAGGCACAATGCCGACTTAAGTAGAAGAGGACTGACTCTTCTTACCGACTATGTTTTGAACCATTCCTGTGACACTAGTTATAGACTCTGATGCTTCACTTCAGATTTACTGTATCCCTCTGACGTTCTTATTGACGATGAAACACAGAAATTGCGTCGGAATTAAATACAAATGGCACAATGCCGAATTAAGTACAAGAAGACTGACTCACCTTACTATCTATGTTTTGAACCATTCCTTTGACACTAGTTATAGATTCCGATGCTTCACTCTAGGTTTACTGTATCCCTTGGACCTTCTTATTGACGATGAAACACAGAAATTGCATCGGAATTAAATAGAAAATGCACAATGCCGACTGAAGTACAAGAAGACTGACTCTTCCTACTCTCTATGTTTTGAACCATTCCTGTGACACTAGTTTTTTATTCCAATGCTTCGCTTGAGGTTTACTGTATCCCTCGGACCTTCTTATGGACGATGAAGCACAGAAATTGCGTCGGAATGAAATACAAAAGGCACAATGCCGACTTAAGTACAAGAAGACTTACTCTTCCATCTCTCTATGTTTTGAACCATTCCTGTGACACTAGTTATGGATTACGATGCTTCACTTCAGTTTTGCTGTATCCATCCGACCTTCTTATTGACGATGAAACACAGAAATTGCATCGCAATTAAATAGAAAAAGCACAATACCGACTTAAGTACAAGAAGACTGACTCTTCCTACTGTTTATGTTTTGAACCATTCCTGTGACACTAGTTATAGATTCCGATGCTTCACTTCAGGTTTACTGTATCCCTTGGACCTTCTTATTGACGATGAAACAGAGAAATTGCATCGGAATTAAATACAAAAGGCACAATGCAGACTTAAGTACAAGAAGACTGACTCTTCTTACCGACTATGTTTTGAACCATTCCTGTGACACTAGTTATAGACTCTGATGCTTCACTTCAGGTTTACTGTATCCCTCTGACGTTCTTATTGGCGATGAAACACAGAAATTGCGTCGGAATTAAATACAAATGGCACAATGCCGAATTAAAGACAAGAAGACTGACTCTTCTTACTGTCTATGTTTTGAACCATTCCTTTGACACTAGTAATGGATTCCGATGCTTCACTCTAGGTTTACTGTATCTCTTGGACCTTCTTATTGAGATGAAACACAGAAATTGCATCGGAATTAAATACAAAAGGCACAATGCCGACTTAAGAACAAGAAGACTGACTCTTCTAACTGACTATGTTTTGAACCATTCCTGTGACACTAGTTATAGCTTCCGATGCTTCACTTCAGGTTTACTGTATCCCACTGACCGTCTTATTGACGATGAAACACAGATATTTCATGGGAATTAAATACAAAAGGCACAATGGCGACTTAAGTACAAGAAGACTGACTCTTCTTACTGACTATGTTTTGAATCATTCATGCGACACTAGTTATAAATTCCGGTGCTTCACTTCAGGTTTACTGTATCCCTTGGACCTTCGTATTGACGATGAAACACAGAAATTGCATCGGAATTAACTACAAAAGGCACAATGCCGTCTTAACTACAAGAAGACTGACTCTTCTTACTGACTATGTTTTGAACCACTCCTGTAACACTAGTTACAGATTCCGATGCTTCACTTCTGGTTTACTGAATCCCTTGGACGTTCTTATTGACGATGAAACACAGAAATTGCATCGGAATTAAATACAAAAGGCACAATGCCGACCTAAGTACAAGAAGACTTGCTCTTCTTACTGACTATGCTTTGAACCATTCCTGTGACACTAGTTATAGATTCCGAGGCTTCACTTCAGGTTCACTGTATCCTTTGGAACTTCTTATTGACGATGAAACACAGAAATTGCCTCGGAATTAAATAGATAATGCACAATGACGACTTAAGTACAAGATAACTGACCCTTCTACTGTCTATGTTTTGAACCATTTCTGTGATACTAGTTATAGATTTCGATGCTTCACTTCAGGTTTTCTGTATCCCTTGGACCTTCTTATTGACGATGAAACACAGAAATTGCATCGGAATTAAATACAAAAGGCACAATGCCGACTTAAGTACAAGAAGACTGACTCTTCTTACAGTCTATGCTTTGAACCATCCCTGTGACACTAATTATAGATTCCGATGCTTCACTCCAGGTTTACTGTATCCCTTGGACCTTCTTGTTGACGATGAAACACAGAAATTGCATCGGAACTAAATACAAAAGGCATAATGCCGAATTAAGTACAAGAAGACTGACTCTACTTACTGTCTATGTTTTGAACTATTCATATGACACTAGTTATAGATTCCGATGCTTCATTCCAGGTTTACTGTATCCCTTGGACCTTCCTATTGACGGTGAGACACAGAAATCGCATCGGAATTAAATAGTAAAAACACAATGCCGACTTAAGTACAAGAAGACTGACTCTTCCTACTCTCTATGTTTTGAACCATTCCTGTGACTCTAGTTTTTTATTCCGATGCTTCACATGAGGTTTTTTGTATCCCTCGGACCTTCATATGGACGATGAAACACAGAAATTGCATCGGAATGAAATACAAAAGGCACAATGCCGACTTAAGTACAAGAAGACTTACTCTTCCATCTCTCTATGTTTTGAACCATTCCTGTGACACTAGTTATAGATTCCGATGCTTCAATTCAGTTTTACTGTATCCATCTGACCTTCTTATTGACGATGAAACACAGAAATTGCATCGGAATTAAATAGAACAACCACAATACCGATTTAAGTACAAGGAGACTGACTCTTCCTACTGTTTATGTTTAGAAACATTCCTGTGACACTAGTTTTTTATTCCGATGCTTCACTTAAAGTTTACTGTATCCCTCAGACCTTCATATGGACGATGAAACACAGAGATTGCATCGGAATGAAATACAAAAGGCACAATGCCGACTTAAGTACAAGAAGACTTACTCTTCCATCTCTCTATGATTTGAACCATTCCTGTGACACTAGTTATAGATTCCGATGCTTCACTTCGGGTTTACTGTATCCCTTGGACCTTCTTATGGACGATGAAACACAGAAATTGCATCGGAATTAAATACAAAAATCACAATGCCGGCTTAAGTACAAGAAGACAACTCTTCTTACCGACTATGCTTTGAACCATTCCTGTGACACTAGTTATAGACTCTGAGGCGTCACTTCAGGTTTACTGTATCCTAGGACCTTCTTATTGAAGATGAAACACAGAAATTGCATCGGAATTAAATACAAAAGGCACAATGCCGACTTACGTACAAGAAGACTGACTCTTCTTACTGACTATGTTTTGAACCATTCCTGTGACACTAGTTATAGATTCCGGTGCTTCGGTTCAAGTTTACTGTATCCCTCTGACCTTCTTTTTGCTATGAAACACAGAAATTGCATCGGAATCAAATACAAAAGGCACAATGCCGGATTAAGTAAAAGAAGACTGACTCTTCTTACTGACTATGTTTTGAATCATTCATGTGACACTAGTTATAAATTCCGGTGCTTCACTTCAGGTTTATTGTATCCCTTGGACCATCGTATTGACGATGAAACACAGAAATTGCATCGGAATTAACTACAAAGGGCACAATGCCGTCTTAACTACAAGAAGACTGACTCTTCTTACTGACTATGTTTTGAACCACTCCTGTAACACTAGTTACAGATTCCGATGCTTCACTTCTGGTTTACTGAATCCCTTGGACGTTCTTATTGACGATGAAACACAGAAATTGCATCGGAATTAAATACAAAAGGCACAATGCCGACCTAAGTACAAGAAGACTGGCTCTTCTTACTGACTATGCTTTGAACCATTCCTGTGACACTAGTTATAGATTCTGAGGCTTCACTTCAGGTTCACTGTATCCTTTGGACCTTCTTATTGACGATGAAACACAGAAATTGCCTCGGAATTAAATAGAAAATGCACAATGACGACTTAAGTACAAGATAACTGACCCTTCCTACTGTCTATGTTTTGAACCATTCCTGTGACACTAGTTATAAATTCCGATGCTTCACTTCAATTTTACTGTATCCCTCTGCCCATCTTATTGACGATGAAACACAGAAATTGCATCGGAATTAAATACAAGAGGCACAATGCATTCTTAAGTACAAGAAGACTGACTCTGCTTACTGTCTATGTTTTGAACCATTTCTGTGATACTAGTTATAGATTTCGATGCTTCACTTCAGGTTTTCTGTATCCATTGGACCTTCTTATTGACGATGAAACACAGAAATTGCATCGGAACTAAATAAAAAAGGCATAATGCCGAATTAAGTACAAGAAGACTGACTCTTCTTACTGTCTATGTTTTGAACTATTCATATGACACTAGTTATAGATTCCGATGCTTCATTTCAGTTTTACTGTATCCCTTGGACCTTCCTATTGACGGTGAGACACAGAAATCGCATCGGAATTAAATTGTAAAAGCACAATGCCGACTTAAGTACAAGAAGACTGACTCTTCCTACTCTCTATGTTTTGAACCATTCCTGTGACACTAGTTTTTTATTCCGATGCTACACTTGAGGTTTACTGTATCCCTCGGACCTTCATATGGACGATGAAACACAGAAATTGCATCGGAATGTAATACAAAAGGCACAATGCCGACTTAAGTACAAGAAGACTTACTCTTCCATCTCTCTATGTTTTGAACCATTCCTGTGACACTAGTTATAGATTCCGATGCTTCACTTCAGTTTTACTGTATCCATCTGACCTTCTTATTGACGATGAAACACAGAAATTGCATCGGAATTAAATGGAAGAAGCACAATACCGATTTAAGTACAAGAAGACTGACTCTTCCTACTGTTTATGTTTAGAAACATTCCTGTGACACTAGTTTTTTATTCCGATGCTTCACTTGAGGTTTACTGTAACCCTCGGACCTTCATATGGACGATGAAACACAGAGATTGCATCGGAATGAAATACAAAAGCCACAATGCCGACTTAAGTACAAGAAGACTTACTCTTCCATCTCTCTATGATATGAACCATTCCTGTGACACTAGTTATAGATTCCGATGCTTCACTTCGGGTTTACTGTAACCCTTGGACCTTCTTATTGACGATGAAACACAGAAATTGCATCGGAATTAAATACAAAAAGCACAATGCCGGCTTAAGTACAAGAAGACAACTCTTCTTACCGACTATGCTTTGAACCATTCCTGTGACACTAGTTATAGACTCTGAGGCGTCACTTCAGGTTTACTGTATCCTAGGACCTTCTTATTGTAGATGAAACACAGAAATTGCATCGGAATTAAATACAAAAGGCACAATGCCGACTTAAGTACAAGAATACTGACTCTTCTTACTGTCTATGTTTTGAACCATCCCTGTGACACTAGTTATAGTTTCCGATGCTTCACTCCAGGTTTACTGTATCTCTAGGACCTTCTTATTGACGATGAAACACAGAAATTGCATCGGAATTAAATACAAAAGGCACAATGCCGACTTAAGTACAAGAAGACTGGCTCTTCTTACTGACTATGCTTTGAACCATTCCTGTGACACTAGTTATAGATTCCGAGGATTCACTTCAGGTTCACTGTATCCCTTGGACCTTCTTATTGACGACGAAACACAGAAATTGCTTCGGAATTAAATAGAAAATGCACAATGCATACTTAAGTACAAGAAGACTGACTCTGCTTACTGTATATGTTTTGAACCATTTCTGTGATACTAGTTATAGATTTCGATGCTTCAATTCAGGTTTTCTGTATCCCTTGGACCTTCTTATTGACGATGAAACACAGAAATTGCATCGGAATTAAATACAAAAGGCACAATGCCGATTTAAGTACAAGAAGACTGACTCTTCTTACAGTCTATGTTTTCAACCATCCCTGTGACACTAGTTATAGATTCCGACGCTTCACTCCAGGTTTACTGTATCCCTTGGACCTTCTTATTGACGATGAAAATCAGAAATTGAATCGGAATTAAATACAAAAGGCGCGATGCCGACTTATGTACAAGAAGACTGACTCTTCTTACTGACTATTATTTGAACCATTCCTGTGACACTAGTTATAGATTCCGATGCTTCACTTGAGATTTACTGTATCCCTCTGACCTTCTTATTGACGATGAAACACAACAATTGCATCGGAATTAAATACACAAGGCACAATGCCGAATTAAGTACATTAAGACTGACTCTTCTTACTGTCTAAGTTTTGAACTATTCATATGACACTAGTTATAGATTCCGATGCTTCATTTCAGGTTGAGTGTATCCCTTGGACCTTCCTATTGACGATGAGACACAGAAATCGCATCGGAATTAAATAGAAATGGCACAGTACCGACTTAAGTACAAGAAGACTGACTTTTCCTACTGTTTATGTTTTGAACCATTCCTGTGACACTAGTTATGGATTCCGATGCTTCACTTCAGGTTTACTGTATTCCTTGGACCTTCGTATTGACGATGAAACACAGAAATTGCATAGGAATTAAATACAAAAGGCACAATGCCGACTTTAGTACAAGAAGACTGACTCTTCTTACTGACTATGTTTTGAACCATTCCTGTGACACTAGGTATTGACTCTGATGCTTCACTTCAGATTTACTGTATCCCTCTGACGTCCTTATTGACGATGAAACACAGAAATTGCGTCGGAATTAAATACAAGTGGCACAATGCCGAATTAAGTACAAGAAGACTGACTCTTCGTACTGTCTATGTTTTGAACTATTCCCTTGACACTAGTTATAGATTCCGATGCTTCACCCTAGGTTTACTGTATCCCTTGGACCTTCTTATTGACGATGAAACACAGAATTTGCATCGGAATTAAATAAAAAAGGAACAATGTCGACTTAAGTACAAGAAGACTGACTCATCTTACTGTCTATGATTTGAACCACTCCTGTGACACTAGTTACAGATTCCGATGCTTCACTCCAGGTTTACTGAATCCCTTGGACGTTCTTATTCACGATGAAACACAGAAATTGCATTGGAATTAAATACAAAAGGCACAATGCCGACTTAAGTACAAGAAGACTGGCTCTTCTTTCTGACTATGCTTTGAACCATTCCTGTGACACTAGTTGCAGATTCCGATGCTTCACTGCAGGTTTACTGTATCCCTTGGACCTTCTTATTGACGATGAAACACAGAAATTGCTTCGGAATTAAATAGAAAATGCACAATGCCGACTTAAGTACAAGAACCCTGACTCTTCCTACTGTCTATGTTTTGAACCATTCCTGTGACACTAGTTATGATTTCCGTTGCTTCACTTCAGGTTTACTGTATCCCTTGGACCTTCTTATTGACGATGAAACACACAAATTGCATCGGAATTAAATACAAAAGGCACAATGCCGACTTAAGTACAAGAAGACTGACTCTTCTTACTGACTATGTTTTGAACCATTCCTGTGACACTAGTTACAGATTCCGATGCTTCACTCCAGGTTTACTGAATCCCTTGGACGTTCTTATTGACGATGAAACACAGAAATTGCATCGGAATTTAATACAAAAGGCACAATGCCGACTTAAGAACAAGAAGACTGACTCTTCTTACTGACTATGTTTTGAACCATTCCTGTGACACTAGTTATAGATTCCGATGCTTCACTTCAGGTTTACTGTATCCCACTGACCTTCTTAGTGACGGTGAAACACAGAAATTGCATCGGAATTAAATACAAAAGGCACAATGCCGACTTAAGTACTAGAAGACTGACTCTTCTACACAGACTATGTTTTGAACGATTCCTGTGACACTAGTTATAGATTCCGAAGCTTCACTTCAGGTTCACTGTATCCCTTGGCCCTTCTTATTGACGACGAAACACAGAAAGTGCATCGGAATTAAATAGAAAAGGCACAATGCCAACTTATGTACAAGAAAACTGACTCTTCTACTCTCTATGTTTTGAACCATTCCTGTGACACTAGTTATAGATTCCGATGCTTCACTCCAGGTTTTACTGTATCCCGTGGACCTTCTTATTGACGATGAAACACAGAAATTGCATCGGAATTAAATACAAAAGGCACAATGGCGACATAAGTACAAGAAGACTGACTCTTCTCACTGACTATGATTTGAACCACTCCTGTGTCACTAGTTACAGATTCCGATGCTTCACTCCAGGTTTACTGAATCCCTTGGACGTTCTTATTGACTATGAAACACAGAAATTGCATCGGAATTAAATACAAAAGGCACAATGCCGACTTAAGTACAAGAAGACTGGCTCTTCTTACTGACTATGCTTTGAACCATTCCTGTGACACTAGTTATAGGTTCCGAGGCTTCCCTTCAGGTTCACTGTATCCCTTGGACCTTCTTATTGACGATGAAACACAGAAATTGCTTCGGAATTAAATAGAAAATGCACAATGCCGACTTAAGTACAAGAAGACTGACTCTTCCTAATGTCTATGTTTTGAACCACTCCTGTGACACTAGTTATAAATTCCGATGCTTCACTTCAGGTTTACTGTATCCCTCTGCCCTTCTTATTGACGATGAAACACAGAAATTGCATCGGAATTAAATAAAAAAAGGCACAATGCATACTTAAGTACAAAAAGACTGACTCTGCTTACTGTCTATGTTTTGAACCTTATCTGTGATACTAGTTATAGATTTCGATGCTTCACTTGAGGTTTTCTGTATCCCTTGGACCTTCTTATTGACGATGAGACACAGAAATTGCATCGGAATTAAATACAAAAGGCACAATGCCGACTTAAGTACAAGAAGACTGACTTTTCTTACAGTCTATGTTTTGAACCCTCCCTGTGAGACTAGTTATAGATTCCGATGCTTCACTCCAGGTTTACTGTATCCCTTGGCCTTCTTTTTGACGATGAAACACAGAAATTGCATCGGAATTAAACACAAAGGGCACAATGCCGGCTTATGTACAAGAAGACTGACTCTTCTTACCGACTATGTTTTGAACCATTCCTGTGACACTTGTTACAGATTCCGATGCTTCACTTGAGATTTACTGTATCCCGCCGACCTTCTTATTGACGATGAAACACAGAAATTGCATCGGAATTAAATACAAAAGGCACAATGCCGAATTAAGTACAAGAAGACTGACTCTTCTTACTGTCTATGTTTTGAACTATTCATATGAAACTAGTTATAGATTCCGATGCTTCATTTCAGGTTTACTGTATCCCTTGGACCTTCCTATTGCCGATGAGACACAGAAATCACATCGGAATTAAATAGAAAAAGCACAATGCCGACTTAAGTACAAGAAGACTGACTCTTCTTACTCCCTATGTTTTGAACCATTCCTGTGACACTAGTTTTTTTCCGAAGCTTCACTTGAGGTTTACTGTATCCCTCGGACCTTCTTATGGACGATGAAACACAGAAAATGCAACGGAATAAAATACAATAGGCACAATGCCGACTTAAGTACAAGAAGACTTACTCTTCCATCTCTCTATGTTTTGAACCATTCCTGTGACACTCGTTATAGATTGCGATGCTTCACTTCAGTTTTACTGTATCCATCTGACCTTCTTATTGTCGATGAAACACAGAAATTGCATCGGAATTATTTAGAAAAGGCACAATACCGACTTAAGTACAAGAAGACTGACTCTTCCAACTGTCTATGTTTTGAACCATTCCTGTGACACTAGTTATAGATTCCGATGTTTCACTTCAGGTTTACTGTGTCGGTCTGACCTTCTTATTGTCGACAAAACACAGAAATTACATCGGAATTTAATACAAAAGGCACAATGCCGACTAAGTACAAGAAGACTGACTCATCTTACTGTCTATGTTTTGAACCATTCCTATGACACTAGTTATAGATTCCGATACTTCACTTCAGATTTACTGTATCCCTCTGACCTTCTTATTGACGATAAAACAGAGAAATTGCATCGGAATTAAATATAAAAGGCACAATGCCGACTTAAGTACAAGAAGACTGACTCTTCTTACTGTCTATGTTTTGAACCATTCCTGTGACACTAGTTATAGATTCCGATGCTTCACTTCAGGTTTACTGTATCCCTCTGCCCTTCTTATTGACGATGAAACACAGAAATTGCATCGGAATTAAATACAAATTGCACAATGCCGACTTAAGTACAAGAAGACTGACTCTGCTTACTGTCTATGATTTGAACCATTTCTGTGATACTAGTTATAGTTTTCGATGCTTCACTTCAGGTTTTCTGTATGCCTTAGACCTTCTTATTGACGATGAAACACAGAAATTGCATCGTAATTAAATACAAAACTCAAAATGCAGACTTAAGTACAAGAAGGCTGACTCTTCTTACTGTCTATGTTTTGAACCATCCCTGTGACACTAGTTATAGATTCCGATGCTTCACTCCAGGTTTACTGTATCCCTTGGACCCTCGTATTGACGATGAAACACAGAAATTGCATCGGAAGTGAATACAAAATGCACAATGCCGACTTAAGTACAAGAAGACTTACTCTTCCATCTCTCTATGTTTTAAACCATTCCTGTGACACTAGTTATGGATTCCGATGCTTCACTTCAGTTTTACTGTATTCATCTGACCTTCTTATTGACGATGAAACACAGAAATTGCATCGGAATTAAATAGAAAAGGCACAATAACGACTAAAGTTCAAGAAGACTGACTCTTCCTACTGTCTATGTTTTGAACCATTCCTGTGACACTAGTTATAGATTTTGATGCTTCACTTCAGGTTTACTGTATCCCTTATACCTTCTTATTGACGATGAAACACACAAATTGCATCGGAATTAAATACAAAAGGTACAATGCCGACTTAAGTACAAGAAGACTGACTCTTCTTACTGACTATGCTTTAAGCCATTAATGTGACACTAGTTATAGATTCCAATGCTTCACTCTTGGTTTACTGTATCCCTTGGACCTTCTTATCGACGATGAAACACAGAAATTGCATCGAAATTAAATACAATAGGCAAAATGCCGACTTAAGTACAAGAAGACTGACTCTTCCTACTGTCTATGTTTTGAACCATTCCTGTGACACTAGTTGTAGATTCCGATGCTTCACTTCAGGTTTACTGTATCCCTCTGCCCTTATTATTGACTATGAAACACAGAAATTGCATCGGAATTAGATACAAAAGGCACAATGCCGACTTAAGTACAAGAAGACTGACTCTGCTTACTGTCTATGTTTTGAACCATTTCTGTGATACTGGTTATAGATTTCGATGCTTCACTTCAGGTTTACTGTATCCCTCTGACCTTCGTATTGACGATGAAACACAGAAATTGCATCGGAATTAAATACAAATGGCACAATGCCGACTAAAGTAAAAGATGACTGACTCTGCTTACTGTATATGATTTGAACCATTTCTGTGATACTAGTTAGAGATTTCGATGCTTCACTTAAGGTTTTCTATATGCCTTGGACCTTCTTATTGACGATGAAACACAGAAATTGCATCGGAATGAAATACAAAAAGGTACAATGCCGACTTAAGTACGTGTAGACTGACTTTTCCTACTGTCAATGACTTGAACCATTCCTGTGGCACTAGTTATAGATTCCGATGGTTCATTTCAGGTTTACTGTATCCCTTGGACCTTCTTATTGACGATGAAACATAGAAATTGCATCGGAATTAAATACAAAAGGCACAATGCCGACTTAAGTACAAGAATACTGACTCTTCTTACTGACTATGTTTTGAACCATTCCTGTGACACTAGTTATAGATTACGATGCTTCACTTCATGTTTACTGTATCCCTCTGACCTTCTTATTGACGATGAAACACAGAAATTGCATCGGAATTAAATACAAAAGGCACAATATCGACTTAACTACAAGAAGACTGACTCTTCCAACTGTCTATGTTTGAACCATTCCTGTGACACTAGTTATAGATTCCGATGCTTCACTTCAGGTTTACTGTGTCGGTCTGACCTTCTTATTGTCGACAAAACACAGAAATTACATCGGAATTTAATACAAAAGGCACAATGCCGACTAAGTACAAGAAGACTGACTCATCTTACTGTCTATGTTTTGAACCATTCCTATGACACTAGTTATAGATTCCGATACTTCACTTCAGATTTACTGTATCCCTCTGACCTTCTTATTGACGATAAAACAGAGAAATTGAATCGGCATTAAATATAAAAGGCACAATGCCGACTTAAGTACAAGAAGACTGACTCTTCTTACTGTCTATGTCTTGAACCACTCCTGTGACACTAGTTACAGATTCCGATGCTTCACTCCAGGTTTACTGTATCCCTTGGACCTTCTTATTGACGATGAAACACAGAAATTGCATCGGAATTAAATACAAAAGGCACAATGCCGATTTAAGTACAAGATGTCTGGCTCTTCTTACTGACTATGCTTTGAACCATTCCTGTGGCACTAGTTACAGATTCCGAGGCTTCACTTCAGGTTCACTGTATCTTTTGGACCTTCTTATTGACGATGAAACACAGAAATTGCATCGGAATTAAATACAAAATTCACAATGCCGACTTAAGTACAAGAAGACTGACTCTTCCTACCGTCTATGTTTTGAACCATTCCTGTGACACTAGTTATAGATTCCGATGCTTCACTTCAGGTTTACTGTATCCCTCTGCCCTTCTTATTGACGATGAAACACAGAAATTGCATCGGAATTAAATACAAATTGCACAATGCCGACTTAAGTACAAGAAGACTGACTCTGCTTACTGTCTATGATTTGAACCATTTCTGTGGTACTAGTTATAGATTTCGATGCTTCACTTCAGGTTTTCTGTATGCCTTGGACCTTCTTATTGACGATGAAACACAGAAATTGCATCGTAATTAAATACAAAACTCAAAATGCAGACTTAAGTACAAGAAGGCTGACTCTTCTTACTGCCTATGTTTTGAACCATCCCTATGACACTAGTTATAGATTCCGATGCTTCACTCCAGGTTTACTGTATCCCTTGGACCCTCGTATTGACGATGAAACACAGAAATTGCATCGGAAGTGAATACAAAATGCACAATGCCGACTTAAGTACAAGAAGACTTACTCTTCCATCTCTCTATGTTTTAAACCATTCCTGTGACACTAGTTATGGATTCCGATGCTTCACTTCAGTTTTACTGTATCCATCTGACCTTCCTATTGACGATGAAACACAGAAATTGCATCGGAATTAAATAGAAAAGGCACAATAACGACTTAAGTACAAGAAGACTGATTCTTCCTACTGTCTATGTCTTGAACCATTCCTGTGACACTAGTTATAGATTTTGATGCTTCACTTCAGGTTTACTGTATCCCTTATACCTTCTTATTGACGATGAAACACACAAATTGCATCGGAATTAAATACAAAAGGTACAATGCCGACTTAAGTACAAGAAGACTGACTCTTCTTACTGACTATGCTTTAAGCCATTAATGTGACACTAGTTATAGATTCCAATGCTTCACTCTTGGTTTACTGTATCCCTTGGACCTTCTTATCGATGATGAAACACAGAAATTGCATCGGAATTAAATACAATAGGCAAAATGCCGACTTAAGTACAAGAAGACTGACTCTTCCTACTGTCTATGTTTTGAACCATTCCTGTGACACTAGTTGTAGATTCCGATGCTTCACTTCAGGTTTACTGTATCCGTCTGCCCTTCTTATTGACTATGAAACACAGAAATTGCATCGGAATTAGATACAAAAGGCACAATGCCGACTTAAGTACAAGAAGACTGACTCTGCTTACTGTCTATGTTTTGAACCATTTCTGTGATACTGGTTATAGATTTCGATGCTTCACTTCAGGTTTACTGTATCCCTCTGACCTTCGTATTGACGATGAAACACAGAAATTGCATCGGAATTAAATACAAATGGCACAATGCCGACTAAAGTACAAGATGACTGACTCTGCTTACTGTATATGATTTGAACCATTTCTGTGATACTAGTTATAGATTTCGATGCTTCACTTCAGGTTTTCTATATGCCTTGGACCTTCTTATTGACGATGAAACACAGAAATTGCATCGGAATGAAATACAAAAGGTACAATGCCGACTTAAGTACGTGTAGACTGTCTTTTCCTACTGTCAATGATTTGAACCATTCCTGTGACACTAGTTATAGATTCCGATGGTTCATTTCAGGTTTACTGTATCCCTTGGACCTTCTTATTGACGATGAAACACAGAAATTGCAACGGAATTAAATACAAAAGGCACAATGCCGACTTAAGTACAAGAATACTGACTCTTCTTACTGACTATGTTTTGAACCATTCCTGTGACACTAGTTATAGATTACGATGCTTCACTTCATGTTTACTGTATCCCTCTGACCTTCTTATTGACGATGAAACACAGAAATTGCATCGGAATTAAATACAAAAGGCACAATATCGACTTAACTACAAGAAGACTGACTCTTCTTACTGACTATGCTTTGAACCATTCCTGTGGCACTAGTTATAGATTCCGAGGCTTCACTTCAGGTTCACTGTGTCCCTTGGACCTTCTTATTGACGATGAATCACAGAAATTGCATCGGAATTAAATACAAAATTCACAATGCCGACTTAAGTACAAGAAGACTGACTCTTCCTACCGTCTATGATTTGAACTATTCCTGTGACACTAGTTATAGATTTTGATGCTTCACTTCAGGTTTACTGTATCCCTTATACCTTCTTATTGGCGATGAAACACACAAATTGCATCGGAATTAAATACAAATTGCACAATGCCGACTTAAGTACAAGAAGACTGTCTCTGCTTACTGTCTATGATTTGAACCATTTCTGTGATACTAGTTATAGATTTCGATGCTTCACTTCAGGTTTTCTGTATGCCTTGGACCTTCTTATTGACGATGAAACACAGAAATTGCATCGGAGTTAAATACAAAAGGCAAAATGCAGACTTAAGTACAAGAAGGCTGACTCTACTTACTGTCTATGTTTCGAACCATCCCTGTGACACTAGTTATAGATTCCGATGCTTCAACCCAGGTTTACTGTATCCCTTGGACCCTCGTATTGACGATGAAACACAGAAATTGCATCGGAAGTGAATACAAAATGCACAATGCCGACTTAAGTACAAGAAGACTTACTCTTCCATCTCTCTATGTTTTAAACCATTCCTGTGACACTAGTTATGGATTCCGATGCTTCACTTCAGTTTTACTGTATCCATCTGATCTTCTTATTGACGATGAAACACAGAAATTGCATCGGAATTAAATAGAAAAGGCACAATAACGACTTAAGTACAAGAAGACTGACTCTTCCTACTGTCTATGTCTTGAACCATTCCTGTGACACTAGTTATAGATTTTGATGCTTCACTTCAGGTTTACTGTATCCCTTATACCTTCTTATTGGCGATGAAACACACAAATTGCATCGGAATTAAATACAAAAGGTACAATGCCGACTTAAGTACAAGAAGACTGACTCTTCTTACTGACTATGCTTTAAGCCATTAATGTGACACTAGTTATAGATTCCAAAGCTTCACTCTTGGTTTACTGTATCCCTTGGACCTTCTTATCGACGATGAAACACAGAAATTGCATCGGAATTAAATACAATAGGCAAAATGCCGACTTAAGTACAAGAAGACTGACTCTTCCTACTGTCTATGTTTTGAACCATTCCTGTGACACTAGTTGTAGATTCCGATGCTTCACTTCAGGTTTACTGTATCCCTCTGCCCTTCTTATTGACGATGAAACACAGAAATTGCATCGGAATTAGATACAAAAGGCACAATGCCGACTTAAGTACAAGAAGACTGACTCTGCTTACTGTCTATGTTTTGAACCATTTCTGTGATACTGGTTATAGATTTCGATGCTTCACTTCAGGTTTACTGGATCCCTCTGACCTTCGTATTGACGATGAAACACAGAAATTGCATCGGAATTAAATACAAATGGCACAATGCCGACTAAAGTGCAAGATGACTGACTCTGCTTACTGTCTATGATTTGAACCATTTCTGTGATACTAGTTATAGATTTCGATGCTTCACTTCAGGTTTTCTATATGCCTTGGACCTTCTTATTGACGATGAAACACAGAAATTGCATCGGAATGAAATACAAAAGGCACAATGCCGACTTAAGTACGTGTAGACTGACTTTTCCTACTGTCAATGACTTGAACCATTCCTGTGACACTAGTTATAGATTCCGATGGTTCATTTCAGGTTTACTGTATCCCTTGGACCTTCTTATTGACGATGAAACACAGAAATTGCATCGGAATTAAATACAAAAGGCACAATGCCGACTTAAGTACAAGAAGACTGACTCTTCCTACTGTCTATGTTTTGAACCATTCCTGTGACACTAGTTGTAGATTCCGATGCTTCACTTCAGGTTTACTGTATCCCTCTGCCCTTCTTATTGACGATGAAACACAGAAATTGCATCGGAATTAGATACAAAAGGCACAATGCAGACTTAAGTACAAGAAGACTGACTCTGCTTACTGTCTATGTTTTGAACCATTTCAGTGATACTGGTTATAGATTTCGATGCTTCACTTCAGGATTACTGTATCCCTCTGACCTTCTTATTGACGATGAAACACAGAAATTGCATCGGAATTAAATAGAATAGGCACAATGCCGACTTAAGTACAAGAAGACTGACTCCTCCTACTGTCTATGTTTTGAACCATTCCTGTGACACTAGTTATAGATTCCGATGCTTCACTTCAGGTTTACTGTATCCCTCTGTCCTTCTTATTGATGATGAAACACAGAAATTGCATCGGAATGAAAGAGAAAAGGCACAATATCGACTTAAGTACGTGTAGACTGACTTTTCCTACTGTCTATGATTTGAACCATTCCTGTGGCACTAGTTATTGATTCCGATGGTTCATTTCAGGTTTACTGTATCCCTTGGACCATCTTATTGGCGATGAAACACAGGAATTGCATCGGAATTAAATACAAAAGGCACAATGCCGACTTAAGTACAAGAAGACTGACTCTTCTTACTGACTATGTTTTGAACCATTCCTGTGACACTAGTTATAGATTCCGATGCTTCAACTCGGGTTTACTGTATCCCTCTGACCTTCTTATTGTCGATGAAACACAGAAATTGCATCGTAATTAAATAGGAGAGGCACAATATCGACTTAACTACAAGAAGACTGACTCTTCTAACTGACTATGCTTTGAACCATTCCTGTGACACTAGTTATAGATTCCGATGCTTAACTTCAGGATTACTATATGCCACTGACCTTCTTAGTGACGATGAAACACTGGAATTGCTTCGGAATTAAATACAAAAGGCACAATGCCGACTTAAGTACATGAAGACTGACTCTTCTTACTGACTATGTTTTGAACCATTCCTGTGACACTAGTTTTAGATTCCGATGCTTCACTCTAGGTTTACCGTATCCCTTGGACATTCTTATTGACGATTAAACACAGAAATTGCATCGGAATTAAATAGGAAAGGCACAATATCGACTTAACTACAAGAAGACTGACTCTTCTAACTGACAATGCTTTGAACCATTCCTGTGACACTAATTATAGATTCCGATGCTTAACTTCAGGATTACTGTATGCCACTGACCTTCTTAGTGACGATGAAACTAAGGAATTGCCTCGGAATTAAATACAAAAGGCACAATGACGACTTAAGTACATGAAGACTGACTCTTCTTACTGACTATGTTTTGAACCATTCCTGTGACACTAGTTTTAGATTCCGATGCTTCACTCTAGGTTTACTGTATCCCTTGGACATTCTTATTGACGATTAAACACAGAAATTGCATCGGAATTAAATACAAAAAGCACAATGCCGACTTAAGTACAAGAAGACTGACTCTGCTTACTGTCTATGCTTTGAACCATTCCTGTGATACTAGTTTTAGATCTAGATGCTTCACTTCTGGATTACTGTATCCCTTGGACCTTCTTATTGACGATGAAACACAGAAATTGCATCGGAATTCAATACAAAAGGCACAATGCCGACTTAAGTACAACAAGACTTACTCATCTTATTGTCTATGTTTTGAACCATTCCTGTGACACTAGTTACAGATTCCAATGCTTCACTCCAGGTTTAGTGTATACCTTGGACCTTCTTATTGACGATGAAACACAGAAATTCCATCGGAATTAAATACAAAAGCTTAATGCCGACTTAAGTACAAGAAGACGGACCCTTCTTACTGACTATGTTTTGAACCATTCCTGTGACACTAGTTATAGATTCCGATGGTTAACTTCAGGATTACTGTATCCCACTGACCTTCTTAGTGACGATGAAACACAGAAATTGCATCGGAATTAAATACAAAAGGCACAATGCCGACTTAAGTACAAGAAGACTGACTCTTCTTACTGACTATGTCTTGAACCATTCCTGTGACACTAGTTATGGATTCCGATGCTTCACACTAGGTTTACCGTATCCCTTGAACATTCGTATTGACGATTAAACACAGAAATTGCATCCGAATTAAATAAAAAAAGCACAATGCCGACTTAAGTACAAGAAGACTGACTCTGCTTACTGTCTATGTTTTGAACCATTCCTGTGATACTAGTTTTAGATTTCGATGCTTCACTTCAGGTTTACTGTATCCCTTGGACCTTCTTACTGACGATGAAACACATAAGTTGCATCGGAATTTAATACAATAGGCACAATGCCGACTTACATACAACAAGACTGATTCATCTTACTGTCTATGTTTTGTACCATTCCTGTGACACTAGTTACAGATTCCAATGCTTCACTCCAGGTTTACTGTATACCTTGGACCTTCTTGTTGACGATGAAACACAGAAATTGCATCCGAATTAAATACAAGAGCACAATACCGACTAAGTACAACAAGACAGACTCTTCTTACTGACTATGTTTTGAACCATTCCTGTGACACCAGTTATAGATTCCGATGCTTCACTTGAGGTTTACTGTATCCCTCTGACCTTCTTATTGACGATGAAACACAGAAATTGCATCGGAATTAAATACAAAAGGCACAATGCTGAATTAAGTACAAGAAGACTGACTCTTCTTACTGTCTTTGTTTTGAACCATTCATGTGACACTAGTTATAGATTCCGATGCTTCACTTCAGGTTTACTGTATCCCTTGGACCTTCCTATTGACGATGAGACACAGAAATCGCATCGGAATTAAATAGAAAAAGCACAATGCCGACTTAAGTACAAGAAGACTGGCTCTTCCTACTCTCTATGTTTTGAACCATTCCTGTGACACTAGTTTTTTATTCCGATGCTTCACTTGAGGTTTACTGTATCCCTCGGACCTACTTATGGACGATGAAACACAGAAATTGCATCGGAATGAAATACAAAAGGCTCAATGCCGACTTAAGTACAAGAAGACTGACTCTTCCATCTCTCTATGTTATGAACCATTCCTGTGACACTAGTTAGAGAATCAGATGCTTCACTTCAGTTTTACTGTATCCCTCTGACCTTCTTATTGACGATGAAATACAGAAATTGCATCGGAATTAAATAGAGAAGGCACAATATCGACCTAAGTACAAGAAGACTGACTCTTCCTACTGTCTATGTTTTGAACCATTCCTGTGACACTAGTTATAGATTGCGATGCTTCACTTCAGGTATACTGTATCCCTTATACCTTCTTATTAATGATGAAACACACAAATTGCATCAGAATTAAATACAAAAGGCACAATGCCGACTTAAGTACAAGAATACTGACTCTTCTTACTGACTATGTTTTGAACCATTCCTGTGACAATAGTTATAGATTACGATGCTTCACTTCATGTTTACTGGATCCCTCTGACCTTCTTATTGACGATGAAAGACAGAAATTGCATCGGAATTAAATACAAAAGGCACAATATCGACTTAACTACAAGAAGACTGACTCTTCTTACTGACTATGCCTTGAGCCACTAATGTGACACTAGTTATAGATTCCAATCCTTCACTCTTGGTTTACTGTATCCCTTGGACCTTCTTATGGACGATGAAACACAGAAATTGCATCGGAATTAAATAGAATAGGCACAATGCCGACTTAAGTATAAGAAGACTGACTCTTCCTACTGTCTATGTTTTGAACCATTCCTGTGACACTAGTTGTAGATTCCGATGCTTCACTTCAGGTTTACTGTATCCCTCTGCCCTTCCTATTGACGATGAAACACAGAAATTGCATCGGAATTAGATACAAAATTCACGATGCCGACTTAAGTACAAGAAGACTGACTCTGCTTACTGTCTATGTTTTGAACCATTTCTGTGATACTGGTTATAGATTTCGATGCTTCACTTCCGGTTAACTGTATCCCTCTGACCTTCTTATTGACGATGAAACACAGAAATTGCATCGGAATTAAATAGAATAGGCACAATGCCGACTTAAGTACAAGAAGACTGACTCTTCCTACTGTCTATGTTTTGAACCATTCCTGTGACACTAGTTATAGATTCCGATGCTTCACTTCAGGTTTACTGTATCCCTCTGACCTTCTTATTGATGATGAAACACAGAAATTGCATCGGAATTAAATAGAAAAGGCACAATATCGACTTAAGTACAAGAAGACTGACTCTTCCTACTGTCTATGTTTTGAACCATTCCTGTGACACTCGTTATAGATTCCGATGCTTCACTTCAGGTTTACTGTATCCCTTGGACATTCTTATTGACGATAAAACACACAAATTGCATCGGAATTAAATACAAAACGCACAATGCCGACTAAAGTACAAGAAGACTGACTCTTCTTACTGACTATGCTTTGAACCATTCCTGTGACACTAGTTAGAGATTCCGATGCTTCACTTCAGGTTTACTGTATCCCTCGGACCTTCTTATTGACGATGAAACACAGAAATTACTTCGGAATTAAATACAAAAGGCACAATGCCGACTTAAGTACGTGTAGACTGACTTTTCCTACTGTCTATGTTTTGAACCATTCCTGGGGCACTAGTTATTGATTCCGATGGTTCATTTCAGGTTTACTGTATCCCTTGGACCATCTTATTGGCGATGAAGCACAGAAATTGCATCGGAGTTAAATACAAAAGGCACAATGCCGACTTAAGTACAAGAAGACTGACTCTTCTTACTGACTATTTTTTGAACCATTCCTGTGACACTAGTTATAGATTCCGATGCTTCAACTCGGGTTTACTGTATACCTCTGACCTTCTTATTGTCGTTGAAACACAGAAATTGCATCGTAATTAAATAGGAAAGGCACAATATCGACTTAACTACAAGAAGACTGACTCTACTAACTGACTATGCTTTGAACCATTCCTGTGACACTAGTTACAGATTCCGATGCTTAACTTCAGGATTACTGTATCCCACTGACCTTCTTAGTGACGATCAAACACAGGAATTGCTTCGGAATTAAATACAAAAGGCACAATGCCGTCTTAAGTACATGAAGACTGACTCTTCTTACTGACTATGTTTTGAACCATTCCTGTGACACTAGTTTTGGGTTCCGATGTTTCACTCTAGGTTTACTGTATCCCTTGGACATTCTTATTGACGATTAAACACAGAAATTGCATCGGAATTAAATACTAAAAGCACAATGCCGACTTAAGTACAAGAAGACTGACTCTGCTTACTGTCTATGTTTTGAACCATTCCTGTGATACTAGTTTTAGATCTAGATGCTTCACTTCTGGTTTACTGTATCCCTTGGATCTTCTTATTGACGATGAAACACTGAAATTGCATCGGAATTTAATACAAAAGGCACAATGCCGACTTAAGTACAACAAGACTTACTCATCTTACTGTCTATGTTTTGAACCATTCCTGTGACACTAGTTACAGATTCCAATGCTTCACTCCAGGTTTACTGTATACCTTGGACCTTCTTATTGACGATGAAACACAGAAATTGCATCGGAATTAAATACAAAATTCACAATGCCGACTTAAGTACAAGAAGACTGACTCTTCCTACCGTCTATGATTTGAACCATTCCTGTGACACTAGTTATAGATTACGATGCTTCACTTCATGTTTACTGTATCCCTCTGACCTTCTTATTGACGATGAAACACAGAAATTGCATCGGAATTAAATACAAAAGGCACAATATCGACTTATCTACAAGAAGACTGACTCTTCTTACTGACTATGCTTTGAACCATTCCTGTGGCACTAGTTATAGATTCCGAGGCTTCACTTCAGGTTCACTGTGTCCCTTGGACCTTCTTATTGACGATGAATCACAGAAATTGCATCGGAATTAAATACAAAATTCACAATGCCGACTTAAGTACAAGAAGA
This sequence comes from Schistocerca americana, assembly GCF_021461395.2. Taxonomy (NCBI): domain Eukaryota; kingdom Metazoa; phylum Arthropoda; class Insecta; order Orthoptera; family Acrididae; genus Schistocerca; species Schistocerca americana. Next base: position 23,490,497 of record NC_060130.1, read on the forward strand.
CTGACTCTTCCTACCGTCTATGATTTGAACCATTCCTGTGACACTAGTTATAGATTTTGATGCTTCACTTCAGGTTTACTGTATCCCTTATACCTTCTTATTGGCGATGAAACACACAAATTGCATCGGAATTAAATACAAATTGCACAATGCCGACTTAAGTACAAGAAGACTGACTCTGCTTACTGTCTATGATTTGAACCATTTCTGTGATACTAGTTATAGATTTCGATGCTTCACTTCAGGTTTTCGGTATGCCTTGGACCTTCTTATTGACGATGAAACACAGAAATTGCATCGGAGTTAAATACAAAAGCCAAATGCAGACTTAAGTACAAGAAGGCTGACTCTACTTACTGTCTATGTTTTGAACCATCCCTGTGACACTAGTTATAGATTCCGATGCTTCACTCCATGTTTACTGTATCCCTTGGACCCTCGTATTGACGATGAAACACAGAAATTGCATCGGAAGTGAATACAAAATGCACAATGCCGACTTAAGTACAAGAAGACTTACTCTTCCATCTCTCTATGTTTTAAACCATTCCTGTGACACTAGTTATGGATTCCGATGCTTCACTTCAGTTTTACTGTATCCATCTGACCTTCTTATTGACGATGAAACACAGAAATTGCATCGGAATTAAATAGAAAAGGCACAATAACGACTTAAGTACAAGAAGACTGACTCTTCCTACTGTCTATGTCTTGAACCATTCCTGTGACACTAGTTATAGATTTTGATGCTTCACTTCAGGTTTACTGTATCCCTTATACCTTCTTATTGGCGATGAAACACACAAATTGCATCGGAATTAAATACAAAAGGTACAATGCCGACTTAAGTACAAGAAGACTGACTCTTCTTACTGACTATGCTTTAAGCCATTAATGTGACACTAGTTATAGATTCCAAAGCTTCACTCTTGGTTTACTGTATCCCTTGGACCTTCTTATCGACGATGAAACACAGAAATTGCATCGGAATTAAATACAATAGGCAAAATGCCGACTTAAGTACAAGAAGACTGACTCTTCCTACTGTCTATGTTTTGAACCATTCCTGTGACACTAGTTGTAGATTCCGATGCTTCACTTCAGGTTTACTGTATCCCTCTGCCCTTCTTATTGACGATGAAACACAGAAATTGCATCGGAATTAGATACAAAAGGCACAATGCCGACTTAAGTACAAGTAGACTGACTCTGCTTACTGTCTATGTTTTGAACCATTTCTGTGATACTGGTTATAGATTTCGATGCTTCACTTCAGGTTTACTGTATCCCTCTGACCTTCGTATTGACGATGAAACACAGAAATTGCATCGGAATTAAATACAAATGGCACAATGCCGACTAAAGTACAAGATGACTGACTCTGCTTACTGTCTATGATTTGAACCATTTCTGTGATACTAGTTATAGATTTCGATGCTTCACTTCAGGTTTTCTATATGCCTTGGACCTTCTTATTGACGATGAAACACAGAAATTGCATCGGAATGAAATACAAAAGGCACAATGCCGACTTAAGTACGTGTAGACTGCCTTTTCCTACTGTCAATGACTTGAACCATTCCTGTGACACTAGTTATAGATTCCGATGGTTCATTTCAGGTTTACTGTATCCCTTGGACCTTCTTATTGACGATGAAACACAGAAATTGCATCGGAATTAAATACAAAAGGCACAATGCCGACTTAAGTACAAGAAGACTGACTCTTCCTGCTGTCTATGTTTTGAACCATTCCTGTGACACTAGTTGTAGATTCCGATGCTTCACTTCAGGTTTACTGTATCCCTCTGCCCTTCTTATTGACGATGAAACACAGAAATTGCATCGGAATTAGATACAAAAGGCACAATGCAGACTTAAGTACAAGAAGACTGACTCTGCTTACTGTCTATGTTTTGAACCATTTCAGTGATACTGGTTATAGATTTCGATGCTTCACTTCAGGATTACTGTATCCCTCTGACCTTCTTATTGACGATGAAACACAGAAATTGCATCGGAATTAAATAGAATAGGCACAATGCCGACTTAAGTACAAGAAGACTGACTCCTCCTACTGTCTATGTTTTGAACCATTCCTGTGACACTAGTTATAGATTCCGATGCTTCACTTCAGGTTTACTGTATCCCTCTGTCCTTCTTATTGATGATGAAACACAGAAATTGCATCGGAATGAAAGAGAAAAGGCACAATATCGACTTAAGTACGTGTAGACTGACTTTTCCTACTGTCTATGATTTGAACCATTCCTGTGGCACTAGTTATTGATTCCGATGGTTCATTTCAGGTTTACTGTATCCCTTGGACCATCTTATTGGCGATGAAACACAGGAATTGCATCGGAATTAAATACAAAAGGCACAATGCCGACTTAAGTACAAGAAGACTGACTCTTCTTACTGACTATGTTTTGAACCATTCCTGTGACACTAGTTATAGATTCCGATGCTTCAACTCGGGTTTACTGTATCCCTCTGACCTTCTTATTGTCGATGAAACACAGAAATTGCATCGTAATTAAATAGGAGAGGCACAATATCGACTTAACTACAAGAAGACTGACTCTTCTAACTGACTATGCTTTGAACCATTCCTGTGACACTAGTTATAGATTCCGATGCTTAACTTCAGGATTACTATATGCCACTGACCTTCTTAGTGACGATGAAACACTGGAATTGCTTCGGAATTAAATACAAAAGGCACAATGCCGACTTAAGTACATGAAGACTGACTCTTCTTACTGACTATGTTTTGAACCATTCCTGTGACACTAGTTTTAGATTCCGATGCTTCACTCTAGGTTTACCGTATCCCTTGGACATTCTTATTGACGATTAAACACAGAAATTGCATCGGAATTAAATAGGAAAGGCACAATATCGACTTAACTACAAGAAGACTGACTCTTCTAACTGACAATGCTTTGAACCATTCCTGTGACACTAATTATAGATTCCGATGCTTAACTTCAGGATTACTGTATGCCACTGACCTTCTTAGTGACGATGAAACACAGGAATTGCCTCGGAATTAAATACAAAAGGCACAATGACGACTTAAGTACATGAAGACTGACTCTTCTTACTGACTATGTTTTGAACCATTCCTGTGACACTAGTTTTAGATTCCGATGCTTCACTCTAGGTTTACTGTATCCCTTGGACATTCTTATTGACGATTAAACACAGAAATTGCATCGGAATTAAATACAAAAAGCACAATGCCGACTTAAGTACAAGAAGACTGACTCTGCTTACTGTCTATGCTTTGAACCATTCCTGTGATACTAGTTTTAGATCTAGATGCTTCACTTCTGGATTACTGTATCCCTTGGACCTTCTTATTGACGATGAAACACAGAAATTGCATCGGAATTCAATACAAAAGGCACAATGCCGACTTAAGTACAACAAGACTTACTCATCTTATTGTCTATGTTTTGAACCATTCCTGTGACACTAGTTACAGATTCCAATGCTTCACTCCAGGTTTAGTGTATACCTTGGACCTTCTTATTGACGATGAAACACAGAAATTCCATCGGAATTAAATACAAAAGCTTAATGCCGACTTAAGTACAAGAAGACGGACCCTTCTTACTGACTATGTTTTGAACCATTCCTGTGACACTAGTTATAGATTCCGATGGTTAACTTCAGGATTACTGTATCCCACTGACCTTCTTAGTGACGATGAAACACAGAAATTGCATCGGAATTAAATACAAAAGGCACAATGCCGACTTAAGTACAAGAAGACTGACTCTTCTTACTGACTATGTCTTGAACCATTCCTGTGACACTAGTTATGGATTCCGATGCTTCACACTAGGTTTACCGTATCCCTTGAACATTCGTATTGACGATTAAACACAGAAATTGCATCCGAATTAAATAAAAAAAGCACAATGCCGACTTAAGTACAAGAAGACTGACTCTGCTTACTGTCTATGTTTTGAACCATTCCTGTGATACTAGTTTTAGATTTCGATGCTTCACTTCAGGTTTACTGTATCCCTTGGACCTTCTTACTGACGATGAAACACATAAGTTGCATCGGAATTTAATACAATAGGCACAATGCCGACTTACATACAACTAGACTGACTCATCTTACTGTCTATGTTTTGTACCATTCCTGTGACACTAGTTACAGATTCCGATGCTTCACTCCAGGTTTACTGTATACCTTGGACCTTCTTGTTGACGATGAAACACAGAAATTGCATCGGAATTAAATACAAGAGCACAATACCGACTAAGTACAACAAGACAGACTCTTCTTACTGACTATGTTTTGAACCATTCCTGTGACACCAGTTATAGATTCCGATGCTTCACTTGAGGTTTACTGTATCCCTCTGACCTTCTTATTGACGATGAAACACAGAAATTGCATCGGAATTAAATACAAAAGGCACAATGCTGAATTAAGTACAAGAAGACTGACTCTTCTTACTGTCTTTGTTTTGAACCATTCATGTGACACTAGTTATAGATTCCGATGCTTCACTTCAGGTTTACTGTATCCCTTGGACCTTCCTATTGACGATGAGACACAGAAATCGCATCGGAATTAAATAGAAAAAGCACAATGCCGACTTAAGTACAAGAAGACTGGCTCTTCCTACTCTCTATGTTTTGAACCATTCCTGTGACACTAGTTTTTTATTCCGATGCTTCACTTGAGGTTTACTGTATCCCTCGGACCTACTTATGGACGATGAAACACAGAAATTGCATCGGAATGAAATACAAAAGGCTCAATGCCGACTTAAGTACAAGAAGACTGACTCTTCCATCTCTCTATGTTATGAACCATTCCTGTGACACTAGTTAGAGAATCAGATGCTTCACTTCAGTTTTACTGTATCCCTCTGACCTTCTTATTGACGATGAAATACAGAAATTGCATCGGAATTAAATAGAGAAGGCACAATATCGACTTAAGTACAAGAAGACTGACTCTTCCTACTGTCTATGTTTTGAACCATTCCTGTGACACTAGTTATAGATTGCGATGCTTCACTTCAGGTTTACTGTATCCCTTATACCTTCTTATTAATGATGAAACACACAAATTGCATCAGAATTAAATACAAAAGGCACAATGCCGACTTAAGTACAAGAATACTGACTCTTCTTACTGACTATGTTTTGAACCATTCCTGTGACAATAGTTATAGATTACGATGCTTCACTTCATGTTTACTGGATCCCTCTGACCTTCTTATTGACGATGAAAGACAGAAATTGCATCGGAATTAAATACAAAAGGCACAATATCGACTTAACTACAAGAAGACTGACTCTTCTTACTGACTATGCCTTGAGCCACTAATGTGACACTAGTTATAGATTCCAATCCTTCACTCTTGGTTTACTGTATCCCTTGGACCTTCTTATCGACGATGAAACACAGAAATTGCATCGGAATTAAATAGAATAGGCACAATGCCGACTTAAGTATAAGAAGACTGACTCTTCCTACTGTCTATGTTTTGAACCATTCCTGTGACACTAGTTGTAGATTCCGATGCTTCACTTCAGGTTTACTGTATCCCTCTGCCCTTCCTATTGACGATGAAACACAGAAATTGCATCGGAATTAGATACAAAATTCACGATGCCGACTTAAGTACAAGAAGACTGACTCTGCTTACTGTCTATGTTTTGAACCATTTCTGTGATACTGGTTATAGATTTCGATGCTTCACTTCAGGTTAACTGTATCCCTCTGACCTTCTTATTGACGATGAAACACAGAAATTGCATCGGAATTAAATAGAATAGGCACAATGCCGACTTAAGTACAAGAAGACTGACTCTTCCTACTGTCTATGTTTTGAACCATTCCTGTGACACTAGTTATAGATTCCGATGCTTCACTTCAGGTTTACTGTATCCCTCTGACCTTCTTATTGATGATGAAACACAGAAATTGCATCGGAATTAAATAGAAAAGGCACAATATCGACTTAAGTACAAGAAGACTGACTCTTCCTACTGTCTATGTTTTGAACCATTCCTGTGACACTCGTTATAGATTCCGATGCTTCACTTCAGGTTTACTGTATCCCTTGGACATTCTTATTGACGATAAAACACACAAATTGCATCGGAATTAAATACAAAACGCACAATGCCGACTAAAGTACAAGAAGACTGACTCTTCTTACTGACTATGCTTTGAACCATTCCTGTGACACTAGTTAGAGATTCCGATGCTTCACTTCAGGTTTACTGTATCCCTCGGACCTTCTTATTGACGATGAAACACAGAAATTACTTCGGAACTAAATACAAAAGGCACAATGCCGACTTAAGTACGTGTAGACTGACTTTTCCTACTGTCTATGTTTTGAACCATTCCTGGGGCACTAGTTATTGATTCCGATGGTTCATTTCAGGTTTACTGTATCCCTTGGACCATCTTATTGGCGATGAAGCACAGAAATTGCATCGGAGTTAAATACAAAAGGCACAATGCCGACTTAAGTACAAGAAGACTGACTCTTCTTACTGACTATTTTTTGAACCATTCCTGTGACACTAGTTATAGATTCCGATGCTTCAACTCGGGTTTACTGTATACCTCTGACCTTCTTATTGTCGTTGAAACACAGAAATTGCATCGTAATTAAATAGGAAAGGCACAATATCGACTTAACTACAAGAAGACTGACTCTACTAACTGACTATGCTTTGAACCATTCCTGTGACACTAGTTACAGATTCCGATGCTTAACTTCAGGATTACTGTATCCCACTGACCTTCTTAGTGACGATCAAACACAGGAATTGCTTCGGAATTAAATACAAAAGGCACAATGCCGTCTTAAGTACATGAAGACTGACTCTTCTTACAGACTATGTTTTGAACCATTCCTGTGACACTAGTTTTAGGTTCCGATGTTTCACTCTAGGTTTACTGTATCCCTTGGACATTCTTATTGACGATTAAACACAGAAATTGCATCGGAATTAAATACAAAAAGCACAATGCCGACTTAAGTACAAGAAGACTGACTCTGCTTACTGTCTATGTTTTGAACCATTCCTGTGATACTAGTTTTCGATCTAGATGCTTCACTTCTGGTTTACTGTATCCCTTGGATCTTCTTATTGACGATGAAACACTGAAATTGCATCGGAATTTAATACAAAAGGCACAATGCCGACTTAAGTACAACAAGACTTACTCATCTTACTGTCTATGTTTTGAACCATTCCTGTGACACTAGTTACAGATTCCAATGCTTCACTCCAGCTTTACTGTATACCTTGGACCTTCTTATTGACGATGAAACACAGAAATTGCATCGGAATTAAACACAAAAGCTTAATGCCGACTTAAGTACAAGAAGACTGACCCTTCTTACTGACTATGTTTGGAACCATTCCTGTGACACTAGTTATAGATTCCGATGCTTAACTTCAGGATTACTGTATCCCACTGACCTTCTTAGTGACGATGAAACACAGAAATTGCATCGGAATTAAATACAAAAGGCACAATGCCGACTTACGTACAAGAAGACTGACTCTTATTACTGACTATGTTTTGAACCATTCCTGTGACACTAGTTATGGATTCCGATGCTTCACACTAGGTTTACCGTATCCCTTGGAGATTCTTATTGACGATTAAACACAGAAATTGCATCGGAATTAAATAAAAAAAGCACAATGCCGACTGAAGTTCAAGAAGGCTGACTCTGCTTACTCTCTATATTTTGAACCATTCCTGTTATACTAGTTTTAGATTTCGATGCTTCACTTCAGGTATACTGTATCCCTTGGACCTTCTTATTGACGATGAAACACAGAAGTTGCATCGGAATTTAATACAATAGGCACAATGCCGACTTACGTACAACAAGACTGACTCATCTTACTGTCTATGTTTTGAACCATTCCTGTGACACTAGTTACAGATTTCGATGCTTCACTCCAGGTTTACTGTATACCTTGGACCTTCTTGTTGACGATGAAACACAGAAATTGCATCGGAATTAAATACAAAAGCACAATGCCGAATTAAGTACAAGAAGACTTACTCTTCTTACTGTCTATGTTTTGAACCATTCATGTGACACTAGTTATTGATTCCGATGCTTCACTTCAGGTTTACTGTATAACTTGGACCTTCCTATTGACGATGAGACACAGACATCGCATCGGAATTAAATAGAAAAAGCACAATGCCGACTTAAGTACAAGATGACTGACTCTTCCTACTCTTTATGTTTTGAACCATTCCTGTGACACTAGTTTTTTATTCCGATGCTTCACTTGAGGTTTACTGTATCCCTCGGACCTACTTATGGACGGTGAAACACAGGAATTGCATCGGAATGAAATACAAAAGGCTCAATGCCGACTTAAGTACAAGAGGACTGACTCTTCCATCCCTCTATGATTTGAACCATTCCTGTGACACTAGTTAGAGAATCAGATGCTTCACTTCAGTTTTACTGTATCCCTCTGACCTTCTTATTGACGATGAAATACAGAAATTGCATCGAAATTAAATAGAAAAGGCACAATATCGACTTAAGTACAAGAAGACTGACTCTTCCTACTGTCTATGTTTTGAACCATTCCTGTGACACTAGTTATAGATTGCGATGCTTCACTTCAGGTTTACTGTATCCCTTATACCTTCTTATTAATGATGAAACACACAAATTGCATCAGAATTAAATACAAAAGGCACAATGCCGACTTAAGTACAAGAAGACTGACTCTTCTTACTGACTATGTTTTGAACCATTCCTGTGACACTAGTTATAGATTCCGATGCTTCACTCTAGGTTTACTGTATCAATTTGGACATTCTTAATGACGATTAAACACAGAAATTGCATCGGAATTAAGTAAAAAAAGCACATTGCCGACTTAAGTATAAGAAGACTGACTCTGCTTACTGTCTATGTTTTGAACCATTCCTGTGATACTAGTTTTAGATTTCGATGCTTCACTTCAGGTTTACTGTATCCCTTGGACCTTCTTATTGTCGAAGAAACACAGAAATTGCATCGGAATTTAATACAAAAGGCACAATGCCGACTTAAGTACAAGAAGACAGACTCTTCTTACTGTCTTTGTTTTGAACTATTCCTGTGACACTAGTTACAGATTCCGATGTTTCACTCCAGGTTTACTGTATACCTTGGACGTTCTTATTGACGATGAGACACAGAAATTGCATCGGAATTAAATACAAAAGCACAATGCCGACTTAAGTACAAGGAGATGGACTCTTCTTACTGACTATGTTTTGAACCATTCCTGTGACACTAGCTATAGATTCGGATGCTTCACTTCAGGTTTACTGTATCCCTCTGACCTTCTTATTGACAATAAAACACAGAAATTGCATCGGAATTAAGTACAAGTGGCACAATGCCGACATAAGTACAAGAAGACTCACTCTTCTTACTGTCTATGCTTTGAACCATTCCTGTGACACTAGTTATAGATTCCGATGCATCACTCCCGGTTTACTGTATCCCTTCGACCTTCTTATTGACGATGAAACACAGAAATTGCATCGGAATTAAATAGATAAGGCACAATACCGACTTAAGTACAAGAAGACTGACTCATCTTACTGACTATGTTTGAACCATTCCTGTGACACTAGTTATAGATTCCGATGCTTCACTTCAGGTTTACTGTATCCCTTGGACCTTCCTATTGACGAAGAGGCAAAGAAGTCGCATCGGTATTAAAATAAAAAAGCACAATGCCGACTTAAGTACAAGAAGACTGACTCTTCCTACCCTCTATGTTTTTAACCATTCCTGTGACACTAGTTTTTTATTCCGATGCTTCACTTGAGGTTTACTGTATCCTTCGGACCTTCTTATATACGATGAAACACAGAAATTGCATCGGAAGAAAATACAAAACGCACAATGCCGACTTAAGTACAAGAAGACTGAATCTTCTAACCCTCTATGATTTGAACCATTCCTGTGACACTAGTTATAGATTCCGATGCTTCACTTCAGGTTTACTGTATCATTCTGACCTTCTTATTGACGGTGAGACACAGAAATTGCATCGGAATTAAATAGAAAAGGCACAGTACCGACTTAAGTACAAGAAGACTGACTCTTCTTACTGACTATCTTTTGAACCATTCCTGTGACACTAGTTATAGATTCCGATGCTTCACTCCAGGTTTACTGTATCCCTTGGACCTTCTTATTGACGACGAAGCACAGAAATTGCATCGGAATTAAATACATTAGGCACAATGCCGACTTAAGTACAAGAAGACTGACTCTTCCTACTGTCTATGTTTTGATCCACTCCTGTGACACTAGTCATAGATTAAGATGCTTCACTTCGGGTTTACTGTATCCCTTGGACCATCTTATTGACGATGAAACACAGAAATAGCATCGGAATTAAATACAAAATTCACAATACCGACTTAAGTACAAGAAGACTGACTCTTCTTACTGACTATGCTATGAACCATTCCTGTGACACAAGTTATAGATTCCGATGCTTCACTCCAGGTTTACTGTATCCCTTGGACCTTCTTATTGACGATGAAATACGGAAATTGCATCGGAATTAAATACAAAAGGCACAATGCCGACTTAAGTACATGTAGACTGACTTTTCCTACTGTCTATGTTTTGAACCATTCCTGTGACACTAGTTATAGATTCCGATGGTTCATTTCAGGTTTACTGTATCCCTTGGACCTTCTTATTGACAATGAAACACAGAAATTGCATCGGAATTAAATACAAAAGGCACAATGCCGACTTAAGTACAAGAAGACTGTCTCTTCCAACTGTCTATGTTTTGAACCATTCGTGTGACACTAGTTATAGATTCCGATGCTTCACTTCAGGTTTACTGTATCCCTCTGACCTTCTTATTGACGATGAAACACAGAAATTGCATCGGAAATAAAAAGAAAAGGCACAATGCCGACTTAACTACAAGAATACTGACTTCTCTTACTGACTATGATTTGAACCATTCCTGTGGCACTAGTTATAGATTCCGATGCTTAACTTCAGGATTACTGTATCCCACTGACCTCCTTAGTGACGATGAAACACAGAAATTGCATCGGAATTAAATACAAAACGCACAATGCCGACTAAAGTACAAGAATACTGACTCATCTCACTGTCTATGTTTTGAACCGTCCCTCTGACACTAGTTATAGATTCCGATGCTTCACTCCAGGTTTACTGTATCCCTTAGACCTTCTTATTGACGATGAAACACAGAAATTGCATCGTAATTAAATTGATAAGGCACAATGCCGACCTAACTACAAGAAGACTGACTCTTCTTACTGACCATGTTTTGAACCATTCCTGTGATACTAGTTATAGATTCCGATGCTTCACTCCAGGTTTACTGTATCCCTTGAACCTTCCTATTGACTATGAAACACAGAAATTGCATCGGAATTAAATAGAAAATGCACAATGCCGACTTAAGAACAAGATAACTGACTCATCTTACTTTCTATGGTTTGAACCGTCCCTGTGACACTAGTTATCGATCCCGATGCTTCACTCCAGGTTCACTGTATCCCTTGGACCTTCTTATTGACGATGAAACACAGAAGTTGCATCGGAATTAAATACAAAAGCACAATGCCGACTTAAGTACAAGAAGACTGACTCTTCTTACTGACTATGTTTTGAGCCATTCGTGTGACACTAGTTATAGATTCCGATGCTTCACTTCAGGTTTACTGTATCCCTTGGACCTTCTTATTGACGATGAAACACAGAAATTGCATCAGAATTAAATACAAAACGCACAATGCCGACTTAAGTACAAGAATACTGACTCATCTTACTGTCTATGGTTTGAACCGTCCCTGTGACACTAGTTATGGATTCCGATGCTTCACTGCAAGTATACTGTATCCCTTGGACCTTCTTATTGACGATGAAACACAGAAATTGCATCAGAATTAAATAGAAAAAGCAAAATACCGACTTAACTACAGGAAGACTGACTCTTCTTACTGACTATGTTTTGAACCATTCCTGTGACACTAGTTGTAGATTCCGATGCTTCACTCCAGGTTTACTGTATCCCTTGGACCTTCTTATTGACGATGAAACACAGAAATTGCATCAGAATTAAATTGAAAAGGCACAATACCGACTTAACTACAGGAAGACTGACTCTTCTTACTGACTATGTTTTGAACCATTCCTGTGACACTAGTTATAGATTCCGATGCTTAACTTCATGTTTACTGTATCCCTTGGACCTTCCTATTGACGACAAAACACAGAAATTACATCGGAATTAAATACAAAAGGCACAATACCGACTTAAGTAGAAGAAGACTGACTCTTCTTACTGACTATGTTTTGAACCATTCCTGTGACTCAAGTTGTAGATTCCGATGCTTCACTCCAGGTTTACTGTATCCCTTGGACCTTCTTATTGACGATAAAACACATAAATTGCATCAGAATTAAATACAAAACGCACAATGCCGAATTAAGGACAAGAAGTCTGACTCTTCTTACTGTCTATGTTTTGAACCATTCCTGTGACACTAGTTATAGACTCCGATGCTTCACTCCAGGTTTACTGTATCCCTTGGACCTTCTTATTGACGATGAAACACAGAAATTGCATCGGAATTAAATACAAAATGCACAATGCCGACTTAAGTACAAGAATACTGACTCATCTTACTGTCTATGGTTTGAACCGTCCCTGTGACACTAGTTATGGATTCCGATGCTTCAATCCAAGTATACTGTATCCCTTGGACCTTCTTATTGACGATGAAACACAGAAATTGCATCAGATTTAAATAGAAAAGGCACAATACCGACTTAACTACAAGAAGACTGACTCTTCTTACTGACTATGTTTTGAACCATTCCTGCGACACTAGTTATAGATTCCGATGCTTAGCTTCAGGATTACTATATGCAACTGACCTTCATAGTGACGATGAAACACAGAAATTGCATCGGAATTAAATACAAAAGGCACAATGCCTACTTAAGTACAAGAAGACTGACTCTTCGTACTGACTATGTTTTGAACATTCCTGTGAAACTAGTTATAGATTCTAATGCATCACTTCATGTTTACTGTATCTCTAGGACCTCCTTATTGGCGATAAAACACAGAAATTGCATCGGAATTAAATACAAAAGGCACAATGCTGACTTAAGTACAAGAATACTGACTCATCTTACTGTCTATGGTTTGAACCGTCCCTGTGACACTAGTTATAGATTCCGATGCTTCACTCCAGGTTTACTGTATCCCTTGGACCTTCTTATTGACGACGAAGCACAGAAATTGCATCGGAATTAAATACATTAGGCACAATGCCGACTTAAGTACAAGAAGACTGACTCTTCCTACTGTCTATGTTTTGATCCACTCCTGTGACACTAGTCATAGATTAAGATGCTTCACTTCGGGTTTACTGTATCCCTTGGACCATCTTATTGACGATGAAACACAGAAATAGCATCGGAATTAAATACAAAATTCACAATACCGACTTAAGTACAAGAAGACTGACTCTTCTTACTGACTATGCTATGAACCATTCCTGTGACACAAGTTATAGATTCCGATGCTTCACTCCAGGTTTACTGTATCCCTTGGACCTTCTTATTGACGATGAAATACGGAAATTGCATCGGAATTAAATACAAAAGGCACAATGCCGACTTAAGTACATGTAGACTGACTTTTCCTACTGTCTATGTTTTGAACCATTCCTGTGACACTAGTTATAGATTCCGATGGTTCATTTCAGGTTTACTGTATCCCTTGGACCTTCTTATTGACAATGAAACACAGAAATTGCATCGGAATTAAATACAAAAGGCACAATGCCGACTTAAGTACAAGAAGACTGTCTCTTCCAACTGTCTATGTTTTGAACCATTCGTGTGACACTAGTTATAGATTCCGATGCTTCACTTCAGGTTTACTGTATCCCTCTGACCTTCTTATTGACGATGAAACACAGAAATTGCATCGGAAATAAAAAGAAAAGGCACAATGCCGACTTAACTACAAGAATACTGACTTCTCTTACTGACTATGATTTGAACCATTCCTGTGGCACTAGTTATAGATTCCGATGCTTAACTTCAGGATTACTGTATCCCACTGACCTCCTTAGTGACGATGAAACACAGAAATTGCATCGGAATTAAATACAAAACGCACAATGCCGACTAAAGTACAAGAATACTGACTCATCTCACTGTCTATGTTTTGAACCGTCCCTCTGACACTAGTTATAGATTCCGATGCTTCACTCCAGGTTTACTGTATCCCTTAGACCTTCTTATTGACGATGAAACACAGAAATTGCATCGTAATTAAATTGATAAGGCACAATGCCGACCTAACTACAAGAAGACTGACTCTTCTTACTGACTATGTTTTGAACCATTCCTGTGATACTAGTTATAGATTCCGATGCTTCACTCCAGGTTTACTGTATCCCTTGAACCTTCCTATTGACTATGAAACACAGAAATTGCATCGGAATTAAATAGAAAATGCACAATGCCGACTTAAGAACAAGATAACTGACTCATCTTACTTTCTATGGTTTGAACCGTCCCTGTGACACTAGTTATCGATCCCGATGCTTCACTCCAGGTTCACTGTATCCCTTGGACCTTCTTATTGACGATGAAACACAGAAGTTGCATCGGAATTAAATACAAAAGCACAATGCCGACTTAAGTACAAGAAGACTGACTCTTCTTACTGACTATGTTTTGAGCCATTCGTGTGACACTAGTTATAGATTCCGATGCTTCACTTCAGGTTTACTGTATCCCTTGGACCTTCTTATTGACGATGAAACACAGAAATTGCATCAGAATTAAATACAAAACGCACAATGCCGACTTAAGTACAAGAATACTGACTCATCTTACTGTCTATGGTTTGAACCGTCCCTGTGACACTAGTTATGGATTCCGATGCTTCACTGCAAGTATACTGTATCCCTTGGACCTTCTTATTGACGATGAAACACAGAAATTGCATCAGAATTAAATAGAAAAAGCAAAATACCGACTTAACTACAGGAAGACTGACTCTTCTTACTGACTATGTTTTGAACCATTCCTGTGACACTAGTTGTAGATTCCGATGCTTCACTCCAGGTTTACTGTATCCCTTGGACCTTCTTATTGACGATGAAACACAGAAATTGCATCAGAATTAAATTGAAAAGGCACAATACCGACTTAACTACAGGAAGACTGACTCTTCTTACTGACTATGTTTTGAACCATTCCTGTGACACTAGTTATAGATTCCGATGCTTAACTTCATGTTTACTGTATCCCTTGGACCTTCCTATTGACGACAAAACACAGAAATTACATCGGAATTAAATACAAAAGGCACAATACCGACTTAAGTAGAAGAAGACTGACTCTTCTTACTGACTATGTTTTGAACCATTCCTGTGACTCAAGTTGTAGATTCCGATGCTTCACTCCAGGTTTACTGTATCCCTTGGACCTTCTTATTGACGATAAAACACATAAATTGCATCAGAATTAAATACAAAACGCACAATGCCGAATTAAGGACAAGAAGTCTGACTCTTCTTACTGTCTATGTTTTGAACCATTCCTGTGACACTAGTTATAGACTCCGATGCTTCACTCCAGGTTTACTGTATCACTTGGACCTTCTTATTGACGATGAAACACAGAAATTGCATCGGAATTAAATACAAAATGCACAATGCCGACTTAAGTACAAGAATACTGACTCATCTTACTGTCTATGGTTTGAACCGTCCCTGTGACACTAGTTATGGATTCCGATGCTTCAATCCAAGTATACTGTATCCCTTGGACCTTCTTATTGACGATGAAACACAGAAATTGCATCAGATTTAAATAGAAAAGGCACAATACCGACTTAACTACAAGAAGACTGACTCTTCTTACTGACTATGTTTTGAACCATTCCTGCGACACTAGTTATAGATTCCGATGCTTAGCTTCAGGATTACTATATGCAACTGACCTTCATAGTGACGATGAAACACAGAAATTGCATCGGAATTAAATACAAAAGGCACAATGCCTACTTAAGTACAAGAAGACTGACTCTTCGTACTGACTATGTTTTGAACATTCCTGTGAAACTAGTTATAGATTCTAATGCATCACTTCATGTTTACTGTATCTCTAGGACCTCCTTATTGGCGATAAAACACAGAAATTGCATCGGAATTAAATACAAAAGGCACAATGCTGACTTAAGTACAAGAAGACTGACTCTTTTTACTGACTATGTTTTGAACCATTCCTGTTACACTAGTTATAGATTCCGACGCTTCACTTCATATTTACTGTATCCCTCTGACTTTCCTATTGACGACAAAACACATAAATTACATCGGAATTAAATACAAAAGGCACAATACCGACTTAAGTAGAAGAAGACTGACTCTTCTTACTGACTATGTTTTGAACCATTCCTGTGACACTAGTTATAGATTCCGATGCTTCACTCCAGGTTTACTGTATCCCTTGGACCTTCTTATTGACGATGAAACACAGAAATTGCATCTGAATTAAATAGAAAATGCACAATGCCGACTTAAGAACAAGATAACTGACTCATCTTACTTTCTATGGTTTGAACCGTCCCTGTGACACTAGTTATGGATCCCGATGCTTCACTCCAGGTTTGCTGTATCCCTTGGACCTTCTTATTGACGATGAAACACAGAAATTGCATCAGAATTAAATACAAAACGCACAATGCCGAATTAAGTACAAGAAGTCTGGCTCACCTTACTGTCTATATTTTGAACCATTCCTGTGACACTAGTTGTAGACTCCGATGCTTCACTTCAGGTTTACTGTATCCCTTGGACCTTCTTATTGACGAAGAAACACAGAAATTGCATCGGAATTAAATACAAAAGGCACAATGCCGACTTAAGTAAAAGAAGTCTGACTCTTCTTACTGTCTATGTCTTGAACCATTCCTGTGACACTAGTTATAGATTCCGATGCTTCACTTCAGGTTTACTGTATCCCTCTGACCTACTTATTGACGATGAAACACGGAAATTGCATCAGAATTAAAGACAAAACGCACATTGCCGAATTAAGTCCAAGAAGTCTGACTCTTCTTACTGTCTATGTTTTGAACCATTCCTGTGACACTAGTTATAGACTCCGATGCTTCACTCCAGGTTTACTGTATCCCTTGGACCTTCTTATTGACGATTAAACACAGAAATTGCATCGGAATTAAATACAAAATGCACAATGCTGACTTAAGTACAAGAAGACTGACTCTTCTTACTGACTATGTTGTGAACCATTCCTGTGACACTAGTTATAGATTCCGATGCTTCACTTCATGTTTACTGTATCCCTCTGACCTTCCTATTGACGACAAAACACATAAATTACATCGGAATTAAATACAAAAGGCACAATACCGACTTAAGTAGAAGAAGACTGACTCTTCTTACTCACTATGTTTTGAACCATTCCTGTGACACTAGTTATAGATTACGATGCTTCATATCAAGTTTTTCTGTATCCCTCTGACCTTCCTATTGACGATAAAACACATAAATTACATCGGAATTAAATACAAAAGGCACAATGCCAACATAAGTACAAGAGGACTGACTCACTTACTACCTATGGTTTGAACCATTCCTGTGACACTAGTATAGATTCCGATCCTTCACTCCAGGTTTACTGTATACCTTGGACCCTCCTATTGACGATGAAACACAGAAATTGCATCTGGATTAAATACAAAAGCACAATGCAGACTTAAGTACAAGAAGACGGACTCTTCTTAATGACTACGTTTGAACCACTCCTGTGACACTAGTTATAGATTCCGATGCTTCACTTCAGGTTTACTGTATCCCTCTGACCTTCTTATTGACGATAAAACACAGAAATTCATCGGAATTAAATACAAAAGGCACAATCCCGACTTAAGTACAAGAAGACTAACTCTTCGTAAAGTCTATGTTTTGAACCATTCCTGTGACACGAGTTATAGATTCCGATGCTTCACTTCAGATTTACTGTATCCCTCTGACGTTCTTATTGACGATGAAACACAGAAATTGCATCGGAATTAAATACAAAAGGCACAGTGCCGAAATAAGTACAAAAAGATTGACTCTTCTTACTGTCTATGTTTTGAACCATTCCTGTAACACTAGTTATAGATTCCGATGCTTCACTCTAGGTTTACTGTATCCTTTGGACCTTCTTATTGACGATGATACACAGAACTTGCATCCGAATTAAATAAAAAAGCACAGTGCCGATTTAAGTACAAGAAGACTGACTCTTCTTACTGACAATGTTTTGAACCATTCCTGTGACACTAGTTATGGAATCCGATGCTTTACTTTAGGTTTTCCGTATCCCTGTGACCTTCTAATTGACGATGAAATACGGTAATTGCATCGGAATTAAATACAAAAGGCACAATGCCGACTTAAGTACATGTAGCCTGACTTTTCCTACTGTCTATGTTTTGAACCATTCCTGTGACACTAGTTATAGATTCCGATGCTTCATTTCAGGTTCACTGTATCCCTTGGACCTTCTTATTGACAATGAAACACAGAAATTGCATCGGAATTAAATACAAGAGGCACAATGCCGACTTAAGTACAAGAAGACTGACTCTTCCAACTGTCTATGTTTTGAACCATTCGTGTGACACTAGTTATAGATTCCGATGCTTAACTTCAGGATTACTGTATCCCACTGACCTCCTTAGTGACGATGAAACACAGAAATTGCATCGGAATTAAATACAGAAAGCACAATGCCGACTAAAGTACAAGAATACTGACTTATCTTACTGTCTATGTTTTGAACCGTCCCTCTGACACTAGTTATAGATTCCGATGCTTCTTTCCAGGTTTACTGTATCCCTTGGAACTTCTTTTGACGATGAAACACAGAAATTGCATCGGAATTAAATACAAAAACCACAATGCCGACTTAAGTAAAAGAAGTCTAACTCTTCTTACTGTCTTTGCCTTGAACAATTCCTGTGACACTAATTATTGATTCCGATGCTTCACTTCAGGTTTACTGTATCCCTCTGACCTTCTTATTGACAATGAATCACAGAAATTGCATCAGAATTAAATAAAAAAAGCACAGTGCCGATTTAAGTACAAGAAGACTGACTCTTCTTACTGACAATGTTTTGAACCATTCCTGTGACACTAGTTATGGAATCCGATGCTTTACTTCAGGTTTCCCGTATCCCTTGGACCTTCCTATTGACGATGAGACACAGAAATCGCATCGGAATTAAACAGAAAAAGCACAATGCCGACTTAAGTACAAGAAGACTGACTCTTCTTACTGACTATGTTTTGAACCATTCCTGTGACACTAGTTATAGATTCCGATGCTTCACTTTAGGTTTTCCGTATCCCTCTGACCTTCTTATTGACGATGAAATACGGAAATTGCGTCGGAATTAAATACAAAAGGCACAATGCCGACTTACGTACATGTAGCCTGACTTTTCCTACTGTCTATGTTTTGAACCATTCCTGTGACACTAGTTATAGATTCCGATGCTTCATTTCAGGTTTACTGTATCCCTTGGACCTTCTTATTGACAATGAAACACAGAAATTGCATCGCAATTAAATACAAGAGGCACAATGCCGACTTATGTACAAGAAGTCTGACTCTTCCAACTCTCTATGTTTTGAACCATTCGTGTGACACTAGTTATAGATTCCGATGCTTAACTTCAGGATTACTGTATCCCACTGACCTCCATAGTGACGATGAAACACAGAAATTGCATCGGAATTAAATACAGAAACTACAATGCCGACTAAAGTACAAGAATACTGACTCATCTTACTGTCTATGTTTTGAACCGGCCTTCTGACACTAGTTATAGATTCCGATGCTTCTCTCCAGGTTTACTGTATCCCTTGGACCTACTTATTGACGATGAAACACAGAAATTGCATCGGAATTAAATTGAAAAGGCACATTGCCGACTTAACTACAAGAAGACTGACTCTTCTTACTGACTATGTTTTGAACCATTCCTGTGACACTAGTTATAGATTCCGATGCTTCACTCCAGGTTTACTGTATCCCTTGGACCTTCTTATTGACGATGAAACACAGAAATTGCATCGGAATTAAATAGAAAATGCACAATGCGGACTTAGGAACAAGTTAACTGACTCATCTTACTGTCTATGGGTTGAACCGTCCCTGTGACACTAGTTATGGATCCCGATGCTTCACTCCAGGTTTACTGTATCCCTTGGACCTTCTTATTGACGTTGAAACACAGAAATTGCATTGGAATTAAATACAAAAAGCACAATGCCGACTTAAGTAAAAGAAGTCTGACTCTTCTTACTGTCTATGCCTTGAACCATTCCTGTGACACTAGTTATAGATTCCGATGCTTCACTTCAGGTTCTCTGTATCCCTCTGACCTTCTTATTGACGATGAAACACAGAAATTGCATCAGAATCAAACACAAAACGCATAATGCCGAATTAAGTACAAGAAGTCTGACTCTTCTTACTGCCTGTGTTTTGAACCATTCCTGTGACACTAGTTATAGACTGCGATGCTTCACTCCAGGTTTGCTGTATCCCTTGGACCTTCTTATTGACGATGAAACACAGAAATTGCATCGGAATTAAATACAAGATGCACAATGCCGACTTAAGTACAAGAATACTGACTCATCTTACTGTATATGGTTTGAACCGTCCCTGTGACGCTAGTTATGGATTTCGATGCTTCACTCCAAGTATACTGTATCCCTTGGACCTTCTTATTGACGATGAGACACAGAAATTGCGTCAGAATTAAATAGAAAAGGCACAATACCGACTTCACTACAAGAAGACTGACTCTTCTTACTGACTATGTTTTGAACCATTCCTGTGACACTAGTTATAGCTTCCGATGCTTATCTTCAGGATTACTATATGCAACTGACCTTCCTAGTGACGTTGAAACACAGAAATTGCATCGGAATTAAATACAAAAGCACAATCACTTCAGGTTTACTGTATCCCTTGGACCTTCTTATTGGCGATGAAACACAGAAATTGCATCAGAAATAAATACAAAAGGCACAATACCGACTTAAGTAGAAGAAGACTGACTCATCTTACTGACTGTTTTGAACCATTCCTGTGACACTAGTTATAGATTCCGATGCTTCACTTCAGGTTTACTGTATCCCTTGGACCTTCCTATTGACGATGAAACACAGAAATTGCATCGGAATTAAATACAAAAGGCACAATGCCGACTTAAGTACAAGAAGACTGACTCTTCTTACTGTCTATGTTTTGAACCATTCCTGTGGCACTAGTCATAGATTCCGATGCTTCACTTCAGGTTTACTGTATCCCTTGGACCTTCTTATTGACGATGAAACACAGAAATTGCATCGGAATTATTTACAAAAGGCACAATACCGACTTAAGTACAAGAAGACTGACTCTTCACACTGACTATGTTTTGAACCATTCCTGTGACACTAGTCATAGATTCCGATGCTTTACTTCAGGATTACTTTATCCCTCTGACCTTCTTATTGACGATGAAACACAGAAATTGCATCGGAATTAAATACAAAAGGCACAATGCCGACTTAAGTACAGGAAGACTGACTCTTCTTACTGTCTATGTTTTGAACCATCCCTGTGACACTAGTTATAGATTCCGATGCTTCACTCCAGATTTACTGTATCCCTTGGACCTTCCTGTTGACGATGAAACACAGAAATTGTATCGGAATTAAATACAAAATTCACAATGCCGACTTACGTACAAGATGACTGACTCTTCTTACTGACTATGTTTTTAACAATTCCTGTAACACTAGTTATAGATACCGATGCTTCACTTCAGGTTTACTGTATCCCTTGGACCTTCCTATTGACGATGAGACACAGAAATCGCATCGGAATTAAATAGAAAAAGCACAATGTCGACTTAAGTACAAGAAGACTGACCCTTCCTACTCTCTATGTTTTGAACCATTCCTGTGTCACTAGTTTTTATTACGATACTTCACTTGAGGTTTACTGTATCCCTCGGACCTTCTTATGGACGATGAAACATAGAAATTGCATCGGAATGAAATACAAAAGGCACAATGCCGACTTAAGTACAAGGAGACTGAATCCTCCAACTCTCTATGTTTTGAACCATTCCTGTGACTCTAGTTATAGATTCCGATGCTTCACTTCAGGTTTACTGTATCCCACTCACCTTCTTAGTGACGATGAAACACAGAAATTGCACCGGATTTAAATACAAAAAGCAAAATGCCGACTAAAGTACAAGAATACTGACTCATCTTACTGTCTATGTTTTGAACCGTCCCTCTGACTTTAGTTATAGATTCCGATGCTTCACTCCACGTTTACTGTATCCCTTGGACCTTCTTATTGACGATGAAACACAGAAATTGCATCGGAATTAAATACAAAAGGCACAATACCGACTTAAGTACAAGATAACTGACTCTTCTTACTGACTATGTTTTGAACCATTCCTGTGACACTAATTATAGATTACGATGCTTCATATCAGGTTTACTGTATCGCTCTGACCTTCTTATTGACGATGAAACACAGAAATTGCATCGGAATGAAATACAAAAGGCACAATGGAGACTTAAGTACAAGAATACTGACTCTTCTTACTGACTATGTTTTGAACCATTCCTGTGACACTAGTTATAGATTCCGATGCTTAACTTCATGATTATTATATCCAACTGACTTTCATAGTGACGATGAAACACAGAAATTGCATCGGAATTAAATACAAAAGGCACAATGCCTACTTAAGTACAAGAAGACTTACTCTTCGTACTGACTATGTTTTGAACATTCCTGTGACACTAGTTATAGATTCTAATGCATCACTTCAGGTTTACTGTATCCCTTGGACCTTCTTATTGACGATGAAACACAGAAATTGCATCGGAATTTAATGCATAAGGCACAATGCCGACTTAAGTACAAGAAGACTGACTCTTCTTACTGACTATGTTTTGAACCATTCCTGTGACACTAGTTATAGTTTACGATGCTTCATATCAGGTTTACTGTATCCCTCTGACCTTCCTATTGACGATAAAGCACTAAAATTACATCAGAATTAAATACAAAAGGCACAATGCCGACTTAAGTATAAGAAGACTGACTCATCTTGCTATCTATGGTTTGAACCATTCCTGTGTCACTAGTTATAGATTCCGATCCTTCACTCCACGTTTACTGTATACCTTGGACCCTCTTATTGACGATGAAACACAGAAATTGCATCGGAATTAAATACAAAAGGCACAATGATGACTTAAGTACAAGAAGACTGACTCTTCTTACTGACTATGTTTTGAACCATTCCTGTGACACTAGTTATAGATTCCGATGCTTCACTTCAGGTTTACTGTATCCCTTGGACCTTCCTGTTGACGATGAGACCCAGAAATCGCATCGGAATTAAATAGAAAAAGCACAATGCCGACTTTAGTACAAGAAGACTGACTCTTGCTACTGTCTGTGTTTTGAACCATTCCTGTGACACTAGTTATAGATTCCGATGCTTCACTTCAGGTTTACTGTATCCCTTGGACCTTCCTGCTGACGATGAGACACAGAAATCGCATCGGAACTAAATAGAAAAAGCACAATGCCGACTTAAGTACAAGAAGACTGACTCTTCTTACTGACTATGTTTTGAACCATTCCTGTGACACTAGTTATAGATTCCGATGCTTCACTTCATGTTTACTGTATCCCTCTGGCCTTCCTATTGACGATAAAACACATAAATTACATCGGAATTAAATACAAAAGGCACAATACCTACTTAAGTACAAGAAGACTGACTCTTCTTACTGACTATGTTTTGAACCATTCCTGTGACACTAGTTATAGATTACGATGCTTCATATCAGGTTTACTGTATCCCTCTGACCTTCCTATTGACGATAAAGCACTTAAATTACATCGGAATTAAATACAAAAGCCACAAAGCCGACTTAAGTATAAGAAGACTGACTCATCTTACTATCTATGGTTTGAACCATTCCTGTGACACTAGTTATAGATTCCGATCCTTCACTCCAGGTTTACTGTATACCTTGGACCCTCTTATTGACGATGAAACACAGAAATTGCATCGGAATTAAATACAAAAGGCACAATGCCGACTCAAGTACAAGAAGACTGACTCTTCTTACTGACTATGTTTTGAACCATTCCAGTGACACTAGTTATAGATTCCGATGCTCCACTTCAGGGTTACTGTATCCCTTTGACCTCCATATTGACGATGAATCACAGAATTCAATCGGAATTTAATAGAAACTTAAGTACAAGAAGACTGACTCTTCCTTCCTGTCTATGTTTTGAACCGTCCCTCTGACAGTAGTTATAGATTCCGATGCTTCGCTGCAGGTTTACTGTATCCCTTGGACCTTCTTATTGACGATGATACACAGAAATTGCATCGGAATTAAATACAAAAGGCACAATGGAGACTTAGGTACAAGAATACTGACTCATCTTACTGTCTATGGTTTGATCCGCCCCTGTGACACTAGTTATGGATTCCGGTGCTTCACATCAAGTATACTGTATCCCTTGGACCTTCTTATTGACGATGAAACACAGAAATTGCATCAGAATTAAATAGAAAGGGCACAATACCGACGTAACTACAAGAAGACTGACTCTTCTTACTGACTATGTTTTGAACCATTCCTGTGACACTAGTTATAGATTCCGATGCTTCACTTCAGGTTTACTGTATCCCTTGGACCTTCCTGTTGACGATGAGACACAGAAATCGCATCGGAATTAAATAGAAAAAGCACAATGCCGACTTAAATACAAGAAGACTGACTCTTCCTACTGTCTATGTTTTGAACCATTCCTGTGACTCTAGTTATAGATGCCAATGCTTCACTTCAGGTTTACTGTATCCCACTGACCTTCATAGTGACGATGGAACACAGAAATTTGCATCGGAATTAAATACAAAAAGCACAATGCCGACTAAAGTACAAGAATACTGACTCATGTTACTGTCTATGTTTTGAACCGTCCCTCTGACACTAGTTATAGATTCCGATGCTTCACTGCAGGTTTACTGTATCCCTTGGACCTTCTTATTGACGATGAAACACAGAAATTGCATCGGAATTAAATACAAAAGGCACAATGCCGACTTAAGTACAAGAAGACTGACTCTTCTTACTGTCTATGTTTTGAACTATTCCTGCGGCACTAGTCATAGATTCCGATGTTTCACTTCAGGTTTACTGTATCCCTTGGACCTTCTTATTGACGATGAAACACAGAAATTGCATCGGAATTTAATACAAAAGGCACAATACCGACTTAAGTACAAGAAGGCTGACTCTTCACACTGACTATGTTTTGAACCATTCCTGTGACACTAGTCATAGATTCCGATGCTTTACTTCAGCATTACTTTATCCCTCTGACCTTCTTATTGACGATGAAACACAGAAATTGCATCGGAATTAAATACAAAAGGCACAATGCCGACTTAAGTACAAGAAGACTGACTCTTCTTACTGTCTATGTTTTGAACCATTCCTGTGACTCTAGTTATAGATTCCGATGCTTCACTTCAGGTTTACTGTATCCCACTCACCTTCTTAGTGACGATGAAACACAGAAATTGCATCGGAATTAAATACAAAAGGCACAATACCGACTTAAGTACAAGATAACTGACTCTTCTTACTGACTATGTTTTGAACCATTCCTGTGACACTAGTTATAGATTACGATGCTTCATATCAGGTTTACCGTATCCCTCTGACCTTCTTATTGACGATGAAACACAGAAATTGCATCGGAATTAAATACAAAAGGCACAATGCCGAATTATGTACAAGAAGACTGACTCTTCTTACTGTCTATGTTTTGAAACAATCCTGTGACACTAGTTATAGACTCTGATGCTTCACTCAAGGTTTACTGTATCCCTTGGACCTTCTTATTGACGATGAAACACAGAAATTGCATCGGAAATAATTACAAAAGGCACAATGCCAACATAAGTAAAAGAAGTCTGACTCTTCTTACTGTCTGTGTTTTGAACCATTCCTGTGACACTAGTTATAGATTCCGATGCTTCACTCCAGGTTTACAGTATCCCTTGGACCCTCTTATTGACGAAGAAACACAGAAAAAGCATCAGAATTAAATAGAAAATGCACAACGATGACTTAAGTACAAGAAGACTGACTCTTCTTAGTGACTATGTTTTGAACCATTCCTGTGACACTAGTTATAGATTCCGATGCTTCACTTCGGGTTTACTGTATCCCTTGGACCTTCTTATTGACGATGAAACACAGAAATTGCATCGGAATTAAATAGAAAATGCACAATGCCGAATTAAGTACAAGAATACTGACTCATCTTACTGTCTATGGTTTGAACCGTCCCTGTGACACTAGTTATAGATTCTGATGCTTCACTCCAGGTTTACTGTATCCCTTGGACCTTCGTATTGACGATGAAACACAGAAATTGTATCAGAATTAAACACAAAATTCACAATGCCGACTTACGTACAAGAAGACTAACTCTTCTTACTGACTATGTTTTTAACCATTCCTGTGACACTAGTAATAAATTCCGATGCATAACTTCAGGATTACTATATCCCACTGACCTTCTTAGTGACGATGAAACACAGAAATTCATCGGAATTAAATACAAAAGGTACAATGCCGACTTAAGTACAAGAAGACTGACTCATCTTACTGTCAATGTTTTGAACCATTCCTGTGACACTAGTTATAGATTCCGATGCTTGACTTCAAATTCTCTGTATCCCTCTGACGTTCTTATTGATCATGAAACACAGAAATTGCATCGGAATTAAAAACAAAAGGCACAATGCCGAATTATGTACAAAAAGACTGACTCTTCTTACAGTCTATGTTTTGAACCATTCCTGTGACACTAGATATAGATTCCGATGCTTCACTCTAGGTTTACTGTAGCCCTTGGACCTTCTTATTGACGATGAAACACAGAAATTGCATCCGAATTAAATAAAAAAAGCACAATGCCGACTTGAGTACAAGAAGACTGACTCTGCTTACTGTCTATGTTTTGAACAATTCCTGTGATACTAGTTATAGATTTCGATGCTTCACTTCAGGTTTACTCATCCCTTGGACCTTCTTATTGACGATGAAACACAGCAATTGCATCGGAATTAAATACAAAAAGCACAATGTCGACTTAAGTACAAGAAGACTGACCCATCTTACTATCTGTGGTTTGAACCATTCCCGTGACACTAGTTATAGATTCCGATCTTTCACTCCAGGTTTACTGTATACCTTGGACTCTCTTATTGACGATGAAACACAGAAATTGCATCGGAATTAAATACAAAAGCGCAATGCCGACTTAAGAACAAGAAGACGGACTCTTCTTACTGACTACGTTTGAACCATTCCTGTGACACTAGTTATAGATTCCGATGCTTCACTTCAGGTTTACTGTATCCCTCTGACCTTCTTATTGACGATAAAACACAGAAATTCATCGGAATTAAATACAAAATGCACAATGCCGACTTAAGTACAAGAAGATTGACTCTTCTTACTGTCTATGTTTTGAACCATTCCTGTGACACTAGTTATAGATTCCGATGTTTCACTCCATGTTTACTGTATCCCTTGGACCATCTTACGGACGATGAAACATAGAAAATGCATCGTAATTAAATAGAAAAGGCACAATGCCGACTTAAGTTCAAGAAGACTGACTCTTCTTACTGACTATGTCCTAAACCATTCCTGTGAAACTAGTTGTGGATTCCGATGCTTCACTTCAGGTTTACTGTATCCCTTGGACCTTCCTATTGACGATGAGACACAGAAATCGCATCGGAATTAAATAGAAAAAGCCCAATGCCGACTTAAGGACAAGAAGACAGACTCTTCTTACTCTCTATGTTTTGAACCATTCCTGTGACACTAGTTTTTTATTCCGATGCTTCACTTGAAGTTTACTGTATCCCTCGGACCTTCTTTTGGACGATGAAACACAGAAATTGCATCGGAATGAAATACAAAAGGCACAATGCCGACTTCAGTACAAGAAGACTGAATCTTCCAACTCTCTATGTTTTGAACCATTCCTGTGACACTAGTTATAGATTCCGATGCTTCACTTCAGGTTTACTGTATCCCTTTGACCTTCATATTGACGATGAAACACAGAAATTGCATCGGAATTAAATAGAAAAGGCACAATACAGACTTACGTACAAGAAGACTGACTCTTCCTTACTGTCTATGTTTTGAACCATTCCTGTGACTCTAGTTATTGTTTCCAATGCTTCACTTCAGGTTTACTGTATCCCACTGACCTTCTTAGTGACGATGAAACACAGAATTTTGCATCGGAATTGAATACAAAAAACACAATGCCGACTAAAGTACAAGAATACTGACTCATGTTACTGTCTATGTTTTGAACCGTCCCTCTGACACTAGTTATAGATTCCGATGCTTCACTTCAGATTTACTGTATCCCTTGGACCTTCCTGTTGACGATGAAACACAGAAATTGTATCGGAATTAAATACAAAATTCACAATGCCGACTTACGTACAACAAGACTGACTCTTCTTACTATGTTTTGAACCATTCCTGTGACACTAGTTATAGATTCCGATGCTTCACTTCAGGTTTACTGTATCCCTTGGACCTTCCTGTTGACGATGAGACACAGAAATCGCATCGGAATTAAATAGAAAAAGCACAATGCCGACTTAAGTACAAGAAGACTGACTCTTCCTACTGTCTATGTTTTGAACCATTCCTGTGACTCTAGTTATAGATGCCAATGCTTCACTTCAGGTTTACTGTATCCCACTGACCTTCATAGTGACGATGAAACACAGACATTTGCATCGGAATTAAATACAAAAAGCACAATGCCGACTAAAGTACAAGAATACTGACTCATGTTACTGTCTATGTTTTGAACCGTCCCTCTGACACTAGTTATAGATTCCGATGCTTCACTGCAGGTTTACTGTATCCCTTGGACCTTCTTATTGACGATGAAACACAGAAATTGCATCGGAATTAAATACAAAAGGCACAATGCCGACTTAAGTACAAGAAGACTGACTCTTCTTACTGTCTATGTTTTGAACTATTCCTGCGGCACTAGTCATAGATTCCGATGATTCACTTCAGGTTTACTGTATCCCTTGGACCTTCTTATTGACGATGAAACACAGAAATTGCATCGGAATTTAATACAAAAGGCACAATACCGACTTAAGTACAAGAAGGCTAACTCTTCACACTGACTATGTTTTGAACCATTCCTGTGACACTAGTCATAGATTCCGATGCTTTACTTCAGCATTACTTTATCCCTCTGACCTTCTTATTGACGATGAAACACAGAAATTGCATCGGAATTAAATAGAAAATGCACAATGCCGAATTAAGTACAAGAAGACTGACTCATCTTACTGTCAATGTTTTGAACCATTCCTGTGACACTAGTTATAGATTCCGATGCTTGACTTCAGATTCTCTGTATCCCTCTGACGTTCTTATTGATCATGAAACACAGAAATTGCATCGGAATTAAAAACAAAAGGCACAATGCCGAATTATGTACAAAAAGACTGACTCTTCTTATAGTCTATTTTTTGAACCATTCCTGTGACACTAGATATAGATTCCGATGCTTCACTCTAGGTTTACTGTAGCCCTTGGACCTTCTTATTGACGATGAAACACAGAAATTGCATCCGAATTAAATAAAAAAAGCACAATGCCGACTTGAGTACAAGAAGACTGACTCTGCTTACTGTCTATGTTTTGAACAATTCCTATGACACTAGTTATAGATTTCGATGCTTCACTTCAGGTTTACTGTATCCCTTGGACCTTCTTATTGACGATGAAACACAGCAATTGCATCGGAATTAAATACAAAAAGCACAATGTCGACTTAAGTACAAGAAGACTGACCCATCTTACTATCTGTGGTTTGAACCATTCCTGTGACACTAGTTATAGATTCCGATCTTTCACTCCAGGTTTACTGTATACCTTGGACTCTCTTATTGACGATGAAACACAGAAATTGCATCGGAATTAAATACAAAAGCGCAATGCCGATTTAAGAACAAGAAGACGGACTCTTCTTACTGACTACGTTTGAACCATTCCTGTGACACTAGTTATGGATTCCGATGCTTCACGTCAGGTTTACTGTATCCCTCTGACCTTCTTATTGACGATAAAACACAGAAATTCATCGGAATTAAATACAAAAGGCACAATGCCGACTTAAGTACAAGAAGACTGACTCTTCTTACTGTCTATGTTTTGAACCATTCCTGTGACACTAGTTATAGATTCCGATGTTTCACTCCAGGTTTACTGTATCCCTTGGACCATCTTACTGCCGATGAAACATAGAAATTGCATCGTAATTAAATAGAAAAGGCACAATGCCGACTTAAGTTCATGAAGACTGACTCTTCTTACTGACTATGTCCTGAACCATTCCTGTGAAACTAGTTGTGGATTCCGATGCTTCACTTCAGGTTTACTGTATCCCTTGGACCTTCCTATTGACGATGAGAAACAGAAATCGCATCGGAATTAAATAGAAAAAGCGCAATGCCGACTTAAGTACAAGAAGACAGACTCTTCTTACTCTCTATGTTTTGAACCATTCCTGTGACACTAGTTTTTTATTCCGATGCTTCACTTGAAGTTTACTGTATCCCTCGGACCTTCTTATGGACGATGAAACACAGAAATTGCATCGGAATGAAATACAAAAGGCACAATGCCGACTTCAGTACAAGAAGACTGAATCTTCCAACTCTCTATGTTTTGAACCATTCCTGTGACACTAGTTATAGATTCCGATGCTTCCCTTCAGGTTTACAATATCCCTTTGACCTTCATATTGACGATGAAACACAGAAATTGCATCGGAATTAAATAGAAAAGGCACAATACCGACTTACGTACAAGAAGACTGACTCTTCCTTACTGTCTATGTTTTGAACCATTCCTGTGACTCTAGTTATTGTTTACAATGCTTCACTTCAGGTTTACTGTATCCCACTGACCTTCTTAGTGACGATGAAACACAGAAATTTGCATCGGAATTAAATACAAAAAACACAATGCCGACTAAAGTACAAGAATACTGACTCATGTTACTGTCTATGTTTTGAACCGTCCCTCTGACACTAGTTATAGATTCCGATGCTTCACTTCAGATTTACTGTATCCCTTGGACCTTCCTGTTGACGATGAAACACAGAAATTGTATCGGAATTAAGTACAAAATTCACAATGCCGACTTACGTACAACAAGACTGACTCTTCTTACTATGTTTTGAACCATTCCTGTGACACTAGTTATAGATTCCGATGCTTCACTTCAGGTTTACTGTATCCCTTGGACCTTCCTGTTGACGATGAGGCACAGAAATCGCATCGGAATTAAATAGAAAAAGCACAATGCCGACTTAAGTACAAGAAGACTGACTCTTCCTACTGTCTATGTTTTGAACCATTCCTGTGACTCTAGTTATAGATGCCAATGCTTCACTTCAGGTTTACTGTATCCCACTGACCTTCATAGTGACGATGAAACACAGACATTTGCATCGGAATTAAATACAAAAAGCACAATGCCGACTAAAGTACAAGAATACTGACTCATGTTACTGTCTATGATTTGAACCGTCCCTCTGACACTAGTTATAGATTCCGATGCTTCACTGCAGGTTTACTGTATCCCTTGGACCTTCTTATTGACGATGAAACACAGAAATTGCATCGGAATTAAATACAAAAGGCACAATGCCGACTTAAGTACAAGAAGACTGACTCTTCTTATTGTCTATGTTTTGAACTATTCCTGCGGCACTAGTCATAGATTCCGATGTTTCACTTCAGGTTTACTGTATCCCTTGGACCTTCTTATTGACGATGAAACACAGAAATTGCATCGGAATTTAATACAAAAGGCACAATACCGACTTAAGTACAAGAAGGCTAACTCTTCACACTGACTATGTTTTGAACCATTCCTGTGACACTAGTCATAGATTCCGATGCTTTACTTCAGCATTACTTTATCCCTCTGACCTTCTTATTGACGATGAAACACAGAAATTGCATCGGAATTAAATACAAAAGGCACAATGCCGACTTAAGTACAAGAAGACTGACTCTTCTTACTGTCTATGTTTTGAACCATTCCTGTGACTCTAGTTATAGATTCCGATGCTTCACTTCAGGTTTACTGTATCCCACTCACCTTCTTAGTGACGATGAAACACAGAAATTGCATCGGAATTAAATACAAAAGGCACAATACCGACTTAAGTACAAGATAACTGACTCTTCTTACTGACTATGTTTTGAACCATTCCTGTGACACTAGTTATAGATTCCGATGCTTCACTTCGGGTTTACTGTATCCCTTGGACCTTCTTATTGACGATGAAACACAGAAATTGCATCGGAATTAAATAGAAAATGTACAATGCCGAATTAAGTACAAGAATACTGACTCATCTTACTGTCTATGGTTTGAACCGTCCCTGTGACACTAGTCATAGATTCTGATGCTTCACTCCAGGTTTACTGTATCCCTTGGACCTTCGTATTGACGATGAAACACAGAAATTGTATCAGAATTAAACACAAAATTCACAATGCCGACTTACGTACAAGAAGACTGACTCTTCTTACTGACTATGTTTTTAACCATTCCTGTGACACTAGTAATAAATTCCGATGCATAACTTCGGGATTACTATATCCCACTGACCTTCTTAGTGACGATGAAACACAGAAATTCATCGGAATTAAATACAAAAGGTACAATGCCGACTTAAGTACAAGAAGACTGACTCATCTTACTGTCAATGTTTTGAACCATTCCTGTGACACTAGTTATAGATTCCGATGCTTGACTTCAGATTCTCTGTATCCCTCTGACGTTCTTATTGAACATGAAACACAGAAATTGCATCGGAATTAAAAACAAAAGGCACAATGCCGAATTATGTACAAAAAGACTGACTCCTCTTACAGTCTATGTTTTGAACCATTCCTGTGACACTAGATATAGATTCCGATGCTTCACTCTAGGTTTACTGTAGCCCTTGGACCTTCTTATTGACGATGAAACACAGAAATTGCATCCGAATTAAATAAAAAAAGCACAATGCCGACTTGAGTACAAGAAGACTGACTCTGCTTACTGTCTATGTTTTGAACAATTCCTGTGATACTAGTTATAGATTTCGATGCTTCACTTCAGGTTTACTGTATCCCTTGGACCTTCTTATTGACGATGAAACACAGCAATTGCATCGGAATTAAATACAAAAGGCACAATGTCGACTTAAGTACAAGAAGACTGACCCATCTTACTATCTGTGGTTTGAACCATTCCTGTGACACTAGTTATAGATTCCGATCTTTCACTCCAGGTTTACTGTATACCTTGGGCTCTCTTATTGACGATGAAACACAGAAATTGCATCGGAATTAAATAGAAAAGGCACAATGCCGACTTAAGTTCAAGAAGACTGACTCTTCTTACTGACTATGTCCTGAACCATTCCTGTGAAACTAGTTGTGGATTCCGATGCTTCACTTCAGGTTTACTGTATCACTTGGACCTTCCTATTGACGATGAGACACAGAAATCGCATCGGAATTAAATAGAAAAAGCACAATGCCGACTTAAGTACAAGAAGACAGACTCTTCTTACTCTCTATGTTTTGAACCATTCCTGTGACACTAGTTTTTTATTCCGATGCTTCACTTGAAGTTTACTGTATCCCTCAAACCTTCTTATGGACGATGAAACACAGAAATTGCATCGGAATGAAATACAAAAGGCACAATGCCGACTTCAGTACAAGAAGACTGAATCTTCCAACTCTCTATGTTTTGAACCATTCCTGTGACACTAGTTATAGATTCCGATGCTTCACTTCAGGTTTACTGTATCCCACTGACCTTCTTAGTGACGATGAAACACAGAAATTTGCATCGGAATTAAATACAAAAAACACAATGCCGACTAAAGTACAAGTATACTGACTCATGTTACTGTCTATGTTTTGAACCGTCCCTCTGACACTAGTTATAGATTCCGATGCTTCACTTCAGATTTACTGTATCCCTTGGACCTTCCTGTTGACGATGAAACACAGAAATTGTATCGGAATTAAATACAAAATTCACAATGCCGACTTACGTACAACAAGACTGACTCTTCTTACTATGTTTTGAACCATTCCTGTGACACTAGTTATAGATTCCGATGCTTCACTTCAGGTTTACTGTATCCCTTGGACCTTCCTGTTGACGATGAGACACAGAAATCGCATCGGAATTAAATAGAAAAAGCACAATGCCGACTTAAGTACAAGAAGACTGACTCTTCCTACTGTCTATGTTTTGAACCATTCCTGTGACTCTAGTTATAGATGCCAATGCTTCACTTCAGGTTTACTGTATCCCACTGACCTTCATAGTGACGATGAAACACAGAAATTTGCATCGGAATTAAATACAAAAAGCACAATGCCGACTAAAGTACAAGAATACTGACTCTTCTTACTGTCTATGATTTGAACCATTCCTGTGACTCTAGTTATAGATTCCGATGCTTCACTTCAGGTTTACTGTATCCCACTCACCTTCTTAGTGACGATGAAACACAGAAATTGCATCGGAATTAAATACAAAAGGCACAATGCCGAATTAAGTACAAGAAGACTGACTCTTCTTACTGTCTATGTTCTGAACCATTCCTGTGACACTAGTTATAGACTCTGATGCTTCACTCCAGGTTTACTGTATCCCTAGGACCTTCTTATTGACGATGAAACACAGACATTGCATCGGAATTAAATACAAAAGGCACAATGCCGACTTAAGTTCAAGAAGACTGACTCTTCTTACTGACTATGCTTTGAACCATTCCTGTGACTCTAGTTATAGATTACGATGCTTCATATCAGGGTTACTCTATCCCTCTGACCTTCATATTGACGATGAAACACAGAAATTGCATCGGAATTAAATACAAAAGGCACAATGCCGAATTAAGTACAAGAAGACTGACTCTTCTTACTGTCTATGTTCTGAACCATTCCTGTGACACTAGTTATAGACTCTGATGCTTCACTCCAGGTTTACTGTATCCCTTGGACCTTCTTATTGACGATGAAACACAGAAATTGCATCGGAATTAAAAACAAAAGGCACAATGCCGACTTAAGTAAAAGAAGCTTCACTCTTCTTACTGTCTGTGTTTTGAACCATTCCTGTGACACTAGTTATAAATTCCGATGCTTCACTCCAGGTTTACAGTATCCCTTGGACCTTCTTATTGACGATGAAACACAGAAAAAGCATCAGAAATAAATAGAAAATGCACAATGATGACTTAAGTACAAGAAGACTGACTCTTCTTACTGACTATGCTTTGAACCATTCCTGTGACTCTAGTTATAGATTACGATGCTTCATATCAGGTTTACTCTATCCCTCTGACCTTCTTATTGACGATGAAACACAGAAATTGCATCGGAATTAAATACAAAATTCACAATGCCGACTTACGTACAAGAAGACTGACTCTTCTTACTGACTATGTTTTGAACCATTCCTGTGACACTAGTAATAAATTCCGATGCATAACTTCAGGATTACTATGTCCCACTGACCTTCTTACTGACGATGAAACACAGAAATTGCATCGGAATTAAATACAAAAGGCACAATGCCGACTTAAGTACAAGAAGACTGAATCTTCCAACTCTCTATGTTTTTAACCATTCCTGTGACACTAGTTATAGATTCCGATGCTTCACTTCAGGTTTACTGTATCCCTTTGACCATCATATGGACGATGAAACACAGAAATTGCATCGGAAATAAATAGAAAAAGCACAACACCGACATAAGTACAAGAAGACTGACTCTTCCTTACTGTCTATGTTTTGAACCATTCCTGTGACTCTAGTTATAGATCCCAATGCTTCACTTCAGGTTTACTGTATCCCACTGACCTTCTTAGTGACGATGAAACACAGAAATTTGCATCGGAATTAAATACAAAAAGCACAATGCCGACTAAAGTACAAGAATACTGACTCATGTTACTGTCTATCTTCTGAACCGTCCCTCTGACACTAGTTATAGATTCCGATGCTTCACTCCAGGTTTACTGTATCCCTTGGACCTCCTTATTGACGATGAAACACAGAAATTGTATCGAGATTAAATACAAAATTCACAATGCCGACTTACGTACAACAAGACTGACTCTTCATACTGACTATGTTTAGAACCATTCCTGTGACACTAGGTTTTTATTCCGATGCTTCACTTGAAGTTTACTGTATCCCTCAAACCTTCTTATGGACGATGAAACACAGAAATTGCATCGGAATGAAATACAAAAGGCACAATGCCGACTTCAGTACAAGAAGACTGAATCTTCCAACTCTCTATGTTTTGAACCATTCCTGTGACACTAGTTTTTTATTACGATGCTTCAAATTGAGGTTTACTGTATCCCTCGGACCTTCTTATGGACGATGAAACACAGAAATTGCATCGGTGTGAAATACAAAAGGCACAATGCCGACTTAAGTACAAGAGGACTGAATCTTCCAACTCTCTATGTTTTAAACCATTCCTGTGACACTAGTTACAGATTCCGATGATTCACTTCAGATTTACTGTATCCCCTTGACCTTCATATTGACGATGAAACATAGAAATTGCATCGGAATTAAATACAATAAGCACAATGCCGAATTAAGTACAAGAAGACTGACTCATCTTACTGCCTATGTTTTGAACCAACCCTGTGACACTAGTTACAGACTCTGATGCTTCACTCAAGGTTTACTGTATCCCTTGGACCTTCATATTGACGATGAAACACAGGAATTGCATCGGAATTAAATACAAAAGGCACAATGCCAACTTAAGTAAAAGAAGTCTGACTCTTCTTACTGTCTGTGGTTTGAACCATTGATGTGACACTAGTTATAGATACCGATGCTTCACTCCAGGTTTACAGTATCCCTTGGACCTTCTTATTGACGATGAAACACAGAAAAAGCATCAGAATTAAATAGAAAATGCACAATGATGACTTATGTACAAGAAGACTGACACTTCTTACTGACTATGTTTTGAACCTTTCTTGTGACACTAGTTATAGATTCCGATGCTTAATTTCGGGTTTACTGTATCCCTTGGAATTCTTATTGACGATGAAACACAGAAATTGCATCGGAATTCAATAGAAAATGCACAATGCCGAATTAAGTACAAGAATACTGACTCATCTTACTGTCTATGGTTTGAACCGTCCCTGTGACACTAGTTATAAATTCCGATGCTTCACTCCAGGTTTACCGTATCCCTTGGACCTTCTTATTGACGATGAAACACAGAAATTGCATCGGAATGAAATACAAAAAGCACAATGCCGACTTAAGTACAAGAAGACGGACTCTTCCTACTGTCTATGTTTTGAACCATTCCTGTGACACTAGTCATAAATTCCGATGCTTCACTTCAGGTTCACTGTATCCCTTGGACCTTCTTATTGACGATGAAACACAGCAATTGCATCGGAATTAAATACAAAAAGCACAATACCGACTTAAGTACAAGAAGACTGACTCTTCTTACTGACTATGTTTTGAACCATTCCTGTGACACTAGTCATAGATTCCGATGCTTTACTTCAGGATTACTGTATCCCTCTGACATTTTTATTGACGATGAAACACAGAAATTGTATCGGAATTAAACACAAAATTCACAATGCCGACTTACGTACAGGAAGACTGACTCTTCTTACTGACTATGTTTTGAACCATTCCTGTGACACTAGTTATAGATTACGATGTTTCATATCAGGTTTACTGTATCCCTCTGACCTTCTTATTGACGATGAAACACAGAAATTGCTTCGGAATTAAATACAAAAGGCAAAATGCCGAATTAAGTACAAGAAGACTGACTCTTCTTACTGTCTATGTTTTGAACCAATCCTGTGACACTAGTTATAGACTCTGATGCTTCACTCAAGATTTGCAGTATTCCTTGGACCTTCTTATTGACGATGAAACGCAGAAATTGCATCGGAATTAAATACAAAAGGCACAATGCCGACTTAAGTAAAAGAAGTCTGTCTCCTCTTACTGTCTGTGTTTTGAACCAATCCTGTGACACTAGTTATAAATCCGATGCTTCACTCCAGGTTTACAGTATCCCTTGGACCTTCTTATTGACGATGAAACACAGAAAAAGCATCAGAAATAAATAGAAAATGCACAATGATGACTTAAGTACAAGAAGACTGACTCTTCTTACTGACTATGCTTTGAACTATTCCTGTGACACTAGTTATAGATTCCGATGCTTCACATCGGGTTTACTGTGTCCCTTGGACCTTCTTATTGACGATGAAACACAGAAATTGCATCGGAATTAAATAGAAAATGCACAAAGCCGAATTAAGTACAAGAATACTGACTCATCTTACTGTCTATGGTTTGAACCGTCCCTGTGACACTAGTTATAGATTCCGATGCTTCACTCCAGGTTTACTGTATCTCTTGGACCTTCTTCTTGACGATGAAACACAGAAATTGCATCGGAATTAAATACAAAAGGCACAATGCCGACTTAAGTACAAGAAGACTGACTCATTTTACTGTCTATGTTTTGAACCATTCCTGTCACACTAGTTATAGAATCCGATGCTTCACTCCAGGTTTAGTGTATAACTTAGACCTTCATATTGACAATGAAACACAGAAATTGCATCGGAATTAAATACAAAAGGCACAATGCCGACTTAAGTACAAGAAGACTGACCCTTCTTACTGACTATGATTTGAACCGTTCCTGTGACACTAGTTATAGGTTCTGATGCTTCACTTCATGTTTACTGTATCCCTCTGATTTTCTTATTGACGATAAAACACAGAAATTACATCGGAATTAAATACAAAAGGCACAATGCCGATTTAAGTACAAGAAGACTGACTCTTCTTACTGTCTATGTTTTGAAACATTCCTGTGACACTAGTTATAGATTCCGATGCTTCACTTCAGATTTTCTGTATCTCTCTGACGTTCTTATTGACGATGAAACACAGAAATTGCATCGGAATTAAATACAAAAGGCAAAATGCCGAATTAAGTACAAAAAGACCGACTCTTCTTACTGTCTATGTTTTGAACCATTCCTGTGACACTAGATATAGATTCCGATGCTTCACTCTACGTTTACTGTATCCCTTGGACCTTCTTATTGACGATGAAACACAGAAATTGCATCCGAATTGTATAAAAATCACAATGCCGACTTAAGTACGTGAAGACTGACTCTGCTTACTGTCTATGTTTTGAACAATTCCTGTGATACTAGTTTTAGATTTCGATGCTTCACTTCAGGTGTACTGTATCCCTTGGACCTTCTTATTGACGATGAAACACAGAAATTGCATCGAAATTAAATACAAAAGGCACAATGCCGACTTAAGTACAAGAAGACTGTTTCTTCCTACTCTCTATGTTTTGAACCATTCCTGTGACACTAGTCATAGATTCCGGTGCTTCACCGCAGGTTTACTGTATCCCTTGGACCTTCTTATTGACGATGAAACACAGAAATTGCATCGGAATTAAATACAAAAGGCACAATACCGACTTAAGTACAAGAAGACTGACTCTTCTTACTGACTATGTTTTGAACCATTCCTGTGACACTAGTCATAGATTCCGATGGTTTACTTCAGGATTACTGTATCCCACTGACATTCTTATTGACGATGAAACACAGAAATTGTATCGGAATTAAACACAAAAGTCACAATGCCGACTTACGTACAAGAAGACTGACTCATCTTACTGACTAAGCTTTGAACCATTCCTGTGACGCTAGTAATAAATTCCGATGCCTAACTTCAGGATTACTATATCCCACTGACCTTCTTAGTGACGATGAAACACAGAAATTGCATCGGAATTAAATACAAAAGGCACAATGCCGACTTAAGTACAAGAAGACTGACTCTTCTTACTGACTATGATTTGAACCATTCCTGTGACACTAGTTATAGATTCTAATGCTTCACTTCAGGTTTACTGTATCCCTTAAACCTTCTTATTGGCGTTGAAACACAGAAATTGCATCGGAATTAAATACAAAAGGCACAATGCCGACTTAAGTACAAGAAGACTGACTCATTTTACTCTCTATGTTTTGAACCATTCCTGTGACACTAGTTATAGATTCCGATGCTTCACTCTAGGTTTACTGTATCCCTTGGACCTTCTTATTGACGATGAAACACAGAAATTGCATCCGAATTAAATAAAAATCACAATGCCGACTTAAGTACGAGAAGACTGACTCTGCTTACTGTCTATGTTTTGAACAATTCCTGTGATACTAGTTTTAGATTTCGATGCTTCACTGCAGGTTTACTGTATCCCTTGGACCTTCTTATTGACGATGAAACACAGATATTGCATCGGAATTAAATACAAAAGGCATAATGCCGACTTAAGTACAAGAAGACTGACTCATCTTACTGTGTATGTTTTGAACCATTCCTGTGACACTAGTTATAGATTCCGATGCTTCACTCCAGGTTTACTGTATACCTTGGACCTTCTTATTGACGATGAAACACAGAAATTGCATCGGAATTAAATACAAAAGGCACAATACCGACTTAAGTACAAGAAGACTGACTCTTCTTACTGACTATGTTTTGAACCATTCCTGTGACACTGGTCATAGATTCCGATGCTTTCCTTCAGGATTACTGTATCCCTCTGACCTTCTTATTGACGATGAAACACAGAAATTGCATCGGAATTAAATACAAAAGGCACAATACCGACTTAAGTACAAGAAGACTGACTCTTCTTACTGACTATGTTCTGAACCATTCCTGTGACACTAGTTATAGATTCCGATGCTTCACTTCAGGTTTACTGTATCCCTTGGACCTTCGTATTCACGATGAAACACAGAAATTGCATCGGAATTAAATAGAATAGGCACAATACCGACTTAACTACAAGAAGACTGACTCTTCTACTGACTATGTTTGAAAAATTCCTGTGACACTAGTTATAGATTCCGATTCTTAACTTCAGGACTACTATATCCCACTGACTTTCTTAGTGACGATGAAACACAGAAATTGCATCAGAATTAAATACAAAAGGCACAATGCCGACTCAAGTACAAGAAGACTGACTCTTCTTACTGACTGTGATTTGAACCATTCCTGTGACACTAGATATAGATTCTAATATTTCACTCCAGGTTTACTGTATCCCTTAGACCTTCATATTGACGATGAAACACAGAAATTGCATCGGAATTAAATACAAAAAGCACAATGCCGACTTAAGTACAAGAACACTGACTGTTCTTACTGACTATGATTTGAACCATTCCTGTGGCACTAGTTATAGATTCCGATGCTTCACTCTAGGTTTACTGTATCCGTTGGACCTTCTTATTGACGATGAAACACAGAAATTGCATTCGAATTAAATAAAAATCTCAATGCCGACTTAAGTACGAGAAGACTGACTCTGCTTACTGTCTATGTTTTGAACAATTCCTGTGATACTAGTTTTAGATGTAGATGCTTCACTTCAGGTTTACTGTATCCCTTGGACCTCCTTATTGACGATGAATCACAGAAATTGCATCGGAATTAAATACAAAAGGCACAATGCCGACATAAGTACAAGTAGACTGACTCATCTTACTGCATATGTTTTGAACCATTCCTGTGACACTAGTTATAGATTCCGATGCTTGACTCCAGGTTTACTGTATACCTTGGACCTTCTTATTGACGATGAAACACAGAAATTGCATCGGAATTAAATACAAAAGGCACAATACCGACTTAAGTACAAGAAGACTGACTCTTCTTACTGACTATGTTTTGAACCATTCCTGTGACACTAGTTATAGATTACGATGCTTCATATCAGGTTTACTGTATCCCTCTGACCTTCTTATTGACGATGAAACACAGAAATTGCATCGGAATTAAATACAAAAGGCACAATGCCGAATTAAGTACAAGAAGACTGAATCTTCTTACTGTCTATGTTTTGAACCATACCTGTGACACTAGTTATAGACTCTGATGCTTCACTCAAGGTTTACTGTATTCCTTGGACCTTCTTACTGACGATGAAACACAGAAATTGCGTCGGAATTAAATACAAAAGGCACAATACCGAGTTAAGTAAAAGAAGTCTGACTCTTCTTACTGTGTATGTTTTGAACCATTCCTGTGACACTAGTTATAGATTCCGATGCTTCACTCCAGGTTTACAGTATCCCTTGGACCTTCATATTGACGATGAAACACAGAAAAAGCATCAGAAATAAATAGAAAATGCACAATGATGACTTAAGGACAAGAAGACTGACTCTTCTTACTGACTATGTTTTGAACCATTCCTGTGACACTAGTTTTGGATTCCGATGCTTCACTTCGGGTTTACTGTATCCCTTGGACCTTCTTATTGACGATGAAACACAGATATTGCATCGGAATTAAATAGAAAATGCACAATGATGAATTAAGTACAAGAATACTGACTCATCTTACTGACTATGGTTTGAACCGTCCCTGTGACACTAGTTATAGATTCCGATGCTTTACTCTTGGTTTACTGTATCCCTTGGACCTTCTTATTGACGAAGAAACACAGAAATTGCATCGGAATTAAATACCAAAAGCACAATACCGACTTAAGTACAAGTAGACTGACTCTTCCTGCTGTCTATGTTTTGAACCATTCCTGTGACACTAGTCATAGATTCCGATGCTTCACTTCAGGTTTACTGTATCCCTTGGACCTTCTTATTGACGATGAAACACAGAAATTGCATCGGAATTAAATACAAAAGTCACAATACCGACTTAAGTACAAGTAGACTGAGTCTTCTTACTTACTACGTTTTGAACCATTCCTGTGATACTGGTCATAGACTCCGATGCTTTACTTCAGAATTACTGTATCCCTCTGACCTTGTTATTGACGATGAAACACAGAAATTGTATCGGAATTAAATACAAAATTCACATTGCCGACTTACGTACTAGAAGACTGACTCTTCTTACTGACTATGGTTTGAACCATTCCTGTGACACTAGTTATTAAATTCCGATGCTTCACTTCAGGTTTACTGTATCCCTTGGACCGTCTTATTGACGATGAAACACAGGAATTGCATCGGAATTAAATAGAAAAGGCACAATACCGACTTAACTACAGGAAGACTGACTCTTCTTACTGACTATGTTTTGAACGATTCCTGTGACACTAGTTATAGATTCCGATGCTTAACGTCAGGACTACTATATCCCACTGACCTTCTTAGTGACGATGACACACAGAAATTGCATCCGAATTAAATACAAAAGACACAATGCCGGCTTTAGTACAAGAAGACTGACTCTTCTTACTGACTATGATTTGAACCATTCCTGTGACACTAGTTATAGATTCTAATGCTTCACTCCAGG
This sequence comes from Schistocerca americana, assembly GCF_021461395.2. NCBI lineage: Eukaryota > Metazoa > Arthropoda > Insecta > Orthoptera > Acrididae > Schistocerca > Schistocerca americana. The sequence continues at coordinate 23,534,291 of NC_060130.1, forward strand.
TTTACTGTATCCCTTAGACCTTCATATTGACGATGAAACACAGAAATTGCATCGGAAATAAATACAAAAGGCACAATGCCGACTTAAGTACAAGAAGACTGACTCTTCTTACTGACTATGATTTGAACCATTCCTGTGACACGAGTTATAGATTCCGATGCTTCACTTCATGTTTACTGTATATCTCTGACCTTCTTATTGACTATAAAACACAGAAATTACATCGGAATTAAATACAAAAGGCACAATGCCGACTTAAGTACAAGAAGACAGACTCTTCTTACTGTCTATGTTTTGAACCATTCCTGTGACACTAGTTATAGACTCTGATGTTCACTCAAGGTTTACTGTATCCCTTGGACCTTCTTATTGACGATGAAACACAGAAATTGCATCGGAATTAAATACAAAAGGCACAATGCCGACTTAAGTAAAAGAAGTCTGACTCTTCTTACTGTCTGTGATTTGAACCATTCCTGTGACACTAGTTATAAATTCCGATGATTCACTCCAGGTTTACAGCATCCTTTGGACCTTCTTATTGACGATGAAACACAGAAAAAGCATCAGAAATGAATAGAAAATGCACAACGATGACTTAAGTACAAGAAAACTGACTCTTCTTACTGACTATGCTTTGAACCATTCCTGTGACACTAGTTATAGATTCCGATGCTTCACTTCGGGTTTACTGTATCCCTTGGACCTTCTTATTGACGATGAAACACAGAAATTGCATCGGAAATGAATAGAAAATGCACAATGCCGAATAAAGTACAAGAATACTGACTCATCTTACTGTCTATGGTTTGAACCGTCCCTGTGACACTAGTTATAGATTCCGATGTTTCACTCCAGGTTTACTGTATCCCTTGGACCTTCTTATTGACGATGAAACACAGAAATTGCATCGGAATTAAATACAAAAAGCACAATGCTGACTTAAGTACAAGAAGACTGACTCTTCCTACTGTCTATGATTTGAACCATTCCTGTGACACTAGTCATAGATTCCGATGCTTCACCTCAGGTTTACTGTATCCCTTGGACCTTCTTATTGACGATGAAACACAGAAATTGCATCGGAATTAAATACAGAAGGCACAATGCCGACTTGAGTACAGGAAGACTGACTCTTCTTACTGACTATGTTTTGAACCATTCCTGTGACACTAGTCATAGATTCCGATGCTTTACTTCAGGATTACTGTATCCCTCTGACATTCTTATTGACGATGAAACCAGAAATTGCATCGGAATTAAATACAAAAGGCACAATGCCGACTTAAGTACAAGAAGACTGACTTATTTTACTGTCTATGTTTTGAACCATTCCTGTGACACTAGTTATAGAATCCGATGCTTCACTCAAGGTTTACTGTATCCCTTAGACCTTAATATTGACGGTGAAACACAGAAATTGCATCGGAATTAAATACAAAAGTCACAATGCCGACTTAAGTACAAGAAGACTGACTCTTCTTACTGACTATGTTTTGAACCATTCCTGTGACACTAGTTATAGATTCCGATGCTTCACTTCATGTTTACTGTATCCCTCTGAAATTCATATTGACGATAAAACACAGAAATTACATCGGAATTAAATACAAAAGCACAATGCCGACTTAAGTACAAGAAGACTGACTCTTCTTACTGTCTATGTTTTGAACCATTCCTGTGACACTAGATAAAGATTCCGATGCTTCACTCTAGGTTTACTGCATCCCTTGGACCTTCTTATTGACGATGAAACACAGAAATTGCATCCGAATTAAATAAAAATCACAATGCCGACTTAAGTACAAGAAGACTGACTCATCTTACTGTCTATGTTTTGAACCATTCCTGTGACACTAGTTATAGATTCCGATGCTTCACTCCAGGTTTACTGTATATCTTGGACCTTCTTATTGACGATGAAACACAGAAATTGCATCGGAATTAAATACAAAAGGCACAAAACCGACTTAAGTACAAGAAGACTGACTCTTCTTACTGACTATGTTTTGAACCATTCCTGTGACACTAGTTATAGATTACGATGCTTCATATCAGGTTTACTGTATCCCTCTGACCTTCTTATTGACGACGAAACACAGAAATTGCATCGGATTTAAGTACAAAAGGCACAATGCCGAATTACGTACAAGAAGACTGACTCTTCTTACTGTCTATGTTTTGAACCATTCCTGTGACACTAGTTATAGTCTCTGATGCTTCACTCAAGGTTTACTGTATCGCTTGGACCTTCTTATTGACGATGAAACACAGAAATTGCATCGGAATTAAATACAAAAGGCACAATGCCGACTTAAGTAAAAGAAGTCTGGCTCTTCTTACTGTCTGTGTTTTGAACCATTCCTGTGACACTAGTTATAAATTCCGATGCTTCACTCCAGGTTTACAGTATACCTTGGACCTTCTTATTGACGATGAAACACAGGAATTGCATCGGAATTAAATAGAAAAGGCACAATACCGACTTAACTACAGGAAGACTGACTCTTCTTACTGACTATGGTTTGAACCATTCCTGTGACACTAGTTATAAATTCCGATGCTTCACTTCAGGTTTACTGTATCCCTTGGACCGTCTTATTGACGATGAAACACAGGAATTGCATCGGAATTAAATAGAAAAGGCACAATACCGACTTAACTACAGGAAGACTGACTCTTCTTACTGACTATGTTTTGAACGATTCCTGTGACACTAGTTATAGATTCCGATGATTAACGTCAGGACTACTATATCCCACTGACCTTCTTAGTGACGATGACACACAGAAATTGCATCGGAATTAAATACGAAAGGCACAATGCCGACTTTAGTACAAGAAGACTGACTCTTCTTACTGACTATGATTTGAACCATTCCTGTGACACTAGTTATAGATTCTAATGCTTCACGCCAGGTTTACTGTATCCCATAGACTTTCATATCGACGATGAAACACAGAAATTGCATCGGAAATAAATACAAAAGGCACAATGCCGACTTAAGTACAAGAAGACTGACTCTTCTTACTGACTATGATTTGAACCATTCCTGTGACAAAAGTTATAGATTCCGATGTTCACTTCATGTTTACTGTATCCCTCTGACCTTCTTATTGACTATAAAACACAGAAATTACATCGGAATTAAATACAAAAGCACAATGCCGACTTAAGTACAAGAAGACTGACTCTTCTTACTGTCTATGTTTTGAACCATTCCTGTGACACTAGTTATAGACTCTGATGTTCACTCAAGGTTTACTGTATCCCTTGGACCTTCTTATTGACGATGAAACACAGAAATTGCATCGGAATTAAATACAAAAGGCACAATGCCGACTTAAGTAAAAGAAGACTGACTCTTCTTACTGTCTATGTTTTGAACCATTCCTGTGACACTAGTTAAAAATTCCGATGCTTCACTCCAGGTTTACAGCATCCTTTGGACCTTCTTACTGACGATGAAACACAGAAAAAGCATCAGAAATGAATAGAAAATGCACAACGATGACTTAAGTACAAGAAGACTGACTCTTCTTACTGACTATGCTTTGAACCATTCCTGTGACACTAGTTATAGATTCCGATGCTTCACTTCGGGTTTACTGTATCCCTTGGACCTTCTTATTGACGATGAAACACAGAAATTGCATCGGAAATGAATAGCAAATGCACAATGCCGAATTAAGTACAAGAATACTGACTCATCTTACTGTCTATGGTTTGAACCGTCCCTGTGACACTAGTTATAGATTCCGATGCTTCAGTCCAGGTTTACTGTATCCGTTGGACCTTCTTATTGACGATGAAACACAGAAATTGCATCGGAATTAAATACAAAAGGCACAATGCCGACTTAAGTACAAGAAGACTGACTCATTTTACTGTCTATGTTTTGAACCATTCCTGTGACACTAGTTATAGAATCCGATGCTTCACTCAAGGTTTACTGTATCCCTTAGACCTTAATATTGACGGTGAAACACAGAAATTGCATCGGAATTAAATACAAAAGTCACAATGCCGACTTAAGTACAAGAAGACTGACTCTTCTTACTGACTATGCTTTGAACCATTCCTGTGACACTAGTTATAGATTCCGATGCTTCACTTCATGTTTACTGTATCCCTCTGAAATTCATATTGACGATAAAACACAGAAATTACATCGGAATTAAATACAAAAGGCACAATGCCGACTTAAGTACAAGAAGACTGACTCTTCTTACTGTCTATGTTTTGAACCATTCCTGTGACACTAGATAAAGATTCCGATGCTTCACTCTAGGTTTACTGTATCCCTTGTACCTTCTTATTGACGATGAAACACAGAAATTGCATCCGAATTAAATAAAAATCACAATGCCGACTTAAGTACGAGAAGACTGACTCTGCTTACTGTCTATGTTTTGAACAATTCCTGTGATACTAGTTTTAGATTTCGATGCTTCACTTCAGGGTTACTGTATCCCTTGGACCTTCTTAATGACGATGAAAGACAGAAATTGCATCGGAATTAAATACAAAAGGCACAATGCCGACTTAAGTAAAAGAAGTCTGACTCTTCTTACTGTCTATGTTTTGAACCATTCCTGTGACACTAGTTAAAAATTCCGATGCTTCACTCCAGGTTTACAGCATCCTTTGGACCTTCTTATTGACGATGAAACACAGAAAAAGCATCAGAAATGAATAGAAAATGCACAACGATGACTTAAGTACAAGAAGACTGACTCTTCTTACTGACTATGTTTTGAACCATTCCTGTGACACTAGTTTTGGATTCCGATGCTTCACTTCGGGTTTACTGTATCCCTTGGACCTTCTTATTGACGATGAAACACAGATATTGCATCGGAATTAAATAGAAAATGCACAATGATGAATTAAGTACAAGAATACTGACTCATCTTACTGACTATGGTTTGAACCGTCCGTGTGACACTAGTTATAGATTCCGATGCTTTACTCCTGGTTTACTGTATCCCTTGGACCTTCTTATTGACGAAGAAACACAGAAATTGCATCGGAATTAAATACCAAAAGCACAATACCGACTTAAGTACAAGTAGACTAACTCTTCCTGCTGTCTATGTTTTGAACCATTCCTGTGACACTAGTCATAGATTCCGATGCTTCACTTCAGGTTTACTGTATCCCTTGGACCTTCTTATTGACGATGAAACACAGAAATTGCATCGGAATTAAATACAAAAGTCACAATACCGACTTAAGTACAAGTAGACTGAGTCTTCTTACTTACTACGTTTTGAACCATTCCTGTGATACTGGTCATAGACTCCGATGCTTTACTTCAGAATTACTGTATCCCTCTGACCTTGTTATTGACGATGAAACACAGAAATTGTATCGGAATTAAATACAAAATTCACATTGCCGACTTACGTACTAGAAGACTGACTCTTCTTACTGACTATGGTTTGAACCATTCCTGTGACACTAGTTATTAAATTCCGATGCTTCACTTCAGGTTTACTGTATCCCTTGGACCGTCTTATTGACGATGAAACACAGGAATTGCATCGGAATTAAATAGAAAAGGCACAATACCGACTTAACTACAGGAAGACTGACTCTTCTTACTGACTATGTTTTGAACGATTCCTGTGACACTAGTTATAGATTCCGATGCTTAACGTCAGGACTACTATATCCCACTGACCTTCTTAGTGACGATGACACACAGAAATTGCATCCGAATTAAATACAAAAGACACAATGCCGGCTTTAGTACAAGAAGACTGACTCTTCTTACTGACTATGATTTGAACCATTCCTGTGACACTAGTTATAGATTCTAATGCTTCACTCCAGGTTTACTGTATCCCTTAGACCTTCATATTGACGATGAAACACAGAAATTGCATCGGAAATAAATACAAAAGGCACAATGCCGACTTAAGTACAAGAAGACTGACTCTTCTTACTGACTATGATTTGAACCATTCCTGTGACACGAGTTATAGATTCCGATGCTTCACTTCATGTTTACTGTATCCCTCTGACCTTCTTATTGACTATAAAACACAGAAATTACATCGGAATTAAATACAAAAGGCACAATGCCGACTTAAGTACAAGAAGACAGACTCTTCTTACTGTCTATGTTTTGAACCATTCCTGTGACACTAGTTATAGACTCTGATGTTCACTCAAGGTTTACTGTATCCCTTGGACCTTCTTAATGACGATGAAACACAGAAATTGCATCGGAATTAAATACAAAAGGCACAATGCCGACTTAAGTAAAAGAAGTCTGACTCTTCTTACTGTCTGTGATTTGAACCATTCCTGTGACACTAGTTATAAATTCCGATGATTCACTCCAGGTTTACAGCATCCTTTGGACCTTCTTATTGACGATGAAACACAGAAAAAGCATCAGAAATGAATAGCAAATGCACAACGATGACTTAAGTACAAGAAAACTGACTCTTCTTACTGACTATGCTCTGAACCATTCCTGTGACACTAGTTATAGATTCCGATGCTTCACTTCGGGTTTACTGTATCCCTTGGACCTTCTTATTGACGATGAAACACAGAAATTGCATCGGAAACGAATAGAAAATGCACAATGCCGAATAAAGTACAAGAATACTGACTCATCTTACTGTCTATGGTTTGAACCGTCCCTGTGACACTAGTTATAGATTCCGATGCTTCACTCCAGGTTTACTGTATCCCTTGGACCTTCTTATTGACGATGAAACACAGAAATTGCATCGGAATTAAATACAAAAAGCACAATGCTGACTTAAGTACAAGAAGACTGACTCTTCCTACTGTCTATGATTTGAACCATTCCTGTGACACTAGTCATAGATTCCGATGCTTCACCTCAGGTTTACTGTATCCCTTGGACCTTCTTATTGACGATGAAACACAGAAATTGCATCGGAATTAAATACAGAAGGCACAATGCCGACTTGAGTACAGGAAGACTGACTCTTCTTACTGACTATGTTTTGAACCATTCCTGTGACACTAGTCATAGATTCCGATGCTTTACTTCAGGATTACTGTATCCCTCTGACATTCTTATTGACGATGAAACCAGAAATTGCATCGGAATTAAATACAAAAGGCACAATGCCGACTTAAGTACAAGAAGACTGACTTATTTTACTGTCTATGTTTTGAACCATTCCTGTGACACTAGTTATAGAATCCGATGCTTCACTCAAGGTTTACTGTATCCCTTAGACCTTAATATTGACGGTGAAACACAGAAATTGCATCGGAATTAAATACAAAAGTCACAATGCCGACTTAAGTACAAGAAGACTGACTCTTCTTACTGTCTATGTTTTGAACCATTCCTGTGACACTAGATAAAGATTCCGATGCTTCACTCTAGGTTTACTGCATCCCTTGGACCTTCTTATTGACGATGAAACACAGAAATTGCATCCGAATTAAATAAAAATCACAATGCCGACTTAAGTACGAGAAGATTGACTCTGATTACTGTCTATGTTTTGAACAATTCCTGTGATACTAGTTTTAGATTTCGATGCTTCACTTCAGGGTTACTGTATCCCTTGGACCTTCTTAATGACGATGAAATACAGAAATTGCATCGGAATTAAATACAAAAGGCACAATGCCGACTTAAGTACAAGAAGACTGACTCATCTTACTGTCTATGTTTTGAACCATTCCTGTGACACTAGTTATAGATTCCGATGCTTCACTCCAGGTTTACTGTATATCTTGGACCTTCTTATTGACGATGAAACACAGAAATTGCATCGGAATTAAATACAAAAGGCACAAAACCGACTTAAGTACAAGAAGACTGACTCTTCTTACTGACTATGTTTTGAACCATTCCTGTGACACTAGTTATAGATTACGATGCTTCATATCAGGTTTACTGTATCCCTCTGACCTTCTTATTGACGATGAAACACAGAAATTGCATCGGATTTAAGTACAAAAGGCACAATGCCGAATTACGTACAAGAAGACTGACTCTTCTTACTGTCTATGTTTTGAACCATTCCTGTGACACTAGTTATAGTCTCTGATGCTTCACTCAAGGTTTACTGTATCCCTTGGACCTTCTTATTGACGATGAAACACAGAAATTGCATCGGAATTAAATACAAAAGGCACAATGCCGACTTAAGTAAAAGAAGTCTGGCTCTTCTTACTGTCTGTGTTTTGAACCATTCCTGTGACACTAGTTATAAATTCCGATGCTTCACTCCAGGTTTACAGTATACCTTGGACCTTCTTATTGACGATGAAACACAGGAATTGCATCGGAATTAAATAGAAAAGGCACAATACCGACTTAACTACAGGAAGACTGACTCTTCTTACTGACTATGGTTTGAACCATTCCTGTGACACTAGTTATAAATTCCGATGCTTCACTTCAGGTTTACTGTATCCCTTGGACCGTCTTATTGACGATGAAACACAGGAATTGCATCGGAATTAAATAGAAAAGGCACAATACCGACTTAACTACAGGAAGACTGACTCTTCTTACTGACTATGTTTTGAACGATTCCTGTGACACTAGTTATAGATTCCGATGATTAACGTCAGGACTACTATATCCCACTGACCTTCTTAGTGACGATGACACACAGAAATTGCATCGGAATTAAATACGAAAGGCACAATGCCGACTTTAGTACAAGAAGACTGACTCTTCTTACTGACTATGATTTGAACCATTCCTGTGACACTAGTTATAGATTCTAATGCTTCACTCCAGGTTTACTGTATCCCATAGACTTTCATATCGACGATGAAACACAGAAATTGCATCGGAAATAAATACAAAAGGCACAATGCCGACTTAAGTACAAGAAGACTGACTCTTCTTACTGACTATGATTTGAACCATTCCTGTGACAAAAGTTATAGATTCCGATGTTCACTTCATGTTTACTGTATCCCTCTGACCTTCTTATTGACTATAAAACACAGAAATTACATCGGAATTAAATACAAAAGCACAATGCCGACTTAAGTACAAGAAGACTGACTCTTCTTACTGTCTATGTTTTGAACCATTCCTGTGACACTAGTTATAGACTCTGATGTTCACTCAAGGTTTACTGTATCCCTTGGACCTTCTTATTAACGATGAAACACAGAAATTGCATCGGAATTAAATACAAAAGGCACAATGCCGACTTAAGTAAAAGAAGACTGACTCTTCTTACTGTCTATGTTTTGAACCATTCCTGTGACACTAGTTAAAAATTCCGATGCTTCACTCCAGGTTTACAGCTTCCTTTGGACCTTCTTACTGACGATGAAACACAGAAAAAGCATCAGAAATGAATAGAAAATGCACAACGATGACTTAAGTACAAGAAGACTGACTCTTCTTACTGACTATGCTTTGAACCATTCCTGTGACACTAGTTATAGATTCCGATGCTTCACTTCGGGTTTACTGTATCCCTTGGACCTTCTTATTGACGATGAAACACAGAAATTGCATCGGAAATGAATAGCAAATGCACAATGCCGAATTAAGTACAAGAATACTGACTCATCTTACTGTCTATGGTTTGAACCGTCCCTGTGACACTAGTTATAGATTCCGATGCTTCAGTCCAGGTTTACTGTATCCGTTGGACCTTCTTATTGACGATGAAACACAGAAATTGCATCGGAATTAAATACAAAAGGCACAATGCCGACTTAAGTACAAGAAGACTGACTCATTTTACTGTCTATGTTTTGAACCATTCCTGTGACACTAGTTATAGAATCCGATGCTTCACTCAAGGTTTACTGTATCCCTTAGACCTTAATATTGACGGTGAAACACAGAAATTGCATCGGAATTAAATACAAAAGTCACAATGCCGACTTAAGTACAAGAAGACTGACTCTTCTTACTGACTATGCTTTGAACCGTTCCTGTGACACTAGTTATAGATTCCGATGCTTCACTTCATGTTTACTGTATCCCTCTGAAATTCATATTGACGATAAAACACAGAAATTACATCGGAATTAAATACAAAAGGCACAATGCCGACTTAAGTACAAGAAGACTGACTCTTCTTACTGTCTATGTTTTGAACCATTCCTGTGACACTAGATAAAGATTCCGATGCTTCACTCTAGGTTTACTGTATCCCTTGTACCTTCTTATTGACGATGAAACACAGAAATTGCATCCGAATTAAATAAAAATCACAATGCCGACTTAAGTACGAGAAGACTGACTCTGCTTACTGTCTATGTTTTGAACAATTCCTGTGATACTAGTTTTAGATTTCGATGCTTCACTTCAGGGTTACTGTATTCCTTGGACCTTCTTAATGACGATGAAAGACAGAAATTGCATCGGAATTAAATACAAAAGGCACAATGCCGACTTAAGTAAAAGAAGTCTGACTCTTCTTACTGTCTATGTTTTGAACCATTCCTGTGACACTAGTTAAAAATTCCGATGCTTCACTCCAGGTTTACAGCATCCTTTGGACCTTCTTATTGACGATGAAACACAGAAAAAGCATCAGAAATGAATAGAAAATGCACAACGATGACTTAAGTACAAGAAGACTGACTCTTCTTACTGACTATGTTTTGAAACATTCCTGTGACACTAGTTACAGATTACGATGCTTCATAACAGGTTTACTGTATCCCTCTGACCTTCTTATTGACGATGAAACACAGGAATTGCATCGGAATTAAATACAAAAGGCACAATGCCGACTTAAGTACAAGAAGACTGACTCATCTTACTGTCTATGTTTTGAACCATTCCTGTGACACTAGTTACAGATTCCGATGCTTCACTCCAGGTTTACTGTATACCTTGGACCTTCTTATTGACGATGAAACACAGAAATTGCATCGGAATTAAATACAAAAGGCACAAAACCGACTTAAGTACAAGAAGACTGACTCTTCTTTTTGACTATGTTTTGAACCATTCCTGTGACACTAGTTATAGATTCCGATGCTTCACTTCATGTTTACTGTATTCCTCTGAAATTCATATTGACGATAAAACACAGAAATTACATCGGAATTAAATACAAAAGGCACAATGCCGACTTAAGTACAAGAAGACTGACTCTTCTTACTGTCTATGTTTTGAACCATTCCTGTGACACTAGATAAAGATTCCGATGCTTCACTCTAGGTTTACTGTATCCCTTGTACCTTCTTATTGACGATGAAACACAGAAATTGCATCCGAATTAAATAAAAATCACAATGCCGACTTAAGTACGAGAAGACTGACTCTGCTTACTGTCTATGTTTTGAACAATTCCTGTGATACTAGTTTTAGATTTCGATGCTTCACTACAGGGTTACTGTATCCCTTGGACCTTCTTAATGACGATGAAAGACAGAAATTGCATCGGAATTAAATACAAAAGGCACAATGCCGACTTAAGTAAAAGAAGTCTGACTCTTCTTACTGTCTATGTTTTGAACCATTCCTGTGACACTAGTTAAAAATTCCGATGCTTCACTCCAGGTTTACAGCATCCTTTGGACCTTCTTATTGACGATGAAACACAGAAAAAGCATCAGAAATGGATAGAAAATGCACAACGATGACTTAAGTACAAGAAGACTGACTCTTCTTACTGACTATGTTTTGAAACATTCCTGTGACACTAGTTACAGATTACGATGCTTCATAACAGGTTTACTGTATCCCTCTGACCTTCTTATTGACGATGAAACACAGAAATTGCATCGGAATTAAATACAAAAGGCACAATGCCGACTTAAGTACAAGAAGACTGACTCATCTTACTGTCTATGTTTTGAACCATTCCTGTGACACTAGTAACAGATTCCGATGCTTCACTCCAGGTTTACTGTATACCTTGGACCTTCTTATTGACGATGAAACACAGAATATGCATCGGAATTAAATACAAAAGGCACAAAACCGACTTAAGTACAAGAAGACTGACTCTTCTTACTGACTATGTTTTGAAACATTCCTGTGACACTAGTTATAGATTACGATGCTTCATAACAGGTTTACTGTATCCCTCTGACCTTCTTATTGACGATGAAACACAGAAATTGCATCGGAATTTAATACAAAAGGCACAATGCCGACTTAAGTACAAGAAGACTGACTCATCTTACTGTCTATGTTTTGAACCATTCCTGTGACACTAGTTACAGATTCCGATGCTTCACTTCAGGTTTACTGTATCCCTTGGACCGTCTTATTGACGATGAAACACAGGAATTGCATCGGAATTAAATAGAAAAGGCACAATACCGACTTAACTACAGGAAGACTGACTCTTCTTACTGACTATGTTTTGAACGATTCCTGTGACACTAGTTATAGATTCCGATGCTTAACGTCAGGACTACTATATCCCACTGACCTTCTTAGTGACGATGACACACAGAAATTGCATCGGAATTAAATACAAAAGGCACAATGCCGACTTTAGTACAAGAAGACTGACTCGTCTTACTGACTATGATTTGAACCATTCCTGTGACACTAGTTATAGATTCTAATGCTTCACTCCAGGTTTACTGCATCCCTTAGACTTTCATATCGACGATGAAACACAGAAATTGCATCGGAAATAAATACAAAAGGCACAATGCCGACTTAAGTACAAGAAGACTGACTCTTCTTACTGACTATCATTTGAACCATTCCTGTGACACTAGTTATAGATTCCGATGCTTCACTTCATGTTTACTGTATCCCTCTGACCTTCTTATTGACTATAAAACACAGAAATTACATCGGAATTAAATACAAAAGGCACAATGCCGACTTAAGTACAAGAAGACTGACTCTTCTTACTGTCTATGTTTTGAACCATTCCTGTGACACTAGTTATAGACTCTGATGTTCACTCAAGGTTTACTGTTGCGGTGTAACGACGTATTAAGTTTTCGTTTGATAAATGTATGACCATGTGCAGACTTCGTCACCCACGTCAGTTACACTCACTTCAAAAAATTATTTACATTCTTTTTAAATTTTCATAGAATGGTTCTTGAACGAAACTGTAAAACATCCGTTGAGTCGTATGCAAAGAATTACATCACTTGGGCCAATTGGTTTTCGTAACTTTTTCCCAATTTAAATTTCGTTTGTTTTTCCTCAGAAAATTATATCGACACACGTTATCTTGATCTAATCGATATCAGAATCACACATTAAATAAACTTTTTAGATTCAAAGTGTTGGCCAACGCTGTCTGAATCAATAATCTTGTCAAATATATTATTAATCCGTTCACATAACTCTTCATAAATAAATCTTCACGACACTTGTTTCAATTTTAGTAGCATACACTATTTTTATTAGCTTCCTACACATACAGATGTGAACTTGAGCGTTGACAGACAGTGACCAACATTTCAATAAGACTAAGCTCATTATGACGTCATTGTTGTACAAAAAAGAGTATAAAAATTCATTTTTAATTTTTAGAAACACGACGCAACAACTCCGTTCCAGGATCTTCTGTTGCTCCTTGGCTGTCGACCCGCGACGTATAGCGGCCAGCATTTTCCTCTCTGGTCGCGGCAACGAAGATGCTGTCCCCGTTCGTTGCGCCGATCTCTCCGTACATGAAACACATAAAAAAAATACAAAACTTTTAGATAATTCACATTTATTACAAATAATAAGAAAACACATAAACAAAAACTAAATTAAACTTATAGTCACCTGCAAACTGGGCTGACTTGGTGGATGGGTGACGTTTAATTTCGTCCCACTACATACCCCACCCACAAGCTCAGTTTGTCAGGTTTTAACCGAAATTAAAACTGTTCAATATACAATATTTAACTGTTAATACATTTTCCTCACATTTTACGTAACCTAGAGTCCTTGCTATTAGAGAGATTTAATCCTTTTAATACGATATCGTTGTGACTATTTGTCATTTACTCTTAATTGTGCTCTTATGGTAATTTGTAACCGAATATAGGGAGATTGCTCCTCTTCAGTTAATAGTTGCTAATAAATACTAATTTAGTACGTTCTTTAACGTTGTACATTAGGACAGAGCGTTCAAATTGTGATAGATTAGTTTCGGTTTCATTTATTTACTAGAGTTATTCTTTCCAAGAATGTATATTACTAATAAGTTTCTCACAATAACTAATAGTACTATTTACTTTACGTCATTCTCTTCCCTAATGCCTTATTTATGCCTGAGGTCAAGAAGAAATCAAGCAAAACTCTCTTTAGAATCTCGGCACGGCTTTCTTTACCTTCGGACACCTTGTTGGGTAATGGCCATTTATTTATGAGAAACAAGCGAGAGAGCCCCGTTTGGTGTGTTCTATATTAACACTATTGCAAACCTCTATTAAAGGCACTCTGCTATGTTCTCGTGAGCCATATAGCTCTGGACGCCCATGGTCCCTAAAACTATTAACCATCCCCTTTGGTTCCTACTATCCGAGTAAATTTAAAATATGCAAAATTCCTTTTGACCTAAGAGCAAAGTTTCTTCCATATAAATCCCCCTTTGGGTTACCTTTCTCTTTTTGAAGTACCAGTAGATTATTGTAGAACACATGTTTAAGCTTTCTGTCATTTATTTAAAATAACACGTAACTATCACGAAAAACTTCACATGAATAAACTATGAACGCTCTTCCGTGTATAACATATACTAAATATTAACTTATTTAGGAATGAAGGGTTTCATTTGATCAACACTATATAATCCTTTAATTACACCTGATGAAGGTTCCATAAGAAGTAATGCTTTGGGATGTACAATCTTATGTACAACATATGGACCTTCAAAGATAAAGAAGAATTTTCTACATTCCTTATCGATCTTAGAACTTTTAGGATGAGATCGTACTAGCACAAGATCTCCTACCTGAAATGAGGGTTCTACAGCCTGTTGATTATAACTTTTAATTCTCCGTTCGGCATTTTTTACAATCTGTTCGCAAACTTTTTCGTCTGGAATATCTTGTTGTATCTCATTTACTGGTGGCCAAGGTAAAGCAGCTAGTAAAGGCTCACCTATAATTCGTTTGCCTAAAATTTCTATAGGTGATAATCCCGTCGTTAGGTGAGGCAATTCATTTAATATCTTTTCGAATTCAGGCATTAGTTTGGCCCACCGAGTATGTTTATGTGCACAATAAGTTCTACATAATCGTCCTAATTCTTTCATGACTCTTTCTACTAAATTACTTTGAGGGTGATATTTCGAAATTAAGATATGTTTGATTCCATATTGTCTTATCATATCTTGAAATCTTTGACTAATAAAGGCACTACCGTTGTCAGACATAAGTCGTTTAGGAATGCCCCAGTTAACAAAGTAATTTCGGGTGAGGCAGCGTATAACGCTTGCTGTATTCGCTCGTTTCAAAGTATACAGTTTCACATGTTTGGACCAACATTCCATTACAACAAACACATATGTTAATCCTCCTGAACTCCGAGGCAGAGGGCCAAAAAAATCTAATGATAGTAGATCCCACAAACCTCGAGGAATTACAGCATATAATTTATAACGCTTGGATTTGTTATTAACTTTAACCTTTTGACAGGTTTCACAAGCCCTAATAATACTTCTCACAATACGTGACATATTTTTGAAATAATAATACTTCATTAGATGTTTAATACATTTATGAATTCCAAAATGCCCGTAACCTTCATGAATATAAGTAATTAACTCGTCCACAACAGTTTTCGGAATGCAGATTTTCCATCTCTGGTGTTCCCTCTGTGCTTTCCAATACAACAAGTCGTTAAAATATAACCACACACCCCGGGTGTTAACTGTTTCGTCCCCATTATTAAGGTTTTGTATAATTCGTAGAATAACATTTTTCTTTCCTTTATGTAATACGGTAACCTACTACTTAGGACTCGTATTAGATGACTTTCAATTAATTTAGCACGGTTTAAATTCCATTCAAAATAATTCCTATAACCTCTCCACCGTTTAGAATATGGAGGAGGGGCTAACAACTTTAAAGTTAAGTGTTGTTGTTTTCGTCTTGACCAATAATTTTGTTTAAACTGCTTAACAAAATCATCCCAATCCCTGAATTCATTTCTATGCAGTACTGCCCATTCCGCAGCTTCTGCTTCTAAATGTCCTATTACAAATTGAATGCGTTTTTCATTACTCCATTTAGGAGATAATGATGTTTCAAAAGCTTTTATAAAGATTATAGGGTGCAGTTCGCCTCCTGGTTTGAATACAGGAAATCGACTTGCTACATTTGAATTTGTTGTTATGTCATCCAGACATTCTGCGAGAGAAATAGTCGGATTTTGTTTAGCTGGCAGAGACGGAGTTGCATCGGATTGGCTTGCCGTGACTGCCTTATTCATATTGTTGTCGTCCGAGCTAGCAAATTCGATGCGACTGTTGTCTCTGATTATGTTATTACCTCTGCTACCTGAAATGTTCTCGTTATTATCTAATTCCAATAACCGTTTAGTAATTTCCTGTATCCGCATTTCTGTATTGGATACGCGATTAGCTAATATCGATTCTTCACTGTGTTCACGATGTGAACGCTCTGTACCTTCGTCAATATTATTATCTTTGGCAGTCTCAAGGTTACTGCATATTTCAGTAATTAAAGATTTCATGTTTTCGATTTCGGTATGGTCCTTTTCTACTTGATGAGTTAATGTCTCTAATTCTACATTATCTATTGAAGAAATCTCTACAGGTTTGGTAGAGACCTCTTTAATAGATTTCAATAATTCTCTGCGAACAGTTTCTGTTTGCATAGAAAATTCATCTCGTAACATATCGTTATTTTTCTGTATTTCATTTACAACTAAGATATTGACACTATCTAGTCTCTCGGATAAGTCAGTAATATCGTGTCGCATGCGAGCTTTTTCCTCGCGCGATTCCTGGATATGTTCTTCTAACCTTTTACAATTATCAGCAATCTTATTACTAAGTCCTACTAATTTTTCCTGCATTTCAACTTTAGAAGACTCTATTTTATCACTTAATTCTCGACTGGTTTCATTAAGATATTCCTGCAACCTGTCTGTTGATTTTGTCAGCTCCCCTTTAAGTCTAGCAGTAGATTCCTCGTTAGACTGTTTTAATTCCTGTTTTAGTTCCTGTTTCAATCTAGCAGTAGATTCCTCATTAGACTGTTTTATTCTAGCCATAGATTCTTCGTTAGACTGTTTTAATTCCTCTTTTAATCTAGCAGTAGATTCTTCGTTAGACTGTTTTAATTCAGCTAGGAAATCCCCGTTAGATTGTTTTAATTTAGCTATCGCCCTAAAAAGGGATCTCATGCTCCTATCGGACATAGATTGCTCTTCGTCTGACATTTCACTTCCCGACATTATTGTAAGATATTAACTATTTACACACGCAGACTTGTAATCAACAATCCTATAAAAGCACACTTCCTATGTACAACACTCCACTTCCAACTTGAAACAAACTCACCGGACACTAATATTGTAATTTGTAGTTCTCGATGATCAGTGTGCTGCTATGGGCTGCAGATGTAACAGCCGTCGATGCAGCCGCTGAGATGCTGCGACCCCGCTTCCGCAACCGGCAGGACGCTGAGTCGAACACCGGAAACGTCGCTGGCTGCAACCACGCCCGGCACCGCCGTAGACAGGCGAAGCCCTCAGCAACACCTCTAATACCAGCCGGAGGAACGCCCCGCAGCTGACGTACTGGGCCTATTAGTTTAGGGAGAAAAAAGGTTGTCGGGGTTTGCAGCGTTCAGCTGCTGCCCAACAGATGCGCCTTCTCGTGGAACAACTGCGTGACCGTACTGCTTGGCTGCACTCCGTCAGATGCCCACACCCGCGAAGTCGCCGCTGGCTGGTGAAGGCTCCACGAAAACTCGCATTAACTTCCGAAGGACTCTTGATGTTTTGTTTCGTACCTGTGTGCCTTAATTGCACACAAGTCCTGTTTCTAAGGTCGCCACGGTGCGGTGTAACGACGTATTAAGTTTTCGTTTGATATATGTATGACCATGTGCAGACTTCGTCACCCACGTCAGTTACACTCACTTCAAAAAATTATTTACATTCTTTTTAAATTTTCATAGAATGGTTCTTGAACGAAACTGTAAAACATCCGTTGAGTCGTATGCAAAGAATTACATCACTTGGGCCAATTGGTTTTCGTAACTTTTTCCCAATTTAAATTTCGTTTGTTTTTCCTCAGAAAATTATATCGACACACGTTATCTTGATCTAATCGATATCAGAATCACACATTAAATAAACTTTTTAGATTCAAAGTGTTGGCCAACGCTGTCTGAATCAATAATCTTGTCAAATATATTATTAATCCGTTCACATAACTCTTCATAAATAAATCCTCACGACACTTGTTTCAATTTTAGTAGCATACACTATTTTTATTAGCTTCCTACACATACAGATGTGAACTTGAGCGTTGACAGACAGTGACTAACATTTCAATAAGACTAAGCTCATTATGACGTCATTGTTGTACAAAAAAGAGTATAAAAATTCATTTTTAATTTTTAGAAACACGACGCAACAACTCGGTTCCAGGATCTTCTGTTGCTCCTTGGCTGTCGACCCGCGACGTATAGCGGCCAGCAATTTCCTCTCTGGTCGCGGCAACGAAGATGCTGTCCCCGTTCGTTGCGCCGATCTCTCCGTACATGAAACACATAAAAAAAATACAAAACTTTTAGATAATTCACATTTATTACAAATAATAAGAAAACACATAAACTAAAACTAAATTAAACTTATAGTCACCTGCAAACTGGGCTGACTTGGTGGATGGGTGACGTTTAATTTCGTCCCACTACACTGTATCCCTTGGACCTTCTTATTGACGATGAAACACAGAAATTGCATCGGAATTAAATACAAAAGGCACAATGCCGACTTAAGTAAAAGAAGTCTGACTCTTCTTACTGTCTGTGTTTTGAACCATTCCTGTGACACTAGTTACAAATTCCGATGCTTCACTCCAGGTTTACAGCATCCTTTGGACCTTCTTATTGACGATGAAACACAGAAAAAGCATCAGAAATGAATAGAAAATGCACAACGATGACTTAAGTACAAGAAGACTGACTCTTCTTACTGACTATGCTTTGAACCATTCCTGTGACACTAGTTATAGATTCCGATGCTTCACTTCGGGTTTACTGTATCCCTTGGACCTTCTTATTGACGATGAAACACAGAAATTGCATCGGAAATGAATAGCAAATGCACAATGCCGAATTAAGTACAAGAATAATGACTCATCTTACTGTCTATGGTTTGAACCGTCCCTGTGACACTAGTCATAGATTCCGATGCTTCACCTCAGGTTTACTGTATCCCTTGGACCTTCTTATTGACGATGAAACACAGAGATTGCATCGGAATTAAATACAGAAGGCACAATGCCGACTTGAGTACAAGAAGACTGACTCTTCTTACTGACTATGTTTTAACCACTCCCGTGACACTAGTCATAGATTCCGATGCTTTACTTCAGGATTACTGTATCCCTCTGACATTCTTATTGACGATGAAACACAGAAATTGCATCGGAATTAAATACAAAAGGCGCAATGCCGACTTAAGTACAAGAAGACTGACTCATTTTACTGTCTATGTTTTGAACCATTCCTGTGACACTAGTTATAGAATCCGATGCTTCACTCAAGGTTTACTGTATCCCTTAGACCTTAATATTGACGGTGAAACACAGAAATTGCATCGGAATTAAATACAAAAGTCACAATGCCGACTTAAGTACAAGAAGACTGACTCTTCTTACTGACTATGTTTTGAACCATTCCTGTGACACTAGTTATAGATTCCGATGCTTCACTTCATGTTTACTGTATCCCTCTGAAATTCATATTGACGATAAAACACAGAAATTACATCGGAATTAAATACAAAAGGCACAATGCCGACTTAAGTACAAGAAGACTGACTCTTCTTACTGTCTATGTTTTGAACCATTCCTGTGACACTAGATAAAGATTCCGATGCTTCACTCTAGGTTTACTGCATCCCTTGGACCTTCTTATTGACGATGAAACACAGAAATTGCATCCGAATTAAATAAAAATCACAATGCCGACTTAAGTACGAGAAGACTGACTCTGATTACTGTCTATGTTTTGAACAATTCCTGTGATACTAGTTTTAGATTTCGATGCTTCACTTCAGGGTTACTGTATCCCTTGGACCTTCTTAATGACGATGAAATACAGAAATTGCATCGGAATTAAATACAAAAGGCACAATGCCGACTTAAGTACAAGAAGACTGACTCATCTTACTGTCTATGTTTTGAACCATTCCTGTGACACTAGTTATAGATTCCGATGCTTCACTCCAGGTTTACTGTATATCTTGGACCTTCTTATTGACGATGAAACACAGAAATTGCATCGGAATTAAATACAAAAGGCACAAAACCGACTTAAGTACAAGAAGACAGACTCTTCTTACTGACTATGTTTTGAAACACTCCTGTGACACTAGTTATAGATTACGATGCTTCATAACATGTTTACTGTATCCCTCTGACCTTCTTATTGACGATGAAACATAGAAATTGCATCGGAATTAAATACAAAAGGCACAATGCCGACTTAAGTACAAGAAGACTGACTCATCTTACTGTCTATGTTTTGAACCATTCCTGTGACACTAGTTATAGATTCCGATGCTTCACTCCAGGTTTACTGTATACCTTGGACCTTCTTATTGACGATGAAACACAGAAATTGCATCGGAATTAAATACAAAAGGCACAATACCGACTTAAGTACAAGAAGACTGACTCTTCTTACTGACTATGTTTTGAACCATTCCTGTGACACTAGTTACAGATTACGATGCTTCATATCAGGTTTACTGTATCCCGCTGACCTTCTTATTGACGATGAAACACAGAAATTGCATCGGATTTAAGTACAAAAGGCACAATGCCGAATTAAGTACAAGAAGACTGACTCTTCTTACTGTCTATGTTTTGAACCATTTCTGTGACACTAGTTATAGTCTCTGATGCTTCACTCAAGGTTTACTGTATCCCTTGGACCTTCTTATTGACGATGAAACACAGAAATTGCATCGGAATTAAATACAAAAGGCACAATGCCGACTTAAGTAAAAGAAGTCTGGCTCTTCTTACTGTCTGTGTTTTGAACCATTCCTGTGACACTAGTTATAAATTCCGATGCTTCACTCCAGGTTTACAGTATCCCTTGGACCTTCGTATTGACGATGAAACACAGGAATTGCATCGGAATTAAATAGAAAAGGCACAATACCGACTTAACTACAGGAAGACTGACTCTTCTTACTGACTATGGTTTGAACCATTCCTGTGACACTAGTTATAAATTCCGATGCTTCACTTCAGGTTTACTGTATCCCTTGGACCGTCTTATTGACGATGAAACACAGGAATTGCATCGGAATTAAATAGAAAAGGCACAATACCGACTTAACTACAGGAAGACTGACTCTTCTTGCTGACTATGTTTTGAACGATTCCTATGACACTAGTTATAGATTCCGATGATTAACGTCAGGACTACTATATCCCACTGACCTTCTTAGTGACGATGACACACAGAAATTGCATCGGAATTAAATACGAAAGGCACAATGCCGACTTTAGTACAAGAAGACTGACTCGTCTTACTGACTATGATTTGAACCATTCCTGTGACACTAGTTATAGATTCTAATGCTTCACTCCAGGTTTACTGTATCCCTTAGACTTTCATATCGACGATGAAACACAGAAATTGCATCGGAAATAAATACAAAAGGCACAATGCCGACTTAAGTACAAGAAGACTGACTCTTCTTACTGACTATGATTTGAACCATTCCTGTGACACTAGTTATAGATTCCGATGTTCACTTCATGTTTACTGTATCCCTCTGACCTTCTTATTGACTATAAAACACAGAAATTACATCGGAATTAAATACAAAAGGCACAATGCCGACTTAAGTACAAGAAGACTGACTCTTCTTACTGTCTATCTTTTGAACCATTCCTGTGACACTAGTTATAGACTCTGATGTTCACTCAAGGTTTACTGTATCCCTTGACCTTCTTATTGACGATGAAACACAGAAATTGCATCGGAATTAAATACAAAAGGCACAATGCCGACTTAAGTAAAAGAAGTCTGACTCTTCTTACTGTCTATGTTTTGAACCATTCCTGTGACACTAGTTATAAATTCCGATGCTTCACTCCAGGTTTACAGCATCCTTTGGACCTTCCTATTGACGATGAAACACAGAAAAAGCATCAGAAATGAATAGAAAATGCACAACGATGACTTAAGTACAAGAAGACTGACTCTTCTTACTGACTATGCTTTGAACCATTCCTGTGACACTAGTTATAGATTCCGATGCTTCACTTCGGGTTTACTGTATCCCTTGGACCTTCTTATTGACGATGAAACACAGAAATTGCATCGGAAATGAATAGCAAATGCACAATGCCGAATTAAGTACAAGAATACTGACTCATCTTACTGTCTATGGTTTGAACCGTCCCTGTGACACTAGTTATAGATTCCGATGCTTCACTCCAGGTTTACTGTATCCCTTGGACCTTCTTATTGACGATGAAACACAGAAATTGCATCGGAATTAAATACAAAAAGCACAATGCCGACTTAAGTACAAGAAGACTGACTCTTCCTACTGTCTATGTTTTGAACCATTCCTGTGACACTAGTCATAGATTCCGATGCTTCACCTCAGGTTTACTGTATCCCTTGGACCTTCTTATTGACGATGAAACACAGAGATTGCATCGGAATTAAATACAGAGGGCACAATGCCGACTTGAGTACAAGAAGACTGACTCTTCTTACTGACTATGTTTTAACCACTCCCGTGACACTAGTCATAGATTCCGATGCTTTACTTCAGGATTACTGTATCCCTCTGACATTCTTATTGACGATGAAACACAGACATTGCATCGGAATTAAATACAAAAGGCACAATGCCGACTTAAGTACAAGAAGACTGACTCATTTTACTGTCTATGTTTTGAACCATTCCTGTGACACTAGTTATAGAATCCGATGCTTCACTCAAGGTTTACTGTATCCCTTAGACCTTAATATTGACGGTGAAACACAGAAATTGCATCGGAATTAAATACAAAAGTCACAATGCCGACTTAAGTACAAGAAGACTGACTCTTCTTACTGACTATGTTTTGAACCATTCCTGTGACACTAGTTATAGATTCCGATGCTTCACTTCATGTTTACTGTATCCCTCTGAAATTCATATTGACGATAAAACACAGAAATTACATCGGAATTAAATACAAAAGGCACAATGCCGACTTAAGTACAAGAAGACTGACTCTTCTTACTGTCTATGTTTTGAACCATTCCTGTGACACTAGATAAAGATTCCGATGCTTCACTCTAGGTTTACTGTATCCCTTGTACCTTCTTATTGACGATGAAACACAGAAATTGCATCCGAATTAAATAAAAATCACAATGCCGACTTAAGTACGAGAAGACTGACTCTGCTTACTGTCTATGTTTTGAACAATTCCTGTGATACTAGTTTTAGATTTCGATGCTTCACTTCAGGGTTACTGTATCCCTTGGACCTTCTTAATGACGATGAAATACAGAAATTGCATCGGAATTAAATACAAAAGGCACAATGCCGACTTAAGTACAAGAAGACTGACTCATCTTACTGTCTATGTTTTGAACCATTCCTGTGACACTAGTTATAGATTCCGATGCTTCACTCCAGGTTTACTGTATATCTTGGACCTTCTTATTGACGATGAAACACAGAAATTGCATCGGAATTAAATACAAAAGGCACAAAACCGACTTAAGTACAAGAAGACTGACTCTTCTTACTGACTATGTTTTGAAACATTCCTGTGACACTAGTTATAGATTACGATGCTTCATAACAGGTTTACTGTATCCCTCTGACCTTCTTATTGACGATGAAACACAGAAATTGCATCGGAATTAAATACAAAAGGCACAATGCCGACTTAAGTACAAGAAGACTGACTCATCTTACTGTCTATGTTTTGAACCATTCCTGTGACACTAGTTATAGATTCCGATGCTTCACTCCAGGTTAACTGTATACCTTGGACCTTCTTATTGACGATGAAACACAGAAATTGCATCGGAATTAAATACAAAAGGCACAATACCGACTTAAGTACAAGAAGACTGACTCTTCTTAGTGACTATGTTTTGAACCATTCCTGTGACACTAGTTATAGATTACGATGCTTCATATCAGGTTTACTGTATCCCTCTGACCTTCTTATTGACGATGAAACACAGAAATTGCATCGGATTTAAGTACAAAAGGCACAATGCCGAATTAAGTACAAGAAGACTGACTCTTCTTACTGTCTATGTTTTGAACCATTCCTGTGACACTAGTTATAGTCTCTGATGCTTCACTCAAGGTTTACTGTATCCCTTGGACCTTCTTATTGACGATGAAACGCAGAAATTGCATCGGAATTAAATACAAAAGGCACAATGCCGACTTAAGTAAAAGAAGTCTGGCTCTTCTTACTGTCTGTGTTTTGAACCATTCCTGTGACACTAGTTATAAATTCCGATGCTTCACTCCAGGTTTACAGTATCCCTTGGACCGTCTTATTGACGATGAAACACAGGAATTGCATCGGAATGAAATAGAAAAGGCACAATACCGACTTAACTACAGGAAGACTGACTCTTCTTACTGACTATGGTTTGAACCATTCCTGTGACACTAGTTATCAATTCCGATGCTTCACTTCAGGTTTACTGTATCCCTTGGACCGTCTTATTGACGATGAAACACAGGAATTGCATCGGAATGAAATAGAAAAGGCACAATACCGACTTAACTACAGGAAGCCTGACTCTTCTTACTGACTATGTTTTGAACGATTCCTGTGACACTAGTTATAGATTCCGATGATTAACGTCAGGACTACTATATCCCACTGACCTTCTTAGTGATGATGACACACAGAAATTGCATCGGAATTAAATACGAAAGGCACAATGCCGACTTTAGTACAAGAAGACTGACTCTTCTTACTGTCTATGATTTGAACCATTCCTGTGACACTAGTTATAGATTCTAATGCTTCACTCCATGTTTACTGTATCCCTTAGACTTTCATATCGACGATGAAACACAGAAATTGCATCGGAAATAAATACAAAAGGCACAATGCCGACTTAAGTACAAGAAGACTGACTCTTCTTACTGACTATGATTTGAACCATTCCTGTGACACTAGTTGTAGATTCCGATGCTTCACTTCATTTTTACTGTATCCCTCTGACCTTCTTATTGACTATAAAACACAGAAATTACATCGGAATTAAATACAAAAGGCACAATGCCGACTTAAGTACAAGAAGACTGACTCCTCTTACTGTCTATGTTTTGAACCATTCCTGTGACACTAGTTATAGGCTCTGATGTTCACTCAAGGTTTACTGTATCCCTTGGACCTTCTTATTGACGATGAAACACAGAAATTGCATCGGAATTAAATACGAAAGGCACAATGCCGACTTAAGTACAAGAAGACTGACTCTTCTTACTGACTATGCTTTGAACCATTCCTGTGACACTAGTTATAGATTCCGATGCTTCACTTCGGGTTTACTGTATCCCTTGGACCTTCTTATTGACGATGAAACACAGAAATTGCATCGGAAATGAATAGCAAATGCACAATGCCGAATTAAGTACAAGAATACTGACTCATCTTACTGTCTATGGTTTGAACCGTCCCTGTGACACTAGTTATAGATTCCGATGCTTCACTCCAGGTTTACTGTATCCCTTGGACCTTCTTATTGACGATGAAACACAGAAATTGCATCGGAATTAAATACAAAAAGCACAATGCCGACTTAAGTACAAGAAGACTGACTCTTGCTACTGTCTATGTTTTGAAATATTCCTGTGACACTAGTCATACATTCCGATGCATCACCACAGGTTTACTGTATCCCTTGGACCTTCTTATTGACGATGAAACACAGAGATTGCATCGGAATTAAATACAGAAGGCACAATGCCGACTTGAGTACAAGAAGACTGACTCTTCTTACTGACTATGTTTTGACCACTCCCGTGACACTAGTCATAGATTCCGATGCTTTACTTCAGGATTACTGTATCCCTCTGACATTCTTATTGACGATGAAACACAGAAATTGCATCGGAATTAAATACAAAAGGCACAATGCCGACTTAAGTACAAGAAGACTGACTCATTTTACTGTCTATGTTTTG
Source organism: Schistocerca americana (assembly GCF_021461395.2). Lineage (NCBI taxonomy): Eukaryota > Metazoa > Arthropoda > Insecta > Orthoptera > Acrididae > Schistocerca > Schistocerca americana. The sequence continues at coordinate 23,560,608 of NC_060130.1, forward strand.
AACCATTCCTGTGACACTAGTTATAGAATCCGATGCTTCACTCAAGGTTTACTGTTTCCCTTGTACCTTCTTATTGACGATGAAACACAGAAATTGCATCCGAATTAAATAAAAATCACAATGCCGACTTAAGTACGAGAAGACTGACTCTGCTTACAGTCTATGTTTTGAACAATTCATGTGATACTAGTTTTAGATTTCGATGCTTCACTTCAGGGTTACTGTATCCCTTGGACCTTCTTAATGACGATGAAAGACAGAAATTGCATCGGAATTAAAACAAAAGGCACAATGCCGACTTAAGTACAAGAAGACTGACTCATCTTACTGTCTATGTTTTGAACCATTCCTGTGACACTAGTTATAGATTCCGATGCTTCACTCCAGGTTTACTGTATATCTTGGATCATCTTATTGACGATGAAACACAGAAATTGCATCGGAAATAAATACAAAAGGCACAAAACCGACTTAAGTACAAGAAGACTGACTCTTCTTACTGACTATGTTTTGAAACATTCCTGTGACACTAGTTACAGATTACGATGCTTCATAACAGGTTTACTGTATCCCTCTGACCTTCTTATTGACGATGAAACACAGAAATTGCATCGGAATTAAATACAAAAGGCACAATGCCGACTTAAGTACAAGAAGACTGACTCATCTTACTGTCTATGTTTTGAACCATTCCTGTGACACTAGTTACAGATTCCGATGCTTCACTCCAGGTTTACTGTATCCCTTAGACCTTCGTATTGACGATGAAACACAGAAATTGCATCGGAATTAAATACAAAAGGCACAAAACCGACTTAAGTACAAGAAGACTGACTCTTCTTACTGACTATGTTTTGAAACATTCCTGTGACACTAATTATAGATTACGATGCTTCATAACAGGTTTACTGTATCCCTCTGACCTTCTTATTGACGATGAAACACAGAAATTGCATCGGAATTAAATACAAAAGGCACAATGCCGACTTAAGTACAAGAAGACTGACTCATCTTACTGTCTATGTTTTGAACCATTCCTGTGACACTAGTTACAGATTCCGATGCTTCACTTCAGGTTTACTGTATCCCTTGGACCGTCTTATTGACGATGAAACACAGGAATTGCATCGGAATTAAATAGAAAAGGCACAATACCGACTTAACTACAGGAAGACTGACTCTTCTTACTGACTATGTTTTGAACGATTCCTGTGACACTAGTTATGGATTCCGATGCTTAACGTCATGACTACTATATCCCACTGACCTTCTTAGTGACGATGACACACAGAAATTGCATCGGAATTAAATACAAAAGGCACAATGCCGACTTTAATACAAGAAGACTGTCTCTTCTTACTGACTATGATTTGAACCATTCCCGTGACACTAGTTATAGATTCTAATGCTTCACTCCAGGTTTACTGCATCCCTTAGACTTTCATATCGACGATGAAACACAGAAATTGCATCGGAAATAAATACAAAAGGCACAATGCCGACTTAAGTAAAAGAAGACTGACTCTTCTTACTGACTATGATTTGAACCATTCCTGTGACACTAGTTATAGATTCCGATGCTTCACTTCATGTTTACTGTATCCCTCTGACCTTCTTATTGACTATAAAACACAGAAATTACATCGGAATTAAATACAAAAGGCACAATGCCGACTTAAGTACTAGAAGACTGACTCTTCTTACTGTCTATGTTTTGAACCATTCCTGTGACACTAGTTATAGACTCTGATGTTCACTCAAGGTTTACTGTATCCCTTGGACCTTCTTATTGACGATGAAACACACAAATTGCATCGGAATTAAATACAAAAGGCACAATGCCGACTTAAGTAAAAGAAGTCTGACTCTTCTTACTGTCTGTGTTTTGAACCATTCCTGTGACACTAGTTATAAATTCCGATGCTTCACTCCAGGTTTACAGCATCCTTTGGACCTTCTTATTGACGATGAAACACAGAAAAAGCATCAGAAATGAATAGAAAATGCACAACGATGACTTAAGTACAAGAAGACTGACTCTTCTTACTGACTATGCTTTGAACCATTCCTGTGACACTAGTTATAGATTCCGATGCTTCACTTCGGGTTTACTGTATCCCTTGGACCTTCTTATTGACGATGAAACACAGAAATTGCATCGGAATTAAATACAAAAAGCACAATGCCGACTTAAGTACAAGAAGACTGACTCTTCCTACTGTCTATGTTTTGAACCATTCCTGTGACACTAGTCATGGATTCCGATGCTTGACCTCAGGTTTACTGTATCCCTTGGACCTTCTTATTGACGATGAAACACAGAGATTGCATCGGAATTAAATACAGAAGGCACAATGCCGACTTGAGTACAAGAAGACTGACTCTTCTTACTGACTATGTTTTAACCACTCCCGTGACACTAGTCATAGATTCCGATGCTTTACTTCTGGATTACTGTATCCCTCTGACATTCATATTGACGATGAAACACAGAAATTGCATCGGAATTAAATACAAAAGGCACAATGCCGACTTAAGTACAAGAAGACTGACTAATTTTACTGTCTATGTTTTGAACCATTCCTGTGACACTAGTTATAGAATCCGATGCTTCACTCAAGGTTTACTGTATCCCTTAGACCTTAATATTGACGGTGAAACACAGAAATTGCATCGGAATTAAATACAAAAGTCACAATGCCGACTTAATTACAAGAAGACTGACTCTTCTTACTGACTATGTTTTGAACCATTCCTGTGACACTAGGTATAGATACCGATGCTTCACTTCATGTTTACTGTATCCCTCTGAAATTCATATTGACGATAAAACACAGAAATTACATCGGAATTAAATACAAAAGGCACAATGCCGACTTAAGTACAAGAAGACTGACTCTTCTTACTGTCTATGTTTTGAACCATTCCTGTGACACTAGATAAAGATTCCGATGCTTCACTCTAGGTTTACTGTATCCCTTGGACCTTCTTATTGACGATGAAACACTGAAATTGCATCCGAATTAAATAAAAATCACAATGCCGACTTAAGTACGAGAAGACTGACTCTGCTTACTGTCTATGTTTTGAACAATTCCTGTGATACTAGTTTTAGATTTCGATCCTTCACTTCAGGGTTACTGTATATCTTGCACCTTCTTATTGACGATGAAACACAGAAATTGCATCGGAATTAAATACAAAAGGCACAAAAACGACTTAAGTACAAGAAGACTGACTCTTCTTACTGACTATGTTTTGAAACATTCCTGTGACACTAGTTATAGATTACGATGCTTCATAACAAGTTTACTGTATCCATCTGACCTTCTTATTGACGATGAAACACAGAAATTGCATCGGAATTAAATACAAAAGGCACAATGCCGACTTAAGTGCAAGAAGACTGACTCATCTTACTGTCTATCTTTTGAACCATTCCTGTGACACTAGTTACAGATTCCGATGCTTCACTCCAGGTTTACTGTATACCTTGGACCTTCTTATTGACTATGAAACACAGAAATTGCATCGGAATTAAATACAAAAGGCACAATACCGACATAAGTACAAGAAGACTGACTCTTCTTACTGACTATGTTTTGAACCATTCCTGTGACACTAGTTATAGATTACGATGCTTCATATCAGGTTTACTGTATCCCTCTGACCTTCTTATTGACGATGAAACACAGAAATTGCATCGGAATTAAATACAAAAGGCACAATGCCGAATTAAGAACAAGAAGACTGACTCTTCTTACTGTCTATGCTTTAAACCATTCCTGTGACACTAGTTATAGTCTCTGATGCTTCACTCAAGGTTTACTGTGTCTCTTGGACTTTCTTATTGACGATGAAACACAGAAATTGCATCGGAATTAAATACAAAAGGCACAATGCCGACTTAAGTAAAAGAAGTCTGGCTCTTCTTACTGTCTGTGTTTTGAACAATTCCTGTGACACTAGTTATAAATTCCGATGCTTCACTCAAGGTTTACAGTATCCCTTGGACCTTCTTATTGACGATGAAACACAGAAAAAGCATCAGAAGTAAATAGAAAATGCACAATGATGACTTAAGTACAAGAAGACTGACTCTTCTTACTGACTATGTTTTGAACCATTCCTGTGACACTAGTTATAGATTCCGATGCTTCTCTTCGGGTTTACTGTATCCCTTGGACCTTCTTATTGACGATGAAACACAGTAATGGCATCGGAATTAAATAGAAAATGCACAATGCCGAATTAAGAACAAGAATACTGACTCATCTTACTGTCTATGGTTTGAACCGTCCCTGTGACACTAGTTATAGATTCCGATGCTTCACTCCAGGTTTACTGTATCCCCTAGACCTTCTTGTTGGCGATGAAACACAGAAATTGCATCGGAATTAAATACAAAAGGCACAATGCCGACTTAAGTACAAGAAGACTGACTCATTTTACTGTCTATGTTTTGAACAATTCCTGTGATACTAGTTTTAGATTTGGATGCTTCACTTCAGGTTTACTGTATCCCTTGGACCTTCTTATTGACGATGAAACACAGAAATTGCATCGGAATTAAATACCAAAACCACAATGCCGACTTAAGTACAAGTAGACTGACTCTTCCTACTGTCTATGTTTTGAACCATTCCAGTGACACTAGTCATAGATTCCGATGCTTCACTTCAGGTTTACTGTATCCTTTGGACCTTCTTATTGACGATGAAACACAGAAATTGCATCGGATTTAAATACAAAAGGCACAATACCGACTTAAGTACATGAAGACTGACTCTTCTTACTGACCATGTTTTGAACCATTCCTGTGACACTGGTCATAGATTCCGATGCTTTACTTCAGGATTACTGTATCCCTCTGACCTTCTTATTGACGATGAAACACAGAAATTGTATCGGAATTAAATACAAAATTCACATTGCCGACTAACGTACAAGAAGACTGACTCTTCTTACTGACTATGTTTTGAACCATTCCTGTGACACTAGTTATAAATTCCGATGCTTCACTTCAGGTTTACTGTATCCCATGGACCTTCTTATTGACGATGAAACACAGAAATTGCATCGGAAGGAAATAGAAAAGGCACAATACCGACTTAACTACAAGAAGACTGACTCTTCTTACTGACTATGTTTTGAACCATACCTGTGACACTATTTATAGATTCCGATGCTTAACTTCAGGACTACTATATCCCACTGACGTTCTTAGTGACGATGAAACACAGAAATGGCATCGGAATTAAATACAAAAGGCACAATGCCGACTTAAGTACAAGAAGACTGACTCTTCTTACTGTCTATGTTTTGAACCATTCCTGTGACAGAAGTTATAGATTCCGATACTTCACTTCAGATTTTCTGTATCCCTCTGACGTTCTTATTGACGATGAAACACAGAAATTGCTTCGGAATTAAATACAAAAGGCACAATGCCGAATTAAGTACAAAAAGGCTGACTCTTCTTACTGTCTATATTTCGAACCACTCCTGTGACACTAGATATAGATTCCGATGCTTCACTCTAGGTGTACTGTATCCCTTGGACCTTCTTATTGACGATGAAACACAGAAATTGCACCCGAATTAAATAGAAATCACAATGCCGACTTAAGTACGAGAAGACTGACTCTGCTTACTGTCTATGTTTTGAACAATTCCTGAGATACTAGTTTTAGATTTCGATGCTTCACTTCAGGTTTACTGTATCCCTTGGACCTTCTTATTGACGATGAGATACAGAAATTGCATCGAAATTAAATACAAAAGGCTCAATGCCGACTTAAGTACAAGAAGACTGACTCATCTTACTGTCTATGTTTTGAACCGTTCCTGTGACGCTAGTTATAGATTCCGATACTTATCTCCAGGTTTACTGTATCCCTTAGACCTTCTTGTTGGCGATGAAACACAGAAATTGCATCGGAATTAAATACAAAAGGCACAATGCCGACTTAATTACAAGAAGACTGACTCATTTTACTGTCTATGTTTTGAACAATTCCTGTGATACTAGTTTTAGATTTGGATGCTTCACTTCAGGTTTACTGTATCCCTTGGACCTTCTTATTGACGATGAAACACAGAAATTGCATCGGAATTAAATATAAAAGGCACAATGCCGACTTATGAACAAGAAGACTGACTCATCTTACTGTCTATGTTTTGAACCATTCCTGTGACACTAGTTATAGATTCCGATGGTTCACTCCAGGTTTACTGTATACTTTGGACCTTCTTATTGACGATGAAACACAGAAACTGCATCGGAATTAAGTAGAAAATGCACAATGCCAATTTAAGTACAAGAATACTGATTCATCTGACTGACTATGGTTTGAACCGTCCCTGTGACACTAGTCACAGATTCCGATGCTTCACTCCTGGTTTCCTGTATCCCTTGGACCTTCGTATTGACGATGAAACATAGAAATTGCATCGGAATTAAATACCAAAAGCACAATGCCGACTTAAGTACAAGTAGACTGACTCTTCCTACTGTCTATGTTTTGAACCATTCCTGTGACACTAGTCATAGATTCCGATGCTTCACTTCAGGTTTACTGTATCCTTTGGACCTTCTTATTGACGATGAAACACAGAAATTGCATCGGATTTAAATACAAAAGGCACAATACCGACTTAAGTACATGAAGACTGACTCTTCTTACTGACTATGTTTTGAACCATTCCTGTGACACTAGTTATAGATTCCGATGCTTAACTTCAGGACTACTATATCCCACTGACGTTCTTAGTGACGATGAAACACAGAAATGGCATCGGAATTAAACACAAAAGGCACAATGCCGACTTAAGTACAAGAAGACTGACTCTTCTTACTGTCTATGTTTTGAACCATTCCTGTGACAGTAGTTATAGATTCCGATACTTCACTTCAGATTTTCTGTATCCCTCTGACGTTCTTATTGACGATGAAACACAGAAATTGCTTCGGAATTAAATACAAAAGGCACAATGCCGAATTAAGTACAAAAAGGCTGACTCTTCTTACTGTCTATATTTTGAACCACTCCTGTGACACTAGATATAGATTCCGATGCTTCACTCTAGGTGTACTGTATCCCTTGGACCTTCTTATTGACGATGAAACACAGAAATTGCATCCGAATTGAATAGAAATCACAATGCCGACTTAAGTACGAGAAGACTGACTCTGCTTACTGTCTATGTTTTGAACAATTCCTGAGATACTAGTTTTAGATATCGATGCTTCACTTCAGGTTTACTGTATCCCTTGGACCTTCTTATTGACGATGACATACAGAAATTGCATCGAAATTAAATACAAAAGGCTCAATGCCGACTTAAGTACAAGAAGACTGACTCATCTTACTGTCTATGTTTTGAACCGTTCCTGTGACGCTAGTTATAGATTCCGATGCTTATCTCCAGGTTTACTGTATACCTTGGACCTTCTTATTGACGATGAAACACAGAAATTGCATCGGAATTAAATACAAAAGGCACAATGCCGACTTAAGTACAAGAAGACTGACTCTTCTTACTGACTATGTTTTGAACCATTCCTGTGACACTAGTTATAGATTACGATGCTTCATATCAGGTTTACAGTATCCCTTGGACCTTTTTATTGACGATGAAACACAGAAAAAGCATCAGAAACAAATAGAAAATGCACAATGCCGAATTAAGTACAAGAATACTGATTCCTCTGACTGACTATGGTTTGAACCGTCCCTGTGACACTAGTTACAGATTCCGATGCTTCACTCCTGGTTTACTGTATCCCTTGGACCTTCTTATTGACGATGAAACACAAAATTGCATCGGAATTAAATACCAAAAGCACAATGCCGACTTAAGTACAAGTAGACTTACTCTACCCACTGTCTGTGTTTTGAACCATTCCTTTGAGACTAGTCATAGATTCCGATGCTTCACTTCAGGTTTACTGTATCCCTTGGCCCTTCTTATTGACGATGAAACACAGAAATTGCATCGGATTTAAATACAAAAGGCACAATACCGACTTTAGTACATGAAGACTGACTCTTCTTACTGACCATGCCTTGAACCATTGCTGTGACGTTGGTCATAGATTCCGATGCTTCACTTCAGATTTGCTGTATCCCTCTGACGTTCTTATTGACGATGAAACACAGAAATTGCATCGGAATTAAATACAAAAGGCACTCGCCGACTTAAGTACAAGAAGACAGACTCTTCCTACTGTCTATGTTTTGAACCATACCTGTGACACTAGTCATAGATTCCGATGCTTCAATTCAGGTTTACTGTATCCCTCTGACCTTCTTATTGACGAAGGAACACAGAAATTGCAACGGAATTAAATACAAAAGGAACACGCCGACTTAAGTACAAGAAGACTGACTCTTCATACTGTCTATGTTTTGAACCATCCCTGTGACACTAGTTATAGATTCCGATGTTCACTCCAGGTTTACTGTATCCCTTCGACCTTCTTATTGTCGATGAAACACAGAAATTGCATCGGAATTAAATACAAAAGGCACAATGTAGACTTAAGTACAAGAAGACTGACTATTCTTACTGTCTATGTTTTGAACCATGCCTGTGACACTAGTTATAGATTCCGATGCTTCACTCCAGGTTTACTGTATCCCTTGGACCTTTTTATTGACGATGAAGCACAGAAATTGTATCGGAATTAAATACAAAAGGCACAATGCCGACTAAAGTACAAGAAGACTGACTCTTCTGACAGTCTATGTTTTGAACCATTCCTGTGACACTAGTTCTAGATTCCGGTGCTTCACTCTAGGTTTACTGTATCCCTTGGACCTTCTTATTGATGATGAAACACAGAAATTGCATCGGAATTAAATACAAAAGGCACAATTCCGACTGTAGTACAAGAAGACTGACTCTTCTGACAGTCTATGTTTTGAACCATTCCTGTGACACTAGTTATAGATTCCGGTGTTTCACTCCAGGTTTACTGTGTCCCTTGGACCTTCTTATTGACGATGAAACACAGATATTGCATCGGAATTAAATTCAAAAGGCACAATGCAGACTTAAGTACTAGAAGACTGACTCTTCTTACTGTCTATGATTTGAACCATTCCTGTGACTCTAGTTATGGATTCCGTTGCTTCACTTCAGGTTTACTGTATCCCTCTGACCTTCTTATTGAAGATGAAACACAGAAATTGCATCGGAGTCAAATACAAAAGGCTCAATGCCGACTTAAGTATATGTAGACTGACTTTTCCTACTGTCTATGTTTTGAACCATTTCTGTGACACTAGTTATAGACTCCGATGCTTCACTCCAGGTTTACTGTATCCCTGGGACCTTCTTATTGACGATGAAACACAGAAATTGCATCGGAAATAAATAGAAAATGCACAATGCCGAATTAAGTACAAGAATACTGACTCATCTTACTCTCTATGGTTTGAACCGTCCCTGTGACACTAGTTATAGATTCCGATGCTTCACTCCAGGTTTACTGTATCCCTTGGACCTTCTTATTGACGATGAAACACAGAAATTGCATCGGAATTAAATACAAAAAGCACAAAGCCGACTTAAGTACAAGAAGACTGACTCTTCCTACTGTCTATGTTTTGAACCATTCCTGTGACACTAGTCATTGATTCCGATGCTTCACCTCAGGTTTACTGTATCCCTTGGACCTTCTTATTGACGATGAAACACAGAGACTGCATCGGAATTAAATACAGAAGGCACAATGCCGACTTGAGTACAAGAAGACTGACTCTTCTTACTGACTATGTTTTAACCACTCCCGTGACACTAGTCATAGATTCCGATGCTTTACTTCAGGATTACTGTATCCCTCTGACATTCTTATTGACGATGAAACACAGAAATTGCATCGGAATTAAATACAAAAGGCACAATGCCGACTTAAGTACAAGAAGACTGACTAATTTTACTGTCTATGTTTTGAACCATTCCTGTGACACTAGTTATAGAATCCGATGCTTCACTCAAGGTTTACTGTATCCCTTAGACCTTAATATTGACGGTGAAACACAGAAATTGCATCGGAATTAAATACAAAAGTCACAATGCCGACTTAAGTACAAGAAGACTGACTCTTCTTACTGACTATGTTTTGAACCATTCCTGTGACACTAGTTATAGATTCCGATGCTTCACTTCATGTTTACTGTATCCCTCTGAAATTCATATTGACGATAAAACACAGAAATTACATCGGAATTAAATACAAAAGGCACAATGCCGACTTAAGTACAAGAAGACTGACTCTTCTTACTGTCTACGTTTTGAACCATTCCTGTGACACTAGATAAAGATTCCGATGCTTCACTCTAGGTTTACTGTATCCCTTGGACCTTCTTATTGACGATGAAACACAGAAATTGCATCCGAATTAAATAAAAATCACAATGCCGACTTAAGTACGAGAAGACTGACTCTGCTTACTGTCTATGATTTGAACAATTCCTGTGATACTAGTTTTAGATTTCGATGCTTCACTTCAGGGTTACTGTATCCCTTGGACCTTCTTAATGACGATGAAAGACAGAAATTGCATAGGAATTAAATACAAAAGGCACAATGCCGACTTAAGTACAAGAAGACTGACTCATCTTACTGTCTATGTTTTGAACCATTCCTGTGACACTAGTTATAGATTCCGATGCTCCACTCCAGGTTTACTGTATATCTTGGACCTTCTTATTGACAATGAAACACAGAAATTGCATCGGAATTAAATACAAAAGGCACAAAACCGACTTAAGTACAAGAAGACTGACTCTTCTTACTGACTATGTTTTGAAACATTCCTGTGACACTAGTTATAGATTACGATGCTTCATAACAGGTTTACTGTATCCATCTGACCTTCTTATTGACGATGAAACACAGAAATTGCATCGGAATTAAATACAAAAGGCACAATGCCGACTTAAGTACAAGAAGACTGACTCATCTTACTGTCTATGTTTTGAACCATTCCTGTGACACTAGTTACAGATTCCGATGCTTCATTCCAGGTTTACTGTATACCTTGGACCTTCTTATTGACGATGAAACACAGAAATTGCATCGGAATTAAATACAAAAGGCACAATACAGACTTAAGTACAAGAAGACTGACTCTTCTTACTGACTATGTTTTGAACCATTCCTGTGACACTAGTTATAGATTACGATGCTTCATATCAGGTTTACTGTATCCCTCTGACCTTCTTATTGACGATGAAACACAGAAATTGCATCGGAATTAAATACAAAAGGCACAATGCCGAATTAAGTACAAGAAGACTGACTCTTCTTACTGTCTATGTTTTGAACCATTCCTGTGACACTAGTTATAGTCTCTGATGCTTCACTCAAGGTTTACTGTATCCCTTGGACCTTCTTATTGACGATGAAACACAGAAATTGCATCGGAATTAAATACAAAAGGCACAATGCCGACTTAAGTAAAAGAAGTCTGGCTCTTCTTACTGTCTGTGTTTTGAACCATTCCTGTGACACTAGTTATAAATTCCGATGCTTCACTCCAGGTTTACAGTATCCCTTGGACCTTCTTATTGACGATGAAACACAGAAAAAGCATCAGAAGTAAATAGAAAATGCACAATGATGACTTAAGTACAAGAAGACTGACTCTTCTTACTGACTATGTTTTGAACCATTCCTGTGACACTAGTTATAGATTCCGATGCTTCTCTTCGGGTTTACTGTATCCCTTGGACCTTCTTATTGACGACGAAACACAGAAATGGCATCGGAATTAAATAGAAAATGCACAATGCCGAATTAAGTACAAGAATACTGACTCATCTTACTGTCTATGGTTTGAACCGTCACTGTGACGCTAGTTATAGATTCCGATGCTTCACTCCAGGTTTACTGTATCCCTTGGACCTTCTTGTTGGCGGTGAAACACAGAAATTGCATCGGAATTAAATACAAAATTCACAATGCCGACTTAAGTACAAGAAGACTGACTCTTCTTACTGACTATGTTTTGAACCATTCCTGTGACACTAGTTATAGATTCCGATGCTTCACTTCATGTTTACTGTATCCCTCTGACCTTCATATTGACGATAAAACACAGAAATTACATCGGAATTATATACAAAAGGCACAATGCCGACTTAAGTACGAGAAGACTTACTCTTCTTACTGTCTATGTTTTCAACCATTCCTGTGACACTAGATATAGATTCCGATGCTTCACTCTAGGATTACTGTATCCCTTGAACCTTCTTATTGACGATGAAACACAGATATTGCATCCGAATTAAATTAAAATCACTATGCAGACTTATGTACGAAAAGACTGACTCTGCTTACTGTCTATGTTTTGAACAATTCCTGTGATACTAGTTTTAGATTTGGATGCTTCACTTCAGGTTTACTGTATCCCTTGGACCTTCTTATTGACGATGAAACACAGAAATTGCATCGGAATTAAATATAAAAGGCACAATGCCGACTTATGAACAAGAAGACTGACTCATCTTACTGTCTATGTTTTGAACCATTCCTGTGACACTAGTTATAGATTCCGATGGTTCACTCCAGGTTTACTGTATACCTTGGACCTTCTTATTGACGATGAAACACAGAAATTGCATCGGAATTAAGTAGAAAATGCACAATGCCAATTTAAGTACAAGAATACTGACTCATCTGACTGACTATGGTTTGAACCGTCCCTGTGACACTCGTTACAGATTCCGATGCTTCACTCCTGGTTTACTGTATCCCTTGGACATTCTTACTGACGATGAAACACAGAAATTGCATCGGAGTTAAATACCAAAAGCACAATGCCGACTTAAGTACAAGCAGACTGACTCTTCCTACTGTCTATGCTTTGAACCATTCCTGTGACACTAGTCATAGATTCCGATGCTTAACTTCAGGACTACTATATCCAACTGACGTTCTTAGTGACGATGAAACACAGAAATGGCATCGGAATTAAATACAAAAGGCACAATGCCGACTTAAGTACAAGAAGACTGACTCTTCTTACTGTCTATGTTTTGAACCATTCCTGTGACAGTAGTTATAGATTCCGATACTTCACTTCAGATTTTCTGTATCCCTCTGACGTTCTTATTGACGATGAAACACAGAAATTGCTTCGGAATTAAATACAAAAGGCACAATGCCGACTTAAGTGCAAAAAGGCTGACTCTTCTTACTGTCTATATTTTGAACCACTCCTGTGACACTAGATATAGATTCCGATGCTTCACTCTAGGTGTACTGTATCCCTTGGACCTTCTTATTGACGATGAAACACAGAAATTGCATCCGAATTAAATAAAAATCACAATGCCGACTTAAGTACGAGAAGACTGACTCTGCTTACTGTCTATGTTTTGAACAATTCCTGAGACACTAGTTTTAGATTTCGATGCTTCACTTCAGGTTTACTGTATCCCTTGGACCTTCTTATTGACGATGAGATACAGAAATTGTATTGAAATTAAATACAGAAGGCTCAATGCCGACTTAAGTACAAGAAGAGTGACTCATCTTACTGTCTATGTTTTGAACCGTTCCTGTGACGCTAGTTATAGTATCCGATGCTTATCTCCAGGTTTACTGTATACCTTGGACCTTCTTATTAACGATGAAACACACTAATTGCATCGTAATTAAATACAATAGGCACAATGCCGACTTAAGTACAAGAAGACTGACTCATCTTACTGTCTATGTTTTGAACCATTCCTGTGACACTAGTTATAGACTCTGATGCTTCACTCAAGGTTTACTGTATCCCTTGGACCTTCTTATTGACGATGAAACACAGAAATTGCATCGGAATTAAATACAAAAGGCACAATGCCGACTTAAGTACAAGAAGACTGACTCTTCTTACTGACTATGTTTTGAACCATTCCTGTGACACTAGTTATAGATTACGATGCTTCATATCAGGTTTACTGTATCCCTCTGACCTTCTTATTGACGATGAAACACAGAAATTGCATCGGAATTAAATACAAAAGGCACAATGCCGAATTAAGTACAATAAGACAGACTCTTCTTGCTGTCTATGTTTTGAACCATTCCTGTGACACTAGTAATAGACTCTGATGCTTCACTCAAGGTTTACTGTATGCCTTGGACCTTCTTATTGACGATGAAACACAGAAATTGCATCGGAATTAAATACAAAAGGCACAATGCCGACTTCAGTAAATGAAGTCTGACTCTTCTTACTGTCTGTGTTTTGAACCTTTCCTGTGACACTAGTTATAGATTACGATGCTTCATATCAGGTTTACTGTATCCCTCTGACCTTCTTATTGACGATGAAACACAGAAATTGCATCGGAATTAAATACAAAAGGCACAATGCCGACTTAAGTACAAGAAGACTGACTCATCTTACTGACTATGTTTTGAACCATTCCTGTGACACTAGTTATAGATTACGATGCTTCATATCAGGTTTACTGTATCCCTCTGACCTTCTTATTGACGATGAAACACAGAAATTGCATCGGAATTAAATACAAAAGGCACAATGCCGACTTAAGTACAAGAAGACTGACTCATCTTACTGTCTATGTTTTGAACCATTCCTGTGACACTAGTTATAGACTCTGATGCTTCACTCAAGGTTTACTGTATCCCTTGGACCTTCTTATTGACGATGAAACACAGAAAAAGCATCAGAAACAAATAGAAAATGCACAATGCCGAATTAAGTACAAGAATACTGACTCATCTGACTGACTATGGTTTGAACCGTCCCTGTGACACTAGTTACAGATTCCGATGCTTCACTCCTGGTTTACTGTATCCCTTGGACCTTCTTATTGACGATGAAACACAAAATTGCATCGGGATTAAATACCAAAAGCACAATGCCGACTTAAGTACAAGTAGACTTACTCTACCTACTGTCTATGTTTTGAACCATTCCTGTGACACTAGTCATAGATTCCGATGCTTCACTTCAGGTTTAATGTATCCCTTGGACCTTCTTATTGACGATGAAACACAGAAATTGCATCGGATTTAAATACAAAAGGCACAATACCGACTTTAGTACATGAAGACTGACTCTTCTTACTGACCATGTCTTGAAAGATTCCTGTGACGTTGGTCATAGATTCCGATGCTTCACCTCAGATTTGCTGTATCCCTCTGACGTTCTTATTGACGAGGAAACACAGAAATTGCATCGGAACAAAATACAAAAGGCACACGCCGACTTAAGTACAAGAAGACTGACTCTTCATACTGTATATGTTTTGAACCATCCCTGTGACACTAGTTGTAGATTCCGATTCTTGACTTCAGGTTTACTGTATCCCTTGGACCTTCTTATTGAAGAGGAAACACAGAAATTGCATCACAATTAAATAGAAAATGCACAATGTTGACTTAAGTACAAGAAGACTGACTCTTCTTACTGTCTATGTTTTTAACCATTCTTGTGACACTAGTTATAGACTCTGATGATTCACTCCAGGTTTACTGTATCCCTTGGACCTTCTTATTGACGATGAAACACAGAAATTGCATCGGAATCAAATACAAAAGGCACAATGCCGACTTAAGGAAAAGAAGTCTGACTCTTCTTACTGTCCGTGTCTTGAACCATTCCTGTGACACTAGTTATAGATTCCGATGCTTCACTCCAGGTTTACTGTATCCCTTGGACCTTCGTATTGAAGATGAAACACAGAAATTGCATCAGAATTAAATAGAAAATGCACAATATTGACTTAAGTACAAGAAGACTGACTCTCCTTACTGACTATGTTATAAACCATTCCTGTGACACTAGTTATAGATTATGATGCTTCACTTCAGGTTTACTGTATCCCTCTGACCTACTTATGACGATGAAACACAGAAATTGCATCAGAAATAAATACAAAAGGCACAATGCCGAATTAAATACAAGAAGACTGACTCTTCTTACTGTCTATGCTTTGAACCATTCCTGTGACACTAGTTATACACTCCGATGCTTCACTCCTGGTTTACTGTATCCCTTGGACCTTCTTATTGACGATGAAACGCAGAAATTGCATCGGAATTAAATACAAAAGGCACAATGCCGACTTAAGTAAAAGAAGTCTGACTTCTCTTACTGACTATGATTTGAACCATTCCTGTGACACTAGTTATAGATTCCAATGCTTCACTCCAGGTTTACTGTTTCCCCTGGACCTTCTTATTGATGATGAAACACAGAAATTGCATCAGAATTAAATAGAAAAGGCACAATGATGACTTATGTACAAGAAGACTGACTCTTCATACTGACTATGTTTTGAACCATTCCTGTGACACTAGTTATAGATTCCGATGCTTCACTTCAGGTTTACTGTATCCCTTGGTCCTTCTTATTGACGATGAAACACAGCAATTGCACCGGAATTAAATACAATAGGCACAATGCCGACTTAAGTACAAGAAGCCTGACTCTTCCTACTGTCTATGTTTTGAACCATACCTGTGACACTAGTCATAGATTCCGATGCTTCACTTCAGGTTTACTGTATCCCTCTGACCTTCTTATTGACGATGAAACACAGAAATTGCATCGGAATTAAATACAAAAGGAACACGCCGACTTAAGTACAAGAAGACTGACTCTTCATACTGTCTATGTTTTGAACCATCCCTGTGACACTAGTTATAGATTCCGATGCTTCACTCCAGGTTTACTGTATCCCTTCGACCTTCTTATTGTCGATGAAACACAGAAATTGCATCGGAATTAAATACAAAAGGCACAATGTAGACTTAAGTACAAGAAGACTGACTCTTCTTACTGTCTATGTTTTGAACCATGCCTGTGACACTAGTTATAGATTCCGATGCTTCACTCCAGGTTTATTGTATCCCTTGGACCTTTTTATTGACGATGAAGCACAGAAATTGTATCGGAATTAAATACAAAAGGCACAATGCCGACTAAAGTACAAGATGACTGACTCTTCTGACAGTCTATGTTTTGAACCATTCCTGTGACACTAGTTCTAGATTCCGGTGCTTCACTCCAGGTTTACTGTATCCCTTGGACCTTCTTATTGATGATGAAACACAGAAATTGCATCGGAATTTAATACAAAAGGCACAATGCCGACTTAAGTACTAGAAGACTGACTCTTCTTACTGTCTGTGTTTTGAACCATTAATGTGACACTAGTTGTAGATTCCGATGCTTCACTCCAGGTTTACTGTATCCCTCTGACCTTCTTATTGACGGTGAAACACAGATATTGCATCGGAATCAAATACAAAAGGCTCAATGCCGACTTAAGTATATGTAGACTGTCTTTTCCTACTGTCTATGTTTTGAACCATTTCTATGACACTAGTTATAGACTCCGATGCTTCACTCCAGGTTTACTGTATCCCTGGGACCTTTTTATTGACGATGAAACACAGAAATTGCATCGGAATTTAATACAAAAGGCACAATGCCGACTTAAGTAAAAGAAGTCTGACTCTTCTTACTGTCTGTGTTTTGAACCATTAATGTGACACTAGTTGTAGATTCCGATGCTTCACTCCAGGTTTACTGTATCCCTCTGACCTTCTTATTGACGGTGAAACACAGATATTGCATCGGAATCAAATACAAAAGGCTCAATGCCGACTTAAGTACATGTAGACTGACTTTTCCTACTGCCTATGTTTGAACCATTCCTGTGACACTAGTTTTTTATTCCGATGCTTCACTTGAGGTTTACTGTATCCGTCGGACCTTCTTATGGACGATGAAACACAGAAATTGCATCGGAATGAAATACAAAAGGCACAATGCCGACTTTAGTACAAGAAGACTGAAACTTCCAACTCTCTATTTTTGAACCATTTCTGTGACACTAGTTATAGATTCCGATGGTTCATTTCAGGTTTACTGTATCCCTTGGACCTTATTATTGACGATGAAATACAGAAATTGCATCGGAATTAAATACAAAAAGCACAATGCCGTCTAAAGTACAAGAAAACTGACTCATCTTAGTGTCTATGTTTTGAACCGTCCCTGTGACACTAGTTATAGATTCCGATGCTTCACTCCTTGTTTACTGTATCCTTTGGACGTTCTTATTAACCATGAAACACAGAAATTGCATCGGATTTAAATACAAAAGGCACATAACCGACTTAAGTTCAAGCTGACTGACTCTTCTTACTGACTATGTTTTGAACCATTCCTGTGACACTAGTTATAGATTCTGATGCTTCACATCAGGTTTACTGTATGACTCTGACCTTCATATTGACGATGAAACACAGATACTGCATCGGAATTAAATACAAAAGGCACAATGCCGAACTAAGTACAAGAAGACTGACTCTTCTTACAGTCTATGTGTTGAACCATTCCTGTCACACTAGTTATAGACTCCGATGCTTCACTCCAGGTTTATTATATCCCTTGGACCTTCTTATTGACGATGAAACACAGAAATTGCATCGGAATTTAATACAAAAGGCACAATGCCGACTTAAGTAAAAGAAGTCTGACTCTTCTTACTGTCTGTGTTTTGAACCATTCCTGTGACACTAGTTATAGATTCCGATGCTTCACTCCAGGTTTGCTGTATCCTTTGGACCTTCTTATTGACGATGAAACACAGAAATTGCATCAGAATTAAATAGAAAATGCACAATGATGACTTAAGTACAAGAAGACTGACTCTTCTTACTGACTATGTTTTGAACCATTCCTGTGACACTAGTTATAGATTCCGATGCTTCACTTCAGATTTACTGTATCGCTTGCACCTTCATATTGACGATGAAACAGAAATTGCATCGGAATTAAATAGAAAAGGCACAATGCAGACTTAAGTACAAGAATACTGACTCATCTTACTGTCTATGTTTTGAAACGCCCCTGTGACACTAGTTATAGATTCCGATGCTTCACTCCAGGTTTACTGTATCCCTTGGACCTTCTTATTGACGATGAAACACAGAAATTGCATCGGAATTAAATACAAAAAGCACAATGCCGACTTAAGTACAAGAAGACTGACTCTTCCTACTGACTATGTTTTGAACCATTCCTGTGACACTAGTTATAGATTCCGATGCTTCACTTCAGGTTTACTGTATCCCTCTGACCTTCTTATTGACGATGAAACACAGAAATTGCATCAGAATTAAATAGATAATGCACAATGATGACTTAAGTACGAGAAGACTGACTCTTCTTACTGACTATGTTTTGAACCATTCCTGTGACACTAGTTATAGATTCCGATGGTTCATTTCAGGTTTACTGTATCCCTTGAAGCTTCTTATTGATGATGAAACACAGAAATTGCGTCGGAATTATATACAAAATTCACAATGACGACTTAACTACAAGAAGACTGACTCTTCTTACTGACTATGCTTTGAACGATTCCTGTGACACTAGTTATAGATTCCGATGCTTAACTTCAGGATTACTGTATTCCTCTGACCTTCTTAGTGACGATAAAACACAGAAATTGCATCGGAAATAAATACAAAAAGCACAATGCCAATTTAAGTACAAGAATACTGTCTCATCTTACTGTCTATGTTTTGAACCGTCCCTGTGACTGTAGTTATGGATTCCGATGCTTCACTCCATCCTTAATCTATCCCTTGGACCCTCTAATTGACGATGAAACACAGAAATTGCATCGGAATTAAATACAAAAGGCACAATGCCGACTTAGGCACAAGAAGACTGACTCTTATAACTGACAATGTTTTGAACCATTCCTGAGACACTAATAGATTACGATGCTTCACTTCAGGTTTACTGTATCCCTCTGACCTTCTTATTGACGAAGAATCATAGAAATTGCATGGAATTAAATACAAAAGGCACAATGCCGAATTAAATACAAGAAGACTGGCTCTTTTTACTGCCTATGTTTTGAACCATTCCTGTGACACTAGTTATAGACTCCAATGCTTCACTCCAGGTTTACTGTATCCCTCTGACCTTCTTATTGACGATGAAACACAGAAATTGCATCGGAATTAAATACAAAAAGCACAATACCGACATAAGTACAAGAAGACTGACCCTTCTTACTGACTATGTTTTGAACCATTCCTGTGACACTAGTCATAGATTCCGATGCTTAACTTCAGGATTACTGTATCCCTTGGACCTTCTTATTGACGATTAAACACAGAAATTGCATCGGAATTAAATACAAAATGCACAATGCCGACTTAAGTACAAGAAGACTGACTCTTCTTACTGACTATGTTTTGAACCATTCTTGTGACACCAGCTATAGATTTCGATGCTTCACTTCAGGTTTACTGTATCCCTTAACCTTCATATTGACGATTAAACACAGAAATTGCATCGGAATTAAATACAAAATGCACAATGCCGACTTAAGTACAAGAAGACTGACTCTTATAACTGACAATGTTTTGAACCATTCCTGAGACACTAATAGATTACGATGCTTCACTTCAGGTTTACTGTATCCCTCTGACCTTCTTATTGACGAAGCATCATAGAAATTGCATGGAATTAAATACAAAAGTCACAATGCCGACTTAAGTACAAGAAGACTGACCCTTCTTACTGTCTATGTTTTGAACCATTCCTGTGACTCTAGTTATCGATTCCGATCCCTCACTTCAGGTTTACTGTATCCTCTGACCTTCTTATTGACGATGAAACACTGAAATTTCATCGGAATTAAATACAAAAGGCACAACGCCGACTTAAGTACAAGAAGACTGACTTTTCTTACTGTGTATGTTTTGAACCATTCCTGTGACACTAGTTATAGATTCCGATGCTTCAATTCAGGTCTACTGTATCCCTTGGGACTCCTAATTGACGATGAAACACAGAGAACGCATCGGAATTAAATACAAAAGGCACAATGCCGATTTCAGTACAAGAAGACTGACTCTTCTTACTGACTATGTTTTGAACCATTCATGTGACACTAGTTATAGATTCCGATGCTTCACATCAGGATTACTGTATCCCTCCGACCTTCTTATTGACGATGAAACACAGAAATTGCATCGGAATTAAATACAAAAGGCACAATGCCGACTTAAGTACATGTGGACTGACTTTTCCTAATGTCTATGTTTTGAACCATTCCTGTGACACTAGTTATAGATTCCGATGGTTCACATCAGGTTTACTGTATCCCTTGGACCATCTTATTGACGATGAAACACAGAAATTGCATCGGAATTAAATACAAAAGGCACAAAGCCGACTTAACTACAAGAAGACTAACTCTTCTTACTGACTATGCTTAGAACCATACCTGTGCCACTAGTTATAGATTACGATGCTTAACTTCAGGATTACTGTATCCCTCTGACCTTCATAGTGACGATGAAACACAGAAATTGCATCGGAATTAAATACAAAAGGCGCAATGCCGAATTAAGTACAAGAAAGCTGACTCTTTTTACTGTCTATGTTTTGAACCATTCCTGTGACACTAGTTATAGACTCCGATGCTTCACTCCAGGTTTACTGTATCCCTCTGACCTTCTTATTGACGATGAAACACAGAAATTGCATCGGAATTAAATACAAATGGCATAAGGCCGACTTATGTACAAGAAGACTGACTCTTCCTACTGTCTATGTTTGAAAAATTCCTGTGACACTAGTTGTAGATTCCGATGCTTCACTTCAGGTTTACTGTATCCCTCTGACCTTCTTATTGACGAAGAATCACAGAAATTGCATCGGAATTAAATACAAAAGGCACAATGCCGACTTTAGTACCAGAAGACTGACTCTTCTTACTGCCTATGTTTTGAACCATTCCTGTGACACTAGTTATAGGCTCCGATACTTCACTCCAGGTTTACTGTATCCCTCTGACCTTCTTATTGACGATGAAACACAGAAATTGCATCGGAATTAAATACAAATGGCATAATGCCGACTTATGTACAAGAAGACTGACTCTTCCTACTGTCTATGTTTGAAAAATTCCTGTGACACTAGTTATAGATTCCGATGCTTCACTCCAGGTTTACTGTGTCCCTTGGACCTTCTTATTGACGATGAAACACAGAAATAGCATCGGAATTAAATACAAAAGGCACAATGCCGACTTAAGTACATGTAGACTGACTTTTCCTACTGTCTATGTTTTGAAACATTCCTCTGACAGTAGTTATAGATTCCCATGGTTCATTTCAGGTTTACTGTATCCCTTGGACCATCTTATTGACGATGAAACACAGAAATTGCATCGGAAGTAAATACAAAAGGCACTATGCCGACTTTAGTACAAGAAGACTGACTCTTCTTACTGACTGTGTTTTGAACCATTCTTGTGACACTAGCTATAGATTTCGATGCTTCACTATAGGTTTATTGTGTCCCTTAACCTTCTTATTGACGATGAAACACAGAAATAGCATCGGAATTAAATACAAGAGACACAATGCCGACTTAATACCAAGAAGACTGACTCTTCTTACTGTTTATGTTTTGATCCATTCCTGTGACTCTAGTTATAGATTCCGATGCTTCACGTCAGGTTTACTGTATCCTCTGACCTTCTTATTGACGATGAAGCACAGAAATTGCATCGGAATGAAATACAAACGCACAACGCCGACTTAAGTACAAGAAGACTGACTCTTCTTACTGTGTATATTTTGAACCATTCCTGTCACACTAGTTATAGATTCGGATGCTTCAATTCAGGTCTACTGTATCCCTTGGGCCTTTTTACTGACGATGAAACACAGAAAACGCATCGGAATTAAATACAAAAAGGACAATGCCGACTTAAGTACAAGAAGACTGACTCTTCTTACTGACTATGTTTTGCACCATTCCTGTGACACTAGTTATACACTCCGATGCTTCACTACAGGTTTACTCTATCCCTCTGACCTTCTTATTGACGATGAAGCACAGAAATTGCATCCGAATTAAATACAAAAGGCACAATGACGACTTAAGTACATGTAGGCTGACTTTTCCTACTGTCTATGTTTTTAACCATTCCTGTGACACTAGTTATAGATTCCGATGGTTCACATCAGGTTTACTGTATCCCTTGGACCTTCTTATTGACGATGAAACACAGAAATTGCATCGGAATTACATACAAAAGGCACAAAGCCGACTTAACTACAAGAAGACTGACTCTTCTTACTGACTATGCTTTGAACCATTCCTGTGCCACTAGTTATAGATTCCGATGCTTAACTTCAGGATTACTGTATCCCTCTGACCTTCATAGTGACGATGAAACACAGAAATTGCATCGGAATTAAATACAAAAGGCACAATGCCGAATTAAGTTCAAGAAGATTGACTCTTTTTACTGTCTATATTTTGAACCATTCCTGTGACACTAGTTATAGACTCCGATGATTCACTCCAGGATTACTACATCCCTTGGACCTTTTGTATTGACGATGAAACACAGAAATTGCATCGGAATTAAATACAAAAGGCACAATGCCGACTTAACTAAAAGAAGTCTGACTCTTCATATTGTCTATGTTTTGAACCTTTCCTGTGACACTAGTTATAGATTCCGATGCTTCACTCGAGGTCTACTGTATCCCTTGGACCTTCTTGTTGACAATGAAACACAGAAAGTTCATCAGAATTAAATAGATAATGCACAATGATGACTTAAGTACGAGAAGACTGACTCTTCTTACTGACTATGTTTTGAACCATTCCTGTGAAACTAGTTATAGATTCCGATGCTTCACTTCAGGTTTACTGTATCCCTCTGACCTTCTTATTGACGATGAAACACAGAAATTGCATCGGAATTAAATACAAAAGGCACAATGCCGACTTAAGTACAAGAAGACTGACTCTTCCTACTGTCTATATTTCGAACCATTCCTGTGACACTAGTTATGGATTCCGATGCTTCACTCCAGTTTTACTGTGTCTCTTGGACCTTCTTATTGACGATGAAACACAGAAATTGCATCGGAATTAAATACAATAGGCACAATGTAGACTTAAGTACAAGAAGACTGACTCTTGCTACTGTCTATGTTTTGAACCATTCCTGTAGACTAGTTATAGATTCCGATTCTTCACTTTAGGTTTTCTGTATCCCATGGACCTTCTTATTGACGGTGAAACACAGAAAATGCATCGGAATTAAATACAAAAGTCACAATACCGACTAAAGTACAAGAAGACTGACTCTTCTTACTGACTATGATTTGAACCATTCCTGTGACACTAGTCACAGATTCCGATGCCTAACTTCAGGATTACTGTATCCCTTGGACCTTCTTATTGACGATGCAACAGATAAATTGCAACGGAATTCAATACAAAATTCACAATGCCGACTAGAGCACAAGAAGACTGACTCATCTTACTGTCTATGTTTTGAACCATTCCTGTGACACTAGTTACAGATTCCGATGCTTTAATTCAGGTCTACTGTATCCCTTGGACCTTCTTATTGACGATGAAACACAGAAATTGCATCGGAATTAAATACAAAGGCACAAAGCCGACTTCAGTAAAAGAAGACTGACTCTTCTTACTGACTATGTTTTGAACCATTCCTGTGACACTGGTTATAGATTCCGATGCTTCACATCAGGTTTACTGTATCCCTCTGACTTTCTTATTGACGTTGAAACACAGAAATTGCATCGGAATTAAATACAAAAGGCACAATGCCTTCTTAAGTACATGTAGACTGACTTTTCCTACTGTCTATGTTTTGAACCATTCCTGTGACACTAGTTATAGATTCCGATGGTTCATTTCAGGTTTACTGTATCCCTTGAACCTTCTTATTGATGATGAAACACAGAAATTGCATCGGAATTATATACAAAATTCACAATGACGACTTAACTACAAGAAGACTGACTCTTCTTACTGACTATGCTTTGAACGATTCCTGTGACACAAGTTATAGATTCCGATGCTTAACTTCAGGATTACTGTATCCCTCTGACCTTCTTAGTGACGATGAAACACAGAAATTGCATCGGAATTAAATACAAAAAGCACAATGCCGATTTAAGTACAAGAATACTGTCTCATCTTACTGTCTATGTTTTGAACCGTCCCTGTGGCTGTAGTTATGGATTCCGATGCTTCACTCCATCTTTAATCTATCCCTTGGACCCTCTAATTGACGATGAAACACAGAAATTGCATCGGAATTAAATACAAAAGGCACAATGCCAACTTAGGTACAAGAAGACTGACTCTTATAACTGACAATGTTTTGAACCATTCCTGAGACACTAATAGATTACGATGCTTCACTTCAGGTTTACTGTATCCCTCTGACCTTCTTATTGACGAAGAATCATAGAAATTGCATGGAATTAAATGCAAAAGGCACAATGCTGAATTAAATACAAGAAGACTGACTCTTTTTACTGCCTATGTTTTGAACCATTCCTGTGACACTAGTTATAGACTTCAATGCTTCACTCCAGGTTTACTGTATCCCTCTGACCTTCTTATTGACGATGAAACACAGAAATTGCATCGGAATTAAAAACAAAAGACACAATGCCGACTTAAGTACAAGAATACTGACTCTTCCTACTGTCTATGTTTTGAAAAATTCCTGTGACACTAGTTATAGATTCCGATGCTTAACTCCGGGTTTACTGTGTCCCTTGGACCTTCTTATTGACGATGAAACACAGAAATTGCATCGGAATTAAATACAAAAAACACAATACCGACATAAGTACAAGAAGACTGACCCTTCTTACTGACTATGTTTTGAACCATTCCTGTGACACTAGTCATAGATTCCGATGCTTAACTTCAGGATTACTGTATCCCTTGGACCTTCTTATTGACGATTAAACACAGAAATTGCATCGGAATTAAATACAAAATGCACAATGCCGACTTAAGTACAAGAAGACTGACTCTTCTTACTGACTATGTTTTGAACCATTCTTGTGACACTAATAGATTACGATGCTTCACTTCAGGTTTACTGTATCCCTCTGACCTTCTTATTGACGAAGCATCATAGAAATTGCATGGAATTAAATACAAAAGTCACAATGCCGACTTAAGTACAAGAAGACTGACTCCTCTTACTGACTATGTTTTGCACCATTCCTGTGACACTAGTTATACACTCCGATGCTTCACTACAGGCTTACTCTATCCCTCTGACCTTCTTATTGACGATGAAGCACAGAAATTGCATCCGAATTAAATACAAAAGGCACAATGCCGACTTAAGTACATGTAGGCTGACTTTTCCTACTGTCTATGTTTTTAACCATTCCTGTGACACTAGTTATAGATTCCGATGGTTCACATCAGGTTTACTGTATCCCTTGGACCTTCTTATTGACGATGAAACACAGAAATTGCATCGGAATTACATACAAAAGGCACAAAGCCGACTTAACTACAAGAAGACTGACTCTTCTTACTGACTATGCTTTGAACCATTCCTGTGCCACTAGTTATAGATTCCGATGCTTAACTTCAGGATTACTGTATCCCTCTGACCTTCATAGTGTCGATGAAACACAGAAATTGCATCGGAATTAAATACAAAAGGCACAATGCCGACTTAAGTACAAGAAGACTGACTCTTCCTACTGTCTATGTTTTGAACAATTCCTGTGACACCAGTTATAGATCCCGATGCTACACTCCAGATTTACTGTGTCCCTTGGACCTTCGTACTGACGATGAAACACAGATATTGCATGGAATTAAATACAAAAGGCAAAATGCCGATTTAAGAACAAGCAGACTGACCCTTTTTACTGCCTATGTTTTGAACCATTCCTGTGACACTAGTTATAGACTCCGATGCTTCACTCGAGGTTTACTGTATCCCTCTGACCTTCTTATTGACGATGAAACACAGAAATTGCATCGGAATTAAATACAAAAGGCACAAAGCCGCCTTAACTACAAGAAGACTGACTCTTCTTACTGACTATGCTTAGAACCATACCTGTGCCACTAGTTATAGATTCCGATGCTTAACTTCAGGATTACTGTATCCCTCTGACCTTCATAGTGACGATGAAACACAGAAATTGCATCGGAATTAAATACAAAATGCACAATGCCGACTTAAGTACTAGAAGACTGACTCTTCTTACTGACTATGTTTTGAACTATTCTTGTGGCACTACCTATAGATTACGATGCTACACTTCAGGTTTACTGTATTTCTTAACCTTCTTATTGACCATGAAACACAGAAATAGCAGCGGAATTGAATACAAGAGGCACAATGCCGACTTAAGTACAAGAAGACTGACTCTTCTTACTGTGGATGTTTTGAACCATTCCTGCGACACTAGTTATAGATTCGGATGCTTCAATTCAGGTCTACTGTATCCCTTGGACCTTCTTATTGACCAGGAAACACAGAAATTGCATCGGAATTAAATACAAAAGGCACAATGCCGACTTAAGTACAAGAAGACTGACTCTTCTTACTGACTATGTTTTGAACCGTTCCTGTGACACTAGTTATAGATTCCGATGTTTCACATCAGGATTACTCTTTCCCTCTGACCTTCTTATTGACGATAAAACAGAGAAATTGCGTCGGAATTAAATACAAAAGGCACAATGCCGACTTAAGTTCATGTAGACTGACTTTTCCTACTGTCTATGTTTTGAACCATACCTGTGACTCTAGTTATAGATTCCGATGGTTCACTTCAGGTTTACTGTATCCCTTGGACCTTCTTATTGACGATGAAACACAGAAATTGCATCGGAATTAAATACAAAAAGCACAATGCCGACTTAAGTACAAGATTACTGACTCATCTTACTGTCTATGTTTTGAACCGTCCCTGTGACTGTAGTTATAGATTCAGATGCTTCACTCCAGGTTTAATGTATCCCTTGCACCTTCTTATTGACGATGAAACACAGAAATTGCATCGGAATTCAATACAAAAGGCACAATGCCGACTTAAGTACAAGAAGACCAAGATGACTGACTCTTCTCACTGACTATGTTTTGAACCATTCCTGTGACACTAGTTATAGTTTCCGATGCTTCACTTCAGGTTTACTGTATCCCTCTGACCTTCTTATTGACGAAGAATCACAGAAATTGCATCGGAATTAAATACAAAAGGCACAATGCCGACTTTAGTACAAGAAGACTGACTCTTCTTACTGCCTATGTTTTGAACCATTCCTGTGACACTAGTTATAGGCTCCGATGCTTCACTCCAGGTTTACTGTATCCCTCTGACCTTCTTATTGACGATGAAACACAGAAATTGCATCGGAATTAAATACAAATGGCATAATGCCGACTTATGTACAAGAAGACTGACTCTTCCTACTGTCTATGTTTGAAAAATTCCTGTGACACTAGTTATAGATTCCGATGCTTCACTCCAGGTTTACTGTGTCCCTTGGACCTTCTTATTGACGATGAAACACAGAAATTGCATCGGAATTAAATACAATAGCCAAAATGCCGACTTAAGTATAAGAAGAGTGACTCTTGTTCCTGTCTATGTTTTGAACCATTCCTGTGAGACTGGTTATAGATTCCGATGCTTCACTTCAGGTTTACTGTATCCCTTGGACCTTCTTATTGACGATGAAACACAGAAATACCATCGGAATTAAATACAAAAGGCACAATGCCGACTTAAGTACATGTAGACTGACTTTTCCTACTGTCTATGTTTTGAAACATTCCTCTGACAGTAGTTATAGATTCCCATGGTTCATTTCAGGTTTACTGTATCCCTTGGACTATCTTATTGACGATGAAACACAGAAATTGCATCGGAATTAAATACAAAAGGCACTATGCTGACTTAAGTACAAGAAGACTGACTCTTCTTACTGACTGTGTTTTGAACCATTCTTGTGACACTAGCTATAGATTTCGATGCTTCACTTCAGGTTTATTGTGTCCCTTAACCTTCTTATTGACGATGAAACACAGAAATAGCATCGGAATTAAATACAAGAGGCACAATGCCGACTTAATACCAAGAAGACTGACTCTTCTTACTGTTTATGTTTTGATCCATTCCTGTGACCCTAGTTATAGATTCCGATGCTTCACGTCAGGTTTACTGTATCCTCTGTCCTTCTTATTGACGATGAAACACAGAAATTGCATCGGAATTAAATACAAAACGCACAACGCCGACTTAAGTACAAGAAGACTGACTCTTCTTACTGTGTATGTTTGGAACCATTCCTGTCACACTAGTTATAGATTCGGATGCTTCAATTCAGGTCCACTGTATCCCTTGGGCCTTCGTATTGACGATGAAACACAGAAAACGCATCGGAATTAAATACAAAAGGCACAATGCCGACTTAAGTACAAGAAGACTGACTCTTCTTACTGACTATGTTTTGCACCATTCCTGTGACACTAGTTACACACTCCGATGCTTCACTACAGGTTTACTGTATCCCTCTGACCTTCTTATTGACGATGAAGCACAGAAATTGCATCCGAATTAAATACAAAAGGCACAATGCCGACTTAAGTACATGTAGGCTGACTTTTCCTACTGTCTATGTTTTTAACCATTCCTGTGACACTAGTTATAGATTCCGATGGTTCACATCAGGTTTACTGTATCCCTTGGACCTTCTTATTGACGATGAAACACAGAAATTGCATCGGAATTAAATACAAAAAGCATAATGCCGACTTAAGTACAAGAAGACTGACTCTTCTTACTGTCTATGTTTGAAAAATTCCTGTGACACTAGTTATAGATTCCGATGCTTCACTCCAGGTTCACTGTGTCCCTTGGACCTTCCTATTGACGATGAAACACAGAAATTGCATCGGAATTAAATACAAAAGGCATAATGCCGATTTAAGAACAAGCAGACTGACCCTTCTTACTGCCTATGTTTTGAACCATTCCTGTGACACTAGTTATGGACTCCGATGCTTCACTCGAGGTTTACTGTATCCCTCTGACCTTCTTATTGACGATGAAACACAGAAATTGCATCGGAATTAAATACAAAAGGCATAATGCCGACTTAAGTACAAGAAGACTGACTCTTCTTACTGTCTATGTTTGAAAAATTCCTGTGACACTAGTTATAGATTCCGATGCTTCACTCCAGGTTCACTGTGTCCCTTGGACCTTCTTATTGACGATGGAACACAGAAATTGCATAGGAATTAAATACAATAGCCACAATGCCGACTTAAGTTCAAGAAGAGTGACTCTTGCTCCTGTCTATGTTTAGAACCATTCTTGTGACACTAGTCATAGTTTCCGATGCTTAACTTCAGGATTACTGTATCCCTTGGACCTTCTTATTGACGATTAAACACAGAAATTGCATCGGAATTAAATACAAAATGCACAATGCCGACTTAAGTACAAGAAGACGGACTCTTCTTACTGACTATGTTTTGAACCATTCTTGTGACACTAGCTATAGAATCCGATGCTTCACATCAGGTTTACTGTATCCCTTAACCTTCTTATTGACGATGAAACACAGAAATAGCAGCGGAATTAAGTAGAAGAGGCACAATGCCGACTTACGTACAAGAAGACTGACTCTTCTTACTGTCTATGTTTTGAACCATTCCTGTGACTCTAGTTATAGATTCCGATGCTTCACTTCAGTTTTACTGTATCCTCTGACCTTCGTATTGACGATGAAACACAGAAATTGCATCGGAATTAAATACAAAAGGCACAATGCCGACTTAAGTACTAGAAGACTGACTCTTCTTACCATGTATGTTTTGAACCATTCCTGTGACACTAGTTATACATTCGGATGCTTCAATTCAGGTCTACTGTATCCCTTGGACCATCTTATTGACGATGAAATACAGAAATTGCATCGGAATTAAATACAAAAGGCACAATGCCGACTGAAGTACAAGAAGACTGACTCTTCTTACTGTCTATGCTTTGAACCATTCCTGTGCCACTAGTTATAGATTCCGAAGCTTAACTTCAGGATTACTGTATCCCTCTGACCTTCATAGTGACGATGAAACACAGAAATTGCATCGGAATTAAATACAAAAAGCACAATGCCGACTTAAGTAAAAGAATACTGACTCATCTTACTGTCTATGTTTTGAACCGTCCCTGTGACTGTAGTTATAGATTCCGATGCTTCACTATAGGTTTAATGTATCCCTTGGACCTTGTTATTGACGACGAAACACAGAAATTGCATCGGAATTAAATTCAAAAGGCACAATGCTCACTTAAGTATAGGAAGACTGACTCTTCTTACTGACTATGATTTAAACCATTCCAGTGACACTATACGATTCCGATGCTTCACTTCGGGCATAAAGTATCCCTCAGACCTTCTTATTGACGATGAAACACAGAAATTGCATCGGAATTAAATACAAAAGGTGCAATGCCTAATTAAGTACAAGAAGACTGACTGTTCTTACTGTCTATGTTTTGAACCATTCCTGTGACAATAGTTATACACTCCGATGCTTCATTCCAGGTTTACTGTATCCCTTGGGCCTTCTTATTGACGATGAAACACAGATATTGCATCGGAATTAAATACAAAAGGCATAATGCCGACTTACGTACAAGAAGACCAAGAAGACTGACTCTTCTTACTGACTATGTTTTGAACCATTCCTGTGACACTAGTTATAGACTCCGATGCTTCACTCCAGGTTTACTGTATCCCTCTGACCTTCTTATTGACGATGGAACACAGAAATTGCATCGGAATTAAATACAATAGCCACAATGCCGACTTAAGTTCAAGAAGATTGACTCTCGCTCCTGTCTGTTTTGAACCATTCCTGTGACACTAGTCATAGTTTGCGATGCTTAACTTCAGGATTACTGTATCCCTTGGACCTTCTTATTGACGATGAAACACAGAAATTGAATCGGAATTAAATACAAAAGGCACTATGCCGACTTAACTACAAGAAGACTGACTATTCTTACTGACTATGCTTTGAACCATTCCTGTGCCACTAGTTATAGATTCCGATGCTTAACTTCAGGATTACTGTATCCCTCTGACCTTCATAGTGACGATGAAACACAGAAATTGCATCGGAATTAAATACAAAAAGCACAATGCCGACTTAAGTAAAAGATTACTGACTCATCTTACTGTCTATGTTTTGAACCGTCCCTGTGACCGTAGTTATAGATTCCAATGCTTCACTCCAGGTTTAATGTATCCCTTGGACCTTCTTATTTACGATGAAACACAGAAATTGCATCGGATTTAAACACAAAAGGCACAATGCCGACTAAGGTACAAGAAGACTGACTCTTCTTACTGACTATGTTTTAAACCATTCCAGTGACATTAATTAATTCCGATGCTTCACTTCAGGCTTACAGTATCCCTCTGACCTTCTTATTGACGATGAAACACATAAAATTGCATCGGAATTAAATACAAAAGGCGCAATGCCGAATTAAGTACAAGAAGACTGACTCTTCTTACTGTCTATGTTTTGAACCATTCCTGTGACACTAGTTATTGACTCCGATGCTTCACTCCAGGTTTACTGTATCCCTTGGACCTTCTTATTGACGATGAAAAACAGATATTGCGTCGGAATTAAATAAAAAAGGCATAATGCCGACTTAAGTACAAGAAGACCAAGAAGACTGACTCTTCTTACTGACTATGCTTTGAACCATTCCTGTGACACTAGTTATAGATTCCGATGCTTCACTTCAGGTTTACTGTATCCCTCTGACCTTCTTGTTGACGAAGAATCACAGAAATTGCAACGGAATTAAATACAAAAGGCACAATGCCGACTTAGGTACAAGAAGACTGACTCTTCTTACTGCCTATGTTTTGAACCATTCCTGGGACACTAGTTATAGACTCCGATGCTTCACTCCAGGTTTACTGTATCCCTCTGATCTTCTTATTGACGATGAAACACAGAAATTGCATCGGAAGTAAATACAAACGGCATAATGCAGACTTAAGTACAAGAAGACTGACTCTTCCTACTGTCTATGTTTGAAAAATTCCTGTGACACTAGTTATTGATTCCGATGCTTCACTCCAGGTTTACTGTGTCCTTTGGACCTTCTTATTGACGATGAAACACAGAAATTGCATCGGAATTAAATACAATAGCCAAAATGCCGACTTAAGTACAAGAAGAGTGACTCTTGCTCCTGTCTTAGTTTTGAATCATTCCTGTGACGCTAGTTATAGATTCCGATGCTTCACTTCAGGTTTACTGTATCCCTTTGACTTTCTTATTGACGATGAAACACAGAAATAGCATCGGAATTAAATACAAAAGGCACAATGCCGACTTAAGTACATGTAGATTGACTTTTCCTACTGTCTATGTTTTGAAACATTCCTCTGACAGTATTTATAGATTCCGATGGTTCATTTCAGGTTTACTGTATCCCTTGGACCCTCTTATTGATGATGAAACACAGAAATTGCATCGGAATTAAATACAAAAGGCATTATGCCGACTTAAGTACAAGAAGACTGACTCTTCCAACTGTCTATGTTTTGAACCATTCCTGTGACACTAGTTCTAGATTCCGATGCTTCTCTTCAGGTTTACTGTATCCCTCTGACCGTCTTATTGACGATGAAACACAGAAATTGCATCGCAATTAAATAGAATATGCGCAATGCCGACTTAAGTACTAGAAGACTGACTCTTCCTACTGTGTATGTTTTGAACCATTCCTGTGACACTAGTTATAGATTCCGATGCTTCACTTCAGGTTTACTGTATCCCTTGGACCTACTTATTGACGAAGAAACACAGAAACTGCATCGGAGTTAAATACAAAAGGCACAATGCAGACTTAACTACAAGAAGACTGACTCTTCTTACTGACCATGCCATGAACCATTCCTGTGACACTAGTTATAGATTCCGATGCTTAACTTCCGGAGTACTGTATCCCTCTGACCTCCTTAGTGACGATGAAACACGGAAATTGCATCGGAAATAAATACAAAAAGCACATTGCCGACTTAAGTACAAGAATAGCGTCTCATCTTGCTGTCTATGGTTTGAACCGTCCCTGTGACACTAGTTATAGATTCCGATGCTTCACTCCAGGTTTACTGTATCCTCTGACCTTCTTATTGACGATGAAACACACAAATTGCATCGGAATTAAATAGAAAAGGCACTATACCGACTTATGTACAAGAAGACTGAATCTTCTTACTGACTATGTTTTGAACCATTCCTGTGACACTAGTTATAGATTCCGATGGTTCACTTCAGGTTTTCTGTATCCCTTGGACCTTCTTATTGACGATGAGACACAGAAATTGCTTCGGAATTAAATACAAAAAGCTCTATGCCGACTTAAGTACAATAAGACTGACTCTTCTTACTGACTATGCTTTGAACCATTCCCGTGGCACTAGTTATAGATTCCGATGCTTAACTTCAGGATTACAGTATCCCTCTGACCTTCATAATGACGATGAAACACAGAAATTGCATCGGAATTAAATACAAAAAGCACAATGCCGACTTAAGTACAAGAATACTGACTTATCTTACTGTCTATGTTTCTAATCGTCCCTGAGACTGTAATTATAGATTCCGATGCTTCACTCCAGGTTTAATGTATCCCTTGGACCTTCTTATTGACGATGAAACACAGAATTTGCATCGGAAATAAATACAAAAGGCACAATGCCGCCTTAAGTACAAGAAGACTGACTCTTCTTGCTGACTATGTTTTAAACCATTCCTGGGACACTAATTGATTCCGTTGCTTCACTTCAGGCTTACAGTATCCCTCTGACCTTCTTATTGACGATGAAACACAGAAATTGCTTCGGAATTAAATACAAAAAGCACAATGCCGACTTAAGTACAAGAATACTGACTCATCTTACTGTCTATGTTTTGAACCGTCCCTGTGACTGTAGTAATAGATTCCGATGCATCACACCAGGTTTACTGTGTCATTTGGACCTTCGTATTGACGATGATACGCAAAAATTGCAGCGGAATTAAATACAATAGGCACAATGCCGACTTAAGTACAGGAAGAGTGACTCTTGCTACTGTCTATGTTTTGAACCATTCCTGTGACACTAGTTATAGATTCCGATGCTTCACTTCAGGTTTACTGTATCCCTTGGACCTTCTTATTGACGATGAAACACAGAAATTGCATCGGAATTAAATACAAAAGGCACAATACCGACATAAGTACGAGAAGACTTACTCTTCTCACTGACTATGTTTTGAACCATTCCTGTGACACTAGTCATAGATTCCGATGCTTAACTTCAGGATTACTGTATCCCATGGACCATCTTATTGACGATGAAACACATAAATTGCGTCGGAAATAAATACATAAGGCACAATGTCGACATAAGTACAAGAAGACTGACTCTTCTTACTGCCTATGTTTTGAACCATTCCTTTGACACTAGTTATACACTCCCATGCTTCACTACAGGTTTACTGTATCCCTCTGACCTTCTTATTGACGATGAAACACAGAAATTGCATCGGAATTAAATGCAAAAGGCACAATGCCGAGTTAAGTACAAGATGACTGACTCTTCCTACTGTCTATGTTTTGAACCATTCCTGTGACACTAGTTATAGATAGCGATGCTTCACTCCAGGTTTAATGTGTCCCTTGGACCTTCTTATTGACGATGAAACGCAGATATTGCATGGAATTAAATACAAAAGGCACAATGCCGATTTAAGAACAAGAAGACTGACCCTTTGTACTGCCTATGTTTTGAACCATTCCTGTGACACTAGTTATAGACTCCGATGCTTCACTCCAGGTTTACGGTATCCCTCTGACCTTCTTATTGACGATGGAACACAGAAATTGCATCGGGATTAAATACAACAGCCACAATGCCGACTTAAGTTCAATAAAAGTGACTCTTGCTCCTGTCTATGTTTTGAACCATTCCTGTAACACTAGTCATATATTGCGATGCTTAACTTCAGGATTACTGTGTCCCTTGGACCTTCTTATTGACGATTAAACACAGAAATTGTATCGTAATTAAATACAAAATGCACAATGCCTACTTAAGTACAAGAAGACTGACACTTCTTACTAACTATGTTTTGAACCATTCTTGTGACACTAGCTATAGATTCCGATGCTTCACTTCAGGTTTACTGTATCCCTTAAACTTCTTATTGACGATGAAACACCGAAATAGCAGCGGAATTAAATACAAGAGGCACAATGCCGACTTAAGTACAAGAAGACTGACTCTTCTTACTGTCTATGTTTTGAACCGTTCCTGTGACTCTAGTTACAGATTCCGATGCTTCACTTCAGTTTTACTGTATCCTCTGACCTTCTTATTGACGATGAAACACAGAAATTGCATCGGAATTAAATACAAATGGCACAATGCCGACTTAAGTACTAGAAGACTGACTCTTCTTACTGTGTATGTTTTGAACCATTCCTGTGACACTAGTTATAGATTCGGATGCTTCAATTCAGGTCTACTGTATCCCTTGGACCTTCTTATTGACGATGAAACACAGAAATTGCATCAGAATTAAATAAAAAAGGCACAATGCCGACTTAAGTACAAGAAGACTGACTCTTCTTACTGACTGTGTTTTGAACCATTCCTGTGACACTAGTTATAGACTCCGATGTTTCACATCAGGATTACTGTATCCCTCTGACCTTCTTATTGACGATAAAACACAGAAATTGCGTCGGAATTAAATACAAAAGGCACAATGCCAACTTAAGTGCATGTAGACTGATTTTTCCTACTGTCTATGTTCTGAACCATTCCTGTGACACTATTTATAGATTCCAATGGTTCACTTCAGGTTTACTGTATCCCTTGGACCTTCTAATTGACGATGAAACACAGAAATTGCATCGGAATTAAATACAAAAGGCACAATGCCGACTTAAGTACAAGAAGACTGACTCTTCTTACTGCCTATGTTTTGAACCATTCCTGTGCCACTAGTAATGGATTCCGATGCTTAACTTCAGGATTACTGTATCCCTCTGACCTTCATAGTGACGATGAAACACAGAAATTGTATCGGAATTATATACAAAAAGCACAATGCCGACTTAAGTACAAGATTACTGACTCATCTTACTGTCTATGTTTTGAACCGTCCCTGTGACTGTAGTTATAGATTCCATTGCTTCACTCCAGGTTTAGTGTATCCCTTGGACCTTCTTATTGACGATGAAACACAGAAATTGCATCGGATTTAAATACAAAAGGCACAATGCCGACTTAAGTACAAGAAGACTGACTCTTCTTACTGACTATGTTTTAAACCATTCCAGTAACACTAATTGATTCCGATGCTTCACTTCAGGCTTACAGTATCCCTCTGACCTTCTTATTGACGATGAAACACAGAAATTGCATCGGAATTAAATACAAAAGGCACAATGCCGACTTAAGTACAAGAAGACTGACTCTTCTTACTGCCTATGTTTTGAACCATTCCTGTGACACTAGTTATAGACTCCGATGCTTCACTCCAGGTTTACTGTGTCCCTTGGACCTTCTTATTGTCGACGAAACACAGAAATTGCATCGGAATTAAATACAATAGCCAAAATGCCGACGTAAGTACAAGTTGAGTGACTCTTGCTCCTGTCTATGTTTTGAACCATTCCTGTGACACTAGTTTTAGATTCCGATGCTTCACTTCAGGTTTACTGTATCACTTGGACCTTCTTATTGACGATGAAACACAGAGATAGCATCGGAATTAAATACAAAAAGCACAATGCCGACTTAAGTACATGTAGACTGACTTTTCCAACTGTCTATGTTTTGAAACATTCCTCTGACAGTAGTTATAGATTCCGATGGTTCATTTCAGGTTTACTGTAACCCTTGGACCCTCTTATTGACGATGAAACACAGAAATTTCATCGGAATTAAATACAAAAGGCACTATGCCGACTAAAGTAAAAGAAGACTGACTCTCCCAACTGTCTATGTTTTGAACCAATCCTGTGACACTAGTTCTAGATTTCGATGCTTCTCTTCAGGTTTACTGTATCCCTCTGACCGTCTTATTGACGATGAAACACAGAAATTGCATCGCAATTAAATAGAAAATGCCCAATGCCGACTTAAGTACTAGAAGACTGTTTCTTCCTACTGTGTATGTTTTGAACCATTCCTGTGACACTAGTTATAGATTCCGATGCTTCACTTCAGGTGTACTGTATCCCTTGGACCTACTTATTGACGATGAAACACAGAAACTGCATCGGACTTAAATACAAAAGGCACAATGCAGACTTAACTACAAGAAGACTGACTCTTCTTACTGACTTTGCTTTGAACCATTCCTGTGACACTAGTTATAGATTCCGATGCTTCACTCCAGGTTTACTGTATCCTCTGACCTTCTTATTGTCGATGAAACACTGAAATTGCATCGGAATTAAATACAAAAGGCACTATGCCGACTTAAGTACAAGAAGACTGACTCTTCTTACTCACTATGTTTTGAACCATTCCTGTGACACTAGTTTTAGATTCCGATGGTTCACTTCAGGTTTACTGTATCCCTTGGACCTTCTTATTGACGATGAAACACAGAAATTGCATCGGAATTAAATACATAAGGCACAATACCGACATAAGTACAAGAAGACTTACTCTTCTTATTGACTACGTTTGAACCATTCCTGTGACACCTGTTATAGATTCCGATGCTTCACATCAGGTTTACTGTATCCCTCTGACCTTCTTGTTGACGATGAAAAACAGGAATTGCATCGGAATTAAATACAAGAGGCACAATGCCGACTTAAGTACATGTAGACTGACTTTTCCTACTGTCTATGTTTTCAACCATTCCTGTGACACTAGTTATAGATTCCGATGCTTCATTAAAGGTTTACTGTATCCCTTGGACCCTCTTATTGACGATGAAACACAGAAATTGCATCGGAATTAAATACAAAAAGCACTATGCCGACTTAAGTACAAGACGACTGACTCTTCAAACTGCCTATGATTTGAACCATTCCTGTGACACTAGTTCTAGATTTCGATGCTTCGCTTCAGGTTTACTGTATCCCTCTGACCGTCTTATTGACGATGAAACACAGAACTCGCATCGCAATTAAATAGAAATGCGCAATGCCGACTTAAGTACTAGAAGACTGACTCTTCCTACTGTGTATGTTTTGAACTATTCCTGTGACACTAGTTGTAGATTCCGATGCTTCACTTCAGGTTTACTGTATCCCTTGGACCTACTTATTGACGATGAAACACAGAAATTGCGCCGGACTTAATTACAAAAGGCATAATGCAGACTTAACTTTAAGAAGACTGACTCTTCTTACTGACTATGCTTTGAACCATTCCTGTGACACTAGTTATAGATTCCGATGCTTAAGTTCCGGATTACTGTATCCCTCTGACCTTCTTAGTGACGATGAAACACAGAAATTGCATCGGAATCAAATACAAAAAGCACATTGCCGACTTAAGTACAAGAATACTGACTCATCTTACTGTCTATGTTTTGAACCATCCCTGTGACACTAGTTATAGATTCCGATGCTTCACTCCAGGTTTACTGTATCCCTTGGGCCTTCTTATTGACGATGAAACACATAAATTGCATCGGAATTAAATAGAACATGCACAGTGATGACTTAAGTACAAGAAGACTGACTCTTCTTACTAGCTACGATTTGAACCAATCCTGTGACACTGGTTATAGATTCCGATGCTTCACTTCAGGTTTACTGTATCCCTTGGACCTTCTTATTGACGATGAAACTCAGAAATTGCATCTGAATTAAATAGAAAAGGCAGATTACCGACATAAGTACAAGAATACTGACTCATCTTACTGTCTATGTTTTCAACCGTCCCTGTGACACTAGTTATAGATTCCGATGCTGCACTCAAAGTTTACTGTATCCCTTGGACCTTCTTATTGACGATGAAACACAGAAATTGCATCGGAAGTAAATACAAAAGGCACAATGCCGACTTAAGTACAAGAAGACTGACTCT
Source organism: Schistocerca americana (assembly GCF_021461395.2). Taxonomy (NCBI): domain Eukaryota; kingdom Metazoa; phylum Arthropoda; class Insecta; order Orthoptera; family Acrididae; genus Schistocerca; species Schistocerca americana. The sequence continues at coordinate 23,600,608 of NC_060130.1, forward strand.
TCTTACTGACTATGTTTTGAACCATTCCTGTGACACTAGTTATAGATTCCGATACTTCACTTTTAGGTTTACTGTATCCCTCTGACCTTCTTATTGACGATGAAACACTGAAATTGCATCGGAATTAAATAGAAAAGGCACAACGCCGAATTAAGTACAAGAAGACTGACTCTTCTTACTGCCTACGTTTGAACCATTCCTGTGACACTAGTTATAGGCTCCGATGCTTCACTTCAGGTTTACTGTATCCCTTGGAACTTCTTATTGACGGTGAAACACAGAAATTGCATCTGAATTAAATAGAAAAGGCACAATGCCGACATAAGTACAAGAATACTGACTCATCTTACTGTCTATGTTTTGAACCGTCCCTGTGACACTAGTTATAGATTCCGATGCTTCACTCCAGGTTTACCGTATCCTCTGACCTTCTTATTGTCGATGAAACACTGAATTTGCATCGGAATTAAATACAAAAGGCACTATGCCGACTAAAGTAAAAGAAGACTGACTCTCCCAACTGTCTATGTTTTGAACCAATCCTGTGACACTAGTTCTAGATTTCGATGCTTCTCTTCAGGTTTACTGTATCCCTCTGACCGTCTTATTGACGATGAAACACAGAAATTGCATCGCAATTAAATAGAAAATGCCCAACGCCGACTTAAGTACTAGAAGACTGACTCTTCCTACTGTGTATGTTTTGAACCATTCCTGTGACACTAGTTATAGATTCCGATGCTTCACTTCAGGTGTACTGTATCTCTTGGACCTACTTATTGACGATGAAACACAGAAATTGCATCGGAAGTAAATACAAAAGGCACAATGCAGACTTAACTACAAGAAGACTGACTCTTCTTACTGACTATGCTTTGAACCATTCCTGTGACACTAGTTATAGATTCCGATGCTTAACTTCAGGATTACTGTATCCCTCCGACCTCCTCAGTGACGATGAAACACAGAAATTGCATCGGAAATAAATACAAAAAGCACATTGCCGACTTAAGTACAAGAATACTGTCTCATCTTACTGCCTATGGTTTGAACCGTCCCTGTGACACTAGTTATAGATTCCGATGCTTCACTCCAGGTTTACTGTATCCTCTGACCTTCTTATTGTCGATGAAACACTGAAATTGCATCGGAATTAAATACAAAAGGCACTATGCCGACTTAAGTACAAGAAGACTGACTCTTCTTACTCACTATGTTTTGAACCATTCCTGTGACACTAGTTTTAGATTCCGATGGTTCACTTCAGGTTTACTGTATCCCTTGGACCTTCTTATTGACGATGAAACACAGAAATTGCATCGGAATTAAATACATAAGGCACAATACCGACATAAGTACAAGAAGACTTACTCTTCTTATTGACTACGTTTGAACCATTCCTGTGACACCTGTTATAGATTCCGATGCTTCACATCAGGTTTACTGTATCCCTCTGACCTTCTTGTTGACGATGAAAAACAGGAATTGCATCGGAATTAAATACAAGAGGCACAATGCCGACTTAAGTACATGTAGACTGACTTTTCCTACTGTCTATGTTTTCAACCATTCCTGTGACACTAGTTATAGATTCCGATGCTTCATTAAAGGTTTACTGTATCCCTTGGACCCTCTTATTGACGATGAAACACAGAAATTGCATCGGAATTAAATACAAAAAGCACTATGCCGACTTAAGTACAAGACGACTGACTCTTCAAACTGCCTATGATTTGAACCATTCCTGTGACACTAGTTCTAGATTTCGATGCTTCGCTTCAGGTTTACTGTATCCCTCTGACCGTCTTATTGACGATGAAACACAGAACTCGCATCGCAATTAAATAGAAATGCGCAATGCCGACTTAAGTACTAGAAGACTGACTCTTCCTACTGTGTATGTTTTGAACTATTCCTGTGACACTAGTTGTAGATTCCGATGCTTCACTTCAGGTTTACTGTATCCCTTGGACCTACTTATTGACGATGAAACACAGAAATTGCGCCGGACTTAATTACAAAAGGCATAATGCAGACTTAACTTTAAGAAGACTGACTCTTCTTACTGACTATGCTTTGAACCATTCCTGTGACACTAGTTATAGATTCCGATGCTTAAGTTCCGGATTACTGTATCCCTCTGACCTTCTTAGTGACGATGAAACACAGAAATTGCATCGGAATCAAATACAAAAAGCACATTGCCGACTTAAGTACAAGAATACTGACTCATCTTACTGTCTATGTTTTGAACCATCCCTGTGACACTAGTTATAGATTCCGATGCTTCACTCCAGGTTTACTGTATCCCTTGGACCTTCTTATTGACGATGAAACACATAAATTGCATCGGAATTAAATAGAACATGCACAGTGATGACTTAAGTACAAGAAGACTGACTCTTCTTACTAGCTACGATTTGAACCAATCCTGTGACACTGGTTATAGATTCCGATGCTTCACTTCAGGTTTACTGTATCCCTTGGACCTTCTTATTGACGATGAAACTCAGAAATTGCATCTGAATTAAATAGAAAAGGCAGATTACCGACATAAGTACAAGAATACTGACTCATCTTACTGTCTATGTTTTCAACCGTCCCTGTGACACTAGTTATAGATTCCGATGCTGCACTCAAAGTTTACTGTATCCCTTGGACCTTCTTATTGACGATGAAACACAGAAATTGCATCGGAAGTAAATACAAAAGGCACAATGCCGACTTAAGTACAAGAAGACTGACTCTTCTTACTGACTATGTTTTGAACCATTCCTGTGACACTAGTTATAGATTCCGATACTTCACTTTTAGGTTTACTGTATCCCTCTGACCTTCTTATTGACGATGAAACACTGAAATTGCATCGGAATTAAATAGAAAAGGCACAACGCCGAATTAAGTACAAGAAGACTGACTCTTCTTACTGCCTATGTTTGAACCATTCCTGTGACACTAGTTATAGGCTCCGATGCTTCACTTCAGGTTTACTGTATCCCTTGGAACTTCTTATTGACGGTGAAACACAGAAATTGCATCTGAATTAAATAGAAAAGGCACAATGCCGACATAAGTACAAGAATACTGACTCATCTTACTGTCTATGTTTTGAACCATTCCTGTGACACTAGTTATAGATTCCGATGCATCACTTCAGGATTACTGTATCCCTCTGACCTTCTTATTGACGATGAAACCCTGAAATTGCATCGGAATTAAATACAATAGGCATAATGCCAACCTAAGTACAAGAAGAGTGACTCTTGCTACTGTCTATGTTTTGAAGCATTGCTGTGACACTAGTTATAGATTCCGATGCTTCACTCCAGGTTTACCGTATCCTCTGACCTTCTTATTGTCGATGAAACACTGAATTTGCATCGGAATTAAATACAAAAGGCACTATGCCGACTAAAGTAAAAGAAGACTGACTCTCCCAACTGTCTATGTTTTGAACCAATCCTGTGACACTAGTTCTAGATTTCGATGCTTCTCTTCAGGTTTACTGTATCCCTCTGACCGTCTTATTGACGATGAAACACAGAAATTGCATCGCAATTAAATAGAAAATGCCCAACGCCGACTTAAGTACTAGAAGACTGACTCTTCCTACTGTGTATGTTTTGAACCATTCCTGTGACACTAGTTATAGATTCCGATGCTTCACTTCAGGTGTACTGTATCTCTTGGACCTACTTATTGACGATGAAACACAGAAATTGCATCGGAAGTAAATACAAAAGGCACAATGCAGACTTAACTACAAGAAGACTGACTCTTCTTACTGACTATGCTTTGAACCATTCCTGTGACACTAGTTATAGATTCCGATGCTTAACTTCAGGATTACTGTATCCCTCCGACCTCCTCAGTGACGATGAAACACAGAAATTGCATCGGAAATAAATACAAAAAGCACATTGCCGACTTAAGTACAAGAATACTGTCTCATCTTACTGCCTATGGTTTGAACCGTCCCTGTGACACTAGTTATAGATTCCGATGCTTCACTCCAGGTTTACTGTATCCTCTGACCTTCTTATTGTCGATGAAACACTGAAATTGCATCGGAATTAAATACAAAAGGCACTATGCCGACTTAAGTACAAGAAGACTGACTCTTCTTACTCACTATGTTTTGAACCATTCCTGTGACACTAGTTTTAGATTCCGATGGTTCACTTCAGGTTTACTGTATCCCTTGGACCTTCTTATTGACGATGAAACACAGAAATTGCATCGGAATTAAATACATAAGGCACAATACCGACATAAGTACAAGAAGACTTACTCTTCTTATTGACTATGTTTTGAACCATTCCTGTAACACTAGTTATAGATTCCGATGCTTCACATCAGGTTTACTGTATCCCTCTGACCTTCTTATTGACGATGAAAAACAGAAATTGCATCGGAATTAAATACAAGAGGCACAATGCCGACTTAAGTACATGTAGACTGACTTTTCCTACTGTCTATGTTTTGAACCATTCCTGTGACACTAGTTATAGATTCCGATGCTTCATTAAAGGTTTACTGTATCCCTTGGACCCTCTTATTGACGATGAAACACAGAAATTGCATCGGAATTAAATACAAAAGGCACTATGCCGACTTAAGTTCAAGACGACTGACTCTTCCAACTGCCTATGATTTGAACCATTCCTGTGACACTAGTTCTAGATTTCGATGCTTCTCTTCAGGTTTACTGTATCCCTTAGACCGTCTTATTGACGATGAAACACAGAACTTGCATCGCAATTAAATAGAAATGCGCAATGCCGACTTAAGTACTAGAAGACTGACTCTTCCTACTGTGTATGTTTTGAACCATTCCAGTGACACTAGTTATAGATTCCGATGCTTCACTTCAGGTTTACTGTATCCCTTGGACCTACTTATTGACGATGAAACACAGAAATTGCGTCGGACTTATTACAAAAAGCATAATGCAGACTTAACTACAAGAAGACTGACTCTTCTTACTGACTATGCTTTGAACCATTCCTGTGACACTAGTTATAGATTCCGATGCTTAAGTTCCGGATTACTGTATCCCTCTGACCTTCTTAGTGACGATGAAACACAGAAATTGCATCGGAATCAAATACAAAAAGCACATTGCCGACTTAAGTACAAGAATACTGACTCATCTTACTGTCTATGTTTTGAACCGTCCCTGTGACACTAGTTATGGATTCCGATGCTTCACTCCAGGTTTACTGTATCCCTTGGACCTTCTTATTGACGATGAAACTCAGAAATTGCATCTGAATTAAATAGAAAAGGCAGATTGCCGACATAAGTACAAGAATACTGACTCATCTTACTGTCAATGATTTGAACCGTCCCTGTGACACTAGTTATAGATTCCGATGCTGCACTCAAGGTTTACTGTATCCCTTGGACCTTCTTATTGACGATGAAACACAGAAATTGCATCGGAAGTAAATACAAAAGGCACAATGCCGACTTAAGTACAAGAAGACTGATTCTTCTTACTGACTATGTTTTGAACCATTCCTGTGACACTAATTATAGATTCCGATACTTCACTTTTAGGTTTACTGTATCCCTCTGACCTTCTTATTGACGATGAAACACTGAAATTGCATCGGAATTAAATAGAAAAGGCACAACGCCGAATTAAGTACAAGAAGACTGACTCTTCTTACTGCCTATGTTTGAACCATTCCTGTGACACTAGTTATAGGCTCCGATGCTTCACTTCAGGTTTACTGTATCCCTTGGACCTTCTTATTGACGATGAAACACAGAAATTGCATCTGAATTAAATAGAAAAGGCACAATGCCGACATAAGTACAAGAATACTGACTCATCTTACTGTCTATGTTTTGAACCGTCCCTGTGACACTAGTTATAGATTCCGATGCTGCACTCTAGGTTTACTGTATCCCTTGGACCTTCTTATTGACGATGAAACACAGAAATTGCATCGGAATTAAATACAAAAGGCACAATGCCGACATAAGTACAAGAAGACTGACTCTTCTTACTGACTATGTTTTGAACCATTCCTGTGACACTAGTTATAGATTCCGATGCATCACTTCAGGATTACTGTATCCCTCTGACCTTCTTATTGACGATGAAACCCTGAAATTGCATCGGAATTAAATACAATAGGCATAATGCCAACCTAAGTACAAGAAGAGTGACTCTTGCTACTGTCTATGTTTTGAAGCATTGCTGTGACACTAGTTATAGATTCCGATGCTTCACTTCAGGTTTACTGTATCCCTTGGACCTTCTTATTGACGATGAAACACAGAAATTGCATCGGAATTAAATACAAAAGGCACAATACCGACATAAGTACAAGAAGACTTACTCTTCTTACTGACTATGTTTTGAACCATTCTTGTGACACTGGTTATAGATTCCGATGCTTCACTTCAGGTTTACTGTATCCCTTGGACCTACTTATTGACGATGAAACACAGAAATTGCATCGGAATTAAATAGAAAAGGCAAAATGCCGACATAAGTACAAGAATACTGACTCATCTTACTGTCTATGTTTTGAACCGTCCCTGTGACACTAGTTATAGATTCCGATGCTGCACTCTAGGTTTACTGTATCCCTTGGACCTTCTTATTGACGATGAAACACAGAAATTGCATCGGAATTAAATACAAAAGGCACAATGAAGACTTAACTACAAGAAGACTGACTCTTCTTACTGACTATGCTTTGAACCATACCTGTGACACTAGTTATAGATTCCGATGCTTAAGTTCCGGATTACTGCATCCCTCTGACCTTCTTAGTGTTGATGAAACACAGAAATTGTTTCTTAATCAAATACAAAAAGCACATTGCCGACTTAGGTACAAGAATACTGACTCATCTTACTGTCTATGTTTTGAACCGTCCCTGTGACACTAGTTATAGATTCCGATGCTTCACTCTAGGTTTACTGTATACCTTGGACCTTCTTATTGACGATGAAACACAGAAATTGCATCGGAATTAAATACAAAAGGCACAATGCCGACTTAAGTAAAAGAAGTCTGACTTTTCTTACTGTCTATGTTTTGAACCATTCGTGTGACACTAGTTATAGATTCCGATGCTGCACTCCAGGATTACTGTATCCCTTGGACGTTCGTATTGACGATGAAACACATAAATTGCATCGGAATGAAATAGAAAATGCAGAAAGATGACTTAAGTACAAGAATACTGACTCATCTTACTGTCTATGTTTTGAACCGTCCCTGTGACACTAGTTATAGATTCCGATGCTGCACACCAGGTTTACTGTATCCCTTGGACCTTCTTATTGACGATGAAACACAGAAATTGCATCGGAATGAAATACAAAAGGCACAATGCCGCCTTAAGTACAAGAAGACTGACTCTTCTTACTGACTATGTTTTAAACCATTCCTGTGACACTAGTTATAGATTCCGATGCATCACTTCTGGATTACTGTATCCCTGCGACCTTCTTATTGGCGATGAAACACTGAGATTGCATCGGAATTAAATACAAAAGGCACAACGCCGAATTAAGTACAAGAAGACTCACTCTTCTTACTGTCTATGTTTGAACCATTCCTGTGACACTAGTTATAGACTCCAATGCTTCACTCCAGGTTAACTGTATCCCTTGGACCTTCTTATTGACGATGAAACACAGAAATTGCATCGGAACTGAATACAAAATTCACAATGACGACTTAAGTACAAGAAGACTGACTCTTATTAATGTCTATCTTTAAACCATCCCTGTGACACTAGTTATAGATTCCGATGCTTCACTCCAGGTTTTGCTGTATCCCTTGGTCCTTCTTATTGACGATGAAACACAGAAATTGCATCGGAATTTAATACAAAAGGCACAATGCCGACTTAAGTAAAAGAAGGCTGACTCTTCTTACTGACTATGTTTTGAACCATTCCTGTGACACTAGTTATAAATACCGATGCTTCACTCCAGGTTTACTGTATCCCTCTGACCGTCTTATTGACGATGAAACACAGAAATTGCATCGGAATTAAACAGAATATGCAAAATGCCGACTTAAGTACTAGAAGAATGGCTCTTCCAACTGTGTATGTTTTGAACCATTCCTGTGACACTAGTTATTGATTCCGATGCTTCACTTCAGGTTTACAGTATCCCTTGGACCTTCTTATTGACGATGAAACACAGAAATTGCATCAGAATTAAACTGAAAAGGCACAATGTCGACTTAAGTACAAGTAGACTAACGCTTCTTACTGACTATGTTTTGAACCATTATTGTGACACTAGTTATAGATTCCGATGCTTCACTTCAGGTTTACTGTATCCCTTGGACCTTCTTTTTGACGATGAAATACAGACATTGCATCGGAATTAAATAGCAAAGGCACAATGCCGACATATGTACAAGAAACTGACTCTTCTTACTGTTTATGTTTTTAACCATTCCTGTGACACTAGTTATCGATTCCGATGCTTCACTACAGGTTTACTGTATCCCTTGGACCTTCTTTTCGACGATGAAATAAGAAATTGCATCGGAATTAAATACAAAAGGCACAATGCCGACTAAAGTACAAGAAGACTGACTCTTCTTACTGCCTACGTTTTGAACCATTCCTGTGACACTAGATATAGATTCCGATGCTTCACTCCAGGTTTACTGTGTCACTTGGACCTTCTTATTGATGATGAAACCCAGATATTGAATGGAATTAAATACAAAAGGCACAATGCCGAATTAAGTACAAGAAGACTGACCATTCTTACTGCCTATGTTTTGAACCATTCCTGTGACCTTAGTTATAGTCTCCGATGCTTCACTCCAGGTTTACTGTATCCCTCTGACCCTCTTATTGACGATGAAACAAAGAAATTGCATCGGAATAAAATCCAAATGCACAATGCTGACGTAAGTAAAAGAAGTCTGACTTTTCTTACTGTCTATGTTTTGAACCATTCCTGTGACACAAGTTATAGATTCCGATGCTTCACTCCAGGTTTACTGTATCCCTTGGACCTTCTTATTGACGATGAAACACATAAATTGCATCGGAATTAAATAGAAAATGCACAGTGATGACTTAAGTACAAGAAGACTGACTCTTCTTACTGACTATGATTTGAACCAATCCTGTGACACTAGTTATAGACTCCGATGCTTCACTCCAGGTTTACTGTATCCCTTGGACCTTCTTATCGACGATGAAACACAGAAATTGCATGGGAATTAAATACAAAAGGCACAATGCCGACTTAAGTACAAGAAGAGTGATTCTTGCTACTGTCTAATCTTTAAACCATTCCTGTGACACTAGTTATAGACTCCGATGCTTCACTCCAGGTTTACTGTATCCCTTGGACCTTCTTATTGACGATGAAACACAGAAATTGCATCGGAATTAAATACAAAAGGCACAATGACGACTTAAGTACAAGAAGAGTGATTCTTGCTACTGTCTAATCTTTGAACCATTCCTGTGACACTAGTTACAGATTCCGATGCTTCACTTCAGGTTTACTGTATCCCTTGGACCTTCTTATTGACGATGAAACACAGAAATTGCATCGGAATTAAATACAAAATGCACAATGCCGACTTAAGTACAAGTAGACTGACTCTTCCAACTGCCTATGTTTTGAACCATTCCTGTGGCTCTAGTTATGGATTCCGATGCTTCACTCGAGGTTTACTGTGTCCCTTGCGCCTTCTTATTGACGATGAATCACAGAAATTGCATCGGATTTAAATACAAAAGTTACAATGCCGACTTAAGTACAAGAAGAGTGACTCTTGGTAATGTCCATGTTTTGAACCATTCCTGTGACACTAGTTATAGATTCCGATGCTTCACTTCAGGTTTACTGTATCCCTTGGACCTTCTTATAGACGATGAAACACAGAAATTGCATCGGAATTAAATACAAAAGGCACAATGCCGGCTTATGGACAAGAGGACTGACTCATCTCACTGTCTATGCTTTTGAACCATTCCTGTGACACTAGTTATAGATTCCGATGCTTCACTTCAGGTTTACTGTATCCCTTGGACCTTCTTATAGACGATGAAACACAGAAATTGCATCGGAATTAAATACAAAATGCACAATGCCGACTTAAGTACAAGAAGACTGTCCCTTCTTACTGACTATTTTTTGAACCATTCCTGTGACACTAGTTATAGATACTGATGCTTCACTTCAGGTTTACTGTATCCCTTGGACCTTCTTATTGACGATGAAACACAGAAATTGCATCGGAATTAAATACGAAAGGCACAATGCAGAATTACGTACAAGAAGACTGACTCTTCTAACTGTCTATGGTTTGAACCATTCCTGTGACACTAGTTATAGATTCCGATGCTTCACTCCAGGTTTACTGAATCCCTTGGACCTTCTTATTGACGATGAAACACAGAAAATGCTTCGGAATTAAATACAAAAGGCACAATGCCGACTTAAGTAAAAGAAGTCTGGCTTTTCTTACTGACTATGATTTGAACCATTACTGTGGCACTAGTTATAGATTCCAATACTTCACTTTAGGTTTACTGTATCCCTCTGACCCTCTTATTGACGATTAACCACAGAAATTGCATCGGAATTAAATACAAATGGCACAATGCCGACATAAGTACAAGAAGACTGACTCTTCCTACTGTCTACGTTTTGAACCATCCCTGTGACGCTAGTTACAGATTCCAAAGTTTCACTTCAGGTTTACTGTATCCCTTCTGACCTTCTTACTGACGATAAAACACAGAAATTGCATCGGTATTAAATTCAAAAGGCACAATGCCGACTTAAGTACAAGAAGACTGACCCTTCTTACTGATTATGTTTTGATCCATTCCTGTGACTCTAGTAATAGATTCCGATGCTTCACTTCAGGTTTACTGTATCCCTCTGATCATCTTATTGACGATGAAACACAGAAATCGCATCGGAATTAAATACAAAATTCACAATGCGGACTCAAATACAAGATATTTGGCTCTTATTACTCTCTTTGTATTGAACCTTTCCTGTGAGACCGGTTTTAGATTCCAATGCTTTACTTCAGGTTTACTGTAACCCTCTGACCTTCTTATTGACGATGAAACACATAAATTGCATCGGCATTAAATACAAAAGGCACAATGCCGACTTCAGTACCAGGAGAATGACTCTTCTTACTGACTATGTTTTGAACATTTCCTGTGATACCAGGTTTAGGATCCGTTGCTTCACTATATGATTACAGTATCTCTTGGACCTCCTTATTGACAATGAAACACAGAAATTGCATCCGAATTAAATACAAAAGGCACAATGCCGACTTGAGTATAAGAAGACTTGCTCTTCTTACTGTCTATGATTTGAACCATTCCTGTGACACTAGTTGTAGAGTCCGATGCTTCACATCAGGTGTACTGTATCCCCTGGACCTTCTTATTGACGATGAAACACCGAAATGCCATCGGAATTAAATACGAAAGGCACAATGCCGACTTAAGTACAAGAAGTCTGACTCTTCTTACTGACTATGTTTTGAACCATTCCTGTGACACCACTTATAGATTCCGATGCTTCACTTCAGTTTTACTGTATCCCTCTGACGTTCTTATGGACAATGAAACACAGCAATTGCATCGGAAATAAACAGAAAAGGCACAATGCCGACTTAAGTACAAGAAGACTGACTCTTCTTACTGTCTATGTTTTGAACCATTCCCGTAAAACTAGTTATAGATTCCGATGCTTCACTTCAGGTGTACTGCATCCCTTAGACCTTCTTATTGACGATGAAACACAGAAATTGCATCGGAATTTAACAGAAAATGCACAATGCCAACTTACGTACAAGAAAACTGACTCTTCTTACTGTCTATGTTTTGAACAATTCCTGTGACACTAGTTATGGATTCCGATACTTCACTTCAGGTTTACTGTATCCCTCTGACCTTATTATTGACAATGAAAAACAGATATTGCATCGGACCTAAATACAAAAGGCACAATGCCAACTCAAGTACAAGAAGAGTGACTCTTCCTACTGTCTATGATTTGAACCATTCCTGTGACACTAGTTATAGATTCAGATTCTTCACTTCAGGTGTGCTGTATCCCTTGGCCCTTGTTATTGACGATGAAACACAGAAATTGCATCGGAGTTAAATACAAAAGGCACAATGCCGACTTAAGTACAAGTAGACAGACTCTTCTAACTGTCTATGCTTTGAACCATTCCTGTGACACTAGTTAAAGATTCTGATGCTTCACTTCAGGTTTACTGTATCCCTCTGACATTCTTATTGACGATAAAACACAGAAACTGCATCGGAATTAAATAGAAAAGGCACAATGCCGACTTCATTACAAGAAGACTGACACTTCTTCCTGACTATGTTCTGAACCATTTCTGTGACACTAGTTTTAGGTTCCGATGCTTCACTTTAGGTTTGCTGTATCCCTTGGACCTTCTTATTGACGATGAAACTCAGAAAAAGCATCGGAATTAAATACAGGAGGCACAATGCCGACTCAAGTACATGAAGAAGGAGTCTACCTACTGTCTATGTTTTGAACCATCCCTGTGACAATAGTTATAGATTCCGACGCTTCACTTCAGGTTTACTGTATCCCTCTGACGTTCGTATTGACGATAAAACACAGAAATTGCATCGGAATTATGTAGAAAAGGCACAATGCCGACTTCAGTACAAGAAGACTGACTCTTCTTACTGACTATGTTCTGAAATATTCCTGTGACACTAGTTTTAGGTTCCGATGCTTCACTTTAGGTTTGCTGTATCCCTTGGACTTTCTTATTGACGATGAAACACAGAAAATGCATCGGAATTAAATACAAAAGGCACAATGCCGACTTAAGTACAAGAAGACTGACTCTTCCTACTGTCTATGTTTTTAACCATTCCTGTGACACTAGTTATAGATTCCGATGCTCCACTTCAGGTTTACTCTGTCCCTCTGACCTTCTTTTTGACGATGAAACTTAGAAAATGCATCGGAATTAAATACAAAAGGCACAATGCCGACTCAAATACAAGATGAACGGCTCTTCTTACTCTCTATGTTTTGAACCTTTCCTGTGAGACCGGTTTTAGATTCCGATGCTTCACTTCAGGTTTACTGTATCCCTTGGACCTTCTTATTGACGACGAAACACAGAAATTGCATCGGAATTAAATACAAACGGCACAATGCAGACTTAGGTACAAGAAGACTGACTCTTCCTACTGTCTATGTTTTGAACCATTCCTGTGACACTATTTATCGATTCCGATGCCTCACTTCAGGTTTACTGTATCCCTCTGACCTTCTTATTGACAATGAAACACAGAAATTGCATCGGAATTAAATAAAAAAGGCACAATGCCGACTTAAGTACAAGAAGACTGACTCTTCCTACTGTCTTTTTTTTGTACCATTCCTGTGACACTTGTTATAGATTACGATGCTTCACTTCAGGTTTACTGTATCCCTCTGACTATCTTATTGACGATGAAACAGAGAAATTGCATCGGAATTAAATAGAAAATGCACAATGCCGAATTAAGTACTAGAAGACTGTCTCTTCCTACTGTCAATGTTTTGAACCATTCCTGTTGCACTAGTTATACATTCCGATGCTTCACTTCAGGTTTACTGTATCCCTCTGACCTACTTCTTGATGATGAAATACAGATATTGCATCGGAAGTAAATAGAATGGGCACAATGCCGACTTAAGTACAAGAAGACTGACTCATCTTACTGTCTATGATTTGAACCATTCCCGTCACACTAGTTATAGATTCCGATGCTTCACTTCAGGTGTACTGTATCCCTTGGACCTTCTCATTACGATGAAACACAGAAATTGCATCGGGATTAAATACAAAAGGCACAATGCCGACTTAAGTACAAGTAGTCTGACTATTCTTACTGTCTATGATTTGAACCATTCCTGTGACACTAGTTATAGATTCTGATGCTTCACTTCAGTTTTACTGTATCCCTTTGAACGTCTTATTGACGATGAAACACAGAATTTGTATCGGAATTAAATACAAAAGGTACATTGCCGACTTAAGTACAGGAAGACTGTCTCTTCCTACTGTCTATGTTTTGAACCATTCCTGTGACAGTAGTTATAGGTTCCGATGCCACACTTCAGGTTTACTGTATCCCTTGGACCTTCTTATTGGCGATGAAAGACAGAAATTGCATCGGAATTAAACAGAAAAGGCACAATGCCGACTTAAGTACAAGAAAACTGACTCTTGTTACTGTCTATGTTTTGAACCATTCCTGTGACAGTAGTAATAGATTCCGATGCCTCACTTCAGGTTTACTCTATCCCTTGGACCTTCTTATTGACGATGAAACACAGAAGTAGCATCGGAATGAAATAGAAAAGGCACAATGCCGACTTAAGTACGAGAAGACTGACTCTTCCTACTGTCTATGTTTTGATCCATTCCTGTGACACTAGTTATAGATTCCGATGCTTCACATCAGGTTTACTGTGTCCCTCTGACTTTCTTATTGACGATGAAACATAGAAATTGCATCGGAATTAAATAGAAAAGGCACAATGCCGAATTAAGTACAAGAAGACTGATTCTTCCTACTGTCTATGTTTTGAACAATCCTGTGACACTAGTTATAGATTCCGATGCTTCATTTCAGGTTTACTGTTTCTCTTGGACCTTCTTATTGACGATGAAAAACAGAAATTGCATCGGAAGTAAATACAAAAGGCACAATGCCGACTCAAGTACAAGAAGACTGACTCTACCTACTGTCTATGATTAGAACCATTCCTGTGACACTAATTAGAGATTCCGATGATTCACTTCATGATTACTGTATCCCTCTAACCTTCTTATTGACGATGAAACACAGAAATTGCATCGGAATTAAGTAGAAAAGGCACAATGCCGACATATGTACAAGAAGACTGACTCTTCTTACTGTCTATGATTTGAACCATTCCTGTGACACTAGTTATAGATTCCGATTCTACACTTCAGATGTGCTGTATCCCTTGGACCTTCTTACTGACGATGAAACACAGAAATTGCATCGGAATTAAATACAAAAGGCACAATGCCGACTTAAGTACAATTTGACTGTCTTTCCTTATTGTCTATGTTTTGAACCATTCCAGTGACACTAGTTATAGATTCTGATGCCTCACTTCAGATTTACTGTATCTCTCTGACCTTCTTATTGACGACGAAACACAGAAATTGCATCGGAATTAAATAGAAAAGGCACATTGCCGACTTAAGTGCTAGAAGACTGACTCTTCTTACTTACTATGTTTTGAACATTTCCTGTGAGACCAGTTTTAGATTCAGATGCTTCACTGTATGTTTACAGTATCCCTTGGACCTTCTTATTGACGATGAAACACAGAAATTGCATCGGAATTAAATACAAACGGCACCATGCCGACTTTAGTACAAGAAGACTGACTCTTCTTACTGACTATGTCTTGAAACATTCCTGTGACACTAGTTATAGATTCCGATGGTTCACTTCAGGTTTACTGTATCCCTCTGACCTTCTTATCGACGATGAAACACAGAAATTGCATCGGAATTAAATACAAAAGGCACAATGCCGACTAAAGTACAAGAAGACTGACTCTTCCAACTGCCTATGATTTGAACCATTCCTGTGACACTAGTTCTAGATTTCGATGCTTCTCTTCAGGTTTACTGTATCCCTTAGACCGTCTTATTGACGATGAAACACAGAACTTGCATCGCAATTAAATAGAAATGCGCAATGCCGACTTAAGTACTAGAAGACTGACTCTTCCTACTGTGTATGTTTTGAACCATTCCTGTGACACTAGTTATAGATTCCGATGCTTCACTTCAGGTTTACTGTATCCCTTGGACCTACTTATTGACGATGAAACACAGAAATTGCGTCGGACTTATTACAAAAAGCATAATGCAGACTTAACTACAAGAAGACTGACTCTTCTTACTGACTATGCTTTGAACCATTCCTGTGACACTAGTTATAGATTCCGATGCTTAAGTTCCGGATTACTGTATCCCTCTGACCTTCTTAGTGACGATGAAACACAGAAATTGCATCGGAATCAAATACAAAAAGCACATTGCCGACTTAAGTACAAGAATACTGACTCATCTTACTGTCTATGTTTTGAACCGTCCCTGTGACACTAGTTATGGATTCCGATGCTTCACTCCAGGTTTACTGTATCCCTTGGACCTTCTTATTGACGATGAAACTCAGAAATTGCATCTGAATTAAATAGAAAAGGCAGATTGCCGACATAAGTACAAGAATACTGACTCATCTTACTGTCAATGATTTGAACCGTCCCTGTGACACTAGTTATAGATTCCGATGCTGCACTCAAGGTTTACTGTATCCCTTGGACCTTCTTATTGACGATGAAACACAGAAATTGCATCGGAAGTAAATACAAAAGGCACAATGCCGACTTAAGTACAAGAAGACTGATTCTTCTTACTGACTATGTTTTGAACCATTCCTGTGACACTAATTATAGATTCCGATACTTCACTTTTAGGTTTACTGTATCCCTCTGACCTTCTTATTGACGATGAAACACTGAAATTGCATCGGAATTAAATAGAAAAGGCACAACGCCGAATTAAGTACAAGAAGACTGACTCTTCTTACTGCCTATGTTTGAACCATTCCTGTGACACTAGTTATAGGCTCCGATGCTTCACTTCAGGTTTACTGTATCCCTTGGACCTTCTTATTGACGATGAAACACAGAAATTGCATCTGAATTAAATAGAAAAGGCACAATGCCGACATAAGTACAAGAATACTGACTCATCTTACTGTCTATGTTTTGAACCGTCCCTGTGACACTAGTTATAGATTCCGATGCTGCACTCTAGGTTTACTGTATCCCTTGGACCTTCTTATTGACGATGAAACACAGAAATTGCATCGGAATTAAATACAAAAGGCACAATGCCGACATAAGTACAAGAAGACTGACTCTTCTTACTGACTATGTTTTGAACCATTCCTGTGACACTAGTTATAGATTCCGATGCATCACTTCAGGATTACTGTATCCCTCTGACCTTCTTATTGACGATGAAACCCTGAAATTGCATCGGAATTAAATACAATAGGCATAATGCCAACCTAAGTACAAGAAGAGTGACTCTTGCTACTGTCTATGTTTTGAAGCATTGCTGTGACACTAGTTATAGATTCCGATGCTTCACTTCAGGTTTACTGTATCCCTTGGACCTTCTTATTGACAATGAAACACAGAAATTGCATCGGAATTAAATACAAAAGGCACAATACCGACATAAGTACAAGAAGACTTACTCTTCTTACTGACTATGTTTTGAACCATTCTTGTGACACTGGTTATAGATTCCGATGCTTCACTTCAGGTTTACTGTATCCCTTGGACCTACTTATTGACGATGAAACACAGAAATTGCATCGGAATTAAATAGAAAAGGCAAAATGCCGACATAAGTACAAGAATACTGACTCATCTTACTGTCTATGTTTTGAACCGTCCCTGTGACACTAGTTATAGATTCCGATGCTGCACTCTAGGTTTACTGTATCCCTTGGACCTTCTTATTGACGATGAAACACAGAAATTGCATCGGAATTAAATACAAAAGGCACAATGCAGACTTAACTACAAGAAGACTGACTCTTCTTACTGACTATGCTTTGAACCATACCTGTGACACTAGTTATAGATTCCGATGCTTAAGTTCCGGATTACTGCATCCCTCTGACCTTCTTAGTGTTGATGAAACACAGAAATTGTTTCTTAATCAAATACAAAAAGCACATTGCCGACTTAGGTACAAGAATACTGACTCATCTTACTGTCTATGTTTTGAACCGTCCCTGTGACACTAGTTATAGATTCCGATGCTTCACTCTAGGTTTACTGTATACCTTGGACCTTCTTATTGACGATGAAACACAGAAATTGCATCGGAATTAAATACAAAAGGCACAATGCCGACTTAAGTAAAAGAAGTCTGACTTTTCTTACTGTCTATGTTTTGAACCATTCGTGTGACACTAGTTATAGATTCCGATGCTGCACTCCAGGATTACTGTATCCCTTGGACGTTCGTATTGACGATGAAACACATAAATTGCATCGGAATGAAATATAAAATGCAGAAAGATGACTTAAGTACAAGAATACTGACTCATCTTACTGTCTATGTTTTGAACCGTCCCTGTGACACTAGTTATAGATTCCGATGCTGCACACCAGGTTTACTGTATCCCTTGGACCTTCTTATTGACGATGAAACACAGAAATTGCATCGGAATGAAATACAAAAGGCACAATGCCGCCTTAAGTACAAGAAGACTGACTCTTCTTACTGACTATGTTTTAAACCATTCCTGTGACACTAGTTATAGATTCCGATGCATCACTTCTGGATTACTGTATCCCTGCGACCTTCTTATTGGCGATGAAACACTGAGATTGCATCGGAATTAAATACAAAAGGCACAACGCCGAATTAAGTACAAGAAGACTCACTCTTCTTACTGTCTATGTTTGAACCATTCCTGTGACACTAGTTATAGACTCCAATGCTTCACTCCAGGTTAACTGTATCCCTTGGACCTTCTTATTGACGATGAAACACAGAAATTGCATCGGAACTGAATACAAAATTCACAATGACGACTTAAGTACAAGAAGACTGACTCTTATTAATGTCTATCTTTTGAACCATCCCTGTGACACTAGTTATAGATTCCGATGCTTCACTCCAGGTTTTGCTGTATCCCTTGGTCCTTCTTATTGACGATGAAACACAGAAATTGCATCGGAATTTAATACAAAAGGCACAATGCCGACTTAAGTAAAAGAAGGCTGACTCTTCTTACTGACTATGTTTTGAACCATTCCTGTGACACTAGTTATAAATACCGATGCTTCACTCCAGGTTTACTGTATCCCTCTGACCGTCTTATTGACGATGAAACACAGAAATTGCATCGGAATTAAACAGAATATGCAAAATGCCGACTTAAGTACTAGAAGAATGGCTCTTCCAACTGTGTATGTTTTGAACCATTCCTGTGACACTAGTTATTGATTCCGATGCTTCACTTCAGGTTTACAGTATCCCTTGGACCTTCTTATTGACGATGAAACACAGAAATTGCATCAGAATTAAACTGAAAAGGCACAATGTCGACTTAAGTACAAGTAGACTAACGCTTCTTACTGACTATGTTTTGAACCATTCCTGTGACACTAGTTATAGATTCCGATGCTTCACTTCAGGTTTACTGTATCCCTTGGACCTTCTTTTTGACGATGAAATACAGACATTGCATCGGAATTAAATAGCAAAGGCACAATGCCGACATATGTACAAGAAACTGACTCTTCTTACTGTTTATGTTTTTAACCATTCCTGTGACACTAGTTATCGATTCCGATGCTTCACTACAGGTTTACTGTATCCCTAGGACCTTCTTTTCGACGATGAAATAAGAAATTGCATCGGAATTAAATACAAAAGGCACAATGCCGACTAAAGTACAAGAAGACTGACTCTTCTTACTGCCTACGTTTTGAACCATTCCTGTGACACTAGATATAGATTCCGATGCTTCACTCCACGTTTACTGTGTCACTTGGACCTTCTTATTGATGATGAAACCCAGATATTGAATGGAATTAAATACAAAAGGCACAATGCCGAATTAAGTACAAGAAGACTGACCATTCTTACTGCCTATGTTTTGAACCATTCCTGTGACCTTAGTTATAGTCTCCGATGCTTCACTCCAGGTTTACTGTATCCCTCTGACCCTCTTATTGACGATGAAACAAAGAAATTGCATCGGAATAAAATCCAAATGCACAATGCTGACGTAAGTAAAAGAAGTCTGACTTTTCTTACTGTCTATGTTTTGAACCATTCCTGTGACACAAGTTATAGATTCCGATGCTTCACTCCAGGTTTACTGTATCCCTTGGACCTTCTTATTGACGATGAAACACATAAATTGCATCGGAATTAAATAGAAAATGCACAGTGATGACTTAAGTACAAGAAGACTGACTCTTCTTACTGACTATGATTTGAACCAATCCTGTGACACTAGTTATAGACTCCGATGCTTCACTCCAGGTTTACTGTATCCCTTGGACCTTCTTATCGACGATGAAACACAGAAATTGCATGGGAATTAAATACAAAAGGCACAATGCCGACTTAAGTACAAGAAGAGTGATTCTTGCTACTGTCTAATCTTTAAACCATTCCTGTGACACTAGTTATAGACTCCGATGCTTCACTCCAGGTTTACTGTATCCCTTGGACCTTCTTATTGACGATGAAACACAGAAATTGCATCGGAATTAAATACAAAATGCACAATGCCGACTTAAGTACAAGTAGACTGACTCTTCCAACTGCCTATGTTTTGAACCATTCCTGTGGCACTAGTTATGGATTCCGATGCTTCACTCGAGGTTTACTGTGTCCCTTGCGCCTTCTTATTGACGATGAATCACAGAAATTGCATCGGATTTAAATACAAAAGTTACAATGCCGACTTAAGTACAAGAAGAGTGACTCTTGGTAATGTCCATGTTTTGAACCATTCCTGTGACACTAGTTATAGATTCCGATGCTTCACTTCAGGTTTACTGTATCCCTTGGACCTTCTTATAGACGATGAAACACAGAAATTGCATCGGAATTAAATACAAAAGGCACAATGCCGGCTTATGGACAAGAGGACTGACTCATCTCACTGTCTATGCTTTTGAACCATTCCTGTGACACTAGTTATAGATTCCGATGCTTCACTTCAGGTTTACTGTATCCCTTGGACCTTCTTATAGACGATGAAACACAGAAATTGCATCGGAATTAAATACAAAATGCACAATGCCGACTTAAGTACAAGAAGACTGTCCCTTCTTACTGACTATTTTTTGAACCATTCCTGTGACACTAGTTATAGATACTGATGCTTCACTTCAGGTTTACTGTATCCCTTGGACCTTCTTATTGACGATGAAACACAGAAATTGCATCGGAATTAAATACGAAAGGCACAATGCAGAATTACGTACAAGAAGACTGACTCTTCTAACTGTCTATGGTTTGAACCATTCCTGTGACACTAGTTATAGATTCCGATGCTTCACTCCAGGTTTACTGAATCCCTTGGACCTTCTTATTGACGATGAAACACAGAAAATGCTTCGGAATTAAATACAAAAGGCACAATGCCGACTTAAGTAAAAGAAGTCTGGCTTTTCTTACTGACTATGATTTGAACCATTACTGTGGCACTAGTTATAGATTCCAATACTTCACTTTAGGTTTACTGTATCCCTCTGACCTTCTTATTGACGATGAAACACAGAAATGGCATCGGAATTAAATACAAAAGGCACTATGCCAATTAAGTACAAGAAGACTGACTCTTCTTACAGTCTATGTTTTGAACCGTCCCTGTGACTGTAGTTATAGATTCCGATGCTTCACTCCAGGTTTAATGTATCCCTTGGGCCTTCTTATTGACGATGAAACACAGAAATTGCATCGGAATTAAATACAAAAGGCACAATGCCGACTTATGGACAAGAGGACTGACTCATCTCACTGTCTATGCTTTTGAACCATTCCTGTGACACTAGTTATAGATTCCGATGCTTCACTTCAGGTTTACTGTATCCCTTGGACCTTCTTATAGACGATGAAACACAGAAATTGCATCGGAATTTAATACAAAAGGCACAATGCCGACTTAAGTACAAGAAGACTGACTCTTCCTACTGTCTATGTTTTGAACCATTCCTGTGACACTAGTTTTAGATTCCGATGCTTCACTCCAGGTTTACTGTGTCCCTTGGACGTTCTTATTGGCGATGAATCACAGAAATTGCATCGGAATTAAATACAATAGGCACAATGCCGACTTAAGTAAAAGAAGAGTGACTCTTGCTACTGTCTATGTTTTGAACCATTCCTGTGACACTAGTTATAGATTCCGATGCTTCACTTCAGGTTTACTGTATCCCTTGGACCTTCTTATTGACGATGAAACACAGAAATTGCATCGGAATTAAATACAAAAGGCACAATACCGACATAAGTACAAGAAGATTGACTATTCTTACTGACTATGTTTTAAACCATTCCTGTGACACTAGTCATAGATTCCGATGCTTCACATCAGGTTTACTGTATCCCTCTGACCCTCTTATTGACGCTCAAACACAGTAATTGCATCGGAATAAAATACAATAGGCACAATGCCGACTGAAGTACATATAGACTGACTTTTCCTACCGTCTATGTTTTGAACCATTCCTGTGACACTCGTTATAGATTCCGATGGTTCATTTCAGGTTTACTGTATCCCTTGGACCTTCTTATTGACGATGAAACACAGAAATTGCATCGGAATTAAATACAAAAGGCACAATGCCGACTTAAGTACAAGAAGACTGACTCTTGCAACTGTTTATGTTTTGAACCATTCCTGTGACACTAATTCTAGATTCCGATGCTTCTCTTAATTTTTACTGTATCCCTCTGACCGTCTTATTGACGATGAAACACAGAAATTGCAATGGAATTAAATACAAAATGCACAATGATGACTTAAGTACAAGAAGACTGACTTTTCTTACTGACTATGATTCCTGTGACACTAGTTATAGATTCCGATGCTTCACTTCAGGTTTACTGTATCCCTTGGACCTTCTTATTGACGATGAAACACAGAAATGGCATCGGAAATAAATAGAAAAGGCACAATGCCGACTTAAGTACAAGAATACTGACTCATCTTACTATGTTTTGAACCGTCCCTGTGACACTAGTTATAGATTCCGATGCTTCACTCCAGGTTTACTGTATCCCTTGGACCTTCTTATTGACGATGAAACACAGAAATTGAATCGGAAATAAATACAAAAGGCACAATGCCGACTTAAGTACAAGAAGACTAACTCTTCTTACTGACTATGTTTTGAACCATTCCTGTGACACTAGTTATAGATTCCGATGCTTCACTTCAGGTTTACTGCATCCATCTGACCTTCATATTGCCGATGAAACACAGAAATTGCATCGGAATCAAATAGAAAAGGCACAATGCCGACTTAAGTACAAGAAGACTGACTCTTCTTACTGTCTATGATTTGAACCATTCCTGTGACACTAGTTATAGATTCCGATGCTTCACTTCAGGTGTACTGTATACCTCTGACTATCTTATTGACGATGAAACACAAAAATTGCATCGGAATTAAATACAAAAGGCACAATGCCGACTTAAGTACAAGTAGACTGACTCTTCTTACTGTCTATGTTTTGAACCATTACTGTGACTCTAGTTACAGATTATGATGCTTCACTTCAGGTTTACTGTATCCCTCTGACCCTCTTATTGACGATGAAACACAGAAAATGCATCGGAATTAAACACAAAAGGCACAATGCCGACTTAAGTACTAGAAGACTGACTCTTCTTACTGACTATGTTTTGAACCATTCCTGTGACACTAATGGATTCCGATGCTTCACTTCAGGATTACAGTATCCCTCTGACCTTCTTATTGACGATGAAACACAGAAATTGCATCGGAATTAAATACAAAACGCACAATGCCGACTCAAGTACAGGATGACTGACTCTTCCTACTGTCTATGTTTGTACCATTCCTGTGACACTAGTTATGGATTCCGATGCTTCTCTTCAGGTTTACTGTATCCCTCTGACCTTCTTATTGACGATGAAACACAGAAATTTCATCGGAATTAAATAGAAAAGGCACAATGCCGACTTAAGTACAAGAAGACTGACACTTCTTACTGTCTATGATTTAAACCATTCCTGTGACACTAGTTATAAATTCCGATGATTCACTTCAGGTGTACTGTATCCCTTGGACCTTCTTATTGACGATTAACCACAGAAATTGCATCGGAATTAAATACAAATGGCACAATGCCGACATAAGTACAAGAAGACTGACTCTTCCTACTGTCTACGTTTTGAACCATCCCTGTGACGCTAGTTACAGATTCCAAAGTTTCACTTCAGGTTTACTGTATCCCTTCTGACCTTCTTACTGACGATAAAACACAGAAATTGCATCGGTATTAAATTCAAAAGGCACAATGCCGACTTAAGTACAAGAAGACTGACCCTTCTTACTGATTATGTTTTGATCCATTCCTGTGACTCTAGTAATAGATTCCGATGCTTCACTTCAGGTTTACTGTATCCCTCTGATCATCTTATTGACGATGAAACACAGAAATCGCATCGGAATTAAATACAAAATTCACAATGCGGACTCAAATACAAGATATTTGGCTCTTCTTACTCTCTTTGTATTGAACCTTTCCTGTGAGACCGGTTTTAGATTCCAATGCTTTACTTCAGGTTTACTGTAACCCTCTGACCTTCTTATTGACGATGAAACACATAAATTGCATCGGCATTAAATACAAAAGGCACAATGCCGACTTCAGTACCAGGAGAATGACTCTTCTTACTGACTATGTTTTGAACATTTCCTGTGATACCAGGTTTAGGATCCGTTGCTTCACTATATGATTACAGTATCTCTTGGACCTCCTTATTGACAATGAAACACAGAAATTGCATCCGAATTAAATACAAAAGGCACAATGCCGACTTGAGTATAAGAAGACTTGCTCTTCTTACTGTCTATGATTTGAACCATTCCTGTGACACTAGTTGTAGAGTCCGATGCTTCACATCAGGTGTACTGTATCCCCTGGACCTTCTTATTGACGATGAAACACCGAAATGCCATCGGAATTAAATACGAAAGGCACAATGCCGACTTAAGTACAAGAAGTCTGACTCTTCTTACTGACTATGTTTTGAACCATTCCTGTGACACCACTTATAGATTCCGATGCTTCACTTCAGTTTTACTGTATCCCTCTGACGTTCTTATGGACAATGAAACACAGCAATTGCATCGGAAATAAACAGAAAATGCACAATGCCGACTTAAGTACAAGAAGACTGACTCTTCTTACTGTCTATGTTTGAACCATTCCCGTAAAACTAGTTATAGATTCCGATGCTTCACTTCAGGTGTACTGCATCCCTTAGACCTTCTTATTGACGATGAAACACAGAAATTGCATCGGAATTTAACAGAAAATGCACAATGCCAACTTACGTACAAGAAAACTGACTCTTCTTACTGTCTATGTTTTGAACAATTCCTGTGACACTAGTTATGGATTCCGATACTTCACTTCAGGTTTACTGTATCCCTCTGACCTTATTATTGACAATGAAAAACAGATATTGCATCGGACCTAAATACAAAAGGCACAATGCCAACTCAAGTACAAGAAGAGTGACTCTTCCTACTGTCTATGATTTGAACCATTCCTGTGACACTAGTTATAGATTCAGATTCTTCACTTCAGGTGTGCTGTATCCCTTGGCCCTTGTTATTGACGATGAAACACAGAAATTGCATCGGAGTTAAATACAAAAGGCACAATGCCGACTTAAGTACAAGTAGACAGACTCTTCTAACTGTCTATGCTTTGAACCATTCCTGTGACACTAGTTAAAGATTCTGATGCTTCACTTCAGGTTTACTGTATCCCTCTGACATTCTTATTGACGATAAAACACAGAAACTGCATCGGAATTAAATAGAAAAGGCACAATGCCGACTTCATTACAAGAAGACTGACACTTCTTCCTGACTATGTTCTGAACCATTTCTGTGACACTAGTTTTAGGTTCCGATGCTTCACTTTAGGTTTGCTGTATCCCTTGGACCTTCTTATTGACGATGAAACTCAGAAAAAGCATCGGAATTAAATACAGGAGGCACAATGCCGACTCAAGTACATGAAGAAGGAGTCTACCTACTGTCTATGTTTTGAACCATCCCTGTGACAATAGTTATAGATTCCGACGCTTCACTTCAGGTTTACTGTATCCCTCTGACGTTCGTATTGACGATAAAACACAGAAATTGCATCGGAATTATGTAGAAAAGGCACAATGCCGACTTCAGTACAAGAAGACTGACTCTTCTTACTGACTATGTTCTGAAATATTCCTGTGACACTAGTTTTAGGTTCCGATGCTTCACTTTAGGTTTGCTGTATCCCTTGGACTTTCTTATTGACGATGAAACACAGAAAATGCATCGGAATTAAATACAAAAGGCACAATGCCGACTTAAGTACAAGAAGACTGACTCTTCCTACTGTCTATGTTTTTAACCATTCCTGTGACACTAGTTATAGATTCCGATGCTCCACTTCAGGTTTACTCTGTCCCTCTGACCTTCTTTTTGACGATGAAACTTAGAAAATGCATCGGAATTAAATACAAAAGGCACAATGCCGACTCAAATACAAGATGAACGGCTCTTCTTACTCTCTATGTTTTGAACCTTTCCTGTGAGACCGGTTTTAGATTCCGATGCTTCACTTCAGGTTTACTGTATCCCTCGGACCTTCTTATTGACGACGAAACACAGAAATTGCATCGGAATTAAATACAAACGGCACAATGCAGACTTAGGTACAAGAAGACTGACTCTTCCTACTGTCTATGTTTTGAACCATTCCTGTGACACTATTTATCGATTCCGATGCCTCACTTCAGGTTTACTGTATCCCTCTGACCTTCTTATTGACAATGAAACACAGAAATTGCATCGGAATTAAATAAAAAAGGCACAATGCCGACTTAAGTACAAGAAGACTGACTCTTCCTACTGTCTTTTTTTTGTACCATTCCTGTGACACTTGTTATAGATTACGATGCTTCACTTCAGGTTTACTGTATCCCTCTGACTATCTTATTGACGATGAAACAGAGAAATTGCATCGGAATTAAATAGAAAATGCACAATGCCGAATTAAGTACTAGAAGACTGTCTCTTCCTACTGTCAATGTTTTGAACCATTCCTGTTGCACTAGTTATACATTCCGATGCTTCACTTCAGGTTTACTGTATCCCTCTGACCTACTTCTTGATGATGAAATACAGATATTGCATCGGAAGTAAATAGAATGGGCACAATGCCGACTTAAGTACAAGAAGACTGACTCATCTTACTGTCTATGATTTGAACCATTCCCGTCACACTAGTTATAGATTCCGATGCTTCACTTCAGGTGTACTGTATCCCTTGGACCTTCTCATTACGATGAAACACAGAAATTGCATCGGGATTAAATACAAAAGGCACAATGCCGACTTAAGTACAAGTAGTCTGACTATTCTTACTGTCTATGATTTGAACCATTCCTGTGACACTAGTTATAGATTCTGATGCTTCACTTCAGTTTTACTGTATCCCTTTGAACGTCTTATTGACGATGAAACACAGAATTTGTATCGGAATTAAATACAAAAGGTACATTGCCGGCTTAAGTACAGGAAGACTGTCTCTTCCTACTGTCTATGTTTTGAACCATTCCTGTGACAGTAGTTATAGGTTCCGATGCCACACTTCAGGTTTACTGTATCCCTTGGACCTTCTTATTGGCGATGAAAGACAGAAATTGCATCGGAATTAAACAGAAAAGGCACAATGCCGACTTAAGTACAAGAAAACTGACTCTTGTTACTGTCTATGTTTTGAACCATTCCTGTGACAGTAGTAATAGATTCCGATGCCTCACTTCAGGTTTACTCTATCCCTTGGACCTTCTTATTGACGATGAAACACAGAAGTAGCATCGGAATGAAATAGAAAAGGCACAATGCCGACTTAAGTACGAGAAGACTGACTCTTCCTACTGTCTATGTTTTGATCCATTCCTGTGACACTAGTTATAGATTCCGATGCTTCACATCAGGTTTACTGTGTCCCTCTGACTTTCTTATTGACGATGAAACATAGAAATTGCATCGGAATTAAATAGAAAAGGCACAATGCCGAATTAAGTACAAGAAGACTGATTCTTCCTACTGTCTATGTTTTGAACAATTCCTGTGACACTAGTTATAGATTCCGATGCTTCATTTCAGGTTTACTGTTTCTCTTGGACCTTCTTATTGACGATGAAAAACAGAAATTGCATCGGAAGTAAATACAAAAGGCACAATGCCGACTCAAGTACAAGAAGACTGACTCTACCTACTGTCTATGATTAGAACCATTCCTGTGACACTAATTAGAGATTCCGATGATTCACTTCATGATTACTGTATCCCTCTAACCTTCTTATTGACGATGAAACACAGAAATTGCATCGGAATTAAGTAGAAAAGGCACAATGCCGACATATGTACAAGAAGACTGACTCTTCTTACTGTCTATGATTTGAACCATTCCTGTGACACTAGTTATAGATTCCGATTCTACACTTCAGATGTGCTGTATCCCTTGGACCTTCTTACTGACGATGAAACACAGAAATTGCATCGGAATTAAATACAAAAGGCACAATGCCGACTTAAGTACAATTTGACTGTCTTTCCTTATTGTCTATGTTTTGAACCATTCCAGTGACACTAGTTATAGATTCTGATGCCTCACTTCAGATTTACTGTATCTCTCTGACCTTCTTATTGACGACGAAACACAGAAATTGCATCGGAATTAAATAGAAAAGGCACATTGCCGACTTAAGTGCTAGAAGACTGACTCTTCTTACTTACTATGTTTTGAACATTTCCTGTGAGACCAGTTTTAGATTCCGATGCTTCACTGTATGTTTACAGTATCCCTTGGACCTTCTTATTGACGATGAAACACAGAAATTGCATCGGAATTAAATACAAACGGCACCATGCCGACTTTAGTACAAGAAGACTGACTCTTCTTACTGACTATGTCTTGAAACATTCCTGTGACACTAGTTATAGATTCCGATGGTTCACTTCAGGTTTACTGTATCCCTCTGACCTTCTTATCGACGATGAAACACAGAAATTGCATCGGAATTAAATACAAAAGGCACAATGCCGACTAAAGTACAAGAAGACAGACTCTTAGTACTGTCTATGGTTTGAACCATTCCTGTGACACTAGTTATACATTCCGATGCTTCACTTCAGGTTTACTGTATCCCTTTGACCTACTTCTTGATGATGAAACCCAGAAATTGCATCGGAATTAAATACAAAAGGCACCATGCCGACTTAAGTACAAGAAGACTGACTCTTCTTACTGACTATGTCTTGAAACATTCCTGTGACACTAGTTATAGATTCCGATGGTTCACTTCAGGTTTACTGTATCCCTCTGACCTTCTTATTGACGCTAAAACACAGAAATTGCATCGGAATTAAATAGAAAAGGCACAATGCTGACTTAAGTACAAGAAGACTGACGCTACTTACTGACTATGTTTTGAACCATTCCTGTGACACTAGTTATAGATTCCGTTGCTTCACTTCAGGTTTACTGTATCCCACTGACCTTCGTATTGACGATGAAACTTAGAAATTGCATCGGAATTAAATACAAAAGGCACAATGCCGACTTAAGCACAAGAAGACTGACTCTTCCAACTGTCAACGTTTTGAACCATTCCTGTGACACTAGTTATAGACTCCGAAGCTTCACTTCAAGGTTACTGTATCCCTCTGACCTTCTTATTGACGATAAAACACAGAAATTGCATCGGAATTAAATGGAAAAGGCACAATGCTGACTTAAGTACAAGAAGTCTGGCTCTTCTTTCTCTCTATGTTTTAAACCTTTCCTGTGAGACCGGTTTTAGATTCCGATGCTTCACTTGAGGTTTACTGTATCCCTTGGACCTTCTTATTTACGACGAAACACAGAAATTTCATCGGAATTAAATAGAAAAGGCACAATGCCGACTTAAGTACAAGAAGACTGACTCTTCTTACTTACTATGTTTTGAACATTTCCTGTGAGACCAGTTTTAGATTCCGATGCTTCACTGTATGTTTACAGCATCCCTTGGACCTTCTTATTGACGATGAAACACAGAAATTGCATCGGAATTAAATACAAAAGGCACCATGCCGACTTAAGTACAAGAAGACTGACTCTTCTTACTGACTATGCTTTGAAACATTCCTGTGACACTTGTTATAGAGACCGATGCTTCACTCCAGGTTTACTGTATCCCTCTGACATTCTTATTGACGATGAAACAGAGAAATTGCATCGGAATTAAATAGAAAAGGCACAATGCCGACATAAGTACAAGAAGACTCACTCTTCCTACTGTCAATGACTTGAACCATACCTGTGACACTAGTTATAGATTCTGATGCCTCACTTCAGATTTACTGTAACCCTCTGACCTTCTTATTGACGATGAAACACAGAAATTGCATTGGAATTAAATACAAAAGGCACAATGCCGACTAAAGTACAAGAAGACTGACTCTTCCTACTGTCTATGCTTTGAACCATTCCTGTGACACTAGTTATACATTCCGATGCTTCACTTCAGGATTACTGTATCCCTTTGACATACTTCTTGATGATGAAACCCAGAAATTGCATCGGAATTAAATAGAAAAGGAACAATGCCGACTCAAGTACAAGTAGACTGACTCTTCCTACTGTCTATGATTTGAACCATTCCTGTGACACTAGTAACAGATTCCGATGCTTCACGTCAGGTGTACTGTATCCCTTGGACCTTCTTATTGACGATGAAACACAGAAATTGCATCGGGATTAAATACAAAAGGCACCATGCCGACTTAAGTACAAGAAGACTGACTCTTCTTACTGACTATGTTTTGAAACATTCCTGTGACACTTGTTATAGATTCCGATGCTTCACTTCAGGTTTACTGTATCCCTCTGACTTTCTTATTGACGATGAAACAGAGAAATTGCATCGGAATTAAATAGAAAAGGCACAATGCCGACATAAGTACAAGAAGACCCACTCTTCCTACTGTCAATGTTTTGAACCATACCTGTGACACTAGTTATAGATTCCGATGGTTCACTTCAGGTTTACTGTATCCCTCTGACCTTCTTATTGACGATGAAACACAGAAATTGCATCGGAATTAAATACAAAAGGCACAATGCCGACTAACGTACAAGAAGACTGACTCTTCCTACTGTCTATGCTTTGAACCATTCCTGTGACACTAGTTATACATTCCGATGCTTCACTTCAGGTTAACTGTATCCCTTTGACCTACTTCTTGATGATGAAACCCAGAAATTGCATCGGAATTAAATAGAAAAGGCACAATGCCGACTCAAGTACAAGAAGACTGACTCTTCCTACTGTCTACGATTTGAACCATTCCTGTGACACTAGTAATAGATTCCGATGCTTCACTTCAGGTGTACTGTATCCCTTGGACCTTCTTATTGACGATGAAACACAGAAATTGCATCGGGATTAAATACAAAAGGCACAATGCCAACCTAAGTACAAGTAGACTGACTCTTCTTACTGTCTATGTTTTGAACCATTCCTGTGACACTAGTTATAAATTCTGATGCTTCACTTCAGTTTTACTGTATCCCTCTGACCTTCTTATTGACGAAGAAACACGGAAATTGCATCGCAATTAAATACAAAAGGCACAATGCCGACTGAAGTACAAGAAGACTGTCTCTTCCTACTGTCTATGTTTTGAACCATTCCTGTGACACTAGTTATAGATTCCGATGCTTCACTTCAGGTTTACTGTATCCCTTGGACCTTCTTATTGACGACGAAACACAGAAATTTCGTCGGCATTAAATAGAAAAGGCACAATGCCGACTTACGTACTAGAAGTCTGACTCATCTTACTGACTATGCTTTGAGCATTTCCTGTGAGACCAGTTTTAGATTCCGATGCTTCACTATATGTTTACTGTATATCTTGGACCTACTTATTGACGATGAAACACAGAAATTGCATCGGAATTAAATAGAAAAGGCAGAATGCCGACTTAAGTACAAGAAGACTGACTCTTCTTACTGTCTATGATTTGAACCATTTCTGTGACACTAGTTATAGATTCCGTTGCTTCACTTCAGGTGTACTGTATCCCTTGGCCCTTCGTATTGACGATGAAACACAGAAATTGCATCGGGATTAAATACAAAAGGCACAATGCCGACTTAAGTACAAGTAGACTGACTCTTCTTACTGTCTATGTTTTGAACCATTCCTGTGACACTAGTTATAGATTCTGATGCTTCACTTCTGTTTCACTGTATCCCTCTGACCTTCTTATTGACGATGAAACACAGAAATTGCATCGGAATTAAATACAAAAGTCAGAATGCCGACTTAAGTACAAGAAGACTGTCTCTTTCTACTGTCTATGTTTTGAACCATTCCTGTGACACTAGTTACAGATTCCGATGCCTCACTTCAGGTTTACTGTATCCCTTGCACCTTCTCATTAAACGATGAAGGACAGAAATTGCATCGGAATGAAATAGAAAAGGCACAATGGCGACTTCAGTACAAGAAGGCTGACTCTTCCAACTGTCTACGTTTTGAACCATCCCTGCGACACTAGTTATAGATTCCGATGCTTCACTTCAGGTTTACTGTATCCCTCTGTCCTTCTTATTGACGATGAAACACAGAAATTGCATCGGAATTAAATAGAAAAGGCACAATGCCGACATAAGTACTAGAAGCTTGACTCATCTCACTGTCTATGATTTGAACCATTCCTGTGACACTAGTAATAGATTCCGATGCTTCATTTCAGGTGTACTGTATCCCTTGGACCTTCTTATTGACGATGAAACACAGAAATTGCATCGGGATTAAATACAAAAGGCACCATGCCGACTTAAGTACAAGAAGACTGACTCTTCTTACTGACTATGATTTGAAACATTCCTGTGACACTTGTTATAGATTCCGATGCTTCACTTCAGGTTTACTGTATCCCTCTGACTTTCTTATTGACGATGAAACAGAGAAATTGCATCGGAATTAAATAGAAATGGCACAATGCCGACATAAGTACAAGAAGACTCACTCTTCCTACTGTCAATGTTTTGAACCATACCTGTGACACTAGTTATAGATTCCGATGGTTCACTTCAGGTTTACTGTATCCCTCTGACCTTCTTATTGACGATGAAACACAGAAATTGCATCGGAATTAAATACAAATGGCACAATGCCGACTAAAGTACAAGAAGACTGACTCTTCCTACTGTCTATGCTTTGAACCATTCCTGTGACACTAGTTATACATTCCGATGCTTCACTTCAGGTTAACTGTATCCCTTTGACCTACTTCTTGATGATGAAACACAGAAATTGCATTGGAATTAAATAGAAAAGGCACAATGCCGACTTAAGTACAAGAAGACTGACTCTTCTTACTGTCTATGATTTGAACCATTTCTGTGACACTAGTTATAGATTCCGTTGCTTCACTTCAGGTGTACTGTATCCCATGGCCCTTCGTATTGACGATGAAACACAGAAATTGTATCGGGATTAAATACAAAAGGCACAATGCCGACTTAAGTACAAGTAGACTGACTCTTCTTACTGTCTATGTTTTGAACCATTCCTGTGACACTAGTTATAGATTCTGATGCTTCACTTCTGTTTTACTGTATCCCTCTGACCTTCTTATTGACGATGAAACACAGAAATTGCATCGGAATTAAATACAAAAGTCAGAGTGCCGACTTAAGTACAAGAAGACTGTCTCTTTCTACTGTCTATGTTTTGAACCATTCCTGTGACACTAGTTACAGATTCCGATGCCTCACTTCAGGTTTACTGTATCCCTTGCACCTTCTCATTAAACGATGAAGGACAGAAATTGCATCGGAATTAAATAGGAAAGGCACAATGCTGACTTAAGTACAAGAAGACTGACTCTTCTTACTGTCTATGTTTTGAACCATTCGTGTGACACTAGTTATAGATTCCGATGCTCCACTTCAGGTTCACTGTATCCCCCTGACCTTCTTATTGCCGATGAAACTTAGAAATTGCATCGGAATTAAATACAAAAGGCACAATTCCGACTCAAATACAAGATGACTGGCTCTTCTTACTCACTATGCTTTGAACCTTTCCTGTGAGACCGGTATTAGATTCCGATGCTTCACTTCAGGTTTACTGTAACCCTTGGACCTTCTTATTGACGACGAAACACAGAAATTTCATCGGAATCAAATAGAAAAGGCACAATGCCCACTTAAGTACAAGGAGACTGACTCTTCTTACTGTTTATGATTTAAACCATTCCTGTGACACTAGTTATAGATTCCGATGCTTCACTTCAGGTGTACTGTATCCCTTGGGCCTTCGTAATGACGATGAAGCACAGAAATTGCATCGGGATTAAATACAAAAGGCAGAATGCCGACTTAAGTACAAGTAGACTGACTCTTCTTACTGTCTGTGTTTTGAACCATTCCTATGACACTAGTTATAGATTCTGATGCTTCACTTCAGTTTTACTGTATCCCTCTGACCTTCTTATTGACGCTGAAACACAGAAATTGCATCGGAATTAAATACAAAAGGCACAATGCCGACTTCTGTACAAGAAGACTGTCTCTTCCTACTGTCTATGCTTTGAACCATTCCTTTAACACTAGTTATAGATTCCGATGCCTCACCTCAGGTTTACTGTATCCCTTGCACCTTCTTATTGACGATGAAAGACAGAAATTGCATGGGAATTAAATAGAAAAGGTACAATGCCGACGTCAGTAAAAGAAGACTGACTCTTGCTACTGTCTACGTTTTGAACCATCCCTGTGACACTAGTTATAGATTCCGATGCTTCACTTCAGGTTTACTGTATCCCTCTGTCCTTCTTATTGACGATGAAACACAGAAATTGCATCGGAATTAAATAGAAAAGGCACAATGCTGACTTAAGTACAAGAAGACTGACTCTTCTTACTGTCTATGTTTTTAACCATTCCTGTGACACTAGTTATAGATTCTGATGCTTCACTTCAGTTTTACTGTATCCCTCTGACCTTCTTATTGACGATGAATCACAGAAATTGCATCGGAATTAAATACAAAAGTCACAATGCCGACTTAAGTACAAGAAGACTGTCTCTTTCTACTGTCTATGTTTTGAACCATTCCTGTGACACTAGTTACAGATTCCGACGCCATACTTCAGGTTTACTGTATCCCTTGCACCTTCTTATTAAACGATGAAACACAGAAATTGCATCGGAATTAAATAGAAAAGGCACAATGCCGACTTCAGTACAAGAAGACTGACTCTTCCTACTGTCTACGTTTTGAACCATCCCTGTGACACTAGTTATTGATTCCGATGCTTCACTTCAGGTTTACTGTATCCCTCTGTTCGTCTTATTGACGATGAAACACAGAAATTGCATCGGAATTAAATAGAAAAGGCACAATGCTGACTTAAGTACAAGAAGACTGACTCTTCTTACAGTCTATGTTTTGAACCATTCCTGTGACACTAGTTATCGATTCCGATGCTCCACTTCAGGTTTACTGTATCCCCCTGACCATCTTATTGACGATGAAACTTAGAAATTGCATCGGAATTAAATACAAAAGGCACAATTCCGACTCAAATACAAGATGACTGGCTCTTTTTACTCACTATGCTTTGAACATTTCCTGTGAGACCGGTATTAGATTCCGATGCTTCACTTCAGGTTTACTGTATCCCTTGGACCTTCTTATTGATGGTGAAACACAGAAATTGCACCGGAATTAAATACAAAGGCACAATGCCGACTTAAGTACAAGAAGACTGTCTCTTCCTACTGCCTATGTTTTGAACCATTCCTGTGACACTAGTTATAGATTCCGATGCTTCGCCTTAGGTTTACTGTATCCCTTGCACCTTCTTATTGACGATGAAAGACAGAAATTGCATCGGAATTAAATAGAAAAGGCACAATGCTGACTTAAGTACAAGAAGACTGACTCTTCTTACTGTCTATGTTTTTAACCATTCCTGTGACACTAGTTATGGATTCTGATGCTTCACTTCAGTTTTACTGTATCCCTCTGACCTTCTTATTGACGATGAATCACAGAAATTGCATCGGAATTAAATAGAAAAGGGACAATGCCGACGTCAGTACAAGAAGACTGACTCTTGCTACTGTCTACGTTTTGAACCATCCCTGTGACACTAGTTATAGATTCCGATGCTTCACTTAAGGTTTACTGTATCCCTCTGGCCTTCTTATTGACGATGAAACACAGAAATAGCATCGGAATTAAATAGAAAAGGCACAATGCTGACTTAAGTACAAGAAGACTGACTCTTCTTACTGTCTATGTTTTGAACCATTCCTGTGACATTAGTTATATATTCCGATGCCTCACTTCAGGTTTACTGTATCCCTTGGACCTTCTTATTGAAGAAGAAACACAGAAGTTGCATCGGAATTAAATACAAAAGGCACAATGCCGACTCAAGTACAAGAAGACTGACTCTTCCTACTGTCTATGTTTGAACCATTCCTGTGACACTAGTTATAGATTCTGATGCCTCATTTCAGGTTCACTGTATTCCTCTGACCCTCTTATTGACGATGAAACCCAAAAATTGCATCGGAATTAAATACAAAAATCACAATGCCGACTCAAGTACAAGAAGACTGACTCTTCCTACTGTCTATGTTTTGAACCAATCCTGTAACACTAGTTATAGATTCCGATGATTCACCTCAGGTTTACTGTATCCCTCTGACCTTCTTATTGACGATGAAACACAGAAATTGCATCGGATTTAAATAGAAAAGGCACAATGCCGACATAAGTACTAGAAGCTTGACTCATCTCAATGTCTATGATTTGAACCATTCCTGTGACACTAGTAATAGATTCCGATGCTTCACTTCAGGTGTACTGTATCCCTTGGACCTTCTTATTGACGATGATACACAGAAATTGCATCGGGATTA
This sequence comes from Schistocerca americana, assembly GCF_021461395.2. Lineage (NCBI taxonomy): Eukaryota > Metazoa > Arthropoda > Insecta > Orthoptera > Acrididae > Schistocerca > Schistocerca americana. Next base: position 23,637,507 of record NC_060130.1, read on the forward strand.
AATACAAAAGGCACAATGCCAACTTAAGTACAAGTAGACTGACTCTTCTTACTGTCTATGTTTTGAACCATTCCTGTGACACTAGTTATAGATTCTGATGCTTCACTTCAGTTTTACTGTATCCCTCTGACCTTCTTATTGACGATGAAACACAGAAATTGCATCGCAATTAAATACAAAAGTCACAATGCCGACTTAAGTACAAGAAGACTGTCTCTTCCTACTGTCTATGTTTTGAACCATTCCTGTGACACTAGTTATAGATTCCGATGCTTCACTTAAGGTTTACTGTATCCCTTGGACCTTCTTAGTGACGACGAAACACAGAAATTTCGTCGGAATTTAATAGAAAAGGCACAATGCCGACTTACGTACTAGAAGACTGACTCATCTTACTGACTATGCTTTGAGCATTTCCTGTGAGACCAGTTTTAGATTCCGATGCTTCACTATATGTTTACTGTATATCTTGGACCTACTTATTGACGATGAAACACAGAAATTGCATCGGAATTAAATAGAAAAGGCACAATGCCGACTTAAGTACAAGAAGACTGACTCTTCTTACTGTCTATGATTTGAACCATTTCTGTGACACTAGTTATAGATTCCGTTGCTTCACTTCAGGTGTACTGTATCCCATGGCCCTTCGTATTGACGATGAAACACAGAAATTGTATCGGGATTAAATACAAAAGGCACAATGCCGACTTAAGTACAAGTAGACTGACTCTTCTTACTGTCTATATTTTGAACCATTCCTGTGACACTAGTTATAGATTCTGATGCTTCACTTCTGTTTTACTGTATCCCTCTGACCTTCTTATTGACGATGAAACACAGAAATTGCATCGGAATTAAATACAAAAGTCAGAATGCCGACTTAAGTACAAGAAGACTGTCTCTTTCTACTGTCTATGTTTTGAACCATTCTTGTGACACTAGTTATAGATTCCGATGCTCCACTTCACTTTTACTGTATCCCCCTGACCTTCTTATTGACGATGAAACTTAGAAATTGCATCGGAATTAAATACAAAAGGCACAATTCCGACTCAAATACAAGATGACTGGCTCTTCTTACTCACTATGCTTTGAACCTTTCCTGTGAGACCGGTATTAGATTCCGATGCTGCACTTCAGGTTTACTGTATCCCTTGGACCTTCTTATTGACGACGAAACACAGAAATTTCATCGGAATCAAATAGAAAAGGCACAATGCCGACTTAAGTACAAGGAGACTGACTCTTCTTACTGTTTATGATTTGAACCATTCCTGTGACACTAGTTATAGATTCCGATGCTTCACTTCAGGTGTACTGTATCCCTTGGTCCTTCGTAATGACGATGAAGCACAGAAATTGCATCGGGATTAAATACAAAAGGCAGAATGCCGACTTAAGTACAAGTAGACTGACTCTTCTTACTGTCTGTGTTTTGAACCATTCCTATGACACTAGTTATAGATTCTGATGCTTCACTTCAGTTTTACTGTATCCCTCTGAGCTTCTTATTGACGCTGAAACACAGAAATTGCATCGGAATTAAATACAAAAGGCACAATGCCGACTTAAGTACAAGAAGACTGTCTCTTCCTACTGTCTATGTTTTGAACCATTCCTGTGACACTAGTTATGGATTCTGATGCTTCACTTCAGGTTTACTGTATCCCTCTGTTCGTCTTATTAACGATGAAACACAGAAATTGCATCGGAATTAAATAGAAAAGGCACAATGCTGACTTAAGTACAAGAAGACTGACTCTTCTTACAGTCTATGTTTTGAACCATTCCTGTGACACTAGTTATCGATTCCGATGCTCCACTTCAGGTTTACTGTATCCCCCTGACCTTCTTATTGACGATGAAACTTAGAAATTGCATCGGAATTAAATACAAAAGGCACAATTCCGACTCAAATACAAGATGACTATCTCTTTTTACTCACTATGCTTTGAACATTTCCTGTGAGACCGGTATTAGATTCCGATGCTTCACTTCAGGTTTACTGTATCCCTTGGACCTTCTTATTGATGGTGAAACACAGAAATTGCACCGGAATTAAATACAAAGGCACAATGCCGACTTAAGTACAAGAAGACTGTCTCTTCCTACTGCCTATGTTTTGAACCATTCCTGTGACACTAGTTATAGATTCCGATGCTTCGCCTTAGGTTTACTGTATCCCTTGCACCTTCTTATTGACGATGAAAGACAGAAATTGCATCGGAATTAAATAGAAAAGGCACAATGCTGACTTAAGTACAAGAAGACTGACTCTTTTTACTGTCTATGTTTTTAACCATTCCTGTGACACTAGTTATGGATTCTGATGCTTCACTTCAGTTTTACTGTATCCCTCTGACCTTCTTATTGACGATGAATCACAGAAATTGCATCGGAATTAAATAGAAAAGGGACAATGCCGACGTCAGTACAAGAAGACTGACTCTTGCTACTGTCTACGTTTTGAACCATCCCTGTGACACTAGTTATAGATTCCGATGCTTCACTTAAGGTTTACTGTATCCCTCTGGCCTTCTTATTGACGATGAAACACAGAAATAGCATCGGAATTAAATAGAAAAGGCACAATGCTGACTTAAGTACAAGAAGACTGACTCTTCTTACTGTCTATGTTTTGAACCATTCCTGTGACACTAGTTATATATTCCGATGCCTCACTTCAGGTTTACTGTATCCCTTGGACCTTCTTATTGAAGAAGAAACACAGAAGTTGCATCGGAATTAAATACAAAAGGCACAATGCCGACTCAAGTACAAGAAGACTGACTCTTCCTACTGTCTATGTTTGAACCATTCCTGTGACACTAGTTATAGATTCTGATGCCTCATTTCAGGTTCACTGTATTCCTCTGACCCTCTTATTGACGATGAAACCCAAAAATTGCATCGGAATTAAATACAAAAATCACAATGCCGACTCAAGTACAAGAAGACTGACTCTTCCTACTGTCTATGTTTTGAACCAATCCTGTAACACTAGTTATAGATTCCGATGATTCACCTCAGGTTTACTGTATCCCTCTGACCTTCTTATTGACGATGAAACACAGAAATTGCATCGGATTTAAATAGAAAAGGCACAATGCCGACATAAGTACTAGAAGCTTGACTCATCTCAATGTCTATGATTTGAACCATTCCTGTGACACTAGTAATAGATTCCGATGCTTCACTTCAGGTGTACTGTATCCCTTGGACCTTCTTATTGACGATGATACACAGAAATTGCATCGGGATTAAATACAAAAGGCACAATGCCAACTTAAGTACAAGTAGACTGACTCTTCTTACTGTCTATGTTTTGAACCATTCCTGTGACACTAGTTATAGATTCTGATGCTTCACTTCAGTTTTACTGTATCCCTCTGACCTTCTTATTGACGATGAAACACAGAAATTGCATCGCAATTAAATACAAAAGTCACAATGCCGACTTAAGTACAAGAAGACTGTCTCTTCCTACTGTCTATGTTTTGAACCATTCCTGTGACACTAGTTATAGATTCCGATGCTTCACTTAAGGTTTACTGTATCCCTTGGACCTTCTTAGTGACGACGAAACACAGAAATTTCGTCGGAATTTAATAGAAAAGGCACAATGCCGACTTACGTACTAGAAGACTGACTCATCTTACTGACTATGCTTTGAGCATTTCCTGTGAGACCAGTTTTAGATTCCGATGCTTCACTATATGTTTACTGTATATCTTGGACCTACTTATTGACGATGAAACACAGAAATTGCATCGGAATTAAATAGAAAAGGCACAATGCCGACTTAAGTACAAGAAGACTGACTCTTCTTACTGTCTATGATTTGAACCATTTCTGTGACACTAGTTATAGATTCCGTTGCTTCACTTCAGGTGTACTGTATCCCATGGCCCTTCGTATTGACGATGAAAGACAGAAATTGTATCGGGATTAAATACAAAAGGCACAATGCCGACTTAAGTACAAGTAGACTGACTCTTCTTACTGTCTATATTTTGAACCATTCCTGTGACACTAGTTATAGATTCTGATGCTTCACTTCTGTTTTACTGTATCCCTCTGACCTTCTTATTGACGATGAAACACAGAAATTGCATCGGAATTAAATACAAAAGTCAGAATGCCGACTTAAGTACAAGAAGACTGTCTCTTTCTACTGTCTATGTTTTGAACCATTCCTGTGACACTAGTTACAGATTCCGATGCCTCACTTCAGGTTTACTGTATCCCTTGCACCTTCTCATTAAACGATGAAGGACAGAAATTGCATCGGAATTAAATAGGAAAGGCACAATGCCGACTTCAGTACAAGGAGACTGACTCTTCCTACTGTCTACGTTTTGAACCATCCCTGCGACACTAGTTATAGATTCCGATGCTTCACTTCAGGTTTACTGTATCCCTCTGTCCTTCTTATTGACGATGAAACACAGAAATTGCATCGGAATTAAATAGAAAAGGCACAATGCTGACTTAAGTACAAGAAGACTGACTCTTCTTACTGTCTATGTTTTGAACCATTCTTGTGACACTAGTTATAGATTCCGATGCTCCACTTCACTTTTACTGTATCCCCCTGACCTTCTTATTGACGATGAAACTTAGAAATTGCATCGGAATTAAATACAAAAGGCACAATTCCGACTCAAATACAAGATGACTGGCTCTTCTTACTCACTATGCTTTGAACCTTTCCTGTGAGACCGGTATTAGATTCCGATGCTTCACTTCAGGTTTACTGTATCCCTTGGACCTTCTTATTGACGACGAAACACAGAAATTTCATCGGAATCAAATAGAAAAGGCACAATGCCGACTTAAGTACAAGGAGACTGACTCTTCTTACTGTTTATGATTTGAACCATTCCTGTGACACTAGTTATAGATTCCGATGCTTCACTTCAGGTGTACTGTATCCCTTGGTCCTTCGGAATGACGATGAAGCACAGAAATTGCATCGGGATTAAATACAAAAGGCAGAATGCCGACTTAAGTACAAGTAGACTGACTCTTCTTACTGTCTGTGTTTTGATCCATTCCTATGACACTAGTTATAGATTCTGATGCTTCACTTCAGTTTTACTGTATCCCTCTGAGCTTCTTATTGACGCTGAAACACAGAAATTGCATCGGAATTAAATACAAAAGGCACAATGCCGACTTAAGTACAAGAAGACTGTCTCTTCCTACTGTCTATGTTTTGAACCATTCCTGTGACACTAGTTATAGATTCCGATGCTTCACTTCAGGTGTACTGTATCCCTTGGTCCTTCGTAATGACGATGAAGCACAGAAATTGCATCGGGATTAAATACAAAAGGCAGAATGCCGACTTAAGTACAAGTAGACTGACTCTTCTTACTGTCTGTGTTTTGAACCATTCCTATGACACTAGTTATAGATTCTGATGCTTCACTTCAGTTTTACTGTATCCCTCTGAGCTTCTTATTGACGCTGAAACACAGAAATTGCATCGGAATTAAATACAAAAGGCACAATGCCGACTTAAGTACAAGAAGACTGTCTCTTCCTACTGTCTATGTTTTGAACCATTCCTGTAACACTAGTTATAGATTCCGATGCCTCACCTCAGGTTTACTGTATCCCTTGCACCTTCTTATTGACGATGAAAGACAGAAATTGCATGGGAATTAAATAGAAAAGGTACAATGCCGACGTCAGTACAAGAAGACTGACTCTTGCTACTGTCTACGTTTTGAACCATCCCTGTGACACTAGTTATAGATTCTGATGCTTCACTTCAGGTTTACTGTATCCCTCTGTCCTTCTTATTGACGATGAAACACAGAAATTGCATCGGAATTAAATAGAAAAGGCACAATGCTGACTTAAGTACAAGAAGACTGACTCTTCTTACTGTCTATGTTTTTAACCATTCCTGTGACACTAGTTATGGATTCTGATGCTTCACTTCAGTTTTACTGTATCCCTCTGACCTTCTTATTGACGATGAATCACAGAAATTGCATCGGAATTAAATAGAAAAGGGACAATGCCGACGTCAGTTTAAGAAGACTGACTCTTGCTACTGTCTACGTTTTGAACCATCCCTGTGACACTAGTTATAGATTCCGATGCTTCACTTAAGGTTTACTGTATCCCTCTGGCCTTCTTATTGACGATGAAACACAGAAATTGCATCGGAATTAAATAGAAAAGGCACAGTGCTGACTTAAGTACAAGAAGACTGACTCTTCTTACTGTCTATGTTTTGAACCATTCCTGTGACACTAGTTATATATTCCGATGCCTCACTTCAGGTTTACTGTATCCCTTGGACCTTCTTATTGAAGAAGAAACACAGAAGTTGCATCGGAATTAAATACAAAAGGCACAATGCCGACGCAAGTACAAGAAGACTGACTCTTCCTACTGTCTATGTTTGAACCATTCCTGTGACACTAGTTATAGATTCTGATGCCTCATTTCAGGTTCACTGTATTCCTCATACCCTCTTATTGACGATGAAACACAAAAATTGCATCGGAATTAAATACAAAAATCACAATGCCGACTCAAGTACAAGAAGACTGACTCTTCCTACTGTCTATGTTTTGAACCAATCCTGTAACACTAGTTATAGATTCCGATGATTCACCTCAGGTTTACTGTATCCCTCTGACCTTCTTATTGACGATGAAACACAGAAATTGCATCGGATTTAAATAGAAAAGGCACAATGCCGACATAAGTACTAGAAGCTTGACTCATCTCACGGTCTATGATTTGAACTATTCCTGTGACACTACTTATAGAGTCCGATTCTTCACTTCAGGTGTGCTGTATCCCTTGGACCTTCTTATTGACGATGAAACACAGAAATTGCATCGGAATTAAATACAAAAGGCACAATGCCGACTTAAGTACAAGTAGACTGACTCTTCTTACTGTCTATGTTTTGAACCATTCCTGTGACACTAGTTATAGATTCTGATGCCTCACTTCAGGTTTACTGTATCCCTCTGACCCTCTTACTGACGATGAAACACAGAAATTGCATCGGAAATTAGTAGAAAAGGCACAATGCTGACTTATGTACAAGAAGACTGACTCTTCTTACTGTCTATGTTTTGAACCATTCCTGTGACAGTAGTAATAGATTCCGATGCCTCACTTCAGGTTTACTGTATCCCTTGGACCTTCTTATTGACGATGAAACAGAAGTTGCATCGGAATTAAATACAAAAGGCACAATGCCGACTTAAGTACAAGAAGACTGACTCTTCCTACTGTCTATGTTTTGAACCATTCCTGTGACACTAGTTATAGATTCCGATGCTTCACATCAGGTTTACTGTATCCCTCTGACCTTCTTATTGACGATGAAACATAGAAATTGCATCGGAATTAAATAGAAAAGGCACAATGCCGAATTAAGTACAAGAAGACTGACTCTTCCCACTGTCTATGTTTTGAACAATTCCTGTGACACTAGTTATAGATTCCGATGCTTCACTTCAGGTTTACTGTATCCCTCAGACCTTCTTATTGACGATGAAAAACAGAAATTGCATCGGAAGTAAATACAAAAGGCACAATGCCGACACAAATACAAGAAGACTGACTCTTCCTACTGTCTATGTTTAGAACCATTCCTGTGACACTAATTATAGATTCCGATGATTCACCTCAGGTTTACTGTATCCCTCTGACCTTCTTATTGACGATGAAACACAGAAATTGCATCGGATTTAAATAGAAAAGGCACAATGCCGACATAAGTAATAGAAGCTTGACTCTTCTCACTGTCTATGATTTGAACCATTCCTGTGACACTACTTATAGAGTCCGATTCTTCACTTCAGGTGTGCTGTATCCCTTGGACCTTCTTATTGACGATGAATCACAGAAATTGCATCAGAATTAAATAGAAAAGGCACAATGCTGACTTAAGTACAAGAAGACTTACTCTTATTACTGAATATGTTTTTAAATATTACTGTGACCCTAGTTATAGATTCCGATGCTTCACTTTAGGTTTACTGTATCACTTGGACCTAATTATTGACGATGAAACACAGAAATGGCATCGGAATTAAATAGAAAAGGCACAATGCCGACTTAAGTGCATGACGACTGACTCTTCTTACTGTCAATGTTTTTAACCATTCCTGTGACACTAGTTATAGATTCCGATGCCTCACTTCAGGTTCACTGTATCCCTTGGACCTTCGTATTGATGATGAAACACAGAAATTGCAGCGGAATTAAATACAAAAGGCACAATGCCGACTTCAGTACAAGAAGACTGACTCTTCCTACTGTCTATGTTTTGAACCATTCCTGTGACACTAGTTATAGATTCCGATGTCTCACTTCAGGTTTACTGTATCCCTTGGACCTTCTGATTGACGATGAAACACAGAAATTGCATCGGAATTAAATACAAAAGGCACAATGCCGACTTAAGTACAAGAAGTCTGACTCCTCCTACTGTCTATTTTTTGAACCATTCCTGTGACACTTGTTATAGATTCCGATTCTTCACTTCAGGTTTTCTGTATCCCTCTGACCTTCTTATTGACGATGAAACACAGAAATTGCATTCCAATTAAATACAAAAGTACTAATGCCGACCCAAGTACAAGATGACTGACTCCACCTACTTTCTATGATTTGAACCATTCCTGTGACACTAGTTATAGATTCCGATGCTTCACTTCAGGTTCACTGTATCCCTCTGACCTTCTTCTTGATGATGAAACACAGAGATTGCATCGGAATTAAATAGAAAAGGCACAATGCCGACTTAAGTACAAGAAGACTGACTCTTCTTACTGTCTATGATTTGAGCCATCCCAGTGACACTAGTTATAAAATCCGATGCTTCACTTCAAGTTTACTGTATCCCTCTGACCTTCTTATTGGCGATAAAACACAGAAATTGCATCGGAATTAAATAGAGATGGCACAATGCTGACTTAAGTACAAGAAGACTGACTCTTCTTACTGACTATGTTTTGAACCATCCCTGTGACACTAGTTATAGATTCCGATGCTTCACTTTAGGTTTAATGTATCACTTGGACCTTCTTATTGACGATGAAACACAGAAATTGTATCGGAATTAAAAAAATGGCACAATGCCGACTTAAGTACAAGAGGACTGACTCTTCCTACTGTCAATGTTTTGAACCATTCCTGTGACACTAGTCATAGATTCCGATGCTTCAAGTTTACTCTATCATTCTGACCTTCTTATTGACGATAAAAAACAGAAATTGCATCGGAATTAAATAGAAAAGGCACAATGCTGACTTAAGTACAAGAAGACTGGCTCTTCTTACTCTCTATGTTTTGAACCTTTCCAGTGAGACCGGTTTTAGATTCCGATGCTTCATTTCAGGTTTACTGTATCCCTTGGACCTTCCCATTGATGACGAAACACAGAAATTGCATCCGAATTAAATACAAAAGGCACATTGCCGACTTAAGTACAAGAAGACTGACTCTTCTTACTTACTATGTTATGAACATTTCCTATGAGACCAGTTTTAGATTCCGATGCTTCACTGTATGTTTACTGTATCCCTTGGACCTTCTTATTGACGATGAAACACAGAAATTGCATCGGAATTAAATACAAAAGGCACCATGCCGACTTAAGTACAAGAAGACTGACTCTTCTTACTGACTATGTTTTGAACCATTCCTGTGACACTTGTTATAGATTCCGATGCGTCACTTCAGGTTTACTGTATCCCTCTGACTTTCCTATTGACAATGAAACAGAGATATTGCATCGGAACTAAATAGAAAAGGCACAATGCCGACTTAAGTACAAGAAGACTGACTCTTCCTACTGTCAGAGTTTTGAACCATTCCTGTGACACTAGTTATAGATTCCGATGCTTCACTTCAGGTTTACTGTATCCCTCTGACCTACTTCTTGATGATGAAACCCAGAAATTGCATCGGAATTAAACAGAAAAGGCACAATGCCGACTTAAGTACAAGAAGACTGACTCTTCTTACTCACTATGTTTTGAACCTTTCCTGTGAGACCGGTTTTAGATTCCGATGCTTCACTTCAGGTTTACTGTATCCATTGGACCTTCTTATTGATGACGAAACACAGAAATTGCATCGGAATTAAATACAAAAGGCACAATGCCGACTCAAATACAAGATGACTGGCTCTTCGTGCTCACTATGCTTTGAACCTTTCCTGTGAGACCGGTATTAGATTCCGATGCTTCACTTCAGGTTTACTGTATCCCTTGGACTTTCTTATTGACGACGAAACACAGAAATTTCATCGGAATTAAATAGAAAAGGCACAATGCCGACTTAAGTACAAGAAGAATGTCTCTTCTTACTGACTATGCTTTGAACCTTTCCTGTGAGACCGGTATTAGATTCCGATGCTTCACTTCAGGTTTACTGTATACCTTGGACCTTCTTATTGACAATGAAAAACAGAAATTGCATCGGAATTAAATACAAAAAGCACAATGCCGACTTCAGTACAAGAAGAATGACTCTTCTTACTGTCTATGTTTTGAACCATTCCTGTGCCACTAGTTATAGATTCCGATGCCTCACTTCAGGTTTACTGTATCCCTTGGACCTTCTTATTGAAGTTGAAACACAGAAGTTGCATCGGAATTAAATACAAAAGGCACAATGCCGACTTAAGTACAAGAAGACTGACTCTTCCTACTGTCTATGCTTTGAACCATTCCTGTGACACTAGTTATAGATTATGATGCCTCACTTGAGGTGTACTGTATCACATGGACCTTCTTATTGACGATGAAACACAGAAATTGCATCGGAATTAAATACGAAAGGCACAATGCCGACTTAAGTACAAGATGACTGACTCTTCTTACTGTCAATGCTTTTAACCATTCCTGTGACACTAGTTATAGATTCCGATGCGTCACTTCAGGTTTGCTGTATACCTCTGACCGCCTTATTGACGATGAAATTTAGAAATTGCATCGGAATTATATACAAGAGGGACAATGCCGACTCAAATACACGATGACTGGCTCTTCTTAATCTCTATGTTTTGAACCTTTCCTGTGAGACCAGTTTTAGATTCCGATGCTACACTTCAGGTTTACTGTATCCCTTGGACCTTCTTATTGACGACGAAACACAGAAATTGCATCGGAATTAAATAGAAAAAGCACAATGCCGATTTAAGTACAAGAGGACTGACTCTTCTTACTGACTATGTTTTGCACATTTCCTGTGAGACCAGTTTTAGATTCCGATGGTTCACTATATGTTTACTGTATCCCTTGGACCTTCTTGTTGACGATGAAACACAGAAATTGCATCGGAATTACATACAAAGGGCACCATGCCGACTTAAGTACAAGAAGGCTGACTCATCTTACTGACTATGTTTGAACCATTCCTGTGACAGTAGTTATAGATTCCGATGCTTCACTTCAGGCTTACTGTATCCCACTGACATTCTTATTGACGATGAAACAGAGAAAGTGCATCGTTATTAATTAGAAAAGGCACAATGCTGACTTAAGTACAAGAAGACTGACTCTTCCTACTCTCCAGGTTTTGAACCATTCCTGTGTCACTAGTTATAGATTCCGATGCTCCACTTCTGGTTTACTGTATCCCTTGGACCCTCTTATGGACGATGAAACACAGAAGTTGCATCGGAATTAAATACAAAAGGCACATTGCCGACTTAAGTACAAGAAGACTAACTCTTCCTACTGTCTATGTTTAGAACCATTCCTGTGACACTAATTATAGATTCCGATGATTCACTTATTGTATACTGTATCCCTCTAACCTTCTTATTGACGATGAAACACAGAAATTGCATCGGAATTAGATAGAAAAGGCACAGTGCCGACATAAGTACAAGAAGACTGACTCTTTTTACTGTCTATGATTTGAACCATTCCTGTGACACTAATTATAGATTCCGATTCTTCACTTCATGTGTGCTGTATCCCTTGGACTTTCTTATTGACGATGAAACATAGAAATTGCATCGGAAAAAATACAAAAATCACAATGCCGACTTAAGTACAAGAAGACTGACTCTTCCTACTGTCTACGTTTTGAACCATACCTGTGACACTAGTTATAGATTCCGATGCTTCACTTCAAGTCTACTGTATCCCTCTGACCTTCTTATTGACGATAAAACACAGAAATTGCATCGGAAATAAATAGAAAAGGCTCAATGCTGACTTAAGTACAAGAAGACTCGCTCTTCTTACTCTCTATGTTTTGAACCTTTCCAGTGAGACCGGTTTTAGATTCTGATGCTTCACTTCAGGTTTACTGTATCGTTTGGACCTTCTTATTGATGACAAAACACAGAAATTGCATCGGAATTAAATAGAAGAGGCACATTGCCGACTTAAGTTCAAGAAGACTGACTCTTCTTACTTACTATGTTTTGAACATTTGCTGTGAGACCTGTTTTAGATTCCGATGCTTCACTGTGTCTTTACTGTATGCCTTGGACCTTCTTATTGACGATGATACACAGACATTGCATCGGAATTAAATAGAAAAGGCACAATGCCGACTTAAGTACAAGAAGACTGACTCTTCCTACTGTCAATGTTTTGAACCATTCCTGTGGCACTAGTTATAGATTCCGATGCTTCACTCCAGGTTTACTGTATCCCTCTGATCCTCTTATTGACGATGAAACAGACAAATTGCATCGGAATTAAATACAAAAGGCACAATGCCAACTCAAGTACAAGAAGACTGACTCTTCCTACTGTCTATGTTTTGAACCATTCCTGTGAGACTAGTTATACATTCTGATGTTTCACTTCAGGTTTACTGTATCCCTCTGACCCTCTTCTTGATGATGAAACCCAGAAATTGCATCGGAACTAAATAGAAAAGGCACAATGCCGACTTAGGTACAAGAAGACTAACTCTTCTTACTGTCAATGATTTGAACCATTCCTGTGACACTAGTTATAGATTCCGATGCTTAACTTCAGGTGTACTGTATCCCTTGGACCTTCTTATTGACGATGAAAGACAGAAATTGCATCGAAATTAAACAAAAAAGGCACAATGCCGACTTAAGTACAAGAAAACTCACTCTTCTTACTGTCTATGGTTTGAACCATTCCTGTGACACTAGTTATAGATTCCGATGCCTCACTTCAGGTTCACTGTATCCCTTGGACATTCTTATTGACGATGAAAGACAGAAGTTGCATCCTAATTAAATACAAAAGGCACAATGCCGATTTAAGTACAAGAAGACTGACTCTTCCTACTGTCTATGTTTCGAACCATTCCTGTGACACTAGTTATAGATTCCGATGCTTCACTTCAGGTTTACTGTATCCCTCTGACATTCTCATTGACGATGAAACATAGAAATTGCATCGGAATTAAATAGAAAAGACACAATGCCGAATTAAGTACAAGAAGACTGACTCTTCATACTGTCTACGTTTTGAACCGTCCCTGTGACACTAGTTATTGATTCCGATGCTTCACTTCAGGTTTACTGTATCCCTCTGACCTTCGTATTGACGATAAAACACAGAAATTGCATCGGAATTAAATAGAAAAGGCACAATGCTGACTTAAGTACAAGAAGACTGATTCATCTTACTGACTGTGTTTTGAACCACTCCTGTGACACTAGTTATAGATTCCGATGCTTCACTTTAGGTTTACTGTACCACTTGGACCTTCTTATTGACATTGAAACACAGAAATCGCATTGGAATTAAATACAAAAGGCACAATGCCGACTTAAGTACAAGAAGACTGACTCTTCCTACTGTCTATGTTTTGAACCATTCCTGTGACACTAGTTATAGATTCCGATGCTTCACTTGAGGTTTACTGTATCCCTCTGACCTTCTTCTTGATGATGAAACACAGAAATTGCATCGGAATTAAATATAAAAGGCACAATGCCGACTTAAGTACAAGAAGACTGACTCTTTTTACTGTCAATGCTTTAACAATTACTGTGACACTAGTTATAGATTCCGATGCTTCACTTCAGGTTTACTGTATGCCTCTGACCGTCTTATTGACGATGAAACTTAGAATGTGCATCGGAATTAAATACAAAAGGCACAATGCCGACTCAAATACAAGATGACTGGCTCTACTTACTCACTATGCTTTGAACCTTTCCTGTGAGACCGGTATTACATTCCGATGCTTCACGTCAGGTTTACTGTATCCCTTGGACCTTCTTATTGACGACGAAACACAGAAATTTCATCGGAATTAAATAGAAAAGGCACAATGCCGGCTTAAGTACAAGAAGACTGATTCTTCTTACTGACTATGCTTTGTACATTTCCTGTGAGACCAGTTTTAGATTCCGATGCTTCACTATATGTTTTATGTATATCTTGGACCTTCTTATTGACGATGAAACACAGAAATTGCATCAGAATTAAATACAAAATGCACCATGCCGACTTAAGTACAAGTAGACTGACCATTCTTACTGACTATGTTTTGACTCTTCTTACTGACTATGATTTGCACATTTCCTGTGAGACCAGTTTTAGATTCCGATGTTTCACTATATGTTTACTGTATCCCTTGGACCTTCTTATTGACGATGAAACACAGAAATTGCATCGGAATTAAATACAAAAGGCACAATGCCGTCTCAAAAACAAGATGACTGACTCTTCTTACTCACTATGCTTTGAACCTTTCCTGTGAGACCGGTTTTAGATTCCGATGCTTCACCTCAGGTTTACTGTATCCCTTGGACCTTCTTATTGACGACGAAACACAGAAATTGCATCGGAATTAAATAGAAAATGCACAATGCCGAATTAAGTACAAGAAGACTGACTCTTCTTACTGACTATGATTTGCACATTTCCTGTGAGACCAGTTTTAGATTCCGATGTTTCACTATATGTTTACTGTATCCCTTGGACCTTCTTATTGACGATGAAACACAGAAATTGCATCGGAATTAAATACAAAAGGCACAATGCCGTCTCAAAAACAAGATGACTGACTCTTCTTACTCACTATGCTTTGAACCTTTCCTGTGAGACCGGTTTTAGATTCCGATGCTTCACTTCAGGTTTACTGTATCCATTGAACCTTCTTATTGATGACGAAACACAGAAATTGCATCGGAATTAAATACAAAAGGCACAATGCCGACTCAAATCCAAGATGACTGGCTCTTCTTGCTCACTATGCTTTGAACCTTTCCTGTGAGACCGGTATTAGATTCCGATGCTTCACTTTAGGTTTACTGTATCCCTTGGACCTTCTTATTGACGACGAAACACAGAAATATCATCGGAATTAAATAGAAAAAGCACAATGCCGACTTCAGTACAAGAAGAATGACTCTTCTTACTGACTATGCATTGAACATTTCCTGTGAGACCAGTTTTAGATTCCGATGCTTCACTATATGTTTACTGTATATCTTGGACCTTCTTATTGACGATGAAACACAGAAATTGCATCGGAATTAAATACAAAATGCACCATGCCGACTTAAGTACAAGTAGACTGACCATTCTTACTGACTATGTTTTGAACCATTCCTGTGACACTAGTTATAGAATCTGATGCTTCACTTCAGTTTCACTGTATCCCTCTGACCTTCTTATTGACAATGAAACACAGAAATTGCATCGGAATTAAATACAAAAGGCACAATGCCGACTTAAGTACAAGAAGACTGTCTCTCCCTACTGTCTATGTTTTGAACCATTCCTGTGACACTAGTTATAGATTCCGGTGCCTCACTTCAGGTTTACTGTATACCTTGGACCTTCTTATTGACAATGAAAAACAGAAATTGCATCGGAATTAAATACAAAAGGCACAATGCCGACTTCAGTACAAGAAGACTGACTCTTCCTACTGTCTTCGTTTTGAACCATCCCTGTGACACTAGTTATAGATTCCGATGCTTCACTTCAGGTTTACTGTATCCCTCAGACCTTCTTATTGACGATGAAACACAGAAATTGCATCGGAATTAAATAGAAAATGCACAACGCTGACTTAAGTAAAAGAAGACTGACTCTTCTTACTGTCTATGATTTGATCCATCCCTGTGACACTAGTTATAAAATCCGATGCTTCACTTCAAGTTTACTGTATCCCTCTGACCTTCTTATTGGCGATAAAACACAGAAATTGCATCGGAATTAAATAGATATGGCACAATGCTGACTTAAGTACAAGAAGACTGACTCTTCTTACTGACTATGTTTTGATCCATTCCTGTGACACTAGTTATAGATTCCGATGCTTCACTTTAGGTTTACTGTATCACTTGGACCTTCTTATTGACGATGAAACACAGAAATTGCATTGGAATTAAATATAACAGGCACTATGCCGACTTAAGTACAAGAAGACTGACTCTTCCTACTGTCAATGTTTTGAACCATTCCTGTGACACTAGTTATAGATTCCGATGTTTCACTTCAAGTTTACTCTATCATTCTGACCTTCTTATTGACGATAAAAAACAGAAATTGCAACGGAATTAAATAGCAAAGGCACAATGCTGACTTAAGTACAAGCAGACTGGCTCTTCTTACTCTCTATGTTTTGAACCTTTCCAGTGAGACCGGTTTTAGATTCCGATGCTTCATTTCAGGTTTACTGTATCCCTTGGACCTTCTCGTTGATGACGAAACACAGAAATTGCATCGGTATTAAATACAAAAGGCACATTGCCGACTTAAGTACAAGAAGACTGACTCTTCTTACTTACTATGTTTTGAACATTTCCTGTGAGACCAGTTTTAGATTCCGATGCTTCACTGTATGTTTACTGTATCCCTTGGACCTTCTTATTGACGATGAAACACAGAAATTGCATCGGAAATAAATACAAAAGGCACCATGCCGACTTAAGTACAAGAAGACTGACTCTTCTTACTGACTATGCTTTGAACCATTCCTGTGACACTTGTTATAGATTCCGATGCTTCACTTCAGGTTTACTGTATCCCTCTGACTTTCCTATTGACGATGAAACAGAGAAATTGCATCGGAATTTAATAGTAAAGGCACAATGCCGACTTAAGTACAAGAAGACTGACTCTTCCTACTGTCAATGTTTTGAACCATTCCTGTGACACTAGTTACAGCTTCCGATGCTTCACTTCAGGTTTACTGTATCCCTCTGACCTTCTTATTGACGATGAAACACAGAAATTGCATCGGAATTAAATACAAAAGGCACAATGCCGACTCAAGTACAAGAAGACTGACACTTCCTACTGTCTATGTTTTGAACCATTCCTGTGAGACTAGTTATACATTCCGATGCTTCACTACAGGTTTACTGTATCCCTCTGACCTTCCTCGTGATGATGAAACCCAGAAATTGCATCGGAATTAAACAGAAAAGGAAAAATGCCGACTTAAGTACAAGAAGACTGACTCTTCTTACTGTCTATGATTTGAACCATTCCTGTGACACTTGTTATAGATTCCGATGCTTCACTTCAGGTGTACTGTATCCCTTGGACCCTCTTATTAACGATGAAACACAGAAATTGCATCGGAATTAAATACAAAAGGCACAATGCCGACTCAAAAACAAGATGACTGACTCTTCTTACGCACTATGCTTTGAACCTTTCCTGTGAGACCGGTTTTAGATTCCGATGCTTCACTTCAGGTTTACTGTATCCATTGGACCTTCTTATTGATGACGAAACACAGAAATTGCATCGGAATTAAATAGAAAAGGCACAATGCCGACTAAAGTACAAGAAGAATGACTCTTCTTACTGACTATGCTTTAAACATTTCCTGTGAGACCAGTTTTAGATTCCGATGCTTCACTATATGTTTACTGTATATCTTGGACCATCTTATTGACGATGAAACACAGAAATTGCATCGGAATTAAATACAAAAGGCACTATGCCGACTTAAGTACAAGAAGACTGACCATTCTTACTGACTATGTTTTGAACCATTCCAGTGACACTAGTTATAGAATCTGATGCTTCACTTCAGTTTCACTGTATCCCTCTGACCTTCTTATTGACAATGAAACAAAGAAATTGCATCGGAATTAAATACAAAAGGCACAATGCCGACTTAAGTACAAGAAGACTGTCTCTCCCTACTGTCTAAGTTTTGAACCATTCCTGTGACACAAGTTATAGATTCCGGTGCCTCACTTCAGGTTTGCTGTATACCTCTGACCGCCGTATTGCCGATGAAACTTAGAAACTGCATCCGAATTATATTCAAGAGGGACAATGCCGACTCAAATACACGATGACTGGCTCTTCTTAATCTCTATGTTTTGAACCTTTCCTGTGAGACCGGTTTTAGATTCCGATGCTTCACTTCAGGTTTACTGTATCCCTTCTACCTTCTTATTGACGACGAAACATAGAAATTGCATCGGAATTAAATAGAAAATGCACAATGCCGAATTAAGTACAAGAAGACTGACACTTCTTACTGACTATGATTTGCACATTTCCTGTGAGACCAGTTTTAGATTCCGATGTTTCACTATATGTTTACTGTATCCCTTGGACCTTCTTATTGACGATGAAACACAGAAATTGCATCGGAATTAAATACAAAGGGAACCATGCCGACTTAAATACAAGAGGGCTGACTCATCTTACTGACTATGTTTGAACCATTCCTGTGACAGTAGTTATAGATTCCGATGCTTCACTTCAGGCTTACTGTATCCCACTGACATTCTTACTGACGATGAAACAGAGAAATTGCATCGGTATTAATTAGAAAAGGCACAATGCTGACTTAAGTACAAGAAGACTGACTCTTCCTACTGTCCAGGTTTTGAACCATTCCTGTGTCACTAGTTATAGATTCCGATGCTTCACTTCAGGTTTACTGTATCCCTTGGACCTTCTTATGGACGATGAAACACAGAAGTTGCATCGGAATTAAATACAAAAGGCACAATGCCGACTTAAGTACAAGAAGACCGACTCTTCTTACTAACTATGATTTGAGCATTTCCTGTGAGACCAGTTTTAGATTCCGATGCTTCACTATATGTTTACTCTACCCCTCGGACCTTCTTATTGACGATGAAACACAGAAATTGCATCGGAATTAAATGCAAAAGGCACCATGCCGACTTAAGTACAAGAAGACAGACTCATTTTACTGACTATGATTTGAACCATTCCTGTGACACTTGTTATAGATTCCGATGCTTCACGTCAGGTTTACTGTATCCCTCTGACTTTCTTATTGACGATGAAACAGAGAAATTGCATCGGAATTAAATAGACAAGGCACAATACCGACTTAAGTACAAGTAGACTGACTCCTCTTACTGTCTATGATTTGAACCATTCCTGTGACACTAGTTATAGATTCCGATGCCTCACTTCAGGTGTACTGTATCCCTTGGACCCTCTTATTGACGATGAAACACAGAAATTGCATCGGAATTAAATACAAAAGGCACAATGCCGACTTAAGTACAAGAAGACTGTCCCTCCCTACTGTCTAAGTTTTGAACCATTCCTGTGACACTAGTTATAGATTCCGGTGCCTCACTTCAGGTTTGCTGTATACCTCTGACCGCTGTATTGCCGATGAAACTTAGAAACTGCATCGGAATTATATTCAAGAGGGACAATGCCGACTCAAATACACGATGACTGGCTCTTCTTAATCTCTATGTTTTGAACCTTTCCTGTGAGACCGGTTTTAGATTCCGATGCTTCACTTCAGGTTTATACTATCCCTTGGACCTTCTTATTGACGACGAAACACAGAAATTGCATCGGAATTAAATAGAAAATGCACAATGCCGAATTAAGTACAAGAAGACTGACTCTTCTTACTGACTATGATTTGCACATTTCCTGTGAGACCAGTTTTAGATTCCGATGTTTCACTATATGTTTACTGTATCCCTTGGACCTTCTTATTGACGATGAAACACAGAAATTGCATCGGAATTAAATACAAAGGGCACTATGCCGACTTAAATACAAGAGGGTTGACTCATCTTACTGACTATGTTTGAACCATTCCTGTGACAGTAGTTATAGATTCCGATGCTTCAATTCAGGCTTACTGTATCCCACTGACATTCTTACTGACGATGAAACAGAGAAATTGCATCGGTATTAATTAGAAAAGGCACAATGCTGTCTTAAGTACAAGAAGACTGACTCTTCCTACCGTCCAGGTTTTGAACCATTCCTGTGTCACTAGTTATAGATTCCGATGCCTCACTTCAGGTTTACTGTATCCCTTGGACCTTCTTATGGACGATGAAACACAGAAGTTGCATCGGAATTAAATACAAAAGGCACATTGCCGACTTAAGTACAAGAAGACTAACTCTTCCTACTGTCTATGTTTTGAACCATTCCTGTGACACTAGTTATAGATTCTGATGCCTCACTTCAGGTTTACTGTATCCCTCTGACCCTCTTATTGACGATGAAACTTAGAAATTGCATCAGAATTAAATACAAAATTCACAGTGCCGACTTAAGTACAAGAAGATTGACTCTCCATACTGTCTACGTTTTCAGCCATCCCTGTGACACTAGTTATAGATTCCGATGCTTCACTTTAGGTTTACTGTATCCCTTGGAGCCTCTTATTGACGACGACTCACAGAAATTGCATCGGAATTAAATGCAAAAGGCACCATGCCGACTTAAGTACAAGAAGACAGACTCTTTTTACTGACTATGATTTGAACCATTCCTGTGACACTTGTTATAGATTCTGATGCTTCACTTCAGTTTTACTGTATCCCTCTGACCTTCTTATTGACGATGAAAGACAGAAATTGCATCGGAATTAAATACAAAAGGCACAATGCCGAAATAAGTACAAGAAGACAGACTCTTACTACTGTCTACGTTTTGAACCATCCCTGTGACACTAGTTATAGATTCCGATGCTTCACTTCAGGTTTACTGTATCCCCCTCACCTTCTTATTGACGATGAAACACAGAAATTGCATCGGAATTAAATAGAAAAGGCACAACGCTGACTTAAGTACAAGAAGACTGACTCTTCTTACTGTCTATGTTTTGAACCGTTCTAGTGACACTAGTTATAAATTCCGATGCCTCACTTCAGGTTTACTGTATCCCTTGGACCTTCTTATTGACGATGAAACACAGAAGTTGCATCGGAATCAAATACAAAAGGCACAATGCCGACTTAAGTACAAGAAGACTGTCTCTTCCTACAGTCTATGTTTTGAACCATTCCTGTGACACTAGTTATAGATTCTGATGCCTCACTTCAGATTCACAGTATCCCTCTGACCCTCGTATTGACGATGAAACACAGAAATTGCATCGGAATTAAAAAAAAAATCACATTGCCGACATAAGTACAAGGTGACAGATTCATCCCACTGTCTACGTTTTGAAACATCCCTGTGACACTAGTTTTAGATTCCGATGCTTCACTTCAGGTTTACTGTATCCCTCTGACCTTCATATTGACGATCAAACATAGAAAATGCATTGGAATTAAATAGAAAAGGCACAATGCTGACATAAGTACAAGAAGACTGGCTCTTCTTACTGTCTATGTTTTGAACCATTCCTGTGACACTAGTTATAGATTCTGATGCCTCACTTCAGGCTCACTGTATCCCTCGGACCCTCTTATTGACGATGAAACACAGAAATTGCATAGGAATTACATACAAAAAAGCACAATGCCGACTTAAGTACAAGAAGACTGACTTTTCTTACTGTCTATGTTTTGAACCATTCCTGTGACACTAGTTATAGTTTCCGATGCCTCACTTCAGATTTACTGTATCCCTTGGACCTTCTTATTGCCGATGAAACACAGAAGTTGCATCGGAAATAAAAACAAAAAGCACAATGCCGACTTAAGTACAAGAAGACTGACTCTTCCTACTGTCTATGTTTTGAACCATTCCTGTAACACTAGTTATAGATTCTGATGCCTCACTTCAGGTTTACTGTATCGCTCTGACCCTCTTATTGACGATGAAACACAGAAATTGCATCGGAATTAAATACAAAAATCACAATGCCGACTTAAGTACAAGAAGACTGACTCTTCCTACTGTCTACGTTTTGAACCATCTCTGTGACACTAGTTATAGATTCCGATGCTTCACTTCAAGTTTACTGTATCCCTCTGACCTACTTACTGACGATAAAACACAGAAATTGCATCGGAATTAAATAGAAAAGGCACAATGCTGACTTAAGTACAAGAAGACTGACTCTTCTTACTGACTATGCTTTGAACTATTCCTGTGACACTAGTTATAGATTCCGATGCTTCACTTTAGGTTTACTATATCACTTGGACCTTCTTATTGACGATGAAACACAGAAATTGCATCGGAATTAAATACAAAAGGCACAATGCCGACTTAAGTACTAGAGGACAGACTCTTATTACTGTCAATGTTTTTAACTATTCCTGTGACACTAGTTATAGATTCCGATGCTTCACTTCATGTTTACTGTATACCTCTATTCTTCTTATTGACGATGAAACTTAGAAATTGCATCGGAATTAAATACAAAAGGCACAATGTCGACTCAAATACAAGAAGACTGACTCTTCTTACTGACTATGTTTTGAACCATTCCTGGGACACTAGTTATAGATTGCGATGCTTCACTTCAGGCTTACTGTATCCCTTAAACCTTCTTATTGACGATGAAACACAGAAATTGCATCGGAATTAAATACAAAAGGCACAAAGCCCACTTAAGAACAAGAAGACTGACTCTTCCTACGGTCTATTTTTTGAACCGTTCCTGTGACACTTGTTATAGATTCCGATGCTTCATTTCGGGTTTACTGTATCTATCTGACCTTCTTATTGACGATGAAACACAGAAATTGCATCGGAATTAAATACAAAAAGCACAATGCCGACTCAAGTACAAGAAGAATGACTCTTTCTACTGTCTATGTTTTTAACCATTCCTGTGACACTAGTTATACATTCCGATGCTTCACTTCCGGTTCACTGTATCCCTCTGACCTTGTTCTTGATGAAGAAACACAGAAATTGCATCGGAATTAAATCGAAAAGGCACAATGCCGACATAAGTATAAGAAGACTGACTCTTCTTACTGTCTATGATTTGAACCATTCCTGTGTCACTAGTTATAGATTCCGATTCTTCACTTCAGGTGTGCTGTATCCCTTGGACCTTCTTATTGACGATGAAACACAGAAATTGCATCGGAATTAAATAGAAAAGGCACAATGCCTACTTAAGTAAAAGTAGACTGACTCTTCTTACTGTCTATGTTTTGAACCATTCCTGTGGCACTAGTTATAGATTCTGATACCTCACTGCAGGTTTATTGTATCCCTCTGACCCTCTCGTTGACGATGAAACACAGAAATTGCATCGGAATTAAATACAAAAGGCACAATGCCGACTTAAGTACAAAAATACTGACTCTTCCTACTGTCTACGTTTCAACCATCCCTATGACACTAGTTATAGATTCCGATGCTTCACCTCAGGTTTACTGTATCCCTCTGACCTTCTTATTGACGATAAAACACAGAAATTGCATCGGAATTATATTGAAAAGGCACAATGCTGACTTAAGTACAAGAAGACTGACTCTTCTTACTGACTATGTTTTGAACATTTCCTGTGAGACCAGTTTTAGATTCCGATGCTTCACAATACGTTTACTGTATCCTTTGGACCTTCTTACTGACGAAGAAACACATAAATTGCATCGGAAATAAATACAAAAGGCACCATGCCGACTTAAGTACAAGAAGACTGACTCTTCTTACTGACCATGTTTTGAACCAGTCCTGTGACACTAGTTATAGTTTCCGATGCCTAACTTCAGGTTTACTGTATCCCTTGGACCTTCTTATTGATGATGAAACACAGAATTGGAATTAAATAAAAAAGGCACAATGCCGACTTAAGTACTAGATGACTTACTCTTCCTACTGTCTATGTTTTGAACCATTCCTGTGACTCTAGTTATAGATTCGGATGCCTCACTTCAGGTTTACTGTATCCCTTGGACCTTCGTATTGACGATGAAACACAGAAATTGCATCGGAACTAAATACAAAAGGCACAATGCCGACTTAACTACAAGAAGGCTGACTCATCTTACTGACTATGTTTGAACCATTCCTGTGACACTTGTTATAGATTCCGATGCTTCACTTCAGGCTTACTGTATCCCTCTGACCTTCTTATTGTCGATAAAACACAGAAATAGCATCGGAAGTAAATAGAAAAGGCACAATGCTGACTTAAGTACATGAAGACCGTCTCTTCTTACTGACTATGATTTGAACATTTCCTGTGAGACCAGTTTTAGATTCCGATGCTTCACTATATATTTACTCTATCCCTCGGACCTTCTTATTGACGATGAAACACAGAAATTGCATCTGAATTAAATGCATAAGGCACCATGCCGACTTAAGTACAATAAGACAGACTCTTCTTACTGACTATGATTTGAACCATTCCTGTGACACTTGTTATAGATTCCGATGCTTCACGTCAGGTTTACTGTATCCCTCTGACTTTCTTATTGACGCTGAAACAGAGAAATTGCATCGGAATTTAATACAAAAGGCACAATACCGACTTAATTACAAGTAGACTGACTCCTCTTACTGTCTATGTTTTAAACATTTCCTGTGACACTAGTTATAGATTCTGATGCTTCACTTCGGTTTTACTGTATCCCTCTGACCTTCTTATTGACGATGAATCACAGAAATTGTGTCGGAATTAAATACAAAAGGCACAATGCCGACTTAAGTACAACAAGACTGTCTCTTCCTTCTGTCTATGTTTTGAACCATTCCTGTGACACTACTTATAGATTCCGATGCCTCACTTCAGGTTTACTGTATCCCTTGGACCTTCTTATTGACGATGAAAGACAGAAATTGCATCGGAATTAAATACAAATGGCACAATGCCGAAATAAGTACAAGAAGACAGACTCTTCCTACTGTCTACGTTTTGAACCATCCCTGTGACACTAGTTATAGATTCCGATGCTTCACTTCAGGTTTACTGTATCCCCCTCACCTTCTTATTGACGATGAAACACAGAAATTGCATTGGAATTAAATAGAAAAGGCACAATGCTGACATAAGTACAAGAAGACTGACTCTTCTTACTGTCTATGTTTTGAACCATTCCTGCGACACTAGTTATAGATTCTGATGCCTCACTTCAGGTTCACTGTATCCCTCTGACCCTCT
This sequence comes from Schistocerca americana, assembly GCF_021461395.2. Lineage (NCBI taxonomy): Eukaryota > Metazoa > Arthropoda > Insecta > Orthoptera > Acrididae > Schistocerca > Schistocerca americana. Next base: position 23,662,755 of record NC_060130.1, read on the forward strand.
TATTGACGATGAAACACAGAAATTGCATAGGTATTACATACAAAAAAGCACAATGCTGACTTAAGTACAAGAAGACTGACTCTTCTTCCTGTCAATGTTTTTAACCATTCCTGTGACACTAGTTATAGATCCCGATGCTTAACTTCAGGTTTACTGTATACCTCTGACCCTCTTATTGACGTCGAAACTTAGAAATTGCATCGGAATTAAATACAAAATGCACAATGCGGACTCAAGTACAAGATGACTGGATCTTCTTACTCTCAATGTTTTGAGCCTTTCCTATGAGACCAGTTCTAGATTCCGATGCTTCACTTCTGGTTTACTGTATCCCTTGGACCTTCTTATTGACGACGAAACACAGAAATGAGATCGGAATTAAATAGAAAAGGCACAATGCCGACTTAAGTACAAGAAGATTGACTCTTCTTACTGACTATGTTTTGAACATTTCCTGTGAGACCAGTTTTAGATTTCGATGCTTCACTATATGTTTACTGTATCCCTTGGACTTTCTTATTGACGATGCAACACAGAAATTGCATCGGAATTAAACAGAAAAGGCACAATGCTGACTTAAGTACAAGAAGACTGACTTTTCTTACTGTCTATGCTTTGAACCATTCCTGTGACACTAGTTATAGATTCCGATGCCTCACTTCAGGTTTACTGTATCCCTTGGACCTACTTATTGCCGATGAAACACAGAAGTTGCATCGGAAATAAAAACAAAAAGCACAATGACGACTTAAGTACAAGAAGACTGACTCTTCCTACTGTCTACGTTTGGAACCATCTCTGTGACACTAGTTATAGATTCCGATGCTTCACTTCAAGTTTACTATATCCCTCTGACCTTCTAATTGACGATAAAACACAGAAATTGCATCGGAATTAAATAGAAAAGGCACAATGCCGACTTAAGTACAAGAAGACTGACTCTTCTTACTGACTATGTTTTGAACTATTCCTGTGACACTAGTTATAGATTCCGATGCTTCACTTTAGGTTTACTGTATCACTTGGACCTTCTTATTGACGATGAAACACAGAAATTGCATCGGAATTAAATACAAAAGGCACAACGCCGACTTAAGTACTAGAGGACAGACTCTTATTACTGTCAGTGTTTTTAACTATTCCTGTGACACTAGTTATAGATTCCGATGCTTCACTTCATGTTTACTGTATACCTCTATTCATCTTATTGACGATGTAACTTAGAAATTGCATCGGAAATAAATACAAAAGGCACAATGCCGACTCAAATACAAGAAGACTGACTCTTCTTACTGACTATGTTTTGAACCATTCCTGGGACACTAGTTATAGATTGCGATGCTTCACTTCAGGCTTACTGTATCCCTTGGACCTTCTTATTGACGATGAAACACAGAAATTGCATCGGAATTAAATACAAAAGGCACAATGCCCACTTAAGAACAAGAAGACTGACTCTTCCTACTGTCTATTATTTGAACCGTTCCTGTGACACTTGTTATAGATTCCGATGCTTCACTTCGGGTTTACTGTATCCCTCTGACCTTCTTATTGACGATGAAACACAGAAATTGCATCGGAATTAAATAGAAAAGGCACAATGCCGACTTAAGTACAAGAAGACCGACTCTTCTTACTGACTATGATTTGAACATTTCCTGTTAGACCAGTTTTAGATTCCGATGCTTCACTATATATTTACTCTATCCCTCGGACCTTCTTATTGACGATGAAACACAGAAATTACATCTGAATTAAATGCATAAGGCACCATGCCGACTTAAGTACAAGAAGACAGACTCTTCTTACTGACTATGATTTGAACCATTCCTGTGACACTTGTTATAGATTCCGATGCTTCACGTCAGGTTTACTGTATCCCTCTGACTTTCTTATTGACGATGAAACAGAGAAATTGCATCGGAAATTAATAGAAAAGGCACAATACCGACTTAAGTACAAGTAGACAGACTCCTCTTACTGTCTATGTTTTGAACCATTCCTGTGACACTAGTTATAGATTCCGATGCCTCACTTCAGGTTTACTGTATCCCTTGGACCTTCTTATTGACGATGAAAGACAGAAATTGCATCGGAATTAAATACAAAAGGCACAATGCCGAAATAAGTACAAGAAGACAGACTCTTCCTACTGTCTACGTTTTGAACCATCCCTGTGACACTAGTTATAGATTCCGATGCTTCACTTCAGGTTTACTGTATCCCCCTCACCAACTTATTGACGATGAAACACAGAAATTGCATCGGAATTAAATAGAAAAGGCACAATGCTGACTTAAGTACAAGAAGACTGACTCTTCCTACTGTCTATGTTTTGAACCATTCCTGTGACACTAGTTATAAAATCCGATGCCTCACTTCAGGTTTACTGTATCTCTTGGACCTTCTTATTGACGATGAAACACAGAAGTTGCATCGGAATTAAATACAAAAGGCACAATGCCGACTTAAGTACAAGAAGACTGACTCCTCCTACTGTCTATGTTTTGAACCATTCCTGTGACACTAGTTATAGATTCTGATGCCTGACTTCAGGTTCACTGTATCCCTCTGACCTTCGTATTGACGATGAAACACAGAAATTGCATCGGAATTAAATACAAAAATCACATTGCCGACATAAGTACAAGATGTCAGATTCTTCCCACTGTCTACGTTTTGAACCATCCCTGTGACACTAGTTATAGATTCCGATGCTTCACTTCAGGTTTACTGTATCCTTCTGACCTTCTTATTGACGATGAAACATAGAAATTGCATCGGAATTAAAAAGAAAAGGCACAATGCTGACATAAGTACAAGAAGACTGACTCTTCTTACTGTCTATGTTTTGAACCATTCCTGTGACACTAGTTATAGATTCTGATGCCTCACTTCAGGTTCACTGTATCCCTCTGACCCTCTTATTGACGATGAAACACAGAAATTGCATCGGAATTACATACAAAAAAGCACAATGCCGACTTAAGTACAAGAACACTGACTCTTCTTACTGTCAATGTTTTTAACCATTCCTGTGACACTAGTTATAGATCCCGATGCTTAACTTCAGGTTTACTGTATACCTCTGACGTTCTTATTGACGACGAAACTTAGAAATTGCATCGGAATTAAATACAAATGGCACAATGCCGAAATAAGTACAAGAAGACAGACTCTTCCTACTGTCTACGTTTTGAACCATCCCTGTGACACTAGTTATAGATTCCGATGCTTCACTTCAGGTTTACTGTATCCCCCTCACCTTCTTATTGACGATGAAACACAGAAATTGCATCGGAATTAAATAGAAAAGGCACAATGCTGACTTAAGTACAAGATGACTGACTCTTCCTACTGTCTATGTTTTGAACCTTTCCTATGAGACCAGTTCTAGATTCCGATGCTTCACTTCTGGTTTACTGTATCCCTTGGACCTTCTTATTGACGACCAAACACAGAAATGGCATCGGAATTAAATAGAAAAGGCACAATGCTGACTTAAGTACAAGAAGACTGACTCTTCTTGCTGACTATGTTTTGAACATTTCCTGTGAGACCAGTTTTAGATTCCGATGCTTCACTATATGTTTACTGTATCCCTTGGACTTTCTTATTGACGATGCAACACAGAAATTGCATCGGAATTAAACAGAAAAGGCACAATGCTGACTTAAGTACAAGAAGACTGACTTTTCTTACTGTCTATGTTTTTAACCATTCCTGTGACACTAGTATAGATTCCGATGCCTCACTTCAGGTTTACTGTATCCCTAGGACCTTCTTATTGCCGATGAAACACAGAAGTTGCATCGGAAATAAAAACAAAAGGCACAATGCCGACTTAAGTACAGGAAGACTGACTCTTCCTACTGTCTATGTTTTGAACCATTCCTGTGACACTAGTTATAGATTCTGATGCCTCACTTCAGGTTTACTGTATCGCTCTTACCCTCTTTTTGACGATGAAACACAGAAATTTCATCGGAATTAAATACAAAAATCACAATGCCGACTTAAGTACAAGAATACTGACTCTTCCTACTGTCTACGTTTTGAACCATCTCTGTGACACTAGTTATAGATTCCCATGCTTCACTTCAAGTTTACTGTATCCCTCTGACCTTCTTATTGACGATGAAACACAGAAATTGCATCGGAATTAAATACTAAAGGAACAATGCTGACTTAAGTACAAGAAGACTGACTCTTCTCACTGACTATGTTTTGAACCAGTCCTGTGACACTAGTTATAGATTCCGATGCTTCACTTTAGGTTTACTGTATCCCTTGGACCCTCTTATTGACGACGACACAGAGAAATTGCATCGGGATTAAATAGAAAAGGCACAATGCCGACTTAAGTACAAGAAGACCGACTCTTCTTACTGACTATGGTTTGAACATTTCCTGTGAGACCAGTTTTAGATTCCGATGCTTCACTATATATTTACTCCATCCCTCGGACCTTCTTATTGACGATGAAACACAGAAATTGCATCTGAATTAAATGCATAAGGCACCATGCCGACTTAAGTACAAGAAGACAGACTCTTCTTACTGACTATGATTTGAACCATTCCTGTGACACTTGTTATAGATTCCGATGCTTCACGTCACGTTTACTGTATCCCTCTGACTTTCTTATTGACGATGAAACAGAGAAATTGCATCGGAATTTAATAGAAAAGGCACAATACCGACTTAAGTACAAGTAGACTGACTCCTCTTACTGTCTATGTTTTGAACCACTCCTGTGACACTAGTTATAGATTCTGATGCTTCACTTCAGTTTTACTGTATCCCTCTGACCTTCTTATTGACGATGAATCACAGAAATTGTATCAGAATTAAATACAAAAGGCACAATGCCGACTTAAGTACAAGAAGACTGTCTCTTCCTACTGTCTATGTTTTGAACCATTCCTGTGACACTACTTATAGATTCCGATGCCTCACTTCAGGTTTACTGTATCCCTTGGACCTTCTTATTGACGATGAAAGACAGAAATTGCATCGGAATTAAATACAAATGGCACAATGCCGAAATAAGTACAAGAAGACAGACTCTTCCCACTGTCTACGTTTTGAACCATCCCTGTGACACTAGTTATAGATTCCGATGCTTCACTTCAGGTTTACTGTATCCCCCTCACCTTCTTATTGACGATGAAACACAGAAATTGCATCGGAATTAAATAGAAAAGGCACAATGCTGACTTAAGTACAAGAAGACTGACTCTTCCTACTGTCTATGTTTTGAACCATTCCTGTGACACTAGTTATAAATTTCGATGCCTACCTTCAGGTTTACTGTATCCCTTGGACCTTCTTATTGACGATGAAACACAGAAGTTGCATCGGAATTAAATACAAGGGGCACAATGCCGACTCAAGTACAAGAAATCCGACTCTTCCTACTGTCTATGTTTGGAACCATTCCTGTGACACTAGTTATACATGCCGATGCTTCACTTCAGGTTTACTGTATCCCTCTGACCTTCTAATTGACGATTAAACACAGAAATTGCATCGGTATTAAATACAAAAGGCACAGTGCCGACTTAAGTATAAGAAGACTGACTCTTCGTAATCTCTATGTTTTCAATCATTCCCGTGACACTAGTTATAGATTCCGATGCTTCACTTCTGGTTTACTGTATCCCTTGGACTTTCTTATTGACGATGCAACACAGAAATTGCATCGGAATTGAAAAGAAAAGGCACAATGCTGACTTAAGTACAAGAAGACTGACTTTTCTTACTGACTATGTTTTTAACCATTCCTGTGACACTAGTATAGATTCCGATGCCTCACTTCAGGTTTACTGTATCCCTAGGACCTTCTTATTGCCGATGAAACACAGAAGTTGCATCGGAAATAAAAACAAAAGGCACAATGCCTACTTAAGTACAGGAAGACTGACTCTTCCTACTGTCTATGTTTTGAACCATTCCTGTGACACTAGTTATAGATACTGATGCCTCACTTCAGGTTTAATGTATCGCTCTTACCCTCTTATTGACGATGAAACACAGAAATTTCATCGGAATTAAATACAAAAATCACAATGCCGACTCAAATACAAGAAGACTGACTCTTCTTACTGACTATGTTTTGAACCATTCCTGGGACACTAGTTATAGATTGCGATGCTTCACTTCAGGCTTACTGTATCCCTTGGACCTTCTTATTGACGACGAAACACAGAAATTGCATCGGAATTGAATACAAAAGGCACAATGCTGACTTAAGTACAAGAAGACTGCCTCTTCTTACTGACTATGTTTGAACCATTCCTGTGACACTAGTTATAGATTCCGATGCTTCACTTTAGATTTACTGTATCACTTAGACCTTCTTATTGACGATGAAACACAGAAATTGCATCGGAATTAAATACAAAAGGCACAATGCCGACTTAAGTACAAGAGGACAGACTCTTCTTACTGTCAATGTTTTTAACTATTCCTGTGACACTAGTTATAGATTCCGATGCTTCACTTCAAATTCACTGTTTCCCTTGGACCTTCTTATTGACGACGAAACACAGAAATTGCATCGTAATTAAATAGAAAAGGCACAATGCCGACTTAAGTACAAGACGACTGACTCTTCTTACTGACTATGTTCTGAACATTTCCTGTGAGACCAGTTTTAGATTCCGATGCTTCACAATACGTTTACTGTATCCCTCGGACCTTCTTACTGACGATGAAACACAGAAATTGCATCGGAATTAAATACAAAAGGCACCATGCCGACTTCAGTACAAGAAGACTGACTCTTCTTACTGACTATGTTTTGAACATTTCCTGTGAGACCAGTCTTAGATTACGATGCTTCACAATACGTTTACTGTATCCCTCTGACCTTTTACGCGATGATGAAACACAGAAATTGCAACGGAATTAAATAGAAAAGGCACAATGCCGACTTAAGTACAAGAAGACTGACTCTTCCTACTGTCTCTGTTTTGAACCATTCCTGTGACACTAGTTACAGATTCCGATGCTTCACATCAGGTTTACTGTATCCCTTGTACCTTCTTATTGACGACGAAACATAGAATTTGCATCGGAATTAAATACAAAAGGCACCATGCCGACTTCAGTACAAGAAGACTGACTTTTCTTACTGTCTATGTTTTGAACCATTCCTGTGACACTAGTTATAGATTCCGATGCTTCACTTCAGGTTTACTGTATCCCTTGTACCTTCTTATTGACGACGAAACATAGAATTTGCATCGGAATTAAATAGAAAAGGCACAATGCCGACTTAAGTACAAGAAGACTGACTCTTCCTACTGTCTCTGTTTTGAACCATTCCTGTGACACTAGTTACAGATTCCGATGCTTCACTTCAGGTTTACTGTATCCCTCTGACCTTCTTATTTACGATGAAACACAGAGATTGCATCGGAATTAAATACAAAAGGCACAATGCCGACATAAGTACAAGACGACTGACTCTTCTTACTGTCTATGTTTTGAACCATTCCGGTGACACTAGTTATAGTTTCCGATGCTTCACTTTAGGTTTACTGTATCACTTGGACCTTCTTATTGACGATGAAACACAGAAATTGCATCGGAATTAAATACAAAAGGCACAATGCCACTCAAATACAAGATGACTGGCTCTTCTTACTCTCTATGCTATGAACCTTTCCTGTGAGACCGGTATTAGATTCCGATGCATCACTTCAGGTTTACTGTATCCCTTGGACCTTCTTATTGACGACGAATCACAGAAATTGCATCGGAATTAAATAGAAAAGGCACAATGCCGACTTAAGTACAAGAGGACTGACTCTTCTTACTGACTATGTTTTGAACATTTCCTGTGAGACCAGTTTTAGATTCCGATGCTTCACAATATGTTTACTGTATCGCTTGGACCTTCTTATTAACGATGAAACACAGAAATTGCATCGCAACTAAATACAGAAGGCACCATGCCGACTTAAGTACAAGAAGACTGACTCTTCTTACTGACTATGTTTTGAACCATTCCTGTGACACTAGTAATAGATTCCGATGCCTCACTTCAGGTTTACTGTATCCCTTGGACCTTCTTATTGATGATGAAATAGAGAAATTGCATCGGAATTAAATACAAAAGGCACAATGCCGACTTAAGTACTAGATGACCTACTCATCCTACTGTCTATGATTAGAACCATTCCTGTGACACTAGTTATATATTATGATGCCTCACTTCAAGTTTACTGTATCCCTTAGACCTTCTTATTGACGATGAAACACAGAAATTGCATCAGAATTAAATACAAAAGGCACAATGCCGACTCAAGAACAAGATATCTGACTCTTCATACTGTCTATGATTTGAACCATTCCTGTGTCACTAGTTACACATTCCGACGCTTCACTTCAGGTTTACTGTATCCCTCTGACTTTCTAATTGACGATGAAACACAAAAAATTGCATCGGAATTAAATACAAAAGGGACAGTGCCGACTTAAGTATAAGAAGACTGACTCTTCCTAATCTCTATGTTTTGAACCATTCCCGTGATACTAGTTATAGATTCCGATGCTTCACTTCAGGTTTACTGTATCCCTCTGAGCTTCTTATTGACGATGAAACACAGAAATTGCATCGGAATTAAATACAAAAGGCACAATGGCGACTTACGTACAAGAAGACTAACTCATCCTTCTGTCTAAGTTTTGAACCATTCCTGTGACACTAGTTATAGATTCCGATGCTTCACTTCAGGTTTACTGTATCCCTCTGACCTTCTTATTGATGATGAAACACAGAAATTGCGTCGGAATTAAATACAAAAGGCACAATGCCGACTTAAGTACTAGCTGACTTACTCTTCCTACTGGCTGCGTTTTGAAACATTCCTGTGACACTACTTATAGATTCCGATGCCTCACTTCAGGTTTACTGTATCCCTTGGACTTTCTTATTGACGATGAAACACAGATATTGCATCGGAATTAAATACAAAAGGCACAATGCCGACTCAAGTACAAGAAAACTGACTCTTCCTACTCTCTATGTTTTGAACCACTCCTGTGACACTAGTTATACATTCCGATGCTTCCCTTCAGGTTTACTGTATCTCTCTGACCTTCATCTTGATGATGAAACACTGAAATTGCATCGGAATTAAATAGAAAAGGCACAATGCCGATTTAAGTACAGGAAGACTGACTTTTCTTACTGTCTATGTTTTGAACCATTCCTGTGACACTAGTTATAGAATCGGATACTTCACTTCAGGTTTACTGTATCCCTTGGACCTTCTTATTGACGACGAAACACAGAATTTGCATCGGAATTAAATAGAAAAGGCACAATGCCGACTTAAATACAAGAAGACTGACTCTTCTTACTGTCTATGTTTAGAACCATTCCTGTGACACTAGCTATAGATTCCGATGATTCACTTCAGGTTTACTGTAGCCCTCTGACATCCTTATTGGCGACGAAACACAGAAATTGCATCGGAATTAAATACAAAAGGCACAATGCCGACTTAAGTACTAGAAGACTGTCTCTTCTTTCTGACTATGTTGTGAACATTTCCTGTGAGTCCTGTTTTAGATTCCGATGCTTCACAATATGTTTATTGTATTCCTTGGACCTTCTTATTGACGATGAAACACAGATATTGCATCGGAATTAAATACAAAAGGCACAATGCCGACTTAAATACAAGAAGACTGACTCTTCTTACTGTCTATGTTTAGAACCATTCCTGTGACACTAGTTACAGATTCCGATGCTTCACTTCAGGTTTACTGTATCCCTCTGACCTTCTTATTTACGATGAAACACAGAAATTGCATCGGAATTAAATACAAAGGGCACAATGCCGACTTAAGTACAAGAAGACTGACTCTTCTTACTGTCTATGTTTTGAACCATTCCGGTGACACTAGTTAAAGTTTCCGATGCTTCACTTCAGGTTTACTGTATCACTTGGACCTTCTTATTGACGATGAAACACAGAAATTGCATCGGAATTAAATACTAAAGCACAATGCCGACTCAAGTACAAGAAATCTGACTCTTCCTACTGTCTATGAATGGAACCATTCCTGTGACACTAGTTACACATTCCGATGCTCCACTTCAGGTTTACTGTATCCCTCTGACCTTCTAATTGACGATGAAACACAGAAATTGCATCGGAATTAAATACAAAAGGCACAGTGCCGACTTAAGTATAAGAAGACTGACTCTTCCTAATCTCTATGTTTTGAACCATTCCCGTGATACTAGTTATAGATTCCGACGCTTCACTTCAGGTTTACTGTATCCCTCTGACCTTCTTATTGACGACGAAACACAGAAATTGCATCGGAAATAAATACAAAAGGCACAATGCCGACTTACGTACAAGAAGACTGACTCATCCTTCTGTCTAAGTTTTGAACCATTCCTGTGACACTAGTTATTGATTGCGATGCTTCACTTCAGGTTTACTGTATCCCTTGGACCTTCTCATTGACGACGAAACACAGAAACTGCATTGGAATTAAACAGAAAAGGCACAATGCCGACTTAAGTATAAGAAGACTGACTCTTCCTAATCTCTATGTTTTGAACCATTCCCGTGATACTAGTTATAGATTCCGATGCTTCACTTCAGGTTTACTGTATCCCTCTGACCTTCTTATTGACGACGAAACACAGAAATTGCATCGGAAATAAATACAAAAGGCACAATGCCGACTTACGTACAAGAAGACTGACTCATCCTTCTGTCTAAGTTTTGAACCATTCCTGTGACACTAGTTATTGATTGCGATGCTTCACTTCAGGTTTACTGTATCCCTTGGACCTTCTCATTGACGACGAAATACAGAAACTGCATTGGAATTAAACAGAAAAGGCACAATGCCGACTTAAGTACAAGGAGACTGACTCTTCCAACTTTCTATGTTTTGAACCATTCCCGTGACAGTAGTTATAGATTCCGATGCTTCACTTCAGGTTTACTGTATCCCTCTGACCTTCTTATTGTCGATGAAACACAGAAATTGCATCGGATTTAAATACAAAAGGCGCAATGCCGACTTAAGTACAAGAGGACTGACTCTTCTCACTGACTATGTTATGAACCATTCCTGTGACACTAGCTATAGATTCCGATGCTTCACTTCAGGTTTACTGTAGCCCACTGACCTTCTTATTGACGATGAAACACAGAAATTGCATCGGAATTAAATACAAAAGGCACAATGCCGACTCAAATACAAGATGACTGGCTCTTCTTACTCTCTATGCTATGAACCTTTCCTGTAATACCGGTATTAGATTCCGATGCTTCACATTATGTTTATTGTATTCCTTGGACCTTCTTATTGACGATGAAACACAGATATTGCATCGGAATGAAATACAAAAGGCACAATGCCGGCTTAAATGCAAGAAGACTGACTCTTCTTACTGTCTATGTTTAGAACCATTACTGTGACACTAGTTACAGATTCCGATGCTTCACTTCAGGTTTACTGTGTCCCTCTGACCTTCTTATTTACGATGAAACACAGAAATTGCATCGGAGATAATACAAAGGGCACAATGCCGACTTAAGTACAAGAAGACTGACTCTTCTTACTGTCTATGTTTTGAACCATTCCGGTGACACTAGTTAAAGTTTCCGATTCTTCACTTTAGGTTTACAGTATCACTTGGACCTTCTTATTGACGATGAAACACAGAAATTGCATCGGAATTAAATACTAAAGCACAAAGCCGACTCAAGTACAAGAAAACTGACTCTTCCTACTCTCTATGTTTTGAACCACTCCTGTGACACTAGTTATACATTCCGATGCTTCACTTCAGGTTTACTGTATCTCTCTGACCTTCATCTTGATGATGAAACACAGAAATTGCATCGGAATTAAATAGAAAAGGCACAATGCCGACTTAAGTACAGGAAGACTGACTTTTCTTACTGTCTATGTTTTGAACCATACCTGTGACACTAGTAATAGATTCCAATGCTTCACTTCAGGTTTACTGTATCCCTTGGTCCTTCTTATTGACGACGAAACACAGAATTTGCATCGGAATTAAATAGAAAAGGCACAATGCCGATTTAAGTACAAGAAGACTGACTCTTCCTACTGTCTCTGTTTTGAACCATTCCTGTGACAGTAGCTATAGATTCCGATGCTTCACTTCAGGTTTACTGTAGCCCTCTGACCTCCTTATTGACGACGAAACACAGAAATTGCATCGGAATTAAATACAAAAGGCACAATGCCGACTTAAGTACAAGAAGACTGTCTCTTCTTTCTGACTATGTTGTGAACATTTCCTGTGACACTAGTTACAGATTCCGATGCTTCACTTCAGGTTTACTGTATCCCTCTGACCTTCTTATTTACGATGAAACACAGAAATTGCATCGGAATTAAATACAAAGAGCACAATGCCGACTTAAGTACAAGAAGACTGACTCTTCTTACTGTCTATGTTTTGAACCATTCCGGTGACACTAGTTATAGTTTCCGATGCTTCACTTTAGGTTTACTGTATCACTTGGACCTTCGTATTGACGATGAAACACAGAAATTGCATCGGAATTAAATACTAAAGGCACAATGCCGAATCAAGTACAAGAAATCTGACTCTTCCTACTGTCTATGATTTGAACCATTCCTGTGAGACTAGTTATACATTCCGATGCTTCACTTCAGGTTTACTGTATCCCTCTGACCTTCTAATTGACGATGAAACACAGAAATTGCATCGGAATTAAATACAAAAGGCACAGTACCGACTTAAGTATAGGAAGACTGACTCTTCCTAATCTCTATGTTTTGAACCATTCCCGTGATACTAGTTATAGATTCCGATGCTTCACATCAGGTTTACTGTATCCCTCTGACCTTCTTATTGACGATGAAACACAGAAATTAAATCGGAATTAAATACAAATGGCACAATGCCAATTTACGTACAAGAAGTCTGACTCATCCTTCTGTCTAAGTTTTGAACCATTCCTGTGACACTAGTTATAGATTCCGATGCTTCACCTCAGGTTTACTGTATCCCTTGGACCTTCTCATTGACGACGAAACACAGAAACTGCATCGGAATTAAATAGAAAAGGCACAATGCCGACTTAAGTACAAGAAGACTGACTCTTCCTACTGTCTCTGTTTTGAACCATTCCTGAGACACTAGCTATAGATTCCGATGCTTCACTACAGGTTTACTGTAGCCCTCTGACCTTCTTATAGACGACGAAACACAGGAATTGCATCGGAATTAAATACAAAAGGCACAATGCCGACCTAAGTACAAGAAGACTGACTCTTCTTACTGTCTATGTTTAGAACCATTCCTGTGACACTAGTTACAGATTCCGATGCTTCACTTCAGGTTTACTGTATCCCTCTGACCTTCTTGTTGTCGATGAATCACAGAAATTGCATCGGAATTAAATACAAAAGCCACAATGCCGACCTAAGTACAAGAGGACTGACACTTCTTACTGTCTATGATTTGAACCATTCCTCTGACACTAGTTATAGATTCCGATGCTTCACTTCAGGTTTACTGCATCCCTTGGACCTTCTTATTGACGACGAAACACAGAAATTGCATCGGAATTACATAGGAAGGCACAATGGCGACTTAAGTACAAGAAGACTGACTGTTCTTACTGTATATGTTTTGAACCATTCCTGTGACACTAGTTATAGATTCCGACGCTTCACTTCAGGTTTACTGTATCCCTCTGACCTTCTTATTGTCGATGAAACACAGAAATTGCATCGGAATTAAATACAAAAGCCACGATGCCGACTTAAGTACAAGAGGACTGACACTTCTTACTGTCTATGATTTGAACCATTCCTCTGACACTAGTTATAGATTCCGATGCTTCACTTCAGGTTTACTGCATCCCTTGGACCTTCTTATTGACGACGAAACACAGAAATTGCATGGGAATTACACAGGAAGGCACAATGGCGACTTAAGTACAAGAAGACTGACTGTTCTTACTGTATATGTTTTGAACCATTCCTGTGACACTAGTTATAAATTCCGGTACTTCAGTTTAGGTTTACTGTTTCACTTGGACCTTCTTATTGACGATGAAGCACAGAAATTGCATCGGAAGTAAATACAAAAGGCCCAATGCCGACTTAAGTACAAGAAGACTGACTCTTCTTACTGTCAATGTTATTAACCATTCGTGTGACACTAGTTATAGATTCCGATGCTTCACTTCAGGTTTACTGTATCCCTCTGACCTTCTTATTGACGATGAAACACAGAAATTGCATCCGAATTAAATACAAAAGGCACAATGCTGACTTAGGTATAAGAAGACTGCCTCTTTTTCTGACTATGTTGTGAACATTTCCTGTGAGACCAGTTTTAGATTCCGATGCTTCACTATATGTTTATTGTATTCCTTGGACCTTCTTATTGACGATGAAACACAGAAATTGCATCGGAATTAAATACAAAAGGCACAATGCCGTCTTAAGTACAAGAAGACTGACTCTTCTTACTGTCTTTGTTAGAACCATTCCTGTGACACTAGTTACAGATTCTGTAGCTTCATTTCTGGTTTACTGTATCCCTCTGACCTTCTTATTTACGATGAAACACAGAAATTGCATCGGAATTAAATACAAAAGGCACAATGCCGACTTAAGTACAAGGAGACTGACTCTTCTCACTGTCTATGTTTTGAACCATTCCGGTGGCACTAGTTATAGTTTCCGATACTTCACTTTAGGTTTACTGTATCACTTGGACCTTCTTATTGACGATGAAACACAGAAATTGCATCGGAATTAAATACAAAAGGCACAATGCCGACTTAAGTACAAGAAGACTGACTCATCTTACTGTCCATGTTTTTAACCAATCCTGTGACACTAGTTATAGATTCCGATGCATCACTTCAGGTTTACTGTATCCCTCTGACCTTCTTGTTGGCGATGAAACTTAGAAATTGCATCGGAATTAAATACAAAAAGCACAATGCCGAGTCAAATACAAGATGACTGGCTCTTCTTACTCTCTATGATTTGATCCTTTCCTGTGAGACCAGTTTTAGATTCCGATGCTTCACTATATGTTTATTGTATCCCTTGGACCTTCTTATTGACGTTGAAACACATACATTGCATCGGAATTAAATAGAAAAGGCACAATGCCGACTTAAGTACAAGAAGACTGACTCATCCTACTGTCTATGTTTTATCCATTCCTGTGACACTAGTTATAAATTCCGTTGCTTCACTTCAGGTTTACAGATTCCCTCTGACTTCCTTTTTTACGATGAAACACAGAAACTGCATCGGAATTAAATACAAAAGGCACAATGCCGACTCAAATACAAGATGACCGGCTCTTCTTACTCTCTATGTTTTGAACCTTTCCTGAGAGACCGGTTTTAGATTCCGGTGCTTCACTTCATGTTTACTGTATCTCTTGGACCTTCTTATTGACGACGAAACTCAGAAATTGCTTAAAAACTACATAGAAAAGGCACAATGCCGACTTAAGTACAAGAAGACTGACTCTTCTTACTTACTATGATTTGAACATTTCCTGTGAGACCAGTTTTAGATTCCGATGCTTCACTATGTGTTTACTGTATCTCTTGGACCTTCTTATTGACGATGAAACACAGAAATTGCATCGAAATTAAACACAAAAGGCACAATGCCGACTTAAGTACAAGAAGAATGACTCTTCTTACTGTCTATGCTTTGCACCATTCCTGTGACACTAGTTATAGATTCCGATGCTTCACTTCAGGTTTACTGTATCCCTCAGACCTTCTTATTGACGATGAAACACAGAAATTGCATGGGAATTAAATACAAAAGGCACAATGTCGACTTAAGTACAAGACGACAGACTTTTTTTACTGTCTATGTTTTGAACCTTTTCTGTGACACCAGTTATAGATTCCGATGCTTCACTTCAGGTTTACTGCATCCCTCTGACCTTCTTCTTGATGATGAAACACAGAATTTGCATCGGAATTAAATAGAAAAGGCACAATGCCGACTTACGTACAAGAAGACTGACACATCTTACTGTCTATTTTTTGAACCATTCCTGTGACACTAGTTATAGATTCCGATGCTTCACTTAAGGTTTACTGTCTCCCTCTGACCTTCGTATTGACGGCGAAACACAGAAACTGCATCGGAATTAAATACAAAAGGCACAATGCCGACTTAAGTACAAGAAGACTGACACTTCCTACTGTCTATGTTACGAACCATTCCTGTGACACTAGTTATAGATTCCGATGCATCACTTCAGGTTTACTGTATCCCTTGGACCTTCTTATTGACGATGAAACACACAAATTGCATCGGAATTGAATACAAAAGGCACAATGCCGACTTAAGTACAAGAAGACTGACTCTTCTTGCTGACTAAGTTGTGTGCATTTCCTGTGAGACCAGTTTTAGATTCCGATGCTTCGCTATATGTTTATTGTATCCCTTGGACCTTCTTATTGACGATGAAACACAGAAATTGCATCGCAATTAAATACAAAAGGCACAATGCAGACTTAAGTACAAGAAGACTGACTCTACTTACTGTCTATGTTTAGAACCATTCCTGTGACACTAGTTATAGATTGCGATGCTTCACTTCAGGTTTACTGTATCCCACTGACCTTCTTGTTTACGGTGAAACACAGAAATTGCATCGGAATTAAATACAAAAGGCACAATGCCGACTTAAGTACAAGAAGACTGACACATCTTACTGGCTACGTTTTGAACCATTCCGGTGACACTAGTTATAGTTTCCGATGCTTCACTTCAGGTTTACTGTATCCCACTGACCTTCTTGTTTACGGTGAAACGCAGAATTTGCATCGGAATTAAATACAAGAGGCACAATGCCGACATAAGTCCAAGCAGACTGACTCTCCTTACTGTCTATGTTTTGAACCATTCCTGTGACACTAGTTATAGATTTCGATGCTTCATTTTAGGTTTACTGTATCCTTTTGACCTTCTTATTGTCGACGAAACACAGAAATTGCATCGGAATTAAATAGAAAAGGCGCAATGCCGACTTAAGTACCAGAAGACAGACTCTTCCTACTGTCTATGTTTTAACCATTCCTGTGACACTAGTTATAGATTCCGATGCTTCACTTCAGGTTTACTGATTCCCTCTGACCTTCTTATTGACGATGAAACACAGAAACTGCATCGGAATTATATACAAAAGGCACAACGCCGACTTAAGTACAAGAAGACTGACTCTTCCTACTGTCTATGTTTTAACCATTCCTGTGACACTAGTTATAGATTCCGATGCCTCACTTCAGGTTTAGTGATTCCCTCTGACCTTCTTATTGACGATGAAACACAGAAATTGCATCGGGATTAAATACAAAAGGCACAACGCCGACTTAAGTACAAGAAGACTGTCTCTTCTTTATGACTAAGTTGTGTGCATTTCCTGTGAGACCAGTTTTAGATTCCGACGCTTCACTATATGTTTATTGTATCCCTTGGACCTTCTTATTGACGATGACACACAGAAATTGCATCGCAATTAAATACAAAAGGCACAATGCCGACGTCAGTACAAGAAGACTGACTCTACTTACTGTCTATGTTTAGAACCATTCCTGTGACACTAGTTATAGATTGCGATGCTTCACTTCAGGTTTAATGTATCCCTCTGACCTTCTTATTTACGGTGAAACACAGAAATTGCATCGGAATTAAATACAAAAGGCACAATGCCGACTGAAGTACAAGACGACTGACACTTCTTACTGTCTACGTTTTGAACAATATCCTGTGACACTAGTTATAGATTCCGATGCTTCACTTCAGGTTTACTGTATCCCTTGGACCTTCTTATCGACGATGAAACACAGAGATTGCATCGGAATTAAATACAAGAGGCACAATGCCGACTTAAGTACAAGAAGACTGACTCTTCCTACTGGCTATGTTTGAACCATTCCTCTGACACTAGTTATAGATTCCGTTGCTTAACTTCAGGTTTTCTGTATCCCTCTGTCCTTCTTATTGATGATGAAACACAGAAATTGCATCGGAATTAAATACAAAATGCACAATGCCGACTTAAGTACAAGTAGACTGACTCTTCTTACTGACTATGTTGTGAACATTTCCTGTGAGACCAGTTTTAGATTCCGATGCTTCACTATATGTTTACTGTCTCCCTTGGACCTTCTTATTGACGATGAAACTCATACATTGCATCGGAAATAGATAGAAAAGGCACAATGCCGACTTAAGTACCAGAAGACAGACTCTTCCTACTGTCTATGTTTTAACCATTCCTGTGACACTAGTTATAGATTCCGATGCTTCACTTCAGGTTTAATGGTTCCCTCTGACCTTCTTATTGACGATATAACAATGAAACTGCATCGGAATTATATACAAAAGGCACAATGCCGACTCAAATACAAGATGACTGGCTCTTCTTACTCTCTATGTTTTGCACCTTTCCTGAGAGACCGGTTTTAGATTCCGGTGCTTCACTTCAGATTCACTGTATCCCTTGGACCTTCTTATTGACGACGAAACACAGCAATTGCATCAAAAGTACATAGAAAAGGCACAATGCCGACTTAAGTAAAAGAAGACTGACTATTCTTACTTACTATGATTTGAACATTTCCTGTGAGACCAGTTTTAGATTCCAATGCTTCACTATGTGTTTACTGTATCCCTTGGACCTTCTTATTGACGATGAAACACAGAAATTGCATCGAAATTAAATACAAAAGGCACAATGCCGACTTAAGTACAAGAAGACTGACTCTTCTTACTGTCTATGTTTTGAACCATTCTTGTGACACTAGTTATAGATTCCGATGTTTCACTTCTGGTTTACTGTATCCCTTGGACCTTCTTATTGACGATGAAACACAGAAATTGCATCGGAATTAAATACAAAAGGCACAATGCCGACTTAAGTACAAGAAAACTGACACTTCCTACTGTCTATGTTATGAACCATTCCTGTGACACTAGTTATAGATTCCGATGCATCACTTCAGGTTTACTGTATCACTTGGACCTTCTTATTGACGATGAATCACACAAATCGCATCGGAATTAAATACAAAAAGCACAATGCCGACTTAAGTACAAGAAGACTGACTCTTCATGCTGTGTATGTTTTGAACCATTCCTGTGACACTAGTTATAGATTGCGATGCTTCACTTAAGGTTTACTGTATCCCTTGGACCTTCGTATTGACGACGAAACACAGAAATTGCATCGGAATTAAATACAAAATGCACAATGCCGACTTATGTACAAGAAGACTGACTCTTCTTACTGACTATGTTGTGAACATTTCCTGTGAGACCAGTTTTAGATTCCGATGCTTCACTATTGTTTACTGTACCCCTTGGACCTTCTTATTGACGATGAAACACATACATTGCATCGGAATTAAATAGAAAAGGCACAATGCCGACTTAAGTACAAGAAGACTGACTCTTCCTACTGTCTATGTTTTATCCATTCCTGTGACACTAGTTATAGATTCCGATGTTTCACTTCAGGTTTACTGATTCCCTCTGACCTTCTTGTTGACGATGAAACACAGAAACTGCATCGGAATTAAATACAAAAGACACAATGCCGACTCAAATACAAAATGACTGGCTCTTGTTACTCTCTATGTTTTGAACCTTTCCTGAGAGACCGGTTTTAGATTCCGGTGCTTCACTTAATGTTTACTGTATCCCTCGGACCTTCTTAGTGACGACGAAACACAGAAATTGCATCACAATTACATAGAAAAGGCACAATGCCGACTTAAGTACAAGGAGACTGACTGTTCTTACTGTCTATGTTTTGAACCATTCTTGTGACACTAGTTATAGATTCCGATGTTTCACTTCTGGTTTACTGTATCCCTTGGACCTTCTTATTTACGGTGAAACACAGAAATTGCATCGGAATTAGATACAAAAGGCACAACGCCGACTTAAGTACAAGAAGACTGACACTTCTCACTGTCTACGTTTTGAACCATTCCGGTGACACTAGTTATAGTTTCTGATGCTTCACTTCAGGTTTACTGTATCACTTGGACGTTCTTATTGACGATTAAACACAGAAATTGCATCGGAATCAAATACAAAAGGCACAATGCCGACTTAAGTACAAGGAGACCGACTCTTCTTACTGTCTATGTTTTGATCCATTCCGGTGACACTAGTTATGGTTTCAGATGCTTCACTTCAGGTTTACTGTATCACTTTGACCTTCTTATTGACGATGAAACACAGAAATTGCATCGGAATTAAATACAAAAGGCACAAACTTGACTTAAGTACAAGAAGACTGACTCTTCTTACTGTCTATGTTTTGAACAATTCCTGTGACACTAGATATAGGTTCCGATGCTTCAATTCAGGTTTACTGTATCCCTATTACCTTCTTATCGACGATGAAACACAGAAATTGCATCGGAATTAAATGCAAGAGGCACAATGCCGACATAAGTACAAGAAGACTGACTCTTCTTACTGTCTATGTTTTGAACCATTCCTGTGACACTAGTTATAGATTCCGATGCTTCATGATAGGTTTACTGTATCCTTTTGACCTTCTTATTGACGACGAAACACAGAAATTGCATCGGAATTAAATAGAAAAGGCACAATGCCGACATAAGTACAAGAATACTGACTCTTCCTACTGTCTATGTTTGAACCATTCCTGTGACACTAGTTATAGATTCCGTTGCTTCACTTCAGGTTTACTGTATCCCTCTGACCTTCTTATTGATGATGAAACACAGAAATTGCATCGGAATTAAATACAAAATGCACAATGCCGACTTAAGTACAAGTTGACTGACTCTTCTTACTGACTATGTTGTGAACATTTCCTGTGAGACCAGTTTTAGATTCCGATGCTTCACTATACGTTTACTGTCTCCCTTGGACCTTCCTATTGACGATGAATTACATATATTGCATCGGAAATAAATAGAAAAGGCACAATGCCGACTTAAGTACCAGAAGACAGACTCTTCCTACTGTGTATGTTTTAACCATTCCTGTGACACTAGTTATAGATTCAGATGCTTCACTTCAGGTTTACTGATTCCCTCTGGCCTTCTTATTGACGATGAAACACAGAAACTGCATCGGAATTATATACAAAAGGCACAATGCCGACTCAAATACAAGAAGACTGGCTCTTCTTACTCTCTATGTTTTGCACCTTTCCTGAGAGACCGGTTTTAGATTCCGGTGCTTCACTTCAGGTTCACTGTATCCCTTGGACCTTCTTATTGACGACGAAACACAGAAATTGCATCAAAAGTACATAGGCAATGCACAATGCCGACTTCAGTAAAAGAAGACTGACTCTTCTTAATTACTATGATTTGAACATTTCCTGTGAGACCAGTTTTAGATTCCGATGCTTCACTATGTGTTTACTGTATCCCTTGGACCTTCTTACTGACGATGAAACACAGAAATTGCATCGAAATTAAATACAAAAGGCACAATGCCGACTTAAGTACAAGAAGACTGACTCTTCTTACTGTCTATGTTTTGAACCATTCTTGTGACATTAGTTATAGATTCCGATGTTTCACTTCTGGTTTACTATATCCCTTGGACCTTCTTATTGACGATGAAACACAGAAATTGCATCGGAATTAAATTCAAAAGGCACAATGCCGACTTAAGTACAAGAAAACTGACACTTCCTACTGTCTATGTTGTGAACCATTCCTGTGACACTAGTTATAGATTCCGATGCATCACTTCAGGTTTACTGTATCCCTTGGACCTTCTTATTGACGATGAAACACACAAATTGCATCGGAATGAAATATAAAAAGCAGAATGCCGACTTAAGAACAATAAGACTGACTCTTCTTGCTGTGTATGTTTTGAACCATTCCTGTGACACTAGTTATAGATTCCGATGCTTCACTTAAGGTTTACTGTCTCCCTCTGAATTTCGTATTGACGACGAAACACAGAAACTGCATCGGAATTAAATACAAAATGCACAATGCCGACTTATGTACAAGAAGACTGACTCTTCTTACTGACTATGTTGTGAACATTTCCTGTGAGACCAGTTTTAGATTCCGATGCTTCACTATTGTTTACTGTACCCCTTGGACCTTCTTATTGACGATGAAACACATACATTGCATCGGAATTAAATAGAAAAGGCACAATGCCGACTTAAGTACAAGAAGACTGACTCTTCCTACTGTCTATGTTTTATCCATTCCTGTGACACTAGTTATAGATTCCGATGCTTCACTTCAGGTTTACTGATTCCCTCTGACCTTCTTGTTGACGATGAAACACAGAAACTGCATCGGAATTAAATACAAAAGGCACAATGCCGACTCAAATACAAGATGACTGGCTCTTGTTACTCTCTATGTTTTGAACCTTTCCTGAGAGACCGGTTTTAGATTCCGGTGCTTCACTTAATGTTTACTGTATCCCTCGGACCTTCTTAGTGACGACGAAACACAGAAATTGCATCACAATTACATAGAAAAGGCACAATGCCGACTGAAGTACAAGGAGACTGACTGTTCTTACAGTCTATGTTTTGAACCATTCTTGAGACACTAGTTATAGATTCCGATGTTTCACTTCTGGTTTACTGTATCCCTTGGACCTTCTTATTTACGGTGAAACACAGAAATTGCATCGGAATTAGATACAAAAGGCACAATGCCGACTTAAGTACAAGAACACTGACACTTCTCACTGTCTACGTTTTGAACCATTCCGGTGACACTAGTTATAGTTTCTGATGCTTCACTTCAGGTTTACTGTATCACTTGGACGTTCTTATTGACGATGAAACACAGAAATTGCATCGGAATCAAATACAAAAGGCACAATGCCGACTTATGTTCAAAAAGACCGACTCTTCTCACTGTCTATGTTTTGATCCATTCCGGTGACACTAGTTATGGTTTCAGATGCTTCACTTCAGGTTTACTGTATCACTTTGACCTTCTTATTGACGATGAAACACAGAAATTGCATCGGAATTAAATACAAAAGGCACAAACTTGACTTAAGTACAAGAAGACTGACTCTTCTTACTGTCTATGTTTTGAACAATTCCTGTGACACTAGATATAGGTTCCGATGCTTGAATTCAGGTTTACTGTATCCCTTGGACCTTCTTATCGACGATGAAACACAGAAATTGCATCGGAATTAAATGCAATAGGCACAATGCCGACATAAGTACAAGAAGACTGACTCTTCTTACTGTCTAAGTTTTGAACCATTCCTGTGACACTAGTTATAGATTCCGATGCTTCATTTTAGGTTTACTGTATCCTTTTGACCTTCTTATTGACGACGAAACACAGAAATTGCATCGGAATTAAATAGAAAAGGCACAATGCCGACATAAGTACAAGAATACTGACTCTTCCTACTGTCTATGTTTGAACCATTCCTGTGACACTAGTTACAGATTCCGTTGCTTCATTTCAGGTTTACTGTATCCCTCTGACCTTCTTATTGATGATGAAACACAGAAATTGCGTCGGAATTAAATACAAAATGCACAATGCCGACTTAAGTACAAGTAGACTGACTCTTCTTACTGACTATGCTGTGAACATTTCCTGTGAGACCAGTTTTAGATTCCGATGCTTCACTATATGTTTACTGTCTCCCTTGGACCTTCTTATTGACGATGAAACACATACATTGCATCGGAAATAAATAGAAAGGGCACAATGCCGACTTAAGTACCAGAAGACAGACTCTTCCTACTGTCTATGTTTTAACCATTCCTGTGACACTAGTTATAGATTCCGATGCTTCACTTCAGGTTTACTGATTCCCTCTGACCTTCTTATTGACGATGAAACACAGAAACTGCATCGGAATTATATACAAAAGGCACAATGCCGACTCAAATACAAGAAGACTGGCTCTTCTTACTCTCTATGTTTTGCACCTTTCCTGAGAGACCAGTTTTAGATTCCGGTGCTTCACTTCAGGTTCACTGTATCCCTTGGACCTTCTTATTGACGACGAAACACAGAAATTGCATCAAAAGTACATAGACAATGCACAATGCCCACTTAAGTAAAAGAAGACTGACTCTTCTTACTCTCTATGTTTTGAACCTTTCCTGAGAGACCGGTTTTAGATTCCGGTGCTTCACTTAATGTTTACAGTATCCCTTGGACCTTCTTATTGACGACGAAACACAGAAATTGCATCAAAACTACATAGAAAAGGCACAATGCCGACTTAAGTAGAAGAAGACTGACTCTTCTTACTTACTATGGTTTGAACATTTCCTGTGAGACCAGTTTTAGATTCCGATGCTTCACTATTGTTTACTGTACCCCTTGGACCTTCTTATTGACGATGAAACACATACATTGCATCGGAATTAAATAGAAAAGACACAATGCAGAATTAAGTAGAAGAAGACTGACACTTCCTACTGTCTATGTTTGAACCATTCCTGTGACACGAGTTATAGATTCCGATGCATCACTTCAGGTTTACTGTATCGCTTGGACCTTCTTATTGACGATGAAACACACAAATTGCATCGGAATTAAATACAAAAGGCACAATGCAGACTTAAGTACAAGAAGACTGACTCTTCTTGCTGTGTGTGTTTTGAACCATTCTTGTGACACTAGTTATAGATTCCCATGCTTCACTTAAGGTTTACTCTATCCCTCTGACCTTCGTACTGACGATTAAACACACAAATTGCATCGGAATTAAATACAAAAGGCACAATGCCGACTTAAGTACAAGAAGACTGACACTTCTTGCTGTGAATGTTTTGAACCATTCCTGTGACACTAGTTATAGATTCCGATGCTTCACTTCAGGTTTACTGTATCCCTCAGACCCTCTTATTGACGATGAAACACAGAAATTGCATCGGATTTAAATAGGAATGGCACAATGCCGGCTTAAGTACAAGAAGACTGACCCTTCCTATTGTCTAGGTTGTGAACCATTCCTGTGACACTAGTTAGAGGATTCGATGCTTCACTTCAAAATTACTGTATCCCTCTGACCGTGTTATTGACGATGAAACACAGAAATTGCATCGGAATTAAATAGAAAAGGCACAATGCCGACTTAAGTACAAGAAGACTGACTCTTTTTACTGTCTATGATTTGAACCATTCCTGTGACACTAGTTACAGATTCCGATGCTTCACTTCAGGTTTACTGTATCCCTTGGACCTTCTTATTGACGACGAAACACAGAATTTGCATCGGAATTAAATACAAAAGGCACAATGCCGACATAAGTACAAGAAGACTGACTCTTCCTACTGTCTCTGTTTTGAACCATTCCTGTGACACTAGTTATAGATTCCGATGCTTCACTTCAGGTTTACTGTATCCCTCTGACCTTCTTGTTGACGATGAAACACAGAAACTGCATCGGAATTAAATACAAAAGGCACAATGCCGACTTAAGTACATGAAGACTGTCTCTACTTTGTGACTATGTTGTGAACATTTCGTGTGAGACCAGTTTTAGATTCCGATGCTTCACTACATGTTTATAGTATCCCTTGGACCTTCTTATTAACGATGAAACACAGAAATTGCATCGGAATTAAATACAAAAGGCACAATGCCGACTTAAGTACAAGAAGACTGACTCTTCTTACTGTCTATGTTACGAACCATTCCTGTGACACTAGTTATAGATTCCGATGCATCACTTCAGGTTTACTGAATCCCTTGGACCTGCTTATCGACGATGAAACACAGAGATTGAATCGGAATCAAATACAAGAGGCACAATGCCGACTTAAGTACAAGAAGACTGACTCTTCTTGCTGACTAAGTTGTGTGCATTTCCTGTGAGACCAGTTTTAGATTCCGATGCTTCGCTATATGTCTATTGTATCCCTTGGACCTTCTTATTGACGATGAAACACAGAAATTGCATCGCAATTAAATACAAAAGGCACAATGCAGATTTAAGTACAAGAAGACTGACTCTACTTACTGTCTATGTTTAGAACCATTCCTGTGACACTAGTTATAGATTGCGATGCTTCACTTCAGGTTTACTGTTTCCCACTGACCTTCTTGTTTACGGTGAAACACAGAAATTGCATCGGAATTAAATACAAAAGGCACAATGCCGACTAAGTACAAGAAGACTGACACATCTTACTGGCTACGTTTTGAACCATTCCGGTGACACTAGTTATAGTTTCCGATGCTTCACTTCAGGTTTACTGTATCACTTGGACCTTCGTATTGACGATGAGACACAGAAATTGCATCGGAATCAAATACAAAAGGCACAATGCCGACTTAAGTACAAGAAGACCGACTCTTCTTACTGTCTATGTTTTGAACCATTCCGGTGACACAAGTTATAGTTTCAGATGCTTCACTTCAGGTTTACTGTATCACTTTGACCTTCTTATTGACGATGAAACACAGAAATTGCATCGGAATTAAATAAACAAGCACAAATCCGACTTAAGTACAAGAAGACTGACTCTTCTTACTGTCTATGTTTTGAACAATTTCTGTGACACTAGTTATAGATTCCGATGCTTCACTTCAGGTTTACTGTATCCCTTGGACCTGCTTATCGACGATGAAACACAGAGATTGAATCGGAATCAAATACAAGAGGCACAATGCCGACATAAGTCCAAGAAGACTGACTCTTCTTACTGTCTATGTTTTGAACCATTCCTGTGACACTAGTTATAGATTTCGATGCTTCATTTTAGGTTTACTGTATCCTTTTGACCTTCTTATTGACGACGAAACACGGAATTTGCATCGGAATTAAATACAAAAGGCACAATGCCGACATAAGTACAAGAAGACTGACTCTTCCTACTGTCTCTGTTTTGAACCATTCCTGTGACACTAGTTATAGATTCCGATGCTTCACTTCAGGTTTACTGATTCCCTCTGACCTTCTTATTGACGATGAAACACAGAAACTGCATCGGAATTATATACAAAAGGCACAACGCCGACTTAAGTACAAGAAGACTGTCTCTTCTTTATGACTATGTTGTGTGCATTTCCTGTGAGACCAGTTTTAGATTCCGACGCTTCACTATATGTTTATTGTATCGCTTGGACCTTCTTATTGACGATGAAACACAGAAATTGCATCGCAATTAAATACAAAAGGCACAATGCCGACTTAAGTACAAGAAGACTGACTCTTCCTACTGTCTATGTTTTAATTATTCCTGTGACACTAGTTATAGATTCCGATGCCTCACTTCAGGTTTAGTGATTCCCTCTGACTTTCTTATTGACGATGAAACACAGAAATTGCATCGGGATTAAATACAAAAGGCACAACGCCGACTTAAGTACAAGAAGACTGTCTCTTCTTTATGACTAAGTTGTGTGCATTTCCTGTGAGACCAGTTTTAGATTCCGACGCTTCACTATATGTTTATTGTATCCCTTGGGCCTTCTTATTGACGATGACACACAGAAATTGCATCGCAATTAAATACAAAAGGCACAATGCCGACTTAAGTACAAGAAGACTGACTCTACTTACTGTCTATGTTTAGAACCATTCCTGTGACACTAGTTATAGATTGCGATGCTTCACTTCAGGTTTAATGTATCCCTCTGACCTTCTTATCTACGGTGAAACACAGAAATTGCATCGGAATTAAATACAAAAGGCACAATGCCGACTTAAGTACAAGTTGACTGACTCTTCTTACTGACTATGTTGTGAACATTTCCTGTGAGACCAGTTTTAGATTCCGATGCTTCACTATGTGTTTACTGTATCCCTTGGACCTTCTTACTGACGATGAAACACAGAAATTCCATCGAAATTAAATACAAAAGGCACAATGCCGACTTAAGTACAAGAAGACTGACTCTTCTTACTGTCTATGTTTGAACCATTCTTGTGACATTAGTTATAGATTCCGATGTTTCACTTCTGGTTTACTATATCCCTTGGACCTTCTTATTGACGATGAAACACAGAAATTGCATCGGAATTAAATTCAAAAGGCACAATGCCGACTTAAGTACAAGAAAACTGACACTTCCTACTGTCTATGTTATGAACCATTCCTGTGACACTAGTTATAGATTCCGATGCATCACTTCAGGTTTACTGCATCCCTTGGACCTTCTTATTGACGATGAAACACACAAATTGCATCGGAATTAAATATAAAAAGCACAATGCCGACTTAAGTACAATAAGACTGACTCTTCTTGCTGTGTATGTTTTGAACCATTCCTGTGACACTAGTTATAGATTCCGATGCTTCACTTAAGGTTTACTGTCTCCCTCTGACCTTCGTATTGACGACGAAACACAGAAACTGCATCGGAATTAAATACAAAATGCACAATGCCGACTTATGTACAAGAAGACTGACTCTTCTTACTGACTATGTTGTGAACATTTCCTGTGAGACCAGTTTTCGATTCCGATGCTTCACTATTGTTTACTGTACCCCTTGGACCTTCTTATTGACGATGAAACACATACATTGCATCGGAATTAAATAGAAAAGGCACAATGCCGACTTAAGTACAAGAAGACTGACTCTTCCTACTGTCTATGTTTTATCCATTCCTGTGACACTAGTTATAGATTCCGATGCTTCACTTCAGGTTTACTGATTCCCTCTGACCTTCTTGTTGACGATGAAACACAGAAACTGCATCGGAATTAAATACAAAAGGCACAATGCCGACTCAAATACAAGATGACTGGCTCTTGTTACTCTCTATGTTTTGAACCTTTCCTGAGAGACCGGTTTTAGATTCCGGTGCTTCACTTAATGTTTACTGTATCCCTCGGACCTTCTTAGTGACGACGAAACACAGAAATTGCATCACAACTACATAGAAAAGGCACAATGCCGACTTAAGTACAAGGAGACTGACTGTTCTTACTGTCTATGTTTTGAACCATTCTTGAGACACTAGTTATAGATTCCGATGTTTCACTTCTGGTTTACTGTATCCCTTGGACCTTCTTATTTACGGTGAAACACAGAAATTGCATCGGAATTAGATACAAAAGGCACAATGCCGACTTAAGTACAAGAACACTGACACTTCTCACTGTCTACGTTTTGAACCATTCCGGTGACACTAGTTATAGTTTCTGATGCTTCACTTCAGGTTTACTGTATCACTTGGACGTTCTTATTGACGATGAAACACAGAAATTGCATCGGAATCAAATACAAAAGGCACAATGCCGACTTATGTTCAAAAAGACCGACTCTTCTTACTGTCTATGTTTTGATCCATTCCGGTGACACTAGTTATGGTTTCAGATGCTTCACTTCAGGTTTACTGTATCACTTTGACCTTCTTATTGACGATGAAACACAGAAATTGCATCGGAATTAAATACAAAAGGCACAAACTTGACTTAAGTACAAGAAGACTGACTCTTCTTACTGTCTATGTTTTGAACAATTCCTGTGACACTAGATATAGGTTCCGATGCTTGAATTCAGGTTTACTGTATCCCTTGGACCTTCTTGTCGACGATGAAACACAGAAATTGCATCGGAATTAAATGCAATAGGCACAATGCCGACATAAGTACAAGAAGACTGACTCTTCTTACTGTCTAAGTTTTGAACCATTCCTGTGACACTAGTTATAGATTCCGATGCTTCATTTTAGGTTTACTGTATCCTTTTGACCTTCTTATTGACGACGAAACACAGAAATTGCATCGGAATTAAATAGAAAAGGCACAATGCCGACATAAGTACAAGAATACTGACTCTTCCTACTGTCTATGTTTGAACCATTCCTGTGACACTAGTTACAGATTCCGTTGCTTCATTTCAGGTTTACTGTATCCCTCTGACCTTCTTATTGATGATGAAACACAGAAATTGCGTCGGAATTAAATACAAAATGCACAATGCCGACTTAAGTACAAGTAGACTGACTCTTCTTACTGACTATGTTGTGAACATTTCCTGTGAGACCAGTTTTAGATTCCGATGCTTCACTATATGTTTACTGTCTCCCTTGGACCTTCTTATTGACGATGAAACACATACATTGCATCGGAAATAAATAGAAAAGGCACAATGCCGACTTAAGTACCAGAAGACAGACTCTTCCTACTGTCTATGTTTTAACCATTCCTGTGACACTAGTTATAGATTCCGATGCTTCACTTCAGGTTTACTGATTCCCTCTGACCTTCTTATTGACGATGAAACACAGAAACTGCATCGGAATTATATACAAAAGGCACAATGCCGACTCAAATACAAGAAGAC
Organism: Schistocerca americana; assembly: GCF_021461395.2. Classification (NCBI taxonomy): domain Eukaryota; kingdom Metazoa; phylum Arthropoda; class Insecta; order Orthoptera; family Acrididae; genus Schistocerca; species Schistocerca americana. The sequence continues at coordinate 23,693,072 of NC_060130.1, forward strand.
TGGCTCTTCTTACTCTCTATGTTTTGCACCTTTCCTGAGAGACCGGTTTTAGATTCCGGTGCTTCACTTCAGGTTCACTGTATCCCTTGGACCTTCTTATTGACGACGAAACACAGAAATTACATCAAAAGTACATAGTCAGTGCACAATGCCCACTTAAGTAAAAGAAGACTGACTCTTCTTAATTACTATGATTTGAACATTTCCTGTGAGACCAGTTTTAGATTCCGATGCTTCACTATGTGTTTACTGTATCCCTTGGACCTTCTTACTGACGATGAAACACAGAAATTGCATCGAAATTAAATACAAAAGGCACAATGCCGACTTAACTACAAGAAGACTGACTCTTCTTACTGTCTATGTTTTGAACCATTCTTGTGACATTAGTTATAGATTCCGATGTTTCACTTCTGGTTTACTATATCCCTTGGACCTTCTTATTGACGATGAAACACAGAAATTGCATCGGAATTAAATTCAAAAGGCACAATGCCGACTTATGTACAAGAAGACTGACTCTTCTTACTGAATATGTAGTGAACATTTCCTGTGAGACCAATTTTAGATTCCGATGCTTCACTATTGTTTACTGTACCCCTTGGACCTTCTTATTGACGATGAAACACATACATTGCATCGGAATGAAATTGAAAAGGCACAATGCAGAATTAAGTAGAAGAAGACTGACACTTCCTACTGTCTATGTTTGAACCATTCCTGTGACACGAGTTATAGATTCCGATGCATCACTTCAGGTTTACTGTATCGCTTGGACCTTCTTATTACCGATGAAACACACAAATTGCATCGGAATTAAATACAAAAGGCACAATGCAGACTTAAGTACAAGAAGACTGACTCTTCTTGCTGTGTGTGTTTTGAACCATTCTTGTGACACTAGTTATAGATTCCCATGCTTCACTTAAGGTTTACTCTATCCCTCTGCCCTTCGTACTGACGATTAAACACACAAATTGCATCGGAATTAAATACAAAAGGCACAATGCCGACTTAAGTACAAGAAGGCTGACTCTTCTTGCTGTGAATGATTTGAACCATTCCTGTGACACTAGTTATAGATTCCGATGCTTCACTTCAGGTTTACTGTATCCCTCAGACCCTCTTATTGACGATGAAACACAGAAATTGCATCGGATTTAAATAGGAATGGCACAATGCCGGCTTAAGTACAAGAAGACTGACCCATCCTATTGTCTAGGTTGTGAACCATTCCTGTGACACTAGTTAGAGGATTCGATGCTTCACTTCAAAATTACTGTATCCCTCTGACCGTGTTATTGACGATGAAACACAGAAATTGCATCGGAATTAAATAGAAAAGGCACAATGCCGACTTAAGTACAAGAAGACTGACTCTTTTTACTGACTATGATTTGAACCATTCCTGTGACACTAGTTACAGATTCCGATGCTTCACTTCAGGTTTACTGTATCCCTTGGACCTTCTTATTGACGACGAAACACAGAATTTGCATCGGAATTAAATACAAAAGGCACAATGCCGACATAAGTACAAGAAGACTGACTCTTCCTACTGTCTCTGTTTTGAACCATTCCTGTGACACTAGTTATAGATTCCGATGCTTCACTTCAGGTTTACTGTATCCCTCTCACCTTCGTGTTGACGATGAAACACAGAAACTGCATCGGAATTAAATACAAAAGGCACAATGCCGACTTAAGTACATGAAGACTGTCTCTACTTTCTGACTATGTTGTGAACATTTAGTGTGAGACCAGTTTTAGATTCCGATGCTTCACTACATATTTATAGTATCCCTTGGACCTTCTTATTAACGATGAAACACAGAAATTGCATCGGAATTAAATACAAAAGGCACAATGCCGACTTAAGTACAAGAAGACTGACTCTTCTTACAGTCTATGTTTAGAACCATTCCTGTGACACTAGTTATAGTTTCCGATGATTCACTTCAGGTTTACTGTATCTCTTGGACCTTCTTATTGACGATGAAACACAGAAATTGCATCGGAATTAAATACAAAAGGCACAATGTCGACTTAAGTACAAGAAGACTGACTCTTCTTACTGTCTATGTTTGAACAATTCCTGTGACACTAGTTATAGATTCCGTTGCTTCACTTCAGGTTTACTGCATCCCTTGGACCTTCTTATTGACGACGAATCACAGAAATTGCATTGGAATTAAATGCAAGAGGCACAATGCCGACATAGGTACAAGAAGACTGACTCTTCTTACTGTCTATGTTTTGAACCATTCCTGTGACACTAGTTATAGATTCCGATGCTTCACTTCAGGTTTACTGTATCCCTCTGACCCTCTTAATGACGATGAAACACAGAAATTGCATCGGAATTAAATGGAAAAAGCACCATGCCGACTTAAGTACAAGAAGACTGACTCTTCTTACTGTCTATGTTTTGAATCATTCCTGTGACACTAGTTATAGATTCCGATGCTTCACTTCAGGTTTACTGTATCAATTGGACCTTCCTATTGACGACGAAACACATAATTTGCATCGGAATTAAATAGAAAAGGCACCATGCCGACTTAAGTACAAGAAGACTGACTCTTCTTACTGTCTACGTTTAGAACCATTCCTGTGACACTAGTTATAGATTCCGATGCTTCACTTCAGGTTTACTGTATCCCTCTGGCCTTCTTATTTACGATGAAACACAGAAATTGCATCGGAATTAAATACAAAAGGCACTATGCCGACTTAAGTACAAGAAGACTGACTATACTTACTGTCAATATTTTGAACCAATCCGGTGACACTAGTTATAGTTTCAGATGCTTCACTTCAGGTTTACTGTAGCACTTGGACCTTCTTATTGACGATGAAACACAGAATTTGCATCGGAATTAAATACAAAAGGCACAATGCCGACTTAAGTCCAAGAGGACTGACTCTTCTTATTGTCTATGTTTTGAACCATTCCTGTGACACTAGTTATAGATTCCGAAGCTTCACTTCAGGTTTACTTTGTCCTTTGGACCTTCTTATTGACGGTGAAACTCAGAAATTCCATCGGAATCAAAAAGAAAACGCACAATGCCGACATAAGTACAAGAAGACTGACGCTTCCTAGTGTCTATGTTTTGAACCGTTCCTGTGACACTAGTTATAGATTCCGATGCTTCACTTCAGGTTTACTGTATCCCTCTGACCTTCTTATTGACGATGAAACTCAGAAATTGCATCGGAATTAAATTAAAAAAGCACCATGCCGACTTAAGTACAAGAAGACTGACTCTTCTTACAGTCTATGTTTAAAACCATTCCTGTGACACTAGTTATAGATTCCGATGCTTCACTTCAGGTTTGCTGTATCCCTCTGACCTTCTTATTTACGATGAAACACAGAAATTGCGTCGGAATTAAATACAAAAGGCACAATGCCGACTGAAGTACATGAAGACTTACTCTTCTTACTGTCTATGTTTTGAACCATTTCGGTGACACTAGTTATAGTTTACGATGATTCACTTCAGGTTTACTCTATCATTTGGACCTTCTTATTGACGATGAAACACACAAATTGCATCGGAATTAAATACAAAAGGCACAATGCCGACTTAAGTACAAGAAGACTGACTCTTCTTACTGTCTATGTATTGAACAATTCCTGTGACACTAGTCATAGATTCCGTTGTTTCACTTCAGGTTTACTGCATCCCTTGGACCTTCTTATTGACGACGAATCACAGAAATTGCATTGGAATTAAATAGGAAAGGCACAATGCCGAAATAAGTACAAGAAGACTGACCCTTCCTATTGTCTATGTTTTGAACCATTCCTGTGACACTAGTTATAGATTCCGATGTTTCACTTCAGGTTTAATGTATCCCTCTGACCCGCTTATTGACGATGAAACACAGAAATTGCATCGGAATTAAATAGAAAAAGCACAATGCCGACTTAAATACAAGAAGACTGACTCTTCTTACTGACTATGTTGTGAACATTTCCTGTGAGACCAATTTTAGATTCCGATGCTTCACTATATGTTTACTGTATCCCATGGACCTTCTCATTGACGATGAAACACAGAACTTGCATCGGAATTAATTAGAAAAGGCACAATGCTGACTTAAGTACAACAAGACTGACTCTTCCTACTGTCTATGTTTTAACCATTCCTGTGACACTAGTATAGATTCCGATGCTTCACTTCAGGTTTACTGATTCAATCTGACCTTCTTATTGTCGATCAAACACAGAAACTGCATCGGAATTAAATACAAAAGGCACAATGCCGACTTAAGTACAAGAAGACTGACTCTTCTTCCTGTCTATATTTTCAACAATTCCTGTGACACTAGTTATAGATTCCGTTGCTTCACTTCAGGTTTACTGCATCCCTTGGACCTTCTTATTGACGACGTATAACAGAAATTGCATTGGAATTAAATAGGAAAGGCACAATGCCGACTTAAGTACAAGAAGACTGACCCTTCCTATTGTCTATGTTTTGAACCATTCCTGTGACACTAGTTATAGATTCCGACGCTTTACTTCAGGTTTACTGTATCAATTGGACCTTCATATTGACGACGAAACACAGAATTTGCATCGGAATTAAATAGAAAAGGCACTATGCCGACTTAAGTAAAAGAAGACTGTCTCTTTTTTCTGACTAAGTTGTGAACATTTCCTGTGAGACCAGTTTTAGATTCCGATGCTTCACTACATGTTTACTGTATCCCATTGACCTTCTTATTGACGATGAAACACAGAACTTGCATCGGAATTAAATACAAAAGGCACTATGCCGACTTAAGTACAAGAAGACTGACTATTCTTACTGTCAATATTTTGAACCATTCCGGTGACACTAGTTATAGTTTCAGATGCTTCACTTCAGGTTTACTGTATCACTTGGACCATCGTATTGACGATGAAACACAGAAATTGCATCGGAATTAAATTCAAAAGGCACAATGCCGACTTTAGTACCAGAAGACTGACTCTTCTTACTCTCTATGTTTTGAACAATTCCTGTGACACTAGTTATAGATTCCGATGCTTCACTTCAGATTTACTGTATCCCTTGGACCTTCTTATCGACGATGAAACACAGAAATTGCATCGGAATTAAATAGAAAATTCACAATGCCGGCTTAAGTACAAGAAGACTGACTCTTCCTACTGTCTATGTTTTGAACCATTCCTGTGACACTAGTTATAGATTCCGTTGCTTCACTTCAGGATTACTGTATCCCTCTGACCTTCTTATTGACGATGAAACACAGAACTTGCATCGGAATTAATTAGAAAAGGCACAATGCCGACTTAAGCACAACAAGACTGACTCTTCCTACCGTCTATGTTTTAACCATTCCTGTGACACTAGTTATAGATTCCGATGCTTCACTTCAGGTTTGCTGAGTCCCTCTGACCTTCTTATTGACGATGAAGCACAGAATTTGCATCGGAATTAAATACAAAATTCACAATGCCGACTTAAGTACAAGAAGACTGACTCTTCTTACTGTCTATGTTTTGAGCAATTCCTGTGACACTAGTTATAGATTCCGATGCTTCACTTCAGGTTTACTGTATCCCCTGGACCTTCTTATCGACGATGAAACACAGAAATAGCATCGGAATTAAATACAAACGCACAATGACAACTTAAGTACAAGAAGACTGTCACTTCTTACTCACTAGGTTTTGAACCTTTCCTGTGAGACCGGTTTTAGATTCCGATGCTTCACTTCAGGTTTACTTTATCCCTTGGACCTTCTTATTGACGACGAAACACAGAAATTGCATCGGCATTAAATAGAAAAGGCACAATGCCGACTTAAGTACAAGAAGGCTGACTCATCCAAATGTCTATGTTTTGAAAAATTCCTGTGACACTAGTTATAGATTCCGAGGCTTCACTTCAGGTTTACTGTATCCCTCTGACACTTTTACTGACGATGAAACACAGAAATTGCATCGGAATTAAATACAAAAGGCACAGTGCCGACTTAAGTACAAGAAGACTGACTCTTCTTACTGTCTATTTTTTGAACCATTCCTGTGACACTAGTTATAGATTCCGAAGCTTCACTTCAGGTTTACTTTGTCCTTTGGACCTTCTTATTGACGATGAAACACAGAAATTGCATCGGAATCAAAAAGAAAAGGCACAATGACATCATAAGTACAAGAAGACTTACGCTTCCTAGTGTCTATGTTTTGAACCGTTCCTGTGACACTAGTTGTAGATTCCGATGCTTCACTTCAGGTTTACTGTATCCCTCTGACATTCTTATTGTCGATGAAACACAGAAATTGCATCGGAATTAGATAGAAAAGGCACAATGACGTATTAAGTACAAGAAGACTGACTCTTCTTACAGTCTATGTATTGAATAATTCCTGTAACAATAGTTATAGATTTCGATGCTTCACTTCAAATTTACTGTATCCCTTGGACCTTCTTATTGACGATGAAACACAGAAATTGCTTCAGAATTAAATACAAAAGGCACAAAGCCGACTTAAGTATAACAAGACTGACTCTTCTTACTGTCTATGTTTTCAACTATTCCTGTGACACTAGTTATAGATTCCGATGCTTCACTTCAGGTTTACTGTATCCCTCTGACCCTCTTATTGACGACGAAACACAGAAATTGCATCGGAATTAAATAGAAAAGTCACAATGCCGACTTAAGTACAAGAAGACTGACTCTTCCTATTGTCTATGTTTTGAACCATTCCTGTGACTCTAGTTATAGATTCCGATGCTTCACTTCACGTTTACTGTATCCCTCTGACCTTCTTATTGAGGATGAAACACAGAAATTGCATCGGAATTAAATACAAAGGGCACAATGCCGACTTAAGTACAAGAAGACTGACTCTTCTTACTGTCTATGTTTTCAACTATTCCTGTGACACTAGTTATAGATTCCGTAGCTTCACTTCAGGTTTACTGTATCCTTTGGACCTTCTTATTGACGATGAAACACCGAATTTGCATCTGAATTATATAAAAAAGGCACAATGCCGACTTAAGTACAAGAAGAATGACACTTCTTACTGTCTATGTTTGGAGCAATTCCTGTGACACTAGTTATAGATTACGTTGCTTCACTTCATGTTTACTGTATCCCTTGGACCTTCTTATCGACGATGAAACAGAAATAGCATCGGAATTTAATACAAAAAGGCACAATGCCGACTTAAGTACAAGAAGACTGACTCTTCTTACTCTCTATGTTTTGAACCATTCCTGTGACACTAGTTATAGATTACGATGCTTCACTTCAGGTTTACTGTATCCCTCTGACCTTCTTATTGACGATGAAACACAGAAATTGCATCGGAATTAAATTCAAAAAGCTCAATGTCGACTTAAGTACAAGAAGACTGACTCTTCTTACTGTCTATAATTACAACCATTCCTGTGACAGTAGTTAAGGATTCCGATGCTTCACTTAAGGTTTACTGTATCCCTCTGACCTTCTTATTTACGATGAAACACAGATATTGCATCGGAATTAAATACAAAAGGCACAATGCCGACTTAAGTACAAGAAGACTGACTCTTCCTACTGTCTCTGTTTTGAACCATTCCTGTGACACTAGTTATAGATTCCGATGCTTCACTTCAGGTTTACTGTATCCCTCTGACCTTCATTTTGACGATGAGACACGGGAACTGCATCGGAATTAAATACAAAAGGCAAAATGCCGACTTAAGTACATGAAGACTGTCTCCTCTTTCTGACTATTTTGTGAATATTTCCTGTGAGACCAGTTTCAGATTCCGGTGCTTCACTACATGTTTATAGTATCCCTTGGACCTTCTTATTGACGATGAAACACATAAATTGCATCGGAATTTAATACAAAAGGCACAATGCCGACTTAAGTACAAGAAGACTGACTCTTCCTACTGTCTCTGTTTTGAACCATTCCTGTGACACTAGTTATAGATTCCGATGCTTCACTTCAGGTTTACTGTATCCCTCTGACCTTCTTATTGACGATGAAACACAGAAATTGCAACGGAATTAAATTCAAAAAGCACAATGCCGACTTAAGTACAAGAAGACTGACTCTTCTTACTGTCTATGTTTAGAACCATTCCTGTGACACTAGTTATAGATTCCGATGCTTCACTTCAGGTTTACTGTATCCCTCTGATCTTCTTATTGACGATGAAACACAGAAATTGCATCGGAATTAAATACAAAAGGCACAATATCGACTTAAGTACAAGAAGACTGACTCTTCTTACTGTCTATGTTTTGAACCACTCCGGTGACACTAGTTATAGTTTCCGATGATTCACTTCAGGTTTACTGTATCACTTGGACCTTCGTATTGACGATGAAACACAGAAATTGCATCGGAATTAAATACAAAAGTCACAATGCCGACTTAAGTACAAGAAGACTGACTCTTCTTACTGTCTATGTTTTGAACAATTCCTGTGACACTAGTTATAGATTCCGTTGCTTCACTTCAGGTTTACTGCATCCCTTGGACCTTCTTATTGACGACGAATCACAGAAATTGCGTTGGAATTAAATAGGAAAGGCACAATGCCGACTAAAGTACAAGAAGACTGACCCTTCCTATTGTCTATGTTTTGAACCATTCCTGTGACACTAGTTATAGATTCCGATGTTTCACTCCAGGTTTACTGTATCCCTCTGACCCTCTTATTGACGATGAAACACAGAAATTGCATCGGAATTAAATAGAAAAAGCACAATGCCGACTTAAGTACAAGAAGACTGACTCTTCTAACTGACTATGTTGTGAACATTTCCTGTGAGACCAGTTTTAGATTCCGATGCTTCACTATATGTTTAGTGTATCCTATGGACCTTCTTATTGACGATGAAACACAGAAATTGCATCGGAATTAATTAGAAAAGGCACAATGCCGACTTAAGCACAACAAGACTGATTCTTCCTTTTGTCTATGTTTTAACCATTCCTGTGACACTAGTTATAGATTCCGATGCTTCACTTCAGGTTTACTGATTCCCTCTGACCCTCTTATTGACGACGACACACAGAAATTGCATCGGAATTAAATAGAAAAGGCACAATGCCGACTTAAGTACAAGAAGACTGACTCTTCCTATTGTCTATGTTTTGAACCACTCCTGTGACTCTAGCTATAGATTCCGATGCTTCACTTCAGGTTTACTGAGTCCCTCTGACCTTCTTATTGACGATGAAGCACAGAATTTGCATCGGAATTAAATACAAAATTCACAATGCCGACTTAAGTACAAGAAGACTGACTCTTCTTACTGTCTATGTTTTGAGCAATTCCTGTGACACTAGTTATAGATTCCGATGCTTCACTTCAGGTTTACTGTATCCCCTGGACCTTCTTATCGACGATGAAACACAGAAATTGCATCGGAATTAGATACAAAAGGCACAATGCCGACTCAAATACAAGATGACTGGCTCTTCTTACTCTCTATGTTTTGAACCTTTCCTGTGAGACCGGTTTTAGATTCCGATGCTTCACTTCAGGTTTACTGTATCCCTTGGACCTTCTTGTTGACGACGAAACACAGAAATTGCATTGGCATTAAATAGAAAGGGCACGATGCGGACTTATGTACAAGAAGGCTGACTCATCCAACTGTCTATGTTTTGAAAAATTCCTGTGGCACTAGTTTTGGATTCAGAGGCTTCACTTCAGGTTTACTGTATCCCTCTGACACTCTTACTGACGATGAAACACAGAAATTGCATCGGAATTAAATACAAAAGGCACAGTGCCGACTTAAGTACAAGAAGACTTCTTACTGTCAATGTTTTGAACCATGCCTGTGACACTAGTTATAGATTCCGAAGCTTCACTGCAGGTTTACTTTGTCCTTTGGACCTTCTTATTGACGATGAAACACAGAAATTGCATCGGAATTAAATACAACAGGCACAGTGCCGACTTAAGTACAAGAAGACTGACTCTTCTTACTGTCAATGTTTTGAACCATTCCTGTGACACTAGTTATAGATTCCGAAGCTTCACTTCAGTTTTACTTTGTCCTTTGGACCTTCTTATTGACGATGAAACACAGAAATTGCATCGGAATTAAATACTAAAATCACAATGCCGACTTAAGTACAAGAAGACTGACTCTTCTTACTGTCTATGTTTTGAACAATTCCTGTGACACTAGTTATAGATTCCGTTGCTTCACTTCAGCTTTACTGCATCCCTTGGACCTTCTTATTGACGACGAATCACAGAAATTGCGTTGGAATTAAATAGGAAAGGCACAATGCCGACTAAAGTACAAGAAGACTGACCCTTCCTATTGTCTATGTTTTGAACCATTCCTGTGACACTAGTTATAGATTCCGATGTTTCACTTCAGGTTTACTGTATCCCTCTGACCCTCTTATTGACGATGAAACACAGAAATTGCATCGGAATTAAATACAAAAAGCACAATGCCGACTTAAGTACAAGAAGACTGACACTTCCGACAGACTATGCTTTGAACCATTCCTGTGACACTAGTTATAGATTCCGATGCATCACCTCAGGTTTACTGTATCCCTTGGACCTTCGTATTGACGATGACACACAGAAATTGCATCTGATTTAAATACAAAAGGCACAATGCCGACTTAAGAACAAAAAGACTGACACTTCTTGCTGTGTATGTTTTGAACCATTCCTGTGACACTAGTTATATATTCCGATGCTCCACTTCAGGTTTGCTGTATCCCTCTGACCCTCTTATTGACGACGACACACAGAAATTGCATCGGAATTAAATAGAAAAGGCACAATGCCGACTTAAGTACAAGAAGACTGACTCTTCCTATTGTCTATGTTTTGAACCATTCCTGTGACTCTAGCTATAGATTCCGATGCTTCACTTCAGGTTTACTGATTCCCTTGGACCTTCTTGTTGACGACGAGACACAGAAATTGCATCGGCATTAAATAGAAAGGGCACGATGCGGACTTATGTACAAGAAGGCTGACTCATCCAACTGTCTATGTTTTGAAAAATTCCTGAGGCACTAGTTTTGGATTCCGAGGCTTCACTTCAGGTTTACTGTATCCCTCTGACCTTCTTATTGAGGATGAAACACAGAAATTGCATCGGAATTAAATACTAGGGGCACAATGCCGACTTAAGTACAAGAAGGCTGACTCTTCTTACTGTCTATGTTTTCAACCATTCCTGTGACACTAGTTATAGATTCAGAACCTTCACTTCAGGTTTACTGTATCCTTTGGACCTTCTTATTGACGATGAAACACAGAATTTGCATCTGAATTATATAAAAAAGGCACAATGAGAACTTAAGTACAAGAAGAATGACTCTTCTTACTGTCTATGTTTTGAGCAATTCCTGTGACACTAGTTATAGATTACGTTGCTTCACTTCAGGTTTACTGTATCCCTTGGACCTTCTTATCGACGATGAAACAGAAATAGCATCGGAATTTAATACAAAAGGCACAATGCCGACTTAAGTACAAGAAGACTGACTCTTCTTACTCTCTATGTTTTGAACGATTCCTGTGACTCTAGTTATAGATTACGATGCTTCACTTCAGGTTTACTGTATCCCTCTGACCTTCTTATTGACGATGAAACACAGAAATTGCATCGGAATTAAATAGAAAAGGCACAATGCTGACTTAAGTACAACAAGACTGACTCTTCTTACTGTCTATGTTTAGAACCATTCCTGTGACACTAGTTATAGATTCCGATGCTTCACTTCAGGTTTACTGTATCCCTCTGACCTTCGTATTTACGATGAAACACAGAAATTGCATCGGAATTAAATACAAAAGGCACAATGCCGACTTAAGTACAAGAAGACTGTCTCTTCCTACTGTCTCTGTTTTGAACCATTCCTGTGACACTAGTTATAGATTACGTTGCTTCACTTCAGGTTTACTGTATCCCTTGGACCTTCTTATCGACGATGAAACAGAAATAGCATCGGAATTTAATACAAAAGGCACAATGCCGACTTAAGTACAAGAAGACTGACTCTTCTTACTCTCTATGTTTTGAACGATTCCTGTGACTCTAGTTATAGATTACGATGCTTCACTTCAGGTTTACTGTATCCCTCTGACCTTCTTATTGACGATGAAACACAGAAATTGCATCGGAATTAAATAGAAAAGGCACAATGCTGACTTAAGTACAACAAGACTGACTCTTCTTACTGTCTATGTTTAGAACCATTCCTGTGACACTAGTTATAGATTCCGATGCTTCACTTCAGGTTTACTGTATCCCTCTGACCTTCGTATTGACGATGAAGCACAGAAATTGCATCGGAATTAAATACAAAAGGCACAATGCCGACTCAAATACAAGATGACTGGCTCTTCTTACTCTCTATGTTTTGAACCTTTCCTGTGAGACCGGTTTTAGATTCCGATGCTTCACTTCAGGTTTACTGTATCCCTTGGACCTTCTTGTTGACGACGAAACACAGAAATTGCATCGGCATTAAATAGAAAGGGCACGATGCGGACTTATGTACAAGAAGGCTGACTCATCCAACTGTCTATGTTTTGAAAAATTCCTGAGGCACTAGTTTTGGATTCCGAGGCTTCACTTCAGGTTTACTGTATCCCTCTGACCTTCTTATTGAGGATGAAACACAGAAATTGCATCGGAATTAAATACTAGGGGCACAATGCCGACTTAAGTACAAGAAGGCTGACTCTTCTTACTGTCTATGTTTTCAACCATTCCTGTGACACTAGTTATAGATTCAGAACCTTCACTTCAGGTTTACTGTATCCTTTGGACCTTCTTATTGACGATGAAACACAGAATTTGCATCTGAATTATATAAAAAAGGCACAATGAGAACTTAAGTACAAGAAGAATGACTCTTCTTACTGTCTATGTTTTGAGCAATTCCTGTGACACTAGTTATAGATTACGTTGCTTCACTTCAGGTTTACTGTATCCCTTGGACCTTCTTATCGACGATGAAACAGAAATAGCATCGGAATTTAATACAAAAGGCACAATGCCGACTTAAGTACAAGAAGACTGACTCTTCTTACTCTCTATGTTTTGAACGATTCCTGTGACTCTAGTTATAGATTACGATGCTTCACTTCAGGTTTACTGTATCCCTCTGACCTTCTTATTGACGATGAAACACAGAAATTGCATCGGAATTAAATAGAAAAGGCACAATGCTGACTTAAGTACAACAAGACTGACTCTTCTTACTGTCTATGTTTAGAACCATTCCTGTGACACTAGTTATAGATTCCGATGCTTCACTTCAGGTTTACTGTATCCCTCTGACCTTCGTATTTACGATGAAACACAGAAATTGCATCGGAATTAAATACAAAAGGCACAACGCCGACTTAAGTACAAGAAGACTGTCTCTTCCTACTGTCTCTGTTTTGAACCATTCCTGTGACACTAGTTATAGATTCCGATGCTTCACTTCAGGTTTACTGTATCCCTCTGACCCTCTTATTGACGATGAAACACAGAAATTGCATCGGAATTAAATAGAAAAGGCACAATGGCGACTTAAGTACAAGAAGACTGACTCTTCTTACTGACTATGATGTGAACATTTCCTGTGAGACCAGTTTTAGATTTCGATGCTTCACTATATGTTTACTGTATCCCATGGACCTTCTTATTGACGATGAAACACAGAACTTGCATCGGAATTAATTAGAAAAGGCATAATTCCGACTTAAGTACAACAAGACTGACTCTTCCTACTGTCTATGTTTTAACCATTCCTGTGACACTAGTTATTGATTCCGATTCTTCACTTCAGGTTTACTGATTCCCTCTGACCTTCGTATTGTCGATGAAACACAGAAACTGCATTGGAATTAAATACAAAAGTCACAACGCTGACTTAAGTACAAGAAGACTGACTCTTCTTACTGTCTATGTTTTGAACAATTCCTGTGACACTAGTTATAGATTCGGATGCTTCACTTCAGGTTTAACGTATCCCTCTGACCTTCTTATTTACGATGAAACACAGAAATTGCATCGGAATTAAATACAAAAGGCACAATGCCGACTTAAGTACAAGAAGACTGACTCTTCCTACTGTCTCTGTTTTGAACCATTCCTGTGACACTAGTTATAGATTCCGATGCTTCACTTCAGTTTTACTGTATCCCTCTGACCTTCGTATTTACGATGAAACACAGAAATTGCATCGGAATTAGATACAAAAGGCACAATGCCGACTTTATACAAGAAGACTGACTCTTCTTACTGTCTATGTTTTGAACCATTCCGGTGACACTAGTTATAGTTTCCGATGCTTCACTACATGTTTATAGTATCCCTTGGACCTTCTTATAGACGATGAAACACAGAAATTGCATCGGAATTAAATACAAAAGGCACAATGCCGACTTAAGTACAAGAAGACTGACACTTCCGACAGACTATGCTTTGAACCATTCCTGTGACACTAGTTATAGATTCCGATGCATCACCTCAGGTTTACTGTATCCCTTGGACCTTCGTATTGACGATGACACACAGAAATTGCATCTGATTTAAATACAAAAGGCACAATGCCGACTTAAGAACAAAAAGACTGACACTTCTTGCTGTGTATGTTTTGAACCATTCCTGTGACTCTAGCTATAGATTCCGATGCTTCACTTCAGGTTTACTGATTCCCTTGGACCTTCTTGTTGACGACGAAACACAGAAATTGCATCGGCATTAAATAGAAAGGGCACGATGCGGACTTATGTACAAGAAGGCTGACTCATCCAACTGTCTATGTTTTGAAAAATTCCTGAGGCACTAGTTTTGGATTCCGAGGCTTCACTTCAGGTTTACTGTATCCCTCTGACCTTCTTATTGAGGATGAAACACAGAAATTGCTTCGGAATTAAATACTAGGGGCACAATGCCGACTTAAGTACAAGAAGGCTGACTCTTCTTACTGTCTATGTTTTCAACCACTCCTGTGACACTAGTTATAGATTCAGAACCTTCACTTCAGGTTTACTGTATCCTTTGGACCTTCTTATTGACGATGAAACACAGAATTTGCATCTGAATTATATAAAAAAGGCACAATGAGAACTTAAGTACAAGAAGAATGACTCTTCTTACTGTCTATGTTTTGAGCAATTCCTGTGACACTAGTTATAGATTACGTTGCTTCACTTCAGGTTTACTGTATCCCTTGGACCTTCTTATCGACGATGAAACAGAAATAGCATCGGAATTTAATACAAAAGGCACAATGCCGACTTAAGTACAAGAAGACTGACTCTTCTTACTCTCTATGTTTTGAACGATTCCTGTGACTCTAGTTATAGATTACGATGCTTCACTTCAGGTTTACTGTATCCCTCTGACCTTCTTATTGACGATGAAACACAGAAATTGCATCGGAAATAAATAGAAAAGGCACAATGCTGACTTAAGTACAACAAGACTGACTCTTCTTACTGTCTATGTTTAGAACCATTCCTGTGACACTAGTTATAGATTCCGATGCTTCACTTCAGGTTTACTGTATCCCTCTGACCTTCGTATTTACGATGAAACACAGAAATTGCATCGGAATTAAATACAAAAGGCACAATGCCGACTTAAGTACAAGAAGACTGTCTCTTCCTACTGTCTCTGTTTTGAACCATTCCTGTGACACTAGTTATAGATTACGTTGCTTCACTTCAGGTTTACTGTATCCCTTGGACCTTCTTATCGACGATGAAACAGAAATAGCATCGGAATTTAATACAAAAGGCACAATGCCGACTTAAGTACAAGAAGACTGACTCTTCTTACTCTCTATGTTTTGAACGATTCCTGTGACTCTAGTTATAGATTACGATGCTTCACTTCAGGTTTACTGTATCCCTCGGACCTTCTTATTGACGATGAAACACAGAAATTGCATCGGAATTAAATAGAAAAGGCACAATGCTGACTTAAGTACAACAAGACTGACTCTTCTTACTGTCTATGTTTAGAACCATTCCTGTGACACTAGTTATAGATTCCGATGCTTCACTTCAGGTTTACTGTATCCCTCTGACCTTCGTATTGACGATGAAGCACAGAAATTGCATCGGAATTAAATACAAAAGGCACAATGCCGACTCAAATACAAGATGACTGGCTCTTCTTACTCTCTATGTTTTGAACCTTTCCTGTGAGACCGGTTTTAGATTCCGATGCTTCACTTCAGGTTTACTGTATCCCTTGGACCTTCTTGTTGACGACGAAACACAGAAATTGCATCGGCATTAAATAGAAAGGGCACGATGCGGACTTATGTACAAGAAGGCTGACTCATCCAACTGTCTATGTTTTGAAAAATTCCTGAGGCACTAGTTTTGGATTCCGAGGCTTCACTTCAGGTTTACTGTATCCCTCTGACCTTCTTATTTAGGATGAAACACAGAAATTGCATCGGAATTAAATACTAGGGGCACAATGCCGACTTAAGTACAAGAAGGCTGACTCTTCTTACTGTCTATGTTTTCAACCATTCCTGTGACACTAGTTATAGATTCAGAACCTTCACTTCAGGTTTACTGTATCCTTTGGACCTTCTTATTGACGATGAAACACAGAATTTGCATCTGAATTATATAAAAAAGGCACAATGAGAACTTAAGTACAAGAAGAATGACTCTTCTTACTGTCTATGTTTTGAGCAATTCCTGTGACACTAGTTATAGATTACGTTGCTTCACTTCAGGTTTACTGTATCCCTTGGACCTTCTTATCGACGATGAAACAGAAATAGCATCGGAATTTAATACAAAAGGCACAATGCCGACTTAAGTACAAGAAGACTGACTCTTCTTACTCTCTATGTTTTGAACGATTCCTGTGACTCTAGTTATAGATTACGATGCTTCACTTCAGGTTTACTGTATCCCTCTGACCTTCTTATTGACGATGAAACACAGAAATTGCATCGGAATTAAATAGAAAAGGCACAATGCTGACTTAAGTACAACAAGACTGACTCTTCTTACTGTCTATGTTTAGAACCATTCCTGTGACACTAGTTATAGATTCCGATGCTTCACTTCAGGTTTACTGTATCCCTCTGACCTTCGTATTTACGATGAAACACAGAAATTGCATCGGAATTAAATACAAAAGGCACAATGCCGACTTAAGTACAAGAAGACTGTCTCTTCCTACTGTCTCTGTTTTGAACCATTCCTGTGACACTAGTTATAGATTCCGATGCTTCACTTCAGGTTTACTGTATCCCTCTGACCCTCTTATTGACGATGAAACACAGAAATTTCATCGGAATTAAATAGAAAAGGCACAATGCCGACTTAAGTACAAGAAGACTGACTCTTCTTACTGACTATGATGTGAACATTTCCTGTGAGACCAGTTTTAGATTCCGATGCTTCACTATATGTTTACTGTATCCCATGGACCTTCTTATTGACGATGAAACACAGAACTTGCATCGGAATTAATTAGAAAAGGCATAATTCCGACTTAAGTACAACAAGACTGACTCTTCCTACTGTCTATGTTTTAACCATTCCTGTGACACTAGTTATTGATTCCGATTCTTCACTTCAGGTTTACTGATTCCCTCTGACCTTCGTATTGTCGATGAAACACAGAAACTGCATTGGAATTAAATACAAAAGTCACAACGCTGACTTAAGTACAAGAAGACTGACTCTTCTTACTGTCTATGTTTTGAACAATTCCTGTGACACTAGTTATAGATTCGGATGCTTCACTTCAGGTTTAACGTATCCCTCTGACCTTCTTATTTACGATGAAACACAGAAATTGCATCGGAATTAAATACAAAAGGCACAATGCCGACTTAAGTACAAGAAGACTGACTCTTCCTACTGTCTCTGTTTTGAACCATTCCTGTGACACTAGTTATAGATTCCGATGCTTCACTTCAGTTTTACTGTATCCCTCTGACCTTCTTATTTACGATGAAACACAGAAATTGCATCGGAATTAGATACAAAAGGCACAATGCCGACTTAATACAAGAAGACTGACTCTTCTTACTGTCTATGTTTTGAACCATTCCGGTGACACTAGTTATAGTTTCCGATGCTTCACTACATGTTTATAGTATCCCTTGGACCTTCTTATAGACGGTGAAACACAGAAATTGCATCGGAATTAAATACAAAAGGCACAATGCCGACTTAAGTACAAGAAGACTGACTCTTCTTACTGTCTATGTTGAGAACCATTCCTGTGACACTAGTTATAGATTCCGATGCTTCACTTCAGGTTTACTGTATCCCTCTGACCTTCTTATTTACGATGAAACACAGAAATTGCATCGGAATTAAATACAAAAGGCACAATGCCGACTTAAGTACAAGAAGACTGACTATTCTTACTGTCAATATTTTGAACCATTCCGGGGACACTAGTTATAGTTTCCGATGCTTAACTTCAGGTTTACTGATTCCCTCTGACCTTCTTATTGCCGATGAAACACAGAAATTGCATCGGAATTAAATACAAAATGCAAAATGCCGACTGAAGTACAAGAAGACTGACTCTTCTTACTGTCTGTGTTTTGAACCATTCCGGTGACACTAGTTATAGTTTCCGATGCTTCACTACATGTATATAGTATCCCTTGGACCTTCTTATTGACGATGAAACACAGAAGTTGCATCGGAATTAAATACAAAAAGCACAATGCCGACTTAAATACAAGAAGACTGACTCTTCTTACTGTCTATGTTTAGAACCATTCCTGTGACACTAGTTATAGATTCCGATGCTTCACTTCAGGTTTACTGTATCCCTGTGACCTTCTTATTTACGACGAAACACAGAAACTGCATCGGAATTAAATACAAAAGGCACAATGCCGACTTAAGAACAAGAAGACTGACTCTTCCTACTGTCTCTGTTTTGAACCATTCCTGTGACACTACTTATAGATTCCGATGCTTCACGTCAGGTTTACTGTATCCCTCTGACCTTCTTATTTACGATGAAACACAGAAATTGCATCGGAATTAAATACAAAAGGCACAATGCCGACTTAAGTACAAGAAGACTGACTCTTCTTACTGTCTATGTTTAGAACCATTCCTGTGACACTAGTTATCGATTCCGATGCTTCACTTCAGGTTTACTGTATCCCTCTGACCTTCTTAATGAGGATGAAACACAGAAATTGCATCGGAATTAAATACTAGGGGCACAATGCCGACTTAAGTACAAGAAGACTGCCTCTTCTTACTGTCTATGTTTTGAACCATTCCTGTGACACTAGTTATAGATTACGATGCTTCACATCATTCTTACTGTATCCCTCTGACCTTCTTGTTGACGATGAAACACAGAAACTGCATCGGAATTAAATACAAAAGGCACAATGCCGACTTAAGTACAAGAAGACTGACTCTTCTTAATGTCTATGTTTTGAACAATTCCTGTGACACTAGTTATAGATTCCGTTGCTTCACTTCAGGTTTACTGCATCCCTTGGACCTTCTTATTGACGACGAATCACAGAAATTGCATTGGAATTGAATAGGAAAGGCACAATGCCGACTTAAGTACAAGAAGACTGACCCTTCCTACTGTCTATGTTTTGAACCATTCCTGTGACACTAGTTATAGATTCCGATGTTTCACTTCAGGTTTACTGTATCCCTCCGACCCTCTTATTGACGATGAAACACAGAAATTGCATCGGAATTAAATAGAAAAAGCACAATGCCGTATTAAGTACAAGGAGACTGACTCTTCTTACTGACTATGTTGTGAACATTTCCTGTGAGACCAGTTTTAGATTCCGATGCTTCACCATATGTTTACTGTATCCCATGGACCTTCTTATTGACGATGAAACACAGAACTTGCATCGGAATTAATTAGAAAAGGCACAATGCCGACTTAAGTACAACAAAACTGACTCTTCCTACTGTCTATGTTTTAACCATTCCTGTGACACTAGTTATACATTCCGATGCTGCACTTCAGGTTTACTGATTCCCTCTGACCTTCTTATTGCCGATGAAACACAGAAACTGCATTGGAATTAATTACAAAAGGCACAATGCCGACGTAAGTACAAGAAGACTGACTCTTCTTACTGTCTATGCTTTTGAACCATTCCGGTGACACTAGTTATAGTTTTCGATGCTTCACTACATGTTTATAGTATCCCTTGGACCATCTTATTGACGACGAATCACAGAAATTGCATTGGAATTAAATAGGAAAGGCACAATGCCGACTTAAGTACAAGAAGACTGACCCTTCCTATTGTCTATGTTTCAACCATTCCTGTGACACTAGTAATAGATTCCGATGTTTCACTTCAGGTTTACTGTATCCCTCTGACCTTCTTATGTACGACGAAACACAGAATTTGCATCGGAATTAAATACAAAGGCACAATGCCGACTTAAGTACAAGAAGACTGTCACTTCCTACTGTCTCTGTTTTGAACCATTCCTGTGACACTAGTTATAGATGCCGATGCATCACTTCAGGTTTACTGTATCCCTCTGACCTTCTTGTTGACGATGAAACACAGAAACTGCATCGGAATTAAATACAAAAGGCACAATGCCGACTTAAGTACATGAAGACTGTCTCTTCTTTCTGATTATGTTGTGAACATTTCCTGTGAGACCAGTTTTAGATTCGGATGCCTCACTACATGTTTATAGTATCCCTTGGACCTTCTTATTGACGATGAAACACAGAAATTGCATCGGAATTAAATACAAAAGGCACAATGCCGACTTAAGTACAAGAAGACTGACTCTTCCTACTGTCTATGTTTAGAACCATTCCTGTGACACTAGTTATAGATTCCGATGCTTCACTTCAGATTTACTGTATCCCTCTGACCTTCTTATTTACGATGAAACACAGAAATTGCATCGGAATTAAATACAAAAGGCACAATGCCGACTTAAGTACAAGAACATTGACTCTTCCTGCTGTCTCTGTTTTGAACCATTCCTGTGACACTAGTTATAGATTCCGATGCCTCACTTCAGGTTTACAGTATCCCTTGACCTTCTTATTGACGATGAAACAAAGAAATTGCATCGGAATTAAATTTAAAAAGCACAATGCCGACTTAAGTACAAGAAGATTGACTCTTCCTGCTGTTTCTGTTTTGAACCATTCCTGTGACACTAGTTATAGATTCCGATGCTTCACTTCAGGTTTACTGTATCCCTCACACCTTCTTATTTTCGATGAAACACAGAAATTGCATCGGAATTAAATACAAAAGGCACAATGCCGACTTAATACAAGAAGACTGACTCTTCTTACTGTCTATGTTTTTAACCTTTCCGGTGACACTAGTTATAGTTTCCGATGCTTCACTACATGTTTATAGTATCCCTTGGACCTTCTTATAGACGAAGAAACACAGTAATTGCATCGGAATTAAATACAAAAGTCCCAATGCCGACTTAAGTACAAGAAGACTGACTCTTCTTACTCTCTATGTTTTGAACCATTCCTGTGACACTAGTTATAGATTACGATGCTTCACTTCAGGTTTACTGTATCCCTCTGACCTTCTTATTGACGATGAAACACAGAAATGGCATCGGAATTAAATTCAAAATGCACAATGAAGACTTAAGTACAACAAGACTGACTCTTCTTACTGTCTATGTTTAGAACCATTCCTGTGACACTAGTTATAGATTCAGATGCTTCACTTCAGGTTTACTGTATCCCTCTGACCCTCTTATTGACGACGAAACACAGAAATTGCATCGGAATTAAATAGAAAAGGCACAATGCCGACTTGGGTACAAGAAGACTGACTCTTCCTATTGTCTATGTTTTGAACCATTCCTGTGACTCTAGCTATAGATTCCGATGCTTCACTTCACGTTTACTGTATCCCTCTGACCTTCTTATTGAGGATGAAACACAGAAATTGCATCGGAATTAAATACAAAAGGCACAATGCCGACTTAAGTACAAGAAGACTGACTCTTCTTAATGTCTATGTTTTGAACAATTCCTGTGACACTAGTTATAGATTCCGTTGCTTCACTTCAGGTTTACTGCATCCCTTGGACCTTCTTATTGACGACGAATCACAGAAATTGCATTGGAATTAAATAGGAAAGGCACAATGCCGACTTAAGTACAAGAAGACTGACCCTTCCTATTGTCTATGTTTTGAACCATTCCTGTGACACTAGTTATAGATTCCGATGTTTCACTTCAGGTTTACTGTATCCCTCCGACCCTCTTATTGACGATGAAACACAGAAATTGCATCGGAATTAAATAGAAAAAGCACAATGCCGACTTAAGTACAAGGAGACTGACACTTCTTACTGACTATGTTGTGAACATTTCCTGTGAGACCAGTTTTAGATTCCGATGCTTCACTATATGTTTACTGTATCCCATGGACCTTCTTATTGACGATGAAACACAGAACTTGCATCGGAATTAATTAGAAAAGGCACAATGCCGACTTAAGTACAACAAAACTGACTCTTCCTACTGTCTATGTTTTAACCATTCCTGTGACACTAGTTATAGAATCCGATGCTTCACTTCAGGTTTACTGATTCCCTCTGACCTTCTTATTGCCAATGAAACACAGAAACTGCATCGGAATTAAATACAAAGGCACAATGCCGACGTAAGTACAAGAAGACTGTCTCTTCCTACTGTCTCTGTTTTGAACCATTCCTGTGACACTAGTTATAGATGCCGATGCATCACTTCAGGTTTACTGTATCCCTCTGACCTTCTTGTTGACGATGAAACACAGAAACTGCATCGGAATTAAATACAAAAGGCACAATGCCGACTTAAGTACATGAAGACTGTCTCTTCTTTCTGACTATGTTGTGAACATTTCCTGTGAGACCAGTTTTAGATTCGGATGCTTCACTACATGTTTATAGGATCCCTTGGACCTTCTTATTGACGATGAAACACAGAAATTGCATCGGAATGAAATACAAAAGGCACAATGCCGACTTAAGTACAAGAAGACTGACTCTTCTTACTGTCTATGTTTAGAACCATTCCAGTGACACTAGTTATAGATTCCGATGCTTCACTTCAGGTTTACTGTATCCCTCTGACCTTCTTATCTACGATGAAACACAGAAATTGCATCGGAACTAAATACAAAAGGCACAATGCCGACTTAAGTACAGAAAGACTGCCTCTTCCTACTGTCTCTGTTTTGAACCATTCCTGTGACACTAGTTATAGATTCCGATGCTTCACTTCAGGTTTACTGTATTCCTTGACCTTCTTATTGACGATGAAACACAGAAATTGCATCGGAATTAAATTCAAAAAGCACAATGCCGACTTAAGTACAAGAAGACTGACTCTTCTTACTGTCTATGTTTAGAATCATTCCTGTGACACTAGTTATAGATTCCGATGCTTCACTTCAGGTTTACTGTATCCCTCTGACCTTCTTATTTACGATGAAACACAGAAATTGCATCGGAATTAAATAAAAAAGGCACAATGCCGACTTAAGTACAAGAAGACTGACGCTTCTTACTGTCTATGTTTTGAACCATTACGGTGACACTAGTTATAGATCCCGTTGCTTCACTTCAGGTTTACTGCATCCCTTGGACCTTCTTATTGACGACGAATCACAGAAATTGCATTGGAATTAAATAGGAAAGGCACAATGCTGACTTAAGTACAAGAAGACTGAACCTTCCTATTGTCTATGTTTTGAACCATTCGTGTGACACTAGTTGTAGATTCCGATGTTTCACTTCAGGTTTACTGTATCCCTCTGACCCTCTTATTGACGATGAAACACAGAAATTGCATCGGAATTAAATAGAAAAAGCACAATGCCGACTTAAGTACAAGAAGACTGACTCTTCTTACTGGCTATGATGTGAATATTTCCTGTGAGACCAGTTTTAGATTCCGATGCTTCACTATATGTTTACTGTATCCCATGGACCTTCTTATTGACGATGAAACACAGAACTTGCATCGGAATCAATTAGAAAAGGTACAATGCCGACTTAAGTACAACAAGACTGACTCTTCCTACTGTCTATGTTTTAACCATTCCTGTGACACTAGTTATAGATTCCGATGCTTCACTTCAGGTTTACTGATTCCCTCTGACCTTCTTATTGTCGATGAAACACAGAAACTGCATCGGAATTAAATAGAAAAGGCACAATGCTGACTTAAGTACAAGAAGACTGACTCTTCTTACTGTCTATGTTTTGAACAATTCCTGTGACACTAGTTATAGATTCAGATGCTTCACTTCAGGTTTACTGTATCCCTCTGACCTTCTTATTTACGATGAAACACAGAAATTGCATCGGAATTAAATACAAAAGGCACAATGCCGACTTAAGTACAAGAAGACTGACTCTTCCTACTGTTTCTGTTTTGAACCATTCCTGTGACACTAGTTATAGATTCCGATGCTTCACTTCAGGTTTACTGTATCCCTCTGACCTTCTTATTTACGATGAAACACAGAAATTGCATCGGAATTAAATACAAAAGGCACAATGCCGACTTACTACAAGAAGACTGACTCTTCTTACTGTCTATGTTTTGAACCATTCCGGTGACACTAGTTATAGTTTCCGATGCTTCACTACATGTTTATAGTATCCCTTGGACCTTCTTATAGACGATGAAACACAGAAATTGCCTCGGAATTAAATACAAATGGCACAATGCCGACTTAAGTACAAGAAGACTGACTCTTCTTACTGTCTATGTTTAGAACCATTCCTGTGACACTAGTTATAGATTCCGATGCTTCACTTCAGGTTTACTGTATCCCTCTGACCTTCTTATTTACGATGAAACACAGAAATTGCATCGGAATTAAATACAAAAGGCACAATGCCGACTTAAGTACAAGAAGACTGACTCTTCTTACTGTCTATGTTTTAAACCATTCCGGTGACACTAGTTATAGTTTCCGATGCTTCACTTCAGGTTTACTGATTCCCTCTGACCTTCTTATTGTCGACGAAACACTGAAATTGCATCGGAATTAAATCCAAAAGGCACAATGCCGACTGAAGTACAAGAAGACTGACTCTTCTTACTGTCTATGCTTTTGAACCATTCCGGTGACACTAGTTATAGTTTTCGATGCTTCACTACATGTTTATAGTATCCCTTGGACATTCTTATTGACGATGAAACACAGAAGTTGCATCGGAATTAAATACAAAAGGCACAATGCCGACATAAGTACAAGAAGGCTGACTCTTCTTACTGTCTATGATTAGAACCATTCCTGTGACACTAGTTATAGATTCCGATGCTTCACTTCAGGTTTACTGTAACCCTCTGACCTTCTTATTTACGACGATACACAGAAATTGCATCGGAATTAAATACAAAAGGCACAATGCCGACTTAAGTACAAGAAGACTGACTCTTCCTACTGTCTTCTTTTTGAACCATTCCTGTGACACTAGTTATAGATTCCGATGCTTCACTTCAGGTTTACTGTATCCCTCTGACCTTCTTATTGACGATGAAACACAGAAATTGCATCGGAATTAAATTCAAAAAGCACAATGCCGACTTAAGTACAAGAAGACTGACTCTCCTTACTGTCTATGTTTAGAACCATTCCTGTGACACTAGTTATAGATTCCGATGCTTCACTTCAGGTTTACTGTATCCCTCTGACCTTCTTATTTACGATGAAACACAGAAATTGCATCGGAATTAAATACAAAAGGCACAACGCCGACTTAAGTACAAGAAGACTGACTCTTCTTACTGTCTATGTTTTGAACCATTCCGGTGACACTAGTTATAGTTTCCGATGATTCACTTCAGGTTTACTGTATCACTTGGACCTTCTTATTGACGATGAAACACAGAAATTGCATCGGAATTAAATACAGATGGCACAATGCCGACTTAAGTACAAGAAGACTGACTGTTCTTACTGTATATGTTTAGAACCATTCCTGTGACACTAGTTATAGATTCCGATGTTTCACTTCAGGTTTACTGTATCCCTCTGACCCTCTTATTGACGATGAAACACAGAAATTGCATCGGAATTAAATAGAAAAAGCACATTGCCAACTTAAGTACATGAAGACTGTCTCTTCTTTCTGACTATGATGTGAACATTTCCTGTGAGACCAGTTTTAGATTCCGATGCTTCACTACATGTTTATAGTATCCCTTGGACCATCTTATTGACGATGAAACACAGAAATTGCATCGGAATTAAATACAAAAGGCACAATGCCGACTAAAGTACAAGAAGATTGACTCTTCTTACTGTCTATGTTAAGAACCATTCCTGTGACACTTGTTATAGATTCCGATGCTCACTTCAGGTTTACTGTATCCCTCTGACCCTCTTATTTACGATGAAACACAGAAATTGCATCGGAATTAAATACAAAACGCACAATGCCGACTTAAGTACAAGAAGACTGACTCTTCCTACTGTCTATGTTTTGAACCATTCCGGTGACACTAGTTATAGTTTCCGATGCTTCACTACATGTTTATAGTATCCCTTGGACCTTCTTATAGACGATGAAACACAGAAATTGCATCGGAATTAAATACAAATGGCACAATGCCGACTTAAGTACAAGAAGACTGACTCTTCTTACTGTCTATGTTTAGAACCATTCCTGTGACACTAGTTATAGATTCCGATGCTTCACTTCAGGTTTACTGTATCCCTCTGACCTTCTTATTTACGATGAAACACAGAAATTGCATCGGAATTAAATACAAAAGGCACAATGCCGACTTAAGTACAAGAAGACTGACTCTTCTCACTGTCTATGTTTTAAACCATTCCGGTGACACTAGTTATAGTTTCCGATGCTTCACTTCAGGTTTACTGATTCCCTCTGACCTTCTTATTGTCGACGAAACACTGAAATTGCATCGGAATTAAATACAAAAGGCACAATGCCGACTGAAGTACAAGAAGACTGACTCTTCTTACCGTCTATGCTTTTGAACCATTCCGGTGACACTAGTTATAGTCTTCGATGCTTCACTACATGTTTATAGTATCCCTTGGACATTCTTATTGACGATGAAACACAGAAGTTGCATCGGAATTAAATACAAAAGGCACAATGCCGACATAAGTACAAGAAGGCTGACTCTTCTTACTGTCTATGATTAGAACCATTCCTGTGACACTAGTTATAGATTCCGATGCTTCACTTCAGGTTTACTGTAACCCTCTGACCTTCTTATTTACGACGATACACAGAAATTGCATCGGAATTAAATACAAAAGGCACAATGCCGACTTAAGTACAAGAAGACTGACTCTTCCTACTGTCTTCTTTTTGAACCATTCCTGTGACACTAGTTATAGATTCCGATGCTTCACTTCAGGTTTACTGTATCCCTCTGACCTTCTTATTGACGATGAAACACAGAAATTGCATCGGTATTAAATTCAAAAAGCACAATGCCGACTTAAGTACAAGAAGACTGACTCTCCTTACTGTCTATGTTTAGAACCATTCCTGTGACACTAGTTATAGATTCCGATGCTTCACTTCAGGTTTACTGTATCCCTCTGACCTTCTTATTTACGATGAAACACAGAAATTGCATCGGAATTAAATACAAAAGGCACAACGCCGACTTAAGTACAAGAAGACTGACTCTTCTTACTGTCTATGTTTTGAACCATTCCGGTGACACTAGTTATAGTTTCCGATGATTCACTTCAGGTTTACTGTATCACTTGGACCTTCTTATTGACGATGAAACACAGAAATTGCATCGGAATTAAATACAGATGGCACAATGCCGACTTAAGTACAAGAAGACTGACTGTTCTTACTGTATATGTTTAGAACCATTCCTGTGACACTAGTTATAGATTCCGATGTTTCACTTCAGGTTTACTGTATCCCTCTGACCCTCTTATTGACGATGAAACACAGAAATTGCATCGGAATTAAATAGAAAAAGCACAATGCCAACTTAAGTACAAGAAGACTGACTCTTCTTACTGACTATGTTGTGAACATTTCCTGTGAGACCAGTTTTAGATTCCGATGCTTCACTATATGTTTACTGTATCCCATGGACCTTCTTATTGACGATGAAACACAGAATTTGCATCGGAATTAATTAGAAAAGGCACAATGCCGACTTAAGTACAACAAAACTGACTCTTCCTACTGTCTATGTTTTAACCATTCCTGTGACACTAGTTATAGATTCCGATGCTTCAGTTCAGGTTTACTGAATCCCTCTGACCTACTTATTGTCGATGAAACACAGAAACTGCATCGGAATTAAATACGAAAGGCACAATGCCGACTTAAGTACATGAAGACTGTCTCTTCTTTCTGACTATGATGTGAACATTTCCTGTGAGACCAGTTTTAGATTCCGATGCTTCACTACATGTTTATAGTATCCCTTGGACCATCTTATTGACGATGAAACACAGAAATTGCATCGGAATTAAATACAAAAGGCACAATGCCGACTAAAGTACAAGAAGATTGACTCTTCTTACTGTCTATGTTTAGAACCATTCCTGTGACACTTGTTATAGATTCCGATGCTCACTTCAGGTTTACTGTATCCCTCTGACCCTCTTATTTACGATGAAACACAGAAATTGCATCGGAATAAATACAAAACGCACAATGCCGACTTAAGTACAAGAAGACTGACTCTTCTTACTGTCTCTGTTTTGAACCATTCCTGTGGCACTAGTTATAGATTCCGATGCTTCACTTCAGGTTTACTGTATCCCTCTTACATTCTTATTGACGATGAAACACAGAAATTGCATCGGAATTAAATTCAAAAAGCACAATGCCGACTTAAGTACAAGAAGACTGACTCTTCTTACTGTCTATGTTTAAAACCATTCCTGTGACACTAGTTATAGATTCCGATGCTTCACTTCAGGTTTACTGTATCCCTCTGACCTTATTTACGATGAAACACAGAAATTGCATCGGAATTAAATACAAAAGGCACAATGCCGACTTAAGTACAAGAAGACTGACTCCTCTTACTGTCTATGTTTTGAACCATTCCGGTGACACTAGTTATAGTTTCCGATGCTTCACTTCAGGTTTACAGTATCCCTCTGACCTTCTTATTGTCGATGAAAGACAGAAATTGCATCGGAATTAAATACAAAATGCACAATGCCGACATAAGTACAAGAAAACTGACTCTTCTTACTGTCTATGTTTTGAACCATTCCGGTGACACTAGTTATAGTTTCCGATTCTTCACTACATGTTTATAGTATCCCTTGGACCTTCTTATTGACGATGAAACACAGAAATTGCATCGGAATTAAATACAAAAGGCACAATGCCGACTTAAGTACAAGAAGACTGACTCGTCATTCTGTCTATGTTTAGAACCATTCCTGTGACACTAGTTACAGATTCCGATGCAACACTTCAGGTTTACTGTATCCCTCTGACCTTCTTGTTGACGATGAAACACAGAAACTGCATCGGAATTAAATACGAAAGGCACAATGCCGACTTAAGTACATGAAGACTGTCTCTTCTTTCTGACTATGATGTGAACATTTCCTGTGAGACCAGTTTTAGATTCCGATGCTTCACTATATGCTTACTGTATCCCATGGACCTTCTCATTGACGATGAAACACAGAGCTTGCATCGGAATTAATTAGAAAAGGCACAATGCCGACTGAAGTACAACAAGACTGACTCTTCCTACTGTCTATGTTTTAACCATTCCTGTGACACTAGTTATAGATTCCGTGGCTTCACTTCAGGTTTACTGATTCCCTCTGACCTTCTTATTGTCGATGAAACACAGAAACTGCATCGGAATTAAATACAAAAGGCACAATGCTGACTTAAGTACAAGAAGACTGACTCTTCTTACTGTCTATGTTTTGAACAAATCCTGTGACACTACTTATAGATTCCGATGCTTCACTTCAGGTTTACTGTATCCCTCTGACCTTCTTATTTACGATGAAACACAGAAATTGCATCGGAATTAAATACAAAAGGCACAATGCCGATTTAATACAAGAAGACTGACTCTTCTTACTGTCTATGTTTTGAACAATTCCTGTGACACTAGTTATTGTTTCCGATGCTTCACTACATGTTTATAGTATCCCTTGGACCTTCTTATAGACGATGAAACACAGAAATTGCATCGGAATTAAATACAAAATGCATAATGCCGACTTAAGTACAAGAAGACTGACTCTTCTTACTGTCTATGTTTAGAACCATTCCTGTGTCACTAGTTATAGATTCCGATGCTTCACTTCAGGTTTACTGTATCCCTCTGACCTTCTTATTTACGATGAAACACATAAATTGCGTCGGAATTAAATACAAAAGGCACAATGCCGACTTAATACAAGAAGACTGACTCTTCTTACTGTCTATGTTTTGAACCATTGCGGTGACACTAGTTATAGTTTCCGATGCTTCACTACATGTTTATAGTATCCCTTGGACCTCATTATAGACGATGAAACACAGAAATTGCATCGGAATTAAATACAAAAGGCACAATGACGACTTAAGTACAAGAAGACTGACTCTTCTTACTGTCTATGTTTAGAACCATTCCTGTGACACTAGTTATAGATTCCGATGCTTCACTTCAGGTTTACTGTATCCCTCTGACCTTCTTATTTACGATGAAACACAGAAATTGCATCGGAATTAAATACAAAAGGCACAATGCCGACTTAAGTACAAGAAGACTGACTCTTCCTACTGTCTCTGTTTTGAACCATTCCTGTGACACTAGTTATAGTTTCCGATGCTTCACTTCAGGTTTACTGTATCCCTCTGACCTTCTTATTGACGATGAAACACAGAAATTGCATCGGAATTAAATTCAAAAAGCACAATGCCGACTTAAGTACAAGAAGACTGACTCTTCTTACTGTCTATGTTTAGAACCATTCCTGTGACACTAGTTATAGATTCCGATGCTTCACCTCAGGTTTACTGTATCCCTCTGACCTTCTTATTTACGATGAAACACAGAAATTGCATCGGAATTAAATACAAAAGGCACAATGCCGACTTAAGTACAAGAAGACTGACTCTTCTTACTGTCTATGTTTTGAACCATTCCGGTGACACTAGTTATAGTTTCCGATGCTTCACTTCAGGTTTACTGATTCCCTCTGACCTTCTTATCGTCGATGAAACACAGAAATTGCATCGGAATTAAATACAAAAGGCACAATGCCGACTTAAGTACAAGAAGACTGACTCTTCTTACTGTCTATGTTTTGAACCATTCCGGTGACTCTAGTTATAGTTTCCGATGCTTCACTACATGTTTACACTATCCCTTGGAACATCTTCTTGACGATGAAACACAGAAATTGCATCGGAATTAAATACAAATGGCACAATGCCGACTTAAGTACAAGAAGACTGACTCTTCTTACTGTCTATGTTTAGAACCATTCCTGTGACACTAGTTATAGATTCCGATGCTTCACTTCAGGTTTACTGTATCCCTCTGACCTTCTTATTTACGATGAAACACAGAAATTGCATCGGAATTAAATACAAAAGGCACAATGCCGACTTAAGTACAAGAAGACGGACTCTTCCTACTGTCTCTGTTTTGAACCATTCCTGTGACACTAGTTATAGATTCCGATGCTTCACTTTGGGTTTACTGAATCCCTCTGACCTTCTTATTGACGATGAAACACAGAAATTTCATCGGAATTAAATTCAAAAAGCACAATGCCAACTTAAGTACTAGAAGACTGACTCTTCTTACTGACTATGTTGTGAACATTTCCTGTGAGACCAGTTTTAGATTCCGATGCTTCACTATATGTTTTCTGTATCCCATGGACCTTCTTATTGACGATGAAACACAGAACGTGCATCGGAATTAATTAGTAAAGGCACAATGCCGACTTAAGTACAACAAGACTGACTCTTCCTACTGTCTATGTTTTAACCATTCCTGTGACACTAGTTATAGATTCCCATGCTTCACTTCAGGTTAACTGATTCCCTCTGACCTACTTATTGTCGATGAAACACATAAAACTGCATCGGAATTAAATACGTAAGGCACAATGCCGACTTAAGTACATGAAGACTGTCTCTTCTTTCTGACTATGATGTGAACATTTCCTGTGAGACCAGTTTTAGATTCCGATGCTTCACTACATGTTTATAGTATCCCTTGGACCTTCTTATTGACGATGAAACACAGAAATTGCATCAGAATTAAATACAAAAGGCACAAAACCGACTTAAGTACAAGAAGACTGACTCTTCTTACAGTCTATGTTTAGAACCATTCCTGTGACACTAGTTATAGATTCCGATGATTCACTTCAGGTTTACTGTATCCCTCTGACCTTCTTATTTACGATGAAACACAGAAATTGCATCGGAATTAAATACAAAAGGCACAATGCCGACTTAAGTACAAGAAGACTGACTCTTCTTACTGTCTCTGTTTTGAACCATTCCTGTGACACTAGTTATAGATTCCGATGCTTCACTTCAGGTTTACTGTATCCCTCTGACCTTCTTATTTACGATGAAACACAGAAATTGCATCGGAATTAAATTCAAAAAGCACAATGCCGACTTAAGTACAAGAAGACTGACTCTTCTTACTGTCTATGTTTAGCACCATTCCTGTGACACGAGTTATAGATTCCAATGCTTCACTTCAGGTTTACTGTATCCCTCTGACCTTATTTACGATGAAACACAGAAATTGCATCGGAATTAAATACAAAAGGCACAATGCCGACTTAAGTACAAGAAGACTGACTCTTCTTACTGTCTATGTTTTGAACCATTCCGGTGAAACTAGTTATAGTTTCCGATGCTTCACTTAAGGTTTACTGATTCCCTCTGACCTTCTTAGTGTCGATGAAACACAGAAATTGCATCGGAATTAAATACAAAAGGCACAATGCCGACTTAAGTACAAGAAGACTGACTCTTCTTACTGTCTATGTTTTGAACCATTCCGGTGACACTAGTTATAGTTTCCGATGCTTCACTACATGTTTATAGTATCCCTTGGACCTTCTTATTGACGATGAAACGCAGAAATTGCATCGGAATTAAATACAACAGGCACAATGCCGACTTAAGTACAAGAAGACTGACTCTTCTTACTGTCTATGTTTAGAACCATTCCTGTGACACTAGTTATAGATTCCGATGCTTCACTTCAGGTTTACTGTATCCCTCTGACCTTCTTATTTACGATGAAACACAGAAATTGCATCGGAATTAAATACAAAAGGCACAATGCCGACTTAAGTACAAGAAGACGGACTCTTCCTACTGTCTCTGTTTTGAACCATTCCTGTGACACTAGTTATAGATTCCGATGCTTCAATTCAGGTTTACTGTATCCCTCTGACCTTCTTATTTACGATGAAACACAGAAATTGCATCGGAATTAAATACAAAAGGCACAATGCCGACTTAAGTACAAGAAGACTGACTCTTCCTACTGTCTCTGTTTTGAACCATTCCTGTGACACTACTTATAGATTCCGATGCTTCACTTCAGGTTTTCTGTATCCCTCTGACCTTCTTATTGACGATGAAACACAGAAATTGCATCGGAATTAAATTCAAAAAGCACAATGCCGACTTAAGTACAAGAAGACTGACTCTTCTTACTGTCTATGTTTAAAACCATTCCTGTGACACTAGATATAGATTCCGATGCTTCACTTCAGGTTTACTGTATCCCTCTGACCTTATTTACGATAAAACACATAAATTGCATCGGAATTAAATACCAAAGGCACAATGCCGACTTAAGTACAAGAAGACTGACTCTTCTTAGTGTCTCTGTTTAGAACCATTCCTGTGACACTAGTTATAGATTCCGTTGCTTCACTTTAGGTTTACTGCATCCCTTGGACCTTCTTATTGACGACGAATCACAGTAATTGCATTGGAATTAAATAGGAAAGTCACAATGCCGACTTAAGTACAAGAAGACTGACCCTTCTATTGTCTATGTTTTGAACCATTCCTGTGACACTAGTTATAGATTCCGATGTTTCACGTCAGGTTTACTGAATCCCTCTAACCTTCTTATTGATGATTAAACTCAGATATTGCATCGGAATTAAATAGAGAAAGCACGATGCCGACTTAAGTACAAGAAGACTGACTCTTCTTACTGTCTATGTTTTGAATCATTCCTGTGACACTAGTTATAGATTCCGATGCTTCACTTCAGGTTTACTGTATCCCTCTCACCCTCTTATTGACGATGAAACACAGAAATTGCATCGGAATTAAATACAAAAGGCACAATGCCGACTTAAGTACAAGAAGACTGACTCTTCCTACTGTTTCTGTTTTGAACCATTCCTGTGACACTAGTTATAGATTCCGATGCTTCACTTCAGGTTTACTGTATCCCTCTGACCTTCTAATTTACGATGAAACACAGAAATTGCATCGGAATTAAATACAAAAGGCACAATGCCGACTTACTATAAGAAGACTGACTCTTCTTACTGTCTATGCTTTGAACCATTCCGGTGACACTAGTTATAGTTTCCGATGCTTCACTACATGTTTATAGTATCCCTTGGACCTTCTTATAGACGATGAAACACAGAAATTGCATCGGAATTAAATACAAATGGCACAATGCCGACTTAAGTACAAGAAGACTGACTCTTCTTACTGTCTATGTTTAGAACCATTCCTGTGACACTAGTTATAGATTCCGATGCTTCACTTCAGGTTTACTGTATCCCTCTGACCTTCTTATTTACGATGAAACACAGAAATTGCATCGGAATTAAATACAAAAGGCACAATGCCGACTTAAGTACAAGAAGACTGACTCTTCCTACTGTTTCTGTTTTGAACCATTCCTGTGACACTAGTTATAGATTCCGATGCTTCACTTCAGGTTTACTGTATCCCTCTGACCTTCTTATTTACGATGAAACACAGAAATTGCATCGGAATTAAATACAAAAGGCACAATGCCGACTTACTACAAGAAGACTGACTCTTCTTACTGTCTATGTTTTGAACCATTCCGGTGACACTAGTTATAGTTTCCGATGCTTCACTACATGTTTATAGTATCCCTTGGACCTTCTTATAGACGATGAAACACAGAAATTGCATCGGAATTAAATACAAATGGCACAATGCCGACTTAAGTACAAGAAGACTGACTCTTCTTACTGTCTATGTTTAGAACCATTCCTGTGACACTAGTTATAGATTCCGATGCTTCACTTCAGGTTTACTGTATCCCTCTGACCTTCTTATTTACGATGAAACACAGAAATTGCATCGGAATTAAATACAAAAGGCACAATGCCGACTTAAGTACAAGAAGACTGACTCTTCTTACTGTCTATGTTTTAAACCATTCCGGTGACACTAGTTATAGTTTCCGATGCTTCACTTCAGGTTTACTGATTCCCTCTGACCTTCTTATTGTCGACGAAACACTGAAATTGCATCGGAATTAAATCCAAAAGGCACAATGCCGACTGAAGTACAAGAAGACTGACTCTTCTTACTGTCTATGCTTTTGAACCATTCCGGTGACACTAGTTATAGTTTTCGATGCTTCACTACATGTTTATAGTATCCCTTGGACATTCTTATTGACGATGAAACACAGAAGTTGCATCGGAATTAAATACAAAAGGCACAATGCCGACATAAGTACAAGAAGGCTGACTCTTCTTACTGTCTATGATTAGAACCATTCCTGTGACACTAGTTATAGATTCCGATGCTTCACTTCAGGTTTACTGTAACCCTCTGACCTTCTTATTTACGACGATACACAGAAATTGCATCGGAATTAAATACAAAAGGCACAATGCCGACTTAAGTACAAGAAGACTGACTCTTCCTACTGTCTTCTTTTTGAACCATTCCTGTGACACTAGTTATAGATTCCGATGCTTCACTTCAGGTTTACTGTATCCCTCTGACCTTCTTATTGACGATGAAACACAGAAATTGCATCGGAATTAAATTCAAAAAGCACAATGCCGACTTAAGTACAAGAAGACTGACTCTCCTTACTGTCTATGTTTAGAACCATTCCTGTGACACTAGTTATAGATTCCGATGCTTCACTTCAGGTTTACTGTATCCCTCTGACCTTCTTATTTACGATGAAACACAGAAATTGCATCGGAATTAAATACAAAAGGCACAACGCCGACTTAAGTACAAGAAGACTGACTCTTCTTACTGTCTATGTTTTGAACCATTCCGGTGACACTAGTTATAGTTTCCGATGATTCACTTCAGGATTACTGTATCACTTGGACCTTCTTATTGACGATGAAACACAGAAATTGCATCGGAATTAAATACAGATGGCACAATGCCAACTTAAGTACAAGAAGACTGACTGTTCTTACTGTATATGTTTAGAACCATTCCTGTGACACTAGTTATAGATTCCGATGTTTCACT
Source organism: Schistocerca americana (assembly GCF_021461395.2). NCBI lineage: Eukaryota > Metazoa > Arthropoda > Insecta > Orthoptera > Acrididae > Schistocerca > Schistocerca americana. The sequence continues at coordinate 23,729,548 of NC_060130.1, forward strand.
TCAGGTTTACTGTATCCCTCTGACCCTCTTATTGACGATGAAACACAGAAATTGCATCGGAATTAAATAGAAAAAGCACAATGCCAACTTAAGTACAAGGAGACTGACTCTTCTTACTGACTATGTTGTGAACATTTCCTGTGAGACCAGTTTTAGATTCCGATGCTTCACTATATGTTTACTGTATCCCATGGACCTTCTTATTGACGATGAAACACAGAATTTGCATCGGAATTAATTAGAAAAGGCACAATGCCGACTTAAGTACAACAAAACTGACTCTTCCTACTGTCTATGTTTTAACCATTCCTGTGACACTAGTTATAGATTCCGATGCTTCACTTCAGGTTTACTGAATCCCTCTGACCTACTTATTGTCGATGAAACACAGAAACTGCATCGGAATTAAATACGAAATGCACAATGCCGACTTAAGTACATGAAGACTGTCTCTTCTTTCTGACTATGATGTGAACATTTCCTGTGAGACCAGTTTTAGATTCCGATGCTTCACTACATGTTTATAGTATCCCTTGGACCATCTTATTGACGATGAAACACAGAAATTGCATCGGAATTAAATACAAAAGGCACAATGCCGACTAAAGTACAAGAAGATTGACTCTTCTTACTGTCTATGTTAAGAACCATTCCTGTGACACTTGTTATAGATTCCGATGCTCACTTCAGGTTTACTGTATCCCTCTGACCCTCTTATTTACGATGAAACACAGAAATTGCATCGGAATTAAATACAAAACGCACAATGCCGACTTAAGTACAAGAAGACTGACTCTTCCTACTGTCTATGTTTTGAACCATTCCGGTGACACTAGTTATAGTTTCCGATGCTTCACTACATGTTTATAGTATCCCTTGGACCTTCTTATAGACGATGAAACACAGAAATTGCATCGGAATTAAATACAAATGGCACAATGCCGACTTAAGTACCAGAAGACTGACTCTTCTTACTGTCTATGTTTAGAACCATTCCTGTGACACTAGTTATAGATTCCGATGCTTCACTTCAGGTTTACTGTATCCCTCTGACCTTCTTATTTACGATGAAACACAGAAATTGCATCGGAATTAAATACAAAAGGCACAATGCCGACTTAAGTACAAGAAGACTGACTCTTCTTACTGTCTATGTTTTAAACCATTCCGGTGACACTAGTTATAGTTTCCGATGCTTCACTTCAGGTTTACTGATTCCCTCTGACCTTCTTATTGTCGACGAAACACTGAAATTGCATCGGAATTAAATACAAAAGGCACAATGCCGACTGAAGTACAAGAAGACTGACTCTTCTTACCGTCTATGCTTTTGAACCATTCCGGTGACACTAGTTATAGTCTTCGATGCTTCACTACATGTTTATAGTATCCCTTGGACATTCTTATTGACGATGAAACACAGAAGTTGCATCGGAATTAAATACAAAAGGCACAATGCCGACATAAGTACAAGAAGGCTGACTCTTCTTACTGTCTATGATTAGAACCATTCCTGTGACACTAGTTATAGATTCCGATGCTTCACTTCAGGTTTACTGTAACCCTCTGACCTTCTTATTTACGACGATACACAGAAATTGCATCGGAATTAAATACAAAAGGCACAATGCCGACTTAAGTACAAGAAGACTGACTCTTCCTACTGTCTTCTTTTTGAACCATTCCTGTGACACTAGTTATAGATTCCGATGCTTCACTTCAGGTTTACTGTATCCCTCTGACCTTCTTATTGACGATGAAACACAGAAATTGCATCGGTATTAAATTCAAAAAGCACAATGCCGACTTAAGTACAAGAAGACTGACTCTCCTTACTGTCTATGTTTAGAACCATTCCTGTGACACTAGTTATAGATTCCGATGCTTCACTTCAGGTTTACTGTATCCCTCTGACCTTCTTATTTACGATGAAACACAGAAATTGCATCGGAATTAAATACAAAAGGCACAACGCCGACTTAAGTACAAGAAGACTGACTCTTCTTACTGTCTATGTTTTGAACCATTCCGGTGACACTAGTTATAGTTTCCGATGATTCACTTCAGGTTTACTGTATCACTTGGACCTCCTTATTGACGATGAAACACAGAAATTGCATCGGAATTAAATACAGATGGCACAATGCCGACTTAAGTACAAGAAGACTGACTGTTCTTACTGTATATGTTTAGAACCATTCCTGTGACACTAGTTATAGATTCCGATGTTTCACTTCAGGTTTACTGTATCCCTCTGACCCTCTTATTGACGATGAAACACAGAAATTGCATCGGAATTAAATAGAAAAAGCACAATGCCAACTTAAGTACAAGAAGACTGACTCTTCTTACTGACTATGTTGTGAACATTTCCTGTGAGACCAGTTTTAGATTCCGATGCTTCACTATATGTTTACTGTATCCCATGGACCTTCTTATTGACGATGAAACACAGAATTTGCATCGGAATTAATTAGAAAAGGCACAATGCCGACTTAAGTACAACAAAACTGACTCTTCCTACTGTCTATGTTTTAACCATTCCTGTGACACTAGTTATAGATTCCGATGCTTCACTTCAGGTTTACTGAATCCCTCTGACCTACTTATTGTCGATGAAACACAGAAACTGCATCGGAATTAAATACGAAAGGCACAATGCCGACTTAAGTACATGAAGACTGTCTCTTCTTTCTGACTATGATGTGAACATTTCCTGTGAGACCAGTTTTAGATTCCGATGCTTCACTACATGTTTATAGTATCCCTTGGACCATCTTATTGACGATGAAACACAGAAATTGCATCGGAATTAAATACAAAAGGCACAATGCCGACTAAAGTACAAGAAGATTGACTCTTCTTACTGTCTATGTTTAGAACCATTCCTGTGACACTTGTTATAGATTCCGATACTCACTTCAGGTTTACTGTATCCCTCTGACCCTCTTATTTACGATGAAACACAGAAATTGCATCGGAATAAATACAAAACGCACAATGCCGACTTAAGTACAAGAAGACTGACTCTTCTTACTGTCTCTGTTTTGAACCATTCCTGTGACACTAGTTATAGATTCCGATGCTTCACTTCAGGTTTACTGTATCCCTCTTACATTCTTATTGACGATGAAACACAGAAATTGCATCGGAATTAAATTCAAAAAGCACAATGCCGACTTAAGTACAAGAAGACTGACTCTTCTTACTGTCTATGTTTAAAACCATTCCAGTGACACTAGTTATAGATTCCGATGCTTCACTTCAGGTTTACTGTATCCCTCTGACCTTATTTACGATGAAACACAGAAATTGCATCGGAATTAAATACAAAAGGCACAATGCCGACTTAAGTACAAGAAGACTGACTCCTCTTACTGTCTATGTTTTGAACCATTCCGGTGACACTAGTTATAGTTTCCGATGCTTCACTTCAGGTTTACAGTATCCCTCTGACCTTCTTATTGTCGATGAAAGACAGAAATTGCATCGGAATTAAATACAAAATGCACAATGCCGACTTAAGTACAAGAAAACTGACTCTTCTTACTGTCTATGTTTTGAACCATTCCGGTGACACTAGTTATAGTTTCCGATTCTTCACTACATGTTTATAGTATCCCTTGGACCTTCTTATTGACGATGAAACACAGAAATTGCATCGGAATTAAATACAAAAGGCACAATGCCGACTTAAGTACAAGAAGACTGACTCGTCATTCTGTCTATGTTTAGAACCATTCCTGTGACACTAGTTACAGATTCCGATGCAACACTTCAGGTTTACTGTATCCCTCTGACCTTCTTGTTGACGATGAAACACAGAAACTGCATCGGAATTAAATACGAAAGGCACAATGCCGACTTAAGTACATGAAGACTGTCTCTTCTTTCTGACTATGATGTGAACATTTCCTGTGAGACCAGTTTTAGATTCCGATGCTTCACTATATGTTTACTGTATCCCATGGACCTTCTCATTGACGATGAAACACAGAGCTTGCATCGGAATTAATTAGAAAAGGCACAATGCCGACTGAAGTACAACAAGACTGACTCTTCCTACTGTCTATGTTTTAACCATTCCTGTGACAATAGTTATAGATTCCGTGGCTTCACTTCAGGTTTACTGATTCCCTCTGACCTTCTTATTGTCGATGAAACACAGAAACTGCATCGGAATTAAATACAAAAGGCACAATGCTGACTTAAGTACAAGAAGACTGACTCTTCTTACTGTCTATGTTTTGAACAAATCCTGTGACACTACTTATAGATTCCGATGCTTCACTTCAGGTTTACTGTATCCCTCTGACCTTCTTATTTACGATGAAACACAGAAATTGCATCGGAATTAAATACAAAAGGCACAATGCCGATTTAATACAAGAAGACTGACTCTTCTTACTGTCTATGTTTTGAACAATTCCTGTGACACTAGTTATTGTTTCCGATGCTTCACTACATGTTTATAGTATCCCTTGGACCTTCTTATAGACGATGAAACACAGAAATTGCATCGGAATTAAATACAAAATGCATAATGCCGACTTAAGTACAAGAAGACTGACTCTTCTTACTGTCTATGTTTAGAACCATTCCTGTGTCACTAGTTATAGATTCCGATGCTTCACTTCAGGTTTACTGTATCCCTCTGGCCTTCTTATTTACGATGAAACACATAAATTGCGTCGGAATTAAATACAAAAGGCACAATGCCGACTTAATACAAGAAGACTGACTCTTCTTACTGTCTATGTTTTGAACCATTGCGGTGACACTAGTTATAGTTTCCGATGCTTCACTACATGTTTATAGTATCCCTTGGACCTCATTATAGACGATGAAACACAGAAATTGCATCGGAATTAAATACAAAAGGCACAATGCCGACTTAAGTACAAGAAGACTGACTCTTCTTACTGTCTATGTTTAGAACCATTCCTGTGACACTAGTTATAGATTCCGATGCTTCACTTCAGGTTTACTGTATCCCTCTGACCTTCTTATTTACGATGAAACACAGAAATTGCATCGGAATTAAATACAGATGGCACAATGCCGACTTAAGTACAAGAAGACTGACTGTTCTTACTGTATATGTTTAGAACCATTCCTGTGACACTAGTTATAGATTCCGATGTTTCACTTCAGGTTTACTGTATCCCTCTGACCCTCTTATTGACGATGAAACACAGAAATTGCATCGGAATTAAATAGAAAAAGCACAATGCCAACTTAAGTACAAGAAGACTGACTCTTCTTACTGACTATGTTGTGAACATTTCCTGTGAGACCAGTTTTAGATTCCGATGCTTCACTATATGTTTACTGTATCCCATGGACCTTCTTATTGACGATGAAACACAGAATTTGCATCGGAATTAATTAGAAAAGGCACAATGCCGACTTAAGTACAACAAAACTGACTCTTCCTACTGTCTATGTTTTAACCATTCCTGTGACACTAGTTATAGATTTCGATGCTTCACTTCAGGTTTACTGAATCCCTCTGACCTACTTATTGTCGATGAAACACAGAAACTGCATCGGAATTAAATACGAAAGGCACAATGCCGACTTAAGTACATGAAGACTGTCTCTTCTTTCTGACTATGATGTGAACATTTCCTGTGAGACCAGTTTTAGATTCCGATGCTTCACTACATGTTTATAGTATCCCTTGGACCATCATATTGACGATGAAACACAGAAATTGCATCGGAATTAAATACAAAAGGCACAATGCCGACTAAAGTACAAGAAGATTGACTCTTCTTACTGTCTATGTTTAGAACCATTCCTGTGACACTTGTTATAGATTCCGATGCTCACTTCAGGTTTACTGTATCCCTCTGACCCTCTTATTTACGATGAAACACAGAAATTGCGTCGGAATAAATACAAAACGCACAATGCCGACTTAAGTACAAGAAGACTGACTCTTCTTACTGTCTCTGTTTTGAACCATTCCTGTGACACTAGTTATAGATTCCGATGCTTCACTTCAGGTTTACTGTATCCCTCTTACATTCTTATTGACGATGAAACACAGAAATTGCATCGGAATTAAATTCAAAAAGCACAATGCCGACTTAAGTACAAGAAGACTGACTCTTCTTACTGTCTATGTTTAAAACCATTCCCGTGACACTAGTTATAGAATCCGATGCTTCACTTCAGGTTTACTGTATCCCTCTGACCTTATTTACGATGAAACACAGAAATTGCATCGGAATTAAATACAAAAGGCACAATGCCGACTTAAGTACAAGAAGACTGACTCCTCTTACTGTCTATGTTTTGAACCATTCCGGTGACACTAGTTATAGTTTCCGATGCTTCACTTCAGGTTTACAGTATCCCTCTGACCTTCTTATTGTCGATGAAAGACAGAAATTGCATCGGAATTAAATACAAAATGCACAATGCCGACTTAAGTACAAGAAAACTGACTCTTCTTACTGTCTATGTTTTGAACCATTCCGGTGACACTAGTTATAGTTTCCGATTCTTCACTACATGTTTATAGTATCCCTTGGACCTTCTTATTGACGATGAAACACAGAAATTGCATCGGAATTAAATACAAAAGGCACAATGCCGACTTAAGTACAAGAAGACTGACTCGTCATTCTGTCTATGTTTAGAACCATTCCTGTGACACTAGTTACAGATTCCGATGCAACACTTCAGGTTTACTGTATCCCTCTGACCTTCTTGTTGACGATGAAACACAGAAACTGCATCGGAATTAAATACGAAAGGCACAATGCCGACTTAAGTACATGAAGACTGTCTCTTCTTTCTGACTATGATGTGAACATTTCCTGTGAGACCAGTTTTAGATTCCGATGCTTCACTATATGTTTACTGTATCCCATGGACCTTCTCATTGACGATGAAACACAGAGCTTGCATCGGAATTAATTAGAAAAGGCACAATGCCGACTGAAGTACAACAAGACTGACTCTTCCTACTGTCTATGTTTTAACCATTCCTGTGACACTAGTTATTGATTCCGTGGCTTCACTTCAGGTTTACTGATTCCCTCTGACCTTCTTATTGTCGATGAAACACAGAAACTGCATCGGAATTAAATACAAAAGGCACAATGCTGACTTAAGTACAAGAAGACTGACTCTTCTTACTGTCTATGTTTTGAACAAATCCTGTGACACTACTTATAGATTCCGATGCTTCACTTCAGGTTTACTGTATCCCTCTGACCTTCTTATTTACGATGAAACACAGAAATTGCATCGGAATTAAATACAAAAGGCACAATGCCGATTTAATACAAGAAGACTGACTCTTCTTACTGTCTATGTTTTGAACAATTCCTGTGACACTAGTTATTGTTTCCGATGCTTCACTACATGTTTATAGTATCCCTTGGACCTTCTTATAGACGATGAAACACAGAAATTGCATCGGAATTAAATACAAAATGCATAATGCCGACTTAAGTACAAGAAGACTGACTCTTCTTACTGTCTATGTTTAGAACCATTCCTGTGTCACTAGTTATAGATTCCGATGCTTCACTTCAGGTTTACTGTATCCCTCTGACCTTCTTATTTACGATGAAACACATAAATTGCGTCGGAATTAAATACAAAAGGCACAATGCCGACTTAATACAAGAAGACTGACTCTTCTTACTGTCTATGTTTTGAACCATTGCGGTGACACTAGTTATAGTTTCCGATGCTTCACTACATGTTTATAGTATCCCTTGGACCTCATTATAGACGATGAAACACAGAAATTGCATCGGAATTAAATACAAAAGGCACAATGCCGACTTAAGTACAAGAAGACTGACTCTTCTTACTGTCTATGTTTAGAACCATTCCTGTGACACTAGTTATAGATTCCGATGCTTCACTTCAGGTTTACTGTATCCCTCTGACCTTCTTATTTACGATGAAACACAGAAATTGCATCGGAATTAAATACAAAAGGCACAATGCCGACTTAAGTACAAGAAGACTGACTCTTCCTACTGTCTCTGTTTTGAACCATTCCTGTGACACTAGTTATAGTTTCCGATGCTTCACTTCAGGTTTACTGTATCCCTCTGACCTTCTTATTGACGATGAAACACAGAAATTGCATCGGAATTCAATTCAAAAAGCACAATGCCGACTTAAGTACAAGAAGACTGACTCTTCTTACTGTCTATGTTTAGAACCATTCCTGTGACACTAGTTATAGATTCCGATGCTTCACCTCAGGTTTACTGTATCCCTCTGACCTTCTTATTTACGATGAAACACAGAAATTGCATCGGAATTAAATACAAAAGGCACAATGCCGACTTAAGTACAAGAAGACTGACTCTTCTTACTGTCTATGTTTTGAACCATTCCGGCGACACTAGTTATAGTTTCCGATGCTTCACTTCAGGTTTACTGATTCCCTCTGACCTTCTTATCGTCGATGAAACACAGAAATTGCATCGGAATTAAATACAAAAGGCACAATGCCGACTTAAGTACAAGAAGACTGACTCTTCTTACTGTCTATGTTTTGAACCATTCCGGTGACTCTAGTTATAGTTTCCGATGCTTCACTACATGTTTACACTATCCCTTGGAACATCTTCTTGACGATGAAACACAGAAATTGCATCGGAATTAAATACAAATGGCACAATGCCGACTTAAGTACAAGAAGACTGACTCTTCTTACTGTCTATGTTTAGAACCATTCCTGTGACACTAGTTATAGATTCCGATGCTTCACTTCAGGTTTACTGTATCCCTCTGACCTTCTTATTTACGATGAAACACAGAAATTGCATCGGAATTAAATACAAAAGGCACAATGCCGACTTAAGTACAAGAAGACGGACTCTTCCTACTGTCTCTGTTTTGAACCATTCCTGTGACACTAGTTATAGATTCCGATGCTTCACTTTGGGTTTACTGAATCCCTCTGACCTTCTTATTGACGATGAAACACAGAAATTTCATCGGAATTAAATTCAAAAAGCACAATGCCAACTTAAGTACTAGAAGACTGACTCTTCTTACTGACTGTGTTGTGAACATTTCCTGTGAGACCAGTTTTAGATTCCGATGCTTCACTATATGTTTTCTGTATCCCATGGACCTTCTTATTGACGATGAAACACAGAACGTGCATCGGAATTAATTAGTAAAGGCACAATGCCGACTTAAGTACAACAAGACTGACTCTTCCTACTGTCTATGTTTTAACCATTCCTGTGACACTAGTTATAGATTCCCATGCTTCACTTCAGGTTAACTGATTCCCTCTGACCTACTTATTGTCGATGAAACACATAAAACTGCATCGGAATTAAATACGTAAGGCACAATGCCGACTTAAGTACATGAAGACTGTCTCTTCTTTCTGACTATGATGTGAACATTTCCTGTGAGACCAGTTTTAGATTCCGATGCTTCACTACATGTTTATAGCATCCCTTGGACCTTCTTATTGACGATGAAACACAGAAATTGCATCAGAATTAAATACAAAAGGCACAAAACCGACTTAAGTACAAGAAGACTGACTCTTCTTACAGTCTATGTTTAGAACCATTCCTGTGACACTAGTTATAGATTCCGATGATTCACTTCAGGTTTACTGTATCCCTCTGACCTTCTTATTTACGATGAAACACAGAAATTGCATCGGAATTAAATACAAAAGGCACAATGCCGACTTAAGTACAAGAAGACTGACTCTTCTTACTGTCTCTGTTTTGAACCATTCCTGTGACACTAGTTATAGATTCCGATGCTTCACTTCAGGTTTACTGTATCCCTCTGACCTTCTTATTTACGATGAAACACAGAAATTGCATCGGAATTAAATTCAAAAAGCACAATGCCGACTTAAGTACAAGAAGACTGACTCTTCTTACTGTCTATGTTTAGCACCATTCCTGTGACACGAGTTATAGATTCCAATGCTTCACTTCAGGTTTACTGTATCCCTCTGACCTTATTTACGATGAAACACAGAAATTGCATCGGAATTAAATACAAAAGGCACAATGCCGACTTAAGTACAAGAAGACTGACTCTTCATACTGTCTATGTTTTGAACCATTCCGGTGAAACTAGTTATAGTTTCCGATGCTTCACTTAAGGTTTACTGATTCCCTCTGACCTTCTTAGTGTCGATGAAACACAGAAATTGCATCGGAATTAAATACAAAAGGCACAATGCCGACTTAAGTACAAGAAGACTGACTCTTCTTACTGTCTATGTTTTGAACCATTCCGGTGACACTAGTTATAGTTTCCGATGCTTCACTACATGTTTATAGTATCCCTTGGACCTTCTTATTGACGATGAAACGCAGAAATTGCATCGGAATTAAATACAACAGGCACAATGCCGACTTAAGTACAAGAAGACTGACTCTTCTTACTGTCTATGTTTAGAACCATTCCTGTGACACTAGTTATAGATTCCGATGCTTCACTTCAGGTTTACAGTATCCCTCTGACCTTCTTATTTACGACGAAACACAGAAATTGCATCGGAATTAAATACAAAAGGCACAATGCCGACTTAAGTACAAGAAGACTGACTCTTCTTACTGACTATGTTGTGAACATTTCCTGTGAGACCAGTTTTAGATTCCGATGCTTCACTATATGTTCACAGTATCCCTCTGACCTTCTTATTGACGATGAAACACAGAAATTGCATCTGAATTAAATACAAAAGGCACAAAACCGACTTAAGTACAAGAAGACTGACACTTCTTACAGTCTATGTTTAGAACCATTCCTGTGACACTAGTTATAGATTCCGATGATTCACTTCAGGTTTACTGTATCCCTCTGACCTTCTTATTTACGATGAAACACAGAAATTGCATCGGAATTAAATACAAAAGGCACAATGCCGACTTAAGTACAAGAAGACTGACTCTTCTTACTGTCTCTGTTTTGAACCATTCCTGTGACACTAGTTATAGATTCCGATGCTTCACTTCAGGTGTACTGTATCCCTCTGACCTTCTTATTGACGATGAAACACAGAAATTGCATCGGAATTAATTTCAAAAAGCACAATGCCGACTTAAGTACAAGAAGACTGACTCTTCTTACTGTCTATGTTTAGCACCATTCCTGTGACACGAGTTATAGATTCCAATGCTTCACTTCAGGTTTACTGTATCCCTCTGACCTTATTTACGATGAAACACAGAAATTGCATCGGAATTAAATACAAAAGGCACAATGCCGACTTAAGTACAAGAAGACTGACTCTTCTTACTGTCTATGTTTTGAACCATTCCGGTGAAACTAGTTATAGTTTCCGATGCTTCACTTAAGGTTTACTGATTCCCTCTGACCATCTTAGTGTCGATGAAACACAGAAATTGCATCGGAATTAAATACAAAATGCACAATGCCGACTTAAGTACAAGAAGACTGACTCTTCTTACTGTCTATGTTTTGAACCATTCCGGTGACACTAGTTATAGTTTCCGATGCTTCACTACATGTTTATAGTATCCCTTGGACCTTCTTATTGACGATGAAACGCAGAAATTGCATCGGAATTAAATACAAAAGGCACAATGCCGACTTAAGTACAAGAAGACTGACTCTTCTTACTGTCTATGTTTAGAACCATTCCTGTGACACTAGTTACAGATTCCGATGCTTCACTTCATGTTTACTGTATCCCTCTGACCTTCTTATTTACGATGAAACACAGAAATTGCATCGGAATTAAATACAAAAGGCACAATGCCGACTTAAGTACAAGAAGACTGACTCTTCCTACTGTCTCTGTTTTGAACCATTCCTGTGACACTACTTATAGATTCCGATGCTTCACTTCAGGTTTTCTGTATCCCTCTGACCTTCTTATTGACGATGAAACACAGAAATTGCATCGGAATTAAATTCAAAAAGCACAATGCCGACTTAAGTACAAGAAGACTGACTCTTCTTACTGTCTATGTTTAAAACCATTCCTGTGACACTAGATATAGATTCCGATGCTTCACTTCAGGTTTACTGTATCCCTCTGACCTTATTTACGATAAAACACATAAATTGCATCGGAATTAAATACCAAAGGCACAATGCCGACTTAAGTACAAGAAGACTGACTCTTCTTAGTGACTCTGTTTAGAACCATTCCTGTGACACTAGTTATAGATTCCGTTGCTTCACTTTAGGTTTACTGCATCCCTTGGACCTTCTTATTGACGACGAATCACAGTAATTGCATTGGAATTAAATAGGAAAGTCACAATGCCGACTGAAGTACAAGAAGACTGACTCTTCTTACTGTCTATGTTTAGAACCATTCCTGTGACACTAGTTATAGATTCCGATGCTTCACTTCAGGTTTACTGTATCCCTCTGACCTTCTTATTTACGATGAAACACAGAAATTGCATCGGAATTAAATACAAAAGGCACTATGCCGACTTAAGTACAAGAAGACTGACTATTCTTACTGTCAATATTTTGAACCATTCCGGTGACACTAGTTATAGTTTCAGATGCTTCACTTCAGGTTTACTGTATTACTTGGACCTTTATATTGACGATGACACACAGAAATTGCATCGGAATTAAATTCAAAAGGCACAATGCCTACTTTAGTACCAGAAGACTGACTCTTCTTACTGTCTATGTTTTGAACAATTCTTGTGACACTAGTTATAGATTCCGGTGCTTCACTTCAGATTTACTGTATCCCTTGGACCTTCTTATCGACGATGGAACACAGAAATTGCATCGGAATTAAATAGAAAAGGCACAATGCCGACCTAAGTACAAGAAGACTGTCTCTTCCTACTGTCTATGTTTTGAACCATTCCTGTGACACTAGTTATAGATTCCGTTGCTTCACTTCAGGTTTACTGTATCCCTCTGACCTACTTATTGATGATGAAACACTGAAATTGCATCAGAATTAAATACAAAATGCACAATGCCGACTTAAGTACAAGAAGACTGACTCTTCTTACTGACTATGTTGTGAACACTTCCTGTGAGACCAGTTTTAGATTCCGATGCTTCACTACATGCTTACTGTATCCCATGGTCCTTCTTATTGACGATGATACACAGAACTTGCATCGGAATTAATTAGAAAAGGCACAATGCCGACTTAAGCACAACAAGACTGACTCTTCCTACTGTCTATGTTTTAACCATTCCTGTGACACCAGTTATAGATTCCGATGCTTCACTTCAGGATTACTGATTCCCTCTGACCTTCTTATTGACGATGAAGCACAGAATTTGCATCGGAATTAAATACAAAATTCAGAATGCCGACTTAAGTACAAGAAGTCTGACTCTTCTTACTGTCTATGTTTTGAGCAATTCCTGTGACACTAGTTATAGATTCCGATGCTTCACTTCAGGTTTACTGTATCCCTTGGACCTTCTTATCGACGATCAAACACAGAAATAGCATCGGAATTAAATACAAACGGCACAATGCCGACTTAAGTACAAGAAGACTGACTCTTCTTACTCTGTATGTTTTGAACCATTCCTGTGTCACTAGTTATAGAATCCGATGCCTCAGTTCAGGTTTACTGTATCCCTTGGACCTTCTTATTGACGACGAAACACAGAAATTGCATCGGGATTAAATACAAAAGGCACAATGCGGACTTAAGTACAAGAAGACTGACTCTTCCTACTGTCTATGTTTTAACCATTCCTGTGACACTAGATATAGATTCCGATGCTTCACTTCAGGTTTACTGTATCCCTCTGACCTTCTAATTGACGATGAAACACAGAAATTGTATCGGAATTAAATACAAAAGGCACAATGCCGACTCAAATACAAGATGACTGGCTCTTCTTACTCTCCATGTTTTGAACCTTTCCTGTGAGACCGGTTTTAGATTCCGATGCTTCACTTCAGGTTTACTGTATCCCTTGGACCTTCTTATTGACGACGAAACACAGAAATTGCATCGGCATTAAATAGAAAAGGCACAATGCCGACTTCAGTACAAGAAGGCTGACTCATCCAACTGTCTATGTTTTGAAAAATTCCTGTGACACTAGTTATAGATTCCGAGGCTTCACTTCAGGTTTACTGCATCCCTCTGACACTCTTACTGACGATGAAACACAGAAATTGCATCGGAAATAAATACAAAAGGCACAGTGTCGACTTAAGTACAAGAAGACTGACTCTTCTTACTGTCTATGTTTTGAACCATTCCTGTGACACTAGTTATAGATTCCGAAGCTTCACTTTAGGTTTACTTTGTCCTTTGGACCTTCTTATTGACGATGAAACACAGAAATTGCATCGGAATCAAAAAGAAAATGCACAATGCCGACGTAAGTACAAGAAGACTGACGCTTCCAAGTGTCTATGTTTTGAACCATTCCTGTGACACTAGTTATAGATTCCGATGCTTCACTTCAGGTCTGCTGTATCCCTCTGACATTCTTATTGTCGATGAAACACAGAAATTGCATCGGGATTAGATAGAAAAGGCACAATGCCGTATTAAGTACAAGAAGACTAACTCTTCTTACAGGCTATGTATTGAATAATTCCTGTAACAATAGTTATAGATTTCGATGCTTCACTTCAAATTTACTGTATCCCTTGGACCTTCTTATTGACGATGAAACACAGAAATTGCTTCAGAATTAAATACAAAAGGCACAAAGCCGACTTAAGTATGACAAGACTGACTCTTCTTACTGACTATGATTTGAACATTTCCTGTGAGACCAGATTTAGAGTCCGATGCTTCACTATAAGTGTACTGTTTCCCTTGTACCTTCCTATTGACGATGAAACACAGAAATTGCATCGGAATTAAATACAAAGGGCACAAGGCCGACTGAAGTACAAGAAGACTGACTATTCTTAATGTCTATGTTCTGAACCATTCCTGTGGCACTAGTTATAGAATACGATTCTTCACTTCAGATTTGCTGTATCCCTTGGACCTTGTTATTGACGATGAAACACAGAAATTGCATCGGAATTAAATACAAAAAGCACAATGCCGACTTAAGTACTAGAAGACTGACACTTCCGACAGACAATGCTTTGAACCATTCCTGTGACACTAGTTATAGATTCCGATGCATCACCTAAGGTTTACTGTAGCCCTTGGACCTTCGTATTGACGATGACACACAGAAATTGCATCGAATTTAAATACAAAAGGCAGAATGCCGACTTAAGTACAAGAAGACTGACACTTCTTGCTGTGTATGTATTGAACCATTCCTGTGACACTAGTTATAGATTCCGAAGTTTCACTTCAGGTTTACTGTATCCATTGGACGTTCTTATTGACGATGAAACACAGAATTTGCATCTGAATTATATAAAAAAAAGGAACAATGCCGACTTACGTACAAGAAGAATGACTCTACTTACTGTCTATGTTTTGAGCAATTCCTGTGACACTAGTTATAGATTACGTTGCTTCACTTCAGGTTTACTGTAACCCTTGGTCCTACTTATTGAAGATGAAACACAGAAATTGCATCGGAACTAAATACAAAATGCACGTCGCCGACTTAAGTACAAGAAGACTGACTCTTCTTACTCTCTATGTTTTGAACCATTCCTGTGACACTAGTTATAGATTACGATGCCTTGCTTCAGGTTTACTGTATCCCTGTGACCTTCATATTGACGACGAATCACAGTAATTGCATTGGAATTAAATAGGAAAGTCACAATGCCGACTTAAGTACAAGAAGACTGACCCTTCTATTGTCTATGTTTTGAACCATTCCTGTGACACTAGTTATAGATTCCGATGTTTCACGTCAGGTTTACTGAATCCCTCTGACCTTCTTATTGATGATTAAACACAGATATTGCATCGGAATTAAATAGAGAAAGCACGATGCCGACTTAAGTACAAGAAGACTGACTCTTCTTACTGTCTATGTTTTGAATCATTCCTGTGACACTAGTTATAGATTCCGATGCTTCACTTCAGGTTTACTGTATCCCTCTCACCCTCTTATTGACGATGAAACACAGAAATTGCATCGGAATTAAATACAAAAGGCACAATGCCGACTTAAGTACAAGAAGAATGTCTCTTCTTTCTGACTAAGTTGTGAACATTTCCTATGAGACCAGTTCTAGATTCCGATGCTTCACTATATGTTTATTGTATCCCTTGGACCTTCTTGTTGACGACGAAACACAGAAATTGCATCGGAATTAAATACAAAAGGCACAATGCCGACTGAAGTACAAGAAGACTGACTCTTCTTACTGTCTATGTTTAGAACCATTCCTGTGACACTAGTTATAGATTCCGATGCTTCACTTCAGGTTTACTGTATCCCTCTGACCTTCTTATTTACGATGAAACACAGAAATTGCATCGGAATTAAATACAAAAGGCACTATGCCGACTTAAGTACAAGAAGACTGACTATTCTTACTGTCAATATTTTGAACCATTCCGGTGACACTAGTTATAGTTTCAGATGCTTCACTTCAGGTTTACTGTATTACTTGGACCTTTATATTGACGATGACACACAGAAATTGCATCGGAATTAAATTCAAAAGGCACAATGCCTACTTTAGTACCAGAAGACTGACTCTTCTTACTGTCTATGTTTTGAACAATTCTTGTGACACTAGTTATAGATTCCGGTGCTTCACTTCAGATTTACTGTATCCCTTGGACCTTCTTATCGACGATGGAACACAGAAATTGCATCGGAATTAAATAGAAAAGGCACAATGCCGACCTAAGTACAAGAAGACTGTCTCTTCCTACTGTCTATGTTTTGAACCATTCCTGTGACACTAGTTATAGATTCCGTTGCTTCACTTCAGGTTTACTGTATCCCTCTGACCTACTTATTGATGATGAAACACTGAAATTGCATCAGAATTAAATACAAAATGCACAATGCCGACTTAAGTACAAGAAGACTGACTCTTCTTACTGACTATGTTGTGAACACTTCCTGTGAGACCAGTTTTAGATTCCGATGCTTCACTACATGCTTACTGTATCCCATGGTCCTTCTTATTGACGATGATACACAGAACTTGCATCGGAATTAATTAGAAAAGGCACAATGCCGACTTAAGCACAACAAGACTGACTCTTCCTACTGTCTATGTTTTAACCATTCCTGTGACACCAGTTATAGATTCCGATGCTTCACTTCAGGATTACTGATTCCCTCTGACCTTCTTATTGACGATGAAGCACAGAATTTGCATCGGAATTAAATACAAAATTCAGAATGCCGACTTAAGTACAAGAAGTCTGACTCTTCTTACTGTCTATGTTTTGAGCAATTCCTGTGACACTAGTTATAGATTCCGATGCTTCACTTCAGGTTTACTGTATCCCTTGGACCTTCTTATCGACGATCAAACACAGAAATAGCATCGGAATTAAATACAAACGGCACAATGCCGACTTAAGTACAAGAAGACTGACTCTTCTTACTCTGTATGTTTTGAACCATTCCTGTGACACTAGTTATAGAATCCGATGCCTCAGTTCAGGTTTACTGTATCCCTTGGACCTTCTTATTGACGACGAAACACAGAAATTGCATCGGGATTAAATACAAAAGGCACAATACGGACTTAAGTACAAGAAGACTGACTCTTCCTACTGTCTATGTTTTAACCATTCCTGTGACACTAGTTATAGATTCCGATGCTTCACTTCAGGTTTACTGTATCCCTCTGACCTTCTAATTGACGATGAAACACAGAAATTGTATCGGAATTAAATACAAAAGGCACAATGCGGACTCAAATACAAGATGACTGGCTCTTCTTACTCTCCATGTTTTGAACCTTTCCTGTGAGACCGGTTTTATATTCCGATGCTTCACTTCAGGTTTACTGTATCCCTTGGACCTTCTTATTGACGACGAAACACAGAAATTGCATCGGCATTAAATAGAAAAGGCACAATGCCGACTTCAGTACAAGAAGGCTGACTCATCCAACTGTCTATGTTTGAAAAATTCCTGTGACACTAGTTATAGATTCCGAGGCTTCACTTCAGGTTTACTGCATCCCTCTGACACTCTTACTGACGATGAAACACAGAAATTGCATCGGAAATAAATACAAAAGGCACAGTGTCGACTTAAGTACAAGAAGACTGACTCTTCTTACTGTCTATGTTTTGAACCATTCCTGTGACACTAGTTATAGATTCCGAAGCTTCACTTTAGGTTTACTTTGTCCTTTGGACCTTCTTATTGACGATGAAACACAGAAATTGCATCGGAATCAAAAAGAAAATGCACAATGCCGACGTAAGTACAAGAAGACTGACGCTTCCAAGTGTCTATGTTTTGAACCATTCCTGTGACACTAGTTATAGATTCCGATGCTTCACTTCAGGTCTACTGTATCCCTCTGACATTCTTATTGTCGATGAAACACAGAAATTGCATCGGGATTAGATAGAAAAGGCACAATGCCGTATTAAGTACAAGAAGACTAACTCTTCTTACAGGCTATGTATTGAATAATTCCTGTAACAATAGTTATAGATTTCGATGCTTCACTTCAAATTTACTGTATCCCTTGGACCTTCTTATTGACGATGAAACACAGAAATTGCTTCAGAATTAAATACAAAAGGCACAAAGCCGACTTAAGTATGACAAGACTGACTCTTCTTACTGACTATGATTTGAACATTTCCTGTGAGACCAGATTTAGAGTCCGATGCTTCACTATAAGTGTACTGTTTCCCTTGTACCTTCCTATTGACGATGAAACACAGAAATTGCATCGGAATTAAATACAAAGGGCACAAGGCCGACTGAAGTACAAGAAGACTGACTATTCTTAATGTCTATGTTCTGAACCATTCCTGTGGCACTAGTTATAGAAAACGATTCTTCACTTCAGATTTGCTGTATCCCTTGGACCTTGTTATTGACGATGATACACAGAAATTGCATCGGAATTAAATACAAAAAGCACAATGCCGACTTAAGTACAAGAAGACTGACACTTCCGACAGACAATGCTTTGAACCATTCCTGTGACACTAGTTATAGATTCCGATGCATCACCTAAGGTTTACTGTAGCCCTTGGACCTTCGTATTGACGATGACACACAGAAATTGCATCGAATTTAAATACAAAAGGCAGAATGCCGACTTAAGTACAAGAAGACTGACACTTCTTGCTGTGTATGTATTGAACCATTCCTGTGACACTAGTTATAGATTCCGAAGTTTCACTTCAGGTTTACTGTATCCATTGGACGTTCTTATTGACGATGAAACACAGAATTTGCATCTGAATTATATAAAAAAAAGGAACAATGCCGACTTAAGTACAAGAAGAATGACTCTACTTACTGTCTATGTTTTGAGCAATTCCTGTGACACTAGTTATAGATTACGTTGCTTCACTTCAGGTTTACTGTAACCCTTGGTCCTACTTATTGAAGATGAAACACAGAAATTGCATCGGAATTAAATACAAAATGCACGTCGCCGACTTAAGTACAAGAAGACTGACTCTTCTTACTCTCTATGTTTTGAACCATTCCTGTGACACTAGTTATAGATTACGATGCCTTGCTTCAGGTTTACTGTATCCCTGTGACCTTCATATTGACGACGAAACACAGTAATTCCATCGGAATTTAATAGAAAAGGCAAAATGCCGACTTAAGTACAAGAGGACTGACTCTTCCAACTGTCTATGCTTTGAAAAATTCCTGTGACACTAGTTATAGATTCCGATGCTCCACTTCAGGTTTACTGTATCGCTTGGACCTTCTTATCGACGATGAAACACAGAAATGGCATCGGAATTAAATACAAAAGGCACAATGCCGACTTAAGTACAAAAAGGCTGACTCACCTTACTGTCTATGTTTTGAACCATTCCTGTGACTCTAGTTATACATTCCGAAGCTTCACTTCAGGTTTACTGTATCCTTTGGACCTTCTTATTGACGTTGAAACACATAATTTGCATCTGAATTATATAAAAAAGGCACAATGCCGACTTAAGTACAAGAAGAGTGACTCTTCTTACTGTCTATGTTTTGAGCAATTCCTGTGACACTAGTTAAAGGTTCCGATGCTTCACTTCAGGTTTACTGTATCCCTCTGACATTCTCATTGACGATGAAACACAGATATTGCATTGGAATTAAATGCAAAAGGCACAATGCCGACTTAAGTACAAGAAGACTGACTCTTCCGACTGTCTGTGCTTTGAACCATTCCTGTGACACTAGTTATAGATTCCGATGCATCACTTCAGGTTAACTGTATCCCTTGGACCTTCTTATTGAAGATGAAACACAGAAATTGCATCGGAATTAAATACAAAATGCACAATGCCGACTTAAGTACAAGAACTCTGACTCTTCTAGCTGTGTATGTTTTGAACCATTCCTGTGAAACTAGTTATAGATTCCGATGCTTCACTTCACGTTTACTGTATCCCTCTGACCTTCTTATTGACGATGAAACATAGAAATTGCATCGGAGTTAAATACAAAAGGCAAAATGCCCACTTAAGTACAAGAAGACTGACTCTTCTTACTGTCTATGTTTTCAACCTTTTCTGTGACACTAGGTATACATCCCGATGCTTCACTTCAGGTTTACTGTATCCTTTGGACCTTCTTATTGACGACGAAACACAGAAATAGCATCGGAATTAAATAGAATGGGCACAATGCAGACATAAGTACAAGAAGACTGACTCTTCCTACTGTCTATGTTTTAACCATTCCTGTGACATTAGTTATAGATTCCGATGCTTCACTACAGGTTTACTGCAACCCTCTGACCTTCGTATTGACGATGAAACAAAGTAATTGCATCGGAATTAAATACAAAAGGCACAATGCCGACTCAAATACAAGAAGACTGTCTCTTCTTACTCTCTATGCTTTGAACTTTTCCTGGGAGACGGGTTTTGGATTCCGATGCTTCACTTCAGGTTTACTCTATCCCTTGGACTTTCTTATTGACGACGAAACACAGATATTGCATCGGAATTAAGTAGAAAAGGCACAATGCAGACATATGTACAAGAAGACTGACTCTTCTTACTGACTATGATTTGAACATTTCCTGTGAAACCAGTTTTACATTCCGATGCTTCACTATATGTTTACTGTATCCCATTGACCTTCTTGTTGACGATGAAACACAGAAATTGCATCGGAATTAAATACAAAAGGCACAATGCCGACATAAGTACAAGAAGACTGACTCTTCTTGCTGCGTATGTTTTGAACCATTCCTGTGACATTACTTATAGATTACGATGCTCCACTTCAGGTTTAGTGTATCCCTTGGTCCTTGTTACTGATGATGAATTACAGAAATTGCATCGGAATTAAATACAAAAGGCACAAATCCGACTTAAGTTCAAGACGACTGACTCTTCTTACTGTCTATGTTTTGAACCATTCCTGTGACACTAGTTATAGATTCCGATGCTTCACTTCAGGTTTACTGTATCCCTTGGACCTTCTTATTGACGATGAAACCAAAAAATTGCATCGGAATTAAATACAAAAGGCACTATGCCGACTTAAGTACAAGAAGACTGACTCTTCCTACTGTCCATGTTTTAACCATTCCTGTGACACTAGTAATAAATTCCGATGCTTCACTTCAGGTTTACTGTTTCCCTTGGACCTCCTTATTGACGATGAAACACAGAAATAGCATCGGAATAAAATACAAAAGGCACAATGCCGAGTTAAGTACAAGAAGACTGACTCTTCTTACTGTCTATGTTTTGAACCATTCCTGTAACACTAGTTATAGATTCCGATGCTTCACTTCAAATGTACTGGATCCCTTGGACCATCTTATTGACGACGAAACACAGAAATTGAATCAGGATTAAATACAAAAGGCACAATTTCGACTTACGTACAAGAAGACTGACCCATCCTACTGTCTATGTTATAACCATTCCTGTGTCACCATTTATAGATTCCGATGCTTCCCTACAGGTTTACTGTATCCCTCCGACCTTCTTGTTGACGATGAAACACAGAAATTGCATCGGAATTAAATAGAAATGGCACAATGCCGACTCAAATACAAGAAGACTGGCTCTGCTTACTCTCTATTTTTTGAACTTTTCCTGTGAGACGGGTTTTAGATTCCGATGCTTCACTTCAGGTTTACTGTATCCCATGGACCTTCTTATTGACGACGAAACACAGAAATTGCATCGGAATTAAGTAGAAAAGGCACAATGCAGACATAAGTACAAGAAGACTGACTCTTCTTACTGACTATGATTTGAACATTTCCTGTGGGACCAGTTTTACATTCCGATGCTTCACTATATGTTTACTGTATCCCTTTGACCTTCTTGTTGACGATGAAACACAGAAATCGCATCGGAATTAAATACAAAAGGCACAATGACGACTTAAGTACAAGAAGACTGACTCTGTTTGCTGTGTATGTTTTGAACCATTCCTGTGACATTAGTTATAGATTCTGATGCTTCACTTCAGGTTTGCTGTATCCCTCTGACCTTCCTATTGGCGATGAAACACAGTAATTGCATCGGAAATAAATACAAAAGGCACAATGCCGATCATGTACAAGAAGACAGACTCTTCTTACTGTCTATGTTTTGAACCTTTCCTGTGATACTAGATATAGATTCCAATGCTTCACTTCAGGTTTACTGTATCCCTTGGACCTTCTTATTGACGACGAAACACAGAAATTGCATCGGAATTAAATAGAATGGGACAATGCAGACATAAGTACAAGAAGACTTACTCTTCCTACTGTCTGTGTTTAAAACCATTCCTGTGACACTAGTTATAGATTCCGATGCTTCACTCCAGGTTTTACTGTATCAATCTGACATTCTTATTGACGATGAAACACAGAAATTGCATCGGAATTAAATACAAACGGCACAGTGCCGACTTAAGTACAAGAAGACTGACTCTTCTTACTGACTATGTTGTGAACATTTCCTGTGAGACCACTTTTAGATTCCGATGCTTCACTATATGTTTACTGTATCCCTTGGACCTTCTTATTGAGGATGAAACACAGAAATTGCATAGGAACTAAATACCAAAGGCACAAAGCCGACTTAAGTATAAGAAGACTGACTCTTCCTACTGACTATGATTTGAACATTTCCTGTGAGACCAGTTTTAGATTCCGATGATTCACTATAAGTTCACTGTATCCCTTGGACCTTCTTATTGACGATGAAACACAGAAATTGCATCGGAATTAAATACCAAAGGCACAATGCCGACTCATATACATGATGACTGGCTCTTCTTGCTGTGTATGTTTTGAACCATTCCTGTGAAACTAGTTATAGATTCCGATGCTTCACTCCCAGGTTTACTGTATACCTCTGACCTTCTTATTGACGACGAAACAGAGAAATTGCATCGGAATTAAATAGAAAATGCACAATGCCGACTTAAGTACGAGAAGACTGACTCTTCCTACTGTCTATGTTTTGAACCATTCCTGTGACTCTAGTTATAAATTCCGATGCTTCACTTGACGTTTACTGTATCCCTCTGACCTTCGTATTGACGATGAAACACAGGAATTGCATCGGAATTAAATACAAAAGGCACAATGCCAACGTAAGTACAAGAAGACAGACTCTTCTTACTGTCTATGTTTTGAACCTTTTCTGTGACACTAGTTATAGATTCCGATGCTTCACTTCACGTTTACTGTATCCCTCTGACCTTCTTATTGACGATGAAACACAGAAATTGCATCGGAATTAAATACAAAGGGCACAATGCCGACATAAGTAAAAGAAGACTGACTCTTCCGTGTTTATGTTTTCATCCATTCCTGTGACACTAGATATAGATTCCGATGCTCCACTTCAGGTTTACTGTATCCCTTGGACCTTTTTATTGACGACGAAACTCAGAAATTGCATCGAAATTAAATAGAAAAGGCACAATGCCGACTTAAGTACAAGAAGACTGACTCTTCCAACTGTCTATGTTTTGAACCATTCCTGTGATACTAGTTATAGATTCCGATGCTTCACTTCAGGTTTACTGTATTCCTCTGACACTCTTATTGACGATGAAACACAGAAATTGCATTGGAATTAAATACAAAAGGCACAATGACGACTTAAGTACAAGAAGACTGACTCTTCTTACTATCTATGTTTTGAGCAATTCCTGTGACACTAGTTATGGATTCCGATGCTTCACTTCAGGTTTACTGTATACCTTGGACCTTCTTATCGACGATGAAACACATAAGTAACATCAGAGTTAAATACAAAAGGCACAATGTCGACTTAAGTACAAGAAGACTGACTCTTCTTACTGTCTATGTTTTGAACCATTCCTGTGACACTAGTTATAGATTCCGATGCTTCACTTCAGGTTTACTGTATTCCTTGGACCTTCATATCGACGACGAAACACAGAAATCTAATTAGGATTAAATACAAAAGGCGCAATACCGACTAAAGTACAAGAAGACTGACCCTTCCTACTGTCTATGTTTTAACCATTCCTGTGACACAAGTTATAGATTCCGATGCTTCACTTCCGGTTTACTGTATCCCTCTGACCTTCTTATTGACGATGAAACACAGAATTTGCATCGGAATTAAATACAAAAGGCACAATGCCGACTCTAATTCAAAATGACAGGCTCCTCTTACTCTCTATGTTTTAGAACTTTCCTGTGAGACCGGTTTTTGAATCCGATGCTTCACTACAGGTTTACTGTATCCCTTGGTCATTCTTATTGACGACGAAACACATAAATTGCATCGGAATTAAATAGAAAAGGCACAATGCCGACATAAGTACAAGAAGACTGACTCTTATTACTGACTATGATTTGAACATTTCCTGTGAGACCAGATTTAGATTCCGATGCTTCACTATATGTTTACTGTATCCCTTGGACCTTCTTGTTCACGATGAAACACAGAAATTGCATCGGAATTAAATAGAAAAGGCACAATGCCGACTGAAGTACAAGAAGACTGACTCTTCCAAATGTCTATGTTTTGAACCATTCCTGTGACACTAGTTATAGATTCCGATGCTTCACTTCAGGTTTACTGTATCCCTCTGACACTCTTATTGACGATGAAACACAGAAATTGCATCGGAATTAAATACAAAAGGCACAATGCCGACTTAAGTACAAGAAGACTGACTCTTATTACTGTCTATGCTTTGAACCATTCCTGTGACACTAGTTGTAGATTCCGAAGCTTCACTTCAGGTTTACTGTATCCTTTGGACCTTCTTATTGACGATGAAACACAGAATTTGCACGGAATTTAATACAAAAGGAACAATGCCGGCTTAAGTACAAGAAGACTGACTCTTCTTACTGTCTATGTTTTGAGCAATTCCATTGACACTAGTTATAGATTCCCATGCTTCACTTCAGGTTTACTGTATCCCTTGGACCTTCTTATTGACGATGAAAATCAGAAATAGCATCGGAATTAAATACAAAAGGTACAATGCCGATCTAAGTACGAGAAGACTGACTCTTCTTACTGTCTATGATTTGAACCATTCCTGTGTCACTAATTATAGATTCCGATGCTTCACTTCAGGTTTACTGGATCCCTTGGACCTTCTTATAGACGACGAAACACAGAAATTGAATCGGGATTAAATACAAAAGGCACAATGCCGACTTAAGTACAAGAAGACTGACTGTTCTTGCTGTGTATGTTTTGAACCACTCCTGTGACACTAGTTATAGATTCCGATGCTTCACTTCAGGTTTACTGTATCCCTCTGACATTCTTATTGACGATGAAACACAGAAATTGCATCGGAATTAAATACAACCGGCACAGTGCAGACTGAAGTACAAGAAGACTGACTCTTCTTACTGTCTATGTTTTGAACCTTTTCTCTGATACTAGTTACAGATTCCGATGCTTCACTTCAGGTTTACTGTATCCCTTGGACTTTCTTATTGACGACGAAACAAAGAAATAGCATCAGAATTAAATAGAAAAGGCACAATGCCGACTTAAGTACAAGAAGACTGACTCTTCCTACTGACTATGTTGTAAACATTTCCTGTGAGACCATATAAAGGCACATTTGCATGCCGAGCGTGAGTTTCCTCGGAAACGCGAGATATTAATTTTATAACCAGTTTTAGATACCGATGCTTCACTATATGTTTACTGTATCCCTTGGACCTTCTTATTGATGATGAAACACAGAAAGTGCATCGGAATTAAATACAAAAGGCACAATGCCGTCTTAAGTATAAGAAGACTGGCTCTTCTTACTGACTATGATTTGAACATTCCTGTGAGACCAGTTTTAGATTCCGATGTTTCACTATATGTTTACTGTATCTCTTGGACCTTCTTAATGAAGAAGAAACACAGAAATTGCATCGGATTTAAATACAAAAGGCACAATGCAGACTTAAGTACAAGAAGACTGACTCCTCTTAATGTCTATGTTTTTAACCATTTCTGTGACACTAGTTATAGATTCCGATGCTTCACTTCAGGTTTACTGTATCCCTTGGACCTTCTTATTGACGATGAAACACAGATATTGCATCGGAATTAAATAGAAAAAGCACGATGCCTACTTAAGTACAAGAAGACTGACTCTTCTTACTGTCTATGTTTTGAATCATTCCTGTGACCCTAGTTGTAGATTCCAATGCTTCACTTCAGGTTTACTGTATCCCGCTGACATTCTTATTGACGACGAAACACAGAAATTGCATCGGAATTAAATAGAAAATGCACAATGCCGACTTAAGTACAGGGAGACTGACTCTTCCTACTGTCATGTTTTGAACCATTCCTGTGACATTACTTATAGATTACGATGCTCCACTTCAGGTTTACTGTATCCCTTGGTCCTTGTTATTGACGATGAAACACAGAAATTGCATCGGAATTAAATACAAAAGGCACAATGCCGAGTTAAGTACAAGAAGACTGACTCTTCTTACTGTCTATGTTTTGAACCATTCCTGTAACACTAGTTATAGATTCCGATGCTTCACTTCAGGTTTACTGTATCCCTTGGACCATCTTATTGACGACGAAACACAGAAATTGAATCAGGATTAAATACAAAAGGCACAATTTCGACTTACGTACAAGAAGACTGACCCATCCTACTGTCCATGTTTTAACCATTCCTGTAACACTAGTTATAGATTCCGATGCTTCACTTCAGGTTTACTGTATCCCTTGGACCATCTTATTGACGACGAAACACAGAAATTGCATCGGAATTAAATAGAAATGGCACAATGCCGACTCAACTACAAGAAGACTGGCTCTGCTTACTCTCTATTTTTTAACTTTTCCTGTGAGACGGGTTTTAGATTCCGATGCTTCACTTCAGGTTTACTGTATCCCATGGACCTTCTTATTGACGACGAAACACAGAAATTGCATCGGAATTAAATAGAAAACGCACAATTCCGACATAAGTACAAGAAGACTGACTCTTCTTACTGACTATGATTTGAACATTTCCTGTGGGACCAGTTTTACATTCCGATGCTTCACTATATGTTTACTGTATCCCTTTGACCTTCTTGTTGACGATGAAACACAGAAATCGCATCGGAATTAAATACAAAAGGCACAATGACGACTTAAGTACAAGAAGACTGACTCTGTTTGCTGTGTATGTTTTGAACCATTCCTGTGACATTAGTTATAGATTCTGATGCTTCACTTCAGGTTTGCTGTATCCCTCTGACCTTCCTATTGGCGATGAAACACAGTAATTGCATCGGAAATAAATACAAAAGGCACAATGCCGACTCATGTACAAGAAGACAGACTCTTCTTACTGTCTATGTTTTGAACCTCTCCTGTGACACTAGAAATAGATTCCAATGCCTCACTTCAGGTTTACTGTATCCCTTGGACCTTCGTATTGACGACGAAACACAAAAATTGCATCGGAATTAAATAGAATGGGACAATGCAGACATAAGTACAAGAAGACTGACTCTTCCTACTGTCTGTGTTTAAAACCATTCCTGTGACACTAGTTATAGATACCGATGCTTCACTCCAGGTTTTACTGTATCAATCTGACATTCTTATTGACGATGAAACACAGAAATTGCATCGGAATTAAATACAAACGGCACAGTGCCGACTTAAGTACAAGAAGACTGACTCTTCTTACTGACTATGTTGTGAACATTTCCTTTGAGACCACTTTTAGATTCCGATGCTTCACTATATGTTTACTGTATCCCTTGGACCTTCTTATTGAGGATGAAACACAGAAATTGCATAGGAATTAAATACAAAAGGCACAAAGCCGACTTAAGTATAAGAAGACTGACTCTTCTTACTGACTATGATTTGAACATTTCCTGTGAGACCAGTTTTAGATTCCGATGATTCACTATAAGTTCACTGTATCCCTTGGACCTTCTTATTGACGATGAAACACAGAAATTGCATCGGAATTAAATACAAAAGGCACAATGCCGACTCATATACATGATGACTGGCTCTTCTTGCTGTGTATGTTTTGAACCATTCCTGTGAAACTAGTTATAGATTCCGATGCTTCACTCCCAGGTTTACTGTATACCTCTGACCTTCTTATTGACGACGAAACAGAGAAATTGCATCGGAATTAAATAGAAAATGCACAATGCCGACTTAAGTACGAGAAGACTGACTCTTCCTACTGTCTATGTTTTGAACCATTCCTGTGACTCTAGTTATAGATTCCGATGCTTCACTTCACGTTTACTGTATCCCTCTGACCTTCGTATTGACGATGAAACACAGAAATTGCATCGGAATTAAATACAAAAGGCACAATGCCAACGTAAGTACAAGAAGACAGACTCTTCTTACTGTCTATGTTTTGAACCTTTTCTGTGACACTAGTTATAGATTCCGATGCTTCACTTCACGTTTACTGTATCCCTCTGACCTTCTTATTGACGATGAAACACAGAAATTGCATCGGAATTAAATACAAAAGGCACAATGCCGACATAAGTACAAGAAGACTGACTCTTCCGTGTTTATGTTTTCAACCATTCCTGTGACACTAGATATAGATTCCGATGCTCCACTTCAGGTTTACTGTATCCCTTGGACCTTTTTATTGACGACGAAACTCAGAAACTGCATCGAAATTAAATAGAAAAGGCACAATGCCGACTTAAGTACAAGAAGACTGACTCTTCCAACTGTCTATGTTTTGAACCATTCCTGTGATACTAGTTATAGATTCCGATGCTTCACTTCAGGTTTACTGTATTCCTCTGACACTCTTATTGACGATGAAACACAGAAATTGCATCGGAATTAAATACAAAAGGCACAATGACGATTTAAGTACAAGAAGACTGACTCTTCTTACTATCTATGTTTTGAGCAATTCCTGTGACACTAGTTATGGATTCCGATGCTTCACTTCAGGTTTACTGTATACCTTGGACCTTCTTATCGACGATGAAACACATAAGTAACATCAGAGTTAAATACAAAAGGCACAATGTCGACCTAAGTACAAGAAGACTGACTCTTCTTACTGTCTATGATTTGAACCTTTCCTGTGACACTAGTTATAGATTCCGATGCTTCACTTCAGGTTTTCTGTATTCCCTGGACCTTCATATCGACGACGAAACACAGAAATCTAATTAGGATTAAATACAAAAGGCGCAATACCGACTAAAGTACAAGAAGACTGACCCTTCCTACTGTCTATGTTTTAACCATTCCTGTGACACAAGTTGTAGATTCCGATGCTTCACTTCCGGTTTACTGTATCCCTCTGACCTTCTTATTGACGATGAAACACAGAATTTGCATCGGAATTAAATACAAAAGGCACAATGCCGACTCATATTCAAAATGACAGGCTCTTCTTACTCTCTATCTTTTAGAACTTTCCTGTGAGACCGGTTTTTGAATCCGATGCTTCACTACAGGTTTACTGTATCCCTTGGTCATTCTTATTGACGACGAAACACAGAAATTGCATCGGAATTAAATTGAAAAGGCACAATGCCGACATAAGTACAAGAAGACTGACTCTTATTACTGACTATGATTTGAACATTTCCTGTGAGACCAGATTTAGATTCCGATGCTTCACTATATGTTTACTGTATCCCTTGGACCTTCTTGTTCACGATGAAACACAGAAATTACATCGGAATTAAATACAAAAGGCACAATGCCGACTTAAGTACAAGAAGACTGACTCTTCCAAATGTCTATGTTTTGAACCATTCCTGTGACACTAGTTATAGATTCCGATGCTTCACTTCAGGTTTACTGTATCCCTCTGACACTCTTATTGACGATGAAACACAGAAATTGCATCGGAATTAAATACAAAAGGCACAATGCCGACTTAAGTACAAGAAGACTGACTCTTATTACTGTCTATGCTTTGAACCATTCCTGTGACACTAGTTATAGATTCCGAAGCTTCACTTCAGGTTTACTGTATCCCTTGGACCTTCTTATTGACGATGAAAATCAGAAATAGCATCGGAATTAAATACAAAAGGTACAATGCCGACTTAAGTACGAGAAGACTGACTCTTCTTACTGTCTATGATTTGAACCATTCCTGTGTCACTAATTATAGATTCCGATGCTTCACTTCAGGTTTACTGTATCCCTTGGACCTTCTTATAGACGACGAAACACAGAAATTGAATCGGGATTAAATACAAAAGGCACAATGCCGACTTAAGTACAAGAAGACTGACTGTTCTTGCTGTGTATGTTTTGAACCATTCCTGTGACACTAGTTATAGATTCCGATGCTTCACTTCAGGTTTACTGTATCCCTCTGACATTCTTATTGACGATGAAACACAGAAATTGCATCGGAATTAAATACAACCGGCACAGTGCCGACTGAAGTACAAGAAGACTGACTCTTCTTACTGTCTATGTTTTGAACCTTTTCTCTGATACTAGTTACAGATTCCGATGCTTCACTTCAGGTTTACTGTATCCGTTGGACCTTCTTATTGACGACGAAACAAAGAAATAGCATCAGAATTAAATAGAAAAGGCACAATGCCGACTTAAGTACAAGAAGACTGACTCTTCCTACTGACTATGTTGTAAACATTTCCTATGAGACCATATAAAGGCACATTTGCATGCCGAGCGTGAGTTTCCTCGGAAACGCGAGAAATTAATTTTATAACCAGTTTTAGATACCGATGCTGCACTATATGTTTACTGTATCCCTTGGAACTTCTTATTGATGATGAAACACAGAAAGTGCATCGGAATTAAATACAAAAGGCACAATGCCGACTTAAGTATAAAAAGACTGACTCTTCTTACTGACTATGATTTGAACATTCCTGTGAGACCAGTTTTAGATTCCGATGTTTCACTATATGTTTACTGTATCTCTTGGACCTTCTTATTGACGAAGAAACACAGAAATTGCATCGGAATTAAATACAAAAGGCACAATGCAGACTTAAGTACAAGAAGACTGTCACCTCTTAATGTCTATGTTTTTAACCATTTCTGTGACACTAGTTATAGATTCCGATGCTTCACTTCAGGTTTACTGTATCCCTTGGACCTTCTTATTGACGATGAAACACAGATATTGCATCGGAATTAAATAGAAAATGCACGATGCCTACTTAAGTACAAGAAGACTGACTCCTCTTACTGTCTATGTTTTTAACCATTTCTGTGACACTAGTTATAGATTCCGATGCTTCACTTCAGGTTTACTGTATCCCTTGGACCTTCTTATTGACGATGAAACACAGATATTGCATCGGAATTAAATATAAAATGCACGATGCCTACTTAAGTACAAGAAGACTGACTCTTCTAACTGTCTATGTTTTGAATCATTCCTGTGACCCTAGTTGTAGATTCCAATGCTTCACTTCAGGTTTACTGTATCCCGCTGACATTCTTATTGACGACGAAACACAGAAATTGCATCGGAATTAAAAAGAAAATGCACAATGCCGACTTAAGTACAGGGAGACTGACTCTTCCTACTGTCATGTTTTGAACCATGCCTGTGACTCTAGTTATAGATTCCGATGCTTCACATCAGGTTTACTGTATCCCTTGGACCTTCTTATTGATGATGAAACACAGAAATTGCATAGGAATTAAATACAAAAGGCACAATGGCGACTTAAGTACAAGAAGACTGACTCTTCTTACTGTCTATGTTTTGAACCTTTTCTCTGATACTAGTTACAGATTCCGATGCTTCACTTCAGGTTTACTGTATCCCTTGGACCTTCTTATTGACGACGAAACTAGGAAATAGCATCGGAATTAAATAGAAAAGGCACAATGCCGACGTAAGTACAAGAATACTGTCTCTTCCGTGTCTATGTTTAGAACCACTCCTGTGACACTTGATATAGATTCCGATGCTTCAGTTCAGGTTTACTGTATCCCTGGGACCTTCTTATTGTCGACGAAACACAGAAATTGCATCGGGATTAAATACAAAATTCACAATGCCGACTTAAGTACAAGAAGACTGACTCTTCCTACTGTCTATGTTTTAACCATTCCTGTGATGCAAGTTATAGATTCCGATGCTTCACTTCAGGTTTACTGTATCCCTCTTACCTTCTTATTGACGACGAAACACTGAAATACCATCGGAATTAAATAGAAAAGGCACAATACCGACTTAAGTACAACAAGACTGACTCTTCCTACTGTCTATGTTTTAACCATTCCTGTGGCACTAGTTATAGATTCCGATGCTTCACTTCAGGTTTACTGATTCCCTCGGACCTTCTTATTGTCGATGAAACACAGAAACTGCAACGGAATTAAATACAAAGGCACAATGCTGACTTAAGTATAAGAAGACTGACTCCTCTTACTGTCTATGTTTTGAACAATTCCTGTGACACTAGTTATAGATTGCGTTGCTTCACTTCAGGTTTACTGCATCCCTTGGACCTTCTTATTGACCACGAATCACAGAAATTGCATTGGAATTAAATAGGAAAGGCACAATGCCGACTTAAGTACAAGAAGACTGACCCTTCCTATTGTCTATGTTTTGAATAATTCCTGTGACACTAGTTATGGATTCCGATGTTTCACGTCAGGTTTACTGTATCCCTCTCACCCTCTTATTGACGATGAAACACAGAAATTGCATCGGAATTAAATACAAAAGGCACAATGCCGACTTAAGTACAAGAAGACTGTCTCTTCTTTCTGACTAAGTTGTGAACATTTCCTGTGAGACCAGTTTTAGATTCCGATGCTTCACTATATGTTTATTGTATCCCTTGGACCTTCTTATTGACGACGAAACACAGAAATTGCATCGGAATTAAATACAAAAGGAACAATGCCGACTTAAGTACAAGAAGACTGACTCTTCTTACTGTCTATGTTTAGAACCATTCCTGTGACACTAGTTATAGATCCGATGCTTCACTTCAGGTCTACTGTATCCCTCTGACCGTCTTATTTACGATGAAACAAAGAAATTGCATCGGAATTAAATACAAAAGGCACTATGCCGACTTAAGTACAAGAAGACTGACTATTCTTACTGTCAATATTTTGAACCATTCCGGTGACACTAGTTATAGTATCAGATGCTTCACTTCTGATTTACTGTATCACTTGGACCTTCTTACTGACGATGAAACACAGAAATTGCATCGGAATTAAATTCAAAAGGCACAATGCCGACTTTAGTACCAGAAGACTGACTCTTCTTACTGTCTATGTTTTGAACAATTCCCGTGATACTAGTTATAGATTCCGATGCTTCACTTCAGGTTTACTGTATCCCTTGGACCTTCTTATCGACGATGAAACACGGATATTGCATCGGAATTAAATAGAAAAGGAACAATGCCGACCTAAGTACAAGAAGCCTGACTCTTCCTACTGTCTATGTTTTGAACCATTCCTGTGACACTAGTTGTAGATTCCTTTGCTTCACTTTAGGTTTACTGTATCCCTCTGACCTTCTTATTGATGATGAAACATAGAATTTGCATCGGAATTAAATACAAAATGCACAATGCCGACTTAAGTACAAGAGGACTGACTCTTCTTACTGACTATGTTGTGAACATTTCCTGTGAGACCAGTTTTAGATTCCGATGCTTCACTACATGTTTACTGTATCCCATGGTCCTTCTTATTGACGATGAAACACAGAAATTGCATCGGAATTAATTAGAAATGGAACAATGCCGACTTAAGCACAACAAGACTGACTCTTCCTACTGTCTATGTTTTAACCATTCCTGTGACACTAGTTATAGATTTCGATGCTTCACTTCAGGTTTACTGATTCCCTCTGACCTTCTTATTGACGATGAAGCACAGAATTTGCATCGGAATTAAATACAAAATTCAGAATGCCGACTTAAGTACAAGAAGTCTGACTCTTCTTACTGTCTATGTTTTGAACCATTCCTGTGACACTAGTTATAGATTCCGATGCTTCAGTTCAGGTTTACTGTATCCCTTGGACTTTCTTATTGACGACGAAACACAGAAATTGCATCGGGATTAAATACAAAAGGCACAATGCAGACTTAAGTACAAGAAGACTGACTCATCCTACTGTCAGTGTTTTAACCATTCCTGTGACACTAGTTATAGATTCCGATGCTTCACTTCAGGTTTACTGTATCCCGCTGACTTTCTTATTGACGACGAAACTCAGAAATTGCATCAGAATTAAATAGAAAATGCACAATGCCAACTTAAGTACAGGAAGACTGACTCTTCCTACTGTCATGTTTTGAACCATTCCTGTGACTCTAGTTATAGATTCCGATGCTTCACATCAGGTTTACTGTATCCCTTGGACCTTCTTATTGACGATGAAACACAGAAATTGCATAGGAATTAAATACAAAAGGCACAATGCCGACTTAAGTACAAGAAGACTGACTCTTCTTACTGTCTATATTTGAACCTTTTCTCTGATACTAGTTACAGATTCCGATGCTTCACTTCAGGTTTACTGTATCCCTTGGACCTTCTTATTGACGACGAAACAAAGAAATAGCATCGGAATTAAATAGAAAAGGCACAATGCCGACTTAAGTACAAGAAGACTGATTCTTCTTACTGTCTATGTATAGAACCATTCCTGTGACACTAGTTATAGATACCGATGCTTCACTTCAGGTCTACTGTATCCCTCTGACCTTCTTATTGATGATGAAACACAGAAATTGCATCGGAATTAAATACAAAATCACAATGCCGACTTAAGTACAAGAAGACTGACTCTTCTTACTGACTATGTTGTGAACATTTCCTGTGAGACCAGTTTTAGATTCCGATGCTTCACTACATGTTTACTGTATCCCATGGTCTTTCTTATTGACGATGAAACACAGAACTTGCATCGGAATTAATTAGAAAAGGTACAATGCCGACTTAAGCACAACAAGACTGACTCTTCCTACTGTCTATGTTTTAACCATTCCTGTGACACTAGTTATAGATTCCGATGCTTCACTTCAGGTTTACTGTATCCCTCTGACCTTCTTATTGACGATGAAACACAGAAATGGCATCGGAATTAAATTCAAAATGCACAATGAAGACTTAAGTACAACAAGACTGACTCTTCTTACTGTCTATGTTTAGAACCATTCCTGTGACACTAGTTATAGATTCAGATGCTTCACTTCAGGTTTAGTGTATCCCTCTGACCCTCTTATTGACGACGAAACACAGAAATTGCATCGGGATTAAATACAAATGGCACAATGCGGACTTAAGTACAAGAGGACTGACTCTTCATACTGTCAATGTTTTAACCATTCCTGTGACACTAGTTATAGATTCCGATGCTTCACTTGAGGTTTACTGTATCCCTCTGACCTTCTTATTGACGATGAAACACAGAAATTGCATCGGAATTAAATACAAAAGGCACAATGCCGACTCAAATACAAGATGACTGGCTCTTCTTACTCTCTGTGTTTTGAACCTTTCCTGTGACACCGGCTTTAGATTCCGATGCTTCACTTCAGGTTTACTGTATCCCTTGGACCTTCTTATTGACGACGAAACACAGAAATTGCATCGGCATTAAATAGAAAAGGCACAATGCCGACTTCAGTACAGGAAGGCTGCCTCTTCCAACTGTCTATGTTTTGAAAAATTCCTGTGACACTGGTTATAGATTCCGAGGCTTCACTTCAGGTTTACTGTACCCCTCTGACACTCTTACTGACGATGAAACACAGAAATTGCATCGGAATTAAATAGAAAAAGCACGATGCCGACTTAAGTACAAGAAGACTGACTCTTCTTACTGTCTATGTTTTGAATCATTCCTGTGACACTAGTTATAGATTCCGATGCTTCACTTCAGGTTTACTGTATCCCCCTCACCCTCTTATTGACGATGAAACACAGAAATTGCATCGGAATTAAATACAAAAGGCACAATGCCGACTTAAGTACAAGAAGACTGTCTCTTCTTTCTGACTAAGTTGTGAACATTTCCTGTGAGACCAGTTTTAGATTCCGATGCTTCACTATATGTTTATTGTATCCCTTGGACCTTCTTATTGACGACGAAACACAGAAATTGCATCGGAATTAAATACAAAAGGTACAAGGCCGACTTTAGTACAAGAAGACTGACTCTTCTTACTGTCTATGTTTAGAACCATTCCTGTGACACTAGTTATAGTATCAGATGCTTCACTTCTGGTTTACTGTATCACTTGGACCTTCTTATTGACGATGAAACACAGAAATTGCATCGGAATTAAATTCAAAAGGCACAATGCCGACTTTAGTACCAGAAGACTGACTCTTCTTACTGTCTGTGTTTTGAACAATTCCTGTGACACTAGTTATAGATTCCGATGCTTCACTTCAGGTTTACTGTATCCCTTGGACCTTCTTATCGACGATGAAACACAGAAATTGCATCGGAATTAAATAGAAAAGGCACAATGCCGACCTAAGTACAAGAAGACTGACTCTTCCCACTGTCTATGTTTTGAACCATTCCTGTGACACTAGTTATAGATTCCTTTGCTTCACTTCAGGTTTACTGTATCCCTCTGACCCTCTTATTGACGACGAAACACAGAAATTGCATCGGAATTAAATACAAAATGCACAATGCCGACTTAAGTACAAGAAGACTGACTCTTCTTACTGACTATGTTGTGAACATTTCCTATGAGACCAGTTTTAGATTCCGACGCTTCACTATATGTTTACTATATCCCTTGGACTTTCTTATTGACGATGAAACACAGAAAGTGCATCGGAATTAAATACAAAAGGCACAATGCCGACTTAAGTATAAGAAGACTGACTCTTCTTACTGACTATGATTTGAACATTTCCTGTGAGACCAGTTTTAGATTCCGATGCTTCACTATATGTTTACTGTATCCCTTGGACCTTCTTATTGACGAAGAAACACAGAAATTGCATCGGAATTAAATACAAAAGGCACAATGCCGACTTAAGTACAAGAAAACTGACTCTTCTTACTGTCTACGATTTGAACCATAACTGTGACACTAGTATAGAATCCGATGCTTCACTTCAGGTTTACTGTATCCCTTGGACCTTGTTATTGACGATGAAACACAGAAATTGCATCGGAATTAAATACATAAGGCACAATGCCGACTTAAGTACAACAAGACTGACTCTTCTTGCTGTGTATGTTCTGAAATAATCCTGTGACACTAGTTTTAGATTCCGATGCTTCACTTCAGGTTTACTGTATCCCTCTGCCCTTCTTATTGACGACTAAACACAGAAATTGCATGGTAAAGAAATGGAAAAGGCACAATGCCGACTTAAGTACAGGGAGACTGACTCTTCCTACTGTCTATGTTTTGAACCATTCCTGTGACTCTAGTTATAGGTTACGATGCTACACTTCAGGTTTACTGTATCCCTTGGACCTTCTTATTGACGATGAAACACAGAAATTGAATCGGAATTAAATACAAAATTCACAATGCTGACTTCAGTACAAGAAGACTGACAGTTCTTACTGTCTATGTTTTGAACCTTTTCTCTGACACTAGTTACATATTCCGATGCTTCACTTCAGGTTTACTGTATCCCTTGGACATTCTTATTGACGACGAAACACAGAAATTGCATCGGAATTAAATGGAAAAGGCACAATGCCGACTTAAGTACGAGAAGACAGACTCATCCCTGACTATGTTGAGAACCATTCCTGTGACACTTGATATAGATTCCGATGCTTCACTTCAGGTTTACTGTATCCCTTGGACCTTCTTATTGACGACGAAACACAGAAATTGAATCGGGATTAAATACAAAAGGCACAATGCCGACTTAAGTACAAGAAGGCTGACTCATCCAAATGTCTATGTATTAACCATTCCTGTGACACTAGTTATAGATTCCGATGCTTCACTTCAGGTTTACTGTATCCCTCTGACCTTCTTATTGACGATGAGACACAGAAATTGGTTCGGAATTATATACAAAAGTACAATGCCGACTCAAATACTAGATGATTGGCTCTTCTTACTCTCTAAGTTTTGAACCTTTCCTGTGAGACCGGTTTCAGATTCCGATGCTTCACTTCAGGATTACTGTATCCCTTGGACCTCCTTATTGACGACGAAACACAGAAATTGCATCGGAAGTAAATAGATAAGGCACAATGCAGACATAAGTACAAGAAGACGGATTCTTCTTACTGACTATGACTTGAACATTTCCTGTGGGACCAGTTATAGATTCCGATGCTTCACTATATGTTTACGGTATCCCTTGGACCTTCTTGTTGACGATGAAACACAGAAATTGCATCGGAATTAAATACAAAAGGCACAATGCCGACTTAAGTACAAGAAGACTGACTCTTCTTGCTGTGTATACTTTGAACTATTCCTGTGACACTAGTTAGAGATTCCGATGCTTCACTTCAGGTTTACTGTATCCCTTGGACCTTCTTATTGACGACGAATCACAGAAATTGAATCGGGATTAAATACAAAAGGCACAATGCCGACTTAAGTACAAGAAGACTCACTCTTCCATGTTTTAACCATTCCTGTGACACTAGATATAGATTTCGATGCTTCACTTTAGGTTGAGTGTGTCACTTGGACCTCCTTATTGACGACGAAACACAGATATTGCATCAGAAATAAATAGAAAAGGCACAGTGCCGACATATGTACAAGACGACTGACTCTTCTTACTGACTATGATATGAACATATCCTGTGAGACCAGTTTTAGATTCCGATGCTTTACTATATGTTTACTGTATCCCATGGACTTTCTTGTTGACGATGAAAGACAGAAATTGCATCGGAATTACATACAAAAGGCACAATGCCGACTTAAGTACAAGAAGACTGCCTCTTCTTGCTGTGTATGTTTTAAACCATTCCTGTGACACTAGTTATAGATTCCGTTGCTTCACTTCAGGTTTACTGTATTCCTCTGACCTTCTTATTGACGATGAAACACAGTAATTGCATCGGAAATAAATACAAACGGCACAGTGCGGACTTAAGTACAGGACGACTGACTGTTCCGTGTCTATGTTTAGAACCATTCCTGTGACACTTGATATAGATTCCGATGCTTCACTTCAGGATTTCTGTATCCCTTGGACCGTCTTTTGGCGACGAAACACAGAAATTGAATCGGGATTAAATACAAAAAGCACAATGCCGATTTATGTACAAGAAGACTCACTCTTCTTACCGTCTATGTTTTAAACCATTCCTTTGACACTAGTTGTAGATTCCGAAGCTTCACTTCAGGTTTTCTGTATCCCTCTGACCTTCGTATTGACGATGAAACACAGAAATTGCATCGGAAATAAATACAAAAGGCACAATGCCGACGTAAGTACAAGAAGACTGACTCTTCCAAATGTCTATGTTATGAACCATTCCTGTGGCACTAGTTATAGATTCCGATGCTCCACTTCAGGTTTACTGTATCCCTCTGACACTCCTATTGACGATGATACACAGAACTTGCATCGTAATTAAATACAAATAGCACAATGCCGACTTAAGTACAAGAAGACTGACTCCTCTTACTGTCTATGTTTTGAACCATTCCTGTGACACTAGTTATAGATTCCGAAGCTTCACTTCAGGTTTACTGTATCCCTCTGACCTTCTTATTGACGATGAAACACAGTAATTGCATCGGAATTAAATACAAAATGCACAATGCCGTCTCATTTACAAGAAGACTGACTCTTCTTACTGTCTATGTTTTGAACCTTTCCTGTGACACTAGATATAGATTCCGATTCTTCACTTCAGGTTTAGTGTATCCCTTGGACCTTCTTATTGACGACGAAACACAGAAATTGCATCGGAGTTAAATAGAAAAGGCACAATGCCTACATAAGTACAAGAAGACTGACTCTTCTTACTGACTATGATTTGAACATTTCCTGTGAGACCAGTTTTAGATTACGATGCTTCACTATATGTTTACTGTATCCCTTGGACCTTCTTGTTGACGATGAAACACAGAAATTGCATCGGAATTAAATACAAAAGGCACAATGCCGACTTAAGTACAAGAAGACTGACTCTTCTTGCTGTGTATGTTTTGAACCATTCCTGTGACACTAGTTATAGATTCCGATGCTTCACTTCAGGTTTACTGTATCCCTCTGGCCTTCTTATTGACGATAAAACACAGTAATTGCATCGGAATTAAATACAAAATGCACAATGCCGACTCATGTACCAGAAGAATGACTCTTCTTACTGTCTATTTTTTGAACCTTTCCTGTGACACTAGATATAAATTCCAATGCTTCACTTCAAGTTTATTGTATCCCTTGGACATTCTTATTGACGAAGAAACACAGAAATTGCATCGGAATTAAATAGAAAAGGCACAATGCCGACTAAAGTACAAGAAGACTGACTCTTCCTACTGTCTATGTTTTGAACTATTCCTGTAACACTAGTTATAGATTCGGATGCTTCACTTCAGGTTTACTGTAACCCTCTGACATTCTTATTGACGATGAAACTCAGAAATTGCATCGGAATTAAATACAAACGCCACAGTGCCGACTTAAGTACAAGAAGACTGACTCTTCTTACTGACTATGTTGTAAACATTTTCTGTGAGACCAGTTTTAGATTCCGATGCTTCACTATATGTTTA
Organism: Schistocerca americana; assembly: GCF_021461395.2. Taxonomy (NCBI): domain Eukaryota; kingdom Metazoa; phylum Arthropoda; class Insecta; order Orthoptera; family Acrididae; genus Schistocerca; species Schistocerca americana. The sequence goes on from NC_060130.1 coordinate 23,770,724, forward strand.
CTGTATCCCTTGGACCTTCTTATTGATGATGAAACACAGAAAGTGCATCGGAATTAAATACAAAAGGCACAATGCCGACTTAAGTACAAGAAGACTGACTCTTCTTACTGTCTATGTTTTGAACCAATTCTGTGACACTAGTTATAGATTCCGATGCTTCTCTTCAGGTTTACTGTATCCCTTGGACTTCATCGTCAACTAGCCGGTCCAAGGGATACAGTAAACATATAGTGAAGCATCGGAATCTAAAACTGGTGTCACAGGAAATGTTCAAATCATAGTCAGTAAGAAGAGTCAGTCTTCTTGTACTTAAGTCGGCATTGTGCCTTTTGTATTTAATTGCGATGCTATTTCTGTGTTTCATCGTCGATAAGAAGGTCCAAAGGATACAGTAAACCTAAAGTGAAGCATCGGAATCTATAACTAGTGTCAATGGAATTGCTCAAAACATAGACAGTAGGAAGAGTCAGTCATCTTGTACTTTAGTCGGAATTGTACCTTTTGTATTTAATTCCGATGCAAATTCTGTGTTTCATCGTCAATAAGAAGGTCCAAAGAATGCAGTAAACCTGAAGTGAAGCTTTGGAATCTATAACTAGTGTCACAGGAATGGTTCAAAACATAGACAGTAAGAAGAGTGAGTCTTCTTGTACTTAACTCGGCATTGTGCCTTTTGTATTTAATTCCGATGCAATTTCTATGTTTCATCGTCAATAAGAGTGTCAGAGGGATACAGTAAACCTGAAGTGAAGCATCGGAATCTATAACTAGTGCCAAAGGAATGGTTCAAGACATAGACAGATGGAAGAGTCAGTCTTCTTGTACTTAAGTCGGCATTGTGCCTTATTATTTAATTCCGATGCTATTTCAGTGTTTCGTCGTCAATAAGAAGGTAAGAGGGATACAAAAAAACCTGAAGTGAAACATCGGAATCTATATCTAGAGTCACAGGAAAGGTTCCAAACATAGACAGTAAGAAGAGTCAGTCTTCTTGTACATGAGTCGGCATTGTGCCTTTTGTATTTAAATCCGATGCAATTACTGTGTTTCATCGTCAATAAGAAGGTCAGAGGGATACAGTAAACCTGAAGTGAAGCATCGGAATCTATAACTAGTGTCAGAGGAATGGTTCAAAACATACACAGCAAGAAGAGTCAGTCTTTTCGTACTTAAGTCGGCATTGTGCCTTTTGTATTTAATTCCGATGCAATTTCTGTGTTTCATCGTCAAAAAGAAGGTCCAAGTGATACAGTAAACATATAGTGAAGCATCGGAATCTAAAACAGGTCTCACAGGATAAGTTCAAATCATAGTCAGTAAGAAGAGTCAGTCTTCTTGTACATATCGGCATTGTGCCTTTTCTATTTAATTCCGATGCAATTTCTGTGTTTCGTCGTCAATACGAAGGTCCAAGGGATACAGTAAACCTGAAGTGAAGCATCGGAATCTAAAACAAGTCTCACAGGAAAGGTTCAAAACATGGCAAGTAAGAAGAGCCAGTCATCTTGTATTTGAGTCAGCATTGTGCCTTTTGTCTTTAATTCCGATGCAACTTCTGTGTTTCATCGTCAATAAGAAGCTCAGAGGGATATAGTAAACCTGAAGTGAAGCATCGGAATCTATAACTAGCGTCACAGGAATGGTTCAAAACATAGACAGTAAGAAGAGTCAGTCTTCTTGTACATGAGTCGGCATTGTGCATTTTGTATTTAATTCCGATGCCATAACTGTGTTTCATCGTCAATAAGAAGGTCAGAGGAATACAGTAAACCTGAAGTGAAGCATCGGAATCTATAACTAGTGTCACAGGAATGGTTCAAAACATACACAGCAAGAAGAGTCAGTCTTCTTGTACTTAATGCTTCATTGAGCCTTTTGTATGTAATTCCGATGCAATTTCTGTGTTTCATCGTCAACAAGAAGGTCCAAGGGATACAGTAAACATATTGTGAAGCATCGGAATCTAAAACTGGTCTCACAGGAATGGTTAAAAACATAGAGAGTAAGATGAGCCACTCATCTTGTATTTGAGTCGGCATTGTGTCCTTTGTATGTAGTTCCGATGCGATTTCTGTGTTTCATCGTCGATAAGAAGGACCAAGGGATACAGTAAACCTGAAGTGAAGCATCGGAATCTATAACAAGTGTCAATGGACTTGCTCAAAACATAGACAGTAGGAAAAGTCAGTCTTCTTGTACTTAAGTCGGCATTGTGCCTCTTCTATTTAATTCCAATGCAATTTCTGTGTTTCGTCGTCAATAAGATGGTCCAAGGGATACAGTAAACCTGAAGTGCAGCATCGGAATCTATAATTAGTGTCACAGAAAAGGTTCAAAACATAGACAGTAAGAAGAGTCAGTCTTCTTGTACTTAAGTCGGCATTGTGCCTTTTGTATTTAATCCCGATTCAATTTCTGTGTTTCGTCGTCAATAAGAAGGTCCAAGGGATACAGTAAACCTGAAGTGAAGCATCGGAATCTATATCAAGTGTCACAGGAATGGTTCTAAACATAGACAGTAGGAAGAGTGAGTCTTCCTGTATTTAAGTCGGCATTGTGCCTTTTCTACTTAATTCCGATGCAATTTCTGTGTTTCTTCGTCAATAAGAAGGTCCAAGGGATACAGCAAACATATAGTGAAGCATCGGAATCTAAAACTGGCCTCACAGGAAATGTTCAAATCATAGTCAGTAAGAAGAGTCAGTCTTCTTATACTTAAGTCGGCATTGTGCCTTTTGTATTTAATTCCGATGCACTTTCTGTGTTTCATCATCAATAAGAAGGTCCAAGGGATATAGTTAACATATAGTGAAGCATCGGAATCTAATAGTGGTCTCATAGGAAATGTTCACAACATAGTCAGTAGGAAGAGTCAGTCTTCTTGTACTTAAGTCGGCACTGTTCCGTTTGTATTTAATTCCGATGCAATTTCTGTGTTCCATCGTCAATACGAAGGTCCAAGGGATGCAGTAAACCTGAAGTGAAGCATCGGAATCTGTATCTAGTGTCACAGGAAAGGTTCAAATCATAGACAGTAAGAAGAGTCAGTCTTCTTGTACATGAGTCGGCATTGTGCATTTTGTATTTAATGCCGATGCAATTACTGTGTTTCATCGTCAATGAGAAGGTCAGAGGAATACAGTAAACCTAAAGTGAAGCATCGGAATCTATAACCAGTGTCACATGAGTGGTTCAAAACATACACAGCAAGAAGAGTCAGTCTTCTTGTACTTAAGTCAGCATTGTGCCTTTTGTATGTAATTCCGATGCAATTTCTGTGTTTCATCGTCAACTAGAAGGTCCAAGGGATACAGTTAACATATAGTGAAGCATCGGAATCTAAAACCGGTCTCACAGGAAAAGTTCAAATCATAGTCAGTAAGAAGAGTCAGTCTACTTGTACCTAAGTCGGCATTGTGCCTTTTGTATTTAATCCCGATTCAATTTCTGTGTTTCGTCGTCAATAAGAAGGTCCAAGGGATACAGTAAACCTGAGGTGAAGCATCGGAATCTATTACTAGCGTCACAGGAATGGTTCAAAACATAGACAGTAAGAAGAGTCAGTCTTCTTGTACTTAAGTCGTCATTGTGCCTTTTGTATTTAATTGCGATGCTATTTCTGTGTTTCATCGTCGATAAGAAGGTCCAAAGGATACAGTAAACCTGAAGTGAAGCATCGGAATCTATAACTAGTATCAATGGAATTGCTCAAAACATAGACAGTAGGAGGAGTCAGTCATCTTATACTTACGTCGGCATTGTGCCTTTTTTGTTTAATTCCGATGCAATTTCTGTGTTTCATTGTCAATAAGAAGGTCAGAGGGATACAGTAAACCTGAAGTGAAGCATCGGAATATATAACTAGTGTCACAAGAATGGGTCAAAACATACACAGTTGGAAGAGTCAGACTTCTTATACTTCAGTCGGCATTGTGCCTTTTCTATTTAATTCCGATGCTATTTCAGTGTTTCGTCGTCAATACGAAGGTAAGAGGGATACAATAAACCTGAAGTGAAGCATCGGAATCTATATCTAGTGTCACCGGAAAAGTTCAAAACATAGACAGTAAGAGGAGTCAGTCTTCTTGTACATGAGTCGGCATTGTGCCTTTTGTATTTAATTCCGATGCAATTACTGTGTTTCATTGTCAATAAGAAGGTCAGAGGGATACAGTAAACCCAAAGTGAAGCATCGGAATCTATAACTAGTGTCACAGGAATGGTTCAAAACATACACAGCAAGAAGAGTCAGTCTTCTTGTACTTAAGTCGGCACTGTGCCTTTTGTATTTAATTCCGATGCAATTTCTGTGTTTCATCGTCAACAAGAAGGTCCAAGGGATACAGTAAACATATATCGAAGCTTCGGAATCTAAAACTGGTCTCACAGGAAATGTTCAAAACATAGTCAGTAAGAAGAGTCAGTCTTCTTCTACTTATGTCGGCATTGTGCCTATTCTATTTACTTCCGATGGAATTTCTGTGTTTCGTCGTCAATAAGGAGGTCCAAGGGATACAGTAATCCTGAAGTGAAGCATCGGAATCTAAAACCGGTCTCACAGGAAAGGTTCAAAGCATTGAGAGTAAGAAGAGCCAGTCATCTTGTATTTGAGTCGGCATTGTACCTTTTGTATTTAATTCCGATGCAATTTCAGTGTTTCATCGTCAATAAGAATGTCAGAGAGATACAGTAAACCTGAAGTGAAGCATCGGAATCTATAACTAGTGTCACAGGAATGGTTAATACATAGACAGTAGGAAGAGTCAGTCTTCCTGTACTTAAGTCGGCATTGTGCCTTTTGTATTTAATCCCGATGCAATTTCTGTGTTTCGTCGTCAATAAGAAGGTCCAAGGGATACAGTAAACCGGAAGTGAAGCATCGGAATCTATAACTAGTGACACAGGAATGGTTCAAAACATAGACAGTTAGAAGAGTCAGTCTTCTTGTACTTAAGTCGGGATTGTGCCTTTTGTATTTAATTCCGATGCAATTTCTGTGTTTCATCGTCAAAAAGAAGGTCCAAGGGATACAGTAAACATATAGTGAAGCATCGGAATCTAAAACTGGTCTCACAGGGAGTGTGCAAATCATAGTCAGTAAGAAGAGTCAGTCCTCTTGTACTTATGTCGGCACTGTGCCGTTTGTATTTAATTCCGATGCAATTTCTGTGTTTCGTAGTCAATAAGAAGGTCCAAGGGATACAGTAAACCTGAAGTGAAGCATCGGAATCTAAAACCGGTCTCACAGGAAAGGTTCAAAACATAGGGAGTAAGAAGAGCCAGTCATCTTGTATTTGAGTGACCATTGTGCCTTTTGTATTTAATTCCGATGCAATTTCTGTGTTTCAGCGTCAATAAGAAGGTCAGCGGGATACAGTAAACCTGAAGTGAAGCATCGGAATCTATAACTAGTGTCACAGGAATGGTTATTACATAGACAGTAGGAAGAGTCAGTTTCCTGTACTTAAGTCGGCATTGTGCCTTTTGTATTTAATACCGATTCAATTTCTGTGTTTCGTCGTCAATAAGAAGGTCCAAGGGATACAGTAAACCTGAAGTGAAGGATCGGAATTTATAACTAGTGTCAATGGAATTGCTCAAAACATAGACAGTAGGGAGAGTCAGTCTTCTTGTACTTAAGTCGGCATTGTGCCTTTTGTATTTAATCCCGATGCAATTTCTGTGTTTCGTCGACAATAAAAAGGTCCAAGGGATACAGTAAACCTGAACTGTAGCATCGGAATCTATATCAAGTGTCACAGGAGTGGTTCTAAACATAGACACGGAAGTGTCAGTCTTCTTGTACTTAAGACGGCATTGTGCCTTTTCTATTTAATTCCGATGCTATTTCTTTGTTTCGTCGTCAATAAGAAGGTCCAAGGGATACAGTAAACCTGAAGTGAAGCATCGGAATCTGTAACTAGTATCAGAGAAAAGGTTCAAAACATAGGCAGTAAGAAGAGTTAGTCTTCTTGTACTTAAGTCGGCATTGTGCCTTTTGTATTTAATTCCGATGCAATTTCTGTGTTTTGGCGTCAATAAGAAGGTCAGCGAGATACAGTAAACCTGAAGTGAAGCATTGGAATCTATAACTAGTGTCACAGGAATGGTTCAAAACATACACAGCAAGAAGAGTCAGTCTTGTTGTACTTAAGTCGACATTGTGCCTTTTGTATTTAATTCCGATGCATTTTCTGCGTTTCATCGTCAACAAGAAGGTCCAAGGGATACAGTAAAAATGAAGTGTTGCATATGAATCCATAACTAGTGACACAGGAATGGTTCAAATCATAGCCAGTAGGAAGAGTCAGTCTTCTTGTACTTAAGTCGGCATTGTGCCTTTTGTATTTAATTCCGATGCAATTTCTGTGTTTCATCGTCAATAACAAGGTCCAAGGGATACAGTAAACCTGAAGTGAAGCATCGGAGTCTATAACTAGCGTCACAGGAATGGTTCAAAGCATAGACAGTAGGAAGAGGCAGTCTTCTTGTACTTTAGTCGGCATTGTGCCTTTTCTATTTAATTCCGATGCAATTTCTGTGTTCCGTCGTCAATACGAAGGTCCAAGGGATACAGTAAACCTGAAGTGAAGCATCGGAATCTGTATCTAGTGTCACAGGAAAGGTTCATATCATAGACAGTAAGAAGAGTCAGTCTTCTTCTACATGAGTCGGCATTGTGCATTTTGTATTTAATGCCGATGCAATTACTGTGTTTCATCGTCAATGAGAAGGTCAGAGGAATACAGTAAACCTAAAGTGAAGCATCGGAATCTATAACCAGTGTCACAGGAGTGGTTCAAAGCATACACAGCAAGAAGAGTCAGTCTTCTTGTACTTAAGTCAGCATTGTGCCTTTTGTATGTAATTCCGATGCAACTTCTGTGTTTCATTGTCAACTAGAAGGTCCAAGGGATACAGTTAACATATAGTGAAGCATCGGAATCTAAAACTGGTCTCACAGGAAATGTTCAAATCATAGTCAGTAAGAAGAGTCAGTCTTCTTGTACTTAAGTCGGCATTGTGCCTTTTGTATTTAATCCCGATTCAATTTCTGTGATTCGTAGTCAATAAGAAGGTCCAAGGGATACAGTAAACCTGAGGTGAGGCATCGGAATCTATTACTAGTGTCACAGGAATGGTTCAAAACATAGACAGTAAGAAGAGTCAGTCTTCTTGTACTTAAGTCGTCATTGTGCCTTTTGTATTTATTTGCGATGCTATTTCTGTGTTTCATCGTCGATAAGAAGGTCCAAAGGATACAGTAAACCTGAAGTGAAGCATCGGAATCTATAACTAGTATCAATGGAATTGCTCAAAACATAGACAGTAGGAAGAGTCAGTCAGCTTGTACTTTAGGCGGCATTGTACCTTTTGTATTTAATTCCGATGCAAATTCTGTGTTTCATCGTCAATAAGAAGGTCCAAAGAATACAGTAAACCTGAAGTGAAGCTTCGGAATCTATAACTAGTGTCACAGGAATGGTTCAAAACATAGACAGTAAGAAGAGTGAGTCTTCTTGTACTTAACTCGACATTGTGCCTTTCGTATTTAATTCCGATGCAATTTCTGTGTTTCATCGTCAATAAGAGTGTCAGAGGGATACAGTAAACCTGAAGTGAAGCATCGGAATCTATAACTAGTGCCACAGGAAAGGTTCAAAACATAGACAGTTGGAAGAGTCAGCCTTCTTGTACTTAAGTCGGCATTTTGCCTTTTCTATTTAATTCCGATGCAATTTCAGTGTTTCGTCGTCAATAAGAAGGTAAGAGAGATACAAAAAAACCTGAAGTGAAACAACGGAAACTATATCTAGAGTCACAGGAAAGGTTCCAAACATAGACAGTAAGAAGAGTCAGTCTTCTTGTACATGAGTCGGCATTGTGCCTTTTGTATTTAAATCCGATGCAATTTCTGTGTTTCATCGTCAATGAGAATGTCAGAGGGATTCAGTAAACCTGAAGGGAAGCATCGGAATCTATAACTAGTGTCACAGGAATGGTTCAAAACATACACAGCAAGAAGAGTCAGTCTTCTTGTACTTCAGTCGGCATTGTGCCTTTTGTATGTAATTCCGATGCAATTTCTGTGTTTCATGGTCAACAAGAAGGTCCAAGGGATACAGTAAACATATAGTGAAGCATCGGAATCTAAAACTGGTCTCACAGGAAATGTTCAAATCATAGTCAGTAAGAAGAGTCAGTCTTCTTGTACTTAAGTCGGCACTGTGCCATTTCTATTTAATTCCAATGCAATTTCTGTGTTTCATCGTCAATAAGGAGGTCCAAGGGATACAGTAATCCTGAAGTGTAGCATCGGAATCTAAAACCGGTCTCACAGGAATGGTTCAAAACATAGAGAGTAAGAAGAGCCAGTCATCTTGTATTTGAGTCGGCATTGTGCCTTTTGTATGTAGTTCCGATGCGATTTCTGTGTTTCATCGTCGATAAGAAGGTCCAAGGGATACAGTAAACCTGAAGTGAAGCATCGGAATCTACAACTAGTGACAATGGACTTGCTCAAAACATAGACAGTAGGAAGAGTCAGTCTTCTTGTACTTAAGTCGGCATTGTACCTTTTGTATTTAATTCCGATGCAAAATCTGTGTTTCATCGTCAATAAGAAGGTCCAAAGGATACAGTAATACTGAAGTGAAGCTTCGGAATCTATAACTAGTGTCACAGGAATGGTTCAAAACAGAGACAGTAAGAAGAGTGAGTCTTCTTGTACTTAAGTCTTCATTGAGGCTTTTGTATTTCTTTCCGATGCAATTTCTGTGTTTCATCGTCAATAAGAGTGTCAGAGGGATACAGTAAACCTGAAGTGAAGCATCGGAATCTATAAGTAGTGTCACAGGAATTTTTCAAAACGTAGACATTTGGAAGAGTCAGTCTTCTTGTACTTAAGTCGGCTTTGTGCCGTTTGTATTTAATTCCGATGTAATTTCTGTGTTTCATCGTCAATAAGAGTGTCAGAGGGATACAGTGAACCTGAAGTGAAGCATCGGAATCTGTAATTAGTGTCACAGGAATGGTTCAAAACATAGACACGGACGACTCAGTCTTCTTGTACTTAAGTCGGCATTGTGCCTCTTCTATTTAATTCCGATGCAATTTCTGTGTTTCGTCGTCAATAAGATGGTCCAAGGGATACAGTAAACCTGAAGTGAAGCATCGGAATCTATAACTAGTGTCACAGAAAAGGTTCAAAACATAGACAGTAAGAAGAGTCAGTCTTCTTGTACTTGAGTCGGCGTTGTGCCTTTTGTATTTAATTCCAATGCAATTTCTGTGTTTCATCGTCAATAAGAAGGTCAGAGGGATACAGTAAACCTGAAGTGAAGCTTCGGAATCTATAACTAGAGTCACAGGAATGGTCCAAATCATAGACAGTAGGAAGAGTCAGTCTTCCTGTACTTAAGTCGGCATTGTGCCTTTTCTATTTCATTACCATGCAATTTCTGTGTTTCGTCGTCAATAAGAAGGTCAGAGGGATACAGTAAACCTGAAGTGAAGTATCGGAATCCAAAACTAGTGTCACAGGATTATTTCAGAACATACACAGCAAGAAGAGTCAGTCTTGTTGTACTTAAGTCGCCATTGTGCCTTTTGTATTTAATTCTGATGCAATTTCTGTGTTTCATCGTCAATAACAAGGTCCAAGGGATACAGTAAACCTGAAGTGAAGCATCGGAATCTATAACTAGTGTCACAGTTATGGTTCAAATCATAGACAGTAAGAAGAGTCAGTCTTCTTGTACTTCAGTCGGCATTGTGCCTTTTGTATGTAATTCCGATGCAATTTCTGTGTTTCATGGTCAACAAGAAGGTCCAAGGGATACGGTAAACATATAGTGAAGCATCGGAATCTAAAACTGGTCTCACAGGAATTTTTCAAATCATAGTCAGTAAGAAGAGTCAGTCTTCTTGTACTTATGTCGGAATTGTGCCTTTTCTTTTTAATTCCAATGCAATTTCTGTGTTTCATCGTCAATAAGGAGGTCCAAGGGATACAGTAATCCTGAAGTGAAGCGTCGGAATCTAAAACCGGTCTCACAGGAATGGTTAAAAACATAGAGAGTAAGAAGAGCCAGTCATCTTGTATTTTGAACCATTCCTGTGACACTAGTAATTGATTCCGATGCTTCACTATATGTTTACTGTATCCCTTGGACGTTCTTGTTGACGAAGAAACACAGAGAGTGCATCGTAATTACATACAAAAGGCACAATGCCGACTTAAGTATAAGAAGACTGACTCTTCTTACTGACTATGATCTGAACTTTTCCTGTGAGACCAGTTTTAGATTCCGATGCTTCACTATATGTTTACTGTATCCCTTGGACCTTCTTACTGACGAAGAAACACAGAAATTGCATCGGAATTAAATAACAAAAGGAACAATGCCGACTTAAGTACAAGAAGACTGACTCTTCTTACTGTCTATGATTTGAACCATAACTGTGACACTAGTTATAGATTCCGATGCTTCACTTCAGGTTTACTGTATCCCTTGGACCTTGTTATTGACGATGAAACACAGAAATTGCCTCGGAATTGAATACAAAAGGCACAATGCCGACTTAAGTACAAGAAGACTGACTCTTCTTACTGTCTACGTTTTGAGCAATTCCATTGACACTACTTATAGATTCCGATGCTTCACTTCAGGTTCACTGTATTCCACTGACATTCTTATTGACGATGAAACTCAGAAATTGCATCTGATTTAAATACAAACGGCACAGTGCCGACGTAAGTACAAGAAGACTGACTCTTCTTACTGCTTATGTTTTGAACATTTCCTGTGAGACCAGTTTTAGATTCCGATGTTTCACTATATGATTTCTGTATCCCTTGGACCTTCTTATTGACGAATCAACACAGAAATTGCATCGGAATTTAATACAAAAGGCACAATGCCGACTTAAGTACAAGGACACTGACTCTTCTTACTGTCTATGTTTTGAACCATTTCTGTGACTCTAGTTATAGATTCCGATGCTTCACTTCAGGTTTACTGTATCCCTTGGACCTTGTTATTGACGATGAAACACAAAAATTTCATCGGAGTTAAATACAAAAAGCAGAATGCCGACTTAAGTACAAGAAGACTGACTCTTCCTACTGTCTATGTTTTGAACCATTCCTGTGACACTAGTTATGGATTCCGATGCATCACTTCAGGTTTACTGTATCCGTTGGACCTTCTTATTGACTATGAAACACAGAAATTGCATCGGAATTAAATAGAAAAAGCACAATGCCGACTTAAGTACAGGAAGACTGACTCTTCCTACTGCCTATGTTTTGAACCATTCCAGTGACTCTAGTATAGATTCCGATGCTTCACTTCAGGTTTACTGTATCCCTTGGACCTTCTTATTAACGATGAAACACAGAAATTGCATAGGAATTAAATACAAATGGCACAATCCCGACTAAAGTACAAGATGACTGACTCTTCTTACTGTCTATCTTTTGAACCGTTTCTCTCATACTAGTTACAGATTCCGATGCTTAACTTCAGGTATACTGTATCCCTTGGACCTTCTTATTGACGACGAAACACAGAAATTGCATCGGAATTAAATAGAAAATGCACAATGCCTACATAAGTACAAGAAGACTGACTCTTCTTACTGACTATGATTTGAACATTTCCTGTGAGACAAGTTTTAGATTACGATGCTTCACTATATGTTTGCTGTATCCCTTGGACCTTATTGTTGACGATGAAACACAGTAATTGCATCGGAATTAAATACAAAGGGCACAATGCCGACTTAAGTACAAGAAGACTGACTCTACTTGCTGTGTATGTATAGAACCATTCCTGTGACACTAGTTATAGATTCCGATGCTTCACTTCAGGTTTACTGTATCCCGCTGACCTTCTTATTGACGATAAAACACAGTAATTGCATCGGAAATAAATACAAAATGCACAATGCCGACTCATGTACAAGAAGACTGACTCTTCTTACTGTCTATTTTTTGAACCTTTCCTGTGACACTAGATATAGATTCCAATGCTTCACTTCAGGTTTATTGTATCCCTTGGACATTCTTATTGACGACGAAACACAGAAATTGCATCGGAATTAAATAGAAAAGGCACAATGCCGACTTAAGTACAAGAAGACTGACTCTTCCTACTGTCTATGTTTTGAACCATTCCTGTAACACTAGTTATAGATTCCGATGCTTCACTTCAGGTTTACTGTAACCCTCTGACATTCTTATTGACGATGAAACACAGAAATTGCATCGGAATTAAATACAAACGCCACAGTGCCGACTTAAGTACAAGAAGACTGACTCTTCTTACTGACTATGATTTGAACATTTCCTGTGAGACCAGTTTTAGAATCCGATGTTTCACTATGTGTTTACTGTATCCCTTGGACCTTCTTATTGACGAAGAAACACAGAAATTGCTGCGGAATTAAATACAAAAGGCACAATGCCGACTTAAGTACAAGAAGACTGACTCTTGTTACTGTCTATGTTTTGAACCAATTCTGTGACACTAGTTATATATTCCGATGATTCACTTCAGGTTTACTGTATCCCTTGGACCTTGTTATTGTCGATGAAACACAGAAATTGCATCGGAATTAAATACAAAAATCACAGTGAAGACATAAGTACAAGATGACTGACTTTTCCTACTGTCTACGTTTTGAACCATTCCTGTGACACTAGTTATGGATTCCGATGCATCACTTCAGGTTTACTGTATCCCTTGGACCTTGTTATTGACGATGAAACACAGAAATTACATCGGAATTAGATACAAAAGGCACAATGCCGACTTAAGTACAAGAAGACTGACTCTTCCTACTGTCTATGTTTTGAACCAATCCTGTGACGCTAGTTATAGATTCCGATGCTTCACTTCAGGTTTACTGTATTCCTTGGACCTTCGTATTGACAATGAAACACAGAAATTGCATCGGAATGAAATACAAAACTCAAAATGATGACATAAGTACAAGAAGACTGACTCTTCTTACTGTCTATGTTTTGAACCTTTTCTAAGACACTAGTTATATATTCCGATGCTTCACTTCAGGTTTACTGTATCCTTTGGACCTTCTCATTGACGACGAAACACAGAAATTGCATCGGAATTACATAGAAAAGGCCCAATGCCGACTTAAGTACAAGAAGACAGACTCTTCTTACTGACTATGTTTTGAACATTTCCTGTGAGACCCGTTGTAAGTTCCGATGCTTCACTATGTGTTTACTGTATCCCTTGGACCTTCTTATTGACGACGAAACACAGAAATTGCATCGGAATTAAATAGAAAAGGCACAATGCCGACTTAAGTTCAAGAAGACTAACTCTTACTACTCTCTATGTTTTGAACCATTCCTGTGACACTAGTTATAGATTGCGATGCCTCACTTCAGGTTTACTGTATCCCTTGGTCCTTCTTATTGACGACGAAACACAGAAATTGCATCGGAAAGAAATAGAAAAGGCACAATGCCAACTTAAGTACAAGAAGACTGACTCTTCTTACTGACTATGTTTTGAACCTTTCCTGTGAGACCGGTTTTAGATTCCGATGATTCACTTCAGGTTTACTGTATCCCATGGACCTTCTTTTTGACGTCGAAACAATGAAATTGCATCGGAATTAAATAGAAAATTCACAATGCCGACTTAAGTACAAGAAGACTGACTCTTCTTACTGTCTACGTTTTGAACCATTCCTGTGACACTAGTTATAGATTCCGGTGCTTCACTTCAGGTTTTCTGTGTCAATCTGACCTTCTTATTGACGAAGAAAGACAGAAATTGCATCGGAATTAAATAGAAAAGTCACAATTCCTACTCAAGTACAAGTAGACTGTCTCTTCTTACTGTCTATGTTATAAATCTTTCCTGTGAGACCGGTTTCAGATTCCGATGCTTCACATTAGGTTTAGTGTATCCCTTGGACCTTCTAACTGACGACGAAACACAGAAATTGAATCAGAATTAAATAGAAAACACACAATGCTGACTTAAGTACAAGAAACCTAACTCTTCTTACTCTCTATGTTTTGAACATTTCCTGTGTGACCAGTTTTAGATTCCGATGCTTCATTTCAGTTTTACTGTATCCCGTGGACCTTCCATATTGACGATGAAACACAGAAATTGCATCGGAACTAAATATAAAAGGCACAATGCCGACTTAAGTACAAGAAGACTGACTCTTCTTACTGACTATGTTTTGAACATTTCCTGTGTGACCAGTTTTAGATTCTGATGCTCCACTATATGTTCACTGTATCCCTTGGACCTTCTTATTGACGATGAAACACAGAAATTGCATCGGAATTAAATACAAAATTCACAATGCCGACTTAAGTACAACAAGACCGAATCTTCTTACTGACCATCTTTTGCACTTCCTGTGAGACCAGTTTTAGATTCCGATGCTTCACTATATGTTTTCTGTATACCATGGAGCTTCTTATTGACAATGAAACACAGAAGTTGCATCGGAATTAAATACAAAACGCACAATGCCGACTTAAGTACAAGAAGACTGAGTCTTCTTACTTATTATGTTTTGAACATTTTCTGTGAGACCAGTTTTAGATTCCGATGCTTCACTATATGTTTACTGTATCCCTTGGACCTTCTTATTGACGATGAAACACAGAAATTGCATCAGAATTAAATACAAAAGGAACAATGTCGACTTAAGTACATGAAGACTGACTCCTCCCACTGACTATGATTTCAACATTTCCTGTGAGACCACTTTTACATTCCGATGCTTCACTATATGTTTACTGTATCCCTTGGACCTTCTTATCGACGATGAAACACAGAAATTGCTTCGGAATTAAATAGAAAATGCACAATGCCGACTTAAGTACAAGAAAACTGACTCTTCTTACTGTCTATGTTTTGAACCATTCCTGAGATACTAGTTACACATTCCGATGCTTCACTTCAGGTTTACTGTATCCCTCTGACCTTCTTATTGACGATGAAACACAGAAATTGCTTCGGAATTAAATAGAAAATGCACAATGCCGACTTAAGTACAAGAAAACTGACTCTTCTTACTGTCTATGTTTTGAACCATTCCTGAGATACTAGTTACACATTCCGATGCTTCACTTCAGGTTTACTGTATCCCTCTGACCTTCTTATTGACGACGAAACACAGAAATTGCATCGGAATTAAATAGAAAAGGCACAATGCCGACTTAAGTACAAGAAGACTGACTCTTCCTACTGTCTATGTTTTGAACCATTCCTGTGACTCTAGTTATAGATTCCGATGCTTCACTTCAGGTTTACTGTATCCCTTGGACATTCTTATTGACGATGAAACACAGAAATTGGATCGGAATTAAATACAAAAGGCACAATGCCGACTTAAGTACAATACGACTGACTCTTCTTACTGTCTACGTTTTGAACCTTTTCTGAGACACTAGTTATAGATTCCGATGCTTCACGTCAGGTTTACTGAAACCCTTGGACCTTCTCATTGACGACGAAACACAGAAATTGCATCGGAATTAAATAGAAAAGGCACAATGCCGACTTAAGTACAAGAAGACTGACTCTCCCGTAACTATGTTTCAAACCATTCCTGTGACACTAGATACAGATTCCGATGCTTCACTTCAGGTTTACTATATCCCTCTGACCTTCGTATTGACGACGAAACACAGAAATTGCATTTGAATTGAATAGAAAAGGCACAATGCCGACTTAAGTACAAGAGGACTGAATCTTCCTACTGTCTATGTTTTGAACCATTCCTGTGACACTTGTTATAAATTCCGATGCTTCGCTTCAGGTTACTGTATCCCTCTGACATTCTTATTGACGATGAAACACAGAAACTGCATCGGAATTAAGTACAAACGGCACAATGCCGACTTAAGTACATGAAGACTGACTCTTCTTACTGACTATGTTGTGAACATTTCCTGTGAGACCAGTTTTAGATTCCGATGCTTCACTATATGTTTACTGTATCCCTTGGACCTTCTTATTGACGATGAAACACAGAAATTGCATCGGAATTAAGTAGAAAAGGCACAATGCCGACTTAAGTACAAGAAAACTGACTCTTCTTACTGACTATGTTTTGAACCTTTCCTGTGAGACCGGTTTTAGATTCCGATGCTTCACTTCAGGTTTACTGTATCCCATGGACCTTCTTTTTGACGTCTAAACAAAGAAATTGCATCGGAATTAAATAGAAAATTCACAATGCCGACTTAAGTACAAGAAGACTGACTCTTCTTACTGTCTATGTTATAAGCCATTCCTGTGACTCTAGTTATAGATTCCGGTGCTTCCTTTCAGGTTTTCTGTATCCCTCTGACCTTCTTATTGACGAAGAAAGACAGAAATTGCATCGGAATTAAATAGAAAAGTCACAATGCCTACTCAAGTACAAGTAGACTGTCTCTTCTTACTGTCTATGTTATAAAGCTTTCCTGTGAGACCGGTTTCAGATTCCGATGCTTCACATTATGTTTACTGTATCCCTTGGACCTTCTTACTGACGACGAAACACAGAAATTGAATCAGAATTAAATAGAAAATACACAATGCTGACTTAAGTACAAGAAACCTAACTCTTCTTACTCTCTATGTTTTGAACCTTTCCTGTGAGGCCAGTTTTACATTCCGATGCTTCATTTCAGATTTACTGTATCCCGTGGACCTTCCATATTGACGATGAAACACAGAAATTGCATCGGAATTACATATAAAAGGCACAATGCCGACTTAAGTACAAGAAGACTGACTCTTCTTACTGACTATGTTCTGAAAATTCCCTGTGTGACCAGTTTAAGATTCTGATGCTTCACTATATGTTCACTGTATCCCTTGGACCTTCTTATTGACGATGAAACACAGAAATTGCATCGGAATTAAATACAAAAGGCACAATGCCGACTTAAGTACAACAAGACCGACTCTTCTTACTGACCACCTTTTGAACACTTCCTGTGAGACCAGTTTTAGATTCCGATGCTTCACTATATGCTTACTGTATACCTTGGAGCTTCTTATTGACGATGAAACACAGAAATTGCATCGGAATTAAATACAAAACGCACAATGCCGACTTAAGCACAAGAAGACTGAGTCTTCTTAATGATTATGTTTTGAACATTTTCTGTGAGACCAGTTTTAGATTCCGATGCTTCACTATATGTTTGCTGTATCCCTTGGACCTTCTTATTGACCATGAAACACAGAAATTGCATCAGAATTAAATACAAAAGGAACAATGTCGACTTAAGTACATGAAGACTGACTCCTCCTACTGACTATGATTTCAACATTTCCTGTGAGACCAGTTTTACATTCCGATGCTTCACTATATGCTTACTGTATACCTTGGACCTTCTTATCGACGATGATACAAAGAAATTGCATCGGAATTAAATAGAAAAGGCACAATGCCGACTTAAGTACAAGAAAACTGACTCTTCTTACTGTCTATGTTTTGAACCATTCATGAGATACTAGTTACACATTCCGATGCTTCACTTCAGGTTTACTGTATCCCTCTGACCTTCTTATTGACGATGAAACACAGAAATTGCATCGGAATTAAATACAAAAGGCAAAATGCCGACTTAAGTGCAAGAAAACTGACTCTTCTCACTCTCTTTGATTTGAACCATTCCTATGCCACTAGTTATGGATTTCGATGCTTCACTTAGGGTTTACTGTATCCCTCTGACCATCTTATTGACGATGAAACACAGAAATTGCATCAACATTAAATACAAAAGGCACAATGCCGAATTAAGTACAAGAAGACTGACTCCTCTTACTGTCTATGTTCTGAACCATTCCTGTGACACTAATTATAGATTCCGATGTTTTACTTCTGGTTTACTGTATCGCTCTGACTTTCTTATTGACGATGAAACACAGAAATTGCATCGGAATTAAATACAAAAGGCACAATGCCGACTTAAATACAAGAAATCGAACTCTTCTTACAGTCTGTGTTTTGAACCATTCCTGTGACATTAGTTACCGATTCCGATGCTTCACTTCAGGTTTACTGTATCGCTCTGACCTTCTTATTGACGATGAAACACAGAAATTGGATCGGAATTAAATACAAAAGGCACAATGCCGACTTAAGTACAATACGACTGACTCTTCTTACTGTCTATGTTTTGAACCTTTTCTGAGACACTAGTTATAGATTCCGATACTTCACTTCAGGTTTACTGTAACCCTTGGACCTTCTCATTGACGACGAAACACAGAAATTGCATCGGAATTAAATAGAAAAGGCACAATGCCAACTTAAGTACAAGAAGACTGACTCTTCCGTGTCTATGTTTTAAACCATTCCTGTGACACTAGATACAGATTCCGATGCTTCACTTCAGGTTTACTGTATCCCTCTGACCTTCTTATTGACGATGAAGCACAGTAATTGCATCGGAAATAAATACAAATTTCACAATGCCGACTCACGTCCAAGAAGACTGACTCTTCTTACTGTCTATGTTTTGAACCTTTCCTGTGACACTAGATATAGATTCCGATGCTGCACTTCAGGTTTACTGTATCCCTCTGACCTTCGTATTGACGACGACACACAGAAATTGCATTTGAATTAAATAGAATAGGCACAATGCCGACTTAAGTACAAGAAGACTGAATCTTCCTATTGTCTATGTCTAGATCCATTCCTGTGACACTTGTTATAGATTCCGATGCTTCGCTTCAGGTTTACTGTATCCCTCTGACATTCTTATTGACGATGAAACACAGAAACTGCATCGGAATTAAGTACAAACGGCACAATGCCGACTTAAGTACATGAAGACTGTCTCTTCTTACTGACTATGTTGTGAACATTTCCTGTGAGACCAGTTTTAGATTCCGATGCTTCACTATATGTTTACTGTATCCCTTGGACCTTCTTATTGACGATGAAACACAGAAATTGCATCGGAATTAAATAAAAAAGGCACAATGCCGACTTAAGTACAAGAAGACTGACTCTTCCTACTGTCTATGTTTTGAACCATTCCTGTGACTCTAGTTATAGATTGCGATGCTTCACTTCAGGTTTACTGTGTCCCTTGGACCTTCTTATTGACGATGAAACACAGAAATTGCATCGGAATTAAATACAAAAGGCACAATGCCGACTTAAGTACAATAAGACTGACTTTTTTACTGTCTATGTTTTGAACCTTTTATGTGACACTTCTTATAGATTCCGATGCTTCACTTCAGGTTTAATGTATCCCTTGGACCTTCTTATTGACGACGAAACACAGAAATAGCATCGGAATTAAATAGAAAAGGCAAAATGCCGACTTAAGTACAAGAAGACTGACTCTTCCTACTGTCTATGTTTTAACCATTCCTGTGACACTAGTTATAGATTCTGATGCTTCACTTCAGGTTTACTGTATCCCTCTGACCTTCTTTTTGACGATGAAACACAGAAATTGCATCGGAAATAAATACAAAAGGCACAATGCCGACTCAAATACAAGATGACTGACTCTTCTTACTCTCTATGTTTTGAACCTTTCCTGTGAGTCCGGTTATAGATTCCGATGCTTCACTTCAGGTTTACTCTAACCCTTGGACCTTCTTATTGACGACGAAACACATAAATTGCATCGAAATTAAATGGAAAAGGCACAATGCCGACTTAAGTACAATACGACTGACTCATCTTACTGTCTATGTTTTGAACCTTTTCTGAGACACTAGTTAATGATTCCGATGCTTCACTTCAGGTTTACTGTATCCCTTGGCCTTCTCATTGACGACGAAACACAGAAATTGCATCGGAATTAAATAGAAAATGCAAAATGAAGACTTAAGTACAAGAAGACTGACTCTTCTCACTGACTATGTTTTGAACATTTCCTGTGAGACCAGTTTTAGATTCTGATGCTTCACTATATGTTTACTGTATCCCTTGGACCTTCTTATTGACGATGAAACACAGAAATTGCATCGGAATTAAATACAAAAGGCAGAATGCCGACTTAAGTACAACAAGACTGACTCTTCTTACTGACCATCGTTTGAACACTTCCTGTGAGACCAGTTTTAGATTCCGATGCTTCACTATATGTTTACTGTATACCTTTGAGCTTCTTATTGACGATGAAACACAGAAATTGCATCGGAATTAAATACAAAACGCACAATGCTGACTTAAGTACAAGAAGACTGGGTCTTCTTACTGATTATGATTTGAACATTTTCTGTGAGACCAGTTTTAGATTCCGATACTTCACTATATGTTTACTGTATCCCTTGGAGCTTCTTATTGACGATGAAACACAGTAATTGCATCAGAATTAAATACAAAAGGCACACTGCCGACTTAAGTACATGAAGACTGACTCCTCCAACTGACTATGATTTCAACATTTCCTGTGAGACCAGCTTTGCATTCCGATGCTTCACTATATGTTTACTGTATCCCTTGCTTATCGACGATGAAACACAGAAATTGCATCGGAATTAAAAAGAAAGGCACAATGCCGACTTAAGTACAAGAAAACTGACTCTTCTTACTGTCTATGTTTTGAACCATTCCTGAGATACTAGTTACACATTCCGATACTTCACTTCGGGTTTACTGTATCCCTCTGACCTTCATATTGAAGATGAAACACAGAAATTGCATCGGAATTAAATTACAAAAGGCAAAATGCCGACTTAAGTACAAGAAAACTAACTCTTCTCACTGTCTTTGTTTTGAACCATTCCTGTGACACTAGTTATGGATTTCGATGCTTCACTTAAGGTTTACTGTATCCCTCTGACCATCTTATTGACGATGAAACACAGCAATTGCATTAAAATTAAATACAAAAGGCACAATGCCGAATTAGGTACAAGAAGACTGACTCTTCTTACTGTCTATGTTCTGAACCATTCCTGTGACACTAATTATAGATTCCGATGCATTACTTCAGGTTTACTGTATCGCTCTGACCTTCTTATTGACGATGAAACACAGAAATTGCATCGGAACTAAATACAAAAGGCACAATGCCGACTTAAGTACAAGAAATCGAACTCTTCTTACTGTCTGTGTTTTGAACCATTCCCGTGACATTAGTTATCGATTCCGATGCTTCACTTCAGGTTTACTGTATCGCTCTGACCTTCTTATTGACGATGAAACACAGAATTTGCATCGGAATTAAATACAAAAGGCACAATGCCGAATTAAGTACAAGAAAACTGACTCTTCTTACAGTCTATGTTTTGAACCATTCCTGTGACACTAGTTATAGATTCCGATGCTTGACTTCAGGTCTACTGTATCTCTCTGACCACCGTATTGACGATGAAACACAGAAATTGCTTCAGAATTAAATACAAAAGGCACAATGCCGAATTAAGTACAAGAAGACTGACTCTTCTTACTGTCTATGTTTTGAACCATTCCTGTGACACTAATTATAGATTCCGATGCTTTACTTCAGGTTTACTGTATCCCTCTGACCTTCTTATTGACGACGAAACACAGAAATTGCATCGGAATTAAATAGAAAAGGCACAATGCCGACTTAAGTACAAGAAGACTGACTCTTCCTACTGTCTATGTTTTGAACCATTCCTGTGACTCTAGTTATAGATTCCGATGCTTCACTTCAGGTTTACTGTATCCCTTGGACCTTATTATTGACGATGAAACACAGAAATTGGATCGGAATTAAATACAAAAGGTACAATGCCGACTTAAGTACAATACGACTGACTCTTCTTACTGTCTATGGTTTGAAACTATTCTGAGACACTAGTTATAGTTTCCGATGCTTCACTTCAGGTTTACTGTATCCCTTGGACCTTCTCATTGACGACGAAACACAGAAATTGCATCGGAATTAAATAGAAAAGGCACAATGCCAACTTAAGTACAAGAAGACTGACTCTTCTTACTGACTATGTTATAAAGCTCTCCTGTGAGACCGGTTTCAGATTCCGATGCTTCATTTCAGTTTTACTGTATCCCGTGGACCTTCCATATTGACGATGAAACACAGAAATTGCATCGGAATTAAATATAAAAGGCACAAAGCCGACTTAAGTACAAGAAGACTGAGTCTTCTTACTGATTATGTTTTGAACATTTTCTGTGAGACCAGTTTTAGATTCCGATGCTTCACTATATGTTTACTGTATCCCATGGACCTTCTTACTGACGATGAAACACAGAAATTGCATCAAAATTAAATGCAAAAGGAACAATGTCGACTTAAGTACATGAAGACTGACTCCTCCTACTGACTATGATTTCAACATTTCCTGTGAGACCAGTTTTACATTCCGATGCTTCACTATATGTTTACTGTATCCCTTGGACCTTCTTATCGACGATGAAACACAGAAATTGCATCGGAATTAAATAGAAAAGGCACAATGCCGACTTAAGTACAAGAAAACTGACTCTTCTTACTGTCTATGTTTTGAACCATTCCTGAGATACTAGTTACACATTCCGATGCTTCACTTCAGGTTTACTGTATCCCTCTGACCTTCTTATTGACGATGAAACACAGAAATTGCATCGGAATTAAATACAAAAGGCAAAATGCCGACTTAAGTACAAGATAACTGACTCTTCTCACTCTCTTTGTTTTGAACCATTCCTGTGACACTAGTTATGGATTTCGATGCTTCACTTAAGTTTTACTGTATCCCTCTGAGCATCTTATTGACGATGAAACACAGAAATTGCATCAACATTAAATACAAAAGGCACAATGCCGAATTAAGTACAAGAAGACTGACTCCTCTTACTGTCTATGTTTTGAACCATTCCTGTGACACTAATTATAGATTCCGAAGTTTTACTTCAGGTTTACTGTATCGCTCTGACCTTCTTATTGGCGATGAAACACAGAAATTGCTTCGGAATTAAATACAAAAGGCACAATGCCGACTTAAATACAAGAAATCGAACTCTTCTTACAGTCTGTGTTTTGAACCATTCCTGTGACATTAGTTATCGATTCCGATGCTTCACTTCAGGTTTACTGTATCGCTCTGACCTTCTTATTGACGATGAAACACAGAAATTGCATCGGAATTAAATACAAAAGGCACAATGCCGAATTAAGTACAAGAAAACTGATTCTTCTTACAGTCTATGTTTTGAACCATTCCTGTGACACTAGTTATAGATTCCGATGCTCCACTTCAGGTTTACTGTATCTCTCTGACCATCGTATTGACGATGAAACACAGAAATTGCCTCGGAATTAAATACAAAAGGAACAACGCCGAATTAAGTACAAGAAGACGGACTCTTCTTACTGTCTATGTTTTGAACCTTTCCTTTGACACTAGATATAGATTCCGATGCTTCACTTCACGTTTACTATATCCCTCTGACCTTCGTATTGACGACGAAACACAGAAATTGCATTTAAATTGAATAGAAAAGGCACAATGCCGACTTAAGTACAAGAAGACTGAATTTTCCTACTGTCTATGTTTTGAACCATTCCTGTGACACTTGTTATAGATTCCGATGCTTCGCTTCAGGTTTACTGTATCCCTCTGACCTTCTTATTGACGATGAAACACAGAAACTGCATCGGAATTATGTACAAACGGCACAATGCCGACTTAAGTACATGAAGACTGACTCTTCTTACTGACTATGTTGTGAACATTTCCTGTGAGACCAGTTTTAGATTCCGATGCTTCACTATATCTTTACTGTATCCCTTGGACCTTCTTATTGACGATGAAACACAGAAATTTCATCGGAATTAAATAAAAAAGGCACTATGCCGACTTAAGTACAAGAAGACTGACTCTTCCTACTGTCTATGTTTTGAACCATTCCTGTGACTCTAGTTATAGATTGCGATGCTTC
This sequence comes from Schistocerca americana, assembly GCF_021461395.2. Taxonomy (NCBI): domain Eukaryota; kingdom Metazoa; phylum Arthropoda; class Insecta; order Orthoptera; family Acrididae; genus Schistocerca; species Schistocerca americana. The sequence continues at coordinate 23,794,619 of NC_060130.1, forward strand.
ACTTCAGGTTTACTGTATCCCTTGGACCTTCTTATTGACGATGAAACACAGAAATTGCATCGGAATTAAATACAAAAGGCACAATGCCGACTTAAGTACAATAAGACTGACTTTTCTTACTGTCTATGTTTTGAACCTTTTCTGTGACACTTCATATAGATTCCGATGCTTCACTTCAGGTTTAATGTATCCCTTGGACCTTCTTATTGACGACGAAACACAGAAATAGCATCGGAATTAAATAGAAAAGGCAAAATGCCGACTTAAGTACAAGAAGACTGACTCTTCCGTGTCTATGTTTTATACCATTCCTGTGACACTAGATATAGATTCCGATGCTTCACTTCAGGTTTACTGTATCCCTTGGACCTTCTTATTGACGACGAAACACAGAAATTGCATCGGGATTAAATACTAAAAGACACAATGCCGACTTAAGTACAAAACGACTGACTCTTCCTACTGTCTATGTTTTAACCATTCCTGTGACACTAGTTATAGATTCTGATGCTTCACTTCAGGTTTACTGTATCCCTCTGACCTTCTTTTTGACGATGAAACACAGAAATTGCATCGGAAATAAATACAAAAGGCACAATGCCGACTCAAATACAAGATGACTGACTCTTCTTACTCTCTATGTTTTGAACCATTCCTGTGAGTCCGGTTTTAGATTCCGATGCTTCACTTCAGGTTTACTCTATCCCTTGGACCCTCTTATTGACGACGAAACACATAAATTGCATCGAAATTAAATAGAAAAGGCACAATGCCGACTTAAGTACAATACGACTGACTCTTCTTACTGTCTATGTTTTGAACCTTTTCTGAGACACTAGTTATAGATTCCGATGCTTCACTTCAGGTTTACTGTATCCCTTGGCCTTCTCATTGACGACGAAACACAGAAATTGCATCGGAATTAAATAGAAAATGCAAAATGAAGACTTAAGTACAAGAAGACTGACTCTTCTCACTGACTATGTTTTGAACATTTCCTGTGAGACCAGTTTTAGATTCTGATGCTTCAATATATGTTTACTGTATCCCTTGGACCTTCTTATTGACGATGAAACACAGTAATTGCATCAGAATTAAATACAAAAGGCACAATGCCGACTTAAGTACATGAAGACTGACTCCTCCAACTGACTATGATTTCAACATTTCCTGTGAGACCAGTTTTACATTCCGATGCTTCACTATAAGTTTACTGTATCCCTTGGACCTTCTTATCGACGATGAAACACAGAAATTGCATCGGAATTAAATAGAAAAGGCACAATGCCCACTTAAGTACAAGAAAACTGACTCTTCTTACTGTCTATGTTTTGAACCATTCCTGTGACACTAGTTATGGATTTCGATGCTTCACTTAAGGTTTACTGTATCCCTCTGACCATCTTATTGACGATGAAACACAGAAATTGCATCAAAATTAAATACAAAAGGCACAATGCCGAATTAAGTACAAGAAGCCTGACTCTTCTTACTGTCTATGTTTTGAACCATTCCTGTGACACTAATTATACATTCCGATGCTTTACTTCAGGTTTACTGTATCGCTCTGACCTTCTTATTGACGATGAAACACAGAAATTGCATCGGAATTAAATACAAAAGGCACAATGCCGACTTAAGTACAAGAAATCGAAGTCTTCTTACTGTCTGTGTTTTGAACAATTCCTGTGACATTAGTTATCGATTCCGATGCTTCACTTCAGGTTTACTGTATCGCTCTGACCTTCTTATTGACGATGAAACACAGAAATTGCATCGGAATTAAATACAAAAGGCACAATGCCGAATTAAGTACAAGAAAACTGACTCTTCTTACAGTCCATGTTTTGAACCATTCCTGTGACACTAGTTATAGATTCCGATGCTTCACTTCAGGTTTACTGTATCTCTCTGACCATCGTATTGACGATGAAACACAGAAATTGCTTTGGAATTGAATACAAATGGCACAATGCCGAATTAAGTACAAGAAGGATGACTCTTCTTACTGTCTATGTTTTGAACCATTCCTGTGACACTAATTATAGATTCCGATGCTTTACTTCAGGTTTACTGTATCCCTCCGACCTTCTTATTGACGACGAAACACAGAAATTGCATCGGAATTAAACAGAAAAGGCACAATGCCGACCTAAGTACAAGAAGACTGACTCTTCCTACTGTCTATCTTTTGAACGATACCTGTGACTCTAGTTATAGATTACGATGCTTCACTTCAGGTTTACTGTATCCCTTGGACCTTCTTATTGACGATGAAACACAGAAATTGCATCGGAATTAAATACAAAAGGCACAATGCCGACTTAAGTACAATAAGACTGACTCTTCTTACCGTCTATGTACTGAACCTTTTCTGTGACACTTCTTATAGATTACGATGCTTCACTTCAGGTTTAATGTATCCCTTGGACCTTCTTATTGACGACGCTACACAGAAATAGCATCGGAATTAAATAGAAAAGGCAAAATGCCGACTTATGTACAAGAAGACTGACTCTTCCGTGTCTATGTTTTATATCATTCCTGTGACACTAGATATAGATTCCGATGCTTCACTTTAGGTTTACTGTATCCCTTGCACCTTCTTGTTGACGACGAAACACAGAAATTGCATCGGGATTAAATACAAAAGACACAATGCCGACTTAAGTACAAAACGACTGACTCTTCCAACTGTCTATGTTTTAACCATTCCTGTGACACTAGTTATAGATTCTTATGCTTCACTTCAGGTTTACTGTATCCCTCTGACCTTCTTTTTGACGATGAAACACAGAAATTGCACCGGAATTAAATACAAAAGGCACAATGCCGACTCAAATACAAGATGACTGACTCTTCTTACTCTCTATGCTTTGAACTTTTCCTGTTTGTCCGGTTTTAGATTGCGATGCTTCACTTCAGGTTCACTCTATCCCTTGGACCTTCTTATTGACGACGAAACACAGAAATTGCATCGGAATTAAATAGAAAAGGCACAATGCCGACATAAGTACAAGAAGACTGACTCTTCTTACTGACTATGATTTGAACATTTCCTGTGAGACCAGTTTTAGATTGTGATGCTTCACTATATGTTTACTGTATCCCTTGGACCTTCTTGTTGACGAAGAAACACAGAAATTGCATCGGAATTAAATACAAAAGGCACAATGCCGACTTAAGTACAAGAAGACTGATTCTTCATGCTGTGTATGATTTGAACCATTCCTGTGACACTAGTTATAGATTCCGATGCTTCACTTAAGGTTTACTGTATCCCTCTGACCTTCTTATTGACGATGAAGCACAGTAATTGCATCGGAGTTAAATACAAATGGCACAATGCTGACTCATGTCCAAGAAGTCTGACTCTTCTTACCGTCTATGTTTTGAATCTTTCCTGTGACACTAGATATAGATTCCGATGCTTCACTTCAGGTTTAACGTATCCCTCTGACCTTATTGACGACGAAACACAGAAATTGCATTTGAATTAATCAGAAAAGGCAGAATGCCGACTTAAGTACAAGATGACTGAATCTTCCTACTGTCTATGTTTTGAACCATTCCTGTGACACTAGTTATAGATTACGATGCTTCACTTCAGGTTTACTGAAACCCTCTGACATTCTTATTGACCATGAAACACAGAAATTGCATCGGAATTTAATACAAACGGCAGAATGCCGACTTAAGTACAAGAAGACTGACTCTTCTTACTGACTATGCTGTGAACATTTCCTGTGAGACCAGTTTTAGATTCCGATGCTTCACTATATGTTTACTGTATCCCTTGGACCTTCTTAGTGACGATGAAACACAGAAATTGCAACGGAATTAAATACAATAGGCACAATGCCGACTTAAGTACAAGAAGACTGACTCTTCCTACTGTCTATGTTTTAACCATTCCAGTGAAACTGGTTATAGACTCCGAAGCTTCACTTCAGGTTTACTGTATCCCTGTAAACTTCTTATTGACGATTAAACACAGAAATTGCATCGGAATTAAATACAAAAGCCACAATGCCGACTCAAATACAAGATGACTCTCTGTTCTAACTCTCTATGATTTGAGCTTTTCCTGTGAGACCGGTTTTAGATTCCGATGCTTGACTTCAGGTTTACTGTATCCCTTGGACCTTCTTATTGACGACGAAACACAGAAATTGCATCGGAATTAAATACAAAAGGCACATTGCCGACTTAAGTACAAGAAGACTGACTCTTCTTACTGACTATGTTTTGAACATTTCCTGTGAGACCAGTTTTAGATTCCGATGCTTCACTATATGTTTACTGTATCCCTTGGACCTTCTTATTGACGATGAGACACAGAAATTGCATCGGAATTAAATAAAAGGGGCACAATGCCGACTTAAGTACAAGAAGACTGACTCTTCCTACTGTCTATGTTTTGAACCATTCCTGTGACACTAGTTATAGATTTCGATGCTTCACTCCAGGTTTACTGTATCATTTGGACCGTCTTATTGACGATGAAACACAGAAATTGCATCGGAATTAAATACAAAAGGTACAATGCCGACTTAAGTACAATAAGACTGACTCTTCTTACTGTCTATGTTTTGAACCTTTTCTGTGACACTTCTTATAGATTCCGATGCTTCACTTCAGGTTTAGTGTATCCCTTGGACCTTCGTATTGACGACGATACACAGAAATAGCATCGGAATTAAATAGAAAAGCTAAAAGGCCGACTTAAGTACAAGAAGACTGACTCTTCCGTGTCTATGTTTTATACCATTCCTGTGACACTAGATATAGATTCCGATGCTTCACTTCAGGTTTACTGTATCCCTCTGACCTTCTTTTTGACGATGAAACACAGAAATTGCATCGGAATTAAATACAAAAGGCACAATGCCGACTCAAATACAAGATGACTGACTCTTCTTACTCTCTATGTTTTGAACCTTCCCTGTGAGTCCGGTTTTAGATTCCGATGCTTCACTTCAGGTTTACTCTATCCCTTGGCCCTTCTTATTGACGACGAAACACAGAAATTGCATCGGAATTAAATAGAAAAGGCACAATGCCGACATAAGTACAAGAAGACTGACACTTCTTACTCACTATGATTTGAACATTTCCTGTGAGACCAGTTTTAGATTCTGATGCTTCACTATATGTTTACTGTATCCCTTGGACCTTCTTGCTGACGATGAAACACAGAAATTGCATCGGAATTAAATACAAAAGGAACAATGCCGACTTAAGTACAAGAAGACTGACTCTTCTTACTGTCTGTAAATTGAACTATTCCTGTAACACTAGCTATAGATTCCGAACCTTCAATTCAGATTTACTGCATCCCTTGGACCTTCTTATTGACGACGAAACACAGATATTGCATCGGAATTAAATAGAAAAGGCACAATGCCCACTTACGTAAAGAAGACTGACTCTTCCTACTGTATATGTTTTGAACCATTCCTGAGACACTAGTTATAGATTCCGATGCTTCACTTCAGGTTTACTGTATCCCTCTGACATTCTTATTGACGATGAAAGACAGAAATTGCATCGGAATTAAATAGAAAAGGCACAATGTCGACTTAAGTACAAGAAGACTGACTCTTCTTACTGTCTAAATTTTGAACCATTCCTGTGAACCTAGTTATAGATTCCGATGATTCACTTCAGGTTTACTGTATCCCCTGGACCTTCTTATTGACGTCGAAACACAGAAATTGCATCGGAATTAAATAGAAAAGGCACAATGCCGACTTAAGTACAAGAAGACTGACTCTTCTTACTGACTATGTTATGAACATTTCCTGTGAGACCCGTTTTAGGTTCCCATGCTTCACTATATGTTTACTGTATCCCTTGGCCCTTCTTATTGACGACGAAACACATAAATTGCATCTGAATTAAATACAAAAGGCAGAATGCCGACTTAAGTACAAGAAAACTGACTCTTCTTACTGTCTATGTTTTGAACCATTCCTGTGACACTAGTTATAGATTCCGATGCTTCACATCAGGTTCACTGTATCCCTTGGAACTTCATATTGACGACGAAACACAGAAATTGCATCGGAATTAAATACAAAAGACACAATGCAACTTACGTACAATAAGACTGACTCTTGTTACTGACTATGTTTTGAACCTTTTCTGTGACACTAGTTATAGATTCCGATGCTTCACTTCAGGTTTACTGTATCCCTCGGACATTTTTATTGACGACAAAACACAGAAATTGCATCGGAATTAAATAGAAAAGGCAAAATGCCAACTTAAGTACAAGTAGACTGACTCTTCCGTGTCTATGTTATAAACCATTCCTGTGACACTAGATATAGATTCCGATGCTTCACTTCAGGTTTGCTGTATCCCTTGGACCTTCTTATTGACGATGAAACACAGAAATTGCATCGGAATTATATACAAAAGGCACAATGCCGACTGAAATACAAGATGACTGACTCTTCTTACTCTCTATGTTTTGAGCCTTTCCTGTGAGACCGGTTTTAGGTTCCGTTGCCTCACTTCAGGTTTAGTGTAGCCCTTGGACCTTCTTGTTGACGACGAAACACAGAAATTGCATCGGAATTAAATAGAAAAGGCACATTGCCGACTTAAGTACAAGAAGACTGACTTTTCTTACTGACTATGATTTGAACATTTCCTGTGAGACCAGTTTTACATTCCGATGCTTCACTATATATTTACTGTATCCCTTGGACCTTCTTATTGACGATGAAACAAAGAAATTGCATCGGAATTAAATACAAAAGGCACAATGCCGACTTAAGTACAAGAAGACTGACTCTTCTTACTGCCTATGTTTTGAACCATTCCTGTGACACTAGTTATAGATTTCGATGCTTCACTTCAGGTTTACTGTATCAATCTGACCCTCTTATGGACGACGAAACACAGAAATAGCATCGAAATTAAACAGAAAAGGCACAATGCTAATTAAGTACAATAAGACTGACTCTTTTTCCTGTCTATGTTTTGAACCATTCCTGTGACACTAGTTGTAAATTCCGATGCTACACTTCAGGTTTACTGTATCCCTCTGACCATCTTATTGACGATGAAACACATATATTGCATCGGAATGAAATACAAAAGGCACAATGCAGACTTAAGTACAAGAAGACTGACTCTTCTTACTGTCTGTGTTTTGAACTTTTCCTGTGACACTAGCTATGGATTCCGAAGCTTCAATTCAGATTTACTGCATCCCTTGGACCTTCTTAATAACGACGAAACACAGAAATTGCATCGGAATTAAATAGAAAAGGCACAATGCCGACTTAAGTACAAGAAGACTGACTCTTCTCACTGACTATGTGTTGAACATATCCTGTGAGACCCGTTTTAGGTTCCCATGCTTCACTATATGTTTACTGTATCCCTTGGACCTTCTTATTGACGACGAAACACAGAAATTGCATCTGAATTAAATACAAAAGGCACAATGCCGACTTATGTACAAGAAAACTGACTCTTCTTACTGTCTATGTTTTGAAAGATTCCTGTGACACTAGTTATAGATTCCGATGCTTCACTTCAGGTTCACTGTATCCCTTGGAACTTCTTATTGACGACGAAACACAGAAATTGCATCGGAATTAAATACAAAAGACAGAATGCCGACTTACGTACAATTAGACTGACTCTTCATACTGTCTATGTTTTGAACCTTTTCTGTGACACTAGTTATAGATTCCGATGCTTCACTTCAGGTTTACTGCATCCCTTGGACCTTCTTATTGACGACGACACACAGAAATTGCATCGGAATTAAATAAAAAAGGCACAATGCCGACTTATGTACAAGAAAACTGACTCTTCTTACTGTCTATGTTTTGAACCATTCCTGTGACAGTAGTTATACATTCCGATGCTTCACTTCAGGTTTACTGTATCCCTCTGCCCTTCTTACTGACGATGAAACACAGAAATTGCATCGGAATTAAATAGAAAAGGCACAATGCCGACTTAAGTACATGAAGACTGACTCACCTTACAGACTGTGTTTTGAACCATTCCTGTGACACTAGTTATAGATTCCGATGCTTCACTTTAGGTTTACTGTATCCCTCTGACCTTCTTGTTGACGATGTAACGCAGAAATTGCATCGGAATTAAATTGAAACGGCACAATGCCGACTTGAGTACACGAAGACTGACTCTTCCTACTGTATATGTTTTGAACCATTCCTGAGACACTAGTTATAGATTCCGATGCTTCACTTCTGGTTTACTGTATCCCTTGGACCTTCTTATTGACGATGAAACACAGAAATAGCATCGGAATTAAGTAGAAAAGGCACAATGCCGACTGAAGTACAAGAAGACTGACTCTTCCTACTGAATAATGTTTTGAATCACTCCTGTGACACTAGTTATAGATTCCGATGCTTCACTTCAGGTTTATTGTATCCCTCTGACCTTCTTATTGACGATGAAACACAGAACTTGCATCGGAATTAAATAAAAAAGGCACAATGCCGACTTAAATACAAGAAGACTGACTCTTGCTACTGTCTATGTTTTGAACCATTCCTGTGACTCTAGTTATAGATTCCGATGCTTCACTTCAGGTTTACTGTATCCCTAGGACCTTCTTAGTGACGATGAAACACAGAAATTGCATCGGAATTAAATACAAAAGGCAGAATGCCGACTTAAGTACAATATGACTGAGTCTTCTTACTGTCTATGTTTTGAACGTTTTCAGTGACTCTACTTATAGATTCCGATGCTTCACTTCAGGTTTAATGTATCCCTTGGACCTTCTTATTGACGACGAAACACAGAAATAGCATCGGAATTAAATAGCAAAGGCAAAATGCCGACTTATGTACAAGAAGACTGACTCTTCCGTGTCTATGTTTTAAACCATTCCTGTGACCCTAGATATAGATTCCGATGCTTCACTTCAGGTTTACTGTATCCCTTGGACCTTCCAATTGACGACGAAACACAGAAATTGCATCGGTATTAAATAAAAAAGACACAATTCCAACTTAAGTACAAAACGACTGACTCTTCCTACTGTCTATGTTTTAACCATTCCTGTGACACTAGTTATAGATTCCGATCCTTCACTTCAGGTTTACTGTATCCCTCTGGCCTTCTTATTGACGATGAAACACAGAAATTGCATCGGAATTAAATACTAAAGGCACAATGCCGACTCAAATACAAGATTACTGACTCTTCTTACTCTCTATGTTTTGAACCTTTCCTGTGAGTCCAATTTTAGATTCCGATGCTTCACTTCAGGTTTACTCTATCCCTTGGACCTTCTTATTGACGACGAAACACAGAAATTGCATCGGAATTAAATAGAAAAGGCACAATGCCGACATAAGTACAAGAAGACTGACTCTTCTTACTGACTATGATTTGAACATTTCCTGTGACACCAGTTTTAGATTCCGATGCTTCACTATATGTTTACTGTATCCCTTGGACCTTCTTATTGACGACGAAACACAGAAATTGCATCGGAATTAAATACAAAATGCGCAATGCCGACTTAAGTACAAGAAGACTGACTCTTCTTGCTGTGTATGATTTGAACCGTTCCTGTGACACTAGTTATAGATTTCGATGCTTCACTTAAGGTTTACTGTATCCCTCTGACCTTCTTACTGACGATGAAGCACAGTAATTGCATCGGAATTAAATACAAATGGCACAATGCTGACTCATGTCCAAGAAGACTGACTCTTCTTACTGTCTATGTTTTGAACCTTTCCTGTGACACTAGATATAGCTTCCGATGCTTCACTTCAGTTTTACTGTATCCCTTGGACCTTATTAATGACGACGAAGCACAGAAATTGCATCGGAATTAAATAGAAAAGGCACATTGCCGACTTAAGTACAAGAAGACTGACTCTTCTTACTGTCTGTGTTTTGAACTTTTCCTGTGACACTAGCTATAGATTCCGATGCTTCAATTCAGATTTATTGCATCCCTTGGACCTTCTTAATGACGACAAAACACAGAAATTGCATCGGAATTAGATAGAAAAGGCGCAATGCCGACTAAAGTCAAGAAGACTGACTCTTCCTACTGTATATGTTTTGAACCATTCCTGAGACACTAGTTATAGATTCCGATGCTTCACTTCAGGTTCACTGTATCCCTCTGACATTCTTATTGACGATGAAACACAGGAGTTGCATCGGAATTAAATAGAAAAGGCACAATGCCGACTTAAGATCAAGAAGACTAACTCTTCCTACTCTCTATGTTTTGAACCATTCCTGTGACACTAGTTATTGATTCCCATGCTTCACTTCAGGTTTACTGTATCCCTTGGACCTTCTTATTGACGACGAAACACAGAAATTGCATCGGAATTAAATAGAAAAGGCACAATGCCGACTTAAGTACAAGAAGACTGACACTTCCTACTGAATAATGTTTTGAACCATTCCTGTGACACTAGTAATAGATTCCGATGCTTCACTTCAGGTTTACTGTATCCCTCTGACCTTCTTATTGACAATGAAACACAGAAATTGCATCGGAATTAAATAAAAAAGGCACAATGCCGACTTAAGTACAAGAAGACTGACTCTTCCCACTGTCTATGTTTTGAACCATTCCTGTGACTCTAGTTATAGATTCCGATGGTTCACTTCAGGTTTACTGTATCCCTTGGACCTTCTTATTGACGATGAAACACAGAAATTGCATCGGAATTAAATACAAAAGGCACAATGCCGACTTAAGTACAATAAGACTGACTCTTCTTACTGTCTATGTTTTGAACCTTTTCAGTGACACTACTTATAGATTCCGATGCATCACTTCAGGTTTAATGTATCCCTTGGACCTTCTTATTGACGACGAAGTACAGAAATAGCATCGGAATTAAATAGCAAAGGCAAAATGCCGACTTAAGTACAAGAAGACAGACTCTTCCGTGTCTATGTTTTAAACCATTCCTGTGACACTAGATATAGATTCCGATGCTTCACTTCAGGTTTACTGTATCTCTTGGACCTTCTTATTGACGACGAAACACAGAAATTGCATCGGTATTAAATACAAAAGACACAATGCCGACTTAAGTACAAAACGACTGACTCATCCTACTGTCTATGTTTTAACCATTCCTGTGACACTAGTTATAGATTCCGATGCTTCACTTCAGGTTTACTGTATCCCTCTGGCCTTCATATTGACGATGAAACACAGAAATTGCATCGGAATTAAATACTAAAGGCACAATGCCGACTCAAATACAAGATTACTGACTCTTCTTACTCTCTATGTTTTGAACCTTTCCTGTGAGTCCAATTTTAGATTCCGATGCTTCACTTCAGGTTTACTCTATCCCTTGGACCTTCTTATTGACGACGAAACACAGAAATTGCATCGGAATTAAATAGAAAAGGCACAATGCCGACATAAGTACAAGAAGACTGACTCTTCTTACTGACTATGATTTGAACATTTCCTGTGACACCAGTTTTAGATTCCGATGCTTCACTATATGTTTACTGTATCCCTTGGACCTTCTTATTGACGACGAAACACAGAAATTGCATCGGAATTAAATACAAAATGCGCAATGCCGACTTAAGTACAAGAAGACTGACTCTTCTTGCTGTGTATGATTTGAACCGTTCCTGTGACACTAGTTATAGATTCCGATGCTTCACTTAAGGTTTACTGTATCCCTCTGACCTTCTTACTGACGATGAAGCACAGTAATTGCATCGGAATTAAATACAAATGGCACAATGCTGACTCATGTCCAAGAAGACTGACTCTTCTTACTGTCTATGTTTTGAACCTTTCCTGTGACACTAGATATAGCTTCCGATGCTTCACTTCAGTTTTACTGTATCCCTTGGACCTTATTAATGACGACGAAGCACAGAAATTGCATCGGAATTAAATAGAAGAGGCACAATGCCGACTTAAGTACAAGAAGACTGACTCTTCTTATGTCTGTGTTTTGAACTTTTCCTGTGACACTAGCTATAGATTCCGATGCTTCAATTCAGATTTACTGCATCCCTTGGACAATCTTAATGACGACAAAACACAGAAATTGCATCGGAATTAGATAGAAAAGGCACAATGCCGACTTAAGTCAAGAAGACTGACTCTTCCTACTGTATATGTTTTGAACCATTCCTGAGACACTAGTTATAGATTCCGATGCTTCACTTCAGGTTCACTGTATCCCTCTGACATTCTTATTGACGATGAAACACAGGAGTTGCATCGGAATTAAATAGAAAAGGCACAATGCCGACTTAAGATCAAGAAGACTAACTCTTCCTACTCTCTATGTTTGAACCATTCCTGTGACACTAGTTATTGATTCCCATGCTTCACTTCAGGTTTACTGTATCCCTTGGACGTTCTTATTGACGACGAAACACAGAAATTGCATCGGAATTAAATAGAAAAGGCACAATGCCGACTTAAGTACAAGAAGACTGACACTTCCTACTGAATACTGTTTTGAACCATTCCTGTGACACTAGTAATAGATTCCGATGCTTCACTTCAGGTTTACTGTATCCCTCTGACCTTCTTATTGACAATGAAACACAGAAATTGCATCGGAATTAAATAAAAAAGGCACAATGCCGACTTAAATACAAGAAGACTGACTCTTCCCACTGTCTATGTTTTGAACCATTCCTGGGACTCTAGTTATAGATTCCGATGGTTCACTTCAGGTTTACTGTATCCCTTGGACCTTCTTATTGACGATGAAACACAGAAATTGCATCGGAATTAAATACAAAAGGCACAATGCCGACTTAAGTACAATAAGACTGACTCTTCTTACTGTCTATGTTTTGAACCTTTTCAGTGACACTACTTATAGATTCCGATGCATCACTTCAGGTTTAATGTATCCCTTGGACCTTCTTATTGACGACGAAGTACAGAAATAGCATCGGAATTAAATAGCAAAGGCAAAATGCCGACTTAAGTACAAGAAGACTGACTCTTTCGTGTCTATGTTTTAAACCATTCCTGTGACACTAGATATAGATTCCGATGCTTCACTTCAGGTTTACTGTATCCCTTGGAATTTCGTATTGACGACGAAACACAGAAATTGCATCGGTATTAAATACAAAAGACACAATGCCGACTTAAGTACAAAACGACTGACTCTTCCTACTGTCTATGTTTTAACCATTCCTGTGACACTAGTTATAGATTCCGATACTTCACTTCAGGTTTACTGTATCCCTCTGACCTTCTTATTGACGATGAAGCACAGTAATTGCATCGGAATTAAATACAAATGGCACAATGCTGACTCATGTCCAAGAAGACTGACTCTTCTTACTGTCTATGTTTTGAACCTTTCCTTTGACACTAGATATAGCTTCCGATGCTTCACTTCATGTTTACTGTATCCCTTGGACCTTCTTAATGACGACGAAACACAGAAATTGCAACGGAATTAAATAGAAAAGGCACTATGCCGACTTAAGTACAGGAAGACTGACTCTTCTTACTGTCTGTGTTTTGAACTTTTCCTGTGACACTAGCTATAGATTCCGATGCTTCAATTCAGACTTACTGCATCCCTTGGACCTTCTTAATGACGACAAAACACAGAAATTGCATCGGAATTAAATAGAAAATCCACAATGCCGACTTAAGTAAAGAAGACTGACTCTTCCTAATGTATAAGTTTTGAACCATTCCTGAGACACAAGTTATAGATTCCAATGCTTCACTTCAGGTTCACTGTATCCCGCTGACATTCTTATTGACGATGAAAGACAGAAGTTGCATCGGAATTAAATAGAAAAGGCACAATGCCGACTTAAGTACAAGATGACTGACTCTTCTTACTGTCTGTGTTTTGAACTTTTCCTGTGACACTAGCTATAGATTCCGATGCTTCAATTCAGATTTACTGCATCCCTTGGACCTTCTTAATGACGACAAAACACAGAAATTGCATCGGAATTAGATAGAAAAGGCACAATGCCGACTTAAGTAAAGAAGACTGACTCTTCCTACTGTATATGTTTTGAACCATTCCTGAGACACTAGTTATAGATTCCGATGCTTCACTTCAGGTTCACTGTATCCCTCTGACATTCTTATTAACGATGAAAGACAGAAGTTGCATCGGAATTAAATAGAGAAGGCACAATGCCGACTTAAGATCAAGAAGACTAACTCTTCCTACTCTCTATGTTTTGAACCATTCCTGTGACACTAGTTATAGATTCCGATGCTTCACTTCAGGTTTACTGTATCCCTTGGACGTTCTTATTGACGACGAAACACAGAAATTGCATCGGAATTAAATAGAAAAAGCACAATGCCGACATAAGTACATGAAGACTGACTCATATTACAGACTGTGCGTTGAACCATTATTGTGACACTAGTTATAGATTCCGATGCTTCACTTTACGTTTACAGTATCCTTCTGACCTTCTTATTGACGATGTAACGCAGAAATTGCAACGGAATTAAATACAAAAGGCACAATGGCGACTTAAGTACGAGAAGACTGAATCTTCTTACTGTCTATGATTTGAACCCTTACTGTGACACTAGTTATATATTCCTATGTTCCACTTCAGGTTTGCTGTATCCCTTGGACCTTCTAATTGGCGACGAAACACAGAAATTGCATCGGAATTAAATAGAGAAGGCACAATGCCAACTTAAGTACAAGAAGACTGACTCTTCTTACTGACTATGTTTTGAAAATTTCCTGTGTGACATGTTTTAGATTACGATGCTTCACTGTATGTTTACTGTATCCTTTGGACCTTCTTATTGACGACAAAAAACACAGAAATTGCATCGGATTTAAGTAGAAGAGGCACAATGCCGGCTTAAGTTCAAGAAGACTGACTCTTCCTTCTGTCTATGTTTTGAACCTTTCCTTTGACACTACTTATAGATTCCGATGCCTCACTTCAGGTTTACTGTATCCCTTGGACCTTCTTATTGACGACGAAACACAGAAATTGCATCGGAATTAAATAGAAAAGGCACAACGCCGACATAAGTACAAGAAGACTGACTCTTCTTACTGACTATGATTTGAACATTTCCTGTGAGACCAGTTTTAGATTCCGATGCTTCACTATATGTTTACTGTATCCCTTGGACCTTCTTATTGACGACGAAACACAGAAATTGCATCGGAATTAAATACAAAATGCACAATGCCGACTTGAGTACAAGAAGACTGACTCTTCTTGCTGTGTATGATTTGAACCGTTCCTGTGACACTAGTTATAGATTCCGATGCTTCACTTCAGGTTTACTGTATCCCTCTGACCTTCTTATTGACGATGAAGCACAGTAATTGCATCGGAATTAAATACAAATGGCACAATGCTGACTCATGTCCAAGAAGACTGACTCTTCTTACTGTCTATGTTTTGAACCTTTCCTGTGACACTAGATATAGCTTCCGATGCTTCACTTCAGGTTTACTGTATCCCTTGGACCTTATTAATGACGACGAAACACAGAAACTGCTTCAGAATTAAATAAAAAAAGCACAATGCCGTCTTAAGTACAAGAAGACTGACTCTTCCCACTGTCTATGTTTTGAACAATTCCTGTGACTCTAGTTATAGATTCCGATGCTTCACTTAAGGTTTACTGTATCCCTTAGACCTTCTTGTTGACGATGAAACACAGAAATTGCGTCGGAATTAAATACAAAAGGCACAATGCCGACTTAAGTACAATGAGACTGACTCTTCTTACTATGTTTTGAACCTTTACAGTGACACTACTTATAGATTCCGATGCTTCACTTCAGGTTTACTGTATCCCTCTGGCCTTTTTATTGACGATGAAACACAGAAATTGCATCGGAATTAAATACAAAAGGCACAATGCCGACTCAAATACAAGATGACTGACACTTCTTACTCTCTACGTTTTGAACCTTTCCTGTGAGTCCGGTTTTAGATTCCCATGCTTCACTTCGTTTTTACTCCATCCCTTGGACCTTCTTATTGACGACGAAACACAGAAATTGCATCGGAATTAAATAGAAAATTCACAATGCCGACATAAGTACAAGAAGACTGACTCTTCTTACTGACTATGATTTGAACATTTCCTGTGAGATCA
The DNA here is from genome assembly GCF_021461395.2 of Schistocerca americana. Taxonomy (NCBI): domain Eukaryota; kingdom Metazoa; phylum Arthropoda; class Insecta; order Orthoptera; family Acrididae; genus Schistocerca; species Schistocerca americana. The sequence continues at coordinate 23,810,736 of NC_060130.1, forward strand.
GTTTCAGACTCCGATGCTTCACTATATGTTTACTGTATCCCTTGGACCTTCTTATTGACGACGAAACACAGAAATTGCATCGGAATTAAATACAAAATGCACAATGCCAACTTAAGTACAAGAAGACTGACTCTTCTTGCTGTGTATGATTTGAACAATTCCTGTGACACTAGTTATAGATTCCGATGCTTCACTTCAGGTTTACTGCATCCCTCGGACCTGCTTATTGACGATGAAGCACAGTAATTGCATCGGAATTAAATACAAATGGCACAATGCTGACTCATGTCCAAGAAGACTGACTCTTCTTACTGTCTATGTTTTGAACCCTTCCTGTGACACTAGATATAGTTTCCGATCCTTCACTTCAGGTTTACTGTATCCCTCTGACCCTCTTATTGACGACGAAACACAGAAATAGCATCGGAATTAAATGGAAAAGGCACAATGCAAATTAAGTACAATAAGACTGACTCTTCCTCCTGTCTATGTTTTGAACCATTCCTGTGACACTAGTTGTAAAATCCGATGCTACACTTCAGGTTTACTGTATCCCTCTGACCATCTTATTGACGATGAAACACATATATTGCATCGGAATGAAATACAAAAGGCACAATGCAGACTTAAGTACAAGAAGACTGACTCTTCTTACTGTCTGTGTTTTGAACTTTTCCTGTGACACTAGCTATAGATTCCGATGTTTCAATTCAGATTTACTGCATCCCTTTGACCATCTTAATGACGACGAAACACAGAAATTGCATCGGAGATGAATACAAAAGGCAAAATACCGACTTAAGTACAAGAAGACTGACTCTTCCGTGTCTATGATATAAACCATTCCTGTGACACTAGATACAGATTCCGATGCTTCACTTCAGAATTACTGTATCCCTTGGATCCTCTTATTGACGACGAAACACAGAAATTGCATCGGGATTAAATACAAAAGAGAGAATGCCGATTTAAGTACAAAACGACTGACTCTTCCTACTGTCTATGTTTTAACCACTCCTGTGACAGTAGTTATACATTCCGATGCTTCACTTCAGGTTTACTGTATCCCTCTGACCTTCTTATTGACGATGAAACACAGAAATTGCATCGGAAGTAAATACAAAAGGCACAATGCCGACTGAAATAAAAGATGACTGACTCTTCTTACTCTCTATGTTTTGAGCCTTTCCTGTGAGACCGGTTTTAGGTTCCGTTGCCTCACTTCAGGTTTACTGTAGCCCTTGGACCTTCTTATTGACGACGAAACACAGAAATTGCATCGGAATTAAATAGAAAAGGCACAATGCCAACTTAAGTACAAGAAGACTTACTCTTCTTACTGACTATGTTTTAAACATTTCCTGTGAGACCAGTTTTAGATTCCGGTGCTTCACTGTATGTTTACTGTATCCCTTGGACCTTCTTATTGACGAGGAAACACAGAAATTGCATCGGATTTAAATAGAAGAGGCACAATGCCGACTTAAGTTCAAGAAGACTGACTCTTCCTTCTGTCTATGTTTTGAACTTTTCCTTTGACACTAGTTATAGATTCCGATGCTTCACTTCAGGTTTACTGTTTCCCTTGGACCTTCTTATTGACGACGAAACACAGAAATTGCATCGGAATTAGATGGAAAAGGCAACATGCCGACTTAAGTACAAGAAGACTGACTCTTCCTACTGAATAATGTTTTGAACCATTCCTGTGACACTAGTTATAGATTCCGATGCTTCACTTCAGGTTTACTGTATCCCTTGGACCTTCTTATTGACGATGAAACACAGAAATTGCATCGGAATTAAATACAAAAGGCACAATGCCGACTTAAGTACAATAGGACTGACTCTTCTTACTGTCTATTTTTTGAACCTTTTCAGTGACACTACTTATAGATTCCGATGCTTCACTTCAGGTTTAATGTATCCCTTGGAACTTCTTATTGACGACGAAACACAGAAATAGCATCGGAATTAAATAGCAAAGGCAAAATGCCGACTTATGTACAAGAAGACTGACTCTTCCGTGTCTATGTTTTAAACCATTCCTGTGACACTAGATATAGATTCCGATGCTTCACTTCAGGTTTACTGTATCCCTTGGACCTTCTTATTGACGACGAATCACAGAAATTGCATCGGTATTAAATACAAAAGTCACAATGCCGACTTAAGTACAAAACGACTGACTCTTCCTACTGTCTATGTTTTAACCATTCCTGTGACACTAGTTATAGATTCCGATGTTTCACTTCAGGTTTACTGTATCCCTCTGGCCATCTTATTGACGATGAAACACAGAAATTGCATCGGAATTAAATACAAAATGTACAATGCCGACTCAAATACAAGATTACTGACTCTTCTTACTCTCTATGTTTTGAACCGTTCCTGTGAGTCCGGTTTTAGATTCCGATGCTTCACTTCAGGTTTACTCTATCCCTTGGACCTTCTTATTGACGACGAAACACAGAAATTGCATCGGAATTAAATAGAAAAGGCACAATGCCGACATAAGTACAAGAAGACTGACTCTTCTTACTGTTTATGATTTGAACATTTCCTGTGAGACCAGGTTTAGATTCCGATGCTTCACTATATGTTTACTGTATCCTTTGGACCTTCTTATTGACGACGAAACACAGAAATTGCATCGGAATTAAATACAAAATGCACAATGCCGACTTAAGTAAGGGAAGACTGACTCTTCTTGCTGTGTATGATTTGAACCATTCCTGTGACACTAGTTATAGATTCCGATGCTTCACTTCAGGTTCACTGTATCCCTCTGACATTCTTATTGACGATGAAACACAGGAGTTGCATCGGAATTAAATAGAAAAGGCACAATGCCGACTTAAGATCAAGAAGACTAACTCTTCCTACTCTCTATGTTTTGAACCATTCCTGTGACACTAGTTATAGATTCCCATGCTTCACTTCAGGTTTACTGTATCCCTTGGACCTTCTTATTGACGACGAAACACTGAAATTGCATCGGATTTAAATAGAAGAGGCACAATGCCGACTTAAGTTCAAGAAGACTGACCCTTCCTTCTGTCTATGTTTTGAACCTTTCCTTTGACACTAGTTGTAGATTCCGATGCTTCACTTCAGGTTTACTGTATCCCTTGGACCTTCTTATTGACGATGAAACAAGAAATTGCATCGGAATTAAGTAGAAAAGGCACAATGCCGACTTAAGTACAAGAAGACTGCCACTTCTTACTGTCTATGTTTTGAACCTTATCTGTGACACTAGATATTGATTCCGATGGTTCACTTCAGGTTTACTGTATCCCTTGGACCTTCTTTTTGACGACGAAACACAGAAATTGCATCGGAATTATATAGAAAAGGCACAATGCCGACTTAAGTACAAGAAGACTGACACTTCCTACTGAATAATGTTTTGAACCATTCCTGTGGCACTAGTTATAGATTCCGATGCTTCACGTCAGGTTCACTGTATCCCTCTGACCTTCTTATTGACGATGAAACACAGAAATTGCATCGGAATTAAATAAAAAAGGCACAATGCCGACTTAAGTACAAGAAGACTGACTCTTCCCACTGTCTATGTTTTGAACCATTCCTGTGACTCTAATTATAGATTTCGATGCTTCACTTCAGTTTTACTGTATCCCTTGGACCTTCTTATTGACGATGAAACACAGAAATTGCATCGGAATTAAATACAAAAGGCACAATGCCGACTTAACTACAATAAGACTGACTCTTCTTACTGTCTATGTTTTGAACCTTTTCAGTGACACTACTTATAGATTCCGATGCTTCACTTCAGGTTTAATGTAACCCTTGGACCTTCTAATTGACGACGAAACACAAAAATAGCATCGGAATTAAATAGCAACGGCAAAATGCCGACTTAAGTACAAGAAGACTGACTCTTCCGTGTCTATGTTTTAAACCATTCATGTGACACTAGATATAGATTCCGATGCTTCACTTCAGGTTTACTGTATTCCTTGGACCTTCTTATTGACGACGAAACACAGAAATTGCATCGGTATAAAATACAAAAGACACATTGCCGACTTAAGTACAAAACGACTGACTCTTCCTACTGTCTATGTTTTAACCATTCCTGTGACACAAGTTATAGATTCCGATGCTTCACTTCAGGTTTACTGTATGCCTTGGACCTTATTAATGACGACGAAACACAGAAATTGCATCGGAATTAAATAGAAAAGGCACAATGCCGTCTTAAGTACAAGAAGACTGACTCTTCTTACTGTCTGTGTTTTGAACTTTTCCTGTGACACTAGCTATAGATTCCGATGCTTCAATTCATTTTTACTGCATCCCTTGGACCTTCTTAATGACGACAAAACACAGAAATTGCATCGGAAGTAGATAGAAAAGGCACAATGCCGACTTAAGTAAAGAAGACTAACTCTTCCTACTGTATATGTTTTGAACCATTCCTGAGACACTAGTTATAGATTCCGATGCTTCACTTCTGGTTCACTGTATCCCTCTGACATTCTTATTGACGATGAAACACAGGAGTTGCATCGGAATTAAATACAAAAGGCACAATGGGGACTTAAGTACAAGAAGACTGACTCTTCTTACTGTCTATGTTTTGAACCTTTCCTGTGACACTAGTTATATGTTCCTATGTTCCACTTCAGGTTTGCTGTATCCCAAGGACCTTCTTATTGACGATGAAACACAGAAATTGCATCGGATTTAAATACAAAAGGCACAATGCCGACTTAAGTACAATAAGACTGACTCTTCTTACTGTCTATGATTTGAACCTTTTCAGTGACACTACTTATAGATTCCGATGCTTCACTTCAGGTTTAATGTATCCCTTGGACCTTCTTATTGACGACGAAATACAGAAAAAGCATCGGAATTAAATAGCAAAGTCAAAATGCCGACTTAAGTACAAGAAGACGGACTCTTCCGTGTCTATGTTGTAAACCATTCCTGTGACACTAGATATAGATTCCGATGCTTCACTTCAGGTTTACTGTATCCCTTGGACCTTCTTATTGACGACCAAACACAGAAATTGCATCGGTATTAAATACAAAAGACACAATGCCGACTTAAGTACAAAACGACTGACTCTTCCTACTGTCTATGTTTTAACCATTCCTGTGACACTAGTTATAGTTTCCGATGCTTCACTTCAGGTTTACTGTATCCCTCTGACCTTCTTATTGACGATGAAGCACAGTAATTGCATCGGAATTAAATACAAATGGCACAATGCTGACTCATGTCCAAGAAGACTGACTCATCTTACTGTCTATGTTTTGAACCTTTCCTTTGACACTAGATATAGCTTCCGATGCTTCACTTCAGGTTTACTGTATCCCTAGGACCTTCTTAATGACGACGAAACACAGAAATTGCAACGGAATTAAATAGAAAAGGCACAATGCCGACTTAAGTACAGGATGACTGACTCTTCTTACTGTCTGTGTTTTGAACTTTTCCTGTGACACTAGCCATAGATTCCGATGCTTCAATTCAGACTTACTGCATCCCTTGGACCTTCTTAATAACGACAAAACACAGAAATTGCATCGGAATTAAATAGAAAAGGCACAATGCCGACTTAAGTAAAGAAGACTGACTCTTCCTAATGTATATGTTTTGAACCATTCCTGAGGCACAAGTTATAGATTCCAATGCTTCACTTCAGGTTCACTGTATCCCTCTGACATTCTTATTGACGATGAAAGACAGAAGTTGCATCGAAATTAAATAGAAAAGGCACAATGCCGACTTAAGATCAAGAAGACTAACTCTTCCTACTCTCTATGTTTTGAACCATTCCTGTGACACTAGTTATGGATTCCGATGCTTCACTTCAGGTTTACAGTATCCCTTGGACCTTCTTATTGACGACGAAACACAGAAATTGCATCGGAATTATATAGAAAAAGCACAATGCCGACTTAAGTACATGAAGACCGACTCATCTTACAGTCTGTGCTTTGAACCATTCCTGTGACACTAGTTATAGATTCCGATGCTTCACTTTACGTTTACAGTATCCCTCTGACCCTCTTATTGACGATGTAACGCAGAAATTGCATCGGAATTAAATACAAAAGGCACAATGGCGACTTAAGTACAAGAAGACTGACTCTTCCTATTGTCTATGATTTGAACCCTTCCTGTGACACTAGTTATATATTCCTATGTTCCACTTCAGGTTTTCTGTATCCCTTGGGCCTTCTTATTGGCGACGAAACACAGAAATTGCATCGGAATTAAATAGAGAAGGCACAATGCCAACTTAAGCACAAGAAGACTGACTCTTCTTACTGACTATGTTTTGAACATTTCCTGTGAGACCAGTTTTAGATTCCGATGCTTCACTGTATGTTTACTGTATCCCTTGGACCTTCTTATTGACGACGAAACACAGAAATTGCATCGGAATTAAATAGAAGAGGCACAATGCCGGCTTAAGTTCAAGAAGACTGACTCTTCCTTCTGTTTATGTTTTGAACCTTTCCTTTGACACTACTTATAGATTCCGATGCCTCACTTCAGGTTTACTGTATCCCTTGGACCTTCTTATTGAAGACGAAACACAGAAATTGCATCGGAATTAAATAGAAAAGGCACAATGCCGACATAAGTACAAGAAGTTTCACTCTTCTTACTGACTATGATTTGAACATTTCCTGTGAGACCAGTTTTAGATTCCGATGCTTCACTATATGTTTATTGTATTACTTGGACCTTCTTATTGACGACGAAACACAGAAATTGCATCGGAATTAAATACAAAATGCACAATGCCGACTTAAGTACAAGAAGACTGACTCTTCTTGCTGTGTATGATTTGAACCGTTCCTGTGACACTAGTTATAGATTCCGATGCTTCACTTCAGGTTTACTGTATCCCTCTGACCTTCTTATTGACGATGAAGCACAGTAATTGCATCGGAATTAAATACAAATGGCACAATGCTGACTCATGTCCAAGAAGACTGACTCTTCTTACTGTCTATGTTTTGAACCTTTCCTGTGACACTAGATATAGCTTCCGATGCTTCACTTCATGTTTACAGTATCCCTTGGACCTTATTAATGACGACGAAACACAGAAACTGCTTCGGAATTAAATAAAAAAAGCACAATGCCGACTTAAGTACAAGAAGACTGACTCTTCCCACTGTCTATGTTTTGAACCATTCCTGTGACTCTAGTTATAGATTCCGATGCTTCACTTAAGGTTTACTGTATCCCTTAGACCTTCTTATTGACGATGAAACACAGAAATTGCGTCGGAATTAAATACAAAAGGCACAATGCCGACTTAAGTACAATAAGACTGACTCTTCTTACTGTCTATGTTTTGAACCTTTTCAGTGACACTACTTATAGATTCCGATGCTTCACTTCAGGTTTAATGTATCCCTTGGACCTTCTTATTGACGACGAAACACAGAAATTGCATCGGTATTAAATACAAAAGACACAATGCCGACTTAAGTACAAAACGACTGACTCTTCCTACTGTCTATGTTTTAACCTTTCCTGTGACACTAGTTATAGATTCCGATGCTTCACTTCAGAATTACTGTATCCCTTGGATCCTCTTATTGACGACGAAACACAGAAATTGCATCGGGATTAAATACAAAAGGGAGAATGCCGATTTAAGTACAATACGTCTGACTCTTCCTACTGCCTATGTTTTAACCACTCCTGTGACAGTAGTTATACATTCCGATGCTTCACTTCAGGTTTACTGTACCCCTCTGACCTTCTTATTGACGATGAAACACAGAAATTGCATCGGAATTAAATACAAAAGGCACAATGCCGACTGAAACACAAGATGACTGACTCTTCTTACTCTCTATGTTTTGAGCCTTTCCTGTGAGACCGGTTTTAGGTTCCGTTGCCTGACTTCAGGTTTACTGTAGCCCTTGGACCTTCTTGTTGACGACGAAACACAGAAATTGCATCGGAATTAAACAGAAAAGGCACATTGCCGACTTAAGTACTAGAAGACTGACTCTTCTTACTGATTATGATTTGAACATTTCGTGTGAGACCAGTTTTAGATTCCGATGCTTCACTATATGTTTACTGTATCCCTTGGACCTTCTTATTGACGATGAAACACAGAAATTGCATCGGAATTAAATACAAAAGGCACAATGCCGACTTAAGTACAAGAAGACTGACTCTTCTGACTGCCTATGTTTTGAACCATTCCTGTGACACTAGTTATAGATTCCGATGCTTTACTTCAGGTTTACTGTATCCCTCTGACCCTCTTATTGACGACGAAACACAGAAATAGCATCGGAATTAAATGGAAAAGGCACAATGCAAATTAAGGACAATAAGACTGACTCTTCCTCCTGTCTATGTTTTGAACCATTCCTGTGACACTAGTTGTAAATTCCGATGCTACACTTCAGGTTTACTGTATCCCTCTCACCATCTTATTGACGATGAAACACATATATTGCATCGGAATGAAATACAAAAGGCACAATGCAGACTTAAGTACAAGAAGACTGACTCTTCTTACTGTCTGTGTTTTGAACTTTTCCTGTGACACTAGCTATAGATTCCGATGCTTCAATTCAGATTTACTGCATCCCTTTGACCTTCTTAATGACGACAAAACACAGAAATTGCATCGGAATTAAATAGAAAAGGCACAATGCCGACTTAAGTAAAGAAGACTGACTCTTCCTACTGCATATGTTTTGAACCATTCCTGTGACACTAGTTATAGATTCCGATGCTTCACTTCAGGTTTACTGTATCCCTCTGACCCTCTTATTGACGACGAAATACAGAAATAGCATCGGAATTAAATGGAAAAGGCACAATGCAAATTAAGGACAATAAGACTGACTCTTCCTCCTGTCTATGTTTTGAACCATTCCTGTGACACTAGTTGTAAATTCCGATGCTACACTTCAGGTTTGCTGTATCCCTTGGACCTTCTTATTGACGACGCAACACAGAAATTGCATCGGAATTAAATAGAAAAAGCACAATGCCGACTTAAGTACATGAAGAATGACTCATCTTACAGACTGTGTTTTGAACCATTCCTGTGACACTAGTTATAGATTCCGATGCTTCACTTTAGGTTTACTGTATCCCTCTGACCTTCTTATTGACGATGTAACGCAGAAATTGCATCGGAATTAAATTGAAAAGGCACAATGCCGACTTGAGTACAAGAAGACTGACTCTTCCTGCTGAATAATGTTTTGAACCATTCCTGTGACACTAGTTATAGATTCCGATGCTTCACTTTAGGTTTGCTGTATCCCTTGGACCTTCTTATTGACGACGAAACACAGAAATTGCATCGGAATTAAATAGAAAAGGCACAATGCCAACTTAAGTACAAGAAGACTTACTCTTCTTACTGACTATGTTTTAAACATTTCCTGTGAGACCAGTTTTAGATTCCGGTGCTTCACTGTATGTTTACTGTATCCCTTGGACCTTCTTATTGACGAGGAAACACAGAAATTGCATCGGATTTAAATAGAAGAGGCACAATGCCGACTTAAGTTCAAGAAGACTGACTCTTCCTTCTGTCTATGTTTTGAACCTTTCCTTTGACACTAGTTATAGATTCCGATGCTTCACTTCAGGTTTACTGTTTCCCTTGGACCTTCTTATTGACGACGAAACACAGAAATTGCATCGGAATTAGATGGAAAAGGCAACATGCCGACTTAAGTACAAGAAGACTGACTCTTCCTACTGAATAATGTTTTGAACCATTCCTGTGACACTAGTTATAGATTCCGATGCTTCACTTCAGGTTTACTGTATCCCTCTGACCTTCTTATTGACGATGAAACACAAAAATTGCATCGGAATTAAATAAAAATGGCACAATGCCGACTTAAATACAAGAAGACTGACTCTTGCTACTGTCTATGTTTTGAACCATTCCTGTGACTCTAGTTATAGATTCCGATGCTTCACTTCAGGTTTACTGTATCCCGTGGACCTTCTTATTGACGATGAAACACAGAAATTGCATCGGAATTAAATACAAAAGGCACAATGCCGACTTAAGTACAATAGGACTGACTCTTCTTACTGTCTATTTTTTGAACCTTTTCAGTGACACTACTTATAGATTCCGATGCCTCACTTCAGGTTTAATGTATCCCTTGGAACTTCTTATTGACGACGAAACACAGAAATAGCATCGGAATTAAATAGCAAAGGCAAAATGCCGACTTATGTACAAGAAGACTGACTCTTCCGTGTCTATGCTTTAAACCATTCCTGTGACACTAGATATAGATTCCGATGCTTCACTTCAGGTTTAGTGTATCCCTTGGACCTTCTTATCGACGACGAAACACAGAAATTGCATCGGTATTAAATACAAAAGTCACAATGCCGACTTAAGTACAAAACGACTGACTCTTCCCACTGTCTATGTTTTAACCATTCCTGTGACACTAGTTATAGATTCCGATGTTTCACTTCAGGTTTACTGTATCCCTCTGGCCATCTTATTGACGATGAAACACAGAAATTGCATCGGAATTAAATACAAAATGCACAATGCCGACTCAAATACAAGATGACTGACACTTCTTACTCTCTACGTTTTGAACCTTTCCTTTGAGTCCGGTTTTAGATTCCGATGCTTCACTTCAGGTTTACTCTATCCCTTAGACCTTGTTATTGACGACGAAACACAGAAATTGCATCGGAATTAAATAGAAAAGGCACAATGCCGACTTAAGATCAAGAAGACTAACTCTTCCTACTCTCTATGTTTTGAACCATTCCTGTGACACTAGTTATAGATTCCCTTGCTTCACTTCAGGTTTACTGTATCCCTTGGACCTTCTTATTGACGACGAAACACTGAAATTGTATCGGATTTAAATAGAAGAGGCACAATGCCGACTTAAGTTCAAGAAGACTCACCCTTCCTTCTGTCTATGTTTTGAACCTTTCCTTTGACACTAGTTATAGATTCCGATGCTTCACTTCAGGTTTACTGTATTCCTTGGAACTTCTTATTGACGATGAAACAAGAAATTGCATCGGAATTAAGTAGAAAAGGCACAATGCCGAGTTAAGTACAAGAAGACTGCCACTTCTTACTGTCTATGTTTTGAACCTTATCTGTGACACTAGATATTGATTCCGATGGTTCACTTCAGGTTTACTGTATCCCTTGGACCTTCTTTTTGACGACGAAACACAGAAATTGCATCGGAATTAAATAGAAAAGGCACAATGCCGACTTAAGTACAAGAAGACTGACACTTCCTACTGAATAATGTTTTGAACCATTCCTGTGACACTAGTTATAGATTCCGATGCTTCTCGTCAGGTTCACTGTATCCCTCTGACCTTCTTATTGACGATGAAACACAGAAATTGCATCGGAATTAAATAAAAAAGGCACAATGCCGACTTAAGTACAAGAAGACTGACTCTTCCCACTGTCTATGTTTTGAACCATTCCTGTGACTCTAATTATAGATTTCGATGCTTCACTTCAGTTTTACTGTATCCCTTGGACCTTCTTATTGACGATGAAACACAGAAATTGCATCGGAATTAAATACAAAAGGCACAATGCCGACTTAAGTACAATAAGACTGACTCTTCTTACTGTCTATGTTTTGAACCTTTTCAGTGACACTACTTATAGATTCCGATGCTTCTCTTCAGGTTTAATGTATCCCTTGGACCTTCTAATTGACGACGAAACACAAAAATAGCATCGGAATTAAATAGCAACGGCAAAATGCCGACTTAAGTACAAGAAGACTGACTCTTCCGTGTCTATGTTTTAAACCATTCCTGTGACACTAGATATAGATTCCGATGCTTCACTTCAGGTTTACTGTATTCCTTGGACCTTCTTATTGACGACGAAACACAGAAATTGCATCGGTATAAAATACAAAAGACACAATGCCGACTTAAGTACAAAACGACTGACTCTTCCTACTGTCTATGTTTTAACCATTCCTGTGACACTAGTTATAGATTCCGATGCTTCACTTCAGGTTTACTGTATCCCTCTGGCTTTCTTATTTACGATGAAACACAGAAATTGCATCGGAATTAAATCCAAAAGGCACAATGCCGACTCAAATACAAGATGACTGACACTTCTTACTCTCTACGTTTTGAACCTTTCCTTTGAGTCCGGTTTTAGATTCCGATGCTTCACTTCAGGTATACTCTATCCCTTGGACCTTGTTATTGACGACGAAACACAGAAATTGCATCGGAATTAAATAGAAAAGGCACAATGCAGACATAAGTACAAGAAGACTGACTCTTCTTACTGACTATGATTTGAACATTTCCTGTGAGACCAGTTTTAGATTCTGATGCTTCACTATATGTTTAATGTATCCCTTGGACCTTCTTATTGACGACGAAACACAGAAATTGCATCGGAATTAAATACAAAATGAACAATGCCGACTTAAGTACAAGAAGACTGACTCTTCTTGCTGTGTATGATTTGAACCATTCCTGTGACACTAGTTATAGATTCCGATGCATCACTTCAGGTTTACTGTATCCCTCTGACCTGCTTATTGACGATGAAGCACAGTAATTGCATCGGAATTAAATACAAATGGCACAATGCTGACTCATTTCCAAGAAGACTGACTCTTCTTACTGTCTATGTTTTGAACCTTTCCTTTGACACTAGATATAGCTTCTGATGCTTCACTTCAGGTTTACTGTATCCCTTGGACCTTCTTAATGACGACGAAACACAGAAATTGCATCGGAATTAAATAGAAAAAGCACAATGCCGACTTAAGTACATGAAGACTGTCTCATCTTACAGACTGTGCTTTGAACCATTCCTGTGACACTAGTTATAGATACCGATGCTTCACTTTAGCTTTACAGTATCCCTCTGACCTTCTTATTGACGATGGAACCAGAAATTGCATCGGAATTAAGTAGAAAAGGCACAATGCCGACTTAAGTACAAGAAGACTGCCTCTTCTTACTGTCTATGTTTTGAACCTTATCTGTGACACTAGATATTGATTCCGATGCTTCACTTCAGGTTTACTGTATCCCTTGGACCTTCTTATTGACGACGAAACACAGAAATTGCATCGGAATTAAATAGAAAAGGCACAATGCCGACTTAAGTACAAGAAGACTGACACTTCCTACTGAATAATGTTTTGAACCATTCCTGTGACACTAGTTATAGATTCCGATGCTTTACGTCAGGTTCACTGTATCCCTCTGACCTTCTTATTGACGATGAAACACAGAAATTGCATCGGAATTAAATACAAAATGAACAATGCCGACTTAAGTACAAGAAGACTGACTCTTCTTGCTGTGTATGATTTGAACCATTCCTGTGACACTAGTTATAGATTCCGATGCATCACCTCAGGTTTACTGTATCCCTCTGACCTGCTTATTGACGATGAAGCACAGTAATTGCATCGGAATTAAATACAAATGGCACAATGCTGACTCATTTCCAAGAAGACTGACTCTTCATACTGTCTATGTTTTGAACCTTTCCTGTGACACTAGATATAGCTTCTGATGCTTCACTTCAGGTTTACTGTATCCCTTGGACCTTCTTAATGACGACGAAACACAGAAATTGCATCGGAATTAAATAGAAAAAGCACAATGCCGACGTAAGTACATGAAGACTGTCTCATCTTACAGACTGTGCTTTGAACCATTCCTGTGACACAAGTTATAGATTCCGATGCTTCACTTTAGCTTTACAGTATCCCTCTGACCTTCTTATTGACGATGAAACCAGAAATTGCATCGGAATTAAGTAGAAAAGGCACAATGCCGACTTAAGTACAAGAAGACTGCCACTTCTTACTGTCTATGTTTTGAACCTTATCTGTGACACTAGATATTGATTCCGATGCTTCACTTCAGGTTTACTGTATCCCTTGGACCTTCTTATTGACGACGAAACACAGAAATTGCATCGGAATTAAATAGAAAAGGCACAATGCCGACTTAAGTACAAGAAGACTGACACTTCCTACTGAATAATGTTTTGAACCATTCCTGTGACACTAGTTATAGATTCCGATGCTTTACGTCAGGTTCACTGTATCCCTCTGACCTTCTTATTGACGATGAAACACAGAAATTGCATCGGAATTAAATAAAAAAGGCACAATGCCGACTTAAGTACAAGAAGACTTTCTCTTCCCACTGTCTATGTTTTGAACCATTCCTGTGACTCTAATTATAGATTTCGATGCTTCACTTCAGGTTTACTGTATCCCTTGGACCTTCTTATTGACGATGAAACACAGAAATAGCATCGGAATTAAATACAAAAGGCACAATGCCGACTTAAGTACAATAAGACTGACTCTTCTTACTGTCTATGTTTTGAACCTTTTCAGTGACACTACTTATAGATTCCGATGATTCACTTCAGGTTTAATGTATCCCTTGGACCTTCTAATTGACGACGAAACACAAAAATAGCATCGGAATTAAATAGCAACGGCAAAATGCCGACTTAAGTACAAGAAGACTGACTCTTCCGTGTCAACGTTTTAAACCATTCCTGTGACATTAGATATAGATTCCGATGCTTCACTTCAGGTTTACTGTATCCCTTGGACCTTCTTATTGACGACGAAACACAGAAATTGCATCGGTATAAAATACAAAAGACACAATGCCGACTTAAGTACAAAACGACTGACTCTTCCTACTGTCTATGTTTTAACCATTCCTGTGACACTAGTTATAGATTCCGATGCTTCACTTCAGGTTTACTGTATCCCTCTGGCCTTCTTATTTACGATGAAACACAGAAATTGCATCGGAATTAAATACAAAAGGCACAATGCCGACTCAAATACAAGATGACTGACACTTCTTACTCTCTACGTTTTGAACTTTTCCTGTGAGTCCGGTTGTAGATTCCGATGCTTCACTTCAGGTTTACTCTATCCCTTGGACCTTGTTATTGACGACGAAACACAGAAATTGCATCGGAATTAAATAGAAAAGGCACAATGCCGACATAAGTACAAGAAGACTGACTCTTCTTACTGACTATGATTTGAACATTTCCTGTGAGACCAGTTTTAGATTTCGATGCTTCACTATATGTTTAATGTATCCCTTGGACCTTCTTATTGACGACGAAACACAGAAATTGCATCGGAATTAAATACAAAATGAACAATGCCGACTTAAGTACAAGAAGACTGACTCTTCTTGCTGTGTATGATTTTAACCATTCCTGTGACACTAGTTATAGATTCCGATGCATCGCTTCAGGTTTACTGTATCCCTCTGACCTGCTTATTGACGATGAAGCACAGTAATTGCATCGGAATTAAATACAAATGGCACAATGCTGACTCATTTCCAAGAAGACTGACTCTTCTTACTGTCTATGTTTTGAACCTTTCCTGTGACACTAAATATAGCTTCCGATGCTTCACTTCAGGTTTACTGTATCCCTTGGACCTTCTTAATGACGACGAAACACAGAAATTGCATCGGAATTAATTAGAAATGGCACAATGCCGACTTAAGTACAAGAAGACTGACTCTTCTTACTGTCTGTGTTTTGAACTTTTCCTGTGACACTAGCTATAGATTCCGATGCTTCAATTCAGATTTACTGCATCCCTTGGACCTTCTTAATGACGACAAAACACAGAAATTGCATCGGAATTAAATAGAATAGGCACAATGCCGACTTAAGTAAAGAAGACTGACTCTTCCTACTGTATATGTTTTGAACCATTCCTGAGACACTAGTTATAGATTCCGATGCTTCACTTCAGGTTCACTGTATCCCTCTGACATTCTTATTGACGATGAAACACAGGAGATGCATCGGAATTAAATAGAAAAGGCACAATGCCGACTTAAGATCAAGAAGACTAACTCTTCCTACTCTCTATGTTTTGAACCATTCCTGTGACACTAGTTATAGATCCCCATGCTTCACTTCAGGTTTACTGTATCCCTTGGACCATCTTATTGACGACGAAACACAGAAATTGCATCGGAATTAAATAGAAAAAGCACAATGCCGACTTAAGTACATGAAGACTGACTCATCTTACAGACTGTGCTTTGAACCATTCCTGTGACACTAGTTATAGATTCCGATGCTTCACTTTAGCTTTACAGTATCCCTCTGACCTTCTTCTTGACGATGTAACGCAGAAATTGCATCGGAATTAAATACAAAAGGCACAATGGCGACTTAAGTACAAGAAGACTGACTCTTCTTACTGTCTATGTTTGAACCTTTCCTGTGACACTAGTTATATATTCCTATGTTCCACTTCAGGTTTGCTGTATTCCTTGGACCTTGTTATTGGCGACGAAACACAGAAATTGCATCGGAATTAAATAGATAAGGCACAATGCCAACTTAAGTACAAGAAGACATACTCTTCTTACTGACTTTGTTTTGAACATCTCCTGTGACACCAGTTTTAGGTTCCGATGCTTCACTGTATGTTTACTGTATCCCTTGGACCTTCCTATTGACTACGAAACACTGAAATTGCATCGGATTTAAATAGAAGAGGCACAATGCCGACTTAAGTTCAAGAAGACTGACCCTTCCTTCTGTCTATGTTTTGAACCTTTCCTTTGACACTAGTTATAGATTCCGATGCTTCACTTCAGGTTTACTGTATCCCTTGGACCTTCTTATTGACGATGAAACCAGAAATTGGATCGGAATTAAGTAGAAAAGGCACAATGCCGACTTAAGTACAAGAAGACTGCCTCTTCTTACTGTCTATATTTTGAACCTTATCTGTGACACTAGTTATAGATTCCGATGCTTCACTTCTGGTTTACTGTATCCATTGGACCTTCTTATTGACGACGAAACACAGAAATTGCATCGAAATTAAATAGAAAAGGCACAATGCCGACTTAAGGACAAGAAGACTGACACTTCCTACTGAATAGTGTTTTGAACCATTCCTGTGACACTAGTTATAGATTCCGATGCTTCACTTCAGGTTTACTGTATCCCTCTGACCTTCTTATAGTCGCTGAAACACAGAAATTGCATAGGAATTAAATAAAAAATGCACAATGCCGACTTAAGTACAAGAAGACTGACTCTTCCTACTGTCTATGTTTTGAAACATTCCTGTGACTCTAGTTATAGATTCCGATGCTTCACTTCAGGTTTACTGTATCCCTTGGACCTTCTTATTGACGATGAAACACAGAAATTGCATCGGAATTAAATACAAAAGGCACAATGCCGACTTAAGTACAATAAGACTGACTCTTCTTACTGTCTATGTTTTGAACCTTTTCAGTGACACTACTTATAGATTCCGATGCTTCACTTCAGGTTTAATGTATCCCTGGGACCTTCTTGTTGACGACGAAACACAGAAGTAGCATCGGAATTAAATAGCAAAGGCAAAATGCCGACTTAAGTACAAGAAGACTGACTATTCCGTGTCTATGTTTTAAACTATTCCTGTGACACTAGATATAGATTCCGATGCTTCACTTCAGGTTTACTGTATCCCTTGGACCCTCTTATTGACGACGAAACACAGAAATTGCATCGGTATAAAATACAAAAGACACAATGCCGACTTAAGTACAAAACGACTGACTCTTCCTACTGTCTATGTTTTAACCATTCCTGTGACACTAGTTATAGATTCCGATGCTTCACTTCAGGTTTACTGTATCCCTCGGGCCTTCTTATTTACGATGAGACACAGAAATTGCATCGGAATTAAATACAAAAGGCACAATGCCGACTCAAATACAAGATGACTGACACTTCTTACTCTCTATGTTTTGAAAATTTCCTGTGAACGCGGTTTTAGATTCCGATGCTTCACTTCAGGTTTACGCTATCCCTTGGACCTTCTTCTTGACGACGAAACATAGAAATTGCATCGGAATTAAATAGAAAAGGCACAATGCCGACACAAGTACAAGAAGACTGACGCTTCTTACTGACTATGATTTGAACATTTCCTGTGAGACCAGTTTTAGATTCCGATACTTCACTATATGTTTACTATATGCCTTGGACCTTTTATTGACGACGAAACACAGAAATTGCATCGGAATTAAATACAAAAGCCACAATGCCGACTTAAGTTCAAGAAGACTGACTCTTCTTGCTGTGTATGATTTTCAACCATTCCTGTGACACTAGTTATAGATTCCGATGCTTCACTTCAGGTTTACTGTATCCCTCTGACCTTCTTATTGACGATGAAGCACAGTAATTGCATCGGAATTAAATACAAATGGCACAATGCTGACTCACGTCCAAGAAGACTGACTCTTCTTGCTGTCCATGTTTTGAACCTTTCCCGTGACACTAGATATGGCTTCCGATGCTTCACTTCAGGTTTACTGTATCCCACTGACCTTCTTATTGACGACGAAACACAGAAATTGCATTTGAATTAAATAGAAAAGGCACAATGCCGACTTAAGTACAAGAAGACTGACTCTTCCTACTGTCTATGTTTTGAACCATTCCTGTGACACTAGTTATAGATTCCGATGCTTCACTTCAGGTTTACTGTATTCCTCTGACCTTCTTATTGAGG
Organism: Schistocerca americana; assembly: GCF_021461395.2. Lineage (NCBI taxonomy): Eukaryota > Metazoa > Arthropoda > Insecta > Orthoptera > Acrididae > Schistocerca > Schistocerca americana. Next base: position 23,829,341 of record NC_060130.1, read on the forward strand.
ATGAAGCACAGTAATTGCATCGGAATTAAATACAAATGGCACAATGCTGACTCATGTCCAAGAAGACTGACTCTTCTTACTGTCTAAGTTTTGAACCTTTCCTGTGACACTAGATATAGCTTCCGATGCTTCACTTCAGGTTTACTGTATCCCTTGGACCTTCTTAATGACGACGAAACACAGAAATTGCATTGGAATTAAATAGAAGAGGCACAATGCCGACTTAAGTACAGGAAGACTGAGTCTTCTTACTGTCTGTGTTTTGAACTTTTCCTGTGACACTAGCTATAGATTCCGATGCTTCAATTCAGATTTACTGCATCCCTTGGACCTTCTTAATGACGACAAAACACAGAAATTGCATCGGAATTAAATAGAAAATGCACAATGCCGACTTAAGTAAAGAAGACTGACTCTTCCTACTGTATATGTTTTGAACCATTCCTGAGACACTAGTTATAGATTCCGATGCTTCTCTTCAGGTTCACTGTATCCCTCTGACATTCTTATTGACGATGAAACACAGGAGTTGCATCGGAATTAAATAGAAAAGGCACAACGCCGACTTAAGATCAAGAAGACTAACTCTTCCTACTCTCTATGTTTTGAACCATTCCTGTGACACTAGTTATAGATTCCGATGCTTCACTTTAGCTTTACAGTATCCTTCTGACCTTCTTATTGACGATGTAACGCAGAAATTGCATCGGAATTAAATTCAAAGGGCACAATAGCGACTTAAGTACAAGAAGACTGACTCTTCTTACTGTCTATGTTTTGAACCTTCCCTGTGACACTAGTTATATATTCCTATGTTCCACTTCAGGTTTGCTGTAACCCTTGGACCTCCTTATTGGCGACGAAACACAGAAATTACATCGGAATTAAATAGAGAAGGCACAATGTCAACTTAAGTACAAGAAGACTTACTCTTCTTACTGACTATGCTTTGAACATTTCCTGTGAGACCAGTTTTAGATTCCGATGCTTCACTGTATGTTTACTGTATCCCTTGGACCTTCCTATTGACTACGAAACACTGAAATTGCATCGGATTTAAATAGAAGAGGCACAATGCCGACTTAAGTTCAAGAAGACTGACCCTTCCTTCTGTCTATGTTTTGAACCTTTCCTTTGACACTAGTTATAGATTCCGATGCTTCACTTCAGGTTTACTGTATCCCTTGGACCTTCTTATTGACGATGAAACCAGAAATTGCATCGGAATTAAGTAGAAAAGGCACAATGCCGACTTAAGTACAAGAAGACTGCCACTTCTTACTGTCTATGTTTTGAACCTTATCTGTGACACTAGATATTGATTCCGATGCTTGACTTCAGGTTTACTGTATCCCTTGGACCTTCTTATTGACGACGAAACACAGAAATTGCATCGGAATTAAATAGAAAAGGCACAATGCCGACTTAAGTACAAGAAGAGTGACAATTCCTACTGAATAATGTTTTGAACCATTCCTGTGACACTAGTTATAGATTCCGATGCTTCACGTCAGGTTCACTGTATCCCTCTGACCTTCTTATTGACGATGAAACACAGAAATTGCATCGGAATTAAATAAAAAAGGCACAATGCCGACTTAAGTACAAGAAGACTGACTCTTCCCACTGTCTATGTTTTGAACCATTCCTGTGACTCTAATTATAGATTTCGATGCTTCACTTCAGGTTTACTGTATCCCTTGGACCTTCTTATTGACGATGAAACACAGAAATTGCATCGGAATTAAATACAAAAGGCACAATGCCGACTTAAGTACAATAAGACTGACTCTTCTTACTGTCTATGTTTTGAACCTTTTCAGTGACACTACTTATAGATTCCGATGCTTCACTTCAGGTTTAATGTATCCCTTGGACCTTCTAATTGACGACGAAACAGAAAAATAGCATCGGAATTAAATAGCAACGGCAAAATGCCGACTTAAGTACAAGAAGACTGACTCTTCCGTGTCTATGTTTTAAACCATTCCTGTGACACTAGATATAGATTCCGATGCTTCACTTCAGGTTTACTGTATCCCTTGGCCCTTCTTATTGACGACGAAACACAGAAATTGCATCGGTATAAAATACAAAAGACACAATGCCGACTTAAGTACAAAACGACTGACTCTTCCTACTGTCTATGTTTTAACCATTCCTGTGACACTAGTTATAGATTCCGATGCTTCACTTCAGGTTTACTGTATCCCTCTGGCCTTCTTATTTACGATGAAACACAGAAATTGCATCGGAATTAAATACAAAAGGCACAATGCCGACTCAAATACAAGATGACTGACACTTCTTACTCTCTACGTTTTGAACCTTTCCTGTGAGTCCGGTTTTAGATTCCGATGCTTCACTTCAGGTTTACTCTATCCCTTGGACCTTGTTATTGACGACGAAACACAGAAATTGCATCGGAATTAAATAGAAAAGGCACAATGCCTACATAAGTACAAGAAGACTGACTCTTCTTACTGACTATGATTTGAACATTTCCTGTGAGACCAGTTTTAGATTCCGATGCTTCACTATATGTTTAATGTATCCCTTGGACCTTCTTATTGACGACGAATCACAGAAATTGCATCGGAACTAAATACAAAATGCACAATGCCGACTTAAGTACAAGAAGACTGACTCTTCTTGCTGTGTATGATTTGAACCATTCCTGTGACACTAGTTATAGATTCCGATGCATCACTTCAGGTTTACTGTATCCCTCTGACCTGCTTATTGACTATGAAGCACAGTAATTGCATCGGAATTAAATACAAATGGCACAATGCTGACGCATTTCCAAGAAGACTGACTCTTCTTACTGTCTATTTTTGAACCTCTCCTGTGACACTAGATATAGCTTCCTATGCTTCACTTCAGGTTTACTGTATCCCTTGGACCTTCTTAATGACGACGAAACACAGAAATTGCATCGGAATTAATTAGAAAAGGCACAATGCCGACTTAAGTACAAGAAGACTGACTCTTCTTACTGTCTGTGTTTTGAACTTTTCCTGTGACACTAGCTATAGATTCCGATGCTTCAATTCAGATTTACTGCATCCCTTGGACCTTCTTAATGACGACAAAACACAGAAATTGCATCGGAATTAAATAGAAAAGGCACAATGCCGACTTAAGTAAAGAAGTCTGACTCTTCCTACTGTATATGTTTTGAACCATTCCTGAGACACTAGTTACAGATTCCGATGCTTCACTTCAGGTTCACTGTATCCCTCTGACATTCTTATTGACGATGAAACACAGGAGATGCATCGGAATTAAATAGAAAAGGCACAATGCCGACTTAAGATCAAGAAGGCAAACTCTTCCTACTCTCTATGTTTTGAACCATTCCTGTGACACTAGTTATAGATTCCCATGCTTCACTTCAGGTTTACTGTATGACTTGGACCTCCTTATTGACGACGAAACACAGAAATTGCATCGGAATTAAATAGAAAAAGCACAATGCCGACTTAAGTACATGAAGACTGACTCATCTTACAGACTGTGCTTTGAACCATTTCTGTGACACTAGTTATAGATTCCGATGCTTCACTTTAGCTTTACAGTATCCCTCTGACCTTCTTGTTGACGATGTAACGCAGAAATTGCATCGGAATTAAATACAAAAGGCACAATGGCGACTTAAGTACAAGAAGACTGACTCTTCTTACTGGATATGTTTTGAACCTTTCCTGTGACACTAGTTATAGATTCCGATGCTTCACTTCAGGTTTACTGCATCCCTCTGACCTTCTTAATGACGATGAAACACAGAAATTGCATCGGAATTAAATAGAAAAGGCACAATGCCGACTCAAATACAAGATGACTGACTCTTCTTACTCTCTATGTTTTGAACCTTTCCTGTGAACGCGGTTTTAGATTCCGATGCTTCACTTCAGGTTTACTGTATCCCTCTGACCTTCTTATTGACGATGAAGCACAGTAATTGCATCGGGATTAAATACAAATGGCACAATGCTGACTCATGTCCAAGAAGACTGACTCTTATTGCTGTGTATGTTTTGAACCTTTCCCGTGACACTAGATATGGCTTCCGATGCTTCACTTCTTGTTTACTGTATCCCACTGACCTTCTTATTGACGACGAAACACAGAAATTGCATTTGAATTAAATAGAAAAGGCACAATGCCGACTTAAGTACAAGAAGACTGAATCTTCCTACTGTCTATGTTTTGAACCATTCCAATGACACTAGTTATAGATTCCGATGCTTCACTTCAGGTTTACTGTATCCCTGTAACCTTCTTATTGACGATGAAACACAGAAATTGCATCGGAATTAAATACAAAAGGCACAATGCCGACTCTAATACAAGATGACTCTATCTTCTTACTCTCTATGTTTTGAGCCTTTCCTGTGAGACCGGTTTTAGATTCCGTTGCTTCACTTCAGGTTTACTGTATCACTTGGACCTTCTTATTGACGACGAAACACCGAAATTGCATCGGAATTAAATAGAAAAAGCACAATGCCGACGTAAGTACAAGAAGACTGACTCTTCTTACTGACTATGTTGTGAACATTTCCTGTGAGACCAGTTTTGGATTCCGATGCTTCACTATATGGTTACTGTATCCCTTGGACCTTCTTATTGACGATGAAACACAGAAACTGCATCGGAATTAAATTCAAAAGGCACAATGCCGACTTAAGTACAAGAAGACTGACTCTTCCTACTGACTATGTTTTAACCATTCCTGTGACACTAGTTATAGACTCCGATGATTCACTTCAGGTTTACTGTATCCCTGTAACCTTCTTATTGACGATGAAACACAGAAATTGCATCGGAATTAAATACAAAAGGCACAATGCCGACTCTAATACAAGATGACTCTATCTTCTTACTCTCTATGTTTTGAGCCTTTCCTGTGAGACCGGTTTTAGATTCCGTTGCTTCACTTCAGGTTTACTGTATCCCTTGGACCTTCTTATTGACGACGAAACACCGAAATTGCATCGGAATTAAATAGAAAAAGCACATTGCCGACTTAAGTACAAGATGACTGACTCTTCTTACTGACTATGTTTGAACATTTCCTGTGAGACCAGTTTTAGATTCCGACGCTTCATTATATGTTTACTGTATCCCTTGGACCTTCTTATTGACGATGAAACACAGAAAATGCATCGGAATTAAATACAAAAGGCACAATGGCGACTTAAGTACAAGAAGACTGACTCTTCTTACTGTCGATGTTTTGAACCTTTCCTGTGACACTAGTTATATATTCCTATGTTCCACTTCAGGTTTGCTGTATTCCTTGGGCCTTCTTATTGGCGACGAAACACAGAAATTGCATCGGAATTAAATAGAGAAGGCACAATGCCAACTTAAGTACAAGAAGACATACTCTTCTTACTGACTATGTTTTGAACATCTCCTGTGACACCAGTTTTAGATTCCGGTGCTTCACTGTATGTTTACTGTATCCCTTGGACCTTCTTATTGACGACGAAACACAGAAATTGCATCGGATTTAAATAGAAGAGGCACAATGCCGACTTAATTTCAAGAAGACTGACCCTTCCTTCTGTCTATGTTTTGAACCTCTCCTTTGACACTAGTTATAGATTCCGATGCTTCACTTCAGGTTTAATGTATCCCTTGGACCTTCTTGCTGACGACGAAACACAGAAATAGCATCGGAATTAAATAGCAAAGGCAAAATGCCGACTTAAGTACAAGAAGACTGACTCTTCCGTGTCTATGTTTTAACCATTCCTGTGACACTAGATACAGATTCCGATGCTTCACTTCAGGTTTACTGTATCCCTTGGACCTTCTTATTGACGACGAAACACAGAAATTGCATCGGTATTAAATAAAAAAGACACAATGCCGACTTAAGTACAAAACGACTGATACTTCCTACTGTCTATGTTTTAACCATTCCTGTGACTCTAGTTATAGATTCCGATGCTTCACTTCAGGTTTACTGTATCCCTCTGACCTTCTTAATGACGATGAAACACAGAAATTGCATCGGAATTAAATACAAAAGGCACAATGCCGACTCAAATACAAGATGACTGACTCTTCTTACTCTCTATGCTTTGAACCTTTCCTGTGAGTACGGTTTTAGATTCCGATGATTCACTTCAGGTTTACGGTATCCCTTGGACCTTCTTGTTGACGACGAAACACAGAAATTGCATCGGAATTAAATACAAAAAGCACAATGCCGACTTAAGTACAAGAAGACTGACTCTTCTTGCTGTGTATGATTTTCAACCATTCCTGTGACACTCGTTATAGATTCCGATGCTTCACTTCAGGTTTACTGTATCCCTCTGATCTTCTTATTGACGATGAAGCACAGGAATTGCATCGGAATTAAATACAAATGGCACAATGCTGACTCATGTCCAAGAAGACTGACTCTTCTTGCTGTCTATGTTTTAAACCCTTCCGTGACACTAGATATCGCTTCCGATGCTTCACTTCAGGTTTACTGTATCCCTCTGACCTTCTTATTGACGACGAAACACAGAAATTGCATTTGAATTAAATAGAAAAGGCACAATGCCGACTTAAGTACAAGAAGACTGAATCTTCCTACTGTCTATGCTTTGAACCATTCCTGTGACACTAGTTATAGATTCCGATGCTTCACTTCAGGTTTACTGTATCCTTCTGACATTCTTATTGACGATGAAACACAGAAATTGCATCGTAATTAAATACAAACGGCACAATGCTGACTTAAGTACAAGAAGGCTGACTCTTCTTACTGACTATGTTGTGAACATTTCCTGTGAGATCTGTTTTGGTTTCCGATGCTTCACTATATGTTTACTGTATCACTTGGACCTTCTTATTGACGATGAAACACAGAAACTGCATCGGAATTAAATACAAAAGGCACAATGCCGACTTAAGGACAAGAAGACTGACTATGTTTTAACCATTCCTGTGACACTAGTTATAGACTTAGATGATTCACTTCAGGTTTACTGTATCCCTGTAACCTTCTTATTGACGATGAAACACAGAAATTGCATCGGAATTAAATACAAAAGGCACAATGCCGACTCTAATACAAGATGACTCTATCTTCTTACTCTCTATGTTTTGAGCCTTTCCTGTGAGACCGGTTTTAGATTCCGTTGCTTCACTTCAGGTTTACTGTATCCCTTGGACCTTCTTATTGACGACGAAACACCGAAATCGCATCGGAATTAAATAGAAAAAGCACATTGCCGACTTAAGTACAAGAAGACTGACACTTCTTACTGCCTATGTTTTGAACCATTCCTGTGACACTAGTTATTCATTTCGATGCTTCACTTCAGGTGTACTGTTTCCCTCTGACCCTCTTATTGACGACGAAACACAGAAATTGCATCGGAATTAAATAGAAAAGGCACAATGCCGAATTAAGTACAATAAGACTGACTCATCCTACTATCTATGTTTTGAACCATTCCTGCGGCACTAGTTATAAACTCCGATGCTACACTTCAGGTTTACTGTATCCCTCTGACCTTCTTATTGACGATGAAACACAGATATTGCATCGGAATGAAATACATAAGGCACAATGCCGACTTAAGTACAAGATGACTGACTCTTCTTACTGTCTATGTTTTGAACTTTTCCTGTGACACTAGCTATAGATTCCGATCCTTCAATACAGATTTACTGCATCCCTTGGACCTTCTTATTGACGACGAAACACAGAAATTGCATCGGAATTAAACAGAAAAGGCACAATGCCGACTTAAGTAAAGAAGACTGACACTTACAACTGTATATGCTTTGAACCATTCCTGAGACGCTAGTTATAGATTCCGATGCTTCACTTCAGGTTTACTGTATCCCTCTGACATTCTTTTTGACGATGAAACACAGAAATTGCATCGGAAATAAATATAAAAGGCACAATGCCGACTTAAGTACATGAAGACTGACTCTTCTTGCTGTGTATGTTTGAACCATTCCTGTGACACTAGTTATAGATTCCGATGCTTCACTACAGGTTTTCTGTATCCCTCTGACTTTCTTATTGGCGATGAAACACAGAAATTGCATCTGAATTAAATACAAACGGCACAATGCCGACTTAAGTACAAGAAGACAGACTCTTCTTACTGACTATGTTGTGAACATTTCCTGTGAGATCAGTTCTAGATTCCGATGCTTCACTATATGTTTACTGTATCCCTTGGACCTTCTTATTGACGATGAAACACAAAAATTGCATCGGTATTAAATACAAAAGGCACAATGCCGACTTAAGTACAAGAAGAATGACTCTTCCAACTGTCTATATTTTAACCATTCCTGTGATACTAGTTATAGATTCCGATGCTTCACTACAGGTTTTCTGTATCCCTCTGACTTTCCTATTGACGATGAAACAAAGAAATTGCATCTGAATTAAATACAAACGGCACAATGCCGACTTAAGTATAAGAAGACTGACTCTTCCAACTGTCTATGTTTTAACCATTCCTGTGACACTAGTTATAGATTTCGATGCTTCACTTCAGGTTTACTGTATCCCTCTGACCCTCTTATTGACGACGAAACACAGAAGTAGCATCGGAATTAAATAGAAGAGGCACATTGCCGACTTAAGTTCAAGAAGACTGACTCTTCCTTCTGTCTATGTTTTGAACCTTTCCTTTGACACTAGTTATAGATTCCGATGCTTCACTTCAGGTTTACTGGATCCCTTGGACCTTCTTATTGACGATGAAACACAGAAACTGCATCGGAATTAAGTAGAAAAGGCATAATGCCGACTTAAGTACAAGAAGACAGCCTCTTCTTACTGTCTATGTTTTGAACCTTTCCTGTGACACTAGTTATAGATTCCGATGCTTCACTTCAGGTTTACTGTATCCCTTGGACTTTCTTATTGACGACGAAGCACAGAAATTGCATCGGAATTAAATAGAAAAGGCACAATGCCGACTTAAGGACAAGAAGACTGACTCTTCCTACTGCCTATGTTTTGAACCATTCCTGTGACACTAGTTATAGTTTTCGATGCTTCACTTCAGGTTTACTGTATCCCTCTGACATTCTTATTGACGATGAAACACAGAAATTAAATCGGAATTAAATAGAAAAGGCACAAGGCCGACTTAAGTACAAGAAGACTGACTCTTCTTACTGTCTATATTTTGAACCATTCCTGAGACACTAGTTATAGATTCCGATGCTTAACTTCAGGTTTACTGTATCCCACTGACATTCTTATTGACGATGAAACACAGAAATTGAATCGGAATTAAATAGAAAAGGCACAATGCCGACTTAAGTACTAGAAGACTGACTCTTCTTACTGTCTATATTTTGAAAGATTCCTATGACACCAGCTAGAGATTCCGATGCTTCACTTCCGGTTTACTGTATCCCCTGGACCTTCTTATTGACGTCGAAGCACAGAAATTGCATCGGAATTAAATAGAAAAGGCACAATGCCTACTTAAGTACAAGAAGACATACTCTTCTTACTGACTATGTTTTGAACACTTCCTGTGAGACCAGTTTTAGATTCCGATGCTTCACTTTAGGTTTAATGTATCCCTCTGACCTTCATATTGACGATGTAACACAGAAATTGAAACGGAATTAAATACAATAGGCACAATGGCGACTTAAGTACAAGAAGACTGACTCTTCTTACTGTCTATGTTTTGAACCTTTCCTTTGACACTAGTTATATTTTCCTATGTTTCACTTCAGGTTTGCTGTATCCCTTGGACCTTTTTATTGACGACGAAACACATAAATTGCATCGGAATTAAATAGAAAAGGCAGAATGCCAACTTAAGTACAAGAAGACTTACTCTTCTTACTGACTATGTTTTGAACATTTCCTGTGAGACCAGTTTTAGATTCCGATGCGTCTCTGTATGTTTACTGTATCGCTTGGACCTTCTTATTGACGACGAAACACAGAAATTGCATCGGATTAAAATAGAAGAGGCACAAAGCCGACTTAAGTTCAAGAAGACTGACTCTTCCTACTGCCTATGTTTTGAACCATTCCTGTGACACTACTTATAGATTTCGATGCTTCACTTCAGGTTTACTGTATCCCTCTGACATTCTTATTGACGATGAAACACAGAAATTGCATCGGAAATAAATAGAAATGGCACAATGCCGACTTAAGTAAAAGAAAACTGACTCTTCTTACTGTCTTTGTTTGAACCATTCCTGTGACACTAGTCATAGATTCCGATGCTTCACTTCAGGTTCACTGTATCCCTTGGAACTTCTTATTGACGACGAAACACAGATATTGCATCGGAATTAAATACAAAAAACACAATGCCGACTTAAGTACAAAACGACTGACTCTTCCTACTGTCTATGTTTTAACCATTCCTGTGACACTAGTTATAGATTCCGATGCTTCACTTCAGGTTTACTGTATCCCTCTGACCTTCTTAATGACGATGAAACACAGAAATTACATCGGAATTAAATACAAAGGGCACAATGCCGACTCAAATACAAGATGACTGACTCTTCTTACTCTCTATGTTTTGAACCTTTCCTGTGAGGACGGTTTTACATTCCGATGCTTCACTTCAGGTTTACGCTATCCCTTGGACCTTCTTATTGACGACGAAACACAGAAATTGCATTGGAAATAAATACAAAAGGCACAATGCCGACTTAAGTACAAGAAGACTGACTCTTCTTGCTGTGTATGTTTTGAACCAATCCTGTGACACTAGTTATAGATTCCGATGCTTCACTTCAGGTTTACTGTATCCCTCTGACCTTCGTATTGACGATGAAGCACAGTAATTGCATCGGAATTAAATACAAATGGCTCAATGCCGACTCATGTCCAAGCAGACTGACTCTTCTTACTGTCTATGTTTTGAACCTTTCATGTGACACTAGATACAGATTCCGATGCTTCACTTCAGGTTTACTGTATCCCCGTGACCTTCTTATTGACGACGAACACAGAAACTGCATTTGAATTAAATAGAAAAGGCACAATGCCGACTTAAGTTCAAGAAGACTGCATCTTCCTACTGTCTATGTTTTGAACCATTCCTGTGACACTAGTTATAGATTCCGATGCTTCACTACAGGTTTTCTGTATCCCTCTGACTTTCTTATTGACGATGAAACACAGAAATTGCATCTGAACTAAATACAAACGGCACAATGCCGACTTAAGTACAAGAAGACAGACTCTTCTTACTGACTATGTGGTGAACATTTCCTGTGAGACCAGTTCTAGATTCCGATGCTTCACTATATGTTTACTGTATCCCTTGGACCTTCTTATTGACGATGAAACACAGAAATTGCATCGGTAATAAATACAAAAGGCACAATGCCGACTTAAGTACAAGAAGACTGACTCTTCTAACTGTCTATGTTTTAACCATTCCTGTGACACTAGTTATAGACTCCGATGCTTCACTTCAGGTTTACTGCATCCCTGTGACCTTCTTATTGACGATGAAACACAGAAATTGCATCGGAATTAAATACGATAGGCACAATGCCGACTCAAATACAAGATGACTCTCTCTTCTTACTCTCTATGTTATGAGCCTTTCCTGTGAGACCGGTTTTAGGTTCCGCTGCTTCACTTCAGGTTTACTGTATCCCTTGGACCTTCTTGTTGACGACGAAACACAGAAATTGCATCGGAATTAAATAGAAAAGGCACATTGCCGAATTAAGTACAAGAAGACTGACTCTTCTTACTGACTGTGTTCTGAACATATCCTGTGAGACCAGTTTTAGATTCCGATGCTTCACTATATGTTTACTGTATCCCTTGGACCTTCTTATTGACGATGAAACACAGAAATTGCATCGGAATTAATTACAAAATGCACAATGCAGACTTAAGTACAAAAAGACTGACTCTTCTTGCTGACTATGTTTTGAACATTTCCTGTGAGACCAGTTTTAGATTCCGATGCTTCACTATATGTTTACTGTATCCCTTGGACCTTCTTATTGTCGATGAAACACAGAAATTGCATCGGAATTAATTACAAAAGCACAATGCAGACTTAAGTACATAAAGACTGACTCTTCTTACTGACTATGTTTTGAACATTTCCTGTTAGACCAGTTTTAGATTCCGATGTTTCACTATATGTTTACTGTATCCCTTGGACCTTCTTATTGACGATGAAACACAGAAATTGCATCGGAATTAATTACAAAAGACACAATGCAGACTTAAGTACAAGAAGACTGACTCTTCTTACTGACTATGTTTTGAACATTTCCTGTGAGACCAGTTTTAGATTCCGATGCTTCACTATATGTTTACTGTATCCCTTGGACCTTCTTATTGACGATGAAACACAAAAATTGCATCGGTATTAAATACAAAAGGCACAATGCCGACTTAAGTACAAGAAGACTGACTCTACCAACTGTCTATGTTTTAACCATTCCTGTGACACTAGTTATAGATTTCGATGCTTCACTTCAGGTTTACTGTATCAGTCTGACCCTCTTATTGACGACGAAACACAGAAATAGCATCGGAATTAAATAGAAAAGGCACAATGCAAATGAAGTACAATAAGACTGACTCTTCCTACTGTCTATGTTTTGAATCATTCCTGTGACACTAGTTATAAATTCCGATGCTACACTTCAGGTTTACTATATCCCTTGGACCTTCTTCTTGACGTCGAAACACAGAAATTGCATCGGAATTAAATAGAAAAAGCACAATGCCGACTTAAGTACCGAATACTGACTCATCTTACAGACTGTGTTTTGAACCATTCCTGTGACACTAGTTATAGATTCCGATGCTTCACTTTAGGTTTACTGTATCCCTCTGACCTTCTTATTGACGATGTAACGCAGAAATTGCATCGGAATTAAATACAAAAGGCACAAATGGCGACTTAAATACAAGAAGACCGACTCTTGTTACTGTCTATGTTTTGAACCTTTCCTGTGACACTAGTTATATATTCCTATGTTTCACTTCGGGTTTGCTGTATCCCTTGGACCTTCTTATTGACGACGAAACACAGAAATTGCTTCGGAATTAAATAGAAAAGGCACAATGCCAACTTAAGTACAAGAAGACTTGTTTTTCTTCCTGACTATGTTTTGAAAATTTCCTGTGACACTAGCTATAGATTCCGATGCTTCAATTCAGATTTACTGCATCCCTTGGACCTTCTTATTGACGACGAAACACAGAACTTGCATCGGATTTAAATAGAAGAGGCACATTGCCGACTTAAGTTCAAGAAGACTGACTCTTGCTTCTGTCTATGTTTTGAACCTTTCCTTTGACACTAGTTATAGATTCCGATGCTTCACTTCAGGTTTACTGTATCCCTCTGACCTTCTTATTGACGACGTAACACAGAAATTGCATCGGAATTAAATAGAAAAGGCACAATGCCGAAATAAGTACAATAAGACTGACTCTTCCTACGGTCTATGTTTTGAACCATTCCTGTGACACTAGTATTAAATTCCGATGCTACACTCCAGGTTTACTGTATCCCTCTGACCTTCTTATTGACGATGAAACACAGAAATGGCATTGAAACTAAATACAAAAGGCACAATGCCGACTTAAGTACAAGAAGACTGACTCTTCTTACTGTCTATGATTTGAACTTATCCTGTGACATTAGTTATAGATTCCGATGCTTCAATTCAGTTTTACTGCATCCCTTAGACCTTCTTATTGACGACAAAACACAGAAATTGCATCGGAATTAAATAGAAAAGGCACAATGCCGACTTAAGTAAAGAAGACTCACTCTTCCTACTGTATATGTTTTGATCCATTCCTGAGACACTAGTTATAGATTCCGATGCTTCACTTCAGGTTTAATGTATCCCTCCGACATTCGTATTGACGATGAAACACAGAAATTGAATCGGAATTAAATAGAAAAGGCACAATGCCGACTTAAGTACTAGAAGACTGACTCTTCTTACTGTCTATACTTTGAACCTTTCCTGAGACACCAGTTAGAGATTCCGATGATTCACTTCAGGTTTACTGTATCCCCTGGACCTTCTTATTGACGTCAAAACACAGAAATTGCATCGGAATTAAATAGAAAGGGCACAATGCAGACTTAAGTACAAGAGGACTGACTCTTCCTACTGCCTATGTTTTGAACCATACCTGTGACACTAGTTATAGATTTTGATGCTTCACTTCAGGTTTACTGTATCCCTCTGACATTCTTATTGACGATGAAACACAGAAATTGAATCGGAATTAAATAGAAAAGGCACAATGCCGACTTAAGTACAAGAAGACTGACTCTTCTTACTGTCTATATTTTGAACCATTCCTGTGACACTAGTTATCGATTCCGATGCTTCACTTCATGTTTACTGTATCCCCAGGACCTTCTTATTGAAGACGAAACACAGAAATTGTATCGGAATTAAATAGAAAAGGCACAATGCCGATTCATGTCCAAGAAGACTGACTCTTCTTATTGACTATGTTTCGAACATTTCTTGTGAGACCAGTTTTTGATTCCGAAGCTTCACTATATGTTCACAGTATCGTTTGGACCTTCTTATTAACGATGAAACAATGAAATTGCCTCGAAATTAAATACAAAAGGCACAATGCCGACTTAAGTACAAGAAGACTGACTCTTCCTACTGCCTATGTTTGAACCATTCCAGTGACACTAGTTATAGATTTCGATGCTTCACTTCAGGTTTGCTGTATCCCTCTGGCCTTGTTATTTACGACGAAACATAGAAATTGCATCGGAATTAAATAGAAAAGGCACAATGCCGAAATAAGTACAATAAGACTGACTCTTCCTACGGTCTATGTTTTGAACCATTCCTGTGACACTAGTAATAAATTCCGATGCTACACTTCAGGTTTACTGTATCCCTCTGATCTTCTTATTGAAGATGAAACACAGAAATTGCATCGAAATTAAATACAAAAGGCACAATGCCGACTTAAGTACAAGAAGACTGACTCTTCTTACTGTCTATGATTTGAACTTTTCCTGTGACACTAGTTGTAGATTCCGATGCTTCAAATCAGTTTTACTGCATCCCTTAGGCCTTCTTATTGACGACGAAACACAGAAATTGCATTTGAATTAAATAGAAAAGGCACAATGCCGACTTAAGTAAAGAAGACTGACACTTCCTACTGTATATGTTTTGAACCATTCCTGAGACACTAGTTATAGATTCCGATGCTCCACTTCAGGTTTACTGTATCCCTCTGACATTCTTATTGACGATGAAACACAGAAATTGAATCGGAATTAAATAGAAAAGGCACAATGCCGACTTAAGTACTGTGTATATTTTGAAAGATTCCTGTGACACCAGTTAGAGATTCCGATGCTTCACTTCAGGTTTACTGTATCCCCTGGACCTTCTTATTGACGTCGAAGCACAGAAATTGCATCGGAATTAAATAGAAAAGGCACAATGCAGACTTAAGTACAAGAAGACTAACTCTTCCTACTCTCTATGTTTTGAACCATTCCTGTGACACTAGTTATAGATTCCGATGCTTCACTTCGGGTTTACTGTATCCCTTGGACCTTGTTATTGACGACGAAACACAGAAATTGCATCGGAATTAAATAGAAAAAGCACAATGCCGACTTAAGTACAAGAAGACTGACTCATCTTACAGACTGTGTATTGAACCATTCCTGTGCCACTAGTTATAGATTCCGATGCTTCACTTTAGGTTTACTGTATGCCTCTGACTTTTTATTGACGATGTAATACTGAAATTGCATCGGGATTAAATACAATAGGCACAATGGCGACTTAAGTACAAAAAGACTGACTCTTCTTACTGTCTACGTTTTGAACCTTTCCTGTGACACTGGTTATATATTCCTATGTTTCACTTCCGGTTTGCTGTATCCCTTGGACCTTCTTATTGACGACGAAACACCGAAATTGCATCGGAATTAAATAGAAAAGGCACAATGCCTACTAAAGTACAAGAAGATTTACACTTCTTACTGACTATGTTTTGAACATTTCCTGTGAGACCAGTTTTAGATTCCGATGCTTCACTTTAGGTTTAATGTATCCCTCTGACCTTCATATTGACGATGTAACACAGAAATTGAAACGGAATTAAATACAATAGGCACAATGGCGACTTGAGTACAAAAAGACTGACTCTTCTTACTGTCTACGTTTTGAACCTTTCCTGTGACACTGGTTATATATTCCTATGTTTCACTTCCGGTTTGCTGTATCCCTTGGACCTTCTTATTGACGACGAAACACCGAAATTGCATCGGAATTAAATAGAAAAGGCACAATGCCTACTAAAGTACAAGAAGACTTACTCTTCTTACTGACTATGCTTTGAACATTTCCTGTGAGACCAGTTTTAGATTCCGATGCTTCTCTGTATGTTTACTGTATCGCTTGGACCTTCTTATTGACGACGAAACACAGAAATTGCATCGGATTTAAATAGAAGAGGCACAATGCCGGCTTAAGTTCAAGAAGATTGACTCTTCCTTCTGTCTATGTTTTGAACCATTCCTTTGATACTAGTTATAGATTCCGATGCTTCACTTCAGGTTTACTGTATCCCTTGGACCTTCTTATTGACGACGAAACAGAGAAATTGCATCGGAATTAAATAGAAAAGGCACAATGCCGACTTAAGTACAAGAAGACTGACTCTTCCTACTGTCTATGGTTTGAACCATTCCTGTGACACTAGTTATAGATTTCGATGCTTCACTTCAGGTTTACTGTATCCCGCTGACATACTTATTCACAATGAAACACAGAATAGCATCGGAATTAAATAGAAATGGCACAATGCCGACATAAGTACAAAAAGACTGACTCTTCTTACTGTCTATATTTTGAACCCTTCCTGTGACACTAGTTATCGATTTCTATACTTGACTTCAGGTTTACCGTATCCCCTGGACCTTCTTATTGACGAGGAAACACAGAAATTGCATCGGAATTAAATGGAAAAGGCACAATGCCGACTTAAGTACAAGAAGACTGACTCTTCTTACTTACTATGTTTAGAACCTTTCCTGTGAGACCGGTTTTAGATTCCGATGCTTCACTTCAGGTTTACTGTATTCCATGGACCTTCTTATTGACGTCGAAACAAAGAAATTGTATCGGAATTAAATAGAAAAGGCACAATGCCGACTTAAGTACAAGAAAACTGACTCATCCTACTGTCTACGTTTTGAACCACTCCTGTGACACTAGTTATAGATTCCGATGCTTCACCTAAGGTTTTCTGTATCCCTCTGACCTTCGTATTGACGATTACAGACAGAAATTGCATCGGAATTAAATTGAAAATGCACAATGCCGACTCAAGTACAAGTAGACTGGCTCTTCTTACTGTCTATGTTATGAAGTTTTCCTGTGAGACCGGTTGCAGTTTCCGATTCTTCACTTTAGGTTTACTGTATCCCTTGGACCAGCTTACAGACGACGAAACAAAGAAATAGAATCAGAATTAAATAGTAAAGGCACAATGCTGACTTAAGTACAAGATAACTAACTCTTCTTACTGTCTATGTTTTGAAACTTTCCTGTGAGACCAGTTTTAGATTCCGATGCTTCACTTCAGTTTTACTGTATACCTTGGACCTTCCAAATTGACGATGAAACACAGAAATTGCATCGGAATTAAATACAAAAGGCACAATGCCGACTTAAGTACAAGAAGACTGATTCTTCTTACTGACTATCCTTTGAACACTTCATGTGAGACCAGTTTTAGATTCCGATGCTTCACTATATGTTTACTGTATCCCTTGGAGCTTCTTATTTACGATGAAACACAGAAATTGCATCGGAATTGAATTCAAAACGCACAATGCTGACTTAAGTACATGAAGACTGAGTCTTCTTACTGACTATGTTTTGAACGTTTCCTGTGGGACCAATTTTAGATTCCGATGCTTCACTATATGTTTACTGTATCCCTTGGACCTTCTTATTGACGATGAAACACAGAAATTGCATCAGAATTAAATACAAAAGGCACAATGCCGAATTAAGTACATGAAGACTGACTCTTCCTACTGACTATGATTTCAACATTTCCTGTGAGACCAGTTTAAATTCCGATGCTTCACTATATGTTTACTGTATCCCTTGGACCTTCGTATCGACGATGAAACACAGATATTGCATCGGAATTAAATAGAAAAGGCACAATGCCGACTTAAGTAAAGAAGACTGACTCTTCCTACTGTATATGTTTTGAACCATTCCTGAGACACTAGTTATAGATTCCGATGCTCCACTTCAGGTTTACTGTATCCCTCTGACATTCTTATTGACGATGAAACACAGAAATTGAATCGGAATTAAATAGAAAAGGCACAATGCCGACTTAAGTACTGTGTATATTTTGAAAGATTCCTGTGACACCAGTTAGAGATTCCGATGCTTCACTTCAGGTTTACTGTATCCCCTGGACCTTCTTATTGACGTCGAAGCACAGAAATTGCATCGGAATTAAATAGAAAAGGCACAATGCAGACTTAAGTACAAGAAGACTAACTCTTCCTACTCTCTATGTTTTGAACCATTCCTGTGACACTAGTTATAGATTCCGATGCTTCACTTCGGGTTTACTGTATCCCTTGGACCTTGTTATTGACGACGAAACACAGAAATTGCATCGGAATTAAATAGAAAAAGCACAATGCCGACTTAAGTACAAGAAGACTGACTCATCTTACAGACTGTGTATTGAACCATTCCTGTGCCACTAGTTATAGATTCCGATGCTTCACTTTAGGTTTACTGTATGCCTCTGACTTTTTATTGACGATGTAATACTGAAATTGCATCGGGATTAAATACAATAGGCACAATGGCGACTTAAGTACAAGAAGACTGACTCTTCTTACTGTCTACGTTTTGAACCTTTCCTGTGACACTGGTTATATATTCCTATGTTTCACTTCCGGTTTGCTGTATCCCTTGGACCTTCTTATTGACGACGAAACACCGAAATTGCATCGGAATTAAATAGAAAAGGCACAATGCCTACTAAAGTACAAGAAGATTTACACTTCTTACTGACTATGTTTTGAACATTTCCTGTGAGACCAGTTTTAGATTCCGATGCTTCACTTTAGGTTTAATGTATCCCTCTGACCTTCATATTGACGATGTAACACAGAAATTGAAACGGAATTAAATACAATAGGCACAATGGCGACTTAAGTACAAGAAGACTGACTCTTCTTACTGTCTATGTTTTGAACCTTTCCTTTGACACTAGTTATATTTTCCTATGTTTCACTTCAGGTTTGCTGTATCCCTTGGACCTTTTTATTGACGACGAAACACAAAAATTGCATCGGAATTAAATAGAAATAGCAGAATGCCAACATAATTACAAGAAGACCTACTCTTCTTACTGACTATGCTTTGAACATTTCCTGTGAGACCAGTTTTAGATTCCGATGCTTCTCTGTATGTTTACTGTATCGCTTGGACCTTCTTATTGACGACGAAACACAGAAATTGCATCGGATTTAAATAGAAGAGGCACAATGCCGGCTTAAGTTCAAGAAGATTGACTCTTCCTTCTGTCTATGTTTTGAACCATTCCTTTGATACTAGTTATAGATTCCGATGCTTCACTTCAGGTTTACTGTATCCCTTGGACCTTCTTATTGACGACGAAACAGAGAAATTGCATCGGA
This sequence comes from Schistocerca americana, assembly GCF_021461395.2. Lineage (NCBI taxonomy): Eukaryota > Metazoa > Arthropoda > Insecta > Orthoptera > Acrididae > Schistocerca > Schistocerca americana. The sequence goes on from NC_060130.1 coordinate 23,849,059, forward strand.
ATTAAATAGAAAAGGCACAATGCCGACTTAAGTACAAGAAGACTGACTCTTCCTACTGTCTATGGTTTGAACCATTCCTGTGACACTAGTTATAGATTTCGATGCTTCACTTCAGGTTTACTGTATCCCGCTGACATACTTATTCACAATGAAACACAGAATTGCATCGGAATTAAATAGAAATGGCACAATGCCGACATAAGTACAAAAAGACTGACTCTTCTTACTGTCTATATTTTGAACCCTTCCTGTGACACTAGTTATCGATTTCTATACTTGACTTCAGGTTTACCGTATCCCCTGGACCTTCTTATTGACGAGGAAACACAGAAATTGCATCGGAATTAAATGGAAAAGGCACAATGCCGACTTAAGTACAAGAAGACTGACTCTTCTTACTTACTATGTTTAGAACCTTTCCTGTGAGACCGGTTTTAGATTCCGATGCTTCACTTCAGGTTTACTGTATTCCATGGACCTTCTTATTGACGTCGAAACAAAGAAATTGTATCGGAATTAAATAGAAAAGGCACAAAGCCGACTTAAGTACAAGAAAACTGACTCATCCTACTGTCTACGTTTTGAACCATTCCTGTGACACTAGTTATAGATTCCGATGCTTCACCTAAGGTTTTCTGTATCCCTCTGACCTTCGTATTGACGATTACAGACAGAAATTGCATCGGAATTAAATTGAAAATGCACAATGCCGACTCAAGTACAAGTAGACTGGCTCTACTTACTGTCTATGTTATGAAGTTTTCCTGTGAGACCGGTTGCAGTTTCCGATTCTTCACTTTAGGTTTACTGTATCCCTTGGACCAGCTTACAGACGACGAAACAAAGAAATAGAATCAGAATTAAATAGTAAAGGCACAACGCTGACTTAAGTACAAGATAACTAACTCTTCTTACTGTCTATGTTTTGAAACTTTCCTGTGAGACCAGTTTTAGATTCCGATGCTTCACTTCAGTTTTACTGTATACCTTGGACCTTCCAAATTGACGATGAAACACAGAAATTGCATCGGAATTAAATACAAAAGGCACAATGCCGACTTAAGTACAAGAAGACTGATTCTTCTTACTGACTATCCTTTGAACACTTCATGTGAGACCAGTTTTAGATTCCGATGCTTCACTATATGTTTACTGTATCCCTTGGAGCTTCTTATTTACGATGAAACACAGAAATTGCATCGGAATTGAATTCAAAACGCACAATGCTGACTTAAGTACATGAAGACTGAGTCTTCTTACTGACTATGTTTTGAACGTTTCCTGTGGGACCAATTTTAGATTCCGATGCTTCACTATATGTTTACTGTATCCCTTGGACCTTCTTATTGACGATGAAACACAGAAATTGCATCAGAATTAAATACAAAAGGCACAATGCCGAATTAAGTACATGAAGACTGACTCTTCCTACTGACTATGATTTCAACATTTCCTGTGAGACCAGTTTTAGATTCCGATGCTTCACTATATGTTTACTGTATCCCTTGGACCTTCGTATCGACGATGAAACACAGATATTGCATCGGAATTAAATAGAAAAGGCACAATGCCGACTCAAGTACAAGAAGACTGGCTCTTCTTACTGTCTATGTTTTGAAAGATTCCTGTGACACTAGTTATAGATTCCGATGCTTCACTTCAGGTTTACTGTATCTCTCTGACCTTCTTATTGACGATGAAACACAGATATTGCATCGGAAGTAAATAGAAAAGGCACAATGCCGGGTTAAGTACAAGAAAACTGACTCTTCTTACTGTCTATGTTTTGAAGCATTCCCATGACACTAGTTATAGATTCCGATGATTCACTTCAGGTTTACTGCATTCCTCTGACCTTCTTATTGACGATGAAACACAGAAATTGCATCGAAATCAAATACAAAAGCACAATGCCGAATTAAGTACAAGAGAACTACTCTTCCTACTGTCTATGTTTTGAACCATTCCTGTGACACTAGTTATAGATTCCGATGCTTCACTTCAGGTTTACTGAATCCCTCTGACCTTCTTATTGACGATGAAACACAGAAATTGCATCGGAATTAAATACATAATCACAATTGTGACTCAAGTACAAGAAGACTGGCTCTTATTTCTGTCTATGTTTTGAACCATTCCTGTGACACTAGTTATAGATTCCGATGCTTCACTTCTGGTTAACTGTATCCCTCTGACCCTCTTATTGACGATGAAACACAGAAATTGCATCGGAATTAAATAGAAAAGGCACAAACCCGACTTAAGTACAAGATAACTGACTCTTCTTACTGTCTATGTTTTGAAAGACTCCCGTGACACTAGTTATAGATTCCGATGCTTCACTTCAGATATACTGTATCCCTCTGACCTTCTTATTGACGATGAAACACAGATATTGCATCGGAATTAAATACAAAAGGCACAATGCCGACTTAAGTACAAGAGAACTGACTCTTCTTACTGTCTATGTTGTGAAAGACTCCGTTGACACTAGTTATTGATTCCGATGCTTCACTTCAGGTTTACTGTATAACTCTGACATTCTTATTGACGAAGTAACACAGAAATTGCATCGGAATTAAATACAAAAGGCACATTGCCGACTTAAGTACAAGAAGACTGACTCTTCTTACTGACTATATTTGCACATTTCCTATGAGACTAATTTTAGATTCGGATGCTTCACTATATGTTTACTGTATCCCTCTGACCTTCTTATTGACGATGAAACACAGAAATTGTATAGGAATTAAATACAAAACGCACAATGCCGACTTAAGTACAAGAAGACTGACTCTTCTTACTGACTATGTTTTGAACATTTCCTGTGAGACTAATTTTAGATTCCGATGCTTCACTATATGTTTACTGTATCCCTTGGATCTTCTTATTGACGGTGAAACCCAGAAATTGCATTAGAATTAAATACAAAAGGCGCAAAGCCGACTTAAGTACATGAGGACTGACTCTTCTTACTGACTATGATTTCAACATTTCCTGTGAGACCAGTTTTAGATTCCGATGCTTCACTATATGTTTACTGTATGCCTTCGACCTTCTTATCGACGATGAAACACGGAAATTGCATCGGAATTAAATAGAAAAGGCACAATGGCGACTTAAGTACAAGAAAACTGACTCTTCTTACTGTTTACGTTTTTAACCATTCCTATGACACTAGTTATAGATTCCGATGCTTCACTTCAGGTATACTGTATCTCTCTGACCTTCGTATTAACGATGAAATACAGAAATTGCATCGGAATTAAATACAAAAGGCACAATGCCGACTCAAGTAGAAGAAGTCTGGTTTTTCTTACTGTCTATGATTTGAAACTTTCCTGTGAGACCGGTTTTAGATTCCGATGCTTCACTTCAGGTTTACTGTATCCCTTGGACCTTCTTATTGACGACGAAACACAGAAATTGCATTGGAATTAAATAGAAAAGCCACAATGCCGACCTAAGTACAAGAAAACTGACTCTTCCTACTGTCTATGATTTGAACCATTCCTGTGACACTAGTTACACATTACGATGCTTCACTTCAGGTTTACTGTATCCCTCTGACCTTCTTATTGACGATGAAACACAGAAGTTGCATCGGAATTAAATACAAAAGGCACAATGCTGACTCAACTACAAGAAGACTGGCTCTTCCTACTGTCTAGGTTTTGAACCATTCCTTTGACACTAGTTATAGATTCCGATGCTTCACTTCAGGTTTACTGTATCCCTCTGACCTTCTTATTGACGATGAAACACAGAAATTGCATACGTATTAAATACATAGGCACAATGCCGACTCAAGTACAAGAAGACTGGCTCTTCTTACTGTCTATGTTTTGAAAGATTCCTGTGACACTAGTTATAGAGTCCGATGCTTCACTTCAGGTTTACTGTATCTCTCTGACCTTCTTATTGACGATGAAACACAGATATTGCATCGGAATTAAATAGAAAAGGCACAATGCCGTGTTAAGTACAAGAAAACTGACTCTTCTTACTGTCTATGTTTTGAAGCATTCCCATGACACTAGTTATAGATTCCGATGATTCACTTCAGGTTTACTGCATCCCTCTGACCTTCTTATTGACGAATAAACACAGAAATAGCATCGGAATCAAATACAAAAGCACAATGCCGAATTAAGTACAAGAGAACTACTCTTCCTACTGTCTATGTTTTGAACCATTCCTGTGACACTAGTTATAGATTCCGATGCTTCAATTCAGGTTTACTGAATCCCTCTGACCATCTTATTGACGATGAAACACAGAAATTGCATCGGAATTAAATACATAATCACAATTGTGACTCAAGTACAAGAAGACTGGCTCTTCTTACTGTGTATGTTTTAAACCATTCCTGTGAAACTAGTTATAGATTCCGATGCTTCACTTCAGGTATACCGTATCCCTTGGACCTTCTTATTGACGATGAAACACAGAAATTGCATCGGAATTAATTACAAAAGGCACAATGCCGACTTAAGTACAAGAAAACTGACACTTCCTACTGTCTATGTTTAAAACCAATCCTGTGACACTAGTTATAGGTTCCGATGCTTTATTTCATGTTTACTGTATCTCTCTGACCTTCTTATTGACGATGAAACACGGAAATGGCATCGGAATTAAATACAAAATGCACAATGCCGACTTAAGTAGAAGAAGACTGGCTCTTCTTACTGTCTATGTTTAGAAACTTTCCTTTGAGACCGGTTTAATATTCCGATTCTTCACTATATGTCTACTGTATCCCTTGGACCTTCTTATTGACGATGAAACACAGAAATTGCATCGGAATTAAACACAAAACGCACAATGCCGAATTAAGTACAAGAAGACTGTCTCTCCTTACTGACTATGTTTTGAACATTTCCTGTGAGACTAATTTTAGATTCCGATGCTTCACTATATGTTTACTGTATCCCATGGACCTTCTTATTGACGATGAAACACAGAAATTGCATCGGAATTAAATACAAAAGGCAAAATGCCGATTTAAGTACGAGAAAACTGACTCTTCTCACTGACTTTGTTTTGAACCATTCCTGTGACACTAGTTATGGTTTTCGATGCATCACTTCAGGTTTACTGTATCCCTCTGACCTTCTTATTGACGATGAAACACAGAAATTGCATCGGAATTAAATACAAAAAGCACAATGCCGACTTAAGTACAAAAAATCTAACTCTTCATACTGTCTGTGTCTTGAACCATTCCTGTGACATTAGTTATCGACTCCGATGCTTCACTTCAGGTTTACTGTATCGCTCTGACCTTCTTATTGTCGATGAAACACAGAAATTGCATCGCAATTAAATACAAAGTGCACAATGCCGAATTAAGTACAAGAAAACTGATTCTTCTTACTGTCTATGTTTTGAACCATTCCTGGGACACTAGTTATGGATTCCGATGGTCCCCTTCAGGTTTTTTGTATCTCTCTGACCTTCTTATTGACGATGAAACACAGAAATGGCATCGGAATTAAATACAAAAGGCAAAATGCCGACTTAAGTACGAGAAAACTGACTCTTCTCACTGTCTTTCTTTTGAACCATTCCTGTGACACTAGGTATGGATTTCGATGCTTCACTTCAGGTTTACTGTCTCCTTCTGACCTTCTTATTGACGATGAAACACAGATATTGCATCGTAATTAAATACAAAAAGCACAATGCCGACTTAAGTACAAGAAATCGAACTCTTCATGCTGTCTGTGTTTTGAACCATTCCTGTGACATTAGTTATCGATTCCGATGCTTCACTTCAGGTTTACTGTATCGCTCTGACCTTCTTATTGACGATGAAACACAGAAATGGCATCGGAATTAAATACAAAGGGCACAACGCCGACTCAAGTACAAGAAGACTGACTCTTCCTACTGTCTATGTTTTGAAAGATTCCTGTGACACTAGTTATAGATTCCGATGCTTCACTTCAGGTTTACTGTATCCCTCTGACCTTCTTATTGCCGATGAAACACAGAAATTGCATCGGAATTAAATACAAAATGCACAATGCCGACTCAAGTACAAGAAGACTGACTCTTCCTACTGTCTATGTTTTGAACCATTCCTGTGACACTAGTTATAGATTCCGATGCTTCATTTCGGGTTTACTGTATCCCTCTGACCTTCTTATTGACGATGAAACACAGAAATTGCATAGGTATTAAATACATAGGCACAATGCCGACTCAGTTACAAGAAGACTAACTCTTCTTACTGTCTATGTTTTGAAAGATTCCTGTGACACTAGTTATAGATTCCGATGCTTCACTTCAGGTTTACTGTATCCCTCTGACCTTCTTATTGCCGATGTAACACAGAAATTGCATCGGAACTAAATACAAAAGGCACAATTCCGACTCAAGTACAAGAAGACTGACTCTTCCTACTGTCTATGTTTTGAACCATTCCTGTGACACTAGTTATAGATTCCGATGCTTCATTTCGGGTTTACTGTATCCCTTGGACCTTCTAATTGACGATGAAACACGGAAATTGCATCGGTATTAAATATAAAAGTCACATTGCCGACGTAAGTACAGGAAGACTAACACTTCTTACAGTCTATGCTTCGAACCATTCCTGTGACACTAGTTATAGATTGCGATGCTTCACCACAGGTTTACTGTATCCCTCTGACCTTCTTATTGACGATGAAACACAGAAATTGCATCGGAATTAATTACAAAAGGCACAATGCCGAATCAAGTTCAAGAAGACTGGCTCTTCTTACTGTCTATGCTTTGAACCTTTCCTGTGAGACCAGCTTTAGATTTCGATGCTTCACTTCAGGTTTAATGTATCCCTTGGACCTGCCTATTGGCGACAAAACACAGAAATTGCATCGGAATTAAATAGAAAAGGCACAATGCCGACTTAAGTACAAGAAGACTGACTCTTCTTACTGACTATGTTTTGAACATTATCTGTGAGACCAGTTTTTGATTCCGGTGCTTGACTATATGTATTACCGTATCCCTCTGACCTTCTTATTGACGATTAAACACAGAAATTGCAGCGGAATTAAATACAAAAGGCACATTGCCGACTCAAGTACAAGATGACTGGCTCTTCTTACTGTTTATGCTCTGAAGCTTTCCTGTGAGATTGGTTTTTAGATTCCGAAGCTTCACTTCAGGTTCACTGTAACACTTGGACCTTCTTATTGACGACGAAACACAGAAATTGAATCAGAATTAAATAGAAAAGGAACAATGCTGACTTACGTACAAGAAAACTAACTCTTCTTACTGCCTATGTTTTGAACCCCTCCTGTGAGGCCAGTTTTAGATTCCGATGCTTCACTTCAGGTTCACTGTATCCCTTTGGACCTTCTTATTGACGATGAAACACAGAAATTGCATCGGAATTAAATACAAAAGTCACACTGCCGACTTAAGTACAAGAAGACTGACTCTTCTTACTGACTATGTTTTGAACATTTCCTGTGACACTAATTTTAGATTCCGATGCTTCACTATATGTTTACTGTATCCCTTGGACCTTCTTATTGACGGTGAAACCCAGAAATTCCATTAGAATTAAATACAAAAGGCACAATGCCGACTTAAGTACAAGAAAACTGACTCTTCTTACTGTGTATGTTATGAACCATTTATGTGACACTAATTATAGATTCCGATGCTTCACTTAAGGTTTACTGTATACCTCTGACCTTCGTATTGACGATGAAACATAGAAATTATAACGGAATTAAATAGAAATGGCACAATGCCGACTTAAGTACAAGAAGACTGACTCTTCCTAATGTCTATGCTTTGAACCATTCCTGTAACACTAGTTATAGATTCCGATGCTTCACTTCTGGTTTACTGTATCCCTCTGACCTTCTTATTGACGATGAAACACAGAAATTGAATCGGAATTAAATACAAAAGGCACAATGCTGACTTAAGTACAAGAAGACTGACCATTCCTACTGACTATGATTTCAACATTTCCTGTGAGACGAGTTTTAGATTCCGATGCTTCACTATATGTTTACTGTATCCCTTGGACCTTCTTATTGACGATGGAACACAGAAATTGCATCGGAATTAAATAGAAAAGGCACAATGCGGACTTAAGTACAAGAAAACTGACTCTTCTTACTGCGAATGTTTTGAACCATTCCTGTGACACTAGTTATAGATTCCGATGCTTCACTTCAGGTATACTATATCTCTCTGACCTTCCTATTGACGATGAATCACAGAAATTGCATCGGAATTAAATACAAAAGCACAATGCCGACTCAAGTACAAGAAGACTGGTTGTTATAACTGTCTATGTTTTGCAACTTTCCTGTGAGACCGGTTTTAGATTCCGATGCTTCACTTCAGGTTTACTGCATCCCTTGGATCTTCTTATTGTCGACGAAACACAGAAATTGCATCGGAATTAAATAGAAAAGGCACAATGCCGACTTAAGTACAAGAAAACTCACTCTTCTTACTGTCTATGCTCTGAACCATTCCTGTGTCACTAGTTACACATTCCGATGCTTCACTTCATGTTTACTGTATCCCTCTGACCTTCTTATTGACGATGAAACACAGAAATTGCAGTGGAATTAAATACAAAAGGCACAATGCCGACTTAAGTACAAGAAAACTGACTCTTCTAACTGTCTATGTTTTGAACCATTATGTGACACTAGTTATAGATTCCGATCTTCACTTCAGGTTTTCTGTATCCCTCTGACCTTCTTATTGACGTTGAAACACTGAAATTCCTTCGGAATTAAATACAAAAGGCACAATGCCGACTTAAGTACTAGAAAACTGACTCTTTTTACTGTCTATGTTTTGAACCATTCCTGTGACACTAGTTATAGATTCCGATGCATCACTTCAGGTTTACTGTATCCCTCTGACCTTCTTATTGACGATGAAACACAGAAATTGCATCGGAATTAAATACAAAAGGCACAATGCCGACTTAAGCACAAGAAGACTGACTCTTATTACTGTCTATGATTTGAACCATTCCTGTGCCACTAGTTATAGATTCCGATGCTTCACTTCAGGTGCACTGTATCCCTCTGACCTTCTTATTGACGATGAAACACTGAAATTCCATTGGAATTAAACACAAAGGCACAATGCCGACTTAAGTACAAGGAAAGTGACTCTTCTTACTGTCTATGATTTGAACCATTCCTGTGACACTAGTTATAGATTCCCATGCTTCACTTCAGGTATACTATATCTCTCTGACCTTCTTATTGACGATGAAACACAGAAATTGCATCGGAATTAAATACAAATGGCACAATGCCGACTCAAGTACAAGAAGACTGGCTCTTCTTACTGTCTATGTTTTTAAACTTTCCCGTGAGACCGGCTTTAGATTCCGATGCTTCACTTCAGGTTTACTGTATCCCTCTGACCTTCTTATTGACGATGAAACACAGAAATTGCATAGGTATTAAAGACATAGGCACAATGCCGACTCAGTTACAAGAAGACTGGCTCTTCTTACTGTCTATGTTTTGAAAGATTCCTGTGACACTAGTTATAGATTCCGATGCTTCACTTCAGGTTTACCGTATCCCTCTGACCTTCTTATTGCCGATGAAACACAGAAATTGCATCGGAATTAAATACAAAAGGCACAATGCCGACTCAAGTACAAGAAGACTGACTCTTTCTACTGTCTATGTTTTGCACCATTCCTGTGACACTAGTTATAGATTCCGATGCTTCATTTCGGGTTTATGTATCCCTTGGACCTTCTAATTGACGATGAAACACGGAAATTGCATCGGTATTAAATATAAAAGTCACATTGCCGACGTAAGTACAAGAAGACTGACACTTCTTACAGTCTATGCTTCGAACCATTCCTGTGACACTAGTTACTGATTGCGATGCTTCACCACAGGTTTACTGTATCCCTCTGACCTTCTTATTGACGATGAAACACAGAAATGGCATCGGAATTAATTACTAAAGGCACAATGCCGTATCAAGTTCAAGAAGACTGGCTCTTCTTACTGTCTATGCTTTGAACCTTTCCTGTGAGACCGGCTTTAGATTCCGATGCTTCACTTCAGGTTTAATGTATCCCTTGGACATTCCTATTGACGACAAAACACAGAAATTGCATCGGAATTCAATAGAAAAGGCACAAAGTACAAGAAGACTGACTCTTCTTACTGACTATGTTTTGAACATTATCTGTGAGACCAGTTTTTGATTCCGGTGCTTGACTATATGTATTACCGTATCCCTCTGACCTTCTTATTGACGAATAAACACAGAAATTGCAGCGGAATTAAATACAAAAGGCACAATGCCAACTCAAGTGTAAGAAGACTGGCTCTTCTTACTGCCTGTGTTTTGAACCTTTCCTGTGATACCGGTTTTAGATTCCGATGCTTCACTTCAGGGTTCCTGTATCCCTCTGACCTTCTTATTGACGATGAAACACAGAAATTGAATCAGAATTAAATAGAAAAGGCACAATGCTGACTTAAGTGCAAGTAATCTAACCCTTCTTACTGTCTATGTTTTGAACCTTTCCTGTGACACCAGTTTTAGGGTCCGATGCTTCACGTCAGGTTTACTGTATCCCTTGGACCTTCTTGTTGACGATGAACCACAGAAAATGCATCGGAATTAAATACAAAAGGCACGACGCCGTCTTAAGTACAAGAAGACTGACTCTTCTTACTGACTATCTTTTGAACATTTCCTGTTGTACCAGTTTTAGATTCCGATGCCTCACTATATGTTTACTGTATCCCTTGGACCTTCTTACTGACGATTAAACACAGAAATTGCATCGGAATTAAATAGAAAAGGCACAATACTGACTTAAGTACAAGAAGACTGACTCTTCTTACTGACTATGTTTTGAACATTATCTGTGAGACCAGTTTTTGATTCCGGTGCTTGACCATATGTATTACCGTATACCTCTGACCTTCTTATTGACGAATAAACACAGAAATTGCAGCGGAATTAAATACAAAAGGCACAATGCCGACTCAAGTGTAAGAAGACTGGCTCTTCTTACTGCCTGTGTTTTGAACCTCTTCTGTGACACCGGTTTTAGATTCCGATGCTTCACTTCAGGTTTACTGTATCCCATGGACCTTCTTATTGTCGTCGAAACACAGAAATTGCATCGGAATTAAAGAGAAAAGGTACAATGTCGACTTAAGTACAAGAAAACTGACTCTTCTTACTGTCTATGTTTTGAACCATTTCTGTGTCACTAGTTATAGATTAAGATGCTTCACTTCAGGTTTACTGTATCCCTCTGACCTTCTTATTGACAATGAAACACAGAAATTGCATCGGAATTGAATACAAAAGGCACATTGCCGACTCAAGTACAAGATGACTGGCTCTTCTTACTGTTTATGCTCTGAAGCTTTCCTGTGAGATTGGTTTTAGATTCCGATGCTTCACTTCAGGATTACTGTAACACTTGGACCTTCTTATTGACGACGAAACACAGAAATTGAATCAGAATTAAATAGAAAAGGCACAATGCTGACTTACGTACAAGAAAACTAACTCTTCTTACTGCCTATGTTTTGAACCTCTCCTGTGAGGCCAGTTTTAGATTCCGATGCTTCACTTCAGGTTTACTGTATCCCTTTGGACCTTCTTATTGACGATGAAACACAGAAATTGCATCGGAATTAAATACAAAAGTCACAATGCCGACTTAAGTACAAGAAGACTGACTCTTCTTACTGACTATGTTTTGAACATTTCCTGTGAGACCAGTTTTAGATTCTGATGCTTCACTATATGTTTACTGTATCCCTTGGACCTTCTTATTGACGATGAAACACAGAAATGGCATCGGAATTAAATACAAAAGGCACAACGCCGACTTATGTACTAGAAGACTGACTCTTCTTACTGACTATCTTTTGAACATTTCCTGTGAGACCAGTTTTAGATTCCGATGCTTCACTATATTTTTACTGTATCCATTGGACCTTCTTATCGACGATGAAACACAGATATTACATCGGAATTAAATACAAAAGGCACAATGCCGACTTAAGTACAAGAAAACTGACTCTTCTTACTGTGTATGTTATGAACCATTTATGTGACACTAATTATAGATTCCGATGCTTCACTTAAGGTTTACTGTATACCTCTGACCTTCTTATTGACGATGAAACATAGAAATTATAACGGAATTAAATAGAGATGGCACAATGCCGACTTAAGTACAAGAAGACTGACTCTTCCTAATGTCTATGTTTTGAACCATTCCTGTGACACTAGTTATAGATTCCGATGCTTCACTTCTGGTTTACTGTATCCCTCTGACCTTCTTATTGACGATGAAACACAGAAATTGCATCGGAATTAAATACAAAAGGCATAATGCTGACTTAAGTACAAGAAGACTGACCATTCCTACTGACTATGATTTCAACATTTCCTGTGAGACGAGTTTTAGATTCCGATGCTTCACTATATGTTTACTGTATCCCTTGGACCTTCTTATTGACGATGGAACACAGAAATTGCATCGGAATTAAATAGAAAAGGCACAATGCGGACTTAAGTACAAGAAAACTTACTCTTCTTACTGCGAATGTTTTGAACCATTCCTGTGACACTAGTTATAGATTCCGATGCTTCACTTCAGGTATACTATATCTCTCTGACCTTCTTATTGTCGATGAAACACAGAAATTGCATCGGAATGAAATACAAAAGCACAATGCCGACTCAAGTACAAGAAGACTAGTTCTTCTTACTGTCTATGTTTTGCAACTTTCCTGTGAGACCGGTTTTAGATTCCGATGCTTCACTTCAGGTTTACTGTATCAATTGGATCTTCTTATTGTCGACGAAACACAGAAATTGCATCGGAAGTAAATAGAAAAGGCACAATGCCGACTTCAGTACAAGAAAACTCACTCTTCTTACTGTCTATGCTCTGAACCATTCCTGTGTCACTAGTTACACATTCCGATGCTTCACTTCATGTTTACTGTATCCCTCTGACCTTGTTATTGACGATGAAACACAGAAATTGCAGTGGAATTAAATACAAAAATCACAATGCTGACTTAAGTACAAGCAAACTGACTCTTCTGACTGTCTATGTTTCGAACCATTATGTGACACTAGTTATAGATTCCGATCTTCACTTCAGGTTTACTGTATCCCTCTGACCTTCTTATTGACGATGAAACACTGAAATTCCTTCGGAATTAAATACAAAAGGCACAATGCCGACTTAAGTACTAGAAAACCGACTCTTCTTACTGTCTATGTTTTGAACCATTCCTGTGACACTAGTTATAGATTCCGATGCTTCACTTCAGGTTTACTGTATCCCTCTCACCTTCTTATTGACGATGAAACACAGAAATTGCATCGGAATTAAATACAAAAGGCACAATGCCGACTTAAGTACAAGAAGACTGACTCTTATTACTGTCTATGATTTGAACCATTCCTGTGCCACTAGTTATAGATTCCGATGCTTCACTTCAGGTTCACTGTACCCCTCTGACCTTCTTATTGACGATGAAACACTGAAATTCCATAGGAATTAAATACAAAGGCACAATGCCGACTTAAGTACAAGGAAAGTGACTCTTCTTACTGTCTATGATTTGAACCATTCCTGTGACACTAGTTATAGATTCCGATGCTTCACTTCAGGGTTCCTGTATCCCTCTGACCTTCTTATTGACGATGAAACACAGAAATTGAATCAGAATTAAATAGAAAAGGCACAATGCTGACTTAAGTACAAGTAATCTAACTCTTCTTACTGTCTATGTTTTGAACCTTTCCTGTGACACCAGTTTTAGGGTACGATGCTTCACTTCAAGTTTACTGTAGCCCTTGGACCTTCTTGTTGACGATGAAACACAGAAATTGCATCGGAATTAAATACAAAAGGCACAACGCCGACTTAAGTACAAGAAGACTGACTCTTCTTACTGACTATCTTTTGAACATTTCCTGTTGTACCAGTTTTAGTTTCCGATGCCTCACTATATGTTTACTGTATCCCTTGGACCTTCTTACTGACGATTAAACACAGAAATTGCATCGGAATTATATACAAAGGGCACAATGCCTACTTAAGTACAAGAAGACTGACTCATCTTACTGACTATTTTTTGAACATTTCCATTGAGACCAGTTTTAGATTCCGATGCTTCACTCTATGTTTACTGTATCCCTTGAACCTTCTTATTGACGATGAAACACAGAAATTGCATCAGAATTATATACAAAAGGCACAATGCTGACTTAAGTACAAGAAGACTGATTATTCCTACTGACTATGATTTCAACATTTCCTGTGAGTCCAGTTTTATATTTTGATGCTTCACTATATGTTTACTGTATCCCTTGGACCATCTTATAGACGATGGAACACAGAAATTACATCGGAAATAAATAGATAATCCACAATGCGGACATAAGTACAAGAAAACTGACTCTTCGTACTGCGTATGTTTTGAACCATTCCTGTGACACTAGTTATAGATTCCGATGTTTCACTTCAGGTATACTATATCTCTCTGACCTTCTTATTGACGATGAAACACAGAAATTGCATCGGAATTAAATACAAAAGGCACAATGCCGACTCAAGTACAAGAAGACTGGCTCTTCTTACTGTCTATGTTTTTAAACTTTAACGTGAGACCGGCTTTACATTCCGATGCTTCACTTCAGGTTTACTGTATCCCTTGGATCTTCTTATTGACGACGAAACACAGGAATTGGATCGGAGTTAAATACAAAAGGCACAATGCCAACTTAAGTACAGGAAAACTGACGCTTCTTACTGTCTAAGTTTTGAACCATTCCTGTGACACTAGTTATAGATTCCGATGCTTCACTTCAGGATCACTGTATCCCTCAGACCTTCTTATTGACGATGAAACACTGAAATTCCTTCGGAATTAAATACAAAAGGCACAATGCCGACATAAGTACTAGAAAACTGACTCTTCTTACCGTCTATGTTTTGAACCATTCCTGTGACACTAGTTATAGATTCCGATGCTTCACTTCAGGTTTACTGTATCTCTCCGACCTTCTTATTGACGATGAAACACAGAAATTGCATCGGAATTAAATACAAAAGGCACAATGCCGACTTAAGTACAAGAAGACTGACTCTTCTTACTGTGTATGTTTTGAACCATACCTGTAACACTAGTTACAGATCCCGATGCTTCACTTCAGGTTTACTGTATCCCTCTGAACTTCTTATTGAAGATGAAATACAGCAATTGCATCGGAATTAAATACATAAGGCACAATGCGGACTTAAGTAAAAGATAACTGGCCCTTCTAACTGCGTATGTTTTGAACCATTCCTGTCACACAAGTTATAGATTACGACGCTTCACTTCAGGTATACTATATCTCTCTGACCTTCTTATTGACGATGAAATACAGCAATTGCATCGGAATTAAATACATAAGGCACAATGCCGACTCAAGTACAAGAAGACTGGTTCTTCTTACTGTCTATGTTTTGCAACTTTCCTGTGAGACCGGTTTTAGTTTCCGATGCTTCAATTCAGGTTTACTGTATCCCTTGGATCTCCTTATTGACGACGAAACACAGAAATTGCATCGGAATTAAATAGAAAAGGCACAATCCCGACTTAAGTACAAGAAAACTGACTCTTCTTACTGTCTATGCTTTGAACCATTCCTGTGTCACTAGTTACACATTCCGATGCTTCACTTCAGGTTTACTGTATCCCTCTGACCTTCTTATTGACGATGAAACACAGAAATTGCATCGGAATTAAATAGAAAAGGCACAATCCCGACTTAAGTACAAGAAAACTAACTCTTCTGACTGTCTATGTTTTGAACCATTATGTGACACTAGTTATAGATTCCGATGCTTCGGTTCAGGTTTACAGTATCCCTCTGACCTTCTTATTGACGATGAAACACAGAAATTGCATCGGAGTTAAATACAAAAGGCACAATGCCAACTTAAGTACAAGAAAACTGACTCTTCTTACTGTCTAAGTTTTGAACCATTCCTGTGACACTAGTTATAGATTCCGATGCTTTACTTCAGGATCACTGTATCCCTCTGACCTTCTTATTGACGATGAAACACAGCAATTGCATCGGAGTTAAATACAAAAGGCACAATGCCGATTTAAGTACAAGAAAACTGACTCCTCTTACTGTCTATGCTTGGAACAATTCCTGTGTCACTAGTTATAGATTCCGATGCTTCACTTCATTTTCACTGTTCCCTCTGGCCTTCCTATTGACAATGAATCACAGAAATTGCATCGGAATTAAATAGAAAAGTCACAATGCCGACTTAAGTACAAGAAATCTGAGTCTTCTTGCTGTCAATGCTTTGAACCATTCCTGTGACACTAGTTATAGATTCCGATGCTTCATTTCGGGTTTACTGTATCCCTTGGACCTTCTAATTGACGATGAAACACGGAAATTGCATCGGTATTAAATATAAAAGTCACATTGCCGACGTAAGTACAAGAAGACTGACACTTCTTACAGTCTATGCTTCGAACCATTCCAGTGACACTAGTTATTGATTGCGATGCTTCACCACAGGTTTACTGTATCCCTCTGACCTTCTAATTGACGATGAAACACAGAAATGGCATCGGAATTAATTACAAAAGGCACAATGCCGATTCAAGTTCAAGAAGACTGGCTCTTCTTACTGTCTATGCTTTGAACCTTTCATGTGAGACCGGCTTTAGATTCCGATGCTTCACTTCAGGTTTAATGTATCCCTTGGACCTTCCTATTGCCGACAAAACACAGAAATTGCATCGGAATTAAAGAGAAAAGGTACAATGTCGACTTAAGTACAAGAAAACTGACTCTTCTTACTGTCTATGTTTTGAACCATTTCTGTGTCACTAGTTATAGATTAAGATGCTTCACTTCAGGTTTACTGTATCCCTCTGACCTTCTTATTGACAATGAAACACAGAAATTGCATCGGAATTAAATACAAAAGGCACATTGCCGACTCAAGTACAAGATGACTGGCTCTTCTTACTGTTTATGCTCTGAAGCTTTCCTGTGAGATTGGTTTTAGATTCCGATGCTTCACTTCAGGTTTACTGTAACACTTGGACCTTCTTATTGACGACGAAACACAGAAATTGAATCAGAATTAAATAGAAAAGGCACAATGCTGACTTACGTACAAGAAAACTAACTCTTCTTACTGCCTATGTTTTGAACCACTCCTGTGAGGCCAGTTTTAGATTCCGATGCTTCACTTCAGGCTTACTGTATCCCTTTGGACCTTCTTATTGACGATGAAACACAAAAATTGCATCGGAATTAAATACAAAAGTCATAATGCCGACTTAAGTACAAGAAGACTGACTCTTCTTACTGACTATGTTTTGAACATTTCCTGTGAGACCAGTTTCAGATTCTGATGCTTCACTATATGTTTACTGAATCCCTTGGACCTTCTTATTGACGATGAAACACAGAAATGGAATCGGAATTTGATACAAAAAGCACAACGCCGACTTATGTACTAGAAGACTGACTCTTCTTACTGACTATCTTTGGAACATTTCCTGTGAGACCAGTTTTAGATTCCGATGCTTCACTATATGTTTACTGTATCCCTTGGACCTTCTTATCGACGATGAAACACAGATATTACATCGGAATTAAATACAAAAGGCACAATGCCGACTTAAGTACAAGAAAACTGACTCTTCTTACTGTGTATGTTATGAACCATTTATGTGACACTAATTATAGATTCCGATGCTTCATTTAAGGTTTACTGTATACCTCTGACCTTCTTATTGACGATGAAACATAGAAATTATAACGGAATTAAATAGAAATGGCACAATGCCGACTTAAGTAAAAGAAGACTGACTCTTCCTAATGTCTATGTTTTGAACCATTCCTGAGACACTAGTTATAGATTCCGATGCTTCACTTCTGGTTTACTGTATCCCTCTGACCTTCTTATAAACGATGAAACACAGAAATTGCATCGGAATTACATACAAAAGGCACAATGCTGACTTAAGTACAAGATGACTGACCATTCCTACTGACTATGATTTCAACATTTCCTGTGAGACGAGTTTTAGATTCCGATGCTTCACTATATGTTTACTGTATCCCTTGGACTTTCTTATTGACGATGGAACACAGAAATTGCATCGGAATGAAGTAGAAAAGGCACAATGCGGACTTAAGTACAAGAAAACTGACTCTTATTACTGCGAATGTTTTGAACCATTCCTGTGACACTAGTTATAGATTCCGATGCTTCACTTCAGGTATACTATATTTCTCTGACCTTCTTATTGAAGATGAAACACAGAAATTGCATCGGAATTAAATACAAAAGCACAATGCCGACTCAAGTACAAGAAGACTGGTTCTTCTTACTGTCTAAGTTTTGCAACTTTCCTGTGAGACCGGTTTTAGATTCCGATGCTTCACTTCAGGTTTACTGTATCAATTGGATCTACTTATTGTCGACGAAACACAGAAATTGCATCGGAATTAAATAGAAAAGGCACAATGCCGACTTAAGTACAAGAAAATTGACTCTTCTGACTGTCTATGTTTTGAACCATTATGTGACACTAGTTATAGATTCCGATCTTCACTTCAGGTTTACTGTATCCCTCTGACCTTCTTATTGACGATGAAACACTGAAATTCCTTCGGAATTAAATACAAAAAGCACAATGCCGACTTAAGTACTAGAAGACTGACTCTTCTTACTGTCTATGCTTTGAACCATTCCTGTGACACTAGTTATAGATTCCGATGCTTCACTTCAGGTTTACTGTATCCCTCTCACCTTCTTATTGACGATGAAACACAGAAATAGCATCGGAATTAAATACAAAAGGCACAATGCCGACTTAAGTACAAGAAGACTGACTCTTATTACTGTCTATGATTTGAACCATTCCTGTGCCACTAGTTATAGATTCCGATGCTTCACTTCAGGTTCACTGTATCCCTCTGACCTTCTTATTGACGATGAAACACTGAAATTCCATTGGAATTAAATACAAAGGCACAATGCCGACATAAGTACAAGGAAAGTGACTCTTCTTACTGTCTATGATTTGAACCATTCCTGTGACACTAGTTATAGATTCCGATGCTTCACTTCAGGGTTCCTGTATCCCTCTGACCTTCTTATTGACGATGAAACACAGAAATTGAATCAGAATTAAATAGAAAAGGCACAATGCTGACTTAAGTACAAGTAATCTAACTCTTCTTACTGACTATGTTTTGAACCTTTCCTGTGACACCAGTTTTAGGGTCCGATGCTTCACTTCAGGTTTACTGTATCCCTTGGACCTTCTTGCTGACGATGAAACACAGAAATTGCATCGGAATTAAATACAAAAGGCACAATGCCGACTTAAGTACAAGAAGACTGACTCTTCTTACTGACTATCTTTTGAACATTTCCTGTTGTACCAGTTTTAGATTCCGATGCCTCACTATATGTTTACTGTATCCCTTGGACCTTCTTACTGACGATTAAACACAGAAATTGCATCGGAATTATATACAAAGGGCACAATGCCTACTCAAGTACAAGAAGACTGACTCATCTTACTGACTATTTTTTGAACATTTCCTGTGAGACCAGTTTTAGATTCCGATGCTTCACTCTATGTTTACTGTATCCCTTGAACCTTCTTATTGACGATGAAACACAGAAATTGCATCAGAATTATATACAAAAGGCACAATGCTGACTTAAGTACAAGAAGACTGATTGTTCCTACTGACTATGATTTCAACATTTCCTGTGAGTCCAGTTTTATATTTTGATGCTTCACTATATGTTTACTGTATCCCTTGGACCATTTTATAGACGATGGAACACAAAAATTACATCGGAAATAAATAGATAATCCACAATGCGGACATAAGTACAAGAAAACTGACTCTTAGTACTGCGTATGATTTGAACCATTCCTGTGACACTAGTTATAGATTCCGATGCTTTACTTCAGGTATACTATATCTCTCTGACCTTCTTATTGACGATGAAACACAGAAATTGCATCGGAGTTATATACAAAAGGCACAATGCCAACTTAAGTACAAGAAAACTGACTCTTCTTACTGTCTAAGTTTTGAACCATTCCTGTGACACTAGTTATAGATTCCGATGCTTTACTTCAGGATCACTGTATCGCTCTGACCTTCTTATTGACGATGAAACACTGAAATTCCTTCGGAATTAAATACAAAAGGCACAATGCCCACTTAAGTACAAGAAAACTGACTCTTCTTACTGTCTATGTTCTGAACCTTTCCTGTGACTCTAGTTACAGATTCCGATGCTTCACTTCAGACTCACTGTATCCCTCTGACCTTCTTATTGACGATGAAACACAGAAATTGAATCAGAATTAAATAGAAAAGGCACAATGCTGACTTAAGTATAAGAAAACTATCTTATCTCACTGTCTATGTTTTGAACCTTTCCTGTGAGACCAGTTTTAGATTCCGATGCTTCACTATATGTTTACTGTATCCCTTGGACCTTCTTATTGACGATGAAACACAGAAATTGCATCGGAATTAAATACAAAAGGCACAATGCCGACTTAAGTACAAGAAGACTGACTCTCCTTACCTACTATGTTTTGAACATTTCCTGTGAGACGAGTTTTAGATTCTAATGCTTCACTATATATTTACTGTATCCCTTGGACCTTCTTATTGACGATGAAACACAGAAATTGCATCGGAATTAAATACAAAAGGCACAATGCTTACTTAAGTACAAGAAGACTGACTCTTCTTGCTGTCTCTGTTTTGAACATGTCCTGTGACACCAGTTTTAGAATCCGATGCTTCACTATATGTTTACTGTATCCCTTGGACCTTCTTATTGACGATGAAACACAGAAATTGCATCAGAATTAAATACAAAAGGCACAATGCTGACTTAAGTACAAAAAGACTGACTATTCCTACTGACTATGATTTCAACATTTCCTGTGAGACCAGTTTTATATTCCGATGCTTCACTATATGTTTACTGTATCCCTTGGACCTTCTTATTGACGATGGAACACAGAAATTGCATCGGAAATAAATAGAAAAGGCACAATGCGGACTTAAGTACAAGAAGTCCGACTACTCTTACTGTCTTTGTTTTGAACCATTCCTGTGACACTAGTTATAGATTTCGATGCTTCACTTCAGGTTTACTGTATCCCTCTGACCTTCTTATTGACGATGAAACACAGAAATTGCATCGGAATTAAGTACAAAAAGCACAATGCCGACTTAAGTACAAGAAATCTGACTCTTTCTACTCTCTATGTTTTGAACCATTCCTGTGACACTAGTTATCGATTCCGATGCCTCACTTCAGGTTTACTGTATCGCTCTGACCTTCTTCTTGACGATGAAACATAGACATTGCATCGGAATTAAATACAAAAGGCAGAATGCCGAATTAAGTACAAGAAAACTGACTGTGCTTACTGTCTATGTTTTGAACCATTATGTGACACTAGTTATAGTTTCCGATGCCTCACTTCAGGTTTACTGTATACCTCTGACCTTCGTATTGACGATGAAACACAGAAATTGCATCGGAGTTAAATACAAAATGCACAATGCCAACATAAGTACAAGTAAACTGACTCTTCTTACTGTCTATGTTTTGAAAAATACCTGTGGCACTAGTTATAGATTTCGATGCTTCACTTCAGGTTTACTGGATGCCTCTGACCTTCTTATTGACGATGAAACAAAGAATTTGCATCGGAATTAAATACAAAAGGCACAGTGCCGACTTAAGTACAAGAAGACTGACTCTTATTACTGTCTACGTTTTGAACCATTCCTGTGACACTAGTTATAGATTCCGATGCTTCACTTCAGGTTCACTGTATCCCTCTGACCTTCTTATTGACGATGACACAATGAAATTCCATCGGAAATAAATACAAAGGCACAATGCCGATTTAAGTACGAGGAAACTGACTTTTCTTACTTTCTATGATTTGAACCATTCATGTGACACTAGTTATAGGATCCGATGCTTCACTTCAGGTTTACTGTATCCCTCTGACCTTCTTATTGACGATGAAACACAGAAATTGAATCAGAATTAAATAGAAAAGGCACAATGCTGACTTAAGTACAAGAAAACTAACTGTTCTTACTGTCTATGCTTTGAAACTTTCCTGTGAGACCAGTTTCAGGGTCCGATGCTTCACTTTAGGTTTACTGTATCCCTTGGACCTTCTTATTGACGATGAAACACAGATATTGCATCGGAATTAAATACAAAAGTTACAATGCCGACTTAAGTACAAGAAAACTGACTCTTCTGACGGTCTATGTTTTTGAACCATTATGTGACACTAGTTATAGATTCCGATGCTACACTTCAGGTTTACTGTATCCCTCTGACCTTCTTATTAACGATGAAACGCAGAAATTGCATCGGAGTTAAATACAAAAGGCACAATGCCAACTTAAGTACAAGAAAACTGACTCTTCTGACTGTCTATGTTTTGAACCATTATGTGACACTAGTTATAGATTCCGATCTCACTTCAGGTTAACTGTATCTCTCTGACCTTCTTATTGACGATGAAACACTGAAATTCCTTCGGAATTAAATACAAAAAGCACAATGCCGAATTAAGTACTAGAAGACTGACTCTTCTTACTGTCTATGTTTTGAACCATTCCTGTGACACTAGTTATAGATTCCGATGCTTCACTTCAGGTTTACTGTATCCCTCTCACCTTCTTATTGACGATGAAACACAGAAATTGCATCGGAATTAAATACAAAAGGCACAATGCCGACTTAAGTACAAGAAGACTGACTCTTATTACTGTCTATGATTTGAACCATTCCTGTGCCACTAGTTATAGATTCCGATGCTTCACTTCAGGTTCACTGTATCCCTCTGACCTTCTTATTGACGATGAAACACTGAAATTCCATTGGAATTAAATACAAAGGCACAATGCCGACTTAAGTACAAGGAAAGTGACTCTTCTTACTGTCTATGATTTGAACCATTCCTGTGACACTAGTTATAGATTCCGATGCTTCACTTCAGGGTTCCTGTATCCCTCTGACCTTCTTATTGACGATGAAACACAGAAATTGAATCAGAATTAAATAGAAAAGGCACAATGCTGACTTAAGTACAAGTAATCTAACTCTTCTTACTGTCTATGTTTTGAACCTTTCCTGTGACACCAGTTTTAGGGTACGATGCTTCACTTCAGGTTTACTGTATCCCTTGGACCTTCTTGCTGACAATGAAACACAGAAATTGCATCGGAATTAAATACAAAAGGCACAATGCCGACTTAAGTACAAGAAGACTGACTCTTCTTACTGACTATCTTTTGAACATTTCCTGTTGTACCAGTTTTAGATTCCGATGCCTCACTATATGTTTACCGTATCCCTTGGACCTTCTTACTGACGATTAAACACAGAAATTGCATCGGAATTATATACAAAGGGCACAATGCCTACTCAAGTACAAGAAGACTGACTCATCTTACTGACTAATTTTTGAACATTTCCTGTGAGACCAGTTTTAGATTCCGATGCTTCACTCTATGTTTACTGTATCCCTTGAACCTTCTTATTGACGATGAAACACAGAAATTGCATCAGAATTATATACAAAAGGCACAATGCTGACTTAAGTACAAGAAGACTGATTGTTCCTACTGACTATGATTTCAACATTTCCTGTGAGTCCAGTTTTATATTTTGATGCTTCACTATATGTTTACTGTATCCCTTGGACCATCTTATAGACGATGGAACACAAAAATTACATCGGAAATAAAAAGATAATCCACAATGCGGACATAAGTACAAGAAAACTGACTCTTCGTACTGCGTATGATTTGAACCATTCCTGTGACACTAGTTATAGATTCCGATGCTTTACTTCAGGTATACTATATCTCTCTGACCTTCTTATTGACGATGAAACACAGAAATTGCATCGGAATTAAATACAAAAGGCACAATGCCGACTCAAGTACAAGAAGACTGGCTCTTCTTACTGTCTATGTTTTTAAACTTTAACGTGAGACCGGCTTTACATTCCGATGCTTCACTTCAGGTTTACTGTATCCCTTGGATCTTCTTATTGACGACGAAACACAGGAATTGGATCGGAGTTAAATACAAAAGGCACAATGCCAACTTAAGTACAGGAAAACTGACTCTTCTTACTGTCTAAGTTTTGAACCATTCCTGTGACACTAGTTATAGATTCCGATGCTTCACTTCAGGATCACTGTATCCCTCTGACCTTCTTATTGACGATGAAACACTGAAATTCCTTCGGAATTAAATACAAAAGGCACAATGCCGACATAGGTACTAGAAAACTGACTCTTCTTACTGTCTATGTTTTGAACCATTCCTGTGACACTAGTTATAGATTCCGATGCTTCACTTCAGGTTTACTGTATCCCTCTGACCTTCTTATTGACGATGAAACACAGAAATTGCATCGGAATTAAATACAAAAGGCACAATGCCGACTTAAGTACAAGAAGACTGACTCTTCTTACTGTTTATGTTTTGAACCATACCTGTGACACTAGTTACAGATCCCGATGCTTCACTTCTGGTTTACTGTATCCCTCTGACCTTCTTATTGAAGATGAAACACAGAAACTGCATCGGAATTAAATACAAAAGGCATAATGCGGACTTAAGTAAAAGATAACTGGCCCTTCTAACTGCGTATGTTTTGAACCATTCCTGTGACACAAGTTATAGATTACGACGCTTCACTTCAGGTATACTATATCTCTCTGACCTCCTTATTGACGATGAAATACAGCAATTGCATCGGAATTAAATACATAAGGCACAATGCCGACTCAAGTACAAGAAGACTGGTTCTTCTTACTGTCTATGTTTTGCAACTTTCCTGTGAGACCGGTTTTAGATTCCGATGCTTCAATTCAGGTTTACTGTATCCCTTGGATCTCCTTATTGACGACGAAACACAGAAATTGCATCGGAATTAAATAGAAAAGGCACAATCCCGACTTAAGTACAAAAAAACTGACTCTTCTTACTGTCTAAGTTTTGAACCATTCCTGTGACACTAGTTATAGATTCCGATGCTTTACTTCAGGATCACTGTATCCCTCTGACCTTCTTATTGACGATGAAACACTGAAATTCCTTCGGAATTAAATACAAAAGGCACAATGCCGACTTAAATACAAGAAAACTAACTCTTCTGACTGTCTATGTTTTGAACCATTATGTGACATTAGTTATACATTCCGATGCTTCAGTTCAGGTTTACAGTATCCCTTTGACCTTCTTATTGACGATGAAACACAGAAATTGCATCGGAGTTATATACAAAAGGCACAATGCCAACTTAAGTACAAGAAAACTGACTCTTCTTACTGTCTAAGTTTTGAACCATTCCTGTGACACTAGTTATAGATTCCGATGCTTTACTGCAGGATCACTGTATCGCTCTGACCTTCTTATTGACGATGAAACACTGAAATTCCTTCGGAATTAAATACAAAAGGCACAATGCCTACTTAAGTACAAGAAAACTGACTCTTCTTACTGTCTATGTTTTGAACCATTGCTGTGACACTAGTTATTGATTCCGATGCTTCACTTCAGGTTTACTGAATGCCTCTGACCTTCTTATTGACGATGAAACAAAGAATTTGCATCGGAATTAAATACAAAAGGCACAATGCCGACTTAAGTACAAGAAGACTGACTCTTATTACTGTCTATGTTTTGAACCTTTCCTGTGACACTAGTTATAGATTCCGATGCTTCACTTCAGACTCACTGTATCCCTCTGACCTTCTTATTGACGATGAAACACAGAAATTGAATCAGAATTAAATAGAAAAGGCACAATGCTGACTTAAGTATAAGAAAACTAACTTATCTCACTGTCTATGTTTTGAACCTTTCCTGTGAGACCAGTTTTAGATTCCGATGCTTCACTATATGTTTACTGTATCCCTTGGACCTTCTTATTGACGATGAAACACAGAAATTGCATCGGAATTAAATACAAAAGGCACAATGCCGACTTAAGTACAAGAAGACTGACTCTCCTTACCTACTATGTTTTGAACATTTCCTGTGAGACGAGTTTTAGATTCTAATGCTTCACTATATATTTACTGTATCCCTTGGACCTTCTTATTGACGATGAAACACAGAAATTGCATCGGAATTAAATACAAATGGCACAATGCTTACTTAAGTACAAGAAGACTGACTCTTCTTGCTGTCTCTGTTTTGAACATTTCCTGTGAGACCAGTTTTAGATTCCGATGCTTCACTATATGTTTACTGTATCCCTTGGACCTTCTTATTGACGATGAAACACAGAAATTGCATCAGAATTAAATACAAAAGGCACAATGCTGACTTAAGTACAAAAAGACTGACGATTCCTACTGACTATGATTTCAACATTTCCTGTGAGACCAGTTTTATATTCCGATGCTTCACTATATGTTTACTGTATCCCTTGGACCTTCTTATTGACGATGGAACACAGAAATTGCATCGGAAATAAATAGAAAAGGCACAATGCGGACTTAAGTACAAGAAGTCCGACTACTCTTACTGTCTTTGTTTTGAACCATTCCTGTGACACTAGTTATAGATTCCGATGCTTCACTTTAGGTTTACTGCATCCCTCTGACCTTCTTATTGACGTTGAAACACAGAAATTGCATCGGAATTAAATACAAAAGGCACAATGCCGACTTAAGTACAAGAAGACTGAGTCTTCCTACTGTCTATGTTTTGAACCATTCATGTGGCACTAGTTATACATTCCGATGCTTCACTTTAGGTATACTGTATCCCTCTGACGTTCTTATTGGCGATGAAACACAGAAATTGCATCGGAATTAAAAACAAAAGGCACAATGCCGACATAAGCACAAGAAAACTGACTCTTCTGACTGTCTATGTTTTGAACCATTATGTGACACTAGTTATAGATTCCGATGCCTCACTTCAGGTTTACTGTATACCTCTGACCTTCGTATTGACGATGAAACACAGAAATTGCATCGGAGTTAAATACAAAATGCACAATGCCAACATAAGTACAAGTAAACTGACTCTTCTTACTGTCTAAGATTTGAACCATTCCTGTGACACTAGTTATAGATTCCGATGCTTCACTTCAGGATCACTGTATCCCTCTGACCTTCTTATTGACGATGAAACACTGATATTCCTTCGGAATTAAATACAAAAGACACAATGCCGACTTAAGTTCAAGAAAACTAACTCCTCTTACTGTCTATGTTTTGAACCATACCTGTGACACTAGTTATAGATTTCGATGCTTCACTTCAGGTTTACTGGATGCCTCTGACCTTCTTATTGACGATGAAACAAAGAATTTGCATCGGAATTAAACACAAAAGGCACAGTGCCGACTTAAGTACAAGAAGACTGACTCTTATTACTGTCTATGTTTTGAACCATTCCTGTGACACTAGTTATAGATTCCGATGCTTCACTTCAGGTTCACTGTATCCCTCTGACCTTCTTATTGACGATGACACAATGAAATTCCATCGGAAATAAATACAAAGGCACAATGCCGACTTAAGTACAAGGAAACTGACTTTTCTTACTTTCTATGATTTGAACCATTTCTGTGACACTAGTTATAGGATCCGATGCTTCACTTCAGGTTTACTGTATCCCTCTGACCTTCTTATTGACGATGAAACACAGAAATTGAATCAGAATTAAATAGAAAAGGCACAATGCTGACTTAAGTACAAGAAAACTAACTGTTCTTACTGTCTATGTTTTGAAACTTTCCTGTGAGACCAGTTTCAGGGTCCGATGCTTCACTTTAGGTTTACTGTATCCCTTGGACCTTCTTATTGACGATGAAACACAGATATTGCATCGGAATAAAATACAAAAGGCACAATGCCGACTTAAGTACAAGAAAACTGACTCTTCTGACGGTCTATGTTTTTGAACCATTATGTGACACTAGTTATAGATTCCGATGCTACACTTCAGGTTTACTGTATCCCTCTGACCTTCTTATTAACGATGAAACGCAGAAATTGCATCGGAGTTAAATACAAAAGGCACAATGCCAACTTAAGTACAAGAAAACTGACTCTTCTTACTGTCTATGTTTTGAACCATTATGTGACACAAGTTATAGATTCCGATGCTTTACTTCAGGTTTACTGTATCCCTTGGACCTTCTTATTGACGATGAAACACAGAAATTGCATCTGAGTTAAATACAAAAGGCACAATGCCAACTTAAGTACAAGAAAAATGACTCTTCTTACTGTCTATGTTTTGAACCATTCCTGTGACACTAGTTAAAGATTTCGATGCTTCACTTCAGGTTTACTGAGTGCCTCTGACCATCTTACTGACGATGAAACAAAGAATTTGCATCGGAATTAAATACAAAAGGCACAGTGCCGACTTAAGTACAAGAACATTCACTCTTATTACTGTCTATGTTTTGAACCATTCCTGTGACACTAGTTATAGATTCCGATGCTTCACTTCAGAATCACTGTATCCCTCTGACCTTCTTAATGACGATGACACACTGAAATTCCATCGGAATTAAATACAAAGGCACAATGCCGACTTAAGTACAAGGAAACTGACTCTTCTTACTGTCTATGATTTGAACCATTCCTGTGACACTAGTTATAGAATCCGATGCTTCACTTCAGGTTTACTGTATCCCTTGGACCTTCTTTTTGACGATGAAATACAGAAATTGCATCGGAATAAAATACCAAAGGCACAATGCCGACTTAAGTACAATAACACTGACTCTCCTTACTGACTATGTTTTGAACATTTCCTGTGAGACCAGTTTTAGATTCTGATGCTTCACCATATGTTTACTGTATCCCTTGGACCTTCTTATTGACGATGAAACACAGAAATTGCAACGGAATTAAATACAAAAGGCACAACGCCGACTTTAGTACAAGAAGACTGACTGTTCTTACTGACTATCTTTTGAACATTTCCTGTTGTACCAGTTTTAGATTCCAATGCCTCACTATATATTTACTGTATCCCTTGGACCTTCTTACTGACGATTAAACACAGAAATTGCATCGGAATTATATACAAAAGCCACAATGCCTACTTAACTACAAGAAGACTGACTCTTCTTACTGACTATCCTTTGAACATTTCCTGTGAGACCAGTTTTAGATTCCGATGCTTCACTATATGTTTACTGTATCCCTGGGACCTTCTTATTGACGATGAAACACAGAAATTGCATCAGAATTAAATACAAAAGGCACAATGCCGACTTAAGTATAAGAAGACTGACTATTCCTACTGACTATGATTTCAACATTTGCTGTGAGACCAGTTTTATAATCCGATGCTTCACTATATGTTTACTGTATCCCTTGGACCTTCTTATTGACGATGGAACACAGAAATTGCATCGGAAATAAATAGAAAAAGCACAATGCGGACTTAAGTAAGAAGATAACTGACTCTACTGCGTATGTTTTGAACCATTCCTGTGACACTAGTTATGGATTCCGATGCTTCACTTCAGGTATACTATATCTCTCTGACCTTCTTATTGGCGATGAAACACAGAAATTGCATAGGAATTAAATACAAAAGGCACAATGCCGACTCAAGTACAAGAAGACTGATTCTTCTTACTGTCTATGTTTTGAAATTCCGAAGCTTCACTTCAGGTATACTATATCTCTCTGACCTTCTTATTGACGATGAAACACAGAAATTGCATAGGAATTAAATACAAAAGGCACAATGCCGACTCAAGTACAAGAAGACTGATTCTTCTTACAGTCTATGTTTTGAAACTTTCCTGTGAGACCGGTTTTAGATTCCGATGCGTCACTTCAGGTTTACTGTATCCCTTGGATCTTCTTATTGACGACGAAACACAGAAATTGCATCGGAATTAAATAGAATAGGCACAATGCCGACTTAAGTACAAGAAAACTGACTCTTCTTACTGTCTATGATTTGGACCATTCCTGTGAGACTAGTTACACATTCCAATGCTTCACTTCAGGTTTACTGTATCCCTCTGACCTTCTTATTGACGATGAAGCGCAGAAATTGCAGCAGAATAAAATGCAAAAGGGAAAATGCCGACTTAAGTACAGGAAATCCGACTCTTCTTACTGTCTTTGTTTTGAACCATTCCTGTGCACTAGTTATAGATTTCGATGCTTCACTCAGGTTTACTGTATCCCTCTGACCTTCCTATTGACGATGAATCACAGATATTGCATCGGAATTAAATACGAAAGGCACAATGCCGACTTATGTACAAGAAATCTGACACTTCTTACTGTCTATGTTTCTAACCATTCCTGTGACACTAGTTATCGTTTCCGATGCTTCACTTCGGGTTTACTGTATCGCTCTGACCTTCTTCTTGACGATGAAACACAGAAATTGCATCGGAATTAAATGCAAAAGGCACAATGCCGAATTAAGTGCAAGAAAGCTGACTCTTCTTACTGTCTATGTTTTTAGAGCCAATCCTGTGACACTAGTTATAGATTCCGATGCTTCACTTCAGGTTTACTGTTTCCCTCTGACCTTCTTATTGACGATAAAACAGAGAAATTGCATCGGAATTAAATAGAAAAATTCACAATGCCGACTTAAGTACAAGAAAACTGACTCTTCTTACTGTCTATGTTTTGAACCATACCTGTGACACTAGTTATAGATTCCGATGCTTCACTTCAGGTTTACTGTATCCCTCTGACCTTCTTATTGACGATGAAACGCAGAAATTGCATCGGAATGAAATACAAAAGGCACAATGCTGACTTAAGTACAAGAAAACTGACTCTTCTTACTGTCTATGCTTTGAACCATTTATTTGACACTAGTTATTGATTCCGATGCTTCACTTCAGGTTTACTGTATCCCTCTGACCTTCGTATTGACGACTGAAACACAGAAATTGCATCGGAGTTAAATACAAAAGGCACAATGCCGACTTAAGTACAAGAAAGCTGACCCTTCTTACTGTCTATATTTTGATCCATTCCTGTGACACTAGTTATTTTTTCCGATGCTTCACCTCAGGTTTACTGTATCTATGTGACCTTCTTATTGACGATGAAACACAGAAATTGCATCGGAATTAAATACAAAAGGCATAATGCCGACTTAAGTACAAGAAAACTGACTCATCTTACTGTCTACGTTTTGAACCATTCATGTGACACTAATTATAGATTACGATGCTTCACTTCAGGTTTACTGTATCCCTCTGACCATCTTATTGACGATGAAACACAGAAATTGCATCGGAATTATAAATAAAAGGCACAATGCCGACTTAAGTACGAGAAAAGCTGACTCTTCTTACTGGCTATGTTTTCAACCATTCCTGTGACACTAGTTATAGATTCCGATGCTTCACTTCAGCTTTACTGTATCCCTCTGACCTTCTTATTGACGATGAAACACAGAAATTGCATCGGAATTAAAAACAAAAAGCACAATGCCGACTGAAGTGCAATGAAACTGACTCTTCTTACTGTCTATGTTTTGAACCATTCCTGTGACACTAATTATAGATTTCGATGCTTCACTTCAGGTTTACTGTATCCCTCTGACCTTCTTATTGACGATGAAACACAGAAATTGCATGGGAATTAAATATAAAAGGTACAATGCCGCCTTAAGTAGAAGAAAACTGACTCTTCTTACTGTCTATGTTTTGAACCATTCCTGTGACACTAGTTATAGATTCCGATGCTTCACTTCAGGTTTACTGTATCCCTCTGACGTTTTTATTGACGATGAAACACAGAAATTGCATCGGAATTAAATACAAAAGGCACAATGTTGACTTAAGTACAAGAAAACTGAATCTTCTTACTGTCTATGTTTTGAACCATACCTGTGACACTAGTTATGGATTCCAATGCTTCACTTCAGGTTTACTGTATACCTCTGACCTTCTTATTGACGATGAAACACAGAAATTGCATCGGAATTAAATACAAAAGGCACAATGCCGACTTAAGTACAAGAAAACTGACTCTTCTTACTGTCTATGTTTTGAACCATTCCTGTGACACTAGTTATAGATCCCGATGCGTCACTTCAGGTTTACTGTATCTATCTGACCTTCTTATTGACGATGAAACACAGAAAATCTATCGGAAATAAATACAAAAGGCACAATGCCGAGATAAGTACAAGAAAGCTAACCCTTCTTACTGTCTATGTTTTGATCCTTTCCTGTGACACTAGTTATTGATTCCGATGCTTCACCTCAGGTTTACTGTATCCCTGTGACCTTCTTATTGACGATGAAACGCAGAAATTGCATCGGAATTAAATACAAAAGGCACAATTCCGACTTAAGTACAAGAAAACTGACTCTTCTCACTGTCTATGTTTTGAACCATTCATGTGACACTAATTATAGATTCCGACGGTTCACTTCAGGTTTACTGTATCCCTCTGAGCATCTTATTGACGATGTAACACAGAAATTGCATCGGAATTATATATAAAAGGCACAATGCCGACGTAAGTACAAGAAAAACTGATTCTTCTTACTGTCTATGTTTTCAACCATTCCTGTGACACTAGTTATAAATTCCGATGTTTCACTTCAGCTTTACCGTATCCCTCTGACCTTCGTATTGACGATGAAACACAGAAATTGGATCGGAATTAAATACAAGTGGCACAATGCCGACTTAAGTACAAGAAAACTGACTCTTCTAACTTTCTATGTTTTGAACCATTCCTGTGGCACTAGTTGTATATCCCGATGCTACTCTTCAGGTTTACTGTATCCCTCTGACCTTCTTATTGACGATGAAACACAGAAATTGCATCGGAATCAAATAGAAAAGGCACAATGCCGACTTAAGTACAAGAAAACTGACCCTTCTGACTGTCTATGTTTTGAACCATTATGTGACACTAGTTATAGATTCCGATGCTTCACTTCAGGTTTACTGTATCCCTCTGACCTTCTTATTGACGATTAAACACAGAAATATCATTGGAGTGAAATACAAAAGGCACAATGCCAACTTAAGTACAAGAAAACTGACTCTTCTCACTGTCCAAGTTTTGAACCATTCCTGTGACACTAGTTATAGATTCCGATGTTTCACTTCATGATCACTGTATCCCTCAGTCCTTCTTATTGTCGATGAAACACTAATATTCCTTCGGAATTAAATACAAAAGGCACAATGCCGACTTAAGTTTAAGAAATCTGATTCTTCTTACTGTCTATGTTTTGAACCATTCCTGTGACACTAGTTATAGATTTCGATGCTTCACTTCAGGTTTACTGAATGCCTCTGACCATCTTGTTGACGATGAAACAAAGAATTTGCAACGGAATTAAATACAAAAGGCACAGTGCCGACTTAAGTACAAGAGAACTGACTCTTCTTACTGTCTATGTTTTGAAGCATTCCCGTGACACTAGTTATAGATTCCGATGCTTCACTTCAGGTTTACTGTATCCCTCTGACCTTCTCATTGACGATGAAACACAAAAATTTCATCGGAGTTAAATACAAAAAGCAGAATGCCGACTTAAGTACAAGAAGACTGACTCTTCCTACTGTCTATGTTTTGAACTATTCCTGTGACACTAGTTATAGATTCCGATGCTTCACTTCAGCTTTACTGTATCCCTCTGACCTTCTTATTGACGATGAAACACAGAAATTGCATCGGAATTAAATACAAAAGGCACAATGTCGAATCAAGGACAAGAAGACTGGCTCTTCCTACTGCCTATGTTTTGAACCATTCCTGTGACACTAGTTATAGATCCCGATGCTTCACTTCAGGTTTACTGTATCCCTCTGACCGTCTTATTGACGATGAAACACAAAAATTGCATCGGAATTAAATACATAGGCACAATGCCGACTCAAGTACAAGACGACTTGCTCTTCTTACTGTCTATGTTTTGAACCATTCCTGTGACACTAGTTATAGATTCTGATGCTTCACTTCAGGTTTACTGTATCCCTCTGACCTTCTTATTGACGATGAAACACAGAAATTGCATCAGAATTAAATTGAAAAGGCACAATGCCGACTTAAATACAAGAAAACTGACTCTTCTTACTGTCTATGTTTTGAAGCATTCCCGTGACACTAGTTATAGATGCCGATGCTTCACTTCTGGTTTACTGTATCCCTCTGACCTTCTTATTGGCGATGAAAGACAGAAATTGCATCGGAATTAAAATCAAAAGGCACAATGCCGACTCATGTACAAGAAGACTGGCTCTTCTTACTGTCTATGCTTTGAAACTTTCCTGTGAGACCGGTTTTAGATTCCGATGCTTCACTTCAGGTTTACTGTTTCCCTCCGACCTTCTTATTGACGATGAAACACAGAAATTGCATCGGAATTAAATAGAAAAGGCACAATGCCGATTAAGTACATGAAAACTGATTTTTCTTACTATCTATGTTTTGAACCATTTCTGTGACACTAGGTATAGATTCCGATGGTTCACTTCAGGTTTACTGTATCCCTCTGACCTTATTATTGACGATGAAACACAGAAATTGCATCGTAATAAAATACAAAAGGCACAATGCCGACTTAAGTACAAGAAAACTGACTCTTCTTACTGTCTATGTTTTGAACCATACCTGTGACACTACTTATAGATTCCGATGCTTCACTTCAGGTTTACTGTATACCTCTGACCTTCTTATTGACGATGAAACACAGAAATTGCATCGGAATTAAATACAAAAGGCACAATGCCGACTTAAGTACAAGAAAACTGACTCTTCTTACTGTCTATGTTTTGAACCAATCCTGTGACACTAATTATAGATCCCGATGTTTCACTTCAGGTTTACTGTATCCCTCTGACATTCTTATTGACGATGAAACACAGAAATTGTATCGGAATTATATACAAAAGGCACAATGCCGACTTAAGTACAAGAAAACTGGCTCTTCTTACTGTCTATGTTTGAACCATTCCTGTGACACTAGTCATAGATTCCGATGCTTCATCTCCGGTTTACTGTATCCCTCTGACCTTATTATTGACGATGAAACGCAGAAATTGCATCGGAATAAGATACAAAAGGCACAATGCCGACTTAAGTAGAAGAAAACTGACTCTTCTTGCTGTCTATGTTTTGAACCATTCCTGTGACACTAGTTATAGATTCCGATGCTTCACTTCAGGTATACTGTATCCCTGTGACCTTGTTATTGACGATGAAACACAGAAATTGCAACGGAATTAAATACAAAAGGCACAATGCCGACTTAAGTACAAGAAAACTGACTCTTCTTACTGTCTATGTTTTGAACCATTCCTGTGACACTAGTAATAGATCCCGATGCTTCACTTCAGGTTTACTGTATCCCTCTGACCTTCTTATTGACGATGAAACACAGAAATTCTATCGGAATTAAATACAAAAGGCACAATGCCGACTTAAGTACAAGAAAACTGGCTCTTCTTACTGTCTATGTTTGAACCATTCCTGTGACACTAGGTATAGATTCCAATGCTTAACGTCCGGGTGACTGTATCCCTCTGACCTTATTATTGACGATGAAACACAGAAATTGCATCGGAATAAAATACAAAAGGCACAATGCCGACTTAAGTACACGAAAACTGGCTCTTCTTACTGTCTATGTTTGAACCATTCCTGTGACACCAGTCATATATTCTGATGCTTCACCTCCGGTTTACTGTATCCCTCTGACCTTATTATTGACGATGAAACACAGAAATTGCATCGGAATAAAATACAAAAGGCACAATGCCGACTTAAGTACAAGAAAAATGACTCTTCTTACTGTCTATGTTTTGAACCATTCCTGTGACACTAGTTATAGATTCCGATGCTTCACTTCAGGTATACTGTATCCCTCTGACCTTGTTATTGACGATGAAACACAGAAATTCAACGGAATTAAATACAAAAGGCACAATGCCGACTTAAGTACAAGAAAACTGACTCTTCTTACTGTCTATGTTTTGAACCATTCCTGTGACACTAGTTATAGATCCCGATGCTTCACTTCAGGTTTACTGTATCCCTCTGACCTTCTTATTGACGATGAAACACAGAAATTCTATCGGAATTAAATACAAAAGGCACAATGCCGACTTAAGTACAAGAAAACTGGCTCTTCTTACTGTCTATGTTTGAACCATTCCTGTGACACTAGTTATAGATTCCAATGCTTCACCTCCGGGTTACTGTATCCCTCTGACCTTATTATTGACGATGAAACACAGAAATTGCATCGGAATAAAGTACAAAAGGCACAATGCCGACTTAAGTACAAGAAAACTGACTCTTCTTACTGTCTATGTTTTGAATCATTCCTGTGACACTAGTTATAGATTCCGTTGCTACACTTCAGGTATACTGTATCCTTCTGACCTTGTTATTGACGATGAAAGACAGAAATTGCAACGGAATTAAACACAAAAGGTACAATGCCGACTTAAGTACAAGAAAACTGACTCTTCTTACTGTCTGTGTTTTGAACCATTCATGTGACACTACTTATAGATTCCGATGCTTCACTTCAGGTTTACTGTATCCCTCTGACCTTCATATTCACGATGAAACACAGAAATTGCATCGGAATTAAATACAAGAGGCACAATGCTGTCTTAAGTACAAGAAAACTGACCCTTCTTATTTTATATGTTTTGAACCATTCCAGTGGCCCTAGTTGTATATCCCGATGCTACACTTCAGGTTTACTGTATCCCTCTGACCTTCTTATTGACGATGAAACACAGAAATTGCATCGGAATTAAATAGAAAAGGCACAATGCCGACTTAAGTACAAGAATACTGATTCTTCTTACTGTCTATGTTTTGAACCATACCTGTGACACTAGTTATAGATTCCGATGCTTCACTTCAGGTTTACTGTATCCCTCTGACCTTCTTATTGACGACGAAACACTGAAATTGCAACGGAATGAAATACAAAAGGCACAATGCTGACTTAAGTACAAGAAAAGTGACTCTTCTTACTGTCTATGTTTTGAACCATTTATGTGACACTAGTTATAGATTCCGATTCTTCACTTCAGGTTTACTGTATCCCTCTGACCTTCTTATTGACGACTGAAACACAGAAATTGCATCGGAATCAAATACAAAAGGCACAATGCCGACTTAAGTACAAGAAAACTGACTCCTCTTTCTGTCTATGTTTTGAACCATTCCTGTGACACTAGTTATAGGTTCCGATGCTTCACTTCAGGTTTACTGTATCCCTCTGACCTTCGTAATGACGAAGAAACACAGAAATTGCATCGCAATTAAATACAAATTGCACAATGCCGACTTAAGTACGAGAAAACTGACTCTTCTTAATTTCTATGATTTGAACCATTCCTGTGACACTAGTTATAGATTCCGATGCTTCACTTCAGGTTCACTGTATCCCTCTGACCTTCTTTTTGACGATTAAACACTGAAATTCCATCGAAAGTAAATACAAAAGGCACAATTCCGACTTAAGTACAATAAAACTAACTCTTCTTACTGTCTATGTTTTGAACCATTCCTGTGACACTAGTTATAAATTCCGATGCTTAACTTCAGGTTTACTGTATGCCTCTGACCTTCTTATTGACGATGAAGCACAGAATTTGCATCGGAATTAAATACAAAAGGCACAATGCCGAGTTAAGTACAAGAAAGCTAACCCTTCTTACTGTCTATGTTTTGATCCATTCCTGTGACACTAGTTATTGATTCCGATGCTTCACCTCAGGTTTACTGTATCCCTGTGACCTTCGTATTAACGATGAAATGCAGAAATTGCTCGGAATTAAATACAAAAGGCACAATGCCGACTTAAGTACAAGAAAACTGACTCTTCTCACTGTCTTTGTTTTGAACCATTCATGTGACACTAATTATAGATTCCGATGCTTCACTTCAGGTTTACTGTATCCCTCTGAGCATCTTATTGACGATGTAACACAGAAATTGCATCGGAATTATATATAAAAGGCACAATGCCGACGTAAGTACAAGAAAAACTGATTCTTCTTACTGTCTATGTTTTCAACTATTCCTGTGACACTAGTTATAAATTCCGATGTTTCACTTCAGCTTTACTGTATCCCTCTGACCTTCGTATTGACGATGAAACAAAGAAATTGCATCGGAATTAAAAACAAAAATCACAATGTCGACTTAAGTACAAGAAAACTGACTCTCCTGACTGTCTATGTTTTGAACCATTCATGTGGCACTAGTTATATTTTCCGATGATTCACTGCAGGTTTACTGTATCCCTCTGACCTTCTTATTGACGATGAAACACAGAAGTTGCATCGGAATGAAATACGAAAGGCACAATGCGGACTTAAGTACAAGAAAACTGACTCTTCTTACTGTCTATGCTTTGAACCACTCCTGTGACACTAGTTAAAGGTTCCGATGCTTCACTTCAGGTTCACTGTATCCCTCTGACCTTCTTATTTACGATGAAACACTGAAATTGCATCGGAATTAAATACAAAAGGCACAAAGCCGACATAAGTATAAGAAAACTGACTCTTCTTACTGTCTACGTTTTGAACCATTCCTGTGACACTAGTTATGGATTCCGATGGTTCACTTCAAGTTTATTGTATGCCTCTGACCTTCTTATTGACGATGAAACACAGAAATTGCATCGGAATTAAATACAAAAGGCACAATGCCGACTTAAGTACAAGTAAACTGCCTCTTCTTACTGTCTATGTATTGAACCATTTCTGTGACACTAGTTATAGATTCCGATGCTTCACTTCAGGTTTACTGTATCCCTCTGACCTCCTTATTGACGATGAAACACAGAAATTGCATCGGAATTAAATACAAAATTCACAATGTCAACTTTAGTACAAGAAAACTGACTCTTCTTACTGTCTATGTTTTGAACCATACCTGTGACACTAGTTATAGATTCCGACGCATCACTGCAGGTTTACTGTATCCCTCTGACCTTCTAATTGACGATGAAACACAGAAATTGCATCGGATTAAATACAAAAGGCACAATGCCGACTTAAGTACAACCAAACTGATCTCCTTACTGTCTATGTTTTGAACCATTCCTGTGACACTAGTTATAGAATCCGATGTTTCACTTCAGGTTCACAATACCCCTCTGACCTTCTTATTGTTGACGAAACGCTGAAATTGCATCGGGATTAAATACAAAAGGCACAATGCCGACTTAAGTACAAGAAAACTGACTCTTCTTACTGTCTATGTTTTGATCCACTCCTGTGACACTAGTTATAGATTCCGATGGTTCACTTCAGGTTTACTGTATCCCTCTGACCTTCTTATTGTCGATGAAACACAGAAATTGCATCGGAATTAAATAGAAAAGGCACAATGCCGACTTAAGTACAAGAAAACTGACTCTTCTTACTGTCTATGTTTTGAACAATTCCTGTGACACTAGTTATAGATTCCGATGCTTCACTTCAGGTTTACCGTATCCCTCCGACCTTCTTATTGTCGATGAAACACAGAAATTGCATCGGATTAAATACAAAAGGCACAATGCCGACTTAAGTACAAGAAAACTGATCCTCTTACTGTCTATGTTTTGAACCATTCCTGTGACACTAGTTATAGAATCCAATGCTTCACTTTAGGTTCACTAAATCCCTCTGACCTTCTTATTCACGATGAAATACTGAAATTGCATCGGAATTAAATACAAAAGGCACAATGCCGACTTAAGTACAAGTAAACTGCCTCTTCTTACTGTCTATGTATTGAACCATTTCTGTGACACTAGTTATAGATTCCGATGCTTCATTTCAGGTTTACTGTATGCCTCTGACCTTCTTATTGACGATGAAACACAGAAATTGCATCGGAATTATATACAAAAGGCACAATGCCGACTTAAGTACAAGAAAACTGACTCTTCTTACTGTCTATGATTTCAACCATTCCTGTGACATTAGTTATAGATTCCGATGCTTCACTTCAGGTTTACTGTATCCCTCTGACCTTCTTATTGACGATGAAACACGGAAATTGCATCGGAATTAAATACAAATAGCACAATTCCGACTAATGTACAAGAAAATTGACTCTTCTTACTGTCTATGCTTTGAACCATTCCTGTGACACTAGGTATAGATTCCGATGCTTCACTTCAGGTTTACAGTATCCCTCTGACCTTCTTATTGACGATTAAACACAGAAATTGCATCGGAATTAAATTCAAAAGGTTCAATGCCGACTTAAGTACAAGAAACCTGACACTTCTTACTGTCTTTTGAACCATTCCTGTGACACTAGTTATAGATTCCGATGCTTCACTTCAGGTTCACTGTATCCCTCTGACCTTCTTATTGACAATGAAACACTGAAATTGCATCGGAATAAAATACAAAAGGCACAATGCCGTCTTAAGTACAAGAAAACTGACTCTTCTTACTGTCTATGCTTTGAACCATTCCTGTGACACTAGTTATAGATTCCGATGCTTCACTTTAGGTTTACTGTATGCCTCAGACCTTCTTATTGACGATGAAACACAGAAATTGCATCGGAATTAAATACAAAAGGCACAACGCCGACTTATGTATAAGAAAACTGACTCTTCTTACTGTCTATGTTTTGAACCATTCCTGTGACACTAGTTATAAATTCCGATGCTTCACTTCATGTTTACTGTCTCGCTCTGACCCTCTTATTCACGATGAAACACAGGAATTGCATCGGAATTAAGTACAAAAGGCACAATGCCGACTTAAGTACAAGAAAACTGACTCTTCTTACTGTCTATGTTTTGAACCATACCTGTGACACTAGTTATAGATTCCGATGCTTCACTTCAGTTTTACAGTATACCTCTGACCTTCGTATTGACGATGAAACACAGAAATTGCATCGGAATTAAATACGAAAGGCACAATGCCGACTTAAGTACAAGAAAACTGACTCTTCTTACTGTCTATGTTCTGAACCATTCCTGTGACACTAGTTATAGATTCCGATGCTTGACTTCAGGTTCACTGTATCCCTCTGACCTTCTTATTAACGATGGAACACTGAAATTGCATCGGAATTAAATACAAAAGGCACAAAGCCGACTTAAGTATAAGAAAACTGACTCTTCTTACTGTCATTGTTTTGAACCATTCCTACGACACTAGTTATAGATTCCGATGCTTCACTTCAGGTTTACTGGATGCCTCTGACCTTCTTAATGACGAGGGAACGCAGATATTGCATCGGAATGAAATACAAAAGGCACAATGCCGACTTAAGTACAAGAAAAAAGACTCTTCTTAATGTCTATGTTTTGAACCATTCCTTTGTCACTAGTTATAGATTCCGATGCTTCACTCCAGGTATACTGTATCCCTCTGACCTTCTTATTGACGATGAAACACAGAAATTGCATCGGAATTCAATACAAAAGGCACAATGCCGACTTAAGTACAAGAAAACAGACTCTTCTTACTGTCTATGTTTTGAACCATTCATGTGACACTCGTTATAGATTCCGATGCTTTACTTCAGGTTTACTGTATCCCTTCGACCTTCTTATTGTCGATGAAACATAGAAATTGCTTCGGAATTAAATACAAAATGCACAATACCGACTTAAGTACAAGGTAACTGACTCTTCTTCCTGTATATGCATTGAACCATTCCTGCGACACTAGTAATAGATTCCGATGCTTCACTTCAGGTTTACTGTATCCCTCTGGCCTTCGTATTGACGATGAAACATAGAAATTGCAACGGAATTAAATATAAAAGGCACGATGCCGACTTAAGTACAAGAAAACTGACTCTTCTTACTGTCTATGTTTCGAACCATTCCTGTGACACTAGTTATACATTCCGATGCTTCACTTCGGCTTTACTGTATCCCTCTGACCTTCTTATTGACGATGAAACACAGAAATTGCATCGGAATTAAATACAAAATGCACAATGCCGACTTAAGTACAAGAAAACTGACTCTTCTTACTTTCTATGTTTCGAACCATTCCTGTGACACTAGTTA
Organism: Schistocerca americana; assembly: GCF_021461395.2. NCBI lineage: Eukaryota > Metazoa > Arthropoda > Insecta > Orthoptera > Acrididae > Schistocerca > Schistocerca americana. The sequence continues at coordinate 23,891,214 of NC_060130.1, forward strand.
TGGATCCCGATGCTTCACTTCAGCTTTACTGTATCCCCCTGACATTCTTATTGACGATGAAACACAGAAATTGCATCGGAATTACATACAAAAGGCACAATGCCGACTTAAGTACAAGAAAACTGACTCTTCTTACTGTCTATGTTTTGAACCATTCCTGTGACACTAGTTATAGATTCCGATGTTTCACTTCAGGTTTACTGTATCCCTCTGACCTCCTTATTGACGATGAAACACAGAAATTGCATCGGAATTAAATACAAAAGCACAATGCCGACATAAGTTCAAGAAAACTGACTCTTCTTACGGTCTATGTTTTGAACCATGCCTGTGACACTAGTTATAGATTCCGATGCTTCACTTCAGGTTTACTATATACCTCTGACCCTCTTATTACCGTTGATACACAGAAATTGCATCGGAATTAAATACAAGAGGAACAAAGTCAACTTTAGTGCAAGAAAACTGACTCTTCTTACTGTCTATGTTTTGAACCATTCATGTGACACTAGTTACAGATTTCGATGCTTCACTGCAGGTTTACTGTATCCCTCTGACCTTCTTATTGACGATGAAACACAGAAATTGCATCGGAATTAAATACAAAAGGCACAATGCCGACTTAAGTACAAGAAAACTGATCCTCATACTGTCTATGTTTTGAACCATTCCCGGGACACTAGTTATAGAATCCGATGCTTCACTTCAGGTTCACTAAATCCCTCTGACCTTCTTATTGACGATGAAATACTGAAATTGCATCGGAATTAAATACAAAAGGCACAATGCCGACTTAAGTACAAGTAAACTGACTCTTCTTACTGTCTATGTATTGAACCATTCCTGTGACACTAGCTATAGATTCCGATGCTTCACTACAGGTTAACTGTATGCCTCTGACCTTCTTATTGACGATGAAACACAGAAATTGCATCGGAATTAAATACAAAAGGCACAAAGCCGACTTAAGTACAAGAAAACTGACTCTTCATACTGTCTAAGTTTTGAACCATTCCTGTGACACTCGTTATAGATTACGATGCTTTACTTCAGGTTTACTGTATTGCTCTGACCTTCTTCTTGACGATGAAACACAGAAATTGCTTCGGAATTAAATACAAGAGGCACAATGCCGACTTAAGTACAAGATAACTGACTCTTCTTACTGCCTGTGTTTTGAACCATTCCTGTGACACTAGTTAAATATTCCGATGCTTCACTTCATTTTTACTGAATCCCTCTGACCTTCTTATTGACGATGAAACAAAGCAATTGAATCGGAATTAAATATAAAAGGCACAATGCCGACTTAAGTGCAAGAAAACAGACTCTTCTTACTGTCTATGTTTTGAACCAATCCTGTGACACTACATATAGATTCCGATGCTTCACTTCAGGTTTACTGTATCCCTCTGACCTTCTTATTGACGATGAAACTCAGAAATTGCATCGGAATTAAATTAAAAATTCACAATGTCGACTTAAGTTCAAGAAACTGACTCTTCTAACTGTCTATGTTTTGAACCATTCCAATGACACTAGTTATAGATTCCGATGCTTCACTTCAGGTTTACTGTATCCCTCTGACCTTCGTATTGACGATGAAACACAGATATAGCATCGGAATTAAATACAAAAGGCACAATGCCGACATAAGTACAAGAAAACTGACTCTTCTTACTGTCTATGTTTTGAACCATCCCTGTGACACTAGTTATAGATTCCGATGCTTCACTTCAGGTTTACTGTATGCCTCAGACCTTCTTATTGACGATGAAACACAGAAATTGCATCGGAATTAAATACAAAAGGCACAACGAAGACTTAAGTACAAGAAAACTGACTCTTCTTACTGTCTATGTTTTGAACCATTCCTGTGACACTAGTTATAGATTCCGATGCTGCACTTCATGTTTACTGTATCCCTCTCACCCTCTTATTCACGATGAAACACAGAAATTGCATCGGAATTTAATACAAAAGGCACAATGCCGACTTAACTACAAGAAAACTGACTCTTCTTACTGTCTATGTTTTCAACCATTCCTGTGACACTAGTTATAGATTCCGATGCTTTACTTTAGGTTTACTGTATCTCTTTGACCTCCTTATTGACGATGATACAAGGAAATTGCTTCGGAATTAAATACAAAAGGCACATTGCCGACTTAAGTACAAGAAAACTTTCTCTTCTTACTGTCTGTGTTTTGAACCATTCCTGTGACACTAGATATAGATTCCGATGTATCACTTTAAGTTTACTGTATCCCTCTGACCTTCTTACTGACGATGAAACACAGATAATGCATCGGAATTAAATACAAAAAGCACAATGCAGACTTCAGTACAAGAAACCTGACTCCTCTTACTGTCTATGTTTTGAACCATTCCTGTGACATTAGTTATAGATTCCGATGCTTCACTTTAGGTTTACTGTATCCCTCTGACCTTCTTATTGACGATGAACACAGAAATTGCATCGGAATTAAGTACAAAAGGCACAATGCCGACTTAAGTACAAGAAAACTGACTCCTATTACTGTCTAAAGCTGAACCATTCCTGTGACACTAGTTATAGATTCCGATGCTTCACTTCAGGTTTACTGTATCCCTCTGACCTTGTTATTGACGATGAAACACAGAAATTGCATCGGAATTAAATACAAAAGGCACAATGCCGACTTAAGTACAAGAAAACTGACTCATCTTACTGTCTATGTTTGAGCCATTCCTGTGACACTAGTTACAGATTCCGATGCTTCACTTCTGGTTTACTGTATCCCTCTGACCTTCTTATTGACGATAAAACACAGAAATTGCATCGGAATTAAATACAAAAGGCACAATGCCGACTTAAGTACAAGAAAACTGACTCTTCTTACTGTCAATGCTTTGAACCATTCCTGTGACACCAGGAATAGATTCCAATGCTTCACTTCAGGTTTACAGTATCCCTGTGACCTTCTTATTGACGATGAAACACAGAAATTGCATCGGAATTAAATACAAAAGGCACAATGCCGACCTAAGTACAAGAAAACTGACTCTTCTTACTGTCTATGTTTGAACCATTCTTGTGACACTAGTTATAGATTCCGATGCTTCACTTCAGGTTTACTGTATACCTCTGACCTTCTTATTGACGATGAAACACAGAAATTGCATCGGAATTAAATACAAAAGGCACAATGCCGACTTGAGTACAAGATAACTGACTCTTCTTACTGTATTTTTTTTGAACCATTCCTGTGACACTAGTTATAGATTCCGATGCTTCACTTCAGGTTTACTGTATCCCTCTCACCATCTTATTGACGATGAAACACAGAGATTCCATTGGAGTAAAATATAAATGGCACAATGCCGACTTAAGTACAAGAAAACGGACTCTTCTTACAGTCTATGTTTTGAACCATTCGTGTAACACTAGTTATAGATTCCGATGCTTCACTACATTTTTACTGTATAACTCTGACCTTCGTATTGACGATGAAACACAGTTATTGCATCGGAATTAAATACAAAAGCACAATGCCGACTTAAGTACAAGAAAACCGACTCTTCTTACTGTCTATGTTTTGAACCATTCCTGTGACAGTAGTTATAGACTCCGATGCTTCACTTCAGGTTTACTGTATCACTCTGACCTTCGTATTGACGATGAAACACAGAAATTGCTTCGGAATTAAATACAAAAGGCACAATGCCGACTTCAGTACAAGAAAACTGACTCTTCTTTCTGTCTATGTCTTGAACCATTCCTGTGACACTAGTTATGGATTCCGATGCTTCACTTCAGGTTTACTGTATCCCTCTGACCTTCTTCTTGACGATGAAACTCAGAAATTGCATCGGAATTAAATACAAATGGCACAATGCCGACTTAAGTACAAGAAAACTGACTCTTCTTACTGTCTAAGGTTTGAACCATTCCTGTGACACTAGTTATATATTCCGATGCTTCACTTCACGTTCACTGTATCCCTCTGACCTTTTTATTGACGATCAGACACTGAAATGGCATCGGAATTAAATACAAAAGGCACAATGCCGACTTAAGTACAAGAAAACTGACTCTTCTTACTGTCTATGATTTGAACCATTCCTGTGACACTAGTTATAGATTCCGATGCTTCACTTCAGGTTCACTGATTCCCTCTGACGTTCTTATTGACGATGAAACACAGAAATTACATTGGAATTAAATTCAAGAGGCATAACGCAGACTTAAGTACAAGAAAACTGACTCTTCTTACTGTCTATGTTTTGAACCATTCCTGTGACACTAGTTATAGATTCCGATGCTTCACTTCAGGTATACTGTATCCCTCTGACCTTCTTATTGACGATGAAACATAGAAATTGCATCGGAATTAAATGCAAAAGGCACAATGCTGACATATGTACAAGAAAACTGACTCTTCTTACTGTCTATGTTTGCACCATTCATGTGACACTAGTTATAGATACCGATGCGTCACTCCAGGTTTACTGTATCCCTCTGACCTTCTTATTGACGATGAAACACAGAAATTGCTTCGGAATTAAATACAAAAGTCACAATGCCGACTTAAGAACAAGAAAACTGACTCTTCTTGCTGTCTATGTCATGAACCATTCCTGTGACACTAGTTATGGATTCCGATGCTTCACTTTAGGTTTACTGTATCCCTCTGACCTTCTTTTTCACGATGAAATACAGATATTGCATCGGAATTAAATACAAAAGGCACAATGCCGACTTAAGTACAAGAAAACTGACTCTCCTTACTGTCTATGTTTTGAACCATTCCTGTGACACTAGTTATAGATTCCGATGCTTCACTTCAGGTTTACTGTCTCTTTCTGACCTTCTTAATGATGATGAAACACGGAAATTGCATAGGAATTAAATGCAAAAGGCACAATGCCGACTTAAGTACAAGAAAACTGACTCTTCTTACTGTCTATGTTTTGAACCATTCCTGTGACACTAGTTATAGATTCCGATGCCTCACTTCAGGTTCACTGTATCCCTCTGACCTTCTTATTGACGATCAAACACTGAAATGGCATCGAAATGAAATAGAAAAGGAACAATGCCGACTTAGGTACAAGAAAACTGACTCTTCTTACTGTCAATGCTTTGCACCATTCCTGTGACACTAGTTATAGTTTCCGTTGCTTCACTTCAGGTTTACTGTATGCCTCTGACCTTCTTATTGACGATGAAACACAGAAATTTCATCGGTATGAAATGCAAAAGGCACAATGCCGCCTCAAGTACAAGAAAACTGACTCTTCTTACTGTCTATGTTTTGAACCATTCCTGTGAAACTAGTTATAGATTCCGATGCTTCACTTGAGGTATACTGTATCCCTCTGACCTTCTTATTGTCGATGAAACATAGAAATTGCATCGAAATGAAATAGAAAAGGAACAATGCCGACTTAGGTACAAGAAAACTGACTCCTCTTACTGTCAATGCTTTGCACCATTCCTGTGACACTAGTTATAGTTTCCGTTGCTTCACTTCAGGTTTACTGTATCCCTCTGACCTTCCTATTGGCGATGAAACACAGAAATTTCATCGGAATGAAATACAAAAGGCACAATGCCGACTTAAGTACAAGAAAAATGACTCTTCTTACTGTCTATGTTTTGAACCATTCCTTCGACACTAGTTATAGATTCCGATGCTTCACTTCAGTTTTACTGTATCCCTCTGACCTTCTTATTGACGATGAAACAGAGAAATTGCATCGGAATTAAATACAAAAGGCACAATGCCGACTTAAGTACAAGAAAACTGACTTTTCTTGCTGTCTATGTTTTGAACCATTCCTGTGACACTGTTTATAGATTCCGATGCTTCACTTCCAGTTTACTGTATCCCTCTGACCTCCTTATTGACAATGAAACACAGAAATTGCATCGGAATTAATTACGAAAGGCACAATGCCGACTTAAGTACAAGAAAACTGACTCTTCTTACTGACTATGCTTGAACCATTCATGTGTCAAGAGTTATAGATTCCGATGCTTTACTCCTGGTTTACTGTATCCCTCTGACCCTCTTATTGACGATGAAACACAGAAATTGCTTCGGAATTAAATACAAAAGGCACAATGCCGACTTAAGTACAAGAAAATGACTCTTCCTACTGTCTATGTTTTGAACCATTCCTGTGAAACTAGTTACACATTCCGATGCTTCACTTGAGGTATACTGTATCCCTCTGACCATCTTATTGTCGATGAAACATAGACATTGCATCGAAATGAAATAGAAAAGTAACAATGCCGACTTAGGTACAAGAAAACTGACACTTCTTACTGTCTATGGTTTGAACCATTCCTGCGACACTAGTTATAGATTCCGATGCTTCACTTCAGGTTTACTGTATCGCTCTGACCCTCTTATTGACGATGAAACACAGAAATTGCATCAGAATTAAATACAAAAGGCACAATGCCGACTTAAGTACAAGAAAACTGACTTTTCTTGCTGTCTATGTTTTGAACCATTCCTGTGACTCTTTTTATAGATTCCGATGCTTCACTTCAGCTTTACTGTATCCCTCTGACCTTCTTATTGACGATGAAACACAGAAATTGCATCGGAATTAAATACAAAAGGCACAATGCCGACTTAAGTACAAGAAAACTGACTCTTCTTACTGTCTATGTTTTGAACCACTGCTGTGACACTAGTTATTGATTCCGATGCTTCACTTCATGTTTACTGTATCCCTCTGACCTTCTTATATACGATGAATCACAGAAATTGCATCGGAATTAAATACAAAAGGCACAATGCCTACTTAAGTACAAGAAAACTGACTCTTCTTACTGTCTACGTTTTGAACCATTGCTGTGACACTAGTTATTGATTCCGATGCTTCACTTCAGGTTTACTGTATCCCTCTGACCTTGTTATTTACGATGAAACACAGTAATTGCATCGGAATTAAATTCAAAAGGCACAATGCCTACTTAAGTACAAGAAAACTGACTCTTCTTACTGTCTATGTTTTGAACCATTCCTGTGACACTAGATTTAGATTCCGATGCTTCACTTGAGGTTCTAATGGCTCTGAGAACTATGGGAATCAACTGCTGTGGTCATCAGTCCCCTAGAACTACTTAAACCTAACAAACCTAAGGACATCACACACATCCATGAACGAGGCAGGATTTGAACCTGCGACCGTAGCGGTCGCACGGTTCCGGGATGCGCGCCTAGGATCGCGAGAGCTTAACTTCAGGTTTACTATATCCCTCTGACCTTCTTATTGACGATGAAACGATGAAATCGCATCGGAATTAAATACAAAAAGCACAATGCCGACATAAGTACAAGAAAAATGACTCTTCTTACTGTCTATGTTTTCAACCATTCCTGTGACACTAGTTATAGATTCCGATGCTTCACTTCAGGTTTACTGTATCCCTCTGACCTTCTTATAGACGATGAAACACAGAAATTGCATCGCAATTAAATACAAAACGCACAATTCCGACTTAAGTACAAGAAAACTGACTCTTCATACTGTCTATGATTGAACCATTCCTGTGGCACTAGTTATAGATTCCGATGCTTCACTTCAAGTTTACTGTATCCCTCTGACCTTCTTATTGACGATGAAACACAGAAAATGCATCGGAATTAAATACAAAAAGCACAATGCCGACTGATGTACAAGAAAACTGACTCTTCTTACTGTCTATGTTTTGAACCATTCCTGTGACACTAGTTATAGATTCCGATGCTTCACTTCAGGTTTACTGTATGTCTCTGACCTTCTTATTGACGATGAAACACAGATATTGCATCGGAGTTAAATACAAAATGCACAATGCCCATTTAAGTACAAGAAAACTGAGTCCTCTTACTGTCTATGCTTTGAACCATTCCTGTGACACTAGTTATAGATTCCGATGCTTCACTTCATTATTACTGTATCCCTCTGACCATCTTATTGACGATGAAACACAGAAATTGCATCGGAATTAAATAGAAAAGTCACAATGCCGACTTAAGTACAAGAAAACTGACTCTACTTACTGTCAATGCTGTGAACCATTCCTGTGACACTAGTTATAGATTCCGATGCTTCACTTCTGGTTTACTGTATCCCTCTGACCTTCTTATTGACGATGAAACACAGAAATTTCATGGGAATTAAATACAAAAGGCACAATGCCGACTTAAGTACAAGAAAACTGACTCTTCTTACCGTCTATGTTTTGAACCATTCCTTCGACACTAGTTATAGATTCCGATGCTTCACCTCAGGTTTACTGAATCCCTCTGACCTTCTAGTTGACGATGAAACACAGAAATTACATCGGAATTATATAGAAAAGGCACAATGCCGACTTAAGTACTAGAAAACTTACTCTTCTTACTGTCTATGTTTTGAACCATTCCTGTGACACTAGTTATGGATTCCGATGCGTCACCTCAGGTTTACTGTATCCCTCTGACCTCGTTATTGACAATGAAACACAGAAATTGCAAACGGAATTAAATACAAAAAGCACAATGCCGACTTAAGTAAAAGAAAACTGACTCTTTTTACTGTCTATGTTTTGAACCATTCCTGTGACACTAGTTAAAGATTCCGATGCTTCACTTCAGGTTTACTGTATCCCTCTGACCTTCTTATTGACGATGAAACACAAAAATTTGCATTGGAATTAAATACAAAAGGCACAATGCCGACTTAAGTACAAGAAAACTGTCTCTTCTTATTGTCTAAGTTTTGAACCATTCCTGTGACACTAGTTATAGATTCCGATGCTTCACTTCAGCTTTACTGTATCCCTCTGACCCTCTTATTGACGATGAAACACAGAAATTGCTTCGGATTTAAATACAAAAGGCACAATGCCGACTTAAGTACAAGAAAACTGACTCTTCTTACTGTCTATGTTTTGAACCATTCCTGTGAAACTAGTTATACATTCCGATGCTTCACTTGAGGTATACTGTATCCCTCTGACCTTCTTATTGTCGATGAAACATAGAAATTGCATCGAAATGAAATAGAAAGGGAACAATGCCGACTGACGTACAAGAAAACTGACTCTTCTTACTGTCTATGGTTTGAACCATTCCTGCGACACTAGTTATAGATTCCGATGCTTCACTTCAGGTTTACTTTATCCCTCTGACCCTGTTATTGACGATGAAAAACAGAAATTGCATCAGAATTAAATACAAAAGGCACAATGCCGACTTAAGTACAAGAAAACTGACTTTTCTTGCTGTCTATGGTTTGAACCATTCCTGTGACACTTTTTATAGATTCCGATGCTTCACTTCAGCTTTACTGTATCCCTCTGACCTTCTTATTGACGATGAAACACAGAAATTGCATCGGAATTAAATACAAAAGGCACAATGCCGACTTAAGTACAAGAAAACTGACTCTTCTTACTTTCTATGTTTTGAACCATTGCTGTGACACTAGTTATTGATTCCGATGCTTCACTTCAGGTTTACTGTATCCCTCTGACCTTCTTATTTACGATGAAACACAAAAAAAATTGCATCGGAATTAAATACAAAAGGCACAATGCCTACTTAAGTACAAGAAAACTGACTCTTCTTACTGTCTATGTTTTGAACCATTGCTGTGACACTAGTTATTGATTCCGATGCTTCACTTCAGGTTTACTGTATCCCTCTGACCTTCTTATTTACGATGAAACACAGAAATTGCATCGGAATTAAATACAAAAGGCACAATGCCTACTTAAGTACAAGAAAACTGACTCTTCTTACTGTCTATGTTTTGAACCATTCCTGTGACACTAGATATAGATTCCGATGCTTCACTTCAGGTTCTAATGGCTCTGAGAACTATGGGAATCATCTGCTGTGGTCATCAGTCCCCTAGAACTTAGAACTACCTAAACCTAACTAACCTAAGGACATCACACACATCCATGAACGAGGCAGGATTTGAACCTGCGACCGTAGCGGTCGCACGGTTCCGGACTGCGCGCCTAGGACCGCGAGAGCTTCACTTCAGGTTTACTATACCCCTCTGACCATCTTATTGACGATGAAACGCAGAAATCGCATCGGAATTAAATACAAAAAGCACAATGCCGACTTAAGTACAAGAAAAATGACTCTTCTTACTGTCTATGTTTTCAACCATTCATGTGACACTAGTTATAGATTCCGATGCTTCACTTCGGGTTTACTGTATCATTCTGACCTTCTTATTGACGACGAAACACAGAAATTGCATCGGAATTAAATACAAAAGGCACAATGACGACCTAATTACAAGAAAACTCTTCCTACTGTCTATGTTGCGAACCATTCATGTGACACTAGTTATAGCTTCCGATGCATCACTTCAGGTTTACTGTATCCATCAGACCTTCTTATTGACGATGAAACACAGAAATTGCATCGGAATTATATACAAAACGCACAATTCCGACTTAAGTACAAGAAAACTGACTCTTCATACTGTCTATGATTGAACCATTCCTGTGACACTAGTTATAGATTCCGATGCTTCACTTCAAGTTTACTGTATCCCTCTGACCTTCTTATTGACGATGAAACACAGAAAATGCATCGGAATTAAATAGAAAAGTCACATTGCCGACTTAAGTACAAGAAAACTGACTCTTCTTACTGTCAATGCTGTGAACCATTCCTGTGACACTAGTTATAGATTCCGATGCTTTACCTCAGGTTTACTGTATCCCTCTGACCTTCTAATTGACGATGAAACACAGAAATTACATCGGAATTATATAGAAAAGGCACAATGCCGACTTAAGTACAAGAAAACTGACTCTTCTTACTGTCTATGTTTTGAACCATTCCTGTGACACTAGTTAAAGATTCCGATGCTTCACTTCAGGTTTACTGTATCCCTCTGCCCTTCTTATTGACGATGAAACACAAAAATTTGCATTGGAATTAAATACAAAAGGCACAATGCCGACTTAAGTACAAGAAAACTGTCTCTTCTTATTGTCTAAGTTTTGAACCATTCCTGTGACACTAGTTATAGATTCCGATGATTCACTTCAGCTTTAGTGTATCCCTCTTACCTTCTTATTGACGATAAAACTCAGAAATTGCATCGGAATTAAATACAAAAGGCACAACGTCGACTTAAGTACAAGAAAACTGACCCTTCTTACTGTCTATGTTTTGAACCATTCCTGTGACACTAGTTTTAGATTCCGATGCTTCACTTCAGGTTTACTGTATCCCTCTCACCTTCTTATTGACGATGAAACACAGAAATTGCATCGGAATTAAATACAAATGGCACAATGCCGACTTAAGTACAAGATAACTGACTCTTCTTACTGTCTATGTTTGAACCATTTATGTGACACTAGTTATAAATTCCGATGCTTCACTTCAGGTTTACTATATCCCTGTGACCTTCTTATTAACGATGGAACACAGAGATTGCATCGGAATTAAATACAAAAGGCACAATGCCGACTTAAGTACAAGAAAACTGACTCTTCTTGCTGTCTATGTTTTGAACAATTCATGTGACACTAGTTATAGATTCCGATGCTTCACTTCAGGTTTACTGTATCCCTCTGACCTTTTTATTGACGATGAAACACAGAAATTGCTTCGGAATTAAATACAAAAGGCACAATGCCGACTTAAGTACAAGAAAACTGACTCTTCTTACTGTCTATGTTTTGAACCATTCCTGTGACACTAGTTATAGATTCCGATGATTCACTTCAGGTTTACTGTATCCCTCGGACCTTCTTATTGACGATGAAACACAGAAATTGCATCGGAAATAAATACAAAAGGCACAATGCCGACTTAAGTACAAGAAAACTGACTCTTCTTACCGTCTATGTTTTGAACCATTCATGTGACACTAATAATAGATTCCGATGCTTCACTTCAGGTTGACTGTATTCCTCTGACCTTCTTGTTGACGATGATACACAGAAATTGCATCGGAATGAAATAGAAAATGAACAATGCCGACTTAGGTACAAGAAAACTGACTCTTCTTACTGTCTATGTTTTGAACCATTCCTGTGACACTAGTTATAGATTCCGATGCTTCACTCCAGGTTTACTGTATCTCTCTGACCTTCTTATTGACGATGAAACACAGAAATTGCATCGGAATGAAATACAAAAGGCACAATGCCGACTTAAGTACAAGAAAACTGACTCTTCCTACTGTCTATGTTTGAACCATTCCAGTGACACTAGTTATTGATTCCGATGCTTCACTTCTGGTTTACTGTATCCCTCTGACCTCCTTATTGACGATGAAACACAGAAATTGCATCGGAATTATTTACAAAAGGCACAATGCCGACTTAAGTACAAGACAACTGACTCATCTTACTGACTATGTTTTGAACGATTCATGTGACATGAGTTATAGATTCCGATGCTTTACTCCAGGTTTACTGTATCCCTCTGACCCTCTTATTGACGATGAATCACAGAAATTGGTTCGGAATTAAACATAAAAGGCACAATGCCGAAATAAGTACAAGAAAACTGACTCTTCTTACTGTCTATGTTTTGAACCATTCCTGTGACACTAGTAAATGATTCCGATGCTTCACTTGAGGTATACTGTATCCCTCTGACCTTCTTATTGACGATGAAACAAAGAAATTGCATCGGAATGAAATAGAAAAGGAACAATGCCGACTTAGGTACAAGATAACTGACTCTTCTTACTGTCAATGCTTTGAACCATTCCTGTGACACTAGTTATAGTTTCCGTTGCTTCACTTCAGGTTTACTGTGTCCCTCTGTCCTTCTTATTGACGATGAAACACAGATATTTCATCGGAATTAAATACAAAATGCCGACTTAAGTACAAGAAAACTGACTCTTCTTACTGTCTATGATTTGAACCATGCCTTCGACATTAGTTATAGATTCCGATGCTTCACTTCAGGTTTACTGTTACCCTCTGACCTTCTAATTGACGATGAAACACAGAAATTACATCGGAATGAAACAGAAAAGGCACAATGCCGACTTAAGTACAAGAAAACTGACTCTTCTTACTGTCTACGTTTTGAACCATTACTGTGACCCTAGTTAAAGATTCCGATGCTTCATCTCAGGTTTACTGTATCCCTCTGACTTTCTTATTGACGACGAAACACAGAAATTGGTTCGGAATTAAATACAAAAGGCAGAATGCCGACTTAAGTACAAGAAAACTGACTTTTCTTACTATCTATGTTTTGATCCATTCCTGTGACACTAGTTATAGATTCCGATGCTTCACTTCAGGTATACATCTACATCTACATGTATACTCCGCGAGCCACCTTACGGTGTGTGGCGGAGGGTACTTATTGTACCACTATCTGATCCCCCCTCCCCTGTTCCATTCACGAACTGTGCGTGGGAAGAACGACTGATTGTAAGTCTCCGTATTTGCTCTAATTTCTCGGATCTTTTCGTTGTGATCATTACGCGAGATATATGTGAGCGGTAGTAATATGTTGCCCATCTCTTCCCGGAGTGTGCTCTCTCGTAATTTCGATAATAAACCTCTCCGTATTGCGTAACGCCTTTCTTGAAGTGTCCGCCACTGGAGCTTGTTCAGCATCTCCGTAACGCTCTCGCGCTGACTAAATGTCCCCATGACGAATCGCGCTGCTTTTCGCTGGATCATGTCTATCTCTTCTATTAATCCAACCTGGTAAGGGTCCCATACTGATGAGCAATACTCAAGAATCGGACGAACAAGCGTTTTGTAAGCTACTTCTTTCGTCGATGAGTCACATTTTCTTAGAATTCTTCCTATGAATCTCAACCTGGCGCCTGCTTTTCCCACTATTTGTTTTATGTGATCATTCCACTTCAGATCGCTCCGGATAGTAACTCCTAAGTATTTTACGGTCGTTACCGCTTCCAATGATTTATCACCCATGGCATAATCGTACTGGAATGGATTTCTGCCCCTATGTATGCGCATTATATTACATTTATCTACGTTTAGGGAAAGCTGCCAGCTGTCGCACCATGCATTAATCCTCTGCAGGTCCTCCTGGAGTACGTACGAGTCTTCTGATGTTGGTACTTTCTTGTAGACAACCGTGTCATCTGCCAATAGCCTCACGGAGCTACCGATGTTGTCAACTAAGTCATTTATGTATATTGTAAACAATAAAGGTCCTATCACGCTTCCCTGCGGTACTCCCGAAATTACCTCTACATCTGCAGATTTTGAACCGTTAAGAATGACATGTTGTGTTCTTTCTTCTAGGAAATCCTGAATCCAATCACAAACCTGGTCCGATATTCCGTAAGCTCGTAATTTTTTCACTAAACGTAAGTGCGGAACCGTATCAAATGCCTTCCTGAAGTCCAGGAATACGGCATCAATCTGCTCGCCAGTGTCTACGGCACTGTGAATTTCTTGGGCAAATAGGGCGAGCTGAGTTTCACATGATCTCTGTTTGCGGAATCCATGTTGGTTATGATGAAGGAGATTTGTATTATCTAAGAACGTCATAATACGAGAACACAAAACATGTTCCATTATTCTACAACAGATTGACGTAAGCGAAATAGGCCTATAATTATTCGCATCTGATTTATGACCCTTCTTGGAAATGGGAACGACCTGCGCTTTCTTCCAGTCGCTAGGTACTTTACATTCTTCCAGCGATCTACGATAAATTGCTGATAGAAAGGGGGCAAGTTCTTTAGCATAATCACTGTAGAATCTTAAGGGTATCTCGTCTGGTCCGGATGCTTTTCCGCTACTAAGTGATAACAGTTGTTTTTCAATTCCGATATCGTTTATTTCAATATTTTCCATTTTGGCGTCCGTGCGACGGCTGAAGTCAGGGACCGTGTTACGATTTTCCGCAGTGAAACAGTTTCGAAACACTGAATTCAGTATTTCTGCCTTTCTTCGGTCGTCCTCTGTTTCGGTGCCATCGTGGTCCACGAGTGACTGAATAGGGGATTTAGATCCGCTTACCGATTTTACATATGACCAAAACTTTTTAGGGTTCTTGTTTAGATTGTTTGCCAACGTTTTATGTTCGAATTCGTTGAATGCTTCTCTCATTGCTCTCTTTACGCTCTTTTTCGCTTCGTTCAGCTTTTCCTTATCAGCTATGATTCGACTACGCTTAAACCTATGATGAAGCTTTCTTTGTTTCCGTAGTGCCTTTCGTACATGATTGTTATACCACGGTGGATCTTTCCCCTCGCTTTGGACCTTAGTCGGTACGAACTTATCTAAGGCGTACTGGACGATGTTTCTGAATTTTTTCCATTTTTGTTCCACATCCTCTTCCTCAGAAATGAACGTTTGATGGTGGTCACTCAGATATTCTGCGATTTGTGCCCTATCACTCTTGTTAAGCAAATATATTTTCCTTCCTTTCTTGGCATTTCTTATTACACTTGTAGTCATTGATGCAACCACTGACTTATGATCACTGATACCCTCTTCTACATTCACGGAGTCGAAAAGTTCCGGTCTATTTGTTGCTATGAGGTCTAAAACGTTAGCTTCACGAGTTGGTTCTCTAACTATCTGCTCGAAGTAGTTCTCGGACAAGGCAGTCAGGATAATGTCACAAGAGTCTCTGTCCCTGGCTCCAGTTCTGATTGTGTGACTATCCCATTCTATACCTGGTAGATTGAAGTCTCCCCCTATTACAATAGTATGATGACGAAACTTCTTCACGACGTTCTGCAGGTTCTCTCTGAGGCGCTCAACTACTACGGTTGCTGATGCAGGTGGTCTATAGAAGCATCCGACTATCATATCTGACCCACCTTTGATACTTAACTTAACCCAGATTATTTCACATTCGCATTCGCTAATAACTTCACTGGATATTATTGAATTCTTTACTGCTATAAATACTCCTCCACCATTGGCGTTTATCCTATCCTTGCGGTATATATTCCATTCTGTGTCTAGGATTTCGTTACTGTTCACTTCCGGTTTTAACCAACTTTCCGTTCCTAATACTATATGCGCACTATTTCCTTCAATAAGAGATACTAATTCAGGAACCTTGCCCTGGATACTCCTGCAGTTTACCAATATTACGTTAACTTTTCCTGTTTTTGGTCTCTGAGGACGGACGTTCTTTATCAACGATGATAATGTCCTCTCTGGTAAGCCGTCAGGTATTTTATCGTTTCGCCCAAGGGGGGGTCCCTCTAACCTAAAAAACCCCCGTGTGCACGCCACACGTACTCTGCTACCCTAGTAGTTGCTTCCGGTGTGTAGTGCACGCCTGACCTGTCTAGGGGGGCCCTACAGTTCTCCACCCAATAACGGAGGTCGATGAATTTGCAACCATTATAGTCGCAGAGTCGTCTGAGCCTCTGGTTTAGACCCTCCACACGGCTCCAAACCAGAGGACCGCGATCGACTCTGGGCACTATGCTGCAGATATTAAGCTCAGCTTGCACTCCGCGTGCGATGCTGGTTGTCTTCACCAAATCAGCCAGCCGCCGGAAGGAACCAAGGATGGCCTCAGAACCCAAGCGGCAGGCGTCATTCGTTCCGACATATGCTACTATCTGCAGCCGGTCACACCCAGTGCGTTCAATAGCTGCCGGAAGGGCCTCCTCCACATTACGGACGAGACCCTCCGGCAAGCACACCGAGTGCACACTGGCATTCTTCCCCGACCTACCCGCTATTTTCCTAAGGGGCTCCATAACCCGCCTAACGTTGGAGCTCCCTATAACTAATAGGCCCGCCCTCTGTGACTGTCGGGACCTTGCCGGAGAATCGGCCACTGGCCCAACAGGCGAGGCATCCTGTGGTGGCTCGGAAACGATGTCATCACCACTAGGAAGCACCCCGTACCTGTTGGAAACTGGTAAGGCAGCTGCCACACGGCCAGATCCCACCTTCGCCTTTCGGCCAGGCACGCGCGAGCCCACCACTGTCCGCCATTCACCCTGGAGTGATGGCTGACCGGTAAGATGCTCACTGCCGGAAGACGCAGCGACATCAGGGGTTCCATGCGATTCCAAGGCCACCGAAGTAGGCATAGGTCTCACCACAGTTGCCCCAACGCCACTACGAGCCGACGCCTGCGCCTCGAGCTCGATGAGCCTAACAGACAAAGCCTCCACCTGCCCCCGAAGAGTGGCCAATTCTCCTTGCGTCCGCTCACAACAACCACAGTCCCTACACATGACTATGTTTACCCTACAAGCGCACGGTGTACTCGCCTTATCCCTCTGACCTTCTTATTGACGATGAAACATAGAAATTGCATCGGAATGAAATAGAAAAGGAACAATGCCGACTTAGGTACAAGAAAACTGACTCTTCTTACTGGATATGTTTGAACCATTCCTGTGACACTAGTTATAGATTCCGATGCTTCACTTCAGGTTTACTGTATCCCTCTGACGTTCTTATTGAAGATGAAACACAGATATTGCATCGGAATTAAATACAAAAGGCACAATGCCGACTTACGTACAAGAAAACTAACTCTTCTTACTGTCAATGTTTTGAACCATTCCTGTGACACTAGATATAGATTCCGATGCTTCACTTCAGGTTCTAATGGCTCTGAGAACTATGGGACTCAACTGCTGTGGTCATCAGTCCCCTAGAACGTAGAACTACTTAAACCTAACTAACCTAAGGACATCACACACATCCATGCCCGAGGCAGGATTCGAACCTGCGACCGTAGCGGCCGCACGGTTCCGGACTGCGCGCCTAGGCCCGCGAGACCTTCACTTCAGGTTTACTATATCCCTCTGACCTTCTTATTGACGACGAAACGCAGAAATCGCATCGGAATTACATACAAAAAGCACAATGCCGACTTAAGTACAAGAAAAATGACTCTTCTTACTGTCTATGTTTTCAACCATTCCTGTGACACTAGTTATAGATTCCGATGTTTCACTTCAGGTTTACTGTATCCCTCTGACCTTCTTATTGACGATGAAACACAGAAATTGCATCGGAATTAAATACAAAAGGAACAATGCCGACATAAGTACAAGAAAACTGACTCTTCTTACTGTCTACGATTGAACCATTCATGTGACACTAGTTATAGTTTCCGATGCTACACTTCAGGTTTACTGTATCCCTCTGACCTTCTTATTGTTGATGAAACGCAGAAATTGCATCGGAATTAAATACAAAAGGCACAATGCCGACTTAAGTACAAGAAAACTGACTCTTCTTACTGTCTATGTTTTGAACCATTCCTGAGACACTAGTTATAGATTCCCATGCTTCACATCAGGTTACTGTATCCCTCTGACCTTCTTATTGACGATGAAACACAGAAATTGCATCGGAATTAAATACAAAAGGCACAATGACGACCTAAGTACAAGAAAACTCTTCCTACTGTCTATGTATTGAACCATTCATGTGACACTAGTTATAGCTTCCGATGCATCACTACAGGTTTACTGTATCCATCAGACCTTCTTATTGACGATGTTTCACAGAAATTGCATCGGAATTAAATACAAAAGGCACAATTCCGACTGAAGTACAAGAAAATTCACTCTTCTTACTGTCAATGTTTTGAACCATTCCTGTGACACTAGTTATAGATTCCGATGCTTCACTTCAGGTTTACTGTATGCCTCTGACCTTCTCATTGACGATGAAACACAGAAATTGCATCGGAGTTAAATACAAAAGGCACAATGCCGATTTAAGTACAAGAAAACTGACTCCTCTTACTGTCTATGCTTAGAACCATTCCTGTGACACTAGTTATAGATTCCAATGCTTCACTTCATTATCACTGTATCCCTCTGACCATCTTTATGTCGATGAAACACAGAAATTGCATCGGAATTAAATAGAAAAGTCACAATGCCGACTTAAGTACAAGAAAACTGACTCTTTTTACTGTCTATGTTTTGAAGCATTCCTTCGACACTAGTTATAGATTCCGATGCTTCACCTCAGGTTTACTGTATCCCACTGACCTTCTAATTGACGATGATACACAGAAATTTTATCGGAATTATATAGAAAAGGCACAATGCCGACTTAAGTACAAGAAAACTGACTCTTCTTACTGTCTATGTTTTGAACCATTCCTGTGACACTAGTTATAAATTCCGATGCGTCACCTCAGGTTTACTGTATCAGTCTGACCTTGTTATTGACGATGAAACACAGAAATTGCAACGGAAGTAAATACAAAAGGCACAATTCCGACTTAAGTACAAAAAAACTGACTCTTCTTACCGTCTATGATTGAAGCATTCCTGTGACACTAGTTATAGATTCCGATGCTTCACTTCAGGTTTACTGTATCCCTCTGACATTCTTATTGACGATGAAACACAGAAAATGCATCGGAATTAAATACAAAAGGCACAATGCCGACTTAAGTACAAGAAAACTGACTCTTCTAACTGTCTATGTTTTGAACCATTCCTGTGACACTAGTTATAGATTCCGATGCTTCACTTCAGGTTACTGTATCCCTCTGACCTTCTTATTGACGATGAAACACAGAAATTGCATCGGAAATAAATACAAAAGGCACAATGACGACCTAAGTACAAGAAAACTCTTCCTACTCTCTATGTTTTGAACCATTCATGTGACACTAGTTATAGCTTCCGATGCATCCCTTCAGGTTTACTTTATCCATCAGACCTTCTTATTGACGATGAAACACAGAAATTGCATCGGAAGTAATTACAAAAGGCACAATTCCGACTTAAGTACAAGAAAACTGACTCTTCTTACCGTCTATGAGTGAACCATTCCTGTGACACTAGTTATAGATTCCGATGCTTCACTTCAGGTTTACTGTATCCCTCTGACCTTCTTATTGACGATGAAACACAGAAAATGCATCGGAATTAAATACAAAAGGCACAATGCCGACTTAAGTACAAGAAAACTGACTTCTCTTACTGTCTATGTTTTGAACCATTCCTGTGACACTAGTTATAGATTCCGATTCTTCACTTCAGGTTTACTGTATCCCTCTGACCTTCTTATTGACGATGAAACACAGCAATTGCATCGGAGTTAAATACAAAAGGCACTATGCCGACTTAAGTACAAGAAAACTGACTCCTCTTACTGACTATGCTTTGAACCATTCCTGTGACACTAGTTATAGATTCCGATGCTTCACTTCATTTTTACTGTATACCTCTGACCTTCTTATTGACGATGAAACACAGAAATTGCATCGGAATTAAATAGAAAAGGAACAATGCCGACTTAGGTACAAGAAAACTGACTCTTCTTACTGTCAATGTATTGAACCATTCCTGTGACACTAGTTATAGATTCCGATGCTTCACTTCATTTTTACTGTATGTCTCTGACCTTCTTATTGACGATGAAACACAGAAATTGCATCGGAATTAAATACAAATGGCACAATGCCGACTTAAGTACAAGATAACTGACTCTTCTTACTGAATATGTTTTGAACCATTCCTGTGACACTAGTAATAGATTCCGATGATTCACTTCAGGTTTACTGTATCCCTCGGACCTTCTTATTGACGATGAAACACAGAAATTGCATCGGAAATAAATACATAAGGCACAATGCCGACTTAAGTACAAGAAAAGTGACTCTTCTTACTGTCTATGTTTTGAACCATTCATGTGACACTAATAATAGATTCCGATGATTCTCTTCAGGTTTACTGTATCCCTCTGACCTTCTTATTGACGATGAAACACAGAAATTGCATCGTAATGAAATAGAAAAGGAACAATGCCGACTTAGGTACAAGAAAATTGACTCTTCTTACTGTCAATGTATTGAACCATTCCTGTGACACTAGTTATAGATTCCGATGCTTCACTTCACTTTTACTGTATCTCTCTGACCTTCTTATTGACGATGAAACACAGAAATTGCATCGGAATTAAATACAAAAGGCACAATGCCGACTTAAGTACACGAAAACTGACTCTTCCTACTGTCTATGTTTGAACCATTCCTGTGGCACTAGTTATTGATACCGATGCTACACTTCAGGTTTACTGTATCCCTCTGACCTTCTTGTTGACGATGAAACAAAGAAATTGCGCCGGAATTAAATACAAAAGGCACAATGCCGACTTATGTACAAGAAAACTAACTATACTTCCAGTCTATGTTTTGAACCATTCCTGTGACACTAGTTATAGATTCCGATGCTTCACTTCAGGTTTAGTTTATCCTTCTGACGTTCTTATTGACTATGAAACACAGATATTGCATCGGAATTAAATACAAATGGCACAATGTCGACTTAAGTACAAGAAAACTGACTCTTCTTACTGTCTATGTTTTGAACCATTCCTGTGACTCTAGTTATAGATTCCGATGCTTCACTTCAGGTTTACAGTATCCCTCTGACCTTCTTATTGACGATGAAACACAGATATTGCATCGGAATTCAATACAAAAGGCACAATGCCGACTTAAGTACAAGAAAACTGACTCTTCTAACTGTCTATGTTTTGAACCATTCCTGTGACACTAGTTATAGATTCCGATGCTTCACTTCAGGTTACTGTATCCCTCTGACGTTCTTATTGACGATGAAACACAGAAATTGCATCGGAATTAAATACAAAAGGCACAATGACGACCTAACTACAAGAGAACTCTTCCTACTGTCTATGTTTTGAACCATTCATGTGACACTAGTTATATCTTCCGATGCATCCCTTCAGGTTTACTGTATCCATCAGACCTTCTTATTGACGATGAAACACAGAAATTGCATCGGAAGTAAATACAAAAGGGCCAATTCCGACTTAAGTACAAGAAAACTGACTCTTCTTACCGTCTATGTTTGAATTATTCCTGTGACACTAGTCATAGATTCCGATGCTTCACTTCAGGTTTGCTGTATCCCTCGGACCTTCTTATTGACGATGAAACACAGCAATTGCATCGGAGTTAAATACAAAAGGCACAATGCCGTTTTAAGTACAAGAAAACTGACTCCTCTTACTGTCTATGCTTTGAACCATTCCTGTGACGCTAGTTATAGATTCCGATGCTTCACTTCATTTTTACTGTATCTCTCTGACCTACTTATTGACGATGAAACACAGAAATTGCATCGGAATTAAATAGAAAAGGAACAATGCCGACTTAGGTACAAGAAAACTGACTCTTCTTACTGTCAATGTATTGAACCATTCCTGTGACACTAGTTATAGATTCCGATGCGTCTCTTCAGGTTTACTGTATCCCTCTGACCTTCTTGTTGACGATGAAACACAGATATTGCACGGGAATTAAATACAAAAGGCACAATGCCGACTGATGTACAAGAAAACTGACTATTCTTCCTGTCTATGTTTTGAACCATTCCAGTGACACTAGCTGTAGATTCCGATGCTTCACTTCAGCTTTACTGTATCCCTCGGACCTTCTTATTGACGATGAAACACAGAAATTGCATCGGAAATAAATACATAAGGCACAATGCCGACTTAAGTACAAGAAAAGTGACTCTTCTTACTGTCTATGTTTTGAACCATTCATGTGACACTAATAATAGATTCCGATGATTCTCTTCAGGTTTACTGTATCCCTCTGACCTTCTTATTGACGATGAAACACAGAAATAGCATCGTAATGAAATAGAAAAGGAACAATGCCGACTTAGGTACAAGAAAATTGACTCTTCTTACTGTCAATGTATTGAACCATTCCTGTGACACTAGTTATAGATTCCGATGCTTCACTTCACTTTTACTGTATCTCTCTGACCTTCTTATTGACGATGAAACACAGAAATTGCATCGGAATTAAATACAAAAGGCACAATGCCGACTTAAGTACACGAAAACTGACTCTTCCTACTGTCTATGTTTGAACCATTCCTGTGGCACTAGTTATTGATTCCGATGCTACACTTCAGGTTTACTGTATCCCTCTGACCTTCTTGTTGACGATGAAACAAAGAAATTGCGCCGGAATTAAATACAAAAGGCACAATGCCGACTTATGTACAAGAAAACTAACTATACTTCCAGTCTATGTTTTGAACCATTCCTGTGACACTAGTTATAGATTCCGATGCTTCACTTCAGGTTTAGTTTATCCTTCTGACGTTCTTATTGACTATGAAACACAGATATTGCATCGGAATTAAATACAAATGGCACAATGTCGACTTAAGTACAAGAAAACTGACTCTTCTCACTGTCTATGTTTTGAACCATTCCTGTGACTCTAGTTATAGATTCCGATGCTTCACTGCAGGTTTACAGTATCCCTCTGACCTTCTTATTGACGATGAAACACAGATATTGCATCGGAATTCAATACAAAAGGCACAATGCCGACTTAAGTACAAGAAAACTGACTCTTCTAACTGTCTATGTTTTGAACCATTCCTGTGACACTAGTTATAGATTCCGATGCTTCACTTCAGGTTACTGTGTCCCTCTGACGTTCTTATTGACGATGAAACACAGAAATTGCATCGGAATTAAATACAAAAGGCACAATGACGACCTAACTACAAGAGAACTCTTCCTACTGTCTATGTTTTGAACCATTCATGTGACACTAGTTATATCTTCCGATGCATCCCTTCAGGTTTACTGTATCCATCAGACCTTCTTATTGACGATGAAACACAGAAATTGCATCGGAAGTAAATACAAAAGGCACAATTCCGACTTAAGTACAAGAAAACTGACTCTTCTTACCGTCTATGTTTGAATTATTCCTGTGACACTAGTTATAGATTCCGATGCTTCACTTCAGGTTTGCTGTATCCCTCGGACCTTCTTATTGACGATGAAACACAGCAATTGCATCGGAGTTAAATACAAAAGGCACAATGCCGTTTTAAGTACAAGAAAACTGACTCCTCTTACTGTCTATGCTTTGAACCATTCCTGTGACGCTAGTTATAGATTCCGATGCTTCACTTCATTTTTACTGTATCCCTCTGACCTACTTATTGACGATGAAACACAGAAATTGCATCGGAATTAAATAGAAAAGGAACAATGCCGACTTAGGTACAAGAAAACTGACTATTCTTCCTGTCTATGTTTTGAACCATTCCAGTGACACTAGCTATAGATTCCGATGCTTCACTTCAGCTTTACTGTATCCCTTTTACCTTCTTATTGACGATGAAACACAGAAATTGCATCGGAATTAAATACAAAAGGCACAACGCCGACTTAAGTACAAAAAAACTGACCCATCTTACTGTCTATGTTTTGAACCAATCCTGTGACACTAGTTTTAGATTCCGATGCTTCACGTCAGGTGTACTGTATCCCTCTGACCTTCTTATTGACGATGAAACACAGAAATTGCATCGGAACTAAATACAAATGGCACAATGCCGACTTAAGTACAAGATAACTGACTCTTCTTACTGTCTACGCTTGAACCATTCATGTGACACTAGTTATAGATTCCGATGC
Organism: Schistocerca americana; assembly: GCF_021461395.2. NCBI lineage: Eukaryota > Metazoa > Arthropoda > Insecta > Orthoptera > Acrididae > Schistocerca > Schistocerca americana. Next base: position 23,915,626 of record NC_060130.1, read on the forward strand.
TTCACTACAGGTTTACTGTATCCCTGTGACCTTCTTATTGACGATGAAACACAGAGATTGCATCGGAATTAAATACAAAAGGCACAATGCCGACTTAAGTACAAGAAAACTGACTCTTCTTGCTGTCTATGTTTTGAACCATTCATGTGACACTAGTTATATATTCCGATGCTTCACTTCAGGTTTACTGTATCCCTCTGACGTTTTTATTGACGATGAAACACAGAAATTGCATCGGAATTAAATACAAAAGGCACAATGCCGACTTAAGTACAAGAAAACTGACTCTTCTTACTGTCTATGTTTTGAACCATTCCTGTGACACTACTTATAGATTCCGATGACTCACTTCAGGTTTACTGTATCCCTCGGACCCTCGTATTGACGATGAAACACAGAAATTACATCGGAAATAAATACAAAAGGCACAATGCCGACTTAAGTACAAGAAAAGTGACTCTTCTTACTGTCTATGTTTTGAACCATTCATGTGACACTAATAATAGATTCCGATGATTCTCTTCAGGTTTACTGTATCCCTCTGACCTTCTTATGGACGATGAAACACAGAAATAGCATCGGAATGAAATAGAAAAGGAACAATGCCGACTTAGGTACAAGAAAATTGACTCTTCTTACTGTCAATGTATTGAACCATTCCTGTGACACTAGTTATAGATTCCGATGCTTCACTTCATTTTTACTGTATCTCTCTGACCTTCTTATTGACCATGAAACACAGAAATTGCATCGGAATTAAATACAAAAGGCACAATGCCGACTTAAGTACAAGAAAACTGACTCTTCCTACTGTCTATGTTTGAACCATTCCTGTGGCACTAGTAATTGATTCCGATGCTACACTTCGGGTTTACTGTATCCCTCTGACCTTCTTGTTGACGATGAAACAAAGAAATTGCACTGGAATTAAATACAAAAGGCACAATGCTGACTTATGTACAAGAAAACTGACTATTCTTCCTGTCTATGTTTTGAACCATTCCTGTGACAATAGTTATAGATTCCGATGCTTCACTTCAGGTTTACTTTATCCTTCCGACCTTCTTATTGACTATGAAACACAGATATTGCATCGGAATTAAATACAAATGGCACAATGACGACTTAAGTACAAGAAAACTGTCTCTTCTTACTGTCTATGTTTTGAACCATTCCTGTGACTCCAGTTATAGATTCCGATGCTTCACTTCAGGTTTACAGTATCCCTCTGACCTTCTTATTGACGATGAAACACAGAATTTGCATCGGAGTTAAATACAAAAGGCACAATGCCGACATAAGTACAAGAAAACTGTCTATGTTTTGAACCATTCCAGTGACACTAGTTATAGATTCCGATGCGTCACTTCAGGTTTACTGTATCCCTCTGACCTTCTTGTTGACGATGAAACACAGATATTGCACGGGATTTAAATACAAAAGGCACAATGCCGACTGATGTACAAGAAAACTGACTATTCTTCCTGTCTATGTTTTGAACCATTCCAGTGACACTAGCTAAAGATTCCGATGCTTCACTTCAGCTTTACTGTATCCCTTTTACCTTCTTATTGACGATGAAACACAGAAATTGCATCGGAATTAAATACAAAAGGCACAACGCCGACTTAAGTACAAAAAAACTGACCCATCTTACTGTCTATGTTTTGAACCAATCCTGTGACACTAGTTTTAGATTCCGATGCTTCACGTCAGGTGTACTGTATCCCTCTGACCTTCTTATTGACGATGAAACACAGAAATTGCATCGGAACTAAATACAAATGGCACAATGCCGACTTAAGTACAAGATAACTGACTCTTCTTACTGTCTACGCTTGAACCATTCATGTGACACTAGTTATAGATTCCGATGCTTCACTTCAGGTTTACTGTATCCCTGTGACCTTCTTATTGACGATGAAACACAGAGATTGCATCGGAATTAAATACAAAAGGCACAATGCCGACTTAAGTACAAGAAAACTGACTCTTCTTGCTGTCTATGTTTTGAACCATTCATGTGACACTAGTTATATATTCCGATGCTTCACTTCAGGTTTACTGTATCCCTCTGACGTTTTTATTGACGATGAAACACAGAAATTGCATCGGAATTAAATACAAAAGGCACAATGCCGACTTAAGTACAAGAAAACTGACTCTTCTTACTGTCTATGTTTTGAACCATTCCTGTGACACTAGTTATAGATTCCGATGATTCACTTCAGGTTTACTGTATCCCTCGGACCCTCGTATTGACGATGAAACACAGAAATTGCATCGGAAATAAATACAAAAGGCACAATGCCGACTTAAGTACAAGAAAAGTGACTCTTCTTACTGTCTATGTTTTGAACCATTCATGTGACACTAATAATAGATTCCGATGATTCTCTTCAGGTTTACTGTATCCCTCTGACCTTCTTATGGACGATGAAACACAGAAATAGCATCGGAATGAAATAGAAAAGGAACAATGCCGACTTAGGTACAAGAAAATTGACTCTTCTTACTGTCAATGTATTGAACCATTCCTGTGACACTAGTTATAGATTCCGATGCTTCACTTCATTTTTACTGTATCTCTCTGACCTTCTTATTGACCATGAAACACAGAAATTGCATCGGAATTAAATACAAAAGGCACAATGCCGACTTAAGTACAAGAAAACTGACTCTTCCTACTGTCTATGTTTGAACCATTCCTGTGGCACTAGTAATTGATTCCGATGCTACACTTCGGGTTTACTGTATCCCTCTGACCTTCTTGTTGACGATGAAACAAAGAAATTGCACTCGAATTAAATACAAAAGGCACAATGCCGACTTATGTACAAGAAAACTGACTATTCTTCCTGTCTATGTTTTGAACCAATCCTGTGACAATAGTTATAGATTCCGATGCTTCACTTCAGGTTTACTTTATCCTTCCGACCTTCTTATTGACTATGAAACACAGAAATTGCATCGGAATTAAATACAAAAGGCACAATGCCGACTTAAGTACAAGAAAACTGCCTCTTCTTACTGTCTATGTTTTGAACCATTCCTGTGACTCTAGTTATAGATTCCGATGCTTCACTTCAGGTTTACAGTATCCCTCTGACCTTCTTATTGACGATGAAACACAGAATTTGCATCGGAGTTAAATACAAAAGGCACAATGCCGACATAAGTACAAGAAAACTGTCTATGTTTTGAACCATTCCAGTGACACTAGTTATAGATTCCGATGCTTCACTTCAGGTTTACTGTATCCCTCTGACCTTCTTATTGGCGATGAAACACAGATATTGCATCGGAATTCAATACAAAAGGTACAATGCCGACTTAAGTACAAGAAAACTGACTCTTCTTACTGTCTATGTTCTGAACCATTGCTGTGACACTAGTTATTGATTCGGATGCTTCACTTCAGGTTTACTGTATCCCTCTGACCTTCTTATTGATGATTAAACACAGAAATTGCATCGGAATTAAATACAAAAGGCACAATGAAGACATAAGTACAAGAAAACTGTCTATGTTTTGAACCATTCCAGTGACACTAGTTATAGATTCCGATGCTTCACTTCAGGTTTACTGTATCCCTCTGACCTTCTTATTGGCGATGAAACACAGATATTGCATCGGAATTCAATACAAAAGGCACAATGCCGACATAAGTACAAGAAAACTGACTCTTCTTACTGTCTATGTTCTGAACCATTGCTGTGACACTAGTTATTGATTCGGATGCTTCACTTCAGGTTTACTGTATCCCTCTGACCTTCTTATTGACGATTAAACACAGAAATTGCTGCGGAATTAAATACAAAATGCACAATGCCGACTTAAGTACAAGAAAACTGACTCTTCTTACTGTCTATGTTTTGAACCATTCCTGTGACACTAGTTATAGATTCCGATGATTCACTTCAGGTGTGCTGTATCCCTCGGACCTTCTTATTGACGGTGAAACACAGAAATTGCATCGGAAATATACACAAAAGGCACAATGCAGACTTAAGTACAAGAAAACTGACTCTTCCTACTGTCTATGTTTGAACCATTCCTGTGACACTAGTTATTGATTCCGATGCTTCACTTCAGGTTTACTGTATCCCTCTGTTCTTCTTGTTGACGGTGAAACACAAAATTTGCATCGGAATTAAATACAAAAGGCACAATGCCGACTTAAGTACACGAAAACTGACTCTTCCTACTGTCTATGTTTGAACCATTCCTGTGGCACTAGTTATTGATTCCGATGCTACACTTCAGGTTTACTGTATCCCTCTGACCTTCTTGTTGACGATGAAACAAAGAAATTGCACCGGAATTAAATACAAAAGGCACAATGCCGACTTATGTACAAGAAAACTGACTATTCTTCCTGTCTATGTTTTGAACCATTCCTGTGACACTAGTTATAGATTCCGATGCTTCACTTCAGGTTTACTTTATCCTTCTGACCTTCGTATTGACTATGAAACACAGATATTGCATCGGAATTAAATACAAATGGCACAATGACGACATAAGTACAAGAAAACTGCCTCTTCTTACTGTCTATGTTTTGAACCATTCCTGTGACTCTAGTTATAGATACCGATGCTTCACTTCAGGTTTACAGTATCCCTCTGACCTTCTTATTGACGATGAAACACAGAATTTGCATCGGAGTTAAATACAAAAGGCACAATGCCGACATAAGTACAAGAAAACTGTCTATGTTTTGAACCATTCCAGTGACACTAGTTATAGATTCCGATGCTTCACTTTAGGTTTACTGTATCCCTCTGACCTTCTTATTGGCGATGAAACACAGATATTGCATCGGAATTCAATACAAAAGGCACAATGCCGACTTAAGTACAAGAAAACTGACTCTTCTTACTGTCTATGTTCTGAACCATTGCTGTGACACTAGTTATTGATTCGGATGCTTCACTTCAGGTTTACTGTATCCCTCTGACCTTCTTATTGATGATTAAACACAGAAATTACATCGTAATTAAATACAAAAGGCACAATGCCGTCTTAAGTACAAGAAAACTGACTCTTCTAACTGTCTATGTTTTGAACCATTCCTGTGACACTAGTTATAGATTCCGATGATTCACTTCTGGTTTACTGTATCCCTCTGACCTTCTTATTGACGATGAAACACAGAAATTGCATCGGAATTAAATACAAATGGCACAATGCCGACTTAAGTACAAGAAAACTGACTCTTCTTACTGTCTATGTTTTGAGCCATTCCTGTGACACTAGTTATAGAATCCGATGCTTCACTTCACGTTTACTTTATCCTTCTGACCTTCTTATTGACTATGAAACACAGATATTGCATCGGAATTAAATACAAATGGCACAATGACGACTTAAGTACAAGAAAACTGACTCTTCTTACTGTCTATGTTTTGAACCATTTCTGTGACACTAGTTATAGATTCCAATGCTTCACTTCAGGTTCACAGTATCCCTCTGACCTTCTTATTGACGATGAAACACAGAAATTGCATCGGAGTTAAATACAAAAGGCACAATGCCGACTTAAGTACAAGAAAACTGACTCTTCTTACAGTCTATGTTTTGAAGCATTCCAGTGACACTAGTTATAGATTCCGATGCTTCACTTCAGGTTTACTGTATCCCTTTGACCTTCTTATTGACGATGAAACACAGATATTGCATCGGAATTAAATACAAAAGGCACAATGCCGACATAAGTACAAGATAACTGACTCTTCTCACTGCCTATGTTTTGAACCATTCCTGCGACACTAGTTATAGATTCCGATGCTTCACTTCAGCTTTACTGTATCCCTCAGACCTTCTTATTGACGATGAAACACTGAAAATGCATCGGAATTAAATACAAAAGGCACAACGCCGACCTCAGTACTAGAAATCTGACCCTTCTTACTGTCTATGTTTTGAACCATTCCTGTGTCATTAGTTATAGATTCCGATGTTTCACTTGAGGTATGCAGTATCCCTCTGACCTTCTTATTGACGATGAAACTTAGAAATTGCATCGGAATTAATTACAAAAGGCACAATGCCGATTTAAGTACAAGAAAACTGACTCTTCTTACTGACTATGATTTGAACCATTCATGTGACACTAGTTATAGATTCCGATGCTTTACTCCAGGTTTACAGTATCCCTCTGACCTTCTTATTGACGATGAAACACAGAAATTGCATCGGAGTTAAATAGAAAAGGAACAATGCCGACTTAGGTTAATGAAAACTGACTCTTCTTACCGTCTATGATTGAACCATTCCTGTGACACTAGTTATAGATTCCGATGCTTCACTTCAGGTTTACCAAATCCCTCCGACCTTTTTATTGACGACGAAACACAGAAATTGCATCGAAATTAAATACAAAGGCACAACGCCGATTTAAGTACAAGAAAACTGACTCTTCTTACTGTCTATGTTTTGAACCATTCCTGTGACACTAGTTTTCGATTCCGATGCTTCACAATATGTTTACTGTATCCCTCTGACCCTTTTATTGACGATGAAACACAGAAATTGCAACGGAATTAAATACAAAAGGCACAATGCCGACTTAAGTACAAGAAAACTGACTCTTCTTACTGTCTATGTTTTGAACCATTTCTGTGACACTAGTTATAGATTCCGATGCTTCACTTCAGGTTTACTGTATCCCTCTGACCTTCTTATTGACGATGAAACACAGAAATTGCATCGCAATTAAATACAAAAGGCACAATGCCGACTTAAGTACAAGAAAACTGACTCTTCTTGCTGTCTATGTTTTGAACCATTCATGTGACACTAGTTATAGGTTCCGATGCTTCACTTCAGGTTTACTGTATCCCTCTGACCCTTTTATTGACGATGAAACACAGAAATTGCATTGGAATTAAATACAAAATGCACAATGCCGACTTAAGTACAAGAAAACTGACTCTTCTTACTGTCTATGTTTTGAACCATTCCTGTGACACTAGTTATAGATTCCGATGATTCACTTCAGGTTTGCTGTATCCCTCGGACCTTCTTATTGACGGTGAAACACAGAAATTGCATCGGAAATGTACACAAAAGGCACAATGCCGACTTAAGTACAAGAAAACTGACTCTTCTTACTGTCTATGTTTTGAACCATTCCTGTGACTCTAGTTATAGATTCCGATGCTTCACTTCAGGTTTACAGTATCCCTCTGACCTTCTTATTGACGATGAAACACAGAGTTTGCATCGGAGTTAAATACAAAAGGCACAATGCCGACATAAGTACAAGAAAACTGTCTATGTTTTGAACCATTCCAGTGACACTAGTTATAGATTCCGATGCTTCACTTCAGGTTTACTGTATCCCTCTGACCTTCTTATTGGCGATGAAACACAGATATTGCATCGGAATTCAATACAAAAGGCACAATGCCGACTTAAGTACAAGAAAACTGACTCTTCTTACTGTCTATGTTCTGAACCATTGCTGTGACACTAGTTATTGATTCGGATGCTTCACTTCAGGTTTACTGTATCCCTCTGACCTTCTTATTGATGATTAAACACAGAAATTACATCGGAATTAAATGCAAAAGGCACAATGCCGTCTTAAGTACAAGAAAACTGACTCTTCTAACTGTCTATGTTTTGAACCATTCCTGTGACACTAGTTATAGATTCCGATGATTCACTTCTGGTTTACTGTATCCCTCTGACCTTCTTATTGACGATGAAACACAGAAATTGCATCGGAATTAAATACAAAAGGCACAATGCCGACTTAAGTACAAGAAAACTGACTCTTCCTACTGTCTATGTTTGAACCATTCCTGTTACACTAGTTATTGATTCCGATGCTTCACTTCAGGTTTACTGTATCCTTCTGACCTTCCTGGTGACGATGAAACACAGAAATTGCGCCGGAATTAAATACAAAAGGCACAGTTCCGACTTAAGTACAAGAAAACTGACTATTCTTCCTGTCTATGTTTTGAGCCATTCCTGTGACACTAGTTATAGAATCCGATGCTTCACTTCACGTTTACTTTATCCTTCTGACCTTCTTATTGACTATGAAACACAGATATTGCATCGGAATTAAATACAAATGGCACAATGACGACTTAAGTACAAGAAAACTGACTCTTCTTACTGTCTATGTTTTGAACCATTACTGTGACACTAGTTATGGATTCCAATGCTTCACTTCAGGTTCACAGTATCCCTCTGACCTTCTTATTGACGATGAAACACAGAAATTGCATCGGAGTTAAATACAAAAGGCACAATGCCGACTTAAGTACAAGAAAACTGACTCTTCTTACAGTCTATGTTTTGAACCATTCCAGTGACACTAGTTATAGATTCCGATGCTTCACTTCAGGTTTACTGTATCCCTTTGACCTTCTTATTGACGATGAAACACAGATATTGCATCGGAATTAAATACAAAAGGCACAATGCCGATTTAAGTACAAGAAAACTGACTCTTCTTACTGACTATGATTTGAACCATTCATGTGACACTAGTTATAGATTCCGATGCTTTACTCCAGGTTTACAGTATCCCTCTGACCTTCTTATTGACGATGAAACACAGAAATTGCATCGGAGTTAAATAGAAAAGGAACAATGCCGACTTAGGTTAATGAAAACTGACTCTTCTTACCGTCTATGATTGAACCATTCCTGTGACACTAGTTATAGATTCCGATGCTTCACTTCAGGTTTACCTAATCCCTCTGACCTTCTTATTGACGACGAAACACAGAAATTGCATCGAAATTAAATACAAAGGCACAACGCCAACTTAAGTACAAGAAAACTGACTCTTCTTACTGTCTATGTTTTGAACCATTCCTGTGACACTAGTTTTAGATTCCGATGCTTCACAATATGTTTACTGTATCCCTCTGACCTTCTTATTGACGATGAAACACAGCAATTGCATCGGAGCTAAATACAAAAGGCACAATGCCGACTTAAGTACAAGAAAACTGACTCTTCTTACAGTCTATGTTTTGAACCATTCCAGTGACACTAGTTATAGATTCCGATGCATCACTTCAGGTTTACCTAATCCCTCTGACCTTCTTATTGACGATGAAACACAGAATTTGCATCGGAGTTAAATACAAAAGGCACAATGCCGACATAAGTACAAGAAAACTGTCTATGTTTTGAACCATTCCAGTGACACTAGTTATAGATTCCGATGCTTTACTCCAGGTTTACAGTATCCCTCTGACCTTCTTATTGACGATGAAACACAGAAATTGCATCGGAGTTAAATAGAAAAGGAACAATGCCGACTTAGGTTAATGAAAACTGACTCTTCTTACAGTCTATGTTTTGAAGCATTCCAGTGATACTAGTTATAGATTCCGATGCTTCACTTCAGGTTTACTGTATCCCTTTGACCTTCTTATTGACGATGAAACACAGATATTGCATCGGAATTAAATATAAAAGGCACAATGCCGACATAAGTACAAGATAACTGACTCTTCTCACTGCCTATGTTTTGAACCATTCCTGCGACACTAGTTATAGATTCCGATGCTTCACTTCAGCTTTACTGTATCCCTCAGACCTTCTTATTGACGATGAAACACTGAAAATGCATCGGAATTAAATACAAAAGGCACAACGCCGACCTCAGTACTAGAAATCTGACCCTTCTTACTGTCTATGTTTTGAACCATTCCTGTGTCATTAGTTATAGATTCCGATGTTTCACTTGAGGTATGCAGTATCCCTCTGACCTTCTTATTGACGATGAAACTTAGAAATTGCATCGGAATTAATTACAAAAGGCACAATGCCGATTTAAGTACAAGAAAACTGACTCTTCTTACTGACTATGATTTGAACCATTCATGTGACACTAGTTATAGATTCCGATGCTTTACTCCAGGTTTACAGTATCCCTCTGACCTTCTTATTGACGATGAAACACAGAAATTGCATCGGAGTTAAATAGAAAAGGAACAATGCCGACTTAGGTTAATGAAAACTGACTCTTCTTACCGTCTATGATTGAACCATTCCTGTGACACTAGTTATAGATTCCGATGCTTCACTTCAGGTTTACCAAATCCCTCCGACCTTTTTATTGACGACGAAACACAGAAATTGCATCGAAATTAAATACAAAGGCACAACGCCGACTTAAGTACAAGAAAACTGACTCTTCTTACTGTCTATGTTTTGAACCATTCCTGTGACACTAGTTTTAGATTCCGATGCTTCACAATATGTTTACTGTATCCCTCTGACCCTTTTATTGACGATGAAACACAGAAATTGCAACGGAATTAAATACAAAAGGCACAATGCCGACTTAAGTACAAGAAAACTGACTCTTCTTACTGTCTATGTTTTGAACCATTTCTGTGACACTAGTTATAGATTCCGATGCTTCACTTCAGGTTTACTGTATCCCTCTGACCTTCTTATTGACGATGAAACACAGAAATTGCATCGCAATTAAATACAAAAGGCACAATGCCGACTTAAGTACAAGAAAACTGACTCTTCTTGCTGTCTATGTTTTGAACCATTCATGTGACACTAGTTATAGGTTCCGATGCTTCACTTCAGGTTTACTGTATCCCTCTGACCCTTTTATTGACGATGAAACACAGAAATTGCATTGGAATTAAATACAAAATGCACAATGCCGACTTAAGTACAAGAAAACTGACTCTTCTTACTGTCTATGTTTTGAACCATTCCTGTGACACTAGTTATAGATTCCGATGATTCACTTCAGGTTTGCTGTATCCCTCGGACCTTCTTATTGACGGTGAAACACAGAAATTGCATCGGAAATGTACACAAAAGGCACAATGCCGACTTAAGTACAAGAAAACTGACTCTTCTTACTGTCTATGTTTTGAACCATTCCTGTGACTCTAGTTATAGATTCCGATGCTTCACTTCAGGTTTACAGTATCCCTCTGACCTTCTTATTGACGATGAAACACAGAGTTTGCATCGGAGTTAAATACAAAAGGCACAATGCCGACATAAGTACAAGAAAACTGTCTATGTTTTGAACCATTCCAGTGACACTAGTTATAGATTCCGATGCTTCACTTCAGGTTTACTGTATCCCTCTGACCTTCTTATTGGCGATGAAACACAGATATTGCATCGGAATTCAATACAAAAGGCACAATGCCGACTTAAGTACAAGAAAACTGACTCTTCTTACTGTCTATGTTCTGAACCATTGCTGTGACACTAGTTATTGATTCGGATGCTTCACTTCAGGTTTACTGTATCCCTCTGACCTTCTTATTGATGATTAAACACAGAAATTACATCGGAATTAAATGCAAAAGGCACAATGCCGTCTTAAGTACAAGAAAACTGACTCTTCTAACTGTCTATGTTTTGAACCATTCCTGTGACACTAGTTATAGATTCCGATGATTCACTTCTGGTTTACTGTATCCCTCTGACCTTCTTATTGACGATGAAACACAGAAATTGCATCGGAATTAAATACAAAAGGCACAATGCCGACTTAAGTACAAGAAAACTGACTCTTCCTACTGTCTATGTTTGAACCATTCCTGTTACACTAGTTATTGATTCCGATGCTTCACTTCAGGTTTACTGTATCCTTCTGACCTTCCTGGTGACGATGAAACACAGAAATTGCGCCGGAATTAAATACAAAAGGCACAGTTCCGACTTAAGTACAAGAAAACTGACTATTCTTCCTGTCTATGTTTTGAGCCATTCCTGTGACACTAGTTATAGAATCCGATGCTTCACTTCACGTTTACTTTATCCTTCTGACCTTCTTATTGACTATGAAACACAGATATTGCATCGGAATTAAATACAAATGGCACAATGACGACTTAAGTACAAGTAAACTGACTCTTCTTACTGTCTATGTTTTGAACCATTACTGTGACACTAGTTATGGATTCCAATGCTTCACTTCAGGTTCACAGTATCCCTCAGACCTTCTTATTGACGATGAAACACAGAAATTGCATCGGAGTTAAATACAAAAGGCACAATGCCGACTTAAGTACAAGAAAACTGACTCTTCTTACAGTCTATGTTTTGAACCATTCCAGTGACACTAGTTATAGATTCTGATGCTTCACTTCAGGTTTACTGTATCCCTTTGACCTTCTTATTGACGATGAAACACAGATATTGCATCGGAATTAAATACAAAAGGCACAATGCCGATTTAAGTACAAGAAAACTGACTCTTCTTACTGACTATGATTTGAACCATTCATGTGACACTAGTTATAGATTCCGATGCTTTACTCCAGGTTTACAGTATCCCTCTGACCTTCTTATTGACGATGAAACACAGAAATTGCATCGGAGTTAAATAGAAAAGGAACAATGCCGACTTAGGTTAATGAAAACTGACTCTTCTTACCGTCTATGATTGAACCATTCCTGTGACACTAGTTATAGATTCCGATGCTTCACTTCAGGTTTACCTAATCCCTCTGACCTTCTTATTGACGACGAAACACAGAAATTGCATCGAAATTAAATACAAAGGCACAACGCCAACTTAAGTACAAGAAAACTGACTCTTCTTACTGTCTATGTTTTGAACCATTCCTGTGACACTAGTTTTAGATTCCGATGCTTCACAATATGTTTACTGTATCCCTCTGACCTTCTTATTGACGATGAAACACAGCAATTGCATCGGAGCTAAATACAAAAGGCACAATGCCGACTTAAGTACAAGAAAACTGACTCTTCTTACAGTCTATGTTTTGAACCATTCCAGTGACACTAGTTATAGATTCCGATGCATCACTTCAGGTTTACCTAATCCCTCTGACCTTCTTATTGACGATGAAACACAGAATTTGCATCGGAGTTAAATACAAAAGGCACAATGCCGACATAAGTACAAGAAAACTGTCTATGTTTTGAACCATTCCAGTGACACTAGTTATAGATTCCGATGCTTCACTTCAGGTTTACTGTATCCCTCTGACCTTCTTATTGGCGATGAAACACAGATATTGCATCGGAATTCAATACAAAAGGCACAATGCCGACTTAAGTACAAGAAAACTGACTCTTCTTACTGTCTATGTTCTGAACCATTGCTGTGACACTAGTTATTGATTCGGATGCTTCACTTCAGGTTTACTGTATCCCTCTGACCTTCTTATTGATGATTAAACACAGAAATTACATCGGAATTAAATGCAAAAGGCACAATGCCGTCTTAAGTACAAGAAAACTGACTCTTCTAACTGTCTATGTTTTGAACCATTCCTGTGACACTAGTTATAGATTCCGATGATTCACTTCTGGTTTACTGTATCCCTCTGACCTTCTTATTGACGATGAAACACAGAAATTGCATCGGAATTTAATACAAATGGCACAATGCCGACTTAAGTACAAGAAAACTGACTCTTCTTACTGTCTATGTTTTGAACCATTCCTGTGACACTAGTTATAGATTCCGATGATTCAGTTCAGGTTTACTGTATCCCTCGGACCTTCTTAATGACGATGAAACACAGAAATTGCATCGGAAATAAATACAAAAGGCACAATGCCGACTTAAGTACAAGAAAACTGACTCTTCCTACTGTCTATGTTTGAACCATTCCTGTTACACTAGTTATTGATTCCGATGCTTCACTTCAGGTTTACTGTATCCTTCTGACCTTCCTGGTGACGATGAAACACAGAAATTGCGCCGGAATTAAATACAAAAGGCACAGTTCCGACTTAAGTACAAGAAAACTGACTATTCTTCCTGTCTATGTTTTGAGCCATTCCTGTGACACTAGTTATAGAATCCGATGCTTCACTTCACGTTTACTTTATCCTTCTGACCTTCTTATTGACTATGAAACACAGATATTGCATCGGAATTAAATACAAATGGCACAATGACGACTTAAGTACAAGAAAACTGACTCTTCTTACTGTCTATGTTTTGAACCATTACTGTGACACTAGTTATGGATTCCAATGCTTCACTTCAGGTTCACAGTATCCCTCTGACCTTCTTATTGACGATGAAACACAGAAATTGCATCGGAGTTAAATACAAAAGGCACAATGCCGACTTAAGTACAAGAAAACTGACTCTTCTTACAGTCTATGTTTTGAACCATTCCAGTGACACTAGTTATAGATTCCGATGCTTCACTTCAGGTTTACTGTATCCCTTTGACCTTCTTATTGACGATGAAACACAGATATTGCATCGGAATTAAATACAAAAGGCACAATGCCGATTTAAGTACAAGAAAACTGACTCTTCTTACTGACTATGATTTGAACCATTCATGTGACACTAGTTATAGATTCCGATGCTTTACTCCAGGTTTACAGTATCCCTCTGACCTTCTTATTGACGATGAAACACAGAAATTGCATCGGAGTTAAATAGAAAAGGAACAATGCCGACTTAGGTTAATGAAAACTGACTCTTCTTACCGTCTATGATTGAACCATTCCTGTGACACTAGTTATAGATTCCGATGCTTCACTTCAGGTTTACCTAATCCCTCTGACCTTCTTATTGACGACGAAACACAGAAATTGCATCGAAATTAAATACAAAGGCACAACGCCAACTTAAGTACAAGAAAACTGACTCTTCTTACTGTCTATGTTTTGAACCATTCCTGTGACACTAGTTTTAGATTCCGATGCTTCACAATATGTTTACTGTATCCCTCTGACCTTCTTATTGACGATGAAACACAGCAATTGCATCGGAGCTAAATACAAAAGGCACAATGCCGACTTAAGTACAAGAAAACTGACTCTTCTTACAGTCTATGTTTTGAACCATTCCAGTGACACTAGTTATAGATTCCGATGCATCACTTCAGGTTTACCTAATCCCTCTGACCTTCTTATTGACGACGAAACACAGAAATTGCATCGAAATTAAATACAAATGCACAACGCCAACTTAAGTACAAGAAAACTGACTCTTCTTACTGTCTATGTTTTGAACCATTCCTGTGACACTAGTTTTAGATTCCGATGCTTCACAATATGTTTACTGTATCCCTCTGACCCTTTTATTGACGATGAAACACAGATATTGCAACGGAATTAAATACAAAAGGCACAATGCCGACTTAAGTACAAGAAAACTGACTCTTCCTACTGTCTATGTTTGAACCATTCCTGTGACACTAGTTATTGATTCCGATGCTTCACTTCAGGTTTACTGTATCCCTCTGATCTTCTTGTTGACGATGAAACAAAGAAATTGCACCGGAATTAAATACAAAAGGCACAATGCCGTCTTATGTACAAGAAAACTGACTATTCTTCCTGTCTATGTTTTGAACCATTCCTGTGACACTAGTTATAGATTCCGATGCTTCACTTCAGGTTTACTTTATCCTTCTGACCTTCTTATTGACTATGAAACACAGATATTGCATCGGAATTAAAACCAAAGGGCACAATGACGACTTAAGTACAAGAAAACTGCCTCTTCTTACTGTCTATGTTTTGAACCATTCCTGTGACTCTAGTTATAGATTCCGATGCTTCACTTCAGGTTTACAGTATCCCTCTGACCTTCTTATTGACGATGAAACACAGAATTTGCATCGGAGTTAAATACAAAAGGCACAATGCCGACATAAGTACAAGAAAACTGTCTACGTTTTGAACCATTCCAGTGACACTAGTTATAGACTCCGATGCTTCACTTCAGGTTTACTGTATCCCTCTGACCTTCTTATTGGCGATGAAACAGAGATATTGCATCGGAATTCAATACGAAAGGCCCAATGCCGACTTAAGTACAAGAAAACTGACTCTTCTTACTGTCTATGTTCTGAACCATTGCTGTGACACTAGTTATTGATTCGGATGCTTCACTTCAGGTTTACTGTATCCCTCTGACCTTCTTATTGATGATTAAACACAGAAATTACATCGGAATTAAATACAAAAGGCACAATGCCGTCTTAAGTACAAGAAAACTGACTCTTCTAACTGTCTATGTTTTGAACCATTCCTGTGACACTAGTTACAGATTCCGATGATTCACTTCTGGTTTACTGTATCCCTCTGACATTCTTATTGACGATGAAACACAGAAATTGCATCGGAATTAAATACAAATGGCACAATGCCGACTTAAGTACAAGAAAACTGACTCTTCTTACTGTCTATGTTTTGAACCATTCCTGTGACACTAGTTATAGATTCCGATGATTCACTTCAGGTTTACTGTATCCCTCGGACCTTCTTATTGACGATGAAACACAGAAATTGCATCGGAAATAAATACAAAAGGCACAATGCCGACTTAAGTACACAAAAACTGACTCTTCCTACTGTCTATGTTTGAACCATTCCTGTTACACTAGTTATTGATTCCGATGCTTCACTTCAGGTTTACTGTATCCCTCTGACCTTCCTGTTGACGATGAAACACAGAAATTGCGCCGGAATTAAATACAAAAGGCACAGTTCCGACTTAAGTACAAGAAAACTGACTATTCTTCCTGTCTATGTTTTGTGCCATTCCTGTGACACTAGTTATAGAATCCGATGCTTCACTTCATGTTTACCTTATCCTTCTGACCTTCTTATTGAGTATGAAACACAGATATTGCATCGGAATTAAATACAAATGGCACAATGACGACTTAAGTACAAGAAAACTGACTCTTCTTACTGTCTATGTTTTGAACCATTCCTGTGACACTAGTTATAGATTCCAATGCTTCACTTCAGGTTCACAGTTACCCTCTGACCTTCTTATTGACGATGAAACACAGAAATTGCATCGGAGATAAATACAAAAGGCACAATGCCGACTTAAGTACAAGAGAACTGACTCTTCTTACAGTCTATGTTTTGAACCATTCCAGTGACACTAGTTATAGATTCCGATGCTTCACTTCAGGTTTACTGTATCCCTTTGACCTTCTTATTGACGATGAAACACAGATATTGCATCGGAATTAAATACAAAAGGCACAATGCCGACATAAGAACAAGATAACTGACTCTTCTTACTGCCTATGTTTTGAACCATTCCTGCGACACTAGTTATAGATTCCGATGCTTCACTTCAGCTTTACTGTATCCCTCAGACCTTCTTATTGACGATGAAACACTGAAAATGCATCGGAATTAAATACAAAAGGCACAACGCCGACTTCAGTACTAGAAAACTGACCCTTCTTACTGTCTATGTTTTGAACCATTCCTGTGTCACTAGTTATAGATTCCGATGTTTCACTTGAGGTATACAGTATCCCTCTGACCCTCTTATTGACGATGAAACACAGAAATTGCTTCGGAATTAAATACAAAAGGCACAATGCCCACTTAAGTACAAGAAAACTGACTCTTCTTACTGTCTATGTTTTGAACCATTTCTGTGACACTAGTTATAGATTCCGATGCTTCACTTCAGGTTTACTGTATCCCTCTGACCTTCTTATTGACGATGAAACACAGAAATTGCATCGCAATTAAATACAAAAGGCACAATGACGACTTAAGTACAAGAAAACTGACTCTTCTTGCTGTCTATGTTTTGAACCATTCATGTGACACTAGTTATAGGTTCCGATGCTTCACTTCAGGTTTACTGTATCCCTCTGACCCCTTTATTGACGATGAAACACAGAAATTGCATTGGAATTAAATACAAAATGCACAATGCCGACTTAAGTACAAGAAAACTGACTCTTCTTACTGTCTATGTTTTGAACCATTCCTGTGACACTAGTTATAGATTCCGATGATTCACTTCAGGTTTGCTGTATCCCTCGGACCTTCTTATTGACGGTGAAACACAGAAATTGCATCGGAAATACACACAAAAGGCACAATGCCGACTTAAGTACAAGAAAACTGACTCTTCCTACTGTCTATGTTTGAACCATTCCTGTGACACTAGTTATTGATTCCGATGCTTCACTTCAGGTTTACTGTATCCCTCTGATCTTCTTGTTGACGGTGAAACACAAAATTTGCACCGGAGTTAAATACAAAAGGCACAATGCCGACTTAAGTACAAGAAAACTGACTATTCTTCCTGTCAATGTTTTGAACCATTCTTATGACACTAGTTATAGATTCCGATGCTTCACTTCAGGTTTACTTTATCCTTCTGACCTTCTTATTGACTATGAAACACAGATATTGCATCGGAATTAAATACAAATGGCACAATGACGACTTAAGTACTAGATAACTGACTCTTTTTACTGTCTATGTTTTGAACCATTCCTGTGACACTAGTTATTGATTCCAATGCTTCACTTCAGTTTTACAGTATCCCTCTGACCATCTTATTGGCGATGAAACACAGAAATTGCATCGGAGTTAAATACAAAAGGCACAATGCCGACTTATGTTCAAGAAAACTGACACTTCTTACAGTCTATGTTTTGAACCATTCCAGTGACACTGGTTATAGATTCCGATGCTTCACTTCAGGTTTACTGTATCCCTCTGACCTTCTTATTGACGATGAAACACAGATATTGCATCGGAATTAGATACAAAAGGCACAATGCCGTCTTAATTACAAGATATCTGACTCTTCTTACTGCCTATGTTTTAAACCAATCCTGCGACACTAGTTATACATTCCGATGCTGCACTTCAGCTTTACTGTATCCCTCTGACCTCCTTATTGACGATGAAACACAGAAATTGCATCGGAATTAATTACAAAAGGCACAATGCCGATTTAAGTACAGGAAAACTGACTCTTCTTACTGACTATGTTTTGAACCATTCATGTGACACTAGTTATAGATCCCGATGCTTCACTTCAGGTATACTGTATCCCTCTGACCCTCTTATTGACGATGAAACACAGAAATTGCTTCGGAATTAAATACAAAAGGCACAATGCCCACTTAAGTACAAGAAAACTGACTCTTCTTACTGTCTATGTTTTGAACCAATCCTGCGACACTAGTTATATATTCCGATGCTTCACATCAGCTTTACTGTATCCCTCTGACCTCCTTATTGACGATGAAACACAGAAATTGCATCGGAATTAATTACAAAAGGCACAATGCCGATTTAAGTACAAGAAAACTGACTCTTCTTACTGACTATGTTTTGAACCATTCATGTGACACTAGTTATAGATCCCGATGCTTCACTTCAGGTGTACTGTATCCCTCTGACCCTCTTATTGACGATGAAAAACAGAAATTGCTTCGGAATTAAATACAAAAGGCACAATGCCCACTTAAGTACAGGAAAACTGACTCTTCTTACTGTCTATGTCTTGAACCATTCCTGTGACACTATTAATAGATTACGATGCTTCACTTGAGGTATACAGTATCCCTCTGACCTTCTTATTGACGATGAAACATAGAAATTGCATCTGAATGAAATAGAAAAGGAACAATGCCGACTTAGGTACAAGAAAACTGACTCTTCTTACTGTCAATGCTTTGAACCATTCCTGTGACACTAGTTATAGATTCCGTTGCTTCGCATCAGGTGTACTGTATCCCTCTAACCTTCTTATTGACGATGAAACACAGAAATTTCATCGGAATTATATACTAAAGGCACAATGCCGACTTAAGTGCAAGAACACTGACTCTTCTTACTGTCTATGCTTTCATCCATTCCTGTGACACTAGTTATAGATTCCGATGCTTCACTTCAGGTATACTGTATCCCTCTGACCTTCTTATTGACGATGAAACATAGAAATTGCAACGGAATGAAATAGAAAAGGAACAATGCCGACTTAGGTACAAGAAAACTGACTCTTCTTACTGTCTATGTTTTGAACCATTCCTGTGACACTAGTTACAGATTCCGATGCTGTACTACAGGTTTACTGTATCCCTCTGACCTTGTTATTGAAGATGAAACACAGATATTGCATCAGAATTAAATACAAAAGACACAATGCCGACTTATGTACAAGAAAATTAACACTTCCTACTGTCTATGTTTTGAACCATTGCTGTGACACTAGATATAGATTCCGATGCTTCCCTTCAGGTTCAAATGGCTCTGAGAACTATGGGACTCAACTGCTGTGGACATCAGTCCCCTAGAACTTAGAACTACTTAAACCAAACTAACCTAAGGACATCACACACATCCATGCCCGAGGTAG
The DNA here is from genome assembly GCF_021461395.2 of Schistocerca americana. Lineage (NCBI taxonomy): Eukaryota > Metazoa > Arthropoda > Insecta > Orthoptera > Acrididae > Schistocerca > Schistocerca americana. The sequence continues at coordinate 23,935,739 of NC_060130.1, forward strand.
GAATCGAACCTGCGACCGTAGCGGTCGCACGGTTCCGGACTGCTCGCCTAGAACCGCGAGAGCTTCACTTCAGGTTTACTATATCCCTCTGACCTTCTTATTGACGATGAAACGCAGAAATCGCATCGGAATTAAATACAAAAAGCACAATGCCGACCTAAGTACAAGAAAAATGACTCTTCCTACTGACTATGTTTTGAACCATTCATTTGACACTAGTTATAGATTCGATGCTTTACTCCAGGTTTACTGTATCCCTCTGACCTTCTTATTGACGATGAATCACAGAAATTTCATCGGAGTTAAATACAAAAGGCAGAATGCCGACTTAAGTACAAGAAAACTCACTCTTGTTACTGACTATTTTTGAACCATTCATGTGACACTAGTTATAGATTCCGATGCTTTACTCCAGGTTTACTGTATCCCTCTGACCTTCTTATTGACGATGAAACACAGAAATTGCTTCGGAATTAAATACAAAAGGCACAATGCCGACTTAAGTACAAGAAAACTGACTCTTGTTACTGACTATTTTTGAACCATTCATGTGACACTAGTTATAGATTCCGATGCTTTACTCCAGGTTTACTGTATCCCTCTGACCTTCTTATTGACGATGAAACACAGAAATTGCTTCGGAATTAAATACAAAAGGCACAATGGCGACTTAAGTACAAGAAATCTGACTCTTCTTACTGTCTATGTTTTGAACCATTCCTGTGACACTACTTATAGATTCCGATGCTTCACTTTAGGTATACAGTATCCCTCTGACCTTCTTATTGACGATGAAACATAGAAATTGCATCGGAATGAAATATAAAAGGAACAATGCCGACTTAGGTACAAGAAAACTGACTCTTCTTACTTTCAATGCTTTGAACCATTCCTGTAACACTAGTTATGGATTCCGTTGCTTCACTTCAGGTTTACTGTATCTCTCTGACCTTCTTATTGACGATGAAACTCAGAAATTTCATCGGGATTAATTACAAAAGGCACAATGCCGACATAAGTACAAGAAAACTGACTCTTCTTACTGTCTATGTTTTGAACCATTCCTTCGACACTAGTTATAGATTCCGATGCTTCACTTCAGGTTTACTGTATCTGTCTGACCTTCTAATTGACGATGAAACACAGAAATTACATCGGAATTAAATAGAAAAAGCACAATGCCGACTTCAGTACAAGAAAACTGACTCATCTTACTGTCTATGTTTTGAACCATTCCTGTGACCCTAGTTATAGATTCGGATGCTTCACTTCACGTTTACTGTATCCCTCAGACCTTCTTATTGACGATGAAACACAGAAATTGCTTCGGAATTAAATACAAAAGGCACAATGCCGACTTCAGTACAAGAATACTGACTCTTCTTAATGTCTATGTTTTGAACCATTCCTGTGACACTAGAAATAGATTCCGATGCTTCACTTCAGTTTCAAATGGCTCTGAGAACTATGGGACTCAACTGCTGTGGTCATCAGTCCCCTAGAACTTAGAACTACTTAAACCTAACTAACCTAAGGACATCACACACATCCATGCCCGAGGCAGGATTCGTACCTGCGACCGTAGCGGTCGCACGTTTCCGTACTGCGCGCCTAGAACCACGAGAGCTTCACTTCAGGTTTACTATAACAATTTGACCTTCTTATTGACGATGAAAGGCAGAAATCGCATCGGAATTAAATACAAAAAGCACAATGCCGACTTAAGTACAAGAAAAATGACTCTTCTTACTGACTACGTTTTGAACCATTCATGTGACACTAGTTATAGATTCCGATGCTTTACTCCAGGTTTACTGTATCTCTCTGACATTCTTGTTGACGATGAAACACAGAAATTGCTTCGGAATGAAATACAAAAGGCACAATGCCGACATAAGTACAAGAAAACTTACTCTTCTTACTGTCTATGTTTTGAACCATTCCTGTGACACTACTTATAGATTCCGATGCTTCACTTGAGGTATACTGTATCCCTCTGACCCTCGTATTGACGATGAAACATAGAAATTGCATCGGAATGAAATAGAAATGGAACAATGCCGACTTAGGTACAAGAAAACTGACTCTTCTTACTGTCAATGCTTTGAACCATTATTGTGACACTAGTTAAAGATTCCGTTGCTTCGCTTCAGGTTTACTGTATCCCTCTGACCTTCTTATTGACGATGAAACTCAGAAATTTCATCGGGATTAAATACAAAAGGAACAATGCCGACATAAGTACAAGAAAACTGACTCTTCTTACTGACTATGTTTTGAACCATTCCTTCGACACTAGTTATAGATTCCGATGCTTCACTTCAGGTTTACTGTATCAGTCTGACCTTCTAATTGACGATGAAACACAGAAATTACATCGGAATTAAATAGAAGAAGCACAATGCCGACTTCAGTACAAGAAAACTGACTCTTCTTACTGTCTATGTTTTGAACCATTCCTGTGACCCTAGTTATAGATTCGGATGCTTCACTTCAGGTTTACTGTATCCCTCTGAACTTCTTGTTGACGGTGAAACACAAATTTTGCACCGGAATTAAATACAAAAGGCACAATGCCGACTTAAGTACAAGAAAACTGACTATTCTTCCTGTCAATGTTTTGAACCATTCCTATGACACTAGTTATAGATTCCGATGCTTCACTTCAGGTTTACAGTATCCCTCTGACCTTCTTATTGACGATGAAACACAGAAATTGCATCGGAGTTAAATACAAAAGGCACAATGCCGACTTAAGTTCAAGATAACTGACACTTCTTACAGTCTATGTTTTGAACCATTCCAGTGACACTGGTTATAGATTCCGATGCTTCACTTCAGGTTTACTGTATCCCTCTGACCTTCTTATTGACGATGAAACACAGATATTGCATCGGAATTAAATACAAAAGGCACAATGCCGACTTAAGTACAAGATATCTGACTCTTCTTACTGCCTATGTTTTGAACCAATCCTGCGACACTAGTTATACATTCCGATGCTTCACTTCAGCTTTACTGTATCCCTCTGACCTCCTTATTGACGATGAAACACAGAAATTGCATCGGAATTAATTACAAAAGGCACAATGCCGATTTAAGTACAAGAAAACTGACTCTTCTTACTGACTATGTTTTGAACCATTCATGTGACACTAGTTATAGATCCCGATGCTTCACTTCAGGTATACTGTATCCCTCTGACCCTCTTATTGACGATGAAACACAGAAATTGCTTCGGAATTAAATACAAAAGGCACAATGCCCACTTAAGTACAAGAAAACTGACTCTTCTTACTGTCTATGTTTTGAACCAATCCTGCGACACTAGTTATACATTCCGATGCTTCACTTCAGCTTTACTGTATCCCTCTGACCTCCTTATTGACGATGAAACAGAGAAATTGCATCGGAATTAATTACAAAAGGCACAATGCCGATTTAAGTACAAGAAAACTGACTCTTCTTACTGACTATGTTTTGAACCATTCATGTGACACTAGTTATAGATCCCGATGCATCACTTCAGGTATACTGTATCCCTCTGACCCTCTTATTGACGATGAAACACAGAAATAGCTTCGGAATTAAATACAAAAGGCACAATGCCCACTTAAGTACAAGAAAACTGACTCTTCTTACTGTCTATGCCTTGAACCATTCCTGTGACACTATTAATAGATTACGATGCTTCACTTGAGTTATACAGTATCCCTCTGACCTTCTTATTGACGATGAAACATAGAAATTGCATCTGAATGAAATAGAAAAGGAACAATGCCGACTTAGGTACAAGAAAACTGACTCTTCTTACTGTCAATGCTTTGAACCATTCCTGTGACACTAGTTATAGATTCCGTTGCTTCGCTTCAGGTGTACTGTATCCCTCTAACCTTCTTATTGACGATGAAACACAGAAATTTCATCGGAATTATATACTAAAGGCACAATGCTGACTTAAGTGCAAGAACACTGACTCTTCTTACTGTCTATGTTTCGAACCGTTCCTTCGACACTAGTTATAGATTCCGATGCTTCACTTCAGGTTTACTGTATCCCTATGACCTTCTAATTGACGATGAAACACAGAAATTACATCGGAATTAAGTAGAAAAGGCACAATGCCGACTTCAGTACAGGAACACTGACTCTTCTTACTGTCTATATTTTGAGCCATTCCTGTGACCCTAGTTATAGATTCCGATGCTTCACCTGAGGTTTACTGAATCCCTCAGACCTTCTTATTGACGATGAAACACAGAAATTGCTTCGGAATTAAATACAAAAGGCACAATGCCGACTTAAGTACAAGAAAACTGACTCTTCTTACTGTCTATGTTTTCATCCAGTCCTGTGACACTAGTTATAGATTCCGATGCTTCACTTCAGGTATACTGTATCCCTCTGACCTTCTTATTGACGATGAAACATAGAAATTGCAACGGAATGAAATAGAAAAGGAACAATGCCGACTTAGGTACAAGAAAACTGACTCTTCTTACTGTCTATGTTTTGAACCATTCCTGTGACACTAGTTACAGATTCCGATGCTTCACTACAGGTTTACTGTATCCCACGGACCTTGTTATTGAAGATGAAACACAGATATTGCATCAGAATTAAATACAAAAGACACAATGCCGACTTATGTACAAGAAAATTAACACTTCCTACTGTCTATGTTTGAACCATTGCTGTGACACTTGATATAGATTCCGATGCTTCCTTTCAGGTTCAAATGGCTCTGAGAACTATGGGACTCAACTGCTGTGGACATCAGTCCCCTAGAACTTAGAACTACTTAAACCAAACTAACCTAAGGACATCACACACATCCATGCCCGAGGTAGGACTCGAACCTGCGACCGTAGCGGTCGCACGGTTCCGGACCGCTCGCCTAGAACCGCGAGAGCTTCACTTCAGGTTTACTATATCCCTCTGACCTTCTTATTGACGATGAAACGCAGAAATCGCATCGGAATTAAATACAAAAAGCACAATGCCGACCTAAGTACAAGAAAAATGACTCTTCCTACTGACTATGTTTTGAACCATTCATTTGACACTAGTTATAGATTCGATGCTTTACTCCAGGTTTACTGTATCCCTCTGACCTTCTTATTGACGATGAATCACAGAAATTTCATCGGAGTTAAATACAAAAGGCAGAATGCCGACTTAAGTACAAGAAAACTCACTCTTGTTACTGACTATTTTTAAACCATTCATGTGACACTAGTTATAGATTCCGATGCTTTACTCCAGGTTAACTGTATCCCTCTGACCTTCTTATTGACGATGAAACACAGAAATTGCTTCGGAATTAAATACAAAAGGCACAATGCCGACTTAAGTACAAGAAAACTGACTCTTGTTACTGACTATTTTTGAACCATTCATGTGACACTTGTTATAGATTCCGATGCTTTACTCCAGGTTTACTGTATCCCTCTGACCTTCTTATTGACGATGAAACACAGAAATTGCTTCGGAATTAAATACAAAAGGCACAATGCCAACTTAAGTACAAGAAAACTGACTCTTCTTACTGTCTATGTTTTGAACCATTCCTGTGACACTACTTATAGATTCCGATGCTTCACTTGAGATATACAGTATCCCTCTGACCTTCTTATTGACGATGAAACATAGAAATTGCATCGGAATGAAATAGAAAAGGAACAATGCCGACTTAGGTACAAGAAAACTGACTCTTCTTACTTTCAATGCTTTGAACCATTCCTGTAACACTAGTTATGGATTCCGTTGCTTCACTTCAGGTTTACTGTATCCCTCTGACCTTCTTATTGACGATGAAACTCAGAAATTTCATCGGGATTAACTACAAAAGGCACAATGCAGACATAAGTACAAGAAAACTGACTCTTCTTACTGTCTATGTTTTGAACCAGTCCTTCGACACTAGTTATAGTTTCCGATGCTTCACTTCAGGTTTACTGTATCAGTCTGACCTTCTAATTGACGATGAAACACAGAAATTACATCGGAATTAAATAGAAAAAGCAGAATGCCGACTTCAGTACAATAATACTGACTCTTCTAACTGTCTATGTTTTGAACCATTCCTGTGACCCTAGTTATAGATTCGGATGCTTCACTTCACGTTTACTGTATCCCTCAGACCTTCTTATTGACGATGAAACACAGAAATTGCTTCGGAATTAAATACAAAAGGCACAATGCCGGACTTAAGTACAAGAAAACTGACTCTTCTTAATGTCTATGTTTTCATCCATTCCTGTGACACTAGTTATAGATTCCGATGCTTCACTTAAGGTATACTGTATCCCTCTGACCTTCTTATTGAAGATAAAACACAGATATTGCATCGGAATTAAATACAAAAGGCACAATGCCGAATTAAGTACAAGAAAACTGACTCTTCTTACTGTCTATGTTTTGAACCATTGCTGTGACACTAGTTATTGATTCCGATGCTTCAATTCAGGTTTACTGTATCCCTCCGACCTTCTTATTGACGATGAAACATAGAAAATGCATCGGAAGTAAATACAAAAGGCACAATGCCGACTTAAGTACAAGGAAACTGACTCTTCTTACTGTCTATGTTTTGAACCATTCCTGTGACACTAGATATTGATTCCGATGCTTCACTTCAGGTTCAAATGGCTCTGAGAACTATGGGACTCAACTGCTGTGGTCATCAGTACCCTAGAACTTAGAACTACTTAAACCTAACTAACCTAAGGACATCACACACATCCATGCCCGAGGCAGGATTCGTACCTGCGACGGTTGCGGTCGCACGGTTCCGTACTGCGCGCCTAGAACCACGAGAGCTTCACTTCAGGTTTACTATAACAATTTAACCTTCTTATTGACGATGATACGCAGAAATCGCATCGGAATTAAATACAAAAAGCACAATGCCGACTTAAGTACAAGAAAAATGACTCTTCTTACTGACTACGTTTTGAACCATTCATGTGACACTAATTATAGATTCCAATGCTTTACTCCAGGTTTACTGTATCCCTCTGACATTCTTATTGACGATGAAACACAGAAATTGATTCGGAATGAAATACAAAAGGCACAATGCCGACATAAGTACAAGAAAACTGACTCTTCTTACTGTCTATGTTTTGAACCATTCCTGTGACACTACTTTTAGATTCCGATGCTTCACTTGAGGTATACTGTAGCCCTCTGACCTTCGTATTGACGATGAAACATAGAAATTGCATCGGAATGAAATAGAAAAGGAACAAAGCCGACTTAGGTACAAGAAAACTGACTCTTCTTACTGTCTCTGTTTTGAACCATTCCTGTGACACTAGATATAGATTCCGATGCTTCACATCAGGTTCAAATGGCTCTGAGAATTATGGGACTCAACTGCTGTGGTCATCAGTCCCCTAGAACTTAGAACTACTTAAACCTAACTAACCTAAGGACATCACACACATCCATGCCCGAGGCAGGATTCGTACCTGCGACGTAGCGGTCGCACGGTTCCGTACTGCGCGCCTAGAACCACGAGAGCTTCACTTCAGGTTTACTATAACAATTTGACCTTCTTATTGACGATGAAACGCAGAAATCGCATCGGAATTAAATAGAAAAGGCACAATGCCGACTTAGGTACAAGAAAACTGACTCTTCTTACTGTCTATGTTTTGAACCATTCCTGTGACCCTAGTTATAGATTCGGATGCTTCACTTCACGTTTACTGTATCCCACAGACCTTCTTATTGACGATGAAACACAGACATTGCTTCGGAATTAAATACAAAAGGCACAATGCCGAATTAAGTACAAGAAAACTGACTCTTCTTACTGTCTATGTTTTCATCCACTCCTGTCACACTAGTTATAGATTCCGATGCTTCACTTAAGGTATACTGTATCCCTCTGACCTTCTTATTGAAGATGAAACACAGATATTGCATCGGAATTAAATACAAAAGGCACAATGCCGAATTAAGTACAAGAAAAACGACTCTTCTTACTGTCTATGTTTTGAACCATTGCTGTGACACAAGTTATTGATTCCGATGCTTCACTTCAGGTTCAAATGGCTCTGAGAACTATGGGACTCAACTGCTGTGGTCATCAGTACCCTAGAACTTAGAACTACTTAAACCTAACTAACCTAAGGACATCACACACATCCATGCCCGAGGCAGGATTCGTACCTGCGACGTAGCGGTCGCACGGTTCCGTACTGCGCGCCTAGAACCACGAGAGCTTCACTTCAGGTTTACTATAACAATTTGACCTTCTTATTGACGATGAAACGCAGAAATCGCATCGGAATTAAATACAAAAGGCACAATGCCGACTTAAGTACAAGAAAAATGACCCTTCTTACTGACTACGTTTTGAACCATTCATGTGACACTAGTTATAGATTCCGATGCTTTACTCCAGGTTTACTGTATCCCTCTGACATTCTTATTGACGATGAAACACAGAAATTGCTTCGGAATGAAATACAAAAGCCACAATGCCGACATAAGTACAAGAAAACTGACTCTTCTTACTGTCTATGTTTTGAACCATTCCTGTGACACTACTTTTAGATTCCGATGCTTCACTTGAGGAATACTGTAGCCCTCTGACCTTCGTATTGACGATGAAACATAGAAATTGCATCGGAATGAAATAGAAATGGAACAATGCCGACTTAGGTACAATAAAACTGACTCTTCTTACTTTCAATGCTTTGAACCATTCCTGTAACACTAGTTATGGATTCCGTTGCTTCACTTCAGGTTTACTGTATCCCTCTGACCTTCTTATTGACGATGAAACACTGAAATTTCATCGGGATTAATTACAAAAGGCACAATGCCGACATAAGTACAAGAAAACTGACTCTTCTTACAGTCTATATTTTGAACCATTCCTTCGACACTAGTTATAGATTCCGATGCTTCACTTCACGTTTACTGTATCCCTCAGACCTTCTTATTGACGATGAAACACATAAATTGCTTCGGAATTAAATACAAAAGGCACAATGCTGACTTCAGTACAAGAATACTGACTCTTCTTACTGTCTATGTTTTGAACCATTCCTGTGACACTAGAAATAGATTCCGATGCTTCACTTCAGGTTCAAATGGCTCTGAGAACTATGGGACTCAACTGCTGTGGTCATCAGTCCCCTAGAACTTAGAACTACCTAAACCTAACTAACCTAAGGACATCACACACATCCATGCCCGAGGCAGGATTCGTACCTGCGACCGTAGCGGTCGCACGGTTCCGTACTGCGCGCCTAGAACCACGAGAGCTTCACTTCAGGTTTACTATAACAATTTGCCTTCTTATTGACGATGAAACGCAGAAATCGCATCGGAATTAAATAAAAAAGCACAATGTCGACTTAAGTACAAGAAAAATGACTCTTCTTACTGACTACGTTTTGAACCATTCATGTGACACTAGTTATAGATTCCGATGCTTTACTCCAGGTTTACTGTATCTCTCTGACATTCTTATTGACGATGAAACACAGAAATTGCTTCGGAATGAAATACAAAAGGCACAATGCCGACATAAGTACAAGAAAACTGACTCTTCTTACTGTCTATGTTTTGAACCATTCCTGTGACACTACTTATAGATTCCGATGCTTCACTTGAGGTATACTGTATCCCTCTGACCTTCGTATTGTCGATGAAACATAGAAATTGCATCGGAATGAAATAGAAATGGAACGATGCCGACTTAGGTACAAGAAAACTGACTCATCTTACTGTCAATGATTTGAACCATTATTGTGACACTAGTTATAGATTCCGTTGCTTCGCTCCAGGTTTACTGTATCCCTCTGACCTTCTTATTGACGATGAAACTCAGAAATTTCATCGGGATTAAATACAAAAGGAACAATGCCGACATAAGTACAAGAAAACTGACTCTTCTTACTGTCTATGTTTTGAACCATTCCTTCGACACTAGTTATAGATTCCGATGCTTCACTTCAGGTTTACTGTATCAGTCTGACCTTCTAATTGACGATGAAACACAGAAATTAAATCGGAATTAAATAGAAAAAGCACAATGCCGACTTCAGTACAAGAAAACTGACTCTTCGTACTGTCTATGTTTTGAACCATTCCTGTGACCCTAGTTATAGATTCCGGTGCTTCACTTCAGGTTTACTGTATCCCTCCGACCTTCTTATTGACGATGAAACACGGAAATTGCATCGGAAGTAAATACAAAAGGCACAATGACGACTTAAGTACAAGGAAACTGACTCTTCTTACTGTCTATGTTTTGAACCATTCCTTTGACACTAGATATAGATTCCGATGCTTCACTTCAGGTTCAAATGGCTCTGAGAACTATGGGACTCAACTGCTGTGGTCATCAGTACCCTAGAACTTAGAACTACTTAAACCTAACTAACCTAAGGACATCGCACACATCCATGCCCGAGGCAGGATTCGTAACTGCGACGTAGCGGTCGCACGGTTCCGTACTGCGCGCCTAGAACCACGAGAGCTTCACTTCAGGTTTACTATAACAATTTGACCTTCTTATTGACGATGAAACGCAGAAATCGCATCGGAATTAAATACAAAAAGCACAATGCCGACTTAAGTACAAGAAAAATGACTCTTCTTACTGACTACGTTTTGAACCATTCATGTGACACTAGTTATAGATCCCGATGCTTTACTCCAGGTTTACTGTATCCCTCTGACATTCTTATTGACGATGAAACACAGAAATTGCTTCGGAATGAAATACAAAAGGCACAATGCCGACATAAGTACAAGAAAACTGACTCTTCTTACTGTCTATGTTTTGAACCATTAATGAGTCACTACTTTTAGATTCCGATGCTTCACTTGAGGTATACTGTAGCCCTCTGACCTTCGTATTGACGATGAAACATAGAAATTGCATCGGAATGAAATAGAAATGGAACAATGCCGACTTAGGTACAAGAAAACTGACTCTTCTTACTTTCAATGCTTTGAACCATTCCTGTAACACTAGTTATGGATTCCGTTGTTTCACTTCAGGTTTACTGTATCCCTCTGACCTTCTTATTGACGATGAAACTCTGAAATTTCATCGGGATTAATTACAAAAGGCACAATGCCGACATAAGTACAAGAAAACTGACTCTTCTTACTGTCTATGTTTTGAACCATTCCTTCGACACTAGTTATAGATTCCGATGCTTCACTTCACGTTTACTGTATCCCTCAGACCTTCTTATTGACGATGAAACACAGAAATTGCTTCGGAATTAAATACAAAAGGCACAATGCCGACTTCAGTACAAGAATACTGACTCTTCTTACTGTCTATGTTTTGAACCATTCCTGTGACACTAGAAATAGATTCCGATGCTTCACTTCAGGTTCAAATGGCTCTGAGAACTATGGGACTCAACTGCTGTGGCCATCAGTCCATTAGAACTTAGAACTACTTAAACCTAACTAACCTAAGGACATCACACACATCCATGCTCGAGGCAGGATTCGTACCTGCGATCGTAGCGGTCGCACGGTTCCGTACTGCGCGCCTAGAACCGCGAGAGCTTCACTTCAGGTTTACTATAACCCTCTGACCTTCTTATTGACTATGAAATGCAGAAATCGCATCGGAATTAAATACAAAAAGCACAATGCCGACTTAAGTACAAGAAAAATGACTCTTCTTTCTGACTATGTTTTGAACCATTCATGTGACACTGGTTATAGATTCCGATGCTTTACTCCAGGTTTACTGTATCCCTCTGACCTTCTTATTGACGATGAAACACAGAAATTGCTTCGGAATTAAATACACAAGGCACGATGCCGACATAAGTACAAGAAAACTGACTCTTCTTACTGTCTATGTTTTGAACCATTCCTGTGACACTACTTTTAGATTCCGATGCTTCACTTGAGGTATACTGTAGCCCTCTGACCTTAGTATTGACGATGAAACATAGAAATTGCATCGGAATGAAATAAAAATGGAACAATGCCGACTTAGGTACAAGAAAACTGACTCTTCTTACTGTCAATGCTTTGAACCATTCCTGTGACACTAGTTATAGATTCCGTTGCTTCACTTCAGGATTACTGTATCCCTGTGATCTTCTTATTGACGATGAAACACAGAAATTTCAAAGGAATTAAATACAAAAGGCACAATGCCGACTTAAGTACAAGAAAACTGACTCTTCTTACTGTCTATGTTTTGAACCATTCCTTCGACACTAGTTATAGATTCCGATGCTTCACTTCAGGTTTACTGTATCCCACTGACCTTCTAAATGACGATGAAACACAGATATTACATCGGAATTAAATACATAAGGCACAATGCCGAATTCAGTACAAGAAAACTGACTCTTCTTACTGTCTATGTTTTGAACCATTCCTGTGACCCTAGTTATAGATTCCGATGCTTCATCTCAGGTTTACTGTATCCCTCTGACCTTCTTATTGACGATGAAACACAGAAATTGCTTCGGAATTAAATACAAAAGGCACAATGCCGACTTAAGTACAAGAAAATTGACTCTTCTTACTGTCTATGATTTGATCCATTCCTGTGACACTAGTTATTGATTCCGATGCTTCACTTCAGGTATACTGTATCCCTCTGCCCTTCTTATTGACGATGAAACATAGAAATTGCATCGGAATGAAATGGAAAAGGCACAATGCCGACTTAAGTACAAGTAAACTGACTCTTCTTACGGCCTATGTTTTGAACCATTCCTTCGACACTAGTTATAGATTCCGATGCTTCACTTCAGGTTCAAATGGCTCTGAGAACTATGGGACTCAACTGCTGTGGTCATCAGTCCCCTAGAACTTAGAACTACTTAAACCTAACTAACCTAAGGACATCACACACATCCATGCCTGAGGCAAAATTCGAACCTGCGACCGTAGCGGTCGCACGGTTCCGGACTGCGCGCCTAGAACCCCAAGAGCTTCACCTCAGGTTTACTATATCCCTCTGACCTTCTTATTGACGATGAAACACAGAAATTGCATCGGAATTAAATAGAAAAGGCACAATGCCGACTTAGGTACAAGTAAACTGACTCTTCTTACGGCCTATGTTTTGAACCATTCCTTCGACACTAGTTATAGATTCCGATGCTTCACTTCAGGTTTACTGTATCAGTCTGACCTTCTAATTGACGATGAAACACAGAAATTACATCGGAATTAAATAGAAAAGGCACAATGCCGACTTCAGTACAAGAAAACTGACTCTTCTTACTGTCTATGTTTTGAACCATTCCTGTGACCCTAGTTATAGATTCTGATGCTTCACCTCAGGTTTACTGTATCCCTCTGACCTTCTTATTGACGATGAAACACAGAAATTGCTTCGGAATTAAATACAAAAGGCACAATGCCGATTGAAGTACAAGAAAACTGACTCTTCTTACTGTCTATGTTTCGATCCATTCCTGCGACACTAGTTATAGATTCCGATGCTTCACTTCAGGTATAGTGTATCCCTCTGACCTTCTTATTGACGATGAAACACAGAAATTGCTTCGGAATTAAATACAAAAGGCACAATGCCCACTTAAGTACAAGAAAACTGACTATTCTTACTGTCTATGTCTTGAACCATTCCTGTGACACTGTTAATAGATTCCGATGCTTCACTTGAGGTATACAGTATCCCTCAGACCTTCTTATTGACGATGAAACATAGAAATTGCTACTGAATGAAATAGAAAAGGAACAATGCCGACTGAGGTACAAGAAAACTGACTCTTCTTACTGTCAATGCTTTGAACCATTCCTGTGACACTAGTTATAGATTCCGTTGCTTCGCTTCAGGTGTACTGTATCCCTCTAACCTTCTTATTGACGATGAAACAGAAATTTCATCGGAATTAAATACTAAAGGCACAATGCCGACTTAAGTACAAGAAAACTGACTCTTCTTACTGTCTATGTTTTGAACCATTCCTTCGACACTAGTTATAGATTCCGATGCTTCACTTCAGGTTTACTGTATCCCTCTGACCTTCTAATTGACGATGAAACACAGATATTACATCGGAATTAAATAGATAAGGCACAATGCCGACTTCAGTACAAGAAAACTGACTCTTCTTACTGTCTATGTTTTGAACCATTCCTGTGACCCTAGTTATAGATTCCGATGCTTCACCTCAGGTTTACTGTATCCCTCTGACCTTCTTATTGACGATGAAACACATAAATTGCTTCGGAATTAAATACAAAAGGCACAATGCCGACTTAAGTACAAGCAAAAATGACTCTTCTTACTGTCTATGTTTTGAACCATTCCTTTGACACTAGATATGGATTCCGATGCTTCACTTCAGGTTCAAATGGCTCTGAGAACTATGGGACTCAACTGCTGTGGTCATCAGTACCCTAGAACTTAGAACTACTTAAACCTAACTAACCTAAGGACATCGCACACATCCATGCCCGAGGCAGGATTCGTAACTGCGACGTAGCGGTCGCACGGTTCCGTACTGCGCGCCTAGAACCACGAGAGCTTCACTTCAGGTTTACTATAACAATTTGACCTTCTTATTGACGATGAAACGCAGAAATCGCATCGGAATTAAATACAAAAAGCACAATGCCGACTTAAGTACAAGAAAAATGACTCTTCTTACTGACTACGTTTTGAACCATTCATGTGACACTAGTTATAGATCCCGATGCTTTACTCCAGGTTTACTGTATCCCTCTGACATTCTTGTTGACGATGAAACACAGAAATTGCTTCGGAATGAAATACAAAAGGCACAATGCCGACATAAGTACAAGAAAACTGACTCTTCTTACTGTCTATGTTTTGAACCATTAATGTGTCACTACTTTTAGATTCCGATGCTTCACTTGAGGTATACTGTAGCCCTCTGACCTTCGTATTGACGATGAAACATAGAAATTGCATCGGAATGAAATAGAAATGGAACAATGCCGACTTAGGTACAAGAAAACTGACTCTTCTTACTTTCAATGCTTTGAACCATTCCTGTAACACTAGTTATGGATTCCGTTGCTTCACTTCAGGTTTACTGTATCCCTCTGACCTTCTTATTGACGATGAAACTCTGAAATTTCATCGGGATTAATTACAAAAGGCACAATTCCGACATAAGTACAAGAAAACTGACTCTTCTTACTGTCTATGTTTTGAACCATTCCTTCGACACTAGTTATAGATTCCGATGCTTCACTTCACGTTTACTGTATCCCTCAGACCTTCTTATTGACGATGAAACACAGAAATTGCTTCGGAATTAAATACAAAAGGCACAATGCCGACTTCAGTACAAGAATACTGACTCTTCTTACTGTCTATGTTTTGAACCATTCCTGTGACACTAGAAATAGATTCCGATGCTTCACTTCAGGTTCAAATGGCTCTGAGAACTATGGGACTCAACTGCTGTGGTCATCAGTCCATTAGAACTTAGAACTACTTAAACCTAACTAACCTAAGGACATCACACACATCCATGCTCGAGGCAGGATTCGTACCTGCGATCGTAGCGGTCGCACGGTTCCGTACTGCGCGCCTAGAACCGCGAGAGCTTCACTTCAGGTTTACTATAACCCTCTGACCTTCTTATTGACTATGAAATGCAGAAATCGCATCGGAATTAAATACAAAAAGCACAATGCCGACTTAAATACAAGAAAAATGACTCTTCTTTCTGACTATGTTTTGAACCATTCCTTCGACACTAGTTATAGATTCCGATGCTTCACTTCAGGTTTACTGTATCCCTCTAACCTTCTAATTGACGATGAAACACAGAAATTACATCGGAATTAAATAGAAAAGGCACAATGCCGACTTCAGTACAAGAAAACTGACTCTTCTTACTGTCTATGTTTTGAACCATTCCTGTGACCCTAGTTATAGATTCTGATGCTTCACCTCAGGTTTACTGTATCCCTCTGACCTTCTTATTGACGATGAAACACAGAAATTGCTTCGGAATTAAATACAAAAGGCACAATGCCGATTGAAGTACAAGAAAACTGACTCTTCTTACTGTCTATGTTTCGATCCATTCCTGCGACACTAGTTATAGATTCCGATGCTTCACTTCAGGTATAGTGTATCCCTCTGACCTACTCATTGACGATGGAACATAGAAATTGCATCGGAATGAAATAGAAAAGGAACAAAGCCGACTTAAGTACAAGAAAACTGACTCTTCTTACTGACTATGTTTTGAACCACTCCTGTGACACTAGTTATAGATTCCGATGCTTCACTTCAGGTTTACTGTATCCCTCTGACCTTCTTATTGAAGATGAAACACAGATATTGCATCGGAATTAAATACAAAAGGCACAATGCCGACTTAAGTACAAGAAAATTGACTCTTCTTACTGTCTATGTTTTGAACCATTGCTGTGACACTATTTGTTGATTCCAATGCTTCACTTCAGGTTTACTGTATCCCTCTGACCTTCTTATTGATGATGAAACACAGAAATTGCAACGGAATTAAATACAGAAGGCACAATGCCGACTTAAGTACTAGAAGACTGACTCTTCTCACTGTCTATGTTTTGAACCATTCCTGTGACACTAGATATAGATTCCGATGTATCACTTCAGGTTCAAATGGCTCTGAGAACTATGGGACTCAACTGCTGTGGTCATCAGTCGCCTAGAACTTAGAACTACTTAAACCTAACTAACCTAAGGACATCAGACACACCATGCCCGAGGCAGGATGCGAACCTACGACCGTAGCGGTCACACGGTTCCGGACTGCGCGCCTAGAACCGCGAGAGCTTCACCTCAGGTTTACTATATCCCTCTGACCTTCTTATTGACGATGAAACACAGAAATTGCATCGGAATTAAATAGAAAAGGCACAATGCCGACTTAAGTACAAGACGACTAGCTCTTCTTACTGTCTATGTTTTGAGCCTTTCCTGTGAGACCGGTTTTAGATTCCGATGCTTCACTTCAGGTTTACTGTATCCCCCTGACCATCTTATTGTTGATGAAACACAGAAATTGCATCGGAATTAAATACAAAAGGCACAATGCCGACTTAAGTACAAGATAACTGACTCTTCTTACTGCCTATGTTTTGAACCAATCCTGCGACACTAGTTATACATTCCGTTGCTTCACTTCAGCTTTACTGTATCCCTCTGACCTTCTAATTGACGATGAAACACAGAAATTACATCGGAATTAAATAGAAAAGGCACAATGCCGACTTCAGTACAAGAAAACTGACTCTTCTTACTGTCTATGGTTTGAACCATTCCTGTGACCCTAGTTATAGATTCTGATGCTTCACCTCAGGTTTACTGTATCCCTCTGACCTTCTTATTGACGATGAAACACAGAAATTGCTTCGGAATTAAATACAAAAGGCACAATGCCGATTGAAGTACAAGAAAACTGACTCTTCTTACTGTCTATGTTTCGATCCATTCCTGCGACACTAGTTATAGATTCCGATGCTTCACTTCAGGTATAGTGTATCCCTCTGACCTTCTTATTGACGATGAAACACAGAAATTGCTTCGGAATTAAATACAAAAGGCACAATGCCCACTTAAGTACAAGAAAACTGACTATTCTTACTGTCTATGTCTTGAACCATTCCTGTGACACTGTTAATAGATTCCGATGCTTCACTTGAGGTATACAGTATCCCTCAGACCTTCTTATTGACGATGAAACATAGAAATTGCAACTGAATGAAATAGAAAAGGAACAATGCCGACTGAGGTACAAGAAAACTGACTCTTCTTACTGTCAATGCTTTGAACCATTCCTGTGACACTAGTTATAGATTCCGTTGCTTCGCTTCAGGTGTACTGTATCCCTCTAACCTTCTTATTGACGATGAAACAGAAATTTCATCGGAATTAAATACTAAAGGCACAATGCCGACTTAAGTACAAGAAAACTGACTCTTCTTACTGTCTATGTTTTGAACCATTCCTTCGACACTAGTTATAGATTCCGATGCTTCACTTCAGGTTTACTGTATCCCTCTGACCTTCTAATTGACGATGAAACACAGATATTACATCGGAATTAAATAGATAAGGCACAATGCCGACTTCAGTACAAGAAAACTGACTCTTCTTACTGTCTATGTTTTGAACCATTCCTGTGACCCTAGTTATAGATTCCGATGCTTCACCTCAGGTTTACTGTATCCCTCTGACCTTCTTATTGACGATGAAACACATAAATTGCTTCGGAATTAAATACAAAAGGCACAATGCCGACTTAAGTACAAGCAAAAATGACTCTTCTTACTGTCTATGATATGATCCATTCCTGTGACACTAGTTATTGATTCCGATGCTTCACTTCAGGTATACTGAATCCCTCTGACCTTCTTATTGACGATGAAACATAGAAATTGCATCGGAATGAAATAGAATAGGAACAAAGCCGACTTAGGTACAAAAAAACTGACTCTTCTTACTGTCTATGTTTTGAACCATTCCTGTGACACTAGATATAGATTCCGATGCTTCACATCAGGTTCAAATGGCTCTGAGAACTATGGGACTCAACTGCTGTGGTCATCAGTCCCCTAGAACTTAGAACTACTTAAACCTAACTAACCTAAGGACATCACACACATCCATGCCCGAGGCAGGATTCGTACCTGCCACCGTAGCGGTCGCACGGTTCCCGACTGCGCGCCTAGAACCGCGAGAGCTTCACTTCAGGTTTACTATAACCCTCTGACATTCTTATTGACGATGAAAAGCAGAAATCGCATCGGACTTAAATACAAAAAGCACAATGCCGACTTAAGTACAAAAAAAATGACTCTTCTTACTGACTATGTTTTGAACCATTCATGTGACACTAGTTATAGTTTCCGATGCTTTACTCCAGGTTTCTGTAACCCTCTGACCTTCTTATTGACGATGAAACACAGAAATTGCTTCGCAATTAAATACAAAAGGCACAATGCCGACTTAAGTACAAGAAAACTGTCTCTTCTTACTGTCTATGTTTTGAACCATTCCTGTGACACTACTTACAGATTCCGATGCTTCACTTGAGGTATACTGTATCCCTTTGACCTTCTTATTGACGATGAAACATAGAAATTACATCGGAATGAAATAGAAATGGAACAATGCCGACTTAGGTACAAGAATACTGTCTCTTCTTACTGTCAATGCTTTGAACCATTCCTGTGACACTAGTTATAGATTCCGTTGCTTCACTTCAGGATTACTGTATCCCTCTGATCTTCTTATTGACGATGAAACACAGAAATTTCATAGGAATTAAATACAAAAGGCACAATGCCGACTTAAGTACAAGAAAACTGACTCTTCTTGCTTTCTATGTTTTGAAAAATTCCTTCGACACTAGTTATAGATTCCGATGCTTCACTTCAGGTTTACTGTATCCCTCTAACCTTCTAATTGACGATGAAACACAGAAATTACATCGGAAGTAAATAGAAAAAACACAATGCCGACTTCAGTACAAGAAAACTGACTCTTCTTACTGTCTATGTTTTGAACCACTCCTGTGACACTACTTTTAGATTCTGATGCTTCACCTCAGGTTTACTGTATCCCTCTGACCTTCTTATTGACGATGAAACACAGAAATTGCTTCGGAATTAAATACAAAAGGCACAATGCCGATTGAAGTACAAGAAAACTGACTCTTCTTACTGTCTATGTTTTGATCGATTCCTGCGACACTAGTTATAGATTCCGATGCTTCACTTCAGGTATACTGTATCCCTCTGACCTTATTATTGACGATGGAACATAGAAATTGCATCGGAATGAAATAGGAAAGGAAAAAAGCCGACTTAACTACAAGAAAACTGACTCTTCTTACTGACTATGTTTTGAACCATTCCTGTGACACTAGTTATAGATTCCGATGCTTCACTTCAGGTTTACTGTATCCCTCTGACCTTCTTATTGAAGATGAAACACAGATATTGCATCGGAATTAAATACAAAAGGCACAATGCCGACTTAAGTACAAGAAAATTGACTCTTCTTACTGCCTATGTTTTGAACCATTGCTGTGACACTAGTTGTTGATTCCAATGCTTCACGTCAGGTTTACTGTATCCCTCTGACTTTCTTATTGACGATGAAACACAGAAATTGCATCGGAATTAAATACAAAAGGCACAATGCCGACTTAAGTACAAGAAAACTGACTCTTCTCACTGTCTATGTTTTGAACCATTCCTGTGGCACTAGATATAGATTCCGATGCTTCACTTCAGGTTCAAATGGCTCTGAGAACTATGGGACTCAACTGCTGTGGTCATCAGTCGCCTAGAACTTAGAACTACTTAAACCTAACTAACCTAAGGACATCACACACATCCATGCCCGAGGCAGGATGCGAACCTGCGACCGTAGCGGTCGCACGGTTCCGGACTGCGCGCCTAGAAACGCGAGAGCTTCACCTCAGGTTCACTATATCCCTCTGACCTTCTTATTGACGATGAAACACAGAAATTGCATCGGAATTAAATAGAAAAGGCTCAATGCCGACTTAAGTACAATATAACTGACTCTTCTTACTGCCTATGATTTGAACCAATCCTGCGACACTAGTTATACATTCCGATGCTTCTTTTCAGCTTTACTGTATCCCTCTGACCTCCTTATTGACCATGAAACACAGAAATTGCATCGGAATTAATTACAAAAGGCACAATGCCGATTTAAGTACAAGAAATCTGACTCTTCTTACTGACTATGTTTTGAACCATTCATGTGACACTAGTTATAGATCCCGATGTTTCCCTTCAGGTTTACTGTATCCCTCTGACCTTCTTATTGACGATGAAACACATAAATTGCTTCGGAATTAAATACAAAAGGCACAATGCCCACTTAAGTACAAGAAAACTGACTCTTCTTACTGTCTATGTCTTGAACCATTCCTGTGACACTATTAATAGATTCCGATGCTTCACTTGGGTTTTCAGTATCCCTCTGACCTTCTTATTGACGATGAAACATAGAAATTGCATCTGAATGAAATAGAAAAGGAACAATGCCGACTTAGGTACAAGAAAACTTTCTCTTCTTACTGTCAATGCTTTGAACCATCCCAGTGACACTACTTATAGATTCCGTTGCTTCGCTTCAGGTGTACTGTATCCCTCTAACCTTCTTATTGACGATGAAACACAGAAATTACATCGGAATTAAATACTAAAGGCACAATGCCGACTTAAGTGCAAGAACACTGACTCTTCTTACTGTCTATGTTTCGAACCATTCCTTCGACACTAGTTATAGATTCCGATGCTTCACTTCAGGTTTCCTGTATCCCTATGACCTTCTAATTGACGATGAAACACAGAAATTACATCGGAATTAAGTAGAAAAGGCACAATGCCGACTTCAGTACAGCAAAACTGACTCTTCTTACTGTCTATATTTTGAACCATTCCTGTGTCCCTAGTTGTAGAATCCGATGATTCACCTCAGGTTTACTGTATCCCTCAGACCTTCTTATTGACGATGAAACACAGAAATTGCTTCGGAATTAAATACAAAAGGCACAATGCCGACTTAAGTACAAGAAAACTGACTCTTCTTACTGCCTATGTTTTCATCCATTCCTGTGACACTAGTTATAGATTACGATGCTTCACTTAAGGTATACTGTCTCCCTCTGACCTTCTTATTGAAGATGAAACACAGATATTGCATCGGATTTAAATGCAAAAGGCACAATGCCGACTTAAGTACAAGGAAACTGACTCTTCTTACTGTCTATGTTTTGAACCATTCCTGTGACACTAGATATAGATTCCGATGCTTCACTTCAGGTTCAAATGGCTCTGAGAACTATGGGACTCAACTGCTGTGGTCATCAGTCCCCTAGAACTCAGAACTACTTAAACCTAACTAACCTAAGGACATCACACACATCCATGCCCGAGGCAGAATTCGTACCTGCGACCGTAGCGGTCGCACGGTTCCAGACTGCGCGCCTAGAACCGCGAGAGCTTCACTTCAGGTTTACTATAACCCTCTGACCTTCTTATTGACGATGAAACGCAGAAATCGCATCGGACTTAAATACAAAAAGCACAATGCCGACTTAAGTACAAGAAAAATGACTCTTCTTACTGACTATGTTTTGAACCATTCATGTGACACTAGTTATAGATTCCGATGCTTCACTTCAGGTTTCCTGTATCCCTATGACCTTCTAATTGACGATGAAACACAGAAATTACATCGGAATTAAGTAGAAAAGGCACAATGCCGACTTCAGTACAGCAAAACTGACTCTTCTTACTGTCTATATTTTGAACCATTCCTGTGTCCCTAGTTATAGAATCCGATGATTCACCTCAGGTTTACTGTATCCCTCAGACCTTCTTATTGACGATGAAACACAGAAATTGCTTCGGAATTAAATACAAAAGGCACAATGCCGACTTAAGTACAAGAAAACTGACTCTTCTTACTGCCTATGTTTTCATCCATTCCTGTGACACTAGTTATAGATTACGATGCTTCACTTAAGGTATACTGTCTCCCTCTGACCTTCTTATTGAAGATGAAACACAGATATTGCATCGGATTTAAATGCAAAAGGCACAATGCCGACTTAAGTACAAGGAAACTGACTCTTCTTACTGTCTATGTTTTGAACCATTCCTGTGACACTAGATATAGATTCCGATGCTTCACTTCAGGTTCAAATGGCTCTGAGAACTATGGGACTCAACTGCTGTGGTCATCAGTCCCCTAGAACTCAGAACTACTTAAACCTAACTAACCTAAGGACATCACACACATCCATGCCCGAGGCAGAATTCGTACCTGCGACCGTAGCGGTCGCACGGTTCCGGACTGCGCGCCTAGAACCGCGAGAGCTTCACTTCAGGTTTACTATAACCCTCTGACCTTCTTATTGACGATGAAACGCAGAAATCGCATCGGACTTAAATACAAAAAGCACAATGCCGACTTAAGTACAAGAAAAATGACTCTTCTTACTGACTATGTTTTGAACCATTCATGTGACACTAGTTATAGATTCCGATGCTTTACTCCAGGTTTCTGTATCCCTCTGACCATCTTATTGACGATGAAACACAGAAATAGCTGCGCAATTAAATACAAAAAGCACAATGCCGACTTAAGTACAAGAAAACTGTCTCTTCTTACTGTCTATGTTTTGAACCATTCCTGTGACACTACTTACAGATTCCGATGCTTCACTTCAGGTTTACTGTATCCCTCTAACCTTCTAATTGACGATGAAACACAGAAATTACATCGGAATTAAATAGAAAAGGCACAATGCCGACTTCAGTACAAGAAAACTGACTCTTCTTACTGTCTATGTTTTGAACCATTCCTGTTACCCTAGTTATAGATTCTGATGCTTCACCTCAGGTTTACTGTATCCCTCTGACCTTCTTATTGACGATGAAACACAGAAATTGCTTCGGAATTAAATACAAAAGGCACAATGCCGATTGAAGTACAAGAAAACTGACTCTTCATACTGTCTATGTTTTGATCCATTCCTGCGACACTAGTTATAGATTCCGATGCTTCACTTCAGGTATACTGTATCCCTCTGACCTTCTTATTGACGATGGAACATAGAAATTGCATCGGAATGAAATGGAAAAGGAACAAAGCCGACTTAGGTACAAGAAAACTGACTCTTCTTACTGTCTATGTTTTGAACCATTCCCGTGACACTAGATATAGATTCCGATGCTTCACTTCAGGTTGAAATGGCTCTGAGAACTATGGGACTAAACTGCTGTGGTCATCAGTCCCCTAGAACTTAGAACTATTTAAACCTAACTAACCTAAGGACATCACACACATCCATGCCCGAGGCAGGATTCGAACCTGCGACCGTAGCGGTCGCACGCTTCCGGACTGCGCGCCTAGAACCGCGAGAGCTTCACCTCAGGTTTACTATATCTCTCTGACCTTCTTATTGACGATGAAACACAGAAATTGCATCGGAATTAAATAGAAAAGGCACAATGCCGACTTAGGTACAAGAAAACTGACTCTTCTTACTGTCTATCTTTAAACCATTGCTGTGACTCTAGTTATTGATTGCGATGCTTCACTTCAGGTTTACTGTATCCCTCTGACCTTCTAATTGACGATGAAACACAGATATTACATCGTAATTAAATTGAAAAGGCACAATGCCGACTTCAGTACAAGAAAACTGACTCATCTTACTGTCTATGTTTTGAACCATTCCTGTGACCCTAGTTATAGATTCCGATGCTTCACCTCAGGTTTACTGTATCCCTCTGACCTTCTTATTGACGATGAAACACAGAAATTGCTTCGGAATTAAATACAAAAGGCACAATGCCGACTTAAGTACAAGAAAACTGACTCTTCTTACTGTCTATGGATTGATCCATTCCTTCGACACTAGTTATAGATTCCGATGCTTCACTTCAGGTTTACTGTATCAGTCTGACCTTCTAATAGACGATGAAACACAGATATTACATCGGAATTAAATAGGAAAAGCCAATGCCGACTTCAGTACAAGAAAACTGACTCTTCTTACTGTCTACGTTTTGAACCATTCCTGTGACCCTAGTTATAGATTCCGATGCTTCACCTCAGGTTTACTGTATCCCTCAGACTTTCTTATTGACGATGATACACAGATATTGCTTCGGAATTAAATACAAAAGGCACAATGCCGACTTAAGTACAAGAAAACTGACTCTTCTTACTGTCTATGTTTTCATCCATTCCTGTGACACTAGTTATAGATTCCGATGCTTCACTTAAGGTATACTGTCTCCCTCTGACCTTCTTATTGAAGATGAAACACAGAAATTGCATCGGATTTAAATGCAAAAGGCACAATGCCGACTTAAGTACAAGGAAACTGACTCTTCTTACTGTCTATGTTTTGAACCATTCCTGTGACACTAGATATAGATTCCGATGCTTCATTTCAGGTTCAAATGGCTCTGAGAACTATGGGACTCAACTGCTGTGGTCATCAGTCCCCTAGAACTTAGAACTACTTAAACCTAACTAACCTAAGGACATCACACACATCCATGCCCGAGGCAGGATTCGTACCTGCGACCGTAGCGGTCGCACGGTTCCGGACTGCGCGCCTAGAACCACGAGAGCTTCACTTCAGGTTTACTATAACCCTCGGACCTTCTTATTGACGATGAAACGCAGAAATCGCATCGGACTTAAATACAAAAAGCACAATGCCGACTTAAGTACAAGAAAAATGACTCTTCTTACTGACTATATTTTGAACCATTCATGTGACACTAGTTATAGATTCCGATGCTTTACTGCAGGTTTCTGTATCCCTCTGACCATCTTATTGACGATGAAACACAGAAATAGCTTCGCAATTAAATACAAAAAGCACAATGCCGACTTAAGTACAAGAAAACTGTCTCTTCTTACTGTCTATGTTTTGAACCATTCCTGTGACACTACTTACAGATTCCGATGCTTCACTTTAGGTTTACTGTATCCCTCTAACCTTCAAATTGACGATGAAACACAGAAATTACATCGGAATTAAATAGAAAAGGAACAATGCCGACTTCAGTACAAGAAAACTGACTCTTCTTACTGTCTATGTTTTGATCCATTCCTGCGACACTAGTTATAGATTCCGATGCTTCACTTCAGGTATACTGTATCCCTCTGACCTTCTTATTGACGATGGAACATAGAAATTGCATCGGAATGAAATAGAAAAGGAACAAAGCCGACTTAAGTACAAGAAAACTGACTCTTCCTACTGTCTATGTTTTGAACCATTCCTGTGACACTAGTTATAGATTCCGATGCTTCACTTCAGGTTTACTGTATCCCTCTGACCTTCTTATTGAAGATGAAACACAGATATTGCATCGGAATTAAATACAAAAGGCAATTGCCGACTTAAGTACAAGAAAATTGACTCTTCTTACTGTCTATGTTTGAACCATTGCTGTGACACTAGTTGTTGATTCCAATGCTTCACTTCAGGTTTACTGTATCCCTCTGACCTTCTTATTGACGATGAAACACAGAAATTGCATCGGAATTAAAAAGAAAAGTCACAATGCCGACTTAAGTACAAGAAAACTGACTCTTCTTACTGTCAATGCTTTGAACCGTTTTTGTGACACTAGTTATAGATTCCGATGCTTCACTTCAGGTTTACTGTATCCCTCTGACCTTCTTATTGACGAAGAAAGACAGAAATTTCTTCGGAATTAAATACTATAGGAACAATGCCGACTTAAGTACAGGAAAACTGACTCTTCTTACTGTCTATGTTTTGAACCGTTCCTTCGACACTAGTTATAGATTCCGATGCTTCACTTCAGGTTTACTGTATCCCTCTGACCTTCAAATTGACGATGAAACACAGAAATTACATCGGAATTAAATGCAAAAGGCACAATGACGACTTAAGTACCAGAAAACTGACTCGTCTTACTGTCTATGATTTGAACCATTCCTGTGACGCTAGTTATAGATTCCGATGCTTCACTTCAGGTTTACAGTATCCCTCTGACCTTCTTATTGACGGTGAAACACAGAAATTGCATCGGAGTTAAATACAAAAGACACAATGCCCACTTAAGTACAAGAAAACTGACTCTTCTTACTGTCTATGTTTTGAACCATTCCTGTGACACTAGTTATAGACTCCGATGCTTCACTTCAGGTTTACTGTATTCCTCTGACCTTCTTATTGACGATGAAACACAGAAATTGCATCGGAATTAAATACAAAAGGCACAATGCCGACTTAAGTACAAGAAAACTGACTCTTCTTACTGTCTATGTTTTGAACCATTCCTGTAACACTAGTTATAGATTCCGATGCTTTACTTCAAGTTTACTGTATCTCTCTGACCTTCTTATTGACGATGAAACACAGAAATTGCAACGGAATTAAATACAAAAGGCACAATGCCGACTTAAGTACAAGAAAACTGACTCTTCTTACTGTCTATGTTTTGAACCATTCCTGTGACACTAGATATAGAATCCGATGCTTCAATTCAGGTTTACAGTATCCCTCTGACGTTCTTATTGACGATGAAACGTAGAAATCGCATCGGAATTAAATACAAAAAGCACAATGCCGACTTAAGTACAAGAAAACTGACTCTTCTTACATTCTATATTTTGACCCATTCATGTGACACTAGTTATAGCTTCCGATGCTTCACTTCAGGTTTACTGTATCCATCAGACCTACTTATTGACGATGAAACACAGAAATTGCATCGGAATTAAATACAAATGGCACAATGCCGACTTAAGTACAAGAAAACTGACTCTTCTTACTGTCTATGTTTTGAACCATTCCTGTGACACTAGATATAGAATCCGATGCTTCACTTCAGGTTTACTGCATCCCTCTGACCTTCCTATTGACGATGAAACACAGAAATTAGATCGGAATTAAATACAAAAGGCACAATGCCGACTTAAGTCACAAGAAAACTGACTCTTCTTTCTGTCTGTGACTGAACCATTCCTGTGACACTAGTTATCGATTCCGATGCTTCACTTCAGGTTTACTGTATTCCTCTGACCTTCTTATTGACGATGAAACACAGAAATTGCATCGGAATTAAATACAGAAGGCACAATGCCGACTTAAGTACAGCCAAACTGACACTTCTTACTGCCTATGTTTTGATCCATTCCTGTGAAACTAGTTATAGATTCCGATGCTTTACCTCAGGTTTTCTGTATCCCTCTGACCCTCTTATTGAAGATGAAACACAGAAATTGCATCGGAATTAAATACAAAAGACACAATGCAGACTTAAGTAGAAGAAAACTGACTCTTCTTACTGTCTATGTTTTGAACAATTCCTGTGACACTAATTATAGATTCCGATGCTTCACTTCAGGTTTACTGTATACCCCTGACCTTCCTGTTGACGATGAAACACAGAAATTGCATCGGAATTAAATACAAAAAGCACATTGCCGACTTAAGTACAAGAAAGCTGACTCTTCTAACTGTCTATGTTCTGAACCATTCATGTGACACTAGTTATAGATTCCGATGCTTCTCTTCAGGTTTACTGTATCCCTCTGACCTTCTTATTGACGATGAAACACAGAAATTGTATCGGAATTAAATACAAAAGGCACAATGCCGACTTAAGTACAAGAAAACTGACTCTTCTTACTGTCTATGGTTTGAACCATTTCTGTGACACAAGTTATAGATTCCGATGCTTCACTTCAGGTTTACTGTATCCCTCTGATTTTGTTATTGACGATGAAACACAGAAATTGCGCCGGAATTAAATACAAGAGGCACAATGCCGACTTAAGTACAAGAAAACTGACTCTTCTTACTGTCTATCTTTTAAATCATTCATGTGACACTAGTTATAGATTCCGATGCTTCACTTCAGGTTTACTGTATCCCTCTGACCTTCTTATTGACGATGAAACACAGATATTGCATCGGAATTAAATACAAAAGTCACAATGCCGACTTTAGTACAAGAAAACTGACTCTTCTTACTCTTTATGTTTTGAACCATTCATGTGACACAAATTAAAGAATTCCGATTCTTCACTTCAGATTTACTGTACTTTTGTGACCTTCTTACTGACGATGATACACAGAACTTGCATCGGAATTAAATACAAAAGGCACACTGCCGACTTAAGTACAAGAAAACAGACTCTTCTTACTGTCTATGTTTTGAACCATTCATGTGACACTAGTTATAGATTCTGATGCTTCACTTCAGGTTTACTGGATCCCTTGGACATTTTTATTGACGATGAAACACAGAAATTGCATCGGATTTAAATAGAAAAGGCACAATGCCGACTTAAGTACAGGAAATCTGACTCTTCTTACTGACTACGGTTTGAACCATTCCTGTGACACTAGTTATAGATTCCGATGCTTCACTTTAGGTTTACTGTATCCCTCTGACCTTCTTCTTGACGATGAAACACAGAAATTGCGTCGAAATTAAATACAAAAGGCACAATGCCGACTTTAGTACAAGAAAACTGACTCTTCTTACTCTCTATGTTTTGATCCATTCATGTGACACAATTTATAGATTCCGATGCTTCACTTCAGGTTTACTGTATTTTTGTGACCTTCTTATTGACGATGATACACAGAACTTGCATCGGAATTAAATACAAAAGCCACAATGCCGACTTATGTACAAGAAAACTGACTCTTCTTACTGTCTATGTCTGAACCATTCATGTAACACTAGTTATAGATTACGATGCTTCTCTTCAGGATTACTGTATCCCTCTGACCTTCTTATTGACGATGAAACACAGAAATTGCATCGGAATTAAATACAAAACGCACAATGCCGACTTAAGTACAGGAAAACTGACTCTTCTTACTGTCTATGTTTTGAACCATTCATGTGACACTAGTTATAGATTCTGATGCATCAATTCAGGTTTACTGGATCCCTTGGACCTTTTTATTGACGATGAAACACAGAAATTGCATCGGAATTAAGTAGAAAAGGCACAATGCCGACATAAGTTCAAGAAATCTGTCTCTTCTTACTGTCTATGTATTGAACCATTCATGTGGCACTACTTATAGATTCCGATGCTTCTCTTCAGGTTTACTGTATTCCTCTGACCTTCTTATTGACGATGAAACACAGAAATTGCATCGGAATTAAATACAAAACGCACAATGCCGACTAAAGTACAAGAAAACTGACTCTTCTTACTGTCTATGGTTTGAACCATTCCTGTGACACTAGTTATAGATTCCGATGCTTCGCTTCAGGTTTACTGTATCCCTCTGACCTTCTTATTGACGATGAAACACATATATTGCATCGGAATTAAATACAAATGGCACAATGACGACTTAAGTACAAGAAAACTGACTCTTCTTACTGTCTATGTTTTGAACCATTCCTGTGACACTAGTTATAGATTTCGATGCTTCACTTCAGGTTTACTGTATTCCTCTGACCTTCTTATTGACGATGAAACACAGAAACTGCATCGGAATAAAATGCAAAAGGCACAATGCCGACTTAAGTAGAAGAAAACTGACTCTTCTTCCTGTCTATGTTTTGAACAATTCCTGTGACACTAAATATAGATTCCGATGCTTCACTTCAGGTTTACTGTATACCCCTGACCTTCTTATTGAAGATGAAACACAGGTATTGCATCGGAATTAAATACAAAAGGCACAATGCCGACTAAAGTACAAGAAAACTGACTGTTCTTACTGTCTATGTTTTGAACCATTCCTGTAACACTAGTTATAGATTCCGATGCTTTACTTCAGGTTTACTGTATTCCTCTGACCTTCTTATTGACGATGAAACATAGAAATTGCATCGGAATTAGATAGAAAAGGAACAATGCCGACTTAAGTATAAGAAAACTGACACTTCATACTGTCTATGTTTTAAACCATTCCTGTGATACTAGTTATAGATTCCGATGCTTCACTTCAGGTTTGCTGAATCCCTCTGACCTTCTTATTGAAGATGAAACACAGGTATTGCATCGGAATTAAATACAAAAGGCACAATGCCGACTAAAGTACAAGAAAACTGACTGTTCTTACTGTCTATGTTTTGAAGCATTCCTGTAACACTAGTTATAGATTCCGATGCTTTACTTCAGGTTTACTGTTTCTCTCTGACCTTCTTGTTGACGATGAAACACAGAAATTGCAACGGAATTAAATACAAAAGGCACAATGCCTACTTAAGTATAAGAAAACTGACTCTTCTTACTGTCTATGTTTTGAACCATTACTGTGACACTAGATATAGAATCCGATGCTTCACTTCAGGTTTACAGTCCCTCTGACGTTCTTATTGACAATGAAACGTAGAAATCGCATCGGAATTAAATACAAAAAGCACAATGCCGACTTAAGTACAAGAAAACTGACACTTCTTACATTCTATATTTTGACCCATTCATGTGACACTAGTTATAGCTTCCGATGCTTCACTTCAGGTTTACTGTATCCATCAGACCTACTTATTGACGATGAAACACAGAAATTGCATCGGAATTAAATACAAATGGCACAATGCCGACTTAAGTACAAGAAAAACTGACTCTTCTTACTGTCTATGTTTTGAACCATTCCTGTGACACTAGATATAGAATCCGATGCTTCACTTCAGGTTTACTGCATCCCTCTGACCTTCTTATTGACGATGAAACACAGACATTAGATCGGAATTAAATACAAAAGGCACAATGCCGACTTAAGTCACAAGAAAAATGACTCTTCTTTCTGTCTGTGATTGAACCATTCCTGTGACACTAGTTATAGATTCCGATGATTCACTTCAGGTTTACTGTATTCCTCTGACCTTCTTATTGACGATGAAACACAGAAATTGCATCGGAATTAAATACAAAAGGCACAATGCCGACTTAAGTACAACCAAACTGACTCTTCTTACTGTCTATGTTTTGATCCATTCCTGTGAAACTAGTTATAGATTCCGATGCTTCACCTCAGGTTTTCTGTATCGCTCTGACCCTCTTATTGACGATGAAACACAGAAATTGCATCGGAATTAAATACAAAAGACACAATGCCGACTTAAGTAGAAGAAAACTGACTCTTCTTCCTGTCTATGATTTGAACAATTCCTGTGACACTAAATATAGATTCCGATGCTTCACGTCAGGTTTACTGTATACCCCTGACCTTCTTATTGACGATGAAACACAGAAATTGCATCGGAATTAAATACAAAACGCACATTGCCGACTTAAGTACAAGAAAGCTGACTCTTCTAACTCTCTATGTTTTGAACCATTCATGTGACACTAGTTATAGATTCCGATGCTTCTCTTCAGGTTTACTGCATCCCTCTGACCTTCTTATTGACGATGAAACACAGAAATTGTATCGGAATTAAATACAAAAATTCACAATGCCGACTTTAGTACAAGAAAACTGACTCTTCTTACTCTCTATGTTTTGAACCATTCATGTGACACAAATTAAAGAATTCCGATGCTTCACTTCAGGTTTACTGTACTTTTGTGACCTTCTTACTGACGATGATACACAGAACTTGCATCGGAATTAAATACAAAAGGCACACTGCCGACTTAAGTACAAGAAGACAGACTCTTCTTACTGTCTATGTTTTGAACCATTATTGACACACTAGTTATAGATTCTGATGCCTCACTTCAGGGTTACTGGATCCCTTGGACATTTTTATTGACGATGAAACACAGAAATTGCATCGGATTTAAATAGAAAAGGCACAATGCCGACTTAAGTACAGGAAATCTGACTCTTCTTACTGACTACGGTTTGAACCATTCCTGTGACACTAGTTATAGATTCCGATGCTTCACTTTAGGTTTACTGTATCCCTCTGACCTTCTTCTTGACGATGAAACACAGAAATTGCGTCGAAATTAAATACAAAAGGCACAATGCCGACTTATGTACAAGAAAACTGACTCTTCTTACTCTCTATGTTTTGATCCATTCATGTGACACAATTTATAGATTCCGATGCTTCGCTTCAGGTTTACTGTATTTTTGTGACCTTCTTATTGACGATGATACACAGAACTTGCATCGGAATTAAATACAAAAGCCACAATGCCGACTTATGTACAAGAAAACTGACTCTTCTTACTGTCTATGTCTGAACCACTCATGTAACACTAGTTATAGATTCCGATGCTTCTCTTCAGGATTACTGTATCCCTCTGACCTTCTTATTGACGATGACACACAGAACTTGCATCGGAATTAAATACAAAAGGCACAATGCGGACTTATGTACAAGAAAACTGACTCTTCTTACTGTCTATGTTTGAACCATTCATGTAACACTAGTTATAGATTCCGATGCTTCACTTCAGGTTTACAGTATCCCTCTGACCTTCTTATTGACGATGAAACACAGAAATTGCATGGGAATTAAATACAAAAGGCACAATGCTGACTTTAGTATAAGAAAACTGACTCTTCTTACTCTCTATGTTTTGAACCATTCATGTGTCACAAATTGTAGATTCCGATGTTTCACTTCAGGTTTACTGTAATTTCGTGACCTTGTTATTGACGATGATACACAGAACTTGCATCGGAATTAAATACAAAAGCCACAATGCCGACTTATGTACAAGAAAACTGAGTCTTCCTACTGTCTATGTTTGAACCATTCATGTAACACTAGTTATAGATTCCGATGCTTCACTTCAGGTTTACTGTATCCCTCTGACCTTCTTATTGACGATGAAACACAGAAATTGCTTCGGATTTAAATACAAAAGGCACAAAGCCGACTGAAGTACATGAAAACTGACTCCTCTAACTGTCTATGTTTTGAACCATTCCTGTGACACTAGTTATAGATTCCGATGCTTCACTTCAGGTTTACTGTATCCAGCTGACTCCCTGATAGACGATGAAACACAAAACTTGCATCGGAATCAAATACAAAAGGCACAATGCCGACTTAAGTACAAGAAGTCTGACTCTTCCTACTGTCTATGATTTGAACCGTTCCTGTGACACTAGTTATAGATACCGATGCTTCACTTCAGGTTTACTGTATCCCTCTGACCGTCGTATTGACGACGCAACACTGAAATTGCATCGGAATTAAATAAAAAAAAGGCACAATGCCGACTTAAGTACAAGAAAACTGACTCCTCTTACTGTCTTTGTTTTGAACCATTCCTGTGACACTAGCTATAGATTCCGATGCTTCACTTCAGGTTAACTGTATCTCTCTGACCTTCTTATTGACGATGAAACTCAGAAATTGAATCGGAATTACATACAAAAGGCACAACGCTGACTTAAGTACAAGAAAACCGACTCTTCTTACTCTCTATGATTTGAACCATTCATGTGACACCAATTATAGATTCCGTTGCTTCACTTCAGGTTTACTGTATCCCTCTGATCTTCTTGTTGGCGAAGAAACACAGAAGTTGCTTCGGAATTAAATACAAAAGGCACAATGCCGACTTATGTATAAGAAAACTGACTCTTCTTACTGTCTATGTTTGAACCAATCATGTGACACTAGTTATAGATTCCGATGCTTCACTTCAGTTTTACTGTATCCCTCTGACCTTCTTATTGACGATGAAACACAGAAATTGCATCGGAATTAAATACTAAAGGCACAATGCCGACATAAGCACAGAAAAACTGACTCTTCTTACTGTCAATGTTCGAACCATTCCTGTGACACTAGTTATTGATTCCGATGCTTCACTTCAAGTCTACTGTATTCCTCTGACATTCTTATTGACGAAGAAACACAGTAATTGTATCGGAGTTATATACAAAAGCCACAAAGCCGACTTAAGTACAAGAAAACTGACTCTTCTTACAGTCTATGTTTTGAACCATTCCTGTGACATTAGTTATAGATTCCGATGCTTCACTTCACGTTTACTGCATCCCTCAGACCTTCTTATTGACGATGAAACACAGATATTGCATCGGAATTAAATACAAATGGCACAATGTCGACCTAAGTACAAGAAAACTGACTCTTCTTAATGTCTATGTTTTGAACCATTCCTGTGACACTAGTTATAGATTCCGATGCTTCACTTCAGGTTTACTGTATCCCTCTGACCTTCTTGTTGACGATGAAACACAGAAATTGCATCGGAATTAAATACAAAAGGCACAATGCTCACTTTAGTACAAGAAAACTGACTCTTCTTACTCTCTATGTTTTGATCCATTCATGTGACACAAATTATAGATTCCGATGCTTCACTACAGATTTACTGTATTTTTGTGACGTTCTTATTGACGATGATACACAGAACTTGCATGGGAATTAAATACAAAAGGCACAATGCCGACTTATGTACAAGAAAACTGACTCTTCTTACTGTCTATGTTTGAACCATTCATGTAAAACTAGATATAGATTCCGATGCTTCACTTCAGATTTACAGTATCCCTCTGACCTTCTTATTAACGACGAAACACAGAAATTGCATTGGAATTAAATACAAAAGGCACAATGCCGACTTTAGTACAAGAAAACTGACTCTTCTTACTCTCTATGTTTTGAACCATTCATGTGACACAAATTGTAGATTCCGATGTTTCACTTCAGGTTTACTGTAATTTTGTGACCTTGTTATTGACGATGATACACAGAACTTGCATCGGAATTAAATGCAAAAGGCACAATGCCGACTTATGTACAAGAAAACTGAATCTTCTTACTGCCTATGTTTGAACCATTCATG
Organism: Schistocerca americana; assembly: GCF_021461395.2. Lineage (NCBI taxonomy): Eukaryota > Metazoa > Arthropoda > Insecta > Orthoptera > Acrididae > Schistocerca > Schistocerca americana. The sequence continues at coordinate 23,971,008 of NC_060130.1, forward strand.
TAACACTTGTTATAGATTCCGATGCTTCACTTCAGGTTTACTGTATCCCTCTGACCTTCTTATTGACGATGAAACAAAGAAATTGCTTCGGATTTAAATACAAAAGGCACAATGCCGACTTAAGTACATGAAAACTGACTCTTCGTACTGTCTATGTTTTGAACCATTCCTGTGACACTAGTTATAGATTCCGATGTTTCACTTCAGGTTTACTGTATCCAGCTGACTCTCTGATTGACGATGAAACACAGAAATTGCATCGGAATCAAATACAAATGGCACAATGCCGACTTAAGTACAAGAAGACTGACTCTTCCTACTGTCTATGATTTGAACCATTCCTGTGACACTAGTTATAGATACCGATGCCTCACTTCAGGTTTACTGTATCCCTCTGACCGTCGTATTGACGATGAAACACAGAAATTGAAACGGAATTACATACAAAGGGCACAACGCCGACTTAAGTACAAGAAAACCGACTCTTCTTACTGTCTGTGTTTTGAAAGGTTCCTGTGACACTAGTTATGGATTCGGATGCTTCACTTCATTTTTACCGTATCCCTCTGACCTTCTTATTGACGATGATACACAGAACTTGCATCGGAATTAAATACAAAAGGCACAATGCCGCCTTATGTACATGAAAACTGACTCTCCTTACTGTCTATGTTTGAAACATTCATGTAACACTAGTTATAGATTCCGATGCTTCACTTCAGGTTTACTGTATTTTTGTGACCTTCTTATTGACGATGATACACAGAACTTGCATCGGAATTAAATACAAAAGGCACAATGCCGACTTAGGTACAAGAAAACAGACTCTTCTTACTGTCTATGTTTTGAACCATTCATGTGACACTAGTTATAGATTCTGATGCTTCACTTCAGGTTTACTGGATCCCTTGGACCTTTTTATTGACGATGAAACACAGAAATTGCATCGGAATTAAGTAGAAAAGGCACAATGCCGACTTAAGTTCAAGAAATCTGAATCTTCTTACTGTCCACGGTTTGAACCATTCCTGTGACACTAGTTATAGATTCCGATGCTTCACTTCAGTTTTACTGTATCCCTCTGACCTTCTTATTGACGATGAAACACAGAAATTGCATCGGAATTAAATACTAAAGGCACAATGCCGACATAGGTACAGAAAACTGACTCTTCTTACTGTCAATGTTTGAACCATTCCTGTGACACTAGTTATTGATTCCGATGCTTCACTTCAGGTTTACTGTATCCCTCTGACCTTCTTATTGACGAAGAAACACAGAAATTGTATCGGAATTAAATACAAAGGCACAATGACGACTTTGGTACAAGAAAACTGACTCTTCTTAATGCCTATGTTTTGAACCATTCCTGTGACACTAGTTATAGATTCCGATGCTTCACTTCACGTTTACTGTATCCCTCTGACCTTCTTGTTGACAATGAAACACAGAAATTGCATCGGAATTAAATACAAAAGGAACAATGCCGACTTTAGTACAAGAAAACTGACTCTTCTTACTGTCTATGTTTTGATCAATTCAAGTGACACAAATTATAGATTGCGATGCTTTACTTCAGGTTTCCTGTATTTTTGTGACCTTCTTATTGACGATGATACATAGAACTTGCATCGGAATTAAATACAAAAGGCACAATGCCGACTTATGTACAAGAAAACTGACTCTTCTTACTGTCTATGTTTGAACCATTCATCTAACACCAGTTATAGATTCCGATGCTTCACTTCAGGTTTACAGTATCCCTCTGACCTTCTTATTGACGATGAAACACAGAAATTGCAATGGAATTAAATACAAAAGGCACAATGCCGACTTTAGTATAAGAAAACTGACTCTTCTTACTCTCTATGTTTTGAACCATTCATGTGACACAAATTGTAGATTCCGATGATTCACTTCAGGTTTACTGTAATTTTGTGACCTTGTTATTGACGATGATACACAGAACTTGCGTCGGAATTAAATACAAAAGGCACAATGCCGAATTATGTAAAAAGAAACTGAATCTTCTTACTGCCTATGTTTGAACCATTCATGTAACACTAGTTATAGATTCCGATGCTTCACTTCAGGTTTACTGTATCCCTCTGACCTTCTTATTGACGATGAAACACAGAAATTGCTTCGGATTTAAATACAAAAGGCACAATGCCGACTTAAGTACATGAAAACTGACTCTTCTTACTGTCTATGTTTTGAACCATTCCTGTGACACTAGTTATAGATTCCGATGCTTCACTTCAGGTTTACTGTATTCAGCTGACTCTCTGATTGACGATGAAACACAGAAATTGCATCGGAATCAAATACAAAAGGCACAATGCCGACTTAAGTACAAGAAGACTGACTCTTCCTACTGTCTATGATTTGAACCATTCCTGTGACACTAGTTATAGATACCGATGCCTCACTTCAGGTTTACTGTATCCCTCTGACCGTCGTATTGACGATGCAACACTGACATTGCATCGGAATTAAATAAAAAAAGGCACAATGCCGACTTAAGTACAAGAAAACTGACTCCTCTTACTGTCTTTGTTTTGAACCATTCCTGTGACACTAGCTATAGATTCCGATGCTTCACTTCAGGTTAACTGTATCCCTCTGACCTTCTTATTGACGATGAAACACAGAAATTGAAACGGAATTACATACAAAAGGCACAACGCCGACTTAAGTACAAGAAAACCGACTCTTCTTACTGTCTGTGTTTTGAAAGGTTCCTGTGACACTAGTTATAGATTCCGATGCTTCACTTCAGGTTTACCGTATCCCTCTGACCTTCTTTTTGACGATGAAACACAGAAATTGCTTTGGATTTAAATACAAAATTCACAATGCCGACTTTAGTACAAGAAAACTGGCTCTTCTTACTCTCTATGTTTTGAACCATTCATGTGACACAAATTAAAAAATTCCGATGCTTCACTTCAGGTTTACTGTATTTTTGTGACCTTCTTATTGACGATGATACACAGAACTTGCATCGGAATTAAATACAAAAGGCACAATGCCGACTTAAGCACAAGTAAACAGACTCTTCTTATAGGTCTATGTTTTGAACCATTCATGTGACACTAGTTATAGATTCTGATGCTTCACTTCAGGTTTGCTGGATCCCTTGGACCTTTTTATTGACGATGAAGCACAGAAATCGCATCGGAATTAAGTAGAAAAGGCACAATGCCGACTTAAGTTCAAGAAATCTGACTCTTCTTACTGTCTACGGTTTGAACCATTCCTGTGACACTAGTTATAGATTCCGATGGTTCACTTCAGTTTTACTGTATCCCTCTGACCTTCTTATTGACGATGAAACACAGAAATTGAATCGGAATTACATACAAAAGGCACAACGCCGACTTAAGTACAAAAAAACCGACTCTTCTTACTCTCTATGATTTGAACCATTCATGTGACACCAATTATAGATTCCGATGCTTCACTTCAGGTTAACTGTATCCCTCAGATCTTCTTATTGGCGATGAAACACAGAAGTTGCATCGGAATTAAATACAAAAGGCACAATGCCGACTTATTTACAAGAAAACTGACTCTTCTTGCTGTTTATGTTTGATTCAATCATGTGACACTAGTTATAGATTCCGACGGTTCACTTCAGGTTTACTGTATCCCTCAGATCTTCTTATTGGCGATGAAACACAGAAGTTGCATCGGAATTAAATACAAAAGGCACAATGCCGACTTATTTACAAGAAAACTGACTCTTCTTGCTGTCTATGTTTGAACCAATCATGTGACACTATTCATAGATTCCATGGTTCACTTCAGTTTTACTGTATCCCTCTGACCTTCTTATTGACGATAAAACACAGAAATTGCATCGGAATTAAATACTAAAGGCACAATGCCGACATAAGTACAGAAAAATGACTCTTCTTACTGTCAACGTTTGAACCATTCCTGTGACACTAGTTATTGATTCCGATGCTTCACTTCAGGTTTACTGTATTCCTCTGACCTTCTTATTGACGAAGAAACACATAAATTGTATCGGAGTTATATACAAAAGCCACAAAGCTGACTTAAGTACAAGAAAACTGACTCTTCTTACAGTCTATGTTTTGAACCATTCCCGTGACATTAGTTATAGATTCCGATGCTTCACTTCTCGTTTACTGTATCCCTCTGACCTTCTTATTGACGATGAAACACAGAACTTGCATCGGAATTAAATACAAAAGGCACAATGCCGACTTAAGTACTTGAAAACTGACTCTTCTTACTGTCTATGTTTTGAACCTTTCCTGTGACACTAGTTACAGATTCCGATGCTTCACTTCAGGTTTACTGTATCCAGCTGACTCTCTGATTGACGATGAAACACAGAAATTGCATCGGAATCAAATACAAAAGGCACAATGCCACTTTAGTACAAGAAAACTGACTCTTCCTAATGTCTACGTTTTGAACCATTCCTGTGACACTAGTTATAGATTCCGATGCTTCACTTCAGGTTTACTGTATCCCTCTGACCTTCTTGTTGACGATGAAACACAGAAATTGCATCGGAATCAAATACAAAAGGCACAATGCCGACTTTAGTATAAGAAAACTGACTCTTCTTACTCTCTATGTTTTGAACCATTCATGTGACACAAATTGTAGATTCCGATGTTTCACTTCAGGTTTACTGTAATTTTGTGACCTTGTTATTGACGATGATACACAGAACTTGCATCGGAATTAAATACAAAAGGCACAATGCCGAATTATGTACAAGGATACTGAATCTTCTTACTGCCTATGTTTGAACCATTCATGTAACACTAGTTATAGATTCCGATGCTTCACTTCAGGGTTACTGTATCCCTCTGACCTTCTTATTGACGATGAAACACAGAAATTGCATCGGAATTAAATACTAAAGGCACAATGCCGACATAAGTACAGAAAAACTGACTCTTCTTACTGTCAATGTTTGAACCATTCCTGTGACACTAGTTATTGATTCCGATGCTTCACTTCAGGTTTACTGTATCCCTCTGACCTTCTTATTGACGAAGAAACACAGAAATTGTATCAGAGTTATATACAAAAGCCACAATGCCGACTTAAGTACAAGAAAACTGACTCTTCTTACAGTCTATGTTTTGAACCATTCCTGTGACATTAGTTATAGATTCCGATGCTTCACTTCACGTTTACTGTATCCCTCTGACCTTCTTATTGACGATGAAACACAGATATTGCATCGGAATTAAATACAAATGGCACAATGACGACTTAAGTACAAGAAAACTGACTCTTCTTAATGTCTATGTTTTGAACCATTCCTGTGACACTAGTTATGGATTCCGATGCTTCACTTCAGGTTTACTGTATCCCTCTGACCTTCTTGTTGACGATGAAACACAGAAATTGCATCGGAATTAAATACAAAAGGCACAATGCCGACTTTAGTACAAGAAAACTGACTCTTCTTACTCTCTATGTTTTGAACCATTCATGTGACACAAATTGTAGATTCCGATGTTTCACTTCAGGTTTACTGTAATTTTGTGACCTTGTTATTGACGATGATACACAGAACTTGATCGGAATTAAATGCAAAAGGCACAATGCCGACTTATGTACAAGAAAACTGAATCTTCTTACTGCCTATGTTTGAACCATTCATGTAACACTAGTTATAGATTCCGATGCTTCACTTCAGGTTTACTGTATCCCTCTGACCTTCTTATTGACGATGAAACACAGAAATTGCTTCGGATTTAAATACAAAAGGCACAATGCCGACTTAAGTACATGAAAACTGACTCTTCTTACTGTCTATGTTTTGAACCATTCCTGTGACACTAGTTATAGATTCCGATGCTTCACTTCAGGTTTACTGTATTCAGCTGACTCTCTGATTGACGATGAAACACAGAAATTGCATCGGAATCAAATACAAAAGGCACAATGCCGACTTAAGTACAAGAAGACTGACTCTTCCTACTGTCTATGATTTGAACCATTCCTGTGACACTAGTTATAGATACCGATGCCTCACTTCAGGTTTACTGTATCCCTCTGACCGTCGTATTGACGATGCAACGCTGACATTGCATCGGAATTAAATAAAAAAAGGCACAATGCCGACTTAAGTACAAGAAAACTGACTCCTCTTACTGTCTTTGTTTTGAACCATTCCTGTGACACTAGCTATAGATTCCGATGCTTCACTTCAGGTTAACTGTATCCCTCTGACCTTCTTATTGACGATGAAACACAGAAATTGAAACGGAATTACATACAAAAGGCACAACGCCGACTTAAGTACAAGAAAACCGACTCTTCTTACTGTCTGTGTTTTGAAAGGTTCCTGTGACACTAGTTATAGATTCCGATGCTTCACTTCAGGTTTACCGTATCCCTCTGACCTTCTTATTGACGATGAAACACAGAAATTGCATCGGAATTAAATACAAATGGCACAATGACGACTTAAGTACAAGAAAACTGACTCTTCTTACTCTCTATGTTTTGATCCATTAATGTGACACAATTTATAGATTCCGATGCTTCACTTCAGGTTTACTGTATTTTTGTGACCTTCTTATTGACGATGATACACAGAACTTGCATCGGAATTAAATACAAAAGCACAATGCAGACTTATGTACAAGAAAACTGACTCTTCTTACTGTCTATGTTTGAACCATTCATGTAACACTAGTTATAGATTCCGATGCTTCACTTCAGGTTTACAGTATCCCTCTGACCTTCTTATAGACGATGATACACAGAACTTGCACCGGAATTAAATACAAAAGCACAATGCCGACTTATGTACAAGAAAACTGACTCTTCTTACTGTCTATGTTTTGAACAATTCCTGTGACACTAAATACAGATCCGATGCTTCACTTCAGGTTAACCTTATCCCCCTGACCCTCTTATTGACGATGAAACACAGAAATTGCATCGGAATTAAATACAAAAAGCACATTGCCGACTTAAGTACAAGAAAGCTGACTCTTCTAACTGTCTATGTTTTGAACCATTCATGTGCCACTAGTTATAGAATCCGATGCTTCTCTTCAGGTTTACTGTATCCCTCTGACATTCTTATTGGCTATGAAACACAGAAATTGCATCGGAATTAAATACAAGAGGCACAATGCCGACTTAAGTACAAGAAAACTGACTCTTCTTATTGTCTATGTTTTAAACCATTCATGTGACACTAGTTATAGATTCCGATGCTTCACTTCAGGTTTACTGGATCCCTCTGACCTTCTTTTTGACGATGAAACACAGAAATTGCTTTGGATGTAAATACAAAAGGCACAATGCCGACTTTAGTACAAGAAAACTGGCTCTTCTTACTCTCTATGTTTTGAACCATTCATGTGACACAAATTAAAAAATTCCGATGCTTCACTTCAGGTTTACTGTATTTTTGTGACCTTCTTATTGACGATGATACACAGAACTTGCATCGGAATTAAATACAAAAGGCACAATGCCGACTTAAGTACAAGAAAACAGACTCTTCTTACTGTCTATGTTTTGAACCATTCCTGTGACACTAGTTATAGATTCTGATGCTTCACTTCAGGTTTGCTGGATCCCTTGGACCTTTTTATTGACGATGATACACAGAACGTGCATCGGAATTAAATACAAAAGGCACAATGCCGACTTATGTACAAGAAAACTGACTCTTCTTGCTGTCTATGTTTGAACCAATCATGTGACACTAGTTATAGATTCCGATGGTTCACTTCAGTTTTACTGTATCCCTCTGACCTTCTTATTGACGATGAAACACAGAAATTGCATCGGAATTAAATACTAAAAGCACAATGCCGACATAAGTACAGAAAAACTGACTATTCTTACTGTCAATGTTTGAACCATTCCTGTGACACTAGTTATTGATTCCGATGCTTCACTTCAGGTTACTGTATCCCTCTGACATTCGTATTGACGAAGAAACACAGATATTGTATCGGAGTTATATACAAAAGGCACAAAGCCGACTTAAGTACAAGAAAACTGACTCTTCTTACAGTCTATGTTTTGAACCATTCCTGTGACATTAGTTATAGATTCCGATGCTTCACTTCACGTTTACTGTATCCCTCTGACCTTCTTATTGACGATGATACACAGAACGTGCATCGGAATTAAATACAAAAGGCACAATGCCGACTTATGTACAAGAAAACTGACTCTTCTTATTGTCTATGTTTGAACCATTCATGTAACACTAGTTATAGATTCCGATGCTTCACTTCAGGTTTACAGTATCCCTCTGACCTTCTTATTGACGATGAAACACAGAAAATTGCATTGGAATTAAATACAAAAGGCACAATGCCGATTTTAGTACAAGCAAACTGACTCTTCTTACTCTCTATGTTTTGAACCATTCATGTGACACAAATTGTAGATTCCGATGTTTCACTTCAGGTTTACTGTAGTTTTGTGACCTTGTTATTGACGATGATACACAGAAATTGCATCGGAATCAAATACAAAAGCCACAATGCCGACTTAAGTGCAAGAAGACTGACTCTTCCTACTGTCTATGATTTGAACCATTCATATGACACTAGTTATAGATTCCGATGCTTCACTGCAGGTTTACTGTATCCCTCTAACCTTCTTATTGACGATGAAACACAGAAATTCCATCGGAATTAAATACGAAAGGCACAATGCCGACTTAAGTACAAGAAAACTGACTCTTCTTACTGTCTATGCTTTGAACCATTCCTGTGACACTAGTTATAGATTCCGATGCTTCACTTCAGGTTCACTGTATCCCTCTGACCTTTTTATTGACGATGAAACACAGACATTGCATCGGAATTAAATATAAAAGGCACGATGCCGACTTAAGTACAAGAAAACTGACTCTTCTTTTGTCTTTGTTTTGAACCATTCCTGTGACACTAGTTATAGATTCCGATGCTTCACTTCAGCTTTACTGTATCCCTCTGACCTTCTTATTGAAGATGAAACACAGAAATTGCATCGGAATTAAATACAAAAGGCACAATGTCGACTTAAGTACAAGAAGACTGACTCTTCTTACTGTCTATGTTTTGAACCATTCCTGTGACACTAGTTATAGATTCCGATGCTTCACTTCAGGTTTACTGTATCCCTCTGACCTTCTTATTGACGATGAAAGACAGAAATTGCATGGGAATTAATTAGAAAAGGCACAATGCCGACTTAAGTAGAAGAAAACTGACTCATCTTACTGTCTATGTTTTGAACCATTCCTGTGTCACGAGTTATGGATTCCGATGCTTCACTTCAGGTTTACTGTTTACCTCTGACCTTCTTATTGACGATGAAACACAGAAATTGCATCGGAATTAAATACAAAAGGCACAATGCCGACTTAAGTACAAGAAAACTGACTCTTCTTACTGTCTATGTTTTGAACCATTCATGTGACACTAGTTATAGATTCCGATGCTTCACTGCAGGTTTACTGTATCCCTCTGACCTTCTTATTGACGATGAAACACAGAAATTGCATCGGAATTAAATACAAAAGGCACAATGTCGACTTAAGTGCAAGAAGACTGACTCTTCTTACTGTTTATGTTTTGAACCATTCCTGCGACACTAGTTATAGATTCCGATGCTTCACTTCAGGTTTACTGTATCCCTGTGACCTTCTTAATGACGATGAAAGACAGAAATTGCATCGGAATTAAATACAAAAGGCACAATGCCGACTCAAGTACAAGAAAACTGACTCTTCTTACTGTCTATGTTTTGAACCATTCATGTGACACTAGTTATAGATTCCGATGCTTCACTTCAGGTTTACTAAATACCTCTGACCTTCTTATTGGCGATAAAACACAGAAATTGCATCGGAATTAAATACAAAAGGCTCAATGCCAACTTAAGTAAAAGAAAACTGACTCTTCTTACTGTCTATGTTTTGACGCACTCCCATGCCTCTAGTTATGGATTCCGATGCTTCACTTCTGGTTTACTGTATCCCTCTGACCTTCTTATTGTTGATGTAAGACAGAAATTGCATCGGAATTAGATACAAAAGTCACAATGCCGACTCAAGTACAAGAAGACTGGCTCTTCTTACTGCCTATGCTTTGAAACTTTCCTGTGAGACTGGTTTTAGATTCCGATGCTTCACTGCCGGTTTACTGTATCTTTCTGACCTTATTATTGACGATGAAACACAGAAATTGCATCGGAATAAAATACAAAAGGCACACTGCCGAATTAAGTACAAGAAAACTGACTCTCCTTACTCTCTATGTTTGAACCATTCCTGTGACACTAGTTATAGATTCCGATGCTTCACTTCCGGTTTACTGTATCCCTCTGACCTTATTATTGACGATGAAAAAAAGAAATTGCATCGGAATAAAATACAACAGTCACAAGGCCGACTTAAGTACAAGAAAACTGACTCTTCTTACTGTCTATGTTTTGACCCATTCCTGTGACGCTAGTTATAGATACCGATGCTTCACTTCAGGTTTACTGTATCCCTCTGACCTTCTTATTGACGATGAAACACAGAAATTGTATCAGATTTAAATACAAAAGGCACAATGCCGACATAAGTTCAAGAAAACTGGCTCTTCTTACTGTCTACGTTTGAACCATTCATGTGACACTAGTTATAGATTCCGATGCTTCACTTCCGGTTTACTGTATCCCTCTGACCATATAATTGACGATGAAACACAGAAATTGCATCGTAATAAAATACAAAGGGCACAATGCCGACTTAAGTACTAGAAAACTGACTCTTCTTACTGTCTATCTTTTGAACCATTCCTGTGACACTAGTTATAGATTCCGATGCTTCACTTCAGGTATACTGTATCCCTCTGACCTTGTTATTGACGATGAAACACAGAAATTGCAACGGAATTAAATACAAAAGGTACAATGCCGACTTAAGTACAAGAAAACTGATCTTCTTACTGTCTATGTTTTGAACCATACCTGTGACACTAGTTATACATTCCGATGCTTCACTTCACGTTTACTGTATCCCTCTGACCTTCTTATTGACGATGAAACACAGAAATTGCATCAGAATGAAATACAAAAGAAACAATGCTGATTTAAGTACAAGAAAACTGACTCTTCTTACTGTCTATGTTTTGAACCATTCATGTGACACTAGTTATAGATTCCGATGCTTCACTTCAGGTTTACTGTATGCCTCCGACCGTCTTATTGACGATGAAACACAGAATTTGCATCGGAATTAAATACAAAAGGCACAATGCCGACTTAAGGACAAGAAAACTGACTCTTCTTACTGTCTATGTTTTGAACCATTCCTGTGACACTAGATATAGATTCCGATGCTTCACTTCAGGTTCACTGTATCCCTTTGACCTTCTTATTGACGATGAAATACAGAAATTGTATCGGAATTAAATACAAAAGGCACAATGCCAACTTAAGTACAAGATAACAGACTCTTCTTGCTGTCTATGTTTTGAACCATTCATGTGACACTCGTTATAGATTCCGATGCTTTTCTTCAGGTTTGCTGTATCCCTCTGACCCTCTTATTGACGATGAAACACAGAAATTGCTTCGAAATTAGATACAAAATGCACAATGCCGACTTAAGAACAAGTTAACTGTCCTTTCTTCCTGTCCATGTTTTGAACCATTCCTGTGACACTAGTTATAGATTCCGATGCTTCGCTTCAGGTTTACTGTATCCCTCTGACCTTCGTATTGACGATGAAACACAGAAATTGCATCGGAATTAAATATAAAAGCCACAATGCCGACTTAAGTACAAGAAAACTGACTCTCCTTACTGTCTATGTTTTGAACCATTCCTGTGACACTAGTTATAGATTCCGATGCTTCACTTCAGCTTTACTGTATCCCTCTGACCTTCTTATTGACGATGAAACACAGAAATTGCATCGGAATTAAATACAAAAGGCACAATGCCGACTTAAGTAGAAGAAAACTGACTCTTCTTACTGTCTATGTTTTAAACCATTCCTGTGACACGAGTTATAGATTCCGATGCTTCACTTCAGGTTTACTGTATACCTCTGACCTTCTTATTGACGATGAGACACAGAAATTGCATCGGAATTAAATACAAAAGGCACAATGCCGACTTAAGTACAAGAAAACTGACTCTTCTTACTGTCTATGTTTTGAACCATTCATGTGACACTAGTTGTAGATTCCGATGCTTCACTGCAGGTTTACTGTATCCCTCTGACCTTCTTATTGACGATGAAACACAGAAATTGCATCGGAATTAAATACAAAAGGCACAATGTCGACTTAAGTGCAAGAAGACTGACTCTTCTTACTGTCTATGTTTTGAACCAATCCTGTGACACTAGTTATGGATTCCGATGCTTCACTTCAGGTTTACTGTATCCCTCTGACCTTCTTATTGACGATGAAAGACAGAAATTGCATGGGAATTAAATAGAAAAGGCACAATGCCGAATTAGGTAGAAGAAAACTGACTCTTCTTACTGTCTATGTTTTGAACCATTCCTGTGACACGAGTTATGGATTCCGATGCTTCACTTCAGGTTTACTATATACCTCTGACCTTCTTATTGACGATGAAAGACAGAAATTGCATCGGAATTAAATACAAAAGGCACAATGCCGACTTAAGTACAAGAAAACTGACTCTTCTTACTGTCTATGTTTTAACAATTCCTGTGACACTAGTTATAGATTCCGATGCTTCACTTCAGGTTTACTGTATACCTCTGACCTTCTTATTGACGATGAAACACAGAAATTGCATCGGAAATAAATACAAAAGGCACAATGCCGACTTAAGTAAAAGAAAACTGACTCTTCTTACTGTCTATGTTTTGAACCTTTCATGTGACACTAGTTATAGATTCCGATGCTTCACTGCAGGTTTACTGTATCCCACTGACCTTCTTATGAACGATGAAACACAGAAATTGCATCGGAATTATATACAAAAGGCACAATGCCGCCTTAAGTAGAAGAGAACTGACTCTTCTTACTGTCTATGTTTTGGACCATTCCTGTGACACCAGTTATAGATTCCGATGCTTCACATAAGGTTTACTGTATCCCTCTGACCTTCTTATTGACGATGAAACACAGAAATTGCATCAGAATTAAATACAAAAGGCACAATGCCGACTTAAGTACAAGAAGACTGACTGTTCTTACAGTCTTTGTTTTGAACTATTCCTGTGACACTAGTTATAGATTCCGATGCTTCACTTCAGCTTTACTGTATCCCTCTGACCTTCTTATTGACGATGAAACACAGAAATTGCATCGGAATTAAATACATGGGCACAATGCCGACTCAAGTTCAAGAAGACTGGCTCTTCTTACTCTCTATGTTTTGAACCATTCCTGTGACACTAGTTATTGATTCCGATGCTTCACTTCAGGTTACTGTATCCCTCTGACATTCGTATTGACGAAGAAACACAGATATTGTATCGGAGTTATATACAAAAGGCACAAAGCCGACTTAAGTACAAGAAAACTGACTCTTCTTACAGTCTATGTTTTGAACCATTCCTGTGACATTAGTTATAGATTCCGATGCTTCACTTCACGTTTACTGTATCCCTCTGACCTTCTTATTGACGATGATACACAGAACGTGCATCGGAATTAAATACAAAAGGCACAATGCCGACTTATGTACAAGAAAACTGACTCTTCTTATTGTCTATGTTTGAACCATTCATGTAACACTAGTTATAGATTCCGATGCTTCACTTCAGGTTTACAGTTTCCCTCTGACCTTCTTATTGACGATGAAACACAGAAAATTGCATTGGAATTAAATACAAAAGGCACAATGCCGACTTTAGTACAAGCAAACTGACTCTTCTTACTCTCTATGTTTTGAACCATTCATGTGACACAAATTGTAGATTCCGATGTTTCACTTCAGGTTTACTGTAGTTTTGTGACCTTGTTATTGACGATGATACACAGAAATTGCATCGGAATCAAATACAAAAGCCACAATGCCGACTTAAGTGCAAGAAGACTGACTCTTCCTACTGTCTATGATTTGAACCATTCATATGACACTAGTTATAGATTCCGATGCTTCACTGCAGGTTTACTGTATCCCTCTAACCTTCTTATTGACGATGAAACACAGAAATTCCATCGGAATTAAATACGAAGGGCACAATGCCGACTTAAGTACAAGGAAACTGACTCTTCTTACTGTCTATGCTTTGAACCATTCCTGTGACACTAGTTATAGATTCCGATGCTTCACTTCAGGTTCACTGTATCCCTCTGACCTTTTTATTGACGATGAAACACAGACATTGCATCGGAATTAAATATAAAAGGCACGATGCCGACTTAAGTACAAGAAAACTGACTCTTCTTTTGTCTTTGTTTTGAACCATTCCTGTGACACTAGTTATAGATTCCGATGCTTCACTTCAGCTTTACTGTATCCCTCTGACCTTCTTATTGAAGATGAAACACAGAAATTGCATCGGAATTAAATACAAAAGGCACAATGTCGACTTAAGTACAAGAAGACTGACTCTTCTTACTGTCTATGTTTTGAACCATTCCTGTGACACTAGTTATAGATTCCGATGCTTCACTTCAGGTTTACTGTATCCCTCTGACCTTCTTATTGACGATGAAAGACAGAAATTGCATGGGAATTAATTAGAAAAGGCACAATGCCGACTTAAGTAGAAGAAAACTGACTCATCTTACTGTCTATGTTTTGAACCATTCCTGTGACACGAGTTATGGATTCCGATGCTTCACTTCAGGTTTACTGTTTACCTCTGACCTTCTTATTGACGATGAAACACAGAAATTGCATCGGAATTAAATACAAAAGGCACAATGCCGACTTAAGTACAAGAAAACTGACTCTTCTTACTGTCTATGTTTTGAACCATTCATGTGACACTAGTTATAGATTCCGATGCTTCACTGCAGGTTTACTGTATCCCTCTGACCTTCTTATTGACGATGAAACACAGAAATTGCATCGGAATTAAATACAAAAGGCACAATGTCGACTTAAGTGCAAGAAGACTGACTCTTCTTACTGTTTATGTTTTGAACCATTCCTGCGACACTAGTTATAGATTCCGATGCTTCACTTCAGGTTTACTGTATCCCTGTGACCTTCTTAATGACGATGAAAGACAGAAATTGCATCGGAATTAAATACAAAAGGCACAATGCCGACTCAAGTACAAGAAAACTGACTCTTCTTACTGTCTATGTTTTGAACCATTCATGTGACACTAGTTATAGATTCCGATGCTTCACTTCAGGTTTACTATATACCTCTGACCTTCTTATTGGCGATAAAACACAGAAATTGCATCGGAATTAAATACAAAAGGCTCAATGCCAACTTAAGTAAAAGAAAACTGACTCTTCTTACTGTCTATGTTTTGACGCACTCCCATGCCTCTAGTTATGGATTCCGATGCTTCACTTCTGGTTTACTGTATCCCTCTGACCTTCTTATTGTTGATGTAAGACAGAAATTGCATCGGAATTAGATACAAAAGTCACAATGCCGACTCAAGTACAAGAAGACTGGCTCTTCTTACTGCCTATGCTTTGAAACTTTCCTGTGAGACTGGTTTTAGATTCCGATGCTTCACTGCCGGTTTACTGTATCTTTCTGACCTTATTATTGACGATGAAACACAGAAATTGCATCGGAATAAAATACAAAAGGCACACTGCCGAATTAAGTACAAGAAAACTGACTCTCCTTACTCTCTATGTTTGAACCATTCCTGTGACACTAGTTATAGATTCCGATGCTTCACTTCCGGTTTACTGTATCCCTCTGACCTTATTATTGACGATGAAAAAAAGAAATTGCATCGGAATAAAATACAACAGTCACAAGGCCGACTTAAGTACAAGAAAACTGACTCTTCTTACTGTCTATGTTTTGACCCATTCCTGTGACGCTAGTTATAGATACCGATGCTTCACTTCAGGTTTACTGTATCCCTCTGACCTTCTTATTGACGATGAAACACAGAAATTGTATCAGATTTAAATACAAAAGGCACAATGCCGACATAAGTTCAAGAAAACTGGCTCTTCTTACTGTCTACGTTTGAACCATTCATGTGACACTAGTTATAGATTCCGATGCTTCACTTCCGGTTTACTGTATCCCTCTGACCATATAATTGACGATGAAACACAGAAATTGCATCGTAATAAAATACAAAGGGCACAATGCCGACTTAAGTACTAGAAAACTGACTCTTCTTACTGTCTATCTTTTGAACCATTCCTGTGACACTAGTTATAGATTCCGATGCTTCACTTCAGGTATACTGTATCCCTCTGACCTTGTTATTGACGATGAAACACAGAAATTGCAACGGAATTAAATACAAAAGGTACAATGCCGACTTAAGTACAAGAAAACTGATCTTCTTACTGTCTATGTTTTGAACCATACCTGTGACACTAGTTATACATTCCGATGCTTCACTTCACGTTTACTGTATCCCTCTGACCTTCTTATTGACGATGAAACACAGAAATTGCATCAGAATGAAATACAAAAGAAACAATGCTGATTTAAGTACAAGAAAACTGACTCTTCTTACTGTCTATGTTTTGAACCATTCATGTGACACTAGTTATAGATTCCGATGCTTCACTTCAGGTTTACTGTATGCCTCCGACCGTCTTATTGACGATGAAACACAGAATTTGCATCGGAATTAAATACAAAAGGCACAATGCCGACTTAAGGACAAGAAAACTGACTCTTCTTACTGTCTATGTTTTGAACCATTCCTGTGACACTAGATATAGATTCCGATGCTTCACTTCAGGTTCACTGTATCCCTTTGACCTTCTTATTGACGATGAAATACAGAAATTGTATCGGAATTAAATACAAAAGGCACAATGCCAACTTATGTACAAGATAACAGACTCTTCATGCTGTCTATGTTTTGAACCATTCATGTGACACTCGTTATAGATTCCGATGCTTTTCTTCAGGTTTGCTGTATCCCTCTGACCCTCTTATTGACGATGAAACACAGAAATTGCTTCGAAATTAGATACAAAATGCACAATGCCGACTTAAGAACAAGTTAACTGTCCTTTCTTCCTGTCCATGTTTTGAACCATTCCTGTGACACTAGTTATAGATTCCGATGCTTCGCTTCAGGTTTACTGTATCCCTCTGACCTTCGTATTGACGATGAAACACAGAAATTGCATCGGAATTAAATATAAAAGCCACAATGCCGACTTAAGTACAAGAAAACTGACTCTCCTTACTGTCTATGTTTTGAACCATTCCTGTGACACTAGTTATAGATTCCGATGCTTCACTTCAGCTTTACTGTATCCCTCTGACCTTCTTATTGACGATGAAACACAGAAATTGCATCGGAATTAAATACAAAAGGCACAATGCCGACTTAAGTAGAAGAAAACTGACTCTTCTTACTGTCTATGTTTTAAACCATTCCTGTGACACGAGTTATAGATTCCGATGCTTCACTTCAGGTTTACTGTATACCTCTGACCTTCTTATTGTCGATGAGACACAGAAATTGCATCGGAATTAAATACAAAAGGCACAATGCCGACTTAAGTACAAGAAAACTGACTCTTCTTACTGTCTATGTTTTGAACCATTCATGTGACACTAGTTGTAGATTCCGATGCTTCACTGCAGGTTTACTGTATCCCTCTGACCTTCTTATTGACGATGAAACACAGAAATTGCATCGGAATTAAATACAAAAGGCACAATGTCGACTTAAGTGCAACAAGACTGACTCTTCTTACTGTCTATGTTTTGAACCAATCCTGTGACACTAGTTATGGATTCCGATGCTTCACTTCAGGTTTACTGTATCCCTCTGACCTTCTTATTGACGATGAAAGACAGAAATTGCATGGGAATTAAATAGAAAAGGCACAATGCCGAATTAGGTAGAAGAAAACTGACTCTTCTTACTGTCTATGTTTTGAACCATTCCTGTGACACGAGTTATGGATTCCGATGCTTCACTTCAGGTTTACTGTATCAGTCTGGCCTTCTTATTGACGATGAAACACAGAAATTGCATCGGAATTAAATACAAAAGGCACAATGCCGACTTAAGTACAAGAAAACTGACTCTTCTTACTGTCTATGTTTTGAACCATTCCTGTGACACTTGTTATAGATTCCGATGCTTCACTTTAGGTTTACTGTATCCCACTGACCTTCTTATTGACGATGAAACACAGAAATTGCATCGGAATTAAATACAAAAGGCACAATGCCGACTTAAGTACAAGAAAACTGATCTTCTTACCGTCTATGTTTTGAACCATACCTGTGACACTAGTTATAGATTCCGATGCTTCACTTCAGGTTTACTGTATCCCTCTGACCTTCTTATTGACGATGAAACACAGAAATTGCTTCGGAATTACATACAAAAGGCACAATGCCGGCTTAAGTACAAGAAAACTGACTCTTCTTTTTGTCTATGTTTTGAACCAGTCATGTGACACTAATTATACATTCCGATGCTTCACTTCAGGTTTACCGTATCCCTCTGACCATCATATTCACGATGAAACACAGAATTTGCATCGAAATTAAATACAAAAGGCACAATACCGACTTAAGGACACGAAAACTCACTCTTCTTACTGTCTATGATTTGAACCATTCCTGTGACACTAGTTATAGATTCCGATGCTTCACTTCAGGTTTACTGTATCCCTCTGACCTTCTTATTGTCGATGAAACAGAGGAATTGCATCGGAATTAAATACAAATGGCACATTGCCGACTTAAGTACAAGGAAACTGACTCTTCTTACTGTCTATGTTTAGAACCATTTCTGTGACACTAGATATAGATTCCGTTGCTCACTTCAGGTTCACTGTATCCCTTTGACTTTCTTAAGGACGATGAAATACAGAAATTGTATCGGAATTAAATATAAAAGGCACAATGCCAACTTAAGTACAAGATAACAGACTCTTCTTACTGTGTATGTTTTGAACCATTCATGTTACACTCGTTATAGATTCCGATGCTTTTCTTCAGGTTTGCTGTATCCCTCTGACCCTCTTATTGACGATGAAACACAGAAATTGCTTCGAAATTAGATACAAAATGCACAATGCCGACTTAAGAACAAGTTAACAGTCTCTTCTTCCTGTCTATGGTTTGAACCATTCCTGTGACACTAGTTATAGATTCCGATGCTTCACTTTAGGTTTACTGTATCCCTCTGACCATCTTATTGACGATGAAACACAGAAATTGCATTGGAATTAAATATAAAAGGAACAACGCCGACTTAAGTACAAGAAAAACTGACTCTTCTTACTGTCTATGTTTTCAACCATTTCTGTGACACTAGTTATAGATTCCGATGCTTCATTTCAGCTTTACTGTATCCCTCTGACCTTCTTATTGACGATGAAACACAGATATTGCATCGGAATTAAAAACAAAAGGCACAATGCCGACATAAGTACAAGAAAACTGACTCTTCTTCCTGCCTATGTTTAGAACCATTCCTGTGGCACTAGTTATAGATTCCGTTGCTTCACTTCAGTTTTACTGTATCCCTCTGACCTTATTATTGACGATGAAACACAGAAATTGCATGGGAATTAAATAGAAAAGGCACAATGCCGCCTTAAGTAGAAGAAAACTGACTCTTCTTACTGTCTATGTTTTGGACCATTCCTGTGACACCAGTTATAGATTCCGATGCTTCACTTCAGGTTTACTGTATCCCTCTGACCTTCTTATTGACGATGAAACACAGATATTGCATCGGCATTAAATACAAAAGGCACAATGTCGACTTAAGTACAAGAAAACTGACTTTCTTTCTGTCTATGTTTTGAACCATACCTGTGACACTAGTTATAGATTCCGATGCTTCACTTCAGGTTTACTGTATACCTCTGACCTTCTTATTGACGATGAAACACAGAAATTGCATCGGAATTAAATACAAAAAGCACAATGCCGACTTAAGTACAAGAAAACTCACTCTTCTTACTGTCTATGTTTTGAACAATTCCTGTGACACTAGTTATAGATTCCGATGCTTCACTTCAGGTTCACTGTATCCCTCTGACCTTCTTATTGACGATGAAACACAGAAATTGCATCGGAATTAAATACAAAAGGCACAATGCCGACTAAAGTTCAAGAAAACAGACTCTTCTTACTGTCTATGTTTTGAACCATTCATGTGACACTCGTTATAGATTCCGAAGCTTTGCTTCAGGTTTACTGTATCCCTCTGACATTCTTATTGACGATGAAACACAGAAATTGCTTCGGAATTAAATACAAAATGCACAATACCGACTTAAGTACAAGATAACTGTCTCTTCTTCCTGTCTATGTTTTGAACCATTCCTGTGACACTAGTTATAGATTCCGATGCTTCACTTCAGGTTTACTGTATCCCTCTGACCTTCGTATTGACGATGAAACACAGAAATTGCTTCGAAAATAGATACAAAATGCACAATGCCGACTGAAGAACAAGTTAACTGTCTCTTCCTCCTGTCTATGTTTTGAACCATTCCTGTGACACTAGTTACAGATTCCGATGCTTCACTTCAGCTTTACTGTATCCCTCTGACCTTCTTATTGACGATAAAACCCAGAAGTTGCATCGGAATTAAAAACAAATGGCTCAATGGAGACTTATGTACAAAAAAAATTGACTCTTCTTACTGTCTATGTTTTGAACCATTCCTGTGACACTAGTTATCGATTCCGATGCTTCACTTCAGGTTCACTGTATCTTTCTGACCTTCTTATTGACGATGAAACACAGAAATTGCATCGGAAATAAATACAAAAGGCACAATGCCGACTTATGTAAAAGAAAACTTACTCTTCTTATTGTCTATGTTTTGAACCATTCATGTGACACTAGTTATAGATTCCGATGCTTCACTGCAGGTTTACTGTATCCCTCTGACCTTCTTATTGACAATGAAACACAGAAATTGCATCGGAATTAAATACAAAAGGCACAATGCCGCCTTAAGTAGAAGAGAACTGACTCTTCTTACTGTCTATGTTTTGGACCATTCCTGTGACACCAGTTATAGATTCCGATGCTTCACGTAAGGTTTACTGTATCCCTCTGACCTTCTTATTGACGATGAGACACAGAAATTGCATCAGAATTAAATAGAAAAGGCACAATGCCGACTTAAGTACAAGAAGACTGACTGTTCTTACAGTCTTTGTTTTGAACTATTCCTGTGACACTAGTTATAGATTCCGATGCTTCACTTCAGCTTTACTGTATCCCTCTGACCTTCTTATTGACGATGAAACACAGAAATTGCATCGGAATTAAATACATGGGCACAATGCCGACTCAAGTTCAAGAAGACTGGCTCTTCTTACTCTCTATGTTTGAACCATTCCTGTGACACTAGTTATAGATTCCGATGCATCACTTCAGGTTTACTATATCCCTCTGACCTTCTTATTGACGATGAAACACAGAAATTGCATCAGAATTATATGAAAAAGTCACAATGCCGACTTAAATACAAGAAAACTGACTCTTCTTACTGTCTATGTTTTGACGCACCCCCATGCCTCTAGTTATGGATTCCGATGCTTCACTTCTGGTTTACTGTATCCCTCTGACCTTCCTATTTACGATGTAAGACAGAAATTGCATCGGAATTAGATACAAAAGTCACAATGCCTACTCAAGTACAAGAAGACTGGCTCTTCTTACTGCCTATGCTTTGAACTTTCCTGTGAGACTGGTTTTAGATTCCGATGCTTCACTTCCGGTTTACTGTATCCTTCTGACCTTATCATTGACGATGAAACACAGAAATTGCATCGGAATAAAATACAAAAGGCACACTGCCGAATTAAGTACAAGAAAACTGACTCTCCTTACTCTCTATGTTTGAACCATTCCTGTGACACTAGTTATAGATTCCGATGCTTCGCTTCCGGTTTACTGTATCCCTCTGACCTTATTATTGACGATGAAAAAAAGAAATTGCATCGGAATAATATACAAAAGGCACAATGCCGACTTAAGTACAAGAAAACTGACTCTCCTCACTGTCTATGTTTTGACCCATTCCTGTGACACTAGTTATAGATACCGATGCTTCACTTCAGGTTACTGTATCCCTCTGACCTTCTTATTGACGATGAAACACAGAAATTGTATCGGAATTAATTACAAAAGGCACAATGCCGACTTAAGTTCAAGAAAACTGGCTCTTCTTACTGTCTATGTTTGAACCATTCATGTGACACTAGTTATAGATTCCGATGCTTCACTTCCGGTTTACTGTATCCCTCTGACCATATAATTGACGATGAAACACAGAAACTGCATCGGAATAAAATACAAAGGGCACAACGTCGACTTAAGTACTAGAAAACTGACTGTTCTTACTGTCTATCTTTTGAACCATTCCTGTGACACTAGTTATAGATTCCGATGCTTCACTTCAGGCATACTGTATCCCTCTGACCTTGTTATTGACGATGAAACACAGAAATTGCAACGGAATTAAATACAAAAGGTACAATGCCGACTTAAATACAAGAAAACTGACTCTTCTTACTGTCTGTGTTTTGAAACATTCATGTGACACTAGTTATAGATTCCGATGCTTCACTTTAGGTTTACTGTATCCCACTGACCTTCTTATTGACGATGAAACACAGAAATTGCATCGGAATTAAATACAAAGGCACAATGCCGACTTAAGTACAAGAAAACTGATCTTCTTACCGTCTATGTTTTGAACCATACCTGTGACACTTGTTATAGATTCCGATGCTTCACTTTAGGTTTACTGTATCCCACTGACCTTCTTATTGACGATGAAACACAGAAATTGCATCGGAATTAAATACAAAGGCACAATGCCGACTTAAGTACAAGAAAACTGATCTTCTTACCGTCTATGTTTTGAACCATACCTGTGACACTAGTTATAGATTCCGATGCTTCACTTCAGGTTTACTGTATCCCTCTGACCTTCTTATTGGCGATGAAACACAGAAATTGCATCGGAATGAAATACAAAAGAAACAATGCTGACTTAAGTACAAGAAAACTGACTCTTCTTACTGTCTATGTTTTGAACCATTCATGTGACACTAGTTATAGATTCCGATGCTTCACTTCAGGTTTACTGTATGCCTCCGACCTTCGTATTGACGATGAAACACAGAATTTGCATCGGAATTAAATACAAAAGGCACAATGCCGACTTAAGTACAAGAAAGCTGACCCTTCTTACTGTCTATGTTCTGATCCATTCCTGTGACACTAGTTATTGATTCCGATGCTTCACCTCAGGTTTACTGTATCCCTGTGACCTTCTTATTGACGATGAAACACAGAAATTGCTTCGGAATTACATACAAAAGGCACAATGCCGACTTAAGTACAAAAAAACTGACTCTTCTTTTTGTCTATGTTTTGAACCAGTAATGTGACACTAATTATAGATTCCGATGCTTCACTTCAGGTTTACTGTATCCCTCTCACCATCATATTGACGATGAAACACAGAATTTGCATCGGAATTAAATACAAAAGGCACAATACCGACTTAAGGACACGAAAACTGACTCTTCTTACTGTCTATGATTTGAACCATTCCTGTGACACTAGTTATAGATTCCGATGCTTCACTTCAGGTTTACTGTATCCCTCTGACCTTCTTATTGACGATGAAACAGAGGAATTGCATCGGAATTAAATACAAATGGCACATTGCCGACTTAAGTACAAGAAAACTGACTCTTCTTACTGTCTATGTTTTGAACCATTCCTGTGACACTAGATATAGATTCCGATGCTCACATCAGGTTCACTGTATCCCTTTGACCTTCTTAATGACGATGAAATACAGAAATTGTATTGGAATTAAATACAAAAGGCGCAATGCCAACTTAAGTACAAGATAACAGACTCTTCTTACTGTGTATGTTTTGAACCATTCATGTGACACTCGTTATAGATTCCGATGCTTTTCTTCAGGTTTGCTGTATCCCTCTGACCCTCTTATTGACGATGAAACACAGAAATTGCTTCGAAATTAGATACAAAATGCACAATGCCGACTTAAGAACAAGTTAACTGTCTCTTCTTCCTGTCTATGGTTTGAACCATTCCTGTGACACTAGTTATAGATTCCGATGCTTCACTTCAGGTTTACTGTATCCCTCTGACCATCTTATTGACGATGAAACACAGAAATTGCATTGGAATTAAATATAAAAGGCCCAATGCAAACTTAAGTACAAGAAAAACTGACTCTTCTTACTGTCTATATTTTCAACCATTTCTGTGACGCTAGTTATAGATTCCGATGCTTCATTTCAGCTTTACTGTATCCCTCTGACCTTCTTGTTGACGATGAATCACAGATATTGCATCGGAATTAAAAACAAAAGGCACAATGCCGACATAAGTACAAGAAAACTGACTCTTCTTCCTGCCTATGTTTTGAACCATTCCTGTGGCACTAGTTATAGATTCCGTTGCTTCACTTCAGTTTTACTGTATCCCTCTGACCTTATTATTGACGATGAAACACAGAAATTGCATGGGAATTAAATGGAAAAGGCACAATGCCGCCTTAAGTAGAGGAAAACTGACTCTTCTTACTGTCTATGTTTTGGACCATTCCTGTGACACCAGTTATAGATTCCGATGCTTCACTTCAGGTTTACTGTATCCCTCTGACCTTCTTATTGACGATGAAACACAGATATTGCATCGGCATTAAATACAAAAGGCACAATGTCGACTTAAGTACAAGAAAACTGACTTTCTTACTGTCTATGTTTTGAACCATACCTGTGACACTAGTTATAGATTCCGATCCTTCACTTCAGGTTTACTGTATACCTCTGACCTTCTTATTGACGATGAAACACAGAAATTGCATCGGAATTAAATACAAAAAGCACAATGCCGACTTAAGTACAAGAAAACTCACTCTTCTTACTGTCTATGTTTTGAACAATTCCTGTGACACTAGTTATAGATTCCGATGCTTCACTTCAGGTTCACTGTATCCCTCTGACCTTCTTATTGACGATGAAACACAGAAATTGCATCGGAATTAAATACAAAAGGCACAATGCCGACTAAAGTACAAGAAAACAGACTCTTCTTACTGTCTATGTTTTGAACCATTCATGTGACACTCGTTATAGATTCCGAAGCTTTACTTCAGGTTTACTGTATCCCTCTGACATTCTTATTGACGATGAAACACAGAAATTGCTTTGGAATTAATTACAAAATGCACAATACCGACTTAAGTACAAGATAACTGTCTCTTCTTCCTGTCTATGTTTTGAACCATTCCTGTGACACAAGTTATAGATTCCGATGCTTCACTTCAGGTTTACTGTATCCCTCTGACCTTCGTATTGACGATGAAACGCAGAAATTGCTTCGAAATTAGATACAAAATGCACAATGCCGACTGAAGAACAAGTTAACTGTCTCTTCTTCCTGTCTATGTTTTGAACCATTCCTGTGACACTAGTTATAGATTCCGATGCTTCACTTCATGTTTACTGTATCCCACTGACCTTCTTATTGACGATGAAACACAGAAATTGCATCGGAATTAAATACGAAAGACACAATGCCGACTTAAGTACAAGAAAACGGACTCTTCGTACTGTCTATGTTTTGGACCATTCCTGTGACACCAGTTACAGATTCCGATGCTTAACTTCAGGTTTACTGTATCCCTCTGACATTCTTATTGACGATGAAACACAGAAATTGCTTCGGACTTAAATAGAAAATGCACAATACCGACTTAAGTACAAGATAACTGTCTCTTCTTCCTGTCTATGTTTTGAACCATTCCTGTGACACTAGTTATAGATTCCGATGCTTCACTTCAGGTTTACTGTATCCCTCTGACCTTCGCATTGACGATGAAACACAGAAATTGCTTCGAAATTAGATACAAAATGCACAATGCCGACTGAAGACAAGTTAACTTTCTCTTCTTCCTGTCTATGTTTTGAACCATTCCTGTGACACTACTTACAGATTCCGATGCATCACTTCAGCTTTACTGTATCCCTCTGACCTTCTTATTGACGATAAAACACAGAAGTTGCATCGGAATTAAAAACAAATGGCTCAATGCAGACTTATGTACAAAAAAAATTGACTCTTCTTACTGTCTACGTTTTGAACCAGACCTGTGACACAAGTTCTAGATTCCGATGCTTCACTTCAGGTTTACTGTATGCCTTTGACCTTCTTATTGACGATGAAACACAGAAATTGCATCGGAATTAAATATAAAAGGCACGATGCCGACTTAAGTACAAGAAAACTGACTCTTCTTACTGTCTATGCTTTGAACCATTCCTGTGACACTAGTTATAGATTCCGATGCTTCACTTCAGGTTCACTGTATACCTCTGACCTTCTTATTGACGATGAAACACAGAAATTGCATCAAAATTAAATACAAAAGGCACAATGCCGACTAAAGTACAAGAAAACAGACTCTTCTTACTGTCTATGTTTTGAACCATTCATGTGACACTCGTTATAGATTCCGAAGCTTTACTTCAGGTTTACTGTATCCCTCTGACATTCTTATTGACGATGAAACACAGAAATTGCTTCGGAATTAAATACAAAATGCACAATACCGGCTTAAGTACAAGATAACTGACTCTTCTTCCTGTCTATGTTTTGAACCATTCCTATGACACTAGTTATAGATTCCGGTGCTTCACTTCAGGTTTACTGTATCCCTCAGACCTTCGTATTGACGATGAACCACAGAAATTGCATCGGAATTAAATATAAAAGGCACGATGCCGACTTAAGTACAAGAAAACTGACTCTTCTTACTGTCTATGTTTTGAACCATTCCTGTGACACTAGTTATAGATTCCGATCCTTTTCTTCAGGTTTACTGTATCCCTCTGACCATCTTATTGACGATGACACACATAAATAGCTTCGAAATTAGATACAAAATCGCACAATGCCGACTGAAGAACAAGTTAACTGTCTCTTCTTCCTGTCTATGTTTTGAACCATTCCTGTGACACTAGTTATAGATTCCGATGCTTCACTTCAGGTTCACTGTATCCCTCTGACCTTTTTATTGACGATGAAACACAGAAATTGCATCGGAATTAAATACAAAAGGCACAAAGCCGACTCAAGTATAAGAAAACTGACTAATCTTACTGTCTATGTTTTGAACCATTCCTGTGACACTAGTTATAGATTCCGATGCTTCACTTCAGGTTTACTGTATGCCTCTGACCTTCTTATTGACGATGAAACACAGAAATTGCATCGAAGTTAAATACAAAATGTACAATGCCGACTTAAGTACAAGAAAACAGACTCTTCTTACTGTCTATGTTTTAACAATTCCTGTGACACTAGTTATAGATTCCGATGCTTCACTTCAGGTTTACTGTATACCTCTGACCTTCTTATTGACGATGAAACACAGAAATTGCATCGGAATTAAATACAAAGGGCACAATGCCGACTTAAGTTAAAGAAAACTGACTCTTCTTACTGTCTATGTTTTGAACCATTCATGTGACACTAGTTATAGATTCCGATGCTTCACTGCAGGTTTACTGTATCCCTCTGACCTTCTTATTGACGATGAAACACAGAAATTGCATCGGAATTAAATACAAAAGGCACAATGCCGCCTTAAGTAGAAGAGAACTGACTCTTCTTACTGTCTATGTTTTGGACCATTCCTGTGACACCAGTTATAGATTCCGATGCTTCACTTCAGGTTTACTGTATCCCTCTGACCTTCTTATTGACGATGAAACACAGAAATTGCATCGGAATTAAATACAAAAGGCACAATGCCGCCTTAAGTAGAAGAGAACTGACTCTTCTTACTGTCTATGTTTTGGACCATTCCTGTGACACCAGTTACAGATTCCGATGCTTAACTTCAGGTTTACTGTATCCCTCTGACCTTCTTATTGACGATGAAACACAGATATTGCATCGGAATTAAATACAAAAGGCACAATGTCGACTTAAGTACAAGAAAACTGACTCTTCTTACTGTCTATGTTTTGAACCATACCTGTGATACTAGTTATAGATTCCGATGCTTCACTTCAGGTTTACTGTATACCTCTGACCTTCTTATTGACGATGAAACACAGAAATTGCATCGGAATTAAATACAAAATGCACAATACCGACTTAAGTACATGATAACTGACTCTTCTTCCTGTCTATGTTTTGAACCATTCCTGTGACACTAGTTATAGATTCCGATGCTTTTCTTCAGGTTTACTGTATCCCTCTGACCTTCTTATTGACGATGACACACAGAAATTGCTTCGAAATTAGATACAAAATGCACATTGCCGACTGAAGAACAAGTTAACTGTCTCTTCTTCCTGTCTATGATTTGAACGATTCCTGTGACACTAGTTATAGATTCCGATGCTTCACTTCAGCTTTACTGTATCCCTCTGACCTTCTTATTGACGATAAAACACAGAAATTGCAGCGGAATTAAAAACAAATGGCTCAATGCCGACTTATGTACAAAAAAAATTGACTCTTCTTACTGTCTATGTTTTGAACCATTCCTGTGACACTAGTTATAGATTCCGATGCTTCACTTCAGGTTTACTGTATCAGTCTGGCCTTCTTATTGACGATGAAACACAGAAATTGCATCGGAATTAAATACAAAAGGCACAATGCCGACTTAAGTACAAGAAAACTGACTCTTCTTACTGTCTATGCTTTGAAACATTCCTGTGACACTAGTTATAGATTCCGATGCTTCACTTCAGGTTCACTGTATCCCTCTGTCCTTCTTATTGACGATGAAACACTGAAATTGCATCGGAATTAAATACAAAAGGCACAAAGCCGACTCAAGTTAAAGAAAACTGACTCTTCTTACTGTCTATGTTTTGAACCATTCATGTGACACTAGTTATAGATTCCGATGCTTCACTGCAGGTTTACTGTATCCCTCTGACCTTCTTATTGACGATGAAACACAGAAATTGCATCGGAATTAAATACAAAAGGCACAATGCCGCCTTAAGTAGAAGAGAACTGACTCTTCTTACTGTCTATGTTTTGGACCATTCCTGTGACACCAGTTATAGATTCCGATGCTTCACTTCAGGTTTACTGTATCCCTCTGACCTTCTTATTGACGATGAAACACAGAAATGGCATCGGAATTAAATACAAAAGGCACAATGCCGCCTTAAGTAGAAGAGAACTGACTCTTCTTACTGTCTATGTTTTGGACCATTCCTGTGACACCAGTTACAGATTCCGATGCTTAACTTCAGGTTTACTGTATCCCTCTGACCTTCTTATTGACGATGAAACACAGATATTGCATCGGAATTAAATACAAAAGGCACAATGTCGACTTAAGTACAAGAAAACTGACTCTTCTTACTGTCTATGTTTTGAACCATACCTGTGATACTAGTTATAGATTCCGATGCTTCACTTCAGGTTTACTGTATACCTCTGACCCTCATATTGACGATGAAACACAGAAATTGCATCGGAATTAAATACAAAAGGCACAATGCCGACTTAAATACAAGAAAACTGACTCTTCTTACTGTCTATGCTTTGAACCATTCCTGTGACACTAGTTGTAGATTCCGATGCTTCACATCAGGTTCACTGTATACCTCTGACCTTCTTATTGACGATGAAACACAGAAATTGCATCGGAATTAAATACAAAAGGCACAATGCCGACTAAAGTACAAGAAAACAGACTCTTCTTACTGTCTATGTTTTGAACCATTCATGTGACACTCGTTATAGATTCCGAAGCTTTACTTCAGGTTTACTGTATCCCTCTGACATTCTTATTGACGATGAAACACAGAAATTGCTTCGGAATTAAATACAAAATGCACAATACCGACTTAAGTACATGATAACTGACTCTTCTTCCTGTCTATGTTTTGAACCATTCCTGTGACACTAGTTATAGATTCCGATGCTTTTCTTCAGGTTTACTGTATCCCTCTGACCTTCTTATTGACGATGACACACAGAAATTGCTTCGAAATTAGATACAAAATGCACATTGCCGACTGAAGAACAAGTTAACTGTCTCTTCTTCCTGTCTATGATTTGAACGATTCCTGTGACACTAGTTATAGATTCCGATGCTTCACTTCAGCTTTACGGTATCCCTCTGACCTTCTTATTGACGATAAAACACAGAAATTGCATCGGAATTAAAAACAAATGGCTCAATGCCGACTTATGTACAAAAAAAATTGACTCTTCTTACTGTCTATGTTTTGAACCATTCCTGTGACACTAGTTATAGATTCCGATGCTTCACTTCAGGTTTACTGTATCAGTCTGGCCTTCTTGTTGACGATGAAACACAGAAATTGCATCGGAATTAAATACAAAAGGCACAATGCCGACTTAAGTACAAGAAAACTGACTCTTCTTACTGTCTTTGTTTTGAACAATTCCTGTGTCACTAGTTATAGGTTCCGATGCTTCACTTCAGGTTTACTGTATCCCTCTGACCTTCGTATTGACGATGAAACACGGAAATTGCATCGGAATTAAATACGAAAGGCACAATGCCGACTTAAGTACAAGAAAACTGACTCTTCTTACTGTCTATGCTTTGAAACATTCCTGTGACACTAGTTATAGATTCCGATGCTTCACTTCAGGTTCACTGTATCCCTCTGTCCTTCTTATTGACGATGAAACACTGAAATTGCATCGGAATTAAATACAAAAGGCACAAAGCCGACTCAAGTATAAGCAAACTGACTCTTCTTACTGTCTATGTTTTGAACCATTCCTGTGACACTAGTTATAGTTTCCGATGCTTCACTTCAGGTTTACTGTTTGCCTCTGACCTTCTTATTGACGACGAAACACAGAAATTGCATCGGAATTAAATACAAAATGTACAATGCTGACTTAAGTACAAGAAAACTGACTCTTCTTACTGTCTATGTTTTGAACCATTCCTGTGACACTAGTTAGAGATTCCGATGCTTCGCTTCAGGTTTACTGTATCCCTCTGACCTTCGTATTGACGATGAAACACAGAAATTGCATCGGAATTAAATATGAAAGGCACGATGCCGACTCAAGTACAAGAAAATTGACTCTTCTTACTGTCTATGTTTTGAACCATTCCTGTGACACTAGTTATAGATTCCGATGCTTCACTTCAGCTTTACCTTATCCCTCTGACCTTCTTATTGACGATGAAACACAGAAATTGCATCGGAATTAAATACAAAAGGCACAATGTCGACTTAAGTACAAGAAGACTGACTCTTCTTACTGTCTATGTTTTGAACCATTCCTGTGACACTATTTATAGATTCCGATGCTTCACTTCAGGTTTACTGTATCCCTCTGACCTTCTTATTGACTATGAAAGACAGATATTGCATGGGAATTAAATAGAAAAGGCACAATGCCGACTTAAGTACAAGAAAACTGACTCTTCTTACTGTCTATGTTTTGAACCATTCCTGTGACACGAGTTATAGATTCCGATGCTTCACTTCAGGTATACTGTATACCTCTGACTTTCTTATTGTCGATGAAACACAGAAATTGCATCGGAATTAAATACAAAGGGCACAATGCCGACTTAAGTACAAGAAAACTGACTCTTCTTACTGTCTATGTTTTGAACCATTCATGTGACACTAGTTATAGATTCCGATGCTTCACTTCAGGTTTACTGTATCCCTCTGACCTTCTTATTGACGATGAAACACAGAAATTGCATCGGAATTAAATACCAAAGGCACAATGCCGACTTAAGTACAGGAAAACTGACTCTTCTTACTGTCTATGCTTTGAACCATTCCTGTGACACTAGTTATAGATTCCGATGCTTCACATCAGGTTCACTGTATACCTCTGACCTTCTTATTGACGATGAAACACAGAAATTGCATCGGAATTAAATACAAAAGGCACAATGCCGACTAAAGTACAAGAAAACAGACTCTTCTTACTGTCTATGTTTTGAACCATTCATGTGACACTCGTTATAGATTCCGAAGCTTTACTTCAGGTTTACTGTATCCCTCTGACCTTCTTATTGACGATGAAACACAGAAATTGCTTGGGAATTAAATACAAAATGCACAATACCGACTTAAGTACATGATAACTGACTCTTCTTCCTGTCTATGTTTTGAACCATTCCTGTGACACTAGTTATAGATTCCGATGCTTTTCTTCAGGTTTACTGTATCCCTCTGACCTTCTTATTGACGATGACACACAGAAATTGCTTCGAAATTAGATACAAAATGCACATTGCCGACTGAAGAACAAGTTAACTGTCTCTTCTTCCTGTCTATGATTTGAACGATTCCTGTGACACTAGTTATAGATTCCGATGCTTCACTTCAGCTTTACTGTATCCCTCTGACCTTCTTATTGACGATAAAACACAGAAATTGCATCGGAATTAAAAACAAATGGCTCAATGCCGACTTATGTACAAAAAAAATTGACTCTTCTTACTGTCTATGTTTTGAACCATTCCTGTGACACTAGTTATAGATTCCGATGCTTCACTTCAGGTTTACTGTATCAGTCTGGCCTTCTTATTGACGATGAAACACAGAAATTGCATCGGAATTAAATACAAAAGGCACAATGCCAACTTAAGTACAAGAAAACTGACTCTTCTTACTGTCTTTGTTTTGAACAATTCCTGTGTCACTAGTTATAGATTCCGATGCTTCACTTCAGGTTCACTGTATCCCTCTGTCCTTCTTATTGACGATGAAACACTGAAATTGCATCGGAATTAAATACAAACGGCACAAAGCCGACTCAAGTTAAAGAAAACTGACTCTTCTTACTGTCTATGTTTTGAACCATTCATGTGACACTAGTTATAGATTCCGATGCTTCACTGCAGGTTTACTGTATCCCTCTGACCTTCTTATTGACGATGAAACACAGAAATTGCATCGGAATTAAATACAAAAGGCACAATGCCGCCTTAAGTAGAAGAGAACTGACTCTTCTTACTGTCTATGTTTTGGACCATTCCTGTGACACCAGTTATAGATTCCGATGCTTCACTTCAGGTTTACTGTATCCCTCTGACCTTCTTATTGACGATGAAACACAGAAATTGCATCGGAATTAAATACAAAAGGCACAATGCCGCCTTAAGTAGAAGAGAACTGACTCTTCTTACTGTCTATGTTTTGGACCATTCCTGTGACACCAGTTACAGATTCCGATGCTTAACTTCAGGTTTACTGTATCCCTCTGACCTTCTTATTGACGATGAAACACAGATATTGCATCGGAATTAAATACAAAAGGCACAATGTCGACTTAAGTACAAGAAAACTGACTCTTCTTACTGTCTATGTTTTGAACCATACCTGTGATACTAGTTATAGATTCCGATGCTTCACTTCAGGTTTACTGTATCCCTCTGACCTTCTTATTGACTATGAAAGACAGATATTGCATGGGAATTAAATAGAAAAGGCACAATGCCGACTTAAGTACAAGAAAACTGACTCTTCTTACTGTCTATGTTTTGAACCATTCCTGTGACACGAGTTATAGATTCCGATGCTTCACTTCAGGTATACTGTATACCTCTGACTTTCTTATTGTCGATGAAACACAGAAATTGCATCGGAATTAAATACAAAAGGCACAATGCCGACTTAAGTACAAGAAAACTGACTCTTCTTACTGTCTATGTTTTGAACCATTCATGTGACACTAGTTATAGATTCCGATGCCTCACTTCAGGTTTACTGTATCCCTCTGACCTTCTTATTGACGATGAAACACAGAAATTGCATCGGAATTAAATACCAAAGGCACAATGCCGACTTAAGTACAGGAAAACTGACTCTTCTTACTGTCTATGTTTTAACAATTCCTGCGACACTAGTTATAGATTCCGATGCTTCACTTCAGGTTTACTGTATACCTCTGACCTTCTTATTGACGATGAAAAACAGAAATTGCATCGGAATTAAATGCAAAAGGCACAATGCCGACTTAAGTAAAAGAAAACTGACTCTTCTTACTGTCTATGTTTTGAACCATTCATGTGACACTAGTTATAGATTCCGATGCTTCACTGCAGGTTTACTGTATCCCTCTGACCTTCTTATTGACGATGAAACACGGAAATTGAATCGGAATTAAATACATTAGGCACAATGCCGCTTTAAGTAGAAGAGAACTGACTTTTCTTCTGTCTATGTTTTGGACCATTCCTGTGACACCAGTTACAGATTCCGATGCTTAACTTCAGGTTTACTGTATCCCTCTGACCTTCTTATTGACGATGAAACACAGATATTGCATCGGAATTAAATACAAAAGGCACAATGTCGACTTAAGTACAAGAAAACTGACTCTTCTTACTGTCTATGTTTTGAACCATACCTGTGACACTAGTTATAGATTCCGATCCTTCACTTCAGGTTTACTGTATACCTCTGACCTTCTTATTGACGATGAAACACAGAAATTGCTTTGGAATTAAATACAAAAGGCACAATGCCGACGTAAGTACAAGAAAACTGACTCTTCTTACTGTCTATGTTTTGAACCATTCATGTGACACTAGTTATAGATTCCGATGCTTCACTGCAGGTTTACTGTATCCCTTTGACCTTCTCATTGACAATGAAACACAGAAATTGCATCAGAATTAAATACAAAAGGCACAATGCCGACTTAAGTACAAGAAAACTCACTCTTCTTACTGTCTATGTTTTGAACAATTCCTGTGACACTAGTTATAGATTCCGATGCTTCACTTCATGTTTACTGTATCCCTCTGACCTTCTTATTGACGATGAAGCACAGAAATTGCATCGGAATTAAATACGAAAGACACAATGCCGACTTAAGTACAAGAAAACTGCCTCTTCTTACTGTCGATGTTTTAAACCATTCCTGTGACACTAGTTATAGATTCCGATGCTTCACTTCAGGTTTACTGTGTCACTCTGACCTTCGTATTGACGATGAAACACAGAAATTGCATCGGAATTAAATATAAAAGGCACGATGCCGACTTAAGTACAAGAAAACTGACTCTTCTTACTGTCTATGTTTTGAACCATTCCTGTGACATTAGTTACAGATTCCGATGCGATTCTTCAGGTTTACTGTATCCCTCTGACATTCTTATTGACGATGAAACACAGAAAATTGCATCGGAATTAAAAACAAATGGTTCAATGCCGACTTATGTACAAAAAAAATTTACTCTTCTTATTGTCTATGTTTTGAACCATTCCTGTGACACTAGTTATAGATTCCGATGCTTTACTTCAGGTTTACTGTATCCCTCTGACCTTCTTATTGACGATGAAAGACAGAAATTGCATGGGAATTAAATAGAAAAGGCACAATGCCGCCTAAAGTAGAGGAAAACTGACTCTTCTTACTGTCTATGTTTTGGACCATTCCTGTGACACCAGTTATAGATTCCGATGCTTCACTTCAGTTTTACTGTATAACTCTGACCTTCTTATTGACGATGAAACACAGAAATTGCATCGGAATTAAATACAAAAGGCACAATGTCGGCTTAGGTACAAGAAAACTGACTCATATTACTGTCTATGTTTTGAAC
This sequence comes from Schistocerca americana, assembly GCF_021461395.2. Lineage (NCBI taxonomy): Eukaryota > Metazoa > Arthropoda > Insecta > Orthoptera > Acrididae > Schistocerca > Schistocerca americana. The sequence goes on from NC_060130.1 coordinate 24,006,738, forward strand.
CATACCTGTGACACTAGTTATAGATTCCGATGCTTCACTTCAGGTTTACTGTATACCTCTGACCTTCTTATTGACGATGAAACACAGAAATTGCATCGGAATTAAATACAAATATGCACAATGCCGACTTAAGTACAAGAAAACTGACTCTTCTTACTGTCTATGTTTTGAACCATTCATATGACACTAGTTATAGATTCCGATGCTTCACTGCAGGTTTACTGTATCCCTCTGACCTTCTTATTGACGATGAAACACAGAAATTGCATCGGAATTAAATACGAAAGGCACACTGCCGACTTAAGTACAAGTAAACTGACTCTTCTTACTGTCTATGCTTTGAACCATTCCTGTGACACTAGTTATAGATTCCGATGCTTCACTTCAGGTTCACTGTATCCCTCTGACCTTCTTATTGACGATGAAACACTGAAATTGCATCGGAATTAAATACAAAAGGTACAATGCCGACTTAAGTACAAGAAAACTGACTCTTCTTACTGTCTATGTTTTGAACCATTCCTGTGACACTAGTTATAGATTCCGATGCTTCGCTTTCATGTTTACTGTATTCCTCTGACCTTCATATTGACGATGAAACACAGAAATTGCAACGGAATTAAATACGAAGAACACAATGCCGACTTAAGTACAAGAAATGTGACTCATCTTACTGTCTATGCTTTGAACCATTCCTGTGACACTAGTTATAGATTCCGATGCTTCACTTCAGGTTCACTGTATCCCTCTGACCTTCGTATTGACGAAGAATCACAGAAATTGCTTCGGAATTAAATACAAAAGCACAATGCCGACTTAAGTACAAGAAAACAGACTCTTCTTACTGTCTATGTTTTGAACCATTCCTGTGACACTAGTTATAGATTCCGATGCTTCGCTTCATGTTTACTGTATCCCTCTGACCTTCTTATTGACGATGAAACACAGAAATTGCATCGGAATTAAATACGAAAGACACAATGCCGACTTAAGTACAAGAAAACTGACTCTTCTTACTGTCTATGCTTTGAACCATTCCTGTGAAACTAGTTATAGATTCCGATGCTTCACTTCACTATCACTGTATCCCTCTGACCTTCTTATTGACGATGAATCACAGAAATTGCATCGGAATTAAATACAAAAGCACAATGCCGACTTAAGTACAAGAAAACAGACTCTTCTTACTGTCTATGTTTTGAACCATTCATGTGACACTCGTTATAGATTCCGAAGCTTTACTTCAGGTTTACTGTATCCCTCTGACATTCTTATTGACGATGAAACACAGAAATTGCTTCGGAATTAAATACAAAATGCACAATACCGACTTAAGTACAAGATAACTGATTCTTCTTCCTGTCTATGTTTTGAACCATTCCTGTGACACTAGTTATAGATTCCGATGCTTCATTTCAGGTTTACTGTATCCCTCTGACCTTCGTATTGACGATGAAACACAGAAATTGCATCGGAATAAAATATAAAAGGCACGATGCCGACTTAAGTATAAGAAAACTGACTCTTCTTACTGTCTCTGTTTTGAACCATTATTGTGACACTAGTTATAGATTCCGATGTTTCACTTCAGGTTTACTGTATGCCTCTGACCTTCTTATTGACGATGAAACACAGAAATTGCATCGGAATTAATTACAAAATGTACAATGCCGACTTAAGTACAAGAAAACTGACTCCTCTTACTGTGTATGTTTTGAACCGTTCCTGTGACACTAGTTATAGATTCCGATGCTTCGCTTCAGGTTTACTGTATCCCTCTGACCTTCGTATTGACGATGAAACACAGAAATTGCATCGGAATTAAATATAAAAGGCACGATGCCGACTTAAGTACAAGAAAACTGACTCTTCTTACTGTCTATGTTTTGAACCATTCCTGTGACACTAGTTATAGATTCCGATGCTACACGTCAGCTTTACTGTATCCCTCTGACCTTCTTATTGACGATGAAACACAGAAATTGCATCGGAATTAAATACAAAAGGCATAATGTCGACTTAAGTACAAGAAGACTGACTCTTCTTACTGTCTATGATTTGAACCATTCCTGTGACACTAGTTATAGATTCCGATGCTTCACTTCAGGTTAACTGTATCCCTCTGACCTTCTTATTGACGATGAAAGACAGAAATTGCATGGGAATTAAATAGAAAAGGCACAATGCCGACTTAAGTAGAAAAAAACTGACTCTTTTTACTGTCTATGATTTGAACCATTCCTGTGACACGAGTTATAGATTCCGATGCTTCACTTCAGGTTTTCTGTATACCTCTGACCTTCTTATTGACGATGAAACACAGAAATTGCATCGGAATTAAATACATAAGGCACAATGCCGACTTAAGTACAAGAAAACTGACTCTTCTTACTGTCTATGTTTTGAACAATTCATGTGACACTAGTTATAGAGTCCGATGCTTCACTGCAGGTTTACTGTATCCCTCTGACCTTCTTATTGACGATGAAACACAGAAATTGCATCGGAATTAAATACAAAAGGCACAATGTCGACTCTAGTACAAGAAAACTGACTCTTCTTACTGTCTATGTTTTGAACCACACCTGTGACACTAGTTATAGATTCCGATGCTTCACTTCAGGTTTACTGTATACCTCTGACCTTCTTATTGACGATGAAACACAGAAATTGCATCGGGATTAAATACAAAAGGCACAATGCCGACATAAGTACAATAAAACTGACTCTTCTTACTGTCTATGTTTTGAACCATTCATGTGACACTAGTTATAGATTCCGATGCTTCTCTGCAGGTTTACTGTATCCCTCTGACCTTGTTATTGACGATGAAACACAGAAATTGCATCAGAATTAAATACAAAAGGCACAGTGCCGACTTAAGTACAAGAAAACTCACTCTTCTTACTTTCTATGTTTTGAACAATTCCTGTGACACTAGTTATAGATTCCGATGTTTCACTTCATGTTTGCTGTATCCCTCTGACCTTCTTATTGCTGATGGAACACAGAAATTGCATCGGAAATAAATACGAAAGACACAATGCCGACTTAAGTACAAGAAAACTGACTCTTCTTACTGTCTATGTTTTGAACCATTCCTGTGACACTAGTTATAGATTCCGATGCTTCACTTCAGGTTTACTGTATCCCTCTGACCTTCTTATTGACGATGAAACACAGAAATTGCTTCTGAATTAAATACAAAATGCACAATACCGACTTAAGTACAAGATAAATGACTCTTCTTCCTGTCTATGTTTTGAACCATTCCTGTGACATTAGTTATAGATTCCGATGCTTTTCTTCAGGTTTACTGTATCCCTCTTACCTTCTTATTGACGATGACACACAGAAATTACTTCGAAATTAGATACAAAATGCACAATGCCGACTTAAGAACAATTTAACTGTCTCTTCCTCCTGTCTATGTTAAGAACCATTCCTGTGACACTAGTTATAGATTCCGATGCTTCACTTCAGCTTTACTGTATCCCTCTGACCTTCTTATTGACGATGAAACACAGAAATTGCATCGGATTTAAAAACAAATGGCTCATTGCCGACTTATGTACAAAAAAATTTGACCCTTCTTACTGTCTATGCTTTGAACCATTCCTGTGACACTAGTCATAGATTCCGATGCTTCACTTCAGGTTTACTGTATCCCTCTGACCTTCTTATTGACGATGAAAGACAGAAATTGCATGGGAATTAAATAGAAAAGGCACAATGCCGCCTTAAGTAGAAGAAAACTGACTCTTCTTACTGTCTATGTTTTGGACCATTCCTGTGACACCAGTTATAGATTCCGATGCTTCACTTCAGGTTTACTGTGTAAGTCTGACCTTCTTATTGACGATGGAACACAGAAATTGCATCGGAATTAAATACGAAAGGCACAATGCCGACTTAAGTACAAGAAAACTGACTCTTCTTACTGTCTATGCTTTGAACCATTCCTGTGACACTAGTTATAGATTCCGATGCTTCACTTCAGGTTCACTGTATCCCTCTGACCTTCTTATTGACGATGAAACACTGAAATTGCATCGGAATTAAATACAAAAGTCACAAAGCCGACTCAAGTATAAGAAAACTGACTCTTCTTACTGTCTATGTTTTGAACCATGCCTGTGACACTAGTTATAGATTCCGATGCTTCACTTCTGGTTTACTGTATGCCTCTGACCTTCTCATTGACGATGAAACGCAGAAATTGCATCGGAATTAAATACGAAAGACACAATGCCGACTTAAGTACGAGAAAACTGACTCTTCTTACTGTCTATGCTTTGAACCATTCCTGTGACACTAGTTATAGATTCCGATGCTTCACTTCAGGTTCACAGTATCCCTCTGACCTTCTTATTGACGATGAATCACAGAAATTGCTTCGGAATTAAATACAAATGCACAATTCCGACTTAAGTACAAGAAAACAGACTCTTCTTACTGTCTATGTTTTGAACCATTCATGTGACACTCGTTATAGATTCCGAAGCTTTACCTCAGGTTTACTGTATCCCTCTGACATTCGTATTGACGATGAAACACAGAAATTGCTTCGGAATTAAATACAAAATGCACAATACCGACTTAAGTACAAGATAACTGACTCTTCTTCCTGTCTATGTTTTGAACCATTCCTGTGACACTAGTTATAGATTCCGATGCTTCACTTCAGCTTTACTGTATCCCTCTGACCTTCTTATTGACGATGAAACACAGAAATTGCATCGGAATTAAAAACAAATGGCTCAATGCCGACTTATGTACAAAAAAAATTGACTCTTCTTACTGTCTATGTTTTAACCATTCCTGTGACACTAGTTATAGATTCCGATGCTTCACTTCAGGTTTACTGTATCCCTCTGACCTTCTTCTTGACGATGAAACACAGAAATTGCATGGGAATTAAATAGAAAAGGCACAATGCCACCTTAAGTAGAAGAAAACTCACTCTTCTTACTGTTATGTTTTGGACCATTCCTGTGACACCAGTTATAGATTCCGATGCTTCACTTCAGGTTTACTGTATAACTCTGACCTTCTTATTGACGATGAAACACAGAAATTGCATCGGAAATAAATACAAAAGGCACAATGTCGACTTAAGTACAAGAAAACTGACTCTTCTTTCTGTCTGTGTTTTGAACCATACCTGTGACACTAGTTATAGATTCCGATGCTTCACTTCAGGTTTACTGTATACCTCTGACCTTCGTATTGACGATGAATCACAGAAATTGCATCGGAATTAAATACAAAAGGCACAATGCCGACTTAAGTACAAGAAAAGTGACTCATCTTACTGTCTAAGTTTTGAAAAATTCCTATGAAACTAGTTATAGATTCCGATGCTTATCTTCAGGTTTACTGTATCCCTCTGACCTTCTTATTGACGATGACACACAGAAATTACTTCGAAATTAGATACAAAATGCACAATGCCGACATAAGAACAAGTTAACTGTCTCTTCTTCCTGTCTATGTTTTGAACCATTCCTGTGACACTAGTTATAGATTCCGATGCTTCACTTCAGCTTTGCTGTATCCCTCTGACCTTCTTATTGACGATGAAACTCAGAAATTGCATCGGAATTAAAAACAAACGGCTCAATGCCGACTTATGTACAAAAAAAATTGACTCCTCTTACTGTCTATGTTTTGAACCATTCCTGTGACACTAGTTATAGGTTCCGATGCTTCACTTCAGGTTTACTGTATCCCTCTGACCTTCTTATTGACGATGAAAGACTGAAATTGCATGGGAATTAAATAGAAAAGGCACAATGCCGCCTTAAGTAGAAGAAAACTGACTCTTCTTACTGTCTATGTTTTGGACCATTCCTGTGACACCAGTTATAGATTCCGATGGTTCACTTCAGGATTACTGTATAACTCTGACCTTCTTATTGACGATGAAACACAGAAATTGCATCGGAATTAAATACAAAAGGTACAATGCCGACTTAAGTACAAGAAAACTGACTCTTCTTACTGCCTATGTTTTGAACCATTCCTGCTACACTAGTTATAGATTCCGATGCCTTTCTTCAGGTTTACTGTATCTCTCTGACCTTCTTATTGACGATGACACACAGAAATTACTTCGAAATTAGAAACAAAATGCACAATGCCGACTTAAGAACAAGTTAACTGCCTCTTCTTCCTATCTATGTTTTGAACCATTCCTGTGACATTAGTTATAGATTCCGATGCTTCACTTCAGGTTTACTGTATCCCTCTGACCTTCGTATTGACGATGAAACACAGAAATTGCATCGGAATTAAATACAAAAGGCACGATGCCGACTTAAGTACAAGAAAACTGACTCTTCTTACTGCCTATGTTTTGAACTATTCCTGTGACACTAGTTATAGATTCCGATGCCTTTCTTCAGCTTTACTGTATCCCTCTGACCTTCTTATTGACGATGAAACATAGAAATTGCATCGGAGTTAAAAACAAATGCCTCAATGATGACTTATGTACAAAAAAAATTGACTCTTCTTACTGTCTAAGTTTGAACCATTCCTGTGACACTAGTTATAGATTCCGATGCTTCACTTCAGGTTTACTGTATCCCTCTGACCTTCTTATTGACGATGAAAGACAGAAATATCATGGGAATTAAATAGAAAAGGCACAATGCCGCCTTAGGTAGAAGAAAACTGACTCTTCTTACTTTCTATGTTTTGGACCATTCCTGTGACACCAGTTATAGATTCCGATGCTTCACTTCAGGTTTACTGTATAACTCTGACCTTCTTATTGACGATGAAACTCAGAAATTGCATCGGAATTAAATGCAAAAGTCACAATGTCGACTTAGGTACAAGAGAACTGACTCTTCTTACTGTCTATGTTTTGAACCATACCTGTGACACTAGTTATAGATTCCGATGCTTCACTTCAGGTTTACTGTACACCTCTGACCTTCTTATTGACGATGAAACACAGAAATTGCATCGGAATTAAGTACAAAAGGCACAATGCCGACTTAAGTACAGGAAAACTGACTCTTCTTACTGTCTATGTTTTGAACCATTCATATGACACTAGTTATAGATTCCGATGCTTCACTGCAGGTTTACTGTATCCCTCTGACCTTCTTATTGACGATGAAACACAGAAATTGCATCGGAATTAAATACGAAAGGCACAATGCCGACTTAAGTACATGAAAACTGACTCTTCTTACTGTCTATGCTTTGAACCATTCCTGTGACACTAGTTATAGATTCCGATGCTTCACTTCAGGTTCACTGTATCCCTCTGACCTTCTTATTGACGATGAAACACTGAAATTGCATCGGAATTAAATACAAAAGGCACAAAGCCGACTCAAGTATAAGAAAACTGACCCTTCTTACTGTCTATGTTTTGAACCATTCCTGTGACACCAGTTATAGATTCCGATGCTTCACTTCAGGTTTACTGTATGCCTCTGACCTTCTCATTGACGATGAAACACAGAAATTGCATCAGAATTAAATACAAAAGGTACAATGCCGACTTAAGTACAAGAAAACTGACTCTTCTTACAGTCTATGTTTCGAATCATTCCTGTGACACTAGTCATAGATTCCGATGCTTCGCTTCATGTTTACTGTATCCCTCTGTCCTTCTTATTGACGATGAAACACAGAAATTGCATCGGAATTAAATACGAAAGACACAATGCCGACTTAAGTACAAGAAAACTGACTCTTCTTACTGTCTATGCTTTGAACCATTCCTGTGACACTAGTTATAGATTCCGATGCTTCACTTCAGGTTCACTGTATCCCTCTGACCTTCTTATAGACGATGAATCACAGAAATTGCTTCGGAATTAAATACAAAAGGCACAATGCCGCCTTAAGTAGAAGAAAACTGACTCTTCTTACTGTTATGATTTGGTCCATTCCTGTGACACCAGTTATAGATTCCGATGCTTCACTTCAGGTTTACTGTATAACTGTGACCTTCTTATTGACGATGAAACACAGTAATTGCATCGGAATTATATACAAAAGGCACAATGTCGACTTAAGTACAAGAAAACTGACTCTTCTTACAGTCTATGTTTTGAACCATACCTGTGACACTAGTTATAGATTCCGATGCTTCACTTCAGGTTTACTGTATACCTCTGACCTTCTTATTGACGATGAAACACAGTAATTGCATGGGAATTAATTACAAAAGGCACAATGCCGACTTAAGTGCAAGAAAACTGACTCTTCTTCCTGTCTATGTTTTGAACCATTCCTATGACACTAGTTATAGATTCCGATGCTTCACTGCAGGTTTACTGTATCCCTCTGACCTTCTTATTGACGATGAAACACAGAAATTGCATCGGAATTAAATACAAAACGCACAATGCCGACTTAAGTACAAGAAAACTGACTCTTCTTACTGTCTATGTTTTGAACCATTCCTGTGACACTAGTTATAGATTCCGATGCTTCACTTCAGGTTTACTGTATGCCTCTGACCTTCTTATTGACGATGAAACACAGAAATTGCATCGGAATTAAATACAAAATGTACAATGCCGACTAAAGTACAAGAAAACTGACTCTTTTTACTGTCTATGTTTTGAACCATTCCTGTGACACTAGTTATAGATTCCGATGCTTCGCTTCAGGCTTACTGTATCCCTCTGACCTTCGTATTGACGATGAAACACAGAAATTGCATCGGAATTAAATATAAAAGGCACGATGCCGACGTAAGGACAAGAAAACTGACTCTTCTTACTGTCTATGTTTTGAACCATTCCTGTGACACTAGTTATAGATTCCGATGCTTCACTTCAGGTTTACTGTATCCCTCTGACCTTGTTATTGACGATGAAACACAGAAATTGCGTCCGAATTAAATCCAAAAGCACAATGTCGACTTAAGTACAAGAAGACTGAATCTTCTTACTGTCTATGTTTTGAACCATTCATGTGACACTAGTTATAGATTCCGATGCTTCACTGCGGGTTTACTGTATCCCTCTGACCTTCTTATTGACGATGAAACACAGAAATTGCATCGGAATTAAATACAAAAGGCACAATGCCGACTTTAAAACAAGAAAACTGACTCTTCTTACTGTCTATGTTTTGAACAATTCCTGTGACACTAGTTATAGATTCCGATGCTTCACTTCAGGTTTACTGTATACCTCTGACCTTCTTATTGGCGATGAAACACAGAAATTGCATCGGAATTAAATACAAAAGGCACAATGCCGACTTAAGTAAAAGAAAACTGACTTTTCTTACTGTCTATGTTTTGAACCATTCATGTGACACTAGTTATAGATTCCGATGCTTCACTGCAGATTTACTGTATCCCTCTGACCTTCTTATTGACGATGAAACACAGAAATTGCATCGGAATTAAATACAAAAGGCACAATGCCGCCTTAAGTAGAAGAAAACTGACTCTTCTTACTGTCTATGTTTTGGACTATTCCTGTGACACCAGTTATAGATTCCGATGCTTCACTTCAGGTTTACTGTATCCCTCTGACCTTCTTATTGACGATGAAACACAGATATTGCATCGGCATTAAATACAAAAGGCACAATGTCGACTTAAGTACAAGAAAACTGACTCTTCTTACTGTCTATGTTTTGAACCATTCCTGTGACACTCGTTATAGATTCCGAAGCTTTACTTCAGGTTTACTGTATCCCTCTGACATTCTTATTGACGATGAAACACAGAAATTGCTTCGGAATTAAATACAAAATGCACAATACCGACTTAAGTACAAGATAACTGATTCTTCTTCCTGTCTATGTTTTGAACCATTCCTGTGACACTAGTTATAGATTCCGATGCTTCATTTCAGGTTTACTGTATCCCTCTGACCTTCGTATTGACGATGAAACACAGAAATTGCATCGGAATAAAATATAAAAGGCACGATGCCGACTTAAGTATAAGAAAACTGACTCTTCTTACTGTCTCTGTTTTGAACCATTATTGTGACACTAGTTATAGATTCCGATGTTTCACTTCAGGTTTACTGTATGCCTCTGACCTTCTTATTGACGATGAAACACAGAAATTGCATCGGAATTAATTACAAAATGTACAATGCCGACTTAAGTACAAGAAAACTGACTCCTCTTACTGTGTATGTTTTGAACCGTTCCTGTGACACTAGTTATAGATTCCGATGCTTCGCTTCAGGTTTACTGTATCCCTCTGACCTTCGTATTGACGATGAAACACAGAAATTGCATCGGAATTAAATATAAAAGGCACGATGCCGACTTAAGTACAAGAAAACTGACTCTTCTTACTGTCTATGTTTTGAACCATTCCTGTGACACTAGTTATAGATTCCGATGCTTCACGTCAGCTTTACTGTATCCCTCTGACCTTCTTATTGACGATGAAACACAGAAATTGCATCGGAATTAAATACAAAAGGCATAATGTCGACTTAAGTACAAGAAGACTGACTCTTCTTACTGTCTATGATTTGAACCATTCCTGTGACACTAGTTATAGATTCCGATGCTTCACTTCAGGTTAACTGTATCCCTCTGACCTTCTTATTGACGATGAAAGACAGAAATTGCATGGGAATTAAATAGAAAAGGCACAATGCCGACTTAAGTAGAAAAAAACTGACTCTTTTTACTGTCTATGATTTGAACCATTCCTGTGACACGAGTTATAGATTCCGATGCTTCACTTCAGGTTTTCTGTATACCTCTGACCTTCTTATTGACGATGAAACACAGAAATTGCATCGGAATTAAATACATAAGGCACAATGCCGACTTAAGTACAAGAAAACTGACTCTTCTTACTGTCTATGTTTTGAACAATTCATGTGACACTAGTTATAGAGTCCGATGCTTCACTGCAGGTTTACTGTATCCCTCTGACCTTCTTATTGACGATGAAACACAGAAATTGCATCGGAATTAAATACAAAAGGCACAATGTCGACTCTAGTACAAGAAAACTGACTCTTCTTACTGTCTATGTTTTGAACCACACCTGTGACACTAGTTATAGATTCCGATGCTTCACTTCAGGTTTACTGTATACCTCTGACCTTCTTATTGACGATGAAACACAGAAATTGCATCGGGATTAAATACAAAAGGCACAATGCCGACATAAGTACAATAAAACTGACTCTTCTTACTGTCTATGTTTTGAACCATTCATGTGACACTAGTTATAGATTCCGATGCTTCTCTGCAGGTTTACTGTATCCCTCTGACCTTGTTATTGACGATGAAACACAGAAATTGCATCAGAATTAAATACAAAAGGCACAGTGCCGACTTAAGTACAAGAAAACTCACTCTTCTTACTTTCTATGTTTTGAACAATTCCTGTGACACTAGTTATAGATTCCGATGTTTCACTTCATGTTTGCTGTATCCCTCTGACCTTCTTATTGCTGATGGAACACAGAAATTGCATCGGAAATAAATACGAAAGACACAATGCCGACTTAAGTACAAGAAAACTGACTCTTCTTACTGTCTATGTTTTGAACCATTCCTGTGACACTAGTTATAGATTCCGATGCTTCACTTCAGGTTTACTGTATCCCTCTGACCTTCTTATTGACGATGAAACACAGAAATTGCTTCTGAATTAAATACAAAATGCACAATACCGACTTAAGTACAAGATAAATGACTCTTCTTCCTGTCTATGTTTTGAACCATTCCTGTGACATTAGTTATAGATTCCGATGCTTTTCTTCAGGTTTACTGTATCCCTCTTACCTTCTTATTGACGATGACACACAGAAATTACTTCGAAATTAGATACAAAATGCACAATGCCGACTTAAGAACAATTTAACTGTCTCTTCCTCCTGTCTATGTTAAGAACCATTCCTGTGACACTAGTTATAGATTCCGATGCTTCACTTCAGCTTTACTGTATCCCTCTGACCTTCTTATTGACGATGAAACACAGAAATTGCATCGGATTTAAAAACAAATGGCTCATTGCCGACTTATGTACAAAAAAATTTGACCCTTCTTACTGTCTATGCTTTGAACCATTCCTGTGACACTAGTCATAGATTCCGATGCTTCACTTCAGGTTTACTGTATCCCTCTGACCTTCTTATTGACGATGAAAGACAGAAATTGCATGGGAATTAAATAGAAAAGGCACAATGCCGCCTTAAGTAGAAGGAAACTGACTCTTCTTACTGTCTATGTTTTGGACCATTCCTGTGACACCAGTTATAGATTCCGATGCTTCACTTCAGGTTTACTGTGTAAGTCTGACCTTCTTATTGACGATGGAACACAGAAATTGCATCGGAATTAAATACGAAAGGCACAATGCCGACTTAAGTACAAGAAAACTGACTCTTCTTACTGTCTATGCTTTGAACCATTCCTGTGACACTAGTTATAGATTCCGATGCTTCACTTCAGGTTCACTGTATCCCTCTGACCTTCTTATTGACGATGAAACACTGAAATTGCATCGGAATTAAATACAAAAGTCACAAAGCCGACTCAAGTATAAGAAAACTGACTCTTCTTACTGTCTATGTTTTGAACCATGCCTGTGACACTAGTTATAGATTCCGATGCTTCACTTCTGGTTTACTGTATGCCTCTGACCTTCTCATTGACGATGAAACGCAGAAATTGCATCGGAATTAAATACGAAAGACACAATGCCGACTTAAGTACGAGAAAACTGACTCTTCTTACTGTCTATGCTTTGAACCATTCCTGTGACACTAGTTATAGATTCCGATGCTTCACTTCAGGTTCACAGTATCCCTCTGACCTTCTTATTGACGATGAATCACAGAAATTGCTTCGGAATTAAATACAAATGCACAATTCCGACTTAAGTACAAGAAAACAGACTCTTCTTACTGTCTATGTTTTGAACCATTCATGTGACACTCGTTATAGATTCCGAAGCTTTACCTCAGGTTTACTGTATCCCTCTGACATTCGTATTGACGATGAAACACAGAAATTGCTTCGGAATTAAATACAAAATGCACAATACCGACTTAAGTACAAGATAACTGACTCTTCTTCCTGTCTATGTTTTGAACCATTCCTGTGACACTAGTTATAGATTCCGATGCTTCACTTCAGCTTTACTGTATCCCTCTGACCTTCTTATTGACGATGAAACACAGAAATTGCATCGGAATTAAAAACAAATGGCTCAATGCCGACTTATGTACAAAAAAAATTGACTCTTCTTACTGTCTATGTTTTAACCATTCCTGTGACACTAGTTATAGATTCCGATGCTTCACTTCAGGTTTACTGTATCCCTCTGACCTTCTTCTTGACGATGAAACACAGAAATTGCATGGGAATTAAATAGAAAAGGCACAATGCCACCTTAAGTAGAAGAAAACTCACTCTTCTTACTGTTATGTTTTGGACCATTCCTGTGACACCAGTTATAGATTCCGATGCTTCACTTCAGGTTTACTGTATAACTCTGACCTTCTTATTGACGATGAAACACAGAAATTGCATCGGAAATAAATACAAAAGGCACAATGTCGACTTAAGTACAAGAAAACTGACTCTTCTTTCTGTCTGTGTTTTGAACCATACCTGTGACACTAGTTATAGATTCCGATGCTTCACTTCAGGTTTACTGTATACCTCTGACCTTCGTATTGACGATGAATCACAGAAATTGCATCGGAATTAAATACAAAAGGCACAATGCCGACTTAAGTACAAGAAAAGTGACTCATCTTACTGTCTAAGTTTTGAAAAATTCCTATGAAACTAGTTATAGATTCCGATGCTTATCTTCAGGTTTACTGTATCCCTCTGACCTTCTTATTGACGATGACACACAGAAATTACTTCGAAATTAGATACAAAATGCACAATGCCGACATAAGAACAAGTTAACTGTCTCTTCTTCCTGTCTATGTTTTGAACCATTCCTGTGACACTAGTTATAGATTCCGATGCTTCACTTCAGCTTTGCTGTATCCCTCTGACCTTCTTATTGACGATGAAACTCAGAAATTGCATCGGAATTAAAAACAAACGGCTCAATGCCGACTTATGTACAAAAAAAATTGACTCCTCTTACTGTCTATGTTTTGAACCATTCCTGTGACACTAGTTATAGGTTCCGATGCTTCACTTCAGGTTTACTGTATCCCTCTGACCTTCTTATTGACGATGAAAGACTGAAATTGCATGGGAATTAAATAGAAAAGGCACAATGCCGCCTTAAGTAGAAGAAAACTGACTCTTCTTACTGTCTATGTTTTGGACCATTCCTGTGACACCAGTTATAGATTCCGATGGTTCACTTCAGGATTACTGTATAACTCTGACCTTCTTATTGACGATGAAACACAGAAATTGCATCGGAATTAAATACAAAAGGTACAATGCCGACTTAAGTACAAGAAAACTGACTCTTCTTACTGCCTATGTTTTGAACCATTCCTGCTACACTAGTTATAGATTCCGATGCCTTTCTTCAGGTTTACTGTATCCCTCTGACCTTCTTATTGACGATGACACACAGAAATTACTTCGAAATTAGAAACAAAATGCACAATGCCGACTTAAGAACAAGTTAACTGCCTCTTCTTCCTATCTATGTTTTGAACCATTCCTGTGACATTAGTTATAGATTCCGATGCTTCACTTCAGGTTTACTGTATCCCTCTGACCTTCGTATTGACGATGAAACACAGAAATTGCATCGGAATTAAATACAAAAGGCACGATGCCGACTTAAGTACAAGAAAACTGACTCTTCTTACTGCCTATGTTTTGAACCATTCCTGTGACACTAGTTATAGATTCCGATGCCTTTCTTCAGCTTTACTGTATCCCTCTGACCTTCTTATTGACGATGAAACATAGAAATTGCATCGGAGTTAAAAACAAATGCCTCAATGATGACTTATGTACAAAAAAAATTGACTCTTCTTACTGTCTAAGTTTGAACCATTCCTGTGACACTAGTTATAGATTCCGATGCTTCACTTCAGGTTTACTGTATCCCTCTGACCTTCTTATTGACGATGAAAGACAGAAATATCATGGGAATTAAATAGAAAAGGCACAATGCCGCCTTAGGTAGAAGAAAACTGACTCTTCTTACTTTCTATGTTTTGGACCATTCCTGTGACACCAGTTATAGATTCCGATGCTTCACTTCAGGTTTACTGTATAACTCTGACCTTCTTATTGACGATGAAACACAGAAATTGCATCGGAATTAAATGCAAAAGTCACAATGTCGACTTAGGTACAAGAGAACTGACTCTTCTTACTGTCTATGTTTTGAACCATACCTGTGACACTAGTTATAGATTCCGATGCTTCACTTCAGGTTTACTGTACACCTCTGACCTTCTTATTGACGATGAAACACAGAAATTGCATCGGAATTAAGTACAAAAGGCACAATGCCGACTTAAGTACAGGAAAACTGACTCTTCTTACTGTCTATGTTTTGAACCATTCATATGACACTAGTTATAGATTCCGATGCTTCACTGCAGGTTTACTGTATCCCTCTGACCTTCTTATTGACGATGAAACACAGAAATTGCATCGGAATTAAATACGAAAGGCACAATGCCGACTTAAGTACATGAAAACTGACTCTTCTTACTGTCTATGCTTTGAACCATTCCTGTGACACTAGTTATAGATTCCGATGCTTCACTTCAGGTTCACTGTATCCCTCTGACCTTCTTATTGACGATGAAACACTGAAATTGCATCGGAATTAAATACAAAAGGCACAAAGCCGACTCAAGTATAAGAAAACTGACCCTTCTTACTGTCTATGTTTTGAACCATTCCTGTGACACCAGTTATAGATTCCGATGCTTCACTTCAGGTTTACTGTATGCCTCTGACCTTCTCATTGACGATGAAACACAGAAATTGCATCAGAATTAAATACAAAAGGTACAATGCCGACTTAAGTACAAGAAAACTGACTCTTCTTACAGTCTATGTTTCGAATCATTCCTGTGACACTAGTCATAGATTCCGATGCTTCGCTTCATGTTTACTGTATCCCTCTGTCCTTCTTATTGACGATGAAACACAGAAATTGCATCGGAATTAAATACGAAAGACACAATGCCGACTTAAGTACAAGAAAACTGACTCTTCTTACTGTCTATGCTTTGAACCATTCCTGTGACACTAGTTATAGATTCCGATGCTTCACTTCAGGTTCACTGTATCCCTCTGACCTTCTTATAGACGATGAATCACAGAAATTGCTTCGGAATTAAATACAAAAGGCACAATGCCGCCTTAAGTAGAAGAAAACTGACTCTTCTTACTGTTATGATTTGGTCCATTCCTGTGACACCAGTTATAGATTCCGATGCTTCACTTCAGGTTTACTGTATAACTGTGACCTTCTTATTGACGATGAAACACAGTAATTGCATCGGAATTATATACAAAAGGCACAATGTCGACTTAAGTACAAGAAAACTGACTCTTCTTACAGTCTATGTTTTGAACCATACCTGTGACACTAGTTATAGATTCCGATGCTTCACTTCAGGTTTACTGTATACCTCTGACCTTCTTATTGACGATGAAACACAGTAATTGCATGGGAATTAATTACAAAAGGCACAATGCCGACTTAAGTGCAAGAAAACTGACTCTTCTTCCTGTCTATGTTTTGAACCATTCCTATGACACTAGTTATAGATTCCGATGCTTCACTGCAGGTTTACTGTATCCCTCTGACCTTCTTATTGACGATGAAACACAGAAATTGCATCGGAATTAAATACAAAACGCACAATGCCGACTTAAGTACAAGAAAACTGACTCTTCTTACTGTCTATGTTTTGAACCATTCCTGTGACACTAGTTATAGATTCCGATGCTTCACTTCAGGTTTACTGTATGCCTCTGACCTTCTTATTGACGATGAAACACAGAAATTGCATCGGAATTAAATACAAAATGTACAATGCCGACTAAAGTACAAGAAAACTGACTCTTTTTACTGTCTATGTTTTGAACCATTCCTGTGACACTAGTTATAGATTCCGATGCTTCGCTTCAGGCTTACTGTATCCCTCTGACCTTCGTATTGACGATGAAACACAGAAATTGCATCGGAATTAAATATAAAAGGCACGATGCCGACGTAAGTACAAGAAAACTGACTCTTCTTACTGTCTATGTTTTGAACCATTCCTGTGACACTAGTTATAGATTCCGATGCTTCACTTCAGGTTTACTGTATCCCTCTGACCTTGTTATTGACGATGAAACACAGAAATTGCGTCCGAATTAAATCCAAAAGCACAATGTCGACTTAAGTACAAGAAGACTGAATCTTCTTACTGTCTATGTTTTGAACCATTCATGTGACACTAGTTATAGATTCCGATGCTTCACTGCGGGTTTACTGTATCCCTCTGACCTTCTTATTGACGATGAAACACAGAAATTGCATCGGAATTAAATACAAAAGGCACAATGCCGACTTTAAAACAAGAAAACTGACTCTTCTTACTGTCTATGTTTTGAACAATTCCTGTGACACTAGTTATAGATTCCGATGCTTCACTTCAGGTTTACTGTATACCTCTGACCTTCTTATTGGCGATGAAACACAGAAATTGCATCGGAATTAAATACAAAAGGCACAATGCCGACTTAAGTAAAAGAAAACTGACTTTTCTTACTGTCTATGTTTTGAACCATTCATGTGACACTAGTTATAGATTCCGATGCTTCACTGCAGATTTACTGTATCCCTCTGACCTTCTTATTGACGATGAAACACAGAAATTGCATCGGAATTAAATACAAAAGGCACAATGCCGCCTTAAGTAGAAGAAAACTGACTCTTCTTACTGTCTATGTTTTGGACTATTCCTGTGACACCAGTTATAGATTCCGATGCTTCACTTCAGGTTTACTGTATCCCTCTGACCTTCTTATTGACGATGAAACACAGATATTGCATCGGCATTAAATACAAAAGGCACAATGTCGACTTAAGTACAAGAAAACTGACTCTTCTTACTGCCTATGTTTTGAACCATTCCTGCTACACTAGTTATAGATTCCGATGCCTTTCTTCAGGTTTACTGTATCCCTCTGACCTTCTTATTGACGATGACACACAGAAATTACTTCGAAATTAGAAACAAAATGCACAATGCCGACTTAAGAACAAGTTAACTGCCTCTTCTTCCTATCTATGTTTTGAACCATTCCTGTGACATTAGTTATAGATTCCGATGCTTCACTTCAGGTTTACTGTATCCCTCTGACCTTCGTATTGACGATGAAACACAGAAATTGCATCGGAATTAAATACAAAAGGCACGATGCCGACTTAAGTACAAGAAAACTGACTCTTCTTACTGCCTATGTTTTGAACCATTCCTGTGACACTAGTTATAGATTCCGATGCCTTTCTTCAGCTTTACTGTATCCCTCTGACCTTCTTATTGACGATGAAACATAGAAATTGCATCGGAGTTAAAAACAAATGCCTCAATGATGACTTATGTACAAAAAAAATTGACTCTTCTTACTGTCTAAGTTTGAACCATTCCTGTGACACTAGTTATAGATTCCGATGCTTCACTTCAGGTTTACTGTATCCCTCTGACCTTCTTATTGACGATGAAAGACAGAAATATCATGGGAATTAAATAGAAAAGGCACAATGCCGCCTTAGGTAGAAGAAAACTGACTCTTCTTACTTTCTATGTTTTGGACCATTCCTGTGACACCAGTTATAGATTCCGATGCTTCACTTCAGGTTTACTGTATAACTCTGACCTTCTTATTGACGATGAAACACAGAAATTGCATCGGAATTAAATGCAAAAGTCACAATGTCGACTTAGGTACAAGAGAACTGACTCTTCTTACTGTCTATGTTTTGAACCATACCTGTGACACTAGTTATAGATTCCGATGCTTCACTTCAGGTTTACTGTACACCTCTGACCTTCTTATTGACGATGAAACACAGAAATTGCATCGGAATTAAGTACAAAAGGCACAATGCCGACTTAAGTACAGGAAAACTGACTCTTCTTACTGTCTATGTTTTGAACCATTCATATGACACTAGTTATAGATTCCGATGCTTCACTGCAGGTTTACTGTATCCCTCTGACCTTCTTATTGACGATGAAACACAGAAATTGCATCGGAATTAAATACGAAAGGCACAATGCCGACTTAAGTACATGAAAACTGACTCTTCTTACTGTCTATGCTTTGAACCATTCCTGTGACACTAGTTATAGATTCCGATGCTTCACTTCAGGTTCACTGTATCCCTCTGACCTTCTTATTGACGATGAAACACTGAAATTGCATCGGAATTAAATACAAAAGGCACAAAGCCGACTCAAGTATAAGAAAACTGACCCTTCTTACTGTCTATGTTTTGAACCATTCCTGTGACACCAGTTATAGATTCCGATGCTTCACTTCAGGTTTACTGTATGCCTCTGACCTTCTCATTGACGATGAAACACAGAAATTGCATCAGAATTAAATACAAAAGGTACAATGCCGACTTAAGTACAAGAAAACTGACTCTTCTTACAGTCTATGTTTCGAATCATTCCTGTGACACTAGTCATAGATTCCGATGCTTCGCTTCATGTTTACTGTATCCCTCTGTCCTTCTTATTGACGATGAAACACAGAAATTGCATCGGAATTAAATACGAAAGACACAATGCCGACTTAAGTACAAGAAAACTGACTCTTCTTACTGTCTATGCTTTGAACCATTCCTGTGACACTAGTTATAGATTCCGATGCTTCACTTCAGGTTCACTGTATCCCTCTGACCTTCTTATAGACGATGAATCACAGAAATTGCTTCGGAATTAAATACAAAAGGCACAATGCCGCCTTAAGTAGAAGAAAACTGACTCTTCTTACTGTTATGATTTGGTCCATTCCTGTGACACCAGTTATAGATTCCGATGCTTCACTTCAGGTTTACTGTATAACTGTGACCTTCTTATTGACGATGAAACACAGTAATTGCATCGGAATTATATACAAAAGGCACAATGTCGACTTAAGTACAAGAAAACTGACTCTTCTTACAGTCTATGTTTTGAACCATACCTGTGACACTAGTTATAGATTCCGATGCTTCACTTCAGGTTTACTGTATACCTCTGACCTTCTTATTGACGATGAAACACAGTAATTGCATGGGAATTAATTACAAAAGGCACAATGCCGACTTAAGTGCAAGAAAACTGACTCTTCTTCCTGTCTATGTTTTGAACCATTCCTATGACACTAGTTATAGATTCCGATGCTTCACTGCAGGTTTACTGTATCCCTCTGACCTTCTTATTGACGATGAAACACAGAAATTGCATCGGAATTAAATACAAAACGCACAATGCCGACTTAAGTACAAGAAAACTGACTCTTCTTACTGTCTATGTTTTGAACCATTCCTGTGACACTAGTTATAGATTCCGATGCTTCACTTCAGGTTTACTGTATGCCTCTGACCTTCTTATTGACGATGAAACACAGAAATTGCATCGGAATTAAATACAAAATGTACAATGCCGACTAAAGTACAAGAAAACTGACTCTTTTTACTGTCTATGTTTTGAACCATTCCTGTGACACTAGTTATAGATTCCGATGCTTCGCTTCAGGCTTACTGTATCCCTCTGACCTTCGTATTGACGATGAAACACAGAAATTGCATCGGAATTAAATATAAAAGGCACGATGCCGACGTAAGTACAAGAAAACTGACTCTTCTTACTGTCTATGTTTTGAACCATTCCTGTGACACTAGTTATAGATTCCGATGCTTCACTTCAGGTTTACTGTATCCCTCTGACCTTGTTATTGACGATGAAACACAGAAATTGCGTCCGAATTAAATCCAAAAGCACAATGTCGACTTAAGTACAAGAAGACTGAATCTTCTTACTGTCTATGTTTTGAACCATTCATGTGACACTAGTTATAGATTCCGATGCTTCACTGCGGGTTTACTGTATCCCTCTGACCTTCTTATTGACGATGAAACACAGAAATTGCATCGGAATTAAATACAAAAGGCACAATGCCGACTTTAAAACAAGAAAACTGACTCTTCTTACTGTCTATGTTTTGAACAATTCCTGTGACACTAGTTATAGATTCCGATGCTTCACTTCAGGTTTACTGTATACCTCTGACCTTCTTATTGGCGATGAAACACAGAAATTGCATCGGAATTAAATACAAAAGGCACAATGCCGACTTAAGTAAAAGAAAACTGACTTTTCTTACTGTCTATGTTTTGAACCATTCATGTGACACTAGTTATAGATTCCGATGCTTCACTGCAGATTTACTGTATCCCTCTGACCTTCTTATTGACGATGAAACACAGAAATTGCATCGGAATTAAATACAAAAGGCACAATGCCGCCTTAAGTAGAAGAAAACTGACTCTTCTTACTGTCTATGTTTTGGACTATTCCTGTGACACCAGTTATAGATTCCGATGCTTCACTTCAGGTTTACTGTATCCCTCTGACCTTCTTATTGACGATGAAACACAGATATTGCATCGGCATTAAATACAAAAGGCACAATGTCGACTTAAGTACAAGAAAACTGACTCTTCTTACTGTCTATGTTTTGAACCATTCCTGTGACACTAGTTATAGATTCCGATGCTTCACTTCAGGTTTACTGTATGCCTCTGACCTTCTTATTGACGATGAAACACAGAAATTGCATCGGAATTAAATACAAAATGTACAATGCCGACTAAAGTACAAGAAAACTGACTCTTTTTACTGTCTATGTTTTGAACCATTCCTGTGACACTAGTTATAGATTCCGATGCTTCGCTTCAGGCTTACTGTATCCCTCTGACCTTCGTATTGACGATGAAACACAGAAATTGCATCGGAATTAAATATAAAAGGCACGATGCCGACGTAAGTACAAGAAAACTGACTCTTCTTACTGTCTATGTTTTGAACCATTCATGTGACACTCGTTATAGATTCCGATACTTTTCTTCAGGTTTACTGTATCCCTCTGACATTCTTATTGACGATGAAACACAGAAATTGCTTCGAAATTAGATGCAAAATGCACAATGCCGACTTAAGAACAAGTTAACTGTCTCTTCTTCCTGTCTATGTTTTGAACCACTCATGTGACACTAGTTATAGATTCCGATGCTTCACTTCAGGTTTACTGTATCCCTCTGACCTTCTTATCGACGATGAAACACAGAAATTGCATGGGAATTAAATAGAAAAGGCACAATGCCGCCTTAAGTAGAAGAAAACTGACTCTTCTTACTGTCTATGTTGTGGACCATTCCTGTGACACCAGTTATAGATTCCGATGCTTCACTTCAGGTTTACTGTATACCTGTGACCTTCTTATTGACGATGAAAGACAGAAATTGCATCGGAATTAAATACAAAAGGCACAATGCCGACTTAAGTACAAGAAAACTGACTCTTCTTACTGTCTATGTTTTGAACCATTCATATGACACTAGTTATAGATTCCGATGCTTCACTGCAGGTTTACTGTATCCCTTTGACCTTCTAATTGACGATGAAACACAGAAATTGCTTCGGAATTAAATACAAAAGGCACAATGCCGACTTAAGTACAAGAAAACTGACTCTCCTTACTTTCTATGTTTTGAACCATTCATGTGACACTAGTTATAGAGTCCGATGCTTCACTGCAGGTTTACTGTATTCCTCTGACCTTCTTATTGACGATGAAACACTGAAATTGCATCAGAATTAAATACAAAAGGCACAATGCCGTCTTAAGTACAAGAGAACTCACCCTTCGTACTGTCTATGTTTTGAACAATTCCTGTGACACTAGTTATAGATTCCGATGCTTCACTTCATGTTTACTGTATCCCTCTGACTTTCTTATTGACGATGAAACACAGAAATTGCATCGGAATTAAATACGAAAGACACAATGCCGACTTAAGTACAAGAAAATTGACTCTTCTTACTGTCTATGCTTTGAACCATTCCTGTGACACTAGTTATAGATTCCGATGCTTCACTTCAGGTTCACTGTATCCCTCTGACCTTCTTATTGACGATGAAACACAGAAACTGCATCGGAATTAAATACAAAAGGCACAATGCCGACTTAAGTACAAGAAAACTGACTCTTCTTACTGTCTATGTTTTGAACCATTCCTGTGACACTAGTTATAGATTCCGATGCTTCACTTCAGGTTTACTTTATGCCTCTGACCTTCTTATTGACGATGAAACACAGAAATTGCATCGCAATTAAATACAAAATGTACAATGCCGACTTAAGTACAAGAAAACTTACTCTTCATACTGTCTATGTTTTGAACCATTCCTGTGACACTAGTTATAGATTCCGATGCTTCGCTTCAGGTTTACAGTATCCCTCTGACCTTCGTACTGACGATGAAACACAGAAATTGCATCGGAATTAAATATAAAAGGCACGATGCCGACTTAAGTACAAGAAAACTGACTCTTCTTACTGTCTATGTTTTGAACCATTCCAGTGACACTAGTTATAGATTCCGATGCTTCACTGCAGGTTTACTGTATCCCTCTGACCTTCTTATTGACGATGAAACACAGAAATTGCATCGGAATTAAATACAAAAGGCACAATGCCGACTTAAAAACAAGAAAACTGACTCTTCTTACTGTCTATGTTTTGAACAATTCCTGTGACACTAGTTATAGATTCCGATGCTTCACTTCAGGTTTACTGTATACCTCTGACCTTCTTATTGGCGATGAAACACAGAAATTGCATCGGAATTAAATAAAAAAGGCACAATGCCGACTTAAGTAAAAGAAAACTGACTCTTCTTACTGTCTATGTTTTGAACCATTCATGTGACACTAGTTATAAATTCCGATGCTTCACTGCAGATTTACTGTGTCCCTCTGACCTTCTTATTGACGATGAAACACAGAAATTGCATCGGAATTAAATACAAAAGGCACAATGCCGCCTTAAGTAGAAGGAAACTGACTCTTCTTACTGTCTCTGTTTTGGACCATTCCTGTGACAGCAGTTATAGATTCCAATGCTTCACTTCAGGTTTACTGTATCCCTCTGACCTTCTTATTGACGATGAAACACAGATATTGCATCGGAATTAAATACAAAAGGCACAATGTCGACTTAAGTACAAGAAAACTGACTCTTCTTACTGTCTATTATAGATTCCGATGCTTCACTTCAGGTTTACAGTATACCTCAGACCTTCTTATTGACGATGAAACACAGAAATTGCATCGGAATTAAATACAAAAGGCACAATGCCGACTTAAGTACAAGAAAACTGACTCTTCTTACTAGCTATGTTTTGAACCATTCATGTGACACTAGTTATAGAGTCCGATGCATCACTGCAGGTTTACTGTATCCCTCTGACTTTCTTATTGACGATGAAACACTGAAATTGCATCAGAATTAAATACAAAAGGCACAATGCCGTCTTAAGTACAAGAGAACTCACTCTTCTTACTGTCTATGTTTTGAACAATTTCTGTGACACTAGTTATAGATTCCGATGCTTCACTTCATGTTTATTGTATCCCTCTGACCTTCTTATTGACGATGAAACACAGAAATTGCATCGGAATTAAATACGAAAGACACAATGCCGACTTAAGTACAAGAAAATTGACTCTTCTTACTGTCTATGCTTTAAACCATTCCTGTGACACTGGTTATAGATTCCGATGCTTCACTTCAGGTTCCCTGTATCTCTCTGACCTTCTTATTGACGATAAAACACTGAAATTGCATCAGAATTAAATACAAAAGGCACAATGCCGTCTTAAGTACAAGAGAACTCACTCTTCTTACTGTCTATGTTTTGAACAATTCCTGTGACACTAGTTATAGATTCCGATGCTTCACTTCAGGTTTACAGTATACCTCAGACCTTCTTATTGACGATGAAGCACAGAAATTGCATCGGAATTAGTTACAAAAGGCACAATGCCGAATTAAGTACAAGAAAACTGACTCTTCTTACTAGCTATGTTTTGAACCATTCATGTGACACTAGTTATAGAGTCCGATACTTCACTGCAGGTTTACTGTATCCCTCTGACCTTCTTATTGACGATAAAACACTGAAATTGCATCAGAATTAAATACAAAAGGCACAATGCCGTCTTAAGTACAAGAGAACTCACTCTTCTTACTGTCTGTGTTTTGAACAATTCCTGTGACACTAGTTATAGATTCCGATGCTTCACTTCATGTTTACTGTATAACTCTGACCTTCTTATTGACGATGAAACACAGAAATTGCATCGGAATTAAATACAAAAGGCACAATGTCGACTTAAATACAAGAAAACTGACTCTTCTTACTGTCTATGTTTTGAACCATACCTGTGACACTAGTTATAGATTCCGATGCTTCACTTCAGGTTTACTGTATACCTGTGACCTTCTTATTGACGATGAAAGACAGAAATTGCATCGGAATTAAATACAAAAGGCACAATGCCGACTTAAGTACAAGAAAACTGACTCTTCTTACTGTCTATGTTTTGAACCATTCATATGACACTAGCTATAGATTTCGATGCTTCACTGCAGGTTTACTGTATCCCTCTGACCTTCTAATTGACGATGAAACACAGAAATTGCATCGGAATTAAATACAAAAGGCACAATGCCGACTTAAGTACAAGAAAACTGACTCTTCTTACTTTCTATGTTTTGAACAATTCCTGTGACACTAGTTATAGATTCCGATGCTTCACTTCAGGTTTACTGTATCCCTCTGACCTTCTTATTGACGATGAAACACAGAAATTGCATCGGAATTAAATACGAAAGGCACAATGCCGACTTAAGTACAAGGAAACTGACTCTTCTGCCTGTCTATGCTTTGAACCATTCCTGTGACACTAGTTATAGATTCCGATGCTTCACTTCAGGTTCACTGTATCCCTCTGACCTTCTTATTGACGATGAAACACTGAAATTGCATCGGAATTAAATACAAACGGCACAAAGCCGACTCAAGTATAAGAAAACTGACTCTTCTTACTGTCTATGTTTTGAACCATTCCTGTGACACTAGTTATAGATTCCGATGCTTCATTTCAGGTTTACTGTATGCCTCTGACCTTCTTATTGACGATGAAACACAGAAATTGCATCGGAATTAAATACAAAAGGTACAATGCCGACTTAAGTACAAGAAAACTGACTCTTCTTACTGTCTATGTTTTGAACCATTCCTGTGACACTAGTTATATATTCCGATGCTTCGCTTCAGGTTTACCGTATCCCTCTGACCTTCGTATTGACGATGAAACACAGAAATTGCATCGGAATTAAATATAAAGGGCACGATGCCGACTTAAGTACAAGAAAACTGACTCTTCTTACTGTCTATGTTTTGAACCATTCCTGTGACACCAGTTATAGATTCCGATGCTTCATATCAGCTTTACTGTATCCCTCTGACCTTCTTATTGACGATGAAACACAGAAATTGCATCGGAATTAAATCCAAAAGCACAAAGTCGACTTAAGTACAAGAAGACTGACTCTTCTTACTGTCTATGTTTTGAACCATTCATGTGACACTAGTTATAGATTCCGATGCTTCACTGCTGGTTTACTGTATCCCTTTGACCTTCTTATTGACGATGAAACACAGAAATTGCATCGGAATTAAATACAAAAGGCACAATGCCGTCTTTAAAACAAGAAAACTGACTCTGCTTACTGTCTATGTTTTGAACAATTCCTGTGACACTAGTTATAGATTCCGATGCTTCACTTCAGGTTTACTGTATACCTCTGACCTTCTTATTGGCGATGAAAGACATAAATTGCATCGGAATTAAATACAAAAGGCAAAATGCCGACTTAAGTAAAAGAAAACTGACTCTTCTTACTGTCTATGTTTTGAACCATTCATGTGACACTAGTTATGGATTCCGATGCTTCACTGCAGATTTACTGTATCCCTCTGACCTTCTTATTGACGGTGAAACACAGAAATTGCATCGGAATTAGATACAAAAGGCACAATGCCGCCTTAAGTAGAAGAAAACTGACTCTTCTTATTGTCTATGTTTTGGACCATTCCTGTGACACCAGTTATAGATTCCGATGCTTCACTTCAGGTTTACTGTATCCCTCTGACCTTCTTATTGACGATGAAACGCAGATATTGCATCGGAATTAAATACAAAAGGCACAATGTCGACTTAAGTACAAGAAAACTGACTCTTCTTACTGTCTGTGTTTTGAACCATACCAGTGACACTAGTTATAGATTCCGATGCTTCACTTCAGGTTTACAGTATACCTCAGACCTTCTTATTGACGATGAAACACAGAAATTCCATCGGAATTAAATACAAAAGGCACAATGCCGACTTAAGTACAAGAAAACTGACTCTTCTTACTAGCTATGTTTTGAACCATTCATGTGACACTAGTTAAAGAGTCCGATGCTTCACTGCAGGTTTACTGTATCCCTCTGACCTTCTTATTGACGATGAAACACTGAAATTGCATCAGAATTAAATACAAAAGGCACAATGCCGTCTTAAGTACAAGAGAACTCACTCTTCTTACTGTCTATGTTTTGAACAATTCCTGTGACACTAGTTATAGATTCCGATGCTTCACTTCATGTTTGCTGTATCACTCTGACCTTCTTATTGACGATGAAACACAGAAATTGCATAGGAATTATATACGAAAGACACAATGCCGACTTAAGTACAAGAAAATTGACTCTTCTTACTGTCTATGCTTTGAACCATTCCTGTGACACTAGTTATAGATTCCGATGCTTCACTTCAGGTTCACTGTATCCCTCTGACCTTCTTATTGACGATGAAACACAGAAATTGCATCGAAATTAAATACAAAAATCACAATGCCGACTTAAGTACAAGAAAACAGACTCTTCTTACTGTCTATGTTTTGAACCATTCATGTGACACTCGTTATAGATTCCGAAGCTACAATTCAGGTTTACTGCATCCCTCTGACATTCCTATTGACGATGAAACACAGAAATTGCTTCGGAATTAAATACAAAATGCACAATACCGACTTAAGTACAAGATAACTGACTCTTCTTCCTGGCTATGTTTTGAACCATTCCTGTGACACTAGTTATAGATTCCGATGCTTCACTTCAGGTTTACTGTATCCCTCTGACCTTCTTATTGACGATGAAAGACAGAAATTGCATCGGAATTAAATACGAAAGGCACAATGCCGACTTAAGTACAAGAAAACTGACTCTTCTTACTGTCTATGCTTTGAACCATTCCTGTGACACTAGTTATAGATTCCGATGCTTCACTTCGGGTTCACATTATCCCTCTGACCTTCTTATTGACGATGAAACACTGAAATTGCATCGGAATTAAATACAAACGGCACAAAGCCGACTCATATATAAGGAAACTGACTCTTCTTACTGTCTATGTTTTGAACCATTCCTGTGACACTAGTTATAGATTCCGATGCTTCACTTCAGGTTTACTGTATGCATCTGACCTTCTTATTGACGATGAAACACAGAAATTGCATCGGAATTAAATACAAAAGGTACAATGCCGACTTAAGTACAAGAAAACTGACTCTTCTTACTGTCTATGTTTTTAACCATTCCTGTGACACTAGTTATATATTCCGATGCTTCGCTTCAGGTTTACCGTATCCCTCTGACCTTCGTATTGACGATGAAACACAGAAATTGAATCGGAATTAAATATAAAGGGCACGATGCCGACTTAAGTACAAGAAAACTGACTCTTCTTACTGTCTATGTTTTGAACCATTCCTGTGACACTAGTTATAGATTCCGATGCTTCACTTCAGCTTTACTGTATCCCTCTGACCTTCTTATTAACGATGAAACACTGAAATTGCATCGGAATTAAATCCAAAAGCACAATGTCGACTTAAGTACAAGAAGACTGACCCTTCTTACTGTCTATGTTTTGAACCATTCATGTGACACTAGTTATAGATTCCGATGCTTCACTGCAGGTTTACTGTATCTTTCTGACCTTCTTATTGACGATGAAACACAGAAATTGCATCGGAATTAAATACAAGAGGCACAATGCCGACTTAAAAACAAGAAAACTGACTCTTCTTACTGTCTATGTTTTGAACAATTCCTGTGACACTAGTTATAGATTCCGATGCTTTACTTCAGGTTTACTGTATACCTCTGACCTTCTTATTGGCGATGAAACACAGAAATTGCATCGGAATTAAATACAAAAGGCACAATGCCGACTTAAGTAAAAGAAAACTGACTCTTCTAACTGTCTATGTTTTGAACCATTCATGTGACACTAGTTATAGATTCCGATGCTTCACTGCAGATTTACTGTATCCCTCTGACCTTCTTATTGACGATGAAACACAGAAATTGCATCGGAATTAAATACAAAAGGCACAATGCCGCCTTAAGTAGAAGAAAACTGACTCTTCTTACTGTTTATGCTTTGGACCATTCCTGTGACACCAGTTATAGATTCCGATGCTTCACTTCAGGTATACTGTATCCCTCTGAAATTCTTATTGACGATGAAACACAGATATTGCATCGGAAATAAATAAAAAAGGCACAATGTCGACTTAAGTACAAGAAAACTGACTCTTCTTACTGTCTATGTTTTGAACCATACCTGTGACACTAGTTATAGATTCCGATGCTTCACTTCAGGTTTGCAGTACACCTCAGACCTTCTTATTGACGATGAAACACAGAAATTGCATCGGAATTAAATACAAAAGGCACAATGCCGACTTAAGTACAAGAAAACTGACTCTTCTTACTAGCTATGTTTTGAACCATTCATGTGACACTAGTTATAGAGTCCGATGCTTCACTGCAGGTTTACTGTATCCCTCTGACCTTCTTATTGACGATGAAACACTGAAATTGCATCAGAATTAAATACAAAAGGCACAATGCCGTCTTAAGTACAAGAGAACTCACTCTTCTTACTGTCTATGTTTTGAACAATTCCTGTGACACTAGTTATAGATTCCGATGCTTCACTTCATGTTTACTGTATCCCTCTGACCTTCTTATTGACGATGAAACACAGAAATTGCATCGGAATTAAATACGAAATACACAATGCCGACTTAAGTACAAGAAAATTGACTCTTCTTACTGTCTATGCTTTGAACCATTCCTGTGACACTAGTTATAGATTCCGATGCTTTACTTCAGGTTCACTGTATCCCTCTGACGCTCTTATTGACGATGAAACACAGAAATTGCATCGGAATTAAATACAAAAGGCACAATGCCGACTTAAGTACAAGAAAACAGACTCTTCTTACTGTCTATGTTTTGAACCATTCATGTGACACTCGTTATAGATTCCGAAGCTTCACTTCAGGTTTACTGTATCGCTCTGACATTCCTATTGACGATGAAACACAGAAATTGCTTCGGAATTAAATACAAAAGCACAATGTCGACTTAAGTACAAGAAGACTGACTCTTCTTAATGTCTATGTTTTGAACCATTCATGTGACACTAGTTATAGATTCCGATGCTTCACTGCAGGTTTACTGTATCCCTCTGACCTTTTTATTGACGATGAAACACAGAAATTGCATCGGAATTAAATACAAAAGGCACAATGCCAACTTAAAAACAAGAAAACTGACTCTTCTTACTGTCTATGCTTTGAACAATTCCTGTGACACTAGTTATAGATTCCGATGCTTCACTTCAGGTTTACTGTATACCTCCGACCTTCTTATTGGCGATGAAACACAGAAATTGCATCGGAATTAAATACAAAAGGCACAATGCCGACTTAAGTAAAAGAAAACTGACTCTTCTTACTGTCTATGTTTTGAACCATTCATGTGACACTAGTTATAGATTCCGATGCTTCACTGCAGATTTACTGTATCCCTCTGACCTTCTTATTGACGATGAAACACAGAAATTGCATCGGAATTAAATACAAAAGGTACAATGCCGCCATAAGTAGAAGAAAACTGACTCTTCTTACTGTCTATGTTTTGGACCATTCCTGTGACACCAGTTATAGATTCCGATGCTTCACTTCAGGTTTACTGTATCCCTCTGACCTTCTTATTGACGATGAAACACAGATATTGCATCGGAAATAAATATAAAAGGCACAATGTCGACTTAAGTACAAGAAAACTGACTCTTCTTACTGTCTATGTTTTGAACCATACCTGTGACACTAGTTATAGATTCCGATGCTTCACTTCAGGTTTACAGTATACCTCAGACCTTCTTATTGACGATGTAACACAGAAATTGCATCGGAATTAAATACAAAAGGCACAATGCCGACTTAAGTACAAGAAAACTGACTCTTCTTACTAGCTATGTTTTGAACCATTCATGTGACACTAGTTATAGAGTCCGATGCTTCACTGCAGGTTTACTGTATCCCTCTGACCTTCTTATTGACGATGAAACACTGAAATTGCATCAGAATTAAATACAAAAGGCACAATGCCGTCTTAAGTACAAGAGAACTCACTCTTCTTACTGTCTATGTTTTGAACAATTCCTGTGACACTAGTTATAGATTCCGATGCTTCACTTCATGTTTACTGTATCCCTCTGACCTTCGTATTGACGATGAAACACAGAAATTGCATCGGAATTAAATACGAAATACACAATGCCGACTTAAGTACAAGAAAATTGACTCTTCTTACTGTCTATGCTTTGAAACATTCCTGTGACACTAGTTATAGATTCCGATGCTTCACTTCAGGTTCACTGTATCCCTCTGACCTTCTTATTGAAGATGAAACACAGAAATTGCATCGGAATTAAATACAAAAGGCACAATGCCGACTTAAGTACAAGAAAACAGACTCTTCTTACTGTCTATGTTTTGAACCATTCATGTGACACTCGTTATAGATTCCGAAGCTTCACTTCAGGTTTACTGTATCCCTCTGACATTCCTATTGACGATGAAACACAGAAAATGCTTCGGAATTAAATACAAAATGCACAATACCGACTTAAGTACAAGATAAGTGACTCTTCTTCCTGTCTATGTTTTGAACCATTCCTGTGACACTAGTTATGGATATCGATGCTTCACTTCAGGTTTACTATATCCCTCTGACCTTCGTATTGACGATGAAACACAGAAATTGCATCGGAATTGAATATAAAAGGCACGATGCCGACTTAAGTACAAGAAAACTGGCTCTTCTTACTGTCTATGTTTTGAACCATACCTGTGACACTAGTTATAGATTCCGATGCTACACTTCAGGGTTACTGTATACCTGTGACCTTCTTATTGACGATGAAAGACAGAAATTGCATCGGAATTAAATACAAAAGGCACAATGCCGACTTAAGTACAAGAAAACTGACTCTTCTAACTGTCTACGTTTTGAACCATTCATGTGACACTAGTTATAGATTCCGATGCTTCTCTGCAGGTTTACTGTATAACTCTGACCTTCTTATTGACAATGAAACACAGAAATTGCATCGGAATTAAATACAAAAGGCACAATGTCGACTTAAGTACAAGAAAACTGACTCTTCTTACTGTCTATGTTTTGAACCATACCTGTGACACTAGTTATAGATTCCGATGCTACACTTCAGGGTTACTGTATACCTGTGACCTTCTTATTGACGATGAAAGACAGAAATTGCATCGGAATTAAATACAAAAGGCACAATGCCGACTTAAGTACAAGAAAATTGACTCTTCTAACTGTCTACGTTTTGAACCATTCATGTGACACTAGTTATAGATTCCGATGCTTCTCTGCAGGTTTACTGTATCCCTCTGACCTTCTTATTGACGATGAAATACAGAAATTGCATCGGAATTAAATACAAAAGGTACAATGCCGACTTAAGTACAAGAAAACTGATCCTCTTACTGTCTATGTTTGAACCATTTCTGTGACACTAGTTATAGATTCCGATGCTACACTTCAGGTTCACTGTATCCCTGTGACCTTCGTATTGACGATGAAACACTGAAATTGCATCGGAATTAAATACAAAAGGCACAAAGCCGACTTAAGTATAAGAAAACTGACTCTTCTTACTGTCTATGTTTTGAACCATTCCTGCGACACTAGTTATAGATTCCGATGCTTCACTTCAGCTTTACTGTATCCCTCTGTCCTTCTTATTGACGATGAAACACAGAAATTGCATCGGAATTAAATACAAAAGGCACAATGCCGACTTAAGTACAAGAAAACTGACTCTTCTTACTTTCTATGTTTTGAACAATTCCTGTGACACTAGTTATAGATTCCGATGCTTCACTTTAGGTTTACTGTATCCCTCTGACCTTCTTATTGACGATGAAACACAGATATTGCATCGGAATTAAATACGAAAAGCACAGTGCCGACTTAAGTACAAGAAAACTTACTCTCTTACTATCTATGTTTTGATCCATTCCTGTGACACTAGTTATAGATTCCGATGCTTCACTTCAGGTTTACTGTATTCCTCTGACCTTCTTATTGACGATGAAACATAGAAATTGCATCGGAATTAAATAGAAAAGGAACAATGCCGACTTAAGTACAAGAAAACTGACTCTTCTTACTGTCTATGCATTGAACCATTCATGTGACACTAGTATAGATTCCGATGCTTCACTTCGGGATCACTGTATCCCTGTGACCTTCTTATTGACGATGAAACACTGAAATTGCATCGGAATTAAATACAAAAGGCACAAAGCCGACTTAAGTATAAGAAAACTGACTCTTCTTACTGTCTATGTTTTGAACCATTCCTGCGACACTAGTTATAGATTCCGATGCTTCACTTCAGCTTTACTGTATCCCTCTGTCCTTCTTATTGACGATGAAACACAGAAATTGCATCGGAATTAAATACAAAAGCACAATGCCGACATAAGTACAATAAAACTGACTCTTCTTACTGTCTATGTTTTGAACCATACCTGTGACACTAGTTATAGATTCCGATGCTTCACTTCAGGTTTACTGTATACCTCTGACCTTTCTATTACCGATGAAACACAGAAATTGCAACGGAATTAATTACAAAAGGCACAATGCGAAATTTAGTACAAGAAAACTGACTCTTCTTACTGTCTATGTTTTGAACCATTAATGTGACACTAGTTATAGATTCCGATGCTTCACTTCAGGTTTACTGTATCCCTCTGACCTTCTTATTGACGATGAATCACAGAAATTGCATCGGAATTAAATACAAAAGGCACAATGCCGACTTAAGTACAAGAAAACTGACTCTACTTACTGTCTATGTTTTGAACAATGCCTGTGACACTAGTTATAGATTCCGATGCTTCACTTCAGGTTTACCGTATCCCTCCGACCTTCTTATTGACGATGAAACACAGAAATTGCATCGGAATTAAATACAAAAGGCACAATGCCAACTTAAGTACAAGATAACAGACTCTTCTTACTGTCTATGTTTTGAACCATTCATGTGACACTCGTTATAGATTCCGATGCTTTTCTTCAGGTTTACTGTATCCCTCTGACCCTCTTATTGACGATGAAACACAGAAATTGCATCGGTTAAATACAAAACGCACAATGCCGAATTAAATACAAGAAAACAGACTCTTCTTACTGTCTATGATTTGACCCATTCATGTGACACTCGTTATAGATTCCGAAGCTTTACTTCAGGTTACTGTATCCCTCTGACCTTCTTATTGACGATGAGACACAGAAATTGCTTCGGAATTAAATACAAAATGCATAATACCGACGTAAGTACAAGATAACTGACTCTTCTTCCTGTCTATGTTTTGAACCATTCCTGTGACACTAGTTATATATTCCGATGCTTCACTTCAGGTTCACTGTATCCCCCTGACCTTCGTATTGACGATGAAACACAGAAATTGCATCGGAATTAAATATAAAAGGCACGATGCCGACTTAAGTACAAGAAAACTGACTCTTCTTACTGTCTATGTTTTGAACCATTCTTGCGACACTAGTTATAGATTCTGATGCTTCACTTCAGCTTTACTGTATCCCTCTGACCCTACTTATTGACGATGAAACACAGAAATTGCATCGGAATTAAATACAAAAGGCACAATGCCGACTTAAGTACAAGAAAACTGACTCTTCTTACTGTCTATGTTTTGAACCATTTCTGTGACACTAGTTGTAGTTTCCGATGCTTCACTTCTGGTTTACTGTATCCCTCTGACCTTCTTATTGACGATGAAACACAGAAATTGCATGGGAATTAAATAGAAAAGGCACAATGCCGACTTAAGTACAAGAAAACTGACTGTTCTAACTGTCTATGTTTTGTACCATTCCTGTGACACGAGTTATAGATTCCGGTGCTTCACTTCAGGTTTACTGTATCCCTCTGACGTTCTTATTGACGATGAAACACAGAAATTGGATCGGAATTAAATACAAAAGGCACAATGCCGACTTAAGTACACGAAAACTGACTCTTCTTACTGTCTATGTTTTGAACCATTCATGTGACACTAGTTATAGATTCCGATGCTTCACTGCAGGTTTACTGTATCCATCTGACCATCTAATTGCCGATGAAACACAAAAATTGCATCGGAATAAATACAAAAGGCAAAATGCCGACTTAAGTACAAGAAAACTGATCTTCTTACTGTCTATGTTTTGAATCATTCCTGTGACACTAGTTATAGATTCCGATGTTTCACTTAGGGTTTACTGTATCCCTCTGACTTTCTTATTGACGATGAAACACAGAAATTGCATCGGAATTAAATATAAAAGCACAATGCCGACATAAGTACAAGAAAACTGACACTTCTTACTGTCTATGTTTTGAACCATACCTGTGACACTAGTTATAGATTCCGATGCTTCACTTCAGGTTTACTGTATACCTCTGACCTTCTTATTACCGATGAAACACAGAAATTCCATCGGAGTTAATTACAAAAGGCACAATGTGAAATTAAGTACGAGAAAACTGACTCTTCTTAGTGTCTATGTTTTGAACCATTCATGTGACACTAGTTATAGATTCCCATGCTTCACTGCAGTTTTACTGTATCCCTCTGACCTTCGTATTGACGATGAAACACAGAAATTGCATCGGAATTAAATACGAAAGGCACAATGCCGACTTAAGTACAAGAAAACTGACTCTTCTTACAGCCTATGTTTTGAACAATGCCTGTGACTCTAGTTATAGATTCCAATGCTTCACTTCAGGTTTACCGTATCCCTCCGACCTTCTTATTGACGATGAAACACAGAAATTATATCGGAATTAAATACAAAACGCAGAATGCCAACTTAAGTACAAGAAAACTGACTCTTCTTACTGTCTATGTTTTGAACCATTCATGTGACACTCGTTATAGATTTCGATGCTTTTCTTCAGGTTTACTGTATCCCTCTGACCTTCTTATAGACGATGAAACTTAGAAATTGCTTCGAAATTAGATACAAAATGCACAATGCCGACTTAAAAACGAGTTAACTGTTTCTTCTTCCTGTTTATGTTTTGAACCATTCCTGTGACACTAGTTATAGATTCCGATGCTTCACTTCAGGTTTAGTGTATAACTCTGACCTTCTTATTGACGATGAAACACAGAAAATTCATCGGAAATAAATACAAAAGGCACAATGTCGACTTAAGTACAAGAAAACTGACTCTTCTTACTGTCTATGTTTTGAACCATACCTGTGACACTAGTTATAGATTCCGATGCTTCACTTCAGGTTTACTGTATACCTCTGACCTTCTTATTGACGATGAAACACAGAAATTGCATCGGAATTAAATACAAAAGGCACAATGCCGACCTAAGTACAAGAAAACTGACTCTTCTTACTGTCTATGTTTTGAACCATTCATATGACACTAGTTATAGATTCCGATACTTCACTGCAGGTTTACTGTATCCCTCTGACCTTCTTATTGACGATGAAACACAGAAATTGCATCGGAATTAAATACAAAAGGCACAATGCCGACTTAACTACAAGAAAACTGACTCTTCTTACTGTCTATGTTTTGAACAATTCCTGTGACACTAGTTATAGATTCCGATGCTTCACTTCAGGTTTACTGTATCCCTCTGACCTTCTTAGTGACGATGAAACACAGATATTGCATCGGAATTAAATACGAAAGGCACAATGCCGACTTAAGTACAAGAAAACTGACTCTTCTTACGGTCTATGCTTTCAACCATTCCTGTGACACTAGTTATAGATTACGGTGCTTCACTTCAGGTTCACTGTATCCCTCTGACGTTCTTATTGACGATGAAGCACTGAAATTGCATCGGAATTAAATACAAAAGGCACAAAGCCGACTTAAGTATAAGAAAACTGACTCTTCTTACTGTCTATGTTTTGAACCACTCCTGTGACACTAGTTATAGATTCCGATGCTTCACTTCAGGTTTACTGTATGCATCTCACCTTCTTATTGAGGATGAAAAACAGAAATTGCATCGGAATTAAATACAAAAGGCAAAATGCCGACTTAAGTACAAGAAAACTGACTCTACTTACTGTCTATGTTTTGAACCATTCCTGTGACACTAGTTATAGATTCCGATGCTTCGCTTCAGGTTTACTGTATCCCTCTGACATTTGTATTGACGATGAAACACAGAAATTGCATCGGAATTAAATATAAAAGGCACGATGCCGACTTAAGTACAAGAAAATTGAACCTTCTTACTGCCTATGTTTTGAACCATTCCTGTGACACTAGTTATAGATTCCGATGCTTCACTTCAGCTTTACTGTATCCCTCTGACCTTCTTATTGACGATGAAACACAGAAATTGCATCGGAATTAAATACAAAAGGCACAATGTCGACATAAGTACAAGAAGACTGACTCTTCTCACTGTCTATGTTTTGAACCATTCCTGTGACACTAGTTATAGATTCCGATGCTTCACTTCAGGTTTACTGTATCCTTCTGACCTTCTTATTGACGATGAAACACAGAAATTGCATGGGAATTAAATTGAAAAGGCACAATGCCGACTTAAGTGGAAGAAAACTGACTCTTCTTACTGTCTATGTTTTGAACCATTCCTGTGACACGAGGTATAGATTCCGATGCTACACTTCAGGTATTGCTGTATACCTCTGACCTTCTTATTGACGATGAAACACAGAAATGGCATCGGAATTAAATACAAAAGGCACAATGCCGATTTAAGTACAAGAAAACTGACTCTTCTTACTGTCTATGTTTTGAACCATTCATGTGACACTAGTTATAGATTCCGATGCTTCACTGCAGGTTTACATTATCCCTCTGACCTTCTTATTGACGATGAAACACAGAAATTGCATCGGAATTAAATACAAAAGGCACAATGCCGAGGTAAGTACAAGAAAACTGATCCTCTTACTGTCTATGTTTAAACCATTCCTGAGACACGAGTTATAGATTCCGATGCTTCACTTCAGGTTTACTGTATCCCTTTGACCTTCTTATTGACGATAAAACACAGAAATTGCATCGGAATTAAATACGAAAGGCACAACGCCGACTTAAGTACAAGAAAACTGACTCTTCTTACTGTCTGTGATTTGAACCATTCCTGTGACACTAGTTATAGATTCCGATGCTTCACTTCAGGTTCACTGTATCCCTCTGACCTTCTTATTGACGATGAAGCACTGAAATTACATCGGAATTAAATACAAAAGGCACAAAGCCGACTTAAGTATAAGAATACTGACTCTTCTTACTGTCTATGTTTTGATTTATTCCTGTGACACTAGTTATAGATTCCGATGCTTCACTTCAGGTTTACTGTATGCCTCTGACCTTCTTATTGACGATGAAACACAGAAATTGCATCGGAATTAAATACAAAAGGCACAATGCCGACTTAAATACAAGGAAACAGACTCTTCTTACTGTCTATGTTTTGACCCATTCATGTGACACTCGTTATAGTTTCCGAAGCTTTACTTCAGGTTTACTGTATCCTTCTGACCTTCTTGATGACGATGAGACACAGAAATTGCTTCGGAATTAAATACAAAAAGCACAATACCGACTTAAGTACAAGTTAACTGACTCTTCTTCCTGGCTATGTTTTGAACCATTCCTGTGACACTAGTTATAGATTCCGATGCTTCTCTTCAGGTTTACTGTATCCCTCTGACCTTCGTATTGACGATGAAACACAGAAATTGCATCGGAATTAAATATAAAAGGCACGATGCCGGCTTAAGTCCAAGAAAACTGACTCTTCTTACTTTCTATGCTTTGAACCATTCCTGTGACACTAGTTATAGATTCCGATGCTTCACTTCAGGTTTACTGTATCATTCTGACCTTCTTATTGACGATGAAACACAGAAATTGCATCGGAATTAAATACAAAAGGCACATGCCGACTTAAGTACAAGAAAACTGACTCATTTTACAGTCTATATTTTGAACCATTAATGTGACACTAGTTATAGATTCCGATGCTTCACTGCAGGTTTACTGTATCCCTCTGACCATTTAATTGACGATGAAACACAGAAATTGCATCGGATTAAATACAAAAGGCAGAATGCCGACTTAAGTACAAGAAAACTGATCTTCTTACTGTCTATGTTTTGAATCATTCCTGTGACACTAGTTACAGAATCCGATGTTTCACTTCAGGTTCACTATATCCCTCTAACCTTCTTATTGTCGACGAAACACTGAAATTGCATCGGAATGAAATACAAATGGCACAATGCCGACATAAGTACAAGAAAACTGACTCTTCTTACTGTCTATGTTTTGAACCATTCCTGTGATACTAGTTATAGGTTCCGATGTTTCCTTTAGGTTTACTGTATCCCTCTGACCTTCTTATTGACGATGAAACACAGAAATAGCATCGGAATTAAATACAAAAGCACAATGCCGACATAAGTACAAGAAAACTGACTCTTCTTACTGTCTATGCTTTTAACCATACCTGTAACACTAGTTATAGATTCCGATGCTTCACTTCAGGTTTACTGTATACCTCTGACCTTCTTATTACCGATGAAACACAGAAATTGCATCGGAATTAATTACAAAAGCCACAAAGTGAATTTTAGTACAAGATAACTGACTCTTCTTACTGTCTATGTTTTGAACCATTCATGTGACACTAGTTATAGATTCCGATGCTTCACTGCAGGTTTACTGTATCCCTCTGACCTTCTTATTGACGATGAAACACAGAAATTGCATCGGAATTAAATACCAAAGGCACAATGCCGACCTAAGTACAAGAAAACTGACTCTTCGTGCTGTCTATGTTTTGAACAATGCCTGTGACACTAGTTATAGATTCCGATGCTTCACTTCAGGTTTACCGTATCCCTCCGACCTTCTTATTGACGATGAAACACAGAAATTGCATCGGATTAATTACAAAAGGCACAATGCCGACTTAAGTACAAGAAAACTGACTCTTCTTACTGTCTATGTTTTGATCCATTCCTGTGACACTAGTTATAGAATCAGATGCTTCACTTCAGGTTCACTAAATCCCTCTGACCTTCTTATTGACGATGAAATACTGAAATTGCATCGGAATTAAAAACAAAAGGCACAATGCCGACTTAAGTACAAGTAAACTGACTCTTCTTACTGTCTATGTATTGAACCATTCCTGTGACACTAGTTATAGATTCCGATTCTTCACTGCAGGTTTACTGTATGCCTCTGACCTTCTTATTGACGATGAAACACAGAAATTGCATCGGAATTAAATACAAAAGGCACAATGCCGACTTAAGTACAAGAAAACTGACTCTTCATACTGTCAATGTTTTGAACCATTCCTGTGACACTAGTTATAGATTCCGATGCTTCACTTCAGGTTTATTGTATCCCTCTGACCTTCTTATTGACGATGAAACACAGAAATTGCATCGGAATTAAATACAAAAGGCACAATGCCGACTTAAGTACAAGAAAACTGATCCTCTTACTGTCTATGTTTAAACCATTCCTGTGACACGAGTTATAGATTCCGATGCTTCACTTCAGGTTTACTGTATCCCTCTGACCTTCTTATTGACGATGAAACACAGAAATTGCATCGGAAATAAATACAAAAGGCACAATGCCGCCTTAAGTACAAGAAAACTGACTCTTCTTACTGTCTATGTTTTGAACCATTCATGTGACACTAATAATAGATTCCGATGCTTCATTTCAGGTTTACTGTATCCCTCTGACCTTCGTATTGACGATGAAACACAGAAATTGCATCGGAATTAAATATAAAAGGCACGATGCCGACTTAAGTACAAGAAAACTGACTCTTCTTACTTTCTATGCTTTGAACCATTCCTGTGTCACTAGTTATAGATTCCGATGCTTTACTTCAGCTTTACTGTAACCCTCTGACCTTCTTATTGACGATGAAACACAGAAATTGCATCGGAATTAAATACAAAAGGCACAATGCCGACTTAAGTACAAGAAAAATGACTCTTCTTACTGTCTATGTTTTTAACCATTCCTGTGACACTAGTTATAGATTCCGATGCTTCACTTCAGGTTTACTGTATCCCTCCGACCTTTTTATTGACGATGAAACACAGAAATTGCATCGGAATTAAATATAAAAGGCACGATGCCGACATAAGTACAAGAAAACTGACTCTTCTTACTGTCTATGTTTTGAACCATTCATGTGACACTAGTTATAGTTTCCGATGCTTCACTGCAGGTTTACTGTATCCCTCTGACCATCTAATTGACGATGAAACACAGAAATTGCATCGGATTAAATACAAAAGGCACAATGCAGACTTAAGTACAAGAAAACTAATCTTCTTACTGTCTATGATTTGAATCGTTCCTGTGACACTAGTTATAGAATCCGATGTTTCACTTCAGGTTCACTATATCCGTCTGACATTCTTATTGCCGACGAAACACTGAAATTGCATCGGGATTAAATACAAAAGGCACAATGCCGACTTAAGTACAAGAAAACTGACTCTTCTTACTGTCTATGATTTGAACCATTCCTGTGACACTAGTTATAGATTCCGATGTTTCACTTCAGGTTTACTGTATCCCTCTGACCTTCTTATTGACGATGAAACACAGAAATTGCATCGGAATTAAATACAAAAGCACAATGCCGACATAAGTACAAGAAAACTAACTCTTCTTACTGTCTATGTTTTGAACCATACCTGTAACTCTAGTTATAGATTCCGATGCTTCACTTCAGGTTTACTGTATACCTCTGACCTTCTTATTACCGATGAAACACAGAAATTGCATCGGAACTAATTACAAAAGCCACAATGTAAATTTTAGTACAAGAAAACTGACTCTTCTTACAGTCTATGTTTTGAACCATTCATGTGACACTAGTTATAGATTTCGATGCTTTACTGCAGGTTTACTGTATCCCTCTGACCATCTTATTGACGATGAAACACAGAAATTGCATGGGAATTATATACAAAAGGCACAATGCCGACCTAAGTACAAGAAAACTGACTCTTCTTACTGTCTATGTTTTGAACAATGCCTGTGACACTAGTTATAGATTCCGATGCTTCACTTCAGGTTTACCGTATCCCTGAGACCTTCTTATTGACGATGAAACACAGAAATTGCATCGGATTAAATACAAAAGACACAATGCCGACTTAAGTACAAGAAAACTGACACTTCTTACTGTCTATGTTTTGAACCATTCCTGTGACACTAGTTATAGAATCGGATGCTTCACTTCAGGTTCACTAAATCCCTCTGACCTTCTTATTGACGATGAAATACTGAAATTGCATCGGAATTAAAAACAATAGGCACAATGCCGACTTAAGTACAAGTAAACTGACTCTTCTTACTGTCTATGTATTGCACCATTCCTGTGACACTAGTTATAGATTCCGATTCTTCGCTTCAGGTTTACTGTATGCCTCTGACCTTCTTATTGACGATGAAACACAGAAATTGCATCGGAATTAAATACAAAAGGCACAATGCCGACCTAAGTACAAGAAAACTGACTCTTCATACTGTCAATGATTTGAACCATTCCTGTGACACTAGTTATAGATTACGATGCTTCACTACAGGTTTATTGTATTCCTCTGACCTTCTTATTGACGATGAAACACAGAAATTACATCGGAATTAAATACAAAAGGTACAATGCCGACTTAAGTACAAGAAAACTGACTCTTCTTACTGTCTATATTTTGAACCATTCATGTGACACTCGTTATAGATTACGATGCCTTACTTCAGGTTTACTGTATACCTCTGACCTTCTTCTTGGCGATGACACACAGAAATTGCTTCGGAATTAAATACAAATGGCACAATGCCGACTTAAGTACAGTATAACTGACTTTTCTTACTGTCTGTGTTTTGAACCATTCCTGAGACACTAGTTAAATATTCCGATGCTTCACTTCATTTTTACTGTATCCCTCTGACCTTCTTATTGACGATGAAAAACAGCAATTGCATCGGAATTAAATATAAAAGGCACAATGCCGACTTAAGTGCAAGAAAACTGACTCTTCTTACTGTCTATGTTTTGAACCAATCCTGTGACACTAGTTATAGATTCCGATGCTTCACTTCAGGTTTACTGTATCCCTCTGACCTTCTTATTGACGATGAAACACAGAAATTGCATCGGAATTAAATACAAAAGGAACAATGCCGACTTAAGTACAAGAAAACTGACTCTTTTAACTGTCTATGTTTTGAACCATTCCTGTGACACTGGTTATAGATTCCGATGCTTCACTTCAGGTTTACTGTATCCCTCTGACATCCTTATTGACGATGAAACACAGATATTGCATCGGAATTAAATACAAAAGGCACAATGCCGACTTAAGTACAAGAAAACTGACTCCTCTTACTGTCTATAATTTGAACCATTCCTGTGACACTAGTTATAGATTCCGATGCTTCACTTCAAGTTTACTGTATCCCTCTGACCTTCTAATTGACGATGAAACACAGAAATTGCATCGGATTAAATACAAAAGACACAATGCCGACTTAAGTACAAGAAAACTGATCATCTTACTGTCTATGTTTTAAACCATTCCTGTGACACTAGTTATAGAATCAGAAGTTTCACTTCAGGTTCACTATATCCCTCTGACCTTCTTATTGTCGATGACTCACAGAAATTGCATCGGAATTAAATACAA
Source organism: Schistocerca americana (assembly GCF_021461395.2). Taxonomy (NCBI): domain Eukaryota; kingdom Metazoa; phylum Arthropoda; class Insecta; order Orthoptera; family Acrididae; genus Schistocerca; species Schistocerca americana. The sequence continues at coordinate 24,050,992 of NC_060130.1, forward strand.
AAGCACAATGCTGACATAAGTACAAGAAAACTGACTCTTCTTACTGTCTATGTTTTGAACCATACCTGTGACACTAGTTATAAATTCAGGTGCTTCACTTCAGGTTTACTGTATACCTCTGACCTTCCTATTACCGATGAAACACAGAAATTGGATCGGAATTAATTACAAAAGGCACAATGTCAACTGTAGTCCAAGAAAACTGACTCTTCTTACTGTCTATGTTTTGAACCACTCATGTGACAGTAGTAATAGATTCCGATGCTTCACTCCAGGTTTACTGTATCCCTCTGACCTTCTTATTGACGATGCAACACAGAAATTGCATCGGAATTAAATACGAAATGCACTATGCCGACTTAAGTACAAGGAAACTGACTCTTCATACTCTCTATGTTTTTAACCATTCCTGTGACACTAGTTATAGATTCCGAAGCTTCACTTCAGGTTTACTGTACCCCTCTGACCTTCTTATTGACGATGAAACACAGAAATTGCATCGGAATTAAATACAAAAGGTGCAATGCCGTTTTAAGTACAAGAAAATGACTCTTCTTACTGTCTATATTTTGAACCATTCATGTGACACTCGTTATAGATTACGATGCTTTACTTCAGGTTTACTGTATCCCTCTGACCTTTTTCTTGACGATGAAACACAGATATTGCATCGGAATTAAATACAAAAGGCACAATGCCGACTTAAGTACAAGATAACTGACACTACTTACTGTCTATGTTTTGAACCATACCTGTAACACTAGTTATAGATTCCGATGCTTCACCTCAGGTTTACTGTACACCTCTGACCTTCTTATTACCGATGAAAACAGAAATTGCATCGGAATTAAATACAAAATGCACTATGCCGACTTAAGTACAAGGAAACTGACTCTTCATACTCTCTATGTTTTTAACCATTCCTGTGACACTAGTTATAGATTCCGAAGCTTCACTTCAGGTTTACTGTACCCCTCTGACCTTCTTATTGACGATGAAACACAGAAATTGCATCGGAATTAAATGCAAAAGGTGCAATGCCGTTTTAAGTACAAGAAAATGACTCTTCTTACTGTCTATATTTTGAACCATTCATGTGACACTCGTTATAGATTACGATGCTTTACTTCAGGTTTACTGTATCCCTCTGACCTTTTTCTTGACGATGAAACACAGATATTGCATCGGAATTAAATACAAAAGGCACAATGCCGACTTAAGTACAAGATAACTGACACTACTTACTGTCTATGTTTTGAACCATACCCGTAACACTAGTTATAGTTTCCGATGCTTCACTTCAGGTTTACTGTATACCTCTGACATTCTTATTACCGATGAAACACAGAAATTGCATCGGAATTAGTTACAAAAGCCACAATGTGAATTTTAGTACAAGAAAACTGACTCTTCTTACTGTCTATGTTTTGAACCAATCATGTGACACTAGTTATAGCTTCCGATGCTTCACTTCATTTTTACTGTATCCCTCTGACCTTCTTATTGACGATGAAACACAGCAATTGCATTGGAATTAAATATAAAATGCACAATGCCGACTTAAGTGCAAGAAAACTGACTCTTCTTACTGTCTATGTTTTGAACCAATCCTGTGACACTAGTTATAGATTCCGATGCTTCACTTCAGGTTTACTGTATCCCTCTGACCCTCTTATTGACGATGAAACACAGAAATTGCATCGGAATTAAATACAAAAGGCACAATGCCGACTTAAGTACAAGAAAACTGACTCTTTTAACTGTCTATGTTTTGAACCATTCCTGTGACACTAGTTATAGATTCCGATGCTTCACTTCAGGTTTACTGTATCCCTCTGACATCCTTATTGACGATGAAACACAGATATTGCATCGGAATTAAATACAAAAGGCACAATGCCGACTTAAGTACAAGAAAACTGACTCCTCTTACTGTCTATGTTTGAACCATTCCTGTGACACTAGTTATAGATTCCGATGCTACACTTCAAGTTTACTGTTACCCTTCTGACCTTCTAATTGACGATGAAACACAGAAATTGCATCGGATTAAATACAAAAGACACAATGCCGACTTAAGTACAAGAAAACTGATCTTCTTACTGTCTATGTTTTGAACCATTCCTGTGACACTAGTTATAGAATCAGATGTTTCACTTCAGGTTCACTATATCCCACTGACCTTCTTATTGTCGATGACTCACAGAAATTGCATCGGAATTAAATACAAAAGCACAATGCTGACATAAGTACAAGAAAACTGACTCTTCTTACTGTCTATGTTTTGAACCATACCTGTGACACTAGTTATAAATTCAGGTGCTTCACTTCAGGTTTACTGTATACCTCTGACCTTCCTATTACCGATGAAACACAGAAATTGGATCGGAATTAATTACAAAAGGCACAATGTCAACTGTAGTCCAAGAAAACTGACTCTTCTTACTGTCTATGTTTTGAACCACTCATGTGACACTAGTAATAGATTCCGATGCTTCACTCCAGGTTTACTGTATCCCTCTGACCTTCTTATTGACGATGAAACACAGAAATTGCATCGGAATTAAATACAAAAGGCACAATGCCGACTTAAGTACAAGAAAACTGACTCTTGTTACTGTGTATATTTTGAACAATTCCTGTGACACTAGTTATAGATTCCGATGCTTCACTTCAGGTTTACCGTATCCCTCCGACCTTCTTATTGACGATGAAACACAGAAATAGCATCGGATTAAATACAAAAGGCACAATGCCGACTTAAGTACAAGTAAACTGATCCTCTTACTGTCTATGTTTTGAAACATTCACGTGACACTAGTTATAGAATCCGATGCTTCACTTCAGGTTATCTACTTCCCTCTGAACTTCTTATTGACGATGAAATACTGAACTTGCATCGGAATTAAATACAAAAGCCACAATGCCGACTTAAGTACAAGTAAACTGACTCTTCTTACTGTCTATGTATTGAACCATTCCTGTGACACTAGTTATAGATTCCGATGCTTCACTTCAGGTTTACTGTATGCCTCTGACCTTCTTATTGACGATGCAACACAGAAATTGTATCGGAATTAAATACGAAATGCACTATGCCGACTTAAGTACAAGGAAACTGACTCTTCATACTCTCTATGTTTTTAACCATTCCTGTGACACTAGTTATAGATTCCGAAGCTTCACTTCAGGTTTACTGTACCCCTCTGACCTTCTTATTGACGATGAAACACAGAAATTGCATCGGAATTAAATACAAAAGGTGCAATGCCGTTTTAAGTACAAGAAAATGACTCTTCTTACTGTCTATATTTTGAACCATTCATGTGACACTCGTTATAGATTACGATGCTTTACTTCAGGTTTACTGTATCCCTCTGACCTTTTTCTTGACGATGAAACACAGATATTGCATCGGAATTAAATACAAAAGGCACAATGCCGACTTAAGTACAAGATAACTGACACTACTTACTGTCTATGTTTTGAACCATACCTGTAACACTAGTTATAGATTCCGATGCTTCACTTCAGGTTTACTGTACACCTCTGACCTTCTTATTACCGATGAAACACAGAAATTGCATCGGAATTAGTTACAAAAGCCGCAATGTGAATTTTAGTACAAGAAAACTGACTCTTCTTACTGTCTATGTTTTGAACCAATCATGTGACACTAGTTATAGCTTCCGATGCTTCACTTCATTTTTACTGTATCCCTCTGACCTTCTTATTGACGATGAAACACAGCAATTGCATCGGAATTAAATATAAAAGGCACAATGCCGACTTAAGTGCAAGAAAACTGACTCTTCTTACTGTCTATGTTTTGAACCTATCCTGTGACACTAGTTATAGATTCCGATGCTTCACTTCAGGTTTACTGTATCCCTCTGACCCTCTTATTGACGATGAAACACAGAAATTGCATCGGAATTAAATACAAAAGGCACAATGCCGACTTAAGTACAAGAAAACTGACTCTTTTAACTGTCTATGTTTTGAACCATTCCTGTGACACTAGTTATAGATTCCGATGCTTCACTTCAGGTTTACTGTATCCCTCTGACATCCTTATTGACGATGAAACACAGATATTGCATCGGAATTAAATACAAAAGGCACAATGCCGACTTAAGTACAAGAAAACTGACTCCTCTTACTGTCTATGTTTGAACCATTCCTGTGACACTAGTTATAGATTCCGATGCTACACTTCAAGTTTACTGTATCCCTCTGACCTTCTAATTGACGATGAAACACAGAAATTGCATCGGATTAAATACAAAAGACACAATGCCGACTTAAGTACAAGAAAACTGATCTTCTTACTGTCTATGTTTTGAACCATTCCTGTGACACTAGTTATAGAATCAGATGTTTCACTTCAGGTTCACTATATCCCTCTGACCTTCTTATTGTCGATGACTCACAGAAATTGCATCGGAATTAAATACAAAAGCACAATGCTGACATAAGTACAAGAAAACTGACTCTTCTTACTGTCTATGTTTTGAACCATACCTGTGACACTAGTTATAATTTTAGATGCTTCACTTCAGGTTTACTGTATACCTCTGACCTTCCTGTTACCGATGAAACACAGAAATTGGATCTGAATTATTTACAAAAGGCACAATGTCAGCATCAGTCCAAGAAAACTGACTCTTCTTACTGTCTATGTTTTGAACCATTCATGTGACACTAGTAATAGATTCCGATGCTTCACTGCAGGTTTACTGTATCCCTCTGACCTTCTTATTGACGATGAAACACAGAAATTGCATCGGAATTAAATACAAAAGGCACAATGCCGACTTAAGTACAAGAAAACTGACTCTTTTAAATGTCTATGTTTTGAACCATTCCTGTGACACTGGTTATAGATTCCGATGCTTCACTTCAGGTTTACTGTATCCCTCTGACATCCTTATTGACGATGAAACACAGATATTGCATCGGAATTAAATACAAAAGGCACAATGCCGACTTAAGTACAAGAAAACTGACTCCTCTTACTGTCTATAATTTGAACCATTCCTGTGACACTAGTTATAGATTCCGATGCTTCACTTAAAGTTTACTGTATCCCTCTCACATTCTAATTGACGATGAAACACAGAAATTGCATCGGATTAAATACAAAAGACACAATGCCGACTTAAGTACAAGAAAACTGATCATCTTACTGTCTATGTTTTGAACCATTCCTGTGACACTAGTTATAGAATCAGATGTTTCACTTCAGGTTCACTATATCCCTCTGACCTTCTTATTGTCGATGACTCACAGAAATTGCATCGGAATTAAATACAAAAGCACAATGCTGACATAAGTACAAGAAAACTGACTCTTCTTACTGTCTATGTTTTGAACCATACCTGTGACACTAGTTATAAATTTAGATGCTTCACTTCAGGTTTACTGTATACCTCTGACCTTCCTGTTACCGATGAAACACAGAAATTGGATCTGAATTATTTACAAAAGGCACAATGTCAACATCAGTCCATGAAAACTGACTCTTCTTACTGTCTATGTTTTGAACCATTCATGTGACACTAGTAATAGATTCCGATGCTTCACTGCAGGTTTACTGTATCCCTCTGACCTTCTTAATGACGATGAAACACAGAAATTGCATCGGAATTAAATACAAAAGGCACAATGCCGACTTAAGTACAAGAAAACTGACTCTTTTAACTGTCTATGTTTTGAAACATTCCTGTGACACTGGTTATAGATTCCGATGCTTCACTTCAGGTTTACTGTATCCCTCTGACATCCTTATTGACGATGAAACACAGATATTGCATCGGAATTAAATACAAAGGGCACAATGCCGACTTAAGTACAAGAAAACTGACTCCTCTTACTGTCTATAATTTGAACCATTCCTGTGACACTAGTTATAGATTCCGATGCTTCACTTCAAGTTTACTGTATCCCTCTCACCTTCTAATTGACGATGAAACACAGAAATTGCATCGGATTAAATACAAAAGACACAATGCCGACTTAAGTACAAGAAAACTGATCATCTTACTGTCTATGTTTTGAACCATTCCTGTGACACTAGTTATAGAATCAGATGTTTCACTTCAGGTTCACTATATCCCTCTGACCTTCTTATTGTCGATGACTCACAGAAATTGCATCGGAATTAAATACAAAAGCACAATGCTGACATAAGTACAAGAAAACCGACCCTTCTTACTGTCTATGTTTTGAACCATACCTGTGACACTAGTTATAAATTCAGGTGCTTCACTTCAGGTTTACTGTATACCTCTGACCTTCCTATTACCGATGAAACACAGAAATTGGATCGGAATTAATTACAAAAGGCACAATGTCAACTGTAGTCCAAAAAAACTGACTCTTCTTACTGTCTATGTTTTGAACCACTCATGTGACACTAGTAATAGATTCCGATGCTTCACTGCAGGTTTACTGTATCCCTCTGACCTTCTTATTGACGATGAAACACAGAAATTGCATCGGAATTAAATACAAAAGGCACAATGCCGACTTAAGTACAAGAAAACTGACTCTTGTTACTGTGTATATTTTAAACAATTCCTGTGACACTAGTTATAGATTCCGATGCTTCACTTCAGGTTTACCGTATCCCTCCGACCTTCTTATTGACGATGAAACACAGAAATAGCATCGGATTAAATACAAAAGGCACAATGCCGACTTAAGTACAAGAAAACTGATCCTCTTACTGTCTATGTTTTGAAACATTCACGTGACACTAGTTATAGAATCCGATGCTTCACTTCAGGTTATCTACATCCCTCTGAACTTCTTATTGACGATGAAATACTGAACTTGCATCGTAATTAAATACAAAAGCCACAATGCCGACTTAAGTACAAGTAAACTGACTCTTCTTACTGTCTATGTATTGAACCATTCCTGTGACACTAGTTATAGATTCCGATGCTTCACTTCAGGTTTACTGTATCCCTCTGACCTTTTTCTTGACGATGAAACACAGAAATTGCATCGGAATTAAATACAAAAGGCACAATGCCGACTTAAGTACAAGATAACTGACACTACTTACTGTCTATGTTTTGAACCATACCTGTAACACTAGTTATAGATTCCGATGCTTCACTTCAGGTTTACTGTATACCTCTGACCTTCTTATTACCGATGAAACACAGAAATTGCATCGGAATTAGTTACAAAAGCCACAATGTGAATTTTAGTACAAGAAAACTGACTCTTCTTACTGTCTATGTTTTGAACCAATCATGTGACACTAGTTATAGCTTCCGATGCTTCACTTCATTTTTACTGTATCCCTCCGACCTTCTTATTGACGATGAAACACAGCAATTGCATCGGAATTAAATATAAAAGGCACAATGCCGACTTAAGTGCAAGAAAACTGACTCTTCTTACTGTCTATGTTTTGAACCAATCCTGTGACACTAGTTATAGATTCCGATGCTTCACTTCAGGTTTACTACATCCCTCTGAACTTCTTATTGACGATGAAATACTGAAGTTGCATCGGAATTAAATACAAAAGGCACAATGCCGACTTAAGTACAAGGAAACTGACTCTTCTTACTGTCTATGTTTTGAACCATACCTGTAACACTAGTTATAGATTCCGATGCTTCACTTCAGGTTTACTGTATACCTCTGACCTTCTTATTACCGATGAAACACAGAAATTGCATCGGAATTAGTTACAAAAGCCACAATGTGAATTTTAGTACAAGAAAACTGACTCTTCTTACTGTCTATGTTTTGAACCATTCATGTGACACTAGTTATAGATTCCGATGCTTCACTGCAGGTTTACTGTATCCCTCTGACCTTCTTATTGACGATGAAACACAGAAATTGCATCGGAATTAAATACAAAAGGCACAATGCCGACTTAAGTACAAGAAAACTGACTCTTTTAAATGTCTATGTTTTGAACCATTCCTGTGACACTGGTTATAGATTCCGATGCTTCACTTCAGGTTTACTGTATCCCTCTGACATCCTTATTGACGATGAAACACAGATATTGCATCGGAATTAAATACAAAAGGCACAATGCCGACTTAAGTACAAGAAAACTGACTCCTCTTACTGTCTATAATTTGAACCATTCCTGTGACACTAGTTATAGATTCCGATGCTTCACTTAAAGTTTACTGTATCCCTCTCACCTTCTAATTGACGATGAAACACAGAAATTGCATCGGATTAAATACAAAAGACACAATGCCGACTTAAGTACAAGAAAACTGATCATCTTACTGTCTATGTTTTGAACCATTCCTGTGACACTAGTTATAGAATCAGATGTTTCACTTCAGGTTCACTATATCCCTCTGACCTTCTTATTGTCGATGACTCACAGAAATTGCATCGGAATTAAATACAAAAGCACAATGCTGACATAAGTACAAGAAAACTGACTCTTCTTACTGTCTATGTTTTGAACCATACCTGTGACACTAGTTATAAATTTAGATGCTTCACTTCAGGTTTACTGTATACCTCTGACCTTCCTGTTACCGATGAAACACAGAAATTGGATCTGAATTATTTACAAAAGGCACAATGTCAACATCAGTCCACGAAAACTGACTCTTCTTACTGTCTATGTTTTGAACCATTCATGTGACACTAGTAATAGATTCCGATGCTTCACTGCAGGTTTACTGTATCCCTCTGACCTTCTTATTGACGATGAAACACAGAAATTGCATCGGAATTAAATACAAAAGGCACAATGCCGACTTAAGTACAAGAAAACTGACTCTTTTAACTGTCTATGTTTTGAACCATTCCTGTGACACTGGTTATAGATTCCGATGCTTCACTTCAGGTTTACTGTATCCCTCTGACATCCTTATTGACGATGAAACACAGATATTGCATCGGAATTAAATACAAAGGGCACAATGCCGACTTAAGTACAAGAAAACTGACTCCTCTTACTGTCTATAATTTGAACCATTCCTGTGACACTAGTTATAGATTCCGATGCTTCACTTCAAGTTTACTGTATCCCTCTCACCTTCTAATTGACGATGAAACACAGAAATTGCATCGGATTAAATACAAAAGACACAATGCCGACTTAAGTACAAGAAAACTGATCATCTTACTGTCTATGTTTTGAACCATTCCTGTGACACTAGTTATAGAATCAGATGTTTCACTTCAGGTTCACTATATCCCTCTGACCTTCTTATTGTCGATGACTCACAGAAATTGCATCGGAATTAAATACAAAAGCACAATGCTGAAATAAGTACAAGAAAACCGACCCTTCTTACTGTCTATGTTTTGAACCATACCTGTGACACTAGTTATAAATTCAGGTGCTTCACTTCAGGTTTACTGTATACCTCTGACCTTCCTATTACCGATGAAACACAGAAATTGGATCGGAATTAATTACAAAAGGCACAATGTCAACTGTAGTCCAAAAAAACTGACTCTTCTTACTGTCTATGTTTTGAACCACTCATGTGACACTAGTAATAGATTCCGATGCTTCACTGCAGGTTTACTGTATCCCTCTGACCTTCTTATTGACGATGAAACACAGAAATTGCATCGGAATTAAATACAAAAGGCACAATGCCGACTTATGTACAAGAAAACTGACTCTTGTTACTGTGTATATTTTAAACAATTCCTGTGACACTAGTTATAGATTCCGATGCTTCACTTCAGGTTTACCGTATCCCTCCGACCTTCTTATTGACGATGAAACACAGAAATAGCATCGGATTAAATACAAAAGGCACAATGCCGACTTAAGTACAAGAAAACTGATCCTCTTACTGTCTATGTTTTGAAACATTCACGTGACACTAGTTATAGAATCCGATGCTTCACTTCAGGTTATCTACATCCCTCTGAACTTCTTATTGACGATGAAATACTGAACTTGCATCGGAATTAAATACAAAAGCCACAATGCCGACTTAAGTACAAGTAAACTGACTCTTCTTACTGTCTATGTATTGAACCATTCCTGTGACACTAGTTATAGATTCCGATGCTTCACTTCAGGTTTACTGTATCCCTCTGACCTTTTTCTTGACGATGAAACACAGAAATTGCATCGGAATTAAATACAAAAGGCACAATGCCGACTTAAGTACAAGATAACTGACACTACTTACTGTCTATGTTTTGAACCATACCTGTAACACTAGTTATAGATTCCGATGCTTCACTTCAGGTTTACTGTATACCTCTGACCTTCTTATTACCGATGAAACACAGAAATTGCATCGGAATTAGTTACAAAAGCCACAATGTGAATTTTAGTACAAGAAAACTGACTCTTCTTACTGTCTATGTTTTGAACCAATCATGTGACACTAGTTATAGCTTCCGATGCTTCACTTCATTTTTACTGTATCCCTCTGACCTTCTTATTGACGATGAAACACAGCAATTGCATCGGAATTAAATATAAAAGGCACAATGCCGACTTAAGTGCAAGAAAACTGACTCTTCTTACTGTCTATGTTTTGAACCAATCCTGTGACACTAGTTATAGATTCCGATGCTTCACTTCAGGTTTACTACATCCCTCTGAACTTCTTATTGACGATGAAATACTGAAGTTGCATCGGAATTAAATACAAAAGGCACAATGCCGACTTAAGTACAAGGAAACTGACTCTTCTTACTGTCTATGTTTTGAACCATACCTGTAACACTAGTTATAGATTCCGATGCTTCACTTCAGGTTTACTGTATACCTCTGACCTTCTTATTACCGATGAAACACAGAAATTGCATCGGAATTAGTTACAAAAGCCACAATGTGAATTTTAGTACAAGAAAACTGACTCCTCTTACTGTCTATGTTTTGAACCATTCATGTGACACTAGTTATAGATTCCGATGCTTCACTGCAGGTTTACTGTATCCCTCTGACCTTCTTATTGACGATGAAACACAGAAATTGCATCGGAATTAAATACAAAAGGCACAATGCCGACCTAAGTACAAGAAAACTGACTCTTCTTACTGTCTATGTTTTGAACAATGCCTGTGACACTAGTTATAGATTCCGATTCTTCACTTCAGGTTTACTGTATGCCTCTGACCTTCCCCTTGACGATGAAACACAGAAATTGCATCGGAATTAAATACAAAAGGCACAATGCCGACTTAAGTACAAGAAAACTTACTCTTCATACTGTCAATGTTTTGAACCATTCCTGTGACACTATTTATAGATTCCGATGCTACACTTCAGGTTTATTGTATCCCTCTGACCTTCTTATTGACGATGAAACACAGAAATTACATCGGAATTAAATACAAAAGGTACAATGCCGACCTAAGTACAAGAAAACTGACTCTGCTCACTGTCTATATTTTGAACCATTCATGTGCCACTCGTTATAGATTACGATGCTTTACTTCAGGTTTACTGTATCCCTCTGACCTTCTTCTTGACGATGAAACAAAGAAATTGCTTCGGAATTAAATACAAATGGCACAATGCCGACTTAAGTACAAGATAACTGACTTTTCTTACTGTCTGTGTTTTGAACCATTCCTGTGACACTAGTTAAATATTCCGATGCTTCACTTCATTTTTACTGTATCCCTCTGACCTTCTCATTGACGATGAAACACAGCAATTGCATCGGAATTAAATATAAAAGGCACAATGCCGACTTAAGTGCAAGAAAACTGACTCTTCTTACTGTCTATGTTTTGAACCAATCCTGTGACACTAGTTATAGTTTCCGATGCTTCACTTCAGGTTTACTGTATCCCACTGACCTTCTTATTGACGATGAAACACAGAAATTGCATCGGAATTAAATACAAAATGCACAATGCCGACTTAAGTACAAGAAAACTGACTCTTTTAACTATCTATGTTTTGAACCATTCCTGTGACACTAGTTATAGATTCCGATGCTTCACTTCAGGTTTACTGTATCCCTCTGACATCCTTATTGACGATGAAACACAGATATTGCATCGGAATTAAATACAAAAGGCACAATGCCGACTTAAGTACAAGAAAACTAACTCCTCTTACTGCCTATGTTTTGAACCATTCCTGTGACACTAGTTATAGATTCCGATGCTTCACTTCAAGTTTACTGTATCCCTCTGACCTTCTAATTGACGATGAAACACAGAAATTGCATCGGATTAAATACAAAAGACACAATGCCGACTTAAGTACAAGAAAACTGATCTTCTTACTGTCTATGTTTTGAACCATTCCTGTGACACTAGTTATAGAATCAGATGTTTCACTTCAGGTTCACTATATCCCTCTGACCATCTTATTGTCGATGACTCATAAAAATTGCGTCGGAATTAAATACAAAAGCACAATGCTGGCATAAGTACAAGAAAACTGACTCATCTTACTGTCTATTTTTTGAACCATACCTATGACACTAGTTATAGAATCCGATGCTTCACTTCTGGTTTACTGTATACCTCTGACCTTCCTATTACCGATGAAACACATAATTGCATCGGAATTAATTACAAAAGGCACAATGTCAACTTTAGTCCAAGAAACCTGACTCTTCTTACTGTCTATGTTTTGAACCATTCATGTGACACTAGTTATAGATTCCGATGCTTCACTGCAGGTTTACTGTATCCCTCTGACCTTCTTATTGACGATGAAACACAGAAATTGCATCGGAATTAAATACAAAAGGCACAATGCCGACTTAAGTACAAGAAAACTGACTCTTGTTACTGTGTATCTTTTGAACAATTCCTGTGACACTAGTTATAGATTCCGATGCTTCACTTCAGGTTTACCGTATCCCTCCGACCTTCTTATTGACGATGAAACACAGAAATTGCATCGGATTAAATACAAAAGGCACAATGACGACTTAAGTACAAGAAAACTGTTCCTCTTACTGTCTATGTTTTGAACCATTCCTGTGACACTAGTTATAGAATCCGATGCCTCACTTCAGGTTCACTAAATCCCTCTGACCTTCTTATTGACGATGAAATACTGAAATTGCATCGGAATTAAATACAAAAGTCACAATGCCGACTTAAGTACAAGTAAACTGACTCTTCTTACTGTCTATGTATTGAACCATTCCTGTGACACTAGTTATAGATTCCGATGCTTCACTTCAGGTTTACTGTATGCCTCTGACCTTCTTCTTGACGATGAAACACAGAAATTGCAACGGAATTAAATACAAAAGCCACAATGCCGACTTAAGTACAAGATAACTGACTCTTCTTACTGTCTGTGTTTTGAACCATTCCTGTGACACTAGTTAAATATTCCGATGCTTCACAGCATTTTTACTGTATCCCGCTGACCATCTTATAGACGATGAAACACAGCAATTGCATCGGAATTAAATATAAAAGGCACAATGCCGACTTAAGTGCAAGAAAACTGACTCTTCTTACTGTCTATGTTTGAACCAATCCTGTGACACTAGTTATAGATTCCGATGCTTCACTTCAGGTTTACTGTATCCCTCTGACCTTCTTATTGACGATGAAACACAGAAATTGCATCGGAATTAATTACAAAAGGCACAATGCCGACTTAAGCACAAGGAAACTGATTCTTCTAACTGTCTATGTTTTGGACCATTCCTGTGACACTAGTTATAGATTCCGATGCTTCACTTCGGGTTTACTGTATCCCTCTGACCTTCGTATTGACGATGAAACACAGATATTGCATCGGAATTGAATACAAAAGGCACAATGTCGACTTAAGTACAAGAAAACTGACTCCTCTTACTGTCTATGTTTCGAACCTTTCCTGTGACACTAGTTATAGATTCCGATGCTTCACTTCAGGTTTACTGTATCCCTCTGACCTTCTTATTGACGATGAAATACAGAAATTGCATCGGAATTAAATACAAAAGGCACAATTCCGACTAAAGTACAAGGAAACTGACTCTTCTTACTGTCTATGCTTTGAACCATTCCTGTGACACTAGGTATAGATTCCGATGCTTCACTTCAGGGTTACAGTATCCCTCTGACCTTCTTATTGACGATGAAACACAGAAATTGCATCGGAATTAAATACAAAAGGCACAATGCCGACTTAACTACAAGAAACCTGACTCTTCTTACTGTCTATGTTTTGAACCATTCCTGTGACACTAGTTATAGATTCCGATGCTTCACTTCAGGTTCACTGTCTCCCTCTGACCTTCTTAATGACGATGAAACACTGAAATTGCATCGGAATTAAATACAAAATGCACAATGCCGTCTTAAGTACAAGAAAACTGACTCTTTTTACTCTCTATAATTTGAACCATTCCTGTGACACTAGTTATAGATTTCGATGCTTCACTTCAGGTTTATTGTATGCCTGAGACCTTCTTATTGACGATGAAACACAAAATTGCATCGGAATTAAATACAAGAGGCACAACGCCGACTTAAGTACAAGAAAACTTACTCTTCTTACTGTCTATGTTTTGATCCATTCCTGTGACACTAGTTATAGATTCGGATGCTTCACTTCAGGTTTACTGTATCCCTCTGACCTTCTTATTGACGATGAAACACAGAAATTGCTTCGGAATTAAATACAAATGGCACAATGCCGACTTAAGTACAAGAAAACTGACTCTTCTTACTGTCTATGTTTTCAACCATTCATGTGACACTAGTTATAGTTTCCGATGCTTTACTCCAGGTTTACGGTATCCCTCTGACCTCCTTATTGACGATGAACACAGAAATTGCATTGGAATTAAATACAAAAGGCACAATGCCGACTTAAGTACGAGAAAACTGACTCTTCTTACTGTCTAAGTTTTGAACCATTCCTGTGACACTAGTTATAGATTCCGATGCTTCACTTCAGGTTTACTGTATCCCTCTGACCTTGTTATTGACGATGAAACACAGAAATTGCATCGGAATTAAATACAAAAGGCACAATGCCGACTTAAGTACAAGAAAACTGACTCTTCTTACTGTCTATGTTTGAACCATTCTTGTGACACTAGTTATAGATTCCGATGCTTCACTTCAGCTTTACTGTATCCCTCTTACCGTCTTATTGACGATGAATCACAGAAATTGCATCGGAATTAAATACAAAAGGCACAACGCCGACTTAAGTACAAGAAAACTGACTCTTCTTACTGTCTATGCCGTGAACCATTCTTGTGACACTAGTTATAGTTTCCGATGCTTCACTTCAGGTTTACTGTATCCCTCTGACCTTCTTATTGACGATGAAACACAGAAATTGCATCAGATTTAAATACAAAAGGCACAATGCCGACATAAGTACAAGAAAACTGACTCTTCTTGCTGTCTATGTTTTGAACCATTCCTGTGACACTAGTTATAGATTCCGATGCTTCACTTCAGGTGCACTGTATCCCTCTGACCTTCTTATTGACGATCAAACACTGAAATTGCATCGGAATTAAATTCAAAAGGCACAATGCCGACTTAAGTACAAGAAAACTGATCTTCTTACTGTCTATGTTTTGAACCATTCCTGTGACACTAGTTATGGAATCAGATGTTTCACTTCAGGTTCACTATATCCCTCTGACCTTCTTATTGTCGATGACTCATAAAAATTGCATAGGAATTAAATACAATGGCACAATGCTGACATAAGTACAAGAAAACTGACTCATCTTACTGTCTATGTTTTGAACCATACCTGTGACACTAGTTATAGAATCCGATGCTTCACTTCTGGTTTACTGTATACCTCTGACCTTCCTATTACCGATGAAACACAGAAATTGCATCGGAATTAATTACAAAAGGCACAATGTCAACTTTAGTCCAAGAAACATGACTCTTCTTACTGTCTATGTTTTGAACCATTCATGTGACACTAGTTATAGATTCCGAAGCTTCACTGCAGGTTTACTGTATCCCTCTGACCTTCTTATTGACGATGAAACACAGAAATTGCATCGGAATTAAATACAAAAGGCACAATGCCGACTTAAGTACAAGAAAACTGACTCTTCTTACTGTCTATGTTTTGAACAATTCCTGTGACACTAGTTATAGATTCCGATGCTTCACTTCAGGTTTACCGTATCCCTCCGACCTTCTTATTGACGATGAAACACAGAAATTGCATCGGATTAAATACAAAAGGCACAATGACGACTTAAGTACAAGAAAATTGACTCCTCTTACTGTCTATGTTTGAACCATACCTGTAACACTAGTTATAGATTCCGATGCTTCACTTCAGGTTTAGTGTATACCTCTGACCTTCTTATTACCGATGAAACACAGAAATTGCATCGGAATTTAATACAAAATGCACTATGCCGACTTAAGTACAAGGAAACTGACTCTTCATACTCTCTATGTTTTTAACCATTCCTGTGACACTAGTTATAGATTCCGAAGCTTCACTTCAGGTTTACTGTACCCCTCTGACCTTCTTATTGACGATGAAACACAGAAATTGCATCGGAATTAAATACAAAAGGTACAATGCCGTTTTAAGTACAAGAAAATGACTGTTCTTACTGTCTATATTTTGAACCATTCATGTGACACTCGTTATAGATTACGATGCTTTACTTCAGGTTTACTGTATCCCTCTGACCTTTTTCGTGACGATGAAACACAGAAATTGCATCGGAATTAAATACAAAAGGCACAATGCCGACTTAAGTACAAGATAACTGACACTACTAACTGTCTATGTTTTGAACCATACCTGTAACACTAGTTATAGATTCCGATGCTTCACTTCAGGTTTACTGTATACCTCTGACCTTCTTATTACCGATGAAACACAGAAATTGCATCGGAATTAGTTACAAAAGCCACAATGTGAATTTTAGTACAAGAAAACTGACTCTTCTTACTGTCTATATTTTGAACCAATCATGTGACACTAGTTATAGCTTCCGATGCTTCACTTCATATTTACTGTATTCCTCTGACCTTCTTATTGACGATGAAACACAGCAATTGAATCGGAATTAAATATAAAAGGCACAATGCCGACTTAAGTGCAAGAAAACTGACTCCTCTTACTGTCTATGTTTTGAACCAATCCTGTGACACTAGTTATAGATTCCGATGCTTCACTTCAGGTTTACTGTATCCCTCTGACCTTCTTATTGACGATGAAACACAGAAATTGCATCGGAATTAAATACAAAAGGCACAATGCCGACTTAAGTACAAGAAAACTGACTCTTTTCACTGTCTATGTTTTGAACCATTCCTGTGACACTAGTTATAGATTCCGATGCTTCACTTCAGGTTTACTGTATCCCTCTGACATCCTTATTGACGATGAAACACAGATATTGCATCGGAATTAAATACAAAAGGCACAATGCCGACTTAAGTACAAGTAAACTGACTCTTCTTACTGTCTATGTATTGAACCACTCCTGTGACACTAGTTATAGATTCCGATGCTTCACTTCAGGTTTACTGTATGCCTCTGACCTTGTTATTGACGATGAAACACAGAAATTGCATCGGAATTAAATACAAAAGGCACAATGCCGACTTAAGTACAAGGAAACTGACTCTTCTTACTGTCTATGTTTTGAACCATACCTGTAACACTAGTTATAGATTCCGATGCTTCACTTCAGGTTTACTGTATACCTCTGACCTTCTTATTACCGATGAAACACAGAAATTGCATCGGAATTAGTTACAAAAGCCACAATGTGAATTTTAGTACAAGAAAACTGACTCTTCTTACTGTCTTTGTTTTGAACCATTCATGTGACACTAGTTATAGATTCCGATGCTTCACTGCAGGTTTACTGTATCCCTCTGACCTTCTTATTGACGATGAAACACAGAAATTGCATCGGAATTAAATACAAAAGGCACAATGCCGACCTAAGTACAAGAAAACTGACTCTTCTTACTGTCTATGCTTTGAACAATGCCTGTGACACTAGTTATAGATTCCGATTCTTCACTTCAGGTTTACTGTATGCCTCTGACCTTCCCCTTGACGATGAAACAGAGAAATTGCATCGGAATTAAATACAAAAGGCACAATGCCGACTTAAGTACAAGAAAACTTACTCTTCATACTGTCAATGTTTTGAACCATTCCTGTGACACTATTTATAGATTCCGATGCTTCACTTCAGGTTTATTGTATCCCTCTGACCTTCTTATTGACGATGAAACACAGAAATTACATCGGAATTAAATACAAAAGGTACAATGCCGACTTAAGTACAGGAAAACTGACTCTGCTCACTGTCTATATTTTGAACCATTCATGTGCCACTCGTTATAGATTACGATGCTTTACTTCAGGTCTACTGTATCCCTCTGACCTTCTTCTTGACGATGAAACACAGAAATTGCTTCGGAATTAAATACAAATGGCACAATGCCGACTTAAGTACAAGATAACTGACTTTTCTTACTGTCTGTGTTTTGAACCATTCCTGTGACACTAGTTAAATATTCCGATGCTTGACTTCATTTTTACTGTATCCCTCTGACCTTCTTATTGACGATGAAACACAGCAATTGCATCGGAAGTAAATATAAAAGGCACAATGCCGACTTAAGTGCAAGAAAACTGACTCTTCTTACTGTCTATGTTTTCAACCAATCCTGTGACACTAGTTATAGTTTCCGATGCTTCACTTCAGGTTTACTGTATCCCTCTGACCTTCTTATTGACGATGAAACACAGAAATTGCATCGGAATTAAATACAAAATGCACAATGCCGACTTAAGTACAAGAAAACTGACTCTTGTTACTGTGTATCTTTTGAACAATTCCTGTGACACTAGTTATAGATTCCGATGCTTCACTTCAGGTTTACTGTATCCCTCTGACATCCTTATTGACGATGAAACACAGATATTGCATCGGAATTAAATACAAAA
Source organism: Schistocerca americana (assembly GCF_021461395.2). Classification (NCBI taxonomy): domain Eukaryota; kingdom Metazoa; phylum Arthropoda; class Insecta; order Orthoptera; family Acrididae; genus Schistocerca; species Schistocerca americana. Next base: position 24,069,869 of record NC_060130.1, read on the forward strand.
GGCACAATGCCGACTTAAGTACAAGAAAACTAACTCCTCTTACTGCCTATGTTTTGAACCATTCCTGTGACACTAGTTATAGATTCCGATGCTTCACTTCAAGTTTACTGTATCCCTCTGACCTTCTAATTGACGATGAAACACAGAAATTGCATCGGATTAAATACAAAAGACACAATGCCGACTTAAGTACAAGAAAACTGATCTTCTTACTGTCTATGTTTTGAACCATTCCTGTGACACTAGTTATAGAATCAGATGTTTCACTTCAGGTTCACTATATCCCTCTGACCATCTTATTGTCGATGACTCATAAAAATTGCGTCGGAATTAAATACAAAAGCACAATGCTGACATAAGTACAAGAAAACTGACTCATCTTACTGTCTATTTTTTGAACCATACCTGTGACACTAGTTATAGAATCCGATGCTTCACTTCTGGTTTACTGTATACCTCTGACCTTCCTATTACCGATGAAACACATAATTGCATCGGAATTAATTACAAAAGGCACAATGTCAACTTTTGTCCAAGAAACCTGACTCTTCTTACTGTCTATGTTTTGAACCATTCATGTGACACTAGTTATAGATTCCGATGCTTCACTGCAGGTTTACTGTATCCCGCTGACCATCTTATTGACGATGAAACACAGCAATTGCATCGGAATTAAATATAAAAGGCACAATGCCGACTTAAGTGCAAGAAAACTGACTCTTCTTACTGTCTATGTTTGAACCAATCCTGTGACACTAGTTATAGATTCCGATGCTTCACTTCAGGTTTACTGTATCCCTCTGACCTCCTTATTGACGATGAAACACAGAAATTGCATCGGAATTAATTACAAAAGGCACAATGCCGACTTAAGCACAAGGAAACTGACTCTTCTAACTGTCTATGTTTTGAACCATTCCTGTGACACTAGTTATACATTCCGATGCTTCACTTCGGGTTTACTGTATCCCTCTGACCTTCGTATTGACGATGAGACACAGATATTGCATCGGAATTGAATACAAAAGGCACAATGTCGACTTAAGTACAAGAAAACTGACTCCTCTTACTGTCTATGTTTCGAACCTTTCCTGTGACACTAGTTATAGATTCCGATGCTTCACTTCAGGTTTACTGTATCCCTCTGACCTTCTTATTGACGAAGAAACACAGAAATTACATCGGAATTAAATACAAAAGGCACAATTCCGACTAAAGTACAAGGAAACTGACTCTTCTTACTGTCTATGCTTTGAACCATTCCTGTGACACTAGGTATAGATTCCGATGCTTCACTTCAGGTTCACTGTCTCCCTCTGACCTTCTTAATGACGATGAAACACTGAAATTGCATCGGAATTAAATACAAAATGCACAATGCCGTCTTAAGTACAAGAAAACTGACTCTTTTTACTCTCTATAATTTGAACCATTCCTGCGACACTAGTTATAGATTTCGATGCTTCACTTCAGGTTTATTGTATGCCTCAGACCTTCTTATTGACGATGAAACACAGAAATTGCATCGGAATTAAATACAAGAGGCACAACGCCGACTTAAGTACAAGAAAACTTACTCTTCTTACTGTCTATGTTTTGATCCATTCCTGTGACACTAGTTATAGATTCCGATGCTTCACTTCATGTTTACTGCATCCCTCTGACCCTCGTATTCACGATGAAACACAGAAATTGCATCGGAATTTAATACAAAAGGCACAATGCCGACTTAAGTACAAGAAAACTGACTCTTCTTACTGTCTATGTTTTCAACCATTCATGTGACACTAGTTATAGTTTCCGATGCTTTACTCCAGGTTTACTGTATCCCTCTGACCTCCTTATTGACGATGAACACAGAAATTGCATTGGAATTAAATACAAAAGGCACAATGCCGACTTAAGTACAAGAAAACTGACTCTTCTTACTGTCTAAGTTTTGAACCATTCCTGTGACACTAGTTATAGATTCCGATGCTTCACTTCAGGTTTACTGTATCCCTCTGACCTTGTTATTGACGATGAAACACAGAAATTGCATCGGAATTAAATACAAAAGGCACAATGCCGACTTAAGTACAAGAAAACTGACTCTTCTTACTGTCTATGTTTGAACCATTCTTGTGACACTAGTTATAGATTCCGATGCTTCACTTCAGCTTTACTGTATCCCTCTTACCGTCTTATTGACGATGAATCACAGAAATTGCATCTGAATTGAATACAAAAGGCACAACGCCGACTTAAGTACAAGAAAACTGACACTTCTTACTGTCTATGCCGTGAACCATTCTTGTGACACTAGTTATAGATTCCGATGCTTCACTTCAGGTTTACTGTATCCCTCTGACCTTCTTATTGACGATGAAACACAGAAATTGCATCGGATTTAAATACAAAAGGCACAATGCCGACATAAGTACAAGAAAACTGACTCTTCTTGCTGTCTATGTTTTGAACCATTCCTGTGACACTAGTTATAGATTCCGATGCTTCACTTCAGGTGCACTGTATCCCTCTGACCTTCTTATTGACGATCAAACACTGAAATTGCATCGGAATTAAATTCAAAAGGCACAATGCCGACTTAAGTACAAGAAAACTGATCTTCTTACTGTCTATGTTTTGAACCATTCCTGTGACACTAGTTATAGAATCAGATGTTTCACTTCAGGTTCACTATATCCCTCTGACCTCCTTATTGTCGATGACTCATAAAAATTGCATAGGAATTAAATACAATAGCACAATGCTGACATAAGTACAAGAAAACTGACTCATCTTACTGTCTATGTTTTGAACCATACCTGTGACACTAGTTATAGAATCCGATGCTTCACTTCTGGTTTACTGTATACCTCTGACCTTCCTATTACCGATGAAACACAGAAATTGCATCGGAATTAATTACAAAAGGCGCAATGTCAACTTTAGTCCAAGAAACCTGACTCTTCTTACTGTCTATGTTTTGAACCATTCATGTGACACTAGTTATAGATTCCGAAGCTTCACTGCAGGTTTACTGTATCCCTCTGACCTTCTTACTGACGATGAAACACAGAAATTGCATCGGAATTAAATACAAAAGGCACAATGCCGACTTAAGTACAAGAAAACTGACTCTTCTTACTGTCTATGTTTTGAACAATTCCTGTGACACTAGTTATAGATTCCGATGCTTCACTTCAGGTTTACCGTATCCCTCCGACCTTCTTATTGACGATGAAACACAGAAATTGCATCGGATTAAATACAAAAGGCACAATGACGACTTAAGTACAAGAAAACTGATCCTCTTACTGTCTATGTTTTGAACCATTCCTGTGACACTAGTTATAGAATCCGATGCTTCACTTCAGGTTCACAAATCCCTCTGACCTTCTTATTGACGATGAAATACTGAAATTGCATCGGAATTAAATACAAAAGCCACAATGCCGACTTAAGTACAAGTAAAATGACTCTTCTTACTGTCTATGTATTGAACCATTCCTGTGACACTAGTTATAGATTCCGATGCTTCACTTCAGGTTTACTGTATGCCTCTGACCTTCTTCTTGACGATGAAACACAGAAATTGCAACGGAATTAAATACAAAAGGCACAATGCCGACTTAAGTACAAGATAACTGACTCTTCTTACTGTCTGCGTTTTGAACCATTCCTGTGACACTAGTTAAATATTCCGATGCTTCACATCATTTTTACTGTATCCCGCTGACCATCTTATTGACGATGAAACACAGCAATTGCATCGGAATTAAATATAAAAGGCACAATGCCGACTTAAGTGCAAGAAAACTGACTCTTCTTACTGTCTATGTTTGAACCAATCCTGTGACACTAGTTATAGATTCCGATGCTTCACTTCAGGTTTACTGTATCCCTCTGACCTTCTTATTGACGATGAAACACAGAAATTGCATCGGAATTAATTACAAAAGGCACGATGCCGACTTAAGCACAAGGAAACTGACTCTTCTAACTGTCTATGTTTTGAACCATTCCTGTGACGCTAGTTATAGATTCCGATGCTTCACTTCGGGTTTACTGTATCCCTCTGACCTTCTTATTGACGATGAAACACAGATATTGCATCGGAATTGAATACGAAAGGCACAATGTCGACTTAAGTACAAGAAAACTGACTCCTCTTACTGTCTAAGTTTTGAACCATTCCTGTGACACTAGTTATAGATTCCGATGCTTCACTTCAGGTTTACTGTATCCCTCTGACCTTGTTATTGACGATGAAACACAGAAATTGCATCGGAATTAAATACAAAAGGCACAATTCCGACTAAAGTACAAGGAAACTGACTCTTCTTACTGTCTATGCTTTGAACCATTCCTGTGACACTAGGTATAGATTCCGATGCTTCACTTCAGGTTTACTGTATCCCTCTGACCTTCTTCTTGACGATGAAACACAGAAATTGCTTCGGAATTAAATACAAATGGCACAATTCCGACTTAAGTACAAGAAAACTGACTCTTCTTACTGTCTATGTTTTCAACCATTCATGTGACACTAGTTATAGTTTCCGATGCTTTACTCCAGGTTTACTGTATCCCTCTGACCTCCTTATTGACGATGAACACAGAAATTGCATTGGAATTAAATACAAAAGGCACAATGCCGACTTAAGTACGAGAAAACTGACTCTTCTTGCTGTCTATGTTTTGAACCATTCCTGTGACACAAGTTATAGATTCCGATGCTCACTTCAGGTGCACTGTATCCCTCTGACCTTCTTATTGACGATCAAACACTGAAATTGCATCGGAATTAAATTCAAAAGGCACAATGCCGACTTAAGTACAAGAAAACTGATCTTCTTACTGTCTATGTTTTGAACCATTCCTGTGACACTAGTTATAGAATCAGATGTTTCACTTCAGGTTCACTATATCCCTCTGACCTTCTTATTGTCGATGACTCATAAAAATTGCATAGGAATTAAATACAATAGCACAATGCTGACATAAGTACAAGAAAACTGACTCATCTTACTGTCTATGTTTTGAACCATACCTGTGACACTAGTTATAGAATCCGATGCTTCACTTCTGGTTTACTGTATACCTCTGACCTTCCTATTACCGATGAAACACAGAAATTGCATCGGAATTAATTACAAAAGGCACAATGTCAACTTTAGTCCAAGAAACCTGACTCTTCTTACTGTCTATGTTTTGAACCATTCATGTGACACTAGTTATAGATTCCGAAGCTTCACTGCAGGTTTACTGTATCCCTCTGACCTTCTTATTGACGATGAAACACAGAAATTGCATCGGAATTAAATACAAAAGGCACAATGCCGACTTAAGTACAAGAAAACTGACTCTTCTTACTGTCTATGTTTTGAACAATTCCTGTGACACTAGTTATAGATTCCGATGCTTCACTTCAGGTTTACCGTATCCCTCCGACCTTCTTATTGACGATGAAACACAGAAATTGCATCGGATTAAATACAAAAGGCACAATGACGACTTAAGTACAAGAAAATTGACTCCTCTTACTGTCTATGTTTGAACCATACCTGTAACACTAGTTATAGATTCCGATGCTTCACTTCAGGTTTAATGTATACCTCTGACCTTCTTATTACCGATGAAACACAGAAATTGCATCGGAATTTAATACAAAATGCACTATGCCGACTTAAGTACAAGGAAACTGACTCTTCATACTCTCTATGTTTTTAACCATTCCTGTGACACTAGTTATAGATTCCGAAGCTTCACTTCAGGTTTACTGTACCCCTCTGACCTTCTTATTGACGATGAAACACAGAAATTGCATCGGAATTAAATACAAAAGGTACAATGCCGTTTTAAGTACAAGAAAATGACTCTTCTTACTGTCTATATTTTGAACCATTCATGTGACACTCGTTATAGATTACGATGCTTTACTTCAGGTTTACTGTATCCCTCTGACCTTTTTCGTGACGATGAAACACAGAAATTGCATCGGAATTAAATACAAAAGGCACAATGCCGACTTAAGTACAAGATAACTGACACTACTAACTGTCTATGTTTTGAACCATACCTGTAACACTAGTTATAGATTCCGATGCTTCACTTCAGGTTTACTGTATACCTCTGACGTTCTTATTACCGATGAAACACAGAAATTGCATCGGAATTAGTTACAAAAGCCACAATGTGAATTTTAGTACAAGAAAACTGACTCTTCTTACTGTCTATGTTTTGAACCAATCATGTGACACTAGTTATAGCTTCCGATGCTTCACTTCATATTTACTGTATTCCTCTGACCTTCTTATTGACGATGAAACACAGCAATTGAATCGGAATTAAATATAAAAGGCACAATGCCGACTTAAGTGCAAGAAAACTGACTCTTCTTACTGTCTATGTTTTGAACCAATCCTGTGACACTAGTTATAGATTCCGATGCTTCACTTCAGGTTTACTGTATCCCTCTGACCTTCTTATTGACGATGAAACACAGAAATTGCATCGGAATTAAATACAAAAGGCACAATGCCGACTTAAGTACAAGAAAACTGACTCTTTTCACTGTCTATGTTTTGAACCATTCCTGTGACACTAGTTATAGATTCCGATGCTTCACTTCAGGTTTACTGTATCCCTCTGACATCATTATTGACGATGAAACACAGATATTGCATCGCAATTAAATTCAAAAGGCACAATGCCGACTTAAGTACAAGTAAACTGACTCTTCTTACTGTCTATGTATTGAACCACTCCTGTGACACTAGTTATAGATTCCGATGCTTCACTTCAGGTTTACTGTATGCCTCTGACCTTGTTATTAACGATGAAACACAGAAATTGCATCGGAATTAAATACAAAAGCACAATGCCGACTTAAGTACAAGGAAACTGACTCTTCTTACTGTCTATGTTTTGAACCATACCTGTAACACTAGTTATAGATTCCGATGCTTCACTTCAGGTTTACTGTATACCTCTGACCTTCTTATTACCGATGAAACACAGAAATTGCATCGGAATTAGTTACAAAAGCCACAATGTGAATTTTAGTACAAGAAAACTGACTCTTCTTACTGTCTATGTTTTGAACCATTCATGTGACACTAGTTATAGATTCCGATGCTTCACTGCAGGTTTACTGTATCCCTCTGACCTTCTTATTGACGATGAAACACAGAAATTGCATCGGAATTAAATACAAAAGGCACAATGCCGACCTAAGTACAAGAAAACTGACTCTTCTTACTGTCTATGTTTTGAACAATGCCTGTGACACTAGTTATAGATTCCGATTCTTCACTTCAGGTTTACTGTATGCCTCTGACCTTCCCCTTGACAATGAAACACAGAAATTGCATCGGAATTAAATACAAAAGGCACAATGCCGACTTAAGTACAAGAAAACTTACTCTTCATACTGTCAATGTTTTGAACCATTCCTGTGACACTATTTATAGATTCCGATGCTTCACTTCAGGTTTATTGTATCCCTCTGACCTTCTTATTGACGATGAAACACAGAAATTACATCGGAATTAAATACAAAAGGTACAATGCCGACTTAAGTACAAGAAAACTGACTCTGCTCACTGTCTATATTTTGAACCATTCATGTGCCACTCGTTATAGATTACGATGCTTTACTTCAGGTTTACTGTATCCCTCTGACCTTCTTCTTGACGATGAAACACAGAAATTGCTTCGGAAATAAATACAAATGGCACAATGCCGACTTAAGTACAAGATAACTGACTTTTCTTTCTGTCTGTGTTTTGAACCATTCCTGTGACACTAGTTAAATATTCCGATGCTTGACTTCATTTTTACTGTATCCCTCTGACCTTCTTATTGACAATGAAACACAGCAATTGCATCGGAAGTAAATATAAAAGGCGCAATGCCGACTTAAGTGCAAGAAAACTGACTCTTCTTACTGTCTATGTTTTCAACCAATCCTGTGACACTAGTTATAGTTTCCGATGCTTCACTTCAGGTTTACTGTATCCCTCTGACCTTCTTATTGACGATGAAACACAGAAATTGCATCGGAATTAAATACAAAATGCACAATGCCGACTTAAGTACAAGAAAACTGACTCTTGTTACTGTGTATCTTTTGAACAATTCCTGTGACACTAGTTATAGATTCCGATGCTTCACTTCAGGTTTACTGTATCCCTCTGACATCCTTATTGACGATGAAACACAGATATTGCATCGGAATTAAATACAAAAGGCACAATGCCGACTTAAGTACAAGAAAACTAACTCCTCTTACTGCCTATGTTTTGAACCATTCCTGTGACACTAGTTATAGATTCCGATGCTTCACTTCAAGTTTACTGTATCCCTCTGACCTTCTAATTGACGATGAAACACAGAAATTGCATCGGATTAAATACAAAAGACACAATGCCGACTTAAGTACAAGAAAACTGATCTTCTTACTGTCTATGTTTTGAACCATTCCTGTGACACTAGTTATAGAATCAGATGTTTCACTTCAGGTTCACTATATCCCTCTGACCATCTTATTGTCGATGACTCATAAAAATTGCGTCGGAATTAAATACAAAAGCACAATGCTGACATAAGTACAAGAAAACTGACTCATCTTACTGTCTATTTTTTGAACCATACCTGTGACACTAGTTATAGAATCCGATGCTTCACTTCTGGTTTACTGTATACCTCTGACCTTCCTATTACCGATGAAACACATAATTGCATCGGAATTAATTACAAAAGGCACAATGTCAACTTTAGTCCAAGAAACCTGACTCTTCTTACTGTCTATGTTTTGAACCATTCATGTGACACTAGTTATAGATTCCGATGCTTCACTGCAGGTTTACTGTATCCCCCTGACCTTCTTATTGACGATGAAACACAGAAATTGCATCGGAATTAAATACAAAAGGCACAATGCCGACTTAAGTACAAGAAAACTGACTCTTGTTACTGTGTATCTTTTGAACAATTCCTGTGACACTAGTTATAGATTCCGATGCTTCACTTCAGGTTTACCGTATCCCTCCGACCTTCTTATTGACGATGAAACACAGAAATTGCATCGGATTAAATACAAAAGGCACAATGACGACTTAAGTACAAGAAAACTGTTCCTCTTACTGTCTATGTTTTGAACCATTCCTGTGACACTAGTTATAGAATCCGATGCTTCACTTCAGGTTCACTAAATCCCTCTGACCTTCTTATTGACGATGAAATACTGAAATTGCATCGGAATTAAATACAAAAGCCACAATGCCGACTTAAGTACAAGTAAACTGACTCTTCTTACTGTCTATGTATTGAACCATTCCTGTGACACTAGTTATAGATTCCGATGCTTCACTTCAGGTTTACTGTATGCCTCTGACCTTCTTCTTGACGATGAAACACAGAAATTGCAACGGAATTAAATACAAAAGGCACAATGCCGACTTAAGTACAAGATAACTGACTCTTCTTACTGTCTGTGTTTTGAACCATTCCTGTGACACTAGTTAAATATTCCGATGCTTCACAGCATTTTTACTGTATCCCGCTGACCATCTTATTGACGATGAAACACAGCAATTGCATCGGAATTAAATATAAAAGGCACAATGCCGACTTAAGTGCAAGAAAACTGACTCTTCTTACTGTCTATGTTTGAACCAATCCTGTGACACTAGTTATAGATTCCGATGCTTCACTTCAGGTTTACTGTATCCCTCTGACCTTCTTATTGACGATGAAACACAGAAATTGCATCGGAATTAAATACAAAAGGCACAATGCCGACTTAACTACAAGAAACCTGACTCTTCTTACTGTCTATGTTTTGAACCATTCCTGTGACACTAGTTATAGATTCCGATGCTTCACTTCAGGTTCACTGTCTCCCTCTGACCTTCTTAATGACGATGAAACACTGAAATTGCATCGGAATTAAATACAAAATGCACAATGCCGTCTTAAGTACAAGAAAACTGACTCTTTTTACTCTCTATAATTTGAACCATTCCTGTGACACTAGTTATAGATTTCGATGCTTCACTTCAGGTTTATTGTATGCCTCAGACCTTCTTATTGACGATGAAACACAGAAATTGCATCGGAATTAAATACAAGAGGCACAACGCCGACTTAAGTACAAGAAAACTTACTCTTCTTACTGTCTATGTTTTGATCCATTCCTGTGACACTAGTTATAGATTCCGATGCTTCACTTCATGTTTACTGCATCCCTCTGACCCTCTTATTCACGATGAAACACAGAAATTGCATCGGAATTTAATACAAAAGGCACAATGCCGACTTAAGTACAAGAAAACTGACTCTTCTTACTGTCTATGTTTTCAACCATTCATGTGACACTAGTTATAGTTTCCGATGCTTTACTCCAGGTTTACTGTATCCCTCTGACCTCCTTATTGACGATGAACACAGAAATTGCATTGGAATTAAATACAAAAGGCACAATGCCGACTTAAGTACAAGAAAACTGACTCTTCTTACTGTCTAAGTTTTGAACCATTCCTGTGACACTAGTTATAGATTCCGATGCTTCACTTCAGGTTTACTGTATCCCTCTGACCTTGTTATTGACGATGAAACACAGAAATTGCATCGGAATTAAATACAAAAGGCACAATGCCGACTTAAGTACAAGAAAACTGACTCTTCTTACTGTCTATGTTTGAACCATTCTTGTGACACTATTTATAGATTCCGATGCTTCACTTCAGCTTTACTGTATCCCTCTTACCGTCTTATTGACGATGAATCACAGAAATTGCATCGGAATTGAATACAAAAGGCACAACGCCGACTTAAGTACAAGAAAACTGACTCTTCTTACTGTCTATGCCGTGAACCATTCTTGTGACACTAGTTATAGATTCCGATGCTTCACTTCAGGTTTACTGTATCCCTCTGACCTTCTTATTGACGATGAAACACAGAAATTGCATCGGATTTAAATACAAAAGGCACAATGCCGACATAAGTACAAGAAAACTGACTCTTCTTGCTGTCTATGTTTTGAACCATTCCTGTGACACTAGTTATAGATTCCGATGCTTCACTTCAGGTGCACTGTATCCCTCTGACCTTCTTATTGACGATCAAACACTGAAATTGCATCGGAATTAAATTCAAAAGGCACAATGCCGACTTAAGTACAAGAAAACTGATCTTCTTACTGTCTATGTTTTGAACCATTCCTGTGACACTAGTTATAGAATCAGATGTTTCACTTCAGGTTCACTATATCCCTCTGACCTTCTTATTGTCGATGACTCATAAAAATTGCATAGGAATTAAATACAATAGCACAATGCTGACATAAGTACAAGAAAACTGACTCATCTTACTGTCTATGTTTTGAACCATACCTGTGACACTAGTTATAGAATCCGATGCTTCACTTCTGGTTTACTGTATACCTCTGACCTTCCTATTACCGATGAAACACAGAAATTGCATCGGAATTAATTACAAAAGGCGCAATGTCAACTTTAGTCCAAGAAACCTGACTCTTCTTACTGTCTATGTTTTGAACCATTCATGTGACACTAGTTATAGATTCCGAAGCTTCACTGCAGGTTTACTGTATCCCTCTGACCTTCTTACTGACGATGAAACACAGAAATTGCATCGGAATTAAATACAAAAGGCACAATGCCGACTTAAGTACAAGAAAACTGACTCTTCTTACTGTCTATGTTTGGAACAATTCCTGTGACACTACTTATAGATTCCGATGCTTCACTTCAGGTTTACCGTATCCCTCCGACCTTCTTATTGACGATGAAACACAGAAATTGCATCGGATTAAATACAAAAGGCACAATGACGACTTAAGTACAAGAAAACTGATCCTCTTACTGTCTATGTTTTGAACCATTCCTGTGACACTAGTTATAGAATCCGATGCTTCACTTCAGGTTCACTAAATCCCTCTGACTTTCTTATTGACGATGATATACTGAAATTGCATCGGAATTAAATACAAAAGCCACAATGCCGACTTAAGTACAAGTAAACTGACTCTTCTTACTGTCTATGTATTGAACCATTCCTGTGACACTAGTTATACATTCCGATGCTTTACTTCAGGTTTACTGTATGCCTCTGACCTTCTTCTTGACGATGAAACACAGAAATTGCAACGGAATTAAATACAAAAGGCACAATGCCGACTTAAGTAGAAGATAACTGACTCTTCTTACTGTCTGCGTTTTGAACCATTCCTGTGACACTAGTTAAATATTCCGATGCTTCACATCATTTTTACTGTATCCCGCTGACCATCTTATTGACGATGAAACACAGCAATTGCATCGGAATTAAATATAAAAGGCACAATGCCGACTTAAGTGCAAGAAAACTGACTCTTCTTACTGTCTATGTTTGAACCAATCCTGTGACACTAGTTATAGATTCCGATGCTTCACTTCAGGTTTACTGTATCCCTCTGACCTTCTTATTGACGATGAAACACAGAAATTGCATCGGAATTAATTACAAAAGGCACAATGCCGACTTAAGCACAAGGAAACTGACTCTTCTAACTGTCTATGTTTTGAACCATTCCTGTGACACTAGTTATAGATTCCGATGCTTCACTTCGGGTTTACTGTATCCCTCTGACCTTCTTATTGACGATGAAACACAGATATTGCATCGGAATTGAATACGAAAGGCACAATGTCGACTTAAGTACAAGAAAACTGACTCCTCTTACTGTCTATGTTTGGAAACTTTCCTGTGACACTAGTTATAGATTCCGATGCTTCACTTCAGGTTTACTGTATCACTCTGACCTTCTTATTGACGATGAAACACAGAAATTGCATCGGAATTAAATACAAAAGGCACAATTCCGACTAAAGTACAAGGAAACTGACTCTTCTTACTGTCTATGCTTTGAACCATTCCTGTGACACTAGGTATAGATTCCGATGCTTCACTTCAGGTTTACAGTATCCCTCTGACCTTCTTATTGACGATGAAACACAGAAATTGCATCGGAATTAAATACAAAAGGCACAATGCCGACTTAACTACAAGAAACCTGACTCTTCTTACTGTCTACGTTTTGAACCATTCCTGTGACACTAGTTATAGAATCCGATGCTTCACTTCAGGTTCACTGTCTCCCTCTGACCTTCTTATTGACGATGAAACACTGAAATTCCATCGGAATTAAATACAAAATGCACAATGCCGTCTTAAGTACAAGAAAACTGACTCTTTTTACTCTCTATAATTTGAACCATTCCTGTGACACTAGTTATAGATTTCGATGCTTCACTTCAGGTTTACTGTTGGCCTCAGACCTTCTTTTTAACGATGAAACACAGAAATTGCATCGGAATTAAATACAAGATGCACAACGCCGACTTAAGTACAAGATAACTGACTCTTCTTACTGTCTATGTTTTGATCCATTCCTGTGACACTAGTTATAGATTCCGATGCTTCACTTCATGTTTACTGTATCCCTCTGACCCTCTTATTCACGATGAAACACAGAAATTGCATCGGAATTCAATACAAAAGGCACAATGCCGACTTAAGTACAAGAAAACTGACTCTTCTTACTGTCTATGTTTTCAACCATTCATGTGACACTAGTTATAGATTCCGATGCTTTACTCCAGGTTTACTGTATCCCTCTGACCTCCTTATTGACGATGAACACAGAAATTGCATTGGAATTAAATACAAAAGGCACAATGCCGACTTAAGTACAAGAAAACTGACTCTTCTTACTGTCTAAGTTTTGAACCATTCCTGTGACACTAGTTATAGATTCCGATGCTTCACTTCAGGTTTAATGTATCCCTCTGACCTTGTTATTGACGATGAAACACAGAAATTGCATCGGAATTAAATACAAAAGGCACAATGCCGACTTAAGTACAAGAAAACTGACTCTTCTTACTGTCTATGTTTGAACCATTCCTGTGACACTAGTTATAGATTCCGATGCTTCACTTCAGCTTTACTGTATCCCTCTTACCTTCTTATTGACGATGAAACACAGAAATTGCATCGGAATTAAATACAAAAGGCACAACGCCGACTTAAGTACAAGAAAACTGACTCTTCTTACTGTCTATGCCTTGAACCATTCTTGTGACACTAGCTATAGATTCCGATGCTTCACTTCCGGTTTACTGTATCCCTCTGACCTTCTCATTGACGATGAAACACAGAAATTGCATCGGATTTAAATACAAAAGGCACAATGCCGACTTAAGTACAAGAAAACTAACTCTTCTTGCTGTCTATGTTTTGAACCATTCCTGAGACACTAGTTATAGATTCCGATGCTTCACTTCAGGTTCACTGTATCCCTCTGACCTTCTTATTGACGATCAAACACTGAAATTGCATCGGAATTAAATACAAAAGGCACAATGCCGACTTAAGTACAAGAAAACTGACTCTTCTTACTGTCTATGATTTGAACAATTCCTGTGACACTAGTTATAGATCCCGATGCTTCACTTCAGGTTCACTGATTCCCTCTGACGTTATTATTGACGTTGAAACACAGAAATTGCATTGGAATTAAATGCAAAAGGCACAACGCCGACTTAAGTACAAGAAAACTGACTCTTCTTACTGTCTATGTTTTGAACCATTCCTGTAACACTAGTTATAGATTCCGTTGTTTTACTTCAGGTATACTGTATCCCTCTGACCTTCTTACTGACGATGAAACATAGAAATTGCATCGGAATGAAATAGAAAAGGAACAATGCCGACTTAGGTACAAGAAAACTGACTCTTCTTACTGTCTATGTTTTGAACCATTGCTGTGACACTAGTTATAGATTCCGATGCTTCACTTCAGATCTACTGTATCCCTCTGACCTTCTTCTTGACGATGAAACACAGAAATTGCATCGGAATTAAATACAAAAGGCACAATGCCGACTTATGTACAGGAAATCTGACTCTTCTTACTGTCTATGTTTTGAACCGTTCCTGTGACACTAGATATAGATTCCGATGCTTCACTTCAGGTTACTGTATCGCTCTGACCTTCTTATTGACGATTAAACACAGAAATTGCATCGGAATAAAATACAAAAGGCACAATGACGACTGAAGTACAAGAAAACTCTTCCTACTGTCTATGCTTTGAACCATTCATGTGACACTAGTTATAGCTTCCGATGCTTCACTTGAGGTTTACTGTATCCATCAGACCTTCTTATTGCCGATGAAACACAGAAATTGCATCAGAATTAAATACAAAAGGCACAATGCCGACTTAAGTACAAGAAAACTGACTCTTCTTACTGTCTATGCTTTCAACCATTCATGTGACACTAGTTATAGATTCCTATGCTTTACTCCAGGTTTACTGTATCCCTCTGACCTCCTTATTGACGATGAACACAGAAATTGCATTGGAATTAAATACAAAAGGCACAATGCCGACTTAAGTACAAGAAAACTGACTCTTCTTACTGTCTAAGTTTTGAACCATTCCTGTGACACTAGTTATAGATTCCGATGTTTCACTTCAGGTTTACTGTATCCCTCTGACCTTGTTATTGACGATGAAACACAGAAATTGCATCAGAATTAAATACAAAAGGCACAACGCCGACTTAAGTACAAGGAAACTGACTCTTCTTACTGTCTATGCCTTGAACCATTCTTGTGACACTAGTTATAGATTCCGATGCTTCACTTCAGGTTTACTGTATCCCTCTGACCTTCTTATTGACGATGAAACACTGAAATTGCATCGGATTTAAATACAAAAGGCACAATGACGACTTAAGTACAAGAAAACTGACTCCTCTTGCTGTCTATGTTTTGAACCATTCCTGTGACACTAGTTATAGATTCCGATGCTTCACTTCAGGTTCACTGTATCCCTCTGACCTTCTTATTGACGATCAAACACTGAAATTGCATCGGAATTAAATACAAAAGGCACAATGCCGACTTAAGTACAAGAAAACTGACTCTTCTTACTGTCTATGATTTGAACCATTCCTGTGACACTAGTTATAGATTCCGATGCTTCACTTCAGGTTCACTGATTCCCTCTGACGTTATTATTGACGATGAAACACAGAAATTGCATCGGAATAAAATACAAAAGGCACAATGTTGACTTAAGTACAAGATAACTGACTCTTCTTACTGTCTATGGTTTGAACCATTCCTGTGACACTAGTCATAGATTCCGATGCTTCACTTGAGGTTTACTGTATCCCTCTGACCTTCTTATTGACGATGAAACACAGAAATTGCATCGGAATTAAATACGAAAGGCACAATGCCGAATTAAGTACAAGAAAACTGACTCTTCTTACTGTCTAAGTTTTGAACCATTCCTGTGACACTAGTTATAGATTCCGATGCTTCACTTCAGCTTTACTGTATCCCTCTGACCTTCTTATTGACGATGAAACACAGAAATTGCATCGGAATAAAATACAAAAGGCACAACGAAGACTTAAGTACAAGAAAACTGACCCTTCTTCTGTCTATGTTTCGAACCATTCCTGTGACACTAGTTATAGATTCCGATGCTTCACTTCAGGTTTACTGTATCCCTCTGACCTTCTTATTGACGATGAAACTCAGAAATTGCATCGGAATTAAATACAAAAGGCACAACGCCGACTTAAGTACAAGAAAACTGACCCTTCTTTCTGTCTATGTTTTGAGCCATTCCTGTGACACTAGTTATAGATTCCGATGCTTCACTTCAGGTTCACTGTATCCCTCTGACCTTCTTATTGACGATCAAACACTGAAATTGCATCGGAATTAAATACAAATGCACAATGCCGACTTAAGTGCAAGAAAGCTGACTCTTCTTACTGTCTATGATTTGAACCATTCCTGTGACACTAGTTATAGATTCCGATGCTTCACTTCAGGTTCACTGATTCCCTCTGACGTTATTATTGACGATGAAACACAGAAATTGCATTGGAATTAAATACAAAAGGCACAACGCCGACTTAAGTACAAGAAAACTGACTCTTCTTACTGTCTATGTTTTGAACCATTCCTGTGACACTAGTTCTAGATTCCGATGCTTCACTTCAGGTATACTGTATCCCTCTGACCTTCTTATTGACGATGAAACATAGAAATTGCATCGGAATGAAATAGAAAAGGAACAATGCCGACTTAGGTACAAGAAAACTGACTCTTCTTACTGTCTATGTTTTGAACCATTCTTGTGACACTAGTTATAGCTTCCGGTGCTTCACTTCAGGTTTACTGTATCCATCAGACCTTCTTATTGACGATGAAACACAGAAATTGCATCAGAATTAAATACAAAAGGCACAATTCCGACTTAAGTACAAGAAAACTGACTCTTCTTACTGTCTATGATTGAACCATTCCTGTGACACTAGTTATATATTCCGATGCTTCACTTCAGGTTTACTGTATCCCTTTGACCTTCTTATTGACGATGAAACACAGAAATTGCATCGGAATTAAATACAAAGGGCACAATGCCGACTTAAGTACAAGATAACTGACTCTTCTTACTGTCTATGGTTTGAACCATTCCTGCGACACTAGTCATAGATTCCGATGCTTCACTTCAGGTTTACTGTATCCCTCTGACCTTCTTATTGACGATGAAACACAGAAATTGCATCGGAATTAAATACGAAAGGCACAATGCCGAATTAAGTACAAGAAAACTGACTCATCTTATTGTCTAAGTTTTGAACCATTCCTGTGACACTAGTTATAGATTCCGATGCTTCACTTCAGCTTTACTGTATCCCTCTGACCTTCGTATTGACGATGAAACACAGAAATTGCATCGGAATTAAATACAAAAGGCACAACGCCGACTTAAGTACAAGAAAACTGACCCTTCTTACTGTCTATGTTTTGAACCATTCCTGTGACACTAGTTATAGATTCCGATGCTTCACTTCAGGTTTACTGTATCCCTCTGACCTTCTTATTGACGATGAAACACAGAAATTGCATCGGAATTAAATATAAAATGCACAATGCCGACTTAAGTACAAGAAAACTGACTCTTCTTACTGTCTATGTTTTGAACCATTCCTGTGACACTAGTTATAGATTCCGATGCTTCACTTCAGGTTCACTGTATCCCTCTGACCTTCTTATTGACGATCAAATACTGAAATTGCATCGGAATTAAATACAAAAGGCACAATGAAGACTTAAGTACAAGAAAACTGACTCTTCTTACTGTCTATGATTTGAACCATTCCTATGACGCTAGTTATAGATTCCGGTGCTTCACTTCAGGTTCACTGATTCCCTCTGACGTTCTTATTGACGATGAAACACAGAACTTGCATTGGAATTAAATACAAACGGCACAACGCCGACCTAAGTACAAGAAAACTGACCCTTCTTACTGTCTATGATTTGAACCATTCCTGTGACACTAGTTATAGATTCCGATGCTTCACTTCAGGTATACTGCATCCCTCTGACCTTCATATTGACGATGAAACACAGAAATTGCATCGGAATTAAATACAAAATGCACAATGCCGACTTAACTACAAGAAACCTGACTCTTCTTACTGTCTATGTTTTGAACCATTCCTGTGACACTAGTTATAGATTCCGATGCTTCACTTCAGGTTCACTGCATCCCTCTGACCTTCTTATTGACGATGAAACACAGAAATTGCATCGGAATTAAATACAAAAGGCACAATGCCGACTTAAGTACAGGAAATCTGACTCTTCTTACCATGTATGTTTTGACCCGTCCTGTGACACTAGATATAGATTCCGATGCTTCACTTCAGGTTTACTATATCCCTCTGACCTTCGTATTGACGATGAAACGCAGAAATCGCATCGGAATTAAATACACAAAGCACAATGCCGACTTTAGTACAAGAAAACTGACTCTTCTTACTGTCTATGTTTTTAACCATTCCTGTGACACTAGTTAAAGATTCCGATGCTTCACTTCAGGTTACTGTATCCCTCTGACCTTCTTATTGACGATTAAACACAGAAATTGCATCGGAATTAAATACAAAAGGCACAATGACGACCGAAGTACAAGAAAACTCTTCCTACTGTCTATGTTTTGAACCATTCATGTGACACTAGTTATAGCTTCCGATGCTTCACTTCAGGTTTACTGTATCCATCAGACCTTCTTATTGACGATGAAACACAGAAATTGCATCAGAATTAAATACAAAAGGCACAATTCCGACTTAAGTACAAGAAAACTGACTCTTCTTACTGTCTATGATTGAACCATTCCTGTGACACTAGTTATATATTCCGATGCTTCACTTCAGGTTTACTGTATCCCTCTGACCTTCTTATTGACGATGAAACACAGAAATTGCATCGGAATTAAATACAAAAGGCACAATGCCGACTTAAGTACAAGATAACTGACTCTTCTTACTGTCTATGGTTTGAACCATTCCTGCGACACTAGTCATAGATTCCGATGCTTCACTTCATGTTTACTGTATCCCTCTGACCTTCTTATTGACGATGAAACACAGAAATTGCATCGGAATTAAATACATAAGGCACAATGCCGAATTAAGTGCAAGAAAACTGGTTCTTCTTATTGTCTAAGTTTTGAACCATTCCTGTGACACTAGTTATAGATTCCGATGCTTCACTTCAGCTTTGCTGTATCCCTCTGACTCTCTTATTGACGATGAAACACAGAAATTGCATCGGAATTAAATACAAAATGCACAACGCCGACTTAAGTACAAGAAAACTGACCCTTCTCACTGTCTATGTTTTGAACCATTCCTGTGACACTAGTTATAGATTCCGATGCTTCACTTCAGCTTTACTGTATCCCTCTGACCTTCTTATTGACGATGAAACACAGAAATTGCATCGGAATTAAATATAAAATGCACAATGCCAACTTAAGTACAAGAAAACTGACTCTTTTTACTGTCTATGTTTTGAACCATTCCTGTGACACTAGTTATAGATTCCGATGCTTCACTTCAGGTTCACTGTATCCCTCTGACCTTCTTATTGACGATCAAACACTGAAATTGCATCGGAATTAAATACAAAAGGCACAATGCCGACTTAAGTACAAGAAAACTGACTCTTCTTACTGTCTATGATTTGAACCATTCCTATGACACTAGTTATAGATTCCGGTGCTTCACTTCAGGTTCACTGATTCCCTCTGACGTTCTTATTGACGATGAAACACAGAAATTGCATTGGAATTAAATACAAACGGCACAACGCCGACTTAAGTACAAGAAAACTTACTCTTCTTACTGTCTATGATTTGCACCATTCCTGTGACACTAGTTATAGATTCCGATGCTTCACTTCAGGTTTACTGTATCCCTCTGACCTTCTTACTGACGATGAAACACAGAAATTGCATCGGAATTAAATACAAAAGGCACAATGCCGACTTAAGTACAAGAAAACTGACTCTTCTTACTGTCTATGTCTTGAACCATTCCTGTGACACTAGTTATAGATTCCGATGCTTCACTTCAGGTTTACTGTATCCCTCTGACCTTCTTATTGACGATGAAACACAGAAATTGCATCGGAATTAAATACAAAAGGCACAATGCCGATTTAAGTACAAGAAAACTGACTCTTCTTGCTGTCTATGTTTTGAACCATTCCTGTGACACTAGTTATAGATTCCGATGCTTCACTTCAGGTTCACTGTATCCCTCTGACCTTCGTATTGACGATCAAATACTGAAATTGCATCGGAATTAAATACAAAAGGCACAATGAAGACTTAAGTACAAGAAAACTGACTCTTCTTACTGTCTATGATTTGAACCATTCCTATGACGCTAGTTATAGATTCCGGTGCTTCACTTCAGGTTCACTGTTTCCCTCTGACGTTCTTATTGACGATGGAACACAGAAATTGCATTGGAATTAAATACAAACGGCACAACGCGGACCTAATTACAAGAAAACTGACTCTTCTTACTGTCTATGATTTGAACCCCTGTGACACTAGTTATAGATTCCGATGCTTCACTTCAGGTATACTGCATCCCTCTGACCTTCATATTGACGATGAAACACAGAAATTGCATCGGTATTAAATACAAAAGGCACAATGCCGACTTAACTACAAGAAACCTGACTCTTCTTACTGTCTATGTTTTGAACCATTCCTGTGACACTAGTTATAGATTCCGATGCTTCACTTCAGGTTTACTGTATCCCTCTGACCTTCTTATTGACGATGAAACACAGAAATTGCATCGGAATTAAATACAAAAGGCACAATGCCGACTTAAGTACAAGATAACTGACTCTTCTTACTGTCTATGGTTTGAACCATTCCTGCGACACTAGTCATAGATTCCGATGCTTCACTTCAGGTTTACTGTATCCCTCTGACCTTAGTATTGACGATGAAACACAGAAATTGCATCGGAATTAAATACATAAGGCACAATGCCGAATTAAGTACAAGAAAACTGACTCTTCTTATTGTCTAAGTTTTGAACCATTCCTGTGACACTAGTTATAGATTCCGATGCTTCACTTCAGCTTTACTGTATCCCTCAAACTTTCTTTTTGACGATGAAACACAGAAATTGCATCGGAATTAAATACAAAAGGCACAACGCCGACTTAAGTACAAGAAAACTGACCCTTCTCACTGTCTATGTTTTGAACCATTCCTGTGACACTAGTTATAGATTCCGATGCTTCACTTCAGGTTTACTGTATCCCTCTGACCTTCTTATTGACGATGAAACACAGATATTGCATCGGAATTAAATATAAAATGTACAATGCCAACTTAAGTACAAGAAAACTGACTCTTTTTACTGTCTATAATTTGAACCATTCCTGTGACACTAGTTATAGATTCCGATGCTTCACTTCAGGTTCACTGTATCCCTCTGACCTTCTTATTGACGATCAAACACTGAAATTGCATCGGAATTAAATACAAAAGGCACAATAGTGACTTAAGTACAAGAAAACTGACTCTTCTTACTGTCTATGATTTGAACCATTCCTATGACACTAGTTATAGATTCCGGTGCTCCACTTCAGGTTCACTGATTCCCTCTGACGTTCTTATTGACGATGAAACACAGAAATTGCATTGGAATTAAATACAAACGGCACAACGCCGACTTAAGTACAAGAAAACTGACGCTTCTTACTGTCTATGATTTGACCCATTCCTGTGACACTAGTTATAGATTCCCATGCTTCACTTCAGGTTTACTGTATCCCTCTGACCTTCTTACTGACGATGAAACACAGAAATTGCATCGGAATTAAATACAAAAGGCACAATGCCGACTTAAGTACAAGAAAACTGACTCTTCTTACTGTCTATGTCTTGAACCATTCCTGTGACACTAGTTATAGATTCCGATGCTTCACTTCAGGTTTAATGTATCCCTCTGACCTTCTTATTGACGATGAAACACAGAAATAGCATCGGAATTAAATACAAAAGGCACAATGCCGATTTAGGTACAAGAAAACTGACTCTTCTTGCTGTCTATGTTTTGAACCATTCCTGTGACACTAGTTATAGATTCCGATTCTTCACATCAGGTTCACTGTATCCCTCTGACCTTCTTATTGACGATCAAACACTGAAATTGCATCGGAATTAAATACAAAAGGCACAATGCCAACTTAAGTACAAGAAAACTGACTCTTCTCACTGTCTATGATTTGAACCATTCCTGTGACACTAGTTATAGATTCCGATGCTTCACTTCAGGTTCACTGATTCCCTCTGACGTTATTATTGACGATGAAACACAGAAATTGCATTGGAATTAAATACAAAATGCACAACGCCGACTTAAGTAAAAGAAAACTGACTCTTCTTACTGTCTATGTTTTGAACCATTCCTGTGACACTAGTTATAGATTCCGAAGCTTCATTACAGGTATACTGTGTTCCTCTGACCTTCTTACTGACGATGAAACATAGAAATTGCATCGGAATGAAATAGAAAAGGACCAATGCCGACTTAGGGACAAGAAAACTGACTCTTCTTACTGTCTATGATTTGAACCATTGCTGTGACACTAGTTATTGATTCCGATGCTTCACTTCAGGTCTACTGTATCCCTCTGACCTTCTTATTGACGATGAAACACAGAAATTGCATCGGAATTAAATACAAAAGGCACAATGCCGACTTAAGTACAGGAAATCTGACTTTTCTTACTGTCTATGTTTTGAACCGTTCCTGTGACACTAGATATACATTCCGATGCTTCACTTCAGGTTTACTATATCCCTCTGACCTTCGTATTGACGATGAAACGCAGAAATCGCATCGGAATTAAATACAAAAAGCACAATGCCGACTTAAGTACAAGAAAACGGACTCTTCTTACTGTCTATGCGTTTAACCATTCCTGTGACACTAGTTAAAGATTCCGATGCTTCACTTCAGGTTACTGTATCCCTCTGACCTTCTTATTGACGATTAAATACAGAAATTGCATCGGAATTAAATACAAAACTCACAATGAAGACCGAAGTACAAGAAAACTCTTCCTACTGTCTATGTTTTGAACCATTCATGTGACACTAGTTATAGCTTCCGATGCTTCACTTCAGGTTTACTGTATCCATCAGACCTTCTTATTGACGATGAAACACAGAAATTGCATCAGAATTAAATACAAAAGGGCCACAGTTCCGACTTAAGTACAAGAAAACTGACTCCTCTTACTGTCTATGATTGAACCATTCCTGTGACACTAGTTATATATTCCGATGCTTCACTTCAGGTTTACTGCATCCCTCTGACCTTCTTATTGACGATGAAACACAGAAATTGCATTGGAATTAAATACAAACGGCACAACGCCGACCTAAGTACAAGAAAACTGACTCTTCTTACTGTCTATGATTTGAATCATTCCTGTGACACTAGTTATAGATTCCGATGCTTCACTTCAGGTTCACTGCATCCCTCTGACCTTCTTATTGACGATGAAACGCAGAAATCGCATCGGAATTAAATACAAAAAGCACAATGCCGACTTAAGTACAAGACAACTGACTCATCTTACTGTCTATGTTTTTAACCATTCCTGTGACACTAGTTAAAGATTCCGATGCTTCACTTCAGGTTACTGTATCCCTCTGACCTTCTTATTGACGATTAAACGCAGAAATTGCATCGGAATTAAATACAAAAGGCACAATGACGACCGAAGTACAAGAAAACTCTTCCTACTGTCTATGTTTTGAACCATTCATGTGACACTAGTCATAGCTTCCGATGCTTCACTTCAGGTTTACTGTATCCATCAGACCTTCTTATTGACGATGAAACACAAAAATTGCATCACAATTAAATACAAAAGGCACAATTCCGACTTAAGTACAAGAAAACTGACTCTTCTTACTGTCTATGATTTGAACCATTCCTGTGACACCAGTTATATATTCAGATGCTTCACTTCAGGTTTACTGTATCCCTCTGACCTTCTTATTGACGATGAAACACAGAAATTGCATCGGAATTAAATACAAAAGGCACAATGCCGACTTAAGTACAAGATAACTGACTCTTCTTACTGTCTATGGTTTGAACCATTCCTGCGACACTAGTCATAGATTCCGATGCTTCACTTCAGGTTTACTGTATCCCTCTGACCTTCTTATTGACGATGAGACACAGAAATTGCATCGGAATTGAATACGAAAGGCACAATGCCGAATTAAGTACAACAAAACTGACTCTTCTTATTGTCTAAGTTTTGAACCATTCCTGTGACACTAGTTATAGATTCCGATGCTTCACTTCAGCTTTACTGTATCCCTCTGACTTTCTTATTGACGATGAAACACAGAAATTGCATCGGAATTAAATACAAAAGGCACAACGCCGACTTAAGTACAAGAAAACTGACCCTTCTCACTGCCTATGTTTTGAACCATTCCTGTGACACTAGCTATAGATTCCGATGCTTCACTTCAGGTTTACTGTATCCCTCTGACCTTCTTATTGACGATGAAACACAGAAATTGCATCGGAATTAAATATAAAATGCACAATGCCAACTTAAGTACAAGAAAACTGACTCTTCTTACTGTCTATGATTTGAACCATTCCTATGACACTAGTTATAGATTCCGGTGCTTCACTTCAGGTTCACTGATTCCCTCTGACGTTCTTATTGACGATGAAACACAGAAATTGCATTGGAATTAAATACAAACGGCAGAACGCCGACTTAAGTACAAGAAAACTGCCCCTTCTTACTGTCTATGATTTGAACCATTCCTGCGACACTAGTTATAGATTCCGATACTTCACTTCAGGTTTACTGTATCCCTCTGACCTTCTTACTGACGATGAAACACAGAAATTGCATCGGAATTAAATACAAAAGGCACAATGCCGACTTAAGTACAAGAAAACTGACTCTTCTTATGTCTATGTCTTGGACCATTCCTGTGACACTAGTTATAGATTCCGATGCTTCACTTCAGGTTCACTGCATCCCTCTGACCTTCTTATTGACGATTAAACACTGAAATTGCATCGGAATTAAATACAAAAGGCACAATGCCGACTTAAGTACAAGAAAACTGACTCTTCTTACTGTCTATGATTTGAACCATTCCTGTGACACTAGTTATAGATTCCGATGCTTCACTTCAGGTTCACTGATTCCCTCTGACGTTATTATTGACGATGAAACACAGATATTGCATAGGAATTAAATACAAAATGCACAACACCGACTTAAGTAAAAGAAAACTGACTCTTCTTACTGTCTATGTTTCGAACCATTCCTGTGACACTAGTTATAGATTCCGATGCTTCACTTCAGGTATACTGTGTCCCTCTGACCTTCTTATTGACGATAAAACATAGAAATTGCATCGGAATGAAATAGAAAAGGAACAATGCCGACTTAGGTACAAGAAAACTGACTCTTCTTACTGTCTATGTTTTGAACCATTGCTGTGACACTAGTTATAGATTCCGATGCTTCACTTCAGGTCTACTTTATCCCTCTGACCTTCTTGTTGACGACGAAACACAGAAATTGCATCGGAATTAAATACAAAAGGCACAATGCCGACTTAAGTACAGGAAATCTGACTTTTCTTACTGTCTAAGTTTTGAATTGTTCCTGTGGCACTAGATATACATGCCGATGCTTCACTTCAGGTTTACTATATTCCTCTGACCTTCGTATAGACGATGAAACGCAGAAATCGCATCGGAATTAAATACAAAAAGCACAATGCCGACTTAAGTACAAGAAAACGGACTCTTCTTACTGTCTATGCTTTTAACCATCCTGTGACACTAGTTAAAGATTCCGATGCTTCACTTCAGGTTACTGTATCCCTCTGACCTTCTTATTGACGATTAAACACAGAAATTGCATCGGAATTAAATACAAAAGGCACAATGAAGACCGAAGTACAAGAAAACTCTTCCTACTGTCTATGTTTTGAACCATTCATGTGACACTAGTTATAGCTTCCGATGCTTCACTTCAGGTTTACTGTATCCATCAGACCCTCTTATTGACGATGAAACACAGAAATTGCATCAGAATTAAATACAAAAGGCACAATTCCGACCTAAGTACAAGAAAACTGACTCTTCTTACTGTCTATGTTTTGAACCGTTCCTGTGACACTAGTTATAGATTCCGATGCTTCACTTCAGGTTCACTGTATCCCTCTGACCTTCTTATTGACGATCAAACACTGAAATTGCATCGGAATTAAATACAAAAGGCACAATGCCGACTTAAGTACAAGATAACTGACTCTTCTTACTGTCTATGGTTTGAACAATTCCTGCGACACTAGTCATAGATTCCGATGCTTCAAATCAGGTTTACTGTATACCTCTGACCTTCTTATTGACGATGAAACACAGAAATTGCGTCGGAATTAAATACGAAAGGCACAATGCCGAATTAAGTACAAGAAAACTGACTCTTCTTACTGTCTATGTTTTGAACCATTCCTGTGACACTAGTTATAGATTCCGATGCTTCACTTCAGGTTCACTGTATCCCTCTGACCTTCTTATTGACGATCAAACACTGAAATTGCATCGGAATTAAATACAAAAGGCACAATGCCGACATAAGTACAAGAAAACTGACTCTTCTTACTGTCTATGATTTGAACCATTCCTATGACACTAGTTATAGATTCTGGTGCTTCACTTCAGGTACACTGATTCCCTCTGACGATCTTATTGACGATGAAACACAGAAATTGCATTGGAATTAAATACAAACGGCACAACGCCAGCTTAAGTACAAGAAAACTGACTCTTCTTACTGTCTATGATTTGAACCATTCCTGAGACACTAGTTATAGATTCCGATGCTTCACTTCAGGTATACTGTATACCTCTGACCTTCTTATTGACGATGAAACATAGATATTGCATCGGAATGAAATAGAAAAGGAACAATGAAGACTTAGGTACAAGAAAACTGACTCTTCTTACTGTCAATGTTTTGAACCACTGCTGTGACACTAGTTATAGATTCCGATGCTTCACTTCAGGTTTACTGTATCTTTCTGACCTTCTTATTGACGATGAAAGACAGAAATTGCATCGGAATAAAATACAATAGGCACAATGCCGACTTATGTACTAGAAATCTGACTCTTCTTACTGTCTATGCTTTAAACCATTCCTGTGACACTAGATATTGATTCCGATGCTTCACTTCAGGTTTACTATATCCCTCTGACCTTCTTATTGACGATGAAACGCAGAAATCGCATCGGAATTAAATACAAAAAGCACAATGCCGACTTAAGTACCAGAAAACCGACTCTTCTAACTGTCTATGTTTTGAACCATTCCTATGACACTAGTTATAGATTCCGATGCTTCACTTCAGGTTTACTGTATCCATCAGACCATCTTATTGACGATGAATCTCAGAAATTGCATGGGAATTAAATGCAAAAGGCACAATGCCGACTTATGTACAAGAAAATTGACTCTTCTTACTGTCTATGTTTGCACCATTCATGTGACACTAGTTATAGATTCTTAATGCGTCACTTCAGGCTTACGATATCCCTCTGACCTTCTTATTGACGATGAAACACAGAAATTGCATCGGAATTAAATACAAAAGGCACAATGCCGACTTAAGTACAAGGAAACTGTCTCTTCTTACTGTCTAAGATTGAACCATTCCTGTGACACTAGTTATTGTTTCCGATGCTTTACTTCAAGTTTACTGTATCCCTCCGACCTTCTTATTGACGACGAAACATAGAAATTGCATCGGAATTAAATACAAAAGGCACAATGCGCGACTTAAGTACAAGAAAACTGACTCTTCTTACTGTCTATGTTTTGAACCATTCCTGTGACACTAGTTACAGATTCCGATGCTTCACTTCATTTTTACTGTATCCCTCTGACCTTCATATTGACGTTGAAACACAGAAATTGCATCGGAATTAAATAGAAAAGTCACAATGCCGACTTAAGTACAGGAAAACTGACTCTTCTAACTTGCAATGCCTTGAACCACTCCTGTGACACTAGTTACAGATTCCAATGCTTCACTTTAGGTTTAATGTATCCCTCTGACCTTCTTATTGACGATGAAACACAGAAATTGCATCGGAATTAAATACAAAAGGCACAATGCCGACTTAAGTACAAGATAACTGACTCTTCTTACTGTCCATGGTTTGAACCATTCCTGCGACACTAGTTATAGATTCCGATGCTTCACTTCAGGTTTACTGTATCCCTCTGACCTTCTTATTGACGATGAAACACAGAAATTGCATCGGAATTAAATACAAAAGGCACAATGCCGACTTAAGTACAAGAAAACTGACTCTTCTAATTGTCTAAGTTTTGAGCCATTCCTGTGACACTAGTTATAGATTCCGATGCTTCACCTCAGGTTTACTGTATCCCTCTGACCTTCTTATTGACGATGAAACAAAGAAATTGCATCGGAATTAAATACAAAAGGCACAATGCCGACTTAAGTACAAGAAAACTGACTCTTTTAACTGTCTATGTTTAGAACCATTCCTGTGACACTAGTTACAGATTCCGATGCTTCACTTCAGGTTTACTGCATCCCTCTGACCTTCGTATTGACGATGAAACGCAGAAATCGCATCGGAATTAAATACAAAAAGCACAATGCCGACTTTAGTACAAGAAAACTGACTCTTCTTACTGTCTATGTTTTTAACCATTCCTGTGACACTAGGTAAAGAT
The DNA here is from genome assembly GCF_021461395.2 of Schistocerca americana. Lineage (NCBI taxonomy): Eukaryota > Metazoa > Arthropoda > Insecta > Orthoptera > Acrididae > Schistocerca > Schistocerca americana. The sequence goes on from NC_060130.1 coordinate 24,099,121, forward strand.
TCCGATGCTTCACTTCAGGTTACTATATCCCTCTGACCCTCTTGTTGACGATTAAACACAGAAATTGCATCGGAATTAAATATAAAAGGCACAATGACGACCGAAGTACAAGAAAACTCTTCCTACTGTCTATGTTTTGAACCATTCATGTGACACTAGTTATAGCTTCCGATGCTTCACGTCAGGTTTACTGTATCCATCAGACCTTCTTATTGACGATGAAACACAGAAATTGCATCAGAATTAAATACAAAAGGCAAAATTCCGACTTAAGTACAAGAAAACCGACTCTTCTTACTGTCTATGATTGAACCTTTCCTGTGACACTAGTTATATATTCCGATGCTTCACTTCAGGTTTACTGTATCCCTCTGACCTTCTTATTGACGATGAAACACAGAAATAGCATCGGAATTAAATACAAAAGGCACAATGCCGACTTAAGTACAAGATAACTGACTCTTCTTACTGTCTATGGTTTGAACCATTCCTGCGACACAAGACATAGATTCCGATGCTTCGCTTCAGGTTTACTGTATCCCTCTGACCTTCTTATTGACGATGAAACACAGAAATTGCATCGGAATTAAATACAAAAGGCACAATGCCGAATTAAGTACAAGAAAACTGACTCTTCTTATTGTCTAAGTTTTGAACCATTCCTGTGACACTAGTTATAGATTCCTATGCTTCACTTCAGCTTTACTGTATCCCTCTGACTTTCTTATTGACGATGAAACACAGAAATTGCATTGGAATTAAATACAAAAGGCACAACGCCGACTTATGTACAAGAAAACTGACCCTTCTCTCTGTCTATGTTTTGAACCATTCCTGTGACACTAGTTATAGATTCCGATGCTTCACTTCAGGTTTACTGTATCCCTCTGACCTTCTTATTGACGATGAAACAAAGAAATTGCATCGGAATTAAATACAAAAGGCACAATGCCGACTTAACTACAAGAAACCTGACTCTTCTTACTGTCTATGTTTTGAACCATTCCTGTGACTCTAGTTATAGATTCCGATGCTTCACTTCAGGTTCACTGCATCCCTCTGACCTTCTTATTGACGATGAAACACAGAAATTGCATCGGAATTAAATACAAAAGGCACAATGCCGACTTAAGTTCAGGAAATCTGACTCTTCTTACTGTCTATGTTTTGAACCGTTCCTGTGACACTAGATATAGATTCCGATGCTTCACTTCAGGTTTACTACATCCCTCTGACCTTCGTATTGACGATGAAACGCAGAAATCGCATCGGAATTAAATACAAAAAGCACAATGCCGACTTTAGTACAAGAAAACTGACTCTTCTTTCTGTCAATGTTTTTAACCATTCCTGTGACACTAGTTAAAGATTCCGATGCTTCACTTCAGGTTACTGTATCCCTCTGACCCTCTTGTTGACGATTAAACACAGAAATTGCATCGGAATTAAATATAAAAGGCACAATGACGACCGAAGTACAAGAAAACTCTTCCTACTGTCTATGTTTTGAACCATTCATGTGACACTAGTTATAGCTTCCGATGCTTCACGTCATTTTTACTGTATCCATCAGACCTTCTTATTGACGATGAAACACAGAAATTGCATCAGAATTAAATACAAAAGGCAAAATTCCGACTTAAGTACAAGAAAACTGACTCTTCTTACTGTCTATGATTGAACCTTTCCTGTGACACTAGTTATATATTCCGATGCTTCACTTCAGGTTTACTGTATCCCTCTGACCTTCTTATTGACGATGAAACACAGAAATAGCATCGGAATTAAATACAAAAGGCACAATGCCGACTTAAGTACAAGATAACTGACTCTTCTTACTGTCTATGGTTTGAACCATTCCTGCGACACTAGACATAGATTCCGATGCTTCGCTTCAGGTTTACTGTATCACTCTGACCTTCTTATTGACGATGAAACACAGAAATTGCATCGGAATTAAATAAAAAAGGCACAATGCCGAATTAAGTACAAGAAAACTGACTCTTCTTATTGTCTAAGTTTTGAACCATTCCTGTGACACTAGTTATAGATTCCGATGCTTTACTTCAGCTTTACTGTATCCCTCTGACTTTCTTATTGACGATGAAACACAGAAATTGCATCGGAATTAAATACAAAAGGCACAACGCCGACTTATGTACAAGAAAACTGACCCTTCTCACTGTCTATGTTTTGAACCATTCCTGTGACACTAGTTATAGATTCCGATGCTTCACATCAGGTTTACTGTATCCCTCTGACCTTCTAATTTACGATGAAACACAGAAATTGCAGTGGAATTAAATATAAAATGCACAATGCCAACTTAAGTACAAGAAAACTGACTCTTCTTACTGTCAATGTTTTGAACCATTCCTGTGACACTAGTTATAGATTCCGATGCTTCACTTCAGGTTCACTGTATCCCTCTGACCTTCTTATTGACGATCAAACACTGAAATTGAATCGGAATTAAATACAAAAGGCACAATGCCGACTTAAGTACAAGAAAACTGACTCTTCTTACTGTCTATGATTTGAACCATTCCTATGACACTAGTTATAGATTCCGGTGCTTCACTTCAGGTTCACTGATTCCCTCTGATGTTCTTATTGACGATGAAACACAGAAATTGCATTGGAATTAAATACAAACGGCACAACGCTGACTTAAGTACAAGAAAACTGACTCTTCTTACTGTCTGTGATTTGAACCATTCCTGTGACACTAGTTATAGATTCGGATGCTTCACTTCAGGTTTACTGTATCCCTCTGACCTTCTTACTGACGATGAAACACAGAAATTGCATCGGAATTAAATACAAAAGGCACAATGCCGACTTAAGTACAAGAAAACTGACTCTTCTTACTGTCTATGTCTTGAACCATTCCTGTGACACTAGTTATAGATTCCCATGCTTCACTTCAGGTTTACTGCTTCCCACTGACCTTCTTATTGACAATGAAACACAGAAATTGCATCGGAATTAAATACAAAAGGCACAATGCCGATTTAAGTACAAGAAAACTGACTCTTCTCACTGTCTATGATTTGATCCATTCCTGTGACACTAGTTATAGATTCCGATGCTTCACTTCAAGTTCACTGATTCCCTCTGACGTTATTATTGACGATGAAACACAGAAATTGCATAGGAATTAAATACAAAATGCACAACGCCGACTTAAGTAAAAGAAAACTGACCCTACTTACTGTCTATGTTTTGAACCATTCCTGTGACACTAGTTATAGATTCCGATGCTTCACTTCAGGTATACTGTGTCCCTCTGACCTTCTTATTGACGATGAAACATAGAAATTGCATCGGAATGAAATAGAAAAGAAACAATGCCGACTTAGGTACAAGAAAACTGACTCTTCTTACTGTCTATGTTTTGAACCATTGCTGTGACACTAGTTATAGATTCCAATGCTTCACTTCAGGTCTACTGTATCCCTCTGACCATCTTATTGACGATGAAACACAGAAATTGCATCGGAATTAAATACAAAAGGCACAATGCCGACTTAAGTACAGGAAATCTGACTTTTCTTACTGTCTATGTTTTGAACCGTTCCTGTGACACTAGATATACATTCCGATGCTTCACTTCAGGTTTACTATATCCCTCTGAGCTTCGTATTGACGATGAAACGCAGAAATCGCAACGGAATTAAATACAAAAAGCACAATGCCGACTTATGTACAAGAAAACGGACTCTTCTTACTGTCTATGCTTTTAACCATTCCTGTGACACTAGTTAAAGATTCCGATGCTTCACTTCAGGTTACTGTATCCCTCTGACCTTCTTATTGACGATTAAACACAGAAATTGCATCGGAATTAAATACAAAAGGCACAATGAAGACCGAAGTACAAGAAAACTCTTCCTACTGTCTATGTTTTGAACCATTCATGTGACAGTAGTTATAGCTTCCGATGCTTCATTTCAGGTTTACTGTATCCATCAGAACTTCTTATTGACGATGAAACACAGAAATTGCATCAGAATTAAATACAAAAGGCACAATTCCGACTTAAGTACAAGAAAACTGACTCTTCTTACTGTCTATGATTGAACCATTCCTGTGACACTAGTTATATATTCCGATGCTTCACTTCAGGTTTACTGTATCCCTCTGACCTTCTTAGTGACAATGAAACACAGAAATTGCATTGGAATTAAATACAAACGGCACAATGCCGACCTAAGTACAAGAAAACTGACTCTTCTTACTGTCTATGATTTGAACCATTCCTGTGACACTAGTTACAGATTCCGATGCTTCACTTCAGGTTCACTGCATCCCTCTGACCTTCTTATTGACGATGAAACGCAGAAATCGCATCGGAATTAAATGCAAAAAGCACAATGCCGACTTAAGTACAAGACAACTGACTCTTCTTACTGTCTATGTTTTTAACCATTCCTGTGACACTAGTTAAAGATTCCGATGCTTCACTTCAGGTTTCTGTATCCCTCTGACCTTCTTATTGACGATTAAACACAGAAATTGCATCGGAATTAAATACAAAAGGCCCAATGACGACCGAAGTACAAGAAAACTCTTCCTACTGTCTATGTTTTGAACCATTCATGTGACACTAGTTATAGCTTCCGATGCTTCACTTTAGGTTTACTGTATCCATCAGACCTTCTTATTGACGATGAAACACAGAAATTGCATCAGAATTAAATACAAAAGGCACAATTCCGACTTAAGTACAAGAAAACTGACTCTTCTTACTGTCTATGATTTGAACCATTCCTGTGACACTAGTTATATATTCCGATGCTTCACTTCAGGTTTACTGTATCCCTCTGACCTTCTTATTGACGATGAAACACAGAAATTGCATCGGAATTAAATACAAAAGTCACAATGCCGACTTAAGTACAAGATAACTGACTCTTCTCACTGTCTATGGTTTGAACCATTCCTGCGACACTAGTCATGGATTCCGATGCTTCACTTCAGGTTTACTGTATCCCTCTGACCTTCTTATTGACGATGAAACACAGAAATTGCATCGGAATTAAATACGAAAGGCACAATGCCGAATTAAGTACAAGAAAACTGACTCTTCTTATTGTCTAAGTTTTGAACCATTCCTGTGACACTAGTTATAGATTCCGATGCTTCACTTCAGCTTTACTGTATCCCTCTGATTTTCTTATTGACGATGAAACACAGAAATTGCATCGGAATTAAATACAAAAGGCACAACGCCGACTTAAGTACAAGAAAACTGACCCTTCTCACTGTCTATGTTTTGAACCATTCCTGTGACACTAGTTATAGATTCCGATGCTTCACTTCAGGTTTACTGTATCCCTCTGACCTTCTTATTGACGATGAAACACAGAAATTGCATCGGAATTAAATATAAAATGCACAATGCCAACTTAAGTACAAGAAAACTGACTCTTCTTACTGTCTATGATTTGAACCATTCCTATGACACTAGTTATAGATTCCGGTGCTTCACTTCAGGTTCACTGATTCCCTCTGACGTTCTTATTGACGATGAAACACAGAAATTGCATTGGAATTAAATACAATAGGCACAACGCCCACTTAAGTACAAGAAATCTGACTCTTCTTACTGTCTATGATTTGAACCATTCCTGTGACACTAGTTATAGATTCCGATGCTTCACTTCAGGTTTACTGTATCCCTCTGACCTTCTTATTGACGATGAAACACAGAAATTGCATCGGAATTAAATACAAAAGTCACAATGCCGACTTAAGTACAAGATAACTGACACTTCTCACTGTCTATGGTTTGAACCATTCCTGCGACACTAGTCATGGATTCCGATGCTTCACTTCAGGTTTACTGTGTCCCTCTGACCTTCTTATTGACGATGAAACACAGAAATTGCATCGGAATTAAATACGAAAGGCACAATGCCGAATTAAGTACAAGAAAACTGACTCTTCTTATTGTCTAAGTTTTGAACCATTCCTGTGACACTAGTTATAGATTCCGATGCTTCACTTCAGCTTTACTGTATCCCTCTGATTTTCTTATTGACGATGAAACACAGAAATTGCATCGGAATTAAATACAAAAGGCACAACGCCGACTTAAGTACAAGAAAACTGACCCTTCTCACTGTCTATGTTTTGAACCATTCCTGTGACACTAGTTATAGATTCCGATGCTTCACTTCAGGTTTACTGTATCCCTCTGACCTTCTTATTGACGCTGAAACACAGAAATTGCATCGGAATTAAATATAAAATGCACAATGCCAACTTAAGTACAAGAAAACTGACTCTTCTTACTGTCTATGATTTGAACCATTCCTATGACACTAGTTATAGATTCCGGTGCTTCACTTCAGGTTCACTGATTCCCTCTGACGTTCTTATTGACGATGAAACACAGAAATTGCATTGGAATTAAATACAAACGGCACAAGGCCGACTTAAGTTCAAGAAATCTGACTCTTCTTACTGTCTATGATTTGAACCATTCCTGTGACACTAGTTATAGATTCCGATGCTTCACTTCAGGTTTACTGTATCCCTCTGACCTTCTTACTGACGACGAAACACAGAAATTGCATCGGAATTAAATACAAAAGGCACAATGCCGAATTAAGTACAAGAAAACTGACTCTTCTTACTGTCTATGTTTTGAACCATTCCTGTGACACTAGTTATAGATTCCGATGCTTCACTTTAGGTTCACTGTATCCCTCTGACCTTCTTATTGACGATCAAACACTGAAATTGCATCGGAATTAAATACAAAAGGCACAATGCCGACTTAAGTACAAGAAAACTGACTCTTCTTACTGTCTATGATTTGAACCATTCCTATGACACTAGTTATAGATTCTGGTGCTTCACTTCAGGTACACTGATTCCCTCTGACGATCTTATTGACGATGAAACACAGAAATTGCATTGGAATTAGATACAAACGGCACAACGCCAGCTTAAGTACAAGAAAACTGACTCTTCTTACTGTCTATGATTTGAACCATTCCTGAGACACTAGTTATAGATTCCGATGCTTCACTTCAGGTATACTGTATACCTCTGACCTTCTTATTGACGATGAAACATAGATATTGCATCGGAATGAAATAGAAAAGGAACAATGCCGACTTAGGTACAAGAAAACTGACTCTTCTTACTGTCAATGTTTTGAACCACTGCTGTGACACTAGTTATAGATTCCGATGCTTCACTTCAGGTTTACTGTATCTTTCTGACCTTCTTATTGACGATGAAACACAGAAATTGCATCGGAATAAAATACAATAGGCACAATGCAGACTTATGTACTAGAAATCTGACTCTTCTTACTGTCTATGCTTTGAACCATTCCTGTGACACTAGATATTGATTCCGATGCTTCACTTCAGGTTTACTATATCCCTCTGACCTTCTTATTGACGATGAAACGCAGAAATCGCATCGGAATTAAATACAAAAAGCACAATGCCGACTTAAGTACTAGAAAACCGACTCTTCTAACTGTCTATGTTTTGAACCATTCCTATGACACTAGTTATAGATTCCGATGCTTCACTTCAGGTTTACTGTATCCATCAGACCATCTTATTGACGATGAATCTCAGAAATTGCATGGGAATTAAATGCAAAAGGCACAATGCCGACTTATGTACAAGAAAATTGACTCTTCTTACTGTCTATGTTTGCACCATTCATGTGACACTAGTTATAGATTCTTAATGCGTCACTTCAGGCTTACGATATCCCTCTGACCTTCTTATTGACGATGAAACACAGAAATTGCATCGGAATTAAATACAAAAGGCACAATGCCGACTTAAGTACAAGGAAACTGACTCTTCTTACTGTCTAAGATTGAACCATTCCTGTGACACTAGTTATTGTTTCCGATGCTTTACTTCAAGTTTACTGTATCCCTCCGACCTTCTTATTGACGACGAAACATAGAAATTGCATCGGAATTAAATACAAAAGGCACAATGCGCGACTTAAGTACAAGAAAACTGACTCTTCTTACTGTCTATGTTTTGAACCATTCCTGTGACACTAGTTACAGATTCCGATGCTTCACTTCATTTTTACTGTATCCCTCTGACCTTCTTATTGACGTTGAAACACAGAAATTGCATCGGAATTAAATAGAAAAGTCACAATGCCGACTTAAGTACAGGAAAACTGACTCTTCTAACTTGCAATGCCTTGAACCACTCCTGTGACACTAGTTACAGATTCCAATGCTTCACTTTAGGTTTAATGTATCCCTCTGACCTTCTTATTGACGTTGAAACACAGAAATTGCATCGGAATTAAATACAAAAGGCACAATGCCGACTTAAGTACAAGATAACTGACTCTTCTTACTGTCTATGGTTTGAACCATTCCTGCGACACTAGTTATAGATTCCGATGCTTCACTTCAGGTTTACTGTATCCCTCTGACCCTCTTATTGACGATGAAACACAGAAATTGCATCGGAATTAAATACAAAAGGCACAATGCCGACTTAAGTACAAGAAAACTGACTCTTCTTATTGTCTAAGTTTTGAGCCATTCCTGTGACACTAGTTATAGATTCCGATGCCTCACTTCAGCTTTACTGTATCCCTCTGACCTATTTATTGACGATGAAACACAGAAGTTGCATCGGAATTAAATACAAGAGGCACAACGCCGACTTAAGTACAATGAAACTGACCCTTCTTACTGTCTATATTTTGAACCATTCCTGTGACACTAGTTATAGATTCCGATGCTTCAATTCAGGTTTACTGTATCCCTCTGACCTTCGTATTGACGATGAAACACAGATATTGCATCGGAATTAAATACAGAAGGCACAATGCCGACTTAAGTAAAAGAAAACTGACTCTTCTTACTGTCCATGTTTGAACCATTCATGTGACACTAGTTATAGATTCCGATGCTTCACTTCAGGTTTACTGTATCCCTCTCCCCTTCTTATTGACGATGAAACACAAAAATTGCATCGGAATTAAATACAAAAGGCACAATGCCGACTTAAGTACAAGAAAACAGACTCTTCTTGCTGTCTATGATTTGAACCATTCATGTGACACTCGTTATAGATTACGATGCTTTACTTCAGGTTTACTGTATCCCTCTGACCTTCTTCTTGACGATGAAAAACAGAAATTGCTTCGGAATTAAATACAAATGGCACAATGCCGACTTAAGTACAAGATAACTGACATTTCTTACTGTCTGTGTTTTGAACCATTCCTGTGACACTAGTTAAATATTCCGATGTTTCACTTCATTTTTACTGTATCCCTCTGACCTTCTTATTGACGATGAAACACAGCAATTGCATCGGAATTAAATATAAAAGGCACAATGCCGACTTAAGTGCAAGAAAACTGACTCTTCTTACTGTCTATGATTTGAACCAATCCTGTGACACTAGTTATAGATTCCGATGCTTCACCTCAGGTTTACTGTATCCCTCTGACCTTCTTATTGACGATGAAACAAAGAAATTGCATCGGAATTAAATTCAAAAGGCACAATGCCGACTTAAGTACAAGAAAACTGACTCTTTTAACTGTCTATGTTTAGAACCATTCCTGTGACACTAGTTATATATTCCGATGCTTCACGTCAGGTTTACTGCATCCCTCTGACCTTCATATTGACGATGAAACACAGAAATTGCATCGGAATTAAATACAAAAGGCACAATGCCGACTTAACTACAAGAAACCTGACTCTTCTTACTGTCTATGTTTTGAACCATTCCTGTGACACTAGTTATAGATTCCGATGCTTCACTTTAGGTTTACTGTATCCATCAGACCTTCTTATTGACGATGAAACACAGAAATTGCATCAGAATTAAATACAAAAGGCACAATTCCGACTTAAGTACAAGAAAACTGACTCTTCTTACTGTCTATGATTTGAACCATTCCTGTGACACTAGTTATATATTCCGATGCTTCACTTCAGGTTTACTGTATCCCTCTGACCTTCTTATTGACGATGAAACACAGAAATTGCATCGGAATTAAATACAAAAGTCACAATGCCGACTTAAGTACAAGATAACTGACTCTTCTCACTGTCTATGGTTTGAACCATTCCTGCGACACTAGTCATGGATTCCGATGCTTCACTTCAGGTTTACTGTATCCCTCTGACCTTCTTATTGACGATGAAACACAGAAATTGCATCGGAATTAAATACGAAAGGCACAATGCCGAATTAAGTACAAGAAAACTGACTCTTCTTATTGTCTAAGTTTTGAACCATTCCTGTGACACTAGTTATAGATTCCGATGCTTCACTTCAGCTTTACTGTATCCCTCTGATTTTCTTATTGACGATGAAACACAGAAATTGCATCGGAATTAAATACAAAAGGCACAACGCCGACTTAAGTACAAGAAAACTGACCCTTCTCACTGTCTATGTTTTGAACCATTCCTGTGACACTAGTTATAGATTCCGATGCTTCACTTCAGGTTTACTGTATCCCTCTGACCTTCTTATTGACGATGAAACACAGAAATTGCATCGGAATTAAATATAAAATGCACAATGCCAACTTAAGTACAAGAAAACTGACTCTTCTTACTGTCTATGATTTGAACCATTCCTATGACACTAGTTATAGATTCCGGTGCTTCACTTCAGGTTCACTGATTCCCTCTGACGTTCTTATTGACGATGAAACACAGAAATTGCATTGGAATTAAATACAATAGGCACAACGCCCACTTAAGTACAAGAAATCTGACTCTTCTTACTGTCTATGATTTGAACCATTCCTGTGACACTAGTTATAGATTCCGATGCTTCACTTCAGGTTTACTGTATCCCTCTGACCTTCTTATTGACGATGAAACACAGAAATTGCATCGGAATTAAATACAAAAGTCACAATGCCGACTTAAGTACAAGATAACTGACACTTCTCACTGTCTATGGTTTGAACCATTCCTGCGACACTAGTCATGGATTCCGATGCTTCACTTCAGGTTTACTGTGTCCCTCTGACCTTCTTATTGACGATGAAACACAGAAATTGCATCGGAATTAAATACGAAAGGCACAATGCCGAATTAAGTACAAGAAAACTGACTCTTCTTATTGTCTAAGTTTTGAACCATTCCTGTGACACTAGTTATAGATTCCGATGCTTCACTACAGCTTTACTGTATCCCTCTGATTTTCTTATTGACGATGAAACACAGAAATTGCATCGGAATTAAATACAAAAGGCACAACGCCGACTTAAGTACAAGAAAACTGACCCTTCTCACTGTCTATGTTTTGAACCATTCCTGTGACACTAGTTATAGATTCCGATGCTTCACTTCAGGTTTACTGTATCCCTCTGACCTTCTTATTGACGCTGAAACACAGAAATTGCATCGGAATTAAATATAAAATGCACAATGCCAACTTAAGTACAAGAAAACTGACTCTTCTTACTGTCTATGATTTGAACCATTCCTATGACACTAGTTATAGATTCCGGTGCTTCACTTCAGGTTCACTGATTCCCTCTGACGTTCTTATTGACGATGAAACACAGAAATTGCATTGGAATTAAATACAAACGGCACAAGGCCGACTTAAGTTCAAGAAATCTGACTCTTCTTACTGTCTATGATTTGAACCATTCCTGTGACACTAGTTATAGATTCCGATGCTTCACTTCAGGTTTACTGTATCCCTCTGACCTTCTTACTGACGATGAAACACAGAAATTGCATCGGAATTAAATACAAAAGGCACAATGCCGAATTAAGTACAAGAAAACTGACTCTTCTTACTGTCTATGTTTTGAACCATTCCTGTGACACTAGTTATAGATTCCGATGCTTCACTTTAGGTTCACTGTATCCCTCTGACCTTCTTATTGACGATCAAACACTGAAATTGCATCGGAATTAAATACAAAAGGCACAATGCCGACTTAAGTACAAGAAAACTGACTCTTCTTACTGTCTATGATTTGAACCATTCCTATGACACTAGTTATAGATTCTGGTGCTTCACTTCAGGTACACTGATTCCCTCTGACGATCTTATTGACGATGAAACACAGAAATTGCATTGGAATTAGATACAAACGGCACAACGCCAGCTTAAGTACAAGAAAACTGACTCTTCTTACTGTCTATGATTTGAACCATTCCTGAGACACTAGTTATAGATTCCGATGCTTCACTTCAGGTATACTGTATACCTCTGACCTTCTTATTGACGATGAAACATAGATATTGCATCGGAATGAAATAGAAAAGGAACAATGCCGACTTAGGTACAAGAAAACTGACTCTTCTTACTGTCAATGTTTTGAACCACTGCTGTGACACTAGTTATAGATTCCGATGCTTCACTTCAGGTTTACTGTATCTTTCTGACCTTCTTATTGACGATGAAACACAGAAATTGCATCGGAATAAAATACAATAGGCACAATGCAGACTTATGTACTAGAAATCTGACTCTTCTTACTGTCTATGCTTTGAACCATTCCTGTGACACTAGATATTGATTCCGATGCTTCACTTCAGGTTTACTATATCCCTCTGACCTTCTTATTGACGATGAAACGCAGAAATCGCATCGGAATTAAATACAAAAAGCACAATGCCGACTTAAGTACTAGAAAACCGACTCTTCTAACTGTCTATGTTTTGAACCATTCCTATGACACTAGTTATAGATTCCGATGCTTCACTTCAGGTTTACTGTATCCATCAGACCATCTTATTGACGATGAATCTCAGAAATTGCATGGGAATTAAATGCAAAAGGCACAATGCCGACTTATGTACAAGAAAATTGACTCTTCTTACTGTCTATGTTTGCACCATTCATGTGACACTAGTTATAGATTCTTAATGCGTCACTTCAGGCTTACGATATCCCTCTGACCTTCTTATTGACGATGAAACACAGAAATTGCATCGGAATTAAATACAAAAGGCACAATGCCGACTTAAGTACAAGGAAACTGACTCTTCTTACTGTCTAAGATTGAACCATTCCTGTGACACTAGTTATTGTTTCCGATGCTTTACTTCAAGTTTACTGTATCCCTCCGACCTTCTTATTGACGACGAAACATAGAAATTGCATCGGAATTAAATACAAAAGGCACAATGCGCGACTTAAGTACAAGAAAACTGACTCTTCTTACTGTCTATGTTTTGAACCATTCCTGTGACACTAGTTACAGATTCCGATGCTTCACTTCATTTTTACTGTATCCCTCTGACCTTCTTATTGACGTTGAAACACAGAAATTGCATCGGAATTAAATAGAAAAGTCACAATGCCGACTTAAGTACAGGAAAACTGACTCTTCTAACTTGCAATGCCTTGAACCACTCCTGTGACACTAGTTACAGATTCCAATGCTTCACTTTAGGTTTAATGTATCCCTCTGACCTTCTTATTGACGTTGAAACACAGAAATTGCATCGGAATTAAATACAAAAGGCACAATGCCGACTTAAGTACAAGAAAACTGACTCTTCTTATTGTCTAAGTTTTGAGCCATTCCTGTGACACTAGTTATAGATTCCGATGCCTCACTTCAGCTTTACTGTATCCCTCTGACCTATTTATTGACGATGAAACACAGAAGTTGCATCGGAATTAAATACAAGAGGCACAACGCCGACTTAAGTACAATGAAACTGACCCTTCTTACTGTCTATATTTTGAACCATTCCTGTGACACTAGTTATAGATTCCGATGCTTCAATTCAGGTTTACTGTATCCCTCTGACCTTCGTATTGACGATGAAACACAGATATTGCATCGGAATTAAATACAGAAGGCACAATGCCGACTTAAGTAAAAGAAAACTGACTCTTCTTACTGTCCATGTTTGAACCATTCATGTGACACTAGTTATAGATTCCGATGCTTCACTTCAGGTTTACTGTATCCCTCTCCCCTTCTTATTGACGATGAAACACAAAAATTGCATCGGAATTAAATACAAAAGGCACAATGCCGACTTAAGTACAAGAAAACAGACTCTTCTTGCTGTCTATGATTTGAACCATTCATGTGACACTCGTTATAGATTACGATGCTTTACTTCAGGTTTACTGTATCCCTCTGACCTTCTTCTTGACGATGAAAAACAGAAATTGCTTCGGAATTAAATACAAATGGCACAATGCCGACTTAAGTACAAGATAACTGACATTTCTTACTGTCTGTGTTTTGAACCATTCCTGTGACACTAGTTAAATATTCCGATGTTTCACTTCATTTTTACTGTATCCCTCTGACCTTCTTATTGACGATGAAACACAGCAATTGCATCGGAATTAAATATAAAAGGCACAATGCCGACTTAAGTGCAAGAAAACTGACTCTTCTTACTGTCTATGATTTGAACCAATCCTGTGACACTAGTTATAGATTCCGATGCTTCACCTCAGGTTTACTGTATCCCTCTGACCTTCTTATTGACGATGAAACAAAGAAATTGCATCGGAATTAAATACAAAAGGCACAATGCCGACTTAAGTACAAGAAAACTGACTCTTTTAACTGTCTATGTTTAGAACCATTCCTGTGACACTAGTTATATATTCCGATGCTTCACGTCAGGTTTACTGCATCCCTCTGACCTTCATATTGACGATGAAACACAGAAATTGCATCGGAATTAAATACAAAAGGCACAATGCCGACTTAACTACAAGAAACCTGACTCTTCTTACTGTCTATGTTTTGAACCATTCCTGTGACACTAGTTATAGATTCCGATGCTTCACTTCAGGTTCACTGCATCCCTCTGACCTTCTTATTGACGATGAAACACAGAAATTGCATCGGAATTAAATACAAAAGGCACAATGCCGACTTAAGTTCAGGAAATCTGACTCTTCTTACTGTCTATGTTTTGAACCGTTCCTGTGACACTAGATATAGATTCCGATGCTTCACATCAGGTTTACTACATCCCTCTGACCTTCGTATTGACGATGAAACGCAGAAATCGCATCGGAATTAAATACAAAAAGCACAATGCCGACTTTAGTACAAGAAAACTGACTCTTCTTACTGTCTATGTTTTTAACCATTCCTGTGACACTAGTTAAAGATTCGATGCTTCACTTCAGGTTACTGTATCCCTCTGACCCTCTTGTTGACGATTAAACACAGAAATTGCATCGGAATTAAATATAAAAGGCACAATGACGACCGAAGTACAAGAAAACTCTTCCTACTGTCTATGTTTTGAACCATTCATGTGACACTAGTTATAGCTTCCGATGCTTCACGTCAGGTTTACTGTATCCATCAGACCTTCTTATTGACGATGAAACACAGTAATTGCATCAGAATTAAATACAAAAGGCAAAATTCCGACTTAAGTACAAGAAAACTGACTCTTCTTACTGTCTATGATTGAACCTTTCCTGTGACACTAGTTATATATTCCGATGCTTCACTTCAGGTTTACTGTATCCCTCTGACCTTCTTATTGACGATGAAACACAGAAATAGCATCGGAATTAAATACAAAAGGCACAATGCCGACTTAAGTACAAGATAACTGACTCTTCTTACTGTCTATGGTTTGAACCATTCCTGCGACACTAGACATAGATTCCGATGCTTCGCTTCAGGTTTACTGTATCCCTCTGACCTTCTTATTGACGATGAAACACAGAAATTGCATCGGAATTAAATACAAAAGGCACAATGCCGAATTAAGTACAAGAAAACTGACTCTTCTTATTGTCTAAGTTTTGAACCATTCCTGTGACACTAGTTATAGATTCCGATGCTTCACTTCAGCTTTACTGTATCCCTCTGACTTTCTTATTGACGATGAAACACAGAAATTGCATTGGAATTAAATACAAAAGGCACAACGCCGACTTATGTACAAGAAAACTGACCCTTCTCACTGTCTATGTTTTGAACCATTCCTGTGACACTAGTTATAGATTCCGATGCTTCACTTCAGGTTTACTGTATCCCTCTGACCTTCTTATTGACGATGAAACAAAGAAATTGCATCGGAATTAAATACAAAAGGCACAATGCCGACTTAAGTACAAGAAAACTGACTCTTTTAACTGTCTATGTTTAGAACCATTCCTGTGACACTAGTTATAGATTCCGATGCTTCACTTCAGGTTTACTGCATCCCTCTGACCTTCATATTGACGATGAAACACAGAAATTGCATCGGAATTAAATACAAAAGGCACAATGCCGACTTAACTACAAGAAACCTGACTCTTCTTACTGTCTATGTTTTGAACCATTCCTGTGACACTAGTTATAGATTCCGATGTTTCACTTCAGGTTCACTGCATCCCTCTGACCTTCTTATTGACGATGAAACACAGAAATTGCATCGGAATTAAATACAAAAGGCAAAATGCCGACTTAAGTTCAGGAAATCTGACTCTTCTTACTGTCTATGTTTTGAATCGTTCCTGTGACACTAGATATAGATTCCGATGCTTCACTTCAGGTTTACTACATCCCTCTGACCTTCGTATTGACGATGAAACGCAGAAAACGCATCGGAATTAAATACAAAAAGCACAATGCCGACTTTAGTACAAGAAAACTGACTCTTCTTACTGTCTATGTTTTTAACCATTCCTGTGACACTAGTTAAAGATTCCGATGCTTCACTTCAGGTTACTGTATCCCTCTGACCCTCTTGTTGACGATTAAACACAGAAATTGCATCGGAATTAAATATAAAAGGCACAATGACGACCGAAGTACAAGAAAACTCTTCCTACTGTCTATGTTTTGAACCATTCATGTGACACTAGTTATAGCTTCCGATGCTTCACGTCAGGTTTACTGTATCCATCAGACCTTCTTATTGACGATGAAACACAGAAATTGCATCAGAATTAAATACAAAAGGCAAAATTCCGACTTAAGTACAAGAAAACTGACTCTTCTTACTGTCTATGATTGAACCTTTCCTGTGACACTAGTTATATATTCCGATGCTTCACTTCAGGTTTACTGTATCCCTCTGACCTTCTTATTGACGATGAAACACAGAAATAGCATCGGAATTAAATACAAAAGGCACAATGCCGACTTAAGTACAAGATAACTGACTCTTCTTACTGTCTATGGTTTGAACCATTCCTGCGACACTAGACATAGATTCCGATGCTTCGCTTCAGGTTTACTGTATCCCTCTGACCTTCTTATTGACGATGAAACACAGAAATTGCATCGGAATTAAATACAAAAGGCACAATGCCGAATTAAGTACAAGAAAACTGACTCTTCTTATTGTCTAAGTTTTGAACCATTCCTGTGACACTAGTTATAGATTCCGATGCTTCACTTCAGCTTTACTGTATCCCTCTGACTTTCTTATTGACGATGAAACACAGAAATTGCATCGGAATTAAATACAAAAGGCTCAACGCCGACTTATGTACAAGACAACTGACCCTTCTCACTGTCTATGTTTTGAACCATTCCTGTGACACTAGTTATAGATTCCGATGCTTCACTTCAGGTTTACTGTATCCCTCTGACCTTCTAATTTACGATGAAACACAGAAATTGCAGTGGAATTAAATATAAAATGCACAATGCCAACTTAAGTACAAGAAAACTGACTCTTCTTACTGTCAATGTTTTGAACCATTCCTGTGACACTAGTTATAGATTCCGATGCTTCACTTCAGGTTCACTGTATCCCTCTGACCTTCTTATTGACGATCAAACACTGAAATTGAATCGGAATTAAATACAAAAGGCACAATGCCGACTTAAGTACAAGAAAACTGACTCTTCTTACTGTCTATGATTTGAACCATTCCTATGACACTAGTTATAGATTCCGGTGCTTCACTTCAGGTTCACTGATTCCCTCTGATGTTCTTATTGACGATGAAACACAGAAATTGCATTGGAATTAAATACAAACGGCACAACGCTGACTTAAGTACAAGAAAACTGACTCTTCTTACTGTCTGTGATTTGAACCATTCCTGTGACACTAGTTATAGATTCGGATGCTTCACTTCAGGTTTACTGAATCCCTCTGACCTTCTTACTGACGATGAAACACAGAAATTGCATCGGAATTAAATACAAAAGGCACAATGCCGACTTAAGTACAAGAAAACTGACTCTTCTTACTGTCTATGTCTTGAACCATTCCTGTGACACTAGTTATAGATTCCCATGCTTCACTTCAGGTTTACTGTATCCCTCTGACCTTCTTATTGACAATGAAACACAGAAATTGCATCGGAATTAAATACAAAAGGCACAATGCCGATTTAAGTACAAGAAAACTGGCTCTTCTCACTGTCTATGATTTGATCCATTCCTGTGACACTAGTTATAGATTCCGATGCTTCACTTCAGGTTCACTGATTCCCTCTGACGTTATTATTGACGATGAAACACAGAAATTGCATTGGAATTAAATACAAAATGCACAACGCCGACTTAAGTAAAAGAAAACTGACCCTACTTACTGTCTATGTTTTGAACCATTCCTGTGACACTAGTTATAGATTCCGATGCTTCACTTCAGGTATACTGTGTCCCTCTGACCTTCTTATTGACGATGAAACATAGAAATTGCATCGGAATGAAATAGAAAAGGAACAATGCCGACTTAGGTACAAGAAAACTGACTCTTCTTACTGTCTATGTTTTGAACCATTGCTGTGACACTAGTTATAGATTCCAATGCTTCACTTCAGGTCTACTGTATCCCTCTGACCATCTTATTGACGATGAAACACAGAAATTGCATCGGAATTAAATACAAAAGGCACAATGCCGACTTAAGTACAGGAAATCTGACTTTTCTTACTGTCTATGTTTTGAACCGTTCCTGTGACACTAGATATACATTCCGATGCTTCACTTCAGGTTTACTATATCCCTCTGACCTTCGTATTGACGATGAAACGCAGAAATCGCATCGGAATTAAATACAAAAAGCACAATGCCGACTTATGTACAAGAAAACGGACTCTTCTTACTGTCTATGCTTTTAACCATTCCTGTGACACTAGTTAAAGATTCCGATGCTTCACTTCAGGTTACTGTATCCCTCTGACCTTCTTATTGACGATTAAACACAGAAATTGCATCGGAATTAAATACAAAAGGCACAATGAAGACCGAAGTACAAGAAAACTCTTCCTACTGTCTATGTTTTGAACCATTCATGTGACAGTAGTTATAGCTTCCGATGCTTCATTTCAGGTTTACTGTATCCATCAGAACTTCTTATTGACGATGAAACACAGAAATTGCATCAGAATTAAATACAAAAGGCACAATTCCGACTTAAGTACATGAAAACAGACTCTTCTTACTGTCTATGATTGAACCATTCCTGTGACACTAGTTATATATTCCGATGCTTCACTTCAGGTTCACTGCATCCCTCTGACCTTCTTATTGACGATGAAACGCAGAAATCGCATCGGAATTAAATGCAAAAAGCACAATGCCGACTTAAGTACAAGACAACTGACTCTTCTTACTGTCTATGTTTTTAACCATTCCTGTGACACTAGTTAAAGATTCCGATGCTTCACTTCAGGTTTCTGTATCCCTCTGACCTTTTATTGACGATTAAACACAGAAATTGCATCGGAATTAAATACAAAAGGCCCAATGACGACCGAAGTACAAGGAAACTCTTCCTACTGTCTATGTTTTGAACCATTCATGTGACACTAGTTATAGCTTCCGATGCTTCACTTTAGGTTTACTGTATCCATCAGACCTTCTTATTGACGATGAAACACAGAAATTGCATCGGAATTAAATACGAAAGGCACAATGCCGAATTAAGTACAAGAAAACTGACTCTTCTTATTGTCTAAGTTTGGAACCATTCCTGTGACACTAGTTATAGATTCCGATGCTTCACTTCAGCTTTACTGTATCCCTCTGATTTTCTTATTGACGATGAAACACAGAAATTGCATCGGAATTAAATACAAAAGGCACAACGCCGACTTAAGTACAAGAAAACTGACCCTTCTCACTGTCTATGTTTTGAACCATTCCTGTGACACTAGTTATAGATTCCGATGCTTCACTTCAGGTTTACTGTATCGCTCTGACCTTCTTACTGACGATGAAACACAGAAATTGCATCGGAATTAAATACAAAAGGCACAATGCCGACTTAAGTACAAGAGAACTGACTCTTCTTACTGTCTATGATTTGAACCATTCCTGTGACACTAGTTATAGATTCCGATTCTTCACTTCAGGTTCACTGATTCCCTCTGACGTTATTATTGACGATGAAACACAGAAATTGCATTGGAAATAAATACAAAATGCACAACGCCGACTTAAGTAAAAGAAAACTGACTCTTCTTACTGTCTATGTTTTGAACCATTCCTGTGACACTAGTTATAGATTCCGATGCTTCACTTCAGGTATACAGTGTCCCTCTGACCTTCTTATTGACGATGAAACATAGAAATTGCATCGGAATGAAATAGAAAAGGAACAATGCCGACTTAGGTACAAGAAAACAGACTCTTCTTATTGTCTATGTTTTGAACCATTGCTGTGACACTATTTATAGATTACGATGCTTCACTTCAGGTCTACTGTATCCCTCTGACCTTCTTATTGACGATGAAACACAGAAATTGCATCGGAATTAAATACAAAAGGCACAATGCCGACTTAAGTACAGGAAATCTGACTTTTCTTACTGTCTATGTTTTGAATTGTTCCTGTGACACTAGATATACATGCCGATGCTTCACTTCAGGTTTGCTATGTCCCTCTGACCTTCGTATAGACGATGAAACGCAGAAATCGCATCGGAATTAAATACAAAAAGCACAATGCCGACCTAAGTACAAGAAAACGGACTCTTCTTACTGTCTATGCTTTTAACCATTCCTGTGACACTAGTTAAAGATTCCGATGCTTCACTTCAGGTTACTGTATCCCTCTGACCTTCTTATTGACGATTAAACACAGAAATTGCATCGGAATTAAATACAAAAGGCACAATGAAGACCGAAGTACAAGAAAACTCTTCCTACTGTCTATGCTTTAAACCATTCATGTGACACTAGTTATAGCTTCCGATGCTTCACTTCAGGTTTACTGTATCCATCAGACCTTCTTATTGACGATGAAACACAGAAATTGCATCAGAATTAAATACAAAAGGCACAATTCCGACTTAAGTACAAGAAAACTGACTCTTCTTACTGTCTATGATTGAACCATTCCTGTGACACTAGTTATATATTCCGATGTTTCACTTCAGGTTTACTGTATCCCTCTGACCTTCTTATTGACGATGAAAAACAGAAATTGCATCGGAATTAAATACGAAAGGCACAATGCCGAATTAAGTACAAGAAAACTGACTCTTCTTATTGTCTAAGTTTTGAACCATTCCTGTGACACTAGTTATAGATTCCGATGCTTCACTTCAGCTTTACTGTATCCCTCTGACTTTCTTATTGACGATGAAACACAGAAATTGCATCGGAATTAAATACAAAAGGCACAACGCCGACTTAAGTACAAGAAAACTGACCCTTCTCACTGTCTATGTTTTGAACCATTCCTGTGACACTAGTTATAGATTCCGATGCTTCACTTCAGGTTTACTGTATCCCTCTGACCTTCTTATTGACGATGAAACACAGAAATTGCATCGGAATTAAATATAAAATGCACAATGCCAACTTAAGTACAAGAAAACTGACTCTTCTTACTGTCTATGATTTGAACCATTCCTATGACACTAGTTATAGATTCCGGTGCTTCACTTCAGGTTCACTGATTCCCTCTGACGTTCGTATTGACGATGAAACACAGAAATTGCATTGGAATTAAATACAAACGGCACAACGCCGACTTAAGTACAAGAAATCTGACTCTTCTTACTATCTATGATTTGAACCATTCCTGTGACACTAGTTATAGATTCCGATGCTTCACTTCAGGTTTACTGTATCCCTCTGACCTTCTTACTGACGATAAAACACAGAAATTGCATCGGAATTAAATACAAAAGGCACAATGCCGACTTAAGTACAAGAAAACTGACTCTTCTTACTGTCTATGTCTTGAACCATTCCTGTGACACTAGTTATAGATTCCGATGCTTCACTTCAGGTTTACTGTATCCCTCTGACCTTCTTATTGACGATGAAACACAGAAATTGCATCGGAATTAAATACAAAAGGCACAATGCCGATTTAAGTACAAGAAAACTGACTCTTCTTGCTGTCTATGTTTTGAAACATTCCTGTGACACTAGTTATAGATTCCGATGCTTCACGTCAGGTTACTGTATCCCTCTGACCTTCTTATTGACGATGAAACACAGAAATGTCATCAGAATTAAATACAAAAGGCACAATTCCGACTTAAGTACAAGAAAACTGACTCTTCTTACTGTCTATGATTGAACCATAGCTGTGACACTAGTTATATATTCCGATGCTTCACTTCAGGTTTACTGTATCCCTCTGACCTTCTTATTGACGATGAAACACAGAAATTGCATCGGAATTAAATACGAAAGGCACAATGCCGAATTAAGTACAAGAAAACTGACTCTTCTTGATGTCTAAGTTTTGAACCATTCCTGTGACACTAGTTATAGATTCCGATGCTTCACTTCAGCTTTACTGTATCCCTCTGACTTTCTTATTGACGATGAAACACAGAAATTGCATCGGAATTAAATACAAAAGGCACAACGCCGACTTAAGTACAAGAATACTGACCCTTCTCACTGTCTATGTTTTGAACCATTCCTGTGACACTAGTTATAGATTCCGATGCTTCACTTCAGGTTTACTGTATCCCTGTGACCTTCTTATTGACGATGAAACACAGAAATTGCATCGGAATTAAATATAAAATGCACAATGCCAACTTAAGTACAAGAAAACTGACTCTTCTTACTGTCTATGATTTGAACCATTCCTATGACACTAGTTATAGATTCCGGTGCTTCACTTCAGGTTCACTGATTCCCTCTGACGTTCGTATTGACGATGAAACACAGAAATTGCATTGGAATTAAATACAAACGGCACAAAGCCGACTTAAGTACAAGAAATCTGACTCTTCTTACTGTCTATGATTTGAACCATTCCTGTGACACTACTTATAGATTCCGATGCTTCACTTCAGGTTTACTGTATCCCTCTGACCTTCTTACTGACGATGAAACACAGAAATTGCATCGGAATTAAATACAAAAGGCACAATGCCGACTTAAGTACAAGAAAACTGACTCTTCTTACTGTCTATGTCTTGAACCATTCCTGTGACACTAGTTATAGATTCCGATGCTTCACTTCAGGTTTACTGTATCCCTCTGACCTTCTTATTGACGATGAAACACAGAAATTGCATCGGAATTAAATACAAAAGGCACAATGCCGATTTAAGTACAAGAAAACTGACTCTTCTTGCTGTCTATGTTTTGAAACATTCCTGTGACACTAGTTATAGATTCCGATGCTTCACGTCAGGTTACTGTATCCCTCTGACCTTCTTATTGACGATGAAACACAGAAATTGCATCGGAATTAAATACAAAAGGCACAATGCCGATTTATGTACAAGATAACTGACTCTTCTTCTGTCTATGGTTTGAACAATTCCTGCGACACTAGTCATAGATTCCGATGCTTCACATCAGGTTTACTGTATAACTCTGACCTTCTTATTGACGATGAAACACAGAAATTGCATCGGAATTAAATACGAAAGGCACAATGCCGAATTAAGTACAAGAAAACTGACTCTTCTTACTGTCTATGTTTTGAACCATTCCTGTGACACTAGTTATAGATTCCGATGGTTCACTTCAGGTTCACTGTATCCCTCTGACCTTCTTATTGACGATCAAACACTGAAATTGCATCGGAATTAAATACAAAAGGCACAATGCCGACTTAAGTACAAGAAAACTGACTCTTCTTACTGTCTATGATTTGAACCATTCCTATGACACTAGTTATAGATTCTGGTGCTTCACTTCAGGTACACTGATTCCCTCTGACGTTCTTATTGACGATGAAACACAGAAATTGCATTGGAATTAAATACAAACGGCACAACGCCGACTTAAGTACAAGAAAACTGACTCTTCTTACTGTCTATGATTTGAACCATTCCTGAGACACTAGTTATAGATTTCGATGCATCACTTCAGGTATACTGTATACCTCTGACCTTCTTATTGACGATGAAACATAGATATTGCATCGGAATGAAATAGAAAAGGAACAATGCCGACTTAGGTACAAGAAAACTGACTCTTCTTACTGTCTATGTTTTGAACCACTACTGTGACACTAGTTATAGATTCCGATGCTTCACTTCAGGTTTCCTGTATCCCTCTGACCTTCTTATTGACGATGAAACACAGAAATTGCATCGGAATTAAATACAATAGGCACAATGCCGACTTATGTACTAGAAATCTGACTCTTCTTACTGTCTATGTTTTGAACCATTCCTGTGACACTAGATATTGATTCCGATGCTTCACTTCAGGTTTACTATATCCCTCTGACCTTCTTATTGCCGATGAAACGCAGAAATCGCATCGGAATTAAATACAAAAGGCACAATGCCGACTTAAGTACAAGAAAACTGACTCTTCTAACTTGCAATGCTTTGAACCACTCCTGTGACACTAGTTACAGATTTCGATGCTTCACTTTAGGTTTAATGTATCCCTCTGACCTTCTTATTGACGATGAAACACAGAAATTGCATCGGAATTAAATACAAAAGGCACAATGCCGACTTAAGTACAAGAAAACTGACACTTCTTATTGTCTAAGTTTTGAGCCATTCCTATGACACTAGTTATAGATTCCGATGCTTCACGTCAGCTTTACTGTATCCCTCTGACCTTCGTATTGACGATGAAACACAGAAATTGCATCGGAATTAAATACAAGAGGCACAACGCCGACTTAAGTTCAATGAAACTGACCCTACTTCCTGTCTATACTTTGAACCATTCCTGTGACACTAGTTATAGATTCCGATGCTTCACTTCAGGTTTACTGTATCCCTCTGACCTTCTTATTGACGATGAAACACAGAAATTGCATCGGAATTAAATACAAAAGGCACAATGCCGACTTAAGTACAAGAAAACTGACTCTTCTTACTGTCAATGTTTGAACCATTCATGTGACACTAGTTATAGATTCCGATGCTTCACTTCAGGTTTACTGTATGCCTCTCCCCGTCTTATTGACGATGAAACACAAAAATTGCATCGGAATTAAATACAAAAGGCACAATGCCGACTTAAGTACAAGAAAACAGACTCTTCTTGCTGTCTATGATTTGAACCATTCATGTGACACTCGTTACGGATTACGATGCTTTACTTCAGGTTTACTGTATCCCACTGACCTTCTTCTTGACGATGAAACACAGAAATTGCTTCGGAATTAAATACAAATGGCACAATGCCGACTTAAGTACAAGATAACTGACTTTTCTTACTGTCTGTGTTTTGAACCATTCCTGTGACACTAGTTAAATATTCCGATGTTTCACTTCATTTTTACTGTATCCCTCTGACCTTCTTATTGACGATGAAACACAGCAATTGCATCGGAATTAAATATAAAAGGCACAATGCCGACTTAAGTGCAAGAAAACTGACTCTTCTTACTGTCTATATTTTGAACCAATCCTGTGACACTAGTTATAGATTCCGATGCTTCACTTCAGGTTTACTGTATCCCTCTGACCTTTTTATTGACGATGAAACACAGAAATTGCATCGGAATTAAATACCAAAGGCACAATGCCGACTTAAGTACAAGAAAACTGACTCTTTTAACTGTCTATGTTTAGAACCGTTCCTGTGACACTAGTTATAGATTCCGATGCTTCACTTAAGGTTTACTGTATCCCTCTGACATCCTTATTGACGATGAAACACAGATATTGCATCGGAATTAAATACAAAAGGCACAATGCCGACTTACGTACAAGAAAACTGACTCCTCTTACTGTCTATGTTTTGAACCAAACCTGTGACACTAGTTATAGATTCCGATGCTTCACTTCAGGTTTACTGTATACCTCTGACCTTCCTATTACCGATGAAACACAGAAATTCCACAGGAATTAATTACAAAAGCACAATGTCAACTTTAGTCCAAGAAAGCTGACTCTTCTTACTGTCTATGTTTTGAACCATTCATGTGACACTAGTTATACATTCCGATGCTTCACTGCAGGTTTACTGTATCCCTCTGACTTTCTTATTGACGATGAAACACAGAAATTGCATCGGAATTAAATACAAAAGGCACAATGCCGACTTAAGTACAAGCAAACTGACTCTTGTTACTGTGTATCTTTTGAACAATTCCTGTGACACTAGTTATAGATTCCCATGCTCACTTCAGGTTTACCGTATCCCTCCGACCTTCTTATTGACGATGAAACACAGAAATTGCATCGGATTAAATACAAAATGCACAATGCCGACTTAAGTACAAGAAAACTGACTCTTCTTACTGTCTAAGATTGAACCATTCCTGTGACACTAGTTATTGTTTCCGATGCTTTACTTCAGGTTTACTGTATCCCTCTGACCTTCTTATTGACGATGAAACATAGAAATTGCATCGGAATTAAATACAAAAGGCACAATGCCGACTTAAGTACAAGAAAACTGACTCTTCTTACAGTCTATGTTTTGAACCATTCCTGTGACACTAGTTACAGATTCCGATGCTTCACTTCATTTTTACTGTATCCCTCTGACCTTCTTATTGACGATGAAACAGAGAAATTGCATCGGAATTAAATAGAAAAGTCACAATGCCGACTTAAGTACAAGAAAACTGACTCTTCTAACTTGCAATGTTTTGAACCTCTCCTGTGACACTAGTTACAGATTCCGATGCTTCACTTTAGGTTTAACGTATCCCTCTGACCTTCTTATTGACGATGAAACACAGAAATTGCATCGGAATTAAATACAAAAGGCACAATGCCGACTTAAGTACAAGATAACTGACTCTTCTTACTGTCTATGGTTTGAACCATTCCTGCGACAATAGTTATAGATTCCGATGCTTCACTTCAGGTATACTGTATCCCTCTGACCTTCTTATTGACGATGAAACACAGAAATTGCATCGGAATTAAATACAAAAGGCACAATGCCGACTTACGTACAAGAGAACTGACTCTTCCTATTGTCTAAGTTTTGAGCCATTCCTGTGACACTAGTTATAGATTCCGATGCTTCACTTCAGCTTTACTGTATCCCTCTGACCTTCTTATTGACGATGAAACACAGAAATTGCATCGGAATTAAATACAAAAGGCACAACGCCGACTTAAGTACAATGAAACTGACCCTTCTTACTGTCTATATATTGAACCATTCCAGTGACACTAGTTATAGATTCCGATGCTTCACTTCAGGTTTACTGTATCCCTCTCCCCTTCTTATTGACGATGAAACACAAAAATTGCATCGGAATTAAATACAAAAGTCACAATGCCGACTTAAGTACAAGAAAACTGACTCTTCTTGCTGTCTATGATTTGAACCATTCCTGTTACACTAGTTATAGATTCCGATGCTTTACTTCAGGTTTACTGTATCCCTCTGATCTTCTTCTTGACGATGAAACACTGAAATTGCTTTGGAATTAAATAAAAATGGCACAATGCCGACTTAAGTACAAGATAACTGACTTTTCTTACTGTCTGTGTTTTGAACCATTCCTGTGACACTAGTTAAATATTCCGATGCTTCACTTCATTTTTACTGTTTCCCTCTGACCTTCTTATTGACGATGAAACACAGCAATTGCATCGGAATTAAATATAAAAGGCACAATGCCGACTTAAGTACAAGAAAACTGACTCTTTTAACTGTCTATGTTTAGAACCAATCCTGTGACACTAGCTATAGATTCCGATGCTTCACTTCAGGTTTACTGTATCCCTCTGACATCCTTATTGACGATGAAACACAGATATTGCATCGGAATTAAATACAAAAGGTACAATGCCGACTTACGTACAAGAAAACTGACTCCTCTTACTGTCTATGTTTTGAACCATACCTGTGACACTAGTTATAGATTCTGATGCTTCACTTCAGGTTTACTGTATACCTCTGACCTTCCTATTACCGATGAAACACAGAAATTCCACCGGAATTAATTACAAAAGCACAATGTCAACGTTAGCCCAAGAAAGCTGACTCTTCTTACTGTCTATGTTTTGAACCATTCATGTGACACTAGTTATAGATTGCGATGCTTCACTGCAGGTTTACTGTATCCCTCTGACTTTCTTATTGACGATGAAACACAGAAATTGCATCGGAATTAAATACAAAAGGCACAATGCCGACTTAAGTACAAGCAAACTGACTCTTGTTACTGTGTATCTTTTGAACAATTCCTGTGACACTAGTTATAGATTCCGATGCTCAGTTCAGGTTTACCGTATCCCTCCGACCTTCTTATTGACGATGAAACACAGAAATTGCATCGGATTAAATACAAAAGGCACAATGCCGACTTAATTACAAGAAAACTGATCCTCTTACTGTCTATGTTTTGAACCATTCCTGTGACACTAGTTATAGAATCCGATGCTTCACTTCAGGTTCACTAAATCCCCCTTACCTTCTTATTGACGATGAAATACTGAAATTGCATCGGAATTAAATCCAAAGCCACAATGCCGACTTAAGTACAAGTAAACTGACTCTTCTTACTGTCTATGTACTGAACCATTCCAGTGACACTAGTTATAGATTCCGATGCTTCACTTCAGGTTTGCTGTATGCCTCTGACCTTCTTATTGACGATGAGACACAGAAATTGCATCGGAATTAAATACAAAAGGCACAATGCCGACTTAAGTACAAGGAAACTGACTCTTCATACTGTCTATGTTTTGAACCATTCCTGTGACACTAATTATAGATTCCGATGCTTCACTTCAGGTATACTGTAGCCCTCTGACCTTCTTATTGACGATGAAACAAAGGAATTGCATCGGAATTAAATACAAAAGGTACAATGCCGTTTTAAGTACAAGGAAACTAACTCTTCTTACTGTCTATATTTTGAACCATTCATGTGACACTCGTTATAGATTACGATGCTTTACTTCAGCTTTACTGTATCCCTCTGACCTTCTTCTTGACGATGAAACACAGAAATTGCATCGGAATTAAATACAAATGGCACAATGCCGACTTAAGTACAAGAAAACTGACTCTTCTTACTGTCTGTGTTTTGAACCATTCCTGTGACACTAGTTAAATATTCCGATGCTTCACATCATTTTTACTGTATCCCTCTGACCATCTTATTGACGATGAAACACAGAAATTGCATCGGAATTAAATACAAAATGCACAATGCCGTCTTAAGTACGAGAAAACTGACTCTTCTTACTGTCTATGTTTTGAACCATTCCTGTGACACTAGTTATAGATTCCGATGCTTCACTTCATGTTTACTGTATCCCTCTGACCCTCTTGTTCAGGATGAAACACAGAAATTGCATCGGAATTTAATACAAAAGGCACAATGCCGACTTAAGTAAAAGAAAACTGACTCTTCTTACTGTCTATGTTTTCAACCATTCATGTTACACTAGTTATAGATTCCGATGCTTTACTCCAGGTTTACTGTATCCCTCTGACCTCCTTATTGACGATGAACA
The DNA here is from genome assembly GCF_021461395.2 of Schistocerca americana. Lineage (NCBI taxonomy): Eukaryota > Metazoa > Arthropoda > Insecta > Orthoptera > Acrididae > Schistocerca > Schistocerca americana. The sequence goes on from NC_060130.1 coordinate 24,128,865, forward strand.
CAGAAATTGCATTGGAATTAAATACAAAAGGCACAATGCCGACTTAAGTACAAGATAACTTACTCTTCTTACTGTCTAAGGTTTGAACCATTCCTGTGACACTAGTTATAGATTCCGATGCTTCACTTAAGGTTTATTGTATCCCTCTGACCTTGTTATTGACGATGAAACACAGAAATTGCATCGGAATTAAATACAAAAGGCACAATGCCGACTTAAGTACAAGAATACTGACTCTTCTTACTGTCTATGCCTTGAACCATTCCTGTGACACTAGTTATAGATTCCGATGCTTCACTTCAGGTTTACTGTATCGCTCTGACCTTCTTATTGACGATGAAACACAGAAATTGCATCGGAATTAATTACAAAACGAACAATGCCGACTTAAATACAAGAAAACTGACTCTTCTTACTGTCTATGGTTTGAACCATTCCTGCGACACTAGTCATAGATTCCGATGCTGCACTTCAGGTTTACTGTATCCCTCTGACCTTCTTATTGACGATGAAACACAGAAATTGCATCGGAATTAAATACAAAAGGCACAACGCCGACTTAAGTACAAGAAATTTGACCCTTCTTACTGTCTATGCTTTGAACCATTCCTGTGACACTAGTTATAGATTCCGATGCTTCACTTCAGGTTGACTGTATCCCTCTGACCTTCTTGTTGACGATGAAACACAGAAATTGCATCGGAATTAAATATAAAATGCACAATACCGACTTAAGTACAAGAAAACTGACTCTTCTTACTGTCTATGTTTTGAACCATTCCTGTGACACTAGTTATAGATTCCGATGCTTCGCTTCAGGTTCACTGTATCCCTCTGACCTTCTTATTGACGATCAAATACTGAAATTGCATCGGAATTAAATACAAAAGGCACAATGCCGACTAAAGTACAAGAAAACTGACTCTTCTTACTGTCTATGATTTGAACCATTCCTGTGACACTAGTTATAGATTCCGATGCTTCACTTCAGGTTCACTGATTCCCTCTGACGTTATTATTGACGATGCAACACAGAAATTGCATTGAATTAAATACAAAAGGCACAACGAAGACTTAAGTACAAGAAAACTGACTCTTCTTACTGTCTATGTTTTGAACCATTCCTGTGACACTATTTATAGATTCCGATGCTTCACTTCAGGTATACTGTATCCCTCTGACCTTCTTATTGACGATGAAACGCAGAAATCGCATCGGAATTAAATACAAAAACCAGAATGTCGACTTAAGTACAAGAAAACTGACTCTTCTTACTGTCTATGTTTTGAACCATTCCTGTGACACTAGTTATAGAATCCGATGCTTCACATTAGGTTACTGTATCCCTCTGACCTTCTTATTGACGATTAAACACAGAAATTGCATCGGAATTAAATACAAAAGGCACAATGCCGAATTATGGACAGGAAATCTGACTCTTCTTACTGTCTATGTTTTGAACCATTCCTGTGACACTAGTTATAGATTCCGATGCTTCACTTCCGGTATACTGTATCCCTCTGACCTTCTTATTGACGATAAAACATAGAAATTGCATCGGAATGAAATATAAAAGGAACAATGCCGACTTAGGTACAAGAAAACTGACTCTTCTTACTGTCTATGTTTTGAACCATTGCTGTGACACTAGTTATAGATTCCGATGCTTCACTTCAGGTCTACTGTATCCCTCTGACCTTCTTATTGACGATGAAACACAGAAATTGCTTCGGAATTAAATACAAAAGGCAGAATGCCGACTTATGTACAGGAAATCTGACTCTTCTTACTGTCTATGTTTTGAACCGTTCCTGTGTCACTAGATATAGATTCCGATGCTTCACTTCAGGTTTACTATATCCGTCTGACCTTCTTATTGACGATGAAACGCAGAAATCGCATCGTAATTAAATACAAAAACCACAATGCCGACTTAAGTACAAGAAAACTGCCTCTTCCTACTGTCTATGTTTTGAACCATTCCTGTGACACTAGTTATAGATTCCGATGCTTCAGGTTATTGTATCCCTCTGACCTTCTTATTGACGATTAAACACAGAAATTGCATCGGAATTAAATACAAAAGGCACAATGACGTCCGAAGTACAAGAAAACTCTTCCTACTGTCTATGTTTTGAACCATTCATGTGACACTAGTTACAGCTTCCGATGCTTCACTCCAAGTTTACTGTATCCATCAGATCTTCATATTGACGATGAAACACCGAAATTGCATCAGAATTAAATACAAAAGGCACAATTCCAACTTAAGTACAAGAAAACTGACTCTTCTTACTGTCTATGATTGAACCATTCCTGTGACACTAGTTATATATTCCGATGCTTCACTTCAGGTTTACTGTATCCCTCTGACCTTTTTATTGACGATGAAACACAGAAATTGCATCGGAATTAAATACAAAAGGCACAATGCCGACTTAAGTAGAAGATAACTGACTCCTCTTACTGTCTATGGTTTGAACCATTCCTGCGACACTAGTCATAGATTCCGATGCTTCACTTCAGGTTTACTGTATCCCTCTGACCTTCTTATTGACGATGAAACACAGAAATTGCATCGGAATTAAATACGAAAGGCGCAATGCCGAATTATGTACAAGAATACTGACTCTTCTTATTGTCTAAGTTTTGAACCATTCCTGTGACACTAGTTATAGATTCCGATGCTTCACTTCAGCTTTACTGTATCCCTCTGACCTTCTTATTGACGATGAAACACAGAAATTGCATCAGTATTAAATACAAAAGGCACAACGCCGACTTAAGTACAAGAAAACTGACCCTTCTTACTGTCTATGTTTTGAACCATTCCTGTGACACTAGTTATAGATTCCGATGCTTCACTTCAGTTTTACTGAATCCCTCTGACCTTCTTATTGACGATGAAACACAGAAATTGCATCGGAATTAAATATAAAATGCACAATACCGACTTAAGTACAAGAAAACTGACTCTTCTTACTGACTATGTTTTGAACCATTTCTGTGACACTAGTTATAGATTCCGATGCTTCACTTCAGCTTAACAGTATCCCTCTGACCTTCTTATTGACGATGAAACACAGAAATTGCATAGGAATTATATACAAAAGGTACAACGCCGACTTAAGTACAAGAAAACTGACCCTTCTTACTGTCTATGTTTTGAACCATTCCTGTGACACTAGTTATAGATTCCGATGCTTCACTTCAGGTTCACTGTATCCCTCTGACCTTCTTATTGACGATCAAACACTGAAATTGCATCGGAATTAAATATAAAAGGCACAATGCCGACTTAAGTACAAGAAAACTGACTCTTCTTACTGTCTGTGGTTTGAACCATTCCTGTGACACTAGTTATAGATTCCGATGCTTCACTTCAGGTTCACTGATTCCCTCTGACGTTATTATTGACGATGAAACACAGAAATTGCATTGGAATTAAATACAAAAGGCACAACGCCGACTTACTTACAAGAAAACTGACTCTTCTTACTGACTATGTTTTGAACCATTCCTGTGACACTAGTTATAGATTCCGATGCTTCACTTCAGGTATACTGTATCCCTCTGACCTTCTTATTGACGATGAAACATAGTAATTGCATCGGAATGAAATAGAAAAGGAACAATGCCGACTTAGGTACAAGAAAACTGACTCTTCTTACTGTCTATGTTTTGAACCATTGCTGTGACACTAGTTATAGATTCCGATGCTACACTTCAGGTCTACTGTATCCCTCTGACCTTCTTATTGACGATGAATCACAGAAATTGCATCGGAATTAAATACAAAAGGCACAATGCCGACTTAAGTACAGGAAATCTGACTCTTCTTACTGTCTATGCTTTGAACCGTTCCTGTGACACTAGGTATAGATTCCGATGCTTCTCTTTAGGTTTACTATATCCCTCTGACCTTCTTATTGACGATGAAACGCAGAAATCGCATCGGAATTAAATACAAATACCACAAGGCCGACTTAAGTACTAGATAACTGTATCTTCTTACTGTCTATGGTTTGAACCATTCCTGCGACACTAGTCATAGATTCCGATGCTTCACTTCAGGTTTACTGTATCCCTCGGACCTTCTCATTGACGATGAAACACAGAAATTGCATCGGAATTAAATACGAAAGGCACAATGCCGAATTAAGTACAAGAAAACTGACTCTTCTTATTGTCTAAGTTTTGAACCATTCCTGTGACACTAGTTATAGATTCCGATGCTTCACTTCAGCTTTACTGTATCTCTCTGACCTTCTTATTGATGATGAAACACAGAATTTGCATCGGAATTAAATACAAAAGGCACAACGCCGACTTAAGTACATGAAAACTGACCCTTCTTACTGTCTATGTTTTGAACCATTCCTGTGACACTAGTTATAGATTCCGATGCTTCACTTCAGGTTTACTGTATCCCTCTGACCTTCTTATTGACGATCAAACACTGAAATTGCATCGGAATTAAATACAAAAGGCACAATGCCGACTTAAGTACAAGAAAACTGACTCTTCTTGCTGTCTACGATTTGAACCATTCCTATGACACTAGTTATAGATTCCGGTGCTTCACTTCAGGTTCACTGATTCCCTCTGACGTTCTTATTGACGATGAAACACAGAAATTGCATTGGAATTAAATACAAACGGCACAACGCCGACTTAAGTACAAGAAAACTGACTCTTCTTACTGTCTATGATTTGAACCATTCCTGTGACACTAGTTATAGATTCCGATGCTTCACTTCAGGTATACTGTATCCCTCTGACCATCATATTGACGATGATAAACAGAAATTGCATCGAAATTAAATACAAAAGGCACAATGCCGACTTAACTACAAGAAACCTGACTCTTCTTACTGTCTATGTTTTGAACCATTCCTGTGACACTAGTTACAGATTCCGATGCTTCACTTCAGGTTCACTGTATCCCTCTGACCTTCTTATTGACGATGAAACACCGAAATTGCATCGGAATTAAATACAAAATGCACAATGCCGTCTTAAGTACAAGAAAACTGACTCTTTTTACTGTCTATGTTTTGAACCATTCCTGTGACACTAGTTATAGATTTCGATGCTTCACTTCAGGTTTACTGTATGCCTCAGACCTTCTTATTGACGATGGAACACAGAAATTGCATCGGAATTAAATACAAGAGGCACAACGCCGACTTAAGTACAAGAAAACTGACTCTTCTTACTGTCTATGTTTTGAACCATTCCTGTGACACTAGTTATAGATTCCGATGCTTCACTTCATGTTTACTGTATCCCTCTGACCCTCTTATTCACGATGAAACACAGAAATTAAATCGGAATTTAATACAAAAGGCACAATGCCGACTTAAGTACAAGAAAACTGACTCTTCTTACTGTCTATGTCTTGAACCATTCCTGTGACACTAGTTATAGATTCCGATGCTTCATTTCAGGTTTACTGTATCCCTCTGACCTTCTTATTGACGATGAAACACAGAAATTGCATCGGAATTAATTACAAAAGGCACAATGCCAACTTATGTACAAGAAAACTGACTCTTCTTGCTGTCTATGTTTTGAACCATTCCTGTGACTCTAGTTATAGATTCCGATGCTTCACTTCAGGTTCACTGTATCCCTCTGACCTTCTTATTGACGATCAAACTCTGAAATTGCATCGGAATTAAATTCAAAAGGCACAATGCCGACTTAAGTACAAGAAAACTGACTCTTCTTACTGTCTATGATTTGAACCATTCCTGTGACGCTAGTTATAGATTCCGATGCTTCACTTCAGGTTCAGCGATTCCCTCTGACGTTATTATTGACGATGAAACACAGAAATTGCATTGGAATTAAATACAAAAGGCACAACGCCGACTTAAGTACAAGAAAACTGACTCTACTTACTGTCTATGTTTTGAACCATTCCTGTGACACTAGTTATAGATTCCGATGCTTCACTTCAGGTATACTGTATCCCTCTGACCTTCTTATTGACGATGAAGCATAGAAATTGCATCGGAATGAAATAGAAAAGGAACAATGCCGACTTAGGTACAAGAAAACTGACTCTTCTTACTGTCTATGTTTTGAACCATTGCTGTGACACTAGTTATAGATTCCGATGCTTCACTTCAGGTCTACTGCATCCCTCTGACCTTCTTATTGACGATAAAACACAGAAATTGCATCGGAACTAAATGCAAAAGGCACAATGCCGACTTATGTACAGGAAATCTGACTCTTCTTACTGTCTATGTCTTGAACCGTTCCTGTGACTCTAGATATAGATTCCGATGCTTCACTTCAGGTTTACTATATCCCTCTGACCTTCGTATTGACGATGAAACGCAGAAAATGCATCGGAATTAAATACAAAAACCACAATGCCGACTTAAGTACAAGAAAACTGACTCTCCTTACTGTCTACGTTTTTAACCATTCCTGTGACACTAGTTAAAGATTCCGATGCTTCACTTCAGGTTACTGTATCTCTCTGACCTTCTTATTGACGATTAAACACTGAAATTGCATCGGAACTAAATACAAAAGGCACAATGACGACCGAAGTACAAGAAAACTCTTCCTACTGTCTATGTTTTGAACCATTCATGTGACACTAGTTATAGCTTCCGATGCTTCACTTCAGGTTTACTGTATCCATCAGACCTTCTTATTGACGATGAAACACAGAAATTGCATCAGAATTAAATACAAAAGGCACAATTCCGACTTAAGTACAAGAAAACTGACTCTACTTACTGTCTATGATTGAACCATTCCTGTGACACTAGTTATGTATTCCGATGCTTCACTTCAGGTTTACTGTATTCCTCTGACCTTCTTATTGACGATGAAACACAGAAATTTCATCGGAATTAAATACAAAAGGCCCAATGCCGACCTAAGTACAAGATAACTGACTCTTCTTACTGTCAATGGTTTGAACCATTCCTGCGACACTAGTCATAGATTCCGATGCTTCACTTCAGGTTTACTGTATCCCTCTGACCTTCTTATTGACGATGAAACACAGAAATTGCATCTGAATTAAATACGAAAGGCACAATGCCGAATTAAGTACAAGAAAACTGACTCTTCTTATTGTCTAAGTTTTGAACCATTCCTGTGACACTAGTTATAGATTCCAATGCTTCACTTCAGCTTTACTGTTTCCCTCTGACCTTCTTATTGACGATGAAACACAGAAATTGCATCGGAATTAAATACAAAAGGCACAACGCCGACTTAAGTACAAGAAAACTGACCCTTCTCACTGTCTATGTTTTGAACCATTCCTGTGACACTAGTTATAGATTCCGATGCTTCACTTCAGGTTTACTGTATCCCTCTGACCTTCTTATTGAAGATGAAACACAGAAATTGCATTGGAATTAAATATAAACGGCACAACGCCGACTTAAGTATAAGAAAACTGACTCTTCTTACTGTCTATGTTTTGAACCATTCCTGTGACACTAGATATAGATTCCGATGCTCCACTTCTGGTTTACTATATCCCTCTGACCTTCTTATTGACGATGAAACGCAGAAATCGCATCTGAATTAAATACAAAAAGCACAATGCCGACTTAAGTACTAGAAAACTGACTCTTCTTACTGTCTATGTTTTGAACCATTCCTATGACACTAGTTATAGATTCCGATGCTTCACTTCAGGTTTACTGTATCCATCAGACCTTCTTATTGACGATGAGTCTTAGAAATTGCATCGGAATTAAAAGCAAAAGGCACAATGCCGACTTATGTACAAGAAAACTGATTCTTCTTACTGTCTATGATTGAACCATTCCTGTGACACTAGTTATAGATTCCGATGCTTCACTTCAGGTTTACTGTATCCCTCTGACCTTCTTATTGACGATGAAACACAGAAATTGCATCGGAATTAAATACAAAAGGCACAATGCCGACTGAAGTACAAGAAAACTGACTCTTCTTGCTGTCTATGTTTTGAACCATTCCTGTGACACTAGTTATAGATTCCGATGCTTCACTTCAGGTGTACTTTATCCCTCTGACCTCCTTATTTACGATGAAACACAGAAATTGCTTCGGAATTAATTACAAAAGGCACAATGCCAACTTAAGTACAAGAAAACTGACTCTTCTTACTGACTATGTTTTGAACCATTCATGTGACAAGAATTATAGGTTCCGATGCTTTACTCCAGGTTTACTGTATCCCTCTGACCTTCTTATTGACGATGAAACACAGAAATTGCATCGGAGTTAAATACAAAAGGCACAATGCCGACTTAAGTACAAGAAAACTGACTCTTATACTGTCTATGTTTTGAACCATTCATGTGACACTAATAATAAATTCCGATGCTTCACTTCAGGTTTACTGTATCCCTCTGACCTTCTTATTGACGATTAAACACAGAAATTGCATCGGAATGAAATAGAAAAAGAACAATGCCGACTTAGGTACAAGAAAACTGAGTCTTCTTACTGTCTATGTTTTAACCATTCCTGTGGCACAAATTATAGATTCCGATGCTTCACTTCAGGTTTACTGTATCCCTCTGACGTTCTTATTGACAATGAAACACAGAGATTGCATCGGAATTAAATACAAAAGGCACAATGCCGACTTAAGTACAAGAAAACTGACTCTTCCTACTGTCTATGTTTGAACCATTCCTGTGACACTAGTTATTGATTCCGATGTTTCACTTCAGGTTTACTGTATCCCTCTGACCTTCTTGTTGACGATGAAACACAGAAATTGCACGGGAATTAAATACAAAAGGCACAATGACGACTGAAGTACAAGAAAACTGACTATTCTTCCTGTCTATGTTTTGAACCACTCCTGTGACACTTACTATAGATTCCGATGCTTCACTTCAGGTTTACTGTATCCCACAGACCTTCTTATTGACGATGAAACACAGAAATTGCATCGGAGTTAAATACAAAAGGCACAACGCCGACTTAAGTACAGGAAAACTGACTCTTCTTATAGTCTATGTTTGAACCATTCCTGTGACACTAGTTATAGATTCCGATGCTTCACTTCAGGTTTACTTTATCCTTCTGACATTCGTATTGACTATGAAACACAGATATTGCGTCGGAATAAAATACAAATGGCACAATGACGACTTAAGAACAAGAAAACTAACGCTTATTACTGTCTATGTTTTGAACCATTCCTGTGACACTAGTTATAGATTCCGATGCTTCACTTCAGGTTTACAGTATCCCTCTGACGTTCTTATTGACAATGAAACACAGAGATTGCATCGGAATTAAATACAAAAGGCACAATGCCGACTTAAGTACAAGAAAACTGACTCTTCCTACTGTCTATGTTTCAACCATTCCTGTGACACTAGTTATTGATTCCGATGCTTCACTTCAGGTTTACTGTATCCCTCTGACTTTCTTGTTGACGATGTAACACAGAAATTGCACGGGAATTAAATACAAAAGGCGTAATGCCGACTGAAGTACAAGAAAACTGACTATTCTTCCTGTCTATGTTTTGAACCATTCCTGTGACACTAGTTGTAGACGCAATGCTTCACTTCAGGTTTACTGTATCCCTCTCCTTCTTGTTGACGATGAAACAAAGAAATTGCATCGGAGATAAATACAAATAGCACAACGCCGACTTAAGTACAGGAAAACTGACTTTTCTTATAGTCTATGTTTGAACCATTCCTGTGACACTAGTTCTAGATTCCTATGCTTCACCTCAGGTTTACTTTATCCTTCTGACCTTCTTATTGACTATGAAACACAGAAATTGCATCGGACTTAAATACAAAAGGCACAATGCCGACTTAAGTACAAGAAAACTGACTCTTCTTACAGTCTATGATTTGAACAATTCCAGTGACACTAGTTATAGGTTTCGATGCTTCACTTCAGGTTCAATGTATCCCTCTGACCTTCTTATTGACGATGAAACACAGAAATTGCATCGGAATTAAATACAAAAGGCACAATGCCGACTTAAGTACAAGATAACTGACTCTTCTTACTGTCTATTTTTTGAACCATTCCTGCGACACTAGTTATAGATTACCATGCTTCACTTCAGCTTTACTGTATTCCTCTGACCTTCTTATTGACGATGAAACACAGAAATTGCATTGGAATTAAATACAAAAGGCAGAACGCCGACTTAAGTACAAGAAAACTGACCCTTCTTACTGTCCATGTTTTGAACAACTCCTGTGACACTAGTTATAGATTCCGATGCTTCACTTCAGGTTTACTGTATCCCTCTGACCTTGTAATTGACGATGAAACACAGAAATTGCATCGGATATAAATACAAAAGGCACAATGCCGACTTAAGTACAAGAAAACTGACTCTTCTTGCTGTCTATGTTTTGAACCATTCCTGTGACACTAGTTATAGATTCCGATGCTTCACTTCAGGTTTACTGTATCCCTCTGACCTCCTTATTGACGATGAAACACAGAAATTGCATCGGAATTAATTACAAAAGGCACAATGCCGACTTAAGTACAAGAAAACTGATTCTTCTTACTGACTATGTTGTGAAACATTCCTGTGACACTAGTTATAGATTCCGGTGCTTTACTCCAGGTTTACTGCATCCCTGTGACGTTCTTATTAACGATGAAACACAGAAATTGCTTCGGAATGAAATACAAAAGGCACAATGCCGGCTTAAGTACAAGAAAACTGACTCTTCTTACTGTCAATGCTTTGAACCATTCCTGTGACACTAGTTATAGATTCCGTTGCTTCACTGCAGGTTTACTGTATCCCTCTGACCTTCTTATTGACGATGAAGCACAGAAATTTCATCGGAATTAAATACAAAAGGCACAATGCCGACTTAAGTACAAGACAACTGACTCTTCTTACTGTCTATGTTTTGAATCATTCCTTCGACACTAGTTATAGATTCCGATGCTTTACTCGAGGTTTACTGTATCCCTGTGACCTTCTTAATGACGATGAAACACAGAAATTGCTTCGGAATTAAATACAAATGGCACAATGCCGACTTAAGTACAAGATAACTGACTCTTCTTACTGTCTATGTTTGAACCATTCATGTGACACTAGTTATAGACTCCGATGCTTCACTTCAGGTTTACTGTATCCCTGTGACCTTCTTATTGACGATGAAACACAGAAATTGCATCGGAATTATATACAAAAGGCACAATGCCGACTTAAGTACAAGAAAACTGACTCTTCTTGCTGTCTATGTTTTGAACCATTCCTGTGGCACTAGTTATAGATTCCGATGCTTCACTTCAGGTTTACTATATCCCTCTGACCTTTTTATTGACGATGAAACACAGAAATTGCATCGGAATTAAATACAAAAGGCACAATGCCGACATAAGTACAAGAAAACTGACTCTTCTTACTGTCTATGGTTTGAACCATTCCTGTGACACTAGTTATAGATTCCGATAATTTGATTCAGGTTTACTGTATCCCTCGGACCTTCTTATTGACGATGAAAGACAGAAATTGCATCGGAAATAAATACAAAAGGCACAATGCCGCCTTAAGTACAAGAATACTGACTCTTCTTACTGTCTATGTTTTGAACCATTCATGTGACACTAATAATAGATTCCGATGCTTCACTTCAGGTTTACTGTATCCCTCTGACCTTCTTATTGACGATGAAACACAGAAATTGCATCTAAATGAAATAGAAAAGGAACAATGCCGACTTAAGTACAGGAGAACTGACTCTTCTTATAGTCTATGTTTGAACCATTCCTGTGACACTAGTTCTAGATTCCTATGCTTCACCTCAGGTTTTTCTTTATCCTTCTGACCTTCTTATTGACTATGAAACACAGATATTGCATCGGAATTTAATACAAATGGCACAATGACGACATAAGTACAAGAAAACTGACTCTTCTTACTGTCTATGTTTTGAACCATTCCTGTCACGCTAGTTACAGATTCCGATGCTTCACTTCAGGTTTACAGTATCCCTCTGACCTTCTTGTTGACGATGAAACACAGAAATTGCATCGGAGCTAAATACAAAAGGCACAATGCCGACTTAAGTACAAGAAGACTGACTCTTCTTACAGTCTATGTTTTGAACCATTCCAGTGACACTAGTTATAGATTCCGATGCTTCACTTCAGGTTTACTGTATCCCTCTGACCTTCTTATTGACGATGAAACACAGATATTGCATCAGAATTAAATACAAATGAAACAATGACGACTTAAGTACAAGAAAATTGACTCTTCTTACTGTCTATGTTTCGAACCATTCCTGTGACACTAGTTATAGATTCCGATGCTTCACTTCAGGTTTACTGTATCCCTCTGACCTTCATATTGACGATGAAAAGCAGAAATTGCATCGGAATTAAATACAAAAGGCACAATGCCGACTTAAGTACAAGGAAACTGACTCTTCTTACAGTCTATGTTTTGAACCATTCCTGTGACACTAGATATAGATTCCGATGCTTCACTTCAGGTTCAAATAGCTCTGAAAACTTTGGGACTCAACTGCTGTGGTCATCATCCCCCTAGAACTTAGAACTACTTAAACCTAACTAACCTAAGGACATCTTACACATCCTTGCCCGAGGCAGGATTCGAGCCTGCGACCGTAGCGGTCGCACGGTTCCGGATTGCGCGCCTAGAACCACGAGAGCTTCACTTCAGGTTTAGTATATCCCTCTGTCCTTCTTATTGACGTTGAATCGCAGGAATCGCATCGGAATTAAATATAAAGGGCACAATGCCGACTTAAGTACAAGAAAAATGACTCTTCTTACTGACTATGTTTAGAACCATTCATGTGACACTAGTTATAGATTCCGATGCTTTACTCCAGGTTTACTGTATCCCTCTGACCTTCGTATTGACGATGAAACACGGAAATTGCTTCGGAATTAAATACAAAAGGCACAATGCCGACTTAAGTACCAGAAAACTGACTCTTCTTACTGTCTATGTTTTGAACCATTCCTGTGACACTACTTACACATTCCGAGGCTTCACTTGAGGTATACAGTATCCCTCTGACCTTCTTATTGACGATGAAACATAGACATTGCATCGGAATGAAATAGAAAAGGAACAATACCGACTTAGGTACAAGAAAACTGACTCTTCTTACTGTCAATGCTTTAAACCATTCCTGTGACACTAGTTATAGATTCCGTTGCTGCACTTCAGGATTACTGTATCCCTCTGACCTTCTTATTGACGATGAAACACAGAAATTTCATCGGAATTAAATACAAAAGGCACAATGCCGACTTAAGTACAAGATAACTGACTCTTCTTACTGTCAATGCTTTGAACCGTTCCCGTGACACTAGTTATAGATTCCGTTGCTTCACTGCAGGTTTACTGTATCCCTCTGACCTGCTAATTGACGATGAAACACTGAAATTTCATCGGAATTAAATACAAAAGGCACAATGCCGACTTAAGTACAAGAAAACTGACTCTTCTTACTGTCTATGTTTTGAACCATTCCTTCGACACTAGTTATAGATTCCGATGCTTCACTTCAGGTTTACTGTATCCCTCTGACCTTCTAATTGACGATGAAACACAGAAATTACAACGGAATTAAATAGAAAAGTCACAATGCCGACTTCAGTACAAGAAAACTGACTCTTCTTACTGTCTATGTTTTGAAGCATTCCTGTGACCCTAGTTATAGATTCCGATACTTCACCTCAGGTTTACTGTACCCCTCTGACCTTCTTATTGACAATGAAACACAGAAATTGCTTCGGAATTAAACACAAAAGGCACAATGCCGACTTAAGTACAAGAAAACTGACTCTTCTTACTGTCTGTGTTTTGAGCCATTCCTGTGACATTAGTTATAGATTCCGATGCTTCACTTAAGGTGTACTGTATCCCTCTGACCTTCTTATTGACGATGAAACATAGAAATTGCATCAGAATGAAATAGAAAAGGAACAATGCCGACTTAGGTACAGGAAAACTGACTCTTCTTACTGTCTATGTTTAGAACCATTCCTGTGACACTAGTTATAGATTCCGATGCTTCACTTCACGTTAACTGTATCCCTCTGACCTTCTTATTGAAGATGAAACACAGATATTGCATCGGAATAAAATACAAAAGGCACAATGTCGACTTAAGTACAAGAAAACTGACTCTTCTTACTGTCTATGTTTTGAACCATTGCTGTGACACTAGTTATTGATTCCGATGCTTCACTTCAGGTTTACTGTATCCCTCTGACCTTCTTATTGACGATGAAACACAGAAATTCCATCGGAATTAAATACAAAAGGCAATATGCCGACTTAAGTACAAGAAAACTGACTATTCTTACAGTCTATCTTTTGAACCATTCCTGTGACACTAGATATAGATCCCGATGCTTCACTTCAGGTTCAAATGGCTCTGAGAACTATGGGACTCAACTGCTGTGGTCATCAGTCCCCTAGAACTTAGAACTACTTAAACCTAACTAACCTAAGGACATCACACACATCCCTTCCCGAGGCAGGTTCCGAACCTGCGACCGTAGCGGTCGCACGGTTCCGGACTGCGCGCCTAGAACCGCGAGAGCTTCACTTCAGGTTTACTATATCCCTCTGTCCTTCTTATTGACGATGACACGCAGAAATCGCATCGGAATTAAATACATAAAGCACTATGCCCACTTAAGTACAAGAAAAATGACTCTTCTTACTGACTATGTTTAGAACCATTCATGTGACACTAGTTATAGATTCCGATGCTTCACTTCAGGTTAACTGTATCCCTCTGACCTTCTTATTGAAGATGAAACACAGATATTGCTTCGGAATTAAATACAAAAGGCACAATGCCGACTTAAGTACCAGAAAACTGACTCTTTTTACTGTCTATGTTTTGAACCATTCCTGTGACACTACTTAAAGATTCCGATGCTTCACTTGAGGTATACTGTATCCCTCTGACCTTCTTATTGACGATGAAACATAGAAATTCCATCGGAATGAAATTGAAAAGGAACAATGCCGACTTCAGTACAAGAAAACTGACTCTTCTTACTGTCTATGATTGAACCACTCCTGTGACCCGAGTTATAGATTCCGATGCTTCACCTCAGGTTTACTGTATCATTCTGACCTTCTTATTGACGATGAACACAGAAATTGCTTCGGAATTAAATACAAAAGGCAGAATGCCGGCTTAAGTAAAAGAAAACTGACTCTTCTTACTGTCTATGTTTTGAACCATTGCTGTGCCACTAGTTATAGATTCCGTTGCTTCACTTCAGGTTACTGTATCCCTCTGACCCTCTTATTGACGATGAAACACAGAAATTGCATCGGAATTAAATACAAAAGGCACAATGACGACCTAAGTACAAGAAAACTCTTCCTACCGTCTATGTTTTGAACCATTCATGTGACACTAATTATAGCCTCCGATGCTTCACTTCAGGTTTACTGTATACATCAGACCTTCTTATTGACGATGAAACACAGAAATTGCATCGGAGTTAAATACAATAGTCACAATGCCGATTTAAGTACAAGAAAACTGACTCCCCTTACTGTCTATGCTTTGAACCATTCCTGTGACACTAGTTATAGATTCCGATGCTTCACTTCAGGTTTACTGTAATCCTCTGACCTTCTTATTGACGATGAAACACAGAAATTTCATCAAAAATAAATACAAAAGGCACAATGCCGACTTAAGTACAAGAAAACTGACTCTTCTTACTGTCTATGTTTGTACCATTCATGTGACACTAGTTATAGATTCCGATGCGTCACTTCAGGTTTACTGTATCCCTCTGACCTTCTTATTGACGATGAAACACAGACATTGCATCGGAGTTAAATACAATTGTCACAATGCCGATTTAAGTACAAGAAAACTGACTCCCCTTACTGTCTATGCTTTGAACCATTCCTGTGACACTAGTTATAGATTCCGATGCTTCACTTCAGGTTTACTGTAATCCTCTGACCTTCTTATTGACGATGAAACACAGAAATTTCATCGGAAATAAATACAAAAGGCACAATGCCGACTTAAGTACAAGAAAACTGACTCTTCTTACTGTCTATGTTTTGAACCATTCCTTCGACACTAGTTATGGATTCCGATGCTTCACTTCAGATTTACTGTATCCCTCTGACCTTCTAATTGACGATGAAACACAGCAATTACATCGAAATTAAATAGAAAAGGCACAATGCCGACTTCAGTAGAAGAAAACTGACTCTTCTTACTGTCTATGTTTTGAACTATTCCTGTGACACTAGTTATAGATTCCGATGCTTCACTTCAGGTTTACAGTATCCCTCTGACCTTCTTGTTGACGATGAAACACAGATATTGCATCGGAATTAAATACAAATGGTACAATGACGACTTAAGTACAAGAAAACTTACTCTTCTTACTGTCTATGTTTTGAACCAATCCTGTGACACTAGTTATAGATTCCGATGCTTCACTTCAGGTTTACTGTATTCCTCTGATCTTCTTATTGACGATGAAACACAGAAATTGCTTCGGAATTAAATACAAAGGTCACAATGCCGACTTAAGTACAAGATAAAGGACTCTTCTTACTGTCTATGTTTTGAACCATTCCTGCGACACTAGTTATAGATTCCCATGCTTCACTTCAGCTTCACTGTATCCCTCTGACCTTCTTATTGACGATGAAACACAGAAATTGATTCGGAATTAAATACAAAAGTCACAACGCCGACTTATGTACAAGAAAAATGACCCTTCTTACTGTCCATGTTTGAACCATTCCTGTGACACTAGTTATAGATTACGATGCTTCACTTCAGGTTCACTCTATTACACTGACCATCATATTGACGATGAAACACAGATATTGCATCGGAATTAAATACAAAAGGCATCATGCCGACTTAAGTACAAGATAACTGACTCTTTTTACTGTCTATGTTTGAACCATTCATGTGACACTAGTTATAGATTCCGATGCTTCACTTCAGGTTACTGTATCCCTCTGACCTTCTTGTTGACGATGAAACACAGATATTCCATCGGAATTAAATACAAAAGGCACAATGACGACCTAAGTACAAGAAAACTCTTCCTACTGTCTATGATTTGAACCATTCATGTGACACTAGTTATAGCTTCCGATGCTTCACTTCAGGTTTACTGTATCCATCAGACCTTCTTATTGACGATGAAACACAGAAATTGCATCGGAATTAAATACATAAGGCACAATGCCGACTTATGTACAAGAAAACTGACTCTTCTTACTGTCTATGCTTTGAACCATTCCTGTGACACTAGTTATAGATTCCGATACTTCTCTTCAGGTTTACGGCATCCCTCTGACCTTCTTATTGACGATGAAACACAGAAATTGCATCGGAGTTAAATACAAAAGGCACAATGCCGATTTAAGTACAAGAAAACTGAATCCTCTTACTGTCTATGCTTTGAACCATTCCTGTGACATTAGTTATAGATTCCGATGTTTCACTTCCATTTTACTGTATCCCTCTGACCTTCTTATTGACGATGAAACACAGAAATTGCATCGGAATTAAATAGAAAATTCACAATGCCGACTTAAGTACAAGAAAACTGACTCTTCTTACTGTCTATGTTTTGAACCATTCCTGTGACACTAGTTATAGATTCCGATGCTTCACTTCAGGTTTACTGTATCCCTCTGACCTTCTTATTGACCATGAAACACAGAAATTGCTTCGGAATTAAATACAAAAGGCACAATGCCGGCTTAAGTACCAGAAAACTGTCTCTTCTTACTGTCTATGTTTTGAACCATTCCTGTGACACTAGTTATAGATTCCGATGCTTCACTTCAGGTTGAAATGGCTCTGAGAACTATGGGACTCAACTGCTGTGGTCATCAGTCCCCTAGAACTTAGAACTATTTAAACCTAACTAACCTAAGGACATCACTCACATCCTTGCCCGAGGCAGGATTCGAACCTGTGACCGTACCGTTCGCACGGTTCCGGACTGCGCGCCTAGAACCGCGAGAGCTTCTCTTCAGGTTTACTATATCCCTCTGACCTTCTTATTGACGATGAAACGCAGAACTCGCATCGGAATTTAATACAAAGGGCACAATGCCGACTTAAGTACAAGAAACATGACTCTTCTTACTGACTATGTTTAGAACCATTCATGTGACACTAGTTATAGATTCCGATGCTTTACTCCAGGTTTACTGTATCCCTCTGACCTTCTTATTGGCCATGAAACACAGAAATTGCTTCGGAGTTAAATACAAAAGGCACAATGCCGGCTTAAGTACCAGAAAACTGTCTCTTCTTACTGTCTATGTTTTGAACCATTCCTGTGACACTAGTTATAGATTCCGATGCTTCACTTCAGGTTTACTGTATTCCTCTGAACTTCTTATTGACGATGAAACACAGAAATTGCTTCGGAATTAAATACAAAAGGCACAATGCCGACTTTAGTACAAGATAACTGACTCTTCTTACTGTCTATGTTTTGAACCATTCCTGCGACACTAGTTATAGATTCCGATGCTTCACTTCAGCTTTACTGTATCCCTCTGACCTTCTTATTGACGATGAAACACAGAAATTGCATCGGAATTAAATACAAAAGGCACAACGCCGACTTAAGTACAAGAAAACTGACCCTTCTTACTGTCCATGTTTGAACCATTCCTGTGACACTAGTTATAGATTACGATGCTTCACTTCAGGTTAACTGTATTACACTGACCATCATATTGGCGATGAAACACAGATATTGCATCGGAATTAAATACAAAAGGCACCATGCCGACTTAAGTACAAGATAACTGACTCTTCTTACTGTCTATGTTTGAACCATTCATGTGACACTAGTTATAGATTCCGATGCTTCACTTCAGGTTTACTGTATCCCTCTGACCTTCTAATTGACGATGAAACACAGAAATTACATCGGAATTAAATAGAAAAGACACAATGCCGACTTCAGTACAAGAAAACTGACTCTTCTTACTGTCTATGATTTGAAGCATTCATGTGACCCTAGTTATAGATTCCGATACTTCACCTCAGATTTACTGTACCCCTCTGACCTTCTTATTGACAATGAAACACAGAAATTGCATTGGAATTAAATACAAAAGGCAAAATGCCGACATAAGTACAAGAAAACTGACTCTTCTTACAGTCTATATTTTGAACCATTCCTGTGACACTAGATATAGATTCCGATGCTTCACTTCAGGTTGAAATGGCTCTGAGAACTATGGGACTCAACTGCTGTGGTCATCAGTCCCCTAGAACTTAGAACTACTTAAACCTAACTAACCTAAGGACATCACACACATCCCTTCCCGAGGCAGGATTCGAACCTGCGACCGTAGCGGTCGCAAGGTTCCGGACTGCCCGCCTAAAACCGCGAGAGCTTCACTTCAGGTTTACTATATCCCTCTGACCTTCTTATTGACGATGAAACGCAGAAATCGCATCGGAATTAAATACAAAAAGCACAATGCCCACTTAAGTACAAGAAACATGACTCTTCTTACTGACTATGTTTAGAACCATTCATGTGACACTAGTTATAGATTCCGATGATTTACTCCAAGTTTACTGTATCCCTCTGACCTTCTTATTGACGATGAAACACAGAAATTGCTTCGGAATTAAATACAAAAGGCACAATGCCGACATAAGTACCTGAAAACTGACTCTTCTTACTGTCTATGTTTTGAACCATTCCTGTGACACTACTTACAGATTCCGATGCTTTACTTGAGGTATACTGTATCCCTCTGACCTTCTTATTGACGATGAAACATAGAAATTGCATCGGAATGAAATTGAAAAGGAACAATGCCGACTTATGTACAAGAAAACTGACTCTTCTTACTGTCAATGCTTTGAACCATTCCTGTGACACTAGTTATAGATTCCGTTGCTTCACTTCAGGATTACTGTATCCCTCTGACCTTCTTATTGACGATGAAACACAGAAATTTCATCGGAATTAAATACAAAAGGCACAATGCTGACTTAAGTACAAGAAAACCGACTCTTCTTAGTGTCTATGTTTGAACCATTCCTTCGACACTAGTTATAGATTCCGATGCTTCACCTCAGGTTTACTGTATCCCTCTGACCTTCTTATTGACGATGAAACACAGAAATTGCAACGGAATTAAATATAAAATGCACAATGCCGACTTAAGTACAAGAAAACTGACTCTTCTTACTGTCTATGATTTGAACCATTCCTCTGACACTAGTTATAGATTCCGATGCTTCACTTCAGGTTTACTGTATCCCTCTGACCTTATTATTGACGATGAAACACAGAAATTGCATCAGAATTAAATACAAAAGGCACAATGCCGATTTATGTACAAGAACACTGACTCTTCTTATTGTCTAAGTTTTGAACCATTCCTGTGACACTAGTTATAGATTCCGATGCTTCACTTCAGGTTTACTGTATCCCTGTGACCTTCTTATTGACGATGAAACACAGAAATTTCATCGGAATTAAATACAAAAGGCACAATGCTGACTTAAGTACAAGAAAACTGACTCTTCTTAGTGCCTATGTTTGAACCATTCCTTCGACACTAGTTATAGATTCCGATGCTCACCTCAGGTTTACTGTATCCCTCTGACCTTCTTATTGACGATGAAACACAGAAATTCCATCGGAATTAAATACAAAAGGCACAATGCCGACTTATGTACAAGAAAACTGACTCTTCTTACTGTCTATGTTTGCACCATTCATGTGACACTAGTTATAGATTCCGATGCGTCACTTCTGGTTTACTGTATCCCTCTGACCTTCTTATTGACGATGAAACACAGAAATTGCTTCGGAATTAAATACAAAAATCACAATCCGACTTAAGTACAAGAAAATTGACTCTTCTTACTGTCTATGATTGAACCATTCCTGTGACACTAGTCATAAATTCCGATGCTTCACTTCAGGTTAACTGTATCCCTCTGACCTTCTTATTGACGATGAAACACAGAAAATGCATCGGAATTAAATACAAAAGGCACAATGCCGACTTATGTACAAGAAAACTGACTCTTCTTACTGTCTATGCTTTGAACCATTCCTGTGACACTAGTTATAGATTCCGATACTTCACTTCAGGTTTACTGTATCCCTCTGACCTTCTTATTGACGATGAAACACAGAAATTGCATCGGAGTTAAATACAAAAGGCCCAATGCCGATTTAAGGACAAGAAAACTGACTCCTCTTACTGTCTATGCTTTGAACCATTCCTGTGACATTAGTTATAGATTCCGATGCTTCACTTCTATTTTACTGTATCCCTCTGACCTTCTTATTGACGATGAAACACAGAAATTGCATCGGAATTAAATAGAAAATTCACAATGCCGACTTAAGTACAAGAAAACTGACTCTTCTTACTGTCAATGCCTAGAACCATTCCTGTGACACTAGTTATAGATTCCGATGCTTCACTTCTGGTTTACTGTATCCCTCTGACCTTCTTATTGACGAGGAAACACAGAAATTTCATCGGAAATATATACAAAAGGCACAATGCCGACTTAAGTACAAGAAAACTGACTCTTCTTACTCTCTACGTTTTGAACCATTCATGTGACACTAATAATAGATTCCGATGCTTCACTTCAGGTTTACTGTATCCCTCTGACCTTCTAATTGACGATGAAACACAGAAATTGCATCGGAATGAAATAGAAAAGGAACAATGCCGACCTAGGTACAAGAAAACTGACTCTTCTTACTGTCTGTGTTTTGAACCATTCCTGTGACACTAGTTATAGATTCCGATCCTTCACTTCAGGTTTACTGTATCCCTCTGACCTTCTTATTGACGATGAAACACAGAAATTGCATCGGAATTAAATACGAAAGACACAATGCCGACTTAAGTACAAGACAACTGACTCTTCCTACTGGCTATATTTGAACCATTCCTGTGACACTAGTTATTGATTCCGATGCTTCACTTCAGGTTTACTGTATCCCTCTGACCTTCTTGTTGACATTGAAACTCAGAAATTGCACCGGAATTAAATACATAAGGCACAATGCCGACTTAAGTACAAGAAAACTGACTATTCTTTCTGTCTATGTTTTGAACCATTCCTATGACACTAGTTACAGATTCCGATGCTTCACTTCAGGTTTACTGTATCCCTCTGACCTTCTTATTGACGATGAAACACAGAAATTGCATCGGAGTTAAATACAAAAGGCACAACGCCGACTTAAGTACAGGAAAACTGACCCTTCTTATAGTCTATGTTTGAACCATTCCTGTGACACTAGTTATAGATTCCGAAGCTTCACATCAGGTTTACTGTATCCTTCTGACCTTCTTATTGACTATGGAACACAGATATTGCATCGGAATTAAAAACAAATGGCACAATGACGACTTAAGTACAAGAAAACTGACTCTTCTTACTGTCTGTGTTTTGAACCATTCCTGTGACACTAGTTATAGATTCCGAAGCTTCACTTCAGGTTTACAGTATCCCTCTGACCTTCTTATTGACGATGAAACACAGAAATTGCATCGGAGTTAAATACAAAAGACACAATGCCGACTTAAGTACAAGAAAACTGACTCTTCTTACAGTCTATGTTTTGAACCATTCCAGTGACACTAGTTATAGATTCCGATGCTTCACTTCAGGTTTACTGTATCCCTCTGACTTTCTTATTGACGATGAAACACAGATATTGCATCGGAATTAAATACAAATGGCACAATTACGACTTAAGTACAAGAAAACTGACCCTTCTTACTGTCTATGTTTTGAACCATTCCTGTGACACTAGTTATAGATTCCGATGATTCACTTCAGGTTTACTGTATTCCCCAGACCTTCTTATTGACGGTGAAACACAGAAATTGCATTGGAATGAAATGCAACAGGCACAATGCCGACTTAAGCACAAAAAAACTGAATCTTCTTACTGTCTATGCTTTGATCCATTCCTGTGACACCAGTTATAGATTCCGATGCTTCACTTCAGGTTTACTGTATCCCTCTGACCTTCTTATTGACGGTGAAACATAGCAATTGCATCGGAATGAGATAGAAAAGGAACAATGCCGACTTAAGTACAAGAAAACTGACACTTCATACTGTCTATGTTTTGAACCATTCCTGTGACACTAGTTATAGATTCCGATGCTTCACTTCAGGTTTACTGTATCTTTCTGACCTTCTTATTGACGATGAAACACAGACATTGCAACGGAATTAAATACAAAAGGCACAATACCGACTTAAGTACAAGAAAACTGACTCTTCTTACTGTCTATGTTTTAAAACATTCCTGTAACACTAGATATAGATTCCGATACTTCACTTCAGGGTTACTGTATCCCTCTGACCTTCTTATTGACGATGAAACTCAGAAATCAGATCGGAATTAAATACAAAAAGCACAATGCCGACTTAAGTACAAGAAAACTGACTCTTCTTACATTCTATGCTTTGAACCATTCATGTGAAACTGGTTATAGCTTCCGATGCTTCACTTCAGGTTTACTGTATCCATCAGACCTTCGTATTGACGATGAAACAGAGAAATTGCATCAGAATTAAATGCAAATGGCACAATGCCGACTTATGTACAAGAAAACTGACTCTTCTTACTGTCTATGTGTGAACCATTCATGTGACACTGGTCATAGATTCCGATGCTTCAATTCAGGTTTACTGTATCCCTCTGACCTTCTTATTGACGATGAACCACAGAAATTAGATCGGAATTAAATACAAAAGGCACAATGCCGACTTAAGTCACAAGAAAACTTACTCTTTTTTCTGTCTGTGATTGAACCATTCCTGTAACACTAGTTATAGATTCCGATGCTTCACTTCAAGTTTGCTGTATCCCTCTGACCTTCTTATTGACGATGATACACAGTAATTGCATTGGAATTAAATACAAAAGGCACAATGACGACTTAAGTACAACCAAACTGACTCTTCTTACTGTCTATGTTTTGATCCATTCCTGTGAAACTAGTTATAGATTCCGATGCTTCACTTCAGGTTTACTGTATCTCTCTGACCTTCTTATTGACGATGAAACATAGAAATTGCATCGGAATTAGAAAGAAAAGGCACAATGCCGACTTAAGTACAAGAAAACTGACTCTTCTTACTGTCTATGTTTTGAACTATTCCTGTGACACTAGTTATAGATTCCGATGCTTCACTTCAGGTTTACTGTATCAATCTGACCTTCTTGTTGACGATGAAACACAGAAATTGCATTGGAATTAAATACAAAAGGCAAAATGCCGACATAAGTACAAGAAAACTGACTCTTCTTACAGTCTATATTTTGAACCATTCCTGTGACACTAGATATAGATTCCGATGCTTCACTTCAGGTTGAAATGGCTCTGAGAACTATGGGACTCAACTGCTGTGGTCATCAGTCCCCTAGAACTTAGAACTACTTAAACCTAACTAACCTAAGGACATCACACACATCCCTTCCCGAGGCAGGATTCGAACCTGCGACCGTAGCGGTCGCAAGGTTCCGGAATGCCCGCCTAGAACCGCGAGAGCTTCACTTCAGGTTTACTATATCCCTCTGACCTTCTTATTGACGATGAAACGCAGAAATCGCATCGGAATTAAATACAAAAAGCACAATGCCCACTTAAGTACAAGAAACATGACTCTTCTTACTGTATATGTTTTGAACCATTCCTTCGACACTAGTTATAGATTCCGATGCTTCACTTCAGGTTAACTGTATCCCTCTGACCTTCTTATTGACGATGGAACACAGAAATTGCATCGGAATTAAATACAAAAGGCACAATGCCGACTTATGTACAAGAAAACTGACTCTTCTTATTGTCTAAGTTTTGAACCATTCCTGTGACACTAGTTATAGATTCCGATGCTTCACTTCAGCTTTACTGAATCCCTCTTACCTTCTTATTGACGATGAAACACAGAAATTGCATCGGAATTAAATACAAAAGGCACAACGCCGACTTAAGTACAAGAAAACTGACCCTCCTTTTGTCTCTGTTTTGAACCAATCCTGTGACACTAGTTATAGATTCCGATGCTTCACTTCACGTTACTGTATCCCTCTGACCTTCTTGTTGACGATGAAACACAGATATTCCATCGGAATTAAATACAAAAGGCACAATGACGACCTAAGTACAAGAAAACTCTTCCTACTGTCTATGATTTGAACCATTCATGTGACACTAGTTATAGCTTCCGATGCTTCACTTCAGGTTTACTGTATCCATCAGACCTTCTTATTGACGATGAAACACAGAAATTGCATCGGAATTAAATACAAAAGGCACAATGCCGACTTATGTACAAGAAAACTGACTCTTCTTACTGTCTATGCTTTGAACCATTCCTGTGACACTAGTTATAGATTCCGATACTTCTCTTCAGGTTTACTGCATCACTCTGACCTTCTTATTGACGATGAAACACAGAAATTGCATCGGAGTTAAATACAAAAGGCACAATGCCGATTTAAGTACAAGAAAACTGACTCCTCTTACTGTCTATGCTTTGAACCATTCCTGTGACATTAGTTATAGATTCCGATGTTTCACTTCCATTTTACTGTATCCCTCTGACCTTCTTATTGACGATGAAACACAGAAATTGCATCGGAATTAAATAGAAAATTCACAATGCCGACTTAAGTACAAGAAAACTGACTCTTCTTACTGTCTATGTTTTGAACCATTCCTGTGACACTAGATATAGATTCCGATGCTTCACTTCAGGTTGAAATGGCTCTGAGAACTATGGGACTAAACTGCTGTGGTCATCAGTCCCCTAGAACTTAGAACTATTTAAACCTAACTAACCTAAGGACATCACTCACATCCTTGCCCGAGGCAGGATTCGAACCTGCGACCGTAGCGGTCGCACGGTTCCGGACTGCGCGCCTAGAACCGCGAGAGCTTCTCTTCAGGTTTACTATATCCCTCTGACCTTCTTATTGACGATGAAACGCAGAAATCACATCGGAATTTAATACAAAGGGCACAATGCCGACTTAAGTACAAGAAACATGACTCTTCTTACTGACTATGTTTAGAACCATTCATGTGACACTAGTTATAGATTCCGATGCTTTACTCCAGGTTTACTGTATCCCTCTGACCTTCTTATTGACCATGAAACACAGAAATTGCTTCGGAATTAAATACAAAAGGCACAATGCCGGCTTAAGTACCAGAAAACTGTCTCTTCTTACTGTCTATGTTTTGAACCATTCCTGTGACACTAGTTATAGATTCCGATGCTTCACTTCAGGTTTACTGTATTCCTCTGAACTTCTTATTGACGATGAAACACAGAAATTGCTTCGGAATTAAATACAAAAGGCACAATGCCGACTTTAGTACAAGATAACTGACTCTTCTTACTGTCTATGTTTTGAACCATTCCTGCGACACTAGTTATAGATTCCGATGCTTCACTTCAGCTTTACTGTATCCCTCTGACCTTCTTATTGACGATGAAACACAGAAATTGCATCGGAATTAAATACAAAAGGCACAACGCCGACTTAAGTACAAGAAAACTGACCCTTCTTACTGTCCATGTTTGCACCATTCCTGTGACACTAGTTATAGATTACGATGCTTCACTTCAGGTTAACTGTATTACACTTACCATCATATTGGCGATGAAACACAGATATTGCATCGGAATTAAATACAAAAGGCACCATGCCGACTTAAGTACAAGATAACTGACTCTTCTTACTGTCTATGTTTGAACCATTCATGTGACACTAGTTATAGATTCCGATGCTTCACATCAGGTTTACTGTATCCCTCTGACCTTCTAATTGACGATGAAACACAGAAATTACATCGGAATTAAATAGAAAAGACACAATGCCGACTTCAGTACAAGAAAACTGACTCTTCTTACTGTCTATGTTTTGAAGCATTCATGTGACCCTAGTTGTAGATTCCGATACTTCACCTCAGATTTACTGTACCCCTCTGACCTTCTTATTGACAATGAAACACAGAAATTGCCTCGGAATTAAACACAAAAGGCACAATGCCGACTTAAGTACAAGAAAACTTAGTCTTCTTACTGTCTATGTTTTAAGCCATTCCTGTGACATTAGTTATAGATTCCGATGCTTCACTTTAGGTATACTGTATCCCTCTGACCTTCTTATTGACGATGAAACATAGAAATTGCTTCGGAATGAAATAGAAAAGGAACAATGCCGACTTATGTACAAGAAAACTGACTCTTCTTACTGTCTATGTTTTGAACTATTCCTGTGTCACTAGTTATAGATTCCGATGCTTCACTTCAGGTTTACTGTATCCCTCTGACCTTCTTATTGATGATGAAACACAGATATTGCATCGGAATTAAATACAAAAGGCACAATGCCGACTTAAGTACAAGAAAACTGACTCTTCTTACTGTCTATGTTTTGAACCATTGCTGTGACACTAGTTATTGATTCCGATGCTTCACTTCAGGTTTACTGTATCCCCCTGACCTTCTTATTGACGATGAAACACAGAAATTGCATTGTAATTAAATACAAAAAGGCAAAATGCCGACATAAGTACAAGAAAACTGACTCTTCTTACAGTCTATATTTTGAACCATTCCTGTGACACTAGATATAGATTCCGATGCTTCACTTCAGGTTGAAATGGCTCTGAGAACTATGGGACTCAACTGCTGTGGTCATCAGTCCCCTAGAACTTAGAACTACTTAAACCTAACTAACCTAAGGACATCACACACATCCCTTCCCGAGGCAGGATTCGAACCTGCGACCGTAGCGGTCGCAAGGTTCCGGACTGCCCGCCTAGAACCGCGAGAGCTTCACTTCAGGTTTACTATATCCCTCTGATCTTTTTATTGACGATGAAACACAGAAATTGCATCGGAATTAAATACCAAAGGCACAATGCCGACATAAGTACAAGAAAACTGAGTCTTCTTACTGTCTATGTTTTGAACCATTCCTGTGACACTAGTTATAGATTCCGATGCTTCACTTCAGGTTACTGTATCCTTCTGACCTTCTTGTTGACGATGAAACACAGAAATTCCATCGGAATTAAATACAAAAGGCACAATGGCGACCTAAGTACAAGAAAACTCTATCTACTGTCTATGATTTGAACCATTCATGTGACACTAGTTATAGCTTCCGATGCTTCACTTCAGGTTTACTGTATCCATCAGACCTTCTTATTGACGATGAAACACAGAAATTGCATCGGAATTAAATACAAAAGGCACAATGCCGACTTATGTACAAGAAAACTGACTCTTCTAACTGTCTATGTTTGCACCATTCACGTGACACTAGTTATAGATTCCGATGCGTCACTTCAGGTTTACTGTATCCCTCTGACCTTCTTATTGACGATGAAACACAGAAATTGCATCGGAATTAAATACAAAAATCACAATCCGACTTAAGTACAAGAAAATTGACTCTTCTTACTGTCTATGATTGAACCATTCCAGTGACACTAGTCATAAATTCCGATGCTTCACTTCATTTTAACTGTATCCCTCTGACCTTCTTATTGACGATGAAACACAGAAAATGCATCGGAATTAAATACAAAAGGCACAATGCCGACTTATGTACAAGAAAACTGACTCTTCTTACTGTCTATGCTTTGAACCATTCCTGTGACACTAGTTATAGATTCCGATACTTCACTTCAGGTTTACTGTATCCCTCCGACCTTCTTATTGACGATGAAACACAGAAATTGCATCGGAGTTAAATACAAAAGGCACAATGCCGATTTAAGTACAAGAAAACTGACTCCTCTTACTGTCTATGCTTTGAACCATTCCTGTGACATTAGTTATAGATTCCGATGCTTCACTTCTAATTTACTGTATCCCTCTGACCTTCTTATTGACGATGAAACACAGAAATTGCATCGGAATTAAATAGAAAATTCACAATGCCGACTTAAGTACAAGAAAACTGACTCTTCTTACTGTCAATGCCTAGAACCATTCCTGTGACACTAGTTATAGATTCCGATGCTTCACTTCTGGTTTACTGTATCCCTATGACCTTCGTATTGACGATGAAACACAAAAATTTCTTCGGAATTAAATACAAAAGGCACAATGCCGACTTATGTACAAGAAAACTGACTCTTTTTACTGTCTATGTTTTGAACCATTCCTGTGACACTAGTTATAGAATCCGATGCTTCACCTCAGGTTTGCTGTATCCCTCTGACCTTCTTATTGACGATGAAACACAGAAATAGCAACGGAATTAAATACAAAAGGCACAATGCCGACTTAAGTACAAGAAAACTGACTCATCTTGCTGTCTATGTTTTGAACCATTCCTGTGACAATAGTTATAGATTCCGATGCTTCACTTCAGGTTCACTGATTCCCTCTGACGTTCTTATTGACGATGAAACACAGAAATTGCATCGGAATTGAATACAAAAGGCACAATGCCGACTTACGTACAAGAAAACTGACTCTTCTTATTGTCTAAGGTTTGAACCATTCCTGTGACACTAGTTATAGATTCCCATGCTTCACTTCAGCTTTACTGTATCCCTCTTACCTTCTTATTGACGATGAAACACAGAAATTATAACGGAATTAAATGCCAAAGGCACAATGCCGACTTAAGTACAAGAAAACTGACTCTTCTTACTGTCTATGTTTTGAACCATTCCTGTGACACTAGTTATAGATTCCGATGATTCACTTCAGGTATACTGTATTCCTCAGAGCTTCTTATTGACGAGGAAACACAGAAATTTCATCGGAAATATATACAAAAGGCACAATGCCGACTTAAGTACAAGAAAACCGACTCATCTTACTCTCTACGTTTTGAACCATTCATGTGACACTAATAATAGATTCCGATGCTTCACTTCAGGTTTACTGTATCCCTCTGACCTTCTAATTGACGATGAAACACAGAAATTGCATCGGAATGAAATAGAAAAGGAACAATGCCGACCTAGGTACAAGAAAACTGTCTCTTCTTACTGTCTATGTTTTGAACCATTCCTGTGACACTAGTTATAGATTCCGATCCTTCATTTCAGGTTTACTGTATCCCTCTGACCTTCTTATTGACGATGAAACACAGAAATTGCATCGGAATTAAATACGAAAGACACATTGCCGACTTAAGTACAAGAAAACTGACTCTTCCTACTGGCTATGTTTGAACCATTCCTGTGACACTAGTTATTGATTCCGATGCTTCACTACAGGTTTACTGTATCCCTCTGACCTTCGTGTTGACATTGAAACTCAGAAATTGCACCGGAATTAAATACATAAGGCACAATGCCGACTTAAGTACAAGAAAACTGACTATTCTTTCTGTCTATGTTTTGAACCATTCCTATGACACTAGTTACAGATTCCGATGCTTCACTTCAGGTTTACTGTATCCCTCTGACCTTCTTATTGACGATGAAACACAGAAATTGCATCGGAGTTAAATACAAAAGGCACAACGCCGACTTAAGTACAGGAAAACTGACTCTTCTTATAGTCTATGTTTGAACCATTCCTGTGACACTAGTTATAGATTCCGATGCTTCTCATCAGGTTTACTGTATCCTTCTGACCTTCTTATTGACTATGGAACACAGATATTGCATCGGAATTAAAAACAAATGGCACAATGACGACTTAAGTACAAGAAAACTGACTCTTCTTACTGTCTATGTTTTGAACCATTCCTGTGACACTAGTTATAGATTCCGAAGCTTCACTTCAGGTTTACAGTATCCCTCTGACCTTGTTATTGACGATGAAACACAGAAATTGCATCGGAGTTAAATACAAAAGACACAATGCCGACTTAAGTACAAGAAAACTGACTCTTCTTACAGTCTATGTTTTGAACCATTCCAGTGACACTAGTTATAGATTCCGATGCTTCACTTCAGGTTTACTGTATCCCTCTGACTTTCTTATTGACGATGAAACACAGTTATTGCATCGGAATTAAATACAAATGGCACAATTACGACTTAAGTACAAGAAAACTGACCCTTCTTACTGTCTATGTTTTGAACCATTCCTGTGACACTAGTTATAGATTCCGATGATTCACTTCAGGTTTACTGTATTCCCCAGACCTTCTTATTGACGGTGAAACACAGAAATTGCATTGGAATGAAATGCAAAAGGCACAATGCCGACTTAAGCACAAAAAAACTGAATCTTCTTACTGTCTATGCTTTGATCCATTCCTGTGACACCAGTTATA
Source organism: Schistocerca americana (assembly GCF_021461395.2). Lineage (NCBI taxonomy): Eukaryota > Metazoa > Arthropoda > Insecta > Orthoptera > Acrididae > Schistocerca > Schistocerca americana. The sequence goes on from NC_060130.1 coordinate 24,160,167, forward strand.
GATTCCGATGCTTCACTTCAGGTTTACTGTATCCCTCTGACCTTCTTATTGACGGTGAAACATAGCAATTGCATCGGAATGAGATAGAAAAGGAACAATGCCGACTTAAGTACAAGAAAACTGACACTTCATACTGTCTATGTTTTGAACCATTCCTGTGACACTAGTTATAGATTCCGATGCTTCACTTCAGGTTTACTGTATCTTTCTGACCTTCTTATTGATGATGAAACACAGACATTGCAACGGAATTAAATACAAAAGGCACAATACCGACTTAAGTACAAGAAAACTGACTCTTCTTACTGTCTGTGTTTTAAAACATTCCTGTAACACTAGATATAGATTCTGATACTTCACTTCAGGGTTACTGTATCCCTCTGACCTTCTTATTGACGATGAAACTCAGAAATCACATCGGAATTAAATACAAAAAGCACAATGCCGACTTAAGTACAAGAAAACTGACTCTTCTTACATTCTATGCTTTGAGCCATTCATGTGAAACTGGTTATAGCTTCCGATGCTTCACTTCAGGTTTACTGTATCCATCAGACCTTCGTATTGACGATGAAACAGAGAAATTGCATCAGAATTAAATGCAAATGGCACAATGCCGACTTATGTACAAGAAAACTGACTCTTCTTACTGTCTATGTGTGAACCATTCATGTGACACTGGTCATAGATTCCGATGCTTCAATTCAGGTTTACTGTATCCCTCTGACCTTCTTATTGACGATGAACCACAGAAATTAGATCGGAATTAAATACAAAAGGCACAATGCCGACTTAAGTCACAAGAAAACTTACTCTTTTTTCTGTCTGTGATTGAACCATTCCTGTGACACTAGTTATAGATTCCGATGCTTCACTTCAGGTTTGCTGTATCCCTCTGACCTTCTTATTGACGATGATACACAGTAATTGCATTGGAATTAAATACAAAAGGCACAATGACGACTTAAGTACAACCAAACTGACTCTTCTTACTGTCTATGTTTTGATCCATTCCTGTGAAACTAGTTATAGATTCCGATGCTTCACTTCAGGTTTACTGTATCCCTCTGACCTTCTTATTGACGATGAAACATAGAAATTGCATCGGAATTAGATAGAAAAGGCACAATGCCGATTTAAGTACAAGAAAACTGACTCTTCTTACTGTCTATGTTTTGAACCATTCCTGTGACACTAGTTATAGATTCCGATGCTTCACTTCAGGTTTACTGTATCAATCTGACCTTCTTGTTGACGATGAAACACAGAAATTCCATCGGAATTAAATACAAAAGGCACAATGACGACCTAAGTACAAGAAAACTCTTCCTACTAGAATGAGATTTTCACTCTGCAGCGGAGTGTGCGCTGATATGAAACTTCCTGGCAGATTAAAACTGTGTGCCCGACCGAGACTCGAACTCGGGACCTTTGCCTTTCGCGGGCAAGTGCTCTACCAACTGAGCTACCGAAGCACGACTCACGCCCGGTACTCACAGCTTTACTTTTACCAGTACCTCGTCTCCTACCTTCCAAACTTTACAGAAGCTCTCCTGCGAACCTTGCAGGAGAGCTTCTGTAAAGTTTGGCAGGTAGGAGACGAGGTACTGGTAGAAGTAAGGCTGTGAGTACCGGGCGTGAGTCGTGCTTCGGTAGCTCAGTTGGTAGAGCACTTGCCCGCGAATGGCAAAGGTCCCGAGTTCGAGTCTCGGTCGGGCACACAGTTTTAATCTGCCAGGAAGTTTCATATCAGCGCACACTCCGCTGCAGAGTGAAAATCTCATTCTGGAAACATCCCCCAGGATGTCGCTAAGCCATGTCTCCGCAATATCCTTTCTTTCAGTAGTTCTGCAAGGTTCGCAGGAGAGCTTCTGTAAAGTTTGGAAGGTAGGAGACGAGGTACTGGTAGAAGTAAAGCTGCGAGTAACGGGCGTGAGTCGTGCTTCGGTAGCTCAGTTGGTAGAGCACTGGCCCGCGAAAGGCAAAGGTCCCGAGTTCGAGTCTCGGTCGGGCACACAGTTTTAATCTGCCAGGAAGTTTCATATCAGCGCAAACTCCGCTGCAGAGTGAAAATCTCATTCTGGAAACATCCCCCAGGCTGTGGCTAAGCCATGTCTCCGCAATATCCTTTCTTTCAGGAGTGCTAGTTCTGCAAGGTTCGCAGGAGAGCTTCTGTAAAGTTTGGAAGGTAGGAGACGAGGTACTGGTAGAAGTAAAGCTGTGAGTACCGGGCGTGAGTCGTGCTTCGGTAGCTCAGTTGGTAGAGCACTTGCCCGCGAAAGGCAAAGGTCCCGAGTTCGAGTCTCGGTCGGGCACACAGTTTTAATCTGCCAGGAAGTTTCATATCAGCGCACACTCCGCTGCAGAGTGAAAATCTCATTCTGGAAACATCCCCCAGGCTGTGGCTAAGCCATGTCTCCGCAATATCATTTCTTTCAGGAGTGCTAGTTCTGCAAGGTTCGCAGGAGAGCTTCTATAAAGTTTGGAAGGTAGGAGACGAGGTACTGGTAGAAGTAAAGCTGTGAGTACCGGGCGTGAGTCGTGCTTCGGTAGCTCAGTTGGTAGAGCACTTGCCCGCGAAAGGCAAAGGTCCCGAGTTCGAGTCTCGGTCGGGCACACAGTTTTAATCTGCCAGGAAGTTTCATATCAGCGCACACTCCGCTGCAGAGTGAAAATCTCATTCTGGAAACATCCCCCAGGCTGTGGCTAAGCCATGTCTCCGCAATATCCTTTCTTTCAGGAGTGCTAGTTCTGCAAGGTTCGCAGGAGAGCTTCTGTAAAGTTTGGAAGGTAGGAGACGAGGTACTGGTAGAAGTAAAGCTGTGAGTACCGGGCGTGAGTCGTGCTTCGGTAGCTCAGTTGGTAGAGCACTTGCCCGCGAAAGGCAAAGGTCCCGAGTTCGAGTCTCGGTCGGGCACACAGTTTTAATCTGCCAGGAAGTTTCAACTCTTCCTACTGTCTATGATTTGAACCATTCATGTGACATTAGTTATAGCTTCCGATGCTTCACTTCAGGTTTACTGTATCCCTCTGACCTTCTTATTGAAGATGAAACACAGAAATTGCATCGGAATTAAATACAAAAGGCACAATGCCGACTTAAGTACAAGAAAACTGACTCTTCTTACTGTCTATGTTTTGAACCATTCCTGTGACACTAGTTATAGATTCCGATGCTTCACTTCATGTTTACTGTATCCCGCTGACCTTCTTATTGACGATGATACACAGAAATTGCATCGAATTAAACACAAAAGGCACAATGCCGACTTAAGTACCAGAAAACTGACTCTTCTTACTGTCTATTATTTGATCCATTCCTGTGACACTAGATATATATTCCGATGCTTCATTTCCAGTTTACTGTATTCCTCTGACCTTCTTATTGACGATGATACGCAGAAATCGAATCGGAATTAAATACAAAAAGCACAATGCCGACTTAAGTACAAGATAATTGTCTCTTCTTACTGTCTACGTTTAAACCATTCATGTGACACTAGTTATTGCTTCCGATGCTTCACTTCAGATTTACTGTATCCATCAGACCATCTTATTGACGATGAAACACAGAAATTGCATCGGAGTCAAATACAAAAGCACAATGTGGACTTATGTACGAGAAAACTGACTCTTCTTACTGTCTATGTTTGAACCATTCCTGTGACACTAGTTATAGATGCTGATGCTTCACTTAAGGTTTACTGTATCCCTGTGACCTTCTTATTGACGATAAAACACAGTAATTGCATCGGAATTAAATACAAAAGGCACAATGCCGACTTAAGTACAAGAAAACTGAGTCTTCTTGCTGTCTATGTTTTGAGCCATTCATGTGACACTAGTTATAGATTCCGATGCTTCACTTCAGGTTTACTGTATCCCTCTGATCTTTTTATTGACGATGAAACACAGAAATTGCATCGGAATTAAATACCAAAGGCACAACGCCGACATAAGTACAAGAAAACTGACTCTTCTTACTGTCTATGATTGAACCATTCCTGTGACACTAGTCATAAATTCCGATGCTTCTCTTCAGGTTAACTGTATCCCTCTGACCTTCTTATTGACGATGAAACACAGAAATTGCATCGGAATTAAATAGAAAATTCACAATGCCGACTTAAGTACAAGAAAACTGACTCTTCTTACTGTCAATGCCTAGAACCATTCCTGTGACACTAGTTATAGATTCCGATGCTTCACTTCTGGTTTACTGTATCCCTATGACCTTCGTATAGACGATGAAACACAAAAATTTCTTCGGAATTAAATACAAAAGGCACAATGCCGACTTAAGTACAAGGAAACTGACTCTTTTTACTGTCTATGTTTTGAACCATTCCTGTGACACTAGTTATAGAATCCGATGCTTCACCTCAGGTTTGCTGTATCCCTCTGACCTTCTTATTGACGATGAAACACAGAAATAGCAACGGAATTAAATACAAAAGGCACAATGCCGACTTAAGTACAAGAAAACTGACTCATCTTACTGTCTATGTTTTGAACCATTCCTGTGACAATAGTTATAGATTCCGATGCTTCACTTCAGGTTTACTGTATCCTTCTGACCTTCTTATTGACGATGAAACACAGAAATTGCATCGGAATTGAATACAAAAGGCACAATGCCGACTTACGTACAAGAAAACTGACTCTTCTTATTGTCTAAGTTTTGAACCATTCCTGTGACACTAGTTATAGATTCCTATGCTTCACTTCAGCTTTACTGTATCCCTCTTACCTTCTTATTGACGATGAAACACAGAAATTCCAACGGAATTAAATGCCAAAGGCACAATGCCGACTTAATTACAAGAAAACTGACTCTTCTTACTGTCTATGTTTTGAACCATTCCTGTGACACTAGTTATAGATTCCGATGATTCACTTCAGGTATACTGTATTCCTCAGAGCTTCTTATTGACGATGAAACGCAGAAATCGAATCGGAATTAAATACAAAAAGCACAATGCCGACTTAAGTACAAGAAAACTGACTCTTCATACTGTCTATGCTTTGAACCATTCCTGTGACACTAGTTATAGATTCCGATGCTTCACTTCAGGTTTACTGTATCCCTCTGACCTTCTTATTGAAGATGAAACACAGAAATTGCATCGGAATTAAATACAAAAGGCACAATGCCGACTTAAGTACAAGAAAACTGACTCTTCTTACTGTCTATGTATGAACCATTCCTGTGACACTAGTTATTGATTCTGATGCTTCACATCAGGTTTACTGTATCCCGCTGACCTTCTTATTGACGATGATACACAGAAATTGCATCGAATTAAACACAAAAGGCACAATGCCGACTTAAGTACCAGAAAACTGACTCTTTTTACTGTCTATTATTTGATCCATTCCTGTGACACTAGATATATATTCCGATGCTTCACTTCAGGTTTACTGTATTCCTCTGACCTTCTTATTGACGATGAAACGCAGAAATCGAATCTTAATTAAATACAAAAAGCACAATGCCGACTTAAGTACAAGATAATTGTCTCTTCTTACAGTCTATGTTTTGAACCATTCATGTGACACTAGTTATAGCTTCCGATGCTTCACTTCAGGTTTACTGTATCCATCAGACCATCTTATTGACGATGAAACACAGAAATTGCATCGGAATCAAATACAAAAGCACAACGTGGACTTATGTACAAGAAAACTGACTCTTCTTACTGTCTATGTTTGAACCATTCATGTGACACTAGTTATAGATTCCGATGCTTCACTTCATGTTTACTGTATCCCGCTGACCTTCTTATTGACGATGATACACAGAAATTGCATCGAATTAAACACAAAAGGCACAATGCCGACTTAAGTACCAGAAAACTGACTCTTCTTACTGTCTATTATTTGATCCATTCCTGTGACACTAGATATATATTCCGATGCTTCATTTCCAGTTTACTGTATTCCTCTGACCTTCTTATTGACGATGATACGCAGAAATCGAATCGGAATTAAATACAAAAAGCACAATGCCGACTTAAGTACAAGATAATTGTCTCTTCTTACTGTCTATGTTTAAACCATTCATGTGACACTAGTTATTGCTTCCGATGCTTCACTTCAGATTTACTGTATCCATCAGACCATCTTATTGACGATGAAACACAGAAATTGCATCGGAGTCAAATACAAAAGCACAATGTGGACTTATGTACGAGAAAACTGACTCTTCTTACTGTCTATGTTTGAACCATTCCTGTGACACTAGTTATAGATGCTGATGCTTCACTTAAGGTTTACTGTATCCCTGTGACCTTCTTATTGACGATAAAACACAGTAATTGCATCGGAATTAAATACAAAAGGCACAATGCCGACTTAAGTACAAGAAAACTGAGTCTTCTTGCTGTCTATGTTTTGAGCCATTCATGTGACACTAGTTATAGATTCCGATGCTTCACTTCAGGTTTACTGTATCCCTCTGATCTTTTTATTGACGATGAAACACAGAAATTGCATCGGAATTAAATACCAAAGGCACAACGCCGACATAAGTACAAGAAAACTGACTCTTCTTACTGTCTATGTTTTGAACCATTCCTGTGACACTAGTTATAGATTCCGATGCTTCACTTCAGGTTACTGTATCCCTCTGACCTTCTTGTTGACGATGAAACACAGAAATTCCATCGGAATTAAATACAAAAGGCACAATGACGACCTAAGTACAAGAAAACTCTATCTACTGTCTATGATTTGACCCATTCATGTGACACTACTTATATCTTCCGATGCTTCACTTCAGGTTTACTGTATCCATCAGACCTTCTTATTGACGATGAAACACAGAAATTGCATCGGAATTAAATACAAAAGGCACAATGCCGACTTATGTACAAGAAAACTGACTCTTCTGACTGTCTATGTTTGCACCATTCATGTGACACTAGTTATAGATTCCGATGCGTCACTTCAGGTTTACTGTATCCCTCTGACCTTCTTATTGACGATGAAACACAGAAATTGCATCGGAATTAAATACAAAAATCACAATCCGACTTAAGTACAAGAAAATTGACTCTTCTTACTGTCTATGATTGAACCATTCCTGTGACACTAGTCATAAATTCCGATGCTTCTCTTCAGGTTAACTGTATCCCTCTGACCTTCTTATTGACGATGAAACACAGAAATTGCATCGGAATTAAATAGAAAATTCACAATGCCGACTTAAGTACAAGAAAACTGACTCTTCTTACTGTCAATGCCTAGAACCATTCCTGTGACACTAGTTATACATTCCGATGCTTCGCTTCTGGTTTACTGTATCCCTATGACCTTCGTATTGACGATGAAACACAAAAATTTCTTCGGAATTAAATACAAAAGGCACAATGCCGACTTAAGTACAAGGAAACTGACTCTTTTTACTGTCTATGTTTTGAACCATTCCTGTGACACTAGTTATAGAATCCGATGCTTCACCTCAGGTTTGCTGTATCCCTCTGACCTTCTTATTGACGATGAAACACAGAAATAGCAACGGAATTAAATACAAAAGGCACAATGCCGACTTAAGTACAAGAAAACTGACTCATCTTACTGTCTATGTTTTGAACCATTCCTGTGACAATAGTTATAGATTCCGATGCTTCACTTCAGGTTTACTGTATCCTTCTGACCTTCTTATTGACGATGAAACACAGAAATTGCATCGGAATTGAATACAAAAGGCACAATGCCGACTTACGTACAAGAAAACTGACTCTTCTTATTGTCTAAGTTTTGAACCATTCCTGTGACACTAGTTATAGATTCCTATGCTTCACTTCAGCTTTACTGTATCCCTCTTACCTTCTTATTGACGATGAAACACAGAAATTCCAACGGAATTAAATGCCAAAGGCACAATGCCGACTTAAGTACAAGAAAACTGACTCTTCTTACTGTCTATGTTTTGAACCATTCCTGTGACACTAGTTATAGATTCCGATGATTCACTTCAGGTATACTGTATTCCTCAGAGCTTCTTATTGACGATGAAACGCAGAAATCGAATCGGAATTAAATACAAAAAGCACAATGCCGACTTAAGTACAAGAAAACTGACTCTTCTTACTGTCTATGTATGAACCATTCCTGTGACACTAGTTATTGATTCCGATGCTTCACATCAGGTTTACTGTATCCCGCTGACCTTCTTATTGACGATGATACACAGAAATTGCATCGAATTAAACACAAAAGGCACAATGCCGACTTAAGTACCAGAAAACTGACTCTTTTTACTGTCTATTATTTGATCCATTCCTGTGACACTAGATATATATTCCGATGCTTCACTTCAGGTTTACTGTATTCCTCTGACCTTCTTATTGACGATGAAACGCAGAAATCGAATCGGAATTAAATACAAAAAGCACAATGCCGACTTAAGTACAAGATAATTGTCTCTTCTTACAGTCTATGTTTTGAACCATTCATGTGACACTAGTTATAGCTTCCGATGCTTCACTTCAGGTTTACTGTATCCATCAGACCATCTTATTGACGATGAAACACAGAAATTGCATCGGAATCAAATACAAAAGCACAACGTGGACTTATGTACAAGAAAACTGACTCTTCTTACTGTCTATGTTTGAACCATTCATGTGACAATAGTTATAGATTCCGTGGCTTCACTTCAGGTTTACTGTATCCCTCTGACCTTCTTAATGACGATGAAACACAGAAATTGCATCGGAATTAAATACAAAAGGCACAATGCCGACTTAAGTACAAGTAAACTGCCACTTCTTGCTGTCTATGTTTTGAACCATTCCTGTGACACTATATATAGATTCCGGTGCTTCACTTCAGGTTTACTGTATCCCTCTGACCTTCTTAATGACGATGAAACGCAGAAATCGCATAGGAATTAAATACAAAAGTCACAATGCCGACTTAAGTACAAGAAAACTGACTATTCTTTCTGTCTATGTTTTCAACCATTCCTATGACACTAGTTACAGATTCCGATGCTTCACTTCAGGTTTACTGTATCCCTCTGACCTCCTTATTGACGATGAAACACAAAAATTGCATCGGAGTTAAATACAAAAGGCACAACGCCGTCTTAAGTAAAGGAAAACAGACTCTTCTTATAGTCTATGTTTCAACCATTCCTGTGACACTAGTTGTAGATTCCGATGCTTCACATCAGGTTTACTGTATACTTCTGACCTTCTTATTGACTATGGAACACAGATATTGCATCGGAATTAAATACAAATGGCACAATGACGACTTAAGTACAAGAAAACTGACTCTTCTTACTGTCTATGTTTTGAACCATTCCTGTGACACTAGTTATAGATTCCGAAGCTGCACTTCAGGTTTACAGTATCCCTCTGACCTTCTTATTGACGATGAAACACAGAAATTGCATCGGAGTTAAATACAAAAGACACAATGCCGACTTAAAAACAAGAAAACTGACTCTTCTTACAGTCTATGTTTTGAACCATTCCAGTGACACTAGTTATAGGTTCCGATGCTTCACTTCAGGTTTACTGTATCCCTCTGACTTTCTTATTGACGATGAAACACAGATATTGCATCAGAATAAAATACAAATGGCTCAATTACGACTTAAGTACAAGAAAACTGACCCTTCTTACTGTCTATGTTTTGAACCATTCCTGTGACACTAGTTATAGATTCCGATGCTTCACTTCAGGTTTACTGTATCCCTCTGACCTTCGTATTGACGGTGAAACATAGAAATTGCACCGGAATTAGATAGAAAAGGAACAATGCCGACTTAAGTACAAGAAAACTGACACTTCATACTGTCTATGTTTTGAACCAATCCTGTGACACTAGTTATAGATTCCGATGCTTCACTTCAGGTTTACCGTATCCCTCTGACCTTCTTATTGACGATGAAACACAGATATTGCATCGGAATTAAATACAAAAGGCACAATGCCGACTTAAGTACAAGAAAACTGACTACTCTTACTGTCTATGTTTTGAACCATTCCTGTGACACTAGTTATAGATTCCGATGCTTCACTTCAGGTTTACTGTATCCCTCTGACCTTCTTGTTGACGATGAAACACAGAAATTGCAACGGAATTAAATATAAAAGGCACAATGCCGAGTTAAGTACACGAAAACTGACTCTTCTTACTGTCTATGTTTTACACCATTCCTGTGACACTAGATATAGATTCCGATGCTTCACTTCAGGTTTACTGTATCCCTCTGACCTTCTTATTGACGATGAAACGCAGAAATCGCATCGGAATTAAATACAAAAAGCACAATGCCGACTTTAGTCCAAGTAAACTGACTCTTCTTACATTCTATGCTTTGAACCATTCATGTGAAACTAGTTGTAGCTTCCGATGCTTCACTTCAGGTTTACTGTATCCATCAGACCTTCGTATTGACGATGAAACAGAAAAATTGCATCGGAATTAAATGCAAATGGCACAATGCCGACTTATGTTCAAGAAAACTGCCTCTTCTTACTGTCTATGTTTGAACCATTCGTGTGACACTAGTCATAGATTCCGATGCTTCACTTCAGGTTTACTGTATCCCTCTGACCTTCTTATTGACGATGAACCACAGAAATTAGATCGGAATTAAATACAAAAGGCACAATGCCGACTTAAGTCACAAGGAAACTGACTCTTCTTTCTGTCTGTGATTGAACCATTCCTGTGACACTAGTTATAGATTCCGATGCTTCACTTCAGGTTTGCTGTATCCCTCTGACCTTCTTATTGACGATGATACACAGTAATTGCATCGGAATTAAATACAAAAGGCACAATGCAGACTTAAGTACAAGAAAACTGACTCTTCTTACTGTCTATGTTTTGATCCATTCCTGTGAAACTAGTTATAGATTCCGATGCTTCACTTCAGGTTTACTGTACCCCTCTGACCTTCTAATTGACGATGAAACATAGAAATTGCATCGGAATTAGATAGAAAAGGAACAATGCCGACTTAAGTACAAGTTAACTGACTCTTCATACTGTCTATGTTTTGAACCATTCCTGTGACACTAGTTATAGATTCCGGTGCTTCACTTCAGGTTAACTGTATCCCTCTGACCTCCTTATTGAAGATGAAACTCAGATATTGCATCGGAATTAGATACAAAAGGCACAATGCCGACTTAAGTCCATGAAAACTGACTCTTCTTACTGTCTACGTTTTGATCCATTCCTGTGACACTAGTTACTGATTCCGATGCTTCACTTCAGGTTTACTGTATCCCTCTGATCTTCTTATTGACGATGAAACATAGAAATTGCATCGGAAATAGATAGAAAAGGAACAATGCCGACTTAAGTACAAGAAAACTGACTCTTCATACTGGCCATGCTTTGAACCATTCCTGTAACACTAGTTATAGATTCCGATGCTTCACTTCAGGTTTACTGTATCCCTCTGACCTTCTTGTTGAAGATGAAACACAGATATTGCATCGGAATTAAATAGAAAAGGCACAATGCCGACTTAAGTACAAAAAAACTGACTCTTCTTACAGTCTATGTTTTGAACCATTCCTGTGACACTAGTTATAGATTCCGATGCTTCACTTCAGGTTTACTGTATGCCGCTGACCTTCTTATTGACGATGATACACAGAAATTGCATCGGAATTAAACACAAAAGGCACAATGCCGAATTAAGTACAAGAAAACTGACTCTTCTTACTGTCTATGTTTTGATCCATTCCTGTGACACTAGATATAGATTCCGATGCTTCACTTCAGGTTTACTGTATTCCTCTGACCTTCTTATTGACGATGAAACGCAGAAATCGAATCGGAATTAAATACAAAAAGCACAATGCCGACTTAAGTACAAGATAACTGACTCTTCATACTGGCCATGCTTTGAACCATTCCTGTAACACTAGTTATAGATTCCGATGCTTCACTTCAGGTTTACTGTATCCCTCTGACCTTCTTATTGAAGATGAAACACAGATATTGCATCGGAATTAAATAGAAAAGGCACAATGCCGACTTAAGTACAAAAAAACTGACTCTTCTTACAGTCTATGTTTTGAACCATTCATGTGACACTAGTTATAGCTTCCGATGCTTCACTTCAGGTTTACTGTATCCATCAGACCTTCTTATTGACGATGAAACACAGAAATTGCATCGGAATCAAATACAAAAAGCACAGTGGCGACTTATGTACAAGAAAACTGACTCTTCTTACTGTCTATGTTTGAACCATTCATGTGACACTAGTTATAGATTCCGATGCTTCACTTCAGGTTGACTGTATCCCTCTGACCTTCTTAATGACAATGAAACACAGAAATTGCATCGGAATTAAATACGAAAGGCACAATGCCGACTTAAGTACAAGTAAACTGCCACTTCTTACTGTCTATGTTTTGAACCATTCCTGTGACATTAGTTATAGATTCCGATGCTTCACTTCTAGTTCACTTTTTCCCTCTGACCTTCTTATTGACGATGAAACACAGAAGTAGCATCGGAATTAATTACAAAAGGCACAATGCCTACTTAAGTACAAGAAAACTGACTCATCTTACTGTCTATGCTTTGAACCATTCCTGTGACACTATATATAGATTCCGGTGCTTCACTTCAGGTTTACTGTATCCCTCTGACCTTCTTATTGACGATGAAACACAGAAATTGCATCGGAATTAAATACAAATATCACAATGCCGACTTAAGTACAAGAAAACTGACCCTTCTTACTGTCTATGTTTTGAACCATTCCTGTGACACTAGTTATAGATTCCGATGCTTCACTTCTGGTTTACTGTATTCCTCTGACCTTCTTATTGACGGTGAAACACAGAAATTGCATTGGAATGAAATGCAAAAGGCACAATGCCGACTTAAGTACAAAAAGCTGAATCTTCTTACTGTCTATTTTTTGATCCATTCCTTTGACACTAGTTATAGATTCCGATGCTTCACTTCAGGATCACTGTATCCCTCTGACCTTCTTATTGACGGTGAAACATAGAAATTGCATCGGAATTAGATAGAAAAGGAACAATGCCGACTTAAGTACAAGAAAACTGACACTTCATACTGTCTATGTTTTGAACCATTCCTGTGACACTAGTTATAGATTCCGATCCTTCACTTCAGGTTTACTGTATCCCTCTGACCTTCGTATTGAAGATGAAACACAGGTATTGCATCGGAATTAAATACAAAAGGCACAATGCCGACTTAAGTACAAGAAAACTGGCTCTTCTTGCAGTCTATGATTTGAACCATTCCTGTGACACTAGATATAGATTCCGATGCTTCACTTCAGGTTTACTGTATCCCTCTGAACTTCTTATTGACGATGAAACGCAGAAATCGCATCGGAATTAAATACAAAAAGCACAATGCCGACTTTAGTCCAAGAAAACTGACTCTTCTTACATTCTATGCTTTGAACCATTCATGTGAAACTAGTTGTAGCTTCCGATGCTTCACTTCAGGTTTACTGTATCCATCAGACCTGCGTATTGACGATGAAACAGAAAAATTGCATCGGAATTAAATGCAAATGGCACAATGCTAATTTATGTACAAGAAAACTGCCTCTTCTTACTGTCTATGTTTGAACCATTCGTGTGACACTAGTCATAGATTCCGATGCTTCACTTCAGGTTTACTGTATCCCTCTGACCTTCTTATTGACGATGAAACACAGAAATTAGATCGGAGTTAAATACAAAAGGCACAATGCCGACTTAAGTCACAAGGAAACTGACTCTTCTTTCTGTCTGTGATTGAACCATTCCTGTGACACTAGTTATAGATTCCGATGCTTCACTTCAGGTTTGCTGTATCCCTCTGACCTTCTTATTGACGATGATACACAGTAATTGCATCGGAATTAAATACAAAAGGCACAATGCAGACTTAAGTACAACCAAACTGACTCTTCTTACTGTCTATTTTTGATCCATTCCTGTGAAACTAGTTATAGATTCCGATGCTTCACTTCAGGTTTACTGTATCCCTCTGACCTTCTAATTGACGATGAAACATAGAAATTGCATCGGAATTAGATAGAAAAGGAACAATGCCGACTTAAGTACAAGTTAACTGACTCTTCATACTGTCTATGTTTTGAACCATTCCTGTGACACTAGTTATAGATTCCGGTGCTTCACTTCAGGATTACTGTATCCCTCTGACCTCCTTATTGAAGATGAAACACAGATATTGCATCGGAATTAGATACAAAAGGCACAATGCCGACTTAAGTCCATGAAAACTGACTCTTCTTACTGTCTACGTTTTGATCCATTCCTGTGACACTAGTTACTGATTCCGATGCTTCACTTCAGGTTTACTGTATCCCTCTGATCTTCTTATTGACGATGAAACATAGAAATTGCATCGGAATTAGATAGAAAAGGAACAATGCCGACTTAAGTACAAGAAAACTGACTCTTCATACTGGCCATTCTTTGAACCATTCCTGTAACACTAGTTATAGATTCCGATGCTTCACATCAGGTTTACTGTATCCTTCTGACCTTCTTATTGACTATGGGACACAGATATTGCATCGGAATTAAATACAAATGGCACAATGACGATGTAAAGGATGAGCCAGACAATAGGAGATTTTACTTTATTATATGAGCCTCCAACCAGTAACTTAATTTTTCCATTGCGGCCAAGCCACGGCCGGCAGCGTTAGCTGCCTGTAAATTCTTTCGTCCCACGATCTAGTAACAGGAAGTCAGCACCGAGAAAGGGCACCTTGTTCACGCGCCTCTCTCGTGTGCTGACGAGGTAACGCCGTCCCAGGCGTCGCTTAGCAGGCAACGCTCTGGAAAGTTCCATGCCGCCCGCACGGTTTGCTCGGTCCTGACCAATCAGGGCGGATGAAGCCGCGTGGTGCGTCGAACATACCCGGCCGCCCGTCGCCGGGCTGGCTCTCTTGTATTCTTGCTCACCCGCGAGTCGGATGCGCGCCCTGTAGCATTGCACATCTCCCGCTTCTCCCGGTGCTGCGGCACTGTGGACTTAGTTTTGGCAGACAACCACTTTCGGTAGCTTCGCGAACAATGTTCGCCAAATTGCAAGCTCTGGCTCACCCTCACCTCCCTAGGCCTATGTAGCCCCTTTTCATCATGCTTTAGCCAATAAATGGCCTTTCTCTAAAAATTACTCTATTATTCCATAACGCCCACCGCCTGCCCATACCCGCCATCCTGTACAATTGGTGTCAGAAGTTTGGATACGTTCCCGTAGTGACTTTGTCACTACACAAAATTTTTCCCGGCGAGACGCCGTGAACTTCGCGCATGGAATGCGCCAACCGGTTGCCACGTTTGCTCCACGTGGGCCGTGGCTGCTCCACTAAACACGCACAGGGCGCGTGCTGCAGCGAGGCAGCCCACGCTAGTCAGCCACGTGAGCCGGACGCCGCCGCGGTGCCCGCTGCCTGAGTTCGAGGGGCCTGCGCTGCGCTGCCCGACCGGCCGGGCCGCCGTCATCCGCCGCCGTCATCCGCCGCCGTCATCCGCCACGCCGCCGCCGCCCGCCGCTGTCACCGACGCGCCAGGGGCTGCCGCCATCGCCGACCGGCCGAGCCAGCGCCGTCCGCCGCCAACAAATCTGCCGCCGCCCGAGGGTCCGGACACCGCCGCCGCCGCCCGCTACCGCCCGCCGACCACCGACCACCGCCGCCGCAGTCACTGCACCGCGCCGTCGCCGCCACCAATGCGTCGCACCGCCGCCATCACCATGTAAGTCGCCGCGATGCTTACAACTATAGCTTCGACGATCTTCCGCCGCTGGATTGAGAATCTTTGTGGCCGTCCTTTTTTTGTAACGATCATTACTTTTTTCTGGTCACTAGCGTCCCTTAAAATTGTAAACATGCCGATGGGAACACGAGCGACGGAACGGGATACCCCCGTAGAGGCATCTGTCTCGCAAGACCCGCTCGAGGCCATAAATTCGCAAATGCGCCAGTTATTCGCACAAAATCAGGAGCTACTTGAGCAAAACCGCGTCTTGAAACAGACGCTGGAAGCTAGTGCGCGAACTTCCATACCTGTGGCTAGCTCCACCCCTGTAACAAATGCTCAAACAGAGGCAACTAACACTAATTCTGTCTCTAATACCAACGCCACAATTTCTGCTAACATGGCGACTGTAAGCAATTTTCCTGCGGCTGATTTCATTCCCACCTTTTCTGGGAAGTCCCACGAAAATGTAGCTATGTTCTTACAAAATATTCGTGATGTGGGTCGCACGTGTGCCTGGCCGGATGATCTATTGGTCAATGTAGCCAGACTGAAGTTGACAGGGGAAGCCCGAATGTTCATAGAAACAGTGGATGAATTGCGTGACACGCACGAATTTGAAGTATTGGCCCGCGGATTGACTACGCGTTATTCCGATACCAGAGGTACCGCATATTACAGAGATCAATTATCAACCCTTAGGCAGAAGCCTAATGAGGATTTTGATGCCTTTGCAGATCGCATACGAGCAGTATCTTGTCGTACCTACAAGCTAGGTGAAAATGCCAGTGAAAACAGAATTTTGCGTTCAGAAGCCGAAGCGCGTGCAATTGATGCATTTGTCCGCGGTATTGACCCCCGCATCGGAGGAGAAGTCAAAGCAGCCTCCCCCACTTCTCTGTTTGAAGCTGTTCGTTTGGCAATGCTTCGCGAAGAGGTGTTGCGTTTTTGCGCTGCCGCCCCGCGCCCATCGGACCCAGTACCGGTCCCAGCAAAAGAAGTATTTTGTCAGCGTTGTGGGAAGCCCAACCATACGGCAATGCGCTGTCGCGCGCCGTATTGCACTATTTGCCAGACAGTAGGTCATGCTAATAATGTTTGCCCCACAAAGTCTCCATTTTCTAATCAGATGCGCGGCCACCGCCGCAACGCGGGGTCGAATCAGGGAAACGCTTGGGGGGCAGGTTCCGCCACCCACCCGCGCCCCCGACAAAAATAATACACCCGGTTAGGACCGAAAAATGTAAAGAGGTGGAACACGTTAGTCTATTTGGCGTACTCGGGAACAAATCAGTTAGAATTTTAGTTGATACTGGTGCTCAAGTTAGTGTATTGTTTGTGGAGAAAAATGATCGAAGGGTGTTACAGCCACCCCGGTACCATATCAGTGGCCTTGGAGAGGAAGTAATTGTCCCTGCAGGTTCGTGTGTAGTGAACCTGCAAATCGACGAGGGTAAATACAGTCAGATGATGGAGGTAGTAAGGCTAAAGAAGGGTGAATTTGACATCATACTAGGGAATGACTTCCTGCACCGTTATCAGGGGATAGTGGATTATCGAACGCGAACTGTGCAGTTCGGCGAAGCAATTCACCGATTTGGCAGTGCGCACCCCCGTCAGACGCGAGGGAGTTGCGAAAGGCGCCGTTCACAGTCTCCTATAAAACCGCAGATGTGGGCGATAAAAACCACTGACCCTGTGAGGATAAAAGGCGGAAGTGGAAAGATTCTCTGGATAGATGTCAAAAATCAAGAACTGCCTAATACAGACATTCTGGTTGACCCGCTCACCCAGAATGATGTTTTAGATCGTCAGTCAGTACATATAAAGAGAAGTATCTGCCGACCGGAAAGGAGACAGAAGGGTTTTGCGATACCAGTAAGTATAGATAATTTTGGTGTAGAAGATGTTGTGATACCGAAGGGTACTATTGTTGCCAGTGGTCAGGAAATTTTTGAGGAAATAACAGGAGCTGAGAAGCAGCGAAATAAAGATAAGAAAGGAAGGAAAGGAAAGAAATGTTCAGTTAGAGAAGTGCGATATGTCGCGTCGACGATAAGGAGTCAGTTAGCAGAGAAGTTAGTTCATTTAAACAGTGAGGAGAAAAGGATGTTGCAGCCGGTATTAGAGGAATTTTCGTGGTTGTTTGAAGAGAGGCAGTTTCTACCGGCTACGGATTTGGTTCAGCACGAAATTCCGACCGGAGAAGCTCGGCCAATTGCACAAAAACCTTACCGCATACCATATCATTTGCAGTCTGTAGTTGAAGATACGATTCAGCAGCAATTAGCTGCAGGAATCATACAACCCTCCTCGAGTGCGTGGGCGTCTCCCGTGGTCGTTGTGCCAAAGAAATCAGTAAATGGGGAGAAAGCCTATCGCCTATGTGTCGATATGCGGGCAGTAAATCGGGTAACGACACCAGACACATATCCGTTACCGCGCATTAATGAAACATTGGACCGATTGGGCAACTGTAAGTATTTTACCACCCTTGATTTGCGTTCTGGGTACCATCAGATCCCTGTTGCACCCCAGGACCGCCATAAAACTGCTTTTGTTGTACCTACAGGATTGTATGAATTTGTAAGGATGCCATTTGGATTGAGAAACGCCCCTGCCACTTTTCAAAGATTTGCAGACTTGCTGCTGCGTGGGTTGAAACCTACAACCTGCTTGGTGTATTTAGATGACATTATTATTTTTTCTAAAACGATAAAAGAACATGCAGAAAGACTGAGGGATGTTTTGCAAAGGTTAAAAGGAGCTCATTTGAGTGTAAAATTAGAAAAGTGTGCTTTCGCCCAGTCACAAGTACAATATTTAGGTCATATAATAAGTGGAGAAGGTGTCAAACCGGACCCCCGTTTGACCACCGCAGTAAAGGAATTCCCAACACCGACAAATGTCAAAGAACTACAGTCATTTTTAGGCCTTGCAAACTACTACAGACGTTTCGTGAATAATTATGCCACCCTTGCTAAGCCCCTGACTAATTTATTGAAAAAAGGAGTTAGTTTTATTTGGACCAAAGAATGTGATAAAGCTATGCAACAAATTCAACATGTTTTAACTAGAGCCCCTGTACTAGCGTACCCGGATTTTGAAAAACCATTCATACTGTCCGTGGACGCCTCAGATTATGCTGTAGGAGCCATCCTGTCACAAGAGATAGATGGCGAAGAACGACCAATTGGTTATGCGTCTCGACAGCTTAATAAAGCAGAGTCAAATTACAGCACAACTGAGAAGGAACTACTAGCACTCATGTTTGGTGTAACTTATTTCCGATGTTATTTGTATGGGAGAAAATT
Organism: Schistocerca americana; assembly: GCF_021461395.2. NCBI lineage: Eukaryota > Metazoa > Arthropoda > Insecta > Orthoptera > Acrididae > Schistocerca > Schistocerca americana. The sequence goes on from NC_060130.1 coordinate 24,179,233, forward strand.
CACTGTCATCACTGATCACGCCGCGTTACAGTGGATGTTGAGCTTAAAAGACCCTAGTAGTAGGCTAACTCGTTGGGCTTTGAAATTGAGCGAATTTGAGTATGAGGTGAAACACAAACCGGGCAAGTTACACCAAAACGCCGACGCATTAAGCCGAAAGGTCAGAGTGATCGTAGCTAATGACGTTTCTATTGAAGAATTAAGGGAGGCACAGCAAAGAGACGTCGAATGTCAGAAATATGTGGCTTTGCCTGAATTTTCCGTTGAAGATGGAATTTTATATCGAAAGACCCACTTGGGTAAACAGGCAGTAATCCCGAAAGAATTACGTTCCAAGATTATCGCACAGTGTCACGATAGCCTGCAGGCATGTCATAACGGCCTTCGCGCCACAAATTGCCGAATAGCCGCCCGTTATTTCTGGGCAGGAAGACGGAAAGACGTGCAAAAGTATATACAAAATTGTCTACCTTGTGTTAAGAGGTCATTACCACCTCGAACGAAAGTGCCTTTACAGCAGGTACCAGAAGCCACTTATCCCTGGGCAGTAGTAGCAGCAGATATTGTCGGTCCTTTCCCTGTGAGCCCCCAAAATAATCGGTATATTCTGTCCCTTATAGATCATTTCTCTAGGTTCTTGATTCTCATTCCTATACCAGATATGTCCGCTGAAACAGTAGCGCGTGCTTTTGTCACCCATTTGGTGTTACCATACGGAAGCCCTGAAGCTGTACTCACAGACCAGGGTACGAATTTCATGTCTGCGGTATTTACCGAAGTTTGTCGGTTATTGCGAATTAAAAAGTGGCGAACGACACCGTTCCACCCAAAAGCAAACGGTCGCCTGGAGCGAGTCCACCGCACCGTTATGCGCATGCTGTCTTACTATGTTAATAAACATCACTCTGACTGGGATAAGTATGTTCAATACGTCACGTCAGCATATAACAGCCGTGTCCATGAAGCTACAGGGTACTCACCTTATGAAGCAGTATATGGCCGCCCTATGAATTCGCCTTTTGAAATTGACAAACTGCCCCCTGGAATTAAATCCAAAGATGTGAAAGGTCTAGCTCGACGTCTAAAATCCATTTGGAAAAAAGTAAGAGGGAACAATGCCCGATCCACCGCCCAACAGTTAAAGAGAAGTAATCAAAAAGCAAAAATGCCTGAGTACAACGTAGGAGACCTAGTTATGTTGAGCAATCCAGTAGTAAAAAAGGGAAGAACCAAAAAGTTTACACCTACTTATGAAGGACCGTACCGTATCATCCGGCTTACTTCACCAGTAAATGCGGAAATTCAGTTAGCGGAACGCACAGTGATCGTTCATTTTGACAGATTGAAACTGTATAAAGGACCCGAGCCACCCCCACCTAACAGTGAAACCGGGCCTATTACGCCAGTAGTTCCACCCAAAAAAGTAAGAAAGAAGGTAATACAACCACCTAGACAGCAACGTAGATATGCTCTAAGGTCAAACCCCTATGATTTGCGTTCCTGAAAGTAGGTCTGGAATGGTATGTAAACAGTTGGAAAAGTCCTGCATGCAGCAAGAGAATTAATTGACGGAAAACACCGTAGTTACTATACATTTAATTAAATTGTGCATGTTAGTTATAAGTAGACATAAAAATTGGCAACTGTTGGTAACTGGTAATAGAATTTATGACGTCACATGTTAATGGAAGTGACTAAGTTATGTAATCATTTTGTCTTGTCATTTAACGTCTCCAGTAATGTTATCGTAGCAGTCGAGAATTAAAACCACAAACATTCTTTAATCATGGAATTAAGGGGAAAGTTGTCCTTGTCAAAAGAACACGTAGAGAAAGAATCAGTTAATCTTGTATATTTCAAAGAGATTCATATTTCACTTGTTAATTTAGTGAATAGTGCACGAACACAGGTATTAAAGCTTTACCATAAAAACATGATACTAATACGCCTTCGTAGCTGCCAGTAGATCAGTGACTACATGCAGCCGTCTACCTGTACTTTGAAAGACGCCCTATTACATGTATGTTTTGCAAAATGATCACACAACGATAATAACAAGAATAAATACGTCCAAGTTAAACAACAAATAGGCTACTCTAAAGTAAAAGGAGTCTTCCTGAAGTGCTATTTTATTGTTTTCATGATGCGATGTTGAACAGACAACGAGGTAAGTTTTTTGATACCACGTATTTCTGTATATTAAATGCCACGGAAGGAGTGCGTAAATACCTCCACTGTGGTCTACAGCTGTTCACATGCGCCGAGTCCCGCCCCTCCCTGTCAGTTGGCGACGCGGCCCCCTTCCCTCCCCACCCACCGGCCTGCCGAGAGAGCGGCCATTGCAGTTCCCCCTTCCCCACCCACCGTCTCTGTCCATGGTGCGTGCAGCATCTGCACCTCTCCCCTCGCCCCTCCTCACCTCCCAACCATCGCCCTGCACGCCACGTGCGTCAGCCACGCTACATCTTTGTACATTCGTACGTTGCAGTTTAAACAGCAAACCTAAAGTGATAGTTATAAAAGTAAAATCACCAGCTTAATATTGCCCTACAGATTTTATTAGTCTTATCTAAAGACGGGAATCTATGTGTATTGTCTATTTGAATTTTCAGTATGGAACAAAAATCGTAAGAGAGAACTTTTTCCTGGTACGCATTGTGGAAACTATCAGGATTAGAAAACATTGGAATTTCAGATCGATCTCCGGCTATGTTGTATTACCACCACGGTTAATAAACGGATCTATATGGTGTCAAGGAAGCCGGCACTTGCCGCTATATCTGTCCTGTAAACGACCGCTGTGTGGGGAACGCGTTAGCCAAGGAGTTGGGTTTGGAATGCCATTGCAAAATATAGTTTATATAGAAGCCTAACACCTGCCATTTACCTAAATTTTGAAGAACAGAGTGTTTAAGTAAAATAGTTGTAACCCGATAGTTTTGTGACCTCTAGCGATTGAAGTTATTAGAGTCCCTTAGAAAAGAACATTCTCCATGCATAACTGTCGTGAACAACATAAGATAACTCTGGAAGGAAATTTTGTGACTGTACCGAGAGATAAACTCCATGCGTAGCAGGAGGACGGACCCAGCGTGAACGCCAGTTCTGCCGCCCAGCCAGTGAAACCGGAAGCAGCCGTACTGTCAGCTGTGCTGTCAGCAACTTACAATCTCACGAGCGCGACGCGTGCCGCACCTTAGCACCTCAAGCTGCACTGAATCTCAACACAGAAATTCTTAACCATGATATAACGAACCCTATGAATAACTTTATGCACATTTTCAATAGTCAGGAACTTACTTTGCTCCCTACACACTCTTTATAGGACAAATGAACTCTAATTTTATAAAAAACCAAAGCACCGACAGGTAAGTCATATCGACGTCTTCCGAGATGCAACTAGCTTCGTCGAGCCGCCAATATTGGTTATATGGAAGCAGGTAAGTGAGAGAATGAACAAAAAAGAACAACAAATACACACCGGAACGATTGACTGGGTGACTGATAATCACAAATATTTGCAAAAACAAATCAACACAGGAAATGGTTTATCACACGTTTAATAATTATTGGTCTGTCCATTGAAGGAGACATAAAATCATTTTTCATCAGAATCTTGCTAAAGGAAGTATTAACGTGACACTACACTATTCCACAGCATTACACACAACATTGCCATTGCTTAATGACAGTTTTCCTGTGGGTAGAAGTACCAAAGATCGGTTGGAATGAAAATACAAACGAGAGCTTAAAGGAATACCAGGGGATGCTTACATTCATTTTGCTACGAAATGTAACTGGAGGATAAGGAAGTTTTGTTTGAAGGAAATAATATTTTAAACTTTTGCTTTTGTTACGGTTTTGCCACCGCTTATATCACTATGACGAGTTGTCAATTACTTATGTCAAATTGCTTGTGTCTAACTGATTACGTCCAATTACTTATGTCTAATTACTTGTGTCCAATTACTTAAGTCGATGTATTATTTTTACTATTGTTCATTTTGTCCATGTCTCATTTATGCTATTATCAAATGTTTAGACAGTTTTAGCTAGAGTCTGCCAGCACCAGTAATTTAGTATTTGTATCAACCTAGTGTTTCCATGTGTCGCTGTGTTACTATATTGATGAGGATAGTCATTTTGTAGGATTTCAAGTATGCTAGAGTAAGTTCCCGAGTACTGCCAATTATTTGTTTAATAATAATGATGTCTTAGGTAATAAATTGTTTTGGGAGAGTAGTTTAGGATGTAACCATGCTTTATTTTGATTTGTATTTGAATGTTTATCTGGAGGGACATACCACATGCCTACCCCCGTGATAGATAACGTAAACAGAGTGAATCACACCCACAGAACGAGCAAGCTTTGGCCGTATACCTAGTCTGTTGGATGAACAAGAGAACCACCCGCAAGGGCACGTACCTTACGTGACGCGGCTGGCACCCGCGCGGTCCCTTAGCTGTCTGTGTCGTTTCTTCACTTTTCTGTTTCGCGACATAGTCCGTTCTACCCACTTTCATCTTTCCACTATCAACAGAACAACCCTTGAAGAGTCATACACCACCCGCAAGGGCACGTATCTTACGTGACGCGGCTGGCACCCGCGCGGTCCCTCAGCTGTCTGTGTCGTTTCTTCTCTTTTCGGTTTCGCGACATAGTCCGTTCTACCCACTTTCATCTTTCCACTATCAACAGAACAACCCTTGAAGAGTCATACACCACCCGCAAGGGCACGTATCTTACGTGACGCGGCTGGCACCCGCGCGGTCCCTCAGCTGTCTGTGTCGTTTCTTCTCTTTTCGGTTTCGCGACATAGTCCGTTCTACCCACTTTGATCTGTCAACTTTCAACACATAAAACTATTCAGCCCAGACTTTGATCTTCCATCTCGAAGAAGAGTTCACGAGAACAGTGTTCCGTGCTCTCTGACGACAGCTGATCAGGCAACGTCAGACGCGAACCGCGTCTAGCCCGCAGCTAAACGCCAGTAAGCGGAAATCTCTGTTCAAAACCTTGAGCCTTCTTTGTTTTCCCGTTGTATTTTCCGAAGGAATACCGACTATTGAAGTAGTAGCATTTAACTGTATGACGTGTCCCAGGACACTGCGAGATAACCAATGATAGACGGAGTTTTAAGCAACCAGCTGGGCCCGAGGAGGCCAGCACTACGGAGTTATAGAGATGGCGAGTTTAGTCGCAAAATGTTGAGAGGATGAAGACGGCGAATTTGGTCGCAAAGTTAGTCGCAAGATGTTGAGAGAATGAAGACGGTGAATTTTGTCGCGCAGTAAAGTTTTGTTTTTGGTGAGAGAAGTCGAGTTTGAAGAAGAAGAAGAAGGATGAAGTAGCTATCTTGGAGTCGCAGAATTGTCATTTACACAGTTAAGAAGGCGATAACGTCGTGTCAACGATGCGCCGCGCACTATACCTTCATGAAGGAAAAGTCCTTCAGAAATTACGCTCAACTTAGTTGATTCTAATTTAAATCCTTACACTTTCTGTTCCCACTATGGAAATCTCTAAATTCTCGTCGAGTTTTGTTCTTCTCGCCTCATTAGAAACAGCGATGACATCCAACGACACAATCTACGCCCCACCTGCACAAAACTGGTGTCACTTTTCTTTGTCAATCTTACTTGATATGTTCAGCAAAAATGTTGATGCATGAGAAACTTCTCATATAGTGAACGTTATTACACGTAGAGAGTCAGCCCAAAGAGGCACTTACTTTGTTTAGCGATATGGAATATGCAGCAAAATAACATGATATTTGAGTGCTTCGTTTTTATATTTTCATGTTTGAGTAAGAATTATGTTTGGGCTAAAATGGATTTCATAGGAACTTGGTTACGAACCAACTTACTAATGCATAATGTAATTTTAAACAGAACCCACTGTAACAGCTCATCTAGCTTTATGTCACGCGTAATCCCACTTCTATTTAGTTGCATTTGACAGTCGTAGACCCCTCAGCTGCCGCGTGCAGCCCCGACACCGCGCTGGCCTTGGAAATTATCTGCCGCGCGCCTTTCTGACTTAGCGCGAGATTCGGCCTTGCAGTCAGCTGCCACTCTGACGTAGCCTCCGCGCAGATCTTTAGCAAACGGTTCCTGTTGGAACACCACTTATAACCTTTCATGCCACCACGCCTTACTTAGTATTCACACCCATTTAATTATGCTTTTATACCTGAAAGCTCATTCATGATTCCCTTGTCAGCTAACGTTCAAGTTTTATCTAATAAATCAAATAATCACATCCTAACGTCACTTGATGATTTGCTAAAAAATGAAAAAAGGACAAATTTCTTACGTTCGCCTGTTGGCACACTTAAATTAATGGCAAACAGCCACGAACTAAACAAAAAGTAGAAAACAAAAACCTATCAGGCATGTGCCCTCCCTTAGTTTTAAGAGTGAAACTGAGATATCAATTAATGTGGAAAAACTAGTGTAGTGTAGTGAAGTGGTCCCTTAGTGATAACTCCCTTTTTAAAGTGTTTGAAACATGTAGACCTCCCCTCATACCCCCCTGCGCTGAGTTGCAGTGCACGGACCTGGCCACGGCCACGCCTCCTTCCCGCCGGCAGCCTGCGCGCTGCCCGCTGAGGACAACACACAACGCCGCCTCACGCCAGGCGCCCCCGCAGTGACTCACCAGTGGTGATATCTTTACATTTTCAACTTATTCTAACAAAAGAAAAAAAAGACGTTTTTACTTCAACTTAGCAACAAGAACACTTGACATGTTTATCCAATTCACACTGCTATGTTTTGTTCTAATTTTGTCTTGATATTCCTTGATATTTTATGACGTTTTGATATTTTATGATGTTTTGATATTTTATGATGATTCAGGTATGCACACAATATTGTTGATGTAAGTCCCCTTGCGACCCTTAGGAGGTCTTTAGAGTCTCTATATCCTCCCGTAGGTTAAGACCCCTGCCGTCTTCCGTGAGGGCCATACTTAATCAAGTAATGTTTACTTTGCTTTACAAGCTAAATTTGATTACATCCAAACAATAATTACATTGAGCGAATTCACGTACGTTCTCCGCTCCCACGGAAGGGGGAGGAATGTAAAGGATGAGCCAGACAATAGGAGATTTTACTTTATTATATGAGCCTCCAACCAGTAACTTAATTTTTCCATTGCGGCCAAGCCACGGCCGGCAGCGTTAGCTGCCTGTAAATTCTTTCGTCCCACGATCTAGTAACAGGAAGTCAGCACCGAGAAAGGGCACCTTGTTCACGCGCCTCTCTCGTGTGCTGACGAGGTAACGCCGTCCCAGGCGTCGCTTAGCAGGCAACGCTCTGGAAAGTTCCATGCCGCCCGCACGGTTTGCTCGGTCCTGACCAATCAGGGCGGATGAAGCCGCGTGGTGCGTCGAACATACCCGGCCGCCCGTCGCCGGGCTGGCTCTCTTGTATTCTTGCTCACCCGCGAGTCGGATGCGCGCCCTGTAGCATTGCACATCTCCCGCTTCTCCCGGTGCTGCGGCACTGTGGACTTAGTTTTGGCAGACAACCACTTTCGGTAGCTTCGCGAACAATGTTCGCCAAATTGCAAGCTCTGGCTCACCCTCACCTCCCTAGGCCTATGTAGCCCCTTTTCATCATGCTTTAGCCAATAAATGGCCTTTCTCTAAAAATTACTCTATTATTCCATAACGCCCACCGCCTGCCCATACCCGCCATCCTGTACAACGACTTAAGTACAAGATAACTGACTCTTCTTACTGTCTATGTTTTGAACCATTCATGTGACACTAGTTATAGCTTCCGATGCTTCACTTCAGGTTTACTGTATCCATCAGACCTTCCTATTGACGATGAAACACAGAAATTGCATCGGAATCAAATACAAAAAGCACAGTGGCGACTTATGTACAAGAAAACTGACTCTTCTTACTGTCTATGTTTGAACCATTCATGTGACACTAGTTATAGATTCCGATGCTTCACTTCAGGTTGACTGTATCCCTCTGACCTTCTTAATGACAATGAAACACAGAAATTGCATCGGAATTAAATACGAAAGGCACAATGCCGACTTAAGTACAAGTAAACTGCCACTTCTTACTGTCTATGTTTTGAACCATTCCTGTGACATTAGTTATAGATTCCGATGCTTCACTTCTAGTTCACTTTTTCCCTCTGACCTTCTTATTGACGATGAAACACAGAAGTAGCATCGGAGTTAATTACAAAAGGCACAATGCCTACTTAAGTACAAGAAAACTGACTCATCTTACTGTCTATGCTTTGAACCATTCCTGTGACACTATATATAGATTCCGGTGCTTCACTTCAGGTTTACTGTATCCCTCTGACCTTCTTATTGACGATGAAACACAGAAATTGCATCGGAATTAAATACAAATATCACAATGCCGACTTAAGTACAAGAAAACTGACTCTTCCAACTGTCTATGTTTTAACCATTCCTGTGACACTAGTTATTGATTCCGATGCTTCACTTCAGGTTTACTGTATACCTCTGACCTTCTTGTTGACATTGAAACACAGAAATTGGACCGGAATTAAATACAAAAGGCACAATGCCGACTTAAGTACAAGAAAACTGACTATTCTTTCTGTCTTGGTTTTGATCCATTCCTATGACACTAGTTACAGATTCCGATGCTTCACTTCAGGTTTACTGTATCCCTCTGACCTTCTTATTGACGATGAAACACAGAAATTGCATCGGAGTTAAATACAAAAGGCACAACGCCGACTTAAGTACAGGAAAACTGACTCTTCTTATAGTCTATGTTTGAACCAATCCTGTGACACTAGTTATAGATTCCGATGCTTCACATCAGGTTTACTGTATCCTTCTGACCTTCTTATTGACTATGGGACACAGATATTGCATCGGATTTAAATACAAATGGCACAATGACGACTTAAGTACAAGAAAACTGACTCTTCTTACTGTCTATGTTTTGAACCATTCCTGTGATACTAGTTATAGATTCCGAAGCTTCACTTCAGGTTTACAGTATCACTCTGACCTTCTTATTGACGATGAAACACAGAAATTGCTTCGGAGTTAAATACAAAAGACACAATGCCGACTTAAGTACAAGAAAACTGACTCTTCTTACAGTCTATGTTTTGAACCATTCCAGTGACACTAGTTATATGTTCCGATGCTTCACATCGGGTTTACTGTATCCCTCTGACTTTCTTATTGACGATGAAACACAGATATTGCATCGGAATTAAATACAAAAGGCACAATTACGACTTAAGTACAAGAAAACTGACCCTTCTTACTGTCTATGTTTTGAACCATTCCTGTGACACTAGTTATAGATTCCGATGCTTCACTTCTGGTTTACTGTATTCCTCTGACCTTCTTATTGACGGTGAAACACAGAAATAGCATTGGAATGAAATGCAAAAGGCACAATGCCGACTTAAGTACAAAAAGCTGAATCTTCTTACTGTCTATTTTTTGATCCATTCCTTTGACACTAGTTATAGATTCCGATGCTTCACTTCAGGATCACTGTATCCCTCTGACCTTCTTATTGACGGTGAAACATAGAAATTGCATCGGAATTAGATAGAAAAGGAACAATGCCGACTTAAGTACAAGAAAACTGACACTTCATACTGTCTATGTTTTGAACCATTCCTGTGACACTAGTTATAGATTCCGATCCTTCACTTCAGGTTTACTGTATCCCTCTGACCTTCGTATTGAAGATGAAACACAGGTATTGCATCGGAATTAAATACAAAAGGCACAATGCCGACTTAAGTACAAGAAAACTGGCTCTTCTTGCAGTCTATGATTTGAACCATTCCTGTGACACTAGATATAGATTCCGATGCTTCACTTCAGGTTTACTGTATCCCTCTGACCTTCTTATTGACGATGAAACGCAGAAATCGCATCGGAATTAAATACAAAAAGCACAATGCCGACTTTAGTCCAAGAAAACTGACTCTTCTTACATTCTATGCTTTGAACCATTCATGTGAAACTAGTTGTAGCTTCCGATGCTTCACTTCAGGTTTACTGTATCCATCAGACCTGCGTATTGACGATGAAACAGAAAAATTGCATCGGAATTAAATGCAAATGGCACAATGCTAATTTATGTACAAGAAAACTGCCTCTTCTTACTGTCTATGTTTGAACCATTCGTGTGACACTAGTCATAGATTCCGATGCTTCACTTCAGGTTTACTGTATCCCTCTGACCTTCTTATTGACGATGAAACACAGAAATTAGATCGGAATTAAATACAAAAGGCACAATGCCGACTTAAGTCACAAGGAAACTGACTCTTCTTTCTGTCTGTGATTGAACCATTCCTGTGACACTAGTTATAGATTCCGATGCTTCACTTCAGGTTTGCTGTATCCCTCTGACCTTCTTATTGACGATGATACACAGTAATTGCATCGGAATTAAATACAAAAGGCACAATGCAGACTTAAGTACAACCAAACTGACTCTTCTTACTGTCTATCTTTGATCCATTCCTGTGAAACTAGTTATAGATTCCGATGCTTCACTTCAGGTTTACTGTATCCCTCTGACCTTCTAATTGACGATGAAACATAGAAATTGCATCGGAATTAGATAGAAAAGGAACAATGCCGACTTAAGTACAAGTTAACTGACTCTTCATACTGTCTATGTTTTGAACCATTCCTGTGACACTAGTTATAGATTCCGGTGCTTCACTTCAGGATTACTGTATCCCTCTGACCTCCTTATTGAAGATGAAACACAGATATTGCATCGGAATTAGATACAAAAGGCACAATGCCGACTTAAGTCCATGAAAACTGACTCTTCTTACTGTCTACGTTTTGATCCATTCCTGTGACACTAGTTACTGATTCCGATGCTTCACTTCAGGTTTACTGTATCCCTCTGATCTTCTTATTGACGATGAAACATAGAAATTGCATCGGAATTAGATAGAAAAGGAACAATGCCGACTTAAGTACAAGAAAACTGACTCTTCATACTGGCCATGCTTTGAACCATTCCTGTAACACTAGTTATAGATTCCGATGCTTCACATCAGGTTTACTGTATCCTTCTGACCTTCTTATTGACTATGGGACACAGATATTGCATCGGAATTAAATACAAATGGCACAATGACGACTTAAGTACAAGAAAACTGACTCTTCTTACTGTCTATGTTTTGAACCATTCCTGTGATACTAGTTATAGATTCCGAAGCTTCACTTCAGGTTTACAGTATCACTCTGACCTTCTTATTGACGATGAAACACAGAAATTGCTTCGGAGTTAAATACAAAAGACACAATGCCGACTTAAGTACAAGAAAACTGACCCTTCTTACAGTCTATGTTTTGAACCATTCCAGTGACACTAGTTATAGATTCCGATGCTTCACATCAGGTTTACTGTATCCCTCTGACTTTCTTATTGACGATGAAACACAGATATTGCATCGGAATTAAATACAAAAGGCACAATTACGACTTAAGTACAAGAAAACTGACCCTTCTTACTGTCTATGTTTTGAACCTTTCCTGTGACAGTAGTTATAGATTCCGATGCTTCACTTCTGGTTTACTGTATTCCTCTGACCTTCTTATTGACGGTGAAACACAGAAATTGCATTGGAATGAAATGCAAAAGGCACAATGCCGACTTAAGTACAAAAAGCTGAATCTTCTTACTGTCTATTTTTTGATCCATTCCTTTGACACTAGTTATAGATTCCGATGCTTCACTTCAGGATCACTGTATCCCTCTGACCTTCTTATTGACGGTGAAACATAGAAATTGCATCGGAATTAGATAGAAAAGGAACAATGCCGACTTAAGTACAAGAAAACTGACACTTCATACTGTCTATGTTTTGAACCATTCCTCTGACACTAGTTATAGATTCCGATCCTTCACTTCAGGTTTACTGTATCCCTCTGACCTTCGTATTGAAGATGAAACACAGGTATTGCATCGGAATTAAGTACAAAAGGCACAATGCCTACCTAAGTACAAGAAAACTGACTCTTCTTACTGACTATGTTTTGAACCATTCCTGTGACACTAGTTATAGATTCCGATGCTTCACTTCAGGTTTTCTGTATCCCTCTGACCTTCTTATTGACGATAAAACACAGAAATTGCAACGGAATTAAATATAAAAGGCACAATGCCGACTTAAGTACAAGAAAACTGACTCTTCTTACTGTCTATGATTTAAACCAATCCTGTGACACTAGATATAGATTCCGATACTTCACTTCAGGTTTACTGTATCCCTCTGACCTTCTTATTGACGATGAAACTCAGAAATCACATCGGAATTAAATACAAAAAGGACAATGCCGACTTAAGTACAAGAAAACTGACTCTTCTTACATTCTATGCTTTGAACCATTCATGTGAAACTAGTTATAGCTTCCGATGCTTCACTTCAGGTTTACTATATCCATCAGACCTTCGAATTGACGATGAAACAGAGAAATTGCATCAGAATTAAATGCAAAAGGCACAATGCCGACTTATGTACAAGAAAACTGACTCTTCTTACTGTCTATGTTTGAACCATTCATGTGACACTAGTCATAGATTCCGATGCTTCACTTCAGGTTTACTGTATCCCTCTGACCTTCGTATTGACGATGAAACACAGAAATTAGATCGGAATTAAATACAAAAGGCACTATGCCGACTTAAGTCAAAAGAAAACTGACTCTTCTTTCTGTCTGTGATTGAACCATTCCTGTGACACTAGTTATAGATTCCGACGCTTCACTTCAGGTTTGCTGTATCCCTCTGACCTTCTTATTGTCGATGAAACATAGAAATTGCATCGGAATTAGATGCAAAAGGAACAATGCCGACTGAAGTACAAGTAAACTGACTCTTCATACTGTCTATGTTTTGAACCGTTCCTGTGACACTAGCTATAGATTCCGATGCTTCACTTCAGGTTTACTGTGTCCCTCTGACCTTCTTGTTGAAGATGAAAACAGATATTGCATCGGAATTAGATGCAAAAGGCACAATGCCGACTTAAGCCCAAGAAAACTGATTCTTCTTACTGTCTATGTTTTGATCCATTCCTGTGACACTAGTTACAGATTCCGATGCTTCACTTCAGGTTTACTGTATCCCGCTGACCTTCTTATTGACGATGATACACAGAAATTGCATCGGAATTAAACACAAAAGGCACTATGCCGACTTAAGTACAAGAAAACTGACTCTTCTTACTGTCTATTATTTGATCTATACCTGTGACACTAGATATAGATTCCGATGCTTCACTTCAGGTTTACTGTATCCCTCTGACCTTCTTATTGACGATGAAACTCAGAAATCACATCGGAATTAAATACAAAAAGCACAATGCCGACTTAAGTACAAGATAACTGACTCTTCTTACTGTCTATGTTTTGAACCATTCATGTGACACTAGTTATAGCTTCCGATGCTTCACTTCAGGTTTACTGTATCCATCAGACCTTCTTATTGACGATGAAACACAGAAATTGCATCGGAATCAAATACAAAAGCACAATGCAGAATTATGTACAAGAAAACTGACTCTTCTTACTGTCTATGTTTGAACCATTCATGTGACAATAGTTATAGATTCCGATGCTTCACTTCAGGATTACTGTATCCCTCTGACCTTCTTAATGACGATTAAACACAGAAATTGCATCGGAATTAAATACAAAAGGCATAATGCCGACTTAAGTACAAGTAAACTGCCACTTCTTACTGTCTATGTTATGAACCATTCCTGTGACACTAGTTATAGATTCCGATGCTTCACTTCTATTTTTCTGTATCCCTCTGACCTTCTTATTGAAGATGAAACACAGATATTGCATCGGAATTAAATACAAAAGGCACAATGCCGACTTAAGTACAAGAAAACTGATCCTTTTTACTGTCTATGTTTTGAACCATTCCTGTGACACTAGTTATAGATTCCGATGCTTCACTTCCAGTTTACTGTATCCCTCTGACCTTCTTATTAACGATGAAGCACAGAAATTGCATCGGAATTAAATACAAAAGGCACAATGCCGACTTAATTACAAGAAAACTGACTCTTCTTACTGTCTATGTTTTGAACCATTCCTGTTACACTATATATAGATTCCGGTGCTTCACTTCAGGTTTACTGTATCCCTCTGACCTTCTTAATGACGATGAAACGCAGAAATCGCATAGGAATTAAGTACAAAAATCACAATGCCGACTTGAGTACAAGAAAACTGACTATTCTTTCTGTCTATGTTTTGAACCATTCCTATGACACTAGTTACAGATTCCGATGCTTCACTTCAGATTTACTGTATCCCTCTGACCTTCTTATTAACGATGAAACACAAAAATTGCATCGGAGTTAAATACAAAAGGCACAACGACGACTTAAGTACAGCAAAACTGACTCTTCTTATAGTCTATGTTTGAACCATACCTGTGACACTAGTTATAGATTTCGATGCTTCACATCAGGTTTACTGTATCCCTCTGACGTTCTTATTGACGATGAAACACAGATATGGCATCGGAATTAAATACAAATGGCACAATTACGACTTAAGTACAAGAAAACTAACCCTTCTTACTGTCTATGTTTTGAACCATTCCTGTGACACTAGTTATAGATTCCGATGCTTCACTTCAGGTTTACTGTATTCCTCTGACCTTCTTATTGCCGGTGAAACACAGAAATTGCATTGGAATGAAATGCAAAAGGCACAATGCCGACTTAAGTACAAAAAAACTGAAACTTCTTACTGTCTATGTTGTGATCCATTCCTGTGACACTAGTTATCGATTCCGATGCTTCACTTCAGGTTTACTGTATCCCTCTGACCTTCTTCTTGACGGTGAAACATAGAAATTGCATCGGAATTAGATAGAAAAGGAACAATGCCGACTTAAGTACAAGAAAACTGACACTTCATACTGTCTATGTTTTGAACCATTCCTGTGACACTAGTTATAGATTCCGATGCTTCACTTCAGGTTTACTGTATCCCTCTGACCTTCTTATTGAAGATGAAACACAGGTATTGCATCGGAATTAAATACAAAAGGCACAATGCCGACTTAAGTACAAGAAAACTGACGCTTCTTACTGTCTATGTTTTGAACCATTCCTGTGACACTAGTTATAGATTCCGATGCTTCACTTCAGGTTTACTGTATCCCTCTGACCTTCTTATTGAAGATGAAACACAGAAATTGCAACAGAATTAAATACAAAAGGCACAACGCCGACTTAAGTACAAGAAAACTGACTCTTCTTACTGTCTATGTTTTAAACCATTCCTGTGACACTAGATATAGATTCCGATACTTCACTTCAGGTTTACTGTATCCCTCTGACCTTCTTATTGACGATGAAACTCAGAAATCACATCGGAATTAAATACAAAAAGCACAATGCCGACTTAAGTACAAGAAAACTGACTCTTCTTACATTCTGTGCTTTGAACCATTCATGTGAAACTAGTTATAGCTTCCGATGCTTCACTTCAGGTTAACTGTATCCATCAGACCTTCGTATTGTCGATGAAACAGAGAAATTGCATCAGAATTAAATGCAAATGGCACAATGCCGACTTATGTACAAGAAAACTGACTCTTCTTACTGTCTATGTTTGAACCATTCATGTGACACTAGTCATAGATTCCGATGCCTCACTTCAGGTTTACTGTATCCCTCTGACCTTCTTATTGACGATGAAACACAGAAAATAGATCGGAATTAAATACAAAAGGCACAATGCCGACTTAAGTCACAAGAAAACTGACTCTTCTTTCTGTCTGTGATTGAACCATTCCTGTGACACTAGTTATAGTTTCCGATGCTTCACTTCAGGTTTGCTGAATCCCTCTGACCTTGTTATTGACGATTATACACATTAATTGCATCGGAATTAAATACAAAAGGCACAATGACGACTGAAGTACAACCAAACTGACTCTTCTTACTGTCTATGTTTTGATCCATTCCTGTGAAACTAGTTATAGATTCCGATGCTTCACTTCAGGTTTACTGTATCCCTCTGACCTTGTTATTGACGATGAAACATAGAAATTGCATCGGAATTAGATGCAAAAGGAACAATGCCGACTGAAGTACAAGTAAACTGACTCTTCAAACTGTCTATGTTTTGAACCATTCCTGTGACACTAGTTATAGATTCCGATGCTTCACTTCAGGTTTACTGTATCCCTCTGACCTTCTTGTTGAAGATGAAACACAGATATTGCATCGGAATTAAATACAAAAGGCACAATGCCGACTTCAGTCCAAGAAAACTGACTCTTCTTACTGTCTATGTTTTGATCCATTCCTGTGACACTAGTTACAGATTCCGATGCTTCACTTCAGGTTTACTGTATCCCTCTGATTTTCTTATTGACGATGAAACATAGAAATTGCATCGGAATTAGATAGAAAAGGAACAATGCCGACTTAAGTACAAGAAAACTGACTCTTCATACTGTCTATGCTTTGAACCATTCCTGTGACACTAGTTATAGATTCCGATGCTTCACTTCAGGTTTACTGTATCCCCCTGACCTTCTTATTGACGATGATACACAGAAATTGCATCGGAATTAAACACAAAAGGCACAATGCCGACTTAAGTACAAGAAAACTGACTCCTCTTACAGTCTATTATTTGATCCATTCCTGTGACACTAGATATAGATTCCGATGCTTCTCTTCAGGTTTACTGTATTCCTCTGACCTTCGTATTGACGATGAAACGCAGAAATCGAATCGGAATTAAATTCAAAAAGCACAATGCCGATATAAGTACCAGATAACTGACTCTTCTTACTGTCTATGTTTTGAACCATTCATGTGACACTAGTTATAGCTTCCGATGCTTCACTTCAGGTTTACTGTATCCATCAGACCTTCTTATTGACGATGAAACACAGAAATTGCATCGGAATCAATTACAAAACCACAATGCCGACTTATGTACAAGAAAACTGACTCTTCTTACTGTCTATGTTTGAACCATTCATGTGACAATAGTTATGGATTCCGATGCTTCACTTCAGGTTTACTGTATCCCTCTGACCTTCTTAATGACGATGAAACACAGAAATTGCATCGGAATTATATACAAATGGCACAATGCCGACTTAAGTACAAGTAAACTGCCACTTCTTACTGTCTATGTTTTGAACCATTCCTGTGACACTATTTATAGATTCCGATGCATCACTTCTATTTTTCTGTATCCCTCTGACCTTCTTATTGAAGATGAAACACAGATATTGCATCGGAATTAAATACAAAAGGCACAATGCCGGCTTAAGTACAAGAAAACTGACTCTTTTTACTGTCTATGTTTTGAACCATTCCTGAGACACTAGTTATAGATTCCGATGCTTCACTTCCAGCTTACTGTATCCCTCTGACCTTCTTATTGACGATGAAACACAGAAATTGCATCGGAATTAAATACAAAAGGCACAATGCCGACTTAAGTACAAGAAAACTGACTCTTCTTACTGTCTATGTTTTGAATCATTCCTGTGACACTATATATAGATTCCGGTGCTTCACTTCTGGTTTACTGTATCCCTCTGACCTTCTTAATGACGATGAAACGCAGAAATCGCACAGGAATTAAATACAAAAATCACAATGCCGACTTAAGTACAAGAAAACTGACTATTCTTTCTGTCTATGTTTTGATCCATTCCTGTGAAACTAGTTATAGATTCCGATGCTTCACTTCAGGTTTACTGTATCCCTCTGACCTTCTTATTGACGGTGAAACATAGAAATTGCATCGGAATTAGATAGAAAAGGAACAATGCCGACTTAAGTACAAGAAAACTGACACTTCATACTGTCTATGGTTTGAACCATTTCTGTGACACTAGTTATAGATTCCGATGCTTCACTTCAGGTTTACTGTATCCCTCTGACCGTCTTATTGAAGATGAAACACAGGTATTGCATCGGAATTAAATACAAATGGCACAATGCCGACTTAAGTACAAGAAAACTGACTCTTTTTACTGTCTATGTTTTGAACCATTCCTGTGACACTAGTTATAGATTCCGATGCTTCACTTCAGGTTTACTGTATCCCTCTGACCTTCTTATTGACGATAAAACACAGAAATTGCAACGGAATTAAATACAAAAGGCACAATGCCGACTTAAGTACAAGAAAACTGACTCTTCTTACTGTCTGTGTTTTAAACCATTCCTGTGACACTAGATATAGATTCCGATACTTCACTTCAGGTTTACTGTATCCCTCTGACCTTCTTACTGACGATGAAACTCAGAAATCACATCGGAATTAAGTACAAAAAGCACAATGCCGACTTAAGTACAAGAAAAGTGACTCTTCTTACATTCTATGCTTTGAACCATTCAAGTGAAACTAGTTATAGCTTCCGATGCTTCACTTCAGGTTTACTGTATCCATCAGACCTTCGTATTGACTATGAAACAGAGAAATTGCGTCAGAATTAAATGCAAATGGCACAATGCCGACTTATGTACAAGAAAACTGACTCTTCTTACTGTCTATGTTTGAACCACTCATGTGACACTATTCATAGATTCCGATGCTTCACTTCAGGTTTACTGTATCCCTCTGACCTTCTTATTGACGATGATACACAGAAATTAGATCGGAATTAAATACAAAAGGCTCAATGCCGACTTGAGTCACAAGAAAACTGACTCTTCTTTCTGTCTGTGATTCAACCATTCCTGTGACACTAGTTATAGATTCCGATGCTTCACTTCAGGTTTGCTGTATCCCTCTGACCTTCTTATTGACGATGATACACAGTAATTGCAACGGAATTAAATACTAAAGGCACAATGACGACTTAAGTACAAGCAAACTGACTCTTCTTACTGTCTATGTTTTGATCCATTCCTGTGAAACTAGTTATAGATTCCGATGCTTCACTTCAGGTTTACTGTATCCCTCTGACCTTCTTATTGACGATGAAACATAGAAATTGCATCGGAATTAGATACAAAAGGAACAATGCCGACTTAAGTACAAGTAAACTGACTCTTGATACTGTCTATGTTTTGAACCATTCCTGTGGCACTAGTTATAGATTCCGATGCTTTACTTCAGGTTTACTGTATCCCTCTGACCTTCTTGTTGAAGATGAAACACAGATATTGCATCGGTATTAGATACAAAAGGCACAATGCCGACTGAAGTCTAAGAAAACTGACTCTTCTTACTGTCTATGTTTTGATCCATTCCTGTGACACTAGTTATAGATTCCGATGCTTCACTTCAGGTTTACTGTATCCCGCTGACCTTCTTATTGACGATGATACACAGAAATTGCATCGGATTTAAACACAAAAGGCAGAATGCCGACTTAAGTACAAGAAAACTGACTCTTCTTACTGTCTATTATTTGATCCATTCCTGTGACACTAGATATAGATTCCGATGCTTCACTTCAGGTTTACTGTATTCCTCTGACCTTCGTATTGACGACGAAACGCAGAAATCGAATCGGAATTAAATACAAAAAGCACAATGCCGACCTATGTACAAGAAAACTGACTCTTCTTGCTGGCTATGTTTGAACCATTCATGTGACAATAGTTATAGATTCCGATGCTTCACTTCAGGTTTACTGTATCCCTCTGACCTTCTTAATGACGATGAAACACAGAAATTGCATCGGAATTAAATACAAAAGGCACAATGCCGACTTAAGTACAAGTAAACTGCCACTTCTTACTGTCTATGTTTTGAACCATTCCTGTGACACTAGTTATTGATTCCGATGCTTCACTTCTATTTTTCTGTATCCCTCTGACCTTCTTATTGAAGATGAAACACAGTTATTGCATCGGAATTAAATACAAAAGGCACAATGCCGGCTTAAGTACAAGAAAACTGACTCTTTTTACTGTCTATGTTTGAACCATTCCTGAGACACTAGTTATAGATTCCGATGCTTCACTTCCAGTTTACTGTATCCCTCTGACCTTCTTATTGACGATGAAACACAGAAATTGCATCGGAATTAAATACAAAAGGCACAATGCCGACTTAAGTACAAGAAAACTGACTCTTCTTACTGTCTATGTTTTGAACCATTCCTGTGACACTATATATAGATTCCGGTGCTTCACTTCAGGTTTACTGTATCCCTCTGACCTTCTTAATGACGATGAAACGCAGAAATCGCACAGGAATTAAATACAAAAATCTCAATGCCGACTTAAGTACAAGAAAACTGACTATTCTTTCTGTCTATGTTTTGAACCATTCCTATGACACTAGTTACAGATTCCGATGCTTCACATCAGATTTACTGTATCCCTCTGATTTTCTTATTGACGATGAAGCACAAAAATTGCATCGGACTTAAATATAAAAGGCACAACGACGACTTAAGTACAGGAAAACTGACTCTTCTTATAGTCTATGTTTGAACCATTCCTGTGACACTAGTTATAGATTCCGATGCTTCACATCAGGTTTACTGTATCCTTCTGACCTTCTTATTGACTATGGAACACAGATATTGCATCGGAATTAAATACAAATGGCGCAATGACGACTTAAGTAAAAGAAAACTGACTCTTCTTACTGTCTATGTTTTGAACCATTCCTGTGACACTAGTTATAGATTCCGAAGCTTCACTTCAGGTTTACAGTATCCCTCTGACCTTCTTATTGACGATGAAACAGAGAAATTGCATTGGAATGAAATGCAAAAGGCACAATGCCGACTTAAGTACAAAAAAACTGAATCTTCTTACTGTCTATGTTTTGATCCATTCCTGTGACACTAGTTATAGATTCCGATGCTTCACTTCAGGTTTACTGTATCCCTCTGACCTTCTTATTGACGGTGAAACATAGAAATTGCATCGGAATTAGATAGAAAAGGAACAATGCCGACTTAAGTACAAGAAACTGACACTTCATACTGTCTATGGTTTGAACCATTCCTGTGACACTAGTTATAGATTCCG
The DNA here is from genome assembly GCF_021461395.2 of Schistocerca americana. NCBI lineage: Eukaryota > Metazoa > Arthropoda > Insecta > Orthoptera > Acrididae > Schistocerca > Schistocerca americana. Next base: position 24,200,248 of record NC_060130.1, read on the forward strand.
ATGCTTCACTTCAGGTTTACTGTATCCCTCTGACCGTCTTATTGAAGATGAAACACAGGTATTGCATCGGAATTAAATACAAAATTCACAATGCCGACTTAAGTACAAGGAAACTGACTCTTCTTACTGTCTATGTTTTAAACCAATCCTGTGACACTAGATATAGATTCCGATACTTCACTTCAGGTTTACTGTATCCCTCTGACCTTCTTATTGACGATGAAACTCAGAAATCACATCGGAATTAAATACAAAAAGCACAATGCCGACTTAAGTACAAGAAAACTGACTCTTCTTACTGTCTATGTTTTAAACCAATCCTGTGACACTAGATATAGATTCCGATACTTCACTTCAGGTTTACTGTATCCCTCTGACCTTCTTATTGACGATGAAACTCAGAAATCACATCGGAATTAAATACAAAAAGCACAATGCCGACTTAAGTACAAGAAAAGTGACTCTTCTTACATTCTTTGCTTTGAACCATTCAAGTGAAACTAGTTATAGCTTCTGATGCTTCACTTCAGGTTTACTGTATCCATCAGACCTTCGTATTGACGATGAAACAGAGAAATTGCGTCAGAATTAAATGCAAATGGCACAATGCCGACTTATGTACAAGAAAACTGACTCTTCTTACTGTCTATGTTTGAACCATTCATGTGACACTAGTCATAGACTCCGATGCTTCACTTCAGGTTTACTGTATCCCTCTGACCTTCTTATTGACGATGAAACACAGAAATTAGATCGGAATTAAATACAAAAGGCACAATGCCGACTTGAGTCACAAGAAAACTGACTCTTCTTTCTGTCTGTGATTGAACCATTCCTGTGACACTAGTTATAGATTTCGATGCTTCACTTCAGGTTTGCTGTATCCCTCTGACCTTCTTATTGACGATGATACACAGTAATTGCAACGGAATTAAATACAAAAGGCACAAAGACGACTTAAGTACAAGCAAACTGACTCTTCTTACTGTCTATGTTTTGATCCATTCCTGTGAAACTAGTTATAGATTCCGATGCTTCACTTCAGGTTTACTGTATCCCTCTGACATTCTTATTGACGATGAAACATAGAAATTGCATCGGAATTAGATACAAAAGGAACAATGCCGACTTAAGTACAAGTAAACTGACTCTTCATACTGTCTATGATTTGAACCATTCCTGTGGCACTAGTTATAGATTCCGATGCTTCACTTCAGGTTTACTGTATCCCTCTGACCTTCTTGTTGAAGATGAAACACAGATATTGCATCGGAATTAGATACAAAAGGCACAATGCCGACTGAAGTCTAAGAAAACTGACTCTTCTTACTGTCTATGCTTTGATCCATTCCTGTGACAATAGTTACAGATTCCGATGCTTCACTTCAGGTTTACTGTATCCCTCTGATCTTCTTATTGACGATCAAACATAGAAATTGCATCGGAATTAGATAGAAAAGGAACAATGCCGACTTAAGTACAAGAAAACTGACTCTTCATACTGTCTATGCTTTGAACCATTCCTGTGACACTAGTTATAGATTCCGATGCTTCACTTCAGGTTTACTGTATCCCCCTGACCTTCTTATTGAAGATGAAACACAGATACGGCATCGGAATTAAATACAAAAAGCACAATGCCGACTTAAGTACAAGAAAACTGACTCTTCTTACTGTCTATGTTTTGAACCATTCCTGAAACACTATATATAGATTCAAGGGCTTCACTTCAGGTTTACTGTATCCCTCTGACCTTCTTAATGACGATGAAACTCAGAAATCGCATAGGAATTAAATACAAAAATCACAATGCCAACTTAAGTACAAGAATACTTACTATTCTTTCTGTCTATGTTTTGAACCATTCCTATGACACTAGTTACAGATCCCGATGCTTCACTTCAGGTTTACTGTATCCCTCTGACCTTCTTATTGACGATGATACACAAAAATTGCATCGTAGTTAAATACAAAAGGCACAACGTCGACGTAAGTACAGGAAAACTGACTCTTCTAATAGTCTATGTTTGAACCATTCGTGTGACACTAGTTATAGATTCCGATGCTACACATCAGGTTTACTGTATCCCCCTGACCTTCTTATTGAAGATGAAACACAGATATTGCATCGGAATTAAATACAAAAGGCACAATGCCGACATAAGTACAAGAAAACTGACTCTTCTTACTGTCTATGTTTTGAACCATTCCTGTGACACTAGTTACAGATTCCGATGCTTCAGTTCAGGTTTACAGTATCCCGCTGACCTTCTTATTGACGATGATACACAGAAATTGCATCGGAATTAAACACAAAAGGCACAATGCCGACATAAGTACAAGAAAACTGACTCTTCTTACTGTCTATTATTTGATCCATTCCTGTGACACTAGATATAGATTCCGATGCTTCACTTCAGGTTTACTGTATTCCTCTGACCTTCGTATTGACGATTAAACGCAGAAATCGAATCGGAATTAAATACAAAAAGCACAATGCCGACTTAAGTACAAGATAACTGACGCTTCTTACTGTCTATGTTTTGAACCATTCATGTGACACTAGTTATAGCTTCCGATGCTTCACTTCAGGTTTACTGTATCCTTCAGACCTTCTTATTGACGATGAAACACAGATATTGCATCGGAATTAAATACAAACGGCACAATTACGACTTAAGTACAAGAAAACTGACCCTTCTTACTGTCTATGCTTTGAACCATTCATGTGACAATAGTTATAGATTCCGATGCTTCACTTCAGGTTTACTGTATCCTTCTGACCTTCTTATTGACTATGGAACACAGATATTGCATCGGAATTAAATACAAATGGCGCAATGACGACTTAGGTACAAGAAAACTGACTCTTCTTACTGTCTATGTTTTGAACCATTCCTGTGACACTAGTTATAGATTCCTAAGCTTCACTTCAGGTTTAGAGTATACCTCTAACCTTCTTATTGACGATGAAACACAGAAATTGCATCGGAGTTAAATACAAAAGACACAATGCCGACTTAAGTACAAGTAAACTGACTCTTCTTACAGTCTATGTTTTGAACCATTCCAGTGACACTAGTTATAGATTCCGATGCTTCACTTCCGGTTTACTGTATGCCTCTGACTTTCTTATTGACGATGAAACACAGATATTGCATCGGAATTAAATACAAATGGCACAATTACGACTTAAGTACAAGAAAACTGACCCTTCTTACTGTCTATGTTTTAAACCATTCCTGTGACTCTAGTTATAGATTCCGATGCTTCACTTCAGGTTTACTGTATTCCTCTGACCTTCTTATTGACGGTGAAACACAGAAATTGCATTGGAATGAAATGCAAAAGGCACAATGCCGACTTAAGTACAAGAAAACTAACTCTTCTTACTGTCTATGTTTTAAACCATTCCTGTGACACTAGATTTAGATTCCGATACTTCACTTCAGGTTTACTGTATCATTCTGACCTTCTTATTGACGATGAAACTCAGAAATCACATCGGAATTAAATACAAAAAGCACAATGCCGACTTAAGTACAAGAAAAGTGACTCTTCTTACATTCTATGCTTTGAACCATTCAAGTGAAACTAGTTATAGCTTCCGATGCTTCACTTCAGGTTTACTGTATCCATCAGACATTCGTATTGACGATGAAACAGAGAAATTGCGTCAGAATTAAATGCAAATGGCACAATGCCGACTTATGTACAAGAAAACTGACTCTTCTTACTGTCTATGTTTGAACCATTCATGTGACACTAGTCATAGATTCCGATGCTTCACTTCAGGTTTACTGTATCCCTCTGACCTTCTTATTGACGATGAAACACAGAAATTAGATCGGAATTAAATACAAAAGGCACAATGCCGACTTGAGTCACAGGAAAACTGACTCTTCTTTCTGTCTGTGATTGAACCATTCCTGTGACACTAGTTACAGATTCCGATGCTTCACTTCAGGTTTGCTGTATCCCTCTGACCTTCTTATTGACGATGGTACACAGTAATTGCAACGGAATTAAATACAAAAGGCACAATGACGACTTAAGTACAAGCAAACTGACTCTTCTTACTGTCTATGTTTTGATCCATTCCTGTGAAACTAGTTATATATTCCGATGCTTCACTTCAGGTTTACTGTATCCCTCTGACATTCTTATTGACGATGAAACATAGAAATTGCATCGGAATTAGTTACAAAAGGAACAATGCCGACTTACGTACAAGTAAACTGACTCTTCATACTGTCTATGTTTTGAACCATTCCTGTGGCACTAGTTATAGATTCCGATGCTTCACTTCAGGTTTACTGTATCCCTCTGACCTTCTTGTTGAAGATGAAACACAGATATTGCATCGGAATTAGATACAAAAGGCACAATGCCGACTGAAGTCTAAGAAAACTGACTCTTCTTACTGTCTATGTTTTGATCCATTCCTGTGACAATAGTTACAGATTCCGATGCTTCACTTCAGGTTTACTGTATCCCTCTGATCTCCTTATTGACGATCAAACATAGAAATTGCATCGGAATTAGATAGAAAAGGAACAATGCCGACTGAAGTACAAGAAAACTGACTCTTCATACTGTCTATGCTTTGAACCATTCCTGTGACACTAGTTATAGATTCCGATGCTTCACTTCAGGTTTACTGTATCCCCCTGACCTTCTTATTGAAGATGAAACACAGATACGGCATCGGAATTAAATACAAAAGGCACAATGCCGACTTAAGTACAAGAAAACTGAGACTTCTTACTGTCTATGTTTTGAACCATTCCTGTGACACTAGTTATAGATTCCGATGCTTCACTTCAGGTTTACTGTATCCCGCTGACCTTCTTATTGACGATGATACACAGAAATTGCATCGGAATTAAACACAAAAGGCAGAATGCCGACTTAAGTACAAGAAAACTGACTCTTCTTACTGTCTATTATTTGATCCATTCCTGTGACACTAGATATAGATTCCGATGCTTCACTTCAGGTTTACTGTATTCCTCTGACCTTCGTATTGACGATGAAACGCAGAAATCGAATCGGAATTAAATACAAAAAGCACAATGCCGACTTAAGTACAAGATAACTGACTCTTCTTACTGTCTATGTTTTGAACCATTCATGTGACACTAGTTATAGCTTCCGATGCTTCACTTCAGGTTTACTGTATCCATCAGACCATCTTATTGACGATGAAACACAGAAATTGCATCGGAATCAAATACAAAAGCACAATGCCGTCTTATGTACAAGAAAACTGACTATTCTTACTGTCTATGTTTGAACCATTCATGTGACAATAGTTATAGATTCCGATGCTTCACTTCAGGTTTACTGTATCCCTCTGACCTTCTTAATGACGATGAAACACAGAAATTGCATCGGAATTAAATACAAAAGGCACAATGCCGACTTAAGTACAAGAAAACTGACTCTTCTTAGTGTCTATGTTTTGAAACATTCCTGAAACACTATATATAGATTCCGGTGCTTCACTTCAGGTTTACTGTATCCCTCTGACCTTCTTAATGACGATGAAACTCAGAAATCGCATAGGAATTAAATACAAAAATCACAATGCCAACTTAAGTACAAGAATACTGACTATTCATTCTGTCTATGTTTTGAACCATTCCTATGACACTAGTTACAGATCCCGATGCTTCACTTCAGGTTTACTGTATCCCTCTGACCTTCTTATTGACGATGATACACGAAAATTGCATCGTAGTTAAATACAAAAGGCACAACGACGACTTAAGTACAGGAAAACTGACTCTTCTTACTGTCTATGTTTTAAACCATCCCTGTGACACTAGATATAGATTCCGATACTTCACTTCTGGTTTACTGTATCCCTCTGACCTTCTTATTGACGATGAAACTCAGAAATCACATCGGAATTAAATACAAAAAGCACAATGCCGACTTAAGTACAAGAAAACTGACTCTTCTTACATTCTATGCTTTGAACCATTCCTGTGACACTAGTTATAGATTCAGATGCTTCACTTCAGGTTTACTGTATGCCTCTGACTTTCTTATTGACGATGAAACACAGATATTGCATCGGAATTAAATACAAATGGCACAATTACGACTTAAGTACAAGAAAACTGACCCTTCTTACTGTCTATGTTTTGAACCATTCCTGTGACTCTAGTTATAGATTCCGATGCTTCACTTCAGGTTTACTGTATTCCTCTGACCTTCTTATTGACGGTGAAACACAGAAATTGCATTGGAATGAAATGCAAAAGGAACAATGCCGACTTAAGTACAAGAAAACTGACACTTCATACTGTCTACGTTTTGAACCATTCCTGTGACACTAGTTATAGTTTCCGATGCTTCACTTCAGGTTTACTGTATCCCTCTGACCTTCTTATTGAAGATGAAACCCAGGTATTGCATCGGAATTAAATACAAAAGGCACAATGCCGACTTAAGTACAAGAAAACTGACTCTTCTTACTGTTTATGTTTTGAACTATTCCTGTGACACTAGTTATAGATTCCGATGCTTCATTCAGGTTTACTGTATCCCTCTGACTTTCTTATTGACGATAAAACACAGAAATTGCAACGGAATTAAATACAAAAGGCACAATGCCGACTTAAGTACAAGAAAACTGACTCTTCTTACTGTCTATGTTTTAAACCATTCCTGTGACACTAGATATAGATTCCGATACTTCACTTCAGGTTTACTGTAACCCTCTGACCTTCTTATTGACGATGAAACACAGAAATTGCATCGGAATCAAATACAAAAGCACAGTGCCGACTTATGTACAAGAAAACTGACTCTTCTTACTGTCTATGTTTTGAACCACTCCTGTGACACTAGTTATAGATTCCGATGCTTCACTTCAGGTTTACTGTATCCCACTGACCTTCGTATTGACGATGAAACGCAAAAATCGAATCGGAATTAAATACAAAAAGCACAATGCCGACTTAAGTACAAGATAACTGACTCATCTTACTGTCTATGTTTTGAACCATTCATGTGACACTAGTTATAGCTTCCGATGCTTCACTTCAGGTTTACTGTATCCCTCTGACCTTCTTAATGACGATGAAACACAGAAATTGCATCGGAATTAAATACAAAGTGCACAATGCCGACTTAAGTACAAGTAAACTGCCACTTCTTGCTGTCTATGATTTGAACCATTCCTGTGACACTTGTTATAGATTCCGATGCTTCACTTCAGGTTCACTGTATCCCTCCGACCTTCTTATTGAAGATGAAACACAGATATTGCATCGGAATTAAATACAAAAGGCACAATGCCGACTTAAGTACAAGAAAACTGACTCTTTTTACTGTCTATCTTTTGAACCATTCCTGTGACACTAGTTATAGATTCCGATGCTTCACTTCAAGTTTACTGTATCCCTCTGACCTTCTTATTGACGATGAAACACAGAAATTGCATCGGAATTAAATACAAAAGGCACAATGCCGACTTAAGTACAAGAAAACTGACTCTTCTTACTATCTATGATTTGAACCATTCCCGTGACACTATATATAGATTCCGGTGCTTCACTTCAGGTTTACTGTATCCCTCTGACTTTCTTAATGACGATGAAACGCAGAAATCGCATAGGAATTAAATACAAAAATCACAATGCCGAATTAAGTACAAGAAAACTGACTATTCTTTCTATCTATGTTTTGAACCATTCCTATGACACTAGTTACAGATTCCGATGCTTCACTTGAGGTTTACTGTATCCCTCTGACCTTCTTATTGACGATGAAACACAAAAATTGCATCGGAGTTAAATACAAAAGGCACAACGACGACTTAAGTACAGGAAAACTGACTCTTCCTATAGTCTATGTTTGAACCATTCCTGTGACACTAGTTATAGATTCTGATGCTTCACATCAGGTTTGCTGTATCCTTCTGACCTTCTTATTGACTATGGAACACAGATATTGCATCGGAATTAAATACAAATGGCACAATTACGACTTAAGTACAAGAAAACTGACCCTTCTTACTGTCTATGTTTTGAACCATTCCTGTGACACTAGTTATAGATTCCGATGCTTCACTTCAGGTTTACTGTATTCCTCTGACCTTCTTATTGACGGTGAAACACAGAAATTGCATTGGAATGAAATGCAAAAGGCACAATGCCGACTTAAGTACAAAAAAACTGAATCTTCTTACTGTCTATGTTTTGATCCATTCCTGTGACACTAGTTATAGATTCCGATGCTTCACTTCAGGTTTACTGTATCCCTCTGACCTTCTTATTGACGGTGAAACATAGAAATTGCATCGGAATTAGATAGAAAAGGAACAATGCCGACTTAAGTACAAGAAAACTGACACTTCATACTGTCTACGTTTTGATCCATTCCTGTGACACTAGTTATAGATTCCGATGCTTCACTTCAGGTTTACTGTATCCCTCTGACCTTCTTATTGAAGATGAAACACAGGTATTGCATCGGAATTAAATACAAAAGGCATAATGCCGACTTAAGTACAAGAAAACTGACTCTTCTTACTGTTTATGTTTTGAACCATTCCTGTGACACTAGTTATAGATTCCGATGCTTCACTTCAGGTTTACTGTATCCCTCTGACCTTCTTATTGACGATAAAACACAGAAATTGCAACGGAATTAAATACAAAAGGCACGATGCCGACTTAAGTACAAGAAAACTGACTCTTCTTACTGTCTATGTTTTAAACCATCCCTGTGACACTAGATATAGATTCCGATACTTCACTTCAGGTTTACTGTAACCCTCTGACCTTCTTATTGACGATAAAACACAGAAATTGCATCGGAATCAAATACAAAAGCACAGTGCCGACTTATGTACAAGAAAACTGATTCTTCTTACTGTTTATGTTTTGAACCATTCCTGTGACACTAGTTATAGATTCCGATGCTTCACTTCAGGTTTACTGTATCCCTCTGACCTTCGTATTGACGATGAAACGCAAAAATCGAATCGGAATTAAATACAAAAAGCACAATGCCGACTTAAGTACAAGATAACTGACTCTTCTTACTGTCTATGTTTTGAACCATTCATGTGACACTAGTTATAGCTTCCGATGCTTCACTTCAGGTTTACTGTATCCATCAGACCTTCTTATGGACGATGAAACACAGATATTGCATCGGAATCAAATACAAAAGCACAATGCCGACTTATGTACAAGAAAACTGACTCTTCTTACTATCTATGTTTGAACCATTCATGTGACAATAGTTATAGATTCCGATGCTTCACTTCAGGTTTACTGTATCCCTCTGACCTTCTTAATGACGATGAAACACAGAAATTGCATCGGAATCAAATACAAAAGCACAGTGCCGACTTATGTACAAGAAAACTGATTCTTCTTACTGTTTATGTTTTGAACCATTCCTGTGACACTAGTTATAGATTCCGATGCTTCACTTCAGGTTTACTGTATCCCTCTGACCTTCGTATTGACGATGAAACGCAAAAATCGAATCGGAATTAAATACAAAAAGCACAATGCCGACTTAAGTACAAGATAACTGACTCTTCTTACTGTCTATGTTTTGAACCATTCATGTGACACTAGTTATGGCTTCCGATGCTTCACCTCAGGTTTACTGTATCCATCAGACCTTCTTATGGACGATGAAACACAGATATTGCATCGGAATTAAATACAAATGGCACAATTACGACTTAAGTACAAGAAAACTGACCCTTCTTACTGTCTATGTTTTGAACCATTCCTGTGACACTAGTTATACATTCCGATGCTTCACTTCAAGTTTACTGTATCCCTCTGACCTTCTTATTGACGATGAAACACAGAAATTGCATCGGAATTACATACAAAAGGCACAATGCCAACTTAAGTACAAGAAAACTGACTCTTCTTACTATCTATGATTTGAACCATTCCCGTGACACTAAATATAGATTCCGGTGCTTCACTTCAGGTTTACTGTATCCCTCTGACCTTCTTAATGACGATGAAACGCAGAAATCGCATAGGAATTAAATACAAAAATCACAATGCCGAATTATGTACAAGAAAACTGACTATTCTTTCTGTCTATGTTTTGAACCATTCCTATGACACTAGTTACAGATTCCGATGCTTCACTTCAGGTTTACTGTATCCCTCTGACCTTCTTATTGACGATGAAACACAAAAATTGCATCGGAGTTAAATACAAAAGGCACAACGACGACTTAAGTACAGGAAAACTGACTCTTCCTATAGTCTATGTTTGAACCATTCCTGTGACACTAGTTATAGATTCTGATGCTTCACATCAGGTTTGCTGTATCCTTCTGACCTTCTTATTGACTATGGAACACAGATATTGCATCGGAATTAAATACAAATGGCGCAATGACGACTTAAGTACAAGAAAACTGACTCTTCTTACTGTCTATGTTTTGAACCATTCCTGTGACACTAGTTATAGATTCCTAAGCTTCACTTCAGGTTTATAGTATCCCTCTGACCTTCTTATTGACGATGAAACACAGAAATTGCATCGGAGTTAAATACAAAAGACACAATGCCGACTTAAGTACAAGAAAACTGACTCTTCTTACAGTCTATGTTTTGAACCATTCCAGTGACACTAGTTATAGATTCCGATGCTTCACTTCAGGTTTACTGTATCCCTCTGACTTTCTTATTGACGATGAAACACAGATATTGCATCGGAATTAAATACAAATGGCACAATTACGACTTAAGTACAAGAAAACTGACCCTTCTTACTGTCTATGTTTTGAACCATTCCTGTGACACTAGTTATAGATTCCGATGCTTCACTTCAGGTTTACTGTATTTCTCTGACCTTCTTATTGACGGTGAAACACAGAAATTGCATTGGAATGAAATGCAAAAGGCACAATGCCGACTTAAGTACAAAAAAACTGAATCTTCTTACTGTCTATTTTTTGATCCATTCCTGTGACACTAGTTATAGATTCCGATGCTTCACTTCAGGTTTACTGTATCCCTCTGACCTTCTTATTGACGGTGAAACATAGAAATTGCATCGGAATTAGATAGAAAAGGAACAATGCCGACTTAAGTACAAGAAAACTGACACTTCATACTGTCTACGTTTTAAACCATTCCTGTGACACTAGTTATAGATTCCGATGCTTCACTTCAGGTTTACTGTATCCCTCTGACCTTCTTATTGAAGATGAAACACAGGTATTGCATCGGAATTAAATACAAAAGGCACAATGCCGACTTAAGTACAAGAAAACTGACTCCTCTTACTGTCTATGTTTTGAACCATTCCTGTGACACTAGTTATAGATTCCGATGCTTCACTTCAGGTTTACTGTATCCCTCTGACCTTCTTATTGACGATAAAACACAGAAATTGCAACGGAATTAAATACAAAAGGCACAATGCCGACTTAAGCACAAGAAAACTGACTCTTCTTACTGTCTATGTTTTAAACCATTCCTGTGACACTAGATATAGATTCCGATACTTCACTTCAGGTTTACTGTAACCCTCTGACCTTCTTATTGACGATGAAACTCAGAAATCACATCGGAATTAAATACAAAAAGCACAATGCCGACTTAAGTACAAGAAAACTGACTCTTCTTACATTCTATGCTTTGAACCATTCATGTGAAACTAGTTATAGCTTCCGAAGCTTCACGTCAGGTTTACTGTATCCATCAGACCTTCGTCTTGACGATGAAACAGAGCAATTGCATCAGAATTAAATGCAAATGGCACAATGCCGACTTATGTACAAGAAAACTGACTCTTCTTACTGTCTATGTTTGAACCATTCATATGACACTAGTCATAGATTCCGATGCTTCCCTTCAGGTTTACTGTATCCCTCTGACCTTCTTATTGACGATGAAACACAGAAATTAGATCGGAATTAAATACAAAAGGCACAATGCCGACTTAAGTCACAAGAGAACTGACTCTTCTTTCTGTCTGTGATTGAACCATTCCTGTGACACTAGTTATAGATTCCGATGCTTCACTTCAGGTTTGCTGTATCCCTCTGACGTTCTTATTGACGATGATACACAGTATTTGCATCGGAATTAAATACAAAAGGCACAATGACGACTTAAGTACAACCAAACTGACTATTCTTACTGTCTATGTTTTGATCCATTCCTGAGAAACTAGTTATGGATTCCGATGCTTCACTTCAGGTTTACTGTATCCCTCTGACCTTCTTATTGACGATGAAACATAGAAATTGCATCGGAATTAGATACAAAAGGAACAATGCTGACTTAAGTACAAGTAAACTGACTCTTCATACTGTCTTTGTTTTGAACCATTCCTGTGACACTAGTTATAGATTCCGATGCTTCACTTCAGGTTTACTGTATCCCTCTGACCTTCTTGTTGAATATGAAACACAGATATTGCATCGGAATTAGATACAAAAGGCACAATGCCGACTTAAGTCCAAGAAAACTAACTCTTCTTACTGTCTATGTTTTGATCCATTCCTGTGACACTAGTTATAGATTCCGATGCTTCACTTCAGGTTTACTGTATATCTCTGATCTTCTTATTGACGATGAAACATAGAAATTGCATCGGAATTAGATAGAAAAGGAAAAATGCCGACTTAAGTACAAGAAAACTGACTCTTCATACTGTCTATGCTTTGAACCATTCCTGTGACACTAGTCATAGATTCCGATGCTTCACTTCCGGTTTACTGTATCCCTCTGACCTTCGTATTGAAGATGAAACACAGATATTGCATCGGAATTAAATACAAAAGGCACAATGCCGACTTATGTGCAAGAAAACTGACTCTTCTTACATTCTATGCTTTGAACCATTCCTGTGACACTAGATATAGATTCCGATGCTTCACTTCAGGTTTACTGTATCCCTCTGACCTTCGTATTGACGATGAAACGCAAAAATCGAATCGGAATTAAATACAAAAAGCACAATGCCGACTTAAGTACAAGATAACTGACTCTTCTTACTGTCTATGTTTTGAACCATTCATGTGACATTAGCTATAGCTTCCGATGCTTCACTTCAGGTTTACTGTATCCATCAGACCTTCTTATTGACGATGATACACAGATATTGCATCGGAATCAAATACAAAAGCACAATGCCGACTTATGTACAAGAAAACTGACTCTTCTTACTGTCTATGTTTGAACCATTCATGTGACAATAGTTATAGATTCCGATGCTTCACTTCAGGTTTACTGTATCCCTCTGACCTTCTTAATGACGATGAAACACAGAAATTGCATCGGAATTAAATACAAAGGGCACAATGCCGACTTAAGTACAAGTAAACTGCCACTTCTTGCTGTCTATGTTTTGAACCATTCATGTGACACTAGTTATAGATTCCAAAGCTTCACTTCAGGTTCACTGTATCCCTCTGACCTTCTTATTGAAGACGAAACACAGATATTGCATCGGAATTAAATACAAAAGGCACAATGCCGACTTAAGTACAAGAAAACTGACTCTTTTTACTGTCTACCTTTTGAACCATTCCTGTGACACTAGTTATAGATTCCGATGCTTCACTTCAAGTTTACTGTATCCCTCTGACCTTCTTATTGACGATGATACACAGAAATTGCAACGGAATTAAACACAAAAGGCACAATGCCGAATTAAGTACAAGAAAACTGACTCTTCTTACTGTCTATGTTTTGATCCATTCCTGTGACACTAGATATAGATTCCGATGCTTCACTTCAGGTTTACTGTATCCCTCTGATCTTCTTATTGACGATGAAACGTAGAAATTGCATCGGAATTAGATAGAAAAGGAACAATGCCGACTTAAGTACAAGAAAACTGACTCTTCATACTGTCTATGATTTGAACCATTCCTGTAACACTAGTTATAGATTCCGATGCTTCACTTCAGGTTTACTGTATCCCGCTGACCTTATTGACGATGATACACAGAAATTGCAACGGAATTAAACACAAAAGGCACAATGCCGAATTAAGTACAAGAAAACTGACTCTTCTTACTGTCTATGTTTTGATCCATTCCTGTGACACTAGATATAGATTCCGATGCTTCACTTCAGGTTTACTGTATTCCTCTGACCTTCTTAGAGACGATGAAACGCAGAAATCGAATCGGAATTAAATACAAAAAGCACAATGCCGACTTAAGAACAAGATAACTGACTCCTCTTACTGTCTATGTTTGAACCATTCATGTGACACTAGTTATAGATTCCGATGCTTCACTTCAGGTTTACTGTATCCCTCTGACCTTCTTGTTGACGATGAAACACAGAAATTGCAGCGGAATTAAATACAAAAGGCACAATGCCGACTTAAGTACAAGAAAACTGACTCTTCTTACAGTCTATGTTTTACACCATTCCTGTGACACTAGATATAGATTCCGATGCTTCACTTCAGGTTTACTGTATCCCTCTGACATTCTTATTGACGATGAAACGCAGAAATCGCATCGGAATTAGATACAAAAGGCACAATGCCGACTTAAGTCCAAGAAAACTGACTCTTCTTACTGTCTATTTTTGAACCATTCCTGTGACACTAGTTATAGATTCCGATGCTTCACTTCAGGTTTACTGTATCCCTCTGACCTTCTTGTTGACGATGAAACACAGAAATTGCAACGGAATTAAATACAAAAGGCACAACGCCGACTTAAGTACAAGAAAACTGACTCTTCTTACTATCTATGTTTTACACCATTCCTGTGACACTAGATATAGATTCCGATGCTTCACCTCAGGTTTACTGTATCCCTCTGACCTTCTTATTGACGATGAAACGCAGAAATCGCATCGGAATTAAATACAAAAAGCACAATGCCGACTTAAGTACAAGAAAACTGACTCTTCTTACATTCCATGCTTTGAAATATTCATGTGAAACTAGTTATAGCTTCCGATGCTTCACTTTAGGTTTACTGTATCCATCAGACCTTCGTAGTGACGATGAAACAGAAAAATTGCATCGTAGTTAAATACAAAATGCACAACGACGACTTAAGTACAGGAAAACTGACTCTTCTTATAGTCTATGTTTGAACCATTCCTGTGACACAAGTTATAGATTCCGATGCTTCACATCAGGTTTACTGTATCCTTCTGACCTTCTTATTGACTATGGAACACAGATATTGCATCGGAATTAAATACAAATGGCGCAATGACGACTTAAGTACAAGAAAACTGACTCTTCTTACTGTCTATGTTTTGAACCATTCCTGTGACACTAGTTATAGATTCCTAAGCTTCACTTCAGGTTTACAGTATCCCCCTGACCTTCTTATTGACGATGAAACACAGAAATTGCATCGGAGTTAAATACAAAAGACACAATGCCGACTTAAGTACAAGAAAACTAACTCTTCTTACAGTCTATGTTTTGAACCAATCCAGTGACACTAGTTATAGATTCCGATGCTTCACTTCAGGTTTACTGTATCCCTCTGACTTTCTTTTTGACGATGAAACACAGATATTGCATCGGAATTAAATACAAATGGCACAATTACGACTTAAGTACAAGAAAACTGACCCTTCTTACTGTCTATGTTTTGAACCATTAGTGTGACTCTAGTTATAGATTCCGATGCTTCACTTCAGGTTTACTGTATTCCTCTGACATTCTTATTGACGGTGAAACACAGAAATTGCATTGGAATGAAATGCAAAAGGCACAATGCCGACTTAAGTACAAAAAAACTGAATCTTCTTACTGTCTATGTTTTGATCCATTCCTGTGACACTAGTTATAGATTCCGATGCTTCACTTCAGGTTTACTGTATCCCTCTGACCTTCTTAATGACGGTGAAACATAGAAATTGCATCGGAATTAGATAGAAAAGGAACAATGCCGAATTAAGTACAAGAAAACTGACACTTCATACTGTCTACGTTTTGAACCATTCCTGTGACACTTGTTATAGATTCCGATGCTTCACTTCAGGTTTACTGTATCCCTCTGACCTTCTTATTGAAGATGAAACACAGGTATTGCATCGGAATTAAATACAAAAGGCACAATGCCGACATAAGTACAAGAAAACTTACTCTTCTTACTGTCTATGTGTTGAACCATTCCTGTGACACTAGTTATAGATTCCGATTCTTCACTTCAGGTTTACTGTATCCCTCTGACCTTCTTATTGACGATAAAACACAGAAATTGCAACGGAATTAAATACAAAAGGCACAATGCCGACTTAAGTACAAGAAAACTGACTCTTCTTACTGTCTATGTTTTAAACCATTCCTGTGACACTAGATATAGATTCCGATTCTTCACTTCAGGTTTACTGTATCCCTCTGACCTTCTTATTGACGATGAAACACAGAAATTGCATCGGAATCAAATACAAAAGCACAATGCCGACTTATGTACAAGAAAACTGACTCTTCTTACTGTCTATGTTTTGAACCATTCCTGTGACACTAGATATAGATTCCGATGCTTCACTTCAGGTTTACTGTATCCCTCTGACCTTCGTATTGACGATGAAACGCAAAAATCGAATCGGAATTAAATACAAAAAGCACAATGCCGACTTAAGTACAAGATAACTGACTCTTCTTACTGTCTATGTTTTGAACCATTCATGTGACATTAGCTATAGCTTCCGATGCTTCACTTCAGGTTTACTGTATCCATCAGACCTTCTTATTGACGATGATACACAGATATTGCATCGGAATCAAATACAAAAGCACAATGCCGACTTATGTACAAGAAAACTGACTCTTCTTACTGTCTATGTTTGAACCATTCATGTGACAATAGTTATAGATTCCGATGCTTCACTTCAGGTTTACTGTATCCCTCTGACCTTCTTAATGACGATGAAACACAGAAATTGCATCGGAATTAAACACAAAGGGCACAATGCCGACTTAAGTACAAGTAAACTGCCACTTCTTGCTGTCTATGTTTTGAACCATTCATGTGACACTAGTTATAGATTCCAAAGCTTCACTTCAGGTTCACTGTATCCCTCTGACCTTCTTATTGAAGATGAAACACAGATATTGCATCGGAATTAAATACAAAAGGCACAATGCCGACTTAAGTACAAGAAAACTGACTCTTTTTACTGTCTACCTTTTGAACCATTCCTGTGACACTAGTTATAGATTCCGATGCTTCACTTCAAGTTTACTGTATCCCTCTGACCTTCTTATTGACGATGAAACACAAAATTTGCAACGGAATTAAATACAAAAGGCACAATGCCGACTTAAGTACAAGAAAACTGACTCTTCTTACTATCTATGTTTTGAACCATTCCTGTGACACTATATATAGATTCAGGTGCTTCACTTCAGGTTTACTGTATCCCTCTGACCTTCTTAATGACGATGAAACGCAGAAATCGCATAGGAATTAAATACAAAAATCACAATGCCGAATTAAGTACAAGAAAACTGACTAGTCTTTCTGTCTATGTTTTGAACCATTCCTATGACACTAGTTACCGATTCCGATGCTTTACTTCAGGTTTACTGTATCCCTCTGACCTTCTTATTGACGATGAAACACAGAAATTGCATCGGAGTTAAATACAAAAGACACAATGCCGACTTAAGTACAAGAAAACTGACTCTTCTTACAGTCTATGTTTTGAACCATTCCAGTGACACTAGTTATAAATTCCGATGCTTCACTTCAGGTTTACTGTATCCCTCTGACTTTCGTATTGACGACGAAACACAGATATTGCATTGGAATTAAATACAAATGGCACAATTACGACTTAAGTACAAGAAAACTGACCCTTCTTACTGTCTATGTTTTGAACCATTCCTGTGACACTAGTTATAGATTCCGATGCTTCACTTCAGTTTTACTGTATTCCTCTGACCTTCTTATTGACGGTGAAACACAGAAATTGCATTGGAATGAAATGCAAAAGGCACAATGCCGACTTAAGTACAAAAAATCTGAATCTTCTTACTGTCTATGTTTTGATCCATTCCTGTGACACTAGTTATAGATTCCGATGCTTCACTTCAGGTTTACTGTAAACCTCTGACCTTCTTATTGACGGTGAAACATAGAAATTGCATCGGAATTAGATAGAAAAGGAACAATGCCGACTTAAGTACAAGAAAACTGACACTTCATACTGTCTACGTTTTGAACCATTCCTGTGACACTAGTTATAGATTCCGATGCTTCACTTCAGGTTTACTGTATCCCTCTGACCTTCTTATTGAAGATGAAACACAGGTATTGCATCGGAATTAAATACAAAAGGCACAATGCCGACTTAAGTACAAGAAAACTGACTCTTCTTACTGTCTATGTTTTGAACCATTCCTGTGACACTAGTTATGGATTCCGATGCTTCACTTCAGGTTTATTGTATCCCTCTGACCTTCTTATTGACGATAAAACACAGACATTGCAACGGAATTAAATACAAAAGGCACAATGCCGACTTAAGTACAAGAAAACTGACTCTTCTTACTGTCTATGTTTTAAACCATTCCTGTGACACTAGATATAGATTCCGATACTTCACTTCAGGTTTACTGTATCCCTCTGACCTTCTTATTGACGATGAAACTCAGATATCACATCGGAATTAAATACAAAAAGCACAATGCCGACTTAAGTACAAGAAAACTGACTCTTCTTACATTCTATGCTTTGAACCATTCATGTGAAAGTAGTTATAGCTTCCGATGCTTCACGTCAGGTTTACTGTATCCATCAGACCTTCGTCTTGACGATGAAACAGAGAAATTGCATCAGAATTAAATGCAAATGGCACAATGCCGACTTATGTACAAGAAAACTGACTCTTCTTACTGTCTATGTTGGAACCATTCATGTGACAATAGTTATAGACTCCGATGCTTCACTTCAGGTTTACTGTATCCCTCTGACCTTCTTAATGACGATGAAACACAGAAATTGCATCGGAATTAAATACAAAAGGCACAATGCCGACTTAAGTACAAGTAAACTGCCATTTCTTACTGTCTATGTTTTGAACCATTCCTGTGACACTAGTTATAGATTCCGATGCTTCACTTCTAGTTTACTGTATCCCTCTGACCTTCTTATTGAAGATGAAACACAGATATTGCATCGGAATTAAATACAAAAGGCACAATGCCGACTTAAGTACAAGAAAACTGACTCTTTTTACTGTCTATGTTTTGAACCATTCCTGTGACACTAGTTATAGATTCCGATGCTTCACTTCAAGTTTACTGTATCCCTCTGACCTTCTTATTGACGATCAAACACAGATATTGCATCGGAATTAAATACAAAAGGCACAATGCTGACTTGAGTACAAGAAAACTGACTCTTCATACTGTCTATGCTTTGAACCAATCCTGTGACACTAGTTATAGATTCCGAAGCTTCACTTGAGGTTTACAGTATCCCTCTGACCTTCTTATTGACGATGGAACACAGAAATTGCATCGGAGTTAAATACAAAAGACACAATGCCGACTTAAGTACAGGAAAACTGACTCTTCTTACAGTCTATGTTTTGAACCATTCCAGTGACACTAGTTATAGATTCCGATGCTTCACTTCAGGTTTACTGTATCCCTCTGACCTTCTTATTGACGATGAAACATAGAAATTGCATCGGAATTAGATAGAAAAGGAACAATGCCGACTTAAGTACAAGTAAACTGACTCTTCATACTGTCTATGTTTTGAACCATTCCTGTGACACTAGTTATAGATTCCGATGCTTCACTTCAGGTTTACTGTATGCCTCTGACCTCCTTATTGAAGATGAAACTCAGATATTGCATCGGAATTAGATACAAAAGGCACAATGCCGACTCAAGTCCAAGAAAACTGACTCTTCTTACTGTCTATGTTTTGAACCATTCCTGTGACACTAGTTATAGATTCCGATGCTTCACTTCAGGTTTACTGTATCCCTCTGACCTTCTTGTTGACGATGAAACACAGAAATTGCAACGGAATTAAATACAAAAGGCACAATGCCGACTTAAGACAAGAAAACTGACTCTTCTTACTGTCTATGTTTTACACCATTCCTGTGACACTAGATATAGATTCCGATGCTTTACTTCAGGTTTACTGTATCCCTCTGACCTTCTTATTGACTATGAAACGCAGAAATCGCATCGGAATTAAATACAAAAAGCACAATGCCGACTTAAGTACAAGAAAACTGACTCTTCTTACATTCTATGCTTTGAACCATTCATGTGAAACTAGTTATAGCTTCCGATGCTTCACTTCAGGTTTACTGTATCCATCAGACCTTCGTATTGACGATGAAACAGAAAAATTCAATCGGAATTAAATACAAAAGGCACAATGCCGACTTAAGTCTCAAGAAAACTGACTCTTCTATCTGTCTATGATTGAACCATTCCTGTGACACTAGTTATAGATTCCGATGCTTCACTTCAGGTTTGCTGTATCCCTCTGACCTTCTTATTGACGATGATACACAGTAATTGCATCGGAATTAAATACATAAGGCACAATGCCGACTTAAGTACAACCAAACTGACTCTACTTACTGTCTTTTGTTTTGATCCATTCCTGTGAAACTAGTTATAGATTCCGATGCTTCACTTCAGGTTTACTGTATCCCCCTGACCTTCTTATTGACGATGAAACATAGAAATTGCATCGGAATTAGATAGAAAAGGAACAATGTTGACTTAAGTACAAGTAAACTGACTCTTCATACTGTCTATGTTTGAACCATTCCTGTAACACTAGTTATAGATTCCGATGCTTCACTTCAGGTTTACTGTATCCCTCTGACCTCCTTATTGAAGATGAAACACAGATATTGCATCGGAATTAGATACAAAAGGCACAATGCCGACTTAAGTTCAAGAAAACTTACTCTTCTTACTGTCTATGTTTTGAACCATTCCGGTGACACTAGTTACAGATTCCGATGCTTCACTTCAGGTTTACTGTATCCCTCTGATCTTCTTATTGACGATGAAACGTAGAAATTGAATCGGAATTAGATAGAAAAGGAACAATGCCGACTTAAGTACAAGAAAACTGACTCTTCATACTGTCTATATGTTGAACCATTCATTTGACACTAGTTATTGATTCCGATGCTTCACTTCATTTTTACTGTATCCCGCTGACCTTCTTATTGACGATGATACACAGAAATTGCATCGGAATTAAACACAAAAGGCACAATGCCGAATTAAGTACAAGAAAACTGACTCTTCTTACTGCCTATGTTTTGATCCATTCCTGTGACACTAGATATAGAATCCGATGCTTCACTTCAGGTTTACTGTATTCCTCTGACCTTCTTAGCGACGATGAAACGCAGAAATCGAATCGGAATTAAATACAAAAAGCACAATGCCGACTTAAGTACAAGATAACTGACTCTTCTTACTGTCTATGTTTGAACCATTCATGTGACACTAGTTATAGATTCCGATGCTTCACTTCAGGTTTACTGTATCCCTCTGACCTTCTTGTTGACGATGAAACACAGAAATTGCAGCGGAATTAAATACAAAAGGCACAATGCCGACCTAAGTACAAGAAAACTGACTCTTCTTACTGTCTATGTTTTATACCATTCCTGTGATACTAGATATAGATTC
Source organism: Schistocerca americana (assembly GCF_021461395.2). Taxonomy (NCBI): domain Eukaryota; kingdom Metazoa; phylum Arthropoda; class Insecta; order Orthoptera; family Acrididae; genus Schistocerca; species Schistocerca americana. The sequence continues at coordinate 24,221,890 of NC_060130.1, forward strand.
CGATGCTTAACTTCTGGTTTACTGTATCCCTCTGACCTTCTTATTGACGATGAAACTCAGATATCACATCGGAATTAAATACAAAAAGCACAATGCCGACTTAAGTACAAGAAAACTGACTCTTCTTTCATTCTATGCTTTGAACCATTCATGTGAAACTAGTTATAGCTTCCGATGCTTCACGTCAGGTTTACTGTATCCATCAGACCTTCGTCTTGACGATGAATCAGAGAAATTGCATCAGAATTAAATGCAAATGGCACAATGCCGACTTATGTACAAGAAAACTGACTCTTCTTACTGTCTATGTTTGAACCATTCATGTGACACTAGTCATAGATTCCGATGCTTGACTTCAGGTTTACTGTATCCCTCTGACCTTCTTATTGACGATGAAACACAGAAATTAGATCGGAATTAAATAGAAAAGGCACAATGCCGACTTAAGTCACAAGAAAACTGACTCTTCTTTCTGTCTGTGATTGAACCATTCCTGTGACACTAGTTATAGATTCCGATGCTTCACTTCAAGTTTGCTGTATCCCTCTGACGTTCTTATTGACGATGATACACAGTAATTGCATCGGAATTAAGTACGAAAGGCACAATGACGACTTATGTACAACCAAACTGACTCTTCTTACTGTCTATGTTTTGATCCATTCCTGAGAAACTAGTTATAGATTCAGATGCTTCCCTTCAGGTTTACTATATCCCTCTGACCTTCTTATTGACGATGAAACATAGAAATTGCATCGGAATTAGATACAAAAGGAACAATGCTGACTTAAGTACAAGTAAACTGACTCTTCATACTGTCTATGTTTTGAACCATTCCTGTGACACTAGTTATAGATTCCGATGCTTCACTTCAGGTTTACTGTATCCCTCTGACCTTCTTGTTGAATATGAAACACAGATATTGCATCGGAATTAGATACAAAAGGCACAATTCCGACTTAAGTCCAAGAAAACTGACTCTTCTTACTGTCTATGTTTTGATCCATTCCTGTGACACTAGTTACAGATTCCGATGCTTCACTTCAGGTTTACTGTATCCCTCTGATCTTCTTATTGACGATGAAACATAGAAATTACATCGGAATTAGATAGAAAAGGAAAAATGCCGACTTAAGTACAAGAAAACTGACTCTTCATACTGTCTATGCTTTGAACCATTCCTGTGACACTAGTTATAGATTCCGATGCTTCACTTCTGGTTTACTGTATCCCTCTGACCTTCGTATTGAAGATGAAACACAGATATTGCATCGGAATTAAATACAAAAGGCACAATGCCGACTTAAGTGCAAGAAAACTGACTCTTCTTACTGTCTATGTTTTGACCCATTCCTGTGACACTAGTTATAGATTCCGATGCTTCACTTCAGGTTTACTGTATCCCGCAGACCTTCTTATTGACGATGATACACAGAAATTGCATCGGAATTAAACACAAAAGGCATATTGCCGACTTAAGTACAAGAAAACTGACTCTTCTTAATGTCTATTATTTGATCCATTCCTGTGACACTAGATATAGATTCCGATCCTTCACTTCAGGTATACTGTATTCCTGTGACCTTCGTATTGACGATGAAACGCAGAAATCGAATCGGAATTAAATACAAAAGGCACAATGCCGACTTAAGTACAAGATAACTGACTCTTCTTACTGTCTATGTTTTGAACCATTCATGTGACACTAGTTATAGCTTCCGATGCTTCACTTCAGGTTTACTGTATCCATCAGACCTTCATAATGACGATGACACACAGAAATTGCATCGGAATCAAATACAAAAGCACAATGCCGACTTATGTACAAGAAAACTGACTCTTCTTACTGTCTATGTTGGAACCATTCATGTGGCAATAGTTATAGATTCCGATGCTTCACTTCAGGTTTACTGTATCCCTCTGACCTTCTTAATGACGATGAAACACAGAAATTGCATCGGAATTAAATACAAAAGGCACAATGCCGACTTAAGTACAAGTAAACTGCCATTTCTTACTGTCTATGTTTTGAACCATTCCTGTGACACTAGTTATAGATTCCGATGCTTCACTTCTAGTTTACTGTATCCCTCTGACCTTCTTATTGAAGATGAAACACAGATATTGCATCGGAATTAAATACAAAAGGCACAATGCCGACTTAAGTACAAGAAAACTGACTCTTTTTACTGTCTATGTTTTGAACCATTCCTGTGACACTAGTTATAGATTCCGATGCTTCACTTCAAGTTTACTGTATCCCTCTGACCTTCTTATTGACGATCAAACACAGAAATTGCATCGGAATTAAATACAAAAGGCACAATGCTGACTTACGTACAAGAAAACTGACTCTTCTTACTGTCTATGTTTTGAACCAATCCTGTGACACTAGTTATAGATTCCGAAGCTTCACTTGAGGTTTACAGTATCCCTCTGACCTTCTTATTGACGATGGAACACAGAAATTGCATCGGAGTTAAATACAAAAGACACAATGCCGACTTAAGTACAGGAAAACTGACTCTTCTTACAGTCTATGTTTTGAACCATTCCAGTGACACTAGTTATAGATTCCGATGCTTCACTTCAGGTTTACTGTATCCCTCTGACCTTCTTATTGACGATGAAACATAGAAATTGCATCGGAATTAGATAGAAAAGGAACAATGCCGACTTAAGTACAAGTAAACTGACTCTTCATACTGTCTATGTTTTGAACCATTCCTGTGACACTAGTTATAGATTCCGATGCTTCACTTCAGGTTTACTGTATCCCTCTGACCTCCTTATTGAAGATGAAACTCAGATATTGCATCGGAATTAGATACAAAAGGCACAATGCCGACTCAAGTCCAAGAAAACTGACTCTTCTTACTGTCTATGTTTTGAACCATTCCTGTGACACTAGTTATAGATTCCGATGCTTCACTTCAGGTTTACTGTATCCCTCTGACCTTCTTGTTGACGATGAAACACAGAAATTGCAACGGAATTAAATACAAAAGGCACAATGCCGACTTAAGACAAGAAAACTGACTCTTCTTACTGTCTATGTTTTACACCATTACTGTGACACTAGATATAGATTCCGATGCTTCACTTCAGGTTTACTGTATCCCTCTGACCTTCTTATTGACTATGAAACGCAGAAATCGCATCGGAATTAAATACAAAAAGCACAATGCCGACTTAAGTACAAGAAAACTGACTCTTCTTACATTCTACGCTTTGAACCATTCATGTGAAACTAGTTATAGCTTCCGATGCTTCACTTCAGGTTTACTGTATCCATCAGACCTTCGTATTGACGATGAAACAGAAAAATTCAATCGGAATTAAATACAAAAGGCACAATGCCGACTTAAGTCTCAAGAAAACTGACTCTTCTATCTGTCTATGATTGAACCATTCCTGTGACACTAGGTATAGATTCCGATGCTTCACTTCAGGTTTGCTGTATCCCTCTGACCTTCTTATTGACGATGATACACAGTAATTGCATCGGAATTAAATACGAAAGGCACAATGCCGACTTAAGTACAACCAAACTGACTCTACTTACTGTCTTTGTTTTGATCCATTCCTGTGAAACTAGTTATAGATTCCGATGCTTCACTTCAGGTTTACTGTATCCCCCTGACCTTCTTATTGACGATGAAACATAGAAATTGCATCGGAATTAGTTAGAAAAGGAACAATGTTGACTTAAGTACAAGTAAACTGACTCTTCATACTGTCTATGTTTGAACCATTCCAGTAACACTAGTTATAGTTTACGATGCTTCACTTCAGGTTTACTGTATCCCTCTGACCTCCTTATTGAAGATGAAACACAGATATTGCATCGGAATTAGATACAAAAGGCACAATGCCGACTTAAGTCCAAGAAAACTTACTCTTCTTACTGTCTATGTATTGAACCATTCCGGTGACACTAGTTACAGATTCCGATGCTTCACTTCAGGTTTACTGTATCCCTCTGATCTTCTTATTGACGATGAAACGTAGAAATTGCATCGGAATTAGATAGAAAAGGAACAATGCCGACTTAAGTACAAGAAAACTGACTCTTCATACTGTCTATGCTTTGAACCATTCCTGTAACACTAGTTATAGATTCCGATGCTTCACTTCAGGTTTACTGTATCCCGCTGACCTTCTTATTGACGATGGTACACAGAAATTGCATCGGAATTAAACACAAAAGGCACAATGCCGAATTAAGTACAAGAAAACTGACTCTTCTTACTGCCTATGTTTTGATCCATTCCTGTGACACTAGATATAGATTCCGATGCTTCACTTCAGGTTTACTGTATCCCTCTGACCTTCTTGTTGACGATGAAACACAGAAATTGCAGCGGAATTAAATACAAAAGGCACAATGCCGACTTAAGTACAAGAAAACTTACTCTTCTTACTGTCTATGTTTTATACCATTCCTGTGACACTAGATATAGATTCCGATGCTTCACTTCAGGTTTACTGTATCCCTCTGACCTTCTTATTGTCGATGAAACGCAGAAATCGCATCGGAATTAGATACAAAAGGCACAATGCCGACTTAAGTCCAAGAAAACTGACTCTTCTTACTGTCTAGGTTTTGAACCATTCCTGTGACACTAGTTATAGATTCCCATGCTGCACTTCAGGTTTACTGTATCCCTCTGACCTTCTTGTTGACGATGAAACACAGAAATTGCAACGGAATTAAATACAAAAGGCACAACGCCGACTTAAGTACAAGAAAACTGACTCTTCTTACTGTCTATGTTTAACACCATTCCTGTGACACTAGATACAGATTCCGATGCTTCACTTCAGGTTTACTGTATCCCTCTGACCTTCTTATTGACGATGAAACGCAGAAATCGCATCGGAATTAAATACAAAAAGCACAATGCCGACTTAAGTACAAGAAAACTGACTCTTCTTACATTCTATGCTTTGAAATATTCATGTGAAACTAGTTATAGCTTCCGATGCTTCACTTCAGGTTTACTGTATCCATCAGACCTTCGTATTGACGATGAAACAGAAAAATTCCATCGGAATTAAATGCAAATGGCACAATGCCAACTTATGTACAAGAAAACTGACTCTTCTTTCTGTCTATGTTTGAACCATTCATGTGACACTAGTCATAGATTCCGATGCTTCACTTCAGGTTTACTGTATCCCTCTGACCTTCTTATTGACGATGAAACACAGAAATTAGATCGGAATTAAATACAAAAGGCACAATGCCGACTTAAGTCACAAGAAAACTGACTCTTCTTTCTGTCTGTGATTGAACCAATCCTGTGACACTAGTTATAGATTCCGATGCTTCACTTCAGGTTTGCTGTATCCCTCTGACCTTCTTATTGACGATGATACACAGTAATTCATCGGAATTAAATACAAAAGGCACAATGCCGACTTAAGTACAAGAAAACTGACTCTTCTTACTGTTTATGTTTTGAACCATTCCTGTGACACTAGTTATAGATTCCGATGCTTCACTTCAGGTTTACTGTATCCCTCTGACCACCTTATTGAAGATGAAACACAGATATTGCATCGGAATTAGATACAAAAGGCACAATGCCGACTTAAGTCCAAGAAAACTGACTCTTCTTACTGTCTATGTTTTGAACCATTCCGGTGACACAAGTTACAGATTCCGATGCTTCACTTCAGGTTTACTGTATCCCTCTGATCTTCTTATTGACGATTAAACAGAGAAATTGCATCGGAATTAGATAGAAAAGGAACAATGCCGACTTAAGTACAAGACAACTGACCCTTCATACTGTCTATGTTTTGAACCATTCCTGTGACACTAGTTATAGATTCCGATGCTTCACTTCAGGTTTACTGTATCCCTCTGACCTCCTTATTGAAGATGAATTTCAGATATTGCATCGGAATTAGATACAAAAGGCACAATGCCGACTCAAGTCCAAGAAAACTGACTCTTCTTACTGTCTATGTTTTGAACCATTCCTGTGACACTAGTTATAGATTCCGATGCTTCACTTCAGGTTTACTGTATCCCTCTGACCTTCTTGCTGACTATGAAACACAGAAATTGCAACGGAATTAAATACAAAAGGCACAATGCCGACTTAAGACAAGAAAACTGACTCTTCTTACTGTCTATGTTTTACACCATTCCTGTGACACTAGATATAGATTCCGATGGTTCACTTCAGGTTTACTGTATCCCTCTGACCTTCTTATTGACTATGAAACGCAGAAATCGCATCGGAATTAAATACAAAAAGCACAATGCCGACTTAAGTACAAGAAAACTGACTCTTCTTACATTCTATGCTTTGAACCATTCATGTGAAACTAGTTATAGCTTCCGATGCTTCACTTCAGGTTTACTGTATCCATCAGACCTTCGTATTGACGATGAAACAGAAAAATTCAATCGGAATTAAATACAAAAGGCACAATGCCGACTTAAGTCTCAAGAAAACTGACTCTTCTATCTGTCTATGATTGAACCATTCCTGTGACACTAGTTATAGATTCCGATGCTTCACTTCAGGTTTGCTGTATCCCTCTGACCTTCTTATTGACGATGATACACAGTAATTGCATCGGAATTAAATACAAAAGACACAATGCCGACTTAAGTACAACCAAACTGACTCTTCTTACTGTCTATGTTTAACACCATTCCTGTGACACTAGATATAGATTCCGATGCTTCACTTCAGGTTTACTGTATCCCTCTGACCACCTTATTGAAGATGAAACACAGATATTGCATCGGAATTAGATACAAAAGGCACAATGCCGACTTAAGTCCAAGAAAACTGACTCTTCTTACTGTCTTTGTTTTGATCCATTCCTGTGAAACTAGTTATAGATTCCGATGCTTCACTTCAGGTTTACTGTATCCCCCTGACCTTCTTATTGACGATGAAACATAGAAATTGCATCGGAATTAGATAGAAAAGGAATAATGTTGACTTCAGTACAAGTAAACTGACTCTTCATACTGTCTATGTTTGAACCATTCCTGTAACACTAGTTATAGATTCCGATGCTTCACTTCAGGTTTACTGTATCCCTCTGACCTCCTTATTGAAGATGAAACACAGATATTGCATCGGAATTAGATACAAAAGGCACAATGCCGACTTAAGTCCAAGAAAACTTACTCTTCTTACTGTCTATGTTTTGAACCATTCCGGTGACACTAGTTACAGATTCCGATGCTTCACTTCAGGTTTACTGTATCCCTCTGATCTTCTTATTGACGATGAAACGTAGAAATTGCATCGGAATTAGATAGAAAAGGAACAATGCCGACTTAAGTACAAGAAAACTGACTCTTCATACTGTCTATGCTTTGAACCATTCCTGTAACACTAGTTATAGATTCCGATGCTTCACTTCAGGTTTACTGTATCCCGCTGACCTTCTTATTGACGATGATACACAGAAATTGCATCGGAATTAAATACAAAAGGCACAATGCCGACTTAAGTCCAAGAAAACTGACACTTCTAACTGTCTAGGTTTTGAACCATTCCTGTGACACTAGTTATAGATTCCCATGCTGCACTTCAGGTTTACTGTATCCCTCTGACCTTCTTGTTGACGATGAAACACAGAAATTGCAACGGAATTAAATACAAAAGGCACAACGCCGACTTAAGTACAAGAAAACTGACTCTTCTTACTGTCTATGTTTAACACCATTCCTGTGACACTAGATATAGATTCCGATGCTTCACTTCAGGTTTACTGTATACCTCTGACCTTCTTATTGACGATGAAACGCAGAAATCGCATCGGAATTAAATACAAAAAGCACAATGCCGACTTAAGTACAAGAAACTGACTCTTCTTACATTCTATGCTTTGAAATATTCATGTGAAACTAGTTATAGCTTCCGATGCTTCACTTCAGGTTTACTGTATCCATCAGACCTTCGTATTGACGATGAAACAGAAAAATTCCATCGGAATTAAATGCAAATGGCACAATGCCAACTTATGTACAAGAAAACTGACTCTTCTTACTGTCTATGTTTGAACCATTCATGTGACACTAGTCATAGATTCCGATGCTTCACTTCAGGTTTACTGTATCCCTCTGACCTTCTTATTGACGATGAAACACAGAAATTAGATCGGAATTAAATACAAAAGGCACAATGCCGACTTAAGTCACAAGAAAACTGACTCTTCTTTCTGTCTGTGATTGAACCATTCCTGTGACACTAGTTATAGATTCCGATGCTTCACTTCAGGTTTGCTGTATCCCTCTGACCTTCTTATTGACGATGATACACAGTAATTCATCGGAATTAAATACAAAAGGCACAATGCCGACTTAAGTACAAGAAAACTGACTCTTCTTACTGTTTATGTTTTGAACCATTCCTGTGACACTAGTTATAGATTCCGATGCTTCACTTCAGGTTTACTGTATCCCTCTGACCACCTTATTGAAGATGAAACACAGATATTGCATCGGAATTAGATACAAAAGGCACAATGCCGACTTAAGTCCAAGAAAACTGACTCTTCTTACTGTCTATGTTTTGAACCATTCCGGTGACACAAGTTACAGATTCCGATGCTTCACTTCAGGTTTACTGTATCCCTCTGATCTTCTTATTGACGATGAAACAGAGAAATTGCATCGGAATTAGATAGAAAAGGAACAATGCCGACTTAAGTACAAGACAACTGACTCTTCATACTGTCTATGCTTTGAACCATTCCTGTAACACTAGTTATAGATTCCGATGCTTCACTTCAGGTTTACTGTATCCCTCTGACCTTCTTATTGAAGATGAAACACAGATATTGCATCGGAATTAAATACAAAACGCACAATGCCGACTTAAGTACAAGAAAACTGACTCTTCTTACTGTCTATGTTTTGAACGATTCCTGTGACACTAGTTATAGATTCCGATGCTTCACTTCAGGTTTACTGTATCCCGCTGACCTTCTTATTGACGATGATACACAGAAATTGCATCGGAATTAAACACAAAAGGAACAATGCCGAATTAAGTACAAGAAAACTGACTCTTCTTACTGTCTATGTTTTGATCCATTCCTGTGACACTATATATAGATTCCGGTGCTTCACTACAGGTTTACTGTATCCCTCTGATCTTCTTATTGACGATGAATCGCAGAAATCGCATAGGAATTAAATACAAAAATCACAATGCCGACTTAAGTACAAGAAAACTGACTCTTCTTACTGTCTATGTTTGGAACCATTCCTGTGACACTAGTTATAGATTCTGATGCTTCACTTCAGGTTTACTGTATCCCTCTGACCTTCTTATTGACGATGAAGCACAAAAATTGCATCGGAATTAAATACAAAAGCCACAATGCCGACTTAAGTACAAGCAAACTGACTCTTCTTACTGTCTATGTTTTGATCCATTCCTGTGAAACTAGTTATAGATTCCGATGCTTCACTTCACTTTTACTGTATCCCTCTGACCTTCTTATTGACGATGAAACATAGAAATTGCATCGGAATTAGATAGAAGAGGAACAATTCCGACTTAAGTACAAGTAAACTGACTCTTCATACTGTCTATGATTTGAACCATTCCTGTGACACTAGTTATAGATTCCGATGCTTCACTTCAGGTTTACTGTGTCTCTCTGACCTTCTTATTGAAGATGAAACACAGATATTGCATCGGTATTAGATACAAAAGGCACAATGCCGACTTAAGTCCAAGAAAATTGACTTTTCTTACTGACGATGTTTTGATCCATTCCTGTGACACTAGTTACAGATTCCGATGTTTCACTTCAGGTTTACTGTATCCCTCTGAACTTTTTATTGGTGATGAAACATAGAAATTGCATCGGAATTAGATAGAAAAGGAACGATGCCGACTTAAGTACAAGAAAACTGATTCCTCATACTGTCTATGCTTTGAACCGTTCCTGTGACACTAGTTATAGATTCCGATGCTTCACTTCAGGTTTACTGTATCCCTCTGACCTTCTTATTGAAAATGAAACACAGATATTGCATCGGAATTAAATACAAAAGGCACAATGCCGACTTAAGTACAAGAAAACTGACTCTTCTTACTGTCTATGATTTGAACCATTCCTGTGACACTAGTTATAGATTCCGATGCTTCACTTCAGGTTTACTGTATCCCGCTGAACTTCTTATTGACGATGATACACAGAAATTGCATCGGAATTAAACACAAAAGGCACAATGCCGACTTAAGTACAAGAAAACTGACTCTTCTTATTGTCATTGTTTTGATCCATTCCTGTGACACTAGATAGAGATTCCGATGCTTCACTTCAGGTTTACTGTATCCCTCTGACCTTCTTATTGACGATGAAACGCAGAAATCGAATCGGAATTAAATGTAAAAGGCACAATGCCGACTTAAGTACAAGATAACTGACTCTTCTTACTGTCTATGTTTTGAACCATTCATGTGACACTAGTTATAGCTTCCGATGCTTCACTTCAGGTTTACTGTATCCATCAGACCTTCTTATTGACGATGAAACACGGAAATTGCATCGGAATCAAATACAAAAAGCACAATGCCGACTTATGTACAAGAAAACTGTTTCTTCTTACTGTCTGTGTTTGAACCATTCATGTGACACTAGTTATAGGTTCCGATGCTTCACTTCAGGTTTACTGTATCCCTCTGACCTTCTTAATGACGATGAAACACAGAAATTGCATCGGAATAAAATAAAAGGAACAATGCCGACTTAAGTCACAAGAAAACTGACTCTTCTTTCTGTCTATGATTGAACCATTTATGTGACACTAGTTATTGATTCCGATGCTTCACTTCACGTTCACTGTATCCCTCTGTCCTTCTTATTGACGATGAAACACAGAAATTTCATCGGAATTAAATACAAAAGGCACAATGCCGACTTAAGTACAAGTAAACTGCCACTTCTTACTGTCTATGTTTTGAACCATTCCTGTGACACTAGTTATAGATTCCGATGCTTCACTTCTAGTTTATTGTATCCCTCTGACCTTCTTATTGAAGATGAAACACAGATATTGCATCGGAATTAAATACAAAAGGCACAATGCCGACTTAAGTACAAGAAAACTGACTCTTCTTACTGTCTATGTTTTGAACCATTCCTGTGACACTAGTTATAGATTCCGATGCTTCACTTCAAGTTTACTGTATCCCTCTGACCTTCTTATTGACGATGAAACACAGAAATTTCAACGGAATTAAATACAAATGGCACAATGCCGACTTAAGTACAAGAAAACTGACTCATCTTAATGTCTATGTTTGGAACCATTCCTGTGACACTAGTTATAGATTCTGATGCTTCACTTCAGCTTTACTGTATCCCTCTGAACTTCTTATTGACGATGAAGCACAGAAATTGCATCGGAATTAAATACAAAAGGCACAATGCCGACTTAAGTACAAGAAAACAGACTCCTCTTACTGTCTATGTTTTCAACCATTCATGTGACACTAGTTATAGATTCTGATGCTTCACTTCAGGTTTACTGTATCCCTTGGACCTTTTTATTGACGATGAAACACAGAAATTGCATCGGAATTAAATACAAAAGGCACAATGCCGACGTAAGTACAAGATATCTGACTCATCTTACTGTCTACGGCTTGAACCATTCCTGTGACACTAGTTATAGATTCCGATGCTTCACTTTAGGTTTACTGTATCCCTCTGACCTTCTTATTGATGATGAAACACAGAAATTTCAACGGAATTAAATACAAATGGCACAATGCCGACTTAAGTACAAGAAAACTGACTCTTCTTACTCTCTATGTTTTGAACCATTCATGTGACACCAATATTAGATTCCGATGCTTCACTTCAAGTTACTGTATCCCTCTGACCTTCTTATTGACCATGAAACACAGAAATTGCATCGGAATTAAAAACAAAAGGCACAATGACGACCTAAGTACAAGAAAACTCTTCCTACTGTCTATGATTTAAACCATTCATGTGACACTAGTTATAGCTTTCGATGCTTGACTTCAGGTTTACTGTATCCATCAGACCTTCTTATTGACGATGAAACACAGAAATTGCATCGGAATTAAATACAAAAGGCACAATGAAGACTTATGTACATGAAAACTGACTCTTCTTACTGTCTATGGTTGCACCAATCATGTGACACTAGTTATAGATTCCGATGCGTCACTTCAGGTTTACTGTATCCCTCTGACCTTCGTATTGACGATGAAACACAGAAATTGCATCGGAATTAAATACAATAGGCACAATTCCGACTTAAGTACAAGAAAACTGACTCTTCTTACTGTCTATGATTGAACCATTCCTGTGACACTAGTTATAGATTCCGATGCTTCACTTCAGGTTTACTGTATCCCTCTGACCTTATTGACGATGACACACAGAAAATGCATCGGAATTAAATACAAAAGGCACAATGCCGACTTAAGTACTAGAAAACTGACTCCTCTTACTGTCTATGCTTTAAACCATTCCTGTGACACTTGTTATTGATTCCGATGCATCACTTCATTTTTACTGTATCCCTCTGATCTTCTTATTGACGATGAAACACAGAAATTGCATCGGAATTAAATAGAAAAGTCACAATGCCGACTTAAGTACAAGAAAACTGACTCTTCTTACTGTCAATGCTTAGAAACAATTCCTGTGACACTAGTTATAGAATCCGATGCATCACTTCTGGTTTACTGTATCCCTCTGACCTTCTTATTGACGATGAAACACAGAAATTTCTTCGGAATTAAATACAAAAGGCACAATGCCGACTTAAGTACAAGAAAACTGACTCTTCTTACTGTCCATGTTTTGAACCATTCCTTCGACACTAGTTATAGATTCCGAAGCTTCACTTCAGGTTTACTGTATCCCTCTGACCTTCTTATTGACGATGACACACAGAAAATGCATCGGAATTAAATACAAAAGGCACAATGCCGACTTAAGTACAAGATAACTGACTCTTCTTACTGTCTATGTTTGAACCATTCCTGTGACACTAGTTATAGATTCCGATGCTTCACTTCAGGTTTACTGTATAACTCTGAAATTATTATTGACGATGAAACACAGAAATTGCATCGGAATTAAATACAAAAGGCACAATGCCGACATAAGTACAAGAAAACTGACTCTTCTTGCTGTCTATGATTTGAACCATTCATGTGACACTAGTTATAGATACCGATGCTTCACTTCAGGTTTACTGTATCCCTCTGACCTTTTTATTGACGATGAAACACAGAAATTGCATCGGAATTAAATACAAAAGGCACAATGCCGACTTAAGTACAAGAAAACTGACTCTTCTTACTGTCTATGCTTTGAGCCATTCATGTGACACTAATAATAGATTCCGATGCTTCACTTCAGGTTTACTGTATCCCTCTGACCTTCTTATTGACGATGAAACACAGAAATTGCATGGGAATGAAATTGAAAAGGAACAATGCCGACTTAGGTACAAGAAAACTGACTCTTCTTACTGTCTATGTTTGAACCATTCCTGTGACACTAATTATTGATTCCGATTCTTCACTTTAGGTTTACTGTATCCCTCTGACCTTCTTGTTGACATTGAAACACAGAAATTGCACCGGAATTACATACAAAAGGCCAATGCCGACTTAACTACAAGAAAACTCACTATTCTTTCTGTCTATATTTTGAACCATTCCTATGACACTAGTTACAGATTCCGATGCTTCACTTCAGGTTTACTGTATCCCTCTGACCTTCGTGTTGACGATGAAACACAGAAATTGCATCGGAGTTAAATACAAAAGGCACAACGCCATCTAAAGTACAGGGAAAACTGACTCGTCTTATAGTCTATGTTTGAACCATTCCTGTGACACTAGTTATAGATTCCGATGCTTCACATCAGGTTTATCTGTATCCTTCTGACCTTATTGACTATGGAACACAGATATTGCATCGGAATTAAATACAAATGGAACAATGACGACTTAAGTACAAGAAAGCTGACTCCTCGTTACTGTCTATGTTTTCAACCATTCATGTGACACTAGTTATAGATTCTGATGCTTCACTTCAAGGTTTACTGTATCCCTTGGACCTTTTTATTGACGATGAAACACAGAAATTGCATCGGAATTAAATACAAAAGGCACAATGCCGACTTAAGTACAAGATATCTGACTCATCTTACTGTCTACGGTTTGAACCATTCCTGTGACACTAGTTATAGATTCGATGCTTCACTTCAGGTTTACTGTATCCCTCTGACCTTCCTATTGACGATGACACACAGAAAATGCATCGGAATTAAATACAAAAGGCACTATGCCGAATTAAGTACAAAAAAAACTGACTCTTCTTACTGTCTATGTTTTGATCCATTCCTGTGACACTAGATATAGATTCCAATGCTTCACTTCAGGTTTACTGTATTCCTCTGACCTCTTATCGACGATGAAACGCAGAAATCGATCGGAATTAAATACAAAAAGCACAATGCCGACTTAAGTACAAGATAACTGATCTTCTTACTGTCTATGTTTGAACCATTCATGTGACACTAGTTATAGATTCCGATGCTTCACTTAAGGTTTACTGTATCCTCTGACCTTCCTATTGACGATGACACACAGAAAATGCATCGGAATTAAATACAAAAGGCACAATGCCGAATTAAGTACAAAAAAACTGACTCTTCTTACTGTCTATGTTTTGAACCATTCATGTGACACTAGTTATAGCTTCCGATGCTTCACTTCAAGTTTACTGTATCCCCCTGACCTTCTTATTGACGATGAAACACAGAAATTTCAACGGAATTAAAAACAAATGGCACAATGCCGACTTAAGTACAAGAAAACTGACTCATCTTACTGTCTATGTTTGGAACCATTCCTGTGACACTAGTTATAGATTCTGATGCTTCACTTCAGCTTTACTGTATCCCTCTGACCTTCTTATTGACGATGAAGCACAGAAATTGCATCGGAATTAAATGCAAAAGGCACAATGCCGACTTAAGTACAAGATAACTGATTCTTCTTACTGTCTATGTTTGAACCATTCCTGTGACACTAGTTATAGATTCCGATGCTTCACTTCAGGTTTACTGTATCCCTCTGACCTTCTTATTGAAGATGAAACACAGATATTGCATCGGAATTAAATACAAAAGGCACAATGCCGACTTAAGTACAAGAAAACTGACTCCTCTTACTGTCTATGTTTTCAACCATTCATGTGACACTAGTTATAGATTCTGATGCTTCACTTCAGGTTTACTGTATCCCTTGGACCTTTTTATTGACGATGAAACACAGAAATTGCATCGGAATTAAATACAAAAGGCACAATGCCGACTTATGTACAAGAAAACTGACTCTTCTTACTGTCTATGGTTGCACCAATCATGTGACACTAGTTATAGATTCCGATGCGTCACTTCAGGTTTACTGTATCCCTCTGGCCTTCGTATTGACGATGAAACACAGAAATTGCATCGGAATTAAATACAAAAGGCACAATTCCGACTTAAGTACAAGAAAACTGACTCTTCTTACTGTCTATGATTGAACCATTCCTGTGACACTAGTTATAGATTCCGATGCTTCACTTCAGGTTTACTGTATCCCTCTGACCTTCTTATTGACGGTGACACACAGAAAATGCATCGGAATTAAATACAAAAGGCACACTGCCGACTTAAGTACTGGAAAACTGACTCCTCTTACTGTCTATGCTTTGAACCATTCCTGTGACACTTGTTATTGATTCCGATACTTCACTTCATTTTTACTGTATCCCTCTGATCTTCTTATTGACGATGAAACACAGAAATTGCATCGGAATTAAATAGAAAAGTCGCAATGCCGACTTAAGTACAAGAAAACTGACTCTTCTTACTGTCAATGCTTAGAAACAATTCCTGTGACACTAGTTATAGAATCCGATGCATCACTTCTGGTTTACTGTATCCCTCTGACCTTCTTATTGACGATGAAACACAGAAATTTCTTCGGAATTAAATACAAATGGCACAATGCCGACTTAAGTACAAGAAAACTGACTCTTCTTACTGTCTATGTTTTGAACCATTCCTTCGATACTAGTTATAGATTCCGATGCTTCACTTCAGGTTTACTGTATCCCTCTGACCTTCTTATTGACGATGACACACAGAAAATGCATCGGAATTAAATACAAAAGGCACAATGCCGACTTAAGTACAAGATAACTGACTCTTCTTGCTGTCTATGTTTGAACCATTCCTGTGACACTAGTTATAGATTCCGATGCTTCACTTCAGGTTTACTGTATAACTCTGACCTTCTTATTGACGATGAAACACAGAAATTGCATCGGAATTAAATACAAAAGGCACAATGCCGACTTAAGTACAAGAAAACTGACTCTCCTTGCTGTCTATGATTTGAACCATTCATGTGACACAAGTTATAGATACTGATGCTTCACTTCAGGTTTACTGTATCCCTCTGACCTTTTTATTGGCGATGAAACACAGAAATTGCATCGGAATTAAATACCAAAGGCACAATGCCGACTTAAGTACAAGAAAACTGACACTTCCTACTGTCTATGTTTTGAACCATTCCTGTGACACTAGTTATAGATTCCGATGATTCACTTCAGGTATACTGTTTCCCTCAGAGCTTCTTATTGACGATGAAACACAGAAATTGCATCGGAAATATATACAAAAGGCACAATGCCGACTTAAGTACAAGAAAACTGACTCTTCTTACTGTCTATGCTTTGAACCATTCATGTGACACTAATAATAGATTCCGATGCTTCACTTCAGGTTTACTGTATCCCTCTGACCTTCTTATTGACGATGAAACACAGAAATTGCATGGGAATGAAATAGAAAAGGAACAATGCCGACTTAGGTACAAGAAAACTGACTCTTCCTACTGTCTATGTTTGAACCATTCCTGTGACACAAATTATTGATTCCGATGCTTCACTTCAGGTTTACTGTATCCCTCTGACCTTCTTGTTGACATTGAAACACAGAAATTGCACCTTAATTAGATACAAAAGGCACAATGCCGACTTAAGTACAAGAAAACTCACTATTCTTTCTGTCTATGTTTTGAACCATTCCTATGACACTAGTTACAGATTCCGATGCTTCACTTCAGGTTTACTGTATCCCTCTGACCTTCTTGTTGACGATGAAACACAGGAATTGCATCGGAGTAAAATACAAAAGGCACAACGCAGACTAAAGTACAAGAAAACTGACTCTTCTTACTGTCTATGATTAGAAACAATTCCTGTGACACTAGTTATAGAATCCGATGCATCACTTCTGGTTTACTGTATCCCTCTGACCTTCTTATTGACGATGAAACACAGAAATTTCTTCGGAATTAAATACAGAAGGCACAATGCCGACTTAAGTACAAGAAAACTGACCCTTCTTACTGTCTATGTTTTGAACCATTCCTTCGACACTAGTTATAGATTCCGATGCTTCACTTCAGCTTTACTGTATCCCTCTGACCTTCTAATTGACGATGAAAGACAGATATTACATCGGAATTAAATAGAAAAGGCACAATGCCGACTTAAGTACAAGAAAACTGACTCTTCTTACTGTCTATGTTTTGAACCATACCTTCGACACTAGTTATTGATTCCGATGCTTCACTTCAGCTTTACTGTATCCCTCTTACCTTCTTATTTACGATGAAACACAGAAATTGCATCGGAATTAAATGCAAAAGGCACAACGCCGACTTAAGTACAAGAAAACTGACCCTTCTCACTGTCTATGTTTTGAACCATTCCTGTGACACTAGTTTTAGATTCCGATGCTTCACTTCAGGTTTACTGTATCCCTCTGACCTTCTTATTGACGATGAAACACAAAAATTGCATCGGAATTAAATACAAAAGGCACAATGCCGACTTAAGTACAAGATAACTGACTCTTCTTACTATCTATGTTTGAACCATTTATGTGACACTAGTTATAGATTCCGATGCTTCACTTCAGGTTTACTGTATAACTCTGACCTTCTTATTGACGATGAAACACAGAAATTGCATCGGAATTAAATACAAAGGCACAATGCCGACTTAAGTACAAGAAAACTGACTCTTCTTCCTGTCTATGTTTTGAACCATTCATGTGACACTAGTTATAGATACCGATGCTTCACTTCAGGTTTACTGTATCCCTCTGACCTTTTTATTGACGATGAAACACAGAAATTGCATCGGAATTAAATACCAAAGGCACAATGCCGACTTAAGTACAAGAAAACTGACTCTTCTTACTGTCTATGTTTTGAACCATTCCTGTGACACTTGTTATAGATTCCGATGATTCACTTCAGGTATACTGTTTCCCACAGAGCTTCTTATTGACGATGAAACACAGAAATTGCATCGGAAATATATACAAAAGGCACAATGCCGACTTAAGTACAAGAAAACTGACTCTTCTAACTGTCTATATTTTGAACCATTCATGTGACACTAATAATAGATTCCGATGCTTCACTTCAGGTTTACTGTATCCCTCTGACCTTCTTACTGACGATGAAACACAGAAATTGCATGGGAATGAAAAAGAAATGGAACAATGCCGACTTTGGTACAAGAAAACTGACTCTTCTTACTGTCTATGTTTTGAACCATCCCTGTGACACTAGTTATAAATTCCGATGCTTCACTTCAGGTTTACTGTATCCCTCTGACCTTCTTATTGACGATGAAACACAGAAATTGCATCGGAATTAAATACAAAAGGCACAATGCAGACTTAAGTACAAGAAAACTGACTCTTCCTACTGTCTATGTTTGAACCATTCCTGTGACACTAATTATTGATTCCGATGCTTCACTTCAGGTTTACTGTATCCCTCTGACCTTCTTGTTGACATTGAAACACAGAAATTGCACCGGAATTACATACAAAAGGCACAATGCCGACTAAAGTACAAGAAAACACACTATTCTTTCTGTCTATGTTTTGAACCATTCCTATGACACTAGTTACAGATTACGATGCTTCACTTGAGGTTTACTGTATCCCTCTGACCTTCTTATTGACGATGAGAAACAGAAATTGCATCGGGGTTAAATACAAAAGGCACAATGCCGACTAAAGTACCGGAAAACTGACTCTTCTTATGGTCTATGTTTGAACCATTCCTGTGACACTAGTTATAGATTCCGATGCTTCCCATCAGGTTTACTGTATCCTTCTGACCTTCTTATTGACTATGGAACACAGATATTGCATCGGAATTAAATACAAATGGAACAATGACGACTTAAGTACAAGAAAACTGACTCTTCTTACTGTCTATGTTTTGAACCATTCCTGTGAGACTAGTTAATGATTCCGATGCTTCACTTCAGGTTTACAGTATCCCTCTGACCTTCTTATTGACGATGAAACACAGAAATTGCATCGGAGTTAAATACAAAAGATACAATGCCGACTTAAGTACAAGAAAACTGACTCTTCTTACTGTCTATGTTTTGAACCATTCCTTCGACACTAGTTATAGATTCCGATGCTTCACTTCACGTTTACTGTATCCCTCTGACCTTCTTATTGACGATGACACACAGAAAATGCATCGGAATTAAATACAAAAGGCACAATGCCGACTTAAGTACAAGATAACTGACTCTTCTTACTGTCTATGTTTGAACCATTCCTGTGACACTAGTTATAGATTCCGATGCTTCACTTCAGGTTTACTGTATAACTCTGACCTTCTTATTGACGATGAAACACAGAAATTGCATCGGAATTAAATACAAAAGGCACAATGCCGACTTAAGTACAAGAAAACTGACTCTTCTTGCTATCTATGATTTGAACCATTCATGTGACACTAGTTATAGATTCCGATGATTCACTTCTGGTATACTGTTTCCCTCAGAGCTTCTTATTGACGATGAAACACAGAAATTGCATCGGAAATATATACAAAAGGCACAATGCCGACTTAAGTACAAGAAAACTGACTCTTCTTACTGTCTATGCTTTGAACCATTCATGTGACACTAATAATAGATTCCGATGCTTCACTTCAGGTTTACTGTATCCCTCTGACCTTCTTATTGACGATGAAACACAGAAATTGCATGGGAATGAAATAGAAAAGGAACAATGCCGACTTAGGTACAAGAAAACTGACTCTTCCTACTGTCTATGTTTGAACCATTCCTGTGACACTAATTATTGATTCCGATGCTTCACTTCAGGTTTACTGTATCCCTCTCACCTTCTTGTTGACATTGAAACACAGATATTGCACCGGAATTACATACTAAAGGCACAATGCCGACTTAAGTACAAGAAAACTCACTATTCTTTCTGTCTATGTTTTGAACCATTCCTATGACACTAGTTACAGATTCCGATGCTTCACTTCAGGTTTACTGTATCCCTCTGACCTTCTTGTTGACGATGAAACACAGAAATTGCATCGGATTTAAATACAAAAGGCACAACGCCGACTAAAGTACAGGAAAACTGACTCTTCTTATTGTCTATGTTTGAACCATTCCTGTGACACTAGTTATAGATTCCGATGCTTCACATCATGTTTACTGTATCCTTCTGACCTTCTTATTGACTATGGAACACAGATATTGCTTCGGAATTAAATACAAATGGAACAATGACGACTTAAGTACAAGAAAGCTGACTCCTCTTACTGTCTATGTTTTCAACCATTCATGTGATACTAGTTACAGATTCCGATGCTTCACTTCACCTTTACTGTATCCCTCTGACGTTCTAATTGACGATGAAACACAGAAATTACATCGGAAGTAAATAGAAAAGGCACAATGCCGACTTAAGTATAAGAAAACTGACTCTTCTTACTGTCTATGTTTTGAACCATTCCTTCGACAGTAGTTATTGATTCCGATGCTTCACTTCAGCTTTACTGTATCCCTCTTACCTTCTTATTGACGATGAAACACAGAAATTGCATCGGAATTAAATGCAAAAGGCACAACGCCGACTTAAGTACAAGAAAACTGACCCTTCTCACTGTCTATGTTTTGAACCATTCCTGTGACACTAGCATTACATTCCGATGCTTCCCTTCAGGTTTACTGTATCCCTCTGACCTTCTTATTGACGATGAAACACAGAAATTGCATCGGAATTAAATACAAAAGGCACAATGCCGACTTAAGTACAAGATAACTGACTCTTCTTACTGTCTATGTTTGAACCATTCATGTGACACTAATTATTGTTTCCGATGCTTCACTTCAGGTTTACTGTATCCCTCTGACCTTCTTGTTGACATTGAAACACAGAAATTGCACCGGAATTACATACAAAAGGCACAATGCCGACTAAAGTACAAGAAAACACACTATTCTTTCTGTCTATGTTTTGAACCATTCCTATGACACTAGTTACAGATTACGATGCTTCACTTCAGGTTTACTGTATTCCTCTGACCTTCTTATTGACGATGAAACGCAGAAATTGCATCGGAGTTAAATACAAAAGGCACAACGCCGACTAAAGTACCGGAAAACTGACTCTTCTTATAGTCTATGTTTGAACCATTCGTGTGACACTAGTTATAGGTTCCGATGCTTCCCATCAGGTTTACTGTATCCTTCTGACCTTCTTATTGACTATGGAACACAGATATTGCATCGGAATTAAATACAAGTGGAACAATGACGACTTAAGTACATGAAAACTGACTCTTCTTACTGTCTATGTTTTGAACCATTCCTGTGAGACTAGTTATAGATTCCGATGCTTCACTTCAGGTTTACAGTATCCCTCTGACCTTCGTATTGACGATGAAACACATAAATTGCATCGGAGTTAAATACAAAAGACACAATGCCGACTTAAGTACAAGAAAACTGACTCTTCTTACAGTCTATGTTTTGAACCATTCCAGTGACACTAATTATAGATTCCGATGCTTCACTTCAGGTTTACTGTATCCCTCTGACTTTCGTATTGACGATGAAACACAGATATTGCATCGGAATTAAATACAAATGGCACAATTACGACTTAAGTACAAGAAAACTGACTCTTCTTACTGTCTATGTTTTGAACCAATCCTGTGACACTAGTTATAGATTCCGATGCTTCACTTCATGTTTACTGTATTCCTCTGACCTTCTTAATGACGGTAAAACACAGAAATTGCATCGGAATGAAATGCAAAAGGCACAATGCCGACTTAAGTACAAAAAAACTGAATCTTCTTACTGTCTATGTTTTGATCCATTCCTCTGACACTAGTTATAGATACCGATGCTTCATTTCAGGTTTACTGTATCCCTCTGACCTTCTTATTGACGGTGAAACATAGAAATTGCATCGGAATTAGATAGAAAAGGAACAATGCCGACTTAAGTACAAGAAAACTGACACTTCATACTGTCTATATTTTGAGCCATTCCTGTTACACTAGTTATAAATTCCGATGCTTCACTTCAGGTTTACTGTATCCCTCTGACCCTCTTATTGATGATGAAACACAGGTATTGCATCGGAATTAAATACAAAAGGCACAATGCCGACATAAGTACAAGAAAACTGACTCTTCTTTCTGTCTATGTTTTGAACCATTCCTGTGACACTAGATACAGATTCCGATGCTTCACTTCAGGTTTACTGTATCCCTCTGACCTTCTTATTGACGATGAAACGCAGAAATCGCATAGACATTAAATACAAAAATCACAATTCCGACTTAAGTACAAGTAAACTGACTCTTCTTACTGTCTATGGTTGGAACCATTCCTGTGACACTAGTTATAGATTTTGATGCTTCACTTCAGGTTTACTGCATCCCTCTGACCTTCTTATTGACGATGAAGCACAGAAATTGCATCGGAATTATATACAAAAGGCACAATGCCGACTTAAGTACAAGCAAACTGACTCTTCTTACTGTCTATGTTTTGAACCATTCCTGTGACACTAGTTATAGATTCCGATGCTTCACTTCAGGTTTACTGTGTCCCTCTGACCTTCTTATTGAAGATGAAACACAGATATTGCATCGGAATTAGATACAAAAGTCACAATGCCGACTTAAGTCCAAGAAAACTGACTCTTCTTACTGTCTATGTCTTGATCCATTCCAGTGACACTAGTTACAGATTCCGATGCTTCACTTCAGGTTTACTGTATCCCTCTGATCTTCTTATTGGCGATGAAACATAGAAATTGCATCGGAAATAGATAGAAAAGGAACAATGCCGACTTAAGTACAAGAAAACTGACTCTTCACACTGTCTATGCTTTGAACCATTCCTGTGACACTAGTTATAGATTCCGATGCTTCACTTCAGGTTTACTGTATCCCGCCGAACTTCTTATTGACGATGATACACAGAAATTGCATCGGAATTAAACACAAATAGGCACAATGCCGACTTAAGTACAACAAAACTGACTCTTCTTACTGTCATTGTTTTGATCCATTCCTGTGACACTAGATAGAGATTCCGATGCTTCACTTCAGGTTTACTGTATCCCTCTGACCTTCTTATTGACGATGAAACACAGAAATTGCATCGGAATCAAATACCAAAAGCACAATGCCGACTTATGTACAAGAAAACTGACTCTTCTTACTGTCTATGTTTGAACCATTCATGTGACACTAGTTATAGTTTCCGATGCTTCACTTCGGGTTTACTGTATCCCTCTGACCTTCTTATTGACGATGAAACACAGAAATTTCATCGGAATTAAATTCCAAAGGCACAATGCCGACATAAGTACTAGTAAACTGCCACCTCTTACTGTCTATGTTTTGAACCATTCCTGTGACACTAGTTATAGATTCCGATGCTTCACTTCTAGTTTACTGTTTCCCTCTGACCTTCTTATTGAAGATGAAACACAGATATTGCATCGGAATTAAATACAAAAGGCACAATGCCGACTTAAGTACAAGAAAACTGACTCTTTTTACTGTCTATGTTTTGAACCATTCCTGTGACACTAGTTATAGATTCCGATGCTTCACTTCAACTTTACTGTATCCCTCTGACCTTCTTATTGACGATGAAACACAGAAATTTCAACGGAATTAAATACAAAAGGCACAATGCCGACTTAAGTACAAGAAAACTGACTCATCTTACTGTCTATGTTTTGAACCATTCCTGTGACACTAGTTATGGATTCTGATGCTTCACTTCAGGTTTACTGTATCCCTCTGACCTTATTATTGACGATGAAGCACAGAAATTGCATCGGAACTAAATACAAAAAGCACAATGCCGACTTAAGTACAAGAAAACAGATTCCTCTTACTGTCTATGTATTCAACAATTCATGTGACACTAGTTATAGATTCTGATGCTTCACTTCGGGTTTACTGTATCCCTTGGACCTCTTTTATTGACGATGATACACAGAAATTGCATCGGAATTAAATACAAAAGGCACAATGCCGACTTAAGTACAAGATATCTGACTCATCTTACTGTCTACGGTTTGAACCATTCCTGTGACACTAGTTATAGATTCCGATGCTTCACTTTAGGTTTACTGTATCCCTCTGACCTTCTTATTGACGATGAAACACAGATATTGCATAGAAATTAAATACAAACGGCACAATGCCGACTTATGTACAAGAAAACTGACTCTTCTTACTCTCTATGTTTTGAACCATTCATGTGACACTAATTATAAATTCCGATGCTTCACTTCAGGTTACTGTATCCCTCTGACCTTGTTATTGACGATGAAACACAGAAATTGCATCGCAATTAAATACAAAAGGCACAATGACGACCTAAGTACAAGAAAACTCTTCCTACTGTCTATGATTTGAACCATTCATGTGACACTAGTTATAGCTTCCGATGTTTGACTTCAGGTTTACTGTATCCATCAGACCTTCTTATTGACGATGAAACACAGAAATTGCATCGGAATTAAATACAAAAGGCACAATGCCGACTTATGTACAAGAAAACTGACTCTTCTTACTGTCTATGGTTGCACCACTCATGTGATACTAGTTATAGATTCCGATGCGTCACTTCAGGTTTACTGTATGCCTCTGACATTCTTATTGACGATGAAACACAGAAATTGCATCGGAATTAAATACAAAAGGCACAATTCCGACTTAAGTACAAGAAAACTGACTCTTCTTACTGTCTATGATTGAACCAGTCCTGTGACACTAGTTATAGATTCCGATGCTTCACTTCAGGTTTACTGTATCCCTCTGACCTTCTTATTGACGATGACACACAGAAAATGCATCGGAATTAAATACAAAAGGCACAATGCCGACTTAAGTACAAGAAAACTGACTCCTCTTACTGTCTGTGCTTTGAACCATTCCTGTGACAATTGTTATAGATCCCGATGCTTCACTTCAGGTTTACTGCATCCCTCTGATCTTCTTATTGACGATGAAACACAGAAATTGCATCGGAATTAAATAGAAAAGTCACAATGCCGACCTAAGTACAAGAAAACTGACTCTTCTTACTGTCAATGCTTAGAAACAATTCCTGTGACACTAGTTATAGAATCCGATGCATCACTTCTGGTTTACTGTATCCCTCTGACCTTCTTATTGACGATGAAACACAGAAATTTCTTCGGAATTAAATACAAAAGGCACAATGCCGACTTAAGTACAAGAAAACTGACTCTTCTTACTGTCTGTGTTTTGAACCATTCCTTCGACACTAGTTATAGATTCCGATGCTTCACTTCAGCTTTACTGTATCCCTCTGACCTTCTTATTGACGATGAAACGCAGAAATCGAATCGGAATTAAATACAAAAGGCACAATGCCGACTTAAGTACAAGATAACTGACACTTCTTACTGTCTATGATTTGAACCATTCATGTGACACTAGTTATAGCTTCCGATGCTTCACTTCAGGTTTACTGTATCCATCAGACCTTCTTATTGACGATGAAACACAGAAATTGCATCGGAATCAAATACCAAAAGCACAATGCCGACTTATGTACAAGAAAACTGACTCTTCTTACTGTCTATGTTTGAACCATTCATGTGACACTAGTTATGGGTTCCGATGCTTCACTTCGGGTTTACTGTATCCCTCTGACCTTCTTATTGACGATGAAACACAGAAATTTCATCGGAATTAAATACAAAAGGCACAATGCCGACATAAGTACTAGTAAACTGCCACCTCTTACTGTCTATGTTTTGAACCATTCCTGTGACACTAGTTATAGATTCCGATGCTTCACTTCTAGTTTACTGTATCCCTCTGACCTTCTTATTGAAGATGAAACACAGATATTGCATCGGAATTAAATACAAAATGTACAATGCCGACTTAAGTACAAGAAAACTGACTCTTTTTACTGTCTATGTTTTGAACCATTCCAGTGACACTAGTTATAGATTCCGATGCTTCACTTCAACTTAACTGTATCCCTCTGACCTTCTTATTGACGATGAAACACAGAAATTTCAACGGAATTAAATACAAAAGGCACAATGCCGACTTAAGTACAAGAAAACTGACTCATCTTACTGTCTATGTTTTGAACCATTCCTGTGACACTAGTTATAGATTCTGATGCTTCACTTCAGGTTTACTGTATCCCTCTGACCTTCTTATTGACGATGAAGCACAGAAATTGCATCGGAACTAATTACAAAAGGCACAATGCCGACTTAAGTACAAGAAAACAGATTCCTCTTACTGTCTATGTATTCAACCATTCATGTGACACTAGTTATAGATTCTGATGCTTCACTTCGGGTTTACTGTATCCCTTGGACCTTTTTATTGACGATGATACACAGAAATTGCATCGGAATTAAATACAAAAGGCACAATGCCGACTTATGTACAAGAAAACTGACACTTCTTACTCTCTATGTTTTGAACCATTCATGTGACACCAATTATAAATTCCGATGCTTCACTTCAGGTTACTGTATCCCTGTGACCTTGTTATTGACGATGAAACACAGAAATTGCATCGGAATTAAATACAAAAGGCACAATGACGACCTAAGTACAAGAAAACTCTTCCTACTGTCTATGATTTGAACCATTCATGTGACACTAGTTATAGCTTCCGATGCTTGACTTCAGGTTTACTGTATCCATCAGACCTTCTTATTGACGATGAAACACAGAAATTGCATCAGAATTAAATACAAAAGGCACAATGCCGACTTATGTACAAGAAAACTGACTCTTCTTACTGTCTATGGTTGCACCACTCATGTGATACTAGTTATAGATTCCGATGCGTCACTTCAGGTTTACTGTATCCCTCTGACATTCTTATTGACGATGAAACACAGAAATTGCATCGGAATTAAATACAAAAGGCACAATTCCGACTTAAGTACAAGAAAACTGACTCTTCTTACTGTCTATGATTGAACCACTCCTATGACACTAGTTATAGATTCCGATGCTTCACTTCAGGTTTACTGTATCCCTCTGACCTTCTTATTGACGATGACACACAGAAAAAGCATCGGAATTAAATACAAAAGGCACAATGCCGACTTAAGTACAAGAAAACTGACTCCTCTTACTGTCTGTGCTTTGAACCATTCCTGTGACAATTGTTATAGATCCCGATGCTTCACTTCAGGTTTACTGCATCCCTCTGATCTTCTTATTGACGATGAAACACAGAAATTGCATCGGAATTAAATAGAAAAGTCACAATGCCGACCTAAGTACAAGAAAACTGACTCTTCTTACTGTCAATGCTTAGAAACAATTCCTGTGACACTAGTTATAGAATCCGATCCATCACTTCTGGTTTACTGTATCCCTCTGACCTTCTTATTGACGATGAAACACAGAAATTTCTTCGGAATTGAATAGAAAAGGCACAATGCCGACTTAAGTACAAGAAAACTGACTCTTCTTACTGTCTATGTTTTGAACCATTCCTTCGACACTAGTTATAGATTCCGATGCTTCACTTCAGCTTTACTGTAACCCTCTTACCTTCTTATTGACGATGAAACACAGAAATTGCATCGGAATTAAATGCAAAAGGCACAACGCCGACTTAAGTACAAGAAAACTGACCCATCTCACTGTCTAAGATTTGAACCATTCCTGTGACACTAGTTTTAGATTCGGAGGTTTCACTTCAGGTTTACTGTATCCCTCTGACCTTCTTATTGACGATGAAACACAAAAATTGCATCAGAATTAAATACAAAAGGCGCAATGCCGACTTAAGTACAAGAAAACAGATTCCTCTTACTGTCTATGTATTCAACCATTCATGTGACACTAGTTATAGATTCCGATGCTTCACTTCGGGTTTACTGTATCCCTCTGACCTTCTTATTGACGATGAAACACAGAAATTTCATCGGAATTAAATACAAAAGGCAAAATGCCGACTTAAGTACAAGTAAACTGCCACTTCTTACTGTCTATGTTTTGAACCATTCCTGTGACACTAGATATTGATTCCGATGCTTCACTTCAACTTTACTGTAACCCTCTGACCTTCTTATTGACGATGAAACACAGAAATTTCTACGGAATTAAATACAAAAGGCACAATGCCGACTTAAGTACAAGAAAACTGACTCTTTATTCTGTCTATGTTTTGAACCATTCCTGTGACACTAGATATAGATTCCGATGCTTCACTTCAGGTTTACTGTATCCCTCTGACCTTCTTATTGACGATGAAACGCAGAAATCGCATCGGAATCAAATACAAAAAGCACAATGCCGACTTAAGTACAAGAAAACTGACTCTTCTTACATTCTCTCCTTTGAACCATTCATGTGACACAAGTTATAGCTTCCGATGCTTCACTTGAGGTTTACTGTATCCATCAGACCATGTTATTGACGATGAAACACAGAAATTGCATCGGAATTTAATGCAAATGGCACAATGCCGACTTATGCACAAGAAAACTGACTCTTCTTACTGTCTATGTTTGAACAATTCATGTGACACTAGTCATAGATTCCGATGCTTCACTTCAGCTCTACTGTATCCCTCTGACCTTCTTAATGACGATGAATCACAGAAATTAGATCGGAATTAAATACAAAAGTCACAATGCCGACTTAAGTCACAAGAAAACTGACTCTTCTTTCTGTCTGTGATTGAACCATTCCTGTGACACTAGATATAGATTCCGATGCTTCACTTCAGGTTTACTGTATGCCTCTGACCTTCTTATTGACGATGATACACAGTAATTGCATCGGAATTAGATAGAAAAGGAACAATGCCGACTTAAGTACAAGTAAACTGACTCTTCATACTGTCTATGTTTTGAACCATTCCTGCGACACTAGTTATAGATTCCGATATTTCACTTCAGATTTACTGTATACCTCTGACCTTCTTATTGAAGATGAAACACAGATATTGCATCGGAATTAGATACAAAAGGCACAATGCCGACTTAAGTCCAAGAAAACTGACTTTTCTTACTGTCTATGTTTTGATCCATTCCTGTGACACTAGTTACCGATTCCGATGCTTCACTTCAGGTTTACTGTATCCCGCTGACCTTCTTATTGACGATGAAACACAGAAATTGCATCGGAATTAAATACAAAAGGCACAATGCCGACTTAAGTACAAGAAATCTGACTCTTCTTACTGTCTACAGTTTGATCTATTCCTGTGACACTAGTTATAGATTCCGATGCTTCACTTTAGGTTTACTGTATCCCTCTGACCTTCTTATTGACGATGAAACACAGAAATTGCATCGGAATTAAATACAAAAGGCGCAATGACGACCTAAGTACAAGAAAACTCTTCCTACTGTCTATGATTTGAACCATTCATGTGACACTAGTTATAGCTTCCGATGCTTCACTTCAGGTTTACTGTATCCACCAGCCCTTCTTATTGACGATGAAACACAGAAATTGCATCGGAATTAAATACAAAAGGCACAATGCCGACTTATGTACAAGAAAACTGACTCTTCTTACTGTGTACGTTTGAACCAATCATGTGACACTACTTATAGATTCCGAAGCTTCACTTCACTTTTACTGTATCCCTCTGACCATCTTATTGGCGACGAAACATAGAAGTTGCATCGGAATTAGATAGAAAAGGAACAATGCCGACTTAAGTACAAGAAAACTGACTCTTCAAACTGTCTATGCTTTGAACCATTCCTGAGACACTAGTTATAGATTCCGATGCTCACTTCAGGTTTACTGTATCCCACTGACCTTCTTATTGAAGATGAAACACAGATATTGCATCGGAGTTAAATACAAAATGCACAATGCCGACTTAAGTACAAGAAAACTGAGTCTTCTTACTGTCTATGTTTTGAACCATTCCTGTGACACTAGTTATAGATTCCGATGCTTCACTTCAGGTTTACTGTATCCCGCTGTCCTTCTTATTGACGATGATACACAGATATTGCATCGGAATTATATACAAAAGGCACAATGCCGACATAAGAACAAGAAAACTGACTCTTCTTACTATGTTTTGATCCATTCCTGTGACACTAGATATAGATTCCGATGCTTCACTTCAGAATTACTGTATCCCTCTGACCTTCTTATTGACGATGAAACGCAGAAATCGAATCGGAATTAAATACAAACAGCACAATGCCGACTTAAGTACAAGATAACTGACTCTTATTACTGTCTATGTTTTGAACCATTCATGTGACACTAGTTATAGATTCCGATGCTTTACTTCAGGTTTACTGTATCCCTCTCACCTTCTCATTGACGATGAAACACAGAAATTGCATCGGAATTAAATACAAAAGGCACAATGCCGACATAAGTACAAGAAAACTGACTCTTCTTACTGTCAATGTTTTGAACCATTCCTGTGACACTAGTTATAGATTCCGATACTTAACCTCAGTTTTACTGAATCCCTCTGACCTTCTTATTGACGATGAAACACAGAAATTGCTTCGGAATTAAATACTAAAGGCACAATGCCGACTTAAGTCCAAGAAAACTGAATCTTCTTACTGTCAATGTTTTGAACCATTTCTGTGACACTAGTTATAGATTCCGATACTTAACCTCAGTTTTACTGTATCCCTCTGACCTTGTTATTGACGAAGAAACACAGAAATTGCATCGGAATTAAATACTAAAGGCACAATGCCGACATAAGTCCATGAAAACTGACTCTACTTACTGTCTATGTTTTGATCCATTCCTGTGACACTAGTTATAGATTCCGATGCTTCACATCAGGTTTACTGTATCCCTCTGACCTTCTTATTGACGATGAAACGCAGAAATTGCATCGGAATTAAATACAAAAGGCACAATGCCGACTTAGGTACAAGAAAACTGTCTCTTCCTACTGTCTATGTTTTGAACCATTCCTGTGAAACTATATATAGATTCCGGTGCTTCACTTCAGGTTTACTGTATCCCTCTGACATTCTTATTGACGATGAAACGCAGAAATCGCATAGGAATGAAATACAAAAATCACAATGCCGACTTAAGTACAAGAAAACTGACTCTTCTTACTGTCTATGTTTGGAACCATTCCTGTGACACTAGTTATAGATTCCGATGCTTCACTTCAGGTTTACTGTATGCCTCTCACCTTCTTATTGACGATGAAACACAGAAATTGCATCGGAATTAAATACAAATGGCACAATGCCGACTTAAGTACAAGAAAACTGACTCTTCTTACTGTCTATGTTTTGATCCATTCCTGTGACACTAGTTATAGATTCCGATGCTTCACATCAGGTTTACTGTATCCCTCTGACCTTCTTATTGACGATGAAACACAGAAATTGCAACGGAATTAAATACAAAAGGCACAATGCCGACTTAAGTACAAGAAATCTGACTCTTCATACTGTCTACGGTTTGAAGCATTCCTGTGACACTAGTTATAGATTCCGATGCTTCATTTTAGGTTTACTGTATCCCTCTGACCCTCTTATTGACGATGAAACACAGAAATTGCATCGAAATTTATTACAAACGGCACAATGCCGACTTAAGTACAAGAAAACTGGCTCTTCTTACTCTCTATGTTTTTAACCATTTACGTGACACCAATTATAGATTCCGATGCTTCACTTCAGGTTTACTGTATCCCGCTGACCTTCTTATTGACGATGATACACAGAAATTTCATCGGAATTAAATACAAAACTCACAATGCCGACTTAAGTACAAGAAAACTGACTCTTCTTACTGTCTATGTTTTGATCCAATCCTGTGACACTAGATATAGATTCCGATGCTTCACTTCAATTTTACTGTATCCCTCTGACCTTCCTATTGACGATGAAACACAGAAATTGCATCGGAATTAAATACTAAAGGCACAATGCCGGCTTAAGTCCAAGACAACTGACTCTTCTTACTGTCTATGCTTTGATCCATTCCTGTGACACTAGTTATAGATTCCGATGCTTCACATCAGGTTTACTGTATCCCTCTGACCTTCTTATTGACGATGAAACATAGAAATTGCATCGGAATTAGATAGAAAAGGAACAATGCCGACTTAAGTACAAGAAAACTGACTCTTCATAATGTCTATGCTGTGAACCATTCCTGTGACACTAGTTATAGATTGCGATGCTTTGCTTCAGGTTTACTGTATCCCTCTGACCTTCTTATTGAAGATGTAACACAGATATTGCATCGGAATTAAATACAAAAGGCACATTGCCGACTTAAGTACAAGAAAACTGACTCTACTTACTGTCTATGTTTTGAACCATTCCTGTGACACTAGTTATAGATTCCGATGCTTCACTTCAGGTTTACTGTATCCCGCTGACCTTCTTATTGACGATGATACACAGAAATTGCATCGGAATTAAATACAAAAGGCACAATGCCGACTTAAGTACAAGATAACTGACTCTTCTTACTGTCTATGTTTTGATCCATTCCTGTGACACTTGATATAGATTCCGATGCTTCACTTCAGGCTTACTGTATTTCTCTGACTTTCTTATTGACGATGAAACGCAGAAATCGAATCGGAATTAAATACAAAAAGCACAATGCCGATTTAAGTACAAGATAACTGACTCTTCTTACTGTCTATGTTTTGAACCATTCCTGTGACACTAGTTATTGATTCCGATGCTTCACTTCAGGTTTACTGTATCCCTCTGAACTTCTTATTGACGATGATACACAGAAATTTCATCGGAATTAATGTCAAAAGGCACAATGCCGACTTAAGTACAAGTAAACTGCCACTTCTTACTGTCTATGGCTTGAACCATTCCTGTGACACTAGTTATAGATTCCGATGCTTCACTTAAGGTTTACTGTATCCCTCTGACCTTCTTATTGAAGATGAAACACAGATATTGCATCGGAATTAAATACAAAAGGCTCAATGCCGACTTATGTACAAGAAAACTGACTCTTTTTACTGTCTATGTTTTGAACCATTCCTGTGACACTAGTTATAGATTCCGATGCTTCACTTCAAGTTTACTGTATCCCTCTGACCTTCATATTGACGATGAAACACAGAAATTGCATCGGAATTAAATACAAAAGGCACATTGCCGACTTAAGTACAAGAAAACTGTCTCTTCTTACTGTCTATGTTTTGAACCATTCCTGTGACACTATATATAGATTCCGATGCTTCACTTCAGGTTTACTGTATCCCTCTGACCTTTCTTATTGACGATGAAACTCAGAAATTGCATCGGAATTAAATACAAAAGGCATAATGCCGACTTAAATACAAGGAAACTGACTCTTCTTACTGTCTATGTTTTGAACCATTCCTGTGACACTAGTTATAGTTGCCGATTCTTAACGTCAGGTTTACTGCATCCCTCTGACCTTCTTATTGACGATGAAACATAGAAATTGCATCGGAATTAAATAGAAAAGGAACAATGCAGACTTAAGTACAAGAATACTGACTCTTCTTACTGTCTATGTTTAGAACCATTCCTGTGACACTAGTTATAGATGCCAATGCTTCACTTAAGGTTTACTGTATCCCTCTGACCTTCTTATTGACGATGAAACACAGAGATTGCATCGGAATTAAATAGAAAAGGCACAATGCCGAATTAAGTACAAGAAAACTGACTCTTCTTACTGTCTAAGTTATGAACCATTCCTGTGACACTAGTTATAGATTCCGATGCTTCACTTCAGGTTTACCGTGTCCCTCTGACCTTCTTATTGACGAAGAAACACAGAAATTGCATCGGAATTAAATAGAAAAGGCACAATGCCGACTTAACTACACGAAAACTGACTCTTCCTACTGTCTATGTTTTGAACCATTCCTGTGACACTAGTTAATGATTCCAATGCTACACCTCAGGTTTACTGTATCCCTGTGACCTTTTTATTGACGATGAAACACAGAAATTACAACGGAATTATATAAAAAAGGCACAATGCCGACTTAAGTTCAAGATAACTGACTCTGCTTACTGGCTATATTTTGAACCAATCCTGTGACACTAGTTATAGATTCCGATGATTCACTTCAGGTTTACTGTGTCCCTCTGACCTTCTTATTGACGACGAAACATAGAAATTGCATCGGAATTAAATACAAAAGGCACAATGCCGACTTAAGTACAAGAAAACTGACTCTTCTTACTGTCTATGTTTTGAACAATTCCTGTGACACTAGTTATAGATTCCGATGCTTCACTTCTGGTTTACTATATCCTTCTGACCTTCTTATTGACGATGAAACACAGAAATAGCTTCGGAATTAAATACAAAAGGCACAATGCCGACTTAAGTACAAGATAACTGACTCTTCTCACTGTCTATGTGTTGAACCATTCGTGTGACACTAGTTATAGATTCCGATGCTTCACTTCATTTTTACTGTATCCCTCTGACCTTCGTATTGACGATGAATCACAGAAATTGCATCGGAATTAAATACAAAAGGCACAATGCCGACTTAAGTACATGAAAACTGACTCTTCTTACTGTCTATGTTTTCAACCATTCCTGTGACACTAGTTATAGATGCCGATGCTTCACTTTAGGTTTACTGTATCCCTCCAACCTTCTTATTGAAGATGAAACACAGATATTGCATCGGAATTAAATACAAAAGGCTCAATGCCGACTTATGTACAAGAAAACTGACTCTTTTTACTGTCTATGTTTTGAACCATTCCTGTGACACTAGTTATAGATTCCGATGCTTCACTTCAAGTTTACTGTATCCCTCTGACCTTCATATTGACGATGAAACACAGAAATTGCATCGGAATTAAATACAAAAGGCACAATGCCGACTTAAGTACAAGAAAACTGTCTCCTCTTACTGTCTATGTTTTGAACCATTCCTGTGACACTATATATAAATTCCGATGCTTCACTTCAGGTTTACTGTATCCCTCTGACCTTCTTATTGACGATGAAACTCAGAAATTGCATCGGAATTAAATACAAAAGGCATAATGCCGACTTAAGTACAAGGAAACTGACTCTTCTTACTGTCTATGTTTTGAACCATTCCTGTGACACTAGTTATAGTTGCCGATTCTTAACGTCAGGTTTACTGCATCCCTCTGACCTTCTTATTGACGATGAAACATAGAAATTGCATCGGAATTAAATAGAAAAGGAACAATGCAGACTTAAGTACAAGAATACTGACTCTTCTTACTGTCTATGTTTAGAACCATTCCTGTGACACTAGTTATAGATGCCAATGCTTCACTTAAGGTTTACTGTATCCCTCTGACCTTCTTATTGACGATGAAACACAGAGATTGCATCGGAATTAAATAGAAAAGGCACAATGCCGAATTAAGTACAAGAAAACTGACTCTTCTTACTGTCTATGCTTTGAACCACTCATGTGACACTAGTTATAGATTCCGATGCTTCACTTCAGGTTTTCTGTATCCCTCTGACCTTCTTATTGACGATGAAACACAGAAATCGCATCGGAATTAAATACAAAAGGCACAATGCCTACTTAAGTTCAAGAAAACTGACTCTTCTTACTGTCTAAGTTATGAACCATTCCTGTGACACTAGTTATAGATTCCGATGCTTCACTTCAGGTTTACCGTGTCCCTCTGACCTTCTTATTGACGATGAAACACAGATATTGCATCGGAATTAAATAGAAAAGGCACAATGCCGACTTAACTACACGAAAACTGACTCTTCCTACTGTCTATGTTTTGAACCATTCCTGTGACACTAGTTAATGATTCCGATGCTACACCTCAGGTTTACTGTATCCCTGTGACCTTTTTATTGACGATGAAACACAGAAATTACAACGGAATTATATACAAAAGGCACAATGCCGACTTAAGTTCAAGATAACTGACTCTTCTTACTGGCTATATTTTGAACCAATCCTGTGACACTAGTTATAGATTCCGATGATTCACATCAGGTTTACTGTGTCCCTCTGACCTTCTTATTGACGATGAAACATAGAAATTGCATCGGAATTAAATACAAAAGGCACAATGCCGACTTAAGTACAAGAAAACTGACTCTTCTTACTGTCTATGTTTTGAACCATTCCTGTGACACTAGTTATAGATTCCGATGCTTCACTTCTGGTTTACTGTATCCTTCTCACCTTCTTATTGACGATGAAACACAGAAATAGCTTCGGAATTAAATACAAAAAGCACAATGCCGACTTAAGTACAAGATAACTGACTCTTCTTACTGTCTATGTGTTGAACCATTCGTGTGACACTAGTTATAGATTCCGATGCTTCACTTCATTTTTACTGTATCCCTCTGACATTCGTATTGACGATGAATCACAGAAATTGCATCGGAATTAAATACAAAAGGCACAATGCCGACTTAAGTACATGAAAACTGACTCTTCTTACTGTCTATGTTTTCAACCATTCCTGTGACACTAGTTATAGATGCCGATGCTTCACTTTAGGTTTACTGTATCCCTCCAACCTTCTTATTGACGATGAAACACAGAAATTGCATCGGAATTTAATAGAAAAGGCACAATGCCGAATTAAGTACAAGAAAACTAACCCTTCTTACTGTCTATGTTTTGAACTATTCCTGTGACACTAAATATTGATTCCGATGCTTCACTTCAGGTATACTGTATCCCTCTGACCCTCTTATTGACGATGAAACACTGAAATTGCATCGGAATTAAATACAAAAGGCACAATGCCGACTTATGTACAAGAAAACTGACTCTTCTTACTCTCTATAATTTGAACCATTCATGTGACACCAATTATAGATTCCGATGCTTCACTTCAGAGTTACTGTATCCCGCTGACCTTCTTATTGACGATGAAACAGAGAAATTTCATCGGAATTAAATACAAAAGGCACAATGCCGACTTAGGTACAAGAAAACTGACTCTTCTTACTGTCTATGTTTTGATCCATTCCTGTGACACTAGATATAGATTCCGATGCTTCACTTCAGTTTTACTGTATCCCTCTGACCTTCTTATTGACGATGAAAAACAGAAATTGCATCGGAATTAAATACTAAAGGCACAGTGCCGACTTAAGATAAGAAACCTGACTCTTCTTACTGTCTATGCTTTGATCCATTCCTGTGACACTAGATATAGATTCCGATGCTTCACATCAGGTTTACTGTATCCCTCTGACCTTCTTATTGACGATGAAACATAGAAATTGCATCGGAATTAGATAGAAAAGGAACAATGCCGACTTAAGTACAAGAAAACTGACTCTTCATACTGTCTATGCTGTGAACCATTCCTGTGACACTAGTTATAGATTGCGATGCTTCACTTCAGGTTTACTGTATCCCTCTGACCTTCTTATTGAAGATGAAACACAGATATTGCATCGGAATTAAATACAAAATGCACAATGCCGACTTAAGTACAAGAAAACTGACTCTTCTTACTGTCTAGGGTTTGAACCATTCCTGTGACACTAGTTATAGATTCCGATGCTTCACTTCAGGTTTACTGTATCCCGCTGACACTCTTATTGACGATGATACACAGAAATTGCATCGGAATTAAATACAAAAGGCACAATGCCGACTTAAGTACAAGACAACTGACTCTTCTTACTGTCTGTGTTTTGATCCATTCCTGTGACACTTGATATAGATTCCGATGCTTCACTTCAATCTTACTGTATCCCTCTGACCTTCTTATTGACGATTAATCACAGAAATTGCATCGGAATCAAATACAAAAAGCACAATGCCGACTTATGTACAAGAAAACTGACTCTTCTTACTGTCTATGTTTGAACCATTCATGTGACACTAGTTATAGATTCCGATGCTTCACTTCAGGTTTACTGTATCCCTCTGACCTTCTTAATGACGATGAAACACAGAAAAAAGCATCGGAATTAAATACAAAAGGCACAATGTCGACTTAAGACACAAGAAAACTGACTCTTATTTCTGTCTATGATTGAACCATTCCTGTGACACTAGTTATTGATTGCGATGCTTCACTTCAGGTTTACTGTATCCCTCTGAACTTCTTATTGACGATGAAACACAGAAATTTCATCGAAATTAAATACAAAAGGCACAATGCCGACTTAAGTACAAGTAAACTGCCAATTCTTACTGTCTATGGTTTGAACCATTCCTGTGACACTAGTTATAGATTCCGATGCTTCACTTAAGGTTTACTGTATCCCTCGGACCTTCTTATTGAAGATGAAACACAGATATTGCATCGGAAGTAAATACAAAAGGCACAATGCCGACTTATGTACAAGAAAACTGACTCTTTTTACTGTCTATGTTTTGAACCATTCCTGTGACACTAGTTATAGATTCCGATGCTTCACTTCAAGTTTACTGTATCCCTCTGACCTTCATATTGAGGATGAAACACAGAAATTGCATCGGAATTAAATACAAAAGGCACAATGCCGACTTAAGTACAAGAAAACTGTCTCTTCTTACTGTCTATGCTTGGAACCATTCCTGTGACACTATATATAGATTCCGATGCTTCACTTCAGGTTTACTGTATCCCTCTGACCTTCTTATTGACGATGAAACGCAGAAATCGCATAGGAATTAAATGCAAAAATTACGTTGCCGACTTAAGTACAAGTAAACTGACTCTTCTTACTGTCTATGTTTTGACCCATTCCTGTGACACTAGTTATAGATTCCGATGCTTTACTTTAGGTTTACTGTATCCCTCTGACCTTCTTATTGACGATAAAACACAGTAATTGCATCGGAATTTAATACAAAAGGCACAATGCCGACATAAGTACATGAAAACTGACTCTTCTTACTGTCTATGTTTTGAACCATTCCTGTGACACTAGTTATAGATTCCGATGCTTCACCTCAGTTTTAATGTATCCGACTGACCGTCTTATTGACGATGAAACACAGATATTGCATCGGAATTAAATACAAAAGCCACAATGCCGACTCAAGTGCAAGTACTCTGGCACTTCTTACTGCCTATGATTTGAACCATTCCTGTGAGACCAGTTTCAGATTCCGATGCTTCACTTCAGGTTTACTGTATCCCTTGGACCTTCTTATTGACGACGAACACAGAAATTGCATCGGAATTAAAAAGAAAATGCACAATGCCGACTTCAGTACAAGATAACTGACTCTTTTTCCTGTCTATGTTTTGAACCATTCCTGTGACACTAGTTATAGATTCCGATGCTTCACTTCATGTTTAGTGTCTCCAGCTGACTCTCTGATTGACGATGAAACACAGAAATTGCATCGGAATTAAATACAAAAGGCGAAATGACAACTTAAGTACAAGAAGACTGACTCTTCCTACTGTCTATGTTCTGAACCATTCCTGTGACACTAGTTATAGATACCGATGCTTCACTTCAGGTTTACTGTATCCCTCTGACCGTCTTATTGACGATGAATCACACAAATTGCATAGGAATTAAATACAAAAGGCACAATTCCGACTCAGGTACAAGAAGTCTATCTCTTCTTACTGTCTATGTTTTGAACCTTTCCTGTGGGACCGGTTTTAGATTCCTATGCTTCACATCAGCATTACTGTATCACTTGGACCTTCTTATTGACGACGAAACACAGATATTGCATCGGAATTAAATAGAAAAGGCACAATGCCGACTTAAGTACAAGGGAACTGACTCTTCTTACTGTCTTTGTTTTAAACCATTCCTGTGACACTAGCTATAGATTCCGATGCTTCACTTCAGGTTAACTGTATCTCTCTGACCTTCTTATTGACGATGAAACACAGAAATTGAATCGGAATTACATACAAAAGGCACAACGCCGACTTAAGTACAAGAAAACTGACTCTTCTTACTGTCTATGTTTTGAAACGTTCCTGTGACACTAGTTATAGATTCCGATGCTTCACTTCAGGTTTACTGTATCCCTCTGACCTTCTTATTGACGATGAAACACAGAAATTGCATCGGAATTAAATACAAATGGCACAATGACGACTTAAGTACAAGAAAATTGACTCTTCTTACTGTCTATGTTTTGAACCATTCCTGTGACACTAGTTATAGATTCCGTTGCTTCACTTCAGGTTTACTGTATTCCTCTGACCTTCTTATTGACGATGAAAAGCAGAAATTGCATCGGAATTAAATCGAAAAGGCACAATGCCGACTTAAGTACAAGAAAACTGACTCTTCATACTGTCTATGTTTTGAACCATTCCTGTGACACTAAATATAGATCCCGATGCTTCACTTCAGGTTTACTGTATCCCTCTGACCTTCTTATTGACGATGAAACACAGAAAATGCATCGGATTTAAATGCAAAAAGCACAATGCCGACTTAAGTACAAGAAAGCTGACTCTTCTAACTTTCTATGTTTTGAAACATTCATGTGACACTACTTATAGATTCCGATGCTTCACTTCAGGTTTACTGTATCCCTCTGACCTTCTTATTGACGATGAAACACAGAAATTGCATCGGAATTAAATACTAAAGGCACAATGCCGTGTTAAGTACAAGAAAACTGACTCTTCCTACTGTCTATGGTTTGAACCATTACTGTAACACTAGTTATAGATTCAGATGCTTCACTTCAGGTTTACTGTCACCCTCTGACCTTCTTATTGACGATGAACCATAGAAATTACATCGGAATTAAATACAAGAGGCACAATGCCGACTTAAGTACAAGAAAACTGACTCTTCTTACTGTCTATGTTTTGAACCATTCATGTGACACTAGTTATAGATTCCGATGCTTTACTCCAGGTTTACTGTATCCCTCTCACCTTCTTGTTGACGATGAATCACAGAAATTGCTTCGTAATTAAATACAAAAAGCACAATGCCGACTTAAGTATAAGGAAACTGACTCTTCTTACTGTCTAAGTTTTGAACCATTCCTGTGACACTAGTTATAGATTCCGATGCTTCACTTCAGGTTTAGTGTCTCCAGCTGACTCTCTGATTGACGATGAAATACAGAAATTGCATCGGAATTAAATACAAAAGGCACAATGTCGACTTAAGTACAAGTAGACTGACTCTTCCTACTGTCTATGTTCTGAACCATTCCTGTGACACTAGTTATAGATACCGATGCTTCACTTCAGGTTTACTGTATACCTCTGACCATCTTATTGACGATGAAACACAGAAATTGCATAGGAATTAAATACAAAGGCACAATGCCAGCTCAGGTACAAGAAGTCTTTCTCTTCTTACTGTCTATGTTTTGAACCTTTCCTGTGAGACCGGTTTTAGATTCCTATGCTTCACATCAGTATTACTGTATCCCTTGGACCTTCTTATTGACGACGAAACACAGATAGTGCATCGGAATTAAATAGAAAAGGCGCAATGCCGACTTAAGTACAAGGGAACTGACTCTTCTTACTGTGTATGTTTTGAACCATTCCTGTGACACTAGTTATAGATCCTGATGCTTCACTTCAGGTTCACTGTACCCTCTGACTTTCTCATTGAAGATGCAACACTGAAATTGCATCGGAATTAAATACAAAAGGCACAATGCCGACTTAAGTACAAGAAAACTGACTCTTCTTACTGTCTTTGTTTTAAACCATTCCAGTGATACTAGCTATAGATTCCGATGCTTCACTTCAGGTTGACTGTATCCCTCTGACCTTCTTATTGACAATGAAACACAGAAATTGCATCGGAGTTAAATACAAATGGCACAATGACGACTTAAGTACAAGAAAATAGACTCTTCTTACTGTCTATGTTTTGAACCATTCCTGTGACACTAGTTATAGATTCCGATCCTTCACTTCAGGTCTACTGTATTCCTCTGACCTTCTTATTGACGATGCAACACAGAAATTGCATCGGAATTAAATATAAAAGGCACAATGCCGACTTAAGTACAAGGGAACTGACTCTTCTTACTGTGTATGTTTTGAACCATTCCTGTGACACTACTTATAGATTCCGATGCTTCACTTCAGGTTCACTGTATCCCTCTGACCTTCTCTTTGACGATGAAACACTGAAATTGCATCGGAATTAAATACAAAAGGCACAATGCCGACTTAAGTACAAGAAAAATGACTCTTCTTACTGTCTATGTTTTGAACCATTCATGTGACACTAGTTATAGATTCCGATGCTTCACTTCAGGTTTACTGTATCCCTCTGACCTTCTTATTGACGATGAAACACAGAAATTGCATCGGAATTAAATACTAAAGGCACAATGCCGTCTTAAGTACAAGAAAACTGACTCTTCCTACTGTCTATGGTTTGAACCATTACTGTAACACTAGTTATAGATTCCGATGCTTCACTTCAGGTTTACTGTATCCCTCTGACCTTCTTATTGACGATGAAACACAGAAATTGCATCGGAATTAAATACAAAAAGCACAATGCCGACTTAAGTACAAGAAAACTAACTCTTCTAACTGTCTATGATTTGAACCATTC
Source organism: Schistocerca americana (assembly GCF_021461395.2). NCBI lineage: Eukaryota > Metazoa > Arthropoda > Insecta > Orthoptera > Acrididae > Schistocerca > Schistocerca americana. The sequence continues at coordinate 24,264,798 of NC_060130.1, forward strand.
ATGTGACACTAGTTATAAATTCCGATGCTTCTCTTCAGGTTTACTGTAACCCTCTGACCTTCTTATTGACGATGAAACACAGAAATTGCATCGGAATTAAATACAAAAGGCACAATCCCGACTTAAGTACAAGAAAACTGACTCTTCTTACCGTCTAAGTTTTGAACCATTCCTGTGACACTAGTGATAGATTCCGATGCTTCACTTCAGGTTTACTGTATCCCTCTGACCTTCTTATTGTTGATGAAACACAGAAATTGCATCGGAAGTAATTACAAAAAGCACAATGCCGACTTCAGTACAAGAAAAGTGACTCTTCTTTCTTGTCAATGTTTTGAACCATTCCTGTGACACTACTTATAGATTCCGATGCTTCACTTTAGGTTTACTGTATCCCTCTGACCTTCTTATTGACGATGAAACATAGAAATTGCATCGGAATTAAATAGAAAAGGAACAATGCCGACTTAAGTACAAGAAAACTGACTCTTCTTACTGTCTGTAATTTGAACCATTCCTGTGACACTAGTTATAGATGCCGATGCTTCACTTTAGGTTTACTGTATGCCTCCAACCTTCTTATTGACGATGAAACACAGAAATTGCATCGGAATTAAATAGAAAAGGCACAATTCTGAATTAAGTACAAGAAAACGGACCCTTCTTACTGTCTATGTTTTGAACCATTCCTGTGACTGTAAATATTTATTCCGATGCTTCACTTCAGGTTTACCGTATCCCTCTGACCTTCTTATTGACGATGAAACACAGATATTGCGACGGAACTAAATACAAATGGCACAATGACGACTTAAGTACAAGAAAACTGATTCTTCTTACTGTCTATGTTTTGAACCATTCCTCTGACACTAGTTATAGATTCCGATGCTTCACTTCACGATTAGTGTATCCCTCTGACCTTCTTATTGACGATGAAACTCAGAAATTGCATCGGATTTAAATACAAAAGGCACAATGCCGACTTAAGTACAAGGAAACTGACTCTTCTTACTGTCTATGTTTTGAACCATTCCTGTGACACTAGTTATAGTTGCCGATTCTTCACGTCAGGTTTACTGCATCCCTCTGACCTTCTTATTGTTGATGAAACACAGAAATTGCATCGGAATTAAATACAAAAGGCACAACGCCGAATTAAGTACAAGAAAACTGACTCTTCTTACTGTCTATGTTTTGATGCATTCCTGTGACACTAGTTATAGACTCCGATGCTTCACTTCAGGGTCACTCTATCCCTCTGACCTTCTTATTGACGATGAAACATAGAAATTGCATCGGAATTAAATACAAAAGGAGCAATGCCGACTTAAGTACAAGAATACTGACTCTTCTTACTGTCTATGTTTAGAACCATTCCTGTGACACTAGTTATAGATGCCAATGCTTCACTTAAGGTTTACTGTATCCCTCTGATCTTCTTAATGACGATGAAACACAGAGATTGCATCGGAATTAAATAGAAAAAAGGCACAATGCCGAATTAAGAACAAGAAAACTGACCCTTCTTACTGTCTATGTTTTGAACTATTCCTGTGACACTAGTTATAGATTCCGATGCTTCACTTCCGGTTTCCTGTATCCTTCTGACCTTATTATTGACGATGAAACACAGAAATAGCTTCGGAATTAAATACAAAAGGCACAATGCCGACTTAAGTGCAAGATAACTGACTCTTCTTACTGTCTATGTGTTGAACCATTCATGTGACACTAGTTATAGATTCCGATGCTTCTCTTCATTTTTACTGTATCCCTCTGACCATCTTATTGACGATGAATCACAGAAATTGCATCGGAATTAAATACAAAAGGCACAATGCCGACTCAAGTACAAGAAAACTGACTCCTCTTACTGTCTATGTTTTCAACCATTCCTGTGACACTAGTTATAGATGCCGATGCTTCACTTTAGGTTTACTGTATCCCTCCAACCTTCTTATTGACGATGAAACACAGAATTTGCATCGGAATTAAATCGAAAAGGCACAATGCCGAATTAAGTACAAGAAAACTGACCCTTCTTACTGTCTATGTTTTGAACTATTCCTGTGACACTAAATATAGATTCCGATGCTTCACTTCAGGTATACTGTATCCCTCTGACCCTGTTATTGAGGATAAAACACTGAAATTGCATCGGAATTAAATACAAAAGACACAATGCCGACTTATGTACAAGAAAACTGACTCTTCTTACTCTCTATAATTTGAACCATTCATGTGACAGTAATTATAGATTCCGATGCTACACTTCAGGTTTACTGTATCCCTCTGACCTTCTTATTGACGATGAAACACAGAAATTGCATCGGAATTAAATACAAAAGGCACAATGCCGACTTAAGTACAAGAAAACTGACTCATCTTACTGTCTATGTTTGAACCATTCCTGTGACACTAGTTATAGATTCCGATGCTTCACTTCAGGTTTACTGTATCAATCTGACCTTCTTATTGACGATGAAACACAGAAATTGCATCGGAATTAAATACAAAATGCACAATGCCGACTTAAGTACAAGAAAACTGACTCTTCTTTACTGTCTATGTCTTGAACCATTCCTGTGACACTAGTTATATATTCCGATGCTTCACTTCAGGTTTACTGTATCCCTCTGACCTTCATATTGACGATGAAACACAGAAATTGCATCGGAGTTAAATACAAAAGGAACAATGCCGACTTAAGTAGAAGAAAACTGGCTCTTCTTACAGTCTATGATTTGAACCATTCCTGTGACACTAGTTACAGATTCCGATGCCTCACTTCAGGTTTACTGTATCCCACTGACCTTCTTATTGACGATGAAACACAGATATTGCGTCGGAACTAAATACAAATGGCACAATGACGACTTAAGTACAAGAAAACTGACACTTCTTACTGTCTATGTTTTGAACCATTCCTGTGACACTAGTTATAGATGCCAATGCTTCACTTAAGGTTTACTGTATCCCTCTGACCTTCTTAGTGATGACGAAACACAGAAATTGCATCGGAATTAAATACAAAAGGCACAATGCCGACTTAAGTACAAGAAAACTGACTCTTCTTACTGTCTAAGTTTTTGAACCATTCCTGTGACACTACTGATAGATTCCGATGCTTCACTTCAGGTATACTGTATCCCTCTGACCTTCTTATTGTTGATGAAACACAGAAATTGCATCGGAAGTAATTACAAAAAGCACAATGCCGACTTCAGTACAAGAAAAGTGACTCTTCTTTCTTGTCAATGTTTTGAACCATTCCTGTGACACTACTTATAGATTCCGATGCTTCACTTTAGGTTTACTGTATCCCTCAGACCTTCTTATTGTCGATGAAACATAGAAATTGCATCGGAATTAAACAGAAAAGGAACAATGCCGACTTAAGTACAAGAAAACTGACTCTTCTTACTGTCTGTAATTTGAACCATTCCTGTGACACTAGTTATAGATGCCGATGCTTCACTTTAGGTTTACTGTATCCCTCCAACCTTCTTATTGACGATGAAACACAGAAATTGCATCGGAATTAAATAGAAAAGGCACAATTCTGAATTAAGTACAAGAAAACGGACCCTTCTTACTGTCTATGTTTTGAACCATTCCTGTGACTGTAAATATTGATTCCGATGCTTCACTTCAGGTTTACCGTATCCCTCTGACCTTCTTATTGACGATGAAACACAGATATTGCGACGGAACTAAATACAAATGGCACAATGACGACTTAAGTACAAGAAAACTGATTCTTCTTACTGTCTATGTTTTGAACCATTCCTCTGACACTAGTTATAGATTCCGATGGTTCACTTCACGTTTAGTGTATCCCTCTGACCTTCTTATTGACGATGAAACTCAGAAATTGCATCGGAATTAAATACAAAAGACACAATGCCGACTTATGTACAAGAAAACTGACTCTTCTTACTCTCTATAATTTGAACCATTCATGTGACAGTAATTATAGATTCCGATGCTACACTTCAGGTTTACTGTATCCCTCTGACCTTCTTATTGACGATGAAACACAGAAATTGCATCGGAATTAAATACAAAAGGCACAATGCCGACTTAAGTACAAGAAAACTGACTCATCTTACAGTCTATGTTTGAACCATTCCTTTGGCACTAGTTATAGATTCCGATGCTTCACTTCAGGTTTACTGTATCCCTCTGACCTTCTTATTGACGATGAAACACAGAAATTGCATCGGAATTAAATTCAAAATGCACAATGCCGACTTAAGTACAAGAAAACTGACTCTTCTTTACTGTCTATGTTTTGAACCATTCCTGTGACACTAGTTATATATTCCGATGCTTCACTTCAGGTTTAATGTATCCCTCTGACCTTCATATTGACGATGAAACACAGAAATTGCATCGGAGTTAAATACAAAAGGAACAATGCCAACTTAAGTAGAAGAAAACTGGCTCTTCTTACAGTCTATGATTTGAACCATTCCTGTGACACTAGTTATAGATTCCGATGCCTCACTTCAGGTTTACTGTATCCCACTGACCTTCTTATTGACGATGAAACACAGATATTGCGTCGGAACTAAATACAAATGGCACAATGACGACTTAAGTACAAGAAAACTGACACTTCTTACTGTCTATGCTTTGAACCATTCCTGTGACACTAGTTATAGATGCCAATGCTTCACTTAAGGTTTACTGTATCCCTCTGACCTTCTTAGTGACGACGAAACACAGAAATTGCATCGGAATTAAATACAAAAGGCACAATGCCGACTTAAGTACAAGAAAACTGACTCTTCTTACTGTCTATGTTTTGAACCATTCCTGTGACACTAGTTATAGATTCCGATGCTTCACTTCACGTTTACTGCATCCCTCCGACCTTCTTGTTGACGATGAAACACAGAAATTGCATCGGAATTAAATACAAATGGCACAATGACGACTTAAGTACAAGAAAACTGACTCTTCTTACTGTCTATGTTTTGAACCATTCCTGTGACACTAGTTATAGTTGCCGATTCTTCACTTCAGGTTTACTGCATCCCTCTGACCTTCTTATTGTTGATGAAACACAGAAATTGCATCGGAATTAAATACAAAAGGCACAATGCCGACTTAAGTACAAGAAAACTGACTCTTCTTCCTGTCTATGTTTTGATCCATTCCTGTGACACTAGTTACAGATTCCGATGCTTCACTTCAGGTTTACTGTTTCCCTCTTACCTTCTTATTGACGATGAAACATAGAAATTGCATCGGAATTAAATGGAAAAGGAACAATGCCGACTTAAGTACAAGAATACTGACTCTTCTTACTGTCTATGTTTTGAAAAATTCATGTGACACTAGTTATAGATTCCGATGCTTCACTTCAGGTTTACTGTATCCCTCTGACCTTCTTATTGACGATGAAACACTGAAATCACATCGGAATTAAATACAAAAGGCACAATGCCTACTTAAGTTCAAGAAAACTGACTCTTCTTACTGTCTAAGTTATGAACCATTCCTGTGACACTAGTTATAGATTCCGATGCTTCACTTCAGGTTTACCGTATCCCTCTGACCTTCTTATTGACGATGAAACACAGAAATTGCATCGGAATTAAATAGAAAAGGCACAATGCCGAATTAACTACATGAAAACTGACTCTTCTTACTGTCTATGTTTTGAACCATTCCTGTGACTCTAGTTAATGATTCCGATGCTACACCTCAGGTTTACTGTATCCTTGTGACCTTCTTATTGACGATGAAACACAGAAATTACAACGGAATTATATACAAAAGGCACAGTGCCGCACTTAAGTACAAGAAAACTGACTCTTCTTACAGTCTATGATTTGAACCATCCCTGTGACACTAGTTATAGATTCCGATGCTTCCCTTCAGGTTTACTGTATTCCTCTGACCCTCTTAGTGACGATGAAACACAGAAATTGCATCGGAATTAAATACAAATGGCACAATGCCGACTTAAGTACAAGGAAACTGACTCTTCTTAGTGTCTATGTTTTGAACCATTCCTGTGACACTAGTTATAGTTTCCGATTCTTCACTTCAGGTTTACAGCATCCCTCTGACCTTCTTATTGTTGATGAAACACAGAAATTGCATCGGAATTAAATACAAAAGGCACAACGCCGACTTAAGTACAAGAAAACTGACTCTCTTACTGTCTATGTTTTGATCCATTCCTGTGACACTAGTTATAGATTCCGATGCTTCACTTCAGGCTTACTGTATTCCTCTGACCTTCTTATTGACGATGAAACATAGAAATTGCATCGGAATTAAATAGAAAAGGAACAATGCCGACTTAAGTACAAGAATACTGACTCTTCTTACTGTCTTTGTTTAGAACCATTCCTGTGACACTAGTTATAGATGCCGATGCTTCACTTCAGGTTTACTGTATCCCTCTGACCTTCTTATTGACGATGAAACACAGAGATTGCATCGGAATTAAATAGAAAAGGCACAATGCCGAATTAAGTACAAGAAAACTGACTCTTCTTACTGTCTATGCTTTGAACCATTCATGTGACACTAGTTATAGATTCCGATGCTTCACTTCAGGTTTACTGTATCCCTCTGACCTTCTTATTGACGATGAAACACAGAAATCGCATCGGAATTAAATACGAAAGGCACAATGCCTACTTAAGTTCAAGAAAACTGACTCTTCTTACTGTATTAGTTATGAACCATTCCTGTGACACTAGTTATAGATTCCGATGCTTCACTTCAGGTTTACCGTATCCCTCTGACCTTCTTATTGACGATGAAACACAGAAAATGCATCGGAAGTAAATAGAAAAGGCACAATGCCGACTTAACTACACGAAAACTGACTCTTCTTACTGTCTATGTTGTGAACCATTCCTGTGACACTAGTTAATGATTCCGATGCTTCACCTCAGGTTTACTGTATCCCTCTGACCTTCTTATTGTCGATGAAACATAGAAATTGCATCGGAAGTAAATACAAAAGGCACAATGCCGACTTAAGTACAAGAAAACTGACTCTTCTTACTGTCTATATTTTGAACTATTCATGTGACACTAGTAACAGATTCCGATGCTTCACTTCAGGTTTACTGTATCCCTCTGACCTTCTTATTGACGATGAAACATAGAAATTGCATCGGAATTAAACACAAAAGGCACATTGCCGACTTAAGTACAAGAAAACTGACTTTTCTTACTGTCTATGTTTTGAACCATTCCTGTGACACTAGTTATAGATTCCGATGCTTCACTTCCGGTTTACTGTATCCCTCTGACCTTCTTATTGACGATGAAACACAGAAATAGCTTCGGAATTAAATACAAAAGGAACAATGCCGACTTAAGTACAAGATAACTGACTCTTGTTACTGTCAAATGTTTTGAACCATTCCTGTGACACTAGTTATAGATTCCGATGCTTTACTTCCGGTTTACTGTATCCCTCTGACCTTCTTATTGACGATGAAACACAGAAATAGCATCGGAATTAAATACAAAAGGCACAATGCCGACTTAAGTACAAGATAACTGACTCTTCTTACTGTCTATGTGTTGAACCATTCATTTGACACTAGTTATAGATTCCGATGCTTCACTTCATTTTTACTGTATCCCTCTGACCTTCTTATTGACGATGAAACACAGAAATTGCATCGGAATTAAATACAAAATGTACAATGCCGACTTAAGTACAAGAAAACTGACTCTTCTTTACTGTCTATGTTTTGAACCATTCCTGTGACACTTGTTATATATTCCGATGCTTCACTTCTGGTTTACTGTATCCCTCTGACCTTCATATAGACGATGAAACACAGAAATTGCATCGGAGTTAAATACAAAAGGAACAATGCCGACTTAAGTACAACAAAACAGATTCTTCTTACAGTCTATGATTTGAACCATCCCTGTGACACTAGTTATAGATTCCGATGCTTCCCTTCAGGTTTACTGTATTCCTCTGACCCTCTTAGTGACGATGAAACACAGAAATTGCATCGGAATTAAATACAAATGGCACAATGCCGACTTAAGTACAAGGAAACTGACTCTTCTTAGTGTCTATGTTTTGAACCATTCCTGTGACACTAGTTACAGTTTCCGATTCTTCACTTCAGGTTTACAGCATCCCTCTGACCTTCTTATTGTTGATGAAACACAGAAATTGCATCGGAATTAAATACAAAAGGCACAACGCCGACTTAAGTACAAGAAAACTGACTCTCTTACTGTCTATGTTTTGATCCATTCCTGTGACACTAGTTATAGATTCCGATGCTTCACTTCAGGTTTACTGTATTCCTCTGACCTTCTTATTGACGATGAAACATAGGAATTGCATCGGAATTAAGTAGAAAAGGAACAATGCCGACTTAAGTACAAGAATACTGACTCTTCTTACTGTCTTTGTTTAGAACCATTCCTGTGACACTAGTTATAGATGCCGATGCTTCACTTCAGGTTTACTGTATCCCTCTGACCTTCTTATTGACGATGAAACACAGAGATTGCATCGGAATTAAATAGAAAAGGCACAATGCCGAATTAAGTGCAAGAAAACTGACTATTCTTACTGCCATTGTTTTGAACCATTCATGTGACACTAGTTATAGATTCCGATGCTTCACTTCAGGTTTACTGTATCTCTCTGACCTTCTTATTGACGATGAAACACAGAAATCGCATCGGAATTAAATACGAAAGGCACAATGCCTACTTAAGTTCAAGAAAACTGACTCTTCTTACTGTATAAGTTATGAACCATTCCTGTGACACTAGTTATAGATTCCGATGCTTCACTTCAGGTTTACCGTATCCCTCTGACCTTCTTAATGACGATGAAACACAGAAATTGCATCGGAATTAAATAGAAAAGGCACAATGCCGATTTAACTACACGAAAACTGACTTTTCTTACTGTCTATGTCGTGAACCATTCCTGTGACACTAGTTAAAGATTCCGATGCTTCACTTCCGGTTTACTGTATCCCTCTGACCTTCTTATTGACGATGAAACACAGAAATCGCATCGGAATTAAATACGAAAGGCACAATGCCTACTTAAGTTCAAGAAAACTGACTCTTCTTACTGTATAAGTTATGAACCATTCCTGTGACACTAGTTATAGATTCCGATGCTTCACACAGGTTTACCGTATCCCTCTGACCTTCTTATTGACGATGAAACACAGAAATTGCATCGGAATTAAATAGAAAAGGCACAATGCCGACTTAACTACATGAAAACTGACTCTTCTTACTGTCTATGTTTTGAACCATTCCTGTGACTCTAGTTAATGATTCCGATGCTACACCTCAGGTTTACTGTATCCCTGTGACCTTCTTATTGACGATGAAACACAGAAATTACAACGGAATTATATACAAAAGGCACAATGCCGCACTTAAGTACAAGAAAACTGACTCTTCTTACTGTCTATATTTTGAACAATTCCTGTGACACTAGTTATAGATTCCGATGATTCACTTGATGTTTACTGTATCCCTCTGACCTTCTTATTGACGATGAAACATAGAAATTGCATCGGAATTAAATACAAAAGGCACAATGCCGACTTAAGTACAAGAAAACTGACTCTTCTTACTGTCTATGTTTTGAACCATTCCTGCGACACTAGTTATAGATTCCGATGCTTCACTTCACGTTTACTGTATACCTCTGTCCTTCTTATTGACGATGAAACACAGACATTGCATCGGAATTAAATACAAAAGGCACAATGCCGACTTAAGTACAAGGAAACTGACTCTTCTTACTGTCTATGCTTTGATCCATTCCTGTGACACTAGTTATAGATTCCGAAGCTTCACTTCAGGTTTACTGTATCCCTCTGACCTTCTTATTGACGATGAAACATAGAAATTGCATCGGAATTAAATAGAAAAGGAACAATGCCGATTTAAGTACAAGAATACTGACTTTTCTTACTGTCTATGTTGTGAACCATTCCTGTGACACTAGTTAAAGATTCCGATGCTTCACCTCAGGTTTACTGTATCCCTCTGACCCTCTTATTGACGATGAAACATAGAAATTGCATCGGAAGTAAATACAAAAGGCACAATGCCGACTTAAGTACAAGAAAACTGACTCTTCTTACTGTCTATATTTTGAACTATTCATGTGACACTAGTAATAGATTCCGATGTTTCACTTCAGGTTTACTGTATCCCTCTGACCTTCTTATTGACGATGAAACACAGAAATTGCATCGGAAATAAATACAAAAGGCACAATGACAACATAAGTACAAGAAAACTGACTCTTCTTACTGTCTACGTTTTGAACCATTCCTGTGACACTAGTTATAGATTCCGAAGCTTCACTTCAGCTTTACTTTATCCCTCTGACCTTCTTGTTGACGATGAAACACAGAAATTGCATCGGAATTAAATTCAAAAGGCACAATTCCGACTTAAGTACAAGAAAACTGACTCTTGTTACTGTCAAATGTTTTGAACCATTCCTGTGACACTAGTTATAGATTCCGATGCTTCACTTCAGGTTTACTGTATTCCTCTGATCTTCTTGTTGACGATGAAACACAGAAATAGCATCGGAATTAAATACAAAAGGCACAATGCCGACTTAAGTACAAGATAACTGACTCTTCTTACTGTCTATATGTTGAACCATTCATTTGACACTAGTTATAGATTCCGATGCTTCACTTCATTTTTACTGTATCCCTCTGACCTTCTTATTGACGATGAAACACAGATATTGCATCGGAATTAAATACAAAATGCACAATGCCGACTTAAGTACAAGAAAACTGACTCTTCTTTACTGTCTATATTTTGAACCATTCCTGTGACACTAGTTATATATTCCGATGCTTCACTTCTAGTTTACTGTATCCCTCTGACCTTCATATAGACGATGAAACACAGAAATTGCATCGGAGTTAAATACAAAAGGAACAATGCCGACTTAAGTACAAGAAAACTGATTCTTCTTACAGTCTATGAATTGAACGATTCCTGTGACACTAGTTATAGATTCCGATGCTCTAAATCTTTTTACTGTCTATGTTTTGAATCACTCCTGTGACACTAGTTATAGATTCCAATGCTTCACTTCAGGTTTACTGTATCCCTCTGACCTTCTTATTGACGATGAAACATAGAAATTGCATCGGAATTAAATACAAAAGGCACAATGCCGACTTAAGTACAAGAAAACTGAATCTTCTTACTGTCTATGTTTTGATCCATTCCTGTGACACAAGTTACAGATTCCGATGCTTCACTTCAGGTTTACTGTCTCCCTCTTACCTTCTTATTGACGATGAAACATAGAAATTGCATCGGAATTAAATAGAAAAGGAACAATGCCGACTTAAGTACAAGAATACTGACTCTTCTTACTGTCTATGTTTACAACCATTCCTGTGACACTAGTTATAGATGCCAATGCTTCACTTGAGGTTTACTGTATTCCTCTGACCTTCTTATTGACGATGAAACACAGAGATTGCATCGGAATTAAATAGAAAAGGCACAATGCCGAATTAAGTTCAAGAAAACTGACTCTTCTTACTGTCTATGTTTTGAAAAACTCATGTGACACTAGTTATAGATTCCGATGCTTCACTTCAGGTTTACTGTATCCCTCTGACCTTCTTATTGACGATGAAACACAGAAATCGCATCGGAATTAAATACAAAAGGCACAATGCCTACTTAAGTTCAAGAAAACTGACTCTTCTTACTGTCTAAGTTATGAACCATTCCTGTGACACTAGTTATAGATTCCGATGCTTCACACAGGTTTACCGTATCCCTCTGACCTTCTTATTGACGATGAAACACAGAAATTGCATCGGAATTAAATAGAAAAGGCACAATGCCGACTTAACTACATGAAAACTGACTCTTCTTACTGTCTATGTTTTGAACCATTCCTGTGACTCTAGTTAATGATTCCGATGCTACACCTCAGGTTTACTGTATCCCTGTGACCTTCTTATTGACGATGAAACACAGAAATTACAACGGAATTATATACAAAAGGCACAATGCCGCACTTAAGTACAAGAAAACTGACTCTTCTTACTGTCTATATTTTGAACCATTCCTGTGACACTAGTTTTAGATTCCGATGATTCACTTCATGTTTACTGTATCCCTCTGACCTTCTTATTGACGATGAAACATAGAAATTGCATCGGAATTAAATACAAAAGGCACAATGCCGACTTAAGTACAAGAAAACTGACTCTTCTTACTGTCTATGTTTTGAACCATTCCTGTGACACTAGTTATAGATTCCGATGTTCACTTCCGGTTTACTGTATCCTTCTGACCTTCTTATTGACGATGAAACACAGAAATAGCTTCGGAATTAAATACAAAATGCACAATGCCGACTTAAGTACAAGATAACTGACTCTTCTTACTGTCTATGTGTTGAACCATTCATGTGACACTAGTTATAGATTCCGATGCTTCACTTCATTTTTACTGTATCCCTCTGACCTTCTTATTGACGATGAATCACAGAAATTGCGTCGGAATTAAATACAAAAGGCACAATGCCGACTTAAGTACAAGAAAACTGACTCTTCTTACTGTCTATGTTTTCAACCATTCCTGTGACACTAGTTATAGATGCCGATGCTTCACTCTAGGTTTACTGTATCCCTCCAACCTTCTTATTGACGATGAAACACAGAAATTGCATCGGAATTAAATAGAAAAGGCACAATGCCGAATTAAGTACAAGAAAACTGACTCTTCTTACTCTCTATAATTTGAACCATTCATGTGACACTAATTATAGATTCCGATGCTACACTTCAGGTTTACTGTATCCCTCTGACCTTCGTATAGACGGTGAAACACAGAAATTGCATCGGAATTAAATAGAAAAGGCACAATGTCGACTTATGTACAAGAAAACTGACCCTTCTTACTGCCTATGTGTGAACCAATCATGTGACACTAGTTATAGATTCTGAAGCTTCACTTCAGGTTTACTGTATCCCTCTGACCTTCGTATTGACGATGAAACACAGAAATTGCGTCGGAATTAAATACAAAAGGCACAATGCCGACTTAAGTACAAGAAAACTGACTCATCTTGCTGTCTATGTTTGAACCATTCCTGTGACACTAGTTATAGATTCCGATGCTTCACTTCAGATTTACTGTATCCCTCTGGCCTTCTTATTGACGATGAAACACTGAAATTGCATCGGAAATAAATACAAAATGCACAATGCCGACTTAAGTACAAGAAAACTGACTCTTCTTTACTGTCTATGTTTTGAACCATTCCTGTGACACTAGTTATATATTCCGATGCTTCACTTCAGGTTTTCTGTATCCCTCTGACTTTCATATTGACGATGAAACACAGAAATTGCATCGGAGTTAAATACAAAAGGAAAAATGCCGACTTAAGTACAAGAAAACTGGCTCTTCTTGCAGTCTATGATTTGAACCATTCCTGTGACACTAGTTATAGATTCCGATGCTTCACTTCAGGTTTACTGTATCCCTCTGACCTTCTTATTGACGATGAAACACAGATATTGCGTCGGAACTAAATACAAATGGCACAATGACGACTTAAGTACAAGAAAACTGACTCTTCTTACTGTCTATGTTTTGAACCATTCCTGTGACACTAGTTATAGATTCCGATGCTTCACTTCAGGTTTACCGTATTCCTCTGACCTTCTTAGTGACGATGAAACACAGAAATTGCATCGGAATTAAATACAAAAGGCACAATGCCGACTTAAATACAAGAAAACTGACTCTTCTTACTGTCTATGTTTTGAAAAATTCCTGTGACACTAGTTATAGATTCCGACGCTTCACTTCACGTTTACTGTATCCCTCCGACCGTCTTATTGACGATGAAACACAGGAATTGCATCGGAATTACATACAAAGGCACAATGCCGACTTAAGTACAAGGAAACTGACTCTTCTTACTGTCTATGTTTTGAATTATTCCTGTGACACTAGTTATAGTTGCCGATTCTTCACTCCAGGTTTACTGTATCCCTCTGTCCTTCTTATTGACGATGAAACACAGAAATTTCATCGGAATTAAATACATAAGGCACAATTCCGACTTAAGTACAGGAAAACTGACTCTTCTTACTGTCTATGTTTTGATCCATTCCTGTGACACTAGTTACAGATTCCGATGCTTCACTTCAGGTTTACTGTCTCCCTCTTACCTTCTTATTGACGATGAAACACAGAGATTGCATCGGAATTAAATAGAAAAGGCACAATGCCGAATTAAGTACAAGAAAACTGACTCTTCTTACTGTCTATGTTTTGAACCACTCATGTGACACTAGTTATAGATTCCGATGCTTCACTTCAGGTTTTCTGTATCCCTCTGACCTTCTTATTGACGATGAAACACAGAAATCGCATCGGAATTAAATACAAAACCCACAATGCCTACTTAAGTTCAAGAAAACTGACTCTTCTTACTGTCTAAGTTATGAACCATTCCTGTGACACTAGTTATAGATTCCGATGCTTCACTTCAGGTTTACCGTATCCCTCTGACCTTCTTATTGACGATGAAACACAGAAATTGCATCGGAATTAAATAGAAAAGGCACAATGCCGACTTAACTACATGAAAACCGACTCTTCTTACTGTCTATGTTTTGAACCATTCCTGTGACACTAGTTAATGATTCCGATGCTACACCTCAGGTTTACTGTATCCCTGTGACCTTCTTATTGACGATGAAACACAGAAATTACAACGGAATTATATACAAAAGGCACAATGCCGCACTTAAGTACAAGAAAACTGACTCTTCTTACTGTCTATATTTTGAACCATTCCTGTGACACTAGTTATAGATTCCGATGATTCACTTCAGGTTTACTGTATCCCTCTGACCTTCTTATTGACGACGAAACATAGAAATAGCTTCGGAATTAAATACAAAAGGCACAATGCCGACTTAAGTACAAGATAACTGACTCTTCTTACTGTCTATGTGTTGAACCATTCATGTGACACTAGTTATAGATTCCGATGCTTCACTTCATTTTTACTGTATCCCTCTGACCTTCTTATTGACGATGAATCACAGAAATTGCATAGGAATTAAATACAAAAGGCACAATGCCGACTTAAGTACATGAAAACTGACTCTTCTTACTGTCTATGTTTTCAAACATTCCTGTGACACTAGTTATAGATGCCGATGCTTCACTTTAGGTTTACTGTATCCCTCCAACCTTCTTATTGACGATGTAACACAGAAATTGCATCGGAATTAAATAGAAAAGGCACAATGCCGAATTAAGTACAAGAAAACTGACTCTTCTTACTGTCTATGGTTTGAACTATTCCTGTGACACTAAATATTGGTTCCGATGCTTCACTTCAGGTATACTGTATCCCTCTGACCCTCTTATTGACGATGAAACACTGAAATTGCATCGGAATTAAATACAAAAGGCACAATGCCGACTTATGTACAAGAAAACTGACTCTTCTTACTCTCTATAATTTGAACCATTAATGTGACACTAATTATAGATTCCAATGCTACACTTCGGGTTTACTGTATCCCTCTGACCTTCGTATGGACGGTGAAACACAGAAATTGCATCGGAATTAAATAGAAAAGGCACAATGTCGACTTATGTACAAGAAAACTGACTCTTCTTAGTGTCTATGTGTGAACCAATCATGTGACACTAGTTATAGATTCCGAAGCTTCACTTCAGGTTTACTGTATCCCTCTGACCTTCTTATTGACGATGAAACACAGAAATTGCATCGGAATTAAATACAAAAGGCACAATGCCGACTTAAGTACAAGAAAACTGACTCATCTTACTGTCTATGTTTGAACCACTCCTGTGACACTAGTTATAGATTCCGATGCTTCACTTCAGGTTTACTGTATCCCTCTGGCCTTCTTATTGACGATGAAACACAGAAATTGCATCGGAATTAAATACAAAATGCACAATGCCGACTCAAGTACAAGAAAACTGACTCTTCTTTACTGTCTATGTTTTGAACCATTCCTGTGACACTAGTTATATATTCCGATGCTTCACTTCACGTTTACTGTATCCCTCCGACCGTCTTATTGACGATGAAACACAGAAATTGCATCGGAATTAAATACAAAAGGCACAATGCCGACTTAAGTACAAGGAAACTGACTTTTCTTACTGTCTATGTTTTGAATTATTCCTGTGACACTAGTTATAGTTGCCGATTCTTCACTTCAGGTTTACTGCATCCCTCTGACCTCCTCTTTGTTGATGACATACAGAAATTGCATCGGAATTAAAAACAAAATGCACAATGCCGACTTAAGTACAAGAAAACTACTTCTTCTTTACTGTCCATGTTTTGAACCATTCCTGTGACACTTGTTATATATTCCGATGCTTCACTTCAGGTTTACTGTATCCCTCTGACCTTCATATTGACGATGAAACACAGAAATTGCATCGGAGTTAAATACAAAAGGAACAATGCCGACTTAAGTACAAGAAAACTGCCTCTTCTTACAGTCTATGAGTTGAACCATTCCTGTGACACTAGTTATAGATTCAGATGCTTCACTTCAGGTTTACTGTATCCCTCTGACCTACTTATTGACGATGAAACAGAGTTATTGCGTCGGAACTAAATACAAGTGGTACAATGCCGACTTAAGTACAAGGAAACTGACTCTTCTTACTGTCTATGTTTTGAACCATTCCTGTGACACTAGTTATAGTTGCAGATTCTTCACTTCAGGTTTACTGCATCCCTCTGACCTTCTTATTGTTGATGACACACAGAAATTGCATCGGAATTAAATACAAAAGGCACAACGCTGACTTAAGTACAAGAAAACTGACTCCTCTTACTGTCTATGTTTTGATCCATTCCTGTGACACTAGTTATAGATGCCGATGCTTCACTTCAGGTTTACTGTATCCCTCTGACCTTCTTATTGACGATGAAACACAGAGATTGCATCTGAATTAAATAGAAAAGGCACAATGCCGAATTAAGTACAAGAAAACTTACTCTTCTTACTGTCTATGTTTTGAACCATTCATGTGACTGTAGTTATAGATTCCGATGCTTCACTTCAGGTCTACTGTATCGCTCTGACCTTCTTATTGACGATGAAACACAGAAATCGCATCCGAATTAAATACGAAAGGCACAATGCCTACTTAAGTTCAAGAAAACTGACTCTTCTTACTGTATTAGTTATGAACCATTCCTGTGACACTAGTTATAGATTCCGATGCTTCACTTCAGGTTTACCGTATCCCTCTGACCTTCTTATTGACGATGAAACACAGAAAATGCATCGGAAGTAAATAGAAAAGGCACAATGCCGACTTAACTACACGAAAACTGACTCTTCTTGCTGTCTATGTTTGAACCATTCCTGTGACACTAGTTATAGATTCCGATGCTTCACTTCAGATTTACTGTATCCCTCTGGCCTTCTTATTGACGATGAAACACAGAAATTGCATCGGAATTAAATACAAAATGCACAATGCCGACTTAAGTACAAGAAAACTGACTCTTCTTTACTATTTATGTTTTGAACCATTCCTGTGACACTAGTTATATATTCCGATGCTTCACTTCAGGTTTACTGTATCCCTCTGACCTTCATATTGACGATGAAACACAGAAGTTGCATCGGAGTTAAATACAAAAGGAAAAATGCCGACTTAAGTACAAGAAAACTGGCTCTTCTTGCAGTCTATGATTTGAACCATTCCTGTGACACTAGTTATAGATTCCGATGCTTCACTTCAGGTTTACTGTATCCCTCTGACCTTCTTATTGACGATGAAACACAGATATTGCGTCGGAACTAAATACAAATGGCACAATGACGACTTAAGTACAAGAAAACTGACTCTTCTTACTGTCTATGTTTTGAACCATTCCTGTGACACTAGTTATAGATTCCGATGCTTCACTTCAGGTTTACCGTATTCCTCTGACCTTCTTAGTGACGATGAAACACAGAAATTGCATCGGAATTAAATACAAAAGGCACAATGCCGACTTAAGTACAAGAGAACTGACTCTTCTTACTGTCTATGTTTTGAACCATTCCTGTGACACTAGTTATAGATTCCGATGCTTCACTTCACGTTTACTGTATCCCTCCGACCGTCTTATTGACGATGAAACACAGGAATTGCATCGGAATTACATACAAACGCACAATGCCGACTTAAGTACAAGGAAACTGAATCTTCTTACTGTCTATGTTTTGAATTATTCCTGTGACACTAGTTATAGTTGCCGATTCTTCACTCCAGGTTTACTGTATCCCTTTGTCCTTCTTATTGACGATGAAACACAGAAATTTCATCGGAATTAAATACATAAGGCACAATTCCGACTTGAGTACAGGAAAACTGAGTCTTGTTACTGTCTATGTGTTGAACCATTCATGTGACACTAGTTATAGATTCCGATGCTTCACTTCATTTTTACTGCATCCCTCTGACCTTCTTATTGACGATGAAAAACAGAAATTGCATCGGAATTAAATACAAAATGCACAATGCCGACTTAAGTACAAGAAAACTACTTCTTCTTTACTGTCCATGTTTTGAACCATTCCTGTGCCACTAGTTACATATTCCGATGCTTTACTTCAGGTTTACTGTATCCCACTGACCATCATATTGACGATGAAACACAGAAATTGCATCGGAGTTAAATACAAAAGGAACAATGCCGACTTAAGTACAAGAAAACTGCCTCTTCTTACAGTCTATGATTTGAACCATTCCTGTGACACTAGTTATAGATTCCGAGGCTTCACTTCACGTTTACTGTATCCCTCCTACCTTCTTGTTGACGATGAAACACAGAAATTGCATGTGAATTAAATACAAATGGCACAATGACGACTTAAGTACAACAAAACTGACTCATCTTGCTGTCTATGTTTTGAACCATTCCTGTGACACTAGTTATAGTTGCCGATTCTTCACTTCAGGTTTACTGCATCCCTCTGACCTTCTTATTGTTGATGAAACACAGAAATTGCATCGGAATTAAATACAAAAGGCACAATGCCGACTTAAGTACAAGAAAACTAACTCTTCTTACTGTCTATGTTTTCAAACATTCCTGTGACACTAGTTATAGATGCCGATGCTTCACTTTAGGTTTACTGTATCCCTCCAACCTTCTTATTGACGATGTAACACAGAAATTGCATCGGAATTAAATAGAAAAGGCACAATGCCGAATTAAGTACAAGAAAACTGACTCTTCTTACTGTCTATGTTTTGAACTATTCCTGTGACACTAAATATTGGTTCCGATGCTTCACTTCAGATATACTGTATCCCTCTGACCCTCTTATTGACGATGAAACACTGAAATTGCATCGGAATTAAATACAAAAGGCACAATGCCGACTTATGTACAAGAAAACTGACTCTTCTTACTCTCTATAATTTGAACCATTCATGTGACACTAATTATAGATTCCGATGCTACACTTCAGGTTTACTGTATCCCTCTGACCTTCGTATAGACGGTGAAACACAGAAATTGCATCGGAATTAAATAGAAAGGGCACAATGTCGACTTATGTACAAGAAAACTGACTCTTCTTACTGTCTATGTGTGAACCAATCATGTGACACTAGTTATAGATTCCGAAGCTTCACTTCAGGTTTACTGTATCCCTCTGACCTTTTTATTGACGATGAAACACAGAAATTGCATCGGAATTAAATACAAAAGGCACAATGCCGACTTAAGTACAAGAAAACTGACTCATCTTACTGTCTATGTTTGAACCACTCCTGTGACACTAGTTATAGATTACGATGCTTCACTTCAGGTTTACTGTATCCCTCTGGCCTTCTTATTGACGATGAAACACAGAAATTGCATCGGAATTAAATACAAAATGCACAATGCCGACTCAAGTACAAGAAAACTGACTCTTCTTTACTGTCTATGTTTTGAACCATTCCTGTGACACTAGTTATGTATTCCGATGCTTCACTTCACGTTTACTGTATCCCTCCGACCGTCTTATTGACGATGAAACACAGAAATTGCATCGGAATTAAATACAAAAGGCACAATGCCGACTTAAGTACAAGGAAACTGACTTTTCTTACTGTCTATGTTTTGAATTATTCCTGTGACACTAGTTATAGTTGCCGCTTCTTCACTTCAGGTTTACTGCATCCCTCTGACCTCCTTATTGTTGATGACATACAGAAATTGCATCGGAATTAAATACAAAATGCACAATGCCGACTTAAGTACAAGAAAACTACTTCTTCTTTACTGTCCATGTTTTGAACCATTCCTGTGACACTAGTTATATATTCCGATGCTTCACTTCAGGTTTACTGTATCCCTCTGACCTTCATATTGACGATGAAACACAGAAATTGCATCGGAGTTAAATACAAAAGGAACAATGCCGACTTAAGTACAAGAAAACTGCCTCTTCTTACAGTCTATGAGTTGAACCATTCCTGTGACACTAGTTATAGATTCAGATGCTTCACTTCAGGTTTACTGTATCCCTCTGACCTACTTATTGACGATGAAACAGAGATATTGCGTCGGAACTAAATACAAGTGGTACAATGCCGACTTAAGTACAAGGAAACTGACTCTTCTTACTGTCTATGTTTTGAACCATTCCTGTGACACTAGTTATAGTTGCACATTCTTCACTTCAGGTTTACTGCATCCCTCTGACCTTCTTATTGTTGATGACACACAGAAATTGCATCGGAATTAAATACAAAAGGCACAACGCCGACTTAAGTACAAGAAAACTGACTCTTCTTACTGTCTATGTTTTGATCCATTCCTGTGACACTAGTTATAGATGCCGATGCTTCACTTCAGGTTTACTGTATCCCTCTGACCTTCTTATTGACGATGAAACACAGAGATTGCATCTGAATTAAATAGAAAAGGCACATTGCCGAATTAAGTACAAGAAAACTGACTCTTCTTACTGTCTATGTTTTGAACCATTCATGTGACTCTAGTTATAGATTCCGATGCTTCACTTCAGGTTTACTGTATCGCTCTGACCTTCTTATTGACGATGAAACACAGAAATCGCATCCGAATTAAATACGAAAGGCACAATTCCTACTTAAGTTCAAGAAAACTGACTCTTCTTACTGTATTAGTTATGAACCATTCCTGTGACACTAGTTATAGATTCCGATGCTTCACTTCAGGTTTACCGTATCCCTCTGACCTTCTTATTGACGATGAAACACAGAAAATGCATCGGAAGTAAATAGAAAAGGCACAATGCCGACTTAACTACACGAAAACTGACTCTTCTTACTGTCTATGTTGTGCACCATTCCTGTGACACTAGTTAATGATTCCGATGCTTCACCTCAGGTTTACTGTATCCCTCTGACCTTCTTATTGACGATGAAACATAGAAATTGCATCGGAAGTAAATACAAAAGGCACAATGCCGACTTAAGTACAAGAAAACTGACTCTTCTTACTGTCTATATTTTGAACTATTCATGTGACACTAGTAATAGATTCCGATGCTTCACTTCAGGTTTACTGTATCCCTCTGACCTTCTTATTGACGATGAAACACAGAAATAGCTTCGGAATTAAATACAAAAGGAACAATGCCAACTTAAGTACAAGGTAACTGACCCTTCTTACTGTCTATGTGTTGAACGATTCATGTGACACGAGTTATAGAATCCGATGCTTCACATCATTTTTACTGTATCCCTCTGACCTTCTTATTGACGATGAATCACAGAAATTGCATCGGAATTAAATACAAAAGGGACAATGCCGACTTAAGTACAAGAAAGCTGACTCTTCTTTACTGTCTATGTTTTGAACCATTCCTGTGACACTTGTTATATATTCCGATGCTTCACTTCTGGTTTACTGTATCCGTCTGACCTTCATATAGACGATGAAACACAGAAATTGCATGGGAGTTAAATACAAAAGGAACAATGCCGACTTAAGTACAACAAAACTGATTCTTCCTACAGTCTATGATTTGAACCATCCCTGTGGCACTAGTTATAGATTCCGATGCTTCCCTTCAGGTTTACTGTATTCCTCTGACCCTCTTAATGACGATGATACACAGAAATTGCATCGGAATTAAATACAAATGGCACAATGCCGACTTAAGTACAAGGAAACTGACTCTTCTTAGAGTCTATGTTTTGAACCATTCCTGTGACACTAGTTATAGTTTCCGATTCTTCACTTCAGGTTTACAGCATACCTCTGACCTTCTTATTGTTGATGAAACACAGAAATTGCATCGGAATTAAATACAAAAGGCACAACGCCGACTTAAGTACAAGAAAACTGACTCTCTTACTGTCTATGTTTTGATCCATTCCTGTGACACTAGTTATAGATTCCGATGCTTCACTTCAGGTTTACTGTATTCCTCTGACCTTCTTATTGACGATGAAACATGGAAATTGCATCGGAATTAAATAGAAAAGGAACAATGCCAACTTAAGTACAAGAATACTGACTCTTCTTACTGTCTATGATTAGAACCATTCCTGTGACACTAGTTATAGATGCCGATGCTTCACTTCAGGTTTACTGTATCCCTCTGACCTTCTTATTGACGATGAAACACAGAAATTACATCGGAATTAAATAGAAAAGGCACAATGCCGATTTAACTACACGAAAACTGACTTTTCTTACTGTCTATGTCGTGAACCATTCCTACGACACTAGTTAAAGATTCCGATGCTTCACTTCCGGTTTACTGTATCCCTCTGACCTTCTTATTGACGATGAAACACAGAAATCGCATCGGAATTAAATACGAAAGGCACAATGCCTACTTAAGTTCAAGAAAACTGACTCTTCTTACTGTATAAGTTATGAACCATTCCTGTGACACTAGTTACAGATTCCGATGCTTCACTTCAGGTTTACCGTATCCCTCTGACCTTCTTATTGACGATGAAACACAGAAATTGCATCGGAATTAAATAGAAAAGGAACAATGCCGACTTAAGTACAAGAATACTGACTCTTCTTACTGTCTATGTTTAGAACCATTCTGTGACACTAGTTACAGATGCCGATGCTTCACTTCAGGTTTACTGTATCCCTCTGACCTTCTTATGGACGATGAAACACAGAGATTGCATCGGAATTAAATACAAAAGGCACAATGCCGAATTAATTACAAGAAAACTGACTCTTCTTACTGTCTATGTTTTGAACCATTAATGTGACACTAGTTATAGATTCCGATGCTTCACTTCAGGTTTACTGTATCCCTCTGACCTTCTTATTGACGATGAAACACAGAAATCGCATCGGAATTAAATACGAAAGGCACAATGCCTACTTAAGTTCAAGAAAACTGACTCTTCTTACTGTATAAGTTATGAACCATTCCTGTGACACTAGTTATAGATTCCGATGCTTCACTTCAGGTTTACCGTATCCCTCTGACCTTCTTATTGACGATGAAACACAGAAATTGCATCGGAATTAAATAGAAAAGGCACAATGCTGACTTAACTACACGAAAACTGACTTTTCTTACTGTCTATGTCGTGAACCATTCCTGTGACACTAGTTAAAGATTCCGATGCTTCACTTCCGGTTTACTGTATCCCTCTGACCTTCTTATTGACGATGAAACACAGAAATCGCATCGGAATTAAATACGAAAGGCACAATGCCTACTTAAGTTCAAGAAAACTGACTCTTCTTACTGTATAAGTTATGAACCATTCCTGTGACACTAGTTACAGATTCCGATGCTTCACTTTAGGTTTACCGTATCCCTCTGACCTTCTTATTGACGATGAAACACAGAAATTGCATCGGAATTAAATAGAAAAGGCACAATGCCGATTTAACTACACGAAAACTGACTTTTCTTACTGTCTATGTTGAGAACCACTCCTGTGACACTAGTTATAGATTCCGATGCTTCACTTCAGGTTTACTGTATCCCTCTGGCCTTCTTATTGACGATGAAACACAGAAATTGCATCGGAATTAAATACAAAATGCACAATGCCGACTCAAGTACAAGAAAACTGACTCTTCTTTACTGTCTATGTTTTGAACCATTCCTGTGACACTAGTTATATATTCCGATGCTTCACTTCACGTTTACTGTATCCCTCCGACCGTCTTATTGACGATGAAACACAGAAATTGCATCGGAATTAAATACAAAAGGCACAATGCCGACTTAAGTACAAGGAAACTGACTTTTCTTACTGTCTATGTTTTGAATTATTCCTGTGACACTAGTTATAGTTGCCGATTCTTCACTTCAGGTTTACTGCATCCCTCTGACCTCCTTATTGTTGATGACATACAGAAATTGCATCGGAATTAAATACAAAATGCACAATGCCGACTTAAGTACAAGAAAACTACTTCTTCCTTACTGTCCATGTTTTGAACCATTCCTGTGACACTAGTTATATATTCCGATGCTTCACTTCAGGTTTACTGTATCCCTCTGACCTTCATATTGACGATGAAACACAGAAATTGCATCGGAGTTAAATACAAAAGGAACAATGCCGACTTAAGTACAAGAAAACTGCCTCTTCTTACAGTCTATGAGTTGAACCATTCCTGTGACACTAGTTATAGATTCAGATGCTTCACTTCAGGTTTACTGAATCCCTCTGACCTACTTATTGACGATGAAACAGAGACATTGCGTCGGAACTAAATACAAGTGGTACAATGCCGACTTAAGTAGAAGGAAACTGACTCTTCTTACTGTCTATGTTTTGAACCATTCCTGTGACACTAGTTATAGTTGCAGATTCTTCACTTCAGGTTTACTGCATCCCTCTGACCTTCTTATTGTTGATGACACACAGAAATTGCATCGGAATTAAATACAAAAGGCACAACGCCGACTTAAGTACAAGAAAACTGACTCTTCTTACTGTCTATGTTTTGATCCATTCCTGTGACACTAGTTATAGATTCCGATGCTTCACTTCAGGTTTACCGTATCCCTCTGACCTTCTTATTGACGATGAAACACAGAAATTGCGTCGGAATTAAATAGAAAAGGCACAATGCCGATTTAACTACACGAAAACTGACTTTTCTTACTGTCTATGTCGTGAACCATTCCTGTGACACTAGTTAAAGATTCCGATGCTTCACTTCCGGTTTACTGTATCCCTCTGACCTTCTTATTGACGATGAAACACAGAAATAGCTTCGGAATTAAATACAAAAGGAACAATGCCGACTTAAGTACAAGGTAACTGACCCTTCTTACTGTCTATGTGTTGAACGATTCATGTGACACGAGTTATAGAATCCGATGCTTCACATCATTTTTACTGTATCCCTCTGACCTTCTTATTGACGATGAATCACAGAAATTGCATCGGAATTAAATACAAAAGGGACAATGCCGACTTAAGTACAAGAAAGCTGACTCTTCTTTACTGTCTATGTTTTGAACCATTCCTGTGACACTTGTTATATATTCCGATGCTTCACTTCTGGTTTACTGTATCCGTCTGACCTTCATATAGACGATGAAACACAGAAATTGCATGGGAGTTAAATACAAAAGGAACAATGCCGACTTAAGTACAACAAAACTGATTCTTCCTACAGTCTATGATTTGAACCATCCCTGTGACACTAGTTATAGATTCCGATGCTTCCCTTCAGGTTTACTATATCCCTCTGACCCTCTTAATGACGATGATACACAGAAATTGCATCGGAATTAAATACAAATGGCACAATGCCGACTTAAGTACAAGGAAACTGACTCTTCTTAGAGTCTATGTTTTGAACCATTCCTGTGACACTAGTTATAGTTTCCGATTCTTCACTTCAGGTTTACAGCATACCTCTGACCTTCTTATTGTTGATGAAACACAGAAATTGCATCGGAATTAAATACAAAAGGCACAACGCCGACTTAAGTACAAGAAAACTGACTCTCTTACTGTCTATGTTTTGATCCATTCCTGTGACACTAGTTATAGATTCCGATACTTCACTTCAGGTTTACTGTATTCCTCTGACCTTCTTATTGACGATGAAACATAGAAATTGCATCGGAATTAAATAGAAAAGGAACAATGCCGACTTAAGTACAAGAATACTGACTCTTCTTACTGTCTATGATTAGAACCATTCCTGTGACACTAGTTATAGATGCCGATGCTTCACTTCAGGTTTACTGTATCCCTCTGACCTTCTTATTGACGATGAAACACAGAAATTGCATCGGAATTAAATAGAAAAGGCACAATGCCGATTTAACTACACGAAAACTGACTTTTCTTACTGTCTATGTCGTGAACCATTCCTACGACACTAGTTAAAGATTCCGGTGCTTCACTTCCGGTTTACTGTATCCCTCTGACCTTCTTATTGACGATGAAACACAGAAATCGCATCGGAATTAAATACGAAAGGCACAATGCCTACTTAAGTTCAAGAAAACTGACTCGTCTTACTGTATAAGTTATGAACCATTCCTGTGACACTAGTTACAGATTCCGATGCTTCACTTCAGGTTTACCGTATCCCTCTGACCTTCTTATTGACGATGAAACACAGAAATTGCATCGGAATTAAATAGAAAAGGCACAATGCCGATTTAACTACACGAAAACTGACTTTTCTTACTGTCTATGTTGTGAACCATTCCTGTGACACTAGTTAAAGATTCCGATGTTTCACTTCATTTTTACTGTATCCCTCTGACCTTCTTATTGACGATGAAACACAGAAATAGCTTCGGAATTAAATACAAAAGGCACAATGCCGACTTAAGTACAATATAACTGACTCTTCTTACTGTCTATGTGTTGAATGATCCATGTGACACGAGTTATAGATTCCGATGCTTCACTTCATTTTTACTGTATCCCTCTGACCTTCTTATTGACGATGAATCACAGAAATTGCATCGGAATTAAATACAAAAGGCGCAATGCCGACTTAAGTACAAGAAAACTGACTCTTCTGACTGTCTATAATTTAACCACTCCTGTGACACTAGTTACAGATTCCGATTCTTCACTCCAGGTTTACTGTATCCCTCTGTCCTTCTTATTGACGAGGAAACACAGAAATTGCATCGGAATTA
Source organism: Schistocerca americana (assembly GCF_021461395.2). Classification (NCBI taxonomy): domain Eukaryota; kingdom Metazoa; phylum Arthropoda; class Insecta; order Orthoptera; family Acrididae; genus Schistocerca; species Schistocerca americana. The sequence goes on from NC_060130.1 coordinate 24,291,971, forward strand.
AATACAAGAGGCACAATGAAGACTTAAGAACAAGGAAACTGACTCTTCTTACTGTCTATGTTTTGAACCATTCCTGTGACACTAGTTATAGATTCCGATTCTTCACTTCAGGTTTACTGTATTCCTCTGACCTTCTTATTGACGATGAAACATAGAAATTGCATCGGAATTAAATAGAAAAGGAACAATGCCGACTTAAGTACAAGAATACTGACTCTTCTTACTGTCTATGTTTAGAACCATTCTGTGACACTAGTTATAGATGCCGATGCTTCACTTCAGGTTTACTGTATCCCTCTGACCTTCTTATGGACGATGAAACACAGAGATTGCATCGGAATTAAATAGAAAAGGCACAATGCCGAATTAAGTACAAGAAAACTGACTCTTCTTACTGTCTATGTTTTGAACCATTAATGTGACACTAGTTATAGATTCCGATGCTTCACTTCAGGTTTACTGTATCCCTCTGACCTTCTTATTGACGATGAAACACAGAAATCGCATCGGAATTAAATACGAAAGGCACAATGCCTACTTAAGTTCAAGAAAACTGACTCTTCTTACTGTATAAGTTATGAACCATTCCTGTGACACTAGTTATAGATTCCGATGCTTCACTTCAGGTTTACCGTATCCCTCTGACCTTCTTATTGACGATGAAACACAGAAATTGCATCGGAATTAAATAGAAAAGGCACAATGCTGACTTAACTACACGAAAACTGACTTTTCTTACTGTCTATGTCGTGAACCATTCCTGTGACACTAGTTAAAGATTCCGATGCTTCACTTCCGGTTTACTGTATCCCTCTGACCTTCTTATTGACGATGAAACACAGAAATCGCATCGGAATTAAATACGAAAGGCACAATGCCTACTTAAGTTCAAGAAAACTGACTCTTCTTACTGTATAAGTTATGAACCATTCCTGTGACACTAGTTACAGATTCCGATGCTTCACTTCAGGTTTACCGTATCCCTCTGACCTTCTTATTGACGATGAAACACTTAAATTGCATCGGAATTAAATAGAAAAGGCACAATGCCGATTTAACTACACGAAAACTGACTTTTCTTACTGTCTATGTTGAGAACCACTCCTGTGACACTAGTTATAGATTCCGATGCTTCACTTCAGGTTTACTGTATCCCTCTGGCCTTCTTATTGACGATGAAACACAGAAATTGCATCGGAATTAAATACAAAATGCACAATGCCGACTCAAGTACAAGAAAACTGACTCTTCTTTACTGTCTATGTTTTGACCCATTCCTGTGACACTAGTTATATATTCCGATGCTTCACTTCACGTTTACTGTATCCCTCCGACCGTCTTATTGACGATGAAACACAGAAATTGCATCGGAATTAAATACAAAAGGCACAATGCCGACTTAAGTACAAGGAAACTGACTTTTCTTACTGTCTATGTTTTGAATTATTCCTGTGACACTAGTTATAGTTGCCGATTCTTCACTTCAGGTTTACTGCATCCCTCTGACCTCCTTATTGTTGATGACATACAGAAATTGCATCGGAATTAAATACAAAATGCACAATGCCGACTTAAGTACAAGAAAACTACTTCTTCTTTACTGTCCATGTTTTGAACCATTCCTGTGACACTAGTTATATATTCCGATGCTTCACTTCAGGTTTACTGTATCCCTCTGACCTTCATATTGACGATGAAACACAGAAATTGCATCGGAGTTAAATACAAAAGGAACAATGCCGACTTAAGTACAAGAAAACTGCCTCTTCTTACAGTCTATGAGTTGAACCATTCCTGTGACACTAGTTATAGATTCAGATGCTTCACTTCAGGTTTACTGAATCCCTCTGACCTACTTATTGACGATGAAACAGAGATATTGCGTCGGAACTAAATACAAGTGGTACAATGCCGACTTAAGTAGAAGGAAACTGACTCTTCTTACTGTCTATGTTTGAACCATTCCTGTGACACTAGTTATAGTTGCAGATTCTTCACTTCAGGTTTACTGCATTCCTCTGACCTTCTTATTGTTGATGACTCACAGAAATTGCATCGGAATTAAATACAAAAGGCACAACGCCGACTTAAGTACAAGAAAACTGACTCTTCTTACTGTCTATGTTTTGATCCATTCCTGTGACACTAGTTATAGATTCCGATGCTTCACTTCAGGTTTACCGTATCCCTCTGACCTTCTTATAGACGATGAAACACAGAAATTGCATCGGAATTAAATAGAAAAGGCACAATGCCGATTTAACTACACGAAAACTGACTTTTCTTACTGTCTATGTCGTGAACCATTCCTGTGACACTAGTTAAAGATTCCGATGCTTCACTTCCGGTTTACTGTATCCCTCTGACCTTCTTATTGACGATGAAACACAGAAATCGCATCGGAATTAAATACGAAAGGCACAATGCCTACTTAAGTTCAAGAAAACTGACTCTTCTTACTGTATAAGTTATGAACCATTCCTGTGACACTAGTTACAGATTCCGATGCTTCACTTCAGGTTTACCGTATCCCTCTGACCTTCTTATTGACGATGAAACACAGAAATTGCATCGGAATTAAATAGAAAAGGCACAATGCCGATTTAACTACACGAAAACTGACTTTTCTTACTGTCTATGTTGTGAACCATTCCTGTGACACTAGTTAAAGATTCCGATGTTTCACTTCATTTTTACTGTATCCCTCTGACCTTCTTATTGACGATGAAACACAGAAATAGCTTCGGAATTAAATACAAAAGGCACAATGCCGACTTAAGTACAATATAACTGACTCTTCTTACTGTCTATGTGTTGAATGATTCATGTGACTCGAGTTATAGATTCCGATGCTTCACTTCATTTTTACTGTATCCCTCTGACCTTCTTATTGACGATGAATCACAGAAATTGCATCGGAAATAAATACAAAAGGCGCAATGCCGACTTAAGTACAAGAAAACTGACTCTTCTTACTGTCTATAATTTAACCACTCCTGTGACACTAGTTACAGATTCCGATTCTTCACTCCAGGTTTACTGTATCCCTCTGTCCTTCTTATTGACGAGGAAACACAGAAATTGCATCGGAATTAAATACAAGAGGCACAATGCCGACTTAAGAACAAGGAAACTGACGCTTCTTACTGTCTATGTTTTGAACCATTCCTGTGACACTAGTTATAGATTCCGATGCTTCACTTCAGGTTTACTGTATTCCTCTGACCTTCTTATTGACGATGAAACATAGAAATTGCATCGGAATTAAATAGAAAAGGAACAATGCCGACTTAAGTACAAGAATACTGACTCTTCTTACTGTCTATGTTTAGAACCATTCCTGTGACACTAGTTATAGATGCCGATGCTTCACTTCAGGTTTACTGTATCCCTCTGACCTTCTTATGGACGATGAAACACAGAGATTGCATCGTAATTAAATAGAAAAGGCACAATGCCGAATTAAGTACAAGAAAACTGACTCTTCTTACTGTCTATGTTTTGAACCATTAATGTGACACTAGTTATAGATTCCGATGCTTCACTTCAGGTTTACCGTATCCCTCTGACCTTCTTATTGACGATGAAACACAGAAATTGCATCGGAATTAAATAGAAAAGGCACAATGCCGACTTAAGTACAAGATAACTGACGCTTCTTACTGTCTTTGTGTTGAACCATTCATTTGACACTAGTTATAGATTCCGATGCTTCACTTCATTTTTACTGTATCCCTCTGACCTTCTTATTGACGATGAAACACAGTAATTGCATCGGAATTAAATACAAAATGCACAATGCCGACTTAAGTACAAGAAAGCTGACTCTTCTTACTGTCTATGTGTTGAACGATTCATGTGACACGAGTTATAGAATCCGATGCTTCACATCATTTTTACTGTATCCCTCTGACCTTCTTATTGACGATGAATCACAGAAATTGCATCGGAATTAAATACAAAAGGGACAATGCCGACTTAAGTACAAGAAAACTGACTCTTCTTATGGTCTATAATTTAGCCACTCCTGTGACACTAGTTACAGATTCCGATTCTTCACTCCAGGTTAACTGTATCCCTCTGTCCTTCTTCTTGACGAGGAAACACAAAAATTGCATCGGAATTAAATACAAAAGGCACAATGCCGACTTAAGAACAAGAAAACTGACTCTTCTTAATGTCTATGTTTTGAACCATTCCAGTGACACTAGTTATAGATTCCGATGCTTCACGTCAGGTTTACTGTATCCCTCTGACCTTCTTATTGACGATGAAACACAGAAATTTCATCGGATTAAATACATAAGGCACAAATCCGACTTAAGTACAGGAAAACTGACTCTTGTTACTGTCAAATGTTTTGAACCATTCCTGTGACACTAGTTATAGATTCCGATGCTTCACTTCCGGTTTACTGTATCCCTCTGACCTTCTTATTGACGATGAAACACAGAAATAGCATCGGAATTAAATACAAAAGGCACAATGCCGACTTAAGTACAAGATAACTGACTCTTCTTACTGTCTTTGTGTTGAACCATTCATTTGACACTAGTTATAGATTCCGATGCTTCACTTCATTTTTACTGTATCCCTCTGACCTTCTTATTGACGATGAAACACAGAAATTGCATCGGAATTAAATACAAAATGCACAATGCCGACTTAAGTACAAGAAAGCTGACTCTTCTTTACTGTCTATGTTTTGAACCATTCCTGTGACACTTGTTATATATTCCGATGCTTCACTTCTGGTTTACTGTATCCGTCTGACCTTCATATAGACGATGAAACACAGAAATTGCATCGGAGTTAAATACAAAAGGAACAATGCCGACTTAAGTACAACAAAACTGAATCTTCCTACAGTCTATGATTTGAACCATCCCTGTGACACTAGTTATAGATTCCGATGCTTCCCTTCAGGTTTACTGTATTCCTCTGACCCTCTTAATGACGATGATACACAGAAATTGCATCGGAATTAAATACAAATGGCACAGTGCCGACTTAAGTACAAGGAAACTGACTCTTCTTAGTGTCTATGTTTTGAACCATTCCCGTGACACTAGTTATAGTTTCCGATTCCTCACTTCAGGTTTACAGCATCCCTCTGACCGTCTTAATGTTGATGAAACACAGAAATTGCATCGGAATTAAATACAAAAGGCACAACGCCGACTTAAGTACAAGAAAACTTACTCTCTTACTATCTATGTTTTGATCCATTCCTGTGACACTAGTTATAGATTCCGATGCTTCACTTCAGGTTTACTGTATTCCTCTGACCTTCTTATTGACGATGAAACATAGAAATTGCATCGGAATTAAATAGAAAAGGAACAATGCCGACTTAAGTACAAGAATACTGACTCTTCTTACTGTCTATGTTTCGAACCATTCCTGTGACACTAGTTATAGATGCCGATGCTTCACTTCAGGTTTACTGTATCCCTCTGACCTTCTTATTGACGATGAAACACAGAGATTGCATCGGAATTAAATAGAAAAGGCACAGTGCCGAATTAAGTACAAGAAAACTGACTCTTCTTACTGTCTATGTTTTGAACCATTCATGTGACACTAGTTATAAATTCCGATGCTTCACTACAGGTTTACTGTATCCCTCTGACCTTCTTATTGACGATGAAACACAGAAATCGCATCGGAATTAAATACGAAAGGCACAATGCCTACTTAAGTTCAAGAAAACTGACTCTTCTTACTGTATAAGTTATGAACCATTCCTGTGACACTAGTTATAGATTCCGATGCTTCACTTCAGGTTTACCGTATCCCTCTGACCTTCTAATTGACGATGAAACACAGAAATTGCATCGGAATTAAACAGAAAAGGCACAATGCCGATTTAACTACACGAAAACTGACTTTTCTTACTGTCTATGTCGTGAACCATTCCTGTGACACTAGTTAAAGATTCCGATGCTTCACTTCCGGTTTACTGTATCCCTCTGACCTTCTTATTGACGATGAAACACAGAAATCGCATCGGAATTAAATACGAAAGGCACAATGCCTACTTAAGTTCAAGAAAACTGACTCTTCTTACTGTATAAGTTATGAACCATTCCTGTGACACTAGTTACAGATTCCGATGCTTCACTTCAGGTTTACCGTATCCCTCTGACCTTCTTATTGACGATGAAACACAGAAATTGCATCGGAATTAAATAGAAAAGGCACAATGCCGATTTAACTACACGAAAACTGACTTTTCTTACTGTCTATGTTGTGAACCATTCCTGTGACACTAGTTAAAGATTCCGATGTTTCACTTCATTTTTACTGTATCCCTCTGACCTTCTTATTGACGATGAAACACAGAAATAGCTTCGGAATTAAATACAAAAGGCACAATGCCGACTTAAGTACAATATAACTGACTCTTCTTACTGTCTATGTGTTGAATGATTCATGTGACACGAGTTATAGATTCCGATGCTTCACTTCATTTTTACTGTATCCCTCTGACTTTCTTATTGACGATGAATCACAGAAATTACATCGGAATTAAATACAAAAGGCGCAATGCCGACTTAAGTACAAGAAAACTGACTCTTCTTACTGTCTATAATTTAACCACTCCTGTGACACTAGTTACAGATTCCGATTCTTCACTCCACGTTTACTGTATCCCTCTGTCCTTCTTATTGACGAGGAAACACAGAAATTGCATCGGAATTAAATACAAGAGGCACAATGCCGACTTAAGAACAAGGAAACTGACTCTTCTTACTGTCTATGTTTTGAACCATTCCTGTGACACTAGTTATAGATTCCGATGCTTCACTTCAGGTTTACCGTATCCCTCTGACCTTCTTATTGACGATGAAACACAGAAATTGCATCGGAATTAAATAGAAAAGGCACAATGCTGATTTAACTATACGAAAACTGACTTTTCTTACAGTCTATGTCGTGAACCATTCCTGTGACACTAGTTAAAGATTCCGATGCTTCACTTCCGGTTTACTGTATCCCTCTGACCTTCTTATTGACGATGAAACACAGAAATCGCATCGGAATTAAATACGAAAGGCACAATGCCTACTTAAGTTCAAGAAAACTGACTCTTCTTACTGTATAAGTTATGAACCATTCCTGTGACACTAGTTACAGATTCCGATGCTTCAGTTCAGGTTTACCGTATCCCTCTGACCTTCTTATTGACGACGAAACACAGAAATTGCATCGGAATTAAATAGAAAAAGCACAATGCCGATTTAACTACACGAAAACTGACTTTTCTTACTGTCTATGTTGAGAACCATTCCTGTGACACTAGTTAAAGATTCCGATGCTTCACTTCATTTTTACTGTATCCCTCTGACCTTATTGACGATGAAACACAGAAATAGCTTCGGAATTAAATACAAAAGGCACAATGCCGACTTAAGTACAATATAACTGACTCTTCTTACTGTCTATGTGTTGAACGATTCATGTGACACGAGTTATAGATTCCGATGCTTCACTTCATTTTTACTGTATCCCTCTGACCTTCTTATTGACGATGAATCACAGAAATTGCATCGGAATTAAATACAAAAGGCGCAATGCCGACTTAAGTACAAGAAAACTGACTCTTATTACTGTCTATAATTTAACCACTCCTGTGACACTAGTTACAGATTCCGATTCTTCACTCCAGGTTTACTGTATCCCTCTGTCCTTCTTATTGACGAGGAAACACAGAAATTGCATCGGAATTAAATACAAAAGGCACAATGCCGACTTAAGAACAAGGAAACTGACTCTTCTTACTGTCTATGTTTTGAACCATTCCAGTGACACTAGTTGTAGATTCCGATGCTTCACTTCAGGTTTACTGTATCCCTCTGACCTTCTTATTGACGATGAAACACAGAAATTTCATCGGAATTAAATACTTAAAGCACAATTCCGACATAAGTACAAGGAAACTGACACTTGTTACTGTCAAATGTTTTGAACCATTCCTATGACACTAGTTATAGATTCCGATGCTTCACGTCCGGTATACTGTATCCCTCTGACCTTCTTATTGACGATGAAACACAGAAATAGCATCGGAATTAAATACAAAAGGCACAATGCCGACTTAAGTACAAGATAACTGACTCTGCTTACTGTCTATGTGTTGAACCATTCATTTGACACTAGTTATAGATTCCGATGCTTCACTTCATTTTTACTGTATCCCTCTGACCTTCTTATTGACGATGAAACACAGAAATTGCATCGGAATTAACTACAAAATGCACAATGCCGACTTAAGTACAAGAAAACTGACTCTTCTTTACTGTCTATGTTTTGAACCATTAGTGTGACACTAGTTATATATTCCGATGCTTCACTTCTGGTTTACTGTATCCCTCTGACCTTCATATAGACGATGAAACACAGAAATTGCATCGGAGTTAAATACAAAAGGAACAATGCCGACTTAAGTACAACAAAACTGATTCTTCTTACAGTCTATGATTTGAACCATTCCTGTGACACTAGTTATAGATTCCGATGCTTCCCTTCAGGTTTACTGTATTCCTCTGACCCTCGTAGTGACGATGAAACACAGAAATTGCATCGGAATTAAATACAAATGGCACAATGCCGACTTAAGTACAAGAAAACTGACTCTTCTTACTGTCTATGTGTTGAACCATTCCTGCGACACTAGTTATAGATTCCGATGCTTCACTTCACGTTTACTGTATACCTCTGACCTTCTTATTGACGATGAAACACAGACATTGCATCGGAATTAAATACAAAAGGCACAATGCCGACTTAAGTACAAGGAAACTGACTCTTCTTACTGTCTATGTTTTGAACCATTCCTGTGACACTAGTTATAGTTGCCGATTCTTCACTTCAGGTTTACTGCATCAATCTGGCCTTCTTATTGTTGATGAAACACAGAAATTGCATCGGAATTAAATTCAAAAGGCACAACGCCGACTTAAGTACAAGAAAACTGACTCTTCTTACTGTCTATGTTTTGATCCATTCCTGTGACTCTAGTTATAGATTCCGATGCTTCACTTCAGGTTTACTGTATCCCTCTGACCTTCGTATTGACGATGAAACATAGAAATTGCATCGGAATTAAATAGAAAAGGAACAATGCCGATTTAAGTACAAGAATACTGACTTTTCTTACTGTCTATGTTGTGAACCATTCCTGTGACACTAGTTAAAGATTCCGATGCTTCACCTCGGGTTTACTGTATCCCTCTGACCCTCTTATTGACGATGAAACATAGAAATTGCATCGGAGGTAAATACAAAAGGCACAATGCCGACTTAAGTACAAGAAAACTGACTCTTCTTACTGTCTATATTTTGAACTATTCATGTGACACTAGTAATAGATTCCGATGTTTCACTTCAGGTTTACTGTATCCCTCTGACCTTCTTATTGACGATGAAACACAGAAATTGCATCGGAATTAAATACAAAAGGCACAATGACAACATAAGTACAAGAAAACTGACTCTTCTTACTGTCTACGTTTTGAACCATTCCTGTGACACTAGTTATAGATTCCGAAGCTTCACTTCAGCTTTACGTTATCCCTCTGACCTTCTTATTGACGATGAAACACAGAAATTGCATCGGAATTAAATTCAAAAGGCACAATTCCGACTTAAGTACAAGAAAACTGACTCTTGTTACTGTCAAATGTTTTGAACCATTCCTGAGACACTAGTTATAGATTCCGATGCTTCACTTCAGGTTTACTGTATTCCTCTGATCTTCTTGTTGACGATGAAACACAGAAATAGCATCGGAATTAAATACAAAAGGCACAATGCCGACTTAAGTACAAGATAACTGACTCTTCTTACTGTCTATATGTTGAACCATTCATTTGACACTAGTTATTGATTCCGATGCTTCACTTCATTTTTACTGTATCCCTCTGACCTTCTTATTGACGATGAAACACAGAAATTGCATCGGAATTAAATACAAAATGCACAATGCCGACTTAAGTACAAGAAAACTGACTCTTCTTTACTGTCTATGTTTTGAACCATTCCTGTGACACTAGTTATATATTCCGATGCTTCACTTCTAGTTTACTGTATCCCTCTGACCTTCATATAGACGATGAAACACAGAAATTGCATCGGAGTTAATTACAAAAGGAACAATGCCGACTTAAGTACAAGAAAACTGATTCTTCTTACAGTCTATGATTTGAACCATTCCTGTGACACTAGTTATAGATTCCGATGCTTCCCTTCAGGTTTACTGTATTCCTCTGACCCTCTTAGTGACGATGAAACACAGAAATTGCATCAGAATTAAATACAAAAAGCACAATGACAACATAAGTACAAGAAAACTGACTCTTCTTACTGTCTACGTTTTGAACCATTCCTGTGACACTAGTTATAGATTCCGAAGCTTCACTTCAGCTTTACTTTATCCCTCTGACCTTCTTATTGACGATGAAACACAGAAATTGCATCGGAATTAAATACAAAAGGCACAATGCCGACTTAAGTACAAGGAAACTGACTCTTCTTACTGTCTATGTTTTGAACCATTCCTGTGACACTAGTTATAGTTGCCGAATCGTCACTTCAGGTTTACTGCATACCTCTGACCTTCTTATTGTTGATAAAACGCAAAAATTGCACCGGAATTAAATACAAAAGGCACAACGCCGACTTAAGTACAAGAAAACTGACTCTTTTTACTGTCTATGTTTTGATCCACTCCTGTGACACTAGTTATAGATTCCAATGCTTCACTTCAGGTTTACTGTATCCCTCTGACCTTCTTATTGACGATGAAACTTAGAAATTGCATCGGAATTAAATACAAAAGGCACAATGCCGACTTAAGAACAAGGAAACTGACTCTTCTTACTGTCTATGTTTTGAACCATTCCAGTGACACTAGTTATAGATTCCGATGCTTCACTTCAGGTTTACTGTATCCCTCTGACCTTCTTATTGACGATGAAACACAGAAATTTCATCGGAATTAAATACATAAAGCACAATTCCGACATAAGTACAAGAAAACTGACTCTTGTTACTGTCAAATGTTTTGAACCATTCCTGTGACACTAGTTATAGATTCCGATGATTCACTTCCGGTTTACTGTATCCCTCTGACCTTCTTATTGACGATGAAACACAGAAATAGCATCGGAATTAAATACAAAAGGCACAATGCCGACTTAAGTACAAGATAACTGACTCTGCTTACTGTCTATGTGTTGAACCATTCATTTGACACTAGTTATAGATTCCGATGCTTCACTTCATTTTTACTGTATCCCTCTGACCTTCTTATTGACGATGAAACACAGAAATTGCATCGGAATTAACTACAAAATGCACAATGCCGACTTAAGTACAAGAAAACTGACTCTTCTTTACTGTCTATGTTTTGAACCATTCCTGTGACATTAGTTATGGTTGCCGATTCTTCACTTCAGGTTTACTGCATCAATCTGACCTTCTTATTGTTGATGAAACACAGAAATTGCATCGGAATTAAATACAAAAGGCACAACGCCGACTTAAGAACAAGGAAACTGACTCTTCTTACTGTCTATGTTTTGAACCATTCCAGTGACACTAGTTATAGATTCCGATGCTTCACTTCAGGTTTACTGTATCCCTCTGACCTTCTTATTGACGATGAAACACAGAAATTTCATCGGAATTAAATACATAAAGCACAATTCCGACATAAGTACAAGAAAACTGACTCTTGTTACTGTCAAATGTTTTGAACCATTCCTGTGACACTAGTTATAGATTCCGATGCTTCACTTCTGGTTTACTGTATCCCTCTGACCTTCATATAGACGATGAAACACAGAAATTGCATCGGAGTTAAATACAAAAGGAACAATGCCGACTTAAGTACAACAAAACTGATTCTTCTTACAGTCTATGATTTGAACCATTCCTGTGACACTAGTTATAGATTCCGATGCTTCCCTTCAGGTTTACTGTATTCCTCTGACCCTCGTAGTGACGATGAAACACAGAAATTGCATCGGAATTAAATACAAATGGCACAATGCCGACTTAAGTACAAGAAAACTGACTCTTCTTACTGTCTATGTGTTGAACCATTCCTGCGACACTAGTTATAGATTCCGATGCTTCACTTCACGTTTACTGTATACCTCTGACCTTCGTATTGACGTTGAAACACAGACATTGCATCGGAATTAAATACAAAAGGCACAATGCCGACTTAAGTACAAGGAAACTGACTCTTCTTACTGTCTATGTTTTGAACCATTCCTGTGACACTAGTTATGGTTGCCGATTCTTCACTTCAGGTTTACTGCATCAATCTGACCTTCTTATTGTTGATGAAACACAGAAATTGCATCGGAATTAAATACAAAAGGCACAACGCCGACTTAAGTACAAGAAAACTGACTCTTCTTACTGTCTATGTTTTGATCCATTCCTGTGACACTAGTTATAGTTTCCGATGCTTCACTTCAGGTTTACTGTATCCCTCTGACCTTCTTATTGACGATGAAACATAGAAATTGCATCGGAATTAAATAGAAAAGGAACAATGCCGATTTAAGTACAAGAATACTGACTTTTCTTACTGTCTATGTTGTGAACCATTCCTGTGACACTAGTTAAAGATTCCGATGCTTCACCTCAGGTTTACTGTATCTTTCTGACCCTCTTATTGACGATGAAACATAGAAATTGCATCGGAAGTAAATACAAAAGGCACAATGCCGACTTAAGTACAAGAAAACTGACTCTTCTTACTGTCTATATTTTGAACTATTCATGTGACACTAGTAATAGATTGCGATGCTTCACTTCAGGTTTACTGTATCCCTCTGACCTTCTTATTGACGATGAAACACAGACATTGCATCGGAATTAAATACAAAAGGCACAATGACAACATAAGTACAAGAAAACTGACTCTACTTACTGTCTACGTTTTGAACCATTCCTGTGACACTAGTTATAGATTCGGAAGCTTCACTTCAGCTTTACTTTATCCCTCTGACCTTCGTATTGACGATGGAACACAGAAATTGCATCGGAATTAAATTCAAAAGGCACAATTCCGACTTAAGTACAAGAAAACTGACTCTTGTTACTGTCAAATGTTTTGAACCATTCCTGTGACACTAGTTATAGATTCCGATGCTTCACTTCAGGATAACTGTATTCCTCTGATCTTCTTGTTGACGATGAAACACAGAAATAGCATCGGAATTAAATACAAAAGGCACAATGCCGACTTAAGTACAAGATATCTGACTCTTCTTACTGTCTATATGTTGAACCATTCATTTGACACTAGTTATAGATTCCGATGCTTCACTTCATTTTTACTGTATCCCTCTGACCTTCTTATTGACGATGAAACACAGAAATTGCATCGGAATTAAATACAAAATGCACAATGCCGACTTAAGTACAAGAAAACTGACTCTTCTTTACTGTCTATGTTTTGAACCATTCCTGTGACACTAGTTATATATTCCGATGCTTCACTTCTAGTTTACTGTATCTCTCTGACCTTCATATAGACGATGAAACACAGAAATTGCATCGGAGTTAAATACAAAAGGAACAATGCCGACTTAAGTACAAGAAAACTGATTCTTCTTACAGTCTATGATTTGAACCATTCCTGTGACACTAGTTATAGATTCCGATGCTTCCCTTCAGGTTTACTGTATTCCTCTGACCCTCTTAGTGACGATGAAACACAGAAATTGCATCGGAATTAAATACAAAAGGCACAATGACAACATAAGTACAAGAAAACTGACTCTTCTTACTGTCTACGTTTTGAACCATTCCTGTGACACTAGTTATAGATTCCGAAGCTTCACTTCAGCTTTACTTTATCCCTCTGACCTTCTTATTGACGATGAAACACAGAAATTGCATCGGAATTAAATAGAAAAGGCACAATGCCGACTTAAGTACAAGGAAACTGACTCTTCTTACTGTCTATGTTTTGAACCATTCCTGTGACACTAGTTATAGTTGCCGAATCATCACTTCAGGTTTACTGCATACCTCTGACCTTCTTATTGTTGATGAAACGCAGAAATTGCACCGGAATTAAATACAAAAGGCACAACGCCGACTTAAGTACAAGAAAACTGACTCTTCTTACTGTCTATAATTTAACCTCTCCTGTGACACTAGTTATAGATTCCGATTCTTCACTCCAGGTTTACTGTATCCCTCTGTCCTTCTTATTGACGAGGAAACACAGAAATTGCATCGGAATTAAATACAAAAGGCACAATGCCGATTAAGAACAAGGAAACTGACTCTTCTTACTGTCTATGTTTTGAACCATTCCAGTGAAACTAGTTATAGATTCCGATGCTTCACTTCAGGTTTACTGTATCCCTCTGACCATCTTATTGACGATGAAACACAGAAATTTCATCGGAATTGAATACATAAGGCACAATTCCGACTTAAGTACAAGAAAACTGTCTCTTGTTACTGTCAAATGTTTTGAACCATTCCTGTGACACTAGTTATAGATTCCGATGCTTCACTTCCGGTTTACTGTATCCCTCTGACCTTCTTATTGACGATGAAACACAGAAATAGCATCGGAATTCAATACAAAATGCACAATGCCGACTTAAGTACAAGATAACTGACTCTTCTTACTGTCTATGTGTTGAACGATTCATGTGACACGAGTTATAGATTCCGATGCTTCACTTCATTTTTACTGTATCCCTCTGACCTTCTTATTGACGATGAATCACAGAAATTGCATCGGAAGTAAATACAAAAGGCACAATGGGGACTTAAGTACAAGAAAACTGACTCTTCTTACTGTCTATAATTTAACCTCTCCTGTGACACTAGTTATAGATTCCGATTCTTCACTCCAGGTTTACTGTATCCCTCTGTCCTTCTTATTGACGAGGAAACACAGAAATTGCATCGGAATTAAATACAAAAGGCACAATGCCGATTAAGAACAAGGAAACTGACTCTTCTTACTGTCTATGTTTTGAACCATTCCAGTGAAACTAGTTATAGATTCCGATGCTTCACTTCAGGTTTACTGTATCCCTCTGACCTTCTTATTGACGATGAAACACAGAAACTTCATCGGAATTGAATACATAAGGCACAATTACGACTTAAGTACAAGAAAACTGACTCTTGTTACTGTCAAATGTTTTGAACCATTCCTGTGACACTAGTTATAGATTCCGATGCTTCACTTCCGGTTTACTGTATCCCTCTGACCTTCTTATTGACGATGAAACACAGATATTGCGTCGGAACCAAATACAAATGGCACAATGACGACCTAAGTACAAGAAAACTGATTCTTCTTACTGTCTATGCTTTGAACCATTCCTGTGACACTAGTTATAGATTTCAATGCTTCACTTCAGGTTTACTGTATTCCTCTGACCCTCTTAGAGACGATAAAACTCAGAAATTGCATCGGAATTAAATATAAAAGGCACAATGCCGACATAAGTACAAGAAAACTGACTCTTCTTACTGTCTATGTTTTGAACCATTCCTGTGACACTAGTTATAGATTACGATGCTTCACTTCAGGTTTACTGCATACCTCTGACCTTCTTATTGTTGATGAAACACAGAAATTGCACCGGAATTAAATACAAAAGGCACAACGCCGACTTAAGTACAAGAAACTATCTCTTCTTACTGTCTATGTTTTGATCCACTCCTGTGACACTAGTTATAGATTCCGATGCTTCACTTCAGGATTACTGTATCCCTCTGACCTTCATATTGACGATGAAACATAGAAATTGCATCGGAATTAAATAGAAAAGGAACAATGCCGACTTAAGTACAATAATACTGACGCTTCTTACTGTCTATGTTTTGAACCATTCCTGTAACACTAGTTATAGATGCCGATGCTTCGCTTTAGGTTTACTGTATCCCTCTGACCTTCTTATTGACGATGAAACACAGATATTGCATCGGAAGTAAATAGAAAAGGCACAATGCCGAATTAAGTACAAGAAAACTGACTCTTCTTACTGTCTATGTTTGAACCATTCCTGTGACACTAAATAGTGATTCCGATGCTTCACTTCAGGTTTACTCTATCCCTCTGACCTTCTTATTGACGATGAAACACAGAAATTGCATCGGAATTGAATACAAAAAGCACAATGCCAACTTAAGTACAAGAAAACTGATTCTTCTTACTGTCTATGTTTTGAACCATTCATGTGACACTAGTTGTAGATTCCGATGCTTCACTTCAGGTTTACTGTATCCCTCTGACCTTCTTACTGACGATAAAACACAGAAATCGCATCGGAATTAAATACAAAAGGCACAATGCCTACTTAAGTTCAAGAAAACTCACTCTTCTTACTGTCTAAGTTATGAACCATTCCTGTGACACTAGTTATAGATTCCGATGCTTCACTTCAGGTTTATCGCATCCCTCTGACCTTCGTATTGACGATGAAACACAGAAATTGCATCGGAATTAAATAGAAAAGACACAATGCCGTCTTATCTTCACGAAAACTGACTCTTCTTACTGTCAATGTTTTGAACCATTCCTGTGACACTAGTTATAGAATCCGATTCTTCACTCCAGGTTTACTGTATCCCTCTGTCCTTCTTATTGACGAGGAAACACAGAAATTGCATCGGAATTAAATACAAAAGGCACAATGCCGATTAAGAACAAGGAAACTGACTCTTCTTACTGTCTATGTTTTGAACCATTCCAGTGAAACTAGTTATAGATTCCGATGCTTCACTTCAGGTTTACTGTATCCCTCTGACCTTCTTATTGACGATGAAACACAGAAATTTCATCGGAATTGAATACATAAGGCACAATTCCGACTTAAGTACAAGAAAACTGTCTCTTGTTACTGTCAAATGTTTTGAACCATTCCTGTGACACTAGTTATAGATTCCGATGCTTCACTTCCGGTTTACTGTATCCCTCTGACCTTCTTATTGACGATGAAACACAGAAATAGCATCGGAATTCAATACAAAAGGCACAATGCCGACTTAAGTACAAGATAACTGACTCTTCTTACTGTCTATGTGTTGAACGATTCATGTGACACGAGTTATAGATTCCGATGCTTCACTTCATTTTTACTGTATCCCTCTGACCTTCTTATTGACGATGAATCACAGAAATTGCATCGGAAGTAAATACAAAAGGCACAATGGGGACTTAAGTACAAGAAAACTGACTCTTCTTACTGTCTATAATTTAACCTCTCCTGTGACACTAGTTATAGATTCCGATTCTTCACTCCAGGTTTACTGTATCCCTCTGTCCTTCTTATTGACGAGAAAACACAGAAATTGCATCGGAATTAAATACATGAGGCACAATGCCGATTAAGAACAAGGAAACTGACTCTTCTTACTGTCTATGTTTTGAACCATTCCAGTGAAACTAGTTATAGATTCCGATGCTTCACTTCAGGTTTACTGTATCCCTCTGACATTCTTATTGACGATGAAACACAGAAACTTCATCGGAATTGAATACATAAGGCACAATTACGACTTAAGTACAAGAAAACTGACTCTTGTTACTGTCAAATGTTTTGAACCATTCCTGTGACACTAGTTATAGATTCCGATGCTTCACTTCCGGTTTACTGTATCCCTCTGACCTTCTCATTGACGATGAAACACAGATATTGCGTCGGAACCAAATACAAATGGCACAATGACGACCTAAGTACAAGAAAACTGATTCTTCTTACTGTCTATGCTTTGAACCATTCCTGTGACACTAGTTATAGATTTCGATGCTTCACTTCAGGTTTACTGTATTCCTCTGACCCTCTTAGAGACGATAAAACTCAGAAATTGCATCGGAATTAAATATAAAAGGCACAATGCCGACATAAGTACAAGAAAACTGACTCTTCTTACTGTCTATGTTTTGAACCATTCCTGTGACACTAGTTATAGATTACGATGCTTCACTTCAGGTTTACTGCATACCTCTGACCTTCTTATTGTTGATGAAACACAGAAATTGCACCGGAATTAAATACAAAAGGCACAACGCCGACTTAAGTACAAGAAACTATCTCTTCTTACTGTCTATGTTTTGATCCACTCCTGTGACACTAGTTATAGATTCCGATGCTTCACTTCAGTATTACTGTATCCCTCTGACCTTCATATTGACGATGAAACATAGAAATTGCATCGGAATTAAATAGAAAAGGAACAATGCCGACTTAAGTACAATAATACTGACGCTTCTTACTGTCTATGTTTTGAACCATTCCTGTAACACT
The DNA here is from genome assembly GCF_021461395.2 of Schistocerca americana. NCBI lineage: Eukaryota > Metazoa > Arthropoda > Insecta > Orthoptera > Acrididae > Schistocerca > Schistocerca americana. The sequence continues at coordinate 24,310,282 of NC_060130.1, forward strand.
AGTTATAGATGCCGATGCTTCGCTTTAGGTTTACTGTATCCCTCTGACCTTCGTATTGACGATGAAACACAGATATTGCATCGGAAGTAAATAGAAAAGGCACAATGCCGAATTAAGTACAAGAAAACTGACTCTTCTTACTGTCTATGTTTGAACCATTCCTGTGACACTAAATAGTGATTCCGATGCTTCACTTCAGGTTTACTCTATCCCTCTGACCTTCTTATTGACGATGAAACACAGAAATTGCATCGGAATTGAATACAAAAAGCACAATGCCAACTTAAGTACAAGAAAACTGACCCTTCTTACTGTCTATGTTTTGAACCATTCATGTGACACTAGTTGTAGATTCCGATGCTTCACTTCAGGTTTACTGTATCCCTCTGACCTTCTTACTGACGATGAAACACAGAAATCGCATCGGAATTAAATACAAAAGGCACAATGCCTACTTAAGTTCAAGAAAACTCACTCTTCTTACTGTCTAAGTTATGAACCATTCCTGTGACACTAGTTATAGATTCCGATGCTTCACTTCAGGTTTATCGCATCCCTCTGACCTTCGTATTGACGATGAAACACAGAAATTGCATCGGAATTAAATAGAAAAGACACAATGCCGTCTTAACTACACGAAAACTGACTCTTCTTTCTGTCTATGTTTTGAACCATTCCTGTGACACTAGTTAAAGATTCCGGTGCTTCACCTCAGGTTTACTGTATTCCTCTGACCATCTTATTGACGATGAAACACAGAAATTCCAACGGAATTAAATACAAAAGGCACAATGCCGACTTAAGTTCAAGAAATCTGACTCTTCTTATTGTCTATGTTTTAAACCATTCCTGTGGCACTAGTTATAGATTCCGATGATTCACTTCAGGTTTACTGCATCCCTCTGACCTTCTTATTGACGATGAAACACAGAAATTGCATCGGAATTATACATAAAAGTCACAATGCCGACTTAAGTACTAGAAAACTGACTCTTCTTACTGTCTATGTTTTGAACCATTCCTGTGACAGTAGTTATAGTTGCCGATTCTTCACTTTAGGTTTACTGCATACCTCTGACCTTCTTATTGTTGATGAAACACAGAAATTGCACCGGAATTAAATACAAAAGGCACAACGCCGACTTAAGTACAAGAAACCTGACTCTTCTTACTGTCTATGCTTTGAACCATTCCTGTGACTATAGTTATAGATTCGATGCTTCACTTCAGGTTTACTGTATCCCTCTGACCTTCATATTGACGATGAAACACAGAAATTTCAGCGGAATTATATACAAAAGGCACAATGCCGCCTTAAGTACAAGAGAACTGACTCATCTTACTGTCTATGTTTTGAACCATTCCTGTGACACTAGTTATAGATTCCGATGCTCCCCTTCATTTTTACTGTATCCCTCTGACTTTCTTATTGACGATTAAACACAGAAATTGCATCTGAATTAAATAGAAAAGGCACAATGCCGACTTAAGGACAAGTAAACTGACTCTTCTTACTGTCTATGCTCTGAACCATTCGTGTGACTATAGTTATAGATTCGATGTTTCACTTCAGGTTTACTGTATCCCTCTGACCTTCATATTGACGATGAAACACATAAATATCAGCGGAATTAAATACAAAAGGCACAATGCCGCCTTAAGTACAAGAAAACTGTCTCTTCTTACTGTGTATGTTTTGAACCATTCCTGTGACACTAGTTATAGATTCCGAAGCATCACTTCAGCTTTACTGTATCCCTCTGACCTTCTTATTGACGATGAAACACAGAAATTGCATCGGAATTAAATACAAAAGGCACAATGCCGACTCAAGTACAAGAAGACTGGCTCTTCTTACTGTCTATGTTTAAACCATTTCTGTGACACTAGTTATAGATTCCGATGCTTTACTTCAGGTTTACCGTGTCACTCTGACCTTCTTATTGACGATGAAACACAGACATTGCATCGGAATTAAATACAAAAGGCACAATGCCGACTTAAGTACAAGAAAACTGACTCTTCTTACTGTCTATGTTTTTAACCATTCCTGTGGCACTAGTTATAGATTCCGATGCTTCACTTCAGGTTTACTGTATCCCTCTGACCTTCTTATTGACGATGAAACACAGATATTACATCGTAATTAAATACAAAAGGCACAATGCCGACTTAAGTACAAGAAAACTGACTCTTCTTACTGTCTATGTTTTGAACCATTCATGTGACACTAATTATAGTGTCCGATGCTTCACTTCACGTTTACTGTATCCCACTGACCTTCTTATTGACGATGAAACACAGAAATTGCATCGGAATTAAATACAAAAGGCACCATGCCGACCGATGTACAAGAAAACTGATTCTTCTTACTGTTTATGTTTGAACCATTCCTGTGACACTAGTTATAGATTCCGATGCTTCACTTCAGGTTTACTGTATCCCTCTGAACTTCTTATTGATGATGAAACACAGAAATTGCATCGGAATTAAATACAAAAGGCACAGTGCCGTCTTAAGTACAAGAAAACTGACTCTTCTTACTGTCTATGTTTGAACCATTCCTGTGACACTAGTTATAGATTCGGATGCTTCACTTCAGGTTTACTGTACTCCTCTGACCTTCTTATTGACGATGAAACACAGAAATTGTATCGGAATTAAATACAAAAGGCACAATGCCGATTTAAGTACAAGAAAACTGTCTCTTCTTACTGTCTATGTTTTGAACCATTCCTGTGACACTAGTTATAGATTCCCATGCTTTACTTCAGGTTTACTGTATCCCTCTGACCTTCTTAATGACGATGAAACACAGAAATTGCATCGGAGGTAAATACAAAAGGCACAATGCCGACTTAAGTACAAGAAAACTGACTCTTCTTACTGTCTAAGTTATGAACCATTCCTGTGACACTAGTTATAGATTCCGATGCTACACTTCAGGTTTACTGTACCCCTCTGACCTTCTCATTGACGATGAAACAAGGAAATTGCATCGGAATTAAATACAAAAGGCACAACGCTGACTTAAGTACAAGAAAACTGACTCATCTTACTGTCTATGTTTTGAACCCCTCCTGTGACACTAGTTATAGATTCCGATGCTTTACTTCAGGTTTACTGTATCCCTCTGACCTTCTTATTGACGATGAAACACAGAAATTTCATCGGAGTTAAATACAAAAGGCACAATGCCGACTTAAGTACAAGAAAACTGACTCTTCTTACTGTCTAAGTTATGAACCATTCCTGTGACACTAGTTATAGATTCCGAAGCTTCACTTCAGCTTTACTGTATCCCTCTGACCTTCTTATTGACGATGAAACACAGAAATTGCATCGGAATTAAATACAAAAGGCACAATGCCGACTCAAGTACAAGAAGACTGGCTCTTCTTACTGTCTATGTTTGAACCATTTCTGTGACACTAGTTATAGATTCCGTTGCTTTACTTCAGGTTTACCGTATCACTCTGACGTTCTTATTGACGATGAAACACAGACATTGCATCGGAATTAAATACAAAAGGCACAATGCCGACTTAAGTACAAGAAAACTGACTCTTCTTACTGTCTATGTTTTGAACCATTCCTGTGACACTAGTTATAGATTCCGATGCTTCACTTCAGTTTTACTGTATCCCTCTGACCTTCTTATTGACGATGAAACACAGATATTGCATCGTAATTAAATACAAAAGGCACAATGCCGACTTAAGTACAAGAAAACTGACTCTTCTTACTGTCTATGTTTTGAACTATTCATGTGACACTAATTATAGAGTCCGATGCTTCACTTCACGTTTACTGTATCCCTCTGACCTTCTTATTGACGATGAAACACAGAAATTGCATCGGAATTAAATACAAAAGGCACCATGCCGACCGATGTACAAGAAAACTGATTCTTCTTACTGTTTATGTTTGAACCATTCCTGTGACACTAGTTATAGATTCCGATGCTTCACTTCAGGTTTACTGTATCCCTCTGAACTTCTTATTGACGATGAAACACAGAAATTGCATAGGAATTAAATACAAAAGGCACAGTGCCGTCTTAAGTACAAGAAAACTGACTCTTCTTACTGTCTATGTTTGAACCATTCCTGTGACACTAGTTATAGATTCGGATGCTTCACTTCAGGTTTACTGTACTCCTCTGACCTTCTTATTGACGATGAAACACAGAAATTGTATCGGAATTAAATACAAAAGGCACAATGCCGACTTAAGTACAAGAAAACTGTCTCTTCTTACTGTCTATGTTTTGAACCATTCCTGTGACACTAGTTATAGATTCCGATGCTTTACTTCAGGTTTACTGTATCCCTCTGACCTTCTTATTGACGACGAAACACAGAAATTGCATCGGAGGTAAATACAAAAGGCACAATGCCGACTAAAGTACAAGAAAACTGACTCTTCTTACTGTCTAACTTATGAACCTTTCCTGTGACACTAGTTATAGATTCCGATGCTACACTTCAGGTTTACTGTATCCCTCTGACCTTCTTATTGACGATGAAACAAAGAAATTGCATCGGAATTAAATACAAAAGGCACAACGCTGACTTAAGTACAAGAAAACTGACTCATCTTACTGTCTATGTTTTGAACCTCTCCTGTGACACTAGTTATAGATTCCGATGCTTTACTTCAGGTTTACTGTATCCCTCTGACCTTCTTATTGACGATGAAACACAGAAATTGCATCGGAGTTAAATACAAAAGGCACAATGCCGACTTAAGTACAAGAAAACTGACTCTTCTTACTGTCTAAGTTATGAACCATTCCTGTGACACTAGTCATAGATTCCGATGCTACACTTCAGGTTTACTGTATCCCTCTGACCTTCTTATTGACGATGAAACACAGAAATTGCATCGGAATGAAATACAAAAGGCACAACGCCAACTCAAGTACAAGAAGACTGGCTCTTCTTACTGTCTATGTTTGAACCATTTCTGTGACACTAGTTATAGATTCCGATGCTTTACTTCAGGTTTACCGTATCACTCTGACCTTCTTATTGACGATGAAACACAGACATTGCATCGGAATTAAATACAAAAGGCACAATGCCGACTTAAGTACAAGAAAACTGACTCTTCTTACTGTCTATGTTTTGAACCATTCCTGTGACACTAGTTATAGATTCCGATGATTCACTTCAGGTTTACTGTATCCCTCTGACCTTCTTATTGACGATGAAACACAGAAATTGCATCGGAATTATATATAAAAGTCACAATGCCGACTTAAGTACAAGAAAACTGACTCTTCTTACTGTCTATGCTTTGAACCATTCCTGTGACACTAGTTATAGATTCGATGCTTCACTTCAGGTTTACTGTATCCCTCTGACCTTCATATTGACGAGGAAACACAGAAATTTCAGCGGAATTATATACAAAAGGCACAATGCCGCCTTAAGTACAAGAGAACTGACTCTCCTTACTGTCTATGTTTTGAACCATTCCTGTGACTCTAGTTATAGATTCCGATGCTTCACTTCATTTTTCCTGTATCCCTCTGACTTTCTTATTTACGATTAAACACAGAAATTGCATCGGAATTAAATAGATAAGGCAGAATGCCGACTTAAGTACAAGAAAACTGACTCTTCATACTGTCTATGCTTTGAACCATTCCTGTGACACTAGTTATAGATTCCGATGCTTCACTTCATTGTTACTGTATCCCTCTGACTTTCTTATTGTCGATTAAACACAGAAATTGCATCGGAATTAAATAGTAAAGGCACAATGCCGTCTTAAGGACAAGAAAACTGACGCTTCTTACTGTCTATGCTTTGAACCATTCCTGTGACTATAGTTTTAGATTCGATGCTTCACTTCAGGTTTACTGTATCCTTCTGACCTTCATATTGACGATGAAACACAGAAATTTCAGCGGAAATAAATACAAAAGGCACAATGCCGCCTTAAGTACAAGAAAACTGACTCTTCTTACTGTCTATGTTTTGAACCATTCCTGTGACACTAGTTATAGATTCCGAAGCTTCACTTCAGCTTTACTGTATCCCTCTGACCTTCTTATTGACGATGAAACACAGAAATTGCATCGGAATTAAATACAAAAGGCACAATGCCGACTCAAGTACAAGAAGACTGGCTCTTCTTACTGTCTATGTTATGAACCATTTCTGTGACACTAGTTATAGATTCCGATGCTTTACTTCAGGTCTACCGTATCACTCTGAACTCCTTATTGACGATGAAACACAGAAATTGCATCGGAATTAAATACAAATGGCACAGTGCCGACTTAAGTACAAGGAAACTTACTCTTCTTACTGTCTATGTTTGAACCATTCCTGTGACACTAGTTATAGATTCGGATGCTTCACTTCAGGTATACTGTATTCCTCTGACCTTCTTATTGACGATGAAACACAGAAATTGCATCGGAATTAAATACAAAAGGCACAATGCCGACCGATGTACAAGAAAACTGATTCTTCTTACTATTTATGTTTGAACCATTCCTGTGACACTAGTTATAGATTCCGATACTTCACTTCAGGTTTACTGTATCCCTCTGAACTCCTTATTGACGATGAAACACAGATATTGCATCGGAATTAAATACAATTGGCACAGTGCCGACTTAAGTACAAGGAAACTTACTCTTCTTACTGTCTATGTTTGAACCATTCCTGTGACACTAGTTATAGATTCGGATGCTTCACTTCAGGTATACTGTATTCCTCTGACCTCCTTATTGACGATGAAACACAGAAATTGCATCGGAATTAAATACAAAAGGCACAATGCCGACTTAAGTACAAGAAAACTGTCTCTTCTTATTGTCTATGTTTTGAACCATTCCTGTGACACTAGTTATAGATTCCGATGCTTTACTTCAGGTTTACTGTATCCCTCTGACCTTCTTATTGACGATGAAACACAGAAATTGCATCGGAGTTAAATACAAAAGGCACAATGCCGACTTAAGAACAAGAAAACTGACTCTTCTTACTGTCTAAGTTATGAACCATTCCTGTGACACTAGTTATAGATTCCGATGCTACACTTCAGGTTTACTGTATCCCTCTGACCTTCTTATTGACGATGAAACACAGAAATTGCATCGGAATTAAATACAAAAGGCACAACGCTGACTTAAGTACAAGAAAACTGACTCATCTTACTGTCTATGTTTTGAACCTCTCCTGTGACACTAGTTATAGATTCCGATGCTTCACTTCATGTTTACTGTATGCCTCTGACCTTCTTATTGACGATGAAACACAGATATTGCAACGTAATTAAATACAAAAGGCACAATGCCGACTTAAGTACAAGGAAACTGACTCTCCTTACTTTCTATGTTTTGAACCATTCATGCGACACTAATTATAGAGTCCGATGCTTCACTTCAGGTTTACTGTATCCCTCTGACCTTCTTATTGACAATGAAACACAGAAATTGCATCGGAATTAAATACAAAGGGCACAATGCCGACCGATGTACAAGAAAACTAATTCTTCTTACTGTTTATGTTTGAACCATTCCTGTGACACTAGTGATTGATTCCGATGCTTCACTTCAGGTTTACTGTATCTCTCTGACCTTCTTATTGACGATGAAACACAGAAATTGCATCGGAATTAAATACAAAAGGCACAATGCCGACTTAAGTACAAGAAAACTGACTCTTCTTACTGTCTATGTTTGAACCATTCCTGTGACACTAGTTATAGATTCGGATGCTCCACTTCAGGTTTACTGTATCCCTCTGACCTTCTTATTGACGATGAAACACAGAAATTGCATCGGAATTAAATACAAAAGGCACAACGCCGACTTAAGTACAAGAAAACTGACTCATCTTACTGTCTATGTTTTGAACCTCTCCTGTGACACTAGTTATAGATTCCGATGCTTCACTTCAGGTTTACTGTATCCCTCTGACCTTCGTATTGAAGTTGAAACACAGATATTGCATCGGAATTAAATACAAAGGGCACAATGCCGACTTAAGTACAAGAAAACTGACTCTTCTTACTGTCAATGTTTGAACCATTCATGTGACACTAGTTATAGATTCCGATGCTTCACTTCAGGTTTACTGTATCCCTCTGACCATCTTATTGTTGATGAAACACAGATATAGCATCGGAATTAAATACGAAAGACACAATGCCTACATAAGTACAAGAAAAATGACTCCTCTTACTGTCTATGATTTCAACCACTCCTGTGACACTAGTTATAGATTCCGATGCATCTCTTCAGGTTTACTGTATTCCTCTGTCCTTCTTATTGAAGATGAAACACAGATATTGCATCGGAATTAAATACAAAGGGCACAACGCCGACTTAAGTACAAGAAAACTGACTCTTCTTACTGTCTATGTTTTGATCCACTCCTGTGACACTAGTTATAGATTCCGATGCTTCACTTCAGGTTTACTGTATCCCTCTGTCCTTCTTATTGACGATGAAACATAGAAATTGCATCGGAGTTAAATAGAAAAGGAACAATGCCGACTTAAGTACAACAATACTGACGCTTCCTACTGTCTATGTGTTGAACCATTCCTGTGACACTAGTTATAGATGCCGATGCTTCACTTTAGGTTTACTGTATCCCTCTGACATTCTTATTGACGATGAAACACAGAAATTGCATCGGAAGTAAACAGAAAAGGCACAATGCCGACTTCAGTACAAGAAAACTGACTCATATTACTGTCTATGTTATGAACCTTTCCTGTGACACTAGTTTTAGATTCCGATGCTTCACTTCAGGTTTACTGTATCCCTCTGACCTTCTTATTGAAGATGAAACACAGATATTGCATCGGAATTAAATAAAAAGGCACAATGCCGACCGATGTACAAGAAAACTGATTCTTCTTACTATTTATGTTTGAACCATTCCTGTGACACTGGTTATAGATTCCGATGCTTCACTTCAGGTTTACTGTATCCCTCTGACCTCCTTATTGACGATGAAACACAGAAATTGCATCGGAATTAAATACAAATGGCACAGTGCCGACTTTAGTACAAGAAAACTGACTCTTCTTACTGTCTATGTTTGAACCATTCCTGTGACACTAGTTATAGATTCGGATGCTTCACTTCAGGTATACTGTATTCCTCTGACCTTCGTATTGACGATGAAACACAGATATTGCATCGGAATTAAATACAAAAGGCACAATGCCGACCGACGTACAAGAAAACTGATTCTTCTTACTATTTATGTTTGAACCATTCCTGTGACACTACTTATAGATTCCGATGCTACACTTCAGGTTTACTGTATACCTCTGAACTCCTTATTGACGATGAAACACAGAAATTGCATCGGAATTAAATGCAAATGGCACAGTGCCGACTTAAGTACAAGAAAACTGACTCTTCTTACTGTCTATGTTTGAACCATTCCTGTGACACTAGTTATAGATTCGGATGCTTCACTTCAGGTATACTGTATTCCTCTGACCTTCTTATTGACGATGAAACACAGAAATTGCATCGGAATTAAATACAAAAGGCACAATGCCGACTTAAGTACAAGAAAACTGTCTCTTCTTATTGTCTATGTTTTGAACCATTCCTGTGACACTAGTTATAGATTCCGATGCTTTACTTCAGGTTTACTGTATCCCTCTGACCTTCTTATTGACGATGAAATACAGAAATTGCATCGGAGTTAAATACAAAAGGCACAATGCCGACTTAAGTACAAGAAAACTGACTCTTCTTACTGTCTAAGATATGAACCATTCCTGTGACACTAGTTATAGATTCCGATGCTACACTTCAGGTTTACTGTATCCCTCTGACCTTCTTATTGACGATGAAACACAGAAATTGCATCGGAATTAAATACAAAAGGCACAACGCCGACTTAAGTACAAGAAAACTGACTCATCTTACTGTCTATGTTTTGAACCTCTCCTGTGACACTAGTTATAGATTCTGATGCTTCACTTCATGTTTGCTGTATCCCTCTGACCTTCTTATTGATGATGAAACACAGAAATTGCATCGGAATTAAATACTAAAGGCACAATGCCGACTTAAGTACAAGAAAACTGACTCTTCTTACTGTCTATGTTTGAACCAATCCTGTGACACTAGTTATAGATTCGGATGCTCCACTTCAGGTTTACTGTGTTCCTCTGACCTTCTTATTGACGATGAAACACAGAAATTGCATCGGAATTAAATACAAATGGCACAATGCCGACTTAAGAACAAGAAAACTGACTCATCTTATTGTCTATGTTTTGAACCATTCCTGTGACACTAGTTATAGATTCCGATGCTTTACTTCAGGTTTACTGTATCCCTCTGACCTTCTTATTGACGATGAAACACAGAAATAGCATCGGAATTAAATACAAAAGGCACAATGCTGACTTAAGTACAAGAAAACTGACTCTTGTTACTGTCTAAGTGATGAACCGTTCCTGTGACACTAGTTATAGATTCCGATGCTTCACTTCAGGTTTACTGTATCCCTCTGACCTTCTTATTGACGATGAAACACAGAAATTGCATCGGAATGAAATACAAAAGGCACAACGCCGACTTAAGTACAAGAAAACTGACTCATCTTACTGTCTATGTTTTGAACCTCTCCTGTGACACTAGTTATAGACTCCGATGCATCACTTCAGGTTTACTGTATCCCTCTGACCTTCTTATTGAAGATGAAACACAGATATTGCATCGGAATTAAATACAAAGGGCACAATGCCGACTTAGGTACTAGAAAACTGACTCTTCTTACTGTCAATGTTTGAACCATTCATGTGACACTAGTTATAGATTCCGATGCTTCACTTCAGGTTTACTGTATCCCTCTGACCATCTTATTGTTGATGAAAAGCAGATATAGCATCGGAATTAAATACGAAAGACACAATGCCTACATAAGTACAAGAAAAATGACTCTGTTTACTGTCTATGACTTCAACCATTCCTGTGACACTAGTTATAGATTCCGATGCATCTCTTCAGGTTTACTGTATTCCTCTGTCCTTCTTATTGAAGATGAAACACAGATATTGCATCGGAATTAAATACAAAGGGCACAACGCCGACTTAAGTACAAGAAAACTGACTCTTCTTACTGTCTATGTTTTGATCTACTCCTGTGACACTAGTTATAGATTCCGATGCTTCACTTCAGGTTTACTGTATCCCTCTGACCTTCTTATTGACGATGAAACATAGAAATTGCATCGGAGTTAAATAGAAAAGGAACAATGCCGACTTAAGTACAACAATACTGACGCTTCTTACTGTCTATGTGTTGAACCATTCCTGTGACACTAGTTATAGATGCCGATGCTTCACTTTAGGTTTACTGTATCCCTTTGACCTTCTTATTGACGATGAAACACAGAAATTGCATCGGAAGTAAACAGAAAAGGCACAATGCCGACTTAAGTACAAGAAAACTGACTCATATTACTGTCTATGTTATGAACCTTTCCTGTGACACAAGTTTTAGATTCCGATGCTTCACTTCAGGTTTACTGTATCCCTCTGACCTTCTTATTGAAGAAGAAACACAGATATTGCATCGGAATTAAATACAAAGGGCACAATGCCGACTTAAGTACAGGAAAACTGACTCTTCTTACTGTCTATGTTTTGAACCATTCATGTGACACTAGTTATAGATTCCGATGCTTCACTTCATTTTTACTGTATCCCTCTGACTTTCTTATTGACGATTAAACACAGAAATTGCATCGGAATTAAATAGAAAAGGCACAATGCCGACTTCAGTACAAGAAGAGTGACTCTTCTTACTGTCTATGCTTTGAACCATTCCTGTGACACTAGTTATAGATTCCGATAGTTCACTTCATTTTTACTGTATCCCTCTGACTTTCTTATTGACGATTAAACATAGAAATTGCATCGGAATTAAATAGAAAAGGCACAATGCCGACTTAAGGACAAGAAAACTGACTCTTCTTACTGTCTATGCTTTGAACCTTTCCTGTGACACTAGTTATAGATTCCGATGCTTCACTTCAGGTTCACTGTATCCCTCTGACCTTCTTATTAACGATTAAACACAGAAATTGCATCGGAATTAAATAGAAAAGGCACAATGCCGACTTAAGTACAAGAAAACTAACTCTTCTTACTGTCTATGCTTTGAACCATTCCTGTGACACTAGTTATAGATTTCGATGCTTCACTTCATTCTTACTGTATCCCTCTGACTTTCTTATTGACGATTAAACACAGAAATTGCATCGGAATTAAATAGAAAAGGCACAATGCCGACTTAAGTACAAGAAAACTGACTCTTCTTACTGTCTATGTTTTGAACCATTCCTGTGACTCTAGTTATAGATTCCGATGCTTCACTTCAGGTTTACTGTATCCCTCTGACCTTCTTATTGACGATGAAACATAGAAATTGCATTTGAATTAAATAGAAAAGGAGCAATGCCGGCTTAAGTTCAAGAATACTGACTCTTCTTACTGTCTATGATTTGAACCATTCCTGTGACACTAGTTATAGATTCCGATGCTTCACTTCAGGTTTACTGTATCCCTCTGTCCTTCTTATTGAAGATGAAACACAGATATTGCATCGAAATTAAATACAAAGGGCACAATGCCAACTTAAGTACAAGAAAACTGACTCTTCTTACTGTCTATGTTTGAACCATTCATGTGACACTAGTTATAGATTCCGATGCTTCACTTCAGGTTTACTGTATCTCTCTGACCTTCTTATTGACGATGAAACACAGAAATTGCATCGGAATTAAATACAAAATGCACAATGCCGACTTATGTACAAGAAACCTGACTCTTCTTATTGTCTATGTTTTGAACTATTCCTGTGACACTAGTTATAGATTCCTATGCTTTACTTCAGGTTTACTGTATCCCTCTGACCTTTTTATTGACGATGAAAGACAGAAATTGCATCGGAGTTAAATAAAAAAGCCACAATGCCGACTTAAGTACAAGAAAACTGACTCATCATACTGTCTATGTTTTGAACCTTTCCTGTGGCACTAGTTATAGATTCCGATGCTTCACTTCAGGTTTACTGTATCCCTCTGACCTTCTTATTGACGATGAAACACAGAAATTGCATCGGAATTAAATACAAAAGGCACAACGCCGACTTAAGTACAAGAAAACTGACTCATCTTACTGTCTATGTTTTGAACCTTTCCTGTGACACTAGTTATATATTCCGATGCATCACTTCAGGTTTACTGTATCCCTCTGACCTTCCTATTGTAGATGAAACACAGATATTGCATTGGAATTAAATACAAAGGGCACAATGATGATTTAAGTACAAGAAAACTGACTCTTCTTACTGTCTATGTTTGAACCATTCATGTGACACTAGTTATAGATTCCGATGCTTCACTTCAGGTTTACTGTATCCCTCTGACCATCTTATTGTTGATGAAACACAGATATAGCATCGGAATTAAATACAAAAGGCACGATGCCTACATAAGTACAAGAAAACTGACTCTTCTTACTGCCTATTATATGAACCATTCCTGTTACACTAGTTACAGATTCCGATGCTTCTCTTCAGGTTAACTGTATCCCTCTGACCTTCTTATTGACGATGAAACACAGAAATTGCATCGGAATTAAATACAAAAGGCACAATGACGACTTAAGTACAAGAAAACTGACTCATATTACTGTCTATGTTTTGAACCTTTCTTGGGACACTAGTTATAGATTCCGATGCTTCACTTCAGGTTTACTGTATCCCTCTGACCTTCTTATTGACAATGAAACACAGACATTGCAACGGAGTTAAATACAAAAGGCACAATGCCGACTTAAGTACAAGAAAACTGACTCTTCTTACTGTCTATGTTTTGAACCATTCCTGTGACTCTAGTTATAGATTCCGATGCTTCACTTCAGGTTTACTGTATCCCTCTGACCTTCTTATTGACGATGAAACATAGAAATTGCATTTGAATTAAATAGAAAAGGAGCAATGCCGGCTTAAGTTCAAGAATACTGACTCTTCTTACTGTCTATGATTTGAACCATTCCTGTGACACTAGTTATAGATTCCGATGCTTCACTTCAGGTTTACTGTATCCCTCTGTCCTTCTTATTGAAGATGAAACACAGATATTGCATCGAAATTAAATACAAAGGGCACAATGCCAACTTAAGTACAAGAAAACTGACTCTTCTTACTGTCTATGTTTGAACCATTCATGTGACACTAGTTATAGATTCCGATGCTTCTCTTCAGGTTTACTGTATCCCTCTGACCATCTTATTGACGATGAAACACAGAAATTGCATCGGAATTAAATACAAAAGGCACAACGCCGACTTAAGTACAAGAAAACTGACTCATCTTAATGTCTATGTTTTGAACCTTTCCTGTGACACTAGTTATAGATTCCGATGCTTCACTTCAGGTTTACTGTATCCCTCTGACCTTCTTATTGAAGATGAAACACAGATATTGTATCGGAATTAAATACAAAGGGCACAATACCGACTTAAGTACAAGAAAACTGACTCTTCTTACCGTCCATGTTTGAACCATTCATGTGACACTAGTTATAGATTCCGATGCTTCACTTCAGGTGTACTGTATCCCTCTGACAATCTTATTGTTGATGAAACACAGATATAGCATCGGAATTAAATACAAAAGGCACAATGCCTACATAAGTACAAGAAAACTGACTCTTCTTACTGTCTATGTTTTGAACCATTCCTGTGACACTAGTTATTGATTCCGATGCTTCACTTCAGGTTCACTGTATCCCTCTGACCTTCTTATTAACGATTAAACACAGAAATTGCATCGGAATTAAATAGAAAAGGCACAATGCCGACTTAAGTACAAGAAAACTAACTCTTCTTACTGTCTATGCTTTGAACCATTCCTGTGACACTAGTTATAGATTCCGATGCTTCACTTCATTCTTACTGTATCCCTCTGACTTTCTTATTGACGATTAAACACAGAAATTGCATCGGAATTAAATAGAAAAGGCACAATGCCGACTTAAGGACAAGAAAACTGACTCTTCTTACTGTCTATGCTTTGAACCATTCCTGTGACACTCGTTATAGATTCCGATGCTTGACTTCAGGCTTACTGTATCCCTCTGACCTTCTTATTGACGATGAAGCACAGAAAATGCATCGGAATTAAATAGAAAATTCACAATGCCGACTTAAGTGCAAGAAAACTGACTCTTCTTACTGTTTATGTTTGAACCATTCCTGTGACACTAGTTATAGATTCCGATGCTTCACTTCAGGTTTACTGTATCCCTCTGACCTTCTTATTGACGATGAAACACAGAAATTGCATCGGAATTAAATACAAAAGCCACAATGCCGACTTAAGTACAAGAAAACTGACTCTTCTTACTGTCTATGTTTGAACCATTCCTGTGACACTAGTTATAGATTCGGATGCTTCACTTCAGGTTTACTGTATCTCTCTGACCTTCTTATTGACGATGAAACACAGAAATTGCATCGGAATTAAATACAAAATGCACAATGCCGACTTATGTACAAGAAAACTGACTCTTCTTATTGTCTATGTTTTGAACTATTCCTGTGACACTAGTTATAGATTCCTATGCTTTACTTCAGGTTTACTGTATCCCTCTGACCTTCTTATTGACGATGAAAGACAGAAATTGCATCGGAGTTAAATAAAAAAGGCACAATGCCGACTTAAGTACAAGAAAACTGACTCATCATACTGTCTATGTTTTGAACCTTTCCTGTGGCACTAGTTATAGATTCCGATGCTTCACTTCAGGTTTACTGTATCCCTCTGACCTTCTTATTGACGATGAAACACAGAAATTGCATCGGAATTAAATACAAAAGGCACAACGCCGACTTAAGTACAAGAAAACTGACTCATCTTACTGTCTATGTTTTGAACCTTTCCTGTGATACTAGTTATAGATTCCGATGCATCACTTCAGGTTTACTGTATCCCTCTGACCTTCCTATTGTAGATGAAACACAGATATTGCATCGGAATTGAATACAAAGGGCACAATGCTGATTTAAGTACAAGAAAACTGACTCTTTTTACTGTCTATGTTTGAACCATTCATGTGACACTAGTTATAGATTCCGATGCTTCACTTCAGGTTTACTGTATCCCTCTGACCATCTTATCGTTGAAGAAACACAGATATAGCATCGGAATTAAATACAAAAGGCACGATGCCTACATAAGTACAAGAAAACTGACTCTTCTTACTGCCTATTATTTGAACCATTCCTGTTACACTAGTTACAGATTCCGATGCTTCTCTTCAGGTTTACTGTATCCCTCTGACCTTCTTATTGACGATGAAACACAGAAATTGCATCGGAATTAAATACAAAAGGCACAATGACGACTTAAGTACAAGAAAACTGACTCATATTACTGTCTATGTTTTGAACCTTTCTTGTGACACTAGTTATAGATTCCGATGCTTCACTTCAGGATTACTGTATCCCTCTGACCTTCTTATTGACAATGAAACACAGACATTGCAACGGAGTTAAATACAAAAGGCACAATGCCGACTTAAGTACAAGAAAACTGACTCATCATACTGTCTATGTTTTGAACCATTCCTGTGACTCTAGTTATAGATTCCGATGCTTCACTTCAGGTTTACTGTATCCCTCTGACCTTCTTATTGACGATGAAACATAGAAATTGCATTTGAATTAAGTAGAAAAGGAGCAATGCCGGCTTAAGTTCAAGAATACTGACTCTTCTTACTGTCTATGATTTGAACCATTCCTGTGACACTAGTTATAGATTCCGATGCTTCACTTCAGGTTTACTGTATCCCTCTGTCCTTCTTATTGAAGATGAAACACAGATATTGCATCGAAATTAAATACAAAGGGCACAATGCCAACTTAAGTACAAGAAAACTGACTCTTCTTACTGTCTATGTTTGAACCATTCATGTGACACTAGTTATAGATTCCGATGCTTCTCTTCAGGTTTACTGTATCCCTCTGACCATCTTATTGACGATGAAACACAGAAATTGCATCGGAATTAAATACAAAAGGCACAACGCCGACTTAAGTACAAGAAAACTGACTCATCTTAATGTCTATGTTTTGAACCCTTCCTGTGACACTAGTTATAGTTTCCGATGCTTCACTTCAGGTTTACTGTATCCCTCTGACCTTCTTATTGAAGATGAAACACAGATATTGTATCGGAATTAAATACAAAGGGCACAATGCCGACTTAAGTACAAGAAAACTGACTCTTCTTACCGTCCATGTTTGAACCATTCATGTGACACTAGTTATAGATTCCGATGCTTCACTTCAGGTGTACTGTATCCCTCTGACAATCTTATTGTTGATGAAACACAGATATAGCATCGGAATTAAATACAAAATGCACAATGCCTACATAAGTACAAGAAAACTGACTCTTCTTACTGTCTATGATTTGAAACATTCCAGTGACACTAGTTATGGATTCCGATGCTTTTCTTCAGGTTTACTGTATCCCTCTGATCTTCTTATTGACGATAAAACACAGAAATTGCATCGGAATTAAATACAAAAGGCACAATGCCAACTTAAGTACAAGAAAAGAGACTATTCTTACTGTCTGTGTTTTGAACCATTCATGTGACACTAGGCATAGCTTCCGATGCTTCACTTCAGGTTTACTGTATCCCTCTGACCATCTTATTGTTGATGAAACACAGATATAGCATCGGAATTAAATACAAAAGGCACAATGCCTACATAAGTACAAGAAAACGGACTCTTCTTAATGTCTATGATTTGAACCATTCCTGTTACACTAGTTATAGATTCCGATGCTTCTCTTCAGGTTTACTGTATCCCTCTGACCTTCTTATTGACGATGAAACACAGAAATTGCATCGGAATTAAATACAAAAGGCACAATGCCGACTTAAGCACAAGAAAACAGACTCTTCTTACTGTCTGTGTTTGAACCATTCATGTGGCACTAGGCATAGCTTCCGATGATTCACTTCAGGTTTACTGTATCCATCTGACCTTCTTATTATCGATGAAACACAGAATTTGCATCGGAATTAAATAAAAAAGGCACAATGCCGACTTATGTACAAGATAACTGACTCTTCTTACTGTCTATGTTTGAACCATTCATGTGACACTAGTTATGGTTGCCGATGCTTCACTTCAGGTTTACTGTATCCCTCCGACCTTCTTATCGACGATGAAACACAGAAATTGCATCGGAATTAAATACAAAAGGCACAACGCCGACTTAAGTACAAGAAAACTGACTCCTCTTACTGTCTATGATTGAAACATTCCTGTGACACTAGTTATAGATTCCGACGCTTCACTTGAGGTTTTCTGTATCCCTCTGACCTTCTTATTGACGATGAAACACAGAAATTGCATCGGAATTAAATACAAAAGGCACAATGCAGACTTAAGTACAAGAAAACTGACTCTTCTTACTGTCTATGTTTTGAACCATTCCTGTGACACTAGTTATGAATTCCGATGCTTCATTTCAGGTTTACAGTATCCCTCTGACCTTCTTATTGACGATGAAACACAGACATTGCATCGGAGTTAAATGCAAAAGGCACAATGCCGACTTAAGTACAAGAAAACTGACTCTTCTTACTGTCTATGTTTTGAACCATTCCTGTGACACTAGTTATAGATGCCGATGCTTCACCTCAGGTTTACTGTATCCCTCTGACCATCTTATTGTTGATGAAACACAGATATAGCATCGGAATTAAATACAAAAGACACAATGCCTACATAAGTACAAGAAAACTGACTCTTCTTACCGTCTATGATTTGAACCATTCCTGTGACACTAGTTATAGATTCCGATGGTTCACTTCAGGTTTACTGTATCCCTCTGACCATCTTATTGTTGATGAAACACAGATATTGCATCGGAATCAAATACAAAGGGCACAACGCCGACTTAAGAACAAGAAATCTGACTCTTCTTACTGTCTATGTTTTGATCCACTCCTGCGGCACTAGTTATAGATTCCGATGCTTTACTTCAGGTTTACTGTATCCCTCTGACCTTCTTATTGACGATGAAACATAGAAATTGCATCGGAGTTAAATAGAAAAGGAACGATGCCGACTTAAGTACAAGAATACTGACGCTTCTTACTGTCTATGTTTTGAACCATTCCTGTGACACTAGTTACAGATGACGATGCTTCACATTAGGTTTACTGTATCCCTCTGACCTTCTTATTGACGATGAAACACAGAAATAGCATCGGAAGTAAACAGAAAAGGCACAATGCCGACTTAAGTACAAGAAAACTGACTCATCTTACTGTCTATGTTTTGAACCTTTCCTGTGACACTAGTTTTAGATTCCGATGCTTCACTTCAGGTTTACTGTATCCCTCTGACCTTCGTATTGACGATTAAACACAGAAATTACATCGGAATTCAATAGAAAAGGCACAATGAAGACTTAAGTACAAGAAAACTGACGCTTCTTACTGTCTATGTTTTGAACCATTCCTGTGACACTAGTTACAGATGACGATGCTTCACATTAGGTTTACTGTATCCCTCTGACCTTCTTATTGACGATGAAACACAGAAATAGCATCGGAAGTAAACAGAAAAGGCACAATGCCGACTTAAGTACAAGAAAACTGACTCATCTTACTGTCTATGTTTTGAACCTTTCCTGTGACACTAGTTTTAGATTCCGATGCTTCACTTCAGGTTTACTGTATCCCTCTGACCTTCGTATTGACGATTAAACACAGAAATTACATCGGAATTCAATAGAAAAGGCACAATGAAGACTTAAGTACAAGAAAACTGACTCTTCTTACTGTCTATGCTTTGAACCATTCCTGTGACACTAGTTATAGATTCCGATGCTTCACTTCATTTTTACTGTATCCATCTGACTTTCTTATTGACGATTAAACACAGAAATTGCATCGGAATTAAATAGAAAAGGCACAATGCCGACTTAAGTACAAGAAAACTGACTCTTCTTACTGTCTATGCTTTGAACCATTCCTGTGACACTAGTTATAGATTCCGATGCTTCTCTTCAGGTTTACTGTATCCCTCTGACCTTCTTATTGAAATTGAAACACAGAAATTGCATCGGAATTAAATACAAAAGGCACAATGCCGACTTAAGTACAAGAAAACTGACTCCTCTTACTGTCTATGATTGAAACATTCCTGTGACACTAGTTATAGATTCCGATGCTTCACTTGAGGTTTACTGTATCCCTCTGACCTTCTTATTGACGATGAAACACAGAAATTGCATCGGAATTAAATACAAAAGGCACAATGCAGACTTAAGTACAAGAAAACTGACTCTTCTTACTGTCTATGTTTGGAACCATTCCTGTGACACTAGTTATAGATTCCGATGCTTCACTTCAGGTTTACTGTATCCGTCTGACCTTCTTATTGACGATGAAACACAGACATTGCATCGGAGTTAAATACAAAAGGCACAATGCCGACTTAAGTACAAGAAAACTGACTCTTCTTACTGTCTATGTTTTGAACCTTTCCTGTGACACTAGTTATAGATTCCGATGCTTCACTTCAGGTTTACTGCATCCCTCTGACCTTCTTATTGAAGATGAAACTCAGATATTGCATCGGAATTAAATCCCAAGGCACAATGCCGACTTAAGTACAAGAAAACTGACTCATCTTACTGTCTATGTTTGAACCATTCATGTGACACTAGTTATAGATTCCGATGCTTCACTTCAGGTTTACTGTATCCCTCTGACCATCTTGTTGTTGATGAAGCACAGATATAGCATCGGAATTAAATACAAAAGGGACAATGCCTACATAAGTGTAAGAAAACTGACTCTTCTTACTGTCTATGATTTGAACCATTCCTGTGACACTAGTTATAGATTCCGATGCTTCTCTTCAGGTTTACTGAATACCTCTGACCTTATTGACGATGAAACACAGATATTGCATCGGAATTAAATACAAAGGGCACAATGCCGACTTAAGTACAAGAAAACTGACACTTCTTACTGTCTATGTTTGAACCATTCATGTGACACTAGTTATAGAGTCCGATGCTTCACTTCAGGTTTACTGTATCCCTCTGACCATCTTATTGTTGATGAAACACAGATATAGCATCGGATTAAATACAAAAGACACAATGCCTACATAAGTACAAGAAAACTGACTCTTCTTACTGCCTATGATTTGAACCATTCCTGTGACACTGGTTTTGGATTCCGATGCTTCTCTTCAGGTTTACTGTATCCCTCTGACCTTCTTATTGACGATGAAACACAGAAATTGCATCGGAATTAAATACAAAATGCACAACGCCGACTTAAGTACAAGAAAACTGACTCATCTTACTGTCTATGTTTTGAATTTTTCCTGTGACACTAGTTATAGATTCCGATGCTTCACTTCAGGTTTACTATATCCCTCTGACCTTCTTATTGAAGATGAAACACAGATATTGCATCGGAATTAAATACAAAGGGCACAATGCCGACTTAAGTACAAGAAAACTGACTCTTCTTACTGTCTATGTTTGAACCATTCATGTGACACTAGTTATAGATTCCGATGCTTCACTTCAGGTTTACTGTATCCCTCTGACCATCTTATTGTTAATGAAACACAGATATAGCATCGGAATTAAATACAAAAGGCACAATGCCTACATAAGTACAAGGAAACTGACTCTTCTTACTGTCTATGATTTGAACCATTCCAGTGACACTAGTTATGGATTCCGATGCTTCTCTTCAGGTTTACTGTATCCATCTGACCTTCTTGTTATCGATGAAACACAGAATTTGCATCGGAATTAAATACAAAAGGCACAATGCCGACTTATGAACAAGAAAACAGACTGTTCTTACTGTCTATGTTTGAACCATTCATGTGACACTAGTTATAGATTCCGATGATTCATTTCAGTTTTACTGTATCCCTCTGACCTTCTTATCGACGATGAAACACAGAAATTGCATCGGAATTAAATACAAAAGGCACAATGCCGACTTAAGTACAAGAAAACTGACTCCTCTTACAGTCTATGATTGAAACATTCCTGTGACACTAGTTATAGATTCCGATGCTTCACTTGAGGTTTACTGTATCCCTCTGACCATCTTGGTGTTGATGAAACACAGATATAGCATTGGAATTAAATACAAAAGGGACAATGCCTACATAAGTGTAAGAAAAGTGACTCTTCTTCCTGTCTATGATTTGAACCATTCCTGTGACACTAGTTATAGATTCCGATGGTTCACTTCAGGTTTACTGTATCCCTCTGACCATCTTATTGTTGATGAAACACAGACATAGCTTAGGAATTAAATACAAAAGAAACAATGCCTACATAAGTACAAGAAAACTGACTCTTCTTATTGTCTATGATTTGAACCATTCCTGTGACACTAGTTATAGATTCCGATGCTTCTCTTCAGGTTTACTGTATTCCTCTGTCCTTCTTATTCAAGATGAAACACAGATATTGCATCGGAATCAAATACAAAGGGCACAACGCCGACTTAAGTACAAGAAATCTGACTCTTCTTACTGTGTATGTTTTGATCCACTCCTGCGGCACTAGTTATAGATTCCGATGCTTCACTTCAGGTTTACTGTATCCCTCTGACCTTCTTATTGACGATGAAACATAGAAATTGCATCGGAATTCAATAGAAAAGGCACAATGAAGACTTAAGTACAAGAAAACTGACTCTTCTTACTGTCTATGCTTTGAACCATTCCCGTGACACTAGTTATAGATTCCGATGCTTCACTTCATTTTTACTGTATCCATCTGACTTTCTTATTGACGATTAAACACAGAAATTGCATCGGAATTAAATAGAAAAGGCACAATGCCGACTTAAGTACAAGAAAACTGACTCTTCTTACTGTCTATGCTTTGAACCATTCCTGTGACACTAGTTATCGATTCCGATGCTTCTCTTCAGGTTTACTGTATCCCTCTGACCTTATTGACGATGAAACACAGATATTGCATCGGAATTAAATACAAAGGGCACAATTCCGACTTAAGTACAAGAAAACTGACTCATCTTACTGACTATGTTCGAACCATTCATGTGACACTAGTTATAGATGACGATGCTTCACATTAGGTTTACTGTATCCCTCTGACCTTCTTATTGACGATGAAACACAGAAATAGCATCGGAAGTAAACAGAAAAGGCACAATGCCGACTTAAGTACAAGAAAACTGACTCATCTTACTGTCTATGTTTTGAACCTTTCCTGTGACACTAGTTTTAGATTCCGATGCTTCACTTCAGGTTTACTGTATCCCTCTGACCTTCGTATTGACGATTAAACACAGAAATTGCATCGGAATTCAATAGAAAAGGCACAATGAAGACTTAAGTACAAGAAAACTGACTCTTCTTACTGTCTATGCTTTGAACCATTCCTGTGACACTAGTTATAGATTCCGATGCTTCACTTCATTTTTACTGTATCCATCTGACTTTCTTATTGACGAATAAACACAGAAATTGCATCGGAATTAAATAGAAAAGGCACAATGCCTACTTAAGTACAAGAAAACTGACTCTTCTTACTGTCTATGCTTTGAACCATTCCTGTGACACTAGTTATCGATTCCGATGCTTCTCTTCAGGTTTACTGTATCCCTCTGACCTTATTGACGATGAAACACAGATATTGCATCGGAATTAAATACAAAGGGCACAATGCCGACTTAAGTACAAGAAAACTGACTCATCTTACTGACTATGTTCGAACCATTCATGTGACACTAGTTATAGATTCCGATGCTTCACTTCAGGTTTACTGTATCCCTCTGACCATCTTGGTGTTGATGAAACACAGATATAGCATCGGAATTAAATACAAAAGGGACAATGCCTACATAAGTGTAAGAAAAGTGACTCTTCGTCCTGTCTATGATTTGAACCATTCCTGTGACACTAGTTATAGATTCCGATGCTTCTCTTCAGGTTTACTGAATACCTCTGACCTTCTTATTGACGATGAAACACAGAAATTGCATCGGAATTAAATACAAAAGGCACAATGCAGACTTAAGTACAAGAAAACTGACTCTTCTTACTGTCTATGTTTGGAACCATTCCTGTGACACTAGTTATAGATTCCGATGCTTCACTTCAGGTTTACTGTATCCGTCTGACCTTCTTATTGACGATGAAACACAGACATTGCATCGGAGTTAAATACAAAAGGCACAATGCCGACTTAAGTACAAGAAAACTGACTCTTCTTACTGTCTATGTTTTGAACCTTTCCTGTGACACTAGTTATAGATTCCGATGCTTCACTTCAGGTTTACTGCATCCCTCTGACCTTCTTATTGAAGATGAAACTCAGATATTGCATCGGAATTAAATCCCAAGGCACAATGCCGACTTAAGTACAAGAAAACTGACTCATCTTACTGTCTATGTTTGAACCATTCATGTGACACTAGTTATAGATTCCGATGCTTCACTTCAGGTTTACTGTATCCCTCTGACCATCTTGTTGTTGATGAAGCACAGATATAGCATCGGAATTAAATACAAAAGGGACAATGCCTACATAAGTGTAAGAAAACTGACTCTTCTTACTGTCTATGATTTGAACCATTCCTGTGACACTAGTTATAGATTCCGATGCTTCTCTTCAGGTTTACTGAATACCTCTGACCTTATTGACGATGAAACACAGATATTGCATCGGAATTAAATACAAAGGGCACAATGCCGACTTAAGTACAAGAAAACTGACACTTCTTACTGTCTATGTTTGAACCATTCATGTGACACTAGTTATAGAGTCCGATGCTTCACTTCAGGTTTACTGTATCCCTCTGACCATCTTATTGTTGATGAAACACAGATATAGCATCGGATTAAATACAAAAGACACAATGCCTACATAAGTACAAGAAAACTGACTCTTCTTACTGCCTATGATTTGAACCATTCCTGTGACACTGGTTTTGGATTCCGATGCTTCTCTTCAGGTTTACTGTATCCCTCTGACCTTCTTATTGACGATGAAACACAGAAATTGCATCGGAATTAAATACAAAATGCACAACGCCGACTTAAGTACAAGAAAACTGACTCATCTTACTGTCTATGTTTTGAATTTTTCCTGTGACACTAGTTATAGATTCCGATGCTTCACTTCAGGTTTACTATATCCCTCTGACCTTCTTATTGAAGATGAAACACAGATATTGCATCGGAATTAAATACAAAGGGCACAATGCCGACTTAAGTACAAGAAAACTGACTCTTCTTACTGTCTATGTTTGAACCATTCATGTGACACTAGTTATAGATTCCGATGCTTCACTTCAGGTTTACTGTATCCCTCTGACCATCTTATTGTTAATGAAACACAGATATAGCATCGGAATTAAATACAAAAGGCACAATGCCTACATAAGTACAAGGAAACTGACTCTTCTTACTGTCTATGATTTGAACCATTCCAGTGACACTAGTTATGGATTCCGATGCTTCTCTTCAGGTTTACTGTATCCATCTGACCTTCTTGTTATCGATGAAACACAGAATTTGCATCGGAATTAAATACAAAAGGCACAATGCCGACTTATGAACAAGAAAACAGACTGTTCTTACTGTCTATGTTTGAACCATTCATGTGACACTAGTTATAGATTCCGATGATTCATTTCAGTTTTACTGTATCCCTCTGACCTTCTTATCGACGATGAAACACAGAAATTGCATCGGAATTAAATACAAAAGGCACAATGCCGACTTAAGTACAAGAAAACTGACTCCTCTTACAGTCTATGATTGAAACATTCCTGTGACACTAGTTATAGATTCCGATGCTTCACTTGAGGTTTACTGTATCCCTCTGACCATCTTGGTGTTGATGAAACACAGATATAGCATTGGAATTAAATACAAAAGGGACAATGCCTACATAAGTGTAAGAAAAGTGACTCTTCTTCCTGTCTATGATTTGAACCATTCCTGTGACACTAGTTATAGATTCCGATGGTTCACTTCAGGTTTACTGTATCCCTCTGACCATCTTATTGTTGATGAAACACAGACATAGCTTAGGAATTAAATACAAAAGAAACAATGCCTACATAAGTACAAGAAAACTGACTCTTCTTATTGTCTATGATTTGAACCATTCCTGTGACACTAGTTATAGATTCCGATGCTTCTCTTCAGGTTTACTGTATTCCTCTGTCCTTCTTATTCAAGATGAAACACAGATATTGCATCGGAATCAAATACAAAGGGCACAACGCCGACTTAAGTACAAGAAATCTGACTCTTCTTACTGTGTATGTTTTGATCCACTCCTGCGGCACTAGTTATAGATTCCGATGCTTCACTTCAGGTTTACTGTATCCCTCTGACCTTCTTATTGACGATGAAACATAGAAATTGCATCGGAATTCAATAGAAAAGGCACAATGAAGACTTAAGTACAAGAAAACTGACTCTTCTTACTGTCTATGCTTTGAACCATTCCCGTGACACTAGTTATAGATTCCGATGCTTCACTTCATTTTTACTGTATCCATCTGACTTTCTTATTGACGATTAAACACAGAAATTGCATCGGAATTAAATAGAAAAGGCACAATGCCGACTTAAGTACAAGAAAACTGACTCTTCTTACTGTCTATGCTTTGAACCATTCCTGTGACACTAGTTATCGATTCCGATGCTTCTCTTCAGGTTTACTGTATCCCTCTGACCTTATTGACGATGAAACACAGATATTGCATCGGAATTAAATACAAAGGGCACAATTCCGACTTAAGTACAAGAAAACTGACTCATCTTACTGACTATGTTCGAACCATTCATGTGACACTAGTTATAGATGACGATGCTTCACATTAGGTTTACTGTATCCCTCTGACCTTCTTATTGACGATGAAACACAGAAATAGCATCGGAAGTAAACAGAAAAGGCACAATGCCGACTTAAGTACAAGAAAACTGACTCATCTTACTGTCTATGTTTTGAACCTTTCCTGTGACACTAGTTTTAGATTCCGATGCTTCACTTCAGGTTTACTGTATCCCTCTGACCTTCGTATTGACGATTAAACACAGAAATTGCATCGGAATTCAATAGAAAAGGCACAATGAAGACTTAAGTACAAGAAAACTGACTCTTCTTACTGTCTATGCTTTGAACCATTCCTGTGACACTAGTTATAGATTCCGATGCTTCACTTCATTTTTACTGTATCCATCTGACTTTCTTATTGACGAATAAACACAGAAATTGCATCGGAATTAAATAGAAAAGGCACAATGCCTACTTAAGTACAAGAAAACTGACTCTTCTTACTGTCTATGCTTTGAACCATTCCTGTGACACTAGTTATCGATTCCGATGCTTCTCTTCAGGTTTACTGTATCCCTCTGACCTTATTGACGATGAAACACAGATATTGCATCGGAATTAAATACAAAGGGCACAATGCCGACTTAAGTACAAGAAAACTGACTCATCTTACTGACTATGTTCGAACCATTCATGTGACACTAGTTATAGATTCCGATGCTTCACTTCAGGTTTACTGTATCCCTCTGACCATCTTGGTGTTGATGAAACACAGATATAGCATCGGAATTAAATACAAAAGGGACAATGCCTACATAAGTGTAAGAAAAGTGACTCTTCGTCCTGTCTATGATTTGAACCATTCCTGTGACACTAGTTATAGATTCCGATGCTTCTCTTCAGGTTTACTGTATCCCTCTGACCTTATTGACGATGAAACACAGATATTGCATCGGAATTAAATACAAAGGGCACAATGCCGACTTAAGTACAAGAAAACTGACTCTTCATACTGTCTATGTTAGAACCATTCATGTGACACTAGTTATAGAGTCCGATGCTTCATTTCAGGTTTACTGTATCCCTCTGACCATCTTATTGTTGATGAAACACAGATATAGCACCGGAATTAAATACAAAACGCAGAATGCCTACATAAGTACAAGGAAACTGACTCTTCTTACTGTCTATGATTTGAACCATTCCCGTTACACTAGTTATAGATTCCGATGCTTCTCTTCAGGTTTACTGTATCCCTCTGACCTTCTTATTGAAGATGAAACACAGAAATTGCATCGGAATTAAATACAAAAGGCACAATGCCGACTTAAGTACAAGAAAACTGACTCCTCTTACTGTCTATGATTGAAACATTCCTGTGACACTAGTTATAGATTCCGATGCTTCACTTGAGGTTTACTGTATCCCTCTGACCTTCTTATTGACGATGAAACACAGAAATTGCATCGGAATTAAATACAAAAGGCACAATGCAGACTTAAGTACAAGAAAACTGACACTTCTTACTGTCTATGTTTGAACCATTCATGTGACACTAGTTATAGAGTCCGATGCTTCACTTCAGGTTTACTGTATCCCTCTGACCATCTTATTGTTGATGAAACACAGATATAGCATCGGATTAAATACAAAAGACACAATGCCTACATAAGTACAAGAAAACTGACTCTTCTTACTGCCTATGATTTGAACCATTCCTGTGACACTGGTTTTGGATTCCGATGCTTCTCTTCAGGTTTACTGTATCCCTCTGACCTTCTTATTGACGATGAAACACAGAAATTGCATCGGAATTAAATACAAAATGCACAACGCCGACTTAAGTCCAAGAAAACTGACTCATCTTACTGTCTATGTTTTGAATTTTTCCTGTGACACTAGTTATAGATTCCGATGCTTCACTTCAGGTTTACTATATCCCTCTGACCTTCTTATTGAAGATGAAACACAGATATTGCATCGGAATTAAATACAAAGGGCACAATGCCGACTTAAGTACAAGAAAACTGACTCTTCTTACTGTCTATGTTTGAACCATTCATGTGACACTAGTTATAGATTCCGATGCTTCACTTCAGGTTTACTGTATCCCTCTGACCATCTTATTGTTAATGAAACACAGATATAGCATCGGAATTAAATACAAACGGCACAATGCCTACATAAGTACAAGGAAACTGACTCTTCTTACTGTCTATGATTTGAACCATTCCAGTGACACTAGTTATGGATTCCGATGCTTCTCTTCAGGTTTACTGTATCCATCTGACCTTCTTGTTATCGATGAAACACAGAATTTGCATCGGAATTAAATACAAAAGGCACAATGCCGACTTATGAACAAGAAAACAGACTGTTCTTACTGTCTATGTTTGAACCATTCATGTGACACTAGTTATAGATTCCGATGCTTCATTTCAGTTTTACTGTATCCCTCTGACCTTCTTATCGACGATGAAACACAGAAATTGCATCGGAATTAAATACAAAAGGCACAATGCCGACTTAAGTACAAGAAAACTGACTCCTCTTACAGTCTATGATTGAAACATTCCTGTGACACTAGTTATAGATTCCGATGCTTCACTTGAGGTTTACTGTATCCCTCTGACCATCTTGGTGTTGATGAAACACAGATATAGCATTGGAATTAAATACAAAAGGGACAATGCCTACATAAGTGTAAGAAAAGTGACTCTTCTTCCTGTCTATGATTTGAACCATTCCTGTGACACTAGTTATAGATTCCGATGGTTCACTTCAGGTTTACTGTATCCCTCTGACCATCTTATTGTTGATGAAACACAGACATAGCTTAGGAATCAAATACAAAAGAAACAATGCCTACATAAGTACAAGAAAACTGACTCTTCTTATTGTCTATGATTTGAACCATTCCTGTGACACTAGTTATAGATTCCGATGCTTCTCTTCAGGTTTACTGTATTCCTCTGTCCTTCTTATTCAAGATGAAACACAGATATTGCATCGGAATCAAATACAAAGGGCACAACGCCGACTTAAGTACAAGAAATCTGACTCTTCTTACTGTGTATGTTTTGATCCACTCCTGCGGCACTAGTTATAGATTCCGATGCTTCACTTCAGGTTTACTGTATCCCTCTGACCTTCTTATTGACGATGAAACATAGAAATTGCATCGGAATTCAATAGAAAAGGCACAATGAAGACTTAAGTACAAGAAAACTGACTCTTCTTACTGTCTATGCTTTGAACCATTCCTGTGACACTAGTTATAGATTCCGATGCTTCACTTCATTTTTACTGTATCCATCTGACTTTCTTATTGACGATTAAACACAGAAATTGCATCGGAATTAAATAGAAAAGGCACAATGCCGACTTAAGTACAAGAAAACTGACTCTTCTTACTGTCTATGCTTTGAACCATTCCTGTGACACTAGTTATCGATTCCGATGCTTCTCTTCAGGTTTACTGTATCCCTCTGACCTTATTGACGATGAAACACAGATATTGCATCGGAATTAAATACAAAGGGCACAATGCCGACTTAAGTACAAGAAAACTGACTCATCTTACTGACTATGTTCGAACCATTCATGTGACACTAGTTATAGATGACGATGCTTCACATTAGGTTTACTGTATCCCTCTGACCTTCTTATTGACGATGAAACACAGAAATAGCATCGGAAGTAAACAGAAAAGGCACAATGCCGACTTAAGTACAAGAAAACTGACTCATCTTACTGTCTATGTTTTGAACCTTTCCTGTGACACTAGTTTTAGATTCCGATGCTTCACTTCAGGTTTACTGTATCCCTCTGACCTTCGTATTGACGATTAAACACAGAAATTGCATCGGAATTCAATAGAAAAGGCACAATGAAGACTTAAGTACAAGAAAACTGACTCTTCTTACTGTCTATGCTTTGAACCATTCCTGTGACGCTAGTTATAGATTCCGATGCTTCACTTCATTTTTACTGTATCCATCTGACTTTCTTATTGACGATTAAACACAGAAATTGCATCGGAATTAAATAGAAAAGGCACAATGCCGACTTAAGTACAAGAAAACTGACTCTTCTTACTGTCTATGCTTTGAACCATTCCTGTGACACTAGTTATCGATTCCGATGCTTCTCTTCAGGTTTACTGTATCCCTCTGACCTTATTGACGATGAAACACAGATATTGCATCGGAATTAAATACAAAGGGCACAATGCCGACTTAAGTACAAGAAAACTGACTCATCTTACTGACTATGTTCGAACCATTCATGTGACACTAGTTATAGATTCCGATGCTTCACTTCAGGTTTACTGTATCCCTCTGACCATCTTGGTGTTGATGAAACACAGATATAGCATCGGAATTAAATACAAAAGGGACAATGCCTACATAAGTGTAAGAAAAGTGACTCTTCGTCCTGTCTATGATTTGAACCATTCCTGTGACACTAGTTATAGATTCCGATGCTTCTCTTCAGGTTTACTGTATCCCTCTGACCTTATTGACGATGAAACACAGATATTGCATCGGAATTAAATACAAAGGGCACAATGCCGACTTAAGTACAAGAAAACTGACTCTTCTTACTGTCTATGTTAGAACCATTCATGTGACACTAGTTATAGAGTCCGATGCTTCATTTCAGGTTTACTGTATCCCTCTGACCATCTTATTGTTGATGAAACACAGATATAGCATCGGAATTAAATACAAAACGCAGAATGCCTACATAAGTACAAGGAAACTGACTCTTCTTACTGTCTATGATTTGAACCATTCCCGTTACACTAGTTATAGATTCCGATGCTTCTCTTCAGGTTTACTGTATCCCTCTGACCTTCTTATTGAAGATGAAACACAGAAATTGCATCGGAATTAAATACAAAAGGCACAATGCCGACTTAAGTACAAGAAAACTGACTCCTCTTACTGTCTATGATTGAAACATTCCTGTGACACTAGTTATAGATTCCGATGCTTCACTTGAGGTTTACTGTATCCCTCTGACCTTCTTATTGTCGATGTAACACAGAAATTGCATCGGAATTAAATACAAAAGGCACAATGCAGACTTAAGTACAAGAAAACTGACTCTTCTTACTGTCTATGTTTGGAACCATTCCTGTGACACTAGTTATAGATTCCGATGCTTCACTTCAGGTTTACTGTATCCGTCTGACCTTCTTATTGACGATGAAACACAGACATTGCATCGGAGTTCAATACAAAAGGCACAATGCCGACTTAAGTACAAGAAAACTGACTCTTCTTACTGTCTATGTTTTGAACCTTTCCTGTGACACTAGTTATAGATTCCGATGCTTCACTTCAGGTTTACTGTATCCCTCTGACCTTCTTATTGAAGATGAAACTCAGATATTGCGTCGGAATTAAATACCAAGGCACAATGCCGACTTAAGTACAAGAAAACTGACTCATCTTACTGTCTATGTTTGAACCATTCATGTGACACTAGTTATAGATTCCGATGCTTCACTTCAGGTTTACTGTATCCCTCTGACCATCTTGTTGTTGATGAAACACAGATATAGCATCGGATTTAAATACAAAAGACACAATGCCTACATAAGTACAAGAAAACTGACTCTTCTTACTGCCTATGATTTGAACTTTTCCTGTGACACTGGTTTTGGATTCCGATGCTTCACTTCAGGTTTACTGTATCCCTCTGACCATCTTATTGTTAATGAAACACAGATATAGCATCGGAATTAAATACAAAATGCACAATGCCTACATAAGTACAAGGAAACTGACTCTTCTTACTGTCTATGATTTGAACCATTCCAGTGACACTAGTTATGGATTCCGATGCTTCTCTTCAGGTTTACTGTATCCATCTGACCTTCTTGTTATCGATGAAACACAGAATTTGCATCGGAATTAAATACAAAAGGCACAATGCCGACTTATGAACAAGAAAACAGACTCTTCTTACTGTCTATGTTTGAACCATTCATGTGACACTAGTTATAGATTCCGATGCTTCATTTCAGTTTTACTGTATCCCTCTGACCTTCTTATCGACGATGAAACACAGAAATTGCATCGGAATTAAATACAAAAGGCACAATGCCGACTTAAGTACAAGAAAACTGACTCCTCTTACAGTCTATGATTGAAACATTCCTGTGACACTAGTTATAGATTCCGATGCTTCACTTGAGGTTTACTGTATCCCTCTGACCTTCGTATTGACGATGAAACACAGAAATTGCATCGGAATTAAATACAAAAGGCACAATGCAGACTTAAGTACAAGAAAACTGACTCTTCTTACTGTCTATGTTTGGAACCATTCCTGTGACACTAGTTACTAGTTATAGATTCCGATGCTTCACTTCAGGTTTACTGTATCCCTCTGACCTTCTTAGTGACGATGAAACATAGAAATTGCATCGGAATTAAATAGAAAAGGAACAATGCCGACATAAGTTCAGGAATACTGACTCTTCTTACTGTCTATGATTTAAACCATTCCTGTGACACTAGTTATAGATTCCGACGCTTCACTTCAGGTTTACTGTATCCCTCTGTCCTTCTTATTGAAGATGAAACACAGATATTGCATCGGAATAAAATACAAAGGGCACAATGCCAACTTAAGTACAAGAAAACTGACTCTTCCTACTGTCTATGTTTTGAACCTTTCCTGTGACACTAGTTATAGATTCCGATTCTTCACTTCAGGTTTACTGTATCCCTCTGACCTTCTTATTGAAGATGAAACTCAGATATTGCATCGGAATTAAATACAAAGGGCACAATGCCGACTTAAGTACAAGAAAACTGACTCATCTTACTGTCTATGTTTGAACCATTCATGTGACACTAGTTATAGATTCCGATGCTTCACTTCAGGTTTACTGTATCCCTCTGACCATCTTATTGTTGATGAAACACAGATATAGCATCGGATTTAAATACAAAAGACACAATGCCTACATAAGTACAAGAAAACTGACTCTTCTTACTGTCTATGATTTGGACCATTCCTGTGACACTGGTTATAGATTCCGATGCTTCTCTTCAGGTTTACTGTATCCCTCTGACCTTCTTATTGACGATGAAACACAGAAATTGCATCGGAATTAAATACAAAAGGCACAACGCCGACTTAAGTACAAGAAAACTGACTCTTCTTACTGTCTATGTTTTGAACCTTTCCTGTGACACTAGTTATAAATTCCGATGCTTCTCTTCAGGTTTACTGTATCCCTCTGACCTTCTTATTGACGATAAAACACAGGAATTGCATCGGAATTAAATACAAAAAGCACAATGCCGACTTAAGTACAAGAAAACAGACTCTTCTTACTGTCTGTGTTTTGAACCATTCGTGTGACACTAGGCATAGCTTCCGATGCTACACTTCAGGTTTACTGTATCCCTCTGACCATCTTATTGTTGATGAAACACAGATACAGCATCGGAATTAAATACAAAACGCACAATGCCTACATAAATACAAGAAAACTGACTCTTCTTACTGTCTACGATTTGAACCATTCCTGTTACACTAGTTATAGATTCCGATGCTTCTCTTCAGGTTTACTGTATCCCTCTGACCTTCTTATTGACGATGAAACACAGAGATTGCATCGGAATTAAATACAAAAGGCACAATGCCGACTTAAGTACAAGACAACAGACTCTTCTTACTGTCTGTGTTTTGAACCATTCATGTGACACTAGGCATAGCTTCCGATGCTTCACTTCAGGTTTACTGTATCCATCTGACCTTCTTATTATCGATGAAACACAGAATTTGCATCGGAATTAAATACAAAAGGCACAATGCCGACTTATGTACAAGAAATCTGACTCTTCTTACTGTCTATGTTTGAACCATTCATGTGACACTAGTTATAGATTCCGATGCTTCACTTCAGTTTTACTGTATCCCTCTTACCTTCTTATCGACGATGAAACACAGAAATTGCATCGGAATTAAATACAAAAGCCACAATGCCGACTTAAGTACAAGAAAACTGACTCCTCTTACTGCCTATGATTGAAACATTCCTGTGACACTAGTTGTAGATTCCGATGCTTCACTTGAGGTTTACTGTATCCCTCTGACCTTCTTATTGACGATGAAACACAGAAATTGCATCGGAATTAAATACAAAAGGCATAATGCAGACTTAAGTACAAGAAAACTGACTCTTCTTACTGTCTATGTTTGGAACCATTCCTGTGACACGAGTTATAGATTCCGATGCTTCACTTCTGGTTTACTGTATCCCTCTGACCTTCTTATTGACGATGAAACACAGACATTGCATCGGAGTTAAATACAAAAGGCACAATGCCGACTTAAGTACAAGAAAACTGATTCTTCTTACTGTCTATGTTTTGAACCACTCCTGTGACACTAGTTATAGATTCCGATGCTTCACTTCAGGTTTACTGTATCCATCTGGCCTTCTTATTATCGATGAAACACAGAATTTGTATCGGAATTAAATACAAAAGGCACAATGCCGACTTATGTACGAGAAAACTGACTCTTCTTACTGTTTATGTTTGAACCATTCATGTGACACTAGTTATAGATTCCGATGCTTCACTTCAGTTTTACTGTATCCCTCTGAATTTCTTATCGACGATGAAACACAAAAATTGCATCGGAATTAAATACAAAAGGCACAATGCCGACTTAAGTACAAGAAAACTGACTCCTCTAACTGTCTATGATTGAAACATTCCTGTGACACTAGTTATAGATTCCGATGCTTCACTTGAGGTTTGCTGTATCCCTCTGACCTTCTTATTGACGATGAAACACAGAAATTGCATCGGAATTAAATACAAAAGGCACAATGCAGACTTAAGTACAAGAAAACTGACTCTTCCTACTGTCTATGTTTGGAACCATTCCTGTGACACTAGTTATAGATTCCGATGCTTCACTTCAGGTTTACTGTATCCCTCTGACGTTCTTATTGACGATGAAACACAGACATTGCATCGGAGTTAAATACAAAAGGCACAATGCCGACTTAAGTACAAGAAAACTGACTCTTCTTACTGTCTATGTTTTGAACCATTCCTGTGACACTAGTTATAGATTCCGATGCTTCACTTCAGCTTTACTGTATCCCTCTGACCATCTTATTGTTGATGAAACACAGATATATCATCGGAATTAAATACAAAAGACACAATGCCTACATAAGTACAACAAAACTGACTCTTCTTACTGTCTATGTTTTGAACCTTTCCTGTGACACTAATTATAGATTCCGATGCTTCACTTCAGGTTCACTGTATCCCTCTGACCTTCTTATTGAAGATGAAACTCAGATATTGCATCGGAATTAGATACAAAGGGCACAATGCCGACTTAAGTACAAGAAAACTGACTCATCTTACTGTCTATGTTTGAACCATTCATGTGACACTAGTTACGGATTCCGATGCTTCACCTCAGGTTTACTGTATCCCTATGACCATCTTATTGTTGATGAAACACACATATAGCATCGGAATTAAATACAAAAGGGACAATGCCTACATAAGTACAAGAAAACTGACTCTTCTTACTGTCTATGATTTAAACCATTCCTGTGACACTAGTTACAGATTCCGATGCTTCTCTTCAGGTTTACTGTATCCCTCTGACCTTCTTATTGACGATGAAACACAGATATTGCATCAGAATTAAATACAAAGGGCACAATGCCGACTTAAGTACAAGAAAACTGACTCTTCTTACTGTCTATGGTTGAACCATTCATGTGACACTAGTTATAGATTCCGATGCTCCACTTCAGGTTTACTGTATCCCTCTGACCATCTTATTGTTGATGAAACACAGATATAGCATCGGATTTAAATACAAAAGACACTATGCCTACATAAGTACAAGAAAACTGACTCTTCTTACTGTCTATGATTTGAACCATTCCTGTGACACTGGTTATAGATTCCGATGCTTCTCTTCAGGTTTACTGTATCCCTCTGACCTTCTTATTGACGATGAAACACAGAAATTGCATCGGAATTAAATACAAAAGGCACAACGCCGACTTAAGTACAAGAAAACTGACTCATCTTACTGTCTATGTTTTGAACCTTTCCTGTGACACTAGTTATAGATTCCGATGCTTCACTTCAGGTTTACTATATCCCTCTGACCTTCTTATTGAAGATGAAACACAGATATTGCATCGGAATTAAATACGAAGGGCACAATGCCGACTTAAGTACAAGAAAACTGACTCTTCTTACTGTCTATGTTTGAACCATTCATGTGACACTAGTTATAGATTCCGATGCTTCACTTCAGGTTTACTGTATCACTCTGACCATCTTATTGTTAATGAAACACAGATATAGCATCGGAATTAAATACAAAAGGCACAATGCCTACATAAGTACAAGAAAACTGACTCTTCTTACTGTCTATGAATTGAACCATTCCTGTGACACTAGTTACAGATTCCGATGCTTCTCTTCAGGTTTACTGTATCCCTCTGACCTTCTTATTGACGATGAAACACAGATATTGCATCGGAATTAAATACAAAGGGCACAATGCCGACTTAAGTACAAGAAAACTGACTCTTCTTACTGTCTATGTTTGAACCATTCATGTGACACTAGTTATAGATTTCGATGATTCACTTCAGGTTTACTGTATCCCTCTGACCTTCTTATTGACGATGAAACACAGATATTGCATCGGAATTAAATACAAAGGGCACAATGCCGACTTAAGTACAAGAAAACTGACTCTTCTTACTGTTTATGTTTGAACCATTCATGTGACACTAGTTATAGATTCCGATGCTTCACTTGAGGTTTACTGTATCCCTCTGACCTTCTTATTGACGATGAAACACAGAAATTGCATCGGAATTAAATACAAAAGGCACAATGCAGACTTAAGTACAAGAAAACTGACTCTTCTTACTGTCTATGTTTGGAACCATTCATATGACACTAGGCATAGCTTCCGATGCTTCACTTCAGGTTACTGTATCCCTCTGTCCATCTTTTTGTTGATAAAACACAGATATAGCATCGGAATTAAATACAAAACGCACAATGCCTACATAAGTACAAGAAAACTGACGCTTCTTACTGTCTATGATTTGAACCATTCCTGTTACACTAGTTATAGATTCCGATGCTTCACTTCAAGTTTACTGTATCCCTCTGACCTTCTTATTGACGATGAAACACAGAAATTGCATCGGAATTAAATACAAAAGGCACAATGCCGACTTAAGTACAAGAAAACTGACTCATCTTACTGTCTATGTTTGAACCATTCATGTGACACTAGTTACGGATTCCGATGCTTCACCTCAGGTTTACTGTATCCCTATGACCATCTTATTGTTGATGAAACACACATATAGCATCGGAATTAAATACAAAAGGGACAATGCCTACATAAGTACAAGAAAACTGACTCTTCTTACTGTCTATGATTTAAACCATTCCTGTGACACTAGTTACAGATTCCGATGCTTCTCTTCAGGTTTACTGTATCCCTCTGACCTTCTTATTGACGATGAAACACAGATATTGCATCAGAATTAAATACAAAGGGCACAATGCCGACTTAAGTACAAGAAAACTGACTCTTCTTACTGTCTATGGTTGAACCATTCATGTGACACTAGTTATAGATTCCGATGCTCCACTTCAGGTTTACTGTATCCCTCTGACCATCTTATTGTTGATGAAACACAGATATAGCATCGGATTTAAATACAAAAGACACTATGCCTACATAAGTACAAGAAAACTGACTCTTCTTACTGTCTATGATTTGAACCATTCCTGTGACACTGGTTATAGATTCCGATGCTTCTCTTCAGGTTTACTGTATCCCTCTGACCTTCTTATTGACGATGAAACACAGAAATTGCATCGGAATTAAATACAAAAGGCACAACGCCGACTTAAGTACAAGAAAACTGACTCATCTTACTGTCTATGTTTTGAACCTTTCCTGTGACACTAGTTATAGATTCCGATGCTTCACTTCAGGTTTACTATATCCCTCTGACCTTCTTATTGAAGATGAAACACAGATATTGCATCGGAATTAAATACGAAGGGCACAATGCCGACTTAAGTACAAGAAAACTGACTCTTCTTACTGTCTATGTTTGAACCATTCATGTGACACTAGTTATAGATTCCGATGCTTCACTTCAGGTTTACTGTATCACTCTGACCATCTTATTGTTAATGAAACACAGATATAGCATCGGAATTAAATACAAAAGGCACAATGCCTACATAAGTACAAGAAAACTGACTCTTCTTACTGTCTATGAATTGAACCATTCCTGTGACACTAGTTACAGATTCCGATGCTTCTCTTCAGGTTTACTGTATCCCTCTGACCTTCTTATTGACGATGAAACACAGATATTGCATCGGAATTAAATACAAAGGGCACAATGCCGACTTAAGTACAAGAAAACTGACTCTTCTTACTGTCTATGTTTGAACCATTCATGTGACACTAGTTATAGATTTCGATGATTCACTTCAGGTTTACTGTATCCCTCTGACCTTCTTATTGACGATGAAACACAGATATTGCATCGGAATTAAATACAAAGGGCACAATGCCGACTTAAGTACAAGAAAACTGACTCTTCTTACTGTTTATGTTTGAACCATTCATGTGACACTAGTTATGGATTCCGATGCTTCACGTGAGGTTTACTGTATCCCTCTGACCTTCTTATTGACGATGAAACACAGAAATTGCATCGGAATTAAATACAAAAGGCACAATGCAGACTTAAGTACAAGAAAACTGACTCTTCTTACTGTCTATGTTTGGAACCATTCATATGACACTAGGCATAGCTTCCGATGCTTCACTTCAGGTTACTGTATCCCTCTGTCCATCTTTTTGTTGATAAAACACAGATATAGCATCGGAATTAAATACAAAACGCACAATGCCTACATAAGTACAAGAAAACTGACGCTTCTTACTGTCTATGATTTGAACCATTCCTGTTACACTAGTTATAGATTCCGATGCTTCACTTCAAGTTTACTGTATCCCTCTGACCTTCTTATTGACGATGAAACACAGAAATTGCATCGGAATTAAATACAAAAGGCACAATGCCTACTTAAGTACAAGAAAACAGACTCTTCTTACTGTCTGTAATTTGAACCATTCATGTGACACTAGGCATAGCTTCCGATGCTTCACTTCTGGTTTACTGTATCCATCTGACCTTCTTATTATCGATGAAACACAGAATTTGCATCGGAATTAAATACAAAAGGCACAATGCCGACTTATGTACAAGAAAACAGACTCATCTTACTGTCTATGTTTGAACCATTCATGTGACACTAGTTAGAGATTCCGATGCTTCACTTCAGTTTTACTGTATCACTCTGACCTTCTTATCGACGATGAAACACAGAAATTGCATCGGAATTAAATACAAAAGGCACAATGCCGACTTAAGTACAAGAAATCTGACTCCTCTTACTGTCTATGATTGAAACATTCCTGTGACACTAGTAATAGATTCCGATGCTTCACTTGAGGTTTACTGTATCCCTCTGACCTTCTTATTGACGATGAAACACAGAAATTGCATCGGAATTAAATACAAAAGGCACAATGCAGACTTAAGTACAAGAAAACTGCCTCTTCTTACTGTCTATGTTTGGAACCATTCCTGTGACACTAGTTATAGATTCCGATGCTTCACTTCAGGTTTACTGTATCCCTCTGACCATCTTATTGTTGATGAAACACAGATATAGCATCGGAATTAAATACAAAAGGCACAACGCCGACTTAAGTACAAGAACACTGACTCATCTTACTGCCTATGTTTTGAACCTTTCCTGTGACACTAGTTATAGATTCCGATGCTTCACTTCAGGTTTACTGTATCCCTCTGGCCTTCTTATTGAAGATGAAGCACAGATATTGAATCGGAATTAAATGCAAAGGGCACAATGCCGACTTAAGTACAAGAAAACTGACTCTTCTTACTGTCTATGTTTGAACCATTCATGTGACACTAGTTATAGATTCCGATGCTTCTCTTCAGGTTTACTGTATCCCTCTGACATTCTTATTGACGATGAAGCACAGAAATTGCATCGGAATTAAATAGAAAATTCACAATGCCGACTTAAGTACAAGAAAACTGACTCCTCTTACTGTCTATGATTGAAACATTCCTGTGACACTAGTTATAGATTCCGATGCTTCACTTGAGGTTTGCTGTATCCCTCTGACCTTCTTATTGACGATGAAACACAGAAATTGCATCGGAATTAAATACAAAAGGCACAATGCAGACTTAAGTACAAGAAAACTGACTCTTCTTACTGTCTATGTTTGGAACCATTCCTGTGACACTAGTTATAGATTCCGATGCTTCACTTCAGTATTACTGTATCCCTCTGACCTTCTTATTGACGATGAAACACAGACATTGCATCGGAGTTAAATACAAAAGGCACAATGCCGACTTAAGTACAAGAAAACTGACTCTTCTTACTGTCTATGTTTTGAACCATTCCTGTGACACTAGTTATAGATTCCGTTGCTTCACTTCAGCTTTACTGTATCCCTCTGACCATCTTATTGTTGATGAAACACAGATATATCTTCGGAATTAAATACAAAAGACACAATGCCTACATAAGTACAACAAAACTGACTCTCTTTACTGTCTATGTTTTGAACCTTTCCTGTGACACTAATTATAGATTCCGATGCTTCACTTCAGGTTTACTGTATCCCTCTGACCTTCTTATTGAAGATGAAACTCAGATATTGCATCGGAATTAAATACAAAGGGCACAATGCCGACTTAAGTACAAGAAAACTGACTCATCTTACTGTCTATGTTTGAACCATTCATGAGACACTAGTTATAGATTCCGATGCTTCACTTC
This sequence comes from Schistocerca americana, assembly GCF_021461395.2. Classification (NCBI taxonomy): domain Eukaryota; kingdom Metazoa; phylum Arthropoda; class Insecta; order Orthoptera; family Acrididae; genus Schistocerca; species Schistocerca americana. The sequence continues at coordinate 24,352,160 of NC_060130.1, forward strand.
AGGTTTACTGTATCCCTATGACCATCTTATTGTTGATGAAACACAGATATAGCATCGGAATTAAATACAAAAGGGACAATGCCTACATAAGTACAAGAAAACTGACTCTTCTTACTGTCTATGATTTGAACCATTCCTGTGACACTAGTTACAGATTCCGATGCTTCTCTTCAGTTTTACTGTAACCCTCTGACCTTCTTATTGACGATGAAACACAGAAATTGCATCGGAATTAAATACAAAAGGCACAACGCCGACTTAAGTACAAGAAAACTGACTCATCTTACTGTCTATGTTTTGAACCTTTCCTGTGACACTAGTTATAGATTCCGATGCTTCACTTCAGGTTTACTATATCCCTCCGACCTTCTTATTGAAGATGAAACACAGATATTGCATCGGAATTAAATATGAAGGGCACAATGCCGACTTAAGTACAAGAAAACTGACTCTTCTTACTGTCTATGTTTGAACCATTCATGTGACACTAGTTATAGATTCCGATGCTTCACTTCAGGTTTACTGTATCCCTCTGACCATCTTATTGTTAATGAAACACAGATATAGCATCGGAATTAAATACAAAAGGCACAATGCCTACATAAGTACAAGAAAACTGACTCTTCTTACTGTCTATTATTTGAACCATTCCAGTGACACTAGTTATGGATTCCGATGCTTCTCTTCAGGTTTACTGTATCCCTCTGACCTTCTTATTGACGATAAAACACAGGAATTGCATCGGAATTAAATACAAAAAGCACAATGCCAACTTAAGTACAAGAAAACAGACTCTTCTTACTGTCTGTGTTTTGAACCATTCATGTGACACTAGGCATAGCTTCCGATGCTTCACTTCAGGTTTACTGTATACCTCTGACCTTCTTATTGAAGATGAAACTCAGATATTGCATCGGAATTAAATACAAAGGGCACTATGCCGACTTAAGTACAAGAAAACTGACTCATCTTACTGTCTATGTTTGAACCATTCATGTGACACTAGTTATAGATTTCGATGCTTCTCTTCAGGTTTACCGTATCCCTATGACCATCTTATTGTTGATGAAACACAGATATAGCATCGGAACTAAATACAAAAGGGACAATGCCTACATATGTACAAGAAAACTGACTCTTCTTACTGTCTATGAATTGAACCATTCCTGTGACACTAGTTACAGATTCCGATGCTTCTCTTCAGGTTTACTGTATCCCTCTGACCTTCTTATTGACGATGAAACACAGATATTGCATCGGAATTAAATACAAAGGGCACAATGCCGACTTAAGTACAAGAAAACTGACTATTCTAACTGTCTATGTTTGAACCACTCATGTGACACTAGTTATAGATTCCGATGCTTCACTTCAGGTTTACTGTATCCCTCTGACCATCTTATTCTTGATGAAACACAGATATAGCATCGGATTTAAATACAAAAGACACAATGCCTACATAAGTACAAGAAAACTGACTTTTCTTACTGTCTATGATTTGAACCATTCCTGTGACACTGGTTATAGATTCCCATGCTTCTCTTCAGGTTTACTGTATCCCTCTGACCTTCTTATTGACGATGAACCACAGAAATTGCATCGGAATTAAATACAAAAGGCACAACGCCGACTTAAGTACAAGAAAACTGACTCTTCTTACTGTCTATGAATTGAATCATTCCTGTGACACTAGTTACAGATTCCGATGCTTCTCTTCAGGTTTACTGTATCCCTCTGACCTTCTTATTGACGATGAAACACAGATATTGCATCGGAATTAAATACAAAGGGCACAATGCCGACTTAAGTACAAGAAAACTGACTCTTCTTACTGTCTATGTTTGAACCATTCATGTGACACTAGTTATAGATTCCGATGCTTCACTTCAGTTTTACTGTATCCCTCTGACCTTCTTATGGACGATGAAACACAGAAATTGCATCGGAATTAAATACAAAAGGCACAATGCCGACTTAAGTACAAGAAAACTGACTCCTCTTACTGTCTATGATTGAAATATTCCTGTGACACTAGTTATAGATTCCGATGCTTCACTTGAGGTTTACTGTATCCTTCTGACCTTCTTATTGACGATAAAACACAGGAATTGCATCGGAGTTAAATACAAAAAGCACAATGCCGACTTAAGTACAAGAAAACAGACTCTTCTTACTGTCTGTGTTTTGAACCATTCATGTGACACTAGGCATAGCTTCCGATGCTACACTTCAGGTTTACTGTATCCCTCTGACCATCTTATTGTTGATGAAACACAGATATAGCATCGGAATTAAATACAAAACGCACAATGCCTACATAAATACAAGAAAACTGACTCTTCTTAATGTCTACGATTTGAACCATTCCTGTTACACTAGTTATAGATTCCGATGCTTCTCTTCAGGTTTACTGTATCCCTCTGACCTTCTTATTGACGATGAAACACAGTAATTGCATCGGAATTAAATACAAAAGGCACAATGCCGACTTAAGTACAAGAAAACAGACTCTTCTTACTGTCTGTGTTTTGAACCATTCATGTGACACTAGGCATAGCTTCCGATGCTTCACTTCAGGTTTACTGTATCCATCTGACCTTCTTATTATCGATGAAACACAGAATTTGCATCGGAATTAAATACAAAAGGCACAATGCCGACTTATGTACAAGAAAACTGACTCTTCTTATTGTCTATGTTTGAACCATTCATGTGACACTAGTTATAGATTCCGATGCTTCACTTCAGTGTTACTGTATCCCTCTGACCTTCTTATCGACGATGAAACACAGAAATTGCATCGGAATTAAATACAAAAGCCACAATGCCGACTTAAGTACAAGAAAACTGACTCCTCTTACTGCCTATGATTGAAACATTCCTGTGACACTAGTTATAGATTCCGATGCTTCACTTGAGGTTTACTGTATCCCTCTGACCTTCTTATTGACGATGAAACACAGACATTGCATCGGAATTAAATATGAAGGGCACAATGCCGACTTAAGTACAAGAAAACTGACTCTTCTTACTGTCTATGTTTGAACCATTCATGTGACACTAGTTATAGATTCCGATGCTTCACTTCAGGTTTACTGTATCCCTCTGACCATCTTATTGTTAATGAAACACAGATATAGCATCGGAATTAAATACTAAAGGCACAATGCCTACATAAGTACAAGAAAACTGACTCTTCTTACTGTCTATTATTTGAACCATTCCAGTGACACTAGTTATGGATTCCGATGCTTCTCTTCAGGTTTACTGTATCCCTCTGACCTTCTTATTGACGATAAAACACAGGAATTGCATCGGAATTAAATACAAAAAGCACAATGCCAACTTAAGTACAAGAAAACAGACTCTTCTTACTGTCTATGTTTTGAACCATTCATGTGACACTAGGCATAGCTTCCGATGCTTCACTTCAGGTTTACTGTATACCTCTGACCTTCTTATTGAAGATGAAACTCAGATATTGCATCGGAATTAAATACAAAGGGCACTATGCCGACTTAAGTACAAGAAAACTGACTCATCTTACTGTCTATGTTTGAACCATTCATGTGACACTAGTTATAGATTTCGATGCTTCTCTTCAGGTTTACTGTATCCCTATGACCATCTTATTGTTGATGAAACACAGATATAGCATCGGAATTAAACACAAAAGGGACAATGCCTACATATGTACAAGAAAACTGACTCTTCTTACTGTCTATGAATTGAACCATTCCTGTGAAACTAGTTACAGATTCCGATGCTTCTCTTCAGGTTTACTGTATCCCTCTGACCTTCTTATTGACGATGAAACACAGATATTGCATCGGAATTAAATACAAAGGGCACAATGCCGACTTAAGTACAAGAAAACTGACTCTTCTTACTGTCTATGTTTGAACCATTCATGTGACACTAGTTATAGATTCCGATGCTTCACTTCAGTTTTACTGTATCCCTCTGACCTTCTTATGGACGATGAAACACAGAAATTGCATCGGAATTAAATACAAAAGGCACAATGCCGACTTAAGTACAAGAAAACTGACTCCTCTTACTGTCTATGATTGAAATATTCCTGTGACACTAGTTATAGATTCCGATGCTTCACTTGAGGTTTACTGTATCCCTCTGACCTTCTTATTGACGATAAAACACAGGAATTGCATCGGAGTTAAATACAAAAAGCACAATGCCGACTTAAGTACAAGAAAACAGACTCTTCTTACTGTCTGTGTTTTGAACCATTCATGTGACACTAGGCATAGCTTCCGATGCTACACTTCAGGTTTACTGTATCCCTCTGACCATCTTATTGTTGATGAAACACAGATATAGCATCGGAATTAAATACAAAACGCACAATGCCTACATAAATACAAGAAAACTGACTCTTCTTAATGTCTACGATTTGAACCATTCCTGTTACACTAGTTATAGATTCCGATGCTTCTCTTCAGGTTTACTGTATCCCTCTGACCTTCTTATTGACGATGAAACACAGAAATTGCATCGGAATTAAATACAAAAGGCACAATGCCGACTTAAGTACAAGAAAACAGACTCTTCTTACTGTCTGTGTTTTGAACCATTCATGTGACACTAGGCATAGCTTCCGATGCTTCACTTCAGGTTTACTGTATCCATCTGACCTTCTTATTATCGATGAAACACAGAATTTGCATCGGAATTAAATACAAAAGGCACAATGCCGACTTATGTACAAGAAAACTGACTCTTCTTATTGTCTATGTTTGAACCATTCATGTGACACTAGTTATAGATTCCGATGCTTCACTTCAGTGTTACTGTATCCCTCTGACCTTCTTATCGACGATGAAACACAGAAATTGCATCGGAATTAAATACAAAAGCCACAATGCCGACTTAAGTACAAGAAAACTGACTCCTCTTACTGCCTATGATTGAAACATTCCTGTGACACTAGTTATAGATTCCGTTGCTTCACTTGAGGTTTACTGTATCCCTCTGACCTTCTTATTGACGATGAAACACAGACATTGCATCGGAGTTAAATACAAAAGGCACAATGCCGACTTAAGTACAAGAAAACTGATTCTTCTTACTGTCTATGTTTTGAACCACTCCTGTGACACTAGTTATAGATTCCGATGCTTCACTTCAGGTTTACTGTATCCATCTGACCTTCTTATTATCGATGAAACACAGAATTTGTATCGGAATTAAATACAAAAGGCACAATGCCGACTTATGTACGAGAAAACTGACTCTTCTTACTGTTTATGTTTGAACCATTCATGTGACACTAGTTATAGATTCCGATGCTTCACTTCAGTTTTACTGTATCCCTTTGACCTTCTTATCGACGATGAAACACAGAAATTGCATCGGAATTAAATACAAAAGGCACAATGCCGACTTAAGTACAAGAAAACTGACTCCTCTAACTGTCTATGATTGAAACATTCCTGTGACACTAGTTACAGATTCCGATGCTTCACTTGAGGTTTGCTGTATCCCTCTGACCTTCTTATTGACGATGAAACACAGAAACTGCATCGGAATTAAATACAAAAGGGCACAATGCAGACTTAAGTACAAGAAAACTGACTCTTCTTACTGTCTATGTTTGGAACCATTCCTGTGACACTAGTTATAGATTCCGATGCTTCACTTCAGGTTTACTGTATCCCTCTGACATTGTTATTGACGATGAAGCACAGAAATTGCATCGGAATTAAATAGAAAATTCACAATGCCGACTTAAGTACAAGAAAACTGACTCCTCTTACTGTCTATGATTGAAACATTCCTGTGACACTAGTTATAGATTCCGATGCTTCACTTGAGGTTTGCTGTATCCCTCTGACCTTCTTATTGACGATGAAACACAGAAATTGCATCGGAATTAAATACAAAAGGCACAATGCAGACTTAAGTACAAGAAAACTGACTCTTCTTACTGTCTATGTTTGGAACCATTCCTGTGACACTAGTTATAGATTCCGATGCTTCACTTCAGGTTTACTGTATCCCTCTGACCTTCTTATTGACGATGAAACACAGACATTGCATCGGAGTTAAATACAAAAGGCACAATGCCGACTTAAGTACAAGAAAACTGACTCTTCTCACTGTCTATGTTTTGAACCATTCCTGTGACACTAGTTATAGATTCCGTTGCTTCACTTCAGCTTTACTGTATCCCTCTGACCATCTTATTGTTGATGAAACACAGATATATCTTCGGAATTAAATACAAAAGACACAATGCCTACATAAGTACAACAAAACTGACTCTCTTTACTGTCTATGTTTTGAACCTTTCCTGTGACACTAATTATAGATTCCGATGCTTCACTTCAGGTTTACTGTATCCCTCTGACCTTCTTATTGAAGATGAAACTCAGATATTGCATCGGAATTAAATACAAAGGGCACAATGCCGACTTAAGTACAAGAAAACTGACTCATCTTACTGTCTATGTTTGAACCATTCATGTGACACTAGTTATAGATTCCGATGCTTCACTTCAGGTTTACTGTATCCCTATGACCATCTTATTGTTGATGAAACACAGATATAGCATCGGAATTAAATACAAAAGGGACAATGCCTACATAAGTACAAGAAAACTGACTCTTCTTACTGTCTATGATTTGAACCATTCCTGTGACACTAGTTACAGATTCCGATGCTTCTCTTCAGTTTTACTGTATCCCTCTGACCTTCTTATTGACGATGAAACACAGAAATTGCATCGGAATTAAATACAAAAGGCACAACGCCGACTTAAGTACAAGAAAACTGACTCATCTTACCTTCTATGTTTTGAACCTTTCCTGTGACACTAGTTATAGTTTCCGATGCTTCACTTCAGGTTTACTATATCCCTCTGACCTTCTTATTGAAGATGAAACACAGATATTGCATCGGAATTAAATATGAAGGGCACAATGCCGACTTAAGTACAAGAAAACTGACTCTTCTTACTGTCTATGTTTGAACCATTCATGTGACACTAGTTATAGATTCCGATGCTTCACTTCAGGTTTACTGTATCCCTCTGACCATCTTATTGTTAATGAAACACAGATATAGCATCGGAATTAAATACAAAAGGCACAATGCCTACATAAGTACAAGAAAACTGACTCTTCTTACTGTCTATTATTTGAACCATTCCAGTGACACTAGTTATGGATTCCGATGCTTCTCTTCAGGTTTACTGTATCCCTCTGACCTTCGTATTGACGATAAAACACAGGAATTGCATCGGAATTAAATACAAAAAGCACAATGCCAACTTAAGTACAAGAAAACAGACTCTTCTTACTGTCTGTGTTTTGAACCATTCATGTGACACTAGGCATAGCTTCCGATGCTTCACTTCAGGTTTACTGTATACCTCTGACCTTCTTATTGAAGATGAAACTCAGATATTGCATCGGAATTAAATACAAAGGGCACTATGCCGACTTAAGTACAAGAAAACTGACTCATCTTACTGTCTATGTTTGAACCATTCATGTGACACTAGTTATAGATTTCGATGCTTCACTTCAGGTTTACTGTATCCCTATGACCATCTTATTGTTGATGAAACACAGATATAGCATCGGAATTAAATACAAAAGGGACAATGCCTACATATGTACAAGAAAACTGACTCTTCTTACTGTCTATGAATTGAACCATTCCTGTGACACTAGTTACAGATTCCGATGCTTCTCTTCAGGTTTACTGTATCCCTCTGACCTTCTTATTGACGATGAAACACAGATATTGCATCGGAATTAAATACAAAGGGCACAATGCCGACTTAAGTACAAGAAAACTGACTATTCTAACTGTCTATGTTTGAACCACTCATGTGACACTAGTTATAGATTCCGATGCTTCACTTCAGGTTTACTGTATCCCTCTGACCATCTTATTGTTGATGAAACACAGATATAGCATCGGATTTAAATACAAAAGACACAATGCCTACATAAGTACAAGAAAACTGACTTTTCTTACTGTCTATGATTTGAACCATTCCTGTGACACTGGTTATAGATTCCCATGCTTCTCTTCAGGTTTACTGTATCCCTCCGACCTTCTTATTGACGATGAACCACAGAAATTGCATCGGAATTAAATACAAAAGGCACAACGCCGACTTAAGTACAAGAAAAATGACTCTTCTTACTGTCTATGAATTGAATCATTCCTGTGACACTAGTTACAGATTCCGATGCTTCTCTTCAGGTTTACTGTATCCCTCTGACCTTCTTATTGACGATGAAACACAGATATTGCATCGGAATTAAATACAAAGGGCACAATGCCGACTTAAGTACAAGAAAACTGACTCTTCTTACTGTCTATGTTTGAACCATTCATGTGACACTAGTTATAGATTCCGATGCTTCACTTCAGTTTTACTGTATCCCTCTGACCTTCTTATGGACGATGAAACACAGAAATTGCATCGGAATTAAATACAAAAGGCACAATGCCGACTTAAGTACAAGAAAACTGACTCCTCTTACTGTCTATGATTGAAATATTCCTGTGACACTAGTTATAGATTCCGATGCTTCACTTGAGGTTTACTGTATCCCTCTGACCTTCTTATTGACGATAAAACACAGGAATTGCATCGGAGTTAAATACAAAAAGCACAATGCCGACTTAAGTACAAGAAAACAGACTCTTCTTACTGTCTGTGTTTTGAACCATTCATGTGACACTAGGCATAGCTTCCGATGCTACACTTCAGGTTTACTGTATCCCTCTGACCATCTTATTGTTGATGAAACACAGATATAGCATCGGAATTAAATACAAAACGCACAATGCCTACATAAATACAAGAAAACTGACTCTTCTTAATGTCTACGATTTGAACCATTCCTGTTACACTAGTTATAGATTCCGATGCTTCTCTTCAGGTTTACTGTATCCCTCTGACCTTCTTATTGACGATGAAACACAGAAATTGCATCGGAATTAAATACAAAAGGCACAATGCCGACTTAAGTACAAGAAAACAGACTCTTCTTACTGTCTGTGTTTTGAACCATTCATGTGACACTAGGCATAGCTTCCGATGCTTCACTTCAGGTTTACTGTATCATCTGACCTTCTTATTATCGATGAAACACAGAATTTGCATCGGAATTAAATACAAAAGGCACAATGCCGACTTATGTACAAGAAAACTGACTCTTCTTATTGTCTATGTTTGAACCATTCATGTGACACTAGTTATAGATTCCGATGCTTCACTTCAGTGTTACTGTATCCCTCTGACCTTCTTATCGACGATGAAACACAGAAATTGCATCGGAATTAAATACAAAAGCCACAATGCCGACTTAAGTACAAGAAAACTGACTCCTCTTACTGCCTATGATTGAAACATTCCTGTGACACTAGTTATAGATTCCGATGCTTCACTTGAGGTTTACTGTATCCCTCTGACCTTCCTATTGACGATGAAACACAGACATTGCATCGGAGTTAAATACAAAAGGCACAATGCCGACTTAAGTACAAGAAAACTGATTCTTCTTACTGTCTATGTTTTGAACCACTCCTGTGACACTAGTTATAGACTCCGATGCTTCACTTCAGGTTTACTGTATCCATCTGACCTTCTTATTATCGATGAAACACAGAATTTGTATCGGAATTAAATACAAAAGGCACAATGCCGACTTATGTACGAGAAAACTGACTCTTCTTACTGTTTATGTTTGAACCATTCATGTGACACTAGTTATAGATTCCGATGCTTCACTTCAGTTTTACTGTATCCCTTTGACCTTCTTATCGACGATGAAACACAGAAATTGCATCGGAATTAAATACAAAAGGCACAATGCCGACTTAAGTACAAGAAAACTGACTCCTCTAACTGTCTACGATTGAAACATTCCTGTGACACTAGTTACAGATTCCGATGCTTCACTTGAGGTTTGCTGTATCCCTCTGACCTTCTTATTGACGATGAAACACAGAAACTGCATCGGAATTAAATACAAAAGGGCACAATGCAGACTTAAGTACAAGAAAACTGACTCTTCTTACTGTCTATGTTTGGAACCATTCCTGTGACACTAGTTATAGATTCCGATGCTTCACTTCAGGTTTACTGTATCCCTCTGACCTTCTTATTGACGATGAAACACAGACATTGCATCGGAGTTAAATACAAAAGGCACAATGCCGACTTAAGTACAAGAAAACTGACTCTTTTTACTGTCTATGTTTTTGAACCATTCCTGTGACACTAGTTATAGATTCCGATGCTTCACTTCAGTTTTACTGTATCCCTCTGACCATCTTATTGTTGATGAAACACAGATATATCATCGGAATTAAATACAAAAGACACAATGCCTACATAAGTACAACAAAACTGACTCTTCTTACTGTCTATGTTTTGAACCTTTCCTGTGACACTAATTATAGATTCCGATGCTTCACTTCAGGTTTACTGTATACCTCTGACCTTCTTATTGAAGATGAAACTCAGATATTGCATCGGAATTAAATACAAAGGGCACTATGCCGACTTAAGTACAAGAAAACTGACTCATCTTACTGTCTATGTTTGAACCATTCATGTGACACTAGTTATAGATTTCGATGCTTCACTTCAGGTTTACTGTATCCCTATGACCATCTTATTGTTGATGAAACACAGATATAGCAACGGAATTAAATTCAAAAGGGACAATGCCTACATAAGTACAAGAAAACTGACTCTTCTTACTGTCTATGAATTGAACCATTCCTGTGACACTAGTTACAGATTCCGATGCTTCTCTTCAGGTTTACTGTATCCCTCTGACCTACTTATTGACGATGAAACACAGATATTGCATCGGAATTAAATACAAAGGGCACAATGCCGACTTAAGTACAAGAAAACTGACTCTTCTTACTGTCTATGTTTGAACCATTCATGTGACACTAGTTATAGATTTCGATGCTTCACTTCAGGTTTACTGTATCCCTCTGACCATCTTATTGTTGATGAAACACAGATATAGCATCGGATTTAAATACAAAAGACACAATGCCTACATAAGTACAGGAAAACTGACTCTTCTTACTGTCTATGATTTGAACCATTCCTGTGACACTGGTTATAGATTCCGATGCTTCTCTTCAGGTTTACTGTATCCCACTGACCTTCTTATTGACGATGAAACACAGAAATTGCATCGGAATTAAATACAAAAGGCACAACGCCGACTTAAGTACAAGAAAACTGACTCTTCTTACTGTCTATGAATTGAACCATTCCTGTGACACTAGTTACAGATTCCGATGCTTCTCTTCAGGTTTACTGTATCCCTCTGACCTTCTTATTGACGATGAAACACAGAAATTGCATCGGAATTAAATACAAAAGGCACAATGCAGACTTAAGTACAAGAAAACTGACTCTTCTTACTGTCTATGTTTGGAACCATTCATGTGACACTAGGCATAGCTTCCGATGCTTCACTTCAGGTTACTGTATCCCTCTGTCCATCTTTTTGTTGATGAAACACAGATATAGCATCGGAATTAAATACAAAACGCACAATGCCTACATAAGTACAAGAAAACTGACTCTTCTTACTGTCTATGATTTGAACCATTCCTGTTACACTAGTTATAGATTCCGATGCTTCACTTCAAGTTTACTGTATCCCTCTGACCTTCTTATTGACGATGAAAAACAGAAATTGCATCGGAATTAAATACAAAAGGCACAATGCCTACTTAAGTACAAGAAAACAGACTCTTCTTACTGTCTGTGATTTGAACCATTCATGTGACACTAGGCATAGCTTCCGATGCTTCACTTCTGGTTTACTGTATCCATCTGACCTTCTTATTATCGATGAAACACAGAATTTGCATCGGAATTAAATACAAAAGGCACAATGCCGACTTATGCACAAGAAAACAGACTCATCTTACTGTCTATGTTTGAACCATTCATGTGACACTAGTTATAGATTCCGATGCTTCACTTCAGTTTTACTGTATCCCTCTGACCTTCTTATCGACGATGAAACACAGAAATTGCATCGGAATTAAATACAAAAGGCACAATGCCGACTTAAGTACAAGAAAACTGACTCCTCTTACTGTCTATGATTGAAACATTCCTGTGACACTAGTTATAGATTCCGATGCTTCACTTGAGGTCTACTGTATCCCTCTGACCTTCTTATTGACGATGAAACACAGAAATTGCATCGGAATTAAATACAAAAGGCACAATGCAGACTTAAGTACAAGAAAACTGACTCTTCTTACTGTCTATGTTTGGAACCATTCCTGTGCCACTAGTTATAGATTCCGATGCTTCACTTCAGGTTTACTGTATCCCTCTGACCTTCTTATTGACGATGAAACACAGACATTGCATCGGAGTTAAATACAAAAGGCACAATGCCGACTTAAGTACAAGAAAACTGACTCTTCTTAATGTCTATGATTTGAACCATTCCTGTGACACTAGTTATAGATTCCGATGCTTCACTTCAGGTTTACTGTATCCCTCTGACCATCTTATTGTTGATGAAACACAGATATAGCATCGGAATTAAATACAAAAGACACAATGCCTACATAAGTACAAGAAAACTGAATCTTCTTACTGTCTATGATTTGAACCATTCCTGTGACACTAGTTATAGATTCCGATGCTTCTCTTCAGGTTTACTGTCTCCCTCTGACCTTCTTATTGACGATGAAACACAGAAATTGCATCGGAATTAAATACAAAAGGCACAACGCCGACTTAAGTACAAGAAAACTGACTCATCTTACTGCCTATGTTTTGAACCTTTCCTGTGACACTAGTTATAGATTCCGATGCTTCACTTCAGGTTTACTGTATCCCTCTGGCCTTCTTATTGAAGATGAAACACAGATATTGAATCGGAATTAAATGCAAAGGGCACAATGCCGACTTAAGTACAAGAAAACTGTCTCTTCTTACTGTCTATGTTTGAACCATTCATGTGACACTAGTTATAGATTCCGATGCTTCACTTCGGGTTTCCTGTATCCCTCTGACATTCTTATTGACGATGAAGCACAGAAATTGCATCGGAATTAAATAGAAAATTCACAATGCCGACTTAAGTACAAGAAAACTGACTCCTCTTACTGTCTATGATTGAAACATTCCTGTGACACTAGTTATAGATTCCGATGCTTCACTTGAGGTTTGCTGTATCCCTCTGACCTTCTTATTGACGATGAAACACAGAAATTGCATCGGAATTAAATACAAAAGGCACAATGCAGACTTAAGTACAAGAAAACTGACTCTTCTTACTGTCTATGTTTGGAACCATTCCTGTGACACTAGTTATAGATTCCGATGCTTCACTTCAGGTTTACTGTATCCGTCTGACCTTCTTATTGACGATGAAACACAGACATTGCATCGGAGTTAAATACAAAAGGCACAATGCCGACTTAAGTACAAGAAAACTGACTCTTCTTACTGTCTATGTTTTGAACCATTCCTGTGACACTAGTTATAGATTCCGATGCTTCACTTCAGCTTTACTGTATCCCTCTGACCATCTTATTGTTGATGAAACACAGATATATCATCGGAATTAAATACAAAAGACACAATGCCTACATAAGTACAACAAAACTGACTCTTCTTACTGTCTATGTTTTGAACCTTTCCTGTGACACTAATTATAGATTCCGATGCTTCACTTCAGGTTTACTGTATCCCTCTGACCTTCTTATTGAAGATGAAACTCAGATATTGCATCGGAATTAAATACAAAGGGCACAATGCCGACTTAAGTACAAGAAAACTGACTCATCTTACTGTCTATGTTTGAACCATTCATGTGACACTAGTTATAGATTCCGATGCTTCACTTCAGGTTTACTGTATCCCTCTGACCATCTTATTTTTGATGAAACACAGATATAGCATCGGAATTAAATACAAAAGGGACAATGCCTACATAAGTACAAGAAAACTGACTCTTCTTACTGTCTATGATTTGAACCATTCCTGTGACACTAGTTACAGATTCCGATGCTTCTCTTCAGTTTTACTGTATCCCTCTGACCTTCTTATTGACGATGAAACACAGAAATTGTATCGGAATTAAATACAAAAGGCACAACGCCGACTTAAGTACAAGAAAACTGACTCATCTTACTGTCTATGTTTTGAACCTTTCCTGTGACACTAGTTATAGATTCCGATGCTTCTGTTCAGGTTTACTATATCCCTCTGACCTTCTTATTGAAGATGAAACACAGATATTGCATCGGAATTAAATACGAAGGGCACAATGCCAACTTAAGTACAAGAAAACTGACTCTTCTTACTGTCTATGTTTGAACCATTCATGTGACACTAGTTATAGATTTCGATGCTTCACTTCAGGTTTACTGTATACCTCTGACCTTCTTATTGAAGATGAAACTCAGATATTGCATCGGAATTAAATACAAAGGGCACTATGCCGACTTAAGTACAAGAAAACTGACTCATCTTACTGTCTATGTTTGAACCATTCATGTGACACTAGTTATAGATTTCGATGCTTCACTTCAGGTTTACTGTATCCCTATGACCATCTTATTGTTGATGAAACACAGATATAGCATCGGAATTAAATACAAAAGGGACAATGCCTAAATAAGTACAAGAAAACTGACTCTTCTTACTGTCTAAGAATTGAACCATTCCTGTGACACTAGTTACAGATTCCGATGCTTCTCTTCAGGTTTACTGTATCCCTCTGACCTTCTTATTGACGATGAAACACAGATATTGCATCGGAATTAAATACAAAGGGCACAATGCCGACTTAAGTACAAGAAAACTGACTATTCTTCCTCTCTCTATGTTTGAACCATTCATGTGACACTAGTTATAGATTCCGATGCTTCACTTCAGGTTTACTGTATCCCTCTGACCATCTTATTGTTGATGAAACACAGATATAGCATCGGATTTAAATACAAAAGACACAATGCCTACATAAGTACAAGAAAACTGACTCTTCTTACTGTCTATGATTTGAACCATTCCTGTGACACTGGTTATAGATTCCGATGCTTCTCTTCAGGTTTGCTGTATCCCTCTGACCTTCTTATTGACGATGAAACACAGAAATTGCATCGGAATTAAATACAAAAGGCACAACGCCGACTTAAGTACAAGAAAACTGACTCTTCTTACTGTCTATGAATTGAACCATTCCTGTGACACTAGTTACAGATTCCGATGCTTCTCTTCAGGTTTACTGTATCCCTCTGACCTTCTTATTGACGATGAAACACAGAAATTGCATCGGAATTAAATACAAAAGGCACAATGCAGACTTAAGTACAAGAAAACTGACTCTTCTTACTGTCTATGTTTGGAACCATTCATGTGACACTAGGCATAGCTTCCGATGCCTCACTTCAGGTTTACTGTATCCCTCTGTCCATCTTTTTGTTAATGAAACACAGATATAGCATCGGAATTCAATACAAAACGCACAATGCCTACATAAGTACAAGAAAACTGACTCTTCTTACTGTCTATGATTTGAACCATTCCTGTTACACTAGTTATAGATTCCGATGCTTCTCTTCGGGTATACTGTATCCCTCTGACCTTCTTATTGACGATGAAACACAGAAATTGCATCGGAATTAAATACAAAAGGCACAACGCCTACTTAAGTACAAGAAAACAGACTCTTCCTACTGTCTATGATTTGAACCATTCATGTGACACTAGGCATAGCTTCCGATGCTTCACTTCTGGTTTACTGTATCCATCTGACCTTCTTATTATCGATGAAACACAGAATTTGCATCGGAATTAAATACAAAAGGCACAATGCCGACTTAAGTACAAGAAAACTGACTCCTCTTACTGTCTATGATTGAAACATTCCTGTGACACTAGTTATAGATTCCGATGCTTCACTTGAGGTTTACTGTATCCCTCTGACCTACTTATTGACGATGAAACACAGAAATTGCATCGGAATTAAATACAAAAGGCACAATGCAGACTTAAGTACAAGAAAACTGACTCTTCTTACTGTCTATGTTTGGAACCATTCCTGTGACACTAGTTATAGATTCCGATGCTTCACTTCAGGTTTACTGTATCCCTCTGACCTTCTTATTGACGATGAAACACAGACATTGCATCGGAGTTAAATACAAAAGGCACAATGCCGACTTAAGTACAAGAAAACTGACTCTTCTTAATGTCTATGCTTTGAACCATTCCTGTGACACTAGTTATAGATTCCGATGCTTCACTTCAGGTTTACTGTATCCCTCTGATCATCTTATTGTTGATGAAACACAGATATAGCATCGGAATTAAATACAAAAGACACAATGCCTACATAAGTACAAGAAAACTGACTCTTCTTACTGTCTATGATTTGAATCATTCCTGTGACACTAGTTATAGATTCCGATGCTTCTCTTCAGGTTTACTGTGTCCCTCTGACCTTCTTATTGACGATGAAACACAGAAATTGCATCGGAATTAAATACAAAAGGCACAAAGCCGACTTAAGTACAAGAAAACTGACTCATCTTACTGCCTATGTTTTGAACCTTTCCTGTGACACTAGTTACAGATTCCGATGCTTCACTTCGTGTATACTGTATCCCTCTGGCCTTCTTATTGAAGATGAAACACAGATATTGCATCGGAATTAAATGCAAAGGGCACAATGGCGACTTAAGTACAAGAAAACTGACTCTTCTTACTGTCTATGTTTGAACCATTCATGTGCCACTAGTTATAAATTCCGATGCTTCACTTCAGGTTTACTGTATCCCTCTGACATTCTTATTGACGATGAAGCACAGAAATTGCATCGGATTTAAATAGAAAATTCACAATGCCGACTTAAGTACAAGAAAACTGACTCTTCTTACTGTCTATGTTTTGAACCATTCCTGCGACACTAGTTATAGATTCCGATGCTTCATTTCAGGTTTACTGTATCCCTCTGACCTTCTTATTGACGATGAAACACAGATATTGCACCGTAATTAAATACAAAAGGCACAATGCCGACTTAAGTAAAAGAAAACTGACTCTTCTTACTGTCTATGTTTTGAACCATTCCTGTGACACTAGTTATAGATTCCGATGCTTCTCTACAGGTTTACTGTATCCTTCTGACCTTCTTATTGACGATAAAACACAGGAATTGCATCGGAATTAAATACAAAAAGCACAATGCCGACTTAAGTACAAGAAAACAGACTCTTCTTACTGTCTGTGTTTTGAACCATTCATGTGACACTAGGCATAGCTTCCGATGCTTCACTTCAGGTTTACTGTATCCCTCTGACCATCTTATTGTTGATGAAACACAGATATAGCATCGGAATTAAATACAAAACGCACAATGCCTACATAAGTACAAGAAAACAGACTCTTCTTACAGTCTATGATTTGAACCATTCCTGTTACACTAGTTATAGATTCCGATGCTTCTCTTCAGGTTTACTGTATCCCTCTGACCTTCTTATTGACGATGAAACACAGAAATTGCATCGGAATTAAATACAAAAGGCACAATGCCGACTTAAGTACAAGAAAACAGACTCTTCTTACTGTCTGTGTTTTGAACCATTCATGTGACACTAGGCATAGCTTCCGATGCTTCACTTCAGGTTTACTGTATCCATCTGACCTTCTTATTATCGATGAAACACAGAATTTGCATCGGAATTAAATACAAAAGGCACAATGCCGACTTATGTACAAGAAAACTGACTCTTCTTACTGTCTATGTTTGAACCATTCATGTGACACTAGTTATAGATTCCGATGCTTCACTTCAGTTTTACTGTATCCCTCTGACCTTCTTATCGACGATGAAACACAGAAATGGCATCGGAATTAAATACAAAAGGCACAATGCCGACTTAAGTACAAGAAAACTGACTCCTCTTACTGTCTATGATTGAAACATTCCTGTGACACTAGTTATAGATTCCGATGCTTCACTTGAGGTTTACTGTATCCCTCTGACCTTCTTATTGACGATGAAACACAGAAATTGCATCGGAATTAAACACAAAAGGCACAATGCAGTCTTAAGTACAAGAAAACTGACTCTTCTTACTGTCTATGTTTGGAACCATTCCTGTGACACTAGTTATAGATTCCGATGCTTCTCTACAGGTTTACTGTATCCCTCTGACCTTCTTACTGACGATGAAACACAGACATTGCATCGGAGTTAAATACAAAAGGCACTATGCCGACTTAAGTACAAGAAAACTGACTCTTCTTACTGTCGATGTTTTGAACCTTTCCTGTGACACTAGTTATAGATTCCGATGCTTCACTTCAGGTTTACTGTATCCCTCTGACCTTCGTAGTGACGATGAAACATAGAAATTGCATCGGAATTAAATGGAAAAGGAACAATGCCGACTTAAGTTCAAGAATACTGACTCTTCTTACTCTCTATGATTTAAACCATTCCTGTGACACTAGTTATAGATTCCGACGCTTCACTTCAGGTTTACTGTATCCCTCTGTCCTTCTTATTGAAGATGAAACACAGATATTGCATCGGAATAAAATACAAAGGGCACAATGCCAACTTAAGTACAAGAAAACTGACTCTTCTTACTGTCTATGTTTTGAACCTTTCCTGTGACACTAGTTATAGATTCCGATGCTTCACTTCAGGTTTACTGTATCCCTCTGACCTTCTTATTGAAGATGAAACTCAGATATTGCATCGGAATTAAATACAAAGGGCACAATGCCGAGTTAAGTACAAGAAAACTGACTCATCTTACTGTCTATGTTTGAACCATTCATGTGACACTAGGTATAGATTTCGATGCTTCACTTCAGGTTTACTGTATCCCTCTGACCATCTTGTTGTTGATGAAACCCAGATATAGCATCGGATTTAAATACAAAAGACACAATGCCTACATAAGTACAAGAAAACTGACTCTTCTTACTGTCTATGATTTGAACCATTCCTGTGACACTGGTTATAGATTCCGATGCTTCTCTTCAGGTTTACTGTATCCCTCTGACCTTCTTATTGACGATGTAACACAGAAATTGCATCGGAATTAAATACAAAAGGCACAACGCCGACTTAAGTACAAGAAAACTGACTCATCTTACTGTCTATGTTTTGAACCTTTCCTGTGACACTAGTTATAGATTCCGATGCTTCTCTTCAGGTTTACTGCATCCCTCTGACCTTCTTATTGACGATAAAACACAGGAATTGCATCGGAATTAAATACAAAAAGCACAATGCCGACTTAAGTACAAGAAAACAGACTCTTCTTGCTGTCTGTGTTTTGAACCATTCATGTGACACTAGGCATGGCTTCCGATGCTTCACTTCAGGTTTACTGTATCCCTCTGACCATCTTATTGTTGATGAAACACAGATATAGCATCGGAATTAAATACAAAACGCACAATGCCTACATAAGTACAAGAAAACTGACTCTTCTTACTGTCTATGATTTGAACCATTCCTGTTACACTAGTTATAGATTCCGATGCTTCTCTTCAGGTTTACTGTATCCCTCTGACCTTCTTATTGACGATGAAACACAGAAATTGCATCGGCATTAAATACAAAAGGCACAATGCCGACTTAAGTACAAGAAAACAGACTCTTCTTACTGTCTGTGTTTTGAACCATTCATGTGACACTAGGCATAGCTTCCGATGCTTCACTTCAGGTTTACTGTATCCATCTGACCTTCTTATTATCGATGAAACACAGAATTTGCATCGGAATTAAATACAAAAGGCACAATGCCGACTTATGTACAAGAAAACTGACTCTTCTTACTGTCTATGTTTGAACCATTCATGTGACACTAGTTATAGATTCCGATGCTTCACTTCAGTTTTACTGTATCCCTCTGACCTTCTTATCGACGATGAAACACAGAAATTGCATCGGAATTAAATACAAAAGGCACAATGCCGACTTAAGTACAAGAAAACTGACTCCTCTTACTGTCTATGATTGAAACATTCCTGTGACACTAGTTATAGATTCCGATGCTTCACTTGAGGTTTACTGTATCCCTCTGACCTTCTTATTGACGATGAAACACAGAAATTGCATCGGAATTAAACACAAAAGGCACAATGCAGACTTAAGTACAAGAAAACTGACTCTTCTTACTGTCTATGTTTGGAACCATTCCTGTGACACTAGTTATAGATTCCGATGCTTCACTTCAGGTTTACTGTATCCCTCTGACCTTCTTATTGACGATGAAACACAGACATTGCATCGGAGTTAAATACAAAAGGCACAATGCCGACTTAAGTACAAGAAAACTGACTCTTCTTACTGTCTATGCTTTGAACCATTCCTGTGACACTAGTTATAGATTCCGATGCTTCACTTCAGCTTTAACGTATCCCTCTGACCATCTTATTGTTGATGAAACACAGATATATCATCGGAATTAAATACAAAAGACACAATGCCTACATAAGTACAACAAAACTGACTCTTCTTACTGTCTATGTTTTGAACCATTCCTTTGACACTAGTTATAGATTCCGATGCTTCACTTCAGGTTTACTGTGTCCCTCTGACCTTCTTATTGAAGATGAAACTCAGATATTGCATCGGAATTAAAAACAAAGGGCACAATGCCGACTTAAGTACAAGAAAACTGACTCATCTTACTGTCTATGTTTGTACCATTCATGTGACACTAGTTATAGATTCCGAAGCTTCACTTCAGGTTTACTGTATCCCTCTGACCATCTTGTTGTTGATGAAACACAGATATAGCATCGGATTTAAATACAAAAGACACAATGCCTACATAAGTACAAGAAAACTGAATCTCTTACTGTCTATGATTTGAACCATTCCTGTGACACTAGTTATAGATTCCGATGCTTCACTTCAGGTTTACTGTATCCCTCTGACCTTTTTATTGAAGATGAAACTCAGATATTGCATCGGAATTAAATACAAAGGGCATAATGCCGACTTAAGTACAAGAAAACTGACTCATCTTACTGTCTATGTTTGAACCATTCATGTGACACTAGTTATAGATTCCGATGCTTCACTTCAGGTTTACTGTATCCCTCTGACCTTCTTGTTGTTGATGAAACACAGATATAGCATCGGATTTAAATACAAAAGACACAATGCCTACATAAGTACAAGAAAACTGACTCTTCTTACTGTCTATGATTTGAACCATTCCTGTGACACTGGTTATAGATTCCGATGCTTCTCTTCAGGTTTACTGTATCCCTCTGACCTTCTTATTGACGATGTAACACAGAAATTGCATCGGAATTAAATACAAAAGGCACAACGCCGACTTAAGTACAAGAAAACTGACTCATCTTACTGTCTATGATTTGAACCTTTCCTGTGACACTAGTTATAGATTCCGATGCTTCTCTTCAGGTTTACTGTATCCTTCTGACCTTCTTATTGACGATAAAACACAGGAATTGCATCGGAATTAAATACAAAAAGCACAATGCCGACTTAAGTACAAGAAAACAGACTCTTCTTACTGTCTGTGTTTTGAACCATTCATGTGACACTAGGCATAGCTTCCGATGCTTCACTTCAGGTTTACTGTATCCCTCTGACCATCTTATTGTTGATGAAACACAGATATAGCATCGGAATTAAATACAAAACGCACAATGCCTACATAAGTACAAGAAAACAGACTCTTCTTACAGTCTATGATTTGAACCATTCCTGTTACACTAGTTATAGATTCCGATGGTTCTCTTCAGGTTTACTGTATCCCTCTGACCTTCTTATTGACGATGAAACACAGAAATTGCATCGGAATTAAATACAAAAGGCACAATGCCGACTTAAGTACAAGAAAACAGACTCTTCTTACTGTCTGTGTTTTGAACCATTCATGTGACACTAGGCATAGCTTCCGATGCTTCACTTCAGGTTTACTGTATCCATCTGACCTTCTTATTATCGATGAAACACAGAATTTGCATCGGAATTAAATACAAAAGGCACAATGCCGACTTATGTACAAGAAAACTGACTCTTCTTACTGTCTATGTTTGAACCATTCATGTGACACTAGTTATAGATTCCGATGCTTCACTTCAGTTTTACTGTATCCCTCTGACCTTCTTATCGACGATGAAACACAGAAATGGCATCGGAATTAAATACAAAAGGCACAATGCCGACTTAAGTACAAGAAAACTGACTCCTCTTACTGTCTATGATTGAAACATTCCTGTGACACTAGTTATAGATTCCGATGCTTCACTTGAGGTTTACTGTATCCCTCTGACCTTCTTATTGACGATGAAACACAGAAATTGCATCGGAATTAAACACAAAAGGCACAATGCAGTCTTAAGTACAAGAAAACTGACTCTTCTTACTGTCTATGTTTGGAACCATTCCTGTGACACTAGTTATAGATTCCGATGCTGCACTGCAGGTTTACTGTATCCCTCTGACCTTCTTATTGACGATGAAACACAGACATTGCATCGGAGTTAAATACAAAAGGCACAATGCCGACTTAAGTACAAGAAAACTGACTCTTCTTACTGTCTATGTTTTGAACCATTCCTGTGACACTAGTTATTGATTCCGATGCTTCACTTCAGCTTTACTGTATCCCTCTGACCGTCTTATTGTTGATGAAACACAGATATATCATCGGAATTAAATACAAAAGACACAATGCCTACATAAGTACAACAAAACTGACTCTTCTTACTGTCTATGTTTTGAACCATTCCTGTGACACTAGTTATAGATTCCGATGCTTCACTTCAGGTTTACTGTATCCCTCTGACCTTCT
Organism: Schistocerca americana; assembly: GCF_021461395.2. Taxonomy (NCBI): domain Eukaryota; kingdom Metazoa; phylum Arthropoda; class Insecta; order Orthoptera; family Acrididae; genus Schistocerca; species Schistocerca americana. Next base: position 24,375,018 of record NC_060130.1, read on the forward strand.
TATTGAAGATGAAACTCAGATATTGCATCGGAATTAAATACAAAGGGCACAATGCCGACTTAAGTACAAGAAAACTGACTCATCTTACTGTCTATGTTTGAACCATTCATGTGACACTAGTTATAGATTCCGATGCTTCACTTCAGGTTTACTGTATCCCTATGACCATCTTATTGTTGATGAAACACAGATATAGCATCGGAATTAAATACAAAAGGGACAATGCCTACATAAGTACAAGAAAACTGACTCTTCTTACTGTCTATGATTTGAACCATTCCTGTGACACTAGTTACAGATTCCGATGCTTCTCTTCAGGCTTACTGTATCCCTCTGACCTTCTTATTGACGATGAAACACAGATATTGCATCGGAATTAAATACAAAGGGCACAAGAAAACTGACTCTTCTTACTGTCTATGTTTGAACCATTCATGTGACACTTGTTATAGATTCCGATGCTTCACTTCAGGTTTGCTGTATCCCTCTGACCATCTTATTGTTGATGAAACACAGATATAGCATCGGATTTAAATACAAAAGACACAATGCCTACATAAGTACAAGAAAACTGAATCTTCTTACTGTCTATGATTTGAACCATTCCAGTGACACTGGTTATAGATTCCGATGCTTCTCTTCAGGTTTACTGTATCCCTCTGACCTTCTTATTGACGATGAAGCACAGAAATTGCATTGGAATTAAATACAAAAAGCACAACGCCGACTTAAGTACAAGAAAATTGACTCATCTTACTGTGTATGTTTTGAACCTTTCCTGTGACACTAGTTATAGATTCCAATGCTTCACTTCAGGTTTACTATATCCCTCTGACCTTCTTATTGAAGATGAAACACAGATATTGCATCGGAATTAAATACGAAGGGCTTAATGCCGACTTAAGTACAAGAAAACTGACTCTTCTTACTGTCTATGTTTGAACCATTCATGTGACACTAGTTATAGATTCCGATGCTTCACTTCAGGTTTACTGTATCCCTCTGACCATCTTATTGTTAATGAAACACAGATATAGCATCGGATTTAAATACAAAAGGCACAATGCCTACATAAGTACAAGAAAACTGACTCTTCTTACTGTCTATGATTTGAACCATTCCAGTGACACTAGTTATGGATTCCGATGCTTCTCTTCAGGTTTACTGTATCCCTCTGACCTTCTTATTGACGATAAAACACAGGAATTGCATCGGAATTAAATACAAAAAGCACAATGCCGACTTAAGTACAAGAAAACAGACTCTTCTTACTGTCTGTGTTTTGAACCATTCATGTGACACTAGGCATAGCTTCCGATGCTTCACTTCAGGTTTACTGTATCCCTCTGACCATCTTATTGTTAATGAAACACAGATATAGCATCGGAATTAAATACAAAACGCACAATGCCTACATAAGTCCAAGAAAACTGACTCTTCTTACTGTCTATGATTTGAACCATTCCTGTTACACTAGTTATAGATTCCGATGCTTCTCTTCAGGTTTACTGTATCCCTCTGACCTTCTTATTGACGATGAAACACAGAAATTGCATCGGAATTAAATACAAAAGGCACAATGCCGACTTAAGTACAAGAAAACAGACTCTTCTTACTGTCTGTGTTTTGAACCATTCATGTGACACTAGGCATAGCTTCCGATGCTTCGCTTCAGGTTTACTGAATCCATCTGACCTTCTTATTATCGATGAAACACAGAATTTGCATCGGAATTAAATACAAAAGGCACAATGCCGACTTATGTACAAGAAAACTGACTCTTCTTACTGTCTATGTTTGAACCATTCATGTGACACTAGTTATAGATTCCGATGCTTCTCTTCAGGTTTACTGTATCCCTCTGACCTTCTTATTGACGATGAAACACAGAAATTGCATCGGAATTAAATACAAAAGGCACAATGCCGACTTAAGTACAAGAAAACAGACTCTTCTTACTGTCTGTGTATTGAACCATTCATGAGACACTAGGCATAGCTTCCGATGCTTCACTTCAGGTTTACTGTATCCCTCTGACCATCTTATTGTTGATGAAACACAGATATAGCATCGGATTTAAATACAAAAGACACAATGCCTACATAAGTACAAGAAAACTGACTCTTCTTACTGTCTATGATTTGAACCATTTTTGTGACACTGGTTATAGATTCCGATGCTTCTCTTCAGGTTTACTGTATCCCTCTGACCTTCTTATTGACGATGTAACACAGAAATTGCATCGGAATTAAATACAAAAGGCACAACGCCGACTTAAGTACAAGAAAACTGACTCATCTTATTGTCTATGTTTTGAACCTTTCCTGTGACACTAGTTATAGATTCCGATGCTTCTCTTCAGGTTTACTGTATCCCTCTGACCTTCTTATTGACGATAAAACACAGGAATTGCATCGGAATTAAATACAAAAAGCACAATGCCGACTTAAGTACAAGAAAACAGACTCTTCATACTGTCTGTGTTTTGAACCATTCATGTGACACTAGGCATAGCTTCCGATGCTTCACTTCAGGTTTACTGTATCCCTCTGACCATCTTATTGTTGATGAAACACAGATATAGCATCGGAATTAAATACAAAACGCACAATGCCTACATAAGTACAAGAAAACTGACTCTTCTTACTGTCTATGATTTGAACCATTCCTGTTACACTAGTTATACATTCCGATGCTTCTCTTCAGGTTTACTGTATCCCTCTGACCTTCTTATTGACGATGAAACACAGAAATTGCATCGGAATTAAATACAAAAGGCACAATGCCGACTTAAGTACAAGAAAACAGACTCTTCTTACTGTCTGTGTTTTGAACCATTCATGTGACACTAGGCATAGCTTCCGATGCTTCACTTCAGGTTTACTGTATCCATCTGACCTTCTTATTATCGATGAAACACAGAATTTGCATCGGAATTAAATACAAAAGGCACAATGCTGGCTTATGTACAAGAAAACTGACTCTTCTTACTGTCTATGTTTGAACCATTCATGTGACACTAGTTATAGATTCCGATGCTTCACTTCAGTTTTACTGTATCCCTCTGACCTTCTTATCGACGATGAAACACAGAAATTGCATCGGAATTAAATACAAAAGGCACAATGCCGACTTAAGTACAAGAAAACTGACTCCTCTTACTGTCTATGATTGAAACATTCCTGTGACACTAGTAATAGATTCCGATGCTTCACTTGAGGTTTACTGTATCCCTCTGACCTTCTTATTGACGATGAAACACAGAAATTGCATCGGAATTAAATACAAAAGGCACAATGCAGACTTAAGTACAAGAAAACTGACTCTTCTTACTGTCTATGTTTGGAACCATTCCTGTGACACTAGTTATAGATTCCGATGCTTCACTTCAGGTTTACTGTATCCCTCTGATGTTCTTATTGACGATGAAACACAGACATTGCATCGGAGTTAAATACAAAAGACACAATGCCGACTTAAGTACAAGAAAACTGACTCTTCTTACTGTCTATGTTTTGAACCATTCCTGTGACACTAGTTATAGATTCCGATGCTTCACTTCAGGTTTACTGTATCCATCTGACCTTCTTATTATCGATGAAACACAGAATTTGCATCGGAATTAAATACAAAAGGCACAATGCCGACTTATGTACGAGAAAACTGACTCTTCTTACTGTTTATGTTTGAACCATTCATGTGACACTAGTTATAGGTTCCGATGCTTAACTTCAGTTTTACTGTATCCCTCTGACCTTCTTATCGACGATGAAACACAGAAATTGCATCGGAATTAAATACAAAAGGCACAATGCCGACTTAAGTACAAGAAAACTGATTCCTCTTACTGTCTATGATTGAAACATTCCTGTGACACTAGTTATAGATTCCGATGCTTCACTTGAGGTTTGCTGTATCCCTCTGACCTTCTTATTGACGATGAAACACAGAAATTGCATCGGAATTAAATACAAAAGGCACAATGCAGACTTAAGTACAAGAAAACTGACTCTTCTTACTGTTTATGTTTGGAACCATTCCTGTGACACTAGTTATAGATTCCGATGCTTCACTTCAGGTTTACTGTATCCCTCTGACCTTCTTATTGACGATGAAACACAGACATTGCATCGGAGTTAAATACAAAAGGCACAATGCCGACTTAAGTACAAGAAAACTGACTCTTCTTACTGTCTATGTTTTGAACCATTCCTGTGACAATAGTTATAGATTCCGATACTTCACTTCAGCTTTACTGTATCCCTCTGACCATCTTATTGTTGATGAAACACAGATATATCATCGGAATTAAATACAAAAGACACAATGCCCACATAAGTACAACAAAACTGACTCCTCTTACTGTCTATGTTTTGAACCTTTCCTGTGACACTAGTTATAGATTCCGATGCTTCACTTCAGGTTTACTGTATCCCTCTGACCTTCTTATTGAAGATGAAACTCAGATATTGCATCGGAATTAAATACAAAGGGCACAATGCCGACTTAAGTACAAGAAAACTGACTCATCTTACTGTCTATGTTTGAACCATTCATGTGACACTAGTTATAGATTCCGATGCTTCACTTCATGTTTACTGTATCCCTATGACCATCTTATTGTTGATGAAACACAGATATAGCATCGGAACTAAATACAAAAGGGACAATGCCTACATAAGTACAAGAAAACTGACTCTTCTTACTGTCTATGATTTGAACCATTCCTGTGACAGTAGTTACAGATTCCGATGCTTCTCTTCAGGTTTACTGTATCCCTCTGACCTTCTTATTGACGATGAAACACAGATATTGCATCGGAATTAAATACAAAGTGCACAATGCCGACTTAAGTACAAGAAAACTGACTCTTCTTACTGTCTATGTTTGAACCATTCATGTGACACTAGTTATAGATTCCGATGCTTCACTTCAGGTTTACTGTATCCCTCTGACCATCTTATTGTTGATGAAACACAGATATAGCATCGGATTTAAATACAAAAGACACAATGCCTACATAAATACAGGAAAACTGACTCTTCTTACTGTCTATGATTTGAACCATTCCTGTGACACTGGTTATAGATTCCGATGCTTCTCTTCAGGTTTACTGTATCCCTCAGACCTTCTTATTGACGATGAAACACAGAAATTGCATCGGAATTAAATACAAAAGGCACAACGCCGACTTAAGTACAAGAAAATTGACTCATCTTACTGTCTATGTTTTGAACCTTTCCTGTGACACTAGTTATAGATTCCAATGCTTCACTTCAGGTTTACTATATCCCTCTGACCTTCTTATTGAAGATGAAACACAGATATTGCATCGGAATTAAATAAGAAGGGCTTAATGCCGACTTAAGTACTAGAAAACTGACTCTTCTTACTGTCTATGTTTGAACCATTCATGTGACACTAGTTATAGATTCCGATGCTTCACTTCAGGTTTACTGTATCCCTCTGACCATCTTATTGTTAATGAAACACAGATATAGCATCGGATTTAAATACGAAAGGCACAATGCCTACATAAGTACAAGAAAACTGACTCTTCTTACTGTCTATGATTTGAACCAATCCAGTGACACTGGTTATGGATTCCGATGCTTCTCTTCAGGTTTACTGTATCCCTCTGACCTTCGTATTGATGATAAAACACAGGAATTGCATCGGAATTAAATACAAAAAGCACAATGCCGACTTAAGTACAAGAAAACAGACTCTTCTTACTGTCTGTGTTTTGAACCATTCATGTGACACTAGGCATAGCTTCCGATGCTTCACTTCAGGTTTACTGTATCCCTCTGACCATCTTATTGTTGATGAAACACAGATATAGCATCGGAATTAAATACAAAACGCACAATGCCTACATAAGTACACGAAAAGTGACTCTTCTTACTGTCTATGATTTGAACCATTCCTGTTACACTAGTTATAGATTCCGATGCTTCTCTTCAGGTTTGCTGTATCCCTCTGACCTTCTTATTGACGATGAAACACAGAAATTGAATCGGAATTAAATACAAAAGGCACAATGCCGACTTAAGTACAAGAAAACAGACTCTTCTTCCTGTCTGTGTTTTGAACCATTCATGTGACACTAGGCATAGCTTCCGATGCTTCGCTTCTGGTTTACTGTATCCATCTGACCTTCTTATTATCGATGAAACACAGAATTTGCATCGGAATTAAATACAAAAGGCACAATGCCGACTTATGTACAAGAAAACTGACTCTTCTTACTGTCTATGTTTGAACCATTCATGTGACACTAGTTATAGATTCTGATGCATCACTTCAGTTTTACTGTATCCCTCTGACCTTCTTATCGACGATGAAACACAGAAATTGCATCGGAATTAAATACAGAAGGCACAATGCCGACTTAAGTACAAGAAAACTGACTCCTCTTACTGTCTATGATTGAAACATTCCTGTGACACTAGTTATAGGTTCCGATGCTTCACTTGAGGTTTACTGTATAACTCTGACCTTCTTATTGACGATGAAACACAGAAATTGCATCGGAGTTAAATACAAAAGGCACAATGCAGACTTAAGTACAAGAAAACTGACTCTTCTTACTGTCTATGTTTTGAACCATTCCTGTGACACTAGTTATAGATTCCGATGCTTCACTTCAGGTTTACTGTATCCCTCTGACCATCTTATTGTTGATGAAACACAGATATATCATCGGAATTAAATACAAAAGACACAATGCCTACATAAGTACAACAAAACTGACTCTTCTTACTGTCTATGTTTTGAACCTTTCCTGTGACACTAGTTATAGATTCCGATGCTTCACTTCAGGTTTACTGTATCCCTCTGACCTTCTTATTGAAGATGAAACTCAGATATTGCATCGGAATTAAATAAAAACGGCACAATGCCGACTTAAGTACAAGAAAACTGACTCATCTTACTGTCTATGTTTGTACCATTCATGTGACACTAGTTATAGATTCCGATGCTTCACTTCAGGTTTACTGTATCCCTATGACCATCTTATTGTTGATGAAACACAGATATAGCATCGGAATTAAATACAAAAGGGACAATGCCTACATAAGTACAAGAAAACTGACTCTTCTTACTGTCTATGATTTGAACCATTCCTGTGACACTGGTTATAGATTCCAATGCTTCTCTTCAGGTTTACTGTATCCCTCTGACCTTCTTATTGACGATGAAACACAGAAATTGCATCGGAATTAAATACAAAAGGCACAACGCCGACTTAAGTACAAGAAAACTGACTCATCTTACTGTCTATGCTTTGAACCTTTCCTGTGTCACTAGTTATAGATTCCGATGCTTCACTTCAGGTTACTATATCCCTCTGACCTTCTTATTGAAGATGAAACACAGATGTTGCATCGGAATTAAATACGAAGGGCACAATGCCGACTTAAGTACAAGAAAACTGACTCTTCTTACTGTCTATGTTTGAACCATTCATGTGACACTAGTTATAGATTCCGATGCTTCACTTCAGGTTTACTGTATCCCTCTGACCATCTTATTGTTAATGAAACACAGATATAGCATCGGAATTAAATACTAAAGGCACAATGCCTACATAAGTACAAAAAAACTGACTCTTCTTACTGTCTATGATTTGAACCATTCCAGTGACACTAGTTATGGATTCCGATGCTTCTCTTCAGGTTTACTGTATCCCTCTGACCTTCTTACTGACGATAAAACACAGGAATTGCATCGGAATTAAATACAAAAAGCACAATGCCCTCTTAAGTACAAGAAAACAGACTCTTCTTACTGTCTGTGTTTTGAACCATTCATGTGACACTAGGCATAGCTTCCGATGCTTCACTTCAGGTTTACTGTATCCATCTGACCTTCTTATTATCGATGAAACACAGATTTTGCATCGGAATTAAATACAAAAGGCACAATGCCGACTTATGTACAAGAAAACTGACTCTTCTTACTGTCTATGTTTGAACCATTCATGTGACACTAGTTATAGATTCCGATGCTTCACTTCAGTTTTACTGTACCCCTCTGACCTTCTTATCGACGATGAAACACAGAAATTGCATCGGAATTCAATACAAAAGGCACAATGCCGACTTAAGTACAAAAAAACTGACTCCTCTTACTGTCTAAGATTGAAACATTCCTGTGACACTAGTTATAGATTCCGATGCTTCACTTGAGGTTTACTGTATCCCTCTGACCTTCTTATTGACGATGAAACACAGAAATTGCATCGGAATTAAATACAAAAGGCACAATGCAGACTTAAGTACAAGAAAACTGACTCATCTTACTGTCTATGTTTGGAACCATTCCTGTGACACTAGTTATAGATTCCGATGCTTCACTTCAGGTTTACTGTATCCCTCTGACCTTCTTATTGACGATGAAACACAGACATTGCATCGGAGTTAAATACAAAAGGCACAATGCCGACTTAAGTACAAGAAAACTGACTCTTCTTACTGTCTATGTTTTGAACCATTCCTGTGACACTAGTTATAGATTCCCATGCTTCACTTCAGGTTTACTGTATCCATCTGACCTTCTTATTATCGATGAAACACAGAATTTGCATCGGAATTAAATACAAAAGGCACAATGCCGACTTATGTACGAGAAAACTGACTCTTCTTACTGTCTTTGTTTGAACCATTCATGTGACACTAGTTATAGATTGCGATGCTTTACTTCAGTTTTACTGTATCCCTCTGACCTTCTTATCGACGATGAAACACAGAAATTGCATCGGAATTAAATACAAAAGGCACAATGCCGACTTAAGTACAAGAAAACTGACTCCTCTTACTGTCTATGATTGAAACATTCCTGTGACACTAGTTATAGATTCCGATGCTTCACTTGAGGTTTACTGTATCCCTCTGACCTTCTTATTGACGATGAAACACACAAATTGCATCGGAATTAAATACAAAAGGCACAATGCAGACTTATGTACAAGAAAACTGACTCTTCTCACTGTCTATGTTTGGAACCATTCCTGTGACACTAGTTGTAGATTCCGATACTTCACTTCAGGTTTACTGTATCTCTCTGACCATCTTATTGACGATGAAACACAGACATTGCATCGGAGTTAAATACAGAAGGCACAATGCCGACATAAGTACAAGAAAACTGACTCTTCTTACTGTCTATGTGTTGAACCATTCCTGTGACACTAGTTATAGATTCCGATGCTTCACTGCAGGTTTACTGTATCCCTCTGACCATCTTATTGTTGATGAAACACAGATATAGCATCGGAATTAAATACAAAAGACACAATGCCTACATAAGTACAAGAAAACTGACTCTTCTTACTGTCTATGGTTTGAACCATTCCTGTGACACTAGTTATAGATTCCAATGCTTCTCTTCAGGTTTACTGTCTCCCTCTGACCTTCTTATTGACGATGAAACACAGAAATTGCATCGGAATTAAATACAAAAGGCAGAACGCCGACTTAAGTACAAGAAAACTGACTCGTCTTACTGTCTACGTTTTGAACCTTTCCTGTGACACTAGTTATAGATTCCGATGCTTCACTTCAGGTTTACTGTATCCCTCTGGCCTTCTTATTGAAGATAAAACACAGATATTGCATCGGAATTAAATGCAAAGGGCACAATGCCGACTTAAGTACAAGAAAACTGACTCTTCTTACTGTCTATGTTTGAACCATTCATGTGACACTAGTTATAGATTCCGATGCTTCACTTCAGGTTTACTGTATCCCTCTGACATTCTTCTTGACGATGAAGCACAGAAATTGCATCGGAATTAAATAGAAAATTCACAATGCCGACTTAAGCACAAGAAAACTGACTCTTCTTACTGTCTACGTTTTGAACCATTCCTGCGACACTAGTTATAGATTCCGATGCTTCACTTCAGGTTTACTGTATCCCTCTGACCTTCGTATTGACGATGAAACACAGATATTGCAATGTAATTAAATACAAAAGGCACATCGCCGACTTAAGTACAAGAAAACTGACTCGTCTTACTGTCTATGTTTTGAACCTTTCCTGTGACACTAGTTATAGATTCCGATGCTTCACTTCAGGTTTACTGTATCCCTCTGGCCTTCTTATTGAAGATAAAACACAGATATTGCATCGGAATTAAATGCAAAGGGCACAATGCCGACTTAAGTACAAGAAAACTGACTCTTCTTACTGTCTATGTTTGAACCATTCCTGCGACACTAGTTATAGATTCCGATGCTTCACTTCAGGTTTACTGTATCCATCTGACCTTCTTATTATCGATGAAACACAGAATTTGCATCGGAATTAAATACAAAAGGCACAATGCCGACTTATGTACAAGAAAACTGACTCTTCTTACTGTCTATGTTTGAACCATTCATTTGACACTAGTTATAGATTCCGATGCTTCACTTCAGTTTTACTGTACCCCTCTGACCTTCTTATCGACGATGAAACACAGAAATTGCATCGGAATTCAATACAAAAGGCACAATGCAGACTTAAGTACAAGAAAACTGACTCTTCTTACTGTCTATGTTTGGAACCATTCCTGTGACACTAGTTATAGATTCCGATGCTTCACTTCAGGTTTACTGTATCCCTCTGACCTTCTTATTGACGATGAAACACAGACATTGCATCGGAGATAAATACAAAAGGCACAATGCCGACTTAAGTACAAGAAAACTGAGTCTTCTTACTGTCTATGCTTTGAACCATTTCTGTGACACTAGTTATAGATTCCGATGTTTCACTTCAGGTTTACTGTATCCATCTGACCTTCTTATTATCGATGAAACACAGAATTTGCATCGGAATTAAATACAAAAGGCAGAATGCCGACTTATGTACGAGAAAACTGACTCTTCTTACTGTCTTTGTTTGAACCATTCATGTGACACTAGTTATAGATTGCGATGCTTTACTTCAGTTTTACTGTATCCCTCTGACCTTCTTATCGACGATGAAACACAGAAATTGCATCGGAATTAAATACAAAAGGCACAATGCCGACTTAAGTACAAGAAAACTGACTCCACTTACTGTCTATGATTGAAACATTCCTGTGACACTAGTTATAGATTCCGATGCTTCACTTGAGGTTTACTGTATCCCTCTGACCTTCTTATTGACGATGAGACACAGATATTGCACCGTAATTAAATACAAAAGGCACAATGCCGACTTAAGTGCAAGAAAACTGACTATTCTTACTGTCTATGTTTTGAACCATTCCTGTGACACTAGTTATAGATTCTCATGCCTCACTTCAGGTTTACTGTATCCCTCTGACCTTCTTATTGACGATGAAACACAGACATTGCATCGGAGTTAAATACAAAAGGCACTATGCCGACTTAAGTACAAGAAAACTGACTCTTCTTACTGTCGATGTTTTGAACCATTCCTGTGACACTAGTTATAGATTCCGATGCTTCACTTCAGGTTTACTGTATCCCTCTAACCTTGTTATTGACGATGAAACATAGAAATTGCATCGGAATTAAATAGAAAAGGAACAATGCCGATTTAAGTACAAGAAAACAGACTCTTCTTACTGTCTGTGTTTTGAACCATTCATGTGACACTAGGCATAGCTTCCGATGCTTCACTTCAGGTTTACTGTATCCATCTGACCTTCTTATTATCGATGAAACTCAGAATTTGCATCGGAATTAAATACAAAAGGCACAATGCCGACTTATGTACAAGAAAACTGACTCTTCTTACTGTCTGTGTTTGGAACCATTCCTGTGACACTAGTTATAGATTCCGATGCTTCACTTCAGGTTTACTGTATCCCTCTGACCTTCTTATTGACGATGAAACACAGACATTGCATCGGAGGTAAATACAAAAGGCACAATGCCGACTTAAGTACAAGAAAACTGACTCTTCTTACTGTCTATGTTTTGAACCATTCATGTGACACTAGTTATAGATTCCGATGCTTCACTTCAGTTTTACTGTACCCCTCTGACCTTCTTATCGACGATGAAACACAGAAATTGCATCGGAATTCAATACAAAAGGCACAATGCCGACTTAAGTACAAGAAAACTGACTCCTCTTACTGTCTATGATTGAAACATTCCTGTGACACTAGTTATAGATTCCGATGCTTCACTTGAGGTTTACTGTATCAATCTGACCTTCTTATTGACGATGAAACACAGAAATTGCATCGGAATTAAATACAAAAGGCACAATGCAGACTTAAGTACAATAAAACTGACTCTTCTTACTGTCTATGTTTGGAACCATTCCTGTGACACTAGTTATAGATTCCGATGCTTCACTTCAGGTTTACTGTATCCCTCTGACCTTCTTATTGACGATGAAACACAGACATTGCATCGGAGTTAAATACAAAAGGCACAATGCCGACTTAAGTACAAGAAAACTGACTCTTCTTACTGTCTATGTTTTGAACCATTCCTGTGACACTAGTTATAGATTCCGATGCTTCACTTCAGGTTTACTGTATCCCTCTGACCTTCTTATTGACGATGAAACACAGATATTGCAATGTAATTAAATACAAAAGGCACAACGCCGACTTAAGTACAAGAAAACTGACTCGTCTTACTGTCTATGTTTTGAACCTTTCCTGTGACACTAGTTATAGATTCCGATGCTTCACTTCAGGTTTACTGTATCTCTCTGACCATCTTATTGACGATGAAACACAGACATTGCATCGGAGTTAAATACAGAAGGCACAATGCCGACTTAAGTACAAGAAAACTGACTCTTCTTACTGTCTATGTTTTGAACCATTCCTGTGACACTAGTTATAGATTCCGATGCTTCACTTCAGGTTTACTGTATCCCTCTGACCATCTTATTGTTGATGAAACACAGATATAGCATCGGAATTAAATACAAAAGACACAATGCCTACATAAGTACAAGAAAACTGACTCTTCTTACTGTCTATGGTTTGAACCATTCCTGTGACACTAGTTATAGATTCCAATGCTTCTCTTCAGGTTTACTGTCTCCCTCTGACCTTCTTATTGACGATGAAACACAGAAATTGCATCGGAATTAAATACAAAAGGCACAACGCCGACTTAAGTACAAGAAAACTGACTCATCTTACTGTCTATGTTTTGAACCTTTCCTGTGACACTAGTTATAGATTCCGATGCTTCACTTCAGGTTTACTGTATCCCTCTGGCCTTCTTATTGAAGATAAAACACAGATATTGCATCGGAATTAAATGCAAAGGGCACAATGCCGACTTAAGTACAAGAAAACTGACTCTTCTTACAGTCTATGTTTGAACCATTCATGTGACACTAGTTATAGATTCCGATGCTTCACTTCAGGTTTACTGTATCCCTCTGACATTCTTCTTGACGATAAAGCACAGAAATTGCATCGGAATTAAATAGAAAATTCACAATGCCGACTTAAGCACAAGAAAACTGACTCTTCTTACTGTCTATGTTTTGAACCATTCCTGCGACACTAGTTATAGATTCCGATGCTTTACTTCAGGTTTACTGTATCCCTCTGACCTTCTTATTGACGATGAGACACAGATATTGCACCGTAATTAAATACAAAAGGCACAATGCCGACTTAAGTACAAGAAAACTGACTATTCTTACTGTCTATGTTTTGAACCATTCCTGTGACACTAGTTATAGATTCCCATGCCTCACTTCAGGTTTACTGTATCCCTCTGACCTTCTTATTGACGATGAAACACAGACATTGCATCGGAGTTAAATACAAAAGGCACTATGCCGACTTAAGTACAAGAAAACTGACTCTTCTTACTGTCGATGTTTTGAACCATTCCTGTGACACTAGTTATAGATTCCGATTCTTCACTTCAGGTTTACTGTATCCCTCTAACCTTGTTATTGACGATGAAACATAGAAATTGCATCGGAATTAAATAGAAAAGGAACAATGCCGATTTAAGTACAAGAAAACAGACTCTTCTTACTGTCTGTGTTTTGAACCATTCATGTGACACTAGGCATAGCTTCCGATGCTTCACTTCAGGTTTACTGTATCCATCTGACCTTCTTATTATCGATGAAACTCAGAATTTGCATCGGAATTAAATACAAAAGGCACAATGCCGACTTATGTACAAGAAAACTGACTCTTCTTACTGTCTGTGTTTGGAACCATTCCTGTGACACTAGTTATAGATTCCGATGCTTCACTTCAGGTTTACTGTATCCCTCTGACCTTCTTATTGACGATGAAACACAGACATTGCATCGGAGGTAAATACAAAAGGCACAATGCCGACTTAAGTACAAGAAAACTGACTCTTCTTACTGTCTATGTTTTGAACCATTCATGTGACACTAGTTATAGATTCCGATGCTTCACTTCAGTTTTACTGTACCCTTCTGACCTTCTTATCGACGATGAAACACAGAAATTGCATCGGAATTCAATACAAAAGGCACAATGCCGACTTAAGTACAAGAAAACTGACTCCTCTTACTGTCTATGATTGAAACATTCCTGTGACACTAGTTATAGATTCCGATGCTTCACTTGAGGTTTACTGTATCCCTCTGACCTTCTTATTGACGATGAAACACAGAAATTGCATCGGAATTAAATACAAAAGGCACAATGCAGACTTAAGTACAAGAAAACTGACTCTTCTTACTGTCTATGTTTGGAACCATTCCTGTGACACTAGTTATAGATTCCGATGCTTCACTTCAGGTTTACTGTATCCCTCTGACCTTCTTATTGACGATGAAACACAGACATTGCATCGGAGTTAAATACAAAAGGCACAATGCCGACTTAAGTACAAGAAAACTGACTCTTCTTACTGTCTATGTTTTGAACCATTCCTGTGACACTAGTTATAGATTCCGATGCTTCACTTCAGGTTTACTGTATCCATCTGACCTTCTTATTATCGATGAAACACAGAATTTGCATCGGAATTAAATACAAAAGGCACAATGCCGACTTATGTACGAGAAAACTGACTCTTCTTACTGTCTTTGTTTGAACCATTCATGTGACACTAGTTATAGATTGCGATGCTTTACTTCGGTTTTACTGTATCCCTCTGACCTTCTTATCGACGATGAAACACAGAAATTGCATCGGAATTAAATACAAAAGGCACAATGCCGACTTAAGTACAAGAAAACTGACTCCTCTTACTGTCTATGATTGAAACATTCCTGTGACACTAGTTATAGATTCCGATGCTTCACTTGAGGTTTACTGTATCCCTCTGACCTTCTTATTGACGATGAAACACACAAATTGCATCGGAATTAAATACAAAAGGCACAATGCAGACTTATGTACAAGAAAACTGACTCTTCTCACTGTCTATGTTTGGAACCATTCCTGTGACACTAGTTGTAGATTCCGATACTTCACTTCAGGTTTACTGTATCTCTGTGACCATCTTATTGACGATGAAACACAGACATTGCATCGGAGTTAAATACAGAAGGCACAATGCCGACATAAGTACAAGAAAACTGACTCTTCTTACTGTCTATGTTTTGAACCATTCCTGTGACACTAGTTATAGATTCCGATGCTTCACTGCAGGTTTACTGTATCCCTCTGACCATCTTATTGTTGATGAAACACAGATATAGCATCGGAATTAAATACAAAAGACACAATGCCTACATAAGTACAAGAAAACTGACTCTTCTTACTGTCTATGGTTTGAACCATTCCTGTGACACTAGTTATAGATTCCAATGCTTCTCTTCAGGTTTACTGTCTCCCTCTGACCTTCTTATTGACGATGAAACACAGAAATTGCATCGGAATTAAATACAAAAGGCACAACGCCGACTTAAGTACAAGAAAACTGACTCGTCTTACTGTCTATGTTTTGAACCTTTCCTGTGACACTAGTTATAGATTCCGATGCTTCACTTCAGGTTTACTGTATCCCTCTGGCCTTCTTATTGAAGATAAAACACAGATATTGCATCGGAATTAAATGCAAAGGGCACAATGCCGACTTAAGTACAAGAAAACTGACTCTTCTTACTGTCTATGTTTGAACCATTCATGTGACACTAGTTATAGATTCCGATGCTTCACTTCAGGTTTACTGTATCCCTCTGACATTCTTCTTGACGATGAAGCACAGAAATTGCATCGGAATTAAACAGAAAATTCACAATGCCGACTTAAGCACAAGAAAACTGACTCTTCTCACTGTCTACGTTTTGAACCATTCCTGCGACACTAGTTATAGATTCCGATGCTTCACTTCAGGTTTACTGTATCCCTCTGACCTTCGTATTGACGATGAAACACAGATATTGCAATGTAATTAAATACAAAAGGCACATCGCCGACTTAAGTACAAGAAAACTGACTCGTCTTACTGTCTATGTTTTGAACCTTTCCTGTGACACTAGTTATAGATTCCGATGCTTCACTTCAGGTTTACTGTATCCCTCTGGCCTTCTTATTGAAGATAAAACACAGATATTGCATCGGAATTAAATGCAAAGGGCACAATGCCGACTTAAGTACAAGAAAACTGACTCTTCTTACTGTCTATGTTTGAACCATTCCTGCGACACTAGTTATAGATTCCGATGCTTCACTTCAGGTTTACTGTATCCATCTGACCTTCTTATTATCGATGAAACACAGAATTTGCATCGGAATTAAATACAAAAGGCACAATGCCGACTTATGTACAAGAAAACTGACTCTTCTTACTGTCTATGTTTGAACCATTCATTTGACACTAGTTATAGATTCCGATGCTTCACTTCAGTTTTACTGTACCCCTCTGACCTTCTTATCGACGATGAAACACAGAAATTCCATCGGAATTCAATACAAAAGGCACAATGCAGACTTAAGTACAAGAAAACTGACTCTTCTTACTGTCTATGTTTGGAACCATTCCTGTGACACTAGTTATAGATTCCGATGCTTCACTTCAGGTTTACTGTATCCCTCTGACCTTCTTATTGACGATGAAACACAGACATTGCATCGGAGATAAATACAAAAGGCACAATGCCGACTTAAGTACAAGAAAACTGAGTCTTCTTACTGTCTATGCTTTGAACCATTCCTGTGACACTAGTTATAGATTCCGATGCTTCACTTCAGGTTTACTGTATCCATCTGACCTTCTTATTATCGATGAAACACAGAATTTGCATCGGAATTAAATACAAAAGGCAGAATGCCGACTTATGTACGAGAAAACTGACTCTTCTTACTGTCTTTGTTTGAACCATTCATGTGACACTAGTTATAGATTGCGATGCTTTACTTCAGTTTTACTGTATCCCTCTGACCTTCTTATCGACGATGAAACACAGAAATTGCATCGGAATTAAATACAAAAGGCACAATGCCGACTTAAGTACAAGAAAACTGACTCCACTTACTGTCTATGATTGAAACATTCCTGTGACACTAGTTATAGATTCCGATGCTTCACTTGAGGTTTACTGTATCCCTCTGACCTTCTTATTGACGATGAAACACACAAATTGCATCGGAATTAAATACAAAAGGCACAATGCAGACTTAAGTACAAGAAAACTGACTCTTCTCACTGTCTATGTTTGGAACCATTCCTGTGACACTAGTTGTAGATTCCGATGCTTCACTTCAGGTTTACTGTATCTCTCTGACCATCTTATTGACGATGAAACACAGACATTGCATCGGAGTTAAATACAGAAGGCACAATGCCGACTTAAGTACAAGAAAACTGACTCTTCTTACTGTCTATGTTTTGAACCATTCCTGTGACACTAGTTATAGATTCCGATGCTTCACTTCAGGTTTACTGTATCCCTCTGACCATCTTATTGTTGATGAAACACAGATATAGCATCGGAATTAAATACAAAAGACACAATGCCTACATAAGTACAAGAAAACTGACTCTTCTTACTGTGTATGGTTTGAACCATTCCTGTGACACTAGTTATAGATTCCAATGCTTCTCTTCAGGTTTACTGTCTCCCTCTGACCTTCTTATTGACGATGAAACACAGAAATTGCATCGGAATTAAATACAAAAGGCACAACGCCGACTTAAGTACAAGAAAACTGACTCATCTTACTGTCTATGTTTTGAACCTTTCCTGTGACACTAGTTATAGATTCCGATGCTTCACTTCAGGTTTACTGTATCCCTCTGGCCTTCTTATTGAAGATAAAACACAGATATTGCATCGGAATTAAATGCAAAGGGCACAATGCCGACTTAAGTACAAGAAAACTGACTCTTCTTACAGTCTATGTTTGAACCATTCATGTGACACTAGTTATAGATTCCGATGCTTCACTTCAGGTTTACTGTATCCCTCTGACATTCTTCTTGACGATGAAGCACAGAAATTGCATCGGAATTAAATAGAAAATTCACAATGCCGACTTAAGCACAAGAAAACTGACTCTTCTTACTGTCTATGTTTTGAACCATTCCTGCGACACTAGTTATAGATTCCGATGCTTCACTTCAGGTTTACTGTATCCCTCTGACCTTCTTATTGACGATGAGACACAGATATTGCACCGTAATTAAATACAAAAGGCACAATGCCGACTTAAGTACAAGAAAACTGACTATTCTTACTGTCTATGTTTTGAACCATTCCTGTGACACTAGTTATAGATTCCCATGCCTCACTTCAGGTTTACTGTATCCCTCTGACCTTCTTATTGACGATGAAACACAGACATTGCATCGGAGTTAAATACAAAAGGCACTATGCCGACTTAAGTACAAG
The DNA here is from genome assembly GCF_021461395.2 of Schistocerca americana. Classification (NCBI taxonomy): domain Eukaryota; kingdom Metazoa; phylum Arthropoda; class Insecta; order Orthoptera; family Acrididae; genus Schistocerca; species Schistocerca americana. Next base: position 24,393,783 of record NC_060130.1, read on the forward strand.
AAAACTGACTCTTCTTACTGTCGATGTTTTGAACCATTCCTGTGACACTAGTTATAGATTCCGATGCTTCACTTCAGGTTTACTGTATCCCTCTAACCTTGTTATTGACGATGAAACATAGAAATTGCATCGGAATTAAATAGAAAAGGAACAATGCCGATTTAAGTACAAGAAAACAGACTCTTCTTACTGTCTGTGTTTTGAACCATTCATGTGACACTAGGCATAGCTTCCGATGCTACACTTCAGGTTTACTGTATCCATCTGACCTTCTTATTATCGATGAAACTCAGAATTTGCATCGGAATTAAATACAAAAGGCACAATGCCGACTTATGTACAAGAAAACTGACTCTTCTTACTGTCTGTGTTTGGAACCATTCCTGTGACACTAGTTATAGATTCCGATGCTTCACTTCAGGTTTACTGTATCCCTCTGACCTTCTTATTGACGATGAAACACAGACATTGCATCGGAGTTAAATACAAAAGGCACAATGCCGACTTAAGTACAAGAAAACTGACTCTTCTTACTGTCTATGTTTTGAACCATTCCTGTGACACTAGTTATAGATTCCGATGCTTCACTTCAGGTTTACTGTATCCATCTGACCTTCTTATTATCGATGAAACACAGAATTTGCATCGGAATTAAATACAAAAGGCACAATGCCGACTTATGTACGAGAAAACTGACTCTTCTTACTGTCTATGTTTGAACCATTCATGTGACACTAGTTATAGATTCCGATGCTTCACTTCAGTTTTACTGTATCCCTCTGACCTTCTTATCGACGATGAAACATAGATATTGCATCGGAATTAAATACAAAAGGCACAATGCCGACCTAAGTACAAGAAAACTGACTCCTCTTACTGTCTATGATTGAAACATTCCTGTGACACTAGTTATAGATTCCGATGCTTCACTTGAGGTTTACTGTATCCCTCTGACCTTCTTATTGACGATGAAACACAGAAATTGCATCGGAATTAAATACAAAAGGCACAATGCAGACTTAAGTACAAGAAAACTTACTCTTCTTACTGTCTATGTTTGGAACCATTCCTGTGACACTAGTTATAGATTCCGATGCTTCACTTCAGGTTTACTGTATCCCTCTGACCTTCTTATTGACGATGAAACACAGATATTGCAATGTAATTAAATACAAAAGGCACAACGCCGACTTAAGTACAAGAAAACTGACTCGTCTTACTGTCTATGTTTTGAACCTTTCCTGTGACACTAGTTATAGATTCCGATGCTTCACTTCAGGTTTACTGTATCCCTCTGGCCTTCTTATTGAAGATAAAACACAGATATTGCATCGGAATTAAATGCAAAGGGCACAATGCCGACTTAAGTACAAGAAAACTGACTCTTCTTACTGTCTATGTTTGAACCATTCCTGCGACACTAGTTATAGATTCCGATGCTTCACTTCAGGTTTACTGTATCCATCTGACCTTCTTATTATCGATGAAACACAGAATTTGCATCGGAATTAAATACAAAAGGCACAATGCCGACTTATGTACAAGAAAACTGACTCTTCTTACTGTCTATGTTTGAACCATTCATTTGACACTAGTTATAGATTCCGATGCTTCACTTCAGTTTTACTGTACCCCTCTGACCTTCTTATCGACGATGAAACACAGAAATTGCATCGGAATTCAATACAAAAGGCACAATGCAGACTTAAGTACAAGAAAACTGACTCTTCTTACTGTCTATGTTTGGAACCATTCCTGTGACACTAGTTATAGATTCCGATGCTTCACTTCAGGTTTACTGTATCCCTCTGACCTTCTTATTGACGATGAAACACAGACATTGCATCGGAGATAAATACAAAAGGCACAATGCCGACTTAAGTACAAGAAAACTGAGTCTTCTTACTGTCTATGCTTTGAACCATTCCTGTGACACTAGTTATAGATTCCGATGCTTCACTTCAGGTTTACTGTATCCATCTGACCTTCTTATTATCGATGAAACACAGAATTTGCATCGGAATTAAATACAAAAGGCAGAATGCCGACTTATGTACGAGAAAACTGACTCTTCTTACTGTCTTTGTTTGAACCATTCATGTGACACTAGTTATAGATTGCGATGCTTTACTTCAGTTTTACTGTATCCCTCTGACCTTCTTATCGACGATGAAACACAGAAATTGCATCGGAATTAAATACAAAAGGCACAATGCCGACTTAAGTACAAGAAAACTGACTCCACTTACTGTCTATGATTGAAGCATTCCTGTGACACTAGTTATAGATTCCGATGCTTCACTTGAGGTTTACTGTATCCCTCTGACCTTCTTATTGACGATGAAACACACAAATTGCATCGGAATTAAATACAAAAGGCACAATGCAGACTTAAGTACAAGAAAACTGACTCTTCTCACTGTCTATGTTTGGAACCATTCCTGTGACACTAGTTGTAGATTCCGATGCTTCACTTCAGGTTTACTGTATCTCTCTGACCATCTTATTGACGATGAAACACAGACATTGCATCGGAGTTAAATACAGAAGGCACAGTGCCGACTTAAGTACAAGAAAACTGACTCTTCTTACTGTCTATGTTTTGAACCATTCCTGTGACACTAGTTATAGATTCCGATGCTTCACTTCAGGTTTACTGTATCCCTCTGACCATCTTATTGTTGATGAAACACAGATATAGCATCGGAATTAAATACAAAAGACACAATGCCTACATAAGTACAAGAAAACTGACTCTTCTTACTGTCTATGGTTTGAACCATTCCTGTGTCACTAGTTATAGATTCCAATGCTTCTCTTCAGGTTTACTGTCTCCCTCTGACCTTCTTATTGACGATGAAACACAGAAATTGCATCGGAATTAAATACAAAAGGCACAACGCCGACTTAAGTACAAGAAAACTGACTCATCTTACTGTCTATGTTTGAACCATTCCTGCGACACTAGTTATAGATTCCGATGCTTCACTTCAGGTTTACTGTATTCCTCTGACCTTCTTATTGACGATGAAACACAGATATTGCACCGTAATTATATACAAAAGGCACAATGCCGACTTAAGTACAAGAAAACTGACTCGTCTTACTGTCTATGTTTTGAACCTTTCCTGTGACACTAGTTATAGATTCCGATGCTTCACTTCAGGTTTACTGTATCCCTCTGGCCTTCTTATTGAAGATAAAACACAGATATTGCATCGGAATTAAATGCAAAGGGCACAATGCCGACTTAAGTACAAGAAAACTGACTCTTCTTACTGTCTATGTTTGAACCATTCCTGCGACACTAGTTATAGATTCCGATGCTTCACTTCAGGTTTACTGTATCCATCTGACCTTCTTATTATCGATGAAACACAGAATTTGCATCGGAATTAAATACAAAAGGCACAATGCCGACTTATGTACAAGAAAACTGACTCATCTTACTGTCTATGTTTGAACCATTCATTTGACACTAGTTATAGATTCCGATGCTTCACTTCAGTTTTACTGTACCCCTCTGACCTTCTTATCGACGATGAAACACAGAAATTGCATCGGAATTCAATACAAAAGGCACAATGCAGACTTAAGTACAAGAAAACTGACTCTTCTTACTGTCTATGTTTGGAACCATTCCTGTGACACTAGTTATAGATTCCGATGCTTCACTTCAGGTTTACTGTATCCCTCTGACCTTCTTATTGACGATGAAACACAGACATTGCATCGGAGATAAATACAAAAGGCACAATGCCGACTTAAGTACAAGAAAACTGAGTCTTCTTACTGTCTATGCTTTGAACCATTCCTGTGACACTAGTTATAGATTCCGATGCTTCACTTCAGGTTTACTGTATCCATCTGACCTTCTTATTATCGATGAAACACAGAATTTGCATCGGAATTAAATACAAAAGGCAGAATGCCGACTTATGTACGAGAAAACTGACTCTTCTTACTGTCTTTGTTTGAACCATTCATGTGACACTAGTTATAGATTGCGATGCTTTACTTCAGTTTTACTGTATCCCTCTGACCTTCTTATCGACGATGAAACACAGAAATTGCATCGGAATTAAATACAAAAGGCACAATGCCGACTTAAGTACAAGAAAACTGACTCCACTTACTGTCTATGATTGAAACATTCCTGTGACACTAGTTATAGATTCCGATGCTTCACTTGAGGTTTACTGTATCCCTCTGACCTTCTTATTGACGATGAAACACACAAATTGCATCGGAATTAAATACAAAAGGCACAATGCAGACTTAAGTACAAGAAAACTGACTCTTCTCACTGTCTATGTTTGGAACCATTCCTGTGACACTAGTTGTAGATTCCGATGCTTCACTTCAGGTTTACTGTATCTCTCTGACCATCTTATTGACGATGAAACACAGACATTGCATCGGAGTTAAATACAGAAGGCACAGTGCCGACTTAAGTACAAGAAAACTGACTCTTCTTACTGTCTATGTTTTGAACCATTCCTGTGACACTAGTTATAGATTCCGATGCTTCACTTCAGGTTTACTGTATCCCTCTGACCATCTTATTGTTGATGAAACACAGATATAGCATCGGAATTAAATACAAAAGACACAATGCCTACATAAGTACAAGAAAACTGACTCTTCTTACTGTCTATGGTTTGAACCATTCCTGTGTCACTAGTTATAGATTCCAATGCTTCTCTTCAGGTTTACTGTCTCCCTCTGACCTTCTTATTGACGATGAAACACAGAAATTGCATCGGAATTAAATACAAAAGGCACAACGCCGACTTAAGTACAAGAAAACTGACTCATCTTACTGTCTATGTTTTGAACCTTTCCTGTGACACTAGTTATAGATTCCGATGCTTCACTTCAGGTTTACTGTGTCCCTCTGGCCTTCTTATTGAAGATAAAACACAGATATTGCATCGGAATTAAATACAAAGGGCACAATGCCGACTTAAGTACAAGAAAACTGACTCTTCTTACAGTCTATGTTTGAACCATTCATGTGACACTAGTTATAGATTCCGATGCTTCACTTCAGGTTTACTGTATCCCTCTGACATTCTTATTGACGATGAAACACAGATATTGCACCGTAATTAAATACAAAAGGCACAATGCCGACTTAAGTACAAGAAAACTGACTATTCTTACTGTCTATGTTTTGAACCATTCCTGTGACACTAGTTATAGATTCCGATGCCTCACTTCAGGTTTACTGTATCCCTCTGACCTTCTTATTGACGATGAAACACAGACATTGCATCGGAGTTAAATACAAAAGGCACTATGCCGACTTAAGTACAAGAAAACTGACTCTTCTTACTGTCGATGTTTTGAACCATTCCTGTGACACTAGTTATAGATTCCGATGCTTCACTTCAGGTTTACTGTATCCCTCTAACCTTGTTATTGACGATGAAACATAGAAATTGCATCGGAATTAAATAGAAAAGGAACAATGCCGATATAAGTACAAGAAAACAGACTCTTCTTACTGTCTGTGTTTTGAACCATTCATGTGACACTAGGCATAGCTTCCGATGCTTCACTTCAGGTTTACTGTATCCATCTGACCTTCTTATTATCGATGAAACTCAGAATTTGCATCGGAATTAAATACAAAAGGCACAATGCCGACTTATGTACAAGAAAACCGACTCTTCTTACTGTCTATGTTTGGAACCATTCCTGTGACACTAGTTATAGATTCCGATGCTTCACTTCAGGTTTACTGTATCCCTCTGACCTTCTTATTGACGATGAAACACAGACATTGCATCGGAGTTAAATACAAAAGGCACAATGCCGACTTAAGTACAAGAAAACTGACTCTTCTTACTGTCTATGTTTTGAACCATTCCTGTGACACTAGTTATAGATTCCGATGCTTCACTTCAGGTTTACTGTATCCATCTGACCTTCTTATTATCGATGAAACACAGAATTTGCATCGGAATTAAATACAAAAGGCACAATGCCGACTTATGTACGAGAAAACTGACTCTTCTTACTGTCTATGTTTGAACCATTCATGTGACACTAGTTATAGATTCCGATGCTTCACTTCAGTTTTACTGTATCCCTCTGACCTTCTTATCGACGATGAAACATAGATATTGCATCGGAATTAAATACAAAAGGCACAATGCCGACCTAAGTACAAGAAAACTGACTCCTCTTACTGTCTATGATTGAAACATTCCTGTGACACTAGTTATAGATTCCGATGCTTCACTTGAGGTTTACTGTATCCCTCTGACCTTCTTATTGACGATGAAACACAGAAATTGCATCGGAGTTAAATACAAAAGGCAGAATGAAGACTTAAGTACAAGAAAACTGACTCTTCTTACTGTCTATGTTTTGAACCATTCCTGTGACACTAGTTATAGATTCCGATGCTTCACTTCAGGTTTTACTGTATCCCTCTGACCATCTTACTGTTGATGAAACACAGATATAGCATCGGAATTAAATACAAAAGACACAATGCCTACATAAGTACAAGAAAACTGACTCTTCTTACTGTCTATGTTTTGAACCTTTCCTGTGACACTAGTTATAGATTCCGATGCTTCACTTCAGGTTTACTGTATCCCTCTGACCTTCTTATTGAAGATGAAACTCAGATATTGTATCGGAATTAAATACAAAGGGCACAATGCCGACTTAAGTACAAGAAAACTGAGTCATCTTACTGTCTATGTTTGAACCATTCATGTGACACTAGTTATAGATTCCGATGCTTCACTTCAGGTTTACTGTATCCCTCTAACCTTGTTATTGACGATGAAACATAGAAATTGCATCGGAATTAAATAGAAAAGGAACAATGCCGATTTAAGTACAAGAAAACAGACTCTTCTTACTGTCTGTGTTTTGAACCATTCATGTGACACTAGGCATAGCTTCCGATGCTTCACTTCAGATTTACTGTATCCATCGGACCTTCTTATTATCGATGAAACTCAGAATTTGCATCGGAATTAAATACAAAAGGCACAACGCCGACTTATGTACAAGAAAACTGACTCTTCTTACTGTCTATGTTTGGAACCATTCCTGTGACACTAGTTATAGATTCCGATGCTTCACTTCAGGTTTACTGTATCCCTCTGACCTTCTTATTGACGATGAAACACAGACATTGCATCGGAGTTAAATACAAAAGGCACGATGCCGACTTAAGTACAAGAAAACTGACTCTTCTTACTGTCTATGTTTTGAACCATTCCTGTGACACTAGTTATAGATTCCGATGCTTCACTTCAGGTTTACTGTATCCATCTGACCTTCTTATTATCGATGAAACACAGAATTTGCATCGGAATTAAATACAAAAGGCACAATGCCGACTTATGTACGAGAAAACTGACTCTTCTTACTGTCTATGTTTGAACCATTCATGTGACACTAGTTATAGATTCCGATGCTTCACTTCAGTTTTACTGTATCCCTCTGACCTTCTTATCGACGATGAAACATAGATATTGCATCGGAATTAAATACAAAAGGCACAATGCCGACCTAAGTACAAGAAAACTGACTCCTCTTACTGTCTATGATTGAAACATTCCTGTGACACTAGTTATAGATTCCGATGCTTCACTTGAGGTTTACTGTATCCCTCTGACCATCTTACTGTTGATGAAACACAGAAATAGCATCGGAATTAAATACAAAAGACACAATGCCTACATAAGTACAAGAAAACTGACTCTTCTTACTGTCTATGTTTTGAACCTTTCCTGTGACACTAGTTATATATTCCGATGCTTCACTTCAGGTTTACTGTATCCCTCTGACCTTCTTATTGAAGATGAAACTAAGATATTGTATCGGAATTAAATACAAAGGGCACAATGCCGACTTAAGTACAAGAAAACTGAGTCATCTTACTGTCTATGTTTGAACCATTCATGTGACACTAGTTATAGATTCCCATGCTTCACTTCAGGTTTACTGTATCCCTATGACCATCTTATTGTTGATGAAACACAGATATAGCATCGGAATTAGATACAAAAGGGTCAATGCCTACATAAGTACAAGAAAACTGACTCTTCTTACTGTCTATGATTTGAACCATTCCTGTGACACTAGTTACAGATTCCGATGCTTCCCTTCAGGTTTACTGTATCCCTCTGACCTTCTTATTGACGATGAAGCACAGATATTGCATCGGAATTAAATACAAAGGGCACAATGGCGACTTAAGCACAAGAAAACTGACTCTTCTTACTGTCTATGTTTGAACCATTCATGTGACACTAGTTATAGATTCCGATGCTTCACTTCAGGTTTACTGTATCCCTCTGACCATCTTATTGTTGATGAAACACAGATATAGCATCGGATTTAAATACAAAAGACACAATGCCTACATAAGTACAAGAAAACTGACTCTTCTTACTGTCTATGATTTGAACCATTCCTGTGACACTGGTTATAGATTGCGATGCTTTTCTTCAGGTTTACTGTATCCCTCTGACCGTCTTATTGACGATGAAACACAGATATTGCATCGGAATTAAATACGAAAGGCACAACGCCGACTTAAGTACAAGAAAACTGACTCTTCTTACTGTCTATGTTTTGAACCATTCCTGTGACACTAGTTATAGATTCCGATGCTTCACTTCAGGTTTACTGTATCCATCTGACCTTCTTATTATCGATGAAACACAGAATTTGCATCGGAATTAAATACAAAAGGCACAATGCCGACTTATGTACGAGAAAACTGACTCTTCTTACTGTCTATGTTTGAACCATTCATGTGACACTAGTTATAGATTCCGATGCTTCACTAGTTATAGATTCCGATGCTTCACTTGAGGTTTACTGTATCCCTCTGACCTTCTTATTGACGATGAAACACAGAAATTGCATCGGAATTAAATACAAAAGGCACAATGCAGACTTAAGTACAAGAAAACTTACTCTTCTTACTGTCTATGTTTGGAACCATTCCTGTGACACTAGTTATAGATTCCGATGCTTCACTTCAGGTTTACTGTATCCCTCTGACCTTCTTATTGACGATGAAACACAGACATTGCATCGGAGATAAATACAAAAGGCACAATGCCGACTTAAGTACAAGAAAACTGAGTCTTCTTACTGTCTATGCTTTGAACCATTCCTGTGACACTAGTTATAGATTCCGATGCTTCACTTCAGGTTTACTGTATCCATCTGACCTTCTTATTATCGATGAAACACAGAATTTGCATCGGAATTAAATACAAAAGGCACAATGCCGACTTATGTACGAGAAAACTGACTCTTCTTACTGTCTATGTTTGAACCATTCATGTGACACTAGTTATAGATTCCGATGCTTCACTTCAGTTTTACTGTATCCCTCTGACCTTCTTATCGACGATGAAACATAGATATTGCATCGGAATTAAATACAAAAGGCACAATGCCGACCTAAGTACAAGAAAACTGACTCCTCTTACTGTCTATGATTGAAACATTCCTGTGACACTAGTTATAGATTCCGATGCTTCACTTGAGGTTTACTGTATCCCTCTGACCTTCTTATTGACGATGAAACACAGAAATTGCATCGGAATTAAATACAAAAGGCACAATGCAGACTTAAGTACAAGAAAACTTACTCTTCTTACTGTCTATGTTTGGAACCATTCCTGTGACACTAGTTATAGATTCCGATGCTTCACTTCAGGTTTACTGTATCCCTCTGACCTTCTTATTGAAGATGAAACTCAGATATTGTATCGGAATTAAATACAAAGGGCACAATGCCGACTTAAGTACAAGAAAACTGAGTCATCTTACTGTCTATGTTTGAACCATTCATGTGACACTAGTTATAGATTCCGATGCTTCACTTCAGGTTTACTGTATCCCTCTGACCATCTTATTGTTGATGAAACACAGATATAGCATCGGATTTAAATACAAAAGACACAATGCCTACATAAGTACAAGAAAACTGACTCTTCTTACTGTCTATGTTTGAACCATTCATGTGACACTAGTTATAGATTCCGATGCTTCACTTCAGTTTTACTGTATCCCTCTGACCTTCTTATCGACGATGAAACATAGATATTGCATCGGAATTAAATACAAAAGGCACAATGCCGACCTAAGTACAAGAAAACTGACTCCTCTTACTGTCTATGATTGAAACATTCCTGTGACACTAGTTATAGATTCCGATGCTTCACTTGAGGTTTACTGTATCCCTCTGACCTTCTTATTGACGATGAAACACAGAAATTGCATCGGAATTAAATACAAAGGGCACAATGCCGACTTAAGTACAAGAAAACTGAGTCATCTTACTGTCTATGTTTGAACCATTCATGTGACACTAGTTATAGATTCCGATGCTTCACTTCAGTTTTACTGTATCCCTCTGACCTTCTTATCGACGATGAAACATAGATATTTCATCGGAATTAAATACAAAAGGCACAATGCCGACCTAAGTACAAGAAAACTGACTCCTCTTACTGTCTATGATTGAAACATTCCTGTGACACTAGTTATAGATTCCGATGCTTCACTTGAGGTTTACTGTATCCCTCTGACCTTCTTATTGACGATGAAACACAGAAATTGCATCGGAATTAAATACAAAAGGCACAATGCAGACTTAAGTACAAGAAAACTTACTCTTCTTACTGTCTATGTTTGGAACCATTCCTGTGACACTAGTTATAGATTCCGATGCTTCACTTCAGGTTTACTGTATCCCTCTGACCTTCTTATTGAAGATGAAACTCAGATATTGTATCGGAATTAAATACAAAGGGCACAATGCCGACTTAAGTACAAGAAAACTGAGTCATCTTACTGTCTATGTTTGAACCTTTCCTGTGACACTAGTTATAGATTCCGATGCTTCACTTCAGGTTTACTGTATCCCTCTGACCTTCTTATTGACGATGAAACACAGACATTGCATAGGAGATAAATACAAAAGGCACAATGCCGACTTAAGTACAAGAAAACTGAGTCTTCTTACTGTCTATGTTTTGAACCATTCCTGTGACACTAGTTATAGATTCCGATGCTTTACTTCAGGTTTACTGTATCCATCTGACCTTCTTATTATCGATGAAACACAGAATTTGCATCGGAATTAAATACAAAAGGCACAATGCCGACTTATGTACGAGAAAACTGACTCTTCTTACTGTCTTTGTTTGAACCATTCATGTGACACTAGTTATAGATTGCGATGCTTTACTTCAGTATTACTGTATCCCTCTGACCTTCTTATCGACGATGAAACACAGAAATTGCATCGGAATTAAATACAAAAGGCACAATGCCGACTTAAGTACAAGAAAACTGACTCCACTTACTGTCTATGATTGAAACATTCCTGTGACACTAGTTATAGATTCCGATGCTTCACTTGAGGTTTACTGTATCCCTCTGACCTTCTTATTGACGATGAAACACACAAATTGCATCGGAATGAAATACAAAAGGCACAATGCAGACTTAAGTACAAGAAAACTGACTCTTCTCACTGTCTATGTTTGGAACCATTCCTGTGACACTAGTTGTAGATTCCGATGCTTCACTTCAGGTTTACTGTATCTCTCTGACCATCTTATTGACGATGAAACACAGACATTGCATCGGAGTTAAATACAGAAGGCACAATGCCGACTTAAGTACAAGAAAACTGACTCTTCTTACTGTCTATGTTTTGAACCATTCCTGTGACACTAGTTATAGATTCCGATGCTTCACTTCAGGTTTACTGTATCCCTCTGACCATCTTATTGTTGATGAAACACAGATATAGCATCGGAATTAAATACAAAAGACACAATGCCTACATAAGTACAAGAAAACTGACTCTTCTTACTGTCTATGGTTTGAACCATTCCTGTGACACTAGTTATAGATTCCAATGCTTCTCTTCAGGTTTACTGTCTCCCTCTGACCTTCTTATTGACGATGAAACACAGAAATTGCATCGGAATTAAATACAAAAGGCACAACGCCGACTTAAGTACAAGAAAACTGACTCATCTTACTGTCTATGTTTTGAACCTTTCCTGTGACACTAGTTATAGATTCCGATGCTTCACTTCAGGTTTACTGTATCCCTCCGGCCTTCTTATTGAAGATAAAACACAGATATTGCATCGGAATTAAATGCAAAGGGCACAATGCCGACTTAAGTACAAGAAAACTGACTCTTCTTACTGTCTATGTTTGAACCATTCATGTGACACTAGTTATAGATTCCGATGCTTCACTTCAGGTTTACTGTATCCCTCTGACATTCTTCTTGACGATGAAGCACAGAAATTGCATCGGAATTAAATAGAAAATTCACAATGCCGACTTAAGCACAAGAAAACTGACTCTTCTTACTGTCTATGTTTTGAACCATTCCTGCGACACTAGTTATAGATTCCGATGCTTCACTTCAGGTTTACTGTATCCCTCTGACCTTCTTATTGACGATGAAACACAGATATTGCACCGTAATTAAATACAAAAGGCACAATGCCGACTTAAGTACAAGAAAACTGACTATTCTTACTGTCTATGTTTTGAACCATTCCTGTGACACTAGTTATAGATTCCGATGCCTCACTTCAGGTTTACTGTATCCCTCTGACCTTCTTATTGACGATGAAACACAGACATTGCATCGGAGTTAAATACAAAAGGCACTATGCCGACTTAAGTACAAGAAAACTGACTCTTCTTACTGTCGATGTTTTGAACCATTCCTGTGACACTAGTTATAGATTCCGATGCTTCACTTCAGGTTTACTGTATCCCTCTAACCTTGTTATTGACGATGAAACATAGAAATTGCATCGGAATTAAATAGAAAAGGAACAATGCCGATTTAAGTACAAGAAAACAGACTCTTCTTACTGTCTGTGCTTTGAACCATTCATGTGACACTAGGCATAGCTTCCGATGCTTCACTTCAGGTTTATTGTATCCATCTGACCTTCTTATTATCGATGAAACTCAGAATTTGCATCGGAATTAAATACAAAAGGCACAATGCCGACTTATGTACAAGAAAACTGACTCTTCTTACTGTCTATGTTTGGAACCATTCCTGTGACAGTAGTTATAGATTCCGATGCTTCACTTCAGGTTTACTGTATCCCTCTGACCTTCTTATTGACGATGAAACACAGACATTGCATCGGAGTTAAATACAAAAGGCACAATGCCGACTTAAGTACAAGAAAACTGACTCTTCTTACTGTCTATGTTTTGAACCATTCCTGTGACACTAGTTATAGATTCCGATGCTTCACTTCAGGTTTACTGTATCCATCTGACCTTCTTATTATCGATGAAACACAGAATTCGCATCGGAATTAAATACAAAAGGCACAATGCCGACTTATGTACGAGAAAACTGACTCTTCTTACTGTCTATGTTTGAACCATTCATGTGACACTAGTTATAGATTCCGATGCTTCACTTCAGTTTTACTGTATCCCTCTGACCTTCTTATCGACGATGAAACATAGATATTGCATCGGAATTAAATACAAAAGGCACAATGCCGACCTAAGTACAAGAAAACTGACTCCTCTTACTGTCTATGATTGAAACATTCCTGTGACACTAGTTATAGATTCCGATGCTTCACTTGAGGTTTACTGTATCCCTCTGACCTCCTTATTGACGATGAAACACAGAAATTGCATCGGAATTAAATACAAAAGGCACAATGCAGACTTAAGTACAAGAAAACTTACTCTTCTTACTGTCTATGTTTGGAACCATTCCTGTGACACTAGTTATAGATTCCGATGCTTCACTTCAGGTTTACTGTATCCCTCTGACCTTCTTATTGACGATGAAACACAGACATTGCATCGGAGTTAAATACAAAAGGCACAATGCCGACTTAAGTACAAGAAAACTGACCCTTCTTACTGTCTATGTTTTGAACCATTCCTGTGACACTAGTTATAGATTCCGATGCTTCACTTCAGGTTTTACTGTATCCCTCTGACCATCTTACTGTTGATGAAACACAGATATAGCATCGGAATTAAATACAAAAGACACAATGCCTACATAAGTACAAGAAAACTGACTCTTCTTACTGTCTATGTTTTGAACCTTTCCTGTGACACTAGTTATAGATTCCGATGCTTCACTTCAGGTTTACTGTATCCCTCTGACCTTCTTATTGAAGATGAAACCCAGATATTGTATCGGAATTAAATACAAAGGGCACAATGCCGACTTAAGTACAAGAAAACTGAGTCATCTTACTGTCTATGTTTGAACCATTCATGTGACACTAGTTATAGATTCCCATGCTTCACTTCAGGTTTACTGTATCCCTATGACCATCTTATTGTTGATGAAACACAGATATAGCATCGGAATTAAATACAAAAGGGACAATGCCTACATAAGTACAAGAAAACTGACTCTTCTTACTGTCTATGATTTGAACCATTCCTGTGACACTAGTTACCGATTCCGATGCTTCTCTTCAGGTTTACTGTATCCCTCTGACCTTCTTATTGACGATGAAGTACAGATATTGCATCGGAATTAAATACAAAGGGCACAATGGCGACTTAAGTACAAGAAAACAGACTCTTCTTACTGTCTATGTTTGAACCATTCATGTGACACTAGTTATAGATTCCGATGCTTCACTTCAGGTTTACTGTATCCCTCTGACCATCTTATTGTTGATGAAACACAGATATAGCATCGGATTTAAATACAAAAGACACAATGCCTACATAAGTACAAGAAAACTGACTCATCTTACTGTCTATGTTTTGAACCTTTCCTGTGACACTAGTTATAGATTCCGATGCTTCACTTCACGTTTACTATATCCCTCTGACCTTCTTATTGGAGATGAAACACAGATATTGCATCGGAATTAAATACGAAGGGCACAATGCCGACTTAAGTACAAGAAAACTGACTCTTCTTACTGTCTATGTTTGAACCATTCATGTGACACTAGTTATGGATTTCGATGCTTCACTTCAGGTTTACTGTATCCCTCTGACCATCTTATTGTTAATGAAACACAGATATAGCATCGGAATTAAATACAAAAGGCTCAATGCCTACATAAGTACAAGAAAACTGACTCTTCTTACTGTCTATGATTTGAACCGTGCCAGTGACACTAGTTATGGATTCCGATGCTTCACTTGAGGTTTACTGTATCCCTCTGACCTTCTTATTGACGATGAAACACAGAAATTGCATCGGAATTAAATACAAGAGGCACAATGCCGACTTAAGTACAAGAAAACAGACTCTTCTTACTGTCTGTGTTTTGAACCATTCATGTGACACTAGGCATAGCTTCCGATGCTTCACTTCAGGTTTACTGTACCCATCTGACCTTCTTATTATCGATGAAACACAGAATTTGCATCGGAATTAAATACAAAATGCACAATGCCGACTTATGTACAAGAAAACTGACTCTTCTTAGTTTCTATGTTTGAACCATTCATGTGACACTAGTTATAGATTCCGATGCTTCACTTCAGTTTTACTGTATCCCTCTGACCTTCTTATCGACAATGAAACACAGAAATTGCATCGGAATTAAATACAAAAGGCACAATGCCGACTTAAGTACAAGAAAACTGACTCCTCTTACTGTCTATGATTGAAACATTCCTGTGACACTAGTTATAGATTCCGATCCTTCACTTGAGGTTTACTGTATCCCTCTGACCTTCTTATTGACGATGAAACACACAAATTGCATCGGAATTAAATACAAAAGGCACAATGCAGATTTAAGTTCAAGAAAACTGACTCTTCTTACTGTCTATGTTTGGAACCATTCCTGTGACACTAGTTATAGATTCCGATGCTTCACTTCAGGTTTACTGTATCCCTCTGACCTTCTTATTGACGACGAAACACAGACATTGCATCGGAGTTAAATACAAAAGGCACAATGCCGACTTAAGTACAAGAAAACTGACTCTTCTTACTGTCTATGTCCTGAACCATTCCTGTGACACTAGTTATAGATTCCGATGCTTCACTTCAGGTTTACTGTATCCCTCTGACCATCTTATTGTTGATGAAACACAGATATAGCATCGGAATTAAATACGAAAGACACAATGCCCACATAAGTACAAGAAAACTGACTCTTCTTACTGTCTATGATTTGAACCATTCCTGTGACACTAGTTATAGATTCCGATGCTTCTCTTCAGGTTTACTGTCTCCCTCTGACCTTCTTATTGACGATGAAACACAGAAATTGCATCGGAATTAAATACAAGAGGCACAACGCCGACTTAAGTACAAGAAAACTGACTCATCTTACTGTCTATGTTTTGAACCTTTCCTGTGACACTAGTTATAGATTCCGATGCTTCACTTCAGGTTTACTGTATCCCTCTGGCCTTCTTATTGAAGATGAAACACAGATATTGCATCGGAATTAAATGCAAAGGGCACAATGCCGACTTAAGTACAAGAAAACTGACTCTTCTTACTGGCTATGTTTGAACCATTCATGTGACACTAGTTATAGATACCGATGCTTCACTTCAGGTTTACTGTATCCCTCTGACATTCTTATTGACGATGATGCACAGAAATTGCATCAGAATTAAATAGAAAATTCACAATGCCGACTTAAGTACAAGAAAACTGACTCTTCTTACTGTCTATGTTTGAACCATTCCTGCGACACTAGTTATACATTCCGATGCTTCACTTCAGGTTTACTGTATTCCTCTGACCTTCTTATTGACGATGAAACACAGATATTGCACCGTAATTATATACAAAAGGCACAATGCCGACTTAAGTACAAGAAAACTGACTCTTCTTACTGTCTATGTTTTGAACCATTCCTGTGACACTAGTTATAGATTCCGATGCTTCACTTCAGGTTTACTGTATCCCTCTGACCTTCTTATTGACGATGAAACACAGACATTGCATCGGAGTTAAATACAAAAGGCACTATGCCGACTTAAGTACAAGAAAACTGACTCTTCTTACTGTCGATGTTTTGAACCATTCCTGTGACACTAGTTATAGATTCCGATGCTTCACTTCAGGTTTACTGTATCCCTCTGACATTCTTCTTGACGATGAAGCACAGAAATTGCATCGGAATTAAATAGAAAATTCACAATGCCGACTTAAGCACAAGAAAACTGACTCTTCTTACTGTCTATGTTTTGAACCATTCCTGCGACACTAGTTATAGATTCCGATGCTTCACTTCAGGTTTACTGTATCCCTCTGACCTTCTTATTGACGATGAAACACAGATATTGCACCGTAATTAAATACAAAAGGCACAATGCCGACTTAAGTACAAGAAAACTGACTATTCTTACTGTCTATGTTTTGAACCATTCCTGTGACACTAGTTATAGATTCCGATGCCTCACTTCAGGTTTACTGTATCCCTCTGACCTTCTTATTGACGATGAAACACAGACATTGCATCGGAGTTAAATACAAAAGGCACTATGCCGACTTAAGTACAAGAAAACTGACTCTTCTTACTGTCGATGTTTTGAACCATTCCTGTGACACTAGTTATAGATTCCGATGCTTCACTTCAGGTTTACTGTATCCCTCTAACCTTGTTATTGACGATGAAACATAGAAATTTCATCGGAATTAAATAGAAAAGGAACAATGCCGATTTAAGTACAAGAAAACAGACTCTTCTTACTGTCTGTGCTTTGAACCATTCATGTGACACTAGGCATAGCTTCCGATGCTTCACTTCAGGTTTATTGTATCCATCTGACCTTCTTATTATCGATGAAACTCAGAATTTGCATCGGAATTAAATACAAAAGGCACAATGCCGACTTATGTACAAGAAAACTGACTCTTCTTACTGTCTATGTTTGGAACCATTCCTGTGACACTAGTTATAGATTCCGATGCTTCACTTCAGGTTTACTGTATCCCTCTGACCTTCTTATTGACGATGAAACACAGACATTGCATCGGAGTTAAATACAAAAGGCACAATGCCGACTTAAGTACAAGAAAACTGACTCTTCTTACTGTCTATGTTTTGAACCATTCCTGTGACACTAGTTATAGATTCCGATGCTTCACTTCAGGTTTACTGTATCCATCTGACCTTCTTATTATCGATGAAACACAGAATTCGCATCGGAATTAAATACAAAAGGCACAATGCCGACTTATGTACGAGAAAACTGACTCTTCTTACTGTCTATGTTTGAACCATTCATGTGACACTAGTTATAGATTCCGATGCTTCACTTCAGTTTTACTGTATCCCTCTGACCTTCTTATCGACGATGAAACATAGATATTGCATCGGAATTAAATACAAAAGGCACAATGCCGACCTAAGTACAAGAAAACTGACTCCTCTTACTGTCTATGATTGAAACATTCCTGTGACACTAGTTATAGATTCCGATGCTTCACTTGAGGTTTACTGTATCCCTCTGACCTCCTTATTGACGATGAAACACAGAAATTGCATCGGAATTAAATACAAAAGGCACAATGCAGACTTAAGTACAAGAAAACTTACTCTTCTTACTGTCTATGTTTGAACCATTCATGTGACACTAGTTATAGATTCCGATGCTTCACTTCAGGTTTACTGTATCCCTCTGACCATCTTATTGTTGATGAAACACAGATATAGCATCGGATTTAAATACAAAAGACACAATGCCTACATAAGTACAAGAAAACTGACTCTTCTTACTGTCTATGATTTGAACCATTCCTGTGACACTAGTTACCGATTCCGATGCTTCTCTTCAGGTTTACTGTATCCCTCTGACCTTCTTATTGACGATGAAGTACAGATATTGCATCGGAATTAAATACAAAGGGCACAATGGCGACTTAAGTACAAGAAAACAGACTCTTCTTACTGTCTATGTTTGAACCATTCATGTGACACTAGTTATAGATTCCGATGCTTCACTTCAGGTTTACTGTATCCCTCTGACCATCTTATTGTTGATGAAACACAGATATAGCATCGGATTTAAATACAAAAGACACAATGCCTACATAAGTACAAGAAAACTGACTCTTCTTACTGTCTATGATTTGAACCATTCCTGTGACACTGGTTATAGATTGCGATGCTTTTCTTCAGGTTTACTGTATCCCTCTGACCTTCTTGTTGACGATGAAACACAGATATTGCATCGGAATTAAATACGAAAGGCACAACGCCGACTTAAGTACAAGAAAACTGACTCATCTTACTGTCTATGTTTTGAACCTTTCCTGTGACACTAGTTATAGATTCCGATGCTTCACTTCACGTTTACTATATCCCTCTGACCTTCTTATTGGAGATGAAACACAGATATTGCATCGGAATTAAATACGAAGGGCACAATGCCGACTTAAGTACAAGAAAACTGACTCTTCTTACTGTCTATGTTTGAACCATTCATGTGACACTAGTTATGGATTTCGATGCTTCACTTCAGGTTTACTGTATCCCTCTGACCATCTTATTGTTAATGAAACACAGATATAGCATCGGAATTAAATACAAAAGGCTCAATGCCTACATAAGTACAAGAAAACTGACTCTTCTTACTGTCTATGATTTGAACCGTTCCAGTGACACTAGTTATGGATTCCGATGCTTCACTTCAGGTTTACTGTATCCCTCTGACCTTCTTATTGACGATGAAACACAGAAATTGCATCGGAATTAAATACAAGAGGCACAATGCCGACTTAAGTACAAGAAAACAGACTCTTCTTACTGTCTGTGTTTTGAACCATTCATGTGACACTAGGCATAGCTTCCGATGCTTCACTTCAGGTTTACTGTACCCATCTGACCTTCTTATTATCGATGAAACACAGAATTTGCATCGGAATTAAATACAAAATGCACAATGCCGACTTATGTACAAGAAAACTGACTCTTCTTAGTTTCTATGTTTGAACCATTCATGTGACACTAGTTATAGATTCCGATGCTTCACTTCAGTTTTACTGTATCCCTCTGACCTTCTTATCGACAATGAAACACAGAAATTGCATCGGAATTAAATACAAAAGGCACAATGCCGACTTAAGTACAAGAAAACTGACTCCTCTTACTGTCTATGATTGAAACATTCCTGTGACACTAGTTATAGATTCCGATCCTTCACTTGAGGTTTACTGTATCCCTCTGACCTTCTTATTGACGATGAAACACACAAATTGCATCGGAATTAAATACAAAAGGCACAATGCAGATTTAAGTTCAAGAAAACTGACTCTTCTTACTGTCTATGTTTGGAACCATTCCTGTGACACTAGTTATAGATTCCGATGCTTCACTTCAGGTTTACTGTATCCCTCTGACCTTCTTATTGACGACGAAACACAGACATTGCATCGGAGTTAAATACAAAAGGCACAATGCCGACTTAAGTACAAGAAAACTGACTCTTCTTACTGTCTATGTCCTGAACCATTCCTGTGACACTAGTTATAGATTCCGATGCTTCACTTCAGGTTTACTGTATCCCTCTGACCATCTTATTGTTGATGAAACACAGATATAGCATCGGAATTAAATACAAAAGACACAATGCCCACATAAGTACAAGAAAACTGACTCTTCTTACTGTCTATGATTTGAACCATTCCTGTGACACTAGTTATAGATTCCGATGCTTCTCTTCAGGTTTACTGTCTCCCTCTGACCTTCTTATTGACGATGAAACACAGAAATTGCATCGGAATTAAATACAAGAGGCACAACGCCGACTTAAGTACAAGAAAACTGACTCATCTTACTGTCTATGTTTTGAACCTTTCCTGTGACACTAGTTATAGATTCCGATGCTTCACTTCAGGTTTACTGTATCCCTCTGGCCTTCTTATTGACGATGAAACACAGACATTGCATCGGAGTTAAATACAAAAGGCACTATGCCGACTTAAGTACAAGAAAACTGACTCTTCTTACTGTCTATGTTTGGAACCATTCCTGTGACACTAGTTATAGATTCCGATGCTTCACTTCAGGTTTACTGTATCCCTCTGACCTTCTTATTGACGATGAAACACAGACATTGCATCGGAGTTAAATACAAAAGGCACTATGCCGACTTAAGTACAAGAAAACTGACTCTTCTTACTGTCGATGTTTTGAACCATTCCTGTGACACTAGTTATAGATTCCGATGCTTCACTTCAGGTTTACTGTATCCCTCTAACCTTGTTATTGACGATGAAACATAGAAATTGCATCGGAATTAAATAGAAAAGGAACAATGCCGATTTAAGTACAAGAAAACAGACTCTTCTTACTGTCTGTGCTTTGAACCATTCATGTGACACTAGGCATAGCTTCCGATGCTTCACTTCAGGTTTATTGTATCCATCTGACCTTCTTATTATCGATGAAACTCAGAATTTGCATCGGAATTAAATACAAAAGGCACAATGCCGACTTATGTACAAGAAAACTGACTCTTCTTACTGTCTATGTTTGGAACCATTCCTGTGACACTAGTTATAGATTCCGATGCTTCACTTCAGGTTTACTGTATCCCTCTGACCTTCTTATTGACGATGAAACACAGACATTGCATCGGAGTTAAATACAAAAGGCACAATGCCGACTTAAGTACAAGAAAACTGACTCTTCTTACTGTCTATGTTTTGAACCATTCCTGTGACACTAGTTATAGATTCCGATGCTTCACTTCAGGTTTACTGTATCCATCTGACCTTCTTATTATCGATGAAACACAGAATTCGCATCGGAATTAAATACAAAAGGCACAATGCCGACTTATGTACGAGAAAACTGACTCTTCTTACTGTCTATGTTTGAACCATTCATGTGACACTAGTTATAGATTCCGATGCTTCACTTCAGTTTTACTGTATCCCTCTGACCTTCTTATCGACGATGAAACATAGATATTGCATCGGAATTAAATACAAAAGGCACTATGCCGACCTAAGTACAAGAAAACTGACTCCTCTTACTGTCTATGATTGAAACATTCCTGTGACACTAGTTATAGATTCCGATGCTTCACTTGAGGTTTACTGTATCCCTCTGACCTCCTTATTGACGATGAAACACAGAAATTGCATCGGAATTAAATACAAAAGGCACAATGCAGACTTAAGTACAAGAAAACTTACTCTTCTTACTGTCTATGTTTGAACCATTCATGTGACACTAGTTATAGATTCCGATGCTTCACTTCAGGTTTACTGTATCCCTCTGACCATCTTATTGTTGATGAAACACAGATATAGCATCGGATTTAAATACAAAAGACACAATGCCTACATAAGTACAAGAAAACTGACTCTTCTTACTGTCTATGATTTGAACCATTCCTGTGACACTAGTTACCGATTCCGATGCTTCTCTTCAGGTTTACTGTATCCCTCTGACCTTCTTATTGACGATGAAGTACAGATATTGCATCGGAATTAAATACAAAGGGCACAATGGCGACTTAAGTACAAGAAAACAGACTCTTCTTACTGTCTATGTTTGAACCATTCATGTGACACTAGTTATAGATTCCGATGCTTCACTTCAGGTTTACTGTATCCCTCTGACCATCTTATTGTTGATGAAACACAGATATAGCATCGGATTTAAATACAAAAGACACAATGCCTACATAAGTACAAGAAAACTGACTCTTCTTACTGTCTATGATTTGAACCATTCCTGTGACACTGGTTATAGATTGCGATGCTTTTCTTCAGGTTTACTGTATCCCTCTGACCTTCTTGTTGACGATGAAACACAGATATTGCATCGGAATTAAATACGAAAGGCACAACGCCGACTTAAGTACAAGAAAACTGACTCATCTTACTGTCTATGTTTTGAACCTTTCCTGTGACACTAGTTATAGATTCCGATGCTTCACTTCACGTTTACTATATCCCTCTGACCTTCTTATTGGAGATGAAACACAGATATTGCATCGGAATTAAATACGAAGGGCACAATGCCGACTTAAGTACAAGAAAACTGACTCTTCTTACTGTCTATGTTTGAACCATTCATGTGACACTAGTTATGGATTTCGATGCTTCACTTCAGGTTTACTGTATCCCTCTGACCATCTTATTGTTAATGAAACACAGATATAGCATCGGAATTAAATACAAAAGGCTCAATGCCTACATAAGTACAAGAAAACTGACTCTTCTTACTGTCTATGATTTGAACCGTTCCAGTGACACTAGTTATGGATTCCGATGCTTCACTTCAGGTTTACTGTATCCCTCTGACCTTCTTATTGACGATGAAACACAGAAATTGCATCGGAATTAAATACAAGAGGCACAATGCCGACTTAAGTACAAGAAAACAGACTCTTCTTACTGTCTGTGTTTTGAACCATTCATGTGACACTAGGCATAGCTTCCGATGCTTCACTTCAGGTTTACTGTACCCATCTGACCTTCTTATTATCGATGAAACACAGAATTTGCATCGGAATTAAATACAAAATGCACAATGCCGACTTATGTACAAGAAAACTGACTCTTCTTAGTTTCTATGTTTGAACCATTCATGTGACACTAGTTATAGATTCCGATGCTTCACTTCAGTTTTACTGTATCCCTCTGACCTTCTTATCGACAATGAAACACAGAAATTGCATCGGAATTAAATACAAAAGGCACAATGCCGACTTAAGTACAAGAAAACTGACTCCTCTTACTGTCTATGATTGAAACATTCCTGTGACACTAGTTATAGATTCCGATCCTTCACTTGAGGTTTACTGTATCCCTCTGACCTTCTTATTGACGATGAAACACACAAATTGCATCGGAATTAAATACAAAAGGCACAATGCAGATTTAAGTTCAAGAAAACTGACTCTTCTTACTGTCTATGTTTGGAACCATTCCTGTGACACTAGTTATAGATTCCGATGCTTCACTTCAGGTTTACTGTATCCCTCTGACCTTCTTATTGACGACGAAACACAGACATTGCATCGGAGTTAAATACAAAAGGCACAATGCCGACTTAAGTACAAGAAAACTGACTCTTCTTACTGTCTATGTCCTGAACCATTCCTGTGACACTAGTTATAGATTCCGATGCTTCACTTCAGGTTTACTGTATCCCTCTGACCATCTTATTGTTGATGAAACACAGATATAGCATCGGAATTAAATACAAAAGACACAATGCCCACATAAGTACAAGAAAACTGACTCTTCTTACTGTCTATGATTTGAACCATTCCTGTGACACTAGTTATAGATTCCGATGCTTCTCTTCAGGTTTACTGTCTCCCTCTGACCTTCTTATTGACGATGAAACACAGAAATTGCATCGGAATTAAATACAAGAGGCACAACGCCGACTTAAGTACAAGAAAACTGACTCATCTTACTGTCTATGTTTTGAACCTTTCCTGTGACACTAGTTATAGATTCCGATGCTTCACTTCAGGTTTACTGTATCCCTCTGGCCTTCTTATTGAAGATGAAACACAGATATTGCATCGGAATTAAATGCAAAGGGCACAATGCCGACTTAAGTACAAGAAAACTGACTCTTCTTACTGGCTATGTTTGAACCATTCATGTGACACTAGTTATAGATACCGATGCTTCACTTCAGGTTTACTGTATCCCTCTGACATTCTTATTGACGATGATGCACAGAAATTGCATCAGAATTAAATAGAAAATTCACAATGCCGACTTAAGTACAAGAAAACTGACTCTTCTTACTGTCTATGTTTGAACCATTCCTGCGACACTAGTTATACATTCCGATGCTTCACTTCAGGTTTACTGTATTCCTCTGACCTTCTTATTGACGATGAAACACAGATATTGCACCGTAATTATATACAAAAGGCACAATGCCGACTTAAGTACAAGAAAACTGACTCTTCTTACTGTCTATGTTTTGAACCATTCCTGTGACACTAGTTATAGATTCCGATGCTTCACTTCAGGTTTACTGTATCCCTCTGACCTTCTTATTGACGATGAAACACAGACATTGCATCGGAGTTAAATACAAAAGGCACTATGCCGACTTAAGTACAAGAAAACTGACTCTTCTTACTGTCGATGTTTTGAACCATTCCTGTGACACTAGTTATAGATTCCGATGCTTCACTTCAGGTTTACTGTATCCCTCTGACTTTCTTCTTGACGATGAAGCACAGAAATTGCATCGGAATTAAATAGAAAATTCACAATGCCGACTTAAGCACAAGAAAACTGACTCTTCTTACTGTCTATGTTTTGAACCATTCCTGCGACACTAGTTATAGATTCCGATGCTTCACTTCAGGTTTACTGTATCCCTCTGACCTTCTTATTGACGATGAAACACAGATATTGCACCGTAATTAAATACAAAAGGCACAATGCCGACTTAAGTACAAGAAAACTGACTATTCTTACTGTCTATGTTTTGAACCATTCCTGTGACACTAGTTATAGATTCCGATGCCTCACTTCAGGTTTACTGTATCCCTCTGACCTTCTTATTGACGATGAAACACAGACATTGCATCGGAGTTAAATACAAAAGGCACTATGCCGACTTAAGTACAAGAAAACTGACTCTTCTTACTGTCGATGTTTTGAACCATTCCTGTGACACTAGTTATAGATTCCGATGCTTCACTTCAGGTTTACTGTATCCCTCTAACCTTGTTATTGACGATGAAACATAGAAATTGCATCGGAATTAAATAGAAAAGGAACAATGCCGATTTAAGTACAAGAAAACAGACTCTTCTTACTGTCTGTGCTTTGAACCATTCATGTGACACTAGGCATAGCTTCCGATGCTTCACTTCAGGTTTATTGTATCCATCTGACCTTCTTATTATCGATGAAACTCAGAATTTGCATCGGAATTAAATACAAAAGGCACAATGCCGACTTATGTACAAGAAAACTGACTCTTCTTACTGTCTATGTTTGGAACCATTCCTGTGACACTAGTTATAGATTCCGATGCTTCACTTCAGGTTTACTGTATCCCTCTGACCTTCTTATTGACGATGAAACACAGACATTGCATCGGAGTTAAATACAAAAGGCACAATGCCGACTTAAGTACAAGAAAACTGACTCTTCTTACTGTCTATGTTTTGAACCATTCCTGTGACACTAGTTATAGATTCCGATGCTTCACTTCAGGTTTACTGTATCCATCTGACCTTCTTATTATCGATGAAACACAGAATTCGCATCGGAATTAAATACAAAAGGCACAATGCCGACTTATGTACGAGAAAACTGACTCTTCTTACTGTCTATGTTTGAACCATTCATGTGACACTAGTTATAGATTCCGATGCTTCACTTCAGTTTTACTGTATCCCTCTGACCTTCTTATCGACGATGAAACATAGATATTGCATCGGAATTAAATACAAAAGGCACAATGCCGACCTAAGTACAAGAAAACTGACTCCTCTTACTGTCTATGATTGAAACATTCCTGTGACACTAGTTATAGATTCCGATGCTTCACTTGAGGTTTACTGTATCCCTCTGACATTCTTGTTGACGATGAAACACAGATATTGCATCGGAATTAAATACGAAAGGCACAACGCCGACTTAAGTACAAGAAAACTGACTCATCTTACTGTCTATGTTTTGAACCTTTCCTGTGACACTAGTTATAGATTCCGATGCTTCACTTCACGTTTACTATATCCCTCTGACCTTCTTATTGGAGATGAAACACAGATATTGCATCGGAATTAAATACGAAGGGCACAATGCCGACTTAAGTACAAGAAAACTGACTCTTCTTACTGTCTATGTTTGAACCATTCATGTGACACTAGTTATGGATTTCGATGCTTCACTTCAGGTTTACTGTATCCCTCTGACCATCTTATTGTTAATGAAACACAGATATAGCATCGGAATTAAATACAAAAGGCTCAATGCCTACATAAGTACAAGAAAACTGACTCTTCTTACTGTCTATGATTTGAACCATTCCAGTGACACTAGTTATGGATTCCGATGCTTCTCTTCAGGTTTACTGTATCCCTCTGACCTTCTCATTGACGATAAAACACAGGAATTGCATCGGAATTAAATACAAAAAGCACAATGCCGACTTAAGTACAAGAAAACAGACTCTTCTTACTGTCTGTGTTTTGAACCATTCTTGTGACACTAGGCATAGCTTCCGATGCTTCACTTCAGATTTACTGTATCCCTTTGACCATCTTATTGTTGATGAAACACAGATATAGCATCGGAATTAAACACAAAACGCACAATGCCTACATAAGTACAAGAAAACTGACTCTTCTTACTGTCTATGATTTGAACCATTCCTGTTACACTAGTAATAGATTCCGATGCTTCACTTGAGGTTTACTGTATCCCTCTGACCTTCTTATTGACGATGAAACACAGAAATTGCATCGGAATTAAATACAAGAGGCACAATGCCTACATAAGTACAAGAAAACTGACTCTTCTTACTGTCTATGTTTTGAACCTTTCCTGTGACACTAGTTATAGATTCCGATGCTTCACTTCAGGTTTACTGTATCCCTCTGACCTTCTTATTGAAGATGAAACCCAGATATAGTATCGGAATTAAATACAAAGGGCACAATGCCGACTTAAGTACAAGAAAACTGAGTCATCTTACTGTCTATGTTTGAACCATTCATGTGATACTAGTTATAGATTCCCATGCTTCACTTCAGGTTTACTGTATCCCTATGACCATCTTATTGTTGATGAAACACAGATATAGCATCGGAATTAAATACAAAAGGGACAATGCCTACATAAGTACAAGAAAACTGACTCTTCTTACTGTCTATGATTTGAACCATTCCTGTGACACTAGTTATAGATTCCGATGCTTCTCTTCAGGTTTACTGTATCCCTCTGACCTTCTTATTGACGATGAAGTACAGATATTGCATCGGAATTAAATACAAAGGGCACAATGGCGACTTAAGTACAAGAAAACAGACTCTTCTTACTGTCTATGTTTGAACCATTCATGTGACACTAGTTATAGATTCCGATGCTTCACTTCAGGTTTACTGTATCCCTCTGACCATCTTATTGTTGATGAAACACAGATATAGCATCGGATTTAAATACAAAAGACACAATGCCTACATAAGTACAAGAAAACTGACTCTTCTTACTGTCTATGATTTGAACCATTCCTGTGACACTGGTTATAGATTGCGATGCTTTTCTTCAGGTTTACTGTATCCCTCTGACATTCTTGTTGACGATGAAACACAGATATTGCATCGGAATTAAATACGAAAGGCACAACGCCGACTTAAGTACAAGAAAACTGACTCATCTTACTGTCTATGTTTTGAACCTTTCCTGTGACACTAGTTATAGATTCCGATGCTTCACTTCACGTTTACTATATCCCTCTGACCTTCTTATTGGAGATGAAACACAGATATTGCATCGGAATTAAATACGAAGGGCACAATGCCGACTTAAGTACAAGAAAACTGACTCTTCTTACTGTCTATGTTTGAACCATTCATGTGACACTAGTTATGGATTTCGATGCTTCACTTCAGGTTTACTGTATCCCTCTGACCATCTTATTGTTAATGAAACACAGATATAGCATCGGAATTAAATACAAAAGGCTCAATGCCTACATAAGTACAAGAAAACTGACTCTTCTTACTGTCTATGATTTGAACCATTCCAGTGACACTAGTTATGGATTCCGATGCTTCTCTTCAGGTTTACTGTATCCCTCTGACCTTCTCATTGACGATAAAACACAGGAATTGCATCGGAATTAAATACAAAAAGCACAATGCCGACTTAAGTACAAGAAAACAGACTCTTCTTACTGTCTGTGTTTTGAACCATTCTTGTGACACTAGGCATAGCTTCCGATGCTTCACTTCAGATTTACTGTATCCCTTTGACCATCTTATTGTTGATGAAACACAGATATAGCATCGGAATTAAACACAAAACGCACAATGCCTACATAAGTACAAGAAAACTGACTCTTCTTACTGTCTATGATTTGAACCATTCCTGTTACACTAGTAATAGATTCCGATGCTTCACTTGAGGTTTACTGTATCCCTCTGACCTTCTTATTGACGATGAAACACAGAAATTGCATCGGAATTAAATACAAGAGGCACAATGCCGACTTAAGTACAAGAAAACAGACTCTTCTTACTGTCTGTGTTTTGAACCATTCATGTGACACTAGGCATAGCTTCCGATGCTTCACTTCAGGTTTACTGTATCCATCTGACCTTCTTATTATCGATGAAACACAGAATTTGCATCGGAATTAAATACAAAATGCACAATGCCGACTTATGTACAAGAAAACTGACTCTTCTTAGTTTCTATGTTTGAACCATTCCTGTGACACTAGTTATAGATTCCGATGCTTCACTTCAGTTTTACTGTATCCCTCTGACCTTCTTATCGACGATGAAACATAGATATTGCATCGGAATTAAATACAAAAGGCACAATGCCGACCTAAGTACAAGAAAACTGACTCCTCTTACTGTCTATGATTGAAACATTCCTGTGACACTAGTTATAGATTCCGATGCTTCACTTGAGGTTTACTGTGTCCCTCTGACCTCCTTATTGACGATGAAACACAGAAATTGCATCGGAATTAAATACAAAAGGCACAATGCAGACTTAAGTACAAGAAAACTTACTCTTCTTACTGTCTATGTTTGGAACCATTCCTGTGACACTAGTTATAGATTCCGATGCTTCACTTCAGGTTTACTGTATCCCTCTGACCTTCTTATTGACGATGAAACACAGAATTTGCATCGGAGTTAAATACAAAAGGCACAATGCCGACTTAAGTACAAGAAAACTGACTCTTCTTACTGTCTATGTTTTGAACCATTCCTGTGACACTAGTTATAGATTCCGATGCTTCACTTCAGGTTTTACTGTATCCCTCTGACCATCTTACTGTTGATGAAACACAGATATAGCATCGGAATTAAATACAAAAGACACAATGCCTACATAAGTAAAAGAAAACTGACTCTTCTTACTGTCTATGTTTTGAACCTTTCCTGTGACACTAGTTATAGATTCCGATGCTTCCCTTCAGGTTTACTGTATCCCTCTGACCTTCTTATTGAAGATGAAACCCAGATATTGTATCGGAATTAAATACAAAGGGCACAATGCCGACTTAAGTACAAGAAAACTGAGTCATCTTACTGTCTATGTTTGAACCATTCATGTGACACTAGTTATAGATTCCCATGCTTCACTTCAGGTTTACTGTATCCCTATGACCATCTTATTGTTGATGAAACACAGATATAGCATCGGAATTAAATACAAAAGGGACAATGCCTACATAAGTACAAGAAAACTGACTCTTCTTACTGTCTATGATTTGAACCATTCCTGTGACACTAGTTACAGATTCCGATGCTTCTCTTCAGGTTTACTGTATCCCTCTGACCTTCTTATTGAAGATGAAGTACAGATATTGCATCGGAATTAAATACAAAGGGCACAATGGCGACTTAAGTACAAGAAAACAGACTCTTCTTACTGTCTATGTTTGAACCATTCATGTGACACTAGTTATAGATTCCGATGCTTCACTTCAGGTTTACTGTATCCCTCTGACCATCTTATTGTTGATGAAACACTGATATAGCATCGGATTTAAATACAAAAGACACAATGCCTACATAAGTACAAGAAAACTGACTCTTCTTACTGTCTATGATTTGAACCATTCCTGTGACACTGGTTATAGATTGCGATGCTTTTCTTCAGGTTTACTGTATCCCTCTGACCTTCTTGTTGACGATGAAACACAGATATTGCATCGGAATTAAATACGAAAGGCACAACGCCGACTTAAGTACAAGAAAACTGACTCATCTTACTGTCTATGTTTTGAACCTTTCCTGTGACACTAGTTATAGATTCCGATGCTTCACTTCACGTTTACTATATCCCTCTGACCTTCTTATTGGAGATGAAACACAGATATTGCATCGGAATTAAATACGAAGGGCACAATGCCGACTTAAGTACAAGAAAACTGACTCTTCTTACTGTCTATGTTTGAACCATTCATGTGACACTAGTTATGGATTTCGATGCTTCACTTCAGGTTTACTGTATCCCTCTGACCATCTTATTGTTAATGAAACACAGATACAGCATCGGAATTAAATACAAAAGGCTCAATGCCTACATAAGTACAAGAAAACTGACTCTTCTTACTGTCTATGATTTGAACCATTCCAGTGACACTAGTTATGGATTCCGATGCTTCTCTTCAGGTTTACTGTATCCCTCTGACCTTCTCATTGACGATAAAACACAGGAATTGCATCGGAATTAAATACAAAAAGCACAATGCCGACTTAAGTACAAGAAAACAGACTCTTCTTACTGTCTGTGTTTTGAACCATTCTTGTGACACTAGGCATAGCTTCCGATGCTTCACTTCAGATTTACTGTATCCCTTTGACCATCTTATTGTTGATGAAACACAGATATAGCATCGGAATTAAACACAACACGCACAATGCCTACATAAGTACAAGAAAACTGACTCTTCTTACTGTCTATGATTTGAACCATTCCTGTTACACTAGTAATAGATTCCGATGCTTCACTTGAGGTTTACTGTATCCCTCTGACCTTCTTATTGACGATGAAACACAGAAATTGCATCGGAATTAAATACAAGAGGCACAATGCCGACTTAAGTACAAGAAAACAGACTCTTCTTACTGTCTGTGTTTTGAACCATTCATGTGACACTAGGCATAGCTTCCGATCCTTCACTTGAGGTTTACTGTATCCCTCTGACCTTCTTATTGACGATGAAACACACAAATTGCATCGGAATTAAATACAAAAGGCACAATGCAGATTTAAGTTCAAGAAAACTGACTCTTCTTACTGTCTATGTTTGGAACCATTCCTGTGACACTAGTTATAGATTCCGATGCTTCACTTCAGGTTTACTGTATCCCTCTGACCTTCTTATTGACGACGAAACACAGACATTGCATCGGAGTTAAATACAAAAGGCACAATGCCGACTTAAGTACAAGAAAACTGACTCTTCTTACTGTCTATGTTCTGAACCATTCCTGTGACACTAGTTATAGATTCCGATGCTTCACTTCAGGTTTACTGTATCCCTCTGACCATCTTATTGTTGATGAAACACAGATATAGCATCGGAATTAAATACAAAAGACACAATGCCCACATAAGTACAAGAAAACTGACTCTTCTTACTGTCTATGATTTGAACCATTCCTGTGACACTAGTTATAGATTCCGATGCTTCTCTTCAGGTTTACTGTCTCCCTCTGACCTTCTTATTGACGATGAAACACAGAAATTGCATCGGAATTAAATACAAGAGGCACAACGCCGACTTAAGTACAAGAAAACTGACTCATCTTACTGTCTATGTTTTGAACCTTTCCTGTGACACTAGTTATAGATTCCGATGCTTCACTTCAGGTTTACTGCATCCCTCTGGCCTTCTTATTGAAGATGAAACACAGATATTGCATCGGAATTAAATGCAAAGGGCACAATGCCGACTTAAGTACAAGAAAACTGACTCTTCTTACTGGCTATGTTTGAACCATTCATGTGACACTAGTTATAGATACCGATGCTTCACTTCAGGTTTACTGTATCCCTCTGACATTCTTATTGACGATGATGCACAGAAATTGCATCAGAATTAAATAGAAAATTCACAATGCCGACTTAAGTACAAGAAAACTGACTCTTCTTACTGTCTATGTTTGAACCATTCCTGCGACACTAGTTATAGATTCCGATGCTTCACTTCAGGTTTACTGTATTCCTCTGACCTTTTTATTGACGATGAAACATAGATATTGCACCGTAATTATATACAAAAGGCACAATGCCGACTTAAGTACAAGAAAACTGACTCTTCTTACTGTCTATGTTTTGAACCATTCCTGTGACACTAGTTATAGATTCCGATGCTTCACTTCAGGTTTACTGTATCCCTCTGACCTTCTTATTGACGATGAAACACAGACATTGCATCGGAGTTAAATACAAAAGGCACTATGCCGACTTAAGTACAAGAAAACTGACTCTTCTTACTGTCGATGTTTTGAACCATTCCTGTGACACTAGTTATAGATTCCGATGCTTCACTTCAGGTTTACTGTATCCCTCTGACCTTGTTATTGACGATGAAAAATAGAAATTGCATCGGAATTAAATACAAAGGGCACAATGCCGACTTAAGTACTAGAAAACTGACTCATCTTACTGTCTATGTTTGAACCATTCATGTGACACTAGTTATAGATTCCGATGCTTCACTTAAGGTTTACTGTATCCCTCTGACAATCTTATTGTTGATGAAACACAGATATAGCATCGGAATTAAATACAAAAGGGACAATGCCTACATAAGTACAAGAAAACTGACTCTTCTTACTGTCTATGATTTGACCCATTCCTGTGACACTAGTTATAGATTCCGATGCTTCTCTTCAGGTTTACTGTATCCCTCTGACCTTCTTATTGACGATGAAACACAGTTATTGCATCGGAATTAAATACAAAGGGCACAATGCCGACTTAAGTACAAGAAATCTGACTCTTCTTACTGTCTATGTTTGAACCATTCATGTGACACTAGTTATAGATTCCGATGCTTCTCTTCAGGTTTACTGTATCCCTCTGACCTTCTTATTGACGATGAAACACAGATATTGCATCGGAATTAAATACGAAAGGCACAACGCCGGCTTAAGTACAAGAAAACTGACTCATCTTACTGTCTATGATTTGAACCTTTCCAGTGACACTAGTTATAGATTCCGATGCTTCACTTCACGTTTACTATATCCCTCTGACCTTCTTATTGGAGATGAAACACAGATATTGCATCGGAATTCAATACGAAGGGCACAATGCCGACTTAAGTACAAGAAAACTGACTCTCCTTACTGTCTATGTTTGAACCACTCATGTGACACTAGTTATAGATTCCGATGTTTCACTTCAGGTTTACTGTATCCCTCTGACCATCTTATTGTTAATGAAACACAGATATAGCATCGGAATTAAATACAAAAGGCTCAATGCCTACATAAGTACAAGAAAACTGACTCTTCTTACAGTCTATGATTTGAACCATTCCAGTGACACTAGTTATGCATTCCGATCCTTCTCTTCAGGTTTACTGTATCCCTCTGACCTTCTCATTGACGATAAAACACAGGAATTGCATCGGAATTAAATACAAAAAGCACAATGCCGACTTAAGTACAAGAAAACAGACTCTTCTTACTGTCTGTGTTTTGAACCTTTCATGTGACACTAGGCATAGCTTCCGATGCTTCACTTCAGGTTTACTGTATCCCTCTGACCATCTTATTGTTGATGCAACACAGATACAGCATCGGAATTAAATACAAAACGCACAATGCCTACATAAGTACAAGAAAACTGACTCTTCTTACTGTCTATGATTTGAACCATTCCTGTTACACTAGTTATAGATTCCGATGCTTCTCTTCAGGTTTACTGTATCCCTCTGACCTTCTTATTGACGATGAAACACAGAAATTGCATCGGAATTAAATACAAAAGGCACAATGCCGACTTAAGTACAAGAAAACAGACTCTTCTTACTGTCTGTGTTTTGAACCATTCATGTGACACTAGGCATAGCTTCCGATGCTTCACTTCAGGTTTACTGTATCCATCTGACCTTCTTATTATCGATGAAACACAGAATTTGCATCGGAATTAAATACAAAAGGCACAATGCCGACTTATGTACAAGAAAACTGACTCTTCTTACTGTCTATGTTTGAACCATTCATGTGACACAAGTTATAGATTCCGATGCTTCACTTCAGTTTTACTGTATCCCTCTGACCTTCTTATCGACGATGAAACACAGAAATTGCATCGGAATTAAATACAAAAGGCACAATGCCGACTTAAGTACAAGAAAACTGACTCCTCTTACTGTCTATGATTGAAACATTCCTGTGACACTAGTTATAGATTCCGATGCTTCACTTGAGGTTTACTGTATCCCTCTGACCTTCTTATTGACGATGAAACACAGAAATTGCATCGGAATTAAATACAAAACGCACAATGAAGACTTAAGTACAAGAAAACTGACTCTTCTTACTGTCTATGTTTGGAACCATTCCTGTGACACTAGTTATAGATTCCGATGCTTCACTTCAGGTTTACTGTATCCCTCTGACCTTCTTATTGACGATGAAACACAGACATTGCATCGGAGTTAAATACAAAAGGCACAATGCCGACTTAAGTACAAGAAAACTGACTCTTCTTACTGTCTATGATTTGAACCATTCCTGTGACACTAGTTATACATTCCGATGCTTCATTTCAGGTTTACTGTATCCATCTGACCTTCTTATTATCGATGAAACACAGAATTTGCATCGGAATTAAATACAAAAGGCACAATGCCGACTTATGTACGAGAAAACTGACTCTTCTTACTGTCTATGTTTGAACCATTCATGTGACACTAGTTATAGATTCCGATGCTTCACTTCAAATTTACTGTATCCCTCTGACCTTCTTATCGACGATGAAACACAGAAATTGCATCGGAATTAAATACAAAACGCACAATGCCGACTTAAGTACAAGAAAACTGACTCCTCTTACTGTCTATGATTGAAACCTTCCTGTGACACTAGTTATAGATTCCGATCCTTCACTTGAGGTTTACTGTATCCCTCTGACCTTCATATTGACGATGAAACACACAAATTGCATCGGAATTAAATACAAAAGGCACAATGCAGATTTAAGTACAAGAAAACTGACTCTTCTTACTGTCTATGTTTGGAACCATTCCTGTGACACTAGTTATAGATTCCGATGCTTCACTTCAGGTTTACTGTATCCCTCTGACCATCTTATTGTTGATGAAACACAGATATAGCATCGGAATTAAATACAAAAGACACAATGCCGACATAAGTACAAGAAAACTGACTCTTCTTACTGTCTATGATTTGAACCATTCCTGTTACACTAGTTATAGATTCCGATGCTTCTCTTCAGGTTTACTGTATCCCTCTGACCTTCTTATTGGAGATGAAACACAGATATTGCATCGGAATTAAATACGAAGGGCACAATGCCGACTTAAGTACAAGAAAACTGACTCTTCTTACTGTCTATGTTTGAACCATTCATGTGACACTAGTTATAGATTCCGATGCTTCACTTCAGGTTTACTGTATCCCTCTGACCATATTATTGTTAATGAAACACAGATATAGCATCGGAATTAAATACAAAAGGCTCAATGCCTACATAAGTACAAGAAAACTGACTCTTCTTACTGTCTATGATTTGAACCATTCCAGTGACACTAGTTATGGATTCCGATGCTTCTCTTCAGGTTTACTGTATCCCTCTGACCTTCTCATTGACGATAAAACACAGGAATTGCATCGGAATTAAAAACAAAAAGCACAATGCCGACTTAAGTACAAGAAAACAGACTCTTCTTACTGTCTGTGTTTTGAACCTTTCATGTGACACTAGGCATAGCTTCCGATGCTTCACTTCAGGTTTACTGTATCCCTCTGACCATCTTATTGTTGATGCAACACAGATACAGCATCGGAATTAAATACAAAACCCACAATGCCTACATAAGTACAAGAAAACTGACTCTTCTTACTGTCTATGATTTGAACCATTCCTGTTACACTAGTTATAGATTCCGATGCTTCTCTTCAGGTTTACTGTATCCCTCTGACCTTCTTATTGACGATGAAACACAGAAATTGCATCGGAATTAAATACAAAAGGCACAATGCCGACTTAAGTACAAGAAAACAGACTCTTCTTACTGTCTGTGTTTTGAACCATTCATGTGACACTAGGCATAGTTTCCGATACTTCACTTCAGGTTTACTGTATCCGTCTGACCTTCTTATTATCGATGAAACACAGAATTTGCATCGGAGCATCGGAATTAAATTCAAAAGGCACAATGCCGACTTATGTACAAGAAAACTGACTCTTCTTACTGTCTATGTTTGAACCATTCATGTGACACTAGTTATAGATTCCGATGCTTCACTTCAGTTTTACTGTATCCCTCTGACCTTCTTATCGACGATGAAACACAGAAATTGCATCGGAATTAAATACAAAAGGCACAATGCCGACTTAAGTACAAGAAAACTGACTCCTCTTACTGTCTATGATTGAAACATTCCTGTGACACTAGTTATAGATTCCGATGCTTCACTTGAGGTTTACTGTATCCCTCTGACCTTCTTATTGACGATGAAACACAGAAATTGCATCGGAATTAAATACAAAAGGCACAATGAAGACTTAAGTACAAGAAAACTGACTCTTCTTACTGTCTATGTTTGGAACCATTCCTGTGACACTAGTTATAGATTCCGATGCTTCACTTCAGGTTTACTGTATCCCTCTGACCTTCTTATTGACGATGAAACACAGACATTGCATCGGAGTTAAATACAAAAGGCACAATGCCGACTTAAGTACAAGAAAACTGACTCTTCTTACTGTCTATGATTTGAACCATTCCTGTGACACTAGTTATAGATTCCGATGCTTCACTTCAGGTTTACTGTATCCATCTGACCTTCTTATTATCGATGAAACACAGAATTTGCATCGGAATTAAATACAAAAGGCACAATGCCGACTTATGTACGAGAAAACTGACTCTTCTTACTGTCTATGTTTGAACCATTCATGTGACACTAGTTATAGATTCCGATGCTTCACTTCAGTTTTACTGTATCCCTCTGACCTTCTTATCGACGATGAAACACAGAAATTGCATCGGAATTAAATACAAAAGGCACAATGCCGACTTAAGTACAAGAAAACTGACTCCTCTTACTGTCTATGATTGAAACATTCCTGTGACACTAGTTATAGATTCCGATCCTTCACTCGAGGTTTACTGTATCCCTCTGACCTTCTTATTGACGATGAAACACACAAATTGCATCGGAATTAAATACAAAAGGCACAATGCAGATTTAAGTACAAGAAAACTGACTCTTCTTACTGTCTATGATTTGAACCATTCCTGTGACACTAGTTATAGATTCCGATGCTTCTCTTCAGGTTTACTGTCTCCCTCTGACCTTCTTATTGACGATGAAACACAGAAATTGCATCGGAATTAAATACAAAAGGCACAACGCCGACTTAAGTACAAGAAAACTGACTCATCTTACTGTCTATGTTTTGAACCTTTCCTGTGACACTAGTTATAGATTCCGATGCTTCACTTCAGGTTTACTGTATCCCTCTGACATTCTTATTGACGATGAAGCACAGAAATTGCATCGGAATTAAATAGAAAATTCACAATGCCGACTTAAGTACAAGAAAA
The DNA here is from genome assembly GCF_021461395.2 of Schistocerca americana. Taxonomy (NCBI): domain Eukaryota; kingdom Metazoa; phylum Arthropoda; class Insecta; order Orthoptera; family Acrididae; genus Schistocerca; species Schistocerca americana. The sequence goes on from NC_060130.1 coordinate 24,432,269, forward strand.
CTGACTCTTCTTACTGTCTATGTTTGAACCATTCCTGCGACACTAGTTATAGATTCCGATGCTTCACTTCAGGTTTACTGTATCCCTCTGACCTTCTTATTGACGATGAAACACAGATATTGCACCGTAATTATATACAAAAGGCACAATGCCTACTTAAGTACAAGAAAACTGACTCTTCTTACTGTCTATGTTTTAACCATTCCTGTGACACTAGTTATAGATTCCGATGCTTCACTTCAGGTTTACTATATCCCTCTGACCTTCTTATTGACGATGAAACACAGACATTGCATCGGAGTTAAATACAAAAGGCACTATGCCGACTTAAGTAGAAGAAAACTGACTCTTCTTACTGTCGATGTTTTGAACCATTCCTGTGACACTAGTTATAGATTCCGATGCTTCACTTCAGGTTTACTGTATCCCTCTACCTTGTTATTGACGATGAAACATAGAAATTGCATCGGAATTAAATAGAAAAGGAACAATGCCGACTTAAGTTCAAGAATACTGACTCTTCTTACTGTCTATGATTTAAACCATTCCTGTGACACTAGTTATAGATTCCGATGCTTCACTTCAGGTTTTCTGTATCCCTCTGACCTTCTTATTGAAGATGAAACTCAGATATTGCATCGGAATTAAATACAAAGGGCACAATGCCGACTTAAGTACAAGAAAACTGACTCATCTTACTGTCTATGTTTGAACCATTCATGTGACACTAGTTATAGATTCCGATGCTTCACTTAAGGTTTACTGTATCCCTCCGACCATCGTATTGTTGATGAAACACAGATATAGCATCGGAATTAAATACAAAAGAGACAATGCCTACATAAGTACAAGAAAACTGACTCTTCTTACTGTCTATGTTTTGAACCTTTCCAGTGACACTAGTTATAGATTCCTAAGCTTCACTTCAGGTTTACTATATCCCTCTGACCTTCTTATTGAAGATGAAACACAGATATTGCATCGGAATTAAATACGAAGGGCACAATGCCGACTTAACTACAAGAAAACTGACTCTTATTACTGTCTATGTTTGAACCATTCATGTGACACTAGTTATAGATTCCGATGCTTCACTTCAGGTTTACTGTATCCCTCTGACCATCTTATTGTTAATGAAACACAGATATAGCATCGGAATTAAATACAAAAGGCACAATGCCTACATAAGTACAAGAAAACTGACTCTTCTTACTGTCTATGATTTGAACCATTCCAGTGACACTAGTTATGGTTTCCGATGCTTCTCTTCAGGTTTACTGTATCCCTCTGACCTTCTTATTGACGATAAAACACAGGAATTGCATCGGAATTAAATACAAAGAGCACAATGCCGACTTAAGTACAAGAAAACAGACTCTTCTTACTGTCTGTGTTTTGAACCAATTATGTGACACTAGGCATAGCTTCCGATGCTTCACTTCAGGTTTACTGTATCCCTCTGACCATCTTATTGTTGATGAAACACAGATATAGCATCGGAATTAAATACAAAACGCACAATGCCTACATAAGTACAAGAAAACTGACTCTTCTTACTGTCTATGATTTGAACCATTCCTGTTACACTAGTTACAGATTCCGATGCTGCACTTCAGGTTTACTGTATCCCTCTGACCTTTTTATTGACGATGAAACACAGAAATTGCATCGGAATTAAATACAAAAGGCACATTGCCGACTTAAGTACAAGAAAAAAGACTCTTCTTACTGTCTGTGTTTTGAAACATTCATGTGACACTAGGCATAGCTTCCGATGCTTCACTTCAGGTTTACTGTATCCATCTGACCTTCTTATTATCGATGAAACACAGAATTTGCATCGGAATTAAATACAAAAGGCACAATGCCGACTTATGTACAAGAAAACTGACTCTTCTTACTGTCTATGTTTGAACCATTCATGTGACACTGGTTATAGATTCCGATGCTTCACTTCAGCTTTACTGTATCCCTCTGACCTTCTTATCGACGATGAAACACAGAAATTGCATCGGAATTAAATGCAAAAGGCACAATACCGACTTAAGTTCAAGAAAACTGACTCCTCTTACTGTCTATGATTGAAACATTCCTGTGACACTAGTTATAGATTCCGATGCTTCACTTGAGGTTTACTGTATCCCTCTGACCTTCTTTTTGACGATGAAACACAGAAATTGCATCGGAATTAAATACAAAAGGCACAATGCAGACTTAAGTACAAGAAAACTGACTCTTCTTACTGTCTATGTTTGGAACCATTCCTGTGACACTAGTTATAGATTCCGATGCTTCACTTCAGGTTTACATTATCCCTCTCACCTTCTTATTGACGATGAAACACAGACATTGCATCGGAGTTAAATACAAAAGGCACAATGCCAACATAAGTACAAGAAAACTGACTCTTCTTACTGTCTATGTTTTGAACCATTCCTGTGACACTAGTTATAGATTCCGATGCTTCACTTCAGGTTAACTGTATCCCTCTGACCATCTTATTGTTGATGAAACACAGATATAGCATCGGAATTAAATACAAAAGACACAATGCCTACATAAGTACAAGAAAACTGACTCTTCTTACTGTCTATGATTTGAACCATTCCTGTGACACTAGTTATAGATTCCGATGCTTCACTTCAGGTTTAGTGTCTCCCTCTGACCTTCTTATTGACGATGAAACACAGAAATTGCATCGGACTTAAATACAAAAAGCACAACGCCGACTTAAGTACAGGAAAACTGACTCATCTTACTGTCTATGTTTTGAACCTTTCCTGTGACACTAGTTATAGATTCCGATGCTTCACTTCAGGTTTACTGTATCCCTCTGGCCTTCTTATTGAAGATGAAACACAGATATTGCATCGGAATTAAATGCAAAGGGCACAATGCCGACTTATGTACAAGAAAACTGACTCTTCTTACTGTCTATGATTTGAACCATTCCTGTGACACTAGTTATAGATTCCGATGCTTCTCTTCAGGTTTACTGTTTCCCTCTGACCTTCTTATTGACGATGAAACACAGAAATTGCATCGGAATTAAATACAAAAGGCGCAATGCCGACTTAACTACAAGAAAACAGACCCTTCGTACTGTCTATGATTTGAACCATTCCTGTGACACTAGTTATAGATTCCGATGCTTCTCTTCTGGTTTACTGTATCCCTCTGACCTTCTTATTGACGATGAAACACAGAAATTGCATCGGAATTAAATACAAAAGGCACAACGCCGACGTAAGTACAAGAAAACTGACTCATCTTACTGTCTATGTTTTGAACCTTTCCTGTGACACGAGTTATAGATTCCGATGCTTCACTTCAGGTTTACTGTATCCCTCTGACCATCTTATTGTTGATAAAACACAGATAATACATCGGAATTAAATACAAAAGGCACAATGCCTACATAGGTACAAGAAAACTGACTCTCCTTACTGTCTATGATATGAACTATTCCAGTGACAATAGTGATGGATTCCGATGCTTCTCTTCAGGTTTACTGTATCCCTCTGACCTTCTTATTGACGATGAAACACAGAAATTGCATCGGAATTAAATACAAAAGGCACAATGCCGACTTAAGTACAAGAAAACAGTCTCTTCTTACTGTCTGTGTTTTGAAACATTCATGTGACACTAGGCATAGCTTCCGATGCTTTACTTCAGGTTTACTGTATCCATCTGACCTTCTTATTATCGATGAAACACAGAATTTGCATCGGAATTAAATACAAAAGGCACAATGCCGACTTATGTACAAGAAAACTGACTCTGCTTACTGTCTATGTTTGAACCATTCATGTGACACTAGTTATAGATTCCGATGCTTCACTTCAGGTTTACTGTATCCCTCTGACCTTCTTATCGACGATGAAACACAGAAATTGCATCGGAATTAAATACAAAAGGCACAATGCCGTCATAAGTACAAGAAAACTGACTCCTCTTACTGTCTATGATTGAAACATTCCTGTGACACTACTTATAGATTCCGATGCTTCACTTGAGGTTTAGTGTATCCCTCTGACCTTCTTATTGACGATGAAACACAGAAATTGCATCGGAATTAAATACAAAAGGCACAATGCAGACTTAAGTACAAGAAAACTGACTCTTCTTACTGTCTATGTTTGGAACCATTCCTGTGACACTAGTTATAGATTCCGATGCTTCATTTCAGGTTTACTGTATCCCTCTGACCTTCTTATTGACGATGAAACACAGACATTGCATCGGAGTTAAATACAAAAGGCACAATGCCTACTTAAGTACAAGAAAACTGACTCTTCTTAATGTCTATGTTTTTAACCATTCCTGTGACACTAGTTATAGATTCCGATGCTTCACTTCAGGTTTACTGTATCCCTCTGACCATCTTATTGTTGATGAAACACAGATATAGCATCGGAATTAAATACAAAAACACAATGCCTGCATAAGTACAAGAAAACTGACTCTTCTTACTGTCTATGATTTGAACCATTCCTGTGACACTAGTTATAGATTCCGATGCTTCTCTTCAGGTTTACTGTACCCCTCTGACCTTCTTATTGACGATAAAACACAGAAATTGCATCGGAATTAAATACAAAAGGCACAATGCCGACTTAAGTACAAGAAAACAGACTCTTCTTACTGTCTGTGTTTTGAACCATTCATGTGACACTAGGCATAGCTTCCGATGCTTCACTTCAGGTTTACTGTATCCCTCTGACTTTCTTATTGACAATGAAACACAGCAATTGCATCGCATTTAATACAAAAGGCACAATGCCGACTTAAGTACAAGAAAACTGACTCCTCTTACTGTCTGTGTTTTGAACCATTCCTGTGACACTAGTTATAGATTCCGATGCTTCACTTCAGCTTTACTGTATCCCTCTGACCGTCTTATTGACGATGAAACACAGAAATTGCATCGGAATTAAATACAAAAGGCACAATGCTGACTGATGTAAGAGAAAACTGATTCTTCTTACTGTTTATGTTTGAACCATTCCTGTGACACTAGTTATAGATTCCGATGCCTCACTTCAGGTTTACTGTATCCCTCTGACCTTCTAATTGACGATGAAACACAGAAATTGCATCGGAATTAAATACAAAAGGCACAATGCCGACTTAAGTACAAGAAAACTGACTCTTCTTACTGTCTATGTTTGAACCATTCCTGTGACACTGGTTATAGATTCGGATGCTTCACTTCAGGTTTACTGTATCCCTCTGACCTTCTTATTGACGATGAAACACAGAAATTGCATCGGAATTAAATACAAAAGGCACAATGCCGACTTAAGTACAAGAAAACTGACTTTTCTTACTGTCTATGTTTTGAACCATTCCTGTGACACTAGTTATAGATTCCGATGCTTTACTTCAGGTTTACTGTATCCCTCTGACCTTCTTATTGACGATGAAACACAGATATTGCATCGGAGATAAATACAAAAGGCACAATGCCGACTTAAGTACAAGAAAACTGACTCATCATATTGTCTATGTTTTGAACCATTCCTGTGACACTAGTTATAGATTCCGATGCTTCACTTCAGGTTTACTGTATCCCTATGACCTTCGTATTGACGATGAAACACAGAAATTGCATGGGAATTAAATCCAAAAGTTGCAACGCGAACTTAAGTACAAGAAAACTGACTCATCTTATTGTCTATGTTTTGAACCTTTCCTGTGATATTAGTTATAGATTCCGATGCTTCACTTCAGGTTTACTGTATCCCTCTGACCTTCTTATTGAAGATGAAACACAGATATTGCATCGGAATTAAATACAATGGGCACAATGCCTACTTAAGCACAAGAAAACTGACTCTTCTTACTGTCTATGTTTGAACCATTCATGTGACACTAGTTATAGATTCCGATGCTTCACTTCAGGTTTACAGTATCCCTCTGACCATCTTATTGTTGATGAAACACAGATATAGCATCGGAATTAAATATAAAAGGCACAATGCCTACATAAGTACAAGACAATTGACTCTTCTTAGTGTCTATGATTTGAACCTTTCCTGTTACACTAGTTATAGATTCCGATGCTTCTCTTCAAGTTTACTGTATCCCTCTGACCTTCTTATTGACGATGAAACACAGAAATTGCATCGGAATTAAATACAAAAGGCACAATGCCGACTTAAGTACAAGAAAACAGACTCTTCTTACTGTCAGTGTTTTGAACCATTCATGTGACACTAGGCATAGCATCCGATGCTTCACTTCAGGTTTACTGTATCCATTAGACCTTCTTATTATCGATGGAACACAGACTTTGCATCGGAATTAAATACAAAATGCACAATGCCGACCTAAGTACAAAAAAACTGACTCTTCTTACTGTCTATGATTGAACCGTTTTTGTGACACTAGTTATAGATTCTGATGCTTCACTTGAGGTTTACTGTATCCCTCTGACCTTCTTATTGACGATGAAAAACAGAAATTGCATCGGAATTAAATACAAAAGGCACAACGCCGACTTAAGTACAAGAAAACTGACTCTTCTTACTGTCTATGATTTGAACCATTCCTGTGACACTAGTTATAGATTCCGATGCTTCTCTTCTAGTTTACTGTATCCCTCTGACCTTCTAATTGACGATGAAACACAGAAATTGCATCGGAATTAAATACAAAAGGCACAACGCCGACTTAAGTACAAGAAAACTGACTCATCTTACTGTCTATGTTTTGAACCTTTCCTGTGACACTAGTTATAGATTCCGATGCTTCACTTCAGGTTTACTGTATCCCTCTGACCTTCTTATTGAAGATGAAACACAGATATTGCATCGGAATTAAATACAAAGGGCACAATGCTGACTTAAGTACAAGAAAACTGACTCTTCTTACTGTCTATGTTTGAACCATTCATGTGACACTAGTTATAGATTCCGATGCTTCACTTCTGGTTTACTGTATCCCCCTGACCTTCTTATCGACGATGAAACACAGAAATTGCATCGGAATTAAATACAAAAGGCACAATGCTGACTTAAGTACAAGAAAACTGACTCCTCTTACTGTCTATGAATGAACCATTCCTGTGACACTAGTTATAGATTCCGATGCTTCTCTTCAGGTTTACTGTATCCCTCTGACCTTCTTATTGACGATGAAACACAGATATTGCATCGGAATTAAATACAAAAGGCACAATGCCGACTTAAGTACAAGAAAACAGACTCTTCTTGCTGTCTGTGTTTTGAACCATTCATGTGACGCTAGGCATAGTTTCCGATGCTTCACTTCAGGTTTACTGTATCCATCTGACCTTCTTATTATCGATAAAACACAGAATTTTCATCGGAATTAAATACAAAAGCCACAATGCCGACTTATGTACAAGAAAACTGACACTTCTTACTGTCCATGTTTGAACCATTCATGTACCACCAGTTATAGATTCCGATGCTTCACTTCAGGTTTACTGTATCCCTCTGACCTTCTTATCGACGATGAAACACAGAAATTGCATCGGAATTAAATACAAAAGGCACAATGCCGACTTAAGTACAAGAAAACAGACTCTTCTTACTGTCTGTGTTTTGAACCATTCATGTGACACTAGGCATAGCTTTCGATGCTTCACTTCATGTATACTGTATCCATCTGACCTTCTTATTATCGATAAAACACAGAATTTGCATCGGAATTAAATACAAAAGGCACAATGCCGACATATGTACAAGAAAACTGATACTTCTTACTGTCTATGTTTGAACCATTCATGTGACACTAGTTATAGATTCCGATGCTTCACTTCTGGTTTACTGTATCCCTCTGACCTTCTTATCGACGATGAAACACAGAAATTGCATCGGAATTAAATACAAAAGGCACAATGCCGACTTAAGTACAAGAAAACTGACTCCTCTTACTGTCTATGATTGAACCATTCCTGTGACACTAGTTATAGATTCCGATGCTTCTCTTCAGGTTTACTGTATCCCTCTGACCTTCTTATTGACGATTAAACACAGATATTGCATCGGAATTAAATACAAAAGGCACAATGCCGACTTAAGTACAAGAAAACAGACTCTTCTTGCTGTCTGTGGTTTGAACCATTCATGTGACGCTAGGCATAGTTTCCGATGCTTCACTTCAGGTTTACTGTATCCATCTGACCTTCTTATTATCGATAAAACACAGAATTTTCATCGGAATTAAATACAAAAGCCACAATGCCAACTTATGTACAAGAAAACTGACACTTCTTACTGTCCATGTTTGAACCATTCATGTACCACTAGTTATAGATTCCGATGCTTCACTTCAGGTTTACTGTATCCCTCTGACCTTCTTATCGACGATGAAACACAGAAATTGCATTGGAATTAAATACAAAAGGCACAATGCCGACTTAAGTACAAGAAAACTGACTCCTCTTACTGTCTATGATTGAACCATTCCTGTGACACTAGTTATAGATTCCGATGCTTCTCTTCAGGTTTACTGTATCCCTCTGACCTTCTTATTGACGATTAAACACAGATATTGCATCGGAATTAAATACAAAAGGCACAATGCCGACTTCAGTACAAGAAAACAGACTCTTCTTGCTGTCTGTGTTTTGAACCATTCATGTGACGCTAGGCATAGTTTCCGATGCTTCACTTCAGGTTTACTGTATCCATCTGACCTTCTTATTATCGATAAAACACAGAATTTTCATCGGAATTAAATACAAAAGCCACAATGCCGACTTAAGTACAAGAAAACAGACTCTTCTTACTGTCTGTATATTGAACCATTCATGTGACACTAGTTATAGATTCCGATGCTTCACTTCAGGTTTACTGTATCCCTCTGACCTTCTTATCGACGATGAAACACAGAAATTGCATCGGAATTAAATACAAAAGGCACAATGCCGACTTAAGTACAAGAAAACAGACTCTTCTTACTGTCTATGATTTGAACCATTCCTGTGACACTAGTTATAGATTCCGATGCTTCTCTTCTGGTTTACTGTATCCCTCTGACCTTCTTATTGACGATGAAACACAGAAATTGCATCGGAATTAAATACAAAAGGCACAACGCCGACTTAAGTACAAGAAAACTGACTCATCTTACTGTCTATGTTTTGAACCTTTCCTGTGACACTAGTTATAGATTCCGATGCTTCACTTCAGGTTTACTGTATCCCTCTGACCTTCTTATTGAAGATGAAACACAGATATTGCATCGGAATTAAATACAAAGGGCACAATGCTGACTTAAGTACAAGAAAACTGACTCTTCTTACTGTCTATGTTTGAACCATTCATGTGACACTAGTTATAGATTCCGATGCTTCACTTCTGGTTTACTGTATCCCTCTGACCTTCTTATCGACGATGAAACACAGAAATTGCATCGGAATTAAATACAAAAGGCACAATGCCGACTTAAGTACAAGAAAACTGACTCCTCTTACTGTCTATGAATGAACCATTCCTGTGACACTAGTTATAGATTCCGATGCTTCTCTTCAGGTTTACTGTATCCCTCTGACCTTCTTATTTACGATGAAACACAGATATTGCATCGGAATTAAATACAAAAGGCACAATGCCGACTTAAGTACAAGAAAACAGACTCTTCTTGCTGTCTGTGTTTTGAAACATTCATGTGACGCTAGGCATAGTTTCCGATGCTTCACTTCAGGTTTACTGTATCCATCTGACCTTCTTATTATCGATAAAACACTGAATTTTCATCGGAATTAAATACAAAAGCCACAATGCCGACTTATGTACAAGAAAACTGACACTTCTTACTGTCCATGTTTGAACCATTCATGTACCACTAGTTATAGATTCCGATGCTTCACTTCAGGTTTACTGTATCCCTCTGACCTTCTTATCGACGATGAAACACAGAAATTGCATCGGAATTAAATACAAAAGGCACAATGCCGACTTAAGTACAAGAAAACTGACTCCTCTTACTGTCTATCATTGAAACATTCCTGTGACACTAGTTATAGATTCCGATGCTTCACTTGAGGTTTACTGTAGCCCTCTGACCTTCTTATTGACGATGAAACACAGAAATTGCATCGGAATTAAATACAAAAGGCACAACGCCGACTTAAGTACAAGAAAACTGACTCATCTTACTGTCTATGTTTTGAACCTTTCCTGTGACACTAGTTATAGATTCCGATGCTTCACTTCAGGTTTACTGTATCCCTCTGGCCTTCTTATTGAAGATGAAACACAGACATTGCATCGGAGTTAAGTACAAAAGGCACAATGCCAACATAAGTACAAGAAAACTGACTCATCTTACTGTCTATGTTTTGAACCTTTCCTGTGACACTAGTTATAGATTCCGATGCTTCACTTCAGGTTTAATGTATCCCTCTGGCCTTCTTATTGAAGATGAAACACAGATATTGCATCGGAATTAAATGCAAAGGGCACAATGCCGACTTAAGTACAAGAAAACTGACTCTTCTTACTGTCTATGTTTGAACCATTCATGTGACACCAGTTATAGCTTCCGATGCTTCACTTCAGGTTTACTGTATCCCTCTGACCATCTTATTGTTGATGAAACACAGATATAGCATCGGATTTAAATACAAAAGGCACAATGCCTACATAAGTACAAGAAAACTGACTCTTCTTACTGTCTACGATTTGAACCATTCCTGTGACACTAGTTATAGATTCCGATGCTTCTCTTCAGGTTTACTGTTTCCCTCTGACCTTCATATTGACGATAAAACACAGAAATTGCATCGGAATTAAATACAAAAGGCACAATGCCGACTTAAGTACAAGAAAACAGACTCTTCTTACTGTCTGTGTTTTGAACCATTCATGTGACACTAGTTATAGATTCCGATGCTTCACTTCAGGTTTACTGTATCCCTCTGACCTTCTTATCGACGATGAAACACAGAAATTGCATCGGAATTAAATACAAAAGGCACAATGCCGACTTAAGTACAAGAAAACAGACTCTTCTTACTGTCTATGATTTGAACCATTCCTGTGACACTAGTTATAGATTCCGATGCTTCTCTTCTGGTTAACTGTATCCCTCTGACCTTCTTATTGACGATGAAACACAGAAATTGCATCGGAATTAAATACAAAAGGCACAACGCCGACTTAAGTACAAGAAAACTGACTCATCTTACTGTCTATGTTTTGAACCTTTCCTGTGACACTAGTTATAGATTCCGATGCTTCACTTCAGGTTTACTGTATCCCTCTGACCTTCTTATTAAAGATGAAACACAGATATTGCATCGGAATTAAATACAAAGGGCACAATGCTGACTTAAGTACAAGAAAACTGACTCTTCTTACTGTCTATGTTTGAACCATTCATGTGACACTAGTTATAGATTCCGATGCTTCACTTCAGGTTTACTGTATCCCTCTGACCTTCTTATTGACGATGAAAAACAGAAATTGCATCGGAATTAAATACAAAAGGCACAATGCCGACTTAAGTACACGAAAACTGACTCTTCTTACTGTCTATGTTTTGAACCGTTCCTGTGACACTAGTTATAGATTCCGATGCTTCACTTCAGGTTTACTGTATCCCTCCGACCTTCATATCGACGAGGAAACACAGAAATTGCATCGGAATTAAATACAAGAGGCACAATGCCGACTTAAGTACAAGAAAACAGACTCTTCTTACTGTCTGTGTTTTGAACCATTCATGTGACGCTAGGCATAGTTTCCGATGCTTCACTTCAGGTTTACTGTATCCATCTGACCTTCTTATTATCGATAAAACACAGAATTTTCATCGGAATTAAATACAAAAGCCACAATGCCAACTTATGTACAAGAAAACTGACACTTCTTACTGTCCATGTTTGAACCATTCATGTACCACTAGTTATAGATTCCGATGCTTCACTTCAGGTTTACTGTATCCCTCTGACCTTCTCATTGACGATGAAACACAGATATTGCATCGGAATTAAATACAAAAGGCACAATGCCGACTTAAGTACAAGAAAACAGACTCTTCTTGCTGTCTGTGTTTTGAACCATTCATGTGACGCTAGGCATAGTTTCCGATGCTTCACTTCAGGTTTACTGTATCCCTCTGGCCTTCTTATTGAAGATGAAACACAGACATTGCATCGGAGTTAAATACAAAAGGCACAATGCCAACATAAGTACAAGAAAACTGACTCTTCTTACTGTCTATGTTTTGAACCATTCCTGTGACACTAGTTATAAATTCCGATGCTTCACTTCAGGATTACTGTATCTCTCTGACCCTCTTATTGTTGATGAAACACAGATATAGCATCGGAATTAAATACAAAAGACACAATGCCTTCATAAGTACAAGAAAACTGACTCTTCTTACTGTCTATGATTTGAGCCATTCCTGTGACACTAGTTATAGATTCCGATGCTTCTCTTCAGGTTCACTGTCTCCCTCTGACCTTCTTATTGACGATGAAACACAGAAATTGCATCGGAATTAAATACAAAAGGCACAACGCCGACTTAAGTACAAGAAAACTGACTCATCTTACTGTCTATGTTTTGAACCTTTCCTGTGACACTAGTTATAGATTCCGATGCTTCACTTCAGGTTTACTGTATCCCTCTGGCCTTCTTATTGAAGATGAAACACAGATATTGCATCGGAATTAAATGAAAAGAGCACAATGCCGACTTAAGTACAAGAAAACAGACTCTTCTTACTGTCAGTGTTTTGAACCATTCATGTGACACTAGGCATAGCATCCGATGCTTCACTTCAGGTTTACTGTATCCATTAGACCTTCTTATTATCGATGGAACACAGACTTTGCATCGGAATTAAATACAAAATGCACAATGCCGACTTAAGTACAAAAAAACTGACTCTTCTTACTGTCTATGATTGAACCGTTTTTGTGACACTAGTTATAGATTCCGATGCTTCACTTGAGGTTTACTGTATCCCTCTGACCATCTTATTGACGATGAAAAACAGAAATTGCATCGGAATTAAACACAAAAGGCACAATGCCGACTTAAGTACACGAAAACTGACTCTTCTTACTGTCTATGTTTTGAACCGTTCCTGTGACACTAGTTATAGATTCCGATGCTTCACTTCAGGTTTACTGTATCCCTCTGACCTTCATATCGACGATGAAACACAGAAATTGCATCGGAATTAAATACAAAAGGCACAATGCCGACTTAAGTTCAAGAAAACAGACTCTTCTTACTGTCTGTGTTTTGAACCATTCATGTGACACTAGGCATAGCTTCCGATGCTTCACTACATGTATACTGTATCCATCTGACCTTCTTATTATCGATAAAACACAGAATTTGCATCGGAATTAAATACAAAAGGCACAATGCCGACATATGTACAGGAAAACTGATACTTCTTACTGTCTATGTTTGAACCATTCATGTGACACTAGTTATAGATTCCGATGCTTCACTTCTGGTTTACTGTATCCCTCTGACCTTCTTATCGACGATGAAACACAGAAATTGCATCGGAATTAAATACAAAAGGCACAATGCCGACTTAAGTTCAAGAAAACTGACTCCTCTTACTGTCTATGATTGAACCATTCCTGTGACACTAGTTACAGATTTCGATGCTTCTCTTCAGGTTTACTGTATCCCTGTGACCTTCTTATTGACGATGAAACACAGATATTGCATCGGAATTAAATACAAAAGGCACAATGCCGACTTAAGTACAAGAAAACAGACTCTTCTTGCTGTCTGTGTTTTGAACCATTCATGTGACGCTAGGCATAGTTTCCGATGCTTCACTTCAGGTTTACTGTATCCATCTGACCTTCTTATTATCGATAAAACACAGAATTTTCATCGGAATTAAATACAAAAGCCACAATGCCGACTTATGTTCAAGAAAACTGACACTTCTTACTGTCCATGTTTGAACCATTCATGTACCACTAGTTATAGATTCTGATGCTTCACTTCAGGTTTACTGTATCCCTCTGACCTTCTTATCGACGATGAAACACAGAAATTGCATCGGAATTAAATACAAAAGGCACAATGCCGACTTAAGTACAAGAAAACTGACTCCTCTTACTGTCTATGATTGAAACATTCCTGTGACACTAGTTATAGATTCCGATGCTTCACTTGAGGTTTACTGTAGCCCTCTGACCTTCTTATTGACGGTGAAACACAGAAATTGCATCGGAATTAAATACAAAAGGCACAACACCGACTTAAGTACAAGAAAACTGACTCATCTTACTGTCTATGTTTTGAACCTTTCCTGTGACACTAGTTATAGATTCCGATGCTTCACTTCAGGTTTACTGTATCCCTCTGGCCTTCTTATTGAAGATGAAACACAGATATTGCATCGGAATTAAATGCAAAGGGCACAATGCCGACTTAAGTACAAGAAAACTGACTCTTCTTACTGTCTATGTTTGAACCATTCATGTGACACCAGTTATAGCTTCCGATGCTTCACTTCAGGTTTACTGTATACCTCTGACCATCTTATTGTTGATGAAACACAGATATAGCATCGGATTTAAATACAAAAGGCACAATGCCTACATAAGTACAAGAAAACTGACTCTTCTTACTGTCTACGATTTGAACCATTCCTGTGACACTAGTTATAGATTCCGATGCTTCTCTTCAGGTTTACTGTTTCCCTCTGACCTTCTTATTGACGAAAAAACACAGAAATTGCATCGGAATTAAATACAAAAGGCACAATGCCGACTTAAGTACAAGAAAACAGACTCTTCTCACTGTCTGTGTTTTGAACCATTCATGTGTCACTAGTTATAGATTCCGATGCTTCACTTCAGGTTCACTGTATCCCTCTGACCTTCTTATCGACGATGAAACACAGAAATTGCATCGGAATTAAATACAAAAGGCACAATGCCGACTTAAGTACAAGAAAACAGACTCTTCTTACTGTCTATGATTTGAACCATTCCTGTGACACTAGTTATAGATTCCGATGCTTCTCTTCTGGTTTACTGTATCCCTCTGACCTTCTTATTGACGATGAAACACAGAAATTGCATCGGAATTAAATACAAAAGGCACAATGCCGACTTAAGTACAAGAAAACTGACTCATCTTACTGTCTATGTTTTAGAACCTTTCCTGTGACACTAGTTATAGATTCCGATGCTTCACTTCAGGTTTACTGTATCCCTCTGACCATTTTATTGTTGATGAAACACAGATTTAGCATCGGAATCAAATACAAAAGGCACAATGCCTACATAAGTACAATAAAACTGACTCTTCTTACTGTCTATGTTTTGAACCATTCCTGTTACACTAGTTATAGATTCCGATGCTTCTCTTCAGGTTTACTGTATCCCTCTGACCTTTCTTATTGACGATGAAACACAGAAATTGCATCGGAATTAAATACAAAAGGCACAATGCCGACTTAAGTACAAGAAAACAGACTCTTCTTACTGTCTGTGTTTTGAACCATTCATGTGACACTAGGCATAGCTTCCGATGCTTCACTTCAGGTTTACTGTATCCATCTGACCTTCTTATTATCGATGAAACACAGAATTTGCATCGGAATTAAATACAAAAGGCACAATGCCGACTTATGTACAAGAAAACTGACTCTTCTTACTGTCTATGTTTGAACCATTCATGTGACACTAGTTATAGATTCCGATGCTTCACTTCAGGTTTACTGTATCCCTCTGACCTTCTTATCGACGATGAAACACAGAAATTGCATCGGAATTAAATACAAAAGGCACAATGCCCACTTAAGTACAAGAAAACTGACTCCTCTTACTGTCTATGATTGAAACATTCCTGTGACACTAGTTATAGATTCAGCTGCTTCACTTGAGGTTTACTGTATCCCTCTGACCTTCTTATTGACGATGAAACACAGAAATTGCATCGGAATTAAATACAAATGGCACAATGCAGACTTAAGTACAAGAAAACTGACTCTTCTTACTGTCTATGTTTGGAACCATTCCTGTGACACTAGTTATAGATTCCGATGCTTCACTTCAGGTTTACTGTATCCCTCTGACCTTCTTATTGACGATGAAACACAGACATTGCATCGGAGTTAAATACAAAAGGCACAATGCCTACTTAAGTACAAGAAAACTGACTCTTCTTACTGTCTATGCTTTGAACCATTCCTGTGACACTAGTTATAGATTCCGATGCTTCACTTCAGGTTTACTGTATCCCTCTGACCATCTTATTGTTGATGAAACACAGATATAGCATCGGAATTAAATACAAAAGACACAATGCCTACATAAGTACAAGAAAACTGACTCTTCTTACTGTCTATGATTTGAACCATTCCTGTGACACTAGTTATAGATTCCGATGCTTCTCTTCAGGTTTACTGTATCCCTCTGACCTTCTTATTGACGATAAAACACAGAAATTGCATCGGAATTAAATACAAAAGGCACAATGCCGACTTAAGTACAAGAAAACTGACTCTTCTTACTGCCTAGGTTTTGAACCATTCCTGTGACACTAGTTATAGATTCCAATGCTTCACTTCAGGTTTACTGTATCCCTCTGACCTTCTTATTGAAGATGAAACACAGGTATTGCATCGTAAGTAAATACAAAAGGCACAATTCCGACTTCAGTACAAGAAAACTGACTCTTCTTACTGTCTATGTTTTGAACCATTCATGTGACACTAATTATAGAGTCCGATGCTTCACTTCGAGTTTACTGTATCCCTCTGACCTTCTTTTTGACGATGAAACACAGAAATTGCATCGGAATTAAATACAAAAGGCACAATGCCGACTTAAGTACAAGAAAACTGACTCTTCTTACTGCCTAGGTTTTGAACCATTCCTGTGACACTAGTTATAGTTTCCAATGCTTCACTTCAGGTTTACTGTATCCCTCTGACCTACTTATTGACGATGAAACACAGGTATTGCATCGTAATTAAATACAAAAGGCACAATGCCGACTTCAGTACAAGAAAACTGACTCTTCTTACTGTCTATGTTTTGAACCATTCATGTGACACTAATTATAGAGTCCGATGCTTCACTTCAGGTTTACTGTATCCCTCTGACCTTCTTATTGACGATGAAACACAGAAATTGCATCGGAATTAAATACAAAAGGCACAATGCCGACTGATGTACATGAAAACTGATTCTTCTTACTGTTTATGTTTGAACCATTCCTGTGACAGCAGTTATAGATTCCGATGCCTCACTTCAGGTTTACTGTATCCCTCTGACCATCTTATTGACGATGAAACACAGAAATTGCATCGGAATTAAATACAAAAGGCACAATGCCGACTTAAGTACAAGAAAACAGACTCTTCTTACTGTCTGTGATTTGAACCATTCATGTGACACTAGGCATAGCTTCCGATGCTTCACTTCAGGTTTACTGTATCCATCTGACCTTCTTATTATCGATGAAACACAGAATTTGCATCGGAATTAAATACAAAAGGCACAATGCCGACTTATGTACAAGAAAACTGACTCTTCTTACTGGCTATGTTTGAACCATTCATGTGACACTAGTTATAGATTCCGATGCTTCACTTCAGGTTTACTGTATCCCTCTGACCTTCTTATCGACGATGAAACACAGAAATTGCATCGGAATTAAATACAAAAGGCACAATGCCGACTTAAGTACAAGAAAACTGACTCC
The DNA here is from genome assembly GCF_021461395.2 of Schistocerca americana. Classification (NCBI taxonomy): domain Eukaryota; kingdom Metazoa; phylum Arthropoda; class Insecta; order Orthoptera; family Acrididae; genus Schistocerca; species Schistocerca americana. The sequence continues at coordinate 24,449,956 of NC_060130.1, forward strand.
TCTTACTGTCTATGATTGAAACATTCCTGTGACACTAGTTATAGATTCCGATGCTTCACTTGAGGTTTACTGTATCCCTCTGACTCTCTTATTGACGATGAAACACAGAAATTGCATCGGAATTAAATACAAATGGCACAATGCAGACTTAAGTACAAGAAAACTGACTCTTCTTACTGTCTATGTTTGGAACCATTCCTGTGACACTAGTTATAGATTCCGATGCTTCACTTCAGGTTTACTGTATCCCTCTGACCTTGTTATTGACGATGAAACACAGACATTGCATCGGAGTTAAATACAAAAGGCACAATGCCTACTTACGTACTAGAAAACAGACTCTTCTTACTGTCTACGTTTTGAACCATTCCTGTGACACTAGTTATAGATTCCGATGCTTCACTTCAGGTTTACTGTATCCCTCTGACCATCTTATTGTTGATGAAACACAGATATAGCATCGGAATTAAATACAAAAGACACAATGCCTACATAAGTACAAGAAAACTGACTCTTCTTACTGTCTACGATTTGAACCATTCGTGTGACACTAGTTATAGATTCCGATGCTTCTCTTCAGGTTTACTGTATCCCTCTGACCTTCTTATTGACGATAAACACAGAAATTGCATCGGAATTAAATAAAAAATGCACAATGCCGACTTAAGTACAAGAAAACAGACTCTTCTTACTGTCTATGCTTTGAACCATTCATGTGACACTAATTATAGAGTCCGATGCTTCACTTCAGGTTTACTGTATCCCTCTTACCTTCTTATTGACGATGAAACACAGAAATTGCATCGGAATTAAATACAAAAGGCACAGTGCCGACTGATGTACAAGAAAACTGATTCTTCTTACTGTTTATGTTTGAACCATTCCTGTGACACTAGTTATAGATTCCGATGCCCCACTTCAGGTTTACTGTATCCCTCTGACCTTCTTATTGACGATGAAACACAGAAATTGCATCGGAATTAAATACAAAAGGCACAATGCCGACTTAAGTACAAGAAAACTGACTTTTCTTACTGTCTATGTTTTGAACCATTCCTGTGACACTAGTTGTAGATTCCGATGCTTCACTTCAGGTTTACTGTATCCCTCTGACCATCTTATTGTTGATGAAACACAGATATAGCATCGGAATTAAATACAAAAGACACAATGCCTACATATGTACAAGAAGACTGACTCTTCTTACTGTCTATGATTTGAACCATTCCTGTGACACTAGTTATAGATTCCGATGCTTCTCTTCAGGTTTACTGTCTCCCTCTGACCTTCTTATTGATGATGAAACACAGAAATTGCATCGGAATTAAATACAAAAGGCACAACGCCGACTTAAGTACAAGAAAACTTACTCATCTTACTGTCTATGTTTCGAACCTTTCCTGTGACACTAGTTATAGATTCCGATGCTTCACTTCAGGTTTACTGTATCCCTCTGGCCTTCTTATTGAAGATGAAACACAGATATTGCATCGGAGTTAAATGCAAAGGGCACAATGCCGACTTAAGTACAAGAAAACTGACTCTTCTTACTGTCTATGTTTGAACCATTCATGTGACACCAGTTATAGATTCCGATGCTTCACTTCAGGTTTACTGTATCCCTCTGACCATCTTATTGTTGATGAAACACAGATATAGCATCGGATTTAAATACAAAAGGCACAATGCCTACATAAGTACAAGAAAACTGACTCTTCTTACTGTCTATGATTTGAACCATTCCTGTGACACTAGTTATAGATTCCGATGCTTCTCTTCAGGTTTACTGTTTCCCTCTGACCTTCTTATTGACGATAAAACACAGAAATTGCATCGGAATTAAATACAGAAGGCACAATGCCGACTTAAGTACAAGAAAACAGACTCTTCTTACTGTCTGTGTTTTGAACCATTCATGTGACACTAGTTATGGAATCCGATGCTTCACTTCAGGTTTACTGTATCCCTCTGACCTTCTTATCGACGATGAAACACATAAATTGCATCGGAATTAAATACAAAAGGCACAATGCCGACTTAAGTACAAGAAAACAGACTCTTCTTACTGTCTATGATTTGAACCTTTCCTGTGACACTAGTTATAGATTCCGATGCTTCACTTCAGGTTTACTGTATCCCTCTGGCCTTCTTATTGAAGATGAAACACAGATATTGCATCGGAATTAAATGCAAAGGGCACAATGCCGACTTAAGTACAAGAAAACTGACTCTTCTTACTGTCTATGTTTGAACCATTCATGTGACACCAGTTATAGATTCCGATGCTTCACTTCAGGTTTACTGTATCCCTCTGACCATCTTATTGTTGATGAAACACAGATATAGCATCGGATTTAAATACAAAAGGCACAATGCCTACATAAGTACAAGAAAACTGACTCTTCTTACTGTCTATGATTTGAACCATTCCTGTGACACTAGTTATAGATTCCGATGCTTCTCTTCAGGTTTACTGTTTCCCTCTGACCTTCTTATTGACGATAAAACACAGAAACTGTATCGGAATTAAATACAAAAGGCACAATGCCGACTTATGTACAAGAAAACAGACTCTTCTTACTGTCTGTGTTTTGAACCATTCATGTGACACTAGTTATGGAATCCGATGCTTCACTTCAGGTTTACTGTATCCCTCTGACCTTCTTATCGACGATGAAACACAGAAATTGCATCAGAATTAAATACAAAAGGCACAATGCCGACTTAAGTACAAGAAAACAGACTCTTCTTACTGTCTATGATTTGAACCATTCCTGTGACACTAGTTATAGATTCCGATGCTTCTCTTCTGGTTTACTGTATCCCTCTGACCTTCTTATTGACGATGAAACACAGAAGTTGCATCGGAATTAAATACAAAAGGCACAACGCCGACTTAAGTACAAGAAAACTGACTCATCTTACTGTCTATGTTTTGAACCTTTCCTGTGACACTAGTTATAGATTCCGATGCTTCACTTCAGGTTTACTGTATCCCTCTGACCTTCTTATTGAAGATGAAACACAGATATTGCATCGGAATGAAATACAAAGGGCACAATGCTGACTTAAGTACAAGGAAACTGACTCTTCTTACTGTCTATGTTTGAACCATTCATGTGACACTAGTTATAGATTCCGATGCTACACTTCAGGTTCACTGTATCCCTCTGACCATTTTATTGTTGATGAAACACAGATATAGCTTCGGAATTATATACAAAAGGCACAATGCCTACATAAGTACAGGAAAACTGACTCTTCTTACTGTCTATGATATGAACCATTCCAGTGACACTAGTGATGGATTCCGATGCTTCTCTTCAGGTTTACTGTATCCCTCTGACCTTCTTATTGACGATAAAACACAGAAATTGCATCGGAATTAAATACAAAAAGCACAATGCCGACTTAAGTACAAGAAAACAGACTCTTCTTACTGTCTGTGTTTTGAACCATTCATGTGACAGTAGGCATAGCTTCCGATGCTTCACTTCAGGTTTACTGTATCCATCTGACCTTCTTATTATCGATGAAACACAGAATTTGCATCGGAATTAAATACAAAAGGCACAATGCCGACTTATGTACAAGAAAACTGACTCTTCTTACTGTCTATGTTTGAACCATTCATGTGACACTAGTTAAAGATTCCGATGCTTCACTTCAGGTTTACTGTATCCCTCTGACCTTCTTATCGACGGTGAAACACAGAAATTGCATCGGAATTAAATACAAAAGGCACAATGCCGACTTAAGTACAAGAAAACTGACTCCTCTCACTGTCTATGATTGAAACATTCCTGTGACACTAGTTATAGATTCCGATGCTTCACTTGAGGTTTACTGTATCCCTCTGACCTTCTTATTGACGATGAAACACAGAAATTGCATCGGAATTAAATACAAATGGCACAATGCAGACTTAAGTACAAGAAAACCGACTCTTCTTACTGTCTATGTTTGGAACCATTCCTGTGACACTAGTTATAGATTCCGACGCTTCACTTCAGGTTTACTGTATCCCTCTGACCTTCTTATTGACGATGAAACTCAGAAATTGCATCGGAGTTAAATACAAAAGGCACAATGCCTACTTAAGTACAAGAAAACTGACTCTTCTTACTGTCTATGTTTTGAACCATTCCTGTGACACTAGTTATAGATTCCGATGCTTCTCTTCAGGTTTACTGTATCCCTCTGACCTTCTTATTGACGATAAAACACAGAAATTGCATCGGTATTAAATACAAAAGGCACAATGCCGACTTAAGTACAAGAAAACAGACTCTTCTTACTGTCTTTGTTTTGAACCATTCATGTGACACTAGGCATAGCTTCCGATGCTTCACTTCAGGTTTACTGTATCCCTCTGACTTTCTTACTGACAATGAAACACAGAAATTGCATCGGATTTAATACAAAAGACACAATGCCGACTTAAGTACAAGAAAACTGACTCCTCTTACTGTCTATGTTTTGAGCCATTCCTGTGACACTAGTTGTAGATTCTGATGCTTCACTTCAGCTTTACTGTATCCCTCTGACCTTCTTATTGACGATGAAACACAGAAATTGCATCGGAATTAAATACAAAAGGCACAATGCCGACTTCAGTACAAGAAAACTGACTCTTCTTACTGTCTATGTTTTGAACCATTCATGTGACACTAGTTATAGAGTCCGATGCTTCACTTCAGGTTTACTGTATCCCTCTGACCTTCTTATTGACGATGAAACACAGAAATTGCATCGGAATTAACTACAAAAGGCACAATGCCGACTGATGTACAAGAAAACTGATTCTTCTTACTGTTTATGTTTGAACCATTCCTGTGACACCAGTTATAGATTCCGATGCCTCACTTCAGGTTTACTGTATCCCTCTGACCATCTTATTGACGATGAAACACAGAAATTGCATCGGAATTAAATACAAAAGGCACAATGCCGACTTAAGTACAAGAAAACTGACTCTTCTTACTGTCTATGTTTGAACCATTCCTGTGACATTGGTTGTAGATTCGGATGCTTCACTTCAGGTTTACTGTATCCCTCTGACCTTCTTATTGACGATGAAACACAGAAATTGCATCGGAATTAAATACAAAAGGCACAATGCCGACTTAAGTACAAGAAAACTGACTTTTCTTACTGTCTATGTTTTGAACCATTCCTGTGACACTAGTTATAGATTCCGATGCTTTACTTCAGGTTTACTGTATCCCTCTGACCTTCTTATTGACGATGAAACACAGATATTGCATCGGAGATAAATACAAAAGGCACAATGCCGACATAAGTACAAGAAAACTGACTCATCATATTGTCTATGTTTTGAACCATTCCTGTGACACTAGTTATAGATTCCGATGCTTCACTTCAGGTTTACTGTATCCCTATGACCTTCGTATTGACGATGAAACACAGAAATTGCATGGGAATTAAATCCAAAAGTTACAACGCGAACTTAAGTACAAGAAAACTGACTCATCTTATTGTCTATGTTTTGAACCTTTCCTGTGACACTAGTTATAGATTCCGATGCTTCACTTCAGGTTTACTGTATCTCTCTGACCTTCTTATTGAAGATGAAACACAAATATTGCATCGGAATTAAATACAAAGGGCACAATGCCTACTTAAGTACAGGAAAACTGACTCTTCTTACTGTCTATGATATGAACCATTCCAGTGACACTAGTGATGGATTCCGATGCTTCTCTTCAGGTTTACTGTATCCCTCTGACCTTCTTATTGACGATAAAACACAGAAATTGCATCGGAATTAAATACAAAAAGCACAATGCCGACTTAAGTACAAGAAAACAGACTCTTCTTACTGTCTGTGTTTTGAACCATTCATGTGACACAAGGCATAGCTTCCGATGCTTCACTTCAGGTTTACTGTATACCTCTGACCATCTTATTGTTGATGAAACACAGATATAGCATCGGAATTAAATACAAAAGGCACAATGCCTACATCAGTACAATAAAACTGACTCTTCTTACTGTCTATGTTTTGAACCATTCCTGTTACACTAGTTATAGATTCCGATGCTTCTCTTCTGGTTTACTGTATCCATCTGACCTTCTTATTATCGATGAAACACAGAATTTGCATCGGAATTAAATACAAAAGGCACAATGCCGACTTATGTACAAATAAACTGACTCTTCTTACTGTCTATGTTTGAACCATTCATGTGACACTAGTTATAGATTCCGATGCTTCACTTCAGGTTTACTGTATCCCTCTGACCTTCTTATCGACGATGAAACACAGAAATTGCATCGGAATTAAATACAAAAGGCACAATGCCGACTTAAGTACAAGAAAACTGACTCCTCTTACTGTCTATGATTGAAACATTCCTGTGACACTAGTTATAGATTCCGATGCTTCACTTGAGGTTTACTGTATCCCTCTGACCTTCTTATTGACGATGAAACACAGAAATTGCATCGGAATTAGATACAAATGGCACAATGCAGACTTAAGTACAAGAAAACTGACTCTTCTTACCGTCTATGTTTGGAACCATTCCTGTGACACTAGTTATAGATTCCGATGCTTCACTTCAGGTTTACTGTATCCCTCTGACCTTCTTATTGACGATGAAACACAGACATTGCATCGGAGTTAAATACAAAAGGCACAATGCCTACTTAAGTACAAGAAAACTGACTCTTCTTACTGTGTATGTTTTGAACCATTCCTGTGACACTAGTTATAGATTCCGTTGCTTCACTTCAGGTTTACTGTATCCCTCTGACCATCTTATTGTTGATGACACACAGATATAGCATCGGAATTAAATACAAAACACACAATGCCTACATAAGTACAAGAAAACTGACTCTTCTTACTGTATATGATTTGAACCATTCCTGTGACACTAGTTATAGATTCCGATGCTTCTCTTCAGGTTTACTGTATCCCTCTGACGTTCTTATTGACGATAAAACACAGAAATTGCATCGGTATTAAATACAAAAGGCACAATGCCGACTTAAGTACAAGAAAACAGACTCTTCTTACTGTCTGTGTTTTGAACCATTCATGTGACACTAGGCATAGCTTCCGATGCTTCACTTCAGGTTTACTGTATCCCTCTGACTTTCTTATTGACAATGAAACACAGAAATTGCATCGGATTTAATACAAAAGGCACAATGCCGACTTAAGTACAAGAAAACTGTCTCCTCTTACTGTCTATGTTTTGAACCATTCCTGTGACACTAGTTATAGATTCCGATGCTTCACTTCAGCTTTACTGTATCCCTCTGACCTTCTTATTGACGATGAAACACAGAAATTGCATCGGAATTAAATACAAAAGGCACAATGCCGACTTAAGTACAAGAAAACTGACTCTTCTTACTGCCTAGGTTTTGAACCATTCCTGTGACACTAGTTATAGATTCCAATGCTTCACTTCAGGTTTACTGTATCCCTCTGACCTTCTTATTGAGGATGAAACACAGGTATTGCATCGTAATTATATACAAAAGGCACAATGCCGACTTCAGTACAAGAAAACTGACTCTTCTAACTGTCTATGTTTTGAACCATTCATGTGACATTAGTTATAGAGTCCGATGCTTCACTTCAGGTTCACTGTATCCCTATGACCTTCTTATTGACGATGAAACACAGAAATTGCATCGGAATTAAATACAAAAGGCACAATGCCGACTGATGTACAAGAAAACTGATTCTTCTTACTGTTTATGTTTGAACCATTCCTGTGTCACTAGTTATAGATTCCGATGCCTCACTTCAGGTTTACTGTATCCCTCTGACCTTCTTATTGACGATGAAACACAGAAATTGCATCGGAATTAAATACAAAAGGCACAATGCCGACTTAAGTACAAGAAAACTGACTCTTCTTACTGTCTATGTTTGAACCATTCCTGTGACATTGGTTATAGATTCGGATGCTTCACTTCAGGTTTACTGTATCCCTCTGACCTTCTTATTGACGATGAAACACAGAAATTGCATCGGAATTAAATACAAAAGGCACAATGCCGACTTAAGTACAAGAAAACTGAATTTTCTTACTGTCTATGTTTTGAACCATTCCTGTGACACTAGTTATTGATTCCGATGCTTTACTTCAGGTTTACTGTATCCCTCTGACCTTCTTATTGACGATGAAACACAGATATTGCATCGGAGATAAATACAAAAGGCACAATGCCGACTTAAGTACAAGAAAACTGACTCATCATATTGTCTGTGTTTTGAACCATTCCTGTGACACTAGTTATAGATTCCGATGCTTCACTTCAGGTTTACTGTATCCCTATGACCTTCGTATTGACGATGAAACACAGAAATTGCATGGGAATTAAATCCAAAAGTTACAACGCGAACTTAAGTACAAGAAAACTGACTCATCTTATTGTCTATGTTTTGAACCTTTCCTGTGACACTAGTTATAGATTCCGATGCTTCACTTCAGGTTTACTGTATCTCTCTGACCTTCTTATTGATGATGAAACACAGATATTGCATCGGAATTAAATACAAAGGGCACAATGCCTACTTAAGTACAAGAAAACTGACTCTTCTTACTGTCTATGTTTGAACCATTCATGTGACACTAGTTATAGATTCCGATGCTTCACTTCAGGTTTACTGTATCCCTCTGACCATCTTATTGTTGATGAAACACAGATATAGCATCGGAATTAAATACAAAAGGCACAATGCCTACATAAGTACAAGAAAATTGATTCTTCTTAGTGTCTATGACTTGAACCATTCCTGTTACACTAGTTATAGATTCCGATGCTTCTCTTCAGGTTTACTGTATCCCTCTGACCTTCTTATTGACGATGAAACACAGAAATTGCATCGGAATTAAATACAAAAGGCACAATGCCGACTGAAGTACAAGAAAACAGACTCTTCTTACTGTCTGTGTTTTGAACCATTCATGTGACACTAGGCATAGCATCCGATGCTTCACTTCAGGTTTACTGTATCCATTAGACCTTCTTATTATCGATGGAACACAGACATTGCATCGGAATTAAATACAAAATGCACAATGCCGACTTAAGTACAAAAAAACTGACTCTTCTTACTGTCTGTGTTTTGAACCATTCATGTGACAGTAGGCCTAGCTTCTGATGCTTCACTTCATTTTTACTGTATCCCTCTGACTTTCTTATTGACAATGAAACACAGAAATTGCATCGGATTTAATACAAAAGGCACAATGCCGACTTAATTGCAAGAAAACTGACTCCACTTACTGTCTATGTTTTGAACCATTCCTGTGACACTAGTTATAGATTCCGATGCTTCACTTCAGCTTTACTGTATCCCTCTGACCTTCTTATTGACGATGAAACACAGAAATTGCATCGGAATTACATACAAAAGGCACAATGCCGACTTAAGTACAAGAAAACTGACTCTTCTTACTGCCTAGGTTTTGAACCATTCCTGTGACATTAGTTATAGATTCCGATGCTTCACTTCAGGTTTACTGTATCCCTCTGACCTTCTTATTGACGATGAAACACAGGTATTGGATCGTAATTAAATACAAAAGGCACAATGCCGACTTCAGTACAAGAAAACTGACTCTTCTTACTGTCTATGTTTTTGAAACATTCATGTGACACTAATTGTAGAGTCCGATGCTTCACTTCAGGTTTACTGTATCCCTCTGACCTTCTTATTGACGATGAAACACAGAAATTGCATCGGAATTAAATACAAAAGGCACCATGCCGACTGATGTACAAGAAAACTGATTCTTCTTACTGTTTATGTTTGAACCATTCCTGTGACACTAGTTATAGATTCCGATGCCTCACTTCAGGTTTAATGTATCCCTCTGACCTTCTTATTGACGATGAAACACAGAAATTGCATCGGAATTAAATACAAAAGGCACAATGCCGACTTATGTACAAGAAAACTGACTCTTCTTACTGTCTATGTTTGAACCATTCATGTGACACTAGTTATAGATTCCGATGCTTCACTTCAGAATTACTGTATCATTCTGACCTTCTTATCGACGATGAAACACAGAAATTGCATCGGAATTAAATACAAAAGGCACAATGCCGACTTAAGTACAAGAAAACTGACTCCTCTTACTGTCTATGATTGTAACATTCCTGTGACACTAGTTATAGATTCCGATGCTTCACTTGAGGTTTACTGTATCCCTCTGACCTTCTTATTGACGATGAAACACAGAAATTGCATCGGAATTAAATACAAATGGCACAATGCAGACTTAAGTACAAGAAAACTGACTCTTCTTACTGTCTATGTTTGGAACCATTCCTGTGACACTAGTTATAGATTCCGATGCTTCACTTCAGGTTTACTGTATCCCTCTGACCTTCTTATTGACGATGAAACACAGACATTGCATCAGAGTTAAATACAAAAGGCACAATGCCTACTTAAGTACAAGAAAACTGACTGTTCCTACTGTCTATGTTTTGAACCATTCCTGTGACACTAGTTATAGATTCCGATGCTTCACTTCAGGTTTACTGTATCCTTCTGACCATCTTATTGTTGATGAAACACAGATATAGCATCGGAATTAAATACAAAAGACACAATGCCTACATAAGTACAAGAAAACAGACTCTTCTTACTGTCTGTGTTTTGAACCATTCATGTGACACTAGGCATAGCTTCCGAAGCATCACTTCAGGTTTACTGTATCCCTCTGACTTTCTTATTGACAATGAAACACAGAAATTGCATCGGATTTAATACAAAAGGCACAATGCCGACTTAAGTACAAGAAAACTGACTCCTCTTACTGTCTATGTTTTGAACCATTCCTGTGACACTAGTTGTAGATTCCGATGCTTCACTTCTGGTTTACTGTATCCCTCTTACCTTCTTATCGACGATGAAACACAGAAATTGCATCGGAATTAAATACAAATGGCACAATGCAGACTTAAGTACAAGAAAACTGACTCTTCTTACTGTCTATGTTTGGAACCATTCCTGTGACACTAGTTATAGATTCCGATGCTTCACTTCAGGTTTACTGTATCCCACTGACCTTCTTATCGACGATGAAACACAGAAATTGCATCGGAATTAAATACAAAAGGCACAATGCCGACTTAAGTACAAAAAAACTGACTCCTCTTACTGTCTATGATTGAAACATTCCTGTGACACTAGTTATAGATTCCGATGCTTCACTTGAGGTTTACTGTATCCCTCTGACCTTCTTATTGACGATGAAACTCAGAAATTGCATCGGAATTAAATACAAATGGCACAATGCAGACTTAAGTACAAGAAAACTGACTCTTCTTACTGTCTATGTTTGGAACCATTCCTGTGACACTAGTTATAGATTCCGATGCTTCACTTCAGGTTTACTGTATCCCTCTGACCTTCTTATTGACGATGAAACACAGACATTGCATCGGAGTTAAATACAAAAGGCACAATGCCTACTTAAGTACAAGAAAACTGACTCTTCCTACTGTCTATGTTTTGAACCATTCCTGTGACACTAGTTATAGATTCCGATGCTTCACCTCAGGTTTACTGTATCCCTCTGACCATCTTATTGTTGATGAAACACAGATATAGCATCGGAATTAAATACAAAAGACACAATGCCTACATAAGTACAAGAAAACTGACTCTTCTTACTGTCTATGATTTGAACCATTCCTGTGACACTAGTTATAGATTCCGATGCTTCACTTCAGGTTTACTGTATCCCTCTGACCATCTTATTGTTGATGAAACACAGATATAGCATCGGAATTAAATACAAAAGACACAATGCCTACATAAGTACAAAAAACACACTCTTCTTACTGTCTGTGTTTTGAACCATTCATGTGACACTAGGCATAGCTTCCGAAGCTTCACTTCAGGTTTACTGTATCCCTCTGACTTTCTTATTGACAATGAAACACAGAAATTGCATCGGATTTAATACAAAAGGCACAATGCCGACTTAAGTACAAGAAAACTGACTCCTCTTACTGTCTATGTTTTGAACCATTCCTGTGACACTAGTTGTAGATTCCGATGCTTCACTTCAGCTTTACTGTATCCCTCTGACCTTCTTATTGACGATGAAACACAGAAATTGCATCGGAATTAAATACAAAAGGCACAATGCCGACTTAAGTACAAGAAAACTGACTCTTCTTACTGCCTAGGTTTTGAACCATTCCTGTGACATTAGTTATAGATTCCGATGCTTCACTTCAGGTTTACTGTATCCCTCTGACCTTCTTATTGACGATGAAACACAGGTATTGCATCGTAATTAAATACAAAAGACACAATGCCGTCTTCAGTACAAGAAAACTGACTCTTCTTACTGTCTATGCTTTGAAAAATTCATGTGACACTAATTATAGAGTCCGATGCTTCACTTCAGGTTTACTGTATCCCTCTGACCTTCTTATTGACGGTGAAACACAGAAATTGCATCGGAATTAAATACAAAAGGCACCATGCCGACTGATGTACAAGAAAACTGATTCTTCTTACTGTTTATGTTTGAACCATTCCTGTGATACTAGTTATAGATTCCGATGCCTCACTTCAGGTTTAATGTATCCCTCTGACCTTCTTATTGACGATGAAACACAGAAATTGCATCGGAATTAAATACAAAAGGCACAATGCCGACTTAAGTACAAGAAAACAGACTCTTCTTACTGTCTGTGTTTTGAACCATTCATGTGACACTAGGCATAGCTTCCGATGCTTCACTTCAGGTTTACTGTATCCATCTGACCTTCTTATTATCGATGAAACACAGAATTTGCATCGGAATTAAATACAAAAGGCACAATGCCGACTTATGTACAAGAAAACTGACTCTTCTTACTGTCTATGTTTGAACCATTCATGTGACACTAGTTATAGATTCCGATGCTTCACTTCAGGTTTACTGTATCCCTCTGACCTTCTTATCGACGATGAAACACAGAAATTGCATCGGAATTAAATACAAAAGGCACAATGCCGACTTAAGTACAAGAAAACTGACTCCTCTTACTGTCTATGATTGAAACATTCCTGTGACACTAGTTATAGATTCCGATGCTTCACTTGAGGTTTACTGTATCCCTCTGACCTTCTTATTGACGATGAAACACAGAAATTGCATCGGAATTAAATACAAATGGCACAATGCAGACTTAAGTACAAGAAAACTGACTCTTCTCACTGTCTATGTTTGGAACCATTCCTGTGACACTAGTTATAGATTCCGATGCTTCACTTCAGGTTTACTGTATCCCTCTGACCATCTTATTGTTGATGAAACACAGATATAGCATCGGAATTAAATACAAAAGACACAATGCCTACATAAGTACAAGAAAACAGACTCTTCTTACTGTCTGCGTTTTGAACCATTCATGTGACACTAGGCATAGCTTCCGAAGCTTCACTTCAGGTTTACTGTATCCCTCTGACTTTCTTATTGACAATGAAACACAGAAATTGCATCGGATTTAATACAAAAGGCACAATGCCGACTTAAGTACATGAAAACTGACTCCTCTTACTGTCTATGTTTTGAACCATTCCAATGACACTAGTTATAGAGTCCGATGCTTCACTTCAGGTTTACTGTATCCCTCTGACCTTCTTATTGACGATGAAACACAGATATTGCATCGGAGATAAATACAAAAGGCACAATGCCGACTTAAGTACAAGAAAACTGACTCATCATATTGTCTATGTTTTGAACCATTCCTGTGACACTAGTTATAGATTCCGATGCTTCACTTCAGGTTTACTGTATCCCTATGACCTTCGTATTGACGATGAAACACAGAAATTGCATGGGAATTAAATCCAAAAGTTACAACGCGAACTTAAGTACAAGAAAACTGACTCATCTTATTGTCTACGTTTTGAACCTTTCCTGTGACACTAGTCATAGATTCCGATGCTTCACTTCAGGTTTACTGTATCTCTCTGACCTTCTTATTGAAGATGAAACACAGATATTGCATCGGAATTAAATACAAAGGGCACAGTGCCTACTTAAGTACAAGAAAACTGACGCTTCTTACTGTCTATGTTTGAACCATTCATGTGACACTAGTTATAGATTCCGATGCTTCACTTCAGGTTTACTGTATCCCTCTGACCATCTGATTGTTGATGAAACACAGATATAGCATCGGAATTAAATACATAAGGCACAATGCCTACATAAGTACAAGAAAATTGATTCTTCTTAGTGTCTATGACTTGAACCATTCCTGTTACACTAGTTATAGATTCCGATGCTTCTCTTCAGGTTTACTGTATCCCTCTGACCTTCTTATTGACGATGAAACACAAAAATTGCATCGGAATTAAATACAAAAGGCACAATGCCGACTTAAGTACAAGAAAACAGACTCTTCTTACTGCCTAGGTTTTGAACCATTCCTGTGACACTAGTTATAGATTCCAATGCTTCACTTCAGGTTTACTGTATCCCTCTGACCTTCTTATTGAGGATGAAACACAGGTATTGCATCGTAATTATATACAAAAGGCACAATGCCGACTTCAGTACAAGAAAACTGACTCTCCTTACTGTCTATGTTTTGAACCATTCATGTGACACTAGTTATAGAGTCCGATGCTTCACTTCAGGTTTACTGTATCCCTCTGACCTTCTTATTGACGATGAAACACAGAAATTGCATCGGAATTAAATACAAAAGGCACAATGCCGACTGATGTACAAGAAAACTGATTCTTCTTACTGTTTATGTTTGAACCATTCCTGTGTCATTAGTTATAGATTCCGATGCCTCACTTCAGGTTTACTGTATCCCTCTGACCTTCTTATTGACGATAAATCACAGAAATTGCATCGGAATTAAATACAAAAGGCACAATGCCGACTTAAGTACAAGAAAACTGACTCTTCTTACTGTCTATGTTTGAACCATTCCAGTGACATTGGTTATAGATTCGGATGCTTCACTTCAGGTTTACTGTATCCCTCTGACCTTCTTATTGACGATGAAACACAGAAATTGCATCGGAATTAAATACAAAAGGCACAATGCCGACTTAAGTACAAGAAAACTGACTTTTCTTACTGTCTATGTTTTGAACCATTCCTGTGACACTAGTTATAGATTCCGATGCTTTACTTCAGGTTTACTGTTCCCCTCTGACCTTCTTATTGACGATGAAACACAGATATTGCATCGGAGATAAATACAAAAGGCACAATGCCGACTTAAGTACAAGAAAACTGACTCATCATATTATCTGTGTTTTGAACCATTCCTGTGACACTAGTTATAGATTCCGATGCTTCACCTCAGGTTTTCTGTATCCCTATGACCTTCGTATTGACGATGAAACACAGAAATTGCATGGGAATTAAATCCAAAAGTTACAACGCGAACTTAAGTACAAGAAAACTGACTCATCTTATTGTCTATGTTTTGAACCTTTCCTGTGACACTAGTTATAGATTCCGATGCTTCACTTCAGGTTTACTGTATCTCTCTGACCTTCTTATTGAAGATGAAACACAGATATAGCATCGGAATTAAATACAAAAGGCACAATGCCTACATAAGTACCAGAAAATTGATTCTTCTTAGTGTCTATGACTTGAACCATTCCTGTTACACTAGTTATAGATTCCGATGCTTCTCTTCAGGTTTACTGTATCCCTCTGACCTTCTTATTGACGATGAAACACAGAAATTGCATCGGAATTAAATACAAAAGGCACAATGCCGACTTAAGTACAAGAAAACAGACTCTTCTTACTGTCTGTGTTTTGAACCATTCATGTGACACTAGGCATAGCATCCGATGCTTCACTTCAGGTTTACTGTATCCATTAGACCTTCTTATTATCGATGGAACACAGACTTTGCATCGGAATTAAATACAAAATGCACAATGCCGACTTAAGTACAAAAAAACTGACTCTTCTTACTGTCTATGATTGAACCGTTCTTGTGACACTAGTTATAGATTCCGATGCTTCACTTGAGGTTTACTGTATCCCTCTGACCTTCTTATTGACGATGAGAAACAGAAATTGCATCGGAATTAAATACAAAAGGCACAATGCCGACTTAAGTACAAGAAATCAGACTCTTCTTACTGTCTGTGTTTTGAACCATTCATGTGACACTAGGCCTAGCTTCTAATGCTTCACTTCATTTTTACTGTATCCCTCTGACTTTCTTATTGACAATGAAACACAGAAATTGCATCGGATTTAATACAAAAGGCACAATGCCGACTTAAGTACAAGAAAACTGACTCCTCTTACTGTCTATGTTTTGAACCATTCCTGTGAAACTAGTTATAGATTCCGATGCTTCACTTCAGCTTTACTGTATCCCTCTGACCTGCTTATTGACGATGAAACACAGAAATTGCATCGCAATTAAATACAAAAGGCACAATGCCGACTTAAGTACAAGAAAACTGACTCTTCTTACTGCCTAGGTTTTGAACCATTCCTGTGACATTAGTTATAGATTCCGATGCTTCACTTCAGGTTTACTGTATCCCTCTGACCTTCTTATTGACGATGAAACACAGGTATTACATCGTAATTAAATACAAAAGGCACAATGCCGACTTCAGTACAAGAAAACTGACTCTTCTTACTGTCTATGTTTTGAAACATTCATGTGACACTAATTATAGAGTCCGATGCTTCACTTCAGGTTTACTGTATCCCTCTGACCTTCTTATTGACGATGAAACACAGAAATTGCATCGGAATTAAATACAAAAGGCGCAATGCAGACTTAAGTACAAGAAAACAGACTCTTCTTACTGTCTGTGTTTTGAACCATTCATGTGACACTAGGCATAGCTTCCGATGCTTCACTTCAGGTTTACTGTATCCATCTGACCTTCTTATTATCGATGAAACACAGAATTTGCATCGGAATTAAAGACAAAGGGCACAATGCCGACTTATGTACAAGAAAACTGACTCTTCTTACTGTCTATGTTTGAACCATTCATGTGACACTAGTTATAGATTCCGATGCTTCACATCAGGTTTACTGTATCCCTCTGACCTTCTTATCGACGATGAAACACAGAAATCGCATCGGAATTAAATACTAAAGGCAAAATGCCGACTTAAGTACAAGAAAACTGACTCCTCTTACTGTCTATGATTGAAACATTCCTGTGACACTAGTTATAGATTCCGATGCTTCACTTGAGGTTTACTGTATCCCTGTGACCTTCTCATTGACGATGAAACACAGAAATTGCATCGGAATTAAATACAAATGGCACAATGCAGACTTAAGTACATGAAAACTGACTCTTCTTACTGTCTATGTTTGGAACCATTCCTGTGACACTAGTTATAGATTCCGATGCTTCACTTCAGGTTTACTGTATCCCTCTGACCTTCTTATTGACGATGAAACACAGACATTGCATCGGAGTTAAATACAAAAGGCACAATGCCTACTTAAGTACAAGAAAACTGACTCTTCCTACTGTCTATGTTTTGAACCATTCCTGTGACACTAGTTATAGATTCCGATGCTTCACTTCAGGTTTACTGTATCCCTCTGACCATCTTATTGTTGATGAAACACAGATATAGCATCGGAATTAAATACAAAAGACACAATGCCTACATAAGTACAAGAAAACAGACTCTTCTTACTGTCTGTGTTTTGAACCATTCATGTGACACTAGGCATAGCTTCCGAAGCTTCACTTCAGGTTTACTGTATCCCTCTGACTTTCTCATTGACAATGAAACACAGAAACTGCATCGGATTTAATACAAAAGGCACAATGCCGACTTAAGTACAAGAAAACTGACTCCTCTTACTGTCTATGTTTTGAACCGTTCCTGTGACACTAGTTGTAGATTCCGATGCTTCACTTCAGCTTTACTGTATCCCTCTGACCTTCTTCTTGACGATGAAACACAGAAATTGCATCGGAATTAAATACAAAAGGCACAATGCCGACTTAAGTACAAGAAAACTGACTCTTCTTACTGCCTAGGTTTTGAACCATTCCTGTGACACTAGTTATAGATTCCAATGCTTCACTTCAGGTTTACTGTATCACTCTGACCTTCTTATTGAGAATGAAACACAGGTATTGCATCGTAATTAAGTACAGAAGGCACAATGCCGACTTCAGTACAAGAAAACTGACTCTTCTTTCTGTCTATGTTTTGAACCATTCATGTGACACTAGTTATAGATTCCGATGCTTCACTTCAGGTTTACTGTATCCCTATGACCTTCGTATTGACGATGAAACACAGAAATTGCATGGGAATTAAATCCAAAAGTTACAACGCGAACTTAAGTACAAGAAAACTGACTCATCTTATTGTCTATGTTTTGAACCTTTCCTGTGACACTAGTTAAGGATTCCGATGCTTCACTTCAGGTTTACTGTATCTCTCTGACCTTCTTATTGAAGATGAAACACAGATATTGCATCGGAATTAAATACAAAGGGCACAATGCCTACTTAAGTACAGGAAAACTGACTCATCTTACTGTCTATGATAAGAACCATTCCAGTGACACTAGTGATGGATTCCGATGCTTCTCTTCAGGTTTACTGTATCCCTCTGACCTTCTTATTGACGATGAAACACAGAAATTGCATCGGAATTGAATACAAAAAGCACAATGCCGACTTAAGTACAAGAAAACAGACTCTTCTTACTGTCTGTGTTTTGAACCATTCATGTGACACTAGGCATAGCTTCCGATGCTTCACTTCAGGTTTACTGTATACCTCTGACCATCTTATTGTTGATGAAACACAGATATAGCATCGGAATTAAATACAAAAGGCACAATGCCTACATCAGTACAATAAAACTGACTCTTCTTACTGTCTATGTTTTGAACCATTCCTGTTACACTAGTTATAGATTCCGATGCTTCTCTTCAGGTTTACTGTATCCATCCGACCTTCTTATTATCGATGAAACACAGAATTTGCATCGGAATTAAATACAAAAGGCCCAATGCCGACTTAAGTACAAGAAAACTGACTCTTCTTACTGTCTATGTTTGAACCATTCATGTGACACTAGTTATAGATTCCGATGCTTCACTTCAGGTTTACTGTATCCCTCTGACCTTCTTATCGACGATGAAACACAGAAATTGCATTGGTATTAAATACAAAAGGCACAATGCCGACTTAAGTACAAGAAAACTGACTCCTCTTACTGTCTATGATTGAAACATTCCTGTGACACTAGTTATAGATTCCGATGCTTCACTTGAGGTTTACTGTATCCCTCTGACCTTCTTATTGTCGATGAAACACAGAAATTGCATCGGAATAAAATACAAATGGCACAATGCAGACTTAAGTAAAAGAAAACTGACTCTTCTTACTGTCTATGTTTGGAACCATTCCTGTGACACTAGTTATAGATTCCGATGCTTCACTTCAGGTTTACTGTATCCCTCTGACCTTCTTATTGACGATGAAACACAGACATTGCATCGGAGTTACATACAAAAGGCACAATGCCGACTTAAGTACAAGAAAACTGACTCTTCTTACTGCCTAGGTTTTGAACCATTCCTGTGACACTAGTTATAGATTCCAATGCTTCACTTCAGGTTTACTGTATCCCTCTGACCTTCTTATTGAGGATGAAACACAGGTATTGCATCGTAATTATATACAAAAGGCACAATGCCGACTTCAGTACAAGAAAACTGACTCTTCTTACTGTCTATGTTTTGAACCATTCATGTGACACTAGTTATAGAGTCCGATGCTTCACTTCAGGTTTACTGTATCCCTCTGACCTTCTTATTGACGATGAAACACAGAAATTGCATCGGAATTAAATACAAAAGGCACAATGCCGACTGATGTACAAGAAAACTGATTCTTCTTACTGTTTATGTTTGAACCATTCCTGTGACACTAGTTATAGATTCCGATGCCTCACTTCAGGTTTACTGTATCCCTCTGACCTTCTTATTGACGATGAAACACAGAAATTGCATCGGAATTAAATACAAAAGGCACAATGCCGACTTAAGTACAAGAAAACTGACTCTTCTTACTGTCTATGTTTGAACCATTCCTGTGACATTGGTTATAGATTCGGATGCTTCACTTCAGGTTTACTGTATCCCTCTGACCTTCTTATTGACGATGAAACACAGAAATTGCATCGGAATTAAATACAAAAGGCACAATGCCGACTTAAGTACAAGAAAACTGACTTTTCTTACTGTCTATGATTTGAACCATTCCTGTGACACTAGTTATAGATTCCGATGCTTTACTTCAGGTTTACTGTATCCCTCTGACCTTCTTATTGACGATGAAACACAGATATTGCATCGGAGATAAATACAAAAGGCACAATGCCGACTTAAGTACAAGAATACTGTTTCATCATATTGTCTATGTTTTGAACCCTTCCTGTGACACTAGTTATAGATTCCGAAGCTTCACTTCAGGTTTACTGTATCCCTATGACCTTCGTATTGACGATGAAACACAGAAATTGCATGGGAATTAAATCCAAAAGTTACAACGCGAACTTAAGTACAAGAAAACTGACTCATCTTATTGTCTATGTTTTGAACCTTTCCTGTGACACTAGTTATATTTTCCGATGCTTCACTTCAGGTTTACTGTATCTCTCTGACCTTCTTATTGAAGATGAAACACAGATATTGCATCGGAATTAAATACAAAGGGCACAATGCCTACTTAAGTACAAGAAAACTGACTCTTCTTACTGTCTATGTTTGAGCCTTTCATGTGACACTAGTTATAGATTCCGATGCTTCACTTCAGGTTTACTGTATCCCTCTGACCATCTTATTGTTGATGAAACACAGATATAGCATCGGAATTAAATACAAAACTCACAATGCCTACATAAGTACAAGAAAATTGATTCTTCTTAGTGTCTATGACTTGAACCATTCCTGTTACACTAGTTATAGATTCCGATGCTTCTCTTCAGGTTTACTGTATCCCTCTGACCTTCTTATTGACGATGAAACACAGAAATTGCACCGGAATTAAATACAAAAGGCACAATGCCGACTTAAGTACAAGAAAACAGACTCTTCTTACTGCCTAGGTTTTGAACCATTCCTGTGACACTAGTTATAGATTCCAATGCTTCACTTCAGGTTTACTGTATCCCTCTGACCTTCTTATTGAGGATGAAACACAGGTATTGCATCGTAATTATATACAAAATGCACAATGCCGACTTCAGTACAAGAAAAATGACTCTTCTTACTGTCTATGTTTTGAACCATTCATGTGACACTAGTTATAGAGTCCGATGCTTCACTTCAGGTTTACTGTATCCCTCTGACCTTCTTATTGACGATGAAACACAGAAATTGCATCGGAATTAAATACAAAAGGCACAATGCCGACTGGTGTACAAGAAAACTGATTCTTCTTACTGTTTATGTTTGAACCATTCCTGTGACACTAGTTATAGATTCCGATGCCTCACTTCACGTTTACTGTATCCCTCTGACCTTCGTATTGACGATGAAACACAGAAATTGCATGGGAATTAAATCCAAAAGTTACAACGCGAACTTAAGTACAAGAAAACTGACTCATCTTATTGTCTATGTTTTGAACCTTTCCTGTGACACTAGTTTTATTTTCCGATGCTTCACTTCAGGTTTACTGTATCTCTCTGACCTTCTTATTGAAGATGAAACACAGATATTGCATCGGAATTAAATACAAAGGGCACAATGCCTACTTAAGTACAAGAAAACTTACTCTTCTTACTGTCTATGTTTGAGCCTTTCATGTGACACTAGTTATAGATTCCGATGCTTCACTTCAGGTTTACTGTATCCCTCTGACCATCTTATTGTTGATGAAACACAGATATAGCATCGGAATTAAATACAAAACTCACAATGCCTACATAAGTACAAGAAAATTGATTCTTCTTAGTGTCTATGACTTGAACCATTCCTGTTACACTAGTTATAGATTCCGATGCTTCTCTTCAGGTTTACTGTATCCCTCTGACCTTCTTATTGACGATGAAACACAGAAATTGCACCGGAATTAAATACAAAAGGCACAATGCCGACTTAAGTACAAGAAAACTGACTCTTCTTACTGTCTATGTTTGAACCATTCCTGTGACATTGGTTATAGATTCGGATGCTTCACTTCAGGTTTACTGTATCCCTCTGACCTTCTTATTGACGATGAAACACAGAAATTGCATCGGAGTTACATACAAAAGGCACAATGCCGACTTAAGTACAAGAAAACTGACTCTTCTTACTGCCTAGGTTTTGAACCATTCCTGTGACACTAGTTATAGATTCCAATGCTTCACTTCAGGTTTACTGTATCCCTCTGACCTTCTTATTGAGGATGAAACACAGGTATTGCATCGTAATTATATACAAAAGGCACAATGCCGACTTCAGTACAAGAAAACTGACTCTTCTTACTGTCTATGTTTTGAACCATTCATGTGACACTAGTTATAGAGTCCGATGCTTCACTTCAGGTTTACTGTATCCCTCTGACCTTCTTATTGACGATGAAACACAGAAATTGCATCGGAATTAAATACAAAAGGCACAATGCCGACTGATGTACAAGAAAACTGATTCTTCTTACTGTTTATGTTTGAACCATTCCTGTGACACTAGTTATAGATTCCGATGCCTCACTTCAGGTTTACTGTATCCCTCTGACCTTCTTATTGACGATGAAACACAGAAATTGCATCGGAATTAAATACAAAAGGCACAATGCCGACTTAAGTACAAGAAAACTGACTCTTCTTACTGTCTATGTTTGAACCATTCCTGTGACATTGGTTATAGATTCGGATGCTTCACTTCAGGTTTACTGTATCCCTCTGACCTTCTTATTGACGATGAAACACAGAAATTGCATCGGAATTAAATACAAAAGGCACAATGCCGACTTAAGTACAAGAAAACTGACTTTTCTTACTGTCTATGATTTGAACCATTCCTGTGACACTAGTTATAGATTCCGATGCTTTACTTCAGGTTTACTGTATCCCTCTGACCTTCTTATTGACGATGAAACACAGATATTGCATCGGAGATAAATACAAAAGGCACAATGCCGACTTAAGTACAAGAATACTGTTTCATCATATTGTCTATGTTTTGAACCCTTCCTGTGACACTAGTTATAGATTCCGATGCTTCACTTCAGGTTTACTGTATCCCTATGACCTTCGTATTGACGATGAAACACAGAAATTGCATGGGAATTAAATCCAAAAGTTACAACGCGAACTTAAGTACAAGAAAACTGACTCATCTTATTGTCTATGTTTTGAACCTTTCCTGTGACACTAGTTATATTTTCCGATGCTTCACTTCAGGTTTACTGTATCTCTCTGACCTTCTTATTGAAGATGAAACACAGATATTGCATCGGAATTAAATACAAAGGGCACAATGCCTACTTAAGTACAAGAAAACTGACTCTTCTTACTGTCTATGTTTGAGCCTTTCATGTGACACTAGTTATAGATTCCGATGCTTCACTTCAGGTTTACTGTATCCCTCTGACCATCTTATTGTTGATGAAACACAGATATAGCATCGGAATTAAATACAAAACTCACAATGCCTACATAAGTACAAGAAAATTGATTCTTCTTAGTGTCTATGACTTGAACCATTCCTGTTACACTAGTTATAGATTCCGATGCTTCTCTTCAGGTTTACTGTATCCCTCTGACCTTCTTATTGACGATGAAACACAGAAATTGCACCGGAATTAAATACAAAAGGCACAATGCCGACTTAAGTACAAGAAAACAGACTCTTCTTACTGCCTAGGTTTTGAACCATTCCTGTGACACTAGTTATAGATTCCAATGCTTCACTTCAGGTTTACTGTATCCCTCTGACCTTCTTATTGAGGATGAAACACAGGTATTGCATCGTAATTATATACAAAATGCACAATGCCGACTTCAGTACAAGAAAAATGACTCTTCTTACTGTCTATGTTTTGAACCATTCATGTGACACTAGTTATAGAGTCCGATGCTTCACTTCAGGTTTACTGTATCCCTCTGACCTTCTTATTGACGATGAAACACAGAAATTGCATCGGAATTAAATACAAAAGGCACAATGCCGACTGGTGTACAAGAAAACTGATTCTTCTTACTGTTTATGTTTGAACCATTCCTGTGACACTAGTTATAGATTCCGATGCCTCACTTCACGTTTACTGTATCCCTCTGACCTTCTTATTGACGATGAAACACAGAAATTGCATCGGAATTAAATACAAAAGGCACAATGCCGACTTAAGTACAAGAAAACTGACTCTTCTGACTGTCTATGTTTGAACCATTCCTGTGACATTTGTTATAGATTCGGATGCTTCACTTCAGGTTTACTGTATCCCTCTGACCTTCTTATTGACGATGAAACACAGAAATTGCATCGGAATTAAATACAAAAGGCACAATGCCGACTTAAGTACAAGAAAACTGACTTTTCTTACTGTCTATGTTTTGAACCATTCCTGTGACACTAGTTATAGATTCCGATGCTTTACTTCAGGTTTACGGTATCCCTCTGACCTTCGTATTGACGATGAAACACAGATATTGCATCGGAGATAAATACAAAAGGCACAATGCCGACTTAAGTACAAGAAAACTGACTCATCATATTGTCTATGTTTTGAACCATTCCTGTGACACTAGTTATAGATTCCGATGCTTCACTTCAGGTTTACTGTATCCCTATGACCTTCGTATTGACGATGAAACACAGAAATTGCATGGGAATTAAATCCAAAAGTTACAACGCGAACTTAAGTACAAGAAAACTGACTCATCTTATTGTCTATGTTTTGAACCTTTCCTGTGACACTAGTTATAGATTCCGATGCTTCACTTCAGGTTTACTGTATCACTCTGACCTTCTTATTGAAGATGAAACACAGATATTGCATCGGAATTAAATACAAAAGGCACAATGCCTACTTAAGTACAAGAAAACTGACTCTTCTTACTGTCTATGTTTGAACCATTCATGTGACACTAGTTATAGATTCCGATGCTTCAGTTCAGGTTTACTGTATCCCTCTGACCATCTTATTGTTGATGAAACACAGATATAGCATCGGAATTAAATACAAAAGGCACAATGCCTACATAAGTACAAGAAAATTGATTCTTCTTAGTGTCTATGACTTGAACCATTCCTGTTACACTAGTTATAGATTCCGATGCTTCTCTTCAGGTTTACTGTATCCCTCTGACCTTCTTATTGACGATGAAACACAGAAATTGCATCGGAATTAAATACAAAAGGCACAATGCCGACTTAAGTACAAGAAAACAGACTCTTCTTACTGTCTGTGTTTTGAACCATTCATGTGACACTAGGCCTAGCTTCTGATGCTTCATTTCATTTTTACTGTATCCCTCTGACTTTCTTATTGACAATGAAACACAGAAATTGCATCGGATTTAATACAAAAGGCACAATGCCGACTTAAGTACAAGAAAACTGACTCCTCTTACTGTCTATGTTTTGAACCATTCCTGTGACACTAGTTATAGATTCCGATGCTTCACTTCAGGTTTACTGTATCCCTCTGACCTTCTTATTGACGATGAAACACAGAAATTGCATCGGAATTAAATACAAAAGGCACAATGCCGACTTAAGTACAAGAAAACTGACTCTTCTTACTGCCTAGGCTTTGAACCATTCCTGTGACATTAGTTATAGATTGCGATGCTTCACTTCAGGTTTACTGTATCCCTCTGACCTTCTTATTGACGATGAAACACAGATATAGCATCGTAATTAAATACAAAAGGCACAATGCCGACTTCAGTACAAGAAAACTGACTCTTCTTACTGTCTATGTTTAGAAACATTCATGTGACACTAATTATAGAGTCCGATGCTTCACTTCAGGTTTACTGTATCCCTCTGACCTTCTTATTGACGATGAAACACAGAAATTGCATCGGAATTAAATACAAAAGGCACCATGCCGACTGATGTACAAGAAAACTGATTCTTCTTACTTTTTATGTTTGAACCATTCCTGTGACACTAGTTATAGATTCCGATGCCTCACTTCAGGTTTAATGTATCCCTCTGACCTTCTTATTGACGATAAAACACAGAAATTGCATCGGAATTAAATACAAAAGGCACAATGCCGACTTAAGTACAAGAAAACTGACTCTTCTTACTGTCTATGTTTGAACCATTCCTGTGACACTGGTTATAGATTCGGATGCTTCACTTCAGGTTTACTGTATCCCTCTGACCTTCTTATTGACGATGAAACACAGAAATTGCATCGGAATTAAATACAAAAGGCACAATGCCGACTTAAGTATAAGAAAACTGACTTTTCTTACTGTCTATGTTTTGAACCATTGCTGTGACACTAGTTATAGATTCCGATGCTTTACTTCAGGTTTACTGTATCCCTCTGACCTTCTTATTGACGATGAAACACAGATATTCCATCGGAGATAAATACAAAAGGCACAATGCCGACTTAAGTACAAGAAAACTGACTCATCATATTGTCTATGCTTTGAACCATTCCTGTGACACTAGTTATAGATTCCGATGCTTCACTTCAGGTTTACTGTATCCCTATGACCTTCGTATTGACGATGAAACACAGAAATTGCATGGGAATTAAATCCAAAAGTTACAACGCGAACTTAAGTACAAGAAAACTGACTCATCTTATTGTCTATGTTTTGAACCTTTCCTGTGACACTAGTTATAGATTCCGATGCTTCTCTTCTCGTTTACTGTATCCCTCTGACCTTCTTGTTGACGACAAAACACAGAAATAGCATCGGAATTAAATACAAAAGGCACAATGCCGACTTAAGTACAAGAAAACAGACTCATCTTACTGTCTGTGTTTTGAACCATTCATGTGACACTAGGCATAGCTTCCGATGCTTCACTTCAGGTTTACTGTATCCCTCTGACTTTCTTATTGACAATGAAACACAGAAATTGCATCGGATTTAATACAAAAGGCACAATGCCGACTTAAGTACAAGAAAACTGACTCCTCTTACTGTCTATGTTTGAACCATTCCTGTGACACTAGTTATTGATTCCGATGCTTCACTTCAGCTTTACTGTATCCCTCTGACCTTCTTATTGACGATGAAACACAGAAATTGCATCGGAATTAAATACAAAAGGCACAATGCCGACATAAGTACAAGAAAACTGAATCTTCTTACTGCCTAGGTTTTGAACCATTCCTGTGACACTAGTTATAGATTCCAATGCTTCACTTCAGGTTTACTGTATCCCTCTGACCTTCTTATTGACGATGAAACACAGAAATTGCATCGGAATTAAATACAAAAGGCACAATGCCGACTGATGTACAAGAAAACTGATTCTTCTTACTGTTTATGTTTGAACCATTCCTGTGACACTAGTTATAGATTCCGATGCCTCACTTCAGGTTTACTGTATCCCTCTGACCTTCTTATTGACGATGAAACACAGAAATTGCATCGGAATTAAATACAAAAGGCACAATGCCGACTTAAGTACAAGAAAACTGACTCTTCTGACTGTCTATGTTTGAACCATTCCTGTGACATTGGTTATAGATTCGGATGCTTCACTTCAGGTTTACTGTATCCCTCTGACCTTCTTATTGACGATGAAACACAGAAATTGCATCGGAATTAAATACAAAAGGCACAATGCCGACTTAAGTACAAGAAAACTGACTTTTCTTACTGTCTATGTTTTGAACCATTCCTGTGACACTAGTTATAGATTCCGATGCTTTACTTCAGGTTTACTGTATCCCTCTGACCTTCTTATTGACGATGAAACACAGTTATTGCATCGGAGATAAATACAAAAGGCACAATGCCGACTTAAGTACAAGAAAACTGACTCATCATATTGTCTATGTTTTGAACCATTCCTGTGACACTAGTTATAGATTCCGATGCTTCACTTCAGTTTTACTGTATCCCTCTGACCTTCTTATTGACGATGAAACACAGAAATTGCATCGGAATTAAATACAAAGGGCACAATGCCTACTTAAGTACAAGAAAACTGACTCTTCTTACTGTCTATGTTTGAACCATTCATGTGTCACTAGTTATAGATTCCGATGCTTCACTTCAGGTTTACTGTATCCCTCTGACCATCTTATTGTTGATGAAAGACAGATATAGCATCGGAATTAAATACAAAAGGCACAATGCCTACCAAAGTACAAGAAAATTGACTCTTCTTAGTGTCTATGACTTGAACCCATCCTGTTACACTAGTTATAGATTCCGATGCTTCTCTTCAGGTTTACTGTATCCCTCTGACCTTCTTATTGACGATGAAACACAGAAATTGCATCGGAATTAAATACAAAAGGCACAATGCCGACTTAAGTACAAGAAAACAGACTCTTCTTACTGTCTGTGTTTTGAACCATTCATGTGACACTAGGCATAGCATCCGATGCTTCACTTCAGGTTTACTGTATCCATTAGACCTTCTTATTATCGATGGAACACAGACTTTGCATCGGAATTAAATACAAAATGCACAATGCCGACTTAAGTACAAAAAAACTGACTCTTCTTACTGTCTATGATTGAACCGTTCTTGTGACACTAGTTATAGATTCCGATGCTTCACTTCAGGTTTACTGTATCCCTCTGACCTTCTTCTTGACGATGAGAAACAGAAATTGCATAGGAATTAAATACAAAAGGCACAATGCCGACTTAAGTACAAGAGAACAGACTCTTCTTACTGTCTGTGTTTTGAACCATTCATGTGACACTAGGCCTAGCTTCTGATGCTTCACTTCAGGTATACTGTATCCCTCTGACTTTCTTATTGACAATGAAACACAGAAATTGCATCGGATTTAATACAAAAGGAACAATGCCGACTTAAGTACAAGAAAACTGACTCCTCTTACTGTCTATGTTTTGAACCATTCCTGTGACACTAGTTATAGATTCCGATGCTTCACTTCAGCTTTACTGCATCCCTCTGACCTTCTTATTGACGATGAAACACAGAAATAGCATCGGAATTAAATACAAAAGGCACAATGCCGACATAAGTACAAGAAAACTGACTCTTCTTACTGTCTATGTTTTGAACCATTCATGTGACACTGATTATAGAGTCCGATGCTTCACTTCAGGTTTACTGTATCCCTCTGACCTTCTTATTGACGATGAAACACAGAAATTGCATCGGAATTAAATACAAAAGGCACAATGCCGACTGATGTACAAGTAAACTGATTCTTCTTACTGTTTATGTTTGAACCATTCCTGTGACACTAGTTATAGATTCCGATGCCTCACTTCAGGTTTACTGTATCTCTCTGACCTTCTTATTGACGATGAAACACAGAAATTGCATCGGAATTAAATACAAAAGGCACAATGCCGACTTAAGTACAAGAAAACTGACTCTTCTTACTGTCTATGTTTGAACCATTCCTGTGACACTGGTTATAGATTCGGATGTTTCACTTCAGGTTTACTGTATCCCTCTGACCTTCTTATTGACGATGAAACACAGAAATTGCATCGGAATTGAATACAAAAGGCACAATGCCGACTGATGTACAAGTAAACTGATTCTTCTTACTGTTTATGTTTGAACCATTCCTGTGACACTAGTTATAGATTCCGATGCCTCACTTCAGGTTTACTGTATCTCTCTGACCTTCTTATTGACGATGAAACACAGAAATTGCATCGGAATTAAATACAAAAGGCACAATGCCGACTTAAGTACAAGAAAACTGACTCTTCTTACTGTCTATGTTTGAACCATTCCTGTGACACTGGTTATAGATTCGGATGTTTCACTTCAGGTTTACTGTATCCCTCTGACCTTCTTATTGACGATGAAACACAGAAATTGCATCGGAATTGAATACAAAAGGCACAATGCCGACTTAAGTACAAGAAAACTGACTTTTCTTACTGTCTATGTTTTGAACCATTCCTGTGACACTAGTTATAGATTCCGATGCTTTACTTCAGGTTTACTGTATCCCTCTGACCTTCTTATTGACGATGAAACACAGATATTGCATCGGAGATAAATACAAAAGGCACAATGCCGACTTAAGTACAAGAAAACTGACTCATCATATTGTCTATGTTTTGAACCATTCCTGTGACACTAGTTATAGATTCCGATGCTTCACTTCAGGTTTACTGTATCCCTATGACCTTCGTATTGACGATGAAACACAGAAATTGCATGGTAATTAAATCCAAAAGTTACAACGCGAACTTAAGTACAAGAAAACTGACTCATCTTATTGTCTATGTTTTGAACCTTTCCTGTGACACTAGTTATAGATTCCGATGCTTCTCTTCTGGTTTACTGTATCCCTCTGACCTTCTTGTTGACGACAAAACACAGAAATAGCATCGGAATTAAATACAAAAGGCACAATGCCGACTTAAGTACAAGAAAACAGACTCATCTTACTGTCTGTGTTTTGAACCATTCATGTGACACTAGGCATAGCTTCCGATGCTTCACTTCAGGTTTACTGTATCCCTCTGACTTTCTTATTGACAATGAAACACAGAAATTGCATCGGATTTAATACAAAAGGCACAATGCCGACTTAAGTACAAGAAAACTGACACCTCTTACTGTCTATGTTTGAACCATTCCTGTGACACTAGTTATTGATTCCGATGCTTCACTTCAGCTTTACTGTATCCCTCTGACCTTCTTATTGACGATGAAACACAGAAATTGCATCGGAATTAAATACAAAAGGCACAATGCCGACTTAAGTACAAGAAAACTGACTCTTCTTACTGCCTAGGTTTTGAACCATTCCTGTGACACTAGTTATAGATTCCAATGCTTCACTTCAGGTTTACTGTATCCCTCTGATCTTCTTATTGACGATGAAACACAGGTATTGCATCGTAATTAAATACAAAAGGCACAATGCCGACTTCAGTACAAGAAAACTTACTCTTCTTACTGTCTATGTTTTGAACCATTCATGTGACACTAATTATAGAGTCCGATGCTTCACTTCAGGTTTACTGTATCCCTCTGACCTTCTTATTGACGATGAAACACAGAAATTGCATCGGAATTAAATACAAAAGGCACAATGCCGACTGATGTACAAGAAAACTGATTCTTCTTACTGTTTATGTTTGAACCATTCCTGTGACACTAGTTATAGATTCCGATGCCTCACTTCAGGTTTACTGTATCCCTCTGAATTCTTATTGACGATGAAACACAGAAATTGCATCGGAATTAAATACAAAAGGCACAATGCCGACTTAAGTACAAGAAAACTGACTTTTCTTACTGTCTATGTTTTGAACCATTCCTGTGACACTAGTTATAGATTCCGATGCTTTACTTCAGGTTTACTGTATCCCTCTGACCTTCTTATTGACGATGAAACACAGAAATTGCATCGGAATTAAATACAAAAGGCACAATGCCGACTTAAGTACAAGAAAACTGACTTTTCTTACTGTCTATGTTTTGAACCATTCCTGTGACACTAGTTATAGATTCCGATGCTTTACTTCAGGTTTACTGTATCCCTCTGACCTTCTTATTGACGATGAAACACAGATATTGCATCGGAGATAAATACAAAAGGCACAATGCCGACTTAAGTACAAGAAAACTGACTCATCATATTGTCTATGTTTGAACCATTCCTGTGACACTAGTTATAGATTCCGATGCTTCACTTCAGGTTTACTGTATCCCTCTGACCATCTTATTGTTGATGAACGACAGATATAGCATCGGAATTAAATACAAAAGGCACAATGCCTACCAAAGTACAAGAAAATTGACTCTTCTTAGTGTCTATGACTTGAACCATTCCTGTTACACTAGTTATAGATTCCGATGCTTCTCTTCAGGTTTACTGTATCCCTCTGACCTTCTTATTGACGATGAAACACAGAAATTGCATCGGAATTAGATACAAAAGGCACAATGCCGACTTAAGTACAAGAAAACAGACTCTTCTTACTGTCTGTGTTTTGAACCATTCATGTGACACTAGGCATAGCATCCGATGCTTCACTTCAGGTTTACTGTATCCATTAGACCTTCTTATTATCGATGGAACACAGACTTTGCATCGGAATTAAATACAAAATGCACAATGCCGACTTAAGTACAAAAAAACTGACTCTTCTTACTGTCTATGATTGAACCGTTCTTGTGACACTAGTTATAGATTCCGATGCTTCACTTCAGGTTTACTGTATCCCTCTGACCTTCTTCTTGACGATGAGAAACAGAAATTGCATAGGAATTAAATACAAAAGGCACAATGCCGACTTAAGTACAAGAGAACAGACTCTTCTTACTGTCTGTGTTTTGAACCATTCATGTGACACTAGGCCTAGCTTCTGATGCTTCACTTCAGGTTTACTGTATCCCTCTGACTTTCTTATTGACAATGATACACAAAAATTGCATCGGATTTAATACAAAAGGAACAATGCCGACTTAAGTACAAGAAAACTGACTCCTCTTACTGTCTATGTTTTGAACCATTCCTGTGACACTAGTTATAGATTCCGATGCTTCACTTCAGCTTTACTGTATCCCTCTGACCTTCTTATTGACGATGAAACACAGAAATTGCATCGGAATTAAATACAAAAGGCACAATGCCGACTTAAGTACAAGAAAACTGACTCTTCTTACTGTCTATGTTTTGAACAATTCATGTGACACTGATTACAGAGTCCGATGCTTCACTTCAGGTTTACTGTATCCCTCTGACCTTCTTATTGACGATGAAACACAGAAATTGCATCGGAATTAAATACAAAAGGCACAATGCCGACTGATGTACAAGAAAACTGATTCTTCTTACTGTTTATGTTTGAACCATTCCTGTGACACTAGTTATAGATTCCGATGCCTCACTTCAGGTTTACTGTATCTCTCTGACCTTCTTATTGACGATGAAACACAGAAATTGCATCGGAATTAAATACAAAAGGCACAATGCCGACTTAAGTACAAGAAAACTGACTCTGCTTACTGTCTATGTTTGAACCATTCCTGTGACACTGGTTATAGATTCGGATGCTTCACTTCAGGTTTACTGTATCCCTCTGACCTTCTTATTGACGATGAAACACAGAAATTGCATCGGAATTAAATACAAAAGGCACAATGCCGACTTAAGTACAAGAAAACTGACTTTTCTTACTGTCTATGTTTTGAACCATTCCTGTGACACTAGTTATAGATTCCGATGCTTTACTTCAGGTTTACTGTATCCCTCTGACCTTCTTATTGACGATGAAACACAGATATTGCATCGGGGATAAATACAAAAGGCACAATGCCGACTTAAGTACAAGAAAACTGACTCATCATATTGTCTATGTTTTGAACCATTCCTGTGACACTAGTTATAGATTCCGATGCTTCACTTCAGGTTTACTGTATCTTTATGACCTTCGTATTGACGATGAAACACAGAAATTGCATGGGAATTAAATCCAAAAGTTACAACGCGAACTTAAGTACAAGAAAACTGACTCATCTTATTGTCTATGTTTTGAACCTTTCCTGTGACACTAGTTATAGATTCCGATGCTTCACTTCAGGTTTACAGTATCCCTCTGACCTTCTTATTGAAGATGAAACACAGATATTGCATCGGAATTAAATACAAAGGGCACAATGCCGACTTAAGTACAAGAAAACTTACTCTTCTTACTGTCTATGTTTGAACCATTCATGTGACACTAGTTATAGATTCCGATGCTACTCTTCAGGTTTACTGTATCCCTCTGACCTTCTTATTGACGATGAAACACAGAAATTGCATCGGAATTAAATACAAAAGGCACAATGCCGACTTAAGTACAAGAATACAGACTCTTCTTACTGTCTGTGTTTTGAACCATTCATGTGACACTAGGCATAGCATCCGATGCTTCACTTCAGGTTTACTGTATCCATTAGACCTTCTTATTATCGATGGAACACAGACTTTGCATCGGAATTAAATACAAAATGCACAATGCCGACTTAAGTACAAAAAAACTGACTCTTCTTACTGTCTAAGTTATGAACCATTCCTGTGACACTAGTTGTAGATTCCGATGCTACACTTCAGGTTTACTGTATCACTCTGACCTTCTTATTGACGATGAAATACAGAAATTTCAGCGGAATTAAATACAAAAGGCACAATGCCGCCTTAAGTACAAGAAAACTGACTCCTCTTACTGTCTATGGTTGAACCATTCCTGTGACACTAGTTATAGATTCCGATGCTTCTCTTCAGGTTTACTGTATCCCTCTGACCTTCTTATTGACGATGAAACACAGATATTGCATCGGAATTAAATACAAAAGGCACAATGCCGACTTAAGTACAAGAAAACAGACTCTTCTTGCTGTCTGCGTTTTGAACCATTCATGTGACTCTAGGCATAGTTTCCGATGCTTCACTTCAGGTTTAATGTATCCATCTGACCTTCTTATTATCGATAAAACACAGAATTTTCATCGGAATTAAATACAAAAGCCACAATGCCGACTTATGTACAAGAAAACTGACACTTCTTACTGTCCATGTTTGAACCATTCATGTACCACTAGTTATAGATTCCGATGCTTCACTTTAGGTTTACTGTATTCCTCTGACCTTCTTATCGACGATGAAACACAGAAATTGCATCGGAATTAAATACAAAAGGCACAATGCCGACTTAAGTACAAGAAAACTGACTCCTCTTACTGTCTATGATTGAACCATTCCTGTGACACTAGTTATGGATTCCGATGCTTCACTTCAGGTTTACTGTATCCCTCTGACCCTCTTATTGACGATGAAACACAGAAATTGCATCGGAATTGAATACAAAAGGCACAATGCCGACTTAAGTACAAGAAAACAGACTCTTCTTACTGTCTATGCTTTGAACCATTCCTGTGACACTAGTTATAGATTCCGATGCTTCACTTCAGGTTTACTGTATCCCTCTGACCATCTTATTGTTGATGAAACACAGTTCTAGCATCGGAATTAAATACAAAAGGCACAATGCCTACATAAGTACAAGTAAACTGACTCTTCTTACTGTCTATGATTTGAACCATTCCTGTTACACTAGTTATAGATTTCGATGCTTCTCTTCAAGTTTACTGTATCCCTCTGACCTTCTTATTGACGATGAAACACAGAAATTGCATCAGAATTAAATACAAATGGCACAATGTAGACTTAAGTACAAGAAAACAGACTCTTCTTACTGTCTATGTTTTGAACCATGCATGTGACATTAGGCATGGCTTCCGATGCTTCACTTCAGGTTTACTGTATCCATCTCACCTTCTTATTATCGATGAAACACAGAATTTGTATCGGAATTAAATACAAAAGGCACAATGCCGACTTATGTACAAGAAAACTCACTCTTCTTACTGTCTATGTTAGAACCATTCATGTGACATTAGTTATAGATTCCGATGCTTCACATCAGGTTTACTGTTTCCCTCTGACCTTCTTATCGACGATGAAACACAGAAATTGCATCGGAATTAAATACAAAAGGCACAATGCCGACTTAAGTACAAGAAAACTGACTCTTCTTACTGTCTATGATTGAACCATTCCTGTGACACTAATAATAGATTCCGATGCTTCACTTGAGGTTTACGGTGTCCCTCTGACCTTCTTATTGACGATGAAACACAGAAATTGCATAGGAATTAAATACAAAAGGCACAATGCCGACTTAAGTACAAGAAAACTGACTCTTCTTACTGTCTATGTTTTGAACCATTCCTGTGACACTAATTATAGAGTCCGATGCTTCACTTCAGGTTTACTGTATCCCTCTGACCTTCTTATGGACGATGAAACACAGAAATTGCATCGGAATTAAATACAAAACGCACAATGTTGACTTAAGTACAAGAAAACTGACTCTTCTTACTGTCTATGTTTGAACCATTCCTGTGACACTGGTTATACATTCGGATGCTTCACTTCAGGTTTACTGTATCCCTCCGACCATCTTATTGACGATGAAACACAGAAATTGCATCGGAATTAAATACAAAAGGCACAACACCGACTTAAGTACAAGAAAACTGACTCTTCATACTGTCTATGTTTTGAACCATTCCTGTTACACTAGTTATAGATTTCGATGCTTCTCTTCAAGTTTACTGTATCCCTCTGACCTTCTTATTGACGATGAAACACAGAAATTGCATCAGAATTAAATACAAATGGCACAATGTAGACTTAAGTACAAGAAAACAGACTCTTCTTACTGTCTATGTTTTGAACCATGCATGTGACATTAGGCATGGCTTCCGATGCTTCACTTCAGGTTTACTGTATCCATCTCACCTTCTTATTATCGATGAAACACAGAATTTGTATCGGAATTAAATACAAAAGGCACAATGCCGACTTATGTACAAGAAAACTCACTCTTCTTAATGTCTATGTTAGAACCATTCATGTGACATTAGTTATAGATTCCGATGCTTCACATCAGGTTTACTGTTTCCCTCTGACCTTCTTATCGA
This sequence comes from Schistocerca americana, assembly GCF_021461395.2. Classification (NCBI taxonomy): domain Eukaryota; kingdom Metazoa; phylum Arthropoda; class Insecta; order Orthoptera; family Acrididae; genus Schistocerca; species Schistocerca americana. The sequence continues at coordinate 24,486,607 of NC_060130.1, forward strand.
CGATGAAACACAGAAATTGCATCGGAATTAAATACAAAAGGCACAATGCCGACTTAAGTACAAGAAAACTGACTCTTCTTACTGTCTATGATTGAACCATTCCTGTGACACTAATTCTAGATTCCGATGCTTCACTTGAGGTTTACGGTGTCCCTCTGACCTTCTTATTGACGATGAAACACAGAAATTGCATAGGAATTAAATACAAAAGGCACAATGCCGACTTAAGTACAAGAAAACTGACTCTTCTTACTGTCTATGTTTTGAACCATTCCTGTGACACTAATTATAGAGTCCGATGCTTCACTTCAGGTTTACTGTATCCCTCTGACCTTCTTATGGACGATGAAACACAGAAATTGCATCGGAATTAAATACAAAACGCACAATGTTGACTTAAGTACAAGAAAACTGACTCTTGTTACTGTCTATGTTTGAACCATTCCTGTGACACTAGTTATACATTCGGATGCTTCACTTCAGGTTTACTGTATCCCTCCGACCATCTTATTGACGATGAAACACAGAAATTGCATCGGAATTAAATACAAAAGGCACAACACCGACTTAAGTACAAGAAAACTGACTCTTCATACTGTCTATGTTTTGAACCATTCCTGTGACACTAGTTATAGATTCCGATGCTTCACTTCAGGTTTTCTGTATCCCTCTGACCTTCTTATTGACGATGAAACACAGAAATTGCATCGGAATTAAAGACAAAAGGCACAACGCCGACTTAAGTACACGAAAACTGACTCTTCTTACTGTCTATGCTTTGAACCTTTCCTGTGACACTAGTTATAGATTCCGATTCTTCACTTCAGGTTTACTGTATCCCTCTGACCTTCTTATTGAAGATGAAACACAGATATAGCATCGGAATTAAATACAAAAAGCACAATGCCTACATAAGTACAAGAAAACTGACTCTTCTTACTGTCTATGTTTTGAACCATTCCTGTGACACTAGTTATAGATTCCGATGCTTCTCTTCAGGTTTACTGTATCCCTCGGACCTTCTTGTTGACGATGAAACACAGAAATTGCATCGGAATTAAATACAAAAGGCACAATGCCGACTTAAGTACAAGATAACTGACTCTTCTTACTGTCTATGATTGAACCATTCCTGTGACACTAGTTATAGATTCCGATGCTTCACTTTGGGTATACTGTATCCCTCTGACCTTCTTATTGACGATGAAACACAGAAATTGCATCGGAGTTAAATACAAAAGGCACAATGCCGACTTAATTACAAGAAAACTGACTCTTCATACTGTCTATGTTTTGAACCATTCCTGTGACACTAGTTATAGATTCCGATGCTTCACTTCAAGGTTTACTGTATCCCTCTGACCTTCTTATTGAAGATGAAACACAGATATTGCATCGGTATTAAATACAAAGGGCATAATGCCGACTTAAGTACAAGAAAACTGACTCTTCTTACTGTCTATGTTTGAACCATTCATGTGACACTAGTTATAGATTCCGATGCTTCACTTCAGGTTTACTGTATCCCTCTGACCATCTTATTGTTGATGATACACAGACATAGGATCGGAATTAAATACAAAAGGCACAATGCCGACTTATGTGCAAGAAAACTGACTCTTCTTACTGTCTATGTTTTGAACCATTCATATGACACTAGTTATAGATTCCGATGCTTCACTTCAGGTTTACTGTATCCCTCTGACCTTCTTATTGACGACGAAACATAGAAATTGCATCGGAATTAAATAGAAAAAATGAAAAATGCCCTCTTAAGTACAAAAAAATTGACTCTTCTTACTGTCTATGTTTTGAACCATTCCTGTGACACTAGTTATAGATTCCGATGCTTCTTTTCAGGTTTACTGTGACCTTCTGACCATCTTATTGTTGATGAAACACAAATATAGCATCGGAATTAAATACAAAAGGCACAAAGGCTACATAAGTACAAGAAAACTGACACTTCTTACTGCCTATGATTTGAACCATTCCTGTGACACTAGTTATAGATTCCGATGCTTCTCTTCACGTTTACTGTATCCCTCTGACCTTCTTATTGACGATGAAACACAGAAATTGCATCAGAAGTAAATACAAAAGGCACATTGCCGACTTAAGTACAAGAAAACAGACTCTTCTTACTGGCTATGTTTTGAACCATTCATGTGACACTAGGCATAGCTTCCGATGCTTCACTTCAGGTTTACTGTATCCATCTGACCTTCTTATTATCGATGAAACACAGAATTTGTATCGGAATTAAATACAAAAGACACTATGCCGACTTACGTACAAGAAAACTGACACTTCTTACTGTCTACGTTTGAACCATTCATGTGACACTAGTTATAGATTCCGATGCTTCACTTCAGGTTTACTGAGTCCCTCTGACCTTCTTATTGACGATGAAACACAGAAATTGCATCGGAATTAGATACAAAAGGCACAATGCCGACTGATGTACAAGAAAACTGATTCTTCTTACTTTTTATGTTTGAACCATTCCTGTGACACTAGTTATAGTTTCCGATGCTTCACATCGGGTTTACTGTATCCCTCTGACCTTCGTATTGACGATGAAACACAGAAATTGCATCGGAATTAAATACAATAGGTACAATGCCGACTAAAGTACAAGAAAACTGACTGTTCTTTATGTCTATGATTGAACTATTCCTGTGACACTAGTTATAATTCCGATGTTTCACTTGAGGTTTACTGTATCCCTCTGACCTTCTTATTGACGATGAAACACAGAAATTGCATCGTAAATAAATACAAAATTCACAATGCCGACTTAAGTACAAGAAAACTGACTCTTCTTACTGTCTATGATTGAACCATTCCTGTGACACTAGTTATAGATTCCGATGCTTCACTTGAGGTTTACTGTATCCCTCTGACTCTCTTATTGACGATGAAACACAGAAATTGCATCGGAGTTAAATGCAAAAGGCACAATGCCGACTTAAGTACAAGAAAACTGACTCTTCTTACTGTCTATTCTTTGAACCATTCCTGTGACACTAGTTATAGACTCCGATGCTTCACTTCGGGTTTACTGTATCCCTCTGACCTTCTTATTGACGATAAAACACAGAAATTGCATCGGAGTTAAATACAAAAGGCACAATGCCGACATAAGTACAAGAAAACAGACTCTTCTTACTATCTATGTTTTGAACCATTCCTGTGCCACTAGTGATTGTTTCCGATGCTTCACTTCATATTTACTGTATCCCTCTGACTTTCTTATTGACGATTAAACACAGAAATTTCATCGGAATTAAATAGAAATGGCACAATGCCGACTTAAGTACAAGAAAACTGACTCTTCTTACTGTCTATGCTTTGAACCATTCCTGTGACACTAGTTATAGATTCGATGCTTCACTTCTGGTTTACTGTATCCCTCTGACCTTCATATTGACATAGAAACACAGAAATTTCCGCGGAATTAAATACAAAAGGCACAACGCCGCCTTAAGTACAAGAAAACTGACTCTTCTTACTGTCTATGTTTTGAACCATACCTGTGACACTAGTTATAGATCCGATGCTTCGCCTCAGGTTTGCTGTATCCCTCTGACTTTCTTATTGACGATGAAACACTGAAATTGCAACGGAATTAAATACAAAAGGCACAATGTCGTCTTAAGTACAAGTAAAATGGCTCTTCTTACTGTCTATGTTTTGAACCATTCCTGAGACACTAGTTATAGATTCCGATGCTTCACTTCAGGTTTACATTATCCCTCTGACCTTCTTATTGACGATGAAACACAGAAATTGCATCGGATTTGATACAAAAGACACAATGCCGACTTAAGTACTTGAAAACTGACTCCTCTTACTGTCTATGCTTTGAACCATTCCTGTGACACTACTTATAGATTCCGAAGCTTCACTTCAGCTATACTGTATCCCTCTGACCTTCTTATTGGCGATGAAACACAGAAATTGCATCGTAATTAAATACAAAAGGCACAGTGCCGACTTAACTACAAGAAAACTGACTCTTCTTACTGTCTATGATTTGAACCATTCCTGTGAAACTAGTTAGAGATTCCGATGCTTCACTTCAGGTTTACTGTACCCCTCTGACCTTCTTATTGACGATGAAACACAGAAATTGCATCGTAATTAAATACAAAAGGCACAATGCCGACTTAAGTACAAGAAAACTGACTCTTCTTACTGTCTATGTTTTGAACCATTCATGTGACACTAATTATAGAGTCCGATGCTTCACTTCAGGTTTACTGTATCCCTCTGACCTTCTTATTGACGATGAAACAAAGAAATTGCATCGGAAATAAATACAAAAGGCACAATGCCGACTTAGGTACAAGAAGACTGACTCTTCTTACTGTCTATGTTTTAAACCATTCCTGTGACACTAGTTATAGATTCAGATGCTGTACTTCAGGAACACTGTATCCAGCTGACCTTCTTATTGATGATGAAGCACAGAAATTCCATCGGAGATAAATACAAAAGGCACAATGCCGACTTTAGTACAAGGAGACTGACTCTTCTTACTGTCTATGTTTTAAACCATTCCTGTGACACTAGTTATAGTTTCCGATGCTTCATTTCAGTTTTACTGTATCCCTCTGACCTTCTTATTGACGATGAAACACAGATATTGCATCGGAATTAAATACAAAAGGCACAATGCCAACTCAAGTACAAGAAGACTGACTCTTCCTACTGTCTATGTTTTGAACCATTCCTGTGACACTAGTTATAGATTCCGATAATTCACTTAAGGTTTACTGTATCCCTCTGACCTTCTTATTGACGATGAAACACAGAAATTGCATCGAAATTAAATACAAAAGGCACAATACCGACTCAAGTACAAGAACACTGGCTTTTCTTACTGTCTATGTTTTGAACCTTTCCTGTGAGACCGGTTTTAGATTCCGATGCATCACTTCAGGTTTACTGTATTCCGTGTACCTTCTTATTGACGACGAAACGCAGAAATTGCATCGGAAATGAATACAAAAGGCACAATGCCGACATAAGTACAAGAAAACTGACACTTCTTACTGCCTATGTTTTGCACCATTCCTGTGACACTAGTTATAGATTCCGATGCTTCACTTCAGGTTTACTGTATCCCTCTGTCCTTCTTATTGACGATGAAACACAGAAATTGCATCGGAATTAAATAGAAAAGGCACAATGTCGACTTAAGTCCAAGAAAACTGACTCTTATTACTGTTTATGTTTTGAACCATTACTGGGACACTAGTTGTAGATTCCGATGCTTCACTTCAGGTTAACTGTATCCCTGTGATCTTCTTATTGGCGATGAAATACAGAAATTGCTTCGGAATTATATGCAGAAGGCACAATGCCGACTCAATTACAAAGGGACTGACTCTTCTTACTGTCTAAGATTTGAACCATTCCTGTGACACTAGTTATAGTTTTCGATGCTTCACATTAGGTTTACTGTATCCCTCTGACCTTCCTATTGACGATGAAACACAGAAATTGCATCGGAATTAAATACAAAAGGCACAATGCCGACTTAAGTAAAAGAAGACTGACTCTTCCTACTGCCTATGTTTTGAACCATTCATGTGACACAAGTTATAGTTTCCGATGCTTGACTTCAGGTTTACTGTATCCCTCTGACCTTCTTATTGAAGATGAAACACAGATATTGCATCGGAATTAAATACAAAGGGCATAATGCCGACTTAAGTACAAGAAAACTGACTCTTCTTACTGTCTATGTTTGAACCATTCATGTGACACTAGTTATAGATTCCGATGCTTGACTTCAGGTTTACTGTATCCCTCTGACCATCTTATTGTTGATAATACACAGACATAGGATCGGAATTAAATACAAAAGGCACAATGCCGACTTATGTACAAGAAAACTGACTCTTCTTACTGTCTATGTTTTGAACCATTCATGTGACACTTGTTATAGATTCCGATGCTTTACCCCAGGTTTACTGTATCACTCTGACCTTCTTATTGACGATGAATCACAGAAATTGCTTCGGAATTAAATACAAAAGGCACAATGCCGACTTTAGTACAAGAAAACTGACTCTTCTTACTGTCTATGTTTTGATCCATTCCTGTGTCACTAGTTATAGATTCCGATGCTTCACTTCAGGTTTACTGTATCCCTCTGACCTTCTTATTGACGATGAAACATAGAAATTGCATCGGAATTAAATAGAAAAGGAAAAATGCCGTCTTAAGTACAAGAAGATTGACTCTTCTTACTGTCTATGTTTTGAACCATTCCTGTGACACTAGTTATAGATTCCGGTGCTTCTTTTCAGGTTTACTGTGACCTTCTGACCATCTTATTGCTGATGAAACACAGATATAGCATCGGAATTAAATACAAAAGGCACAATGCCTACGTAAGTACAAGAAAACTGACACTTCTTACTGTCTATGATTTGAACCATTCCTGTGACACTAGTTATAGATTCCGATGCTTCTCTTCATGTTTACTGTATCCCTCTGACCTTCTTATTGACGATGAAACACAGAAATTGCATCAGAATTAAATAGAAAAGGCACAATGCCGACTTAAGTACAAGAAAACAGACTCTTCTTACTGTCTATGTTTTGAACCATTCATGTGACACTAGGCATAGCTTCCGATGCTTCACTTCAGGTTTACTGTATCCATCTGACCTTCTTATTATCGATGAAACACAGAATTTGTATCGGACCTAAATACGAAAGGCACTATGCCGACTTATGTACAAGAAAACTGACTCTTCTTACTGTCTACGTTTGAACCATTCATGTGACACTAGTTATAGATTCCGATGCTTCACTTCAGGTTTACTGAATCCCTCTGCCCTCCTTATTGACGAGGAAACACAGAACTTGCATCGGAATTAAATACAAAACGCACAATGCCGACTGATGTACATGAAAACTGATTCTTCTTAGTTTTTATGTTTGAACCATTCCTGTGACACTAGTCATAGTTTCCGATGCTTCACTTCAGGTTTACTGTATCCCTCTGACCTTCGTATTGACAATGAAACACAGAAATTGCTTCGGAATCAAATACAATAGGTACAATGCCGACTTAAGTACAAGAAAACTGACTCTTCTTACTGTCTATGATTGAACCATTCCTGTGACACTAGTTATAGGTTCCGATGTTTCACTTGAGGTTTACTGTATCCCTCTGACCTTCTTATTGACGATGAAACACAGAAATTGCATCGTAAATAAATACAAAAGGCACAATATCGACTTAAGTACAAGAAAACTGACTCTTCTTACTGTCTATGATTGAACCATTCCTGTGACACTAGTTATAGATTCCGATGCTTCACTTGAGGTTTACTGTATCCCTCTGACTTTCTTATTGACGATGGAACACAGAAATTGCATCGGAGTTAAATACAAAAGGCACAATGCCGACTTAAGTACAAGAAAACTTACTCTTCTTTCTGTCTATTCTTTGAACCATTCCTGTGACACTAGTTATAGATTCCGATGCTTCAGTTCGGGTTTACTGTATCCCTCTGACCTTCTTATTGACGATGAAACACAGAAATTGCATCGGAGTTAAATACAAAAGGCACAATGCCGACATAAGTACAAGAAAACTGACTCCTCTTACTGTCTATGTTTTTAACCATTCCTGTGCCACTAGTGATTGTTTCCGATGCTTCACTTCATATTTACTGTATCCCTCTGTCTTTCGTATTGACGATTAAACACAGAAATTTCATCGGAATTAAATAGAAATGGCACAATGCCGACTTAAGTACAAGAAAACTGACTCTTCTTACTGTCTATGCTTTGAACCATTCCTGTGACACTAGTTATAGATTCGATGCTTCACTTCAGGTTTACTGTATCCCTCTGACCTTCATATTGACATAGAAACACAGAAAGTTCCGCGGAATTAAATACAAAAGGCACAATGCCGCCTTAAGTACAAGAAAACTGACTCTTCTTACTGTCTATGTTTTGAACCATTCCTGTGACACTAGTTATAGATCCGATGCTTCGCCTCAGGTTTGCTGTATCCCTCTGACCTTCTTATTGACGATGAAACACTGAAATTGCATGGGAATTAATTACAAAAGGCACAATGTCGACTTACGTACAAGAAAAATGACTCCTCTTAATGTCTATGTTTTGAATCATTCCTGAGACACTAGTTATAGATTCCGATGCTTCACTTCAGGTTTACTGTATCCCTCTGACCTTCTTATTGACGATGAAACACAGAAATTGCATCGGACTTAATACAAAAGGCACAATGCCGACTTAAGTACATGAAAACTGACTCCTCTTCATGTCTATGCTTTGAACCATTCCTGTGACACTACTTATAGATTCCGAAGCTTCACTTCAGCTTTACTGTATCCCTCTGACCTTCTTATTGACGATGAAACACAGAAATTGCATCGGAATTAAATACAAAAGGCACAATGCCGACTTAAGTACAAGAAAACTGACTCTTCTTACTGTCTATGATTTGAACCATTCCTGTGACACTAGTTATAGATTCCGATGCTTCACTTCAGGTTTACTGTATCCCTCTGACCTTCTTATTGACGATGAAACACAGAAATTGCGTCGTAATTAAATACAAAAGGCACAATGCCGACTTAAGTACAAGAAAACTGACTCTTCCTACTGTCTATGTTTTGAACCATTCATGTGACACTAATTATAGAGTCCGATGCTTCACTTCTGGTTTACTGTATCACTCTGACCTTCTTATTGACGATGAAACACAGAAATTGCATCGGAATTAAATACAAAAGGCACAGTGCCGACTTAAGTACAAGAAAACAGACTCTTCTTACTGTCTATGTTTGAACCATTCCTGTGACACTAGTTATAGATTCCGATGCTTCTATTCAGGTTTACTGTGTCCCTCTGACCTTCTTATTGACGATGAAACACAGAAATTGCATCGGAGTTAAATACAAATGGCACAATGCCGACTTAAGTACAAGGAAATTGACTCTTCTTACTGACTTCGTTTTCAACCATTCCTGTGACACTAGTTATAGATTCCGATGCTTCACTTCAGGTTTACTGTATTCCTCTGACCTTCTTATTGACGATCAAAAACACAGAAATTGCATCGGAGTTAAATACAAAAGGCACAATGCCGACTTTAGTAGAAGAAAACTGACTCTTCATACTGTCTATGTTTTGAACCATTCCTGTGACACTAGTTATAGATTCCGATGCTTCACTTCAGGTTTACTGTATCCCTCTGACCTTCTTATTGACGATGAAACACAGAAATTGCATCGGAGTTAAATACAAAAGGCACAATGCCGACTTAAGTACAAGAAAACTGACTCTTCTTACTGTCTATGTTTTGAACATTTCCTGTGAAACTACTTATAGATTCCGAAGCTTCACTTCAAGTTTACTGTATCCCTCTGACCCTCTTATTGACGATGAAACACAGAAATTGCATCGGAATTACGTACAAAAGGCAGAATGCCGACTTATGTACAAGAAGACTAACTCTTCTTACTGTCTATGTTTTGAACCATTCATGTGACACTAGTTATAGATTCCGATGCTTTACTCCAGGTTTACTGTATTCCTCTGACCTTCTTATTGACGATGAATCACAGAAATTGTTTCGGAATTAAATACAAAAGGCACAATGCCGACTTAAGTACAAGAAAACTGACTCTTCTTACTGTCTACGTTTGAACCATTCATGTGACACTAGTTATAGATTCCGATGCTTCACATGAGTTTACTGAATCCCTCTGACCTTCTTATTGACGATGAAACACAGAAATTGCATCGGAATTAAATACAAAAGGCACAATGCCGACTGATGTACAAGAAAACTGATTCTTCTTACTTTTTATGTTTGAACCATTCCTGTGACACTAGTTATAGTTTCCGATGCTTCACTTCAGGTTTACTGTATCCCTCTGACCTTCTTATTGACGATGAAACACAGAAATTGCATCGGAATTAAATACAATAGGTACAATCCGCACTTAAGTACAAGAAAACTGACTCTTCTTACTGTCTATGATTGAACCATTCCTGTGACACTAGTTATAGATTCCGATGTTTCACTTGAGGTTTACTGTATCCCTCTGACCTTCTTATTGACGATAAAACACAGAAATTGCATCGGAGTTAAATACAAAAGGCACAATGCCGACATAAGTACAAGAAAACTGACTCTTCTTACTGTTTATGTTTTGAACCATTCCTGTGACACTAGTTATAGATTCCGATGCTTCACTTCGGGTTTACTGTATTCCTCTGACCTTCTTATTGACGATGAAACACAGAAATTGCATCGGAGTTAAATACAAAAGGCACAATGCCGACATAAGTACAAGAAAACTGACTCTTCTTACTGTCTATGTTTTGAACCATTCCTGTGCCACTAGTGATTGTTTCCGATGTTTCACTTCGTATTTACTGTATCCCTCTGACTTTCTTACTGACGATTAAACACAGAAATTTCATCGGAATTAAATAGAAATGGCACAATGCCGACTTAAGTACAAGAAAACTGACTCTTCTTACTGTCTATGCTTTGAACCATTCCTGTGACACTAGTTGTAGATTCGATGCTTCACTTCAGGTTTACTGTATCCCTCTGACCTTCTTATTGACGATGAAACAGAGAAATTGCATCGTAATTAAATACAAAAGGCACAATGCCGCCTTAAGTACAAGAAAACAAACTCTTCTTACTGTCTATGTTTTGAACCATTCCTGTGACACTAGTTATAGATCCGATGCTTCGCCTCAGGTTTGCTGTATCCCTCTGACCTTCTTATATTCGATGAAACACTAAAATTGCAACGGAATTAAATACAAAAGGCACAATGTCGACTTAAGTACAAGAAAAATGACGCTTATTACTGTCTACGTTTTGAACCATTCCTGAGACACTAGTTATAGATTCCGATGCTTCACTTCAGGTTTACTGTATCCCTCTGACCTTCTTATTGACGATGAAGCACAAAAAATGCATCGGATTTAATACAAAAGGCACAATGCCGACTTAAGTACATGAAAACTGACTCCTCTTACTGTCTATGCTTTGAACCACTCCTGTGACACTACTTATAGATTCCGAAGCTTCACTTCAGCTTTACTGTATCCCTCTAACCTTCTTATTGACGACGAAACACAGAAATTGCATCGTAATTAAATACAAAAGGCACAATGCCGACTTAAGTACAAGAAAACTGACTCTTCTTACTGTCTATGATTTGAACCATTCCTGTGACACTAGTTATAGATACCGATGCTTCACTTCAGGTTTACTGTATCCCTCTGACCTTCTTATTGACGATGAAACACAGAAATTGCATCGTAATTAAATACAAAAGGCACAATGCCGACTTCAGTACAAGAAAACTGACTCTTCTTACTGTCTATGTTTTGAACCATTCATGTGACACTAATTATAGAGTCCGATGCTTCACTTCAGGTTTACTGTATCCCTCTGACCTTCTTATTGACGATGAAACAAAGAAATTGCATCGGAATTAAATACCAAAGGCAGAATGCCGACTGATGTACAAGAAAACTGATTCTTCTTACTGTTTATGTTTGAACCATTCCTGTGACACTAGTTATAGATTCCGATGCTTCACTTCAGGTTTACTGTATCCCTCTGACCTTCTTATTGACGATGAAACACAGAAATTGCATCGGAATTAAATACAAAAGGCACAGTGCCGACTTAAGTACAAGAAAACTGACTCTTCTTACTGTCTATGTTTTGAACATTTCCTGTGACACTAGTTATAGATTTCGAAGCTTCACTTAAGGTTTACTGTATCCCTCTGACCTTCTTATTGAAGATGAACCACAGATATTGCATCGGAATTAAATACAAAGGGCACAATGCCTACTTAAGTACAAGAAAACTGACTCTTCTTACTGTCTATGTTTGAACCATTCATGTGACACTAGTTATAGATTCCGATGCTTCACTTCAGGTTTACTGTATCCCTCTGACCATCTTATTGTTGATGAAACACAGATATAGCATCGGAATTAAATACAAATGGCACAATGCCTACATAAGTACAAGAAAATTGACTCTTCTTAGTGTCTATGATTTGAACCATTCCTGTTACACTAGTTATAGATTCCGATGCTACTCTTCAGGTTTACTGTATCCCTCTGACCTTCTTATTGACGATGAAACACAGAAATTGCATCGGAATTAAATACAAAAGGCACAATGCCGACTTAAGTACAAGAAAACAGACTCTTCTTACTGTCTGTGTTTTGAACCATTCATGTGACACTAGGCATAGCTTCCGATGCTTCACTTCAGGTTTACTGTATCAATTAGACCTTCTTATTATCGATGGAACACAGACTTTGCATCGGAATTAAATACAAAATGCACAATGCAGACTTAAGTACAAGAAAACAGACTCTTCTACTGTCTGTGCTTTGAACCACTCATGTGACACTAGGCATAGCTTCCGATGCTTCACTTCACGTATACTGTATCCATCTGACCTTCTTATTGTCGATAAAATACAGAATTTGCATCGGAATTAAATACAAACGCACAATGCCGACATATGTACAAGGAAACTGATACTTCTTACTGTCTATGTTTGAGCCATTCATGTGACACTAGTTATAGATTCCGATGCTTCACTTCAGGTTTACTTTATCCCTATGACCTTCTTATCGACGATGAAACACAGAAATTGCATCGGAATTAAATACAAAAGGCACAATGCCGACTTAAGTACAAGAAAACTGACTCTTCTTACTGTCTATGCTTTGAACCATTCCTGTGACACTAGTTGTAGATTCGATGCTTCACTTCAGGTTTACTGTATCCCCCTGACCTTCATATTGACATAGAAACACAGAAATTTCCGCGGAATTAAATACAAAAGGCACAATGCCGCCTTAAGTACAAGAAAACTGACTCTTCTTACTGTCTATGTTTTGAACTATTCCTGTGACACTAGTTATAGATCCGATGCTTCGCCTCAGGTTTGCTGTATCCCTCTGACCTTCTTATTGACGATGAAACACTGAAATTGCAACGGAATTAAATACAAAAGGCACAATGTCGACTTAAGTACAAGAAAAATGACTCTCCTTACTGTCTATGTTTTGAACCATTCCTGAGACACTAGTTATAGATTCCGATGCTTCACTGCAGGTTTACTGTATCCCTCTGACCTTCTTTTTGACAATGAAACACAAAAATTGCATCGGATTTAATACAAAAGGCACAATGCCGACTTAAGTACATGAAAACTGACTCCTCTTACTGTCTATGCTTTGAACCATTCCTGTGACACTACTTATAGATTCCGAAGCTTCACTTCAGCTTTACTGTATCCCTCTGACCTTCTTATTGACGATGAAACACAGAAATTGCATCGTAATTAAATACAAAAGGCACAATGCCGACTTAAGTACAAGAAAACTGACTCTTCTTACTGTCTATGATTTTAACCATTCCTGTGACACTAGTTATAGATACCGATGCTTCACTTCAGGTTTACTGTATCCCTCTGACCTTCTTATTGACGATGAAACACAGAAATTGCATCGTAATTAAATACAAAAGGCACAATGCCGACTTAAGTACAAGAAAACTGACTCTTCTTACTGTCTATGTTTTGAACCACTCATGTGACACTAATTATAGAGTCCGATGCTTCACTTCAGGTTTACTGTATCCCTCTGACCTTCTTATTGACGATGAAACAAAGAAATTGCATCGGAATTAAATACCAAAGGCAGAATACCGACTGATGTACAAGAAAACTGATTCTTCTTACTGTTTATGTTTGAACCATTCCTGTGACACTAGTTATAGATTCCGATGCTTCACTTAAGGTTTACTGTATCCCTCTGACCTTCTTATTGACGATGAAACACAGAAATTGCATCGGAATTAAATACAAAAGGACCAGTGCCGACTTAAGTACAAGAAAACTGACTCCTCTTACTGTCTATGTTTTGAACCTTTCCTGTGACACTAGTTATAGATTCCGAAACTTCACTTCAGGTTTACTGTATCCCTCTGAACTTCTTATTGAAGATGAAACACAGATATTGCATCGGAATTAAATACAAAGGGCACAATGCCTACTTAAGTGCAAGAAAACTTACTCTTCTTACTGTCTATGTTTGAACCATTCATGTGACACTAGTTATAGATTCCGATGCTTCACTTCAGGTTTACTGTATCCCTCTGACCATCTTATTGTTGATGAAACACAGATATAGCATCGGAATTAAATACAAATGGCACAATGCCTACATAAGTACAAGAAAATTGACTCTTCTTAGTGTCTATGATTTGAACCATTCCTGTTACACTAGTTATAGATTCCGATGCTACTCTTCAGGTTTACTGTATCCCTCTGAGCTTCTTATTGACGATGAAACACAGAAATTGCATCGGAATTAAATACAAAAGGCACAATGCCGACTTAAGTACAAGAAAACAGACTCTTCTTACTGTCTGTGTTTTGAACCATTCATGTGACACTAGGCATAGCTTCCGATGCTTCGCTTCAGGTTTACTGTATCAATTAGACCTTCTTATTATCGATGGAACACAGACTTTGCATCGGAATTAAATACAAAATGCACAATGCAGACTTAAGTACAAGAAAACAGACTCTTCTTACTGTCTGTGCTTTGAACCATTCATGTGACACTAGGCATAGCTTCCGATGTTTCACATCATGTATACTGTATCCATCTGACCTTCTTATTGTCGATAAAACACAGAATTTGCATCGGAATTAAATACAAAGGCACAATGCCGACATATGTACAAGGAAACTGATACTTCTTACTGTCTATGTTTGAACCATTCATGTGACACTAGTTATAGATTCCGATTCTTCACTTCAGGTTTACTTTATCCCTCTGACCTTCTTATCGACGATGAAACACAGAAATTGCATCGGAATTAAATACAAAAGGCACAATGCCGACTTAAGTACAAGAAAACTGACTCCTCTTACTGTCTATGATTGAACCATTTCTGTGACACTAGTTATAGATTCCGATGCTTCTCTTCAGGTTTACTGTTTCCCTCTGACCTTCTTATTGACGATGAAACACAGATATTACATCGGAATTAAATACAAAAGGCACAATGCCGACTTAAGTACAAGAAAACAGACTCTTCTTGCTGTCTGTGTTTTGAACCATTCATGTGACGCTAGGCATAGTTTCCGATGCTTCACTTCAGGTTTACTGTATCCATCTGACCTTCTTATTATCGATAAAACACAGAATTTGCATCGGAATTAAATACAAAAGGCACAATGCCGACTTATGTACAAGAAAACTGACACTTCTTACTGTCCATGTTTGAACCATTCATGTACCACTAGTTATAGATTCCGATGCTTCTCTTCAGGTTTACTGTATCCCTCTGACCTTCTTATTGACGATGAAACACAGAAATTGCATCAGAATTAAATACAAAAGGTACAATGTAGACTTAAGTACAAGAAAACAGACTCTTCTTACTGTCTATGTTTTGAACCATTCTTGTGACATTAGGCATAGCTTCCGATGCTTCACTTCAGGTTTACTGTATCCATCTCACCTTCTTATTATCGATGAAACACAGAATTTGTATCGGAATTAAATACAAAAGGCACAATGCCGACTTATGTACACGAAAACTCACTCATCTTACTGTCTATGTTTGAACCATTCATGTGACATTAGTTATAGATTCCGATGCTTCACTTCAGGTTTACTGTATCCCTTTAACCTTCTTATCGACGATGAAACACAGAAATTGCATCGGAATTAAATACAAAAGGCACAATGCCGACTTAAGTACAAGAAAACTGACTCTTCTTACTGTCTATGATTGAACAATTCCTGTGACACTAATTGTAGATTCCGATGCTTCACTTGAGGTTTACGGTGTCCCTCTGACCTTCTTATTGACGATGAAACACAGAAATTGCATCGGAATTAAATACAAAAGGCACAATGCCGACTAAAGTACAAGAAAACTGACTCTTCTTACTGTCTATGCTTTGAACCATTCCTGTGACACTAGTTATAGATTCCGATGCTTCACTTCAGGTTTACTGTATCCCTCTGACCTTCTTATTGACGATGAAACACAGAAATTGCATCGTAATTAAATGCAAAAGGCACAATGCCGACTTAAGTACAAAAAAACTGACACTTCTTACTGTCTATGTTTTGAACCATTCATGTGACACTAGTTATAGATTCCGATGCTTCACTTCAGGTTTACTGTATCCCTCTGACCTTCTTATTGACGATGAAACACAAAAATTGCATCGGATTTAATACAAAAGGCACAATGCCGACTTAAGTACGTGAAAACTGACTCCTCTTACTGGCTATGCTTTGAACCATTCCTGTGACACTACTTATAGATTCCGAAGCTTCACTTCAGCTTTACTGTATCCCTCTGACCTTCTTATTGACGATGAAACACAGAAATTGCATCGTAATTAAATACAAAAGGCACAATGCCGACTTAAGTACAAGAAAACTGACTCTTCTTACTGTCTATGATTTGAACCATTCCTGTGACACTAGTTATAGATACCGATGCTTCACTTCAGGTTTACTGTATCCCTCTGACCTTCTTATTGACGATGAAACACAGAAATTGCATCGTAATTAAATACAAGAGGCACAATGCCGACTTAAGTACAAGAAAACTGACTCTTCTTACTGTCTATGTTTTGAACCACTCATGTGACACTAATTATAGAGTCCGATGCTTCACTTCAGGTTTACTGTATCCCTCTGACCTTCTTATTGACGATGAAACAAAGAAATTGCATCGGAATTAAATACCAAAGGCAGAATACCGACTGATGTACAAGAAAACTGATTCTTCTTACTGTTTATGTTTGAACCATTCCTGTGACACTAGTTATAGATTCCGATGCTTCACTTCAGGTTTACTGTATCCCTCTGACCTTCTTATTGACGATGAAACACAGAAATTGCATCGGAATTTAATACAAAAGGCACAGTGCCGACTTAAGTACAAGAAAACTGACTCTTCTTACTGTCTATGTTTTGAACCTTTCCTGTGACACTAGTTATAGATTCCGAAACTTCACTTCAGGTTTACTGTACCCCTCTGACCTTCTTATTGAAGATGAAACACAGATATTGCATCGGAATTAAATACAAAGGGCACAATGCCTACTTAAGTACAAGAAAACTGACTCTTCTTACTGTCTATGTTTGAACCATTCATGTGACACTAGTTATAGATTCCGATGCTTCACTTCAGGTTTACTGTATCCCTCTGACCATCTTATTGTTGATGAAACACAGATATAGCATCGGAATTAAATACAAATGGCACAATGCCTACATAAGTACAAGAAAATTGACTCTTCTTAGTGTCTATGATTTGAACCATTCCTGTTACACTAGTTATTGATTCCGATGCTACTCCTCAGGTTTACTGTATCCCTCTGAGCTTCTTATTGACGATGAAACACAGAAATTGCATCGGAATTAAATACAAAAGGCACAATGCCGACTTAAGTACAAGAAAACAGACTCTTCTTACTGTCTGTGTTTTGAACCATTCATGTGACACTAGGCATAGCTTCCGATGCTTCACTTCAGGTTTACTGTATCAATTAGACCTTTTTATTATCGATGGAACACAGACTTTGCATCGGAATTAAATACAAAATGCACAATGCAGACTTAAGTACAAGAAAACAGACTCTTCTTACTGTCTGTGCTTTGAACCATTCATGTGACACTAGGCATAACTTCCGACGCTTCACTTCATGTATACTGTATCCATATGACCTTCTTATTGTCGATAAAACACAGAATTTGCATCGGAATTAAATACAAAGGCACAATGCCGACATATGTACAAGGAAACTGATACTTCTTACTGTCTATGTTTGAACCATTCATGTGACACTAGTTATAGATTCCGATGCTTCACTTCAGGTTTACTTTATCCCTCTGACCTTCTTATCGACGATGAAACACAGAAATTGCATCGGAATTAAATACAAAAGGCACAATGCCGACTTAAGTACAAGAAAACTGACTCCTCTTACTGTCTATGATTGAACCATTCCTGTGACACTAGTTATAGATTCCGATGCTTCTCTTCAGGTTTACTGTTTCCCTCTGACCTTCTTATTGACGATGAAACACAGATATTACATCGGAATTAAATACAAAAGGCACAATGCCGACTTAAGTACAAGAAAACAGACTCTTCTTGCTGTCTGTGTTTTGAACCATTCATTTGACGCTAGGCATAGTTTCCGATGCTTCACTTCAGGTTTACTGTATCCATCTGACCTTCTTATTATCGATAAAACACAGAATTTGCATCGGAATTAAATACAAAAGGCACAATGCCGACTTATGTACAAGAAAACTGACACTTCTTACTGTCCATGTTTGAACCATTCATGTACCACTAGTTATAGATTCCGATGCTTCACTTCAGGTTTACTGTGTTCCTCTGACCTTCGTATCGACGATAAAACACAGAAATTGCATCGGAATTAAATACAAAAGGCACAATGCCGACTTAAGAACAAAAAAAATGACTCCTCTTACTGTCTATGATTGAACCATTCCTGTGACACTAGTTATGGATTCCGATGCTTCACTTCAGGTTTACTGTATCCCTCTGACCTTCTTATTGACGATGAAGCACAGAAATTGCATCGGAATTGAATACAAAAGGCACAATGCCGACTTAAGTACAAGAAAACAGACTCTTCTTACTGTCTATGTTTTGAACCATTCCTGTGACACTAGTTATAGATTCCGATGCTTCACTTCAGGTTTACTGTATCCCTCTGACCATCTTATTGTTGATGAAACACAGTTATAGCATGGGAATTAAATACAAACGGCACAATGCCTACATACGTACAAGTAAACTGACTCTTCTTACTGTCTATGATTTGAACCATTCCTGTGACACTAGTTATAGATTTCGATGCTTCTCTTCAGGTTTACTGTATCCCTCTGACCTTCTTATTGACGATGAAACACAGAAATTGCATCAGAATTAAATACAAAAGGTACAATGTAGACTTAAGTACAAGAAAACAGACTCTTCTTACTGTCTATGTTTTGAACCATTCTTGTGACATTAGGCATAGCTTCCGATGCTTCACTTCAGGTTTACTGTATCCATCTCACCTTCTTATTATCGATGAAACACAGAATTTGTATCGGAATTAAATACAAAAGGCACAATGCCGACTTATGTACACGAAAACTCACTCATCTTACTGTCTATGTTTGAACCATTCATGTGACATTAGTTATAGATTCCGATGCTTCACTTCAGGTTTACTGTATCCCTCTGACCTTCTTATTGACGATGAAACACAGAAATTGCATCGGAATTAAATACAAAAGGCACAATGCCGACTAAAGTACAAGAAAACTGACTCTTCTTACTGTCTATGCTTTGAACCATTCCTGTGACACTAGTTATAGATTCCGATGCTTCACATCAGGTTTACTGTATCCCTCTGACCTTCGTATTGACGATGAAACACAGAAATTGCATCGTAATTAAATACAAGAGGCACAATGCCGACTTAAGTACAAAAAAACTGACACTTCTTACTGTCTATGTTTTGAACCACTCATGTGACACTAATTATAGATTCCGATGCTTCACTTCAGGTTTACTGTATCCCTCTGACCTTCTTATGGACGATGAAACACAGAAATTGCATCGGAAATTAATACAAAACGCACAATGCCGGCTGATGTACAAGAAAACTGCTTCTTCTTACTGTTTATGTTTGAACCATTCCTGTGACACTAGTTATAGATTCCGATGCTTCACTTCAGGTTTACTGTACCCCTCCGACCATCTTATTGACGATGAAACACAGAAATTGCATGGGAATTAAATACAAACGGCACAATGCAGAATTAAGTACAAGGAAACTGACTCTTCTTACTGTCTATGTTTTGAACCATTTCTGTGACACTAGTTATAGATTCCGATGCTTCACTTCAGGTTTACTGTATCCCTCCGACCATCTTATTGACGATGAAACACAGAAATTGCATGGGAATTAAATACAAACGGCACAATGCAGAATTAAGTACAAGAAAACTGACTCTTCTTACTGTCTATGTTTTGAACCATTTCTGTGACACTAGTTATAGATTCCGATGCTTCACTTCAGGTTTACTGTATCCCTCTGACCTTCTTATTGACGATGAAACACAGAAATTGCATCGGAATTAAATACAAAAGGCACAACGCCGACTTAAGTACAAGAAAACAGACTCTTCTTACTGTCTATGCTTTGAACCTTTCCTGTGACACTAGTTATAGATTCCGATTCTTCACTTCAGGTTTACTGTATCCCTCTGACCTTCTTATTGAAGATGAAACACAGATATAGCATCGGAATTAAATACAAAAGGCACAATGCTTACATAAGTACAAGAAAACTGACTCTTCTTACTGTCTATGATTTGAACCATTCCTGTGACACTAGTTATAGATTCCGATGCTTCTCTTCAGGTTTACTGTATCCCTCGGACCTTCTCGTTGATGATGAAACACAGAAATTGCATCGGAATTAAATACAAAAGGCACAATGCCGACTTAAGTACAAGATAACTGACTCTTCTTACTGTCTATGATTGAACCATTCCTGTGACACTAGTTATGGATTCCGATGCTTCACTTTAGGTATACTGTATCCCTCTGACCTTCTTATTGACGATGAAACACAGAAATTGCATCGGAGGTATATACAAAAGGCATAATGCCGACTTAATTACAAGAAAACTGACTCTTCATACTGTCTATGTTTTGAACCATTCCTGTGACACTAGTTATAGATTCCGATGCTTCACTTCAGGTTTACTGTATCCCTCTGACCTTCTTATTGAAGATGAAACACAGATATTGCATCGGAATTAAATACAAAGGGCATAATGCCGACTTAAGTACAAGAAAACTGAGTCTTCTTACTGTCTACGTTTGAACCATTCATGTGACACTAGTTATAGATTCCGATGCTTCACTTCAGGTTTACTGTATCCCTCTGACCATCTTATTGTTGATGATACACAGACATTGGATCGGAATTAAATACAAAAGGCTCAATGCCGACTTATGTACAAGAAAACTGACTCTTCTTACTGTCTATGTTTTGAACTATTCATGTGACACTAGTTATAGATTCCGATGCTTTACCCCAGGTTTACTGTATCCCTCCGACCTTCTTATTGACGATGAATCACAGAAATTGCTTCGGAATTAAATACAAAAGGCTCAATGCCGACTTAAGTACATGAAAACTGACTCTTCTTACTGTCTATGTTTTGATCCATTCCTGTGTCACTAGTTATAGAATCCGATGCTTCACTGCAGGTTTACTGTATCCCTCTGACCTTCTTATTGACGATGAAACACAGAAATTGCATCGGAATTAAATAGAAAAGGAAAAATGCCGTCTTAAGTACAAGAAAATTGACTCTTCTTACTGTCTATGTTTTGAACCATTCCTGTGACACTAGTTATAGATTCCGATGCTTCTTTTCACGTTTACTGTGACCTTCTGACCATCTTATTGTTGATGAAACACAGATATAGCATCGGAATTAAATACAAAAGGCACAATGCCGACTTAAGTACAAGAAAACTGAATCTTCTTACTGTCTATGATTGAAACATTCCTGTGACACTAATTACAGATTCCGATGCTTCACTTGAGGTTTACTGTATCCCTCTGACTTTCTTATTGACGATGAAACACTGAAATTGCATCGGAGTTAAATGCAACAGGCACAATGCCGACATAAGTACAAGAAAACTGACTCTTCTTACTGTCTATTCTTTGAACCATTCCTGTGACACTAGTTATAGATTCCGATGCTTCACTTCGGGTTTACTGTATCCCTCTGACCTTCTTATTGACGATGAAACACAGAAATTGCATCGGAGTTAAATACAAAAGGCACAATGCCGACATAAGTACAAGAAAACTGACTCTTCTTACTATGTTTTGAACCATTCCTGTGCCACTAGTGATTGTTTCCGATGCTTCACTTTATATTTACTGTATCCCTCTGACTTTCTTATTGACGATTAAACACAGAAATTTCATCGGAATTAAATAGAAATAGCACAATGCCGACTTAAGTACAAGAAAACTGACTCTTCTTACTGTCTACGCTTTGAACCATTCCTGTGACACTAGTTATAGATTCGATGCTTCACTTCAGGTTTACTGTATCCCTCTGACCTTCATATTGACATAGAAACACAGAAATTTCCGCGGAATTAAATACAAAATGCACAATGCCGCCTTAAGTACAAGAAAACTGACTCTTCTTACTGTCTATGTTTTGAACCATCCCTGTGACACTAGTTATAGATCCGATGCTACGCCTCGGGTTTGCTGTATCCCTCTGACCATCTTATTGACGATGAAACACTGAAATTGCAACGGAATTAAATACAAAAGGCACAATGTCGACTTAAGTACAAGAAAAATGACTCTTCTTACTGTCTATGTTTTGAACCATTCCTGAGACACTAGTTATAGATTCCGAAGCTTCACTTCAGCTTTACTGTATCCCTCTGACCTTCTTATTGACGATGAAACACAGAAATTGCATCGTAATTAAATACAAAAGGCACAATGCCGACTTAAGTACAAGAAAACTGACTCTTCTTACTGTCTATGATTTGAACCATTCCTGTGAAACTAGTTATAGATTCCGATGCTTCACTTCAGGTTTACTGTATCCCTCTGACCTTCTTATTGACGATGAAACACAGAAATTGCAACGTAATTAAATACAAAAGGCACAATGCCGACTTAAGTACAAGAAAACTGACTCTTCTTACTGTCTATGTTTTGAACCATTCATGTGACACTAATTATATAGTCCGATGCCTCACTTCAGGTTTACTGTATCCATCTGACCTTCTTATTATCGATGAAACACAGAATTTGTATCGGAATTAAATACAAAAGGCACTATGCCGACTTATGTACAAGAAAACTGACTCTTCTTACTGTCTACGTTTGAACCATTCATGTGACACTAGTTATAGATTCCGATGCTTCACTTCAGGTTTACTGAATCCCTCTGACCTTCTTATTGACGATGAAACACAGAAATTGCATCGGAATTAAATACAAAAGGCACAATGCCGACTGATGTACAAGAAAACTGATTCTTCTTACTGTTTATGTTTGAACCATTCCTGTGACACTAGTTATGGATTCCGATGCTTCACTTCAGATTTACTGTATCCCTCTGACCTTCTTATTGACGTCGAAACACAGAAATTGCATCGGAATTAAATACAAAAGCCACAATGCCGACTTAAGTACAAGAAAACTGACTCTTCTTACTGTCTATGTTTTTAACCATTCCTGTGACACTAGTTATAGATTCCGATGCTTCACTTCAGGTTTACTGTATCCCCCTGACCTTTTTATTGACGATCAAAAACACAGAAATTGCATCGGAGTTAAATACAAAAGGCACAATGCCGACTTAAGTACAAGAAAACTGACTCTTCTTACTGTCTATGTTTGAATCATTCCTATGACACTAGTTATAGATTCCGATGCTTCAATTCAGGTTTACTGTGTCCCTCTGACCTTCTTATTGACGATGAAAGACAGTAATTGCATCGGAGTTAAATACAAAAGGCACAATGCCGCCTTAAGTACAAGAAAACTGACTCTTCTTACTGTCTATGTTTTGAACCATTCCTGTGACACTAGTTATAGATCCGATGCTTCGCCTCAGGTTTGCTGTATCCCTCTGACCTTCTTATTGACGATGAAGCACAGAAATTGTTTCGGAATCAAATACAAAAGGCACAATGCCGACTTAAGTACAAGAAAACTGACTCTTCTTACTGTCTATGTTTTGATCCATTCCTGTGTCACTAGTGATAGATTCCGATGCTTCACTGCAGGTTTACTGTATCCCTCTGACCTTCTTATTGACGATGAAACATAGAAATTGCATCGGAATTAAATAGAAAAGGAACAATGCCGACTTAAGTACAAGAAAATTGACTCTTCTTACTGTCTATGTTTTGAACCATTCCTGTGACACTAGTTATAGATTCCGATGCTTCTTTTCAGGTTTACTGTATCCTTCTGACCATCTTATTGTTGATGAAACACAGATATAGCATCGGAATTAAAAACAAAAGGCTCAATGCCTACATAAGTACAAGAAAACTGACACTTCTTACTGTCTATGATTTTAACCATTCCTGTGACACTAGTTATAGATTCCGATGCTGCACTTCAGGAACACTGTATCCAGCTGACCTTCTTATTGATGATGAAGCACAGAAATTCCATCGGAGTTAAATACAAAAGGCACAATGGCGACTTTAGTACAAGGAGACTGACTCTTCTTACTGTCTATGGTTTGAACCATTCCTGTAACACTAGTTATAGATTCAGATGCTGCACTTCAGGAACACTGTATCCAGCTGACCTTCTTATTGATGATGAAGCACAGAAATTCCATCGGAGTTAAATACAAAAGGCACAATGGCGACTTTAGTACAAGGAGACTGACTCTTCTTACTGTCTATGATTTAAACCATTCCTGTGACACTAGTTATAGTTTCCGATGCTTCATTTCAGTTTTACTGTATCCCTCTGACCTTCTTATTGACGATGAAACACAGATATTGCATCGGAATTAAATACAAAAGGCACAATGCCGACCCAAGTACAAGAAGACTGGCTCTTCTTACTGTCTATGTTTTGAACCTTTCCTGTGAGACCGGTTTTAGATTCCGATGCTTCACTTCAGGTTTACTGTATCCCTCTGACCTTCTTATTGACGATGAAACATAGAAATTGCATCGGGATTATATACAAAATTCACATTGCCAACTTAAGTAAAAGATAACGGATTCTTCTTACAGTCTATGTTTTGAACTATTCCTGTGACACTAGTTATAGATTCCGATATTTCACTTAAGGTTTACTGTATCCCTCTGACCTTCTTATTGACGATGAAACACAGAAATTGCATCGGAATTAAATACAAAAGGCACAATACCGACTCAAGTACAAGAACACTGGCTTTTCTTACTGTCTATGATTTGAACCTTTCCTGTGAGACTGGTTTTAGATTCCGATGCATCACTTCAGGTTTACTGTATCCCGTGTACCTTCTTATTGACGACGAAACGCAGAAATTGCATCGGAAATGAATACAAAAGGTACAATGCCGACTTAAGTACAAGAAAACTGACACTTCTTACTGTCTATGTTTTGCACCATTCCTGTGACACTAGTTATAGATTCCGATGCATCACTTCAGGTTTACTGTATCCCTCTTTCCTTCTTATTGACGATGAAACACAGAAATTGCATCGGAATTAAATAGAAAAGGCACAATGCCGACTTAAGTCCAAGAAAACTGACTCTTCTTACTGTTTATGTTTTGAACCATTACTGGGACACTAGTTGTAGATTCCGATGCTTCACTTCAGGTTAACTGTATCCCTGTGATCTTCGTATTGACGATGAAATACAGAAATTGCTACGGAATTATATACAGAAGGCACAATGCCATCTCAAGTACAAGAGAACTGACTCTTCTTACTGTCTAAGACTTGAACCATTCCTGTGACACTAGTTATAGATTTCGATGCTTCACATTAGGTTTACTGTATCCCTCTGACCTTCCTATTGACGATGAAACACAGAAATAGCATCGGAATTAAATACAAAAGGCACAATGCCGACTTAAGTACAATAAGACTGACTCTTCCTACTGCCTATGATTTGAACCATTCATGTGACACTAGTTATAGATACTGATGCTTCACTTCAGGTTTACTCTATCCCTCTGACCTTCTTATTGAAGATGAAACGCAGATATTGCAGCGGAATTAAATACAAAGGGCATAATGCCGACTTAAGTACAGGAAAACTGACTCTTCTTACTGTCTATGTTTGAACCATTCATGTGACACTAGTTATAGATTCCGATGCTTCACTTCAGGTTTACTGTATCCCTCTGACCATCTTATTGTTGATGATACACAGACATAGGATCGGAATTAAATACAAAAGGCACAATGCCGACTTATGTACAAGAAAACTGACTCTTCTTACTGTCTATGTTTTGAACCATTCATGTGACACTAGTTATAGATTCCAATGCTTTACCCCAGGTTTACTGTATCCCTCTGACCTTCTTATTGACGATGAATCACAGAAATTGCTACGGAATTAAATACAAAAGGCACAATGCCGACTTAAGTACAAGAAAACTGACTCTTCTTACTGACTATGTTTTTATCCATACCTGTGTCACTAGTTATAGATTCCGATGCTTCACTTCAGGTTTACTGTATCCCTCTGACCTTCTTATTGACGATGAAACATAGAAATTGCATCGGAATTAAATAGAAAAGGAAAAATGCCGTCTTAAGTACAAGAAAATTGACTCCTCTTACTGTCTATGTTTTGAACAATTCCTGTGACACTAGTTATAGATTCCGATGCTTCTTTTAAGGCTTACTGTGACCTTCTGACCATCTTATTGTTGATGAAACACAGATATAGCATCGGAATTAAATACAAAAGGCACAATGCCTACATAAGTACAAGAAAACTGACACTTCTTACTGTCTATGATTTGAACCATTCCTGTGACACTAGTTATAGATTCCGATGCTTCTCTTCATGTTTACTGTATCCCTCTGACCTTCTTATTATCGATGAAACACAGAATTTGAATCGGAATTAAATACAAAAGGCACTATGCCGACTTATGTACAAGAAAGCTGACTCTTCTTACTGTCTACGTTTGAACCATTCATGAGACGCTAGTTATATATTCCGATGCTTCACTTCAGGTTTACTGAATCCCTCTGACCGTCTTATTGACGATGAAACACAGAAATTGCATCGGAATTAAATACAAAAGGCACAATGCCGACTGATGTACAAGAAAACTGATTCTTCTTACTTTTTATGTTTGAACCATTCCTGTGACACTAGTTATAGATTCCGATGCTTCACTTCAGGATTACTGTATCCCTCTGACCATCTTATTGTTGATGAAACACAGTTATAGCATGGGAATTAAATACAAAAGGCACAATGCCTACATACGTACAAGTAAACTGACTCTTCTTACTGTCTATGATTTGAACCATTCCTGTGACACTAGTTATAGATTTCGATGCTTCTCTTCAGGTTTACTGTATCCCTCTGACCTTCTTATTGACGATGAAACACAGAAATTGCATCAGAATTAAATACAAAAGGTACAATGTAGACTTAAGTACAAGAAAACAGACTCTTCTTACTGTCTATGTTTTGAACCATTCTTGTGACATTAGGCATAGCTTCCGATGCTTCACTTCAGGTTTACTGTATCCATCTCACCTTCTTATTATCGATGAAACACAGAATTTGTATCGGAATTAAATACAAAAGGCACAATGCCGACTTATGTACACGAAAACTCACTCATCTTACTGTCTATGTTTGAACCATTCATGTGACATTAGTTATAGATTCCGATGCTTCACTTCAGGTTTACTGTATCCCTCTAACCTTCTTATCGACGATGAAACACAGAAATTGCATCGGAATTAAATACAAAAGGCACAATGCCGACTTAAGTACAAGAAAACTGACTCTTCTTACTGTCTATGATTGAACAATTCCTGTGACACTAATTGTAGATTCCGATGCTTCACTTGAGGTTTACGGTGTCCCTCTGACCTTCTTATTGACGATGAAACACAGAAATTGCATCGGAATTAAATACAAAAGGCACAATGCCGACTAAAGTACAAGAAAACTGACTCTTCTTACTGTCTATGCTTTGAACCATTCCTGTGACACTAGTTATAGATTCCGATGCTTCACTTCAGGTCTACTGTATCCCTCTGACCTTCGTATTGACGATGAAACACAGAAATTGCATCGTAATTAAATACAAGAGGCACAATGCCGACTTAAGTACAAAAAAACTGACACTTCTTACTGTCTATGTTTTGAACCATTCATGTGACACTAATTATAGATTCCGATGCTTCACTTCAGGTTTACTGTATCCCTCTGACCTTCTTATGGACGATGAAACACAGAAATTGCATCGGAATTAAATACAAAACGCACAATGCCGGCTGATGTACAAGAAAACTGATTCTTCTTACTGTTTATGTTTGAACCATTCCTGTGACACTAGTTATAGATTCCGATGCTTCACTTCAGGTTTACTGTACCCCTCCGACCATCTTATTGACGATGAAACACAGAAATTGCATGGGAATTAAATACAAACGGCACAATGCAGAATTAAGTACAAGAAAACTGACTCTTCTTACTGTCTATGTTTTGAACCATTTCTGTGACACTAGTTATAGATTCCGATGCTTCACTTCAGGTTTACTGTATCCCTCTGACCTTCTTATTGACGATGAAACACAGAAATTGCATCGGAATTAAATACAAAAGGCACAACGCCGACTTAAGTACAAGAAAACAGACTCTTCTTACTGTCTATGCTTTGAACCTTTCCTGTGACACTAGTTATAGATTCCGATTCTTCACTTCAAGTTTACTGTATCCCTCTGACCTTCTTATTGAAGATGAAACACAGATATAGCATCGGAATTAAATACAAAAGGCACAATGCTTACATAAGTACAAGAAAACTGACTCTTCTTACTGTCTATGATTTGAACCATTCCTGTGACACTAGTTATAGATTCCGATGCTTCTCTTCAGGTTTACTGTATCCCTCGGACCTTCTCGTTGACGATGAAACACAGAAATTGCATCGGAATTAAATACGAAAGGCACAATGCCGAATTAAGTACAAGATAACTGACTCTTCTTACTGTCTATGATTGAACCATTCCTGTGACACTAGTTATGGATTCCGATGCTTCACTTTAGGTATACTGTATCCCTCTGACCTTCTTATTGACGATGAAACACAGAAATTGCATCGGAGATATATACAAAAGGCACAATGCCGACTTAATTACAAGAAAACTGACTCTTCATACTGTCTATGTTTTGAACCATTCCTGTGACACTAGTTATAGATTCCGATGCTTCACTTCAGGTTTACTGTATCCCTCTGACCTTCTTATTGAAGATGAAACACAGATATTGCATCGGAATTAAATACAAAGGGCATAATGCCGACTTAAGTACAAGAAAACTGAGTCTTCTTACTGTCTATGTTTGAACCATTCATGTGACACTAGTTATAGATTCCAATGCTTCACTTCAGGTTTACTGTATCCCTCTTACCATCTCATTGTTGATGATACACAGACATTGGATCGGAATTAAATACAAAAGGCTCAATGCCGACTTATGTACAAGAAAACTGACTCTTCTTACTGTCTATGTTTTGAACCATTCATGTGACACTAGTTATAGATTCCGATGCTTTACCCCAGGTTTACTGTATCCCTCTGACCTTCTTATTGACGATGAATCACAGAAATTGCTTCGGAATTAAATACAAAAGGCTCAATGCCGACTTAAGTACAAGAAAACTGACTCTTCTTACTGTCTATGTTTTGATCTATTCCTGTGTCACTAGTTATAGAATCCGATGCTTCACTGCAGGTTTACTGTATCCCTCTGACCTTCTTATTGACGATGAAACACAGAAATTGCATCGGAATTAAATAGAAAAGGAAAAATGCCGTCTTAAGTACAAGAAAATTGACTCTTCTTACTGTCTATGTTGAGAACCATTCCTGTGACACTAGTTATAGATTCCGATGCTTCTTTTCACGTTTACTGTGACCTTCTGACCATCTTATTGTTGATGAAACACAGATATAGCATCGGAATTAAATACAAAAGGCACAATGCCGACTTAAGTACAAGAAAACTGAATCTTCTTACTGTCTATGATTGAAACATTCCTGTGACACTAATTATAGATTCCGATGCTTCACTTGAGGTTTACTGTATCCCTCTGACTTTCTTATTGACGATGAAACACTGAAATTGCATCGGAGTTAAATGCAACAGGCACAATGCCGACATAAGTACAAGAAAACTGACTCTTCTTACTGTCTATGTTTTGAACCATTCCTGTGCCACTAGTGATTGTTTCCGATGCTTCACTTTATATTTACTGTATCCCTCTGACTTTCTTATTGACGATTAAACACAGAAATTTCATCGGAATTAAATAGAAATAGCATAATGCCGACTTCAGTACAAGAAAACTGACTCTTCTTACTGTCTACGCTTTGAACCATTCCTGTGACACTAGTTATAGATTCGATGCTTCACTTCAGGTTTACTGTATCCCTCTGACCTTCATATTGACATAGAAACACATAAATTTCCGCGGAATTAAATACAAAATGCACAATGCCGCCATAAGTACAAGAAAACTGACTCTTCTTACTGTCTATGTTTTGAACCATCCCTGTGACACTAGTTATAGATCCGATGCTTCGCCTCGGGTTTGCTGTATCCCTCTGAAAATCTTATTGACGATGAAACACTGAAATTGCAACGGAATTAAATACAAAAGGCACAATGTCGACTTAAGTACAAGAAAAATGACTCTTCTTACTGTCTATGTTTTGAACCATTCCTGAGACACTAGTTATAGATTCCGAAGCTTCACTTCAGCTTTACTGTATCCCTCTGACCTTCTTATTGACGATGAAACACAGAAATTGCATCGTAATTAAATACAAAAGGCACAATGCCGACTTAAGTACAAGAAAACTGACTCTTCTTACTGTCTATGTTTTGAACCATTCATGTGACACTAATTATATAGTCCGATGCCTCACTTCAGGTTTACTGTATCCATCTGACCTTCTTATTATCGATGAAACACAGAATTTGTATCGGAATTAAATACAAAAGGCACTATGCCGACTTATGTACAAGAAAACTGACTCTTCTTACTGTCTACGTTTGAACCATTCATGTGACACTAGTTATAGATTCCGATGCTTCACTTCAGGTTTACTGAATCCCTCTGACCTTCTTATTGACGATGAAACACAGAAATTGCATCGGAATTAAATACAAAAGGCACAATGCCGACTGATGTACAAGAAAACTGATTCTTCTTACTGTTTATGTTTGAACCATTCCTGTGACACTAGTTATGGATTCCGATGCTTCACTTCAGATTTACTGTATCCCTCTGACCTTCTTATTGACGATGAAACACAGAAATTGCATCGGAATTAAATACAAAAGCCACAATGCCGACTTAAGTACAAGAAAACTGACTCTTCTTACTGTCTATGTTTTTAACCATTCCTGTGACACTAGTTATAGATTCCGATGCTTCACTTCAGGTTTACTGTATCCCCCTGACCTTTTATTGACGATCAAAAACACAGAAATTGCATCGGAGTTAAATACAAAAGGCACAATGCCGACTTAAGTACAAGAAAACTGACTCTTCTTACTGTCTATGTTTGAACCATTCCTATGACACTAGTTATAGATTCCGATGCTTCAATTCAGGTTTACTGTGTCCCTCTGACCTTCTTATTGACGATGAAACACAGTAATTGCATCGGAGTTAAATACAAAAGGCACAATGCCGCCTTAAGTACAAGAAAACTGACTCTTCTTACTGTCTATGTTTTGAACCATTCCTGTGACACTAGTTATAGATCCGATGCTTCGCCTCAGGTTTGCTGTATCCCTCTGACCTTTTTATTGACGATGAAGCACAGAAATTGTTTCGGAATCAAATACAAAAGGCACAATGCCGACCTAAGTACAAGAAAACTGACTCTTCTTACTGTCTATGTTTTGATCCATTTCTGTGTCACTAGTGATAGATTCCGATGCTTCACTGCAGGTTTACTGTATCCCTCTGACCTTCTTATTGACAATGAAACATAGAAATTGCATCGGAATTAAATAGAAAAGGAACAATGCCGACTTAAGTACAAGAAAATTGACTCTTCTTACTGTCTATGTTTTGAACCATTCCTGTGACACTAGTTATAGATTCCGATGCTTCTTTTCAGGTTTACTGTATCCTTCTGACCATCTTATTGTTGATGAAACACAGATATAGCATCGGAATTAAAAACAAAAGGCTCAATGCCTACATAAGTACAAGAAAACTGACACTTCTTACTGTCTATGATTTTAACCATTCCTGTGACACTAGTTATAGATTCCGATGCTGCACTTCAGGAACACTGTATCCAGCTGACCTTCTTATTGATGATGAAGCACAGAAATTCCATCGGAGTTAAATACAAAAGGCACAATGGCGACTTTAGTACAAGGAGACTGACTCTTCTTACTGTCTATGGTTTGAACCATTCCTGTAACACTTGTTATAGATTCAGATGCTGCACTTCAGGAACACTGTATCCAGCCGACCTTCTTATTGATGATGAAGCACAGAAATTCCATCGGAGTTAAATACAAAAGGCACAATGGCGACTTTAGTACAAGGAGACTGACTCTTCTTACTGTCTATGATTTAAACCATTCCTGTGACACTAGTTATAGTTTCCGATGCTTCATTTCAGTTTTACTGTATCCCTCTGACCTTCTTATTGACGATGAAACACAGATATTGCATCGGAATTAAATACAAAAGGCACAATGCCGACCCAAGTACAAGAAGACTGGCTCTTCTTACTGTCTATGTTTTGAACCTTTCCTGTGAGACCGGTTTTAGATTCCGATGCTTCACTTCTGGTTTACTGTATCCCTCTAACCTTCTTATTGACGATGAAACATAGAAATTGCATCGGGATTATATACAAAATTCACATTGCCAACTTAAGTACAAGATAACGGATTCTTCTTACAGTCTATGTTTTGAACTATTCCTGTGACACTAGTTATAGATTCCGATATTTCACTTAAGGTTTACTGTATCCCTCTGACCTTCTTATTGACGATGAAACACAGATATTGCATCGGAATTAAATACAAAAGGCACAATGCCGACCCAAGTACAAGAAGACTGGCTCTTCTTACTGTCTATGTTTTGAACCTTTCCTGTGAGACTGGTTTTAGATTCCGATGCATCACTTCAGGTTTACTGTATCCCGTGTACCTTCTTATTGACGACGAAACGCAGAAATTGCATCGGAAATGAATACAAAAGGTACAATGCCGACTTAAGTACAAGAAAACTGACACTTCTTACTGTCTATGTTTTGCACCATTCCTGTGACACTAGTTATAGATTCCGATGCTTCACTTCAGGTTTACTGTATCCCTCTTTCCTTCTTATTGACGTTGAAATACAGAAATTGCATCGGAATTAAATAGAAAAGGCACAATGCCGACTTAAGTCCAAGAAAACTGACTCTTCTTACTGTTTAAGTTTTGAACCATTACTGGGACACTAGTTGTAGATTCCGATGCTTCACTTCAGGTTAACTGTATCCCTGTGATCTTCTTATTGACGATGAAATACAGAAATTGCTACGGAATTATATACAGAAGGCACAATGCCATCTCAAGTACAAAAGAACTGACTCTTCTTACTGTCTAAGACTTGAACCATTCCTGTGACACTAGTTATAGATTTCGATGCTTCACATTAGGTTTACTGTATCCCTCTGACCTTCCTATTGACGATGAAACACAGAAATTGCATCGGAATTAAATACAAAAGGCACAATGCCGACTTAAGTACAAGAAGACTGACTCTTCCTACTGCCTATGTTTTGAACCATTCATGTGACACTAGTTATAGATACCGATGCTTCACTTCAGGTTTACTCTATCCCTCTGACCTTCTTATTGAAGATGAAACACAGATATTGCAGCGGAATTAAATACAAAGGGCATAATGCCGACTTAAGTACAAGAAAACTGACTCTTCTTACTGTCTATGTTTCAACCATTCATGTGACACTAGTTATAGATTCCGATGCTTCACTTCAGGTTTACTGTATCCCTCTGACCATCTTATTGTTGATGATACACAGACATAGGATCGGAATTAAATACAAAAGGCACAATGCCGACTTATGTACAAGAAAACTGACTCTTCTTACTGTCTATGTTTTGAACCATTCATGTGACACTAGTTATAGATTCCAATGCTTTACCCCAGGTTTACTGTATCCCTCTGACCTTCTTATTGACGATGAATCACAGAAATTGCTTCGGAATTAAATACAAAAGGCACAATGCCGACTTAAGTACAAGAAAACTGACTCTTCTTACTGACTATGTTTTTATCCATTCCTGCGTCACTAGTTATAGATTCCGATGCTTCACTTCAGGTTTACTGTATCCCTCTGACCTTCTTATTGACGATGAAACATAGAAATTGCATCGGAATTAAATAGAAAAGGAAAAATTCCGTCTTAAGTACAAGAAAATTGACTCCTCTTACTGACTATGTTTTGAACAATTCCTGTGACACTAGTTATAGATTCCGATGCTTCTTTTCAGGTTTACTGTGACCTTCTGACCATCTTATTGTTGATGAAACACAGATATAGCATCGGAATTAAATACAAAATACACAATGCCTACATAAGTACAAGAAAACTGACACTTCTTACTGTCTATGATTTGAACCATTCCTGTGACACTAGTTATAGATTCCGATGCTTCTCTTCATGTTTACTGTATCCCTCTGACCTTCTTATTATCGATGAAACACAGAATTTGAATCGCAATTAAATACAAAAGGCACTATGCCGACTTATGTACAAGAAAGCTGACTCTTCTTACTGTCTACGTTTGAACCATTCATGTGACGCTAGTTATATATTCCGATGCTTCACTTCAGGTTTACTGAATCCCTCTGACCGTCTTATTGACGATGAAACACATAAATTGCATCGGAATTAAATACAAAAGGCACAATGCCGACTGATGTACAAGAAAACTGATTCTTCTTACTTTTTTGTTTGAACCATTCCTGTGACACTAGTTATAGTTTCCGATGCTTCACTTCAGGTTTACTGTATCCCTCTGACCTTCTTATTGACGATGAAACACAGAAATTGCATCGGAATTTAATACAATAGGTACAATGCCGACTTAAGTACAAGAAAACTGACTCTTCTTACTGTCTATGATTGAACCACTCCTGTGACACTAGTTATAGATTCCGATGTTTCACTTGAGGTTTACTGTATCCCTCTGACCTTCTTATTGACGATGAAACACAGAAATTGCATCGTACATAAATACAAAAGGCACAATGCCTAATTAAGTACAGGAAAACTGACTCTTCTTACTGTCTATGATTGAACCATTCCTGTGACACTAGGTATAGATTCCGATGCTTCACTTGAGGTTTACTGTATCCCTCTGACGTTCTTATTGGCGATGAAACACAGAAATTGCATCGGAGTTAAATACAAAAGGCACAATGTCGACTTAAGTACAAGAAAACTTACTCTTCTTACTGTCTATTCTTTGAACCATTCCTGTGACACTAGTTATAGTTTCCGATGCTTCACTTCGGGTTTACTGTATCCCTCTGACCTTCTTATTGACGATGACACACAGAAATTGCATCGGAGTTAAATACAAAAGGCGCAATGCCGACATAAGTACAAGAAAACTGACTCTTCTTACTGTCTATGTTTTGAACCATTCCTGTGCCACTAGTGATTGTTTCCGATGCTTCACTTCATATTTTCTGTATCCCTCTGACTTTCTTATTGACGATTAAACACAGAAATTTCATCGGAATTAAATAGAAATGGCACAATGCCGACTTAAGTACAAGAAAACTGACTCTTCTTACTGTCTATTCTTTGAACCACTCCTGTGACACTAGTTATAGATCCGATGCTTCGCCTCAGGTTTGCTGTATCCCTCTGACCTTCTTATTGACGATGAAACACTGAAATTGCAACGGAATTAAATACAAAAGGCACAATGTCGACTTAAGTACAAGAAAAATGACTCTTCTTACTGTCTATGTTTTGAACCATTCCTGAGACACTAGTTATAGATTCCGATGCTTCACTTCAGGTTTACTGTATCCCTCTGACCTTCTTATAGACGATGAAACACAGAAATTGCATCGGATTTAATACAAAAGGCACAATGCCGACTTAAGTACATGAAAACTGACTCCTCTTACTGTCTATGCTTTGAACCATTCCTGTGACACTATTTATAGATTCCGAAGCTTCACTTCAGCTTTACTGTATCCCTCTGACCTTCTTATTGACGATGAAACACAGAAATTGCATCGTAATTAAATACAAAAGGCACAAGGCCGACTTAAGTACAAGAAAACTGACTCTTCTTACTGTCTATGATTTGAACCATTCCTGTGACACTAGTTATAGATTCCGATGCTTCACTTCAGGTTTACTGTATCCCTCTGACCTTCTTATTGACGATGAAACACAGAAATTGCATCGTAATTAAATACAAAAGGAACAATGCCGACTTAAGTACAAGAAAACTGACTCTTCTTACTGTCTATGTTTTGAACCATTCATGTGACACTAATTATAGAGTCCGATGCTTCACTTCAGGTTTACTGTATCCCTCTGACCTTCTTATTGACGATGAAACAAAGAAATTGCATCGGAATTAAATACCAAAGGCACAATGCCGACTGATGTACAAGAAAACTGATTCTTCTTACCGTTTATGTTTGAACCATTCCTGTGACACTAGTTATACATTCCGATGCTTCACTTCAGGTTTACTGTATCCATCCGACCTTCTTATTATCGATGAAACACAGAATTTGAATCGGAATTAAATACAAAAGGCACAATGCCGACTTATGTACAAGAAAACTGACTCTTCTTACTGTCTACGTTCGAACCATTCGTGTGACACTAATTATAGATTCCGATGCTTCACTTCAGGTTTACTGTATCCCTCTGACCTTCTTATTGACGATGAAACACAGAAATTGCATCGGAATTAAATACAAAAGGCACAATGCCGACTGATGTACAAGAAAACTGATTCTTCTTACTTTTTATGTTTGAACCATTCCTGTGACACTAGTTATAGTTTCCTATGCTTCACTTCAGGTTTACTGTATCCCTCTGACCTTCTTATTGACGATGAAACACAGAAATTGCATCGGAAATAAATACAAAAGGCACAATGCCGACTTAAGTACAAGGAAACTGACTCTTCTTACTGTCTATGTTTGAACCATTCCTGTGACTCTAGTTATAGATTCGGAAGCTTCACCTCAGGTTTACTGTATCCCTCTGACTTTCTTATTGACGATGAAACTCAGAAATTGCATCGGAATTAAATACAAAAGGCACAATGCCGACTCAAGTACAAGAAGACTGCCTCCACTTACTGTCTATGATTTGAACGATTCCTGTGACACTAGTTATAGATTCCGATGCTTCACTTCAGGTTTACTATATCCCTCTGAACTTCTTATAGACGATGAAACACAGAAATTGCATCGGAACTATATACAAAAGGCACAATGCCGACTTAAGTACAAGAAGACTGACTCTTCTTACTGTCTACGGTTTGAACCATTCCTGTGACACTAGTTATAGATTCCGATGCGTCACTTCAGGTTTACTGTATCCCTCAGACCTTCTTATTGACGATCAAACACAGAAATTTCATCGGAATTAAATACAAAAGGCACAATGCCGACTCAAGTACAAGAAGACTGGCTCTTCTTACTGAATATGAAATGAACCATTCCTGAGACACTAGTTATAGATTCCGATGCTTCACTTCAGGTTTACTGTGTCCCCCTGACCTTCTTCTTGACGATAAAGCACAGAAATTGCATCGGAATTAAATACAAAAGGCACAATGCCGACCCAAGTACAAGAAGACTGGCTCTTCTTACTGTTTATGTTTTGAACCTATCCTGTGAGACCGGTTTTAGATTCCGGTGCTTCACTTCAGGTTTACTGTATCCCTCTGACCGTCTTATTGACGATGAAACATAGAAACTGCATCGGGATTAAATACAAAAGGCACATTGCCAACTTAAGTACAAGATAACGGACTCTTCTTACAGTCTATGTTTTGAACCATTCCTGTGACACTTGTTATAGATTCCGATATTTCACTTAAGGTTTACTGTATCCCTCTGACCTTCTTATTGACGATGAAACACAGAAATTGCATCGGAATTAAATACAAAAGGCACAATACCGACTCAAGTACAAGAACACTGGCTTTTCTTACTGTCTATGTTTTGAACCTTACCTGTGAGACCGGTTTTAGAATCCGATGCATCACTTCAGGTTTACTGTATCCCGTGTACCTTCTTATTGACGACGAAACGCAGAAATTGTATCGGAAATGAATACAAAAGGCACAATGCCGACTTAAGTACAAGAAAACTGATACTTCTTACTGTCTATGTTTTGCACCATTCCTGTGACACTAGTTATAGATTCCGATGCTTCACTTCAGGTTTACTGTATCCCTCTGTCCTTCTTATTGACGATGAAACGCAGAAATTGCATCGGAATTAAATAGAAAAGGCACAATGCCGACTCAAGTACAAGAGAACTGACTCTTCTTACTGTCTAAGATTTGAACCATTCCTGTGACACTAGTTATAGATTCCGATGCTGCACATTAGGTTTACTGTATCCCTCTGACCTTCCTATTGACGATGAAACACAGAAATTGCATCGGAATTAAATACAAAAGGCACAATGCCGACTTAAGTACAAGAAGACTGACTCTTCCTACTGCCTATGTTTTGAACCATTCATGTGACACTAGTTATAGATTCCGATGCTTCACTTCAGGTTTACTGTAACCCTCTGACCTTCTTATAGACGATGAAACACAGAAATTGCATCGGAACTATATACAAAAGGCACAATGCCGACTTAAGTACAAGAAGACTGACTCTTCTTACTGTCTACGGTTTGAACCATTCCTGTGACACTAGTTATAAATTCCGATGCGTCACTTCAGGTTTACTGTATCCCTCTGACCTTCTTATTGACGATGAGACACAGAAATTGCATCGGAATTAAATACAAAAGGCACAATGCCGACTCAAGTACAAGAAGACTGACTCTTCCTACTGTCTACGATTTGAACCATTCCTGTGACACTAGTTTTAGATTCCGATGCTTCACTTGAGATTTACTGTATCCCTCTGACCTCCTTGTTGACGATGAAACACAGATATTGCATCTTAATTAAATACAAAACCACATTGCCGATTTAAGTACAAGAATGCTGACTCTTCTTATTGTCTATGTTTTGAACCATTCCTGTGACACTAGTTATAGATTCCGATGCTTCACTTCAGGTTTACTGTATCCAGCTGACCTTATTATTGATGTTGAAACACAGAAATTGCATCGGAATTAAATACAAAAGTTACAATGCCGACTTAAGTACAAGAAGACGGACTCTTCTTACTGTCTACGTTTTGAACCATTCCTGTGATACTAGTTTTAGCTTCCGA
Source organism: Schistocerca americana (assembly GCF_021461395.2). Lineage (NCBI taxonomy): Eukaryota > Metazoa > Arthropoda > Insecta > Orthoptera > Acrididae > Schistocerca > Schistocerca americana. The sequence continues at coordinate 24,526,036 of NC_060130.1, forward strand.
TGCTTCACTTCAGTTTTACTGTATCCCTCTGACCTTCTTATTAACGATGAAACACAGAAATTGCATCGCAATTACATACAAAAGGCACAATGCCGATCTAAGTACAAGAAGACTGACTCTTCCTACTGTCTGTGTTTTGAACCATTCCTGTGACACTAGTTATTGATTCCGATGCTTCACTTCAGGTTTACTGTATCCCTCTGACCATCTTATTGACGATGAAACACATATATTGCATCGTTATTAAATAGAAAAGGCACAATGTCGACTCAAGTACAAGAAGTCTGGCTCTCCTCACTGTCTATGTTTTGATTCTTTTCTGTGACACTAGTTATAGATTCCGATGCTTCACTTCAGGTTTACTGTGTCCAGCTGACCTTATTATTGACGATGAAACACAGAAATTGGATCGGAAATAAATACAAAAAGCACAATGTCGACATAAGTACAAGAAGACTGACTCTTCTTACTGTCTACGTTTTGAACCATTCCTGAGACACTAGTTATAGATTCCGATGCTTCACTTAAGTTTTACTGTATCCCTCTGACTTTCTTATTGACGATGAAACACAGAAGTTGCATCGGAATTAGATACAAAACGCACAATGCCGACTTAAGTACAAGAAGACTGACTCCTCCTCCTGTCTATGTTTTGAACCACTCCTGTGACACTAGTTATAGATTCCGATGCTTCACATCAGTTTTACTGTATACTTCTGACCTTCTTATTGACGATGAAACACAGACATTGCATCGGAATTAAATCCAAAATGCACAATGCCGACCTAAGTATAAGAAAACTGACTCTTCTTACTGTTTATGTTTTGAACAATTCCTGTGACACTAGTTATAGATTCCGATGCTTAACGTCAGGTTTACTGTATCCCTGTGCCTTCTTATTATTCATGAAACACAGATATTGCATCGGAATTGAATACAAAAGGCACAATGCCGGCTTAAGTAAGAGAAAACTGACTCTTCCTACTGTCTATGTTTTGAACCATTCCTGTGACACTAGTTATATATTCCGATGCTTCACTACAGATTTACTGTATCCAGCGGACCCTCTTATTGACGATGAATCACAGAAATTGCATCGGAAATTAATACAAAAGGCACAATGCCGAATTAAGTACAAGAAGACTGACTCTTCTTACTGTCTATGTTGGAACCAATCCTGTGACACTAGTAATAAATTACGATGCTTCACTTCAGTTCTAATGTATCCCTGTGACCTTCTTATTGTTGATGAAACACAGAAATTGCATCGGAATTAAACACAAAAGGCACAATGCCGACTTAAGTACAAGAAAACTGACTCTTCCTACAGTCTATGTTTTGAACCACTCCTGTGACACTAGTTATAGATTCCGATGCTTCACTTTGGGTTTACTATATCCCTCTGACCGTCGTACTGACGATGAAACACAGAAATTGCATTGGAATTAAATACAAAATGCACAATGCCGACTCAAGTACAAGAAGACTGATTCTTCCTGCTGTCTATGTTTTGAACCATTCCTGTGACACTAGTTACAGATTCCGATGCTTCACTTCAGGTTTACTGTAACCCTCTGACCTTCTTATTGACGATGAAACACAGATATTGCATCGCAATTAAATACAAAAGGCACAATGCCGACTTAAGTAGAAGAAGACTGACTCATCTTACTTATTATGCTTTGAACCATTCATGTGACACTAGTTATAGATTCCGATGCATCACTTCAGGTTTACTGTAACCTTCTGACCAACTTATTGACGATGAAACACAGATATTGCATCGGAATTAAATACGAAAGGCACAATGCCGACTCAAGTACAAGAAGACTGGCTCTTCTTACTGTCTATGTTTTGAACCATTTCTGTGACACTTGTTATAGATTCCGATGCTTCACTTCAGGTTTACTGTATCCCTCTGGCCTTCGTATTGACGAAGAAATACAGATATTGCATCGGAATTAAATACAAAAGGCACAATGCCGACTTAAGTACAGGAAGACTGACCCTTCTTACTGTCTATGTTTTGAACAATCCCTGTGACACTAGTTATAGATTCCGATGCTTCACTTCAGGTTTACTGTATCCCTCTGACCTTCGTATTGACGATGAAACACAGAAATTGCATCGGAATAAAATACAAAAGGCACAATGCCGACTTAAGTACAAAAAGACTGACTCTTCTTACTGTATATGTTTTGAACCATTTCTGTGACACTAGTTACACATTCCGATGCTTCACTTCAGGTTTACTGTATCCCTCTGACCTTCTTATTGACGAAGAAACACAGATATTGCATCGGAATTATATACAAAAGGCACAATGCCGACTTAAGTACAAGAAAACTGTGTCTTCCTACTGTCTATGTTTTGAACCATTCCTGTAACACTAGTTATAGATTCCGATGCTTCACTTCAGGTTTACTGTATCCCTCTGACCGTCGTACTTACGATGAAACACAGAAATTGCATCGGAATTAAATACAAAAGGCATAATGCCGACTCAAGTACAAGAAGAATGGCTCTTCTTACTGTCAATGTTTTGAACCTTTCCTGTGAGACCGGTTTTAGAATCCGATGCTTCACTTCAGGTTTACTGTATCCCTTGGACCTTGTTATTGACGACGATACACGGAAATTGCATCGGAATTAAATAGAAGAGGCACAATGCCGACTCATGTACAAGAAGACTGGCAATACTTCCTGTCTATGTTTTGAACCATTCCTGTGACACTAGTTATAGATTCTGATGCTTCACTTCAGGTATACTGTATCCAGCTGACCATCTTATCGACGATGAAAAACAGAAATTGCATCGGAATTAAATACAAAAGGCACAATGCTGACCCATGTACAAGAACACTGGCTCTTCTTACTGTCTATGTTTTGAACCTTTCCTCTGAGACCGGTTTTAGATTCCGATGCTTCACTTCAGGTTTACTGTATCCCTTGGACCTTCTTATTGACGACGAACACAGAAATTGCATCGGAATTAAATAAAAATGGCACAATGCCGGCTTAAGTACAAGCAAATTGACTCTTCTGACTGTCTATGTTTTGTACCATTCCTGTGACTCTAGTTATAGATTCCGATGCTTCACTTCAGGTTTACTGTATCCCTCTGACCTTCTTATTGACGATGAAACACAGGAATTGCATCGGAATCACATACAAAAGGCTTACTGTATCCCTCTGACTAGAAAACTGACTATTCTTACTGTCTGTATTTTGAACCATTCCTGTGACACTAGTTATAGATTCCGATGCTTCACTTCAGGTTTACTGTATCCCTCTGACCTACTTATTGACAATGAACCACAGAAATTGCATCGAAATTAAATACAGGAGGCACAATGCCGACCTAAGTACAAGAAAACTGACTCTTCTTACTGTTAATGTTCTCAACCATTATTGTGACACTAGTTATAGATCCCGATGCATCACTTCAGGTTTACTGTATCCCGCTGACCTTCTTATTGACGATGAAACACTTAAATTGCGTCGGAATTAAATACAAAAGGCACAATGCCGACTTAAGTACAAGAAGACTGACTCTTGTTACTGTCTATGTTTTGAACCACTCCTGTGACACTAGTTATAGATTCCGATGCTTCACTTCAATTTTTACTGTATCACTCGGACCTTCTTATTGACGATGAAACACAGAAATTGCATCGGAATGAAATACAAAAGGCACAATGCCGACTCAAGTACAAGAAGACTGGCTCTTCTTACTGTCTATGGTTTGAACCATGTCTGTGACACTAGTTATAGATTCCGATGCTTCACTTCAGGTTTACTATATCTCTCTGACCTTCTTATTGACGAAGAAACACAGATATTGCATCGGAATTAAATACAAAAGGCACAATGCCGACTTAAGTACAAGAAGACTGACCCTTCTTACTGTCTATGTTTTGAACCATTCCTGTGACACTAGTTATAGAATCCGATGCTTCCCTTCAGGTTTACTGTATCCCTCTGACCTTAGTATTGACGACGAAACACAGAAATTGCATCGGAATTAAATACAAAAGGCACAATGCCGACTTAAGTACAAAAAGACTGACTCTTCTTACTGTCTATGTTTTGAACAATTCCTGTGACACTGGTTACAGATTCGGATGCTTCACTTCAGGTTTACTGTATCCCACTGACCTTCTTATTGACGACGAAACACAGAAATTGCATCGGAATTAAATACAAAAGACACAATGCCGACTTAAGTACAAGAAAACCGACTCTTCTAACTGTCTATGTTTTGAACCATTCCTGTGACACTAGTAATAGATTCTGATGCTTCACTTCTGGTTTATTGTATCCCGCTGAGCTTCTTATTGACGATGAAACACAGAAATTGCATCGGAGTTATATACAAAAAGCACAATGCCGACTTAAGTACAAAAAGACTGACCCTTCTTACTGTCTATGTTTTGAACCATTCCTGTGACACTAGTTATAGAATCCGATGCTTCACTTCAGGTTTACTGTGTCCCTTGGACCTTGTTTCTGACGACGAAACACAGAAATTGCATCGGAATTGAATAGAAGAGGCACAATGCCGACTTATGTACAAGGAAACAGAGTCTTCTTAATAACTATGTTTTGAACCATTTCTGTGACACTAGTCATAGATTCCGAAGCATCACGTCAGGTTTATTGTATCCCTCTGACCCTCTTATTGACGATGAAACACAGAAAATGCATCGGAATTAAATACAAAAGCCACAATGCCGACTTAAGTACTAGAAGACTGACTCTTCTTAGTGTCTATGTTTTGAACCATTCCTGTGACACTAGTTATAGATTCCGATGCTTCACTTCAGGTTTACTGTATCCCTCTGACCTACTTATTGACAATGAACCACAGAAATTGCATCGGAATTAAATACAGGAGGCACAATGCCGACCTAAGTACAAGAAAACTGACTCTTCTTACTGTTAATGTTCTCAACCATTATTGTGACACTAGTTATAGATCCCGATGCATCACTTCAGGTTTACTGTATCCCTCTGACCTTCTTATTGACGATGAAACATCGAAATTGCATCGGAATTACATACAAAAGGTTTACTGTATCCCTCTGACAAGAAAACTGACTCTTCTTACTGTCTATGTTTTGAACCATTCCTGTGACACTAGTTATAGATTCCGAACCTTCACTTTAGGTTTACTGTATCCCTCTGACCTTCTTATTGACGATGAACCACAGAAATTGCATCGGAATTAAATACAAGAGGCACAATGCCGACCTAAGTACAAGAAAACTGACTCTTCTTACTGTTTATGTTTTGAACCATTCCTGAGACACTAGTTATAGATCCCGATGCTTCACTTCAGGTTTACTGTATCCCTGTGACCTTCTCATTGACTATGAAACACAGATATTGCATCGGAATGAAATACAAAAGGCACAATGCCGTCTTAAGTACAAGAAAACTGACTCTTCTTACTGTCTATGTTTTGAACCATTTCTGTGACACTAGTTGTAGATTCCGATGCTTCACTTCAGGCTTACTGTATCCCTCGGACCTTCTTATTGACGATGAAACACAGAAATTGCATCGGAATTAAATACAAAAGGCACAATGCCGCCTTACGTACAAGAAGACTGGCTCTTCTTACTGTCTATGGTTTGAACCATTTCTGTGACACTAGTTATAGATTCCGATGCTTCACTTCAGGTTTACTATATCCCTCTGACCTTCTTATTGACGAAGAAACACAGATATTGCATCGGAATTAAATATAAAAGGCACAATGCCGACTTAAGTACAAGAAGACTGACCCTTCTTACTGTCTATGTTTTGATCCATTCCTGTGACACTAGTAATAGAATCCGATGCTTCCCTTCAGGTTTACTGTATCCCTCTGACCTTAGTATTGACGATGAAACACAGACATTGCATCGGAATTAAATACAAAAGGCACAATGCCAACTTAAGTACAAAAAGACTGACTCTTCTTACTGTCTATGTTTTGAACTATTCCTGTGACACTAGTTACAGCTTCCGATGCTTCACTTCAGGTTTACTGTATCCCACTGACCTTCTTATTGACGACGAAACACAGAAATTGCATCGGAATTAAATACAAAAGACACAATGCCGACTTAAGTACAAGAAAACCGACTCTTCTTACTGTCTATATTTTGAACCATTCCTGTGACACTAGTAATAGATTCTGATGCTTCACTTCTGGTTTATTGTATCCCTCTGAGCTTCTTATTGACGATGAAACACAGAAATTGCATCGGAGTTATATACAAAAGGCACAATGCCGACTTAAGTACAAAAAGACTGACTCTTCTTACTGTCTATGTTTTGAACCATTCCTGTGATACTAGTTTTTGATTCCGATGCTTCACTTCAGGTTTACTGTATCCCTCTGACCGTCGTACTGACGATGAAACACAGAAATTGCATCGGAATTAAATACAAAACGCACAATGCCGACTCACGTACAAGAAGACTGGCTCTTCTTACTGTCTATGTTTTAGACCTTTCCTGTGAGCCCGACTTTAGACTACGAAGCTTCACTTCAGGTTTACAGGGTCCCTTGGACCTTGTTTCTGACGACGAAATAACAGAAATTGCATCGGAATTGAATACAAGAGGCACAATGCCGACTTATGTACAAGGAAACAGACTCTTCTTAATAACTATGTTTTGAACCATTTCTGTGACACTAGTCATAGATTCCGAAGCATCACTTCAGGTTTACTGTATCCCTCTGACCCTCTTATTGACGATGAAACACAGAAAATGCATCGGAATTAAATACAAGAGGCACATTGCCGACTTAAGTACTAGAAGACTGACTCTTCTTAGTGTCTATATTTTGAACCATTTCTGTGACACTAGTTATAGATTCGGATGCTTCACTTCAGGTTTACTGTATCCCTCTGACCTTCTTATTGACGATGAACCACAGAAATTGCATCGGAATTAAATACAAGAGGCACAATGCCGACCTAAGTACAAAAAAACTGACTCTTCTTACTGTTTATGTTTTGAACCATTCCTGAGACACTAGTTATAGATCCCGATGCTTCACTTCAGGTTTACTGTATCCCTGTGAACTTCTCATTGACTATGAAACACAGATATTGCATCGGAATGAAATACAAAAGGCACAATGCCGTCTTAAGTACAAGAAAACTGACTCTTCTTACTGTCTATGTTTTGAACCATTTCTGTGACACTAGTTATAGATTCCGATGCTTCACTTCAGGCTTACTGTATCCCTCGGACCTTCTTATTGACGATTAAACACAGAAATTGCATCGGAATTAAATACAAAAGGCACAATGCCGCCTTACGTACAAGAAGACTGGCTCTTCTTACTGTCTATGGTTTGAACCATTTCTGTGACACTAGTTATAGATTCCGATGCTTCACTTCAGGTTTACTATATCCCTCTGACCTTCTTATTGACGAAGAAACACAGATATTGCATCGGAATTAAATACAAAAGGCACAATGCCGACTTAAGTACAAGAAGACTGACCCTTCTTACTGTCTATGATTTGATCCATTCCTGTGACACTAGTTATAGAATCCGATGCTTCCCTTCAGGTTTACTGTATCCCTCTGACCTTAGTATTGACGATGAAACACAGACATTGCATCGGAATTAAATACAAAAGGCACAATGCCGACTTAAGTACAAAAAGACTGACTCTTCTTACTGTCTATGTTTTGAACAATTCCTGTGACACTAGTTACAGATTCCGATGCTTCACTTCAGGTTTACTGTATCCCACTGACCTTCTTATTGACGACGAAACACAGAAATTGCATCGGAATTAAATGCAAAAGACACAATGCCGACTTAAGTACAAGAAAACCGACTCTTCTTACTGTCTATATTTTGAACCATTCCTGTGACACTAGTAATAGATTCTGATGCTTCACTTCTGGTTTATTGTATCCCTCTGAGCTTCTTATTGACGATGAAACACAGAAATTGCATCGGAGTTATATACAAAAGGCACAATGCCGACTTAAGTACAAAAAGATTGACTCTTCTTACTGTCTATGTTTTGAACCATTCCTGTGATACTAGTTTTTGATTCCGATGCTTCACTTCAGGTTTACTGTATCCCTCTGACCGTCGTACTGACGATGAAACACAGAAATTGCATCGGAATTAAATACAAAACGCACAATGCCGACTCACGTACAAGAAGACTGGCTCTTCTTACTGTCTATGTTTTGAACCTTTCCTGTGAGCCCGACTTTAGACTACGAAGCTTCACTTCAGGTTTACAGGGTCCCTTGGACCTTGTTTCTGACGACGAAACACAGAAATTGCATCGGATTTGAATGGAAGAGGCACAATGCCGACTTATGTACAAGGAAACAGACTCTTCTTAATAACTATGTTTTGAACCATTTCTGTGACACTAGTCATAGATTCCGAAGCATCACTTCAGGTTTACTGTATCCCTCTGACCCTCTTATTGACGATGAAACACAGAAAATGCATCGGAATTAAATACAAGAGGCACAATGCCGACTTAAGTACTAGAAGACTGACTCTTTTTAGTGTCTATGTTTTGAACCATTCCTGTGACACTAGTTATAGATTCGGATGCTTCACTTCAGGTTTACTGTATCCCTCTGACCGTCGTATTGACGATGAAACACAGAAATTGCATCGGAATTACATACAAGAGGTTTACTGTATCCCTCTGACAAGAAAATTGACTCTTCTTACTGTCTATGTTTTGAACCTTTCCTGTGACACTAGTTATAGATTCCGATGCTTCACTTCAGGTTTACTGTATCCCACTGACCTTCTTATTGACGACGAAACACAGAAATTGCATCGGAATTAAATACAAAAGACACAATGCCGCCTTAAGTACAAGAAAACCGACTCTTCTTACTGTCTATGTTTTGAACCATTCCTGTGACACTAGTAATAGATTCTGATGCTTCACTTCTGGTTTATTGTATCCCTCTGAGCTTCTTATTGACGATGAAACACAGAAATTGCATCGGAGTTATATACAAAAGGCACAATGCCGACTTAAGTACAAAAAGACTGACTCTTCTTACTGTCTATGTTTTGAACCATTCCTGTGACACTAGTTTTTGATTCCGATGCTTCACTTTAGGTTTACTGTATCCCTCTGACCGTCGTACTGACGATGAAACACAGAAATTGCATCGGAATTAAATACAAAACGCACAATGCCGACTCAAGTACAAGAAGACTGGCTCTTCTTACTGTCTATGTTTTGAACCTTTCCTGTGAGCCCGACTTTAGATTACGTAGCTTCACTTCAGGTTTACAGTGTCCCTTGGACCTTGTTTCTGACGACGAAACACAGAAATTGCATCGGAATTGAATAGAAGAGGCACAATGCCGACTTATGTACAAGGAAACAGACTCTTCTTAATAACTATGTTTTGAACCATTTCTGTGACACTAGTCATAGACTCCGAAGCATCACTTCAGGTTTACTGTATCCCTCTGACCCTCTTATTGACGATGAAACACAGAAAATGCATCGGAATTAAATACAAGAGGCACAATGCCGACTTAAGTACTAGAAGACTGACTCTTCTTAGTGTCTATGTTTTGAACCATTCCTGTGACACTAGTTATAGATTCCGATGCTTCACTTCAGGTTTACTGTAATCCCTCTGACCTTCTTATTGACGATGAAACATAGAATTTGCATCGGAATTACATACAAAAGGTTTACTGTATCCCTCTGACAAGAAAATTGACTCTTCATACTGTCTATGTTTTGAACCATTCCTGTGAAACTAGTTATAGACTTCCGAAGCTTCACTTCAGGTTTACTGTATCCCTCTGACCTTCTTATTGACGATGAACCACAGAAATTGCATCGGAATTAAATACAAGAGGCACAATGCCGACCTAAGTACAAGAAAACTGACTCTTCTTACTGTTTATGTTTTGAACCATTCCTGTGACACTAGTTATAGATCCCGATGCTTCACTTCAGGTTTACTGTATCCCTGTGACCTTCTTATTGACTATGAAACACAGACATTGCTTCGGAATTAAATACAAAAGGCACAATGCCGTCTTAAGTACAAGAAAACTGACTCTTCTTACTGTCTATGTTTTGAACCATTCCTGTGACACTAGTTATAGATTCGGATGCTTCACTTCAGGTTTACTGTATCCCTCTGACCTTAGTGTTGACGATGGAACACAGAAATTGCATCGGAATTAAAAATGCCGACTTATGTACAAAAAGACTGACTCTTCTTACTGTCTATGTTTTGAACAATTCCTGTGACGCTAGTTACAGATTCCGATGCTTCACTTCAGGTTTACTGTGTCCCACTGACCTTTTTATTGACGACGAAACACAGAAATTGCATCGGAATTAAATACAAAAGACACAATGCCGACATAAGTACAAGAAAACCGACTCTTCCTACTGTCTGTGTTTTGAACCATTCCTGTGACACTAGTAATAGATTCCGATGCTTCACTTCTGGTTTATTGTATCCCTCTGAGCTTCTTATTGACGATGAAACACAGAAATTGCATCGGAGTTATATACAAAAGGCACAATGCCGACTTATGTACAAGAAGACTGACTCTTGTTACTGTCTATGTATGGAACCATTCCTGTGACACTAGTTTTTGATTCCGATGCATCACTTCAGGTTTACTGTATCCCTCTGACCGGCGTGCTGACGATGAAACACAGAAATTGCATCGGAATTAAATACAAAATGCACAATGCCGACTCAAGTACAAGAAGACTGGCTTTTCTTACTGTCTATGCTCTGAACCATTCCTGTGAGACCGGTTTTAGATTCCGATGATTCACTTCAGATATAATGTATCCCTTGGACCTTGTTTCTGACGACGAAACACAAAAATTGCATCGGAATTGAATAGAAGAGGCACAATGCCGACTTATGTACAAGGAAACAGACTCTTCTTAATAACTATGTTTTGAACCATTCCTGTGACACTAGTCATAGATTCCGAAACATCACTTCAGGTTTACTGTATCCCTCTGACCCTCTTATTGACGATGAAACACAGAAAATGCATCGGAATTAAATACAAAAGGCACAATGCCGACTTAAGTACTAGGAGACTGACTCTTCTTACTGTCTATGTTTTGAACCATTCCTGTGACACTAGTTATAGATTCGGATGCTGCACTTCAGGTTTACTGTATCCCTCTGACCGTCGTATTGACGATGAAACACAGAAATTGCATCGGAATTAAATAGAAAAGGCACAATGGTGACTGAAGTACAAGCAAATTGACTCTTCTTACTGTCTATGTTTTGAACAATTCCTGTGACACTAGTTACAGATTCCGATGCTTCACTTCAGGTTTACTGTGTCCCACTGACCTTCTTATTGACGACGAAACACAGAAATTGCATCGGAATTAAATACAAAAGACCCAATGCCGACTTAAGTACAAGAAAACCGACTCTTCCTACTGTCTGTGTTTTGAACCATTCCTGCGACACTAGTAATAGATTCCGATGCTTCACTTCTGGTTTATTGTATCCCTCTGAGCTTCTTATTGTCGATGAAACACAGAAATTGCATCGGAGTTATATACAAAAGGCAGAATGCCGACTTATGTACAAGAAGACTGACTCTTGTTACTGTCTATGTATTGAACCATTCCTGTGACACTAGTTTTTGATTCCGATGCATCACTTCAGGTTTACTGTATCCCTCTGACCGGCGTACTGACGATGAAACACAGAAATTGCATCGGAATTAAATACAAAATGCACAATGCCGACTCAAGTACAAGAAGACTGGCTTTTCTTACTGTCTATGCTTTGAACCTTTCCTGTGAGACCGGTTTTAGATTCCGATGATTCACTTCAGGTATAATGTATCCCTTGGACCTTGTTTCTGACGCCGAAACACAGAAATTGCATCGGAATTGAATAGAAGAGGCACAATGCCGACTTATGTACAAGGAAACAGACTCTTTTTAATAACTATGTTTTGAACCATTCCTGTGACACTAGTCATAGATTCCGAAACATCACTTCAGGTTTACTGTATCCCTCTGACCTTCTTATTGACGATGAAACACAGAAAATGCATCGGAATTAAATACAAAAGGCACAATGCCGACTTAAGTACTAGGAGACTGACTCTTCTTACTGTCTATGTTTGAACCATTCCTGTGACACTAGTTATAGATTCGGATGCTTCACTTCAGGTTTACTGTATCCCTCTGACCGTCGTATTGACGATGAAACACAGAAATTGCATCGGAATTAAATAGAAAAGGCACAATGGCGACTGAAGTACAAGCAAATTGACTCTTCTTACTGTCTATGTTTTGAACCATTCCTGTGACACTAGTTATAGATTCCGATGTTTCGCTTCAGGTTTACTGTATCCCTCTGACCTTCTTATTGACGATGAAACATAGAAATTGCATCGGAATTACATACAAAAGGTTTACTGTATCCCACTGACAAGAAAAGTGACTCTTCTTACTGTCTATGTTTTGAACCATTCCTGTGACACTAGTTATAGATTCCGATGCTTCACTTCAGGTTTACGGTATCCCTCTGACCTTCTTATTGACGATGAAACACAGAAATTGCATCGGAATTACATACAAAAGGTTTACTGTATCCCTCTGACAAGAACACTGACTCTTCTTACTGTCTATGTTTTGAACCATTCCTGTGACACTAGTTATAAATTCCGATGCTTCATTTCAGGTTTACTGTATCCCTCTGACCTTCTTATTGACGATGATACACAGAAATTGAATCGGAATTAAATACAAAAGGCACAATGCCGACTCAAGTACAAGAAGACTGGCTCTTCTTACTGTCTATGGTTTGAACCATTTCTGTGACACTAGTTATAGGTTCCGATGCTTCACTTCATGTTCACTGTATCCATCTGACCCTCTTATTGACGAAGAAACACAGATATTGCATCGGAATTAAATAAAAAATACACAATGCCCTCTTAAGTACAAAAAGACTGACTCTTCTTACTGTCTATGTTTTGAACCATTCCTGTGATAGTAGTTATAGATTCCGATGCTTCACTTCAGGTTTACTGTACTTCTCTGACCTTCTTATGGACGATGAAACACAGAAATTGCATCGGAATTAAAGACAAAAGACACAATGCCGACTTAAGTACAAGAAAACTGACTCTTCTTACCATCTATGTTTTGAATCATTCCTGTGACACTAGTTATAAATTCCGATGCTTCACTTCAGTTTTAATTAATCCCTCTGTCCGTCTTATTGACGATGAAACACACAAATTGCATCGGAATGAAATACAAAAGGCACAATGCCGACCCAAGTGCAAGTAGTCTGGCTCTTCTTACTGTCTATGTTTTGAACCTTTCCTGTGGGACCGGTTTTAGATTCCGATGCTTCACTTCAGGTTTTCTGTATCCCTTGGGCCTTCTTATCGACGACGAACACAGAAATTGCATCGGAATTATATAGAAAATGCACAATGCCAACTTCAGTACAAGATAACTGTCTCTTTTTCCTGTCTTTGTTTTGAACCATTCCTGTGACACTAGTTATAGATTCCGATGCTTCACTTCATTATTACCTTATCCAGCTGACCTTCTTATTGACGATGAAACACAGAAATTGCATCGGAATTAAATACAAAAGGCACAATGCCGACTTAAGTACAAGAAGACTGACTCCTCCTACTGTCTATGTTTTGAACCACTCCTGTGACACTAGTTATAGATTCCGATGCTTCACTTCAATTTTACTGTATCCTTCTGACCTTCTTATTGACGATGAAACACAGAAATTGCATCGGAACTAAATACAAAAGGCACAATGCCGACTCAAGTACAAGAAGACTGACACTTCTTACTGTCTATGTTTTGAACCATTCCTGTGACACTAGTTATAGATTCCGATGCTTCATTTCAGTTTTACTGCATCCTTCTGACCTTCTTATTGACGATGAAACACATAAATTGCATCGGAATTAAATACAAAAGGCACAATGCCGGCTCAATTACAAGAAGACTGACTCCTCTTACTGTATATGTTTTGAACCACTCCTGTGACACTAGTTATAGATTCCGATGCTTCACTTCAGGTTTACTGTATCCCTCTGTTCGTCGTACTGACGATGAAACACAGAAATTGCATTGGAATTAAATACAAAAGGCACAATGCCGACTCAAGCACAAGAAGACTGACTCTTCCTACTGTCTATGCTTTGAACCATTCCTGTGACACTAGTTATAGATTCCGATGCTTCACTTCAGGTTTACTTTATCCCTCTGACCTTCTTATTGACGATGAAACACAGAAATTGCATCAGAATTACATACAAAAGGCACAATGATGACTTAAGTACAAGAAAACTGACTCTTCTTACTGTCTATGTTTTGAACCATTCCTGTGACACTAGTTATAGATTATGATGCTTCACTTCAGCTTTACTGTATCCCTCTGACCTTCTTATTGTTGATGAAACACAGAAATTGCATCGGAATTAAATACTAAAGGCACAATGCCGACTTAAGTACAAGAAAACTGACTTTTCCTACTGTCTATGTTTTGACCCATTCCTGTGACACAAGTTATAGATTCCGATGCTTCACTAAAGGTTTACTGTATCCAGCTGACCTTCTTATTGACGATGAATCACTGAAATTGCATCGGCAATTAATACCAAAGGCACAATGCCGACTTAAGTACAAGAAAACTGACTCTTCTTACTGTCTATGTTTTGAACCAATCCTATGACACTAGTTATAAATTCCGATGCTTCAATTCAGTTTTAATGTATCCCTGTGACCTTCCTATTGTTGATGAAACACAGATATTGCATCGGAATTAAATACAAAAGGCACAATGCCGACTTAAGTACAAGAAAACTGACTCTTCCTACTGTCTATGTTTTGAACCACTCCTGTGACACTAGTTATAGATTCCGATGCTTCACTTCAGGTTTACTGTATCCCTCTGACCGTCGTAATGACGTTGAAACACAGAAATTATATTGGAATTAAATACAAAAGGCACAATGCCGACCCAACTACAAGAAAACTGACTCTTCTTACTGTTTATGTTTTGAACCATTCCTGTGACACTAGTTATAGATTCCGATGCTTCACTTCAAGTTTACAGTATCCCTGTGACCTTCTTATTATCGATGAAACACTTAAATTGCATCGGAATTAAATGCAAAATGCACAATGCCGACTTAAGTACAAGGAGACTGACTACTCTTACTGTCTATGTTTTGAACCATTCCTGTGACACTAGTTATAGAATCCGATGCTTCGCTTCAGGTTTACTGTATCCCTCTGACCTTAGTATTGACGATGAAACACATAAATTGCATCGGAATTAAAAATGCCGACTTATGTACAAATAGACTGACTCTTCTTACTGTCTATGTTTTGAACAATTCCTGTGACACTAGTTACAGATTCCGATGCTTCACTTCAGGTTTACTGTGTCCCACTGACCTTCATATTGACGACGAAACACAGATATTGCATCGGAATTAAATACAAAAGACACAATGCCGACTTAAGTACAAGAAAACCGACTCTTCCTACTGTCTGTGTTTTGAACCATTCCTGTGACACTAGTAATAGATTCCGATGCTTCACTTCTGGTTTATTGTATCCCTCTGAGCTTCTTATTGACGATGAAACACAGAAATTGCATCGGAGTTATATACAAAAGGCACAATGCCGACTTATGTACAAGAAGACTGACTCTTGTTACTGTCTATGTTTTGAACCATTCCTGTGACACTAGTTTTTGATTCCGATGCATCACTTCAGGTTTACTGTATCCCTCTGACCGGCGTACTGACGATGAAACACAGAAATTGCATCGGAATTAAATACAAAATGCACAATGCCGACTCAAGTACAAGAAGACTGGCTTTTCTTACTGTCTATGCTTTGAACCTTTCCTGTGAGACCGGTTTTAGATTCCGATGATTCACTTCAGGTATAATGTATCCCTTGGACCTTGTTTCTGACGACGAAACACAGAAATTGCATCGGAATTGAATAGAAGAGGCACAATGCCGACTTATTTACAAGGAAACAGACTCTTCTTAATAACTATGTTTTGAACCATTCCTGTGACACTAGTCATAGATTCCGAAACATCACTTCAGGTTTACTGTATCCCTCTGACCCTCTTATTGAAGATGAAACACAGAAAATGCATCGCAATTAAATACAAAAGGCACAATGCCGACTTAAGTACTAGGAGACTAACTCTTCTTACTGTCTATGTTTTGAAATATTCCTGTGACACTAGTTATAGATTCGGATGCTTCACTTCAGGTTTACTGTATCCCTCTGACCGTCGTATTGACGTTGAAACACAGAAATTGCATCGGAATTAAATAGAAAAGGCACAATGGCGACTGAAGTACAAGCAAATTGACTCTTCTTACTGTCTATGTTTTGAACCATTCCTGTGACACTAGTTATAGATTCCGATGTTTCGCTTCAGGTTTACTGTATCCCTCTGACCATCTTATTGACGATGAAACATAGAAATTGCATCGGAATTACATACAAAAGGTTTACTGTATCCCTCTGACAAGAAGACTGGCTCTTCTTACTGTCTATGTTTTGAACCATTCCTGTGACACTAGTTATAGATTCCGATGCTTCACTTCAGGTTCACTGTATCCATCTGACCCTCTTATTGACGAAGAAACACAGATATTGCATCGGAATTAAATACAAAAGGCACAATGCCACTTAAGTACAAGGAGACTGACCCTTCTTACTGTCTATGTTTTGAACCATTCCTGTGACAATAGTTATAGATTCCGATGCTTCACTTCAGGTTTACTGTATCCCTCGGACCTTCGTATTGACGATGAAACACAGAAATTGCATCGGAATTAATTAAAAAATACACATTGCCCTCTTAAGTACAAAAAGACTGAGTCTTCTTACTGTCTATGTTTTGAACCATTCCTGTGATACTACTTATAGATTCCGATGCTTCACTTCAGGTTTACTGTACCCCTCTGACCTTCTTATTGACGATGAAACACACAAATTGCATCGGAATTAAATACAAAAGGCACAATGCCGACCCAAGTGCAAGTAGTCTGTCTCTTCTTACTGCCTATGTTTTGAACCTTTCCTGTGGGACCGGTTTTAGATTCCGATGCTTCACTTCAGGTTTTCTGTATCCCTTGGGCCTTCTTATCGACGACGAACACAGAAATTGCATCGGAATTATATAGAAAATGCACAATGCCGACTTCAGTACAAGATAACTGTCTCTTTTTCCTGTCTTTGTTTTGAACCATTCCTGTGACACTAGTTATAGATTCCGATGCTTCACTCCATTATTACCTTATCCAGCTGACCTTCTTATTGACGATGAAACACAGAAATTGCATCGGAATTAAATACAAAAGGCACAATACCGACTTAAGTACAAGAAGACTGACTCCTCCTACTGTCTATGTTTTGAACCACTCCTGTGACACTAGTTATAGATTCCGATGCTTCACTTCAGTTTTTCTGTATCCTTCTGACCCTCTTATTGACGATGAAACACAGAAATTGCATCGGAATGAAATACACAAGGCACAATGCCGACTCAAGTACAAGAAGACTGACTCTTCTTACTATCTATGTTTTGAACCATTCCTGTGACACTAGTTATAGATTCCGATGCTTCACTTCAGTTTTACTGTATCCGTCTGACCTTCTTATTGACGATGAAACACAGAAATTGCATCAGAAATAAATACAAAAGGCACAATGCCGACTCAAGTACAAGAAGACTGACACTTCTTACTGTCTATGTTTTGAACCATTCCTGTGACACTAGTTATAGATTCCGATGCTTCATTTCAGTTTTACTGTATCCTTCTGACCTTCTTATTGACGATGAAACACATAAATTGCATCGGAATTAAATACAAAAGGCACAATGCCGACTCAAGTACAAGAAGACTGACTCCTCTTACTGTATATGTTTTGAACCACTCCTGTGACACTAGTTATAGATTCCGATGCTTCACTTCAGGTTTACTGTATCCCTCTGTCCGTCGTGCTGACGATGAAACACAGAAATTGCATTGGAATTAAATACAAAAGGCACAATGCCGACTCAAGCACAAGAAGACTGACTCTTCCTACTGTCTATGCTTTGAACCATTCCTGTGACACTAGTTATAGATTCCGATGCTTAACTTCAGGTTTACTTTATCCCTCTGACCTTCTCATTGACGATGAAACACAGAAATTGCATCGGAATTACATACAAAAGGCATAATGATGACTTAAGTACAAGAAAACTGACTCTTCTTACTGTCTATGTTTTGAACCATTCCTGTGACACTAGTTATAGATTCCGATGCTTCACTTCTGCTTTACTGTATCCCTCTGACCTTCTTGTTGTTGATGAAACACAGAAATTGCATCGGAATTAAATACTAAAGGCACAATGCCGACTTAAGTACAAGAAAACTGACTTTTCCTACTGTCTATGTTTTGAGCCATTCCTGTGACACAAGTTATAGATTCCGATGCTTCACTACAGGTTTACTGTATCCAGCTGACCTTCTTATTGACGATGAATCACAGAAATTGCATCGGCAATTAATACCAAAGGCACAATGCCGACTTAAGTACAAGAAAACTGACTCTTCTTACTGTCTGTGTTTTGAACCAATCCTATGACACTAGTTATAAATTCCGATGCTTCAATTCAGTTTTAATGTATCCCTGTGACCTTTCTATTGTTGATGAAACACAGATATTGCATCGGAATTAAATACAAAAGGCACAATGCCGACTTAAGTACAAGAAAACTGACTGTTCCTACTGTCTATGTTTTGAACCACTCCTGTGACACTAGTTATAGATTCCGATGCTTCACTTCAGTTTTACTGTATCCGTCTGACCTTCTTATTGACGATGAAACACAGAAATTGCATCAGAAATAAATACAAAAGGCACAATGCCGACTCAAGTACAAGAAGACTGACACTTCTTACTGTCTAAGTTTTGAACCATTCCTGTGACACTAGTTATAGATTCCGATGCTTCATTTCAGTTTTACTGTATCCTTCTGACCTTCTTATTGACGATGAAACACATAAATTGCATCGGAATTAAATACAAAAGGCACAATGCCGACTCAAGTACAAGAAGACTGACTCCTCTTACTGTATATGTTTTGAACCACTCCTGTGACACTAGTTATAGATTCCAATGCTTCACTTCAGGTTTACTGTATCCCTCTGTCCGTCGTGCTGACGATGAAACACAGAAATTGCATTGGAATTAAATACAAAAGGCACAATGCCGACTCAACCACATGAAGACTGACTCTTCCTACTGTCTATGCTTTGAACCATTCCTGTGACACTAGTTATAGATTCCGATGCTTCACTTCAGGTTTACTTTATCCCTCTGACCTTCTCATTGACGATGAAACACAGAAATTGCATCGGAATTACATACAAAAGGCACAATGATGACTTAAGTACAAGAAAACTGACTCTTCTTACTGTCTATGTTTTGAACCATTCCTGTGACACTAGTTATAGATTCCGATGCTTCACTTCTGCTTTACTGTATCCCTCTGACCTTCTTGTTGTTGATGAAACACAGAAATTGCATCGGAATTAAATACTAAAGGCACAATGCCGACTTAAGTACAAGAAAACTGACTTTTCCTACTCTCTATGTTTTGAGCCATTCCTGTGACACAAGTTATAGATTCCGATGCTTCACTACAGGTTTACTGTATCCAGCTGACCTTCTTATTGACGATGAATCACAGAAATTGCATCGGCAATTAATACCAAAGGCACAATGCCGACTTAAGTACAAGAAAACTGACTCTTCTTACTGTCTATGTTTTGAACCAATCCTATGACACTAGTTATAAATTCCGATGCTTCAATTCAGTTTTAATGTATCCCTGTGACCTTCCTATTGTTGATGAAACACAGATATTGCATCGGAATTAAATACAAAAGGCACAATGCCGACTCAAGTACAGGAAGACTGGCTTTTCTTACTGTCTATGCTTTGAACCTTTCCTGTGAGACCGGTTTTAGATTCCGATGATTCACTTCAGGTATAATGTATCCCTTGGACCTTGTTTCTGACGACGAAACACAGAAATTGCATCGGAATTGAATAGAAGAGGCACAATGCCGACTTATGTACAAGGAAACAGACTCTTCTTAATAACTATGTTTTGAACCATTCCTGTGACACTAGTCATAGATTCCGAAACATCACTTCAGGTTTACTGTATCCCTCTGACCCTCTTATTGACGATTAAACACAGAAAATGCATCGGAATTAAATACAAAAGGCACAATGCCGACTTAAGTACTAGGAGACTAACTCTTCTTACTGTCTATGTTTTGAACCATTCCTGTGACACTAGTTATAGATTCGGATGCTTCACTTCAGGTTTACTGTATCCCTCTGACCGTCGTATTGACGTTGAAACACAGAAATTGCATCGGAATTAAATAGAAAAGGCACAATGGCGACTGAAGTACAAGCAAATTGACTCTTCTTACTGTCTATGTTTTGAACCATTCCTGTGACACTAGTTATAGATTCCGATGTTTCGCTTCAGGTTTACTGTATCCCTCTGACCTTCTTATTGACGATGAAACATAGAAATTGCATCGGAATTACATACAAAAGGTTTACTGTATCCCTCTGACAAGAAAACTGACTCTTCTTACTGTCTATGTTTTGAACCATTCCTGTGACACTAGTTATAGATTCCGATGCTTCACTTCAGGTTTACGGTATCCCTCTGACCTTCTTATTGACGATGAAACACAGAAATTGCATCGGAATTACATACAAAAGGTTTACTGTATCCCTCTGACAAGAACACTGACTCTTCTAACTGTCTATGTTTTGAACCATTCCTGTGACACTAGTTATAAAATCCGATGCTTCATTTCAGGTTTACTGTATCCCTCTGACCTTCTTATTGACGATGATACACAGAAATTGAATCGGAATTAAATACAAAAGGCACAATGCCGACTCAAGTACAAGAAGACTGACTCCTCTTACTGTATATGTTTTGAACCACTCCTGTGACACTAGTTATAGATTCCGATGCTTCACTTCAGGTTTACTGTATCCCTCTGTCCGTCGTGCTGACGATGAAACACAGAAATTGCATTGGAATTAAATACAAAAGGCACAATGCCGACTCAACCACATGAAGACTGACTCTTCCTACTGTCTATGCTTTGAACCATTCCTGTGACACTAGTTATAGATTCCGATGCTTCACTTCAGGTTTACTTTATCCCTCTGACCTTCTCATTGACGATGAAACACAGAAATTGTATCGGAATTACATACAAAAGGCACAATGATGACTTAAGTACAAGAAAACTGACTCTTCTTACTGTCTATGTTTTGAACCATTCCTGTGACACTAGTTATAGATTCCGATGCTTCACTTCAGCTTTACTGTATCCCTCTGACCTTCTTATTGTTGATGAAACACAGAAATTGCATCGGAATTAAATACTAAAGGCACAATGCCGACTTAAGTACAAGAAAACTGACTTTTCCTACTCTCTATGTTTTGAGCCATTCCTGTGACACAAGGTATAGATTCCGATGCTTCACTACAGGTTTACTGTATCCAGCTGACCTTCTTATTGACGATGAATCACAGAAATTGCATCGGCAATTAATACCAAAGGCACAATGCCGACTTAAGTACAAGAAAACTGACTCTTCTTACTGTCTATGTTTTGAACCAATCCTATGACACTAGTTATAAATTCCGATGCTTCAATTCAGTTTTAATGTATCCCTGTGACCTTCCTATTGTTGATGAAACACAGATATTGCATCGGAATTAAATACAAAAGGCACAATGCCGACTCAAGTACAGGAAGACTGGCTTTTCTTACTGTCTATGCTTTGAACCTTTCCTGTGAGACCGGTTTTAGATTCCGATGATTCACTTCAGGTATAATGTATCCCTTGGACCTTGTTTCTGACGACGAAACACAGAAATTGCATCGGAATTGAATAGAAGAGGCACAATGCCGACTTATGTACAAGGAAACAGACTCTTCTCAATAACTATGTTTTGAACCATTCCTGTGACACTAGTCATAGATTCCGAAACATCACTTCAGGTTTACTGTATCCCTCTGACCCTCTTATTGACGATGAAACACAGAAAATGCATCGGAATTAAATACAAAAGGCACAATGCCGACTTAAGTACTAGGAGACTAACTCTTCTTACTGTCTATGTTTTGAACCATTCCTGTGACACTAGTTATAGATTCGGATGCTTCACTTCAGGTTTACTGTATCCCTCTGACCGTCGTATTGACGTTGAAACACAGAAATTGCATCGGAATTAAATAGAAAAGGCACAATGGCGACTGAAGTACAAGCAAATTGACTCTTCTTACTGTCTATGTTTTGAACCATTCCTGTGACACTAGTTATAGATTCCGATGTTTCGCTTCAGGTTTACTGTATCCCTCTGACCTTCTTATTGACGATGAAACATAGAAATTGCATCGGAATTACATACAAAAGGTTTACTGTATCCCTCTGACAAGAAAACTGACTCTTCTTACTGTCTATGTTTTGAACCATTCCTGTGACACTAGTTATAGATTCCGATGCTTCACTTCAGGTTTACTTTATCCCTCTGACCTTCTTATTGACGATGAAACACAGAAATTGCATCAGAATTACATACAAAAGGCACAATGATGACTTAAGTACAAAAAAACTGACTCTTCTTACTGTCTATGTTTTGAACCATTCCTGTGACACTAGTTATAGATTCCGATGCTTCACTTAAGCTTTACTGTATCCCTCTGACCTTCTTATTGTTGATGAAACACAGAAATTGCATCGGAATTAAATACTAAAGGCACAATGCCGACTTAAGTACAAGAAAACTGACTTTTCCTACTGTCTATGTTTTGACCCATTCCTGTGACACAAGTTATAGATTCCGATGCTTCACTAAAGGTTTACTGTATCCAGCTGACCTTCTTATTGACGATGAATCACAGAAATTGCATCGGCAATTAATACCAAAGGCACAATGCCGACTTAAGTACAAGAAAACTGACTCTTCTTACTGTCTATGTTTTGAACCAATCCTATGACACTAGTTATAAATTCCGATGCTTCAATTCAGTTTTAATGTATCCCTGTGACCTTCCTATTGTTGATGAAACACAGATATTGCATCGGAATTAAATACAAAAGGCACAATGCCGACTTAAGTACAAGAAAACTGACTCTTCCTACTGTCTATGTTTTGAACCACTCCTGTGACACTAGTTATAGATTCCGATGCTTCACTTCAGGTTTACTGTATCCCTCTGACCGTCGTAATGACGTTGAAACACAGCAATTAGATTGGAATTAAATACAAAAGGCACAATGCCGACCCAACTACAAGAAAACTGACTCTTCTTACTGTTTATGTTTTGAACCATTCCTGTGACACTAGTTATAGATTCCGATGCTTCACTTCAGGTTTACAGTATCCCTGTGACCTTCTTATTGTCGATGAAACACTTAAATTGCATCGGAATTAAATACAAAATGCACAATGCCGACTTAAGTACAAGAAGACTGACTACTCTTACTGTCTATGTTTTGAACCATTCCTGTGACACTAGTTATAGAATCCGATGCTTCGCTTCAGGTTTACTGTATCCCTCTGACCTTAGTATTGACGATGAAACACATAAATTGCATCGGAATTAAAAATGCCGACTTATGTACAAATAGACTGACTCTTCTTACTGTCTATGTTTTGAACAATTCCTGTGACACTAGTTACAGATTCCGATGCTTCACTTCAGGTTTACTGTGTCCCACTGACCTTCTTATTGATGACGAAACACAGAAATTGCATCGGAATTAAATACAAAAGACACAATGCCGACTTAAGTACAAGAAAACCGACTCTTCCTACTGTCTGTGTTTTGAACAATTCCTGTGACACTAGTAATAGATTCCGATGCTTCACTTCTGGTTTATTGTATCCCTCTGAGCTTCTTATTGACGATGAAACACAGAAATTGCATCGGAGTTATATACAAAAGGCACAATGCCGACTGATGTACAAGAAGACTGACTCTTGTTACTGTCTATGTTTTGAACCATTCCTGTGACACTAGTTTTTGATTCCGATGCATCACTTCAGGTTTACTGTATCCCTCTGACCGGCGTACTGACGATGAAACACAGAAATTGCATCGGAATTAAATACAAAATGCACAATGCCGACTCAAGTACAAGAAGACTGGCTTTTCTTACTGTCTATGCTTTGAACCTTTCCTGTGAGACCGGTTTTAGATTCCGATGATTCACTTCAGGTATAATGTATCACTTGGACCTTGTTTCTGACGACGAAACACAGAAATTGCATCGGAATTGAATAGAAGAGGCACAATGCCGACTTATTTACAAGGAAACAGACTCTTCTTAATAACTATGTTTTGAACCATTCCTGTGACACTAGTCATAGATTCCGAAACATCACTTCAGGTTTACTGTATCCCTCTGACCCTCTTATTGACGATGAGACACAGAAAATGCATCGGAATTAAATACAAAAGGCACAATGCCGACTTAAGTACTAGGAGACTAACTCTTCTTACTGTCTATGTTTTGAACCATTCCTGTGACACTAGTTATAGATTCGGATGCTTCACTTCAGGTTTACTGTATCCCTCTGACCGTCGTATTGACGTTGAAACACAGAAATTGCATCGGAATTAAATAGAAAAGGCACAATGGCGACTGAAGTACAAGCAAATTGACTCTTCTTACTGTCTATGTTTTGAACCATTCCTGTGACACTAGTTATAGATTCCGATGTTTCGCTTCAGGTTTACTGTATCCCTCTGACCTTCTTATTGGCGATGAAACACAAAAATTGAATCGGAATTAAATACAAAAGGCACAATGCCGACTCAAGTACAAGAAGACTGGCTCTTCTTACTGTCTATGGTTTGAACCATTTCTGTGACACTAGTTATAGGTTCCGATGCTTCACTTCAGGTTCACTGTATCCATCTGACCCTCTTATTGACGAAGAAACACAGATATTGCATCGGAATTACATACAAAAGGTTTACTGTATCCCTCTGACAAGAAAACTGACTCTTCTTACTGTCTATGTTTTGAACCATTCCTGTGACACTAGTTATAGATTCCGATGCTTCACTTCAGGTTTACGGCATCCCTCTGACCTTCTTATTGACGATGAAACACAGAAATTGCATCGGAATTACATACAAAAGGTTTACTGTATCCCTCTGACAAGAACACTGACTCTTCATACTGTCTATGTTTTGAACCATTCCTGTGACACTAGTTATAAAATCCGATGCTTCATTTCAGGTTTACTGTATCCCTCTGACCTTCTTATTGACGATGATACACAAAAATTGAATCGGAATTAAATACAAAAGGCACAATGCCGACTCAAGTACAAGAAGACTGGCTCTTCTTACTGTCTATGGTTTGAACCATTTCTGTGACACTAGTTATAGGTTCCGATGCTTCACTTCAGGTTCACTGTATCCATCTGACCCTCTTATTGACGAAGAAACACAGATATTGCATCGGAATTAAATACAAAAGGCACAATGCCACTTAAGTACAAGGAGACTGACCCTTCTTACTGTCTATGTTTTGAACCATTCCTGTGACACTAGTTATAGATTCCGATGCTTCACTTCAGGTTTACTGTATCCCTCGGACCTTCGTATTGACGATGAAACACAGAAATTGCATCGGAATTAATTAAAAAATACACATTGCCCTCTTAAGTACAAAAAGACTGAGTCTTCTTACTGTCTATGTTTTGAACCATTCCTGTGATACTACTTATAGATTCCGATGCTTCACTTCAGGTTTACTGTACCCCTCTGAACTTCTTATTGACGATGAAACACACAAATTGCATCGGAATTAAATACAAAAGGCACAATGCCGACCCAAGTGCAAGTAGTCTGGCTCTTCTTACTGCCTATGTTTTGAACCTTTCCTGTGGGACCGGTTTTAGATTCCGATGCTTCACTTCAGGTTTTCTGTATCCCTTGGGCCTTCTTATCGACGACGAACACAGAAATTGCATCGGAATTATATAGAAAATGCACAATGCCGACTTCAGTACAAGATAACTGTCTCTTTTTCCTGTCTTTGTTTTGAACCATTCCTGTGACACTAGTTATAGATTCCGATGCTTCACTCCATTATTAACTTATCCAGCTGACCTTCTTATTGACGATGAAACACAGAAATTGCATCGGAATTAAATACAAAAGGCACAATACCGACTTAAGTACAAGAAGACTGACTCCTCCTACTGTCTATGTTTTGAACCACTCCTGTGACACTAGTTATAGATTCCGATGCTTCACTTCAGTTTTTCTGTATCCTTCTGTCCCTCTTATTGACGATGAAACACAGAAATTGCATCGGAATGAAATACACAAGGCACAATGCCGACTCAAGTACAAGAAGACTGACTCTTCTTACTATCTATGTTTTGAACCATTCCTGTGACACTAGTTATAGATTCCGATGCTTCACTTCAGTTTTACTGTATCCGTCTGACCTTCTTATTGACGATGAAACACAGAAATTACATCAGAAATAAATACAAAAGGCACAATGCCGACTCAAGTACAAGAATACTGACACTTCTTACTGTCTATGTTTTGAACCATTCCTGTGACACTAGTTATAGATTCCGATGCTTCATTTCAGTTTTACTGTATCCTTCTGACCTTCTTATTGACGATGAAACACATAAATTGCATCGGAATTAAATACAAAAGGCACAATGCCGACTCAAGTACAAGAAGACTGACTCCTCTTACTGTATATGTTTTGAACCACTCCTGTGACACTAGTTATAGATTCCGATGCTTCACTTCAGGTTTACTGTATCCCTCTGTCCGTCGTGCTGACGATGAAACACAGAAATTGCATTGGAATTAAATACAAAAGGCACAATGCCGACTCAAGCACAAGAAGACTGACTCTTCCTACTGTCTATGCTTTGAACCATTCCTGTGACACTAGTTATAGATTCCGATGCTTCACTTCAGGTTTACTTTATCCCTCTGACCTTCTCATTGACGATGAAACACAGAAATTGCATCGGAATTACATACAAAAGGCACAATGATGACTTAAGTACAAGAAAACTGACTCTTCTTACTGTCTATGTTTTGAACCATTCCTGTGACACTAGTTATAGATTCCGATGCTTCACTTCAGCTTTACTGTATCCCTCTGACCTTCTTGTTGTTGATGAAACACAGAAATTGCATCGGAATTAAATACTAAAGGCACAATGCCGACTTAAGTACAAGAAAACTGACTTTTCCTACTGTCTATGTTTTGAGCCATTCCTGTGACACAAGTTATAGATTCCGATGCTTCACTTCAGGTTTACTGTATCCAGCTGACCTTCTTATTGACGATGAATCACAGAAATTGCATCGGCAATTAATACCAAAGGCACAATGCCGACTTAAGTACAAGAAAACTGACTCTTCTTACTGTCTGTGTTTTGAACCAATCCTATGACACTAGTTATAAATTCCGATGCTTCAATTCAGTTTTAATGTATCCCTGTGACCTTCCTATTGTTGATGAAACACAGATATTGCATCGGAATTAAATACAAAAGGCACAATGCCGACTTAAGTACAAGAAAACTGACTGTTCCTACTGTCTATGTTTTGAACCACTCCTGTGACACTAGTTATAGATTCCGATGCTTCACTTCAGTTTTACTGTATCCGTCTGACCTTCTTATTGACGATGAAACACAGAAATTGCATCAGAAATAAATACAAAAGGCACAATGCCGACTCAAGTACAAGAAGACTGACACTTCTTACTGTCTATGTTTTGAACCATTCCTGTGACACTAGTTATAGATTCCGATGCTTCATTTCAGTTTTACTGTATCCTTCTGACCTTCTTATTGACGATGAAACACATAAATTGCATCGGAATTAAATACAAAAGGCACAATGCCGACTCAAGTACAAGAAGACTGACTCCTCTTACTGTATATGTTTTGAACCACTCCTGTGACACTAGTTATAGATTCCGATGCTTCACTTCAGGTTTTCTGTATCCCTCTGTCCGTCGTGCTGACGATGAAACACAGAAATTGCATTGGAATTAAATACAAAAGGCACAATGCCGACTCAACCACATGAAGACTGACTCTTCCTACTGTCTATGCTTTGAACCATTCCTGTGACACTAGTTATAGATTCCGATGCTTCACTTCAGGTTTCCTTTATCCCTCTGACCTTCTCATTGACGATGAAACACAGAAATTGCATCGGAATTACATACAAAAGGCACAATGATGACTTAAGTACAAGAAAACTGACTCTTCTTACTGTCTATGTTTTGAACCATTCCTGTGACACTAGTTATAGATTCCGATGCTTCACTTCAGCTTTACTATATCCCTCTGACCTTCTTATTGTTGATGAAACACAGAAATTGCATCGGAATTAAATACTAAAGGCACAATGCCGACTAAAGTACAAGAAAACTGACTTTTCCTACTCTCTATGTTTTGAGCCATTCCTGTGACACAAGTTATAGATTCCGATGCTTCACTACAGGTTTACTGTATCCAGCTGACCTCCTTATTGACGATGAATCACAGAAATTGCATCGGCAATTAATACCAAAGGCACAATGCCGACTTAAGTACAAGAAAACTGACTCTTCTTACTGTCTATGTTTTGAACCAATCCTATGACACTAGTTATAAATTCCGATGCTTCAATTCAGTTTTAATGTATCCCTGTGACCTTCCTATTATTGATGAAACACATATATTGCATCGGAATTAAATACAAAAGGCACAATGCCGACTCAAGTACAGGAAGACTGGCTTTTCTTACTGTCTATGCTTTGAACCTTTCCTGTGAGACCGGTTTTAGATTCCGGTGATTCACTTCAGGTATAATGTATCCCTTGGACCTTGTTTCTGACGACGAAACACAGAAATTGCATCGGAATTGAATAGAAGAGGCACAATGCCGACTTATGTACAAGGAAACAGACTCTTCTTAATAGCTATGTTTTGAACCATTCCTGTGACACTAGTCATAGATTCCGAAACATCACTTCAGGTTTACTGTATCCCTCTGACCCTCTTATTGACGATGAAACACAGAAAATGCATCGGAATTAAATACAAAAGGCACAATGCCGACTTAAGTACTAGGAGACTAACTCTTCTTACTGTCTATGTTTTGAACCATTCCTGTGACACTAGTTATAGATTCGGATGCTTCACTTCAGGTTTACTGTATCCCTCTGACCGTCGTATTGACGTTGAAACACAGAAATTGCATCGGAATTAAATAGAAAAGGCACAATGGCGACTGAAGTACAAGCAAATTGACTCTTCTTACTGTCTATGTTTTGAACCATTCCTGTGACACTAGTTATAGATTCCGATGTTTCGCTTCAGGTTTACTGTATCCCTCTGACCTTCTTATTGACGATGAAACATAGAAATTGCATCGGAATTACATACAAAAGGTTTACTGTATCCCTCTGACAAGAAAACTGACTCTTCTTACTGTCTATGTTTTGAACCATTCCTGTGACACTAGTTATAGATTCCGATGCTTCACTTCAGGTTTACGGTATCCCTCTGACCTTCTTATTGACGATGAAACACAGAAATTGCATCGGAATTACATACAAAAGGTTTACTGTATCCCTCTGACAAGAACACTGACTCTTCTTACTGTCTATGTTTTGAACCATTCCTGTGACACTAGTTATAAAATCCGATGCTTCATTTCAGGTTTACTGTATCCCTCTGACCTTCTTATTGACGATGATACACAGAAATTGAATCGGAATTAAATACAAAAGGCACAATGCCGACTCAAGTACAAGAAGACTGGCTCTTCTTACTGTCTATGGTTTGAACCATTTCTGTGACACTAGTCATAGGTTCCGATGCTTCACTTCAGGTTCACTGTATCCATCTGACCCTCTTATTGACGAAGAAACACAGATATTGCATCGGAATTAAATACAAAAGGCACAATGCCACTTAAGTACAAGGAGACTGACCCTTCTTACTGTCTATGTTTTGAACCATTCCTGTGACACTAGTTATAGATTCCGATGCTTCACTTCAGGTTTACTGTATCCCTCGGACCTTCGTATTGACGATGAAACACAGAAATTGCATCGGAATTAATTAAAAATTACACAATGCCCTCTTAAGTACAAAAAGACTGACTCTTCTTACTGTCTATGTTTTGAACCATTCCTGTGATACTACTTATAGATTCCGATGCTTCACTTCAGGTTTACTGTACCCCTCTGACCTTCTTATTGACGATGAAACACAGAAATTGCATCGGAATTAAAGACAAAAGACACAATGCCGACTTAAGTACAAGAAAACTGACTCTTCTTACTATCTATGTTTTGAACCATTCCTGTGACACTAGTTATAAATTCCGATGCTTCACTTCAGTTTTAATTAATCCCTCTGACCGTCTTATTGACGATGAAACACACAAATTGCATCGGAATTAAATACAAAAGGCACAATGCCGACCCAAGTGCAAGTAGTCTGGCTCTTCTTACTGCCTATGTTTTGAACCTTTCCTGTGGGACCGGTTTTAGATTCCTCTGCTTCACTTCAGGTTTTCTGTATCCCTTGGGCCTTCTTATCGACGACGAACACAGAAATTGCATCGGAATTATATTGAAAATGCACAATGCCGACTTCAGTACAAGATAACTGTCTCATTTTCCTGTCTTTGTTTTGAACCATTCCTGTGACACTAGTTATAGATTCCGATGCTTCACTCCATTATTACCTTATCCAGCTGACCTTCTTATTGACGATGAAACACAGAAATTGCATCGGAATTAAATACAAAAGGCACAATGCCGACTTAAGTACAAGAAGACTGACTCCTCCTACTGTCTATGTTTTGAACCACTCCTGTGACACTAGTTATAGATTCCGATGCTTCACTTCAGTTTTTCTGGATCCTTCTGACCTTCTTATTGACGATGAAACACAGAAATTGCATCGGAATTAAATACAAAAGGCACAATGCCGACTCAAGTACAAGAAGACTGACTCTTCTTACTATCTATGTTTTGAACCATTCCTGTGACACAAGTTATAGAGTCCGATGCTTCACTACAGGTTTACTGTATCCAGCTGACCTTCTTATTGACGATGAATCACAGAAATTGCATCGGCAATTAATACCAAAGGCACAATGCCGACTTAAGTACAAGAAAACTGACTCTTCTTACTGTCTATGTTTTGAACCAATCCTATGACACTAGTTATAAATTCCGATGCTTCAATTCAGTTTTAATGTATCCCTGTGACCTTCCTATTGTTGATGAAACACAGATATTGCATCGGAATTAAATACAAAAGGCACAATGCCGACTTAAGTACAAGAAAACTGACTGTTCCTACTGTCTATATTTTGAACCACTCCTGTGACACTAGTTATAGATTCCGATGCTTCACTTCAGGTTTACTGTATCCCTCTGACCGTCGTAATGACGATGAAACACAGAAATTAGATTGGAATTAAATACAAAAGGCACAATGCCGACCCAACTACAAGAAAACTGACTCTTCTTACTGTTTATGTTTTGAACCATTCCTGTGACACTAGTTATAGATTCCGATGCTTCACTTCAGGTTTACAGTATCCCTGTGACCTTCTTATTGTTGATGAAACACAGAAATTGCATCGGAATTAAATACAAAAGGCACAATGCCGACTTAAATACAAGAAAACTGACTCTTCCTACTGTCTATGTTTAGAACCGTTCCTGTGACACTAGTTATAGATTCCGATGCTTTACTACAGGTTTACTGTATCCACCTGACCTTTTATTGACGATGAATCACAGAAATTGCATCGGAATTACATACAAAAGGCACAATGCCGACTTAAGTACAAGAAAACTAACTCTTCTTACTGTCTATGTTTTGAACTATTACTGTGACACTAGTTATAGACTCCGATGCTTCACTTCAGGTTTACTGTATCCCTCTGACCTTCTTATTGACGATGAAACACAGAAATTGCATCTGAATTAAATACAAGAGGCACAATGCCGACTCAAGTACAAGAAGACTACCTCTTCTTATTGTCTATGTTTTGAACGTTTCCTGTGAGACCGGTTTTAGATTCTGATGCTTCACTTCAGGTTTACTGTATCCCTTGGACATTCTTATTGACGCAGAAAAACACGGAAATTGCATCGGAAATAAATACAAAAGGCACAATGCCGACTTAAGTACAAGAGGACTGACTCCTCCTACTGTCTATGTTTTGAACCACTCCTGTGACACTACTTATAGATTCCGATGCTTCACTTCAGTTTTTCTGTATCCTTCTGACCTTCTTATTGACGATGAAACACAGAAATTGCATCGGAATTAAATACAAAAGGCACAATGCCGACTCAAGTACAAGAAGACTGACTCTTCTTACTATCTATGTTTTGAACCGTTCCTGTGACACTAGTTATAGATTCCGATGCTTCACTTCAGTTTTACTGTATCCGTCTGACCTTCTTATTGACGATGAAACACAGAAATTTCATCAGAAATAAATACAAAAGGCACAATGCCGACTCAAGTACAAGAAGACTGACACTTCTTACTGTCTATGTTTTGAACCATTCCTGTGACACTAGTTATGGATTCCAATGCTTCATTTCAGTTTTACTGTATCCTTCTGACCTTCTTATTGACGATGAAACACATAAATTGCATCGGAATTAAATACAAAAGGCACAATGCCGACTCAAGTACAAGAAGACTGACTCCTCTTACTGTATATGTTTTGAACCACTCCTGTGACACTAGTTATAGATTCCGATGCTTCACTTCAGGTTTACTGTATCCCTCTGTCCCTCGTGCTGACGATGAAACACAGAAATTGCATTGGAATTAAATACAAAAGGCACAATGCCGACTCAAGCACAAGAAGACTGACTCTTCCTACTGTCTATGTTTGAACCATTCCTGTGACACTAGTTATAGATTCCGATGCTTCACTTCAGGTTTACTTTATCCCTCTGACCTTCTCATTGACGATGAAACACAGAAATTGCATCGGAATTACATACAAAAGTAACAATGATGACTTAAGTACAAGAAAACTGACTCTTCTTACTGTCTATGTTTTGAACCATTCCTGTGACACTAGTTATAGATTCCGATGCTTCACTTCAGCTTTACTGTATCCCTCTGACCTTCTTATTGTTGATGAAACACAGAAATTGCATCGGAATTAAATACTAAAGGCACAATGCCGACTTAAGTACAAGAAAACTGACTTTTCCTACTGTCTATGTTTTGAGCCATTCCTGTGACACAAGTTATAGATTCCGATGCTTCACTACAGGTTTACTGTATCCAGCTGACCTTCTTATTGACGATGAATCACAGAAATTGCATCGGCAATTAATACCAAAGGCACAATGCCGACTTAAGTACAAGAAAACTGACTCTTCTTACTGTCTATGTTTTGAACCAATCCTATGACACTAGTTATAAATTCCGATGCTTCAATTCAGTTTTAATGTATCCCTGTGACCTTCCTATTGATGATGAAACACAGATATTGCATCGGAATTAAATACAAAAGGCACAATGCCGTCTTAAGTAAAATAAAACTGACTGTTCCTACTGTCTATGTTTTGAACCACTCCTGTGACACTAGTTATAGATTCCGATGCTTCACTTCAGGTTTACTGTATCCCTCTGACCGTCGTAATGACGTTGAAACACAGAAATTAGATTGGAATTAAATACAAAAGGCACAATGCCGACCCAACTACAAGAAAACTGACTCTTCTTACTGTTTATATTTTGAACCATTCCTGTGACACTAGTTATAGATTCCGATGCTTCACTTCAGGTTTACAGTATCCCTGTGACCTTCTTATTGTTGATGAAACACAGAAATTGCATCAGAATTAAATACAAAAGGCACAATGCCGACTTAAATACAAGAAAACTGACTCTTCCTACTGTCTATGTTTAGAACCGTTCCTGTGACACTAGTTATAGATTCCGATGCTTTACTACAGGTTTACTCTATCCAGCTGACCTTCTCATTGACGATGAATCACAGAAATTGCATCGGAATTACATACAAAAGGCACAATGCCGACTTAAGTACAAGAAAACTAACTCTTCTTACTGTCTATGTTTTGAACTATTACTGTGACACTAGTTGTAGACTCCGATGCTTCACTTCAGGTTTACTGTATCCCTCTGACCTTCTTATTGACGATGAAACACAGAAATTGCATCTGAATTAAATACATGAGGCACAATGCCGACTCAAGTACAAGAAGACTACCTCTTCTTATTGTCTATGTTTTGAACGTTTCCTGTGAGACCGGTTTTAGATTCTGATGCTTCACTTCAGGTTTACTGTATCCCTTGGACATTCTTATTGACGCAGAAAAACACGGAAATTGCATCGGAATTAAATAGAAAAGGCACAATGCCGACTTAAGTACAAGAAAACTGACTCTTCTTACTGTTTATGTTTTGAACATTCCTGTGACACTAGTTATAGATTCCGATGCTTCACATCATGTTTACTGTATCCCTGTGACCTTCTTATTGGCGATGAAGCACAGAAATTGCATCGGAATTAAATACAAAATGCACAATGCCGACTTCAGTACAAGAAAACTGACTATTCTTACTGTCTATGTTTTGAACCATTCCTGTGACACTAGTTATATATTCCGATGCTTTACTTCAGGTTTACTGTATCCCTCCGACCTTGTTATTGACGATGAAACACAGAAATTACATCGCAATTAAATTCCAAATGGCACAATGCCGACTTAAGTACAGGAAGACTGACTCTTCCTACTATCTATGTTTTAACCATTCCTGTGACACTAGTTATAGATTCCGATGCTTCACTACAGGTTTACTGTATCCAGCTAGCCTTCTTATTGACGATGAATCACAGAAATTGCATCGGAATTAAATGCAAAAGGCACAATGCCGACTTAAGTACAAGAAAACTGACTCTTCTTACTGTCTATGTTTTGCACCTTTCCTGTGACACTAGTTATAGATTCCGATGCTTCACTTCAGTTTTACTGTATCCTTCTGACCTTCTTATTGACGATGAACCACAGAAATTGCATCGGAATTAAATACAAAAGGCACAATGCCGACCCAAGTACAAGTAGTCTGGCTATTCTTAGTGTCTATGTTTTGAACATTTCCTGTGAGACCGGTTTCAGATTCCGATGCTTCACTTCAGGTTTTCTGTATCCCTTGGACCTTCTTATTGACGACGAACACAGAAATTGCATCGGAATTATATAGAAAATGCACAATGCCGACTTCAGTACAACATAACTGTCTCTTTTTCCTGTTTTTGTTTTGAACCATTCCTGTGACACTAGTTATAGATTCCGATGCTTCACTTCAGGATTACCTTATCCAGCTGACCCTCTTATTGACGATGAAACACAGAAATTGCATCGGAATTAAATACAAAAGGCACAATGCCGACTTAAGTACAAGAAGACTGACTCCTCCTACTGTCTATGTTTTGAACCACTCCTGTGACACTAGTTATAGATTCCGATGCTTCACTTCAGTTTTACTGTATCCTTCTGACCTTCTTATTGACGATGAACCACAGAAATTGCATCGGAATTAAATACAAAAGGCACAATGCCGACTCAAGTACAAGAAGACTGACTCTTCTCACTTTCTATGTTTTGAACCATTCCTGTGACACTAGTTATAGATTCCGATGCTTCACTTCAGTTTTACTGTATCCTTCTGACCTTCTTATTGCCGATGAAACACAGAAATTGCATCAGAAATAAATACAAAAGGCACAATGCCGACTCAAGTACAAGATGACTGACTCTTCTTACTGTCTATGTTTTGAACCATTCCTGTGACACTGGTTGTAGATTCCGATGCTTCACTTCAGTTTTACTGTATCCTTCTGACCTTCTTATTGACGATGAAACACATAAATTGCATCGGAATTAAACACAAAAGGCACAATGCCGACTCAAGTACAAGAAAACTGACTCCCCTTACTGTCTATGTTTTGAACCACTCCTGTGACACTAGTTATAGATTCCGATGCTTCACTTCAGGTTTACTGTGTCCCTCTGACCGTCGTACTGACGATGAAACACAGAAATTGCATTGGAATTAAATACAAAATGCACAATGCCGACTTAAGTACAAGTAAACTGACTCTTCCTACTGTCTATGTTTTGAGCCATTCCTGTGACACTAGTTTTAGATTCCGATGCTTCACTACAGGTTTACTGTATCCAGCTGACCTTCTTATTGACGATGAATCACAGAAATTGCATCGGCAATTAATACAAAAGGCACAATGCAGACTTAAGTACTAAAAAACTGACTCTTCTTATTGTCTCTGTTTGAACCAACCTGTGACACTAGTTATAAATTCCGATGCTTCACTTCAGGTTTGCTGTATCCCTCTGACCGTCGTATTGACGATGAAACACAGAAATTGCATTGGAATAAACTACAAAAGGCACAATGCCGACTCAAGTACAAGAAGACTGGCTCTTCCTACTGTCTATGTTTTGAACCATTCCTGTGACACTAGTTATAGATTCCGATGCTTCACTTCAGGTTTACTGTATCCCTCTGACCTTCTTATTGACGATGAAACACAGACATTGCATCGGAATTAAATCCAAAAGGCACAATGCCGACCTAAGTACAAGAAAACTGACTCTTCTTAATGTTTATGTTTTGTACCATTCCTGTGACACTAGTTATAGATTCCGATGCTTCACTTCAGGTTTAATGTATCCCTGTGACCATCTTATTATTGATGAAACACAGAAATTGCATCGGAATTAAATACAAAAGGCACAATGCCGGCTTAAGTAAAAGAAAACTGACTCTTCCTACTGTCTATGTTTTGAACCATTCCTGTGACACTAGTTATATATTCCGATGCTTCACTACAGGTTTACTGTATCCAGCTGACCTTCTTATTGACGATGAATCACAGAAATTGCATCGGAAATTAATACAAAAGGCACAATGCCGACTTAAATACAAGAAAACTGACTCTTCTTACTGTCTATGTTTGAACCAATCCTGTGACACTATTAATTAGTTACGATGCTTCACTTCAGTTCTAATGTATTCCTGTGACCTTCTTATTGTTGATGAAACTCAGACATTGCATCGGAATTAAATACAAAGGCTCAATGCCGACTTAAGTACAAGAAAACTGACTCTTCCTACTGTCTATGTTTTGAACCACTCCTGTAACACTAGTTATAGATTCCGATGCTTCACTTTAGGTTTACTATATCCCTCTGACCGTCGTACTGACGATGAAACACAGAAATTGCATTGGAATTAAATACAAAAGGGACAATGCCGACTCAAGTACAAGAAGACTGATTCTTCCTGCTGTCTATGTTTTGAACCATTCCTGTGACACTAGTTATAGATTCCGATGCTTCACTTCAGGTTTACTGTAACCCTCTGACCTTCTTATTGACGATGAAACACAGATATTGCATCGGAATAAAATTCGAAAGGCACAATGCCGA
Organism: Schistocerca americana; assembly: GCF_021461395.2. Lineage (NCBI taxonomy): Eukaryota > Metazoa > Arthropoda > Insecta > Orthoptera > Acrididae > Schistocerca > Schistocerca americana. The sequence continues at coordinate 24,563,739 of NC_060130.1, forward strand.
CTCAAGTACAAGAAGACTGGCTCTTCTTACTGTCTATGTTTTGAACCATTTCTTTGACACTAGTTATAGATTCAGATGCTTCACTTCAGGTTTACTGTATCCCTCTGGCCTTCTTATTGACGAAGAAATACAGAAATTGCATCGGAATTAAATACAAAAGGCACAATGCCGACTTAAGTACAAGAAGACTGACCCTTCTTACTGTCTATGTTTTGAACAATCCCTGTGACACAGGTTATAGATTCCGATGCTTCACTTCAGGTTTACTGTATCCCTCTGACCTTCGTATTGACGATGAAACACAGAAATTGCATCGGAATAAAATACAAAAGGCACAATGCCGACTTAAGTACAAAAAGACTGACTCTTCTTACTGTATATGTTTTGAACTATTCCTGTGACACTAGTTACAGATTCCGATGTTTCACTTCAGGTTTACTGTATCCCTCTGACCGTCGTACTGACGAAGAAACATAGAAATTGCATCGGAATTAAATACAAAAGGCATAATGCCGACTCAAGTACAAGAAGACTGGCTCTTCTTACTGTCAATGTTTTGAACCTTTCCTGTGAGACCGGTTTTAGAATCCGATGCTTCACTTCAGATATAATGTATCCCTTGGACCTTGTTATTGACGACGATACACAGAAATTGCATCGGAATTAAATAGAAGAGGCACAATGCCGACTCAAGTACAAGAAGACTGGCTATACTTCCTGTCTATGTTTTGAACCATTCCTGTGAAACTAGTTATAAATTCCGATGCTTCACTTCAGGTTTACTGTATCCCTGTGACCTTCTTATTATTGATGAAACACAGAAATTGCATCGGAATTAAATACAAAAGGCACAATGCCGGCTTAAGTAAAAGAAAACTGACTCTTCCTACTGTCTATGTTTTGAACCATTCCTGTGACACTAGTTATATATTCCGATGCTTCACTACAGGTTTACTGTATCCAGCTGACCTTCTTATTGACGATGAATCACAGAAATTGCATCGGAATTAAATACAAAAGACACAATGCCGACTTAAGTACAAGAAAACCGACTCTTCCTACTGTCTATGTTTTGAACCATTCCTGTGACACTAGTAATAGATTCTGATGCTTCACTTCTGGTTAATTGTATCCCTCTGAGCTTCTTATTGACGATAAAACACAGAAATTGCATCGGAGTTATGTACAAAAGGCACAATGCCGTCTTAAGTACAAAAAGACTGACTCTTCTTACTGTCTATGTTTTGAACCATTCCTGTGACACATGTTTTTGATTCCGATGCTTCACTTCAGGTTTACTGTATCCCTCTGACCGTCGTACTGACGATGAAACACAGAAATTGCATCGGAATTAAATACAAAATGCACAATACCGACTCAAGTACAAGAAGACTGCCTCTTCTTACTGTCTATGTTTTGAACCTTTCCTGTGAGACCGGCTTTGGAATCCGATGCTTCACTTCAGGTTTACTGTGTCCCTTGGACCTTGTTTCTGACGACGCAACACAGAAATTGCATCGGGATTGAATAGAAGAGGCACAATGCCGACTTATGTACAAGGAAACAGACTCTTCTTAATAACTATGTTTTGAACCATTTCTGTGACACTAGTCATAGATTCCGAAGCATCACTTCAGGTTTACTGTATCCCTCTGACCCTCTCATTGACGATGAGACACAGAAAATGCATCGGAATTAAATTCAATAGGCACAATGCCGACGTAAGTACTAGAAGACTGACTCTTCATACAGTCTATGTTTTGAACCATTCCTGTGACACTAGTTATAGATTCCGATGCTTCACTTCAGGTTTACTGTTTCCCTCTGACCGTCGTATTGGCGATGAAACACAGAAATTGCATCGGAATTAAATACAAAAGGCACAATGCCGACTCAAGTACGAGAAGACTGGCTATACTTCCTGTCAATGTTTTAAACCATTCGTGGGACACTAGTTTTAGATTCCGATGCTTCACTTCAGGTTTACTGTATCCAGCTGCCCTTCTTATTGACGATGAAACATAGAAATTGCATCGGAATTACATACAAAAGGTTTACTGTATCCCTCTGACAAGAAAACTGACTCTTCTTACTGTCTATGTTTTGAACCATTCCTGTGAAACTAGTTATAGATTCCGATGCTTCACTTCAGGTTTACTGTACCCCTCTGACCTTCTTATTGACGATGAAACACAGAAATTGCATCGGAATTAAAGACAAAAGACACAATGCCGACTTAAGTACAAGAAAACTGACTCTTCTTACTATCTATGTTTTGAACCATTCCTGTGACACTAGTTATAAATTCCGATGCTTCACTTCAGTTTTAATTAATCCCTCTGACCGTCTTATTGATGATGAAACACACAAATTGCATCGGAATTAAATACAAAAGGCACAATGCCGACCCAAGTGCAAGTAGTCTGGCTCTTCTTACTGTCTATGTTTTGAACCTTTCCTGTGGGACCCGTTTTAGATTCCGATGCTTCACTTCAGGTTTTCTGTATCCCTTGGGCCTTCTTATTGACGACGAACACAGAAATTGCATCGGAATTATATAGAAAATGCACAATGCCGACTTCAGTACAAGATAACTGTCACTTTTTCCTGTCTTTGTTTTGAACCATTCCTGTGGCACTAGTTATAGATTCCGATGCTTCACTTCATTATTACCTTATCCAGCTGACCTTCTTATTGACGATGAAACACAGAAATTGCATCGGAATTAAATACAAAAGGCTCAATGCCGACTTAATTACAAGGAGACTGACTCCTCCTACTGTCTATGTTTTGAACCACTCCTGTGACACTAGTTATAGATTCCGACGCTTCACTTCAGTTTTACTGTATCCTTCTGACCTTCTTATTGACGATGAAACACAGAAATTGCATCGGAATTAAATACAAAAGGCACAATGCCGACTCAAGTACAAGAAGACTGACTCTTCTTCCTATCTATGTTTTGAACCATTCCTGTGACTTTAGTTATAGATTCCGATGCTTCACTTCAGTTTTACTGTATCCGTCTGACCTTCTTATTGACGATGAAACACAGAAATTGCATCAGAAATAAATACAAAAGGCACAATGCCGACTCAAGTACAAGAAGACTGACACTTCTTACTGTCTATGTTTTGAACCATTACTGTGACACTAGTTATAGATTACGATGCTTCACTTCATTATTACCTTATCCAGCTGACCTTCTTATTGACGATGAAACACAGAAATTGCATCGGAATTGAATACAAAAGGCTCAATGCCGACTTAAGTACAAGAAGACTGACTCCTCCTACTGTCTATGTTTTGAACCACTCCTGTGACACTAGTTATAGATTCCGACGCTTCACTTCAGTTTTACTGTATCCTTCTGACCTTCTTATTGACGATGAAACACAGAAATTGCATTGGAATTAAATACAAAATGCACAATGCCGACTCAAGCACAAGAAGACTGACTCTTCCTACTGTCTATGCTTTGAACCATTCCTGTGACACTAGTTATAGATTCCGATGCTTCACTTCAGGTTTACTTTATCCCTCTGACCTTCTTATTGACGATGAAACACAGAAATTGCATCGGAATTACATACAAAAGGCAGAATGATGACTTGAGTACAAGAAAACTGACTCTTCTTATTGTCTATGTTTTGAACCATTCCTGTGACACTAGTTATAGATTCCGATGCTTCACTTCAGCTTTACCTTATCCCTCTGACCTTCTTATTGTTGATGAAACACAGAAATTGCATCGGAATTAAATACTAAAGGCACAATGCCGACTTAAGTACAAGAAAACTGACTCTTCCTACTGTCTATGTTTTGAACCACTCCCGTGACACTAGTTATAGATTCCGATGCTTCACTTCAGGTTTACTGTATCCCTCTGACCGTCGTAATGACGTTGAAACACAGAAATTAGATTGGAATTAAATACAAAAGGCACAATGCCGACCCAACTACAAGAAAACTGACTCTTCTTACTGTTTATGTTTGAACCATTCCTGTGACACTAGTTATAGATTCCGATGCTTCACTTCAGGTTTACAGTATCCCTGTGACCTTCTTATTGTTCATGAAACACAGAAATTGCATCGGAATTAAATACAAAAGGCACAATGCCGACTTAAATACAAGAAAACTGACTCTTCCTACTGTCTATGTTTAGAACCGTTCCTGTGACACTAGTTATAGATTCCGATGCTTCACTACAGGTTTACTGTATCCAGCTGACCTTCTTATTGACGATAAATCACAGAAATTGCATCGGAATTACATAAAAAAGGCACAATGCCGACTTAAGTACAAGAAAACTAACTCTTCTTACTGTCTATGTTTTGAACTATTACTGTGACACTAGTTATAGACTCCGATGCTTCATTCCAGGTTTACTGTATCCCTCTGACCTTCTTATTGACGATGAAACACAGAAATTGCATCTGAATTAAATACAAGAGGCACAATGCCGAATCAAGTACAAGAAGACTACCTCATCTTACTGTCTATGTTTTGAACCTTTCCTGTGACACCGGTTTTAGATTCTGATGCTTCACTTCAGGTTTACTGTATCCCTTGGACATTTTTATTGACGCAGAAAAACTTGGAAATTGCATCGGAATTAAATAGAAAAGGCACAATGCCGACGTAGGTACAAGAAAACTGACTCTTCTTACTGTCTATGTTTTGAACCATTCCTGTGACACTAGTAATAGATTCAGATGCTTCACTTCAGGTTTACTGTATCCCTCTGACCTTCTTATTGACGATGAAACACAGAAATTGCATCGGAATTAAATACAAAGGCACAATGCCGACTTAAGTACAAGAAAACTGACTCTTCTTACTGTCTATGTTTTGATCCATTCCTGCGACCCTAGTTATAGATTCCGATGCTTCACTTCAGGTTTACTATATCCCTCTGACCTTCTTATTGACGATGAGACACAGAAATTGCATCGGAATTAAATACAAAAGGCACAATTCCGAGTTAAGTACAAGAAAACTGACTCTTCTAACTGTTTATGTTTTGCACATTCCTGTGACACTAGTTATAGATTCCGATGCTTCACATCATGTTTACTGTATCCCTGTGACCTTCTTATTGGCGATGAAGCTCAGAAATTGCATCGGAATTAAATACAAAATGCACAATGCCGACTTCAGTACAAGAAACCTGACTATTCTTACTGTCTATGTTTTGAACCATTCCTGTGACACTAGTTATAGATTCCGATGCTTCACTTCAGGATTACCTTATCCAGCTGACCCTCTTATTGACGATGAAACACAGAAATTGCATCGGAATTAAGTACAAAAGGCACAATGCCGACTTAAGTACAAGAAGACTGACTCCTCCTATTGTCTATGTTTTGAACCACTCCTGTGACACTAGTTATAGATTCCGATGCTTCACTTCAGTTTTACTGTGTCCTTCTGACCTTCTTATTGACGATGAACCACAGAAATTGCAGCGGAATTAAATACAAAAGGCACAATGCCGACCCAAGTACAAGAAGACTGACTCTTCTCACTTTCTATGTTTTGAACCATTCCTGTGACACTAGTTATAGATTCCGATGCTTCACTTCAGTTTTACTGTATCCTTCTGACCTACTTGTTGACGATGAAACACAGAAATTGCATCAGAAATAAATACAAAAGGCACAATGCCGACTCAAGTACAAGATGACTGACTCTTCTTACTGTCTATGTTTTGAACCATTCCTGTGACACTGGTTATAGTTTCCGATGCTTCACTTCATTTTTACTGTATCCTTCTGACCTTCTTATTGACGATGAAACACATAAATTGCATCGGAATTAAACACAAAAGGCACAATGCCAACTCAAGTACAAGAAGACTGACTCCTCTTACTGTCTATGTTTTGAACCACTCCTGTGACACTAGTTATAGATTCCAATGCTTCACTTCAGGTTTACTGTGTCCCTCTGAGCGTCGTACTGACGATGAAACACAGAAATTGCATTGGAATTAAATACAAAAGGCACAATGCCGACTCAAGTACAAGAAGACTGACTCTTCCTACTGTCTATGTTTTGAACCATTCCTGTGACACTAGTTATAGATTCCGATGCTTCACATCAGGTTTACTTTATCCCTCTGACCTCCTTATTGACGATGAAACACAGAGATTGCATCTTAATTACATACAAAAGGCACAATGCCGACTTAAGTACAAGAAAACTAACTCTTCTTACTGTCTATGTTTTGAACCATTCCTGTGACACTAGTTATAGATTCCGGTGCTTAACTTCAGGTTTACTGAATCCCTCTGACTTTCTTATTGGTGATGAAACACAGAAATTGCATCGGAATTAAATACTAAAGGCACAATGCCGACTTAAGTACAAGAAAACTGACTCTTCCCACTGCCTATGTTCTGAGCCATTCCTGTGAAACTAGTTATAGATTCCGATGCTTCACTAAAGGTTTACTGTATCCAGCTGACCTTCTTATTGACGATGAATCACAGAAATTGCATCGGCAATTAATACAAAAGGCACAATGCAGACTTAAGTACTAAAAAACTGACTCTTCTTACTGTCTATGTTTTGAACCAATCCTGTGACACTAGTTATAAATTCCGATGCTTCACTTCAGTTTTAATGTATCCCTGTGACCTTCTTATTGTTGATGAAACACAGAAATTGCATCGGAATTAAATACAAAATGCACAATGCCGACTTAAGCACAAGAAGACTGACTCTTCCTACTGTCTATGTTTTGAACCACTCCTGTGGCACTAGTTATAGATTCCGATGCTTCACTTCAGGTTTACTGTATCCCTCTGACCGTCTTACTGACGATGAAACACAGAAATTGCATTGGAATTAAATACAAAAGGCACAATGCCGACTCAAGTACAAGAAGACTGACTCTTCCTACTGTCTATGTTTTGAACCATTCATGTGACACTAGTTATAGATTCCGATGCTTCACTTCAGGTTTTCTGTATCCCTCTGACCGTCGTATTGACGATGAAACACAGAAATTGCATTGGAATAAAATACAAAAGGCACAATGCCGACTCAAGTACAAGAAGACTGATTCTTCCTACTGTCTATGTTTTGAACCATTCCTGTGACACTAGTTATAGATTCAGATGCTTCACTTCAGGTTTACTGTATCCCTCTGACCTTCTTATTGACGATGAAACACAGAAATTGCATCGGAATTAAATACAAAAGGTACAATGCCGACTCAAGTAGAAGAAGACTGACTCTTCTTACTGTCTATGTTTTGAACCATTCCTGTGACACTAGTTATAGATTCCGATGCTTCACTTCAGTGTTACTGTATCCTTCTGACCTTCTTATTGACGATGAAACACATAAATTGCATCGGAATTAAATACAAAAGGCACAATGCCGACTCAAGTACAAGAAGACTGACTCCTCTTACTGCCTATGATTTGAACCACTCCTGTGACACTAGTTATAGATTTCGATGCTTCACTTCAGGTTTACTGTATCCCTCTAACCGTCGTATTGACGATGAAACACAGAAATTGCATTGGAATAAAATACAAAAGGCACAATGCCGACTCAAGTACAAGAAGACTGACTCTTCCTACTGTCAATGTTTTGAACCATTCCTGTGACACTAGTTATAGATTCCGATGCTTCACTTCAGGTTTACTGTATCCCTCTGGCCTTCTTATTGACGATGAAACACAGACACTGCATCGGAATTAAATCCAAAAGGCACAATGCCGACCTAAGTACAAGAAAACTGACTCTTCTTAATGTTTATGTTTTGTACCATTCCTGTGACACTAGTTATAGATTCCGATGCTTCACTTCAGGTTTACTGTATCCCTCTGACTTTCTTATTGGTGATGAAACACAGAAATTGCATCGGAATTAAATACTAAAGGCACAATGCCACTTAAGTACAAGAAAACTGACTCTTCCTACTGTCTATGTTCTGAGCCATTCCTGTGACACTAGTTATAGATTCCGATGCTTCACTACAGGTTTACTGTATCCAGCTGACCTTCCTATTGACGATGAATCACAGAAATTGCATCGGCAATTAATACAAAAGGCACAATGCAGACTTCAGTACTAAAAAACTGACTCTTCTTACTGTCTATGTTTTGAACCAATCCTGTGACACTAGTTATAAATTCCGATGCTTCACTTCAGTTTTAATGTATCCCTGTGACCTTCTTATTGTTGATGAAACACAGAAATTGCATCGGAATTAAATACAAAATGCACAATGCCGACTTAAGCACAAGAAAACTGACTCTTCCTACTGTCTATGTTTTGAACCACTCCTGTGACACTAGTTATAGATTCCGATGCTTCACTTCAGGTTTACTGTATCCCTCTGACCGTCTTACTGACGATGAAACACAGAAATTGCATCGTAATTACATACAAAAGGCATAATGCCGATTTAAGTACAAGAAAACTGACTCTTCCTACTGTCTATGTTTTGAACCATTCCTGTGACACTAGTTATAGATTCCGATACTTCATTTCAGGTTTACTGTACCCCTCTGACCTTCGTACTGACGATGAAGCACGTAAATTGCATCGGAATTAAAAACAAAAGGCACAATGCCGACTTAAGTACAAGAAGACTGACTCTTCTTACTGTTTATGTTTTGAACATTCCTGTGACACTAGTTATAGATCCGATGCTTCACATTAGGTTTGCTGTATCCCTGTGACCTTCTTATTGACGATGAAACACAGAAATTGCATCGGAATTAAATACAAAATGCACAATGCCGACTTAAGTACAAGAAAACTGACTCTTCTTACTGTCTATGTTTTGAACCATTCCTGTGACACTAGTTATATATTCCGATGCTTCACTTCAGGTTTACTGTATCCCTCTGACCTTCTTATTGACGATGAAACACAGAAATTACATCGGAATTAAATACGAAAGGCACAATGCCGACTTAAGCACAAGAAGACTGACTCTTCCTACTGTCTATGTATTACCCATTCCTGTGACACTAGTTATGGATTCCGATGCTTCACTTGAATATTAATGTATCCCTCTGACCGCCTTATTGACGATGAAACACACAATTTGCATCGGAATTAAATACAAAAGGCACAATGCCGACTTAAGTACAAGAAGACTGACTCCTCCTCCTGTCTATGTTTTGAACCACTCCTGTGACACTAGTTATAGATACCGATGCTTCACTTCAGTTTTACTGTATCCTTCTGACCTTCTTATTGACGATGAAAGACAGTAATTGCATCAGAATTAAATACAAAAGGCACAATGCCGACTCAAGTACAAGAAGACTGACTCTTCTTACTGTCTATGTTTTGAACCATTCCTGTGACACTAGTTATACATTCCGATGCTTCGCTTCAGTTTTACTGTATCCTTCCTACCTTCTTATTGACGATGAAACACATAAATTGCATCGGAATTAAATACAAAAGGCACAATGCCGACTCAAGTCCAAGAAGACTGACTCCTCTTACTGCCTATGATATGAACCACTCCTGTGACACTAGTTATAGATTCCGATGCTTCACTTCAGGTTTTCTGTATCCCTCTGACCGTCGTATTGACTATGAAACACAGAAATTGCATTGGAATAAAATACAAAAGGCACAATGCCGACTCAAGTACAAGAAGACTGACTCTTCCTACTGTCTATGTTTTGAACCATTCCTGTGACACTAGTTATAGATTCCGTTGCTTCACTTCGGGTTTACTGTATCCCTCTGACCTTCTTATTGACGATGAAACACAGAAATTGCATCGGAATTAAATACAAAAGGCACAATGCCGACTCAAGTAGAAGAAGACTGACTCTTCTTACTGTCTATGTTTTGAACCATTCCTGTGACACTAGTTATAGATTCCGATGCTTCACTTCAGTTTTACTGTATCCTTCTGACCTTCTTATTGACGATGAAACACATAAATTGCATCGGAATTAAATACAAAAGGCACAATGCCGACTCAAGTACAAGAAGACTGACTCCTCTTACTGCCTAGGATTTGAACCACTCCTGTGAAACTAGTTATAGATTCCGATGCTTCACTTCAGGTTTACTGTATCCCTCTGACCGTCGTATTGACGATGAAACACAGAAATTGCATTGGAATAAAATACAAAAGGCACAATGCCGACTCAGGTACAAGAAGACTGACTCTCCCTACTGTCAATGTTTTGAACCATTCCTGTGACACTAGTTATAGATTCCGATGCTTCACTTCAGGTTTACTGTATCCCTCTGACCTTCTTATTGACGATGAAACACAGACATTGCATCGGAATTAAATCCAAAAGGCACAATGCCGACCTAAGTACAAGAAAACTGACTCTTCTTAATATTTATGTTTGTACCATTCCTGTGACACTAGTTATAGATTCCGATGCTTCACTTCAGGTTTACTGTATCCCTGTGACCTTCTTATTATTGATGAAACACAGAAATTGCATCGGAAATTAATCCAAAACGCACAATGCCGACTTAAATACAAGAAAACTGACTCTTCTTACTGTCTATGTTTGAACCAATCCTGTGACACTAGTAATAAATTACGATGCTTCACTTCAGTTCTAATGTATTCCTGTGACCTTCTTATTGTTGATGAAGCACAGAAATTGCATCGGAATTAAATACAAAGGCACAATGCCGACTTAAGTACAAGAAGACTGACCCTTCTTACTGTCTATGTTTTGAACAATCCCTGTGACACTGGTTATAGATTCCGATGCTTCACTTCAGATTTACTGTATCCATCTGACCTTCGTATTGACGATGAAACACAGAAATTGCATCGGAATAAAATACAAAAGGCACAATGCCGACTTAAGTACAAAAAGACTGACTCTTCTTACTGTCTATGTTTTGAACAATTCCTGTGACACTAGTTACAGATTCCGATGCTTCACTTCAGGTTTACTGTATCCCACTGACCTTCTTATTGACGACAAAACACAGAAATTGCATCGGAATTAAATACAAAAGACACAATGCCGACTTAAGTACAAGAAAACCGACGCATCCTACTGTCTATGTTTTGAACCATTCCTGTGACACTAGTAATAGATTCTGATGCTTCACTTCTGGTTAATTGTATCCCTCTAAACTTCTTATTGACGATGAAACACAGAAATTGCATCGGAGTTATGTACAAAAGGCACAATGCCGACTTAAGTACAAAAAGACTGACTCTTCTTACTGTCTATGTTTTGAACCATTCCTGTGACACATGTTTTTGATTCCGATGCTTCACTTCAGTTTTACTGTATCCCTCTGACCGTCGTACTGACGATGAAACACAGAAATTGCATCGGAATTAAATACTAAATGCACAATGCCGACTCAAGTACAAGAAGACTGGCTCTTCTTACTGTCTATGTTTTGAACCTTTCCTGTGAGACCGGCTTTAGATTCCGATGCTTCACTTCAGGTTTACTGTTTCCCTCTGACCGTCGTATTGGCGATGAAACACAGAAATTGCATCGGAATTAAATACAAAAGGCACAATGCCGACTCAAGTACAAGAAGACTGGCTATACTTCCTGTCAATGTTTTGAACCATTCGTGGGACACTAGTTTTAGATTCCGATGCTTCACTTCAGGTTTACTGTATCCAGCTGCCCTTCTTATTGACGATGAAACATAGAAATTGCATCGGAATTACATACAAAATGTTTACTGTATCCCTCTGACAAGAAAACTGACTCTTCTTACTGTCTATGTTTTGAACCATTCCTGTGACACTAGTTATAGATCCCGATGCTTCACTTTAGGTTTACTGTATCCCCGTGACCTTCTTATTGACTATGAAACACAGATATTGCATCGGAATTAAATACAAAAGGCACAATGCCGTCTTAAGTACAAGAAAACTGACTCTTCTTACTGTCTATGTTTTGAACCATTCCTGTGACACTAGTTGTAGATTCCGATGCATCACTTCAGGTTTACTGTATCCCTCTGACCCTCTTATTGACGATGAGACACAGAAAATGCATCGGAATTAAATACAATAGGCACAATGCTGACTTAAGTACTAGAAGACTGACTCTTCTTACAGTCTATGCTTTGAACCATTCCTGTGACACTAGTTATAGATTCCGATGCTTCACTTCAGGTTTACTGTTTCCCTCTGACCGTCGTATTGGCGATGAAACACAGAAATTGCATCGGAATTATATACAAAAGGCACAATGCCGACTCAAGTACAAGAAGACTGGCTATACTTCCTGTCAATGATTTGAACCATTCGTGGGACACTAGTTTTAGATTCTGATGCTTCACTTCAGGTTTACTGTATCCAGCTGACCTGCTTGCTTACGATGAAACACAGAAATTGCATCGGAAAAATAATTCATAAGTCACAATGCCGACATTAGTACAAGAAAACTAACTCTTCATACTGTCTATGTTTTGAAACATTCCTGTGACACTAGTTATAGATTCCGATGCTTCACTTCAGGCTTACTGTATCCCTCTGACCTTCTTATCGACGATGAAACACAGAAAATTCATCGGAATTAAATAGAAAAGGCACAATGCCGACTCAAGTACAAGAAGACTGGCTCTTCTTACTGTCTACGTTTTGAACCATTCCTGTGACACTAGTTATAGATTCCGATGCTTCACTTCAGTTTTACTGTATCCAGCTCACCTTCTTATTGACGATGAAGCACAGAAATTGCACCGGAATTAAATACAAAAGGCACAATGCCGACTTAAGTACAGGACGACTGACTCTTCCCACTGTCTATGTTTTGAACCATTCCTGTGACACTAGTTATAGATTCCGATGATTCACTTCAGGTTTTCTGTATCCCTCTGACCTCCTTATTGACGATGAAACACAGAAATTGCATCTTAATTAAACACAAAAGTCACAATGCCGACTTAAGTACAAGAAGACTGACTCTTCCTACTGTCAATGTTTTCTACCATTCCTGTGGCACTAGTTATATATTCCGATGCTTCACTTCAGGTTTACTGTATCCCTCTGACCTTACTATTGACGATCAAACACAGAAAATTCATCGGAATTAAATACAAAAGGCACAATGCCGACTCAAGTACAAGAAGACTGGCTCTTCTTACTGCCTATGTTTTGAACCATTCCTGTGGCACTAGTTATAGATTCCGATGCTTCACATCAGGTTTACTATATCCAGCTGACCTTCTTATTGACGATGAAACACAGAAATTGCATCGGAATTATATACAAAAGGCACAATGCCGACTTAAGTACAAGAAGACTGACTCTTCTTACTGTCTATGTTTTGAACCATTCCTGTGACACTAGTTATAGATTCCTATGCTGCACTTCAGGTTTACTGTATCCCTCTGACCTCCTTATTGACGATGAAACACCGAAATTGCATTTTAATTATATACAAAAGGCAGAATGCCGACTTCAGTACAAGAACACTGTCTCTTCTTACTGTCTATGGTTTGAACCATTCCTGTGCCACTAGTTATATATTCCGATGCTTCACTCCAGGTTTTCTGTATCCCCTTGACTTTCTGATTGACGATCAAACACAGTAATTGGATCGGAATTAAATACAATGGGCACAATGCCGACTTCAGTACAAGAAGACTGGCTCTTTCTATTGTCGATGTTATGAACCATTCCGGTGACACTAGTTATAGGTTCCGATTCTTCACTTCAGGTTTACTGTACCCCTCTGACCTTCTTATTGACGATGAAACACAGAAATCGCATCGGAATTACATACAAAAGGTTTACTGTATCCGTCTGACAAGAAAACTGACTCTTCTTACTGTCTATGTCTTGAACCATTCCTGTGACACTATTTATAGATTCCGATGCTTCATTTCAGGTTACTGTATCCCTCTGACCTTCGTATTGACGATGAAACACGTAAATTACATCGGAAATAAATAGAAAAGGTACAATGCCGACTTAAGTACAAGAAGACTGACTCTTCTTACTGTCTATGTTTTGAACCATTCCTGTGACACTAGTTATAGATTCCGATGCTTAACTTCAGGTTTACTGTATCTCTGTGACCTTCTTATTGACGATGATACACAGAAATTGCATCGGAATTAAATATAAAAGGCACAATACCGACTCAAGTACAAGAAGACTGGCTCTTCCTACTGTCTATGGTTTGAACCATTTCTGTGACACTAGTTATAGATTGCGATGCTTCACTTCAGGTTTACTGTACCCCTCTGAATTTCTTATTGACGAAGAAACACAGATATTGCATCGGAATTAAACACCAAAAGCACAATGCCGACTTAAGTACAAGAAGACTGACCCTTCTTACTGTCTATGTTTTGAACCATATCTGTGACACTAGTTATAGATTTCGATGCTTCACTTCAGGTTTACAGTATCCCTCTGACCTTCGTATTGACGATGAAACACTGAAATTGCATCGGAATTAAATACAAAATGCACAATGCCGACGCAAGTACAGGAAGACTCCCTCTCCTTACTGTCTATGTTTTGAACCTTTCCTGTGAGACCGGTATTAGATTCCGATGATTCACTTCAGGTTTACTGTATCCCTTGCACCTTGTTGTTGATGACGAAACATAGAAATTGCATCGGAATTAAATAGAAAAGGCACAATGCCGACCTAAGTACAAGAAAACAGACTCTTCTTAATATCAATGTTTTAACCATTCCTGTGACACTAGTTATTGATTCCGATGCATCACTTCAGGTTTACTGTATCCCTCTGACCCTTTATTGACGATGAGACACAGAAAATGCATCGGAATTAAATACAAAAGGCACAATGCCGACTCAAGTACAAGAAGACTGGCTATACCTCCTGTCAATGTTTGAAACCATTCCTGTGACACTAGTTATAGATTCCGATGCTTCACTTCAGGTTAACTGTATCCAGCTGACCTTCTTATTGACGATGAAACACAGAAGTTGCATCGGAATTAAATACAAAAGGCACAATGCCACCTAAGTACAAGAAAACAGACTCTTCTTAACATCAATGTTTTGAACCATTCCTGTGACACTAGTTATAGATTCCGATGCATCACTTCTGGTTTACTGTATCCCTCTGACCCTCTTATTGACGATGAGACACAGAAAATGCATCGGAATTAAATACAAAAGGCAGAATGCCGACGAAAGTACTAGGAGACTTACTCTTCTTACTGTCTATGTTTTGAACCATTCCTGTGACACTAGTTATAGATTCCGATGCTTCACTTCAGGTTTACTGTATCCCTATGACCTTCTTATTGACGATGATACACAGAAATTGCATCGGAATTAATTACAAAACTCACAATGCCGACTCAAGTACAAGAAGACCGGCTCATCTTACTGTCTATGGTTTGAACCATTTCTGTGACACTAGTTATAGATTCCGATGCTTCACTTCAGTTTTACTGTATCCCTCTGACCTTCTTATTGACGAAGAAAAACAGATATTGCATCGGAATTAAATACAAAAGGCACAATGCCGACGTAAGTAAAAAAAGGAAGACTCTTCTTACTGTCTATGGTTTGAACCATTCGTGTGACACTAGTTATAGATTCCGATGCTTCACGTCAGGTTTACTGTACCCCTCTGACCTTCTTATTGACGATGAAACACAGAAATTGCATCGGAATTAAATATAAAAGACACAATGCCGAATTCAGTACAAGAAAACTGACTCTTCTTACTGTCTATGTTTTGAACCATTCCTGTGACACTAGTTACAGATTCCGATGCTTCACTTCAGGGTTATTGTATCCCTCTGAGCTTCTTATTGACGATGAGACACAGAAATTGCATCGGAGTTATATACAAAAGGCACAATGCCGACTTAATACAAGAAGACTGACTCTTCTTACTGTCTATGTTTTTAACCATTCCTGTGACACTAGTTATTGATTCCGATGCTTCACTTCAGGTGTACTGTATCCCTCTGACCTTCTTATTGACGATCAAACACAGAAAATTCATCAGAATTAAATACAAAAGGCACAATGCCGACTCACGTACAAGAAGACTGGCTCTCCTTACTGTCTATGATTTGAACCATTCCTGTGGCACTAGTTATAGATTCCGATGCTTCACATCAGGTTTACTATATCCAGCTGACCTTCTTATTGACGATGAAACACAGAAATTGCATCGGAATTATATACAAAAGGCACAATGCCGACTTAAGTACAAGAAGACTGACTCTTCTTACTGTCTATGTTTTGAACCATTCCTGTGACACTAGTTATAGATTCCTATGCTGCACTTCAGGTTTACTGTATCCCTCTGACCTCCTTATTGACGATGAAACACCGAAATTGCATTTTAATTATATACAAAAGGCAGAATGCCGACTTCAGTACAAGAACACTGTCTCTTCTTACTGTCTATGGTTTGAACCATTCCTGTGCCACTAGTTATATATTCCGATGCTTCACTCCAGGTTTTCTGTATCCCCTTGACTTTCTGATTGACGATCAAACACAGTAATTGGATCGGAATTAAATACAATGGGCACAATGCCGACTTCAGTACAAGAAGACTGGCTCTTTCTATTGTCGATGTTATGAACCATTCCGGTGACACTAGTTATAGGTTCCGATTCTTCACTTCAGGTTTACTGTACCCCTCTGACCTTCTTATTGACGATGAAACACAGAAATCGCATCGGAATTACATACAAAAGGTTTACTGTATCCGTCTGACAAGAAAACTGACTCTTCTTACTGTCTATGTCTTGAACCATTCCTGTGACACTATTTATAGATTCCGATGCTTCATTTCAGGTTACTGTATCCCTCTGACCTTCTTATTGACGATGAAACACGTAAATTACATCGGAAATAAATAGAAAAGGTACAATGCCGACTTAAGTACAAGAAGACTGACTCTTCTTACTGTCTATGTTTTGAACCATTCCTGTGACACTAGTTATAGATTCCGATGCTTAACTTCAGGTTTACTGTATCTCTGTGACCTTCTTATTGACGATGATACACAGAAATTGCATCGGAATTAAATATAAAAGGCACAATACCGACTCAAGTACAAGAAGACTGGCTCTTCCTACTGTCTATGGTTTGAACCATTTCTGTGACACTAGTTATAGATTGCGATGCTTCACTTCAGGTTTACTGTACCCCTCTGAATTTCTTATTGACGAAGAAACACAGATATTGCATCGGAATTAAACACCAAAAGCACAATGCCGACTTAAGTACAAGAAGACTGACCCTTCTTACTGTCTATGTTTTGAACCATATCTGTGACACTAGTTATAGATTTCGATGCTTCACTTCAGGTTTACAGTATCCCTCTGACCTTCGTATTGACGATGAAACACTGAAATTGCATCGGAATTAAATACAAAATGCACAATGCCGACGCAAGTACAGGAAGACTGGCTCTCCTTACTGTCTATGTTTTGAACCTTTCCTGTGAGACCGGTATTAGATTCCGATGATTCACTTCAGGTTTACTGTATCCCTTGCACCTTGTTGTTGATGACGAAACATAGAAATTGCATCGGAATTAAATAGAAAAGGCACAATGCCGACCTAAGTACAAGAAAACAGACTCTTCTTAATATCAATGTTTTAACCATTCCTGTGACACTAGTTATAGATTCCGATGCATCACTTCAGGTTTACTGTATCCCTCTGACCCTTTATTGACGATGAGACACAGAAAATGCATCGGAATTAAATACAAAAGGCACAATGCCGACTCAAGTACAAGAAGACTGGCTATACCTCCTGTCAATGTTTGAAACCATTCCTGTGACACTAGTTATAGATTCCGATGCTTCACTTCAGGTTAACTGTATCCAGCTGACCTTCTTATTGACGATGAAACACAGAAGTTGCATCGGAATTAAATACAAAAGGCACCATGCCACCTAAGTACAAGAAAACAGACTCTTCTTAACATCAATGTTTTGAACCATTCCTGTGACACTAGTTATAGATTCCGATGCATCACTTCTGGTTTACTGTATCCCTCTGACCTTCTTATTGACGATGAAACACAGAAATTGCATCGGAATTAAATATAAAAGACACAATGCCGAATTCAGTACAAGAAAACTGACTCTTCTTACTGTCTATGTTTTGAACCATTCCTGTGACACTAGTTATTGATTCCGATGCTTCACTTCAGGTGTACTGTATCCCTCTGACCTTCTTATTGACGATCAAACACAGAAAATTCATCAGAATTAAATACAAAAGGCACAATGCCGACTCACGTACAAGAAGACTGGCTCTCCTTACTGTCTATGATTTGAACCATTCCTGTGACACTAGTTATAGATTCCGATGCTTCACTTCAGGATTACTGTATCCAGATGAGCTTCTTATTGACGATGATGCACAGAAATTGCATCGGAATTAAATACATAAGGCACAATGCCGACTTAAGTACAAGAAGACTGACTCTTCTTACTGTCTATGTTTTGAACCATTCCTGTGACACTAGTTATAGATTCCGATGCTTCACTTAAGGCTTACTGTATCCCTCTGACCTTCTTATTGACGATGAAACACAGAAATTGCATCGAAATTAAATACAAAAGGCACAATGCCGACTCATGTACAAGAAGACTGGCTCTTCTTACTGCCTACGTTTTGAACCATTCCTGTGAAACTACTTCTTATAGATTCCGATGCTTCACTTCAGGTTTACTGTATCCAGGTCACCTTCTTATTGACGATGAAGCACAGAAATTGCATCGGAATTAAATACAAAAGGCACAATGCCAACTTAAGTACTAGACGACTGACTCTTTTTACTGTCTATGTTTTGAACCACTCCTGTGACACTAGTTATAGATTCCGATGCTTCACTTTAGTTTTACTGTATCCCTCTGACCTTCTTATTGACGATGAAACACAGAAATTGCATCGAAATTAAATACAAAAAGCACAATGTCGACTCATGTACAAGAAGACTGGCTCTTCTTACTGTCTATATTTTGAACCATTTCTGTGACACTAGTTATAGATTCCGATGCTTTACTTCAGGTTTACCGTATCACTCTGACCTTCTTATTGTCGATGAAACACATAATTAGCATCGGAATTAAATACAAAAGGCACAATGCCGACTTAACTACAAGAAAACTGACTCTTCGTACTGTCTATGCTTTGAACCATTCCTGTGACACTTGTTATAGATTCCGATGCTTCACTTCAGGTTTAATGTATCCCTCTGACCTTGTTATTGACGATGAAACACAGAAATTGCATCATAATTAAATACAAGAGGCACAATCCAGACGTAAGTACGAGAAGACTAACTCTTCTTACTGTCTATGTTTTGAACCATTCCTGTGACACTAGTTATAAATTCCGATGCTTCACTTCACTTTTACTGCATCCCTCTGACCTTACTATTGACGATCACACACAGAAAATTCACCGGAATTAAATACAAAAGGCACAATGCCGACTCAAGTACAAGAAGACTGGCTCTCCTTACTGTTTATGTTTTGAACCATTCCTGTGACACTAGTTATAGATTCCGATGCTTCACTTCAGGTTTACAGTATCCCTCCGACCTTCCTAATGACGGTCAAACACAGAAAATTCATCGGAATTAAATACAAAAGGCACAATGCCGACTCAAGTACAAGAAGACTGGCTCTTCTTACTGCCTATGTTTTGAACCATTCCTGTGGCTCTAGTTATAGATTCCGATACTTCACTTCAGGTTTACTGTATCCCTCTGATCTTCTTATTGACGATCAAACACAGAAATTGCATCGGAAATAAATTCATAAGTCACAATGCCGACATAAGTACAAGGAAACCAACTCCTCATACTGTCTATGTTTTGAACCATTCCTGTGACACTAGTTATAGATTCCGATGCTTCACTTCAGGCTTACTGTATCCCTCTGACCTTCTTATTGACGATGAAACACAGAAATTGCATCGAAGGTAAATAAGAAAGGCACAATGCCGACTCATGTACAAGAAGACTGGCTCTTCTTACTGTCTACGTTTTGAACCATTCCTGTGAAACTATATCTTATAGATTCCGATGCTTCAGTTCAGGTTTACTGTATCCAGGTCACCTTCTTATTGACGACGAAGCACAGAAATTGCATCGGAATTAAATAAAAAAGGCACAATGCCAACTTAAGTACTAGACGACTGACTCTTCCCACTGTCTATGTTTTGAACCATTCCTGTGACACTAGTTATAGATTCCGATGATTCACTTCAGGTTTTCTGTATCCCTCTGACCTCCTTATTGACGATGAAACACAGAAATTGCATCTTAATTAAATACAAAAGGCACAATGCCTACTTAAGTACAAGAAGACTGACTCTTCCTACTGTCAATGTTTTCTACCATTCCTGTGACACTAGTTATAAATTCCGATGCTTCACTTCAGGTTTACTGCATCCCTCTGACCTTAGTATCGACGATCAAACACAGAAAATTGATCGGAATTAAATACAAATGGCACATTGCCGACTCAAGTACAAGAAAACTGGCTCTTCTTACTGCCTATGTTTTGAACCATTCCTGTGGCACTCGTTATAAATTCCGATGCTTCACTTCAGGTTTACTGTATCCAGCTGACCTTCTTATTGACGATGAAACACAGAAATTGCATCGGAATTATATACAAAAGGCACAATGCCGACTTAAGTACAAGAAGACTGACTCTTCTTACTGTCTAAGTTTTGAACCATTCCTGTGACACTAGTTATGGATTCCGATCCTTCATTTCAGGTTTACTGTATCCCTCTGACCTTCTTATTGACGATGAAACACTGAAATTGCATTTTAATTAAATACAAAAGGCAGAATGCCGACTTCAGTACAAGAACACTGTCTCATCTTATTGTCTATGGTTTGAACCATTCCTGTGCCACTAGTTATAGATTCCGATGCTTCACTTCGGGTTTACTGTATCCCGCTGACCTTCGTATTGACGATCAAACACAGATAATTCATCGGAATTAAATACAAAAGGCACAATGCCGACTCAAGTAAAAGAAGACTGGCTCTTCTTACTGTCTATGTTTTGAACCATTCCTGTGACACTAGTTATAGATTCCGATGCTTCACTTCAGGTTTACAGTATCCAGCTGACCTTCTTATTGACGATGAAGAACAGAAATTGCATCGGAAGTAAATACAAAAGGCACAATGGTGACTTAAGTACAAGAAGACTGACTCTTCTTTTATGTCTATGTTTTGAACCATTCCGGTGACACTAGTTATATATTCCGATGCTTCACTTCAGGTTTTCTGTATCCCCCTGACCTTCGTATTGACGATGACACACAGAGATTGCATCTTAATTGAATACAAAAGGCACAATGCTGACTTAAGTACAAGAAGACTGACGGTTCTTACTGTCTATGTTTTGAACCATTCCTGTGACACTAGTTGTAGATTCCGATGCTCCACTTCAGGTTTACTGTATCCCTCTGACCTTCTCATTGACGATCAAACACAGATATTTCATCGCAATTAAATACAAAAGGCACAATGCCGACTCAAGTTCAAGAAGACTGGCTCTTCCTACTGTCTATGATTTGTACCATTCCCTTGACACTAGTTATACACTCCAGTGCTTCCCTTCAGGTCTACTGTATCGAGCTGACCTTCTTATTGACGATGAAACACAGAAATTGCATCGGAATGAAATACAAAAGGCACAATGCCGACCCAAGTACAAGTAGACTGACTCTTCTTACTTTCTATGATTTGAACCATTCCTGTGACACTAGTTATAAATTTCGATGCTTCACTTCAGTTTTACTGTATCCCTCTGACCGTCTTATTGATGATGAAACACAGAAATTGAATCGGAATTAAATACAAGTACAAAAAGTCCGGCTCTTCTTACTGTCTATGTTTTGAACCTTTCCTGTGAGCCCGGTTTTGGATTCCGATGCTTCACTTCAGGTTTACTGTATCCCTTGGACCTTCTTATTGACGACGAACACAGAAATTGCATCGGAATTATATAGAAAATGCACAATGCCGACTTCAGTACAACATAACTGTCTCTTTTTCCTGTCTTTGTTTTGAACCATTCCTGTGACACTAGTTATAGATTCCGATGCTTCACTTCAGGATTACCTTATCCAGCTGACCCTCTTATTGGCGATGAAACACAGCAATTGCATCGGAATTAAATACGAAAGGCACAATGCCGACTTAAGTACAAGAAGACTGACTCCTCCTACTGTCTATGTTTTGAACCACTCCTGTGACCCTAGTTATAGATTCCGATGCTTCACTTCAGTTTTACTGTATCCTTCTGACCTTCTTGTTGACGATGAAACACCGAAATTGCATCGGAATTAAATACAAAAGGCACAATGCCGACTCAAGTACAAGAAGACTGGCTCTTCTCACTTTCTATGTTTTTAACCATTCCTGTGACACTAGTTATATATTCCGATGCATCACTTCAGTTTTACTGTATCCTTCTGACCTTCTTATTGACGATGAAACACAGAAATTGCATCAGAAATAAATACAAAAGGCACAATGCCGACTCAAGTACAAGATGACTGACTCTTTTTACTGTCTATGTTTTGAACCATTCCTGTGACACTGGTTATAGATTCCGATGCTTCACTTCAGTTTTACTGTATCCTTCTGACCTTCTTATTGACGATGAAACACATAAATTGCATCGGAATTAAACACAAAAGGCACAATGCCGACTCAAGTACAAGAAGACTGACTCCTCTTACTGTCTGTGTTTTGAACCACTCCTGTGACACTAGTTATAGATTCCGATGCTTCACTTCAGGTTTACTGTATCCCTCTGACCGTCGTACTGACGATGAAACACAGAAATTGCATTGGAATTAAATACAAAAGGCACAATGCCGACTCAAGTACAAGAAGACTGACTCTTCCTACTGTCTATGTTTCGAACCATTTCTGTGACACTAGTTATAGATTCCGATGCTTCTTTTCAGGTTTACTTTATCCCTCTGACCTCCTTATTGACGATGAAACACAGAAATTGCATCGGAATTACATACAAAAGGCACAATGCCGACTTAAGTACAAGAAAACTGACTCTTCTTACTGTCTATGTTTTGAACCATTCCTGTGACACTAGTTATAGATTCCGGTGCTTAACTTCAGGTTTACTGTATCACTCTGATTTTCTTATTGTTGATGAAACACAGAAATTGCATCGGAATGAAATACTAAAGGCACAATGCCGTCTTAAGTACAAGAAAACTGACTCTTCCTACTGTCTATGTTTTGAGCCTTTCCTGTGACACTAGTTATAGATTCCGATGCTTTACTACAGGTTTACTGTATCCAGCTGACCTTCTTATTGACGATGAATCACAGAAATTGCATCGGCAATTAATACAAAAGGCACAATGCAGACTTAAGTACTAGAAAACTGTCTCTTCTTACTGTCTATGTTTTGAACCAATCCTGTGACACTATTTATAAATTCCGATGCTTTACTTCAGTTTTAATGTATCCCTGTGACCTTCTTATTGTTGATGAAACACAGAAATTGCATCGGAATTAAATACAAAATGCACAATGCCGACTTAAGCACAAGAAAACTGACTCTTCCTACTGTCTATGTTTTGAACCACTCCTGTGACACTAGTTATAGATTCCGATGCTTCACTTCAGGTTTACTGTATCCCTCTGACCGTCTTACTGACGATGAAACACAGAAATTGCATTGTAATTAAATACAAAAGGGACAATGCCGACTCAAGTACAAGAAGACTGACTCTTCCTACTGTCTATGTTTCGAACCATTCCTGTGACACTAGTTATAGATTCCGATGCTTCTTTTCAGGTTTACTTTATCCCTCTGACCTCCTTATTGACGATGAAACACAGAAATTGCATCGGAATTACATACAAAAGGCACAATGCCGACTTAAGTACAAGAAAACTGACTCTTCTTACTGTCTATGTTTTGAACCATTCCTGTGACACTAGTTATATATTCCGATGCTTCACTTCAGGTTTACAGTATCCAGCTGACCTTCTTATTGACGATGAAGAACAGAAATTGGATCGGAAGTAAATACAAAAGGCACAATGGTGACTTAAGTACAAGAAGACTGACTCTTCTTTTATGTCTATGTTTTGAACCATTCCGGTGACACTAGTTATATATTCCGATGCTTCACTTCAGGTTTTCTGTATCCCCCTGACCTTCTTATTGACGATGACACACAGAAATTGCATCTTAATTGAATACAAAAGGCACAATGCCGACTTAAGTACAAGAAGACTGACGGTTCTTACTGTCTATGTTTTGAACCATTCCTGTGACACTAGTTGTAGATTCCGATGCTCCACTTCAGGTTTACTGTATCCCTCTGACCTTCTCATTGACGATCAAACACAGATATTTCATCGCAATTAAATACAAAAGGCACAATGCCGACTCAAGTTCAAGAAGACTGGCTCTTCCTACTGTCTATGATTTGAACCATTCCCTTGACACTAGTTATACACTCCAGTGCTGCACTTCAGGTCTACTGTATCGAGCTGACCTTCTTATTGACGATGAAACACAGAAATTGCATCGGAATGAAATACAAAAGGCACAATGCCGACCCAAGTACAAGTAGACTGACTCTTCTTACTTTCTATGATTTGAACCATTCCTGTGACACTAGTTATAAATTTCGATGCTTCACTTCAGTTTTACTGTATCCCTCTGACCGTCTTATTGATGATGAAACACAGAAATTGAATCGGAATTAAATACAAGTACAAAAAGTCCGGCTCTTCTTACTGTCTATGTTTTGAACCTTTCCTGTGAGCCCGGTTTTGGATTCCGATGCTTCACTTCAGGTTTACTGTATCCTTTGGACTTTCTTATTGACGACGAAACACAGAAATTGCAACGGAATTAAATAGAATAAGCACAATGCCGACTCAAGTACAAGAAGACTGACTCTTCCTACTGTCTATGTTTTGAACCATTCCTGTGACACTAGTTATAGATTCCGGTGCTTAACTTCAGGTTTACTGTATCCCTCTGACTTTCTTATTGTTGATGAAACACAGAAATTGCATCGGAATGAAATACTAAAGGCACAATGCCGTCTTAAGTACAAGAAAACTGACTCTTCCTACCGTCTATGTTTTGAGCCTTTCCTGTGACACTAGTTATAGATTCCGATGCTTCACTACAGGTTTACTGTATCCAGCTGACCTTCTTATTGACGATGAATCACAGAAATTGCATCGGCAATTAATACAAAAGGCACAATGCAGACTTAAGTACTAGAAAACTGTCTCTTCTTACTGTCTATGTTTTGAACCAATCCTGTGACACTAGTTATAAATTCCGATGCTTTACTTCAGTGTTAATGTATCCCTGTGACCTTCTTATTGTTGATGAAACACAGAAATTGCATCGGAATTAAATACAAAATGCACAATGCCGACTTAAGCACAAGAAAACTGACTCTTCATACTGTCTATGTTTTGAACCATTCCTGTGACACTAGTTATAGATTCCGATGCTTCACTTCAGGTTTGCTGTATCCCTCTGACCTATTTGACGATGAAACACAGAAATTGCATCGTAATTACATATAAAAGGCCCAATGCCGACTTAAGTACAAGAAAACTGACTCTTCTTACTATCTATGTTTTGAACCATTTCTGTGCCACTAGTTATAGATTCCGATACTTCACTTCAGGTTTACTGTATCCCTCTGACCTTCGTATTGACGATGAAACACGTAAATTGCATCGGAATTAAATACAAGAGGCACAATGCCGACTTAAGTACAAGAAGACTGACTCTTCTTACTGTCTATGTTTTGAACCATTCCTGTGACACTAATTATAGATTCCGATGCTTCACTTCAGGTTTACTGTATCCCTCTGACCTTCTCCTTGACGATGAGACATAGAAATTGCATCGGAGTTAAATACAAAAGGCACAATTCCTACTTAAGTACAAGAAAACTGACTCTTCTTACTGTTCATGTTTTGAACATTCCTGTGACACTAGTTATAGATCCGTTGCTTCACATCAGGTTTTCTGTATCCCTGTGACCTTCTTATTGACGATGAAACACAGAAATTGCATCCGAATTAAATACAAAATGCACAATGCCGACTCAAGTACAAGAAGACTGGCTCTTCTCACTTTCTATGTTTTTAACCATCCCTGTGACACTAGTTATAGATTCCGATGCTTCACTTCAGTTTTACTGTATCCTTCTGACCTTCTTATTGACGATGAAACACAGAAATTGCATCAGAAATAAATACAAAAGGCACAATGCCGACTCAAGTACAAGATGACTGACTCTTTTTACTGTCTATGTTTTGAACCATTCCTGTGACACTGGTTATAGATTCCGATGCTTCACTTCAGTTTTACTGTATCCTTCTGACCTTCTTATTGACGATGAAACACATAAATTGCATCGGAATTAAACACAAAAGGCACAATGCCGACTCAAGTACTAGAAGACTGACTCCTCTTACTGTCTGTGTTTTGAACCACTCCTGTGACACTAGTTATAGATTCCGATGCTTCACTTCAGGTTTACTGTATCCCTCTGACCGTCGTACTGACGACGAAACACAGAAATTGCATTGGAATTAAATACAAAAGGCACAATGACGACTCAAGTACAAGAAGACTGACTCTTCCTACTGTCTATGTTTCGAACCATTCCTGTGACACTAGTTATAGATTCCGATGCTTCTTTTCAGGTTTACTTTATCCCTCTGACCTCCTTATTGACGATGTAACACAGAAATTGCATCGGAATTACATACAAAAAACACAATGTCGACTTAAGCACAAGAAAACTGACTCTTCTTACTGTCTATGTTTTGAACCATTCCTGTGACACTAGTTTTAGATTCCGGTGCTTAACTTCAGGTTTACTGTATCACTCCGATTTTCTTATTGTTGATGAAACACAGAAATTGCATCGGAATGAAATACTAAAGGCACAATGCCGTCTTAAGTACAAAAAACTGACTCTTCCTACGGTCTATGTTTTGAGCCTTTCCTGTGACACTAGTTATAGATTCCGATGCTTCACTACAGGTTTACTGTATCCAGCTGACCTTCTTATTGACGATGAATCACAGAAATTGCATCGGCAATTAATACAAAAGGCACAATGCAGACTTAAGTACTAGAAAACTGTCTCTTCTTACTGTCTATGTTTTGAACCAATCCTGTGACACTAGTTATAAATTCCGATGCTTTACTTCAGTTTTAATGTATCCCTGTGCCCCTCATATTGTTGATGAAACACAGAAATTGCATCGGAATTACATACAAAAGGCACAATGCCGACTTAAGTACAAGAAAACTGACTCTTCTTACTGTCTATGTTTTGAACCATTCCTGTGACACTAGTTATAGATTCCGGTGCTTAACTTCAGGTTTACTTTATCCCTCTGACTTTCTTATTGTTGATGAAACACAGAAATTGCATCGGAATGAAATACTAAAGGCACAATGCCGTCTTAAGTACAAGAAAACTGACTCTTCCTACTGTCTATGATTTGAGCCTTTCCTGTGACACTAGTTATAGATTCCGATGCTTCACTACAGGTTTACTGTATCCAGCTGACCTTCTTATTGACGATGAATCACAGAAATTGCATCGGCAATTAATACAAAAGGCACAATGCAGACTTAAGTACTAGAAAACTGTCTCTTCTTACTGTCTATGTTTTGAACCAATCCTGTGACACTAGTTATAAATTCCGATGCTTTACTTCAGTGTTAATGTATCCCTGTGACCTTCTTATTGTTGATGAAACACAGAAATTGCATCGGAATTAAATACAAAATGCACAATGCCGACTTAAGCACAAGAAAACTGACTCTTCATACTGTCTATGTTTTGAACCATTCCTGTGACACTAGTTGTAGATTCCGATGCTTCACTTCAGGTTTGCTGTATCCCTCTGACCTATTTGACGATGAAACACAGAAATTGCATCGTAATTACATATAAAAGGCCCAATGCCGACTTAAGTACAAGAAAACTGACTCTTCTTACTATCTATGTTTTGAACCATTCCTGTGCCACTAGTTATAGATTCCGATACTTCACTTCAGGTTTACTGTATCCCTCTGACCTTCGTATTGACGATGAAACACGTAAATTGCATCGGAATTAAATACAAAAGGCACAATGCCGACTTAAGTACAAGAAGACTGACTCTTCTTACTGTCTATGTTTTGAACCATTCCTGTGACACTAATTATAGATTCCGATGCTTCACTTCAGGTTTACTGTATCCCTCTGACCTACTCCTTGACGATGAGACATAGAAATTGCATCGGAGTTAAATACAAAAGGCACAATTCCTACTTAAGTACAAGAAAACTGACTCTTCTTACTGTTTATGTTTTGAACATTCCTGTGACACTAGTTATAGATCCGATGCTTCACATCAGGTTTTCTGTATCCCTGTGACCATCTTATTGACGATGAAACACAGAAATTGCATCGGAATTAAATACAAAATGCACAATGCCGACTTAAGTACAAGAAAACTGACTCTTCTTACTGTCTATGTTTTGAGCCATTCCTGTGACACTAGTTATATATTCCGATGCTCCACTTCAGGTTTACTGTATCCCTCTGACCTTTTTATAGACGATGAAACACAGAAATTACATCGGAATTAAATACGAAAGGCACAATGCCGACTTAAGCAGAAGAAGACTGACTCTTGATACTGTCTATGTATTAACCATTCCTGTGACACTAGGTATGGATTCCGATGCTTCACTTCAATATTAATGTATCCCTCTGACCGTCTTATTGACGATGAAACACACAAATTGCATCGGAATTAAATACAAAAGGCACAATGCCGACCCAAGTACAAGTAGTCTGGCTCTTCTTACTGTCTATGTTTTGAACCTTTCCCGTGAGACCGGTTTCAGATTCCGATGCTTCACTTCAGGTTTACTGTATCCCTTGGACCTTCTTATTGACGACGAACACAGAAATTGCATCGGAATTATAAAGAAAATGCACAATGCCGACTTAAGCACAAGAAAACTGACTCTTCTTACTGTCTATGTTTTGAACTATTCCTGTGACACTAGTTATCGATTCCGATGCTTCACTTCAGGATTGCTGTATCTAGCTGACTGTCTTATTGACGATGAAATTGCATCGGAATTAAATACAAAATTCACAATGCCGACTTAAGTACAAGAAGACTGACTCCTCCTCCTGTCTATGTTTTGAACCACTCCAGTGACACTAGTTATAGATACCGATGCTTCACTTCAGTTTTACTGTATCCTTCTGACCTTCTTATTGACGATGAAAGACAGAAATTGCATCGGAATTAAATACAAAAGGCACAATGCCGACTCAAGTACAAGAAGACTGACTCTTCTTACTGTCTATGTTATGAACCATTCCTGTGACACTAGTTATACATTCCGATGCTTCGCTTCAGTATTACTGTATCCTTCCTACCTTCTTATTGACGATGAAACACAGAAGTTGCATCGGAATTAAATACAAAAGGTACAATGCCGACTCAAGTAGAAGAAGACTGACTCTTCTTACTGTCTATGATTTGAACCATTCCTGTGACACTAGTTATAGATTCCGATGCTTCACTTCAGGTTTACTGTATCCCTCTGACCTTCTTATTGACGATGAAACACAGAAATTGCATCGGAATTACATACAAAAGGCACAATGAAGACTTAAGTACAAGAAAACTGACTCTTCTTACTGTCTATGTTTTGAACCATTCCTGTGACACTAGTTATAGATTCCGATGCTTCACTTCAGGTTTACTGTATCCCTGTGACCTTCTTATTATTGATGAAACACAGAAATTGCATCGGCAATTAATACAAAAGGCACAATGCAGACTTAAGTACTAGAAAACTGTCTCTTCTTACTGTCTATGTTTTGAACCAATCCTGTGACACTAGTTATAAATTCCGATGCTTTACTTCAGTTTTAATGTATCCCTGTGCCCTTCTTATTGTTGATGAAACACAGAAATTGCATCGGAATTAAATACAAAATGCACAATGCCGACTTAAGCACAAGAAAACTGACTCTTCCTACTGTCCATGTTTCGAACCACTCCTGTGACACTAGTTATAGATTCCGATGCTTCACTTCAGGTTTACTGTATCCCTCTGACCGTCTTACTGACGATGAAACACAGAAATTGCATTGTAATTAAATACAAAAGGCACAATGCCGACTCAAGTACAAGAAGACTGACTCTTCCTACTGTCTATGTTTCGAACCATTCCTGTGACACTAGTTATAGATTCCGATGCTTCTTTTCAGGTTTACTTTATCCCTCTGACCTCCTTATTGACGATGAAACACAGAAATTGCATCGGAATTAAATACAAAAGGCACAATGCCGACTTAAGTACAAGAAAACTGACTCTTCTTACTGTCTATGCTTTGAACCATTCCTGTGACACTAGTTATAGATTCCGGTGCTTAACTTCAGGTTTACTTTATCCCTCTGACCTCCTTATTGACGATGAAACACAGAAATTGCATCGGAATTACATACAAAAGGCACAATGCCGACTTAAGTACAAGAAAACTGACTCTTCTTACTGTCTATGTTTTGAACCATTCCTGTGACACTAGTTATAGATTCCGGT
Organism: Schistocerca americana; assembly: GCF_021461395.2. NCBI lineage: Eukaryota > Metazoa > Arthropoda > Insecta > Orthoptera > Acrididae > Schistocerca > Schistocerca americana. The sequence continues at coordinate 24,594,357 of NC_060130.1, forward strand.
GCTTAACTTCAGGTTTACTGTATCCCTCTGACTTTCTTATTGTTGATGAAACACAGAAATTGCATCGGAATGAAATACTAAAGGCACAATGCCGTCTTAAGTACAAGAAAACTGACTCTTCCTACTGTCTATGTTTTGAGCCTTTCCTGTGACACTAGTTATAGATTCCGATGCTTCACTACAGGTTTACTGTATCCAGCTGACCTTCTTATTGACGATGAATCACAGAAATTGCATCGGCAATTAATACAAAAGGCACAATGCAGACTTAAGTACTAGAAAACTGTCTCTTCTTACTCTCTATGTTTTGAACCAATCCTGTGACACTAGTTATAAATTCCGATGCTTTACTTCAGTGTTAATGTATCCCTGTGACCTTCTTATTGTTGATGAAACACAGAAATTGCATCGGAATTAAATACAAAATAAACAATGCCGACTTAAGCACAAGAAAACTGACTCTTCATACTGTCTATGTTTTGAACCATTCCTGTGACACTAGTTGTAGATTCCGATGCTTCACTTCAGGTTTGCTGTATCCCTCTGACCTATTTGACGATGAAACACAGAAATTGCATCGTAATTACATATAAAAGGCCCAATGCCGACTTAAGCACAAGAAAACTGACTCTTCTTACTATCTATGTTTTGAATCATTCCTGTGCCACTAGTTATAGATTCCGATACTTCACTTCAGGTTTACTGTATCCCTCTGACCTTCGTATTGACGATGAAACACGTAAATTGCATCGGAATTAAATACAAAAGGCACAATGCCGACTTAAGTACAAGAAGACTGACTCTTCTTACTGTCTATGTTTTGAACCATTCCTGTGACACTAATTATAGATTCCGATGCTTCACTTCAGGTTTACTGTATCCCTCTGACCTACTCCTTGACGATGAGACATAGAAATTGCATCGGAGTTAAATACAAAAGGCACAATTCCTACTTATGTACAAGAAAACTGACTCTTCTTACTGTTTATGTTTTGAACATTCCTGTGACACTAGTTATAGATCCGATGCTTCACATCAGGTTTTCTGTATCCCTGTGACCATCTTATTGACGATGAAACACAGAAATTGCATCGGAATTAAATACAAAATGCACAATGCCGACTTAAGTACAAGAAAACTGACTCTTCTTACTGTCTATGTTTTGAGCCATTCCTGTGACACTAGTTATATATTCCGATGCTCCACTTCAGGTTTACTGTATCCCTCTGACCTTTTTATAGACGATGAAACACAGAAATTACATCGGAATTAAATACGAAAGGCACAATGCCGACTTAAGCAGAAGAAGACTGACTCTTCCTACTGTCTATGTATTAACCATTCCTGTGACACTAGCTATGGATTCCGATGCTTCACTTCAATATTAATGTATCCCTCTGACCGTCTTATTGACGATGAAACACACAAATTGCATCGGAATTAAATACAAAAGGCACAATGCCGACCCAAGTACAAGTAGTCTGGCTCTTCTTACTGTCTATGTTTTGAACCTTTCCCGTGAGACCGGTTTCAGATTCCGATGCTTCACTTCAGGTTTACTGTATCCCTTGGACCTTCTTATTGACGACGAACACAGAAATTGCATCGGAATTATAAAGAAAATGCACAATGCCGACTTAAGCACAAGAAAACTGACTCTTCTTACTGTCTATGTTTTGAACTATTCCTGTGACACTAGTTATAGATTCCGATGCTTCACTTCAGGATTACTGTATCTAGCTGACTGTCTTATTGACGATGAAATTGCATCGGAATTAAATACAAAATTCACAATGCCGACTTAAGTACAAGAAGACTGACTCCTCCTCCTGTCTTTGTTTTGAACCACTCCTGTGACACTAGTTATAGATACCGATGCTTCACTTCAGTTTTACTGTTTCCTTCTGACCTTCTTATTGACGATGAAAGACAGAAATTGCATCGGAATTAAATACAAAAGGCACAAAGCCGACTCAAGTACAAGAAGACTGACTCTTCTTACTGTCTATGTTATGAACCATTCCTGTGACACTAGTTATACATTCCGATGCTTCGCTTCAGTATTACTGTATCCTTCCTACCTTCTTATTGACGATGAAACACAGAAGTTGCATCGGAATTAAATACAAAAGGTACAATGCCGACTCAAGTAGAAGAAGACTGACTCTTCTTACTGTCTATGATTTGAACCATTCCTGTGACACTAGTTATAGATTCCGATGCTTCACTTCAGGTTTACTGTATCCCTCTGACCTTCTTATTGACGATGAAACACAGAAATTGCATCGGAATTACATACAAAAGGCACAATGAAGACTTAAGTACAAGAAACTGACTCTTCTTACTGTCTATGTTTTGAACCATTCCTGTGACACTAGTTATAGATTCCGATGCTTCACTTCAGGTTTACTGTATCCCTCTGACCTTCTTATTGACGATGAAACACAGACATTGCATCGGAATTAAATCCAAAAGGCACAATGCCGACCTAAGTACAAGAAAACTGACTCTTCTTACTGTTTATGTTTTGAACCATTCCTGTGACACTAGTTATAGATTCCGATGCTTCACTTCAGGTTTACTGTATCCCTGTGACCTTCTTATTATTGATGAAACACAGAAATTGCATCGGAATTAAATACAAAAGGCACAATGCCGGCTTAAGTAAAAGAAAACTGACTCTTCCTACTGTCTATGTTTTGAACCATTCCTGTGACACTAGTTATATATTCCGATGCTTCACTACAGGTTTACTGTATCCAGCTGACCTTCTTATTGACGATGAATAACAGAAATTGCATCGGAAATTAATACAAAAGGCACAATGCCGACTTAAATAAAAGAAAACTGACTCTTCTTACTGTCTATGTTTGAACCAATCCTGTGACACTAGTAATAAATTACGATGCTTCACTTCAGTTCTAATGTATTCCTGTGACCTTCTTATTGTTGATGAAACACAGAAATTGCATCGGAATTAAATACAAAAGGCACAATGCCGACTTAAGTACAAGAAAACTGACTCTTCCTACTGTCTATGTTTTGAACCACTCCTGTGACACTAGTTATAGATTCCGATGCTTCACTTTAGGTTTACTATATCCCTCTGACCGTCGTACTGACGATGAAACACAGAAATTGCATTGGAATTAAATAGAAAAGGCACAATGCCGACTCAAGTACAAGAAGACTGATGCTTCCTGCTGTCTATGTTTTGAACCATTCCTGTGACACTAGTTATAGATTCCGATGCTTCACTTCAGGTTTACTGTAACCCTCTGACCTTCTTATTGACGATGAAACACAGATATTGCATCGGAATTAAATTCGAAAGGCACAATGCCGACTCAAGTACAAGAAGACTGGCTCCTCTTACTGTCTATGTTTTGAACTATTTCTGTGACACTAGTTATAGATTCCGATGCTTCACTTCAGGTTTACTGTATCCCTCTGGCCTTCTTATTGACGAAGAAATACAGATATTGCATCGGAATTAAATACAAAAGGCACAATGCCGACTTAAGTACAAGAAGACTGACCCTTCTTACTGTCTATGTTTTGAACAATCCCTGTGACACTGGCTATAGATTCCGATGCTTCACTTCAGGTTTACTGTATCCCTCTGACCTTCGTATTGACGATGAAACACAGATATTGCATCGGAATTAAATTCGAAAGGCACAATGCCGACTCAAGTACAAGAAGACTGGCTCTTCTTACTGTCAATGTTTTGAACCTTTCCTGTGAGACCGGTTTTAGAATCCGATGCTTCACTTCAGGTTCAATGTATCCCTTGGACCTTGTTATTGACGACGATACACAGAAATTGCATCGGATTTAAATAGAAGAGGCACAATGCCGACTCAAGTACAAGGAGACTGGCTATACTTCCTGTCTATGTTTTGAACCATTCCTGTGACACTAGTTATAGATTCCGATGCTTCACTTCAGGTTTACTGTATCCAGCTGACCATCTTATTGACGATGAAAAACAGAAATTGCATCGGAATTAAATACAAAAGGCACTATGCTGACCCATGTAAAAGAAGACTGGCTCTTCTTACTGTCTATGATTTAAGCCTTTCCTCTGAGACCGGTTTTAGATTCCGATGCTTCACTTCAGATTTACTGTATCCCTTGGACCTTCTTATTGACGACGACACAGAAATTGCATCGGAATTAAATAAAAAAGGCACAATGCCGACTTAAGTACAAAAAGACTGACTCTTCTTACTGTCTATGTATTGAACAATTCCTGTGACACTAGTTACAGATTCCGATGCTTCACTTCAGGTTTACTGTATCCCAATGACCTTCTTATTGACGACGAAACACAGAAATTGCATCGGAATTAAATACAAAAGACACAATGCCGACTTAAGTACAAGAAAAGCGACTCTTCCTACTGTCTATGTTTTGAACCATTTCTGTGACACTAGTCATAGATTCTGAAGCATCACTTCAGGTTTACTGTATCCCTCTGACCCTCTCATTGACGATGAGACACAGAAAATGCATCGGAATTAAATACAATAGCCACAATGCCGACATAAGTACTAGAAGACTGACTCTTCTTACAGTCTATGTTTTGAACCATTCCTGTGACACTAGTTATAGATTCCGATGCTTCACTTCAGGTTTACTGTTTCCCTCTGACCGTCGTATAGGCGATGAAACACAGAAATTGCATCGGAATTAAATACAAAAGGCACAATGCCGACTCAGGTACAAGAAGACTGGCTATACTTCCTGTCAATGTTTTGAACCATTCGTGGGACACTAGTTTTAGATTCCGATGCTTCACTTCAGGTTTACTGTATCCAGGTTACCTTCTTATTGACGATGAAACATAGAAATTGCATCGGAATTACATACAAAAGGTTTACTGTATCCCTCTGACAAGAAAACTGACTCTTCTTACTGTCTATGTTTTGAACCATTCCTGTGACACTAGTTATAGATTCCGAAGCTTCACTTCAGGTTTACTGTATCCCTCTGACCTTCTTATTGACGATGAACCACAGAAATTGCATCGGAATTAAATACACGAGGCACAATGCCGACCTAAGTACAAGAAAACTGACTCTTCTTACTGTTTATGTTTTGAACCATTCCTGTGACACTAGTTATAGATCCCGATGCTTCACTTCAGGTTTACTGTATCCCTGTGATCTTCTTATTGACTATGAAACACAGATATTGCATCGGAATTAAATACAAAACGCACAATCCCGTCTTAAGTACAAGAAAACTGACTCTTCTTACTGTCTATGTTTTGAACCATTCCTGTGACACTAGTTATAGATTCCGATGCATCACTTCAGGTTTACTGTATCCCTCTGACCCTCGTATTGACGATGAGACACAGAAAATGCATCGGAAATAAATACAATAGGCACAATGCCGACTTAAGTACTAGAAGACTGACTCTTCTTACAGTCTATGTTTTGAACCATTCCTGTGACACTAGTTATAGATTCCGATCCTTCACTTCAGGTTTACTGTTTCCCTCTGACCGTCGTATTGGCGATGAAACACAGAAATTGCATCGGAATTAAATACAAAAGGCACAATGCCGACTCAAGTACAAGAAGACTGGCTATACTTCCTGTCAATGTTTTGAACCATTCGTGGGACACTAGTTTTAGATTCCGATGCTTCACTTCAGGTTTACTGTATCCAGCTGACTAGCTTGCTTACGATGAAACACAGAAATTGCATCGGAAAAATAAATCATAAGTCACAATGCCGACATAAGTACAAGAAAACTAACTCTTCATACTGTCTATGTCTTGAAACATTCCTGTGACACTAGTTATAGATTCCGATGCTTCACTTCAGGTTTACTGTATCCAGCTCACCTTCTTATTGACGATGAAGCACAGAAATTGCATCGGAATTAAATACAAAAGGCACAATGCCGACTTAAGTACAGGACGACTGACTCTTCCCACTGTCTATGTTTTGAACCATTCCTGTGACACTAGTTATAGATTCCGATGATTCACTTCCGGTTCTCTGTATCCCTCTGACCTCCTTATTGACGATGAAACACAGAAATTGCATCTTAATTAAACACAAAAGCCACAATGCCGACTTAAGTACAAGAAGACAGACTCTTCCTACTATCAATGTTTTCTACCTTGCCTGTGGCACTAGTTATAAATTCCAATGCTTCACTTCAGGTTTACTGTATCCTTCTGACCTTCTTATTGACGATGAAACACCGAAATTGCATTTCAATTATATACAAAAGGCAGAATGCCGACTTCAGTACAAGAACACTGTCTCTTCTTACTGTCTATGGTTTGAACCATTCCTGTGCCACTAGTTATAGATTCCGATGCTTCACTTCAGGCTTACTGTATCCCTCTGACCTTCTTATTGACGATGAAACACCGAAATTGCATTTCAATTATATACAAAAGGCAGAATGCCGACTTCAGTACAAGAACACTGTCTCTTCTTACTGTCTATGGTTTGAACCATTCCTGTGCCACTAGTTATAGATTCCGATGCTTCACTTCAGGCTTACTGTATCCCTCTGACCTTCGTATTGACGATCAAACACAGAAGATTCATCGGAATTATATACAAAAGGCACAATGCCGACTCAAGTAAAAGAAAACTGGCTTTTCTTACTGTCTATGTTTTGAACCATTCCTGTGACACTAGTTATAGATTCCGATGTTTCACTTAAGGTTTACTGTATCCAGCTGAGCTTCTTATTGACGATGAAGCACAGAAATTGCATCGGAATTAAATACAAAAGGCACAATGCCGACTTAAGTACAAGAAGAGTGACTCTTCTTAATGACTATGTTTTGAACCTTTCCGGTGACACTAGTTATATATTCCGATGCTTCACTCCAGGTTTTCTGTATCCCCCTGACTTTCTGATTGACAATCAAACACAGAAATTGGATCGGAATTAAATACAAAAGCCACAATGCCGTCTTCAGTACAAGAAGACTGGCTCTTTCTATTGTCGATGTTATGAACCATTCCGGTGACACTAGTTATAAGTTCCGATTCTTCACTTCAGGTTTACTGTACCCCTTGACCTTCTTATTGACGATGAAACACAGAAATTGCATCGGAATTACATACAAAAGGTTTACTGTATCCCTCTGACAAGAAAACTGACTCTTCTTACTGTCTATCTCTTGAACCATTCCTGTGACACTATTTATAGATTCCGATGCTTCACTTCAGGTTTACTGTACCCCTCTGACCTTCTTATTGACGAAGAAACACAGATATTGCATCGGAATTAAACACAAAAGGCACAATGCCGAGCTAAGTACAAGAAGACTGACCCTTCTTACTGTCTATGTTTGAACCATTCCTGTGACTCTAGTTATAGATTCCGATGCTTCACTTCAGGTTTACTGTATACCTCTGACCTTCTTATTGACGATGAAACACAGAAATCGCATCGGAATTACATACAAAAGGTTTACTGTATCCCTCTGACAAGAAAACTGACTCTTCTTACTGTCTATGTCTTGAACCATTCCTGTGACACTATTTATAGATTCCGATGCTTCATTTCAGGTTACTGTATCCCTCTGACCTTCTTATTGACGATGAAACACGTATATTACATCGGAATTAAATAGAAAAGGCACAATGCCGACTTAAGTACAAGAAGACTGACTCTTATTACTGTCTATGTTTTGAACCATTCCTGTGACACTAGTTATAGCTTCCGATGCTTCACTTCAGGTTTACTGTATCCCTCTGACCTTCTAATTGACGATGATACACTGAAATTGCATCGGAATTAAATATAAAAGGCACAATACCGACTCAAGTACAAGAAGACTGGCTCTTCTTACTGTCTATGGTTTGAACCATTTCTGTGACACTAGTTATAGATTCCGATGCTTCACTTCAGGTTTACTGTACCCCTCTGACCTACTTATTGACGAAGAAACACAGATATTGCATCGGAATTAAACACAAAAGGCACAATGCCGACTTAAGTACAAGAAGACTGACCCTTCTTACTGTCTATGTTTTGAACTATTCCTGTGACACTAGTTATAGATTTCGATGCTTCACTTCAGGTTTACAGTATCCCTCTGACCTTCGTATTGACGATGACACACTGAAATTGCATCGGAATTAAATACAAAATGCACAATGCCGACGCAAGTACAGGAAGACTGGCTCTCCTTACTGTCTATGTTTTGAACCTCTCCTGTGAGACCGGTTTTAGATTCCGATGATTCACTTCAGGTTTAGTGTATCCCTTGGACCTTGTTATTGATGACGAAACACAGAAATTGCATCGGAATTAAATAGAAAAGGCACAATGCCGACCTAAGTACAAGAAAACAGACTCTTCTTAATATCAATGTTTTGAGCCATTCCTGTGACACTAGTTATAGATTCCGATGCATCACTTCAGGTTTACTGTATCCCTCTGACCCTTTATTGACGATGAGACACAGAAAATGCATCGGAATTAAATACAAAAGGCACAATGCCGACTTAAGTACTAGAAGACTGAATCTTCTTACTGCCTATGTTTTGAACCAATCCTGTGACACTAGTTATAGATTCCGATGCTTCACTTCAGGTTTACTGTATCCCTCTGACCGTCGTATTGACGATGAAACACAGAAATTGCATCGGAATTAGATACAAAAGGCACAATGCCGACTCAAGTACAAGAAGACTGGCTATACCTCCTGTCAATGTTTGAAACCATTCCAGTGACACTAGTTATAGATTCCGATGCTTCACTTCAGGTTTACGGTATCCAGCTGACCTTCTTATTGACGATGAAACACAGAAGTTGCATCGGAATTAAATACAAAAGGCACAATGCCGACCTAAGTACATGAAAACAGACTCTTCTTAATATCAATGTTTTGAACCATTCCTGTGACACTAGTTATAGATTCCGATGCATCACTTCTGGTTTACTGTATCCCTCTGACCCTCTTATTGACGATGATACACAGAAATTGCATCGGAATTAATTACAAAACTCACAATGCCGACTCAAGTACAAGAAGACCGGCTCATCTTACTGTCTATGGCTTGAACCATTTCTGTGACACTAGTTATAGATTCCGATGCTTCACTTCAGGTTTACTGTATCCCTCTGACCTTCTTATTGACGAAGAAACACAGATATTGCATTGGATTTCAATACAAAAGGCACAATGCCGACTTAAGTACAATAAGACTGAACCTTCTTACTGTCTATGTTTTGAACCATTCCTGTGACTCTAGTTATAGATTCCGATGCTTCACTTCAGGTTTTCTGTATCCCTCTGACCTTCGTATTGACGAAGAAACACAGAAAATGCATCGGCATTAAATTCAAAAGGCACAATGCCGACTTAAGTACAAAAAGAAAGACTCTTCTTACTGTCTATGGTTTGAACCATTCCTGTGACACTAGTTATAGATTCCGATGCTTCGCTTAAGGCTTACTGTATCCCTCTGACCTTCTTATTGACGATGAAACACAGAAATATCATCGAAATTAAATACAAAAGGCACAATCCCGACTCATGTACAAGAAGACTGGCTCTTCTTACTGTCTACGTTTTGAACCATTCCTGTGACACTAGTTATAGATTCCGATGCTTCACTTCAGGTTTACTGTATCCAGCTGACCTTCTTATTGACGCCGAAACACAGAAATTGCATCGGAATTAAATAGAAAAGGCATAATGCCGACTTAAGTACAAGAAAATTGACTCTTCTTACTGTCTATGTTTGAACCATTCCTGTGACACTAGTTATAGATTCCGATTCTTCACTTCATGTTTACTGTATCCCTCTGACCTTCTTATTGACGATGAAACACAGATATTGCATTGGAATTACATACAAAAGGCACAATGCCGACTTAAGTACAAGAAAACTGACTCTTCTTACTGTCTATGTTTTGAACCATTCCTGTGACACTAGTTATAGATTCCGATCCTTCACTTCAGGTTTACTGTATCCCTGTGACCTTCTTACTGACGATGAAACGCAGAAATTGCATCGGAATTAAATACAAAATTCACAATGACGACTTAAGTACAAGAAAACTGACTCTCCTTACTGACTATGTTTTGAACCATTCCTGTGACACTAGTTATAGATTCCGATGCTTCACTTCAGGTTTACTGTATCCCTCTGACCTTCTTATTGACGATGAAACACGTAAATTGCGTCGGAATTAAATACAAAAGGCTCAATGCCGACTCAAGTAAAAGAAGACTGGCTCTTCTTACTGTCTATGTTTTGAACCATTCCTGTGACACTAGTTACAGATTCCGATGCGTCACTTCAGGTTTACAGTATCCAGCTGAGCTTCTTATTGACGATGAAGCACAGAAATTGCATCGGAAGTTAATACAAAACTCACAATGGTGACTTAAGTACAATAAGACTGACTCTTCTTTTATAACTATGTTTTGAACCATTCCGGTGTCACTAGTTATATATTCCGATGCTTCACTTCAGGTTTTCTGTATCCCCCTGACCATCTTATTGACGATGAAACACAGAAATTGCATCGGAATTAAATACAAAAGGCATAATGCCGACTTAAGTACAAGAAAATTGACTCTTCTTACTGTCTATGTTTGAACCATTCCTGTGACACTAGTTATAGATTCCGATTCTTCACTTCATGTTTACTGTATCCCTCTGACCTTCTTATTGACGATGAAACACAGATATTGCATTGGAATTACATACAAAAGGCACAATGCCGACTTAAGTACAAGAAGACTGACTCTTCTTACTGTCTATGTTTTGAACCATTCCTTTGACCCTAGTTATAGATTCCGAAGCTTCACTTCAGATTTACTGTATCCAGCTGACCTGCTTATTGGCGATGAAACACAGAAATTGCATCGGAATTTTATACAAAAGCACAATGCCGACTTAAGTACAAGAAGACTGACTCTTCTTACTGTCTATGCTTTGAGCCATTCCTGTGACACAAGTTATAGATTTCGATGCTTCACTTCATTTTTACTGTATCACCCTGACCTTCTTATTGACGATGAAACACAGAAATTGCATCGGAATTAAATACAAAAGGCACAATGCCGACTCAAGTATTAGAAGACTGACTCTTCTTACTGTCTAAGTTTTGAACCATTCCTGTGACCCTAGTTATAGATTCCGATGCTTCACTTCAGATTTACTGTATCCCCCTGACCGTCGTATTGACGATGAACACAGAAATTGCATCGGAATTAAATACAAAAGGCACAATGCCGACTCAAGTACAAGAAGACTGGCTCTACCTCCTGTCTATGTTTTGAACCATTCCTGTGACACTAGTTATAGATTCAGATGCTTCACTTCAGGTTTACTGTATATAGCTGACCTTCTTATAGACGATGAAACACAGGAATTGCATCGGAATTAAATACAAAAGGCACAATGGTGGCTTAAGTACAAGAAGACTGACTCTTCTTATTGTCTATGTTTTGTACCATTCCTGAGACACTAGTTATAGATTCCGATGCTTCACTTCAGGTTTACTGTATCCCTCTGACCTTCTTATTGACGATGAAACACAGAAATTGCATCTTAATTAAATACAAATGGCACAATGCCGACTTATGTACAAGAAGACTGACTCTTCTTACTGTCTATGCTTTGAACCATTCCTGTGACACTAGTTATAGATTCCGATGCGACACTTCGGGTTTACTGTATCCCTCTAACCTTCTTATTGACGATCAAACACAGAAAATTGATCGGAATTAAATACAAAAGGCACAATGCCGACTCAAGTACAAGAAGACTGGCTCTTATTACTGTCTATGTTTTGAACCATTCCTGTGACACTAGTTATAGATTCCGATGCTTCACTTCAGGTTTACTGTATCCAGCTGACCTTCTTATTGACGATGAAGCTCAGAAATTGCATCGGAATTAAATACAAAACGCACAATGCCGACTCAAGTACGAAAATTCTGGCTCTTCCCACTGTCTTTGTTTTGAACCTCTCCTATGAGCCCGGTTTTGGATTCCGATACTTCACTTCAGGCTTACTGTATCCCTTGGACTTTCTTATTGACGACGAAACACAGAAATTGCAACGGAATTAAATAGAAAATGCACAATGCCGACTTAAGTACAAGAAAACTGACTCTTCCTCCTGTCTATGTTTTGAACCATTCCTGTGACATTAGTTATAGATTCCGATGCTACACTTCAGTTTTACTGTATCCCTCTGACCGTCTTATTGATGATGAAACACAGAAATTGCATCGGAATTGAATACAAAGGGCACAATGTCGACTCAAGTACGAAAATTCTGGCTCTTCCCACTGTCTTTTTTTTGAACCTCTAATATGAGCCCGGTTTCGGATTCCGATACTTCACTTCAGGCTTACTGTATCCCTTGGACTTTCTTCTTGACGACGAAACACAGAAATTGCATCGGAATTAAATAGAAAAGGCACAATGCCGACTTAAGTACAAGAAAACTGACTCTTCTTAATATCTATGTTTTGAACCATTCCTGTGACACAAGTTATAGATTCCGATGCTTCACTTCAGGTTTACTGTATCCAGCTGACCTTCTTATTGACGATGAAACACAGAAATTACGTCGGAATTAAATACAAATGGCACAATGGCGACTTAAGTACAAGGAGACTGACTCTCCTTACTGTCTATGTTTTGAACCATTCCTGTGACACTAGTTATTGATTCCGATGCTTCACTTCAGGTTTACTGTATCCCTTGGACGTTCTTGTTGACTTCGAAACATAGAAATTGCATCGGAATTAAATAGAAAATACACAATGCCGACTTAAGTACAAGAAAACAGACTCTTCTAAATATCTATGATTTGAACCATTCCTGTGACACTAGTTTTAGATTCCGATGCTTCACTTCAGGTTTACTGTATCCCTCTGACCTTCTTATTGACGAACAAACACAGAAAATTGACCGGAATTAAATACAAAAGGCACAATGCGGACTGAAGTACAAGAAGACTGGCTCTTCTTTCTGTCTATGATTTGAGCCATTCCTGAGACACTAGTTATAGATTCCGATGCTTCACTTCACTTTTACTGTATCCCTCTGACCTTCTTATTGACGATGAAACACAGAAATTGCATCGGAATTAAATACAAACGGCACAATGCCGACTCAAGTACTAGAAGACTGACTCTTCTTACTGTCTACGTTTTACCCATTCCTGTGACACTAGTTATAGAATGCGATGCTTCACTTCAGGTTTACTGCATCCCTCTGACCGTCGTATTGACGATGAAACACAGAAATTGTAACGGAATTAAACACAAATTGCACAATGTCGACTTAAGTACAAGAAAACTGATTCTTCTTACTGTGTACGATTTTAACCATTCCTGTGACACTAGTTATTGATTCCGATGCTTCACTTCAGGTTTACTGTATCCCTCTGACCGTCTTATTGACGAAGAAACACAGAAATTGCATCGGAATTAAATACAAAATGCACAATGCGACTAAAGTACAAGAAGACTGGCGCTTCTTACTGTCTATGTTTTGAACGTTTCCTGTGATACCGGTTTTAGATTCCGATGCTTCACGTCAGGTTTCCTGTATCCCTTGGTCCTTCTTATTGACGACGAAACACAGAAACTGCGTCGGAATTAAATACAAAATGCACAATGCAGACTTTTGTACAAGAAAACTGACTCCTCTTACTGTCTATGTTTTGAACCATTCCTGTGACACTAGTAATATTTTCCAATGCATCACTTCAGGTTTACTGTATCCCTCTGACCTTCATATTGACGATGAAACACAGAAATTGCATCGGAATTAAATACATGAGGCACAATGCCGACTTCTGTATAAGAAAACTGACTCTTCTTACTGTCTATGCTTTGAACCATTCCTGTGACACTAATTATAGATTCCGATGCTTCACTTCAGGTTTACTGTATCCCTCTGACCTTCTTATTGACGATGAAACACAGATATTGCATCGGAATTAAATACAAAAGGCACAATGCCGACCTTTCTACAAGAAAACTGACTCTTCTTACTGTCTTTGTTTTGAACCATTCCTGTGACACTAGTTATAGATTCCGATGCTTCACTTCAGGTTTACTGAATCCCTCTGACCTTCTTATTGACGATGAAATACAGATATTGCATCGGAATTATATGCAAAAGGTACAATGCCGACTTAAGTACAAGAAGACTGACTCTTCTTACTGTCTATGTTACAAACCATTCCTGCGACACTAGTTATAAATTCCTATGTTTCACTTCAATTTTACTGTATCCCTTTGACATTCTTATTGACGATGAAACACGGAAATTGCATCAGCATTAAATACAATAGGCACAATGCCGACTTAAGTACAAGAAAACCGACTCTTCTCAGCGACTATGTTTTGAACCATTCCTGTGACACAAGTTATAGATTCCGATGCTTCACTTCAGTTTTGCTGTATCCCTCTGACCTTCTTATTGACGATGAAACACAGAAATTGCATCGGAATTAAATACAAAAGGCACAATGCCGACTTAAGTACAAGAAGACTGACTCTTCCTACTGCCTATGCTTTGAACCATTCCTGTGACACTAGTTTTAGATTCCGATGCTTCACTTCAGGTTTACTGTAACCCTCTGACTGTCGTACTGACGATGAAACACAGAAATTGCATCGGAATTAAATACAAAAGGCACAATGCCGACTCGAGTACAAGAAGACTTGCTCTTCTTACTGTCTATGTTTTGAACCATTCCTGTGACAGTAGTTATAGATTCCGATGCTTCACTTCAGGTTTATTGAATCCCTCTGACCTTCTTATTGACGATGAAATACAGATATTGCATCGGAATTATATGCAAAAGGCACAATGCCGACTTAAGTACAAGAAGACTGACTCTTCTTACTGTCTATGATATGAACCATTCCTGTGACTCTAGTTTTAGATTCCGATGCTTCACTTCAGGTTTACTGTATCCCTCTGACCTTCTTATTGATGATCAAACGCAGAAAATTGAATGGAATAAAATACAAAAGGCACAATGCGGACTGAAGTACAAGAAGACTGGCTCTTCTTACTGTCTATGTTTTGAACCATTCCTGTGACACTAGTCATAGTTTCTGATGCTTCACTTCAGGTTTACTGTATCCAGCTGACCTTCTTATTGACGATGAAACACAGAAATTGCATCGGAATTAAATACAAAAGGCACAATGAAGAGTGAAGTACAAGCAGTCTTGCTCTTCTTACTGTCTATATTTTGAACCTTTCCTGTGATACCGGTTCTATATTCCGATGCTTTACTTCAGGTTTACTGTATCCCTTGGACCTTCTTAATGACGACGAAACACAGAAATTGCATCGGAATTAAATAGAAAAGGAACAATGCCGACTTAAGTGCAAGAGAACTGAATCTTCTTCCTGTCTATGTTATGAACCACTACTGTGACACTAGTTATAGGTTCCGATGCATCACTTCAGGTTTACTGTATCCCGCTGACCTTCTTATTGACGATGAAACACAGAAATTGCATCGGAATTAATTACAAAAGGCACAATGCCGACTTAAGTACAAGAAAACTGACTCTTCTTGCTGTCTATATTTTGAACCATTCCTGTGACACTATTTATTGATTCCGATGCTTCACTTCAGGTTTACTGTATCCCTCAGACCTTCTTACTGACGATGAAACACAGAAATTGCATCGGAATTAAATACAAAAGGCACAATGCCGGCTTATGTACAAGAAAACTGACTCTTCTTACTGTCTATGCTTTGAACCATTCCTGTGACACTAGTTATAGATTCCGATGCGACACTTCAGGTTTTCTATATCCCTCTGACCTTCTTATTGACGATCAAACACAGAAAATTGATCGGAATTAAATACAAAAGGCACAATGCCGACTCAAGTACAAGAAGACTGGCTCTTCTTTCTGTCTATGCTTTGAACCATTCCTGTGACACTAGTTATAGATTCCGATGCTTCACTTCAGGTTTACTGTATCCCTCTGACAGTCTTATTGACGATGAAACACAGAAATTGCATCGGAATTAAATATAAAAGGCACAATGAAGAGTGAAATACAAGCTGTCTTGCTCTTCTTACTGTCTATATTTTGAACCTTTCCTGTGATACCGGTTCTATATTCCGATGCTTCACTTCAGGTTTACTGTATCCCTTGGACCTCCTTAATGACAACGAAACACAGAAATTGCATCGGAATTAAATTGAAAAGGCACAATGCCGACTTAAGTGCAAGAGAACTGAATCTTCTTCCTGTCTATGTATTGAACCACTACTGCGACACTAGTTATAGATTCCGATGCATCTCTTCAGGTTTACTGTATCCCTCTGACGTTCTTATTGACGATGAAACACAGAAATTGCCTCGGAATTAAATACAAAAGGCCCAATGTCGACTTAAGTACAAGAAAACTGATTCTTCTTACTGTCTATGTTTTAAACCATTCCTGTGACACTAGTTATAGATTCCGATGCTTCACTTCAGGTTTACTGTATCCCTCTAACCTTCATATTGACGATGAAACACAGAAATTGCATCGGAATTAAATACAAAAGGCACAATGAAGAGTGAAGTACAAGCAGTTTTGCTCTTCTTACTGTCTATATTTTGAACCTTTCCTGTGATACCGGTTCTATATTCCGATGCTTTACTTCAGGTTTACTGTATCCCTTGGACCTTCTTAATGACGACGAAACACAGAAATTGCATCGGAATTAAATAGAAAAGGAACAATGCCGACTTAAGTGCAAGAGAACTGAATCTTCTTCCTGTCTATGTTATGAACCACTACTGTGACACTAGTTATAGGTTCCGATGCATCACTTCAGGTTTACTGTATCCCGCTGACCTTCTTATTGACGATGAAACACAGAAATTGCATCGGAATTAATTACAAAAGGCACAATGCCGACTTAAGTACAAGAAAACTGACTCTTCTTGCTGCCTATATTTTGAACCATTCCTGTGACACTAGTTACAGATTCCGATGCTTCACTTCAGGTTTACTGTATCCCTGAGACCTTCTTACTGACGATGAAACACAGAAATTGCATCGGAATTAAATACAAAAGGCACAATGCCGACTTATGTACAAGAAAACTGACTCTTCTTACTGTCTATGCTTTGAACTATTCCTGTGACACTAGTTATAGATTCCGATGCGACACTTCAGGTTTACTATATCCCTCTGACCTTCTTATTGACGATCAAACACAGAAAATGGATCGGAATTAAATACAAAAGGCACAATGCCGACTCAAGTACAAGAAGACTGGCTCTTCTTACTGTCTATGCTTTGAACCATTCCTGTGACACTAGTTATAGATTCCGATGCTTCACTTCAGGCTTACTGTATCCCTCTGACAGTCTTATTGACGATGAAACACAGAAATTGCATCGGAATTAAATATAAAAGGCACAATGAAGAGTGAAGTACAAGCAGTCTTGCTCTTCTTACTGTCTATTTTTTGAACCTTTCCTGTGATACCGGTTCTATATTCCGATGCTTCACCTCAGGTTTACTGTATCCCTTGGACCTTCTTAATGACGACGAAACACAGAAATTGCATCGGAATTAAATAGAAAAGGCACAATGCCGACTTAAGTGCAAGAGAACTGAATCTTCTTCCTGTCTATGTTTTGAACCACTACTGTGACACTAGTTATAGGTTCCGATGCATCACTTCAAGTTTACTGTATCCCGCTGACCTTCTTATTGACGATTAACCACAGAAATTGCATCGGAATTAATTACAAAAGGCACAATGCCGACTTAAGTACAAGAAAACTGACTCTTCTTACTGTCTATATTTTGAACCATTCCTGTGTCACTAGTTATAGATTCCGATGCTTCACTTCAGGTTTACTGTATCCCTCTGACCTTCTTATTGACGATGAAACACAGAAATTGCATCGGAATTAAATACAAAAGGCACAATGATGACTTAAGTACAAGAAAACTGACTCTTCTTACTGTCTATGTTTTGAACAATTCCTGTGACACTAGTTATAGATTCCGATGCTACACTTCAGTTCTACTGTATCCCTCTGACCGTCTTATTGATGATGAAACACAGAAATTGCATCGGAATTAAATACAAAGGGCACAATGTCGACTCAAGTACGAAAATTCTGGCTCTTCCTACTGTCTTTGTTTTGAACCTTCCTATGAGCCCGGTTTTGGATTCCGATACTTCACTTCAGGCTTACTGTATCCCTTGGACTTTCTTATTGACGACGAAACACAGAAATTGCATCGGAATTAAATAGAAATTGCACAATGCCGACTTAAGTACAAGAAAACTGACTCTTCCTCCTGTCTATGTTTTGAACCATTCCTGTGACACTAGTTATAGATTCCGATGCTTCACTTCAGGTTTACTGTATCTCTCTGACCGTCTTATTGACGATGAAACACAGAGATTGCATCGGAATTAAATACAAAAGGCACAATGCCGACTCATGTTCAAGAAGTCTAGCTCTTCTTACTGTCTATGTTTTGAACCTTTCCTGTGAGACCGCTTTTAGATTCCGAAGCTTCACTTCAGGTTTACTGTCTCCCTTGGACCTTCTTATTGACGACGAATTACAGAAATTGCATCGGAATTAAATAGAAAAGGCACAATGCCGACTTAAGTACAAAAATACAGACTCTTCTTAATATCTATGTTTTGAACCGTTCCTGTGACACTAGTTATAGATTCCGATGCTTCTATTCATGTTTAGTGTATGCAGCTGACATGGTTATTGACGATGAAACACTGAAATTGCATCGGAATTAAATACACATGGCACAATGCCGACTTAAGTACAAGAAGACCGACTCTTCTTACTGTCTATGTTTTGAACCATTCCTGTGACACTAGTTATAGATTCCGATGCTTCACTGCATTTTTACTGTATCCCCCTGACCTTCTTATTGACGATGAAAGACAGACGTTGCATCGGAATTAAATGCAAAAGGCACAATGCCGACTCAAGTACTAGAAGACTGACTCTTCTTACTGTCTAAGATTTGAACCATTCCTGTAACACTAGTTATAGATTCCGATGCTTCACTTCAGATTTACTGTATCCCCCTGACCGTCGTATTGACGATGAACACAGAAATTGCATCGGAATTAAATACAAAAAGGCAAAATGCCGACTGACGTACAAGAAGACTTGCTCTTCTTCCTGTCTATGATTTGAACCATTCCTGTGACACTAGTTATAGATTCCGATGCTTCACTTCAGATTTACTGTATCCAGCTGACCTTCGTATTGACGATGAAACACAGAATGTGCATCGGAATTAAATACAAAAGGCACAATGCACACTCAAGTACAAGAAGACTGGCTCTTCCTACCGTCTATGTTTTGAACCGTTCCTGTGAGACCAGTTTTAGATTCCGATGCTTCACTTCAGGTTTACTGTATCACTTGGACTTTCTTATTGACGACGAAACACAGAAATTGCATCGGAATTAAATAGAAAAGGCACTATGCCGACTTATGTAGAAGAAAGCTGACTCTTATTCCTGTCTATGTTTTGAACCATTCCTGTGACACTAGTTATAGATTCCGATGCTTCACTTCAGGTTTACTGTATCCCTCTGACCGTCTTATTGACGATGAAACACAGAGATTGCATCGGAATTAAATACAGAATGCACAATGCTGACTCAGGTACAAGAAGTCTGGCTCTTCTGCCTGTCTATGTTTTGAACCTTTCCTGTGAGACCGGTTTTAGATTCCGATGCTTCACATCAGGTTTACTGTCTCCCTTGGACCTACTTATTGACGACGAAACACAGAAATTGCATCGGAATTAAATAGAAAAGGCACAATGCCGACTTAAGTACACGAAAACTGACTCTTCTTAATATCTATGTTTTGAACCATTCCTGTGTCACAAGTTATAGATTCCGATGCTTCACTTCAGGTTTACTGTATCCAGCTGACCTTCTTATTGACGATGAAACACAGAAATTGCGTCGGAATTAAATGCAAAAGGCACAATGGCGACTTAAGTACAATGAGACTGACTCTTCTTACTGTCTATGTTTTGAACCATTCCTGTGACACTAGTTATTGATTCCGATGCTTCACTTCAGGTGTACTGTATCCCTTGGACGTTCTTGTTGACTACGAAACATAGAAACTGCATCGGAATTAAATAGAAAATACACAATGCCGACTTAAGTACAAGAAAACAGACTCTTCTAAATATCTATGTTTTGAACCATTCCTGTGACACTTGTTTTAGATTCCGATGCTTCACTTCAGGTTTACTGTATCCCTCTGACCTTCTTATTGACGATCAAACACAGAAATTTGACCGGAATTAAATACAAAAGGCACAATGCCGACTCTAGTACAAGAAGACTGGCTCTTCTTACTCTCTATGTTTTGAACCATTCCTGTGACACTAGTCATAGATTCCGATGCTTCCCTTCATGTTTACTGTATCCAGCTGACCTTCTTATTGACGATGAAACACAGAAATTGCATCGGAATTAAATACAAAAGGCACAATGCCGACTTCAGTACAAGAAAACTGATTCTTCTTACTGTCTACGATTTGAACCATTCCTGTGACACTAGTTATTGATTCCGATGCTTCACTTCAGGTTTACTGTATCCCTCTGACCGTCTTATTGACGAAGAAACATGAAAATTGTATCGGAATTAAATACAAAAGGCAAAATGCGACTAAAGTACAAGAAGACTGGCGCTTCTTACTGTCTATGCTTTGAACCTTTCCTGTGATACCGGTTTTAGATTCCTGTGCTTCTCGTCAGGTTTACTGTATCCCTTGGTCCTTCTTATTGACGACGAAACACAGAAACTGCGTCGGAATTAAATACAAAATGCACAATGCAGACTTTTGTACAAGAAAACTGACTCCTCTTACTGTCTATGCTTTGAACCATTCCTGTGATACTAGTAATAGGTTCCAATGCATCACTTCAGGTTTACTGTATCCCTCTGACCTTCATATTGACGATGAAACACAGAAATTGCATCGGAATTAAATACATGAGGCACAATGCCGACTTCTGTATTGAAAACTGACTCTTCTTACTGTCTATGCTTTGAACCATTCCTGTGACACTAATTATAGATTCCGATGCTTCACTTCAGGTTTACTGTATCCCTCTGACCTTCTTATTGACGATGAAACCCAGAAATTGCATCGGAATTAAATACAAAAGGCACAATGCCGACCTTTCTACAAGAAAACTGACTCTTCTTACTGTCTATGTTTTCAACCATTCCTGTGACACTAGTTATAGATTCCGATGCTTCACTTCAGGTTTACTGAATCCCTCTGACCTTCTTATTGACGATGAAATACAGATATTGCATCGGAATTATATGCAAAAGGCACAATGCCGACTTAAGTACAAGAAGACTGACTCTTCCTAATGTCTATGTTATGAACCATACCTGCGACACTAGTTATAGATTCCGATGTTTCACTTCAGATTTACTGTATCCCTTTGACATTCTTATTGACGATGAAACACAGAAATTGCATCGGCATTAAATACAATAGGCACAATGCCGACTTAAGTACAAGAAAACCGACTCTTCTTAGCGACTATGTTTTGAAAAAAATTCCGGTAACACAAGTTATAGATTCCGATGCTTCACTTCAGTTTTGCTGTATCCCTCTGACCTTCTTATTGACGATGAAACACCGAAATTGCATCGGAATTAAATACAAAAGGCACAATGCCGACTTAAGTACAAGAAGACTGACTCTTCCTACTGCCTATGCTTTGAACCATTCCTGTGACACTAGTTTTAGATTCCGATGCTTCACTTCAGGTTTACTGTATCCCTCTGACCTTCTTATTGATGATCAAACGCAGAAAATTGATTGGAATAAAATACAAAAGGGACAATGCGGACTCAAGTACAAGAAGACTGGCTCTTCTTACTGTCTATGTTTTGAACCATTCCTGTGACACTAATTATAGATTCAGATGCTTCACTTCAGGTTTACTGTATCCCTCTGACCTTCTTATTGACGATGAAACTCAGAAATTGCTTCGGAATTAAATACAAAAGGCACAATGCCGACTCGAGTACAAGAAGACTGGCTCTTCTTACTGTCTATGTTTTGAACCATTCCTGTGACAGTAGTTATAGATTTCGATGCTTCACTTCAGGTTTACTGAATCCCTCTGACCTTCTTATTGACGATGAAATACAGATATTGCATCGGAATTATATGCAAAAGGCACAATGCCGACTTAAGTACAAGAAGACTGACTCTTCTTACTGTCTATGATTTGAACCATTCCTGTGACTCTAGTTTTAGATTCCGATGCTTCACTTCAGGTTTACTGTATCCTTCTGACCTTCTTATTGATGATCAAACGCAGAAAATTGATTGGAATAAAATACAAAAGGGACAATGCGGACTCAAGTACAAGAAGACTGGCTCTTCTTACTGTCTATGTTTTGAACCATTCCTGTGACACTAGTCATAGATTCTGATGCTTCACTTCAGGTTTACTGTATCCAGCTGACCTTCTTATTGACGATGAAACACAGAAATTGCATCGGAATTAAATACAAAAGGCACAATGAAGAGTGAAGTACAAGCAGTCTTACTCTTCTTACTGTCTATATTTTGAACCTTTCCTGTGATACCGGTTCTATATTCCGATGCTTTACTTCAGGTTTGCTGTATCCCTTGGACCTTCTTAATGACGACGAAACACAGAAATTGCATCGGAATTAAATGGAAAAGGCACAATGCCGACTTAAGTGCAAGAGAACTGAATCTTCTTCCTGTCTATGTTTTGAACCACTACTGTGACACTAGTTATAGGTTCCGATGCATCACTTCAAGTTTACTGTATCCCGCTGACCTTCTTATTGACGATGAACCACAGAAATTGCATCGGAATTAATTACAAAAGGCACAATGCCGACTTAAGTACAAGAAAACTGACTCTTCTTTCTGTCTATGATTTGAACCATTCCTGTGACACTATTTATTGATTCCGATGCTTCACTTCAGGTTTACTGTATCCCTCTGACCTTCTTATTGACGATGAAATACAGAAATTGCATCGTAATTAAATACAAAAGGCACAATGCCGACTTATGTACAAGAAGACTGACTCTTCTTACTGTCCATGTTTTGAACCATTATTGTGACACTAGTTATAGATTCCGATGCTTCACTTCAGTTTTACTGTATCCCTCTGACCTTCTTATTGCCGATGAAACACAGAAATTGCAATGGAATTAAATACAAACGGCACAATGCCGACTCAAGTACTAGAAGACTGACTCTTCTTACTGTCTATGTTTTGCCCATTCCTGTGACACTAGTTATAGAATCTGATGCTTCACTTCAGGTTTACTGTATCCCTTGGACCTCCTTAATGACAACGAAACACAGAAATTGCATCGGAATTAAATTGAAAAGGCACAATGCCGACTTAAGTGCAAGGGAACTGAATCTTCTTCCTGTCTATGTATTGAACCACTACTGTGACACTAGTTATAGATTCCGATGCATCACTTCAGGTTCACTGTATCCCTGTGACCTTTATATTGACGACGAAACACAGAAATTGTGTCGGAATTAAATACATAAGGCACAATGCCGACTTATGTATAAGAAAACTGACTCTTCTTACTGTCTATGCTTTGAACCATTCCTGTGACACTAGTTATAGATTCCGATGCTTCACTTCAGGTTTACTGTATCCCTTTGACATTCTTATTGACGATGAAACACAGAAATTGCATCGGCATTAAATACAATAGGCACAATGCCGACTTAAACACAAGAAAACCGACTCTTCTTAGCGACTATGTTTTGAACCATTCCTGTGACACAAGTAATACATTCCGATGCTTCACTTCAGTTTTGCTGTATCCCTCTGACCTTATTGACGATGGAAAACAGAAATTGCATCGGAATTAAATACAAAAGGCACAATGCCGACTCGAGTACAAGAAGACTGGCTCTTCTTACTGTCTACGTTTTGAACCATTCCTGTGACAGTAGTTATAGTTTCCGATGCTTCACTTCAGGTTTACTGAATCCCTCTGACCTTCTTATTGATGATCAAACGCAGAAAATTGATCGGAATAAAACACAAAAGGCACAATGCGGACTCAAGTACAAGAAGACTGGCTCTTCTTACTGTCTATGTTTTTAACCATTCCTGTGACACTAGTCATAGATTCTGATGCTTCACTGTAGGTTTACTGTATACAGCTGACCTTCTTATTGACGATGAAACACAGAAATTGCATCGGAATTAAATACAAAAGGCACAATGCCGACTTATGTACAAGAAGACCGACTCTTCTTACTGTCTATGCTTTGAACCATTCCTGTGACACTAGTTATAGATTCCGATGCGACACTTCAGGTTTACTGTATCCCTCTGACCTTCTTATTGACGATCAAACACAGAAAATTGATCGGAATTAAATACAAAAGGCACAATGCCGACCTAAGTACAAGAAGACTGACTCTTCCTACTGCCTATGCTTTGAACCATTCCTGTGACACTAGTTTTAGATTCCGATGCTTCACTTCAGGTTTACTGTATCCCTCTGACCTTCTTATTGATGATCAAACGCAGAAAATTGATTGGAATAAAATACAAAAGGGACAATGCGGACTCAAGTACAAGAAGACTGGCTCTTCTTACTGTCTATGTTTTGAACCATTCCTGTGACACTAATTACAGATTCAGATGCTTCACTTCAGGTTTACTGTATCCCTCTGACCTTCTTATTGACGATGAAACTCAGAAATTGCTTCGGAATTAAATACAAAAGGCACAATGCCGACTCGAGTACAAGAAGACTGGCTCTTCTTACTGTCTATGTTTTGAACCATTCCTGTGACAGTAGTTATAGATTTCGATGCTTCACATCAGGTTTACTGAATCCCTCTGACCTTCTTATTGACGATGAAATACAGATATTGCATCGGAATTATATGCAAAAGGCACAATGCCGACTTAAGTACAAGAAGACTGACTCTTCTTACTGTCTATGATTTGAACCATTCCTGTGACTCTAGTTTTAGATTCCGATGCTTCACTTCAGGTTTACTGTATCCCTCTGACCTTCTTATTGATGATCAAACGCAGAAAATTGATTGGAATAAAATACAAAAGGGACAATGCGGACTCAAGTACAAGAAGACTGGCTCTTCTTACTGTCTATGTTTTGAACCATTCCTGTGACACTAGTCATAGATTCTGATGCTTCACTTCAGGTTTACTGTATCCAGCTGACCTTCTTATTGACGATGAAACACAGAAATTGCATCGGAATTAAATACAAAAGGCACAATGAAGAGTGAAGTACAAGCAGTCTTGCTCTTCTTACTGTCTATACTTTGAACCTTTCCTGTGATACCGGTTCTATATTCCGATGCTTTACTTCAGGTTTGCTGTATCCCTTGGACCTTCTTAATGACGACGAAACACAGAAATGGCATCGGAATTAAATGGAAAAGGCACAATGCCGACTTAAGTGCAAGAGAACTGAATCTTCTTCCTGTCTATGTTTTGAACCACTACTGTGACACTAGTTATAGGTTCCGATGCATCACTTCAAGTTTACTGTATCCCGCTGACCTTCTTATTGACGATGAACCACAGAAATTGCATCGGAATTAATTACAAAAGGCACAATGCCGACTTAAGTACAAGAAAACTGACTCTTCTTTCTGTCTATGATTTGAACCATTCCTGTGACACTATTTATTGATTCCGATGCTTCACTTCAGGTTTACTGTATCCCTCTGACCTTCTTATTGACGATGAAATACAGAAATTGCATCGTAATTAAATACAAAAGGCACAATGCCGACTTAAGTACAAGAAAACTGACACTTCTTACTGTCTATGTTTTGAACCATTCCTGTGACACTAGTTATAGATTCCGATGCTTCACTTCAGGTTTACTGTATCCCTCTGACCTTCTTATTGACGATGAAACTCAGAAATTGCTTCGGAATTAAATACAAAAGGCACAATGCCGACTCGAGTTCAAGAAGACTGGCTCTTCTTACTGTCTATGTTTTGAACCATTCCTGTGACAGTAGTTATAGATTTCGATGCTTCACATCAGGTTTACTGAATCCCTCTGACCTTCTTATTGACGATGAAATACAGATATTGCATCGGAATTATATGCAAACGGCACAATGCCGACTCAAGTACTAGAAGACTGACTCTTCTTACTGTCTATGTTTTG
Organism: Schistocerca americana; assembly: GCF_021461395.2. Taxonomy (NCBI): domain Eukaryota; kingdom Metazoa; phylum Arthropoda; class Insecta; order Orthoptera; family Acrididae; genus Schistocerca; species Schistocerca americana. The sequence continues at coordinate 24,620,604 of NC_060130.1, forward strand.
CCCATTCCTGTGACACTAGTTATAGAATCTGATGCTTCACTTCAGGTTTACTGTATCCCTTGGACCTCCTTAATGACAACGAAACACAGAAATTGCATCGGAATTAAATTGAAAAGGCACAATGCCGACTTAAGTGCAAGGGAACTGAATCTTCTTCCTGTCTATGTATTGAACCACTACTGTGACACTAGTTATAGATTCCGATGCATCACTTCAGGTTCACTGTATCCCTGTGACCTTTATATTGACGATGAAACACAGAAATTGTGTCGGAATTAAATACATAAGGCACAATGCCGACTTATGTATAAGAAAACTGACTCTTCTTACTGTCTATGCTTTGAACCATTCCTGTGACACTAGTTATAGATTCCGATGCTTCACTTCAGGTTTACTGTATCCCTCTGACCTTCTTATTGACGATGTAACACAGAAATTGCATCGGAATTGAATACAAAAGGCACAATGCCGACTTTCCTACAAGAAAACTGACTCTTCTTACTGTCTATGTTTTGAACCATTCCTGTGACACTAGTTATAGATTCCGATGCTTCACTTCAGGTTTACTGTATCCCTCTGACCGTCTTATTGGCGATGAAACATAGAAATTGCATCGGAATTAAATACAAAAAGCACAATGCCGACTTAAGTACAAGAAAACCGACTCTTCTTAGCGACTATGTCTTGAACCATTCCTGTGACACAAGTAATACATTCCGATGCTTCACTTCAGTTTTGCTGTATCCCTCTGACCTTATTGACGATGGAAAACAGAAATTGCATCGGAATTAAATACAAAAGGCACAATGCCGACTCGAGTACAAGAAGACTGGCTCTTCTTACTGTCTACGTTTTGAACCATTCCTGTGACAGTAGTTATAGTTTCCGATGCTTCACTTCAGGTTTACTGAATCCCTCTGACCTTCTTATTGATGATCAAACGCAGAAAATTGATCGGAATAAAATACAAAAGGCACAATGCGGACTCAAGTACAAGAAGACTGGCTCTTCTTACTGTCTATGTTTTTAACCATTCCTGTGACACTAGTCATAGATTCTGATGCTTCACTGTAGGTTTACTGTATACAGCTGACCTTCTTATTGACGATGAAACACAGAAATTGCATCGGAATTAAATACAAAAGGCACAATGCCGACTTATGTACAAGAAGACCGACTCTTCTTACTGTCTATGGTTTGAACCATTCCTGTGACACTAGTTATAGATTCCGATGCGACACTTCAGGTTTACTGTATCCCTCTGACCTTCTTATTGACGATCAAACACAGAAAATTGATCGGAATTAAATACAAAAGGCACTATGCCGACTCAAGTACAAGAAGACTGGCTCTTCTTAGTGTCTATGCTTTGAACCATTCCTGTGACACTAGTTATAGATTCCGATGCTTCACTTCAGGTTTACTGTATCCCTCTGACAGTCTTATTGACGATGAAACACAGAAATTGCATCGGAATTAAATGCAAAAGGCACAATGAAGAGTGAAGTACAAGCAGTCTTGCTCTTCTTACTGTCTATATTTTGAACCTTTCCTGTGATACCGGTTCTATATTCCGATGCTTCACTTCAGGTTTACTGTATCCCTTGGACCTTCTTAATGACAACGAAACACAGAAATTGCATCGGAAATAAATAGAAAAGGCACAATGCCGACTTAAGTGCAAGAGAACTAAATCTTCTTCCTGTCTATGTCTTGAACCACTACTGTGACACTAGTTATAGATTCCGATGCATCACTTCAGGTTCACTGTATCCCTCTGACCTTCTTATTGACGATGAAACACAGAAATTGCCTCGGCATTAAATACAAAAGGCCCAATGTCGACTTCAGTACAAGAAAACTGATTCTTCTTACTGTCTATGTTTTAAACCATTCCAGTGACACTAGTTATAGATTCTGATGCTTCACTTCAGGTTTACTGTATCCCTCTGACCTTCATATTGACGATGAAACACAGAAATTGCATCGGAATTAAATACAAAAGGCACAATGAAGAGTGAAGTACAAGCAGTCTTACTCTTCTTACTGTCTATATTTTGAACCTTTCCTGTGATACCGGTTCTATATTCCGATGCTTCACTTCAGGTTTACTGTATCCCTTGGACCTTCTTAATGACGACGAAACACAGAAATTGCATCGGAATTAAATAGAAAGGGCACAATGCCGACTTAAGTGCAAGGGAACTGAATCTTCTTCCTGTCTCTGTTTTGAACCACTACTGTGACACTAGTTATAGGTTCCGATGCATCACTTCAGGTTTACTGTATCCCGCTGTCCATCTTATTGACGATGAAACACAGAAATTGTATCGGAATTAATTACAAAAGGCACAATGCCGACTTAAGTACAAGAAAACTGACTCTTCTTGCTGTCTATATTTTGAACCATTCCTGTGACACTAGTTATAGATTCTGATGCTTCACTTCAGGTTTACTGTATCCCTCAGACCTTCTTATTGACGATGAAACACAGAAATTGCATCGGAATTAAATACACAAGGCACAATGCCGACTTAAGTACAAGAAGACTGGCTCTTCTTACTGTCTATGTTTAGAACCATTCCTGTGACACTAGTCATAGATTCTGATGCTTCACTTCAGGTTTACTGTATCCAGCTGACCTTCTTATTGACGATGAAACACAGAAATTGCATCGGAATTAAATACAAAAGGCCCAATGCCGACTTATGTACAAGAAGACTGACTCTTCTTACTGTCTATGCTTTGAACCATTACTGTGACACTAGTTATAGATTCCGATGCGACACTTCAGGTTTACTGTATCCCTCTAACCTTCTTATTGACGATCAAACACAGAAAATTGATCGGAATTAAATACAAAAGGCACAATGCCGACTCAAGTACAAGAAGACTGGCTCTTCTTACTGTCTATGCTTTGAACTATTCCTGTGACACTAGTTATAGATTCCGATGCTTCACTTTAGGTTTACTGTATCCCTCTGACAGTCTTATTGACGATGAAACACAGAAATTGCATCGGAATTAAATACAAAAGGCACAATGAAGAATGAAGTACAAGCAGTCTTGGTCTTCTTACTGTCTATATTTTGAACCTTTCCTGTGATACCGGTTCTATATTCCGATGCTTCACTTCAGGTTTACTGTATCCCTTGGACCTTCTTAATGACAACGAAACACAGAAATTGCATCGGAATTAAATAGAAAAGGCACAATGCCGACTTAAGTGCAAGAGAACTAAATCTTCTTCCTGTCTATGTTTTGAACCACTACCGTGACACTAGTTATAGATTCCGATGCATCACTTCAGGTTCACTGTATCCCTCTGACCTTCTTATTGACGATGAAACACAGAAATTGCATCGGAATTAAATACAAAAGGCCCAATGTCGACTTAAGTACAAGGAAACTGATTCTTCTTACTGTCTATGTTTTAAACCATTCCTGTGACACTAGTTATAGATTACGATGCTTCACTTCAGGTTTACTGTATCCCTCTGACCTTCATATTGACGATGAAACACAGAAATTGCATCGGAATTAATTACAAAAGGCACAATGCCGACTTAAGTACAGGAAAACTGACTCTTCTTTCTGTCTATGATTTGAACCATTCCTGTGACACTATTTATTGATTCCGATGCTTCACTTCAGGTTTACTGTATCCCTCTGACCTTCTTATTGACGATGAAATACAGAAATTGCATCGTAATTAATTACAAAAGGCACAATGCCGACTTATGTACAAGAAGACTGACTCTTCTTACTGTGGATGTTTTGAACCATTCCTGTGACACTAGTTATAGATTCCGATGCTTCACTTCAGTTTTACTGTATCCCTCTGACCTTCTTATTGCCGATGAAACACAGAAATTGCAATGGAATTAAATACAAACGGCACAATGCCGACTCAAGTACTAGAAGACTGACTCTTCTTACTGTCTATGTTTTGCCCATTCCTGTGACACTAGTTATAGAATCTGATGCTTCACTTCAGATTTACTGTATCCCTTGGACCTCCTTAATGACAACGAAACACAGAAATTGCATCGGAATTAAATTGAAAAGGCACAATGCCGACTTAAGTGCAAGGGAACTGAATCTTCTTCCTGTCTATGTATTGAACCACTACTGTGACACTAGTTATAGATTCCGATGCATCACTTCAGGTTCACTGTATCCCTGTGACCTTTATATTGACGATGAAACACAGAAATTGTGTCGGAATTAAATACATAAGGCACAATGCCGACTTATGTATAAGAAAACTGACTCTTCTTACTGTCTATGCTTTGAACCATTCCTGTGACACTAGTTATAGATTCCGATGCTTCACTTCAGGTTTACTGTATCCCTCTGACCTTCTTATTGACGATGTAACACAGAAATTGCATCGGAATTGAATACAAAAGGCACAATGCCGACTTTCCTACAAGAAAACTGACTCTTCTTACTGTCTAAGTTTTGAACCATTCCTGTGACACTAGTTATAGATTCCGATGCTTCACTTCAGGTTTACTGTATCCCTCTGACCGTCTTATTGGCGATGAAACATAGTAATTGCATCGGAATAAAATACAAAAAGCACAATGCCGACTTAAGTACAAGAAGACTGACTCTTCTTACTGTCTATGTTTTGAACCATTCCTGCGACACTAGTTATAGATTCCGATGTTTCGCTTCAGGTTTACTGTATCCCTTTGACATTCTTATTGACGATGAAACACAGAAATTGCATCGGCATTAAATACAATAGGCACAATGCCGACTTAAACACAAGAAAACCGACTCTTCTTAGCGACTATGTTTTGAACCATTCCTGTGACACAAGTAATACATTCCGATGCTTCACTTCAGTTTTGCTGTATCCCTCTGACCTTATTGACGATGGAAAACAGAAATTGCATCGGAATTAAATACAAAAGGCACAATGCCGACTCGAGTACAAGAAGACTGGCTCTTCTTACTGTCTACGTTTTGAACCATTCCTGTGACAGTAGTTATAGTTTCCGATGCTTCACTTCAGGTTTACTGAATCCCTCTGACTTTCTTATTGATGATCAAACGCAGAAAATTGATCGGAATAAAATACAAAAGGCACAATGCGGACTCAAGTACAAGAAGACTGGCTCTTCTTACTGTCTATGTTTTTAACCATTCCTGTGACACTAGTCATAGATTCTGATGCTTCACTGTAGGTTTACTGTATACAGCTGACCTTCTTATTGACGATGAAACACAGAAATTGCATCGGAATTAAATACAAAAGGCACAATGCCGACTTATGTACAAGAAGACCGACTCTTCTTACTGTCTAAGCTTTGAACCATTCCTGTGACACTAGTTATAGATTCCGATGCGACACTTCAGGTTTACTGTATCCCTCTGACCTTCTTATTGACGATCAAACACAGAAAATTGATCGGAATTAAATACAAAAGGCACAATGCCGACTTAAGTACAAGAAGACTGACTCTTCCTACTGCCTATGCTTTGAACCATTCCTGTGACACTAGTTTTAGATTCCGATGCTTCACTTCAGGTTTACTGTATCCCTCTGACCTTCTTATTGATGATCAAACGCAGAAAATTGATTGGAATAAAATACAAAAGGGACAATGCGGACTCAAGTACAAGAAGACTGGCTCTTCTTACTGTCTATGTTTTGAACCATTCCTGTGACACTAATTATAGATTCAGATGCTTCACTTCAGGTTTACTGTATCCCTCTGACCTTCTTATTGACGATGAAACTCAGAAATTGCTTCGGAATTAAATACAAAAGGCACAATGCCGACTCGAGTACAAGAAGACTGGCTCTTCTTACTGTCTATGTTTTGAACCATTCCTGTGACAGTAGTTACAGATTTCGATGCTTCACTTCAGGTTTACTGAATCCCTCTGACCTTCTTATTGACGATGAAATACAGATATTGCATCGGAATTATATGCAAAAGGCACAATGCCGACTTAAGTACAAGAAGACTGACTCTTCTTACTGTCTATGATTTGAACCATTCCTGTGACTCTAGTTTTAGATTCCGATGCTTCACTTCAGGTTTACTGTATCCCTCTGACCTTCTTATTGATGATCAAACGCAGAAAATTGATTGGAATAAAATACAAAAGGGACAATGCGGACTCAAGTACAAGAAGACTGGCTCTTCTTACTGTCTATGTTTTGAACCATTCCTGAGACACTAGTCATAGATTCTGATGCTTCACTTCAGGTTTACTGTATCCAGCTGACCTTCTTATTGACGATGAAACACAGAAATTGCATCGGAATTAAATACAAAAGGCACAATGAAGAGTGAAGTACAAGCAGTCTTGCTCTTCTTACTGTCTATATTTTGAACCTTTCCTGTGATACCGGTTCTATATTCCGATGCTTTACTTCAGGTTTGCTGTATCCCTTGGACCTTCTTAATGACGACGAAACACAGAAATTGCATCGGAATTAAATGGAAAAGGCACAATGCCGACTTAAGTGCAAGAGAACTGAATCTTCTTCCTGTCTATGTTTTGAACCACTACTGTGACACTAGTTATAGGCTCCGATGCATCACTTCAAGTTTACTGTATCCCGCTGACCTTCTTATTGACGATGAACCACAGAAATTGCATCGGAATTAATTACAAAAGGCACAATGCCGACATAAGTACAAGAAAACTGACTCTTCTTTCTGTCTATGATTTGAACCATTCCTGTGACACTATTTATTGATTCCGATGCTTCACTTCAGGTTTACTGTATCCCTCTGACCTTCTTATTGACGATGAAATACAGAAATTGCATCGTAATTAAATACAAAAGGCACAATGCCGACTTAAGTACAAGAAGACTGACTCTTCTTACTGTCCATGTTTTGAACCATTCCTGTGACACTAGTTATAGATTCCGATGCTTCACTTCAGTTGTACTGTATCCCTCTGACCTTCTTATTGCCGATGAAACACAGAAATTGCAATGGAATTAAATACAAACGGCACAATGCCGACTCAAGTACTAGAAGACTGACTCTTCTTACTGTCTATGTTTTGCCCATTCCTGTGACACTAGTTATAGAATCTGATGCTTCACTTCAGGTTTACTGTATCCCTTGGACCTCCTTAATGACAACGAAACACAGAAATTGCATCGGAATTAAATTGAAAAGGCACAATGCCGACTTAAGTGCAAGGGAACTGAATCTTCTTCCTGTCTATGTATTGAACCACTACTGTGACACTAGTTATAGATTCCGATGCATCACTTCAGGTTCACTGTATCCCTGTGACCTTTATATTGACGATGAAACACAGAAATGGTGTCGGAATTAAATACATAAGGCACAATGCCGACTTATGTATAAGAAAACTGACTCTTCTTACTGTCTATGCTTTGAACCATTCCTGTGACACTAGTTATAGATTCCGATGCTTCACTTCAGGTTTACTGTATCCCTCTGACCTTCTTATTGACGATGGAACACAGAAATTGCATCGGAATTGAATACAAAAGGCACAATGCCGACTTTCCTACAAGAAAACTGACTCTTCTTACTGTCTATGTTTTGAACCATTCCTGTGACACTAGTTATAGATTCCGATGCTTCACTTCAGGTTTACTGTATCCCTCTGACCGTCTTATTGGCGATGAAACATAGAAATTGCATCGGAATTAAATACAAAAAGCACAATGCCGACTTAAGTACAAGAAGACTGACTCTTCTTACTGTCTATGTTTTGAACCATTCCTGCGACACTAGTTATAGATTCCGATGTTTCACTTCAGGTTTACTGTATCCCTTTGACATTCTTATTGACGATGAAACACAGAAATTGCATCGGCATTAAATACAATAGGCACAATGCCGACTTAAACACAAGAAAACCGACTCTTCTTAGCGACCATGTTTTGAACCATTCCTGTGACACAAGTAATACATTCCGATGCTTCACTTCAGTTTTGCTGTATCCCTCTGACCTTATTGACGATGGAAAACAGAAATTGCATCGGAATTAAATACAAAAGGCACAATGCCGACTCGAGTACAAGAAGACTGGCTCTTCTTACTGTCTACGTTTTGAACCATTCCTGTGACAGTAGTTATAGTTTCCGATGCTTCACTTCAGGTTTACTGAATCCCTCTGACCTTCTTATTGATGATCAAACGCAGAAAATTGATCGGAATAAAATACAAAAGGCACAATGCGGACTCAAGTACAAGAAGACTGGCTCTTCTTACTGTCTATGTTTTTAACCATTCCTGTGACACTAGTCATAGATTCTGGTGCTTCACTGTAGGTTTACTGTATACAGCTGACCTTCTTATTGACGATGAAACACAGAAATTGCATCGGAATTAAATACAAAAGGCACAATGCCGACTTATGTACAAGTAGACCGACTCTTCTTACTGTCTATGCTTTGAACCATTCCTGTGACACTAGTTATAGATTCCGATGCGACACTTCAGGTTTACTGTATCCCTCTGACCTTCTTATTGACGATCAAACACAGAAAATTGATCGGAATTAAATACAAAAGGCACTATGCCGACTCAAGTACAAGAAGACTGGCTCTTCTTAGTGTCTATGCTTTGAACCATTCCTGTGACACTAGTTATAGATTCCGATGCTTCACTTCACGTTTACTGTATCCCTCTGACAGTCTTATTGACGATGAAACACAGAAATTGCATCGGAATTAAATGCAAAAGGCACAATGAAGAGTGAAGTACAAGCAGTCTTGCTCTTCTTACTGTCTATATTTTGAACCTTTCCTGTGATACCGGTTCTATATTCCGATGCTTCACTTCAGGTTTACTGTATCCCTTGGACCTTCTTAATGACAACGAAACACAGAAATTGCATCGGAAATAAATAGAAAAGGCACAATGCCGACTTAAGTGCAAGAGAACTAAATCTTCTTCCTGTCTATGTCCTGAACCACTACTGTGACACTAGTTATAGATTCCGATGCATCACTTCAGGTTCACTGTATCCCTCTGACCTTCTTATTGACGATGAAACACAGAAATTGCCTCGGAATTAAATACAAAAGGAACAATGTCGACTTCAGTACAAGAAAACTGATTCTTCTTACTGTCTATGTTTTAAACCATTCCAGTGACACTAGTTATAGATTCTGATGCTTCACTTCAGGTTTACTGTATCCCTCTGACCTTTATATTGACGATGAAACACAGAATTTGCATCGGAATTAAATACAAAAGGCACAATGAAGAGTGAAGTACAAGCAGTCTTACTCTTCTTACTGTCTATATTTTGAACCTTTCCTGTGATACCGGTTCTATATTCCGATGCTTCACCTCAGGTTTACTGTATCCCTTGGACATTCTTAATGACGACGAAACACAGAAATTGCATCGGAATTAAATAGAAAAGGCACAATGCCGACTTAAGTGCAAGAGAACTGAATCTTCTTCCTGTCTATGTTTTGAACCACTACTGTGACACTAGTTATAGGTTCCGATGCATTACTTCAGGTTTGCTGTATCCCGCTGACCTTCTTGTTGACGATGAACCACAGATATTGCATCGGAATTAAATACAAAAGGCATAATGCCGACTTAAGTACAAGATGACTGACTCTTCTTACTGTCTATGTTTTGAGCCATTCCTGTGACACTAGTTATAGATTCCGATGTTTCACTTCAGGTTTACTGTTTCCCTCTAACATTCTTATTGACGACGAAACACAGAAATTGCATCGAAATTAAATACAAAAGGCACAATGCCGACTTAAGTACCAAAAGACTGACTCTTCTTAATCTCTATATTTTGAACCATTCCTGTGACACTAGTTATAGATTCCGATACTTCACTTCAGGTTTACTGTATCCCACTGACCTTGTTGTTGAGGATGAAATACAGAAATTTCATCGGAATTAAATACAAAATGGCACAATGCTAACTTTAGTACAACAAAACTGACTCTTCTTACTGTCTATGTTTTGAACCATTCCTGTGACACTAGTTATAGATTCCGATGCTTCACATCAGGTTTACAGTATCCCTCTGACCTTCTTATTGACGATGAAACGCAGAATTTGCATCGGAATTAAATACAAAAGGTACAATGCCCTACTTAAGTACAAGAAGACTGACTCATCTTACTGTCTATGTTTTGAATCACTCCTGTGGCACAAGTTATAGACTCCGATGCTTCACATCAGGTTTACTGTATCCCTCAGACCGTCGTATTGACGATGAAACACAGAAATTGCATCGGAATTAAATACAAGAGGCACAATGCCGACTCGAGAACAAAAAGACTGGCTCTTCTTCCTGTCTATGTTTTGAACCATTCCTGTGACATTAGTTATAGATTCCGATGCTTCACTTCAGGTCTACTGTATCCAGATGACCTTCTTACTGTCTATATTTTGAACCTTTCCTGTGATACCGGTTCTATATTCCGATGCTTCACCTCAGGTTTACTGTATCCCTTGGACATTCTTAATGACGACGAAACACAGAAATTGCATCGGAATTAAATAGAAAAGGCACAATGCCGACTTAAGTGCAAGAGAACTGAATCTTCTTCCTGTCTATGTTTTGAACCACTACTGTGACACTAGTTATAGGTTCCGATGCATTACTTCAGGTTTGCTGTATCCCGCTGACCTTCTTGTTGACGATGAACCACAGATATTGCATCGGAATTAAATACAAAGGGCACAATGCCGACTTAAGTACAAGAAGACTGACTCTTCTTACTGTCTATGCTTTGAACCATTTCTGTGACACTAGTTATAGATTCCGAAGCTTCACTTCAGTTTTACTGTATCCCTCTGACCTTCGTATTGACGATGAAACACAGATATTGCATCGGAATTATATACAAAAGGCACAAAGCCAAATCAAGTACTAGAAGACTGACTCTTCTTACTGTCTATGTTTTGAACTATTCCTGTGAGACCGGTTTTAGATTCCGATGCTTCACTTCAGGTTTACTGTATTTCTTGGACCTTCTTAATGACGACGAAAAATACAGAATTTGCATCGGAATTAAATAGAAAAGGCACAACGCCGACTTAAGTACAAGAAAACTAACTCTTCTTACTGTCTATGTTTTGAACTATTCCTGTGACACTAGTCATAGATTCCGATGCTTCACTTCAGGTTTACTGTTTCCCTCTGACCTTCTTATTGACGATGAAACACAGAAATTGCATCTCAATTAAATACAAAAGGCACAATGCCGACTCAAGTACAAGAAGACTGGCTCTTCTTACTGTCTATGTTTCGAGCCTTTCCTGTGAGACCGGTTTTAGATTCCGATGCTTCACTTCAGGTTTACTGTATCCCTTGGACCTTCTTATTGACGATCAAACACAGAAATCGCATCGGAATTAAATACAAAATGCACAATGCCGACTTAAGTACAAGCAGACTGACTCTTCTTACTGTCTATGGTTTGAACCATTCCTGTGACACTAGTTATAGATACCGATGCTTCACTTCAGGTTTACTGTATCCCTTCTACCTTCTTATTGACGATGAAATACAGAAATTGCATCGGAATTAAATACAAAAGGCACAATGCCGACTTAAGTACAAGAAATCTGATTCTTCTTACCGTCTATGTTTTGAACCTTTCCTGTGAGACCAGTCTTTGATTTTGATGCTTGACTTCAGGTTTACAGAATCTCTTGGACCTTATTATTGACGACGAAACACAGAAATTGCATCGGAATTAAATAGAAAAGGCACAATGCCGACTTTAGAACAAGGAAACAGAGTCTTCTTACTGTCTATGTTTGAACCATTCCTGTGTCACTAGTTATAGATTCCGATGCTTCACTTCAGGTTTACTGTATCCCTCTGACCTTCTTATTGACGATGAAACACAGAAATTGCATCAGAATTAAATACAAAAGGCACAATGCCGACTCAAGTACAAGAAGACTGGCTCTATTTACTTTCTATGTTTTGAACCTTTCCTGTGAGACCGGTTTTAAATTCCGATGCTTCACTTCAGGTTTACTGTATCCCTTGGACCTTCTTATTGACGACGAAACACAGAAATTGCAACGGAAATAAATACAAAAGGCACAATGCCGACATAAGTACCAAAAGACTGACTCTTCTTACTCTCTCTATTCTGAACCATTCCTGTGACACTACTTATAGATTCCGATACTTCACTTTAGGTTTACTGTATCCCTCTGTCCTTCTTATTGAGGATGAAACACAGAAATTGCATCGGAATTAAATACAAAAAGCACAATGCCGACTTTAGTACAATAAAACAGACTCTTCTTACTGTCTATGTTTTGAACCATTCCTGTGACACTAGTTATAGATTCCGATGCTTCCCTTCAGGTTTACTGTATCCCTCTGACCTTCTTATTGACGATGAAACACAGAAATTGCATCGGAATTAAATACAAGAGGAACAATGCCGACTCAAGCACAAGAAGACTGGCTCTTCTTACTGTCCATGATTTGAACCATTCCCGTGACACTAGTTATAGATTCCGATGCTTCACTTCAGGTTTACAGAATCCCTCTGACCTTCTTATTGACGATGAAACACAGAAATTGCATCGGAATTATATACAAAAGGCACAATGCCGACTTAAGTACAAGAAGACTGACTCTTCTTACTGTCTATGTTTTGAATCATTCCTGTGGCACTAGTTATAGATTCCGATGCTTCACTTCAGGTTTACTGTATCCCTCTTACCTTCTTATTGACGATCAAACACAGAAAATTGATCGGAATTAAATACTAAAGGGACAATGCCGACTCAAGTACAAGAAGATTGGATCTTCTTACTGTCTATGTTTTGAACCATTCCTGTGACACTAGTTATAGATTCCGAAGCTTCACTTCAGTTTTACTGTATCCCTCTGACCTTCGTATTGACGATGAAACACAGATATTGCACCGGAATTATATACAAAAGGCACAAAGCCAAATCAAGTACTAGAAGACTGACTCTTCTTACTGTCTATGTTTTGAACCATTCCTGTGACACTAGTTATAGACTCTGATGCTTCACTTCAGGTTTACTGTATCCCTCTTACCTTCTTATTGACGATCAAACACAGAAAATTGATCGGAATTAAATACAAAAGGCACTATGCCGACTCAGGTACAAGAAGACTGGCTCTTCTAACTGTCTATGTTTTGAACCATTCCTGTGACACTAGTTATAGATTCCGAAGCTTCACTTCAGTTTTACTGTATCCCTCTGACCGTCGTATTGACGATGAAACACCGAAATTGCATCGGAATTAAATTCAAAAGCCAATGCCGACTCAAGCACAAGAAGACTGGCTCTTCTTACTGCCTATGTTTTGAACCTTTCCTGTGAGACCGGTTTTAGATTCCGATGCTTCACTTCAGGTTTACTGTATCCCTTGGACCTTCTTATTGACGACGAAAAATACAAAAATTGCATCGGAATTAAATAGAAAGGGCACAATGCCGACTTAAGTACAAGAAAACCAACTCTTCTTACTGTCTATGTTTTGAACTATTCCTGTGACACTAGTTATAGACTCCGATGCTTCACTTCAGGTTTACTGTTTCCCTCTGACCTTCTTATTATCGATGAAACACAGAAATTGCATCTGAATTAAATACAAAAGGCACAATGCCGACTCAAGTACAAGAAGACTGGCTCTTCTTACTGTCTATGTTTTGAACCTTTCCTGTGAGACCGGTTTTAGATTCCGATACTTCACTTCAGGTTTACTGTATCCCTGGACCTTCTTATTGACGATCAAACACAGAAATTGAATCGGAATTAAATACAAAACGCACAATGCCGACTTAAGTACAAGGAGACTGACTCTTCTTACTGTCTATGTTTTGAACCGTTCCTGTGAGACCAGTCTTTGATTTCGATGCTTGACTTCAGGTTTACAGTATCCCTTGGACCTTCTTATTGACGACGAGACACAGAAATTGCATCGGAATTAAATAGAGAAGGCACAATGCCGATATTAGAACAAGAAAAGAGAGTCTTCTTACTGTCTATGTTTGAACCATTCCTGTGTCACTAGTTATAGATTCCGATGCTTCACTTCAGGTTTACTGTATCCCTCTGACCTTCTTAGTGACGATGATACACAGAAATTGCATCAGAATTAAATACAAAAGGTACAATGCCGACTCAAGTACAAGAAGCCTGGCTCTACTTACTTTCTATGTTTTGAACCTTTCCTGTGAGACCGGTTTTAGATTCCGATGCTTCACTACAGGTTTACTGTATCCCTTGGACCTTCTTATTGACGACAAAACACAGAAATTGCATCGGAATTAAATACAAAAGGCACAATGGCGACTTAAGTACAAGAAAACTGACTCTTCTTACTGTCTATGTTATGAACCATTCCTGTGACACTAGTTATAGATTCCGATGCTTCACTTCAGGTTTACTGTATCCCTCTGACCTTCTTATTGACGATGAAACACAGAAATTGCATCGGAATTAAATACAAAAGGCACAATGCCGACTTAAGTACAAGAAAACTGATTCTTCTTACTGTCTATGTTTTTAACCATTCCTGTGACACTAGTTATAGATTCCGATGCTTCACTTCAGGTTTACTGTATCCCTCTGACCGTCTTATTGACGATGAAACACAGAAATTGCATCGGAATTAAATACAAAAGGCACAATGCCGACTCAAGTACAAGAAGACTGGCTCTTCTTACTGTCTATGCTTTGAACCATTCCTGTGACACTAGTTATAGATTCCGATGCTTCACTTCAGGTTTACTGTATCCCTCTGACAGTCTTATTGACGATGAAACACAGAAATTGCATCGGAATTAAATGCAAAAGGCACAAAGAAGATTGAAGTACAAGCAGTCTTGCTCTTCTTACTGTCTATATTTTGAACCTTTCCTGTGATACCGGTTCTATATTCCGATGCTTCACTTCAGGTTTACTGTATCCCTTGGACCTTCTTAATGACAAGGAAACACAGAAATTGCATCGGAATTAAATAGAAAAGGCACAACGCCGACTTAAGTGCAAGAGAACTGAATCTTCTTCCTGTCTATGTTTTGAACCACTACTGTGACACTAGTTATAGATTCCGATGCATCACTTCAGGTTCACTGTATCCCTCTGACCTTCTTATTGACGATGAAACACAGAAATTGCATCAGAATTAAATACAAAAGGCACAATGCCGACTCAAGTACAAGAAGACTGGCTCTACTTACTTTCTATGTTTTGAACCCTTCCTGTGAGACCGGTTTTAGATTCCGATGCTTCACTTCAGGTTTACTGTATCCCTTGGACCTTCTTATTGTCGACGAAACACAGAAATTGCAGCGGAAATAAATACAAAAGGCACAATGCCGACTTAAGTACCAAAAGACTGACTCTTCTTACTCTCTCTATTTTGAACCATTCCTGTGACACTACTTATAGATTCCGATACTTCACTTCAGGTTTACTGTATCCCTCTGACCTTCTTATTGAGGATGAAACACAGAAATAGCATCGGAATTAAATACAAGAGGAACAATGCCGACTCAAGCACAAGAAGACAGGCTCTTCTTACTGTCCATGTTTTGAACCATTCCCGTGACACTAGTTATAGATTCCGATGCTTCACTTCAGGTTTACAGAATCCCTCTGACCTTCTTATTGACGATGAAACACAGAAATTGCATCGGAATTAAATTCAAAAGCCAATGCCGACTCAAGCACAAGAAGACTGGCTCTTCTTACTGCCTATGTTTTGAACCTTTCCTGTGAGACCGGTTTTAGATTCCGATGCTTCACTTCAGGTTTACTGTATCCCTTGGACCTTCTTATTGACGACGAAAAATACAAAAATTGCATCGGAATTAAATAGAAAGGGCACAATGCCGACTTAAGTACAAGAAAACTAACTCTTCTTACTGTCTATGTTTTGAACTATTCCTGTGACACTAGTTATAGACTCCGATGCTTCACTTCAGGTTTACTGTTTCCCTCTGACCTTCTTATTATCGATGAAACACAGAAATTGCATCTGAATTAAATACAAAAGGCACAATGCCGACTCAAGTACATGAAGACTGGCTCTTCTTACTGTCTATGTTTTGAACCTTTCCTGTGAGACCGGTTTTAGATTCCGATACTTCACTTCAGGTTTACTGTATCCCTGGACCGTCTTATTGACGATGAAACACAGAAATTGCATCGGAATTAAATACAAAAGGCACAATGCCGACTCAAGTACTAGAACACAGGCTCTTCTTACTGTCTATGTTTTGAACCTTTCCTGGGTTACCGGTTTTAGATTCCGACCCTTCACTTCAGGTTTACTGTATCCCTTGGACCTTCTTATTGACAATGAAACACAGAAACTGCATCGGAAGTAAATAGAAAAGGCACAATGTCGACTTAAGTACAAGAAAACTGACTCTTCTTACTGTCTAAGATTTCAACAATTCCTGTGACACTAGTTTTAGATTCCGATGCTTCACTTCAGGTTTACTGTATCCCTTGGACCTTCTTATTGACGATCAAACACAGAAAATTGATCGGAATTAAATACTAAAGGCACAATGCCGAGTTAAGTACAAGAAACTGACTCTTCTTAGTGTCTATGTTATGAACCATTCCTGTGACACTAGTTATAGATTCCGATGCTTCACTTCAGGTTTACTGTATCCCTCTGACCTTCTTATTGACGATCAAACACAGAAAATTGATCGGAATTAAATACAAAAGGCACAATGCCGACTCAAGTACAAGAAGACTGGCTCTTCTTACTGTCTATGCTTTGAACCATTCCTGTGACACTAGTTATAGATTCCGATGCTTCACTTCAGGTTTACTGTATCCCTCTGACAGTCTTATTGACGATGAAACACAGAAATTGCATCGGAATTAAATACAAAAGGCACAATGAAGAGTGAAGTACAAGCAGTCTTGCTCTTCTTACTGTCTATATTTTGAACCTTTCCTGTGATACCGGTTCTATATTCCGATGCTTCACTTCAGGTTTACTGTATCCCTTGGACCTTCTTAATGACAACGAAACACAGAAATTGCATCGGAATTAAATAGAAGAGGCACAATGCCGACTTAAGTGCAAGAGAACTGAATCTTCTTCCTGTCTATGTTTTGAACCACTACTGTGACACTAGTTATAGATTCCGATGCATCACTTCAGGTTCACTGTATCCCTCTGACCTTCTTATTGACGATGAAACACAGAAATTGCATCGGAATTAAATACAAAAGGCCCAATGTCGACTTAAGTAGAAGAAAACTGGTTCTTCTTACTGTCTATGTTTTAAACCGTTCCTGTGACACTAGTTATAGATTCCGATGCTTCACTTCAGGTTTACTGTATCCCTCTGACCTTCATATTGACGATGAAACACAGATATTGCATCGGAATTAAATACAAAAGGCACAATGAAGAGTGAAGTACAAGCAGTCTTGCTCTTCTTACTGTCTATATTTTGAACCTTTCCTGTGATACCGGTTCTATATTCCGATGCTTCACTTCAGGTTTACTGTATCCCTTGCACCTTCTTAATGACAACGAAACACAGAAATTGCATCGGAATTAAATAGAAAAGGCACAATGCCGACTTAAGTGCAAGAGAACTGAATCTTCTTCCTGTCTATGTTTTGAACCACTACTGTGACACTAGTTATAGGTTCCGATGCATCACTTCAGGTTTACTGTATCCCGCTGACCTTCTTATTGACGATGAAGCACAGATATTGCATCGGAATTAATTACAAAAGGCACAATGCCGACTTAAGTACAAGAAAACTGACTCTTCTTACTGTCTATATTTTGAACCATTCCTGTGACACTAGTTATAGATTCCGATGCTTCACTTCAGGTTTACTGTTTCCCTCTGACCTTCTTATTGACGATGAAACACAGAAATTGCATCGGAATGAAATACAAAGGGCACAATGCCGACGTAAGTACAAGAAGACTGGCTCTTCTTACTGTCTATGTTTTGAACCACTCCTGTGACACTAGTTATAGATTCCAATGCTTCACTTCAGGTTTACTGTATCCCTCTGATCTTTTTATTGACGATGAAACACAGATATTGCATCGGAATTAAATTCAAATGGCATAATGCCGACTTAAGTACAAGATGACTGACTCTTCTTTCTGTCTATGTTTTGAACCGTTCCTGTGACACTAGTTATAGATTCCGATGTTTCACTTCAGGTTTACTGTTTCCCTCTAACATTCTTATTGACGACGAAACACAGAAATTGCATCGAAATTAAATACAAAAGGCACAATGCCGACTTAAGTACCAAAAGACTGACTCTTCTTACTCTCTATATTTTGAACCATTCCTGTGACACTAGTTATAGATTCCGATACTTCACTTCAATTTTACTGTATCCCTCTGACCTTCTTATTGAGGACGAAACACAGAAATTGCATCGGAATTAAATACAAAAGGCACAATGCTAACTTTAGTACAAGAAAACTGGCTCTTCTTACTGTCTGTTTTGAACCATTCCTGTGACACTAGTTATAGATTCCGATGCTTCACTTCAGGTTTACAGTATTCCTCTGACCTTCTTATTGACGATGAAACACAGAAATTGCATCGGAATTATATACAAATGGCACAATGCCGGCTCAAGTACAAGAAGCCTGGCTCTACTTACTTTCTTTGTTTTGAACCTTTCCTGTGAGACCGGTTTTAGATTCCGATGCTTCACTACAGGTTTACTGTATCCCTTGGACCTTCTTATTGACGACGCAACACAGAAATTGCATCGGAATTAAATACAAAAAGCACAATGGCGACTTAAGTACAAGAAAACTGACTCTTCTTACTGTCTATGTTATGAACCATTCCTGTGACACTAGTTATAGATTCCGATGCTTCACTTCAGGTTTACTGTATCCCTCTGACCTTCTTATTGACGATGAAACACAGAAATTGCATCGGAATTAAATACAAAAGGCACAATGCCGACTTCAGTACAAGAAAACTGACTCTTCCTACTGTCAATGCTTTGAACCATTCCTGTGACACTAGTTATAGATTCCGATGCTTGACTTCAGGTTTACTGTATCCCTCTGACCTTCTTATTGACGATGAAACACAGAAATTGCATCGGAATTAAATACAAAAGGCACAATGACGACTCAAGTACTAGAACACAGGCTCTTCTTACTGTCTATGTTTTGAACCTTTCCTGGGTTACCGGTTTTAGATTCCGACCCTTCACTTCAGGTTTACTGTATCCCTTGGACCTTCTTATTGACAACGAAACACAGAAACTGCATCGGAAGTAAATAGAAAAGGCACAATGTCGACTTAAGTCCAAGAAAACTGACTCTTCTTACTGTCTATGATTTGAACAATTCCTGTGACACTAGTTTTAGATTCCGATGCTTCACTTCAGGTTTACTGTATCCCTTGGACCTTCTTATTGACGACAAAACACAGAAATTGAATCAGAATTAAATACAAAAGGCACAATGCCGAGTTAAGTACAAGAAACTGACTCTTCTTAGTGTCTATGTTATGAACCATTCCTGTGACACTAGTTATAGATTCCGATGCTTCACTTCAGGTTTACTGTATCCCTCTGACCTTCTTATTGACGATCAAACACAGAAAATTGATCGGAATTAAATACAAAAGGCACAATGCCGACTCAAGTACAAGAAGACTGGCTCTTCTTACTGTCTATGCTTTGAACCATTCCTGTGACACTAGTTATAGATTCCGATGCTTCACTTCAGGTTTACTGTATCCCTCTGACAGTCTTATTGACGATGAAACACAGAAATTGCATCGGAAATAAATACAAAAGGCACAATGAAGAGTGAAGGACAAGCAGTCTTGCTCTTCTTACTGTCTATATTTTGAACCTTTCCTGTGATACCGGTTCTATATTCCGATGCTTCACTTCAGGTTTACTGTATCCCTTGGACCTTCTTAATGACAACGAAACACAGAAATTGCATCGGAATTAAATAGAAAAGGCACAATGCCGACTTAAGTGCAAGAGAACTGAATCTTCTTCCTGTCTATGTTTTGAACCACTACTGTGACACAAGTAATAGATTCTGATGCATCACTTCAGGTTCACTGTATCCCTCTGACCTTCTTATTGACGATGAAACACAGAAATTGCATCGGAATTAAATACAAAAGGCCCACTGTCGACTTAAGTACAAGAAAACTGATTCTTCTTACTGTCTATGTTTTAAACCATTCCTGTGACACTAGTTATAGATTCCGATGCTTCACTTCAGGTTTACTGTATCCCTCTGACCTTCATATTGACGATGAAACACAGATATTGCATCGGAATTAAATACAAAAGGCACAATGAAGAGAGAAGTACAAGCAGTCTTGCTCTTCTTACTGTCTATATTTTGAACCTTTCCTGTGATACCGGTTCTATATTCCGATGCTCCACCTCAGGTTTACTGTATCCCTTGGACCTTCTTAATGACGACGAAACACAGAAACTGCATCGGAATTAAATAGAAAAGGCACAATGCCGACTTAAGTGCAAGAGAACTGAATCTTCTACCTGTCTATGTTTTGAACCACTACTGTGACACTAGTTATGGGTTCCGATGCATCACTTCAGGTTTACTGTATCCCGCTGACCTTCTTATTGACGATGAACCACAGAAATTGCATCGGAATTAATTACAAAAGGCACAATGTCGACTTAAGTACAAGAAAACTGACTCTTCTTACTGTCTATATTTTGAACCATTCCTGTGACACTAGTTATAGATTCCGATGCTTCACTTCAGGTTTACTGTATCCCTCTGACCTTCTTATTGACGATGAAACACAGAAATTGCATCGGAATTAAATACAAAATGAACAATGCCGACGTAAGTACAAGAAGACTGGCTCTTCTTACTGTCTATGTTTTGAATCATTCCTGTGGCACTAGTTATAGATTCCGATGCTTCACTTTAGGTTTACTGCATCCCTCTTACCTTCTTTTTGACGATCCAACACAGAAAATTGATCGGAATTAAATACGAAAGACACAATGCCGACTCAAGTACAAGAAGACTGGCTCTTCTTACTGTCTATGTTTTATACCATTCCTGTGACACTAGTTATGGATTCCGATGCTTCACTTCAGGTTTACTGTATACAGCTGAGCTTCTTATTGACGATGAAACGCAGAAATTGCATCGGAATTAAATACGAAAGGTACAATGCCCTACTTAAGTACCAAAAGACTGACTCTTCCTACTGCCTATGTTTTGAACCATTCCTGTGACACTAGTTTTAGATTCGGATGCTTCACTTCGGGTTCACTGTCTCCCCCTGACCTTCATATTGACGATGAAACACAGAAATTGCATCGGAATTAAATACAAATGGCACAATGCCGACTCAAGTACTAGAAGACTGACTTAGCTTACTGCCTGTGTTTTGAACCATTCCTATGACACTAGTTATAGACTCCGATGCTTCACATCAGGTTTACTGTATCCCTCAGACCGTCGTATTGACGATGAAACACAGAAATTGCATCGGAATTACATACAAAAGGCACAATGCCGACTCGAGTACAAGAAGACTGGCTCTTCTTCCTGTCTATGTTTTGAACCATTCCTGTGACACTTGTTATAGATTCCGATGCTTCACTTCAGGTCTACTGTATCCAGATGACCTTCTTATTGACGATGAAACACAGAAATTGCATCGGAATTAAATACAAATGGCACAATGCCGACTTAAGTACAAGAAGACTGACTCTTCTTACTGTCTATGCTTTGAACCATTCCTGTGACACTAGTTATAGATTCCTAAGCTTCACTTCAGTTTTACTGTATCCCTCTGACCTTCGTATTGACGTTGAAACACAGATATAGCATCGGAATTATATACAAAAGGCACAAAGCCAAATCAAGTACTAGAAGACTGACTCTTCTTACTGTCTGTGTTTTGAACCATTCCTGTGAGCCTGGTTTTAGATTCCGAAGCTTCACTTCAGGTTTACTGTATCCCTTGGACCTTCTTATTGACAACGAAACATACAGAAATTGCATCGGAATTAAATAGAAACGGCACAATGCCGACTTAAGTACAAGAAAACTAACTCTTCTTACTGTCTATGTTTTGAACTATTCCTGTGACACTAGTTATAGATTCCGATGCTTCACTTCAGGTTTACTGTTTCCCTCTGACCTTCTTATTGACGATGAAACACAGAAATTGCATCTGAATTAAATACAAAAGGCACAATGCCGACTCAAGTACAAGAAGACTGCCTCTTCTTACTGTCTATGTTTTGAACCTTATCTGTGAGACCGGTTTTAGATTCCGATGCTTCACTTCACGTTTACTGTATCCCTTGGACCTTCTTATTGACGATCAAACACAGAAATCGCATCGGAATTAAATACAAAAGGCACAATGCCGACTTAAGTACAAGAAGACTGACTCTTCTTACTGTCTATGCTTTGAACCATTCCTGTGACACTAGTTATAGATTCCGATACTTCACTTCAGGTTTACTGTACCCTTTGGACCTTCTTATTGACGACGAAACACAGAAATTGCATCGGAATTAAACACAAAAGGCACAATGCTGACTTAAGTACAAGAAATCTGATTCTTCTTACTGTCTATGTTTTGAACTATTCCTGTGACACTAGTTATAGATTCCGATGCTTCACTTCAGGTTTACTGTTTCCCTCTGACCTTCTTATTGACGATGAAACACAGAAATTGCATCTGAATTAAATACAAAAGGCACAATGCCGACTCAAGTACAAGAAGACTGCCTCTTTTTACTGTCTATGTTTTGAACCTTATCTGTGAGACCGGTTTTAGATTCCGATGCTTCACTTCAGGTTTACTGTATCCCTTGGACCTTCTTATTGACGACGAAACACAGAAATTGCATCGGAATTAAACACAAATGGCACAATGCCGACTCAAGTACTAGAAAACTGACTTAGCTTACTGCCTATGTTTTGAACCATTCCTATGACACTAGTTATAGATTCCGATGCTTCACTTCAGGTTTACTGTATCCGTCTGACCTTCTTATTGACGATGAGACACAGAAATTGCTTCGGAATTGAATACAAGAGGAACAATGCCGACTCAAGCACAAGAAGACTGGCTCTTCTTACTGTCTATGTTTTGAACCATTCCTGTGACACTAGTTATAGATTCCGATGCTTCACTTCAGGTTTACAGTATCCCTCTGACCTTCTTATTGACGATGAAACACAGAAATTGCATCGGAATTATATACAAAAGGCACAATGCCGACTTAAGTACAAGAAGACTGACTCTTCTTACTGTCTATGTTTTGAATCATTCCTGTGGCACTAGTTATAGATTCCGATGCTTCACTTCAGGTTTACTGTATCCCTCTTACCTTCTTATTGACGATCAAACACAGAAAATTGATCGGAATTAAATACTAAAGGCACAATGCCGACTCAAGTACAAGAAGACTGGCTCTTCTAACTGTCTATGTTTTGAACCATTCCTGTGACACTAGTTATAGATTTCGATGCTTCACTTCAGGTTTACTGTTTCCCTCTGACCTTCATATTGACGATGAAACACAGATATTGCATCGGAATTAAATACAAAAGGCACAATGAAGAGTGAAGTACAAGCAGTCTTGCTCTTCTTACTGTCTATATTTTGAACCTTTCCTGTGATACCGGTTCTATATCCGATGCTTCACCTCAGGTTTACTGTATCCCTTGGACCTTCTTAATGACGACGAAACACAGAAATTGCATCGAAATTAAATACAAAAGGCACAATGCCGACTCAAGTACTAGAAGACTGACTTTTCTTACTGCCTATGTTTTGAACCATTCCTGTGACACTAGTTATAGACTCCGATGCTTCACATCAGGTTTACTGTATCCCTCAGACTCGTTGTATTGACGATGAAACACAGAAATTGCATCGGAATTAAATACAAAAGGCACAATGCCGACTCGTGTACAAGAGGACTGGCTCTTCTTCCTGTCTATGTTTTGAACCATTCCTGCGACACTAGTTATAGATTCCGATGCTTCACTTCAGGACTACTGTATCCAGCTGACCTTCTTATTGACGATGAAACACAGAAACTGCATCGGAAATAAATACAAATGGCACAATGCCGACTTAAGTACAAGAAGACTGACGCTTCTTACTGTCTATGCTTTGAACCATTCCTGTGACACTAGTTATAGATTCCGAAGCTTCACTTCAGTTTTACTGTATCCCTCTGACCTTCGTATTGACGATGAAACACAGATATTGCATCGGAATTAAATTCGAAAGCACAATGCCGACTCAAGCACAAGAAGACTGGCTCTTCTTACTGCCTATGTTTTGAACCTTTCCTGTGAGACCGGTTTTAGATTCCGATGCTTCACTTCAGGTTTACTGTATCCATGGACCTTCTTATTGACGATCAAACACAGAAATTGCATCGGAATTAAATACAAAACGCACAATGCCGACTTAAGTACAAGAAGACTGGCTCTACTTACTTTCTATGTTTTGAACCTTTCCTGTGAGACCGGTTTTAGATTCCGATGCTTCACTTCAGGTTTACTGTATCTCTTGGACCTTCTTATTGGCGACGAAACACAGAAATTGCATCGGAATTAAATACAAAAGGCACAATGCCGACTTAAGTACAAGAAAACTGACTCTTCTTACTGTCTATGCTTTGAACCATTCCTGTGACACTAGTTATAGATTCCGATGCTTCACTTCAGGTTTACTGTATCCCTCTGACCTTCTTATTGACGATGAAATACAGAAATTGCATCGGAATTAAATACAAAAGGCACAATGCCGACTTAAGTACAAGAAAACTGATTCTTCTTACTGTCTATGCTTTGAACCTTTCCTGTGAGACCAGTCTTTGATTTTGATGCTTGACCTCAGGTTTACAGCATACCTTGGACCTTCTTATTGACGACAAAACACAGATATTGCAACGGAATTAAATAGGGAAGGCACAATACCTACTTTAGAACAAGAAAACAGAGTCTTCTTACTGTCTATGTTTGAACCATTCCTGTGACACTAGTTATAGATTCCGATGCTTCACTTCAGGTTTACTGTATCCCTGTGACCTTCTTATTGACGATGAAACACAGAAATTGCATTAGAATTAAATACAAAAGGCACAATGCCGACTCAAGTACAAGAAGACTGGCTCTACTTACTTTCTATGTTTTGAACCTTTCCTGTGAGACCGGTTTTAGATTCCGATGCTTCACTTCAGGTTTACTGTATCTCTTGGACCTTCTTATTGACGACGAAACACAGAAATTGCATCGGAATTAAATACAAAAGGCACAATGCCGACTTAAGTACAAGAAAACTGACTCTTCTTACTTACTATGTTATGAACCATTCCTGTGACACTAGTTATAAATTCCGATGCTTCACTTCAGGTTTACTGTATCCCTCTGACCTTCTTATTGACGATGAAACACAGAAATTGCATCGGAATTAAACACAAAAGGCACAATGCCGACTTAAGTACAAGAAAACTGATTCTTCTTACTGTCTATGTTTTTAACCATTCCTGTGACACTATTTATAGATTCCGATGCTTCACTTCAGGTTTACTGTATCCCTCTGACCGTCTTATTGACGATGAAACACAGAAATTGCACCGGAATTAAATACAAAAGGCACAATGCCGACTCAAGTACTAGAAGACAGGCTCTTCTTACTGTCTATGTTTTGAACCTTTCGTGGGTTACCGGTTTTAGATTCAGACCGTTCACTTCAGGTTTACTGTATCCCATGGACCTTCTTATTGACAACGAAACACAGAAACTGGATCGGAAGTAAATTGAAAAGGCACACTGTCGACTTAAGTACAAGAAAACTGACTCTTCTTACTGTCTATGATCGGAAAAATTCCTGTGACACTTGTTTTAGATTCCGATGCTTCACTTCAGGTTTACTGTATCCCTTGGACCTTCTTATTGACGACGAAACACAGAAATTGAATCGGAATTAAATACAAAAGGCACAATGCCGACTTAAGTACAAGAAACTGACTTTTCTTACTCTCTATGTTATGAACCATTCCTGGGACACTAGTTATAGATTCCGATGCTTCACTTCAGGTTTACTGTATCCCTCTGACCTTTTTATTGGCGATAAAACACAGAAATTGCATCGGAATTAAATACAAAAGGCAGAATGCCGACTTAAGTACAAGAAAACTGATTCTTGTTACTGTCTATGTTTTTAACCATTCCTGTGACACTAGTTATAGATTCCGATGCTTCACTTCAGGTTTACTGTATCCCTCTGACCTTTTTATTGGCGATAAAACACAGAAATTGCATCGGAATTATATACAAAAGGCACAATGCCGACTGAAGTACAAGAAGACTGACTCTTCTTACTGTCTATTTTTTGAATCATTCCTGTGGCACTAGTTATAGATTCCGTTGCTTCACTTCAGGTTTACTGTATCCCTCTTACCTTCTTATAGACGATCAAACACAGAAAATTGATCGGAATTAAATACGAAATGCACAATGCCGCCTCAAGCACAAGAAGACTGGCTCTTCTCACTGTCTATGTTTTAAACCATTCCTGTGACACTAGTTATAGATTCCGATGCTTCACTTCAGGTTTACTGTATCCAGCTGACCTTCTTATTGACGATGAAACGCAGAAATTGCATCGGAATTAAATACAAAAGGTACAATGCCCTACTTAAGGACAAGAAGACTGACTCATCTTACTGTCTATGTTTTGAATCACTCCTGTGACACAAGTTATCGATTCCGATGCTTCACTTCAATTTTACTGTATCCCTCTTACCTTCTTATTGACGATCAAACACAGAAAATTGATCGGAATTAAATACGAAATGCACAATGCCGCCTCAAGCACAAGAAGACTGGCTCTTCTTACTGTCTATGCTTTGAACCATTCCTGTGACACTAGTTATAGATTCCGATGCTTCACTTCAGGTTTACTATGTCCCTCTGACCTTCTTATTGACGATGAAACACAGAAATTGCATCGGAGTTAAATACAAAAGGCACAACGCCGACTCAAGTACAAGGAGACTGGTTCTTCTTACTGTCTATGTTTTGAACCTTTCCTGTGAGACCAGTTTTAGTTTCCGATGCTTCACTTCAGGTTTACTGTATCCCTTGCGCCTTCTGCTTGACGGCGAAACACAGACATTGCATCGGAATTAAATAGAAAAGGCACAATGCCGACTTAAGTACAAGAAAACTGACTCATCTTCCTGCCTATGTTTTGAACCATTCTAGTGACACTAGTTATAGATTCCGATGCTTCACTTCAAGTTTACTGTATCCCTCTGACCGTCTTATTGACGACGAAACACAGAAATTGCATCGGAATTAAATACAAAAGGCACAATGCCGGCTCAAGTACTAGAAGTCTGGCTCTTCTTACTGTCTATGTTTTGAACCTTTCCTGTGATATCGGTTTTAGTTGCGGATGATTCACTTCAGGTTTACTGTATCCCTCTGACCTTATTGACGATGAAACACAGAAATTGCATCGGAATTAAATACAAAAGGCACAATGCCGGATCAAGTACAAGAAGACTGGCTCTTCTTACTGTCAATGTTTTGAACCATTCCTGTGATACCGGTTTTAGTTGCGGATGATTCACTTCAGGTTTACTGTATCCTTTGGACCTTCTTTTGCCGACGAAACACAGAAACTGCATCGGAATTAAATAGAAAAGGCACAATGTCGACTTAAGTACAGGAAAACTGACTCTTCTTACTGTCTATGCTTTGAACCATTCCTGTGACACTAGTTATAGATTCCGATGCTTCACTTCAGGTTTACTGTATCCCTCTGACTTTCGTATTGACGATGAAACACAGAAATTGCATCGGAATTAAATACAAAAGGCACAATGCCGACACAAGTACTAGAGGACAGGCTCTTCTTACTGTCTATGTTTTGAACCTTTCCTTGGTTACCGGTTTTAGATTCCGACTCTTCACTTCAGGTTTTCTGCATCCCTTGGACCTTCTTATTGACGACGAAACACAGAAACTACATCGGAAGTAAATAGAAAAGGCACAATCTCGACTTAAGTACAAGAAAACTGTCTCTTCTTACTGCCTATGTTTTGAACCATTCCTATGACACTAGTTATAGGTTCCGATGCTTCACTTCAGGTTTACTGTATCCGTCTGACCTTCTTATTGACGATGAAACACAGAAATTGCATCGGAATTGAATACAAGAGGAACAATGCCGACTCAAGCACAAGAAGACTGGCTCTTCTTACTGTCTATGTTTTGAACCATTCCTGTGACACTAGTTATAGATTCCGATGCTTCACTTCAGGTTTACAGTATCCCTCTGACCTTCTTATTGACGATGAAACACAGAAATTGCATCGGAATTATATACAAAAGGCACAATGCCGACTTAAGTACAAGAAGACTGACTCTTCTTACTGTCTATGTTTTGAATCATTCCTGTGGCACTAGTTATAGATTCCGATGCTTCACTTCAGGTTTACTGTATCCCTCTTACCTTCTTATTGACGATCAAACACAGAAAATTGATCGGAATTAAATACTAAAGGCACAATGCCGACTCAAGTACAAGAAGACTGGCTCTTCTAACTGTCTATGTTTTGAACCATTCCTGTGACACTAGTTATAGATTTCGATGCTTCACTTCAGGTTTACTGTATCCAGCTGACCTTCTTATTGACGATGAAACGCAGAAATTGCATCGGAATTAAATACAAAAGGTACAATGCCCTACTTAAGTACAAGAAGACTGACTCATCTTACTGTCTATGTTTTGAATCACTCCTGTGACACAAGTTATAGATTCCGATGCTCAACTTCAGGTTTACTGTATCCCTCTGACCTTCATATTGACGATGAAACACAGATATTGCATCGGAATTAAATACAAAAGGCACAATGAAGAGTGAAGTACAAGCAGTCTTGCTCTTCTTACTGTCTATATTTTGAACCTTTCCTGTGATACCGGTTCTATATCCGATGCTTCACCTCAGGTTTACTGTATCCCTTGGACCTTCTTAATGACGACGAAACACAGAAATTGCATCGAAATTAAATACAAAAGGCACAATGCCGACTCAAGTACTAGAAGACTGACTTTTCTTACTGCCTATGTTTTGAACCATTCCTGTGACACTAGTTATAGACTCCGATGCTTCACATCAGGTTTACTGTATCCCTCAGACTCGTTGTATTGACGATGAAACACAGAAATTGCATCGGAATTATATACAAAAGGCACAATGCCGACTCGAGTACAAGAAGACTGGCTCTTCTTCCTGTCTATGTTTTGAACCATTCCAGCGACACTAGTTATAGATTCCGATGCTTCACTTCAGGACTACTGTATCCAGCTGACCTTCTTATTGACGATGAAACACAGAAATTGCATCGGAAATAAATACAAATGGCACAATGCCGACTTAAGTACAAGAAGACTGTCGCTTCTTACTGTCTATGCTTTGAACCATTCCTGTGACACTAGTTATAGATTCCGAAGCTTCACTTCAGTTTTACTGTATCCCTCTGACCTTCGTATTGACGATGAAACACAGATATTGCATCGGAATTAAATTCGAAAGCACAATGCCGACTCAAGCACAAGAAGACTGGCTCTTCTTACTGCCTATGTTTTGAACCATTCCTGTGAGACCGGTTTTAGATTCCGATGCTTCACTTCAGGTTTACTGTATCCCTTGGACCTTCTTATTGACGACGAAAAATACAGCAATTGCATCGGAATTAAATAGCAAAGGCACAATGCCGACTTAAGTACAAGAAAACTAACTCTTCTTACTGTCTATGTTTTGAACTATTCCTGTGACACTAGTTATAGACTCCGATTCTTCACTTCAGGCTTACTGTTTCCCTCTGACCTTCTTATTGACGATGAAACACAGAAATTGCATCTGAATTAAATACAAAAGGCACAATGCCGACTCAAATACAAGAGGACTGGCTCTTCTTACTGTCAATGTTTTGAACCTTTCCTGTGAGACCGGTTTTAGATTCCGATGCTTCACTTCAGGTTTACTGTATCCATGGACCTTCTTATTGACGATCAAACACAGAAATTGCATCGGAATTAAATACAAAACGCACAATGCCGACTTAAGTACAAGAAGACTGGCTCTACTTACATTCTATGTTTTGAACCTTTCCTGTGAGACCGGTTTTAGATTCCGATGCTTCACTTCAGGTTTACTGTATCTCTTGGACCTTCTTATTGGCGACGAAACACAGAAATTGCATCGGAATTAAATACAAAAGGCACAATGCCGACTTAAGTACAAGAAAACTGACTCTTCTTACTGTCTATGCTTTGAACCATTCCTGTGACACTAGTTATAGATTCCGATGCTTCACTTCAGGTTTACTGTATCCCTCTGACCTTCTTATTGACGATGAAATACAGAAATTGCATCGGAATTAAATACAAAAGGCACAATGCCGACTTAAGTACAAGAAAACTGATTCTTCTTACTGTCTATGCTTTGAACCTTTCCTGTGAGACCAGTCTTTGATTTTGATGCTTGACCTCAGGTTTACAGCATACCTTGGACCTTCTTATTGACGACAAAACACGGAAATTGCAACGGAATTAAATAGGGAAGGCACAATACCTACTTTAGAACAAGAAAACAGAGTCTTCTTACTGTCTATGTTTGAACCATTCCTGTGACACTAGTTATAGATTCCGATGCTTCACTTCAGGTTTACTGTATCCCTTGGACCTTCTTATTGACGACGAAAAATACAGCAATTGCATCGGAATTAAATAGCAAAGGCACAATGCCGACTTAAGTACAAGAAAACTAACTCTTCTTACTGTCTATGTTTTGAACTATTCCTGTGACACTAGTTATAGACTCCGATTCTTCACTTCAGGCTTACTGTTTCCCTCTGACCTTCTTATTGACGATGAAACACAGAAATTGCATCTGAATTAAATACAAAAGGCACAATGCCGACTCAAATACAAGAGGACTGGCTCTTCTTACTGTCAATGTTTTGAACCTTTCCTGTGAGACCGGTTTTAGATTCCGATGCTTCACTTCAGGTTTACTGTATCCATGGACCTTCTTATTGACGATCAAACACAGAAATTGCATCGGAATTAAATACAAAACGCACAATGCCGACTTAAGTACAAGAAGACTGGCTCTACTTACATTCTATGTTTTGAACCTTTCCTGTGAGACCGGTTTTAGATTCCGATGCTTCACTTCAGGTTTACTGTATCTCTTGGACCTTCTTATTGGCGACGAAACACAGAAATTGCATCGGAATTAAATACAAAAGGCACAATGCCGACTTAAGTACAAGAAAACTGACTCTTCTTACTGTCTATGCTTTGAACCATTCCTGTGACACTAGTTATAGATTCCGATGCTTCACTTCAGGTTTACTGTATCCCTCTGACCTTCTTATTGACGATGAAATACAGAAATTGCATCGGAATTAAATACAAAAGGCACAATGCCGACTTAAGTACAAGAAAACTGATTCTTCTTACTGTCTATGCTTTGAACCTTTCCTGTGAGACCAGTCTTTGATTTTGATGCTTGACCTCAGGTTTACAGCATACCTTGGACCTTCTTATTGACGACAAAACACGGAAATTGCAACGGAATTAAATAGGGAAGGCACAATACCTACTTTAGAACAAGAAAACAGAGTCTTCTTACTGTCTATGTTTGAACCATTCCTGTGACACTAGTTATAGATTCCGATGCTTCACTTCAGGTTTACTGTATCCCTGTGACCTTCTTATTGACGATGAAACACAGAAATTGCATCAGAATTAAATACAAAAGGCACAATGCCGACTCAAGTACAAGAAGACTGGCTCTACTTACTTTCTATGTTTTGAACCTTTCCTGTGAGACCGGTTTTAGATTCCGATGCTTCACTTCAGGTTTACTGTATCTCTTGGACCTTCTTATTGACGACGAAACACAGAAATTGCATCGGAATTAAATACAAAAGGCACAATGCCGACTTAAGTACAAGAAAACTGACTCTTCTTACTTACTATGTTATGAACCATTCCTGTGACACTAGTTATAAATTCCGATGCTTCACTTCAGGTTTACTGTATCCCTCTGACCTTCTTATTGACGATGAAACACAGAAATTGCATCGGAATTAAACACAAAAGGCACAATGCCGACTTAAGTACAAGAAGACTGACTCTTCTTACTGTCTATTTCTTGAATCATTCCTGTGGCACTAGTTATAGATTCCGATGCTTCACTTCAGGTTTACTGTATCCCTCTGACTTTCGTATTGACGATGAAACACAGAAATTGCATCGGAATTAAATACAAAAGGCACAATGCCGACACAAGTACTAGAGGACAGGCTCTTCTTACTGTCTATGTTTTGAACCTTTCCTGGGTTACCGGTTTTAGATTCCGACTCTTCACTTCAGGTTTTCTCCATCCCTTGGACCTTCTTATTGACGACGAAACACAGAAACTACATCGGAAGTAAATAGAAAAGGCACAATCTCGACTTAAGTACAAGAAAACTGACTCTTCTTACTGCCTATGTTTTGAACCATTCCTATGACACTAGTTATAGATTCCGATGCTTCACTTCAGGTTTACTGTATCCGTCTGACCTTCTTATTGACGATGAAACACAGAAATTCCATCGGAATTGAATACAAGAGGAACAATGCCGACTCAAGCACAAGAAGACTGGCTCTTCTTACTGTCTATGTTTTGAACCATTCCTGTGACACTAGTTATAGATTCCGATGCTTCACTTCAGGTTTACAGTATCCCTCTGACCTTCTTATTGACGATGAAACACAGAAATTGCATCGGAATTATATACAAAAGGCACAATGCCGACTTAAGTACAAGAAGACTGACTCTTCTTACTGTCTATGTTTTGAATCATTCCTGTGGCACTAGTTATAGATTCCGATGCTTCACTTCGGGTTTACTGTATCCCTCTTACCTTCTTATTGACGATCAAACACAGAAAATTGATCGGAATTAAATACTAAAGGCACAATGCCGACTCAAGTACAAGAAGACTGGCTCTTCTAACTGTCTATGTTTTGAACCATTCCTGTGACACTAGTTATAGATTTCGATGCTTCACTTCAGGTTTACTGTATCCAGCTGACCTTCTTATTGACGATGAAACGCAGAAATTGCATCGGAATTAAATACAAAAGGTACAATGCCCTACTTAAGTACAAGAAGACTGACTCATCTTACTGTCTATGTTTTGAATCACTCCTGTGACACAAGTTATAGATTCCGATGCTCAACTTCAGGTTTACTGTATCCCTCTGACCTTCATATTGACGATGAAACACAGATATTGCATCGGAATTAAATACAAAAGGCACAATGAAGAGTGAAGTACAAGCAGTCTTGCTCTTCTTACTGTCTATATTTTGAACCTTTCCTGTGATACCGGTTCTATATCCGATGCTTCACCTCAGGTTTACTGTATCCCTTGGACCTTCTTAATGACGACGAAACACAGAAATTGCATCGAAATTAAATACAAAAGGCACAATGCCGACTCAAGTACTAGAAGACTGACTTTTCTTACTGCCTATGTTTTGAACCATTCCTGTGACACTAGTTATAGACTCCGATGCTTCACATCAGGTTTACTGTATCCCTCAGACTCGTTGTATTGACGATCAAACACAGAAAATTGATCGGAATTAAATACTAAAGGCACAATGCCGACTCAAGTACAAGAAGACTGGCTCTTCTAACTGTCTATGTTTTGAACCATTCCTGTGACACTAGTTATAGATTTCGATGCTTCACTTCAGGTTTACTGTATCCAGCTGACCTTCTTATTGACGATGAAACGCAGAAATTGCATCGGAATTAAATACAAAAGGTACAATGCCCTACTTAAGTACAAGAAGACTGACTCATCTTACTGTCTATGTTATGAATCACTCCTGTGACACAAGTTATAGATTCCGATGCTCAACTTCAGGTTTACTGTATCCCTCTGACCTTCTTATTGACGATGAAATACAGAAATTGCATCGGAATTAAATACAAAAGGCACAATGCCGACTTAAGTACAAGAAGACTGACGCTTCTTACTGTCTATGCTTTGAACCATTCCTGTGACACTAGTTATAGATTCCGAAGCTTCACTTCAGTTTTACTGTATCCCTCTGACCTTCGTATTGACGATGAAACACAGATATTGCATCGGAATTAAATTCGAAAGCACAATGCCGACTCAAGCACAAGAAGACTGGCTCTTCTTACTGCCTATGTTTTGAACCTTTCCTGTGAGACCGGTTTTAGATTCCGATGCTTCACTTCAGGTTTACTGTATCCCTTGGACCTTCTTATTGACGACGAAAAATACAGCAATTGCATCGGAATTAAATAGCAAAGGCACAATGCCGACTTAAGTACAAGAAAACTAACTCTTCTTACTGTCTATGTTTTGAACTATTCCTGTGACACTAGTTATGGACTCCGATTCTTCACTTCAGGCTTACTGTTTCCCTCTGACCTTCTTATTGACGATGAAACACAGAAATTGCATCTGAATTAAATACAAAAGGCACAATGCCGACTCAAATACAAGAGGACTGGCTCTTCTTACTGTCAATGTTTTGAACCTTTCCTGTGAGACCGGTTTTAGATTCCGATGCTTCACTTCAGGTTTACTGTATCCATGGACTTTCTTATTGACGATCAAACACAGAAATTGCATCGGAATTAAATACAAAACGCACAATGCCGACTTAAGTACAAGAAGACTGGCTCTACTTACTTTCTATGTTTTGAACCTTTCCTGTGAGACCGGTTTTAGATTCCGATGCTTCACTTCAGGTTTACTGTATCTCTTGGACCTTCTTATTGGCGACGAAACACAGAAATTGCATCGGAATTAAATACAAAAGGCACAATGCCGACTTAAGTACAAGAAAACTGACTCTTCTTACTGTCTATGCTTTGAACCATTCCTGTGACACTAGTTATAGATTCCGATGCTTCACTTCAGGTTTACTGTATCCCTCTGACCTTCTTATTGACGATGAAATACAGAAATTGCATCGGAATTAAATACAAAAGGCACAATGCCGACTTAAGTACAAGAAAACTGATTCTTCTTACTGTCTATGCTTTGAACCTTTCCTGTGAGACCAGTCTTTGATTTTGATGCTTGACCTCAGGTTTACAGCATACCTTGGACCTTCTTATTGACGACAAAACACAGAAATTGCAACGGAATTAAATAGGGAAGGCACAATACCTACTTTAGAACAAGAAAACAGAGTCTTCTTACTGTCTATGTTTGAACCATTCCTGTGACACTAGTTATAGATTCCGATGTTTCACTTCAGGTTTACTGTATCCCTGTGACCTTCTTATTGACGATGAAAGACAGAAATTGCATCAGAATTAAATACAAAAGGCACAATGCCGACTCAAGTACAAGAAGACTGGCTCTACTTACTTTCTATGTTTTGAACCTTTCCTGTGAGACCGGTTTTAGATTCCGATGCTTCACTTCAGGTTTACTGTATCTCTTGGACCTTCTTGTTGACGACGAAACACAGAAATTGCATCGGAATTAAATACAAAAGGCACAATGCCGACTTAAGTACAAGAAAACTGACTCTTCTTACTTACTATGTTATGAACCATTCCTGTGACACTAGTTATAAATTCCGATGCTTCACTTCAGGTTTACTGTATCCCTCTGACCTTCTTATTGACGATGAAACACAGAAATTGCATCGGAATTAAACACAAAAGGCACAATGCCGACTTAAGTACAAGAAAACTGATTCTTCTTACTGTCTATGTTTTTAACCATTCCTGTGACACTATTTATAGATTCCGATGCTTCACTTCAGGTTTACTGTATCCCTCTGACCGTCTTATTGACGATGAAACACAGAAATTGCACCGGAATTAAATACAAAAGGCACAATGCCGACTCAAGTACTAGAAGACAGGCTCTTCTTACTGTCTATGTTTTGAACCTTTCGTGGGTTACCGGTTTTAGATTCAGACCGTTCACTTCAGGTTTACTGTATCCCATGGACCTTCTTATTGACAACGAAACACAGAAACTGGATCGGAAGTAAATTGAAAAGGCACACTGTCGACTTAAGTACAAGAAAACTGCTCTTCTTACTGTCTATGATCGTAAAAATTCCTGTGACACTAGTTTTAGATTCCGATGCTTCACTTCAGGTTTACTGTATCCCTTGGACCTTCTTATTGACGACGAAACACAGAAATTGAATCGGAATTAAATACAAAAGGCACAATGCCGACTTAAGTACAAGAAACTGACTTTTCTTACTCTCTATGTTATGAACCATTCCTGGGACACTAGTTATAGATTCCGATGCTTCACTTCAGGTTTACTGTATCCCTCTGACCTTTTTATTGGCGATAAAACACAGAAATTGCATCGGAATTAAATACAAAAGGCACAATGCCGACTTAAGTACAAGAAAACTGATTCTTGGTACTGTCTATGTTTTTAACCATTCCTGTGACACTAGTTATAGATTCCGATGCTTCACTTCAGGTTTACTGTATCCCTCTGACCGTCTTATTGACGATGAAACGCAGAAATTGCATCGGAATTAAATACAAAAGGCACAATGCCGACTTAGGTACAAGAAAATTAATTCTTCTTATTGCCTATGTTTTGAACCATTCCTGTGACACTAGTTATAGATTACGATGACTCACTTCAGGAATACTGTATCCCTCTGACCTTCTTATTGACGATGATACACAGAAATTGCATCGGAATTATATACAAAAGGCACAATGCCGACTGAAGTACAAGAAGACTGACTCTTCTTACTGTCTATTTTTTGAATCATTCCTGTGGCACTAGTTATAGATTCCGATGCTTCACTTCAGGTTTACTGTATCCCTCTTACCTTCTTATAGACGATCAAACACAGAAAATTGATCGGAATTAAATACGAAATGCACAATGCCGCCTCAAGCACAAGAAGGCTAGCTCTTCTCACTGTCTATGTTTTAAACCATTCCTGTGACACTAGTTATAGATTCCGATGCTTCACTTCAGGTTTACTGTATCCAGCTGACGTTCTTATTGACGATGAAACGCAGAAATTGCATCGGAATTAAATACAAAAGGTACAATGCCCTACTTAAGGACAAGAAGACTGACTCATCTTACTGTCTATGTTTTGAATCACTCCTGTGACACAAGTTATCGTTTCCGATGCTTCACTTCAATTTTACTGTATCCCTCTTACCTTCTTATTGACGATCAAACACAGAAAATTGATCGGAATTAAATACGAAATGCACAATGCCGCCTCAAGCACAAGAAGACTGGCTCTTCTTACTGTCTATGCTTTGAACCATTCCTGTGACACTAGTTATAGATTCCGATGCTTCACTTCAGGTTTACTATGTCCCTCTGACCTTCTTATTGACGATGAAATACAGAAATTGCATCGGAGTTAAATACAAAAGGCACAACGCCGACTCAAGTACAAGGAGACTGGTTCTTCTTACTGTCTATGTTTTGAACCTTTCCTGTGAGACCAGTTTTAGATTCCGATGCTTCACTTCAGGTTTACTGTATCCCTTGCGCCTTCTGCTTGACGGCGAAACACAGACATTGCATCGGAATTAAATAGAAAAGGCACAATGCCGACTTAAGTACAAGAAAACTGACTCATCTTCCTGCCTATGTTTTGAACCATTCTAGTGACACTAGTTATAGATTCCGATGCTTCACTTCAAGTTTACTGTATCCCTCTGACCGTCTTATTGACGACGAAACACAGAAATTGCATCGGAATTAAATACAAAAGGCACAATGCCGGCTCAAGTACTAGAAGTCTGGCTCTTCTTACTGTCTATGTTTTGAACCTTTCCTGTGATATCGGTTTTAGTTGCGGATGATTCACTTCAGGTTTACTGTATCCCTCTGACCTTATTGACGATGAAACACAGAAATTGCATCGGAATTAAATACAAAAGGCACAATGCCGACTCAAGTACAAGAAGACTGGCTCTTCTTACTGTCAATGTTTTGAACCATTCCTGTGATACCGGTTTTAGTTGCGGATGATTCACTTCAGGTTTACTGTATCCTTTGGACCTTCTTTTGCCGACGAAACACAGAAACTGCATCGGAATTAAATAGAAAAGGCACAATGTCGACTTAAGTACAGGAAAACTGACTCTTCTTACTGTCTATGCTTTGAACCATTCCTGTGACACTAGTTATAGATTCCGATGCTTCACTTCAGGTTTACTGTATCCCTCTGACTTTCGTATTGACGATGAAACACAGAAATTGCATCGGAATTAAATACAAAAGGCACAATGCCGACACAAGTACTAGAGGACAGGCTCTTCTTACTGTCTATGTTTTGAACCTTTCCTGGGTTACCGGTTTTAGATTCCGACTCTTCACTTCAGGTTTTCTGCATCCCTTGGACCTTCTTATTGACGACGAAACACAGAAACTACATCGGAAGTAAATAGAAAAGGCACAATCTCGACTTAAGTACAAGAAAACTGACTCTTCTTACTGTCTATGATTTGAACCATTCCTGTGACACTAGGTATAGGTTCCGATGCATCACTTGAGGTTTACTGTATCCCTCTGCCCTTCTTATTGACGATGAAACACAGAATTTGCATCGGAATTAAATACAAAAGGCACAATGCCGACTTAAGTATAAGAAAACCGACTCTTCTTACTGTCTATGCTTTGAACCATTCCTGTGACACTAGTTATAGATTCCGTTGCTTCACTTCAGGTTTACTGTATCCCTCTGACCTTCTTAATGACGATGAAACACAGAAATTGCATCGGAATTATATACAAAGGGCACAATGCCGACTCAAGCATGAGAAGACTGGCTCTTCGTACTGTCTATATTTTGAACCTTTCCTGTGATACCGGTTTTAGATTCCGATGCTTCACTTCAGGTTTACTGTATCCCTTGGACCTTCTTATTGATGATGAAACACAGAAATTGCATCGGAATTAAATACAAAAGGCACAATGCCGACTCAAGTACAAGAAGTCTGGCACTTCTTACTGTCTATGTTTTGATCCTTTCCTGTAAGACCGGTTTTGAATTCCGATGCTTCACTTCAGGTTTACTGTATCCCTCTGACCTTATTGACGATGAAAGACAGAAATTGCATCGGAATTAAATACAAAAGGCACAAAGCCGACTCAAGTACAAGAAGACTGGCTCTTCTAACTGTCTATGTTTTGAACCTTTCCTGTGAGACCAGTTTTAGATTCTGATGCTTCACTTCAGGTATACTGCATCCCTTGGACTTTCTCATTGACGACGAAACACAGAAATTGCATCGGAATTCAATAGAAAAGGCACAATGCCGACTTAAGAACAAGAAAACTGACTCTTCTTACTGTCTATGTTTTGAACCATTCCTGTGACACTAGTTATAGATTCCGATGCTTCACTTCAGGTTTACTGTATCCCTCTGACCTTCTTATTGACGATGAAACACAGAAATTGCATCGGAATAGAAACAAAAGGCACAATGCCGACTTAAGTACAAGAAGACTGACTCTTATTACTGTCTATGTTTTGAACTATTCCTGTGACATTAGTTATAGGTTCCGATGGTTCACTTCAGGTTTACGGTATCCCTCTGACCTTCTTATTGATGATTAAACACAGAAATTGCATCGGAATCAAATACAAAAGGCACAATGCCGACTTAAGTACACGGAAACTGACTCCTCTTACTGTCTATGTTTTGAACCATTCCCGTGACACTAGTAATAGATTCCGAAGCTTCACTTCAGGTTTACTGTATCCCTCCGACCTTCTTATTGATGATGAAACACAGAAATTGCATCGGAATTAAATAGAAAAGGCACAATGCCGACTTAAGGACAAGAAAACTGACTCTTCTTACTGTCTATGTTTTTAACCATTCCTGTGACACTAGTTATGGATTCCGATGCTTCACTTCAGGTTTACTGTATCCCTCTGACCTTCTTATTGACGATGAAACACAGAAATTGCATCGGAATTAAATACAAAAGGCACAATCCCGACTCTAGTACAAGAAGACTGGCTCTTCCTACTGTCTATATTCTGTACCTTACCTGTGAGACCGGTTTTAGATTCCGATGCTTCGCTTCGCTCTGACCTTCTTAATGACGATGAAACGCAGAAATTTCATCGGAATACAAACAAAAGGCACAATGCCGACTTAAGTAAAGGAAGACTGACTCTTCTTACTGTCGATGCTTTGAAACATTCCTGTGACACTAGTTATAGATTCCGATGGTTCACTTCAGGTTTACTGTATCCCTCTGACCTTGTTATTGACGAAGAGACACAGAAATTGCATAGGAATTAGGTACAAAAGGCACAATGCCGACTCTAGTACAAGATGACTGGCTCTTCTTACTGTCTATGTTTTGAACCTTTCCTGTGAGACCGGTTTTAGATTCCGATGCTTCACTACAGGTTTACTGTATCCCTTGGACATTCTTATTGTCGACGAAACACTGAAATTGCATCGGAATGAAATAGAAAGGGCACAATGTCGACTTAAGTTCAAGAAAACTGACTCTTCTTACTGTCTATGGTTCGAACCATTCCTGTGACACTACTTATAGATTCCGATGCTTCACTTCAGGTTTACTGTATCCCTCTCACCTTCTTATTGACGATGCAACACAGAAATTGCATCGGAATTAAATACAAAAGACACAAAGCCGACTTAATTATAACAAAACTGACTCTTCTTACTGTCTATGCTTTGAACCATTCCTGTAACACTAGTTATAGATTCCGATGCTTCACTTCAGGTTTACTGAATCCTTTGGACCTTCTTATTGACGATGGAACACAGAAATTGCATCGGAATTAAATACAAAAGTCACAATGCAGACTTAAGTACAAGAAAACTGACTCTTCCTACTGTCTATGTTTTGAACCATTCCTGTGACACTAGTTATAGATTCCGATGCTTCACTTCAGGTTTACTGTACCCCTCCGACCATCTTATTGATGATGAAACACAGAATTTGCATCGGAATTGAACAGAAAAGGCACAATGTTGACTTAAATACAAGAACACTGACTCTTCTTACTGTCTATGGTTTTAACTATTCCTGTGACACTATTTATATATTCCGATGCTTCACTTCAGGTTTACTGTATCCCTCTGACCATCTTATTGACGATGAAACACAGAAATTGCATCGGAATTAATTAAAAAAGGTACAATGGCGATTTAAGTACAGAAAACTGACTCTTCTTACTGTCTATGTTTTGAACCATTCCTGTGTCGTTAGTTATAGATTCCGATGCTTCACTTCAGGTTTACTGTATCCCTTGAACCTTCTTATTGACGACGAAACACAGAAATTGCGTCGGAAATAAATATAAAAGCTCAATGCTGACTTAAGTACAAGAAAACTGATTCTTTTTACTGTCTATGTCTTTAACCATTCCTGTGACACTAGTTATAGATTCCGATTCTTCACTTCAGGCTTACTGTACCCCTTGGACTTTCTTATTGACGACGAAACACAGAAATTGCATCGGAATTAAATAGAAAAGCACAATGCCGACTTAAGTAGAAGAAAACTGACTCTTCTTACTGTCTATATTTTGAACCACTCCTGTGACACTTATTATAGATTTTGATGCTTCACTTCATGTTTACTGTATCCCTCTGACCGTCTTATTGCCCATGACACACAGAAATTGCATCGGAATTAAATAGAAAAGCACAATGCCGACGTAAGTACAAGAAAACTGACTCTTCTTACTGTCTATGTTTTGAACCACTCCTGTGACACTAGTTATAGATTCCGATGCTTCACTTCAGGTTTCCTGTATCCCTCTGACCTTCTTATTGACGATGAAACACAGAAATTGCATCGGAATACAAACAAAAGGCACAATGCCGACTTAAGGACAAGAAGACTGACTCTTCTTACTGTCTATGTTTTGAACCATTCCTGTGACACGAGTTCTTGATTCCGATGGTTCACTTCAGGTTTACTGTATCCCTCTGACCTTCTTATTGACGATGAAACACAGAAATTGCATCGGAATTAAATACAAAAGGCACAATGCCAACTCAGGTACA
The DNA here is from genome assembly GCF_021461395.2 of Schistocerca americana. Lineage (NCBI taxonomy): Eukaryota > Metazoa > Arthropoda > Insecta > Orthoptera > Acrididae > Schistocerca > Schistocerca americana. The sequence goes on from NC_060130.1 coordinate 24,662,750, forward strand.
AGAAGACTGACTCTTCTTACTGTCTATGTTTTGAACCATTCCTGTGACACTAGTTATAGATTCCGATGTTTCACTTCACGTTTACTGTATCCCTCACACCTTCTTATTGACGTGAAACACAGAAATTGCATCGTAATTACATACAAAAGGCACAATAAAGACTAAAGTACGAGAAGACTGGCTCATCTTACTGTCTATGCTTTGAACCTCTCCTGTGAGACCGGTTTTAGATTCCGATGCTTGACTTCAGGTTTAATGTATCCCTTGCACCTTCTTATTGACGATGAAACACAGAAATTGCATCGGAATTAAATACATAAGGATCAATGCCGACTTAAGTACAAGAAAACTGACTCTTCTTACTGTCTATGTTTGAACCTTTCCTGTGACACTAGTTATAGATTCCGATGCTTCACTTCAGGTTTACCGTACCCCTCCGACCTTCTTATTGATGATGTAACACAAAAATTGCATCGGAATTAAACAGAAAAGGCACAATGCCGACACAAGTACTAGAGGACAGGCTCTTCTTACTGTCTATGTTTTGAACCTTTCCTGGGTTACCGGTTTTAGATTCCGACTCTTCACTTCAGGTTTTCTGCATCCCTTGGACCTTCTTATTGACGACGAAACACAGAAACTACATCGGAAGTAAATAGAAAAGGCACAATCTCGACTTAAGTACAAGAAAACTGACTCTTCTTACTGTCTATGATTTGAACCATTCCTGTGACACTAGGTATAGGTTCCGATGCATCACTTCAGGTTTACTGTATCCCTCTGCCCTTCTTATTGACGATGAAACACAGAATTTGCATCGGAATTAAATACAAAAGGCACAATGCCGACTTAAGTATAAGAAAACCGACTCTTCTTACTGTCTATGCTTTGAACCATTCCTGTGACACTAGTTATAGATTCCGTTGCTTCACTTCAGGTTTACTGTATCCCTCTGACCTTCTTAATGACGATGAAACACAGAAATTGCATCGGAATTATATACAAAGGGCACAATGCCGCTTCAAGCATGAGAAGACTGGCTCTTCGTACTGTCTATATTTTGAACCTTTCCTGTGTTACCGGTTTTAGATTCCGATGCTTCACTTCAGGTTTACTGTATCCCTTGGACCTTCTTATTGACGACGAAAAATACAGCAATTGCATCGGAATTAAATAGCAAAGGCACAATGCCGACTTAAGTACAAGAAAACTAACTCTTCTTACTGTCTATGTTTTGAACTATTCCTGTGACACTAGTTATAGACTCCGATTCTTCACTTCAGGCTTACTGTTTCCCTCTGACCTTCTTATTGACGATGAAACACAGAAATTGCATCTGAATTAAATACAAAAGGCACAATGCCGACTCAAATACAAGAGGACTGGCTCTTCTTACTGTCAATGTTTTGAACCTTTCCTGTGAGACCGGTTTTAGATTCCGATGCTTCACTTCAGGTTTACTGTATCCATGGACCTTCTTATTGACGATCAAACACAGAAATTGCATCGGAATTAAATACAAAACGCACAATGCCGACTTAAGTACAAGAAGACTGGCTCTACTTACATTCTATGTTTTGAACCTTTCCTGTGAGACCGGTTTTAGATTCCGATGCTTCACTTCAGGTTTACTGTATCTCTTGGACCTTCTTATTGGCGACGAAACACAGAAATTGCATCGGAATTAAATACAAAAGGCACAATGCCGACTTAAGTACAAGAAAACTGACTCTTCTTACTGTCTATGCTTTGAACCATTCCTGTGACACTAGTTATAGATTCCGATGCTTCACTTCAGGTTTACTGTATCCCTCTGACCTTCTTATTGACGATGAAATACAGAAATTGCATCGGAATTAAATACAAAAGGCACAATGCCGACTTAAGTACAAGAAAACTGATTCTTCTTACTGTCTATGCTTTGAACCTTTCCTGTGAGACCAGTCTTTGATTTTGATGCTTGACCTCAGGTTTACAGCATACCTTGGACCTTCTTATTGACGACAAAACACGGAAATTGCAACAGAATTAAATAGGGAAGGCACAATACCTACTTTAGAACAAGAAAACAGAGTCTTCTTACTGTCTATGTTTGAACCATTCCTGTGACACTAGTTATAGATTCCGATGCTTCACTTCAGGTTTACTGTATCCCTGTGACCTTCTTATTGACGATGAAACACAGAAATTGCATCAGAATTAAATACAAAAGGCACAATGCCGACTCAAGTACAAGAAGACTGGCTCTACTTACTTTCTATGTTTTGAACCTTTCCTGTGAGACCGGTTTTAGATTCCGATGCTTCACTTCAGGTTTACTGTATCTCTTGGACCTTCTTATTGACGACGAAACACAGAAATTGCATCGGAATTAAATACAAAAGGCACAATGCCGACTTAAGTACAAGAAAACTGACTCTTCTTACTTACTATGTTATGAACCATTCCTGTGACACTAGTTATAAATTCCGATGCTTCACTTCAGGTTTACTGTATCCCTCTGACCTTCTTATTGACGATGAAACACAGAAATTGCATCGGAATTAAACACAAAAGGCACAATGCCGACTTAAGTACAAGAAGACTGACTCTTCTTACTGTCTATTTCTTGAATCATTCCTGTGGCACTAGTTATAGATTCCGATGCTTCACTTCAGGTTTACTGTATCCCTCTGACTTTCGTATTGACGATGAAACACAGAAATTGCATCGGAATTAAATACAAAAGGCACAATGCCGACACAAGTACTAGAGGACAGGCTCTTCTTACTGTCTATGTTTTGAACCTTTCCTGGGTTACCGGTTTTAGATTCCGACTCTTCACTTCAGGTTTTCTCCATCCCTTGGACCTTCTTATTGACGACGAAACACAGAAACTACATCGGAAGTAAATAGAAAAGGCACAATCTCGACTTAAGTACAAGAAAACTGACTCTTCTTACTGCCTATGTTTTGAACCATTCCTATGACACTAGTTATAGATTCCGATGCTTCACTTCAGGTTTACTGTATCCGTCTGACCTTCTTATTGACGATGAAACACAGAAATTCCATCGGAATTGAATACAAGAGGAACAATGCCGACTCAAGCACAAGAAGACTGGCTCTTCTTACTGTCTATGTTTTGAACCATTCCTGTGACACTAGTTATAGATTCCGATGCTTCACTTCAGGTTTACAGTATCCCTCTGACCTTCTTATTGACGATGAAACACAGAAATTGCATCGGAATTATATACAAAAGGCACAATGCCGACTTAAGTACAAGAAGACTGACTCTTCTTACTGTCTATGTTTTGAATCATTCCTGTGGCACTAGTTATAGATTCCGATGCTTCACTTCGGGTTTACTGTATCCCTCTTACCTTCTTATTGACGATCAAACACAGAAAATTGATCGGAATTAAATACTAAAGGCACAATGCCGACTCAAGTACAAGAAGACTGGCTCTTCTAACTGTCTATGTTTTGAACCATTCCTGTGACACTAGTTATAGATTTCGATGCTTCACTTCAGGTTTACTGTATCCAGCTGACCTTCTTATTGACGATGAAACGCAGAAATTGCATCGGAATTAAATACAAAAGGTACAATGCCCTACTTAAGTACAAGAAGACTGACTCATCTTACTGTCTATGTTTTGAATCACTCCTGTGACACAAGTTATAGATTCCGATGCTCAACTTCAGGTTTACTGTATCCCTCTGACCTTCATATTGACGATGAAACACAGATATTGCATCGGAATTAAATACAAAAGGCACAATGAAGAGTGAAGTACAAGCAGTCTTGCTCTTCTTACTGTCTATATTTTGAACCTTTCCTGTGATACCGGTTCTATATCCGATGCTTCACCTCAGGTTTACTGTATCCCTTGGACCTTCTTAATGACGACGAAACACAGAAATTGCATCGAAATTAAATACAAAAGGCACAATGCCGACTCAAGTACTAGAAGACTGACTTTTCTTACTGCCTATGTTTTGAACCATTCCTGTGACACTAGTTATAGACTCCGATGCTTCACATCAGGTTTACTGTATCCCTCAGACTCGTTGTATTGACGATCAAACACAGAAAATTGATCGGAATTAAATACTAAAGGCACAATGCCGACTCAAGTACAAGAAGACTGGCTCTTCTAACTGTCTATGTTTTGAACCATTCCTGTGACACTAGTTATAGATTTCGATGCTTCACTTCAGGTTTACTGTATCCAGCTGACCTTCTTATTGACGATGAAACGCAGAAATTGCATCGGAATTAAATACAAAAGGTACAATGCCCTACTTAAGTACAAGAAGACTGACTCATCTTACTGTCTATGTTATGAATCACTCCTGTGACACAAGTTATAGATTCCGATGCTCAACTTCAGGTTTACTGTATCCCTCTGACCTTCTTATTGACGATGAAATACAGAAATTGCATCGGAATTAAATACAAAAGGCACAATGCCGACTTAAGTACAAGAAGACTGACGCTTCTTACTGTCTATGCTTTGAACCATTCCTGTGACACTAGTTATAGATTCCGAAGCTTCACTTCAGTTTTACTGTATCCCTCTGACCTTCGTATTGACGATGAAACACAGATATTGCATCGGAATTAAATTCGAAAGCACAATGCCGACTCAAGCACAAGAAGACTGGCTCTTCTTACTGCCTATGTTTTGAACCTTTCCTGTGAGACCGGTTTTAGATTCCGATGCTTCACTTCAGGTTTACTGTATCCCTTGGACCTTCTTATTGACGACGAAAAATACAGCAATTGCATCGGAATTAAATAGCAAAGGCACAATGCCGACTTAAGTACAAGAAAACTAACTCTTCTTACTGTCTATGTTTTGAACTATTCCTGTGACACTAGTTATGGACTCCGATTCTTCACTTCAGGCTTACTGTTTCCCTCTGACCTTCTTATTGACGATGAAACACAGAAATTGCATCTGAATTAAATACAAAAGGCACAATGCCGACTCAAATACAAGAGGACTGGCTCTTCTTACTGTCAATGTTTTGAACCTTTCCTGTGAGACCGGTTTTAGATTCCGATGCTTCACTTCAGGTTTACTGTATCCATGGACTTTCTTATTGACGATCAAACACAGAAATTGCATCGGAATTAAATACAAAACGCACAATGCCGACTTAAGTACAAGAAGACTGGCTCTACTTACTTTCTATGTTTTGAACCTTTCCTGTGAGACCGGTTTTAGATTCCGATGCTTCACTTCAGGTTTACTGTATCTCTTGGACCTTCTTATTGGCGACGAAACACAGAAATTGCATCGGAATTAAATACAAAAGGCACAATGCCGACTTAAGTACAAGAAAACTGACTCTTCTTACTGTCTATGCTTTGAACCATTCCTGTGACACTAGTTATAGATTCCGATGCTTCACTTCAGGTTTACTGTATCCCTCTGACCTTCTTATTGACGATGAAATACAGAAATTGCATCGGAATTAAATACAAAAGGCACAATGCCGACTTAAGTACAAGAAAACTGATTCTTCTTACTGTCTATGCTTTGAACCTTTCCTGTGAGACCAGTCTTTGATTTTGATGCTTGACCTCAGGTTTACAGCATACCTTGGACCTTCTTATTGACGACAAAACACAGAAATTGCAACGGAATTAAATAGGGAAGGCACAATACCTACTTTAGAACAAGAAAACAGAGTCTTCTTACTGTCTATGTTTGAACCATTCCTGTGACACTAGTTATAGATTCCGATGTTTCACTTCAGGTTTACTGTATCCCTGTGACCTTCTTATTGACGATGAAAGACAGAAATTGCATCAGAATTAAATACAAAAGGCACAATGCCGACTCAAGTACAAGAAGACTGGCTCTACTTACTTTCTATGTTTTGAACCTTTCCTGTGAGACCGGTTTTAGATTCCGATGCTTCACTTCAGGTTTACTGTATCTCTTGGACCTTCTTGTTGACGACGAAACACAGAAATTGCATCGGAATTAAATACAAAAGGCACAATGCCGACTTAAGTACAAGAAAACTGACTCTTCTTACTTACTATGTTATGAACCATTCCTGTGACACTAGTTATAAATTCCGATGCTTCACTTCAGGTTTACTGTATCCCTCTGACCTTCTTATTGACGATGAAACACAGAAATTGCATCGGAATTAAACACAAAAGGCACAATGCCGACTTAAGTACAAGAAAACTGATTCTTCTTACTGTCTATGTTTTTAACCATTCCTGTGACACTATTTATAGATTCCGATGCTTCACTTCAGGTTTACTGTATCCCTCTGACCGTCTTATTGACGATGAAACACAGAAATTGCACCGGAATTAAATACAAAAGGCACAATGCCGACTCAAGTACTAGAAGACAGGCTCTTCTTACTGTCTATGTTTTGAACCTTTCGTGGGTTACCGGTTTTAGATTCAGACCGTTCACTTCAGGTTTACTGTATCCCATGGACCTTCTTATTGACAACGAAACACAGAAACTGGATCGGAAGTAAATTGAAAAGGCACACTGTCGACTTAAGTACAAGAAAACTGCTCTTCTTACTGTCTATGATCGTAAAAATTCCTGTGACACTAGTTTTAGATTCCGATGCTTCACTTCAGGTTTACTGTATCCCTTGGACCTTCTTATTGACGACGAAACACAGAAATTGAATCGGAATTAAATACAAAAGGCACAATGCCGACTTAAGTACAAGAAACTGACTTTTCTTACTCTCTATGTTATGAACCATTCCTGGGACACTAGTTATAGATTCCGATGCTTCACTTCAGGTTTACTGTATCCCTCTGACCTTTTTATTGGCGATAAAACACAGAAATTGCATCGGAATTAAATACAAAAGGCACAATGCCGACTTAAGTACAAGAAAACTGATTCTTGGTACTGTCTATGTTTTTAACCATTCCTGTGACACTAGTTATAGATTCCGATGCTTCACTTCAGGTTTACTGTATCCCTCTGACCGTCTTATTGACGATGAAACGCAGAAATTGCATCGGAATTAAATACAAAAGGCACAATGCCGACTTAGGTACAAGAAAATTAATTCTTCTTATTGCCTATGTTTTGAACCATTCCTGTGACACTAGTTATAGATTACGATGACTCACTTCAGGAATACTGTATCCCTCTGACCTTCTTATTGACGATGATACACAGAAATTGCATCGGAATTATATACAAAAGGCACAATGCCGACTGAAGTACAAGAAGACTGACTCTTCTTACTGTCTATTTTTTGAATCATTCCTGTGGCACTAGTTATAGATTCCGATGCTTCACTTCAGGTTTACTGTATCCCTCTTACCTTCTTATAGACGATCAAACACAGAAAATTGATCGGAATTAAATACGAAATGCACAATGCCGCCTCAAGCACAAGAAGGCTAGCTCTTCTCACTGTCTATGTTTTAAACCATTCCTGTGACACTAGTTATAGATTCCGATGCTTCACTTCAGGTTTACTGTATCCAGCTGACGTTCTTATTGACGATGAAACGCAGAAATTGCATCGGAATTAAATACAAAAGGTACAATGCCCTACTTAAGGACAAGAAGACTGACTCATCTTACTGTCTATGTTTTGAATCACTCCTGTGACACAAGTTATCGTTTCCGATGCTTCACTTCAATTTTACTGTATCCCTCTTACCTTCTTATTGACGATCAAACACAGAAAATTGATCGGAATTAAATACGAAATGCACAATGCCGCCTCAAGCACAAGAAGACTGGCTCTTCTTACTGTCTATGCTTTGAACCATTCCTGTGACACTAGTTATAGATTCCGATGCTTCACTTCAGGTTTACTATGTCCCTCTGACCTTCTTATTGACGATGAAATACAGAAATTGCATCGGAGTTAAATACAAAAGGCACAACGCCGACTCAAGTACAAGGAGACTGGTTCTTCTTACTGTCTATGTTTTGAACCTTTCCTGTGAGACCAGTTTTAGATTCCGATGCTTCACTTCAGGTTTACTGTATCCCTTGCGCCTTCTGCTTGACGGCGAAACACAGACATTGCATCGGAATTAAATAGAAAAGGCACAATGCCGACTTAAGTACAAGAAAACTGACTCATCTTCCTGCCTATGTTTTGAACCATTCTAGTGACACTAGTTATAGATTCCGATGCTTCACTTCAAGTTTACTGTATCCCTCTGACCGTCTTATTGACGACGAAACACAGAAATTGCATCGGAATTAAATACAAAAGGCACAATGCCGGCTCAAGTACTAGAAGTCTGGCTCTTCTTACTGTCTATGTTTTGAACCTTTCCTGTGATATCGGTTTTAGTTGCGGATGATTCACTTCAGGTTTACTGTATCCCTCTGACCTTATTGACGATGAAACACAGAAATTGCATCGGAATTAAATACAAAAGGCACAATGCCGACTCAAGTACAAGAAGACTGGCTCTTCTTACTGTCAATGTTTTGAACCATTCCTGTGATACCGGTTTTAGTTGCGGATGATTCACTTCAGGTTTACTGTATCCTTTGGACCTTCTTTTGCCGACGAAACACAGAAACTGCATCGGAATTAAATAGAAAAGGCACAATGTCGACTTAAGTACAGGAAAACTGACTCTTCTTACTGTCTATGCTTTGAACCATTCCTGTGACACTAGTTATAGATTCCGATGCTTCACTTCAGGTTTACTGTATCCCTCTGACTTTCGTATTGACGATGAAACACAGAAATTGCATCGGAATTAAATACAAAAGGCACAATGCCGACACAAGTACTAGAGGACAGGCTCTTCTTACTGTCTATGTTTTGAACCTTTCCTGGGTTACCGGTTTTAGATTCCGACTCTTCACTTCAGGTTTTCTGCATCCCTTGGACCTTCTTATTGACGACGAAACACAGAAACTACATCGGAAGTAAATAGAAAAGGCACAATCTCGACTTAAGTACAAGAAAACTGACTCTTCTTACTGTCTATGATTTGAACCATTCCTGTGACACTAGGTATAGGTTCCGATGCATCACTTGAGGTTTACTGTATCCCTCTGCCCTTCTTATTGACGATGAAACACAGAATTTGCATCGGAATTAAATACAAAAGGCACAATGCCGACTTAAGTATAAGAAAACCGACTCTTCTTACTGTCTATGCTTTGAACCATTCCTGTGACACTAGTTATAGATTCCGTTGCTTCACTTCAGGTTTACTGTATCCCTCTGACCTTCTTAATGACGATGAAACACAGAAATTGCATCGGAATTATATACAAAGGGTACAATGCCGACTCAAGCATGAGAAGACTGGCTCTTCGTACTGTCTATATTTTGAACCTTTCCTGTGATACCGGTTTTAGATTCCGATGCTTCACTTCAGGTTTACTGTATCCCTTGGACCTTCTTATTGATGATGAAACACAGAAATTGCATCGGAATTAAATACAAAAGGCACAATGCCGACTCAAGTACAAGAAGTCTGGCACTTCTTACTGTCTATGTTTTGATCCTTTCCTGTAAGACCGGTTTTGAATTCCGATGCTTCACTTCAGGTTTACTGTATCCCTCTGACCTTATTGACGATGAAAGACAGAAATTGCATCGGAATTAAATACAAAAGGCACAAAGCCGACTCAAGTACAAGAAGACTGGCTCTTCTAACTGTCTATGTTTTGAACCTTTCCTGTGAGACCAGTTTTAGATTCTGATGCTTCACTTCAGGTATACTGCATCCCTTGGACTTTCTCATTGACGACGAAACACAGAAATTGCATCGGAATTCAATAGAAAAGGCACAATGCCGACTTAAGAACAAGAAAACTGACTCTTCTTACTGTCTATGTTTTGAACCATTCCTGTGACACTAGTTATAGATTCCGATGCTTCACTTCAGGTTTACTGTATCCCTCTGACCTTCTTATTGACGATGAAACACAGAAATTGCATCGGAATAGAAACAAAAGGCACAATGCCGACTTAAGTACAAGAAGACTGACTCTTATTACTGTCTATGTTTTGAACTATTCCTGTGACATTAGTTATAGGTTCCGATGGTTCACTTCAGGTTTACGGTATCCCTCTGACCTTCTTATTGATGATTAAACACAGAAATTGCATCGGAATCAAATACAAAAGGCACAATGCCGACTTAAGTACACGGAAACTGACTCCTCTTACTGTCTATGTTTTGAACCATTCCCGTGACACTAGTAATAGATTCCGAAGCTTCACTTCAGGTTTACTGTATCCCTCCGACCTTCTTATTGATGATGAAACACAGAAATTGCATCGGAATTAAATAGAAAAGGCACAATGCCGACTTAAGGACAAGAAAACTGACTCTTCTTACTGTCTATGTTTTTAACCATTCCTGTGACACTAGTTATGGATTCCGATGCTTCACTTCAGGTTTACTGTATCCCTCTGACCTTCTTATTGACGATGAAACACAGAAATTGCATCGGAATTAAATACAAAAGGCACAATCCCGACTCTAGTACAAGAAGACTGGCTCTTCCTACTGTCTATATTCTGTACCTTACCTGTGAGACCGGTTTTAGATTCCGATGCTTCGCTTCGCTCTGACCTTCTTAATGACGATGAAACGCAGAAATTTCATCGGAATACAAACAAAAGGCACAATGCCGACTTAAGTAAAGGAAGACTGACTCTTCTTACTGTCGATGCTTTGAAACATTCCTGTGACACTAGTTATAGATTCCGATGGTTCACTTCAGGTTTACTGTATCCCTCTGACCTTGTTATTGACGAAGAGACACAGAAATTGCATAGGAATTAGGTACAAAAGGCACAATGCCGACTCTAGTACAAGATGACTGGCTCTTCTTACTGTCTATGTTTTGAACCTTTCCTGTGAGACCGGTTTTAGATTCCGATGCTTCACTACAGGTTTACTGTATCCCTTGGACATTCTTATTGTCGACGAAACACTGAAATTGCATCGGAATGAAATAGAAAGGGCACAATGTCGACTTAAGTTCAAGAAAACTGACTCTTCTTACTGTCTATGGTTCGAACCATTCCTGTGACACTACTTATAGATTCCGATGCTTCACTTCAGGTTTACTGTATCCCTCTCACCTTCTTATTGACGATGCAACACAGAAATTGCATCGGAATTAAATACAAAAGACACAAAGCCGACTTAATTATAACAAAACTGACTCTTCTTACTGTCTATGCTTTGAACCATTCCTGTAACACTAGTTATAGATTCCGATGCTTCACTTCAGGTTTACTGAATCCTTTGGACCTTCTTATTGACGATGGAACACAGAAATTGCATCGGAATTAAATACAAAAGTCACAATGCAGACTTAAGTACAAGAAAACTGACTCTTCCTACTGTCTATGTTTTGAACCATTCCTGTGACACTAGTTATAGATTCCGATGCTTCACTTCAGGTTTACTGTACCCCTCCGACCATCTTATTGATGATGAAACACAGAATTTGCATCGGAATTGAACAGAAAAGGCACAATGTTGACTTAAATACAAGAACACTGACTCTTCTTACTGTCTATGGTTTTAACTATTCCTGTGACACTATTTATATATTCCGATGCTTCACTTCAGGTTTACTGTATCCCTCTGACCATCTTATTGACGATGAAACACAGAAATTGCATCGGAATTAATTAAAAAAGGTACAATGGCGATTTAAGTACAGAAAACTGACTCTTCTTACTGTCTATGTTTTGAACCATTCCTGTGTCGTTAGTTATAGATTCCGATGCTTCACTTCAGGTTTACTGTATCCCTTGAACCTTCTTATTGACGACGAAACACAGAAATTGCGTCGGAAATAAATATAAAAGCTCAATGCTGACTTAAGTACAAGAAAACTGATTCTTTTTACTGTCTATGTCTTTAACCATTCCTGTGACACTAGTTATAGATTCCGATTCTTCACTTCAGGCTTACTGTACCCCTTGGACTTTCTTATTGACGACGAAACACAGAAATTGCATCGGAATTAAATAGAAAAGCACAATGCCGACTTAAGTAGAAGAAAACTGACTCTTCTTACTGTCTATATTTTGAACCACTCCTGTGACACTTATTATAGATTTTGATGCTTCACTTCATGTTTACTGTATCCCTCTGACCGTCTTATTGCCCATGACACACAGAAATTGCATCGGAATTAAATAGAAAAGCACAATGCCGACGTAAGTACAAGAAAACTGACTCTTCTTACTGTCTATGTTTTGAAACACTCCTGTGACACTAGTTATAGATTCCGATGCTTCACTTCAGGTTTCCTGTATCCCTCTGACCTTCTTATTGACGATGAAACACAGAAATTGCATCGGAATACAAACAAAAGGCACAATGCCGACTTAAGGACAAGAAGACTGACTCTTCTTACTGTCTATGTTTTGAACCATTCCTGTGACACGAGTTCTTGATTCCGATGGTTCACTTCAGGTTTACTGTATCCCTCTGACCTTCTTATTGACGATGAAACACAGAAATTGCATCGGAATTAAATACAAAAGGCACAATGCCAACTCAGGTACAAGAAGACTGACTCTTCTTACTGTCTATGTTTTGAACCATTCCTGTGACACTAGTTATAGATTCCGATGTTTCACTTCACGTTTACTGTATCCCTCACACCTTCTTATTGACGTGAAACACAGAAATTGCATCGTAATTACATACAAAAGGCACAATAAAGACTAAAGTACGAGAAGACTGGCTCATCTTACTGTCTATGCTTTGAACCTCTCCTGTGAGACCGGTTTTAGATTCCGATGCTTGACTTCAGGTTTAATGTATCCCTTGCACCTTCTTATTGACGATGAAACACAGAAATTGCATCGGAATTAAATACATAAGGATCAATGCCGACTTAAGTACAAGAAAACTGACTCTTCTTACTGTCTATGTTTGAACCTTTCCTGTGACACTAGTTATAGATTCCGATGCTTCACTTCAGGTTTACCGTACCCCTCCGACCTTCTTATTGATGATGTAACACAAAAATTGCATCGGAATTAAACAGAAAAGGCACAATGCCGACACAAGTACTAGAGGACAGGCTCTTCTTACTGTCTATGTTTTGAACCTTTCCTGGGTTACCGGTTTTAGATTCCGACTCTTCACTTCAGGTTTTCTGCATCCCTTGGACCTTCTTATTGACGACGAAACACAGAAACTACATCGGAAGTAAATAGAAAAGGCACAATCTCGACTTAAGTACAAGAAAACTGACTCTTCTTACTGTCTATGATTTGAACCATTCCTGTGACACTAGGTATAGGTTCCGATGCATCACTTCAGGTTTACTGTATCCCTCTGCCCTTCTTATTGACGATGAAACACAGAATTTGCATCGGAATTAAATACAAAAGGCACAATGCCGACTTAAGTATAAGAAAACCGACTCTTCTTACTGTCTATGCTTTGAACCATTCCTGTGACACTAGTTATAGATTCCGTTGCTTCACTTCAGGTTTACTGTATCCCTCTGACCTTCTTAATGACGATGAAACACAGAAATTGCATCGGAATTATATACAAAGGGCACAATGCCGCTTCAAGCATGAGAAGACTGGCTCTTCGTACTGTCTATATTTTGAACCTTTCCTGTGTTACCGGTTTTAGATTCCGATGCTTCACTTCAGGTTTACTGTATCCCTTAGACCTTCTTATTGACGACGAAACACAGAAACTGCATCGGAATTAAATGGAAAAGGCACAATGTCGACTTAAGTACAAGTAAACTGCGTCTTCTTACTGTCTATGGTTTGAACCATTCCTGTGACACTAGTTATAGGTTCTGATGCATCACTTCAGGTTTACTGTATCCCTCTGACCTTCCTATTGACGATGAAACACAGAAATTGCATCGGAATTGAATACAAAAGGCACAATGCCGACTTAAGTATAAGAAAATTGACTCTTCTTACCGTCTATGCTTTGAACCATTCCTGTGACACTAGTTATAGATTCTGATGCTTCACTTCAGGTTTACTGTATCCCTCTGACAGTCTTACTGACGATGAAACACAGAAATTGAATCGGAATTAAATACAAAAATCAGAATGAGGGGTCAAGTACAAGACGTCTGGCTTTTCTTACTGTCTATGTTTTGAACCTTTCCTGTGATACCGGTTTTAGATTCCGATGCTTCACTTCAGGTTTACTGTATCCCTTGGACCTTCTTATTGACGGCGAAATACAGAAATTGCATCGGAATTAAATACAAAAGGCACAATGCCGACTCAAGTACAAGAAGTCTGGCACTTCTTAATGTCTATGTTTTGATCCTTTCCTGTAAGACCGGTTTTGAATTCCGATGCTTCACTTCAGGTTTACTGTATCCCTCTGACCTTATTGACGATGAAAGACAGAAATTGCATCGGAATTACATACAAAAGGCACAAAGCCGACTCAAGTACAAGAAGACTGGCTCTTCTAACAGTCTATGTTTTGAACCTTTCCTGTGAGACCAGTTTTAGATTCTGATGCTTCACTTCAGGTATACTGCATCCCTTGGACTTTCTCATTGACGACGAAACACAGAAATTGCATCGGAATTCAATAGAAAAGGCACAATGCCGACTTAAGAACAAGAAAACTGACTCTTCTTACTGTCTATGTTTTGAACCATTCCTGTGACACTAGTTATAGATTCCGATGCTTCACTTCAGGTTTACTGTATCCCTCTGACCTTCTTATTGACGATGAAACACAGAAATTGCATCGGAATAGAAACAAAAGGCACAATGCCGACTTAAGTACAAGAAGACTGACTCTTATTACTGTCTATGTTTTGAACTATTCCTGTGACATTAGTTATAGATTCCGATGGTTCACTTCAGGTTTACAGTATCCCTCTGACCTTCTTATTGATGATTAAACACAGAAATTGCTTCGGAATCAAATACAAAAGGCACAATGCCGACTTAAGTACACGGAAACTGACTCCTCTTACTGTCTATGTTTTGAACCATTCCCGTGACACTAGTAATAGATTCCGAAGCTTCACTTCAGGTTTACTGTATCCCTCCGACCTTCTTATTGATGATGAAACACAGAAATTGCATCGGAATTAAATAGAAAAGGCACAATGCCGACTTAAGGACAAGAAAACTGACTCTTCTTACTGTCTATGTTTTTAACCATTCCTGTGACACTAGTTATGGATTCCGATGCTTCACTTCAGGTTTACTGTATCCCTCTGACCTTCTTATTGACGATGAAACACAGAAATTGCATCGGAATTAAATACAAAAGGCACAATCCCGACTCTAGTACAAGAAGACTGGCTCTTCCTACTGTCTATATTCTGTACCTTACCTGTGAGACCGGTTTTAGATTCCGATGCTTCGCTTCGCTCTGACCTTCTTAATGACGATGAAACGCAGAAATTGCATCGGAATACAAACAAAAGTCACAATGCCGACTTAAGTAAAGGAAGACTGACTCTTCTTACTGTCGATGCTTTGAACCATTCCTGTGACACTAGTTATAGATTCCGATGGTTCACTTCAGGTTTACTGTATCCCTCTGACCTTGTTATTGACGAAGAGACACAGAAATTGCATAGGAATTAGGTACAAAAGGCACAATGCCGACTCAAGTACAAGATGACTGGCTCTTCTTACTGTCTATGTTTTGAACCTTTCCTGTGAGACCGGTTTTAGATTCCGATGCTTCACTACAGGTTTACTGTATCCCTTGGACATTCTTATTGTCGACGAAACACTGAAATTGCATCGGAATGAAATAGAAAAGGCACAATGTCGACTTAAGTTCAAGAAAACTGACTCTTCTTACTGTCTATGGTTCGAACCATTCCTGTGACACTACTTATAGATTCCGATGCTTCACTTCAGGTTTACTGTATCCCTCTCACCTTCTTATTGACGATGCAACACAGAAATTGCATCTGAATTAAATACAAAAGACACAAAGCAGACTTAATTATAACAAAACTGACTCTTCTTACTGTCTATGCTTTGAACCATTCCTGTAACACTAGTTATAGATTCCGATGCTTCACTTCAGGTTTACTGAATCCTTTGGACCTTCTTATTGACGATGGAACACAGAAATTGCATCGGAATTAAATACAAAAGTCACAATGCAGACTTAAGTACAAGAAAACTGACTCTTCCTACTGTCTATGTTTTGAACCATTCCTGTGACACTAGTTATAGATTCCGATGCTTCACTTCAGGTTTACTGTACCCCTCCGACCATCTTATTGATGATGAAACACAAGATTTGCATCGGAATTGAACAGAAAAGGCACAATGTTGACTTAAATACAAGAACACTGACTCTTCTTACTGTCTATGGTTTTAACTATTCCTGTGACACTATTTATATATTCCGATGCTTCACTTCAGGTTTACTGTATCCCTCTGACCATCTTATTGACGATGAAACACAGAAATTGCATCGGAATTAATTAAAAAAGGTACAATGGCGATTTAAGTACAGAAAACTGACTCTTCTTACTGTCTATGTTTTGAACCATTCCTGTGTCGTTAGTTATAGATTCCGATGCTTCACTTCAGGTTTACTGTATCCCTTGAACCTTCTTATTGACGACGAAACACAGAAATTGCGTCGGAAATAAATATAAAAGCTCAATGCTGACTTAAGTACAAGAAAACTGATTCTTTTTACTGTCTATGTCTTTAACCATTCCTGTGACACTAGTTATAGATTCCGATTCTTCACTTCAGGCTTACTGTACCCCTTGGACTTTCTTATTGACGACGAAACACAGAAATTGCATCGGAATTAAATAGAAAAGCACAATGCCGACTTAAGTACAAGAAAACTGACTCTTCTTACTGTCTATATTTTGAACCACTCCTGTGACACTTATTATAGATTTTGATGCTTCACTTCATGTTTACTGTATCCCTCTGACCGTCTTATTGCCCATGACACACAGAAATTGCATCGGAATTAAATAGAAAAGCACAATGCCGACGTAAGTACAAGAAAACTGACTCTTCTTACTGTCTATGTTTTGAACCACTCCCGTGACACTAGTTATAGATTCCGATGCTTCACTTCAGGTTTACTGTATCCCTCTGACCTTCTTATTGACGATGAAACACAGAAATTGCATCGGAATACAAACAAAAGGCACAATGCCGACTTAAGGACAAGAAGACTGACTCTTCTTACTGTCTATGTTTTGAACCATTCCTGTGACACGAGTTCTTGATTCCGATGGTTCACTTCAGGTTTACTGTATCCCTCTGACCTTCTTATTGACGATGAAACACAGAAATTGCATCGGAATTAAATACAAAAGGCACAATGCCAACTCAGGTACAAGAAGACTGACTCTTCTTACTGTCTATGTTTTGAACCATTCCTGTGACACTAGTTATAGATTCCGATGTTTCACTTCACGTTTACTGTATCCCTCACACCTTCTTATTGACGTGAAACACAGAAATTGCATCGTAATTAAATACAAAAGGCACAATAAAGACTAAAGTACGAGAAGACTGGCTCATCTTACTGTCTATGCTTTGAACCTCTCCTGTGAGACCGGTTTTAGATTCCGATGCTTGACTTCAGGTTTAATGTATCCCTTGCACCTTCTTATTGTCGATGAAACACAGAAATTGCATCGGAATTAAATACATAAGGCACAATGCCGACTTAAGTACAAGAAAACTGACTCTTCTTACTGTCTATGTTTTGAACCTTTCCTGTGACACTAGTTATAGATTCCGATGCTTCACTTCAGGTTTACCGTACCCCTCCGACCTTCTTATTGACGATGTAACACAAAAATTGCATCGGAATTAAACAGAAAAGGCACAATGCCGACTTAAGTACAAGAAAACTGACTCTTCTTACTGTCTATGGTTTTAACCATTCCTGTGACACTAGTTATAGATTCCGATGCTTCACTTCAGGTTTACTGTATCCCTCTGATCTTCTTATTGACGATGAAACACAGAAATTGCATCGGAAATAAATACAAAAGGCACAATGCTGACTTAAGTACAAGAAAAATGATTCTTCTTACTGTCTATGCTTTGAACCATTCCTGTGACACTAGTTATAGATTCCGATGATTCACTTCAGGTATACTAAATCCCTTGGACGTTATTATTGACGATGGATCACAGAAATTGCATCGGAAATAAATACAAAAGGCACAATGCAGACTTAAGTACAAGAAAACTGAATCTTCTTACTCTCTACGTTTTGAACCATTCCTGTGACACTAGTTATAGATTCCGATGCTTCACTTCATTTTTACTGTACCCCTCCGACATTCTTATTGATGATGAAACGCAGAATTTGCATCGGAATTAAACAGAAAAGGCACAACGCCGACTTAAGTACCAGAAAACTGACTCTTCTTACTGTCTATGTTTTGAACCACTTCTGTGACACTAGTTACAGATTCCGATGCTTCACATCAGGTTTACTCTATCACTCTCACCTTCCTATTAACGATAAAACACAGAAATTGCATCGGAATACAAACAAAAGGCACAATGCCGACTTAAGTACAAGAAGACTGACTCTTCTTAATGTCTATGTTTTGAACCATTCCAGTGACACGAGTTATTGATTCCGATGGCTCACTTCAGGATTACTGTATCCCTCTGACCCTCTTATTGACGATGAAACACAGAAATTGCATCGGAATTAAATACAAAAGGCACAAAGCCAACTCAAGTACAAGAAGACTGTCTCTTCTTACTGTCTATGTTTTGAACCATTCCTGTGACACTAGTTATAGATTCCGATGTTTCACTTCAGGTTTACTGTATCCCTATGACCTTCTTATTGACGATGAAATACAGAAATTGCATCGGAATTAAATACAAAAGGCACAATGCCGACTTCAGTACAAGAAAACTGACTCTTCTTACTGTCTATGTTTTGAACCATTCCTGTGACACTAGTTATAGATTCCGATGCTTCACTTCAGGTTTACTGTATCCCTCCGACCTTCGTATTGATGATGAAACACAGAAATTGCATCGGAATTAAATAGAAAAGGCACAATGCCGACTTATGTACAAGAAAACTGACTCTTCTTACTGTCTATGTTTTTAACCATTCCTGTGACACTAGTTATAGATTCCGATGCTTCACTTCAGGTTTTACCCTATCCCTCTGACCTACTTATTGACGATGAAACACAAAAATTGCATCGTAATTAATTACTAAAGGCACAATGCCGACTTAAGTACAAGAAAACTGACTCATCTTACTGTCTATGTTTTCAACCGCTCCTGTGACATTAGTTATGGATTCCGATGCTTCACTTCAGGTTTACTGTATCCCTCTGACCTTCTTATTGACGATGAAACACAAAAATTGCATCGGAATTAAATACAAAAAGCACAATCCCGACTCTAGTACAAGAAGACTGGCTCTTCTTACTGTCTATATTCTGTACCTTTCCCGTGAGACCGGTTTTAGATTCCGATGCTTCGCTTCTGGTATACTGCATCGCTCTGACTTTCTTAATGACGATGAAACGCAGAAATTGCATCGGAATACAAACAAATGGCACAATGCCGACTTAAGTACAAGAAGACTGACTCTTCTTACTGTCTATGCTTTGAACCATTCCTGTGACACTAGTTATAGATTCCGATGCTTCACTTCAGGTTAACTGTACCCCTCCGACCTTCATATTGCTGATGAAACACAGAATTTGCATCGCAATTAAGCAGAAAAGGCATAATGCTGACTTAAGTACAAGAAAACTGACTCTTCTTACTGTCTATGGTTTTAACCGTTCCTGTGACACTAGTTATTATTCCAATGCTTCACTTCAGGTTTACTGTATCCCTCTGACCCTCTTATTGACGATGAAACCCAGAAATTGCATCGGAATTAATAAAAAAAGGCACAGTCACGACTCAAGTACAGGAAGACTGGCTCTTCTTACTGTCTATGCTTTGAACCATTCCTGTGACACTAGTTATAGTTTCCGATGCTTCACTTCAGGTTAACTGTACCCCTCCGACCTTCTTATTGATGATGAAACACAGAATTTGCATCGGAATTAAACAGAAAAGGCACAATGTTGACTTAAGTACAAGAAAACTGACTCATCTTACTGTCTATGGTTTTAACCATTCCTGTGACACTAGTTATAGATTCCGATGCTTCACTTCAGGTTTACTGTACCTCTCCGACATTCTTATCGATGATGAAACACAGAATTTGCATCGGAATTAAACAGAAAAGGCACAACGCCGACTTAAGTACCAGAAAACTGACTCTTCTTACTGTCTATGGTTTTAACCTGTCCTGTGACACTAGTTATATATTCCAATGCTTCAATTCAGGTTTACTGTATCCCTCTGACCCTCTTATTGACGATGAAACACAGAAATTGCATCGGAATTAAATACAAAATGGCACAATGCCGACTTAAGTACAGAAAACTGACTCTTCTTACTGTCTATGATTTGAATCATTTCTTTGTCATTAGATATAGATTCCGATGCATCACTTCAGGTTTACTGTATCCCTTGGACCGTCTTATTGACGACGAAACACAGAAATTGCATCGGAATTAAATAGAAAAACTCAATGCCGACTTAAGTACAAGAAAACTGATTCATCTTACTGTCTATGTTTTTAACCATTCCTGTGACACTAGTTATAGATTCCGATGCTTCACTTCAGGTTTACTGTACCCCTTGGACCTTCTTATTGGCGACGAAACACAGAAATTGCATCGGAAATAAATAGAAAAGCACAATGCCGACTTAAGTACAAGAAAACTGACTCTTCTTACTGTCTATGTTTTGAACCACTCCTGTGACACTTATTATAGATTCCGATGCTTCACTTCAGGTTTACTGTATCCCTCTGACCGTCTTATTGCCCATGAAACATTGAAATTGCATTGGAATTAAATAGAAAAGCACAATGCCGACGTAAGTACAGGAAAGCAGACTCTTCTTACTGTCTATGTTTTGAACCACTCCTGTGATGACACTAGTTATAGATTCCGATGCTTCACATCAGGTTTACTCTATCACTCTGACCTTCTTATTGACGATAAAATACAGAAATTGCATCGGAATACAAACAAAAGGCACAATGCCGACTTAAGTACAAGAAGACTGACTCTTCTTACTGTCTATGCTTTGAACCATTCCTGTGACACGAGTTATTGAATCCGATGGTTCACTTCAGGTTTATTGTATCCCTCTGTCCCTCTTATTGACTATGAAACACAGAAATTGCATCGGAATTAAATACAAGAGGCACAATGCCGACTTAAGCAAACGGAAACTCACTCTTCTTACTCTCTATGATTTGAACCATTCCTGTGACGCTAGTTATGGATTCCGATGCTTCATTTCAGGTTTACTGTATCCCTCTGACCGTCTTATTGACGACGAAACACAGAAATTGCACCGGAATTAAATACAAAAGGCACAATGCCGACTCAAGTACAATAAGACTGGCTCTTCTTACTGTCTATGATTTGAACTTTTCCTGTGAGACCGGTTTTAGATTGCGATGCTTCACTTCAGGTTTACTATATCCCTCTGACCGTCTTATTGACGATGAAACACAGAAATTGCATCGGAAATAAATACAAAATGCACAGTCACGACACAAGTACAGGAAGACTGGCTCTTCTTACTGGCTATGTTTTGAACCATTCCCGTGACACTAGTTATAGATTCCGATGCTTCACTTCAGGTTTACTGTATCCCTCCGACCTTCTTATTGACGACGAAACACAGAAATTGCTTCGGAATTAAATAGAAAAGGCACAATGCCGACTTAAGCACACGGAAACTCACTCTTCTTAATGTCTATGTTTTGAACCATTCCTGTGACACTAGTTATGGATTCCGATGCTTCACTTCAGGTTTACTGTATCCCTCTGACCGTCTTATTGACGATGAAACACAGAAATTGCACCGGAATTAAATACAAAAGGCACAATGCCGACTCAAGTACATTAAGACTGGCTCTTCTTACTGTCTATGAATTGAACCTTTCCTGTGAGACCAGTTTTAGATTCCGATGCTTCGCTACAGGTTTACTGTATCTCTATGACCGTCTTATTGACGATGAAACACAGAAATTGCACCGTAATTAAATTCAAAAGGCACAATGCGGACTCAAGTACAAGAAGACTGGCTCTTCTTGCTGTCTATGATTTGAACCTTTCCTGTGGGACCGGTTTTAGATTCCGATGCTTCGCTTCAGGTTTACTGTAATCCTTGGACCTTCTTATTGCCAACGAAACACAGAAATTGCATCGGAATCAAACAAAAAAGGCACAATGCCGACTTAATTATAAGAAAACTGACTCTTCTTACTGTCTATGTTTTGAACATTTCCTGTGGCACTAGTTATAGATTCCGATGCTTCACTTCAGGTTTACTGTATCCCTTCTTATTGACGATGAAACACAGGAATTGCATCGGAATTATACAGAAAATGCACAATGCCGACTTAAGTACAAGAAGACTGGCTCTTCTTACTGTCTATGTTTTGAACCTTTCCTGTGAGACCGGTTTTAGATTCCAATGCTTCACTTCAGGTTTACTATATCCCTTGGACCTTCTTATTGACGACGAAACACAGAAACTGCATCGGAATTAAATGGAAAAGGCACAATGCCGACTTAAGTACATGAAAACTGACTCTTCTTACTGTCTATGTTTTGAACCATTCCTGTGAGACTAGTTATAGATTCCGATGCATCACTTCAGGTTTACTGTATCCCTCTGACCTTCTTATTGACGATGGAACACAGATATTGCATCGGAATTAAATACAAAAGGCACAATGCCGACTTAAGTACAAGAAAACTGACTCTTCTTACTGTCTATGCTTTGATCCATTCCTGTGACACTAGTTATACATTCCGATGCTTCACTTCAGTTTTACTGAACCCCTCTGAGGTTCTTATTGGCGATCAAACACAGAAATTGCATCGGAATTAAATTCAAAAGGCACAATGACGACTCAAGTACAAGAAGACTGGCTCTTCTAACTGTCTGTGTTTTGAACCTTTCCTGTGAGTCCGGTTTGAGATTCCGATGCTTCACTTCAGGTTTACTGTATCCTTTGGACCTTCTTATTGACGACAAAACACAGAAATTGCATCGGAATTATATAGAAATGGCACAATGCCGACTTAAATACAAGAAAATTGACTCCTCTTACTGTCTATGTTTTGAACCATTGCTGTGACACTAGTTATAGATTCCGATGCTTCACTTCAGGTTTGCTGTATCACTCTGACCGTCTTATTGACGATGAAACACAGAAATTGCATCGGAATTAAATACAAATGGAACAATGCCGACTTAATTATAAGAAAACTGACTATTCTTACTGCCTATGGTTTGAACCACTCCTGTGGCACTAGTTATAGACTCCGATGCTTCACTTCAGGTTTACTGTATCCCTTCTTATTGACGATGAAACACAGAAATTGAATCGGAATTAAATACAAAAGGCACAATAAAGACTCAAGTACAAGAAGACTGGCTCTTCTTACTGTCTATGTTTTGAACCAATCATGTGAGACCAGTTTCGGATTCCGATGCTTGACTTCAGGTTTACTGTATCCCTCTGACCTTCTTACTGACGATGAAACACAGATAATGCATCGGAATTAAATACAAAAGGCACAATGACGACTCAAGTACAAGAAATCTGACTCCTCTTACTGTCTATGTTTTGAACCTTTCCTGTGAGACCAGTTTTAGATTCCGATGCTTGAGTTCAGGTTTACTGCATCCCGTGGACCTTCATATTGACGACGAAACACAGCAATTGCATCGGAATTAAATAGAAAAGGCACAATGCCGACTTAAGGTCAAGAAAACTGATTCTTCTTAATGTCCATGTTTTGAACCATTCCTGTGACACTAGTTACAGATTCCGATGCTTCACTTCAGGTTTACTGTATCCCTCTGACCTTCTTATTGACGATGAATCACAGAAATTGCATCGGAATTAAATACAAAAGGCACAATGACGACTCAAGTACAAGAAGACTGGCTCTTCTTACTGTCTATATTTTGAACCTTTCCTGTGAGTCCGCTTTTAGATTCCGATGCTTCACTTCAGGTTTACTGTATCCCTTGGTTCTTCTTATTGACGACGTAACACAGATATTGCACCGGAATCATATAGAAAAGGCACAATGCCGACTTAAATACAAGAAAACTGACTCCTCTTACTGTCTATGTTTTGAACCATAGCTGTGACACTAGTTATAGATTCCGATGCTTCACTTCAGGTTTTCTGTATCACTCTGACCGTCTTATTGACGATGAAACACAGAAATTGCATGGGAATTAAATACAAAAGGCACAATGCCGACTTAATTGTAATAAAACTGACTCTTCTTACTGTCTATGATTTGAACCATTTGTGTGACACTAGTTATCGATTCCGATGCTTCACTTCAGGTTTACAGTAACCCTCTGACCTTCGTATTGACGATGAAACAGAGAAATTGCATCGGAATTTGAATACAAAAGGCACAATGCCGACTTAAGTACAAGAAGACTGACTCTTCTTACTGTCTATGTTTTGAACCATTCCTGTGACACTAGTTATAGATTCCGATGCTTCTCTTCAGGTTCACCGTATCCCTCTGACCTTCTTATTGTCGATGAAACATAGAGATTGCATCGGAATTGTATACAAAAGGCACAATGCCGACTTAAGTACAAGAAAATTGATTCTTCTTATTGTCTATGTTTTGAACCATTCCTGTGACACTAGTTATAGATTCCGATGCTTCACTTCAGGTTTACTGTATCCCTCTGACCTTCTTATTGACGATGAAACACAAAAATTGCATCGGAATACAAACAAAAGGCACAATGTCGACTTCAGTACAAGAAGACTGCCTCTTCTTACTGTCTATGTTTTGAACTATTCCTGTGACACTAGTTATAGTTTCCGAAGCTTCACTTCAGATTTACTGTATCCCTCTGACCTTCTTATTGACGATGAAACACAGAAATTGCATCGGAATTAAATACAAAAGGCACAATGTCGACTCAAGTACAAGAAGACTGGCTCTTCTTACTGTCTATGTTTTGAAACTTTCCTGTGAGTCCGGTTTTAGATTCCGATGCTTCACTTCAGGTTAACTGTATCCCTTGGCCCTTCTTATTGACGACGAAACACAGAAATTGCATCGGATTTATATAGAAAAGGCACAATGCCGACTTAAATACAAGAAAACTGACTCTTCTTACTGTCTATGCTTTGATCCATTCCTGTGACACTAGTTATTGATTCCGATGCTTCACTACAGGTTTGCTGTATCCCTCCGACCCTCTAATTGATGATGAAACACAGAAATTGCCTCGGAATTAAGTACAAAAGGCACAATGCCGACTTAAGTACAAGAAAACTGACGCTTCTTACTGTTTGTGTTTTGAACCACTCCTGTGACACTAGTTATAGGTTCCGATGCTTCACTTCAGGTTTACTGTATCCCTCTGACCTTCTTATTGACGATTAAACACAGAAATTGCATCCGAATTAAATAGAAAAGCACAATGCCGACTTAAGTACAAGAAGACTTGCTCTTCTTACTGTCTATGTTTTGAACCTTGCCTGTAACACTAGTTATAGATTCCGATGCTTCACTTCAGGTTTACTGTATCCCTCTGACCTTATTGACGATGAAACACAGAAATTGCATCGGAATTAAATACAAAAGGCACAATGCCGACTTAAGTACAAGGAAACTGACTCTTCTTACTGTCTGTGTTTTGAACCTTTCTTGTGAGACCGGTTTTAGATTCCGATGCTTGACTTCAGGTTTACTGTATCCCTTGGACCTTCATATTGACGACGAATCACAGAAATTGCATCGGAATTAAATAGAAAAGGCACAATGCCGACTTAAGTTCAAGAAAACTGATTCTTCTTAATGTCCATGTTTTGAACCATTCCTGTGACACTAGTTATAGATTCTGATGCTTCACTTCAGGTTTGCTGTATCACTCTGACCGTCTTATTGACGATGAAACACAGACATTGCATCGGAATTAAATACAAAAGGCACAATGCGGACTTCATTATAATAAAACTGACTCTTCTTACTGTCTATGTTTTGAACCATTCCTGTGACACTAGTTATAGATTCCGATGCTTCACTTCAGGTTTACTGTATCCCTCTGACCTTCTTATTGACGATGAAACACAGAAATTTAATCAGCATTAAATACAAAAGGCACAATGCCGTCTTAAGTACAAGAAATCTGACTCCTCTTACTGTCTATGTTTTGAACATCTCCTTTGACGCTAGTTATAGATTCCGATGCTTCACTTCAGGTTTACTGTATCCCTCTGACCTTCTTATTGACGATGAAACACAGAAATTACATGGGAATTAAATACAAAAGGCACTATGCCCGTTTAAGTTCAAGTAAACTGACTTTTCTTACTGTCTATGGTTTTAACCATTCCTGTGACACTAGTTATAGATTCCGATGCTCCACTTCAGGTATACTGTATCCCTCTGACCTTCTTATTGACGATGACACACAGAAATTGCATCGGAATTAGATACAAAAGGCACAATGCCAACTTAAGTACAAGAAAACTGACTCTTCTTACTGTCTATGTTTTGAAACATTCCTGTGACACTAGTTATAGATGCCGATACTTCACTTCAGGTTTACTGTATCCCTCTGACCTTCTTATTGACGATGAAACACAGTAATTGCATCGAACTTAAATATAAAAGGCACATTGCCGACTTAAGTACAAGAAAACTGACTCTTCTTACTGTCTATACTTTGAACCATTCCTGTGACACTTGTCATAGTTTCCGATGCTTCATCTCAGGTTTACTGTATCCCTCTGACCTTATTGACGATGAAACACAGAAATTGCATCGGAATTAAATACAAAAGGCACAATGCCGACTTAAGTACAAGGAGACTGACTCTTCTTACTGTCTGTGTTTTGAACCATTCCTGTGACACTAGTTATAGATTCCGATGCTTCACTTCAGGTTTACTGTATCCCTCTGACCTTCCTATTGACGATGAAACAGAGAAATTGCCTCGGAATTAAATACAAAAAGCACAATGAAGACTTAAGTACGAGAAAACTGACGCTTCTTACTGTTTGTGTTTTGAACCACTCCTGTGACACTAGTTGTAGATTCCGATGCTTCACTTCAGGTTTACTGTATCCCTCTGACCTTCTTATTGACGATGAAACACAGAAATTGCATCGGAATACTAGCAAAAGGCAAAATGCCGACTTAAGTACAAGAAGACTGACTCTTCTTACTGTCTATGATTTGAACTATTCCTGTGACACTATTTATAGATTCCGAAGTTTCACTTCAGGTTTACTGTATCCCTCTTACCTTCTGACGATGAAACACCGAAATTGCATCGGAATTAAATAGAAAAGGCACAATGCCGACTCAGGTACAAGAAGACTGCCTCTTCTTACTGTCTATGTTTTAACCTTTCCTGTGAGACAGGTTTTAGATTCCGATGCTTCACTTCAGGTTTACTGTATCCCTTGGCCCTACTTATTGACGACGAAACACAGAAAGTGGATCGGCATTAAATACAAAAGGCACAATGCCGACTTAAGTACAAGAAATCTGACTCTTCTTACTGTCCATGTTTTGAACATCGCCTTTGACACTAGTTATAGATTCCGATGCTTCACTTCAGGTTTACTGTATCCCTCTGACCTTCTCATTGACGATGAAACACAGAAATTGCATCGGAATTAAATAAGAAAGGCACAATGCCGACTTAAGTAAAAGAAAACTGACTCTTCTTACTGTCTATGTTTTGAACCATTCCTGTGACACTAGTTATAGATTCCGATGCTTCACTTCACGTTTACTGTATCCCTCTGACCTTCTTATTGACGATGAAACACAGAAATTTATTCGGCATTAAATACAAAAGGCACAATGCCGACTTATGTACAAGAAATCTGACTCTTCTTACTGTCTCTGTTTTGAACATCTCCTTTGACACTAGTTATAGATTCCGATGCTTCACTACAGATTTAATGTATCCCTCTGACCTTCTTATTGACGATGAAACACAGACATTGCATGGGAATTAAATACAAAAGGCACTATGCGGACTTAAGTACAAGTAAACTGACTTTTCTTACTGTCTATGGTTTTAACCATTCCTGTGACACTAGTTACAGATTCCGGTGCTCCACTTCAAGTATACTGTATCCCTCTGACCTTGTTATTGACGATGACACACAGAAATTGTATCGGAATTAAATACAAAAGGCATAATGCCGACTTAAGTACAAGAAAACTGGCTCTTCCTACTCTCTATGCTTTTAACCATTCCTGTGGCACTAGTTATAGGTTCCGATGCTTGACTTCATTTTTACTGTATCCCTCTGACCTTCTTATTTGACGATGAAACACAGAAATTGCATCGGAATCAAATATAAAAGGCACAATGCCGACTTAAGTACAAGAAAACTGACTCTTCTTACTGTCTATACTTTGAACCGTTCCTGTGACACTTGTTATAGATTCCGATGCTTCATCTCAGGTTTACTGTATCCCTCTGACCTTATTGACGATGAAACACAGAAATTGCATCGGAATTAAATACAAAAGGCACAATGCCGACTTAAGTGCAAGGAAACTGACTCTTCTTACTGTCTGTGTTTGAACCAATCCTGTGACACTAGTTATAGGTTCCGATGCTTCACTTCAGGTTTACTGTATCCCTCTGACCTTCTTATTGACGATGAAACACAGAAATTGAATCGGAACTAAATACAAAAGGCCCAATGCCGACTTAAGTACAAGAAAACTGACGCTTCTTACTGTTTGTGTTTTGAATCACTCCTGTGACACTAGTTATAGATTCCGAAACTTCACTTCAGGTTT
This sequence comes from Schistocerca americana, assembly GCF_021461395.2. Taxonomy (NCBI): domain Eukaryota; kingdom Metazoa; phylum Arthropoda; class Insecta; order Orthoptera; family Acrididae; genus Schistocerca; species Schistocerca americana. Next base: position 24,691,639 of record NC_060130.1, read on the forward strand.
ACTGTATCCCTCTGACCTTCTTATTGACGATGAAACACCGAAATTGCATCGGAATACAAACAAAAGGCACAATGCCGACTTAAGTACAAGAAGACTGCCTCTTCTTACTGTCTATGTTTTGAACTATTCCTGTGACACTAGTTATAGATTCCGATGCTTCACTTCAGGTTTGCTGTATCACTCTGACCGTCTTATTGACGATGAAACACAGAAATTGCATCGGAATTAAATACAAATGGAACAATGCCGACTTAATTATAGGAAAACTGACTATTCTTACTGCCTATGGTTTGAACCACTCCTGTGGCACTAGTTATAGACTCCGATGCTTCACTTCAGGTTTACTGTATCCCTTCTTATTGACGATGAAACACAGAAATTGAATCGGAATTAAATACAAATGGCACAATAAAGACTCAAGTACAAGAAGACTGGCTCTTCTTACTGTCTATGTTTTGAACCATTCATGTGAGACCAGTTTCGGATTCCGATGCTTGACTTCAGGTTTACTGTATCCCTCTGACCTTCTTACTGACGATGAAACACAGATAATGCATCGGAATTAAATACAAAAGGCACAATGACGACTCAAGTACAAGAAATCTGACTCCTCTTACTGTCTATGTTTTGAACCTTTCCTGTGAGACCAGTTTTAGATTCCGATGCTTGAGTTCAGGTTTACTGCATCCCGTGGACCTTCATATTGACGACGAAACACAGCAATTGCATCGGAATTAAATAGAAAAGGCACAATGCCGACTTAAGGTCAAGAAAACTGATTCTTCTTAATGTCCATGTTTTGAACCATTCCTGTGACACTAGTTACAGATTCCGATGCTTCACTTCAGGTTTACTGTATCCCTCTGACCTTCTTATTGACGATGAATCACAGAAATTGCATCGGAATTAAATACAAAAGGCACAATGACGACTCAAGTACAAGAAGACTGGCTCTTCTTACTGTCTATATTTTGAACCTTTCCTGTGAGTCCGCTTTTAGATTCCGATGCTTCACTTCAGGTTTACTGTATCCCTTGGTTCTTCTTATTGACGACGTAACACAGATATTGCACCGGAATCATATAGAAAAGGCACAATGCCGACTTAAATACAAGAAAACTGACTCCTCTTGCTGTCTATGCTTTGATCCATTCCTGTGACACTAGTTATACATTCCGATGCTTCACTACAGGTTTGATGTATCCCTCCGACCCTCTAATTGATGATGAAACACAGAAATTGCCTCGGAATTAAGTACAAAAGGCACAATGCCGACTTAAGTACAAGAAAACTGACGCTTCTTACTGTTTGTGTTTTGAACCACTCCTGTGACACTAGTTATAGGTTCCGATGCTTCACTTCAGGTTTACTGTACCCTCTGACCTTCTTATTGACGATTAAACACAGAAATTGCATCCGAATTAAATAGAAAAGCACAATGCCGACTTAAGTACAAGAAGACTTGCTCTTCTTACTGTCTATGTTTTGAACCTTGTCTGTAACACTAGTTATAGATTCCGATGCTTCACTTCAGGTTTACTGTATCCCTCTGACCTTCATATTGACGATGAAACACAGAAATTGCATGGGAATTAAATACAAAAGGCACTATGCCGACTTAAGTACAAGTAAACTGACTTTTCTTACTGCCTATGGTCTTAACCATTCCTGTGACACTAGTTATAGATGCCGATACTTCACTTCAGGTATACTGTATCCCTCTGATCTTCTTATAGACGATGAAACACAGAAATTGCATCGAAATTAAATATAAAAGGCACAATTCCGACTTAAGTACAAGAAAACTGATTCTTCTTAATGTCCATGTTTTGAACCATTCCTGTGACACTAGTTATAGATTCCGATGCTTCACTTCAGGTTTACTGTATCCCTCTGACCTTCCTATTGACGATGAAACACAGAAATTGCATCGGAATTAAATACAAAAGGCACAATGACGACTCAAGTACAAGAAGACTGGCTCTTCTTACTGTCTATATTTTGAACCTTTCCTGTGAGTCCGGTTTTAGATTCAGATGCTTCACGTCAGGTTTACTGTATCCCTTGGCCCTTCTTATTGACGACGTAACACAGATATTGCATCGGAATTATATAGAAAAGGCACGATGCCGACTTAAATACTAAAAAACTGACTCCTCTTACTGTCTATGTTTTGAACCATTGCTGTGAAACTAGTTATAGATTCCGATGCTTCACTTCAGGTTTGCTGTATCACTCTGACCGTCTTATTGACGATGAAACACAGACATTGCATCGGAATTAAATACAAAAGGCACAATGCGGACTTCATTATAATAAAACTGACTCTTCTTACTGTCTATGCTTTGAACCATTCCTGTGGCACTAGTGATAGACTCCGATGCTTCACTTCAGGTTTACTGTATCCTTCTGACCTTCTTATTGACGATGAAACACCGAAATTGCATCGGAATTAAATACAAAAGCCACAATGCCGACTTAAGTACAAGTAAACTGACTTTTCTTACTGTCTATGATTTGAACCATTTGTGTGACACTAGTTATAGATTCCGATGCTTCACTTCAGGTTTACTGTAACCCTCTGACCTTAGTATTGACGATGAAACAGAGAAATTGCATCGGAATTTAATACAAAAGGCACAATGCCGACTTAAGTACAAGAATACTGACTCTTCTTAGTGTCTATGTTTTGAACCATTCCTGTGACACTAGCTATAGATTCCGATGCTTCCCTTCAGGTTCACTGTATCCCTCTGAACTTCTTATTGTCGATGAAACACAGAAATTCCATCGCAATTTTATACAAAAGGCACAATGCCGACTCAAGTACAAGAAAGTTGATTCTTCTTATTGCCTATGTTTTGAACAATTCCTGTGAGACTAGTTATAGATTCCGATGCCTCACTTCAGGAATACTGTATCCCTCTGACCTTCTTATTGACGATGAAACACAGATATTGCATCGGAATTAAATACGAAAGGCACAATGCCGACTTAAGTAAATGAAAACTGACTCTTCTTACTGTCTATGTTTTGGACCATTCCTGTGACACTAGTTATAGATTCCGATGCTTCACTTCAGGTTTACTGTATCCCTCTGACCCTCTTATTGACGATGAAACACAGAAATTTAATCGGCATTAAGTACAAAAGGCACAATGCCGACTTAAGTACAACAAATCTGACTCTTCTTACTGTCCATGTTTTGAACATCTCCTTTGACACTAGTTATAGATTCCGATGTTTCACTTTAGGTTTTCTGTATCCCTCTGACCTTCTTATTGACGATGAAACACAGAAATTGCATCGGAACTAAATACGAAATGCACAATGCCGACTTAAGTAAAAGAAAACTGACTCTTCTTACTGTCTATGTTTTGAACCATTCCTGTGACACTAGTTATAGATTCCGATGCTTCACTTCAGGTTTACTGTATCCCTCTGACCTTCTTATTGACGATGAAACACAGAAATTTAATCGGCATTAAATACAAAAGGCACAATGCCGTCTTAAGTACAAGAAATCTGACTCCTCTTACTGTCTATGTTTTGAACATCTCCTTTGACGCTAGTTATAGATTCCGATGCTTCACTTCAGGTTTACTGTATCCCTCTGACCTTCTTATTGACGATGAAACACAGAAATTACATGGGAATTAAATACAAAAGGCACTATGCCCGTTTAAGTTCAAGTAAACTGACTTTTCTTACTGTCTATGGTTTTAACCATTCCTGTGACAGTAGTTATAGATTCCGATGCTCCACTTCAGGTATACTGTATCCCTCTGACCTTCTTATTGACGATGACACACAGAAATTGCATCGGAATTAGATACAAAAGGCACAATGCCAACTTAAGTACAAGAAAACTGACTCTTCTTACTGTCTATGTTTTGAAACATTCCTGTGACACTAGTTATAGATGCCGATACTTCACTTCAGGTTTACTGTATCCCTCTGACCTTCTTATTGACGATGAAACACAGAAATTGCATCGAAATTAAATATAAAAGGCACAATGCCGACTTAAGTACAAGAAAACTGACTCTTCTTACTGTCTATACTTTGAACCATTCCTGTGACACTTGTCATAGTTTCCGATGCTTCATCTCAGGTTTACTGTATCCCTCTGACCTTATTGACGATGAAACACAGAAATTGCATCGGAATTAAATACAAAATGCACAATGCCGACTTAAGTACAAGGAGACTGACTCTTCTTACTGTCTGTGTTTTGAACCATTCCTGTGACACTAGTTATAGATTCCGATGCTTCACTTCAGGTTTACTGTATCCCTCTGACCTTCTTATTGACGATGAAACACAGAAATTGCCTCGGAATTAAATACAAAAAGCACAATGAAGACTTAAGTACGAGAAAACTGACGCTTCTTACTGTTTGTGTTTTGAACCACTCCTGTGACACTAGTTGTAGATTCCGATGCTTCACTTCAGGTTTACTGTATCCCTCTGACCTTCTTATTGACGATGAAACACAGAAATTGCATCGGAATACTAGCAAAAGGCAAAATGCCGACTTAAGTACAAGAAGACTGACTCTTCTTACTGTCTATGATTTGAACTATTCCTGTGACACTATTTATAGATTCCGAAGTTTCACTTCAGGTTTACTGTATCCCTCTTACCTTCTTATTGACGATGAAACACCGAAATAGCATCGGAATTAGATACAAAAGGCACAATGCCGACTCAGGTACAAGAAGACTGCCTCTTCTTACTGTCTATGTTTTAACCTTTCCTGTGAGACAGGTTTTAGATTCCGATGCTTCACTTCAGGTTTACTGTATCCCTTGGCCCTACTTATTGACGACGAAACACAGAAAGTGGATCGGCATTAAATACAAAAGGCACAATGCCGACTTAAGTACAAGAAATCTGACTCTTCTTACTGTCCATGTTTTGAACATCGCCTTTGACACTAGTTATAGATTCCGATGCTTCACTTCAGGTTTACTGTATCCCTCTGACCTTCTCATTGACGATGAAACACAGAAATTGCATCGGAATTAAATAAGAAAGGCACAATGCCGACTTAAGTAAAAGAAAACTGACTCTTCTTACTGTCTATGTTTTGAACCATTCCTGTGACACTAGTTATAGATTCCGATGCTTCACTTCACGTTTACTGTATCCCTCTGACCTTCTTATTGACGATGAAACACAGAAATTTATTCGGCATTAAATACAAAAGGCACAATGCCGACTTAAGTACAAGAAATCTGACTCTTCTTACTGTCTCTGTTTTGAACATCTCCTTTGACACTAGTTATAGATTCCGATGCTTCACTACAGATTTAATGTATCCCTCTGACCTTCTTATTGACGATGAAACACAGAAATTGCATGGGAATTAAATACAAAAGGCACTATGTGGACTTAAGTACAAGTAAACTGACTTTTCTTACTGTCTATGGTTTTAACCATTCCTGTGACACTAGTTACAGATTCCGGTGCTCCACTTCAAGTATACTGTATCCCTCTGACCTTGTTATTGACGATGACACACAGAAATTGTATCGGAATTAAATACAAAAGGCATAATGCCGACTTAAGTACAAGAAAACTGGCTCTTCCTACTCTCTATGCTTTTAACCATTCCTGTGGCACTAGTTATAGGTTCCGATACTTGACTTCATTTTTACTGTATTCCTCTGACCTTCTTATTGACGATGAAACACAGAAATTGAATCGGAACTAAATACAAAAGGCCCAATGCCGACTTAAGTACAAGAAAACTGACGCTTTTTACTGTTTGTGTTTTGAATCACTCCTGTGACACTAGTTATAGATGCCGATACTTCACTTCAGGTATACTGTATCCCTCTGATCTTCTTATAGACGATGAAACACAGAAATTGCATCGAAATTAAATATAAAAGGCACAATTCCGACTTAAGTACAAGAAAACTGATTCTTCTTAATGTCCATGTTTTGAACCATTCCTGTGACACTAGTTATAGATTCCGATGCTTCACTTCAGGTTTACTGTATCCCTCTGACCTTCCTATTGACGATGAAACACAGAAATTGCATCGGAATTAAATACAAAAGGCACAATGACGACTCAAGTACAAGAAGACTGGCTCTTCTTACTGTCTATATTTTGAACCTTTCCTGTGAGTCCGGTTTTAGATTCAGATGCTTCACGTCAGGTTTACTGTATCCCTTGGCCCTTCTTATTGACGACGTAACACAGATATTGCATCGGAATTATATAGAAAAGGCACGATGCCGACTTAAATACTAAAAAACTGACTCCTCTTACTGTCTATGTTTTGAACCATTGCTGTGAAACTAGTTATAGATTCCGATGCTTCACTTCAGGTTTGCTGTATCACTCTGACCGTCTTATTGACGATGAAACACAGACATTGCATCGGAATTAAATACAAAAGGCACAATGCGGACTTCATTATAATAAAACTGACTCTTCTTACTGTCTATGCTTTGAACCATTCCTGTGGCACTAGTGATAGACTCCGATGCTTCACTTCAGGTTTACTGTATCCTTCTGACCTTCTTATTGACGATGAAACACCGAAATTGCATCGGAATTAAATACAAAAGCCACAATGCCGACTTAAGTACAAGTAAACTGACTTTTCTTACTGTCTATGATTTGAACCATTTGTGTGACACTAGTTATAGATTCCGATGCTTCACTTCAGGTTTACTGTAACCCTCTGACCTTAGTATTGACGATGAAACAGAGAAATTGCATCGGAATTTAATACAAAAGGCACAATGCCGACTTAAGTACAAGAATACTGACTCTTCTTAGTGTCTATGTTTTGAACCATTCCTGTGACACTAGCTATAGATTCCGATGCTTCCCTTCAGGTTCACTGTATCCCTCTGAACTTCTTATTGTCGATGAAACACAGAAATTCCATCGCAATTTTATACAAAAGGCACAATGCCGACTCAAGTACAAGAAAGTTGATTCTTCTTATTGCCTATGTTTTGAACAATTCCTGTGAGACTAGTTATAGATTCCGATGCCTCACTTCAGGAATACTGTATCCCTCTGACCTTCTTATTGACGATGAAACACAGATATTGCATCGGAATTAAATACGAAAGGCACAATGCCGACTTAAGTAAATGAAAACTGACTCTTCTTACTGTCTATGTTTTGGACCATTCCTGTGACACTAGTTATAGATTCCGATGCTTCACTTCAGGTTTACTGTATCCCTCTGACCCTCTTATTGACGATGAAACACAGAAATTTAATCGGCATTAAGTACAAAAGGCACAATGCCGACTTAAGTACAACAAATCTGACTCTTCTTACTGTCCATGTTTTGAACATCTCCTTTGACACTAGTTATAGATTCCGATGTTTCACTTTAGGTTTTCTGTATCCCTCTGACCTTCTTATTGACGATGAAACACAGAAATTGCATCGGAACTAAATACGAAATGCACAATGCCGACTTAAGTAAAAGAAAACTGACTCTTCTTACTGTCTATGTTTTGAACCATTCCTGTGACACTAGTTATAGATTCCGATGCTTCACTTCAGGTTTACTGTATCCCTCTGACCTTCTTATTGACGATGAAACACAGAAATTTAATCGGCATTAAATACAAAAGGCACAATGCCGTCTTAAGTACAAGAAATCTGACTCCTCTTACTGTCTATGTTTTGAACATCTCCTTTGACGCTAGTTATAGATTCCGATGCTTCACTTCAGGTTTACTGTATCCCTCTGACCTTCTTATTGACGATGAAACACAGAAATTACATGGGAATTAAATACAAAAGGCACTATGCCCGTTTAAGTTCAAGTAAACTGACTTTTCTTACTGTCTATGGTTTTAACCATTCCTGTGACAGTAGTTATAGATTCCGATGCTCCACTTCAGGTATACTGTATCCCTCTGACCTTCTTATTGACGATGACACACAGAAATTGCATCGGAATTAGATACAAAAGGCACAATGCCAACTTAAGTACAAGAAAACTGACTCTTCTTACTGTCTATGTTTTGAAACATTCCTGTGACACTAGTTATAGATGCCGATACTTCACTTCAGGTTTACTGTATCCCTCTGACCTTCTTATTGACGATGAAACACAGAAATTGCATCGAAATTAAATATAAAAGGCACAATGCCGACTTAAGTACAAGAAAACTGACTCTTCTTACTGTCTATACTTTGAACCATTCCTGTGACACTTGTCATAGTTTCCGATGCTTCATCTCAGGTTTACTGTATCCCTCTGACCTTATTGACGATGAAACACAGAAATTGCATCGGAATTAAATACAAAATGCACAATGCCGACTTAAGTACAAGGAGACTGACTCTTCTTACTGTCTGTGTTTTGAACCATTCCTGTGACACTAGTTATAGATTCCGATGCTTCACTTCAGGTTTACTGTATCCCTCTGACCTTCTTATTGACGATGAAACACAGAAATTGCCTCGGAATTAAATACAAAAAGCACAATGAAGACTTAAGTACGAGAAAACTGACGCTTCTTACTGTTTGTGTTTTGAACCACTCCTGTGACACTAGTTGTAGATTCCGATGCTTCACTTCAGGTTTACTGTATCCCTCTGACCTTCTTATTGACGATGAAACACAGAAATTGCATCGGAATACTAGCAAAAGGCAAAATGCCGACTTAAGTACAAGAAGACTGACTCTTCTTATTGTCTATGATTTGAACTATTCCTGTGACACTATTTATAGATTCCGAAGTTTCACTTCAGGTTTACTGTATCCCTCTTACCTTCTTATTGACGATGAAACACCGAAATAGCATCGGAATTAGATACAAAAGGCACAATGCCGACTCAGGTACAAGAAGACTGCCTCTTCTTACTGTCTATGTTTTAACCTTTCCTGTGAGACAGGTTTTAGATTCCGATGCTTCACTTCAGGTTTACTGTATCCCTTGGCCCTACTTATTGACGACGAAACACAGAAAGTGGATCGGCATTAAATACAAAAGGCACAATGCCGACTTAAGTACAAGAAATCTGACTCTTCTTACTGTCCATGTTTTGAACATCGCCTTTGACACTAGTTATAGATTCCGATGCTTCACTTCAGGTTTACTGTATCCCTCTGACCTTCTCATTGACGATGAAACACAGAAATTGCATCGGAATTAAATAAGAAAGGCACAATGCCGACTTAAGTAAAAGAAAACTGACTCTTCTTACTGTCTATGTTTTGAACCATTCCTGTGACACTAGTTATAGATTCCGATGCTTCACTTCACGTTTACTGTATCCCTCTGACCTTCTTATTGACGATGAAACACAGAAATTTATTCGGCATTAAATACAAAAGGCACAATGCCGACTTAAGTACAAGAAATCTGACTCTTCTTACTGTCTCTGTTTTGAACATCTCCTTTGACACTAGTTATAGATTCCGATGCTTCACTACAGATTTAATGTATCCCTCTGACCTTCTTATTGACGATGAAACACAGAAATTGCATGGGAATTAAATACAAAAGGCACTATGTGGACTTAAGTACAAGTAAACTGACTTTTCTTACTGTCTATGGTTTTAACCATTCCTGTGACACTAGTTACAGATTCCGGTGCTCCACTTCAAGTATACTGTATCCCTCTGACCTTGTTATTGACGATGACACACAGAAATTGTATCGGAATTAAATACAAAAGGCATAATGCCGACTTAAGTACAAGAAAACTGGCTCTTCCTACTCTCTATGCTTTTAACCATTCCTGTGGCACTAGTTATAGGTTCCGATACTTGATTTCATTTTTACTGTATTCCTCTGACCTTCTTATTGACGATGAAACACAGAAATTGCATCGGAATCAAATAAAAAAGGCACAATGCCAACTTAAGTACAAGAAAACTGACTCTTCTTACTGTCTATGTTTTGAAACATTCCTGTGACACTAGTTATAGATGCCGATACTTCCCTTCAGGTATACTGTATCCCTCTGACCTTCTTATTGACGATGAGACACAGAAATTGCATCGGAATTAAATACAAAAGGCACAATGCCGACTTAAGTGCAAGGAAACTGACTCTTCTTACTGTCTGTGTTTGAACCATTCCTGTGACACTAGTTATAGGCTCCGATGCTTCACTTCAGGTTTACTGTATCCCTCTGACCTTCTTATTGACGATGAAACACAGAAATTGAATCGGAACTAAATACAAAAGGCCCAATGCCGACTTAAGTACAAGAAAACTGACGCTTTTTACTGTTTGTGTTTTGAATCACTCCTGTGACACTAGTTATAGATTCCGATGCTTCACTTCAGGTTTACTGTATCCCTCTGACCTTCTTATTGACGATGAAACACCGAAATTGCATCGGAATACAAACAAAAGGCACAATGCCGACTTAAGTACAAGAAGACTGCCTCTTCTTACTGTCTAAGTTTTGAACTATTCCTGTGACACTAGTTATAGATTCCGAAGCTTCACTTCAGGTTTACTGTATCCCTCTGACCTTCGTATTGACGATGAAACAGAGAAATTGCATCGGAATTGAATACAAAAGGCACAATGCCGACTTAAGTACAAGAAGACTGACTCTTCATACTGTCTATGTTTTGAACCATTCCTGTGACACTAGTTATAGATTCCGATGCTTCACTTCAGGTTCACTGTATCCCTCTGACCTTCTAATTGTCGATGAAACATAGAAATTGCATCGGAATTATATACAAAAGGCACAATGCCGACTTAAGTACAAGAAAATTAATTCTTCTTATTGCCTATGTTTTGAACCATACCTGTGAAACTAGTTATAGATTCCGATGACTCACTTCAGGAATACTGTATCCCTCTGACCTTCTTGTTGACGATGAAACACAGAAATTGCATCGGAATTAAATACGAAAGGCACAATGCCGACTTAAGTAAAAGAAAACTGACTCTTCTTACTGACTATGTTTTGGACCATTCCTGTGACACTAGTTATAGATTCCGATGCTTCTCATCAGGTTTACTGTATCCCTCTGACCTTCTTATTGACGATGAAACACAGAAATTTAATCGGTATTAAATACAAAAGGCACAATGCCGACTTAAGTACAAGAAGACTGACTCTTCTTACTGTCTATGTTTTGAACCATTCCTGTGACACTAGTTATAGATTCCGATGCTTCACTTCACGTTTACTGTATCCCTCTGACCTTCTTATTGACGATGAAACACAGAAATTTAATCGGCATTAAATACAAAAGGCACAATGCCGACTTAAGTACAAGAAATCTGACTCTTCTTACTGTCTCTGTTTTGAACATCTCCTTTGACACTAGTTATAGATTCCGATGCTTCACTACAGATTTAATGTATCCCTCTGACCTTCTTATTGACGATGAAACACAGAAATTGCATGGGAATTAAATACAAAAGGCACTATGTCGACTTAAGTACAAGAAAACTGACGCTTCTTACTGTTTGTGTTTTGAATCACTCCTGTGACACTAGTTATAGATTCCGATGCTTCACTTCAGGTTTACTGCATCCCTCTGACCTTCTTATTGACGATGAAACACAGAAATTGCATCGGAATACAAACAAAAGGCACAATGCCGACTTAAGTACAAGAAGACTGCCTCTTCTTACTGTCTATGTTTTGAACTATTCCTGTGACACTAGTTATAGATTCCGAAGCTTCACTTCAGATTTGCTGTATCCCTCTGACCTTCTTATTGACGATGAGACACAGAAATTGCATCGAAATTAAATATATATAAGGCACAATGCCGACATAAGTACAAGAAAACTGACTCTTCTTACTGTCTATACTTTGAACAATTCCTGTGACACTTGTTATAGATTCCGATGCTTCATCTCAGGTTTACTGTATCCCTCTGACCTTATTGACGATGAAACACAGTAATTACATCGGAATTAAATACAAAAGGCACAATGCCGACTTAAGTACAAGGAAACTGACTCTTCTTACTGTCTGTGCTTTGAACCATTCCTGTGACACTAGTTATAGGTTCCGATGCTTCACTTCAGGTTTACTGTATCCCTCTGACCTTCTCATTGACGATGAAACACAGAAATTGAATCGGAATTAAATACAAAAGGCACAATGCCGACTTAAGGACAAGAAAACTGACGCTTCTTACTGTTTGTGTTTTGAATCACTCCTGTGACACTAGTTATAGATTCTGATGCTTCACTTCAGGTTTACTGTATCCCTCTGACCTTCTTATTGACGATGAAACACAGAAATTGCATCGGAATACAAACAAAAGGCACAATGCCGCCTTAAGTACAAGAAGACTGCCTCTTCTTACTGTCTATGTTTTGAACTATTCGTGTGACACTAGTTATAGATTCCGAAGCTTCACTTCAGGTTTACTGTATCCCTCTGACCTTCTTATTGACGATGAAACACAGAAATTGCATCGGAATTAAATACAAAAGGCACAATGCCGACTTCATTATAATAAAACTGACTCTTCTTACTGTCTATGCTTTGAACCATTCCTGTGGCACTAGTTATAGACTCCGATGCTTCACTTCAGGTTTACTGTACCCCTCTGACTTTCTTATTGACGATGAAACACCGAAATTGCATCGGAATTAAATACAAAAGGCACAATGCCTATTTAACTACAAGTAAACTGACTCTTCTTACTGTCTATGATATGAACCATTTGTGTGACACTAGTTATAGATTCCGATGCTTCACTTCAGGTTTACTGTAACCCTCTGACCTTCGTATTGACGATGAAACAGAGAAATTGCATCGGAATTGAATACAAAAGGCACAATGCCGACTTAAGTACAAGAAGACTGACTCTTCATACTGTCTATGATTTGAACCATTCCTGTGACACTAGTTATAGATTCCGATGCTTCACTTCAGGTTCACTGTATCCCTCTGACCTTCTAATTGTCGATGAAACATAGAAATTGCATCGGAATTATATACAAAAGGCACTATGCCGACTTAAGTACAAGAAAATTAATTCTTCTTATTGCCTATGTTTTGAACCATTCCTGTGACACTAGTTATAGATTCCGATGGCTCACTTCAGGAATACTGTATCCCTCTGACCTTCCTGTTGACGATGAAACACAGAAATTGTATCGGAATTAAATACGAAAGGCACAATGCCGACTTAAGTAAAAGAAAACTGACTCTTCTTACTGACTATGATTTGGACCATTCCTGTGACACTAGTTATAGATTCCGATGCTTCACATCAGGTTTACTGTATCCCTCTGACCTTCTTATTGACGATGAAACACAGAAATTGCATCGGAATTAAATACGAAAGGCACAATGCCGACTTAAGTAAAAGAAAACTGACTCTTCTTACTGTCTATGATTTGAACCATTCCTGTGACACTAGTTATAGATTCCGATGCTTCACTTCAGGTTTACTGTATCCCTCTGACCTTCTTATTGACGATGAAACACAGAAATTTAATCGGCATTAAATACAAAAGGCACAATGCCGACTTAAGTACAAGAAATCTGACTCTTCTTACTGTCTATGTTTTGCACATCTCCTTTGAGACTAGTTATAGATTCCGATGCTTCACTTCAGGTTTACTGTATCCCTCTGACCTTCTTATTGACGATGAAACACAGCAATTACATGGGAATTAAATACAAATGGCACTATGCCGACTTAAGTACAAGTAAACTGACTTTTCTTAGTGTCTATGGTTTTAACCATTCCTGTGACACTAGTTATAGATTCCGATGCTCCACTTCAGGTATACTGTATCCCTCTGACCTTCTTATTGACGATGACACACAGAAATTGCATCGCAATTACATACAAAAGGCACAATGCCGACTTAAGTAAAAGAAAACTGACTCTTCCTATTCTCTATGTTTTTTACCATTCCTGTGACACTAGTTATAGATTCCGATGCTTCACTTCAGGTTTACTGTATCCCTCTGACCTTCTTATTGACGATGAAACATAGAAATTGCATTGGATTTAAAAACAAAAGTCACAATGCCGACTTCATTATAATAAAACTGACTCTTCTTATTGTCTATGCTTTGAACCATTCCTGTGGCACTAGTTATAGACTCCGATGCTTCACTTCAGGTTTACTGTATCCTTCTGACCTTCTTATTGACGATGAAACACCGAAATTGCATCGGAATTAAATACAAAAGGCACAATGCCGACTTAAGTACAAGAAATCTGACTCTTCTTACTGTCTCTGTTTTGAACATCTCCTTTGACACTAGTTATAGATTCCGATGCTTCACTACAGATTTAATGTATCCCTCTGACCTTCTTATTGACGATGAAACACAGAAATTGCATGGGAATTAAATACAAAAGGCACTATGCCGACTTAAGTACAAGAAAACTGACGCTTCTTACTGTTTGTGTTTTGAATCATTCCTGTGACACTAGTTATAGATTCCGATGCTTCACTTCAGGTTTACTGTATCCCTCTGACCTTCTTATTGACGATGAAACACAGAAATTGCATCGGAATACAAACAAAAGGCACAATGCCGACTTAAGTACAAGAAGACTGCCTCTTCTTACTGTCTATGTTTTGAACTATTCCTGTGACACTAGTTATTGATTCCGAAGCTTCCCTTCAGGTTTGCTGTATCCCTCTGACCTTCTTATTGACGATGAGACACAGAAATTGCATCGAAATTAAATATAAAAGGCACAATGCCGACATAAGTACAAGAAAACTGACTCTTCTTACTGTCTATACTTTGAACCATTCCTGTGACACTTGTTATAGATTCCGATGCTTCATCTCAGGTTTACTGTATCCCTCTGATCTTATTGACGATGAAACACAGAAATTACATCGGAATTAAATACAAAAGGCACAATGCCGACTTAAGTACAAGGAAACTGACTCTTCTTACTGTCTGTGCTTTGAACCATTCCCGTGACACTAGTTACAGGTTCCGATGCTTCACTTCAGGTTTACTGTATCCCTCTGACCTTCTTATTGACGATGAAACACAGAAATTGAATCGGAAATAAATACAAAAAGCACAATGCCGACTTAAGGACAAGAAAACTGACGCTTCTTACTGTTTGTGTTTTGAATCACTCCTGTGACACTAGTTATAGATTCCGATGCTTCACTTCAGGTTTACTGTATCCCTCTGACCTTCTTATTGACTATGAAACACAGAAATTGCATCGGAATACAAACAAAAGGCACAATGCCGCCTTAAGTACAAGAAGACTGCCTCTTCTTACTGTCTATGTTTTGAACTATTCCTGCGACACTAGTTATAGATTCCGAAGCTTCACTTCAGGTTTACTGTATCCCTCTGACCTTCTTATTGACGATGAAACACAGAAATTGCATCGGAATTAAATACAAAAGGCACAATGCCGACTTCATTATAATAAAACTGACTCTTCTTACTGTCTATGCTTTGATGCATTCCTTTGGCACTAGTTATAGACTCCGATGCTTCACTTCAGGTTTACTGTATCCCTCTGACCTTCTTATTGACGATGAAACACAGAAATTGCATCGGAATTAAATACAAAAGGCACAATGCCGACTTAAGTACAAGTAAACTGACTCTTCTTACTGTCTATGATTTGAACCATTTGTGTGACACTAGTTATAGATTCCGATGCTTCACTTCAGGTTTACTGTAACCCTCTGACCTTCGTATTGACGATGAAACAGAGAAATTGCTTCGGAATTGAATACAAACGGCACAATGCCGACTTAAGGGGATACGGAATCACCTATCCCCGCAATGTTAATATATGCCTACTATAGGGAACATTTTCTCACAAACTACCGGAGACAGAGAGGTAAAAATTTTACTGTATGTGCATTCATATGTTACAACAATACTGAAACAACAGTTTATTGTCAAAGAATTTTCTTTCAGAGATATTGTACATTTATTTTTAAGTAAATTTTTTCCATCGCTTTTTACTAGACTATCACCCCTATGTCTTTTGTAAATCAAGTAATTAAGAAATCGTTGTTTCAGTATGTAATAGGGACCTATGTCACTACGTCATAAAAATTTCAGACTTCTAGGTTGACCAGTACCTGAGATAATGTTCCTAGATGAAGTAAAAAGTAAACTTACGGGAAACGGAGAAAGAAGATTAAAACATTCCTGATCCGTAGCTAATACCCCCTTCACAGTCTTCATAATCATCTTCAAATCTTCTTTTGGCACCCCTCTGCACCTGTCTTGCTTTTTTCACTAATGTCTTGATTATATTATCAGCATGCCTTAGTCTGTGCTGATCTAAAAAGAACATAGCACGTACCGTACGGGAACCAACACACATACCCAACTTTTGAAGGACCTGGCATTTAGTTATATTTCCAAGATTGAAGGTTGCCACAGCATCATACACACCAAAATGTAGTGTATTAATTCCGACAAACACTGTTTTTGGGAGACGATGCCATATCACACTATTCAAGCACTCGTTGGGGTTCTGCGTTTTTCCGTGAAGACATTTCATCAGAAGACTTCTGTCAGCCAGATCTCTGAAAATGGGCTTTATTTCTGCCATGATGGCTGATGGTAGACTGTGGTGGTGAATGTATTTCTCTCCTGTTGTTAGTCCCCTATTGTATTTACACCAGCTGTTTTCACCTTTGGGGCACAAACCATGTTGTGGATGCTCATCCGTGGATGCGGTGTGGAAATATAAAGCCCATATAGCTCTCCTCATTTCTTCAAGATTGCCTGTATTTTGCCTGATTGCAAGGCCATAGCAGTTCTGAATGTGGTCTATTATGGAATCAGTCAATCTTCCTCTGCCATCCAAGGTTTTCCCATCATCTAGTTTTTTCCCTTTCATAACTGATTTTAACCTTCTCAGCCTGGCACCCATTCTCTTCTGCACATGTCCTATACATTCAAGTTTGCTTATATTTACACTGTTCCCATATGGTTTGCTTTCCAAAACTTCTTTGAATGCTTTAGAGTCACCATCTCCCAGATATTTGACATAGCGAACATTATACCACTGTGAAGAGCGATGAAAAATTTTCTTCACCCCAGCAACCTCCATGCCACCACTACTACCATAATAATTAGCAATACAGTCATCACTGTGTTCATTTTTCAGCCTGCCTGTGCACCTACAGTATTTAGACATTATTGCAACATCAATAACCTTGCCAGTATCAACACTAGTTGCTGTTACAACACCATTGTTGGAGGTGTGGCCCCTTTTCTGCCACGTGCCATCAAACGCCACTGTGAGGTCACGACTGCCGTCATTTTCTTCCACTGCTTCTTCCACAGCAACCTGCATTGACTTCTGTGCTACATCTTCAACTGCAGATCCTAGTACATAATTGTAAGCTTCAAACTTTGAAGGTGCACTTGGAAGATTTAGAACACCACATAGCATATCACCAGCTGCTTTGCCCTTACCAATTGCTCGCAATCCATAAACTAACCTAATATTTACACTATAAAGTTCAGTTTTCTTGTATTCATTATTTACAGTTACTGAAACCGAACTTGGAAACTTACAGCTGTATTTACAAACACTGCATATTAAATTAAACTGGGCAGCCAGGCCAACATGGGATTCTACTTTCAGAGAAACGTTTCCATGACATTTTTTGCAGCACAAACTGTTTTCAAGAGCTTCACACAATATATTCGTATCAATGAGTTCAAAAACTTCATTCCCTCTATCAAGTAAATTATATTTCTCTTCCAAATCTCTTAGTTTTTTATGAGAAGCACTGTTTTCATTTGGTGTAAGTTCGTTCGGCAAATCAGTAATAAGTGGATTCACATTTTCCAACAGTGATGATGATGAACTGCTTTGCTTTGCTAATGAATCATTATTTCTTTTCTTTTGCCAGTTCACACGCTTTTTAAATACTTTTGCTTTAGCTCTAGGCATTTTCACTGCGAAAAATGAAGCACTAAATACGAAATAACTCAACAACAACTACTTTCTTATATCACACTGTTTACAAAACAGTCCCGCCACAAAGTCAAAGAGTAACTTGAGGAAACCAGAGAGAAACATTTTCGGGCAACTAGTGTATAAATAGTCGCTGGAAACCGGGATATTTGAATTCATGTCACTTTAAAGGTACTGCCAAAAAGTTCATGGTCAGCCACGAGAGACATGTATAACTAAAGCGCAATACCAGATCTCACAAATATATAAAAATAAAATAGTTATAATTGTAGTAGAGCTATGTATGATACGTCATTTTAAAGAGGAAACATGGCAGAATATAATACGCCAATAAAAAAAAATTCGATTTTTTAACCCAAAATCCGATTCCGTATCCCCTTAAGTAATAGAAGACTGACTCTTCATACTGTCTATTTTTTCAACCATTCCTGTGACACTAGTTATAGATTCCGATGCTTCACTTCAGGTTCACTGTATCCCTCTGACCTTCTAATTGTCGATGAAACATAGAAATTGCATCGGAATTATATACAAAATTCACTATGCCGACTTAAGTACAAGAAAATTAATTCTTCTTATTGCCTATGTTTTGAACCATTCCTGTGACACTAGTTATAGATTCCGATGACTCACTTCAGGAATACTGTATCCCTCTGACCTTCTTGTTGACGATGAAACACAGAAATTGCATCGGAATTAAATACGAAAGGCACAATGCCGACTTAAGTAAAAGAAAACTGACTCTTCTTACTGACTATGTTTTGGACCATTCCTGTGACACTAGTTATAGATTCCGATGCTTCACATCAGGTTTACTGTATCCCTCTGGCCTTCTTATTGACGATGAAACACAGAAATTTAATCGGCATTAAATACAAAAGGCACAATGCCGACTTAAGTACAACAAATCTTACTCTTCTTACTGTCCATGTTTTGAACATCGCCTTTGACACTAGTTATAGATTCCGATGCTTCACTTTAGGTTTACTGTATCCCTCTGACCTTCTTATTGACGATGAAACACAGAAATTGCATCGGAATTAAATACGAAAGGCACAATGCCGACTTAAGTAAAAGAAAACTGACTCTTCTTACTGTCTATGATTTGAACAATTCCTGTGACACTAGTTATAGATTCCGATGCTTCCCTTCAGGTTTACTGTATCCCTCTGACCTTCTTATTGACGATGAAACACAGAAATTTAATCGGCATTAAATACAAAAGGCACAATGCCGACTTAAGTACAAGAAATCTGACTCTTCTTACTGTCTATGTTTTGCACATCTCCTTTGAGACTAGTTATAGATTCCGATGCTTCACTTCAGGTTTACTCTATCCCTCTGACCTTCTTATAGACGATGAAACCCAGAAATTACATGGGAATTAAATACAAATGGCACTATGCCGACTTAAGTACAAGTAAACTGACTCTTCTTACTGTTTGTGTTTTGAATCACTCCTGTGACACTAGTTATAGATTCCGATGCTTCACTTCAGGTTTACTGTATCCCTCTGACCTTCTTATTGACGATGAAACACAGAAATTGCATCGGAATACAAACAAAAGGCACAATGCCGACTTAAGTACAAGAAGACTGCCTCTTCTTACTGTCTATGTTTTGAACTATTCCTGTGACACTAGTTATTGATTCCGAAGCTTCACTTCAGGTTTGCTGTATCCCTCCGACCTTCGTATTGACGATGAGACACAGAAATTGCATCGGAATTGAATACAAAAGGCACAATGCCGACTTAAGTACAAGAAGACTGACTCTTCTTACTGTCTATGTTTTGAACCTTTCCTGTGAGACCGGTTCTAGATACCAATGCTTCACTTCAGGTTTACTATATCCCTTGGACCTTCTTATTGACGACGAAACACAGAAATTTAATCGGCATTGAATACAATAGGCACAATGCCGACTTAAGTAAAAGAAAACTGACTCTTCTTACTGTCTATGTTTTGAACCATTCCTGTGACACTAGTTACAGATTCCAATGCTTCACTTCACGTTTACTGTATCCCTCTGACCTTCTTATTGACGATGAAACACAGATATTTAATCAGTATTAAATACAAAAGGCACAATGCCGACTTAAGTACAAGAAGACTGACTCTTCTTACTGTCTATGTTTTGAACCATTCCTGTGACACTAGTTATAGATTCCGATGCTTCACTTCACGTTTTCTGTATCCCTCTGACCTTCTTATTGACGATGAAACACAGAAATTTAATCGGCATTAAATACAAAAGGCACAACGCCGACTTAAGTGCAAGAAATCTGACTCTTCTTACTGTCTCTGTTTTGAACATCTCCTTTGACACTAGTTATAGATTCTGATGCTTCACTACAGATTTAATGTATCCCTCTGACCTTCTTATTGACGATGAAACACAGAAATTGCATGGGAATTAAATACAAAAGGCACTATGCCGACTTAAGTACAAGAAAACTGACGCTTCTTACTGTTTGTGTTTTGAATCACTCCTGTGACACTAGTTATAGATTCCGATGCTTCACTTCAGGTTTACTGTATCCCTCTGACCTTCTTATTGACGATGAAACACAGAAATTGCATCGGAATACAAACAAAAGGCACAATGCCGCCTTAAGTACAAGAAGACTGCCTCTTCTTACTGTCTATGTTTTGAACTATTCCTGCGACACTAGTTATAGATTCCGAAGCTTCACATCAGGTTTACTGTATCCCTCTGACCTTCTTATTGACGATGAAACACAGAAATTGCATCGGAATTATATACAAAAGGCACAATGCCGACTTCATTAAAATAAAACTGTCTCTTCTTACTGTCTATGCTTTGATGCATTCCTGTGGCACTAGTTATAGACTCCGATGCTTCACTTCAGGTTTACTGTATCCCTCTGACCTTCTTATTGACGATGAAACACAGAAATTGCATCGGAATTAAATACAAAAAGCACAATGCCGACTTAAGTACAAGTAAACTGACTCTTCTTACTGTCTATGATTTGAACCATTTGTGTGACACTAGTTATAGATTCCGATGCTTCACTTCAGGTTTACTGTAACCCTCTGACCTTCGTATTGACGATGAAACAGAGAAATTGCATCGGAATTGAATACAAACGGCACAATGCCGACTTAAGTAACAGAAGACTGACTCTTCATACTGTCTATTTTTTCAACCATTCCTGTGACACTAGTTATAGATTCCGATGCTTCACTTCAGGTTCACTGTATCCCTCTGACCTTCTAATTGTCGATGAAACATAGAAATTGCATCGGAATTATATACAAAATTCACTATGCCGACTTAAGTACAAGAAAATTAATTCTTCTTATTGCCTATGTTTTGAACCATTCCTGTGACACTAGTTATAGATTCCGATGACTCACTTCAGGAATACTGTATCCCTCTGACCTTCTTGTTGACGATGAAACACAGAAATTGCATCGGAATTAAATACGAAAGGCACAATGCCGACTTAAGTAAAAGAAAACTGACTCTTCTTACTGACTATGTTTTGGACCATTCCTGTGACACTAGTTATAGATTCCGATGCTTCACATCAGGTTTACTGTATCCCTCTGACCTTCTTATTGACGATGAAACACAGAAATTTAATCGGCATTAAATACAAAAGGCACAATGCCGACTTAAGTACAACAAATCTTCCTCTTCTTACTGTCCATGTTTTAAACATCGCCTTTGACACTAGTTATAGATTCCGATGCTTCACTTTAGGTTTACTGTATCCCTCTGACCTTCTTATTGACGATGAAACACAGAAATTGCATCGGAATTAAATACGAAAGGCACAATGCCGACTTAAGTAAAAGAAAACTGACTCTTCTTACTGTCTATGATTTGAACCATTCCTGTGACACTAGTTATAGATTCCGATGCTTCACTTCAGGTTTACTGTATCCCTCTGACCTTCTTATTGACGATGAAACACAGAAATTTAATCGGCATTAAATACAAAAGGCACAATGCCGACTTAAGTACAAGAAATCTGACTCTTCTTACTGTCTATGTTTTGCACATCTCCTTTGAGACTAGTTATAGATTCCGATGCTTCACTTCAGGTTTACTGTATCCCTCTGACCTTCTTATTGACGATGAAACACAGAAATTACATGGGAATTAAATACAAATGGCACTATGCCGACTTAAGTACAAGTAAACTGACTTTTCTTACTGTCTATGGTTTTAACCATTCCTGTGACACTAGTTATAGATTCCGATGCTCCACTTAAGGTATACTGTATCCCTCTGACCTTCTTATTGACGATGACACACAGAAATTGCATCGCAATTACATACAAAAGGCACAATGCCGACTTAAGTACAAGAAAACTGACTCTTCCTATTTTCTATGTTTTTAACCATTCCTGTGACACTAGTTATAGACTCCGATGCTTCACTTCAGGTTTACTGTATCCTTCTGACCTTCTTATTGACGATGAAACACCGAAATTGCATCGGAATTAAATACAAAAGGCACAATGCCGACTTAAGTACAAGAAGACTGCCTCTTCTTACTGTCTATGTTTTGAACTATTCCTGTGACACTAGTTATTGATTCCGAAGCTTCACTTCAGGTTTGCTGTATCCCTCTGACCTTCTTATTGACGATGAGACACAGAAATTGCATCGAAATTAAATATAAAAGGCACAATGCCGACATAAGTACAAGAAAACTGACTCTTCTTACTGTCTATACTTTGAACCATTCCTGTGACACTTGTTATAGATTCCGATGCTTCATCTCAGGTTTACTGTATCCCTCTGACCTTATTGACGATGAAACACAGAAATTACATCGGAATGAAATACAAAAGGCACAATGCCGACTTAAGTACAAGGAAACTGACTCTTCTTACTGTCTGTGCTTTGAACCATTCCTGTGACACTAGTTATAGGTTCCGATGCTTCACTTCAGGTTTACTGTATCCCTCTGACCTTCTTATTGACGATGAAACACAGAAATTGAATCGGAATTAAATACAAAAAGCACAATGCCGACTTAAGGACAAGAAAACTGACGCTTCTTACTGTTTGTGTTTTGAATCACTCCTGCGACACTAGTTATAGATTCCGAAGCTTCACATCAGGTTTACTGTATCCCTCTGACCTTCTTATTGACGATGAAACACAGAAATTGCATCGGAATTAAATACAAAAGGCACAATGCCGACTTCATTAAAATAAAACTGACTCTTCTTACTGTCTATGCTTTGATGCATTCCTGTGGCACTAGTTATAGACTCCGATGCTTCACTTCAGGTTTACTGTATCCCTCTGACCTTCTTATTGACGATGAAACACAGAAATTGCATCGGAATTAAATACAAAAGGCACAATGCCGACTTAAGTACAAGTAAACTGACTCTTCTTACTGTCTATGATTTGAACCATTTGTGTGACACTAGTTATAGATTCCGATGCTTCACTTCAGGTTTACTGTAACCCTCTGACCTTCGTATTGACGATGAAACAGAGAAATTGCATCGGAATTGAATACAAACGGCACAATGCTGACTTAAGTAATAGAAGACTGACTCTTCATACTGTCTATTTTTTCAACCATTCCTGTGACACTAGTTATAGATTCCGATGCTTCACTTCAGGTTCACTGTATCCCTCTGACCTTCTAATTGTCGATGAAACATAGAAATTGCATCGGAATTATATACAAAATTCACTATGCCGACTTAAGTACAAGAAAATTAATTCTTCTTATTGCCTATGTTTTGAACCATTCCTGTGACACTAGTTATAGATTCCGATGACTTACTTCAGGAATACTGTATCCCTCTGACCTTCTTGTTGACGATGAAACACAGAAATTGCATCGGAATTAAATACGAAAGGCACAATGCCGACTTAAGTAAAAGAAAACTGACTCTTCTTACTGACTATGTTTTGGACCATTCCTGTGACACTAGTTATAGATTCCGATGCTTCACATCAGGTTTACTGTATCCCTCTGACCTTCGTATTGACGATGAAACACAGAAATTTAATCGGCATTAAATACAAAAGGCACAATGCCGACTTAAGTACAACAAATCTTACTCTTCTTACTGTCCATGTTTTAAACAAGGCCTTTGACACTAGTTATAGATTCCGATGCTTCACTTTAGGTTTACTGTATCCCTCTGACCTTCTTATTGACGATGAAACACAGAAATTGCATCGGAATTAAATACGAAAGGCACAATGCCGACTTAAGTAAAAGAAAACTGACTCTTCTTACTGTCTATGTTTTGAACCATTCCTGTGACACTAGTTATAGATTCCGATGCTTCACTTCACATTTACTGTATCCCTCTGACCTTCTTATTGACGATGAAACACAGAAATTTAATCGGCATTAAATACAAAAGGCACAATGCCGACTTAAGTACAAGAAATCTGACTCTTCTTACTGTCTCTGTTTTGAACATCTCCTTTGACACTAGTTATAGATTCCGATGCTTCACTACAGATTTAATGTATCCCTCAGACCTTCTTATTGACGATGAAACACAGAAATTGCATGGGAATTAAATACAAAAGGCACTATGCCGACTTAAGTACAAGAAAACTGGCTCTTCCTACTCTCTATGCTTTTAACCATTCCTGTGACACTAGTTATAGGTTCCGATGCTTCACTTCATTTTTACTGTATCCCTCTGACCTTCTTATTGACGATGAAACACAGAAATTGCATCGGAATTAAATACAAAAGGCACAATGCCAACTTAAGTACAAGAAAACTGACTCTTCTTACAGTCTATGTTTTGAAACATTCCTGTGACACTAGTTACAGATGCCGATACTTCCCTTCAGGTATACTGTATCCCTCTGACCTTCTTATTGACGATGAGACACAGAAATTGCATCGAAATTAAATATAAAAGGCACAATGCCGACTTAAGTACAAGAAAACTGACTCTTCTTACTGTCTATACTTTGAACCATTCCTGTGACACTTGTTATAGATTCCGATGCTTAATCTCAGGTTTACTGTATCCCTCTGACCTTATTGACGATGAAACACAGAAATTGCATCGGAATTAAATACAAAAGGCACAATGCCGACTTAAGTACAAGGAAACTGACTCTTCTTACTGTCTGTGTTTTGAACCATTATTGTGACACTAGTTATAGGTTCCGATGCTTCACTTCAGGTTTATTGCATCCCTCTGACCTTCTTATTGACGATGAAACACAGAAATTGAATCGGAATTAAATACAAAAGGCACAATGCCGACTTAAGTACAAGAAAACTGACTCTTCTTACTGTCTATACTTTGAACCATTCCTGTGACACTTGTTATAGATTCCGATGCTTCATTTCAGGTTTGCTGTATCCCTCTGACCTTATTGACGATGAAACACAGAAATTGCATCGGAATTAAATACAAAAGGCACAATGCCGACTTAAGTACAAGGAAACTGACTCTTCTTACTGTCTATGTTTTGAACCTTTCTTGTGAGACCAGTTTTAGATTCCGATGCTTGACTTCAGGTTTACTGTATCCCTTGGACCTTCATATTGACGACGAATCACAGAAATTGCATCGGAATTAAATAGAAAAGGCACAATGCCGACTAAAGTTCAAGAAAACTGATTCTTCTTAATGTAAATGTTTTGAACCATTCCTGTGACACTAGTTATATATTCCGATGCTTCACTTCAGGTTTACTGTATCCCTCTGACCTTCTTATTGACGATGAAACACAGAAATTGCATCGGAATTAAATACAAAAGGCACAATGACGACTCAAGTACAAGAAGACTGGCTCTTCTTACTGTCTATATTTTGAACCTTTCCTGTGAGTCCGGTTTTAGATTCAGATGCTTCACTTCAGGTTTACTGTATCCCTTGGCCCTTCTTATTGACGACGTAACACAGATATTGCATCGGAATTATATAGAAAAGCCACAATGCCGACTTAAATACAAAAAAACTGACTCCTCTTACTGTCTATGTTTTGAACCATTGCTGTGACACTAGATATAGATTCCGATGCTTCACTTCAAGTTTGCTGTATCACTCTGACCATCTTATTGACGATGAAACACAGACATTGCATCGGAATTAAATACAAAAGGCACAATGCCGACTTCATTATAATAAAACTGACTCTTCTTACTGTCTATGCTTTGAACCATTCCTGTGGCACTAGTTATAGACTCCGATGCTTCACTTCAGGTTTACTGTATCCTTCTGACCTTCATATTGACGATGAAACAGAGAAATTGCATCGGAATTGAATACAAAAGGCACAATGCCGACTTAAGTACAAGAATACTGACTCTTCTTAGTGTCTATGTTTTGAACCATTCCTGTGACACTAGTTATAGATTCCGATGCTTCACTTCAGGTTCACTGTATCCCTCTGAACTTCTTATTGTCGATGAGACATAGAAATTCCATCGTTATTTTATACAAAAGGCACAATGCCGACTCAAGTACAAGAAAATTGATTCTTCTTATTGCCTATGTTTTGAACAATTCCTGTGACACTAGTTATAGATTCCGATGCCTCACTTCAGGAATACTGTATCCCTCTGACCTTCTTATTGACGATGAAACACAGAAATTGCATCGGAATTAAATACGAAAGGCACAATGCCGACTTAAGTAAAAGAAAACTGACTCTTCTTACTGTCTATGTTTTGAACCATTCTTGTGACACTAGTTATAGATTCCGATGCTTCACTTCAGGTTTACTGTATCCCTCTGACCTTCTTATTGACGATGAAACACAGAAATTTAATCGGCATTAAATACAAAAGGCACAATGCCGTCTTAAGTACAAGAAATCTGACTCGTCTTACTGTCTATGTTTTGAACATCTCCTTTGACACTAGTTATAGATTCCGATGCTTCACTTCAGGTTTACTGTATCCCTCTGACCTTCTTATTGACGATGAAACACAGAAATTACATGGGAATTAAATACAAAACGCACTATGCCGAGTTAAGTTCAAGTAAACTGACTTTTCTTACTGTCTATGGTTTTAACCATTCCTGTGACACTAGTTATAGATTCCGATGCTCCACTTCAGGTATACTGTATCCCTCTGACCTTCTTATTGACGATGACACAGTGAAATTGCATCGGAATTAAATACAAAAGGCACAATGCCAACTTAAGTACAAGAAAACTGACTCTTCTTACTGTCTATGCTTTGAAACATTCCTGTGACTCTAGTTATAGATGCCGATACTTCACTTCAGGTTTACTGTTTCCCTCTGACCTTCTTATTGACGATGAAAAACAGAAATTGCATCGAAATTAAATATAAAAGGCACAATGAACCTTAAGTACAAGAAAACTGACTCTTCTTACTGTCTATACTTTGAACCATTCCTGTGACACTTGTCATAGTTTCCGATGCTTCATCTCAAGTTTACTGTATACCTCTGACCTTATTGACGATGAAACACAGAAATTGCATTGGAATTAAATACAAAAGGCACAATGCCGACATAAGTACAAGGAAACTGACTCTTCTTACTGTCTGTGTTTTGAACCATTCCTGTGACACTAGTTATAGATTCCAATGCTTCACTTCAGGTTTACTGTATCCCTCTTACCTTCTTATTGACGATGAAACACAGAAATTGCATCGGAATACAAGCAAAAGGCAAAATGCCGACTTAAGTACAAGAAAACTGACTCTTCTTACTGTCTATGCTTTGATCCATTCCTGTGACACTAGTTAAAGATTTCTATGCTTCACTTCAGGTTTACTGTATCCCTCTGACCTTCTTATTGACGATGAAACACAGAAATTGCATCGGCATTAAATTCAAAAGGCACAATGCACACTCAAGTACTAGAAGACTGGCTCTTCTTACTGTCTATGATTTGAACCTTTCCTGTGAGACCAGTTTTAGATTCCGATGCTTGACTTCAGGTTTACTGTATCCCTCTGACCTTCTTACTGACGATGAAACACAGATAATGCATCGGAATTAAATACAAAAGGTACAATGACGACTCAAGTACAAGAAGACTGGCTCTTCTAACTGTCTATGTTTTGATCCTTTCCTGTGAGTCCGGTTTTAGATTCCGATGCTTCACTTCAGGTTTACTGTATCCCTTGGACCTTCTTATTGACGACGAAACACAAAAATTGCATCGGAATTATATAGAAAAGGCACAATGCCGACTTAAATACAAGAAAATTGACTCCTCTTACTGTCTATGTTTTGAACCATTGCTGTGACACTAGTTATAGATTCCGATGCTTCACTTCAGGTTTGCTGTATCACTCTGACCGTCTTATTGACGATGAAACATAGAAATTGCATCGGAATTAAATACAAATGGAGCAATGCCGACTTAATTATATGAAAACTGACTCTTCTGACTGCCTATGGTTGGAACCACTCCTGTGGCACTAGTTATAGACTCCGATGCCTCACTTCAGGTTTACTGTATCCCTTCTTTTTGACGATGAAACACAGAAATTGAATCGGAATTAAATACAAATGGCACAATAACGACTCAAGTACAAGAAGACTGGCTCTTCTTACTGTCTATGTTTTGAACCATTCATGTGAGACCAGTTTTGGATTCCGATGCTTGACTTCAGGTTTACTGTATCCCTCTGACCTTCTTACTGACGATGAAACACAGATAATGCATCGGAATTAAATACAAAAGGCACAATGACGACTCAAGTACAAGAAATCTGACTCCTCTTACTGTCTATGTTTTGAACCTCTCCTGTGAGACCAGTTTTAGATTCCGATGCTTGACTTCAGGTTTACTGCATCCCGTGGACCTTCATATTGACGATGAAACACAGAAATTGCATCGGAATTAAATAGAAAAGGCACAATGCCGACTTAAGGTCAAGAAAACTGATTCTTCTTAATGTCCATGTTTTGAACCATTCCTGTGACACTAGTTACAGATTCCGATGCATCACTTCAGGTTTACTGTATCCCTCTGACCTTCGTATTGACGATGAATCACAGAAATTGCATCGGAATTAAATACAAAAGGCACAATGACGACTCAAGTACAAGAAGACTGGCTCTTCTTACTGTCTATATTTTGAACCTTTCCTGTGAGTCCGGTTTTAGATTCCGATGCTTCACTTCAGGTTTACTGTATCCCTTGGTTCTTCTTATTGACGACGTAACACAGATATTGCATCGGAATCATTTAGAAAAGGCACAATGCCGACTTAAATACAAGAAAACTGACTCCTCTTACTGTCTATGTTTTGAACCATTGCTGTGACACTAGTTATAGATTCCGATGCTTCACTTCAGGTTTTCTGTATCACTCTGACCGTCTTATTGACGATGAAACACAGAAATTGCTTCGGAATTAAATACAAAAGGCACAATGGCGACTTAATTATAATAAAACTGACTCTTCTTACTGTCTATGATTTGAACCATTTGTGTGACACTAGTTATAGATTCCGATGCTTCACTTCAGGTTTACAGTAACCCTCTGACCTTCGTATTGACGATGAAACAGAGAAATTGCATCGGAATTTGAATACAAAGGGCACAATGCCGACTTAAGTACAAGAAGACTGACTCTTCTTACTGTCTATGTTTTGAACCATTCCTGTGACACTAGTTATAGATTCCGATGCTTCTCTTCAGGTTCACCGTATCCCTCTGACCTTCTTATTGTCGATGAAACATAGAGATTGCATCGGAATTGTATACAAAAGGCACAATGCCGACTTAAGTACAAGAAAATTGATTCTTCTTATTGTCTATGCTTTGAACCATTCCTGTGACACAAGTTATAGATTCCGATGCCTCACTTCAGGAATACTGTATTCCTCTGACCTTCTTATTGACGATGAAACACAGAAATTGCCTCGGAATTAAATACAAAAGGCACAATGCCGACTTAAGTAAAAGAAAACTGACTCTTCTTACTGTCTATGGTTTGAACCATTCCTGTGACACTAGTTATAGATTCCGATGCTTCACTTCAGGTTTACTGTATCCCTCTGGCCTTCTTATTCACGATGAAACACAGAAATTGCATGGAAATAAAATATAAATGGCACAGTTCCGACTTAAGTACAAGAGAACTGACTCTTCTTACTGTCTATACTTTTAACAATTCCTGTGATACTTGTTATAGATTCCGATGCTTCATCTCAGGTTTACTGTATCCCTCTGACCTTCTTATTGACGATGGAACACAGAAATTGCATGGGAATTAAATACGAAAGGCACAATGCCGACTTAAGTAAAAGAAAACTGACTCTTCTTACTGTCTATGTTTTGAACCATTCCTGTGACACTAGTTATAGATTCCGATGCTTCACTTCAGGTTTACTGTATCTCTCTGACCTTCTTATTGACGATGAAACACAGAAATTGCCTCGGAATTAAATACAAAAGGCACAATACCGACTTAAGTACAAGAAAACTGTCGCTTCTTACTGTTTGTGTTTTGAACCACTCCTGTGACACTAGTTATAGATTCCGATGCTTCACTTCAGGTTTACTGTATCCATCTGACCTTCTTATTGACGATGAAACACAGAAATTGCATCGGAATACAAACAAAAGGCACAATGCCGACTTAAGTACAAGAAGACTGCCTCTTCTTACTGTCTATGTTTTGAACTATTCCTGTGACACTAGTTATAGATTCCGAAGCTTCACTTCAGATTTACTGTATCCCTCTGACCTTCTTATTGACGATGAAACACAGAAATTGCATCGGAATTAAATACAAAAGGCACAATGTCGACTCAAGTACAAGAAGACTGGCTCTTCTTACTGTCTATGTTTTGAACCTTTCCTGTGAGTCCGGTTTTAGATTCCGATGCTTCACTTCAGGTTTACTGTATCCCTCTGACCTTCGTATTGACGATGAAACACAGAAATTACATGGGAATTAAATACAACAGGCACTATGCCGAGTTACGTTCAAGTAAACTGACTTTTCTTACTGTCTATGGTTTTAACCATTCCTGTGACACTAGTTATAGATTCCGATGCTCCACTTCAGGTATACTGTATCCCTCTGACCTTCTTATTGACGATGACACACAGAAATTGCATCGGAATTAAATACAAAAGGCACAATGCCAACTTAAGTACAAGAAAACTGACTCTTCTTACTGTCTATGTTTTGAAACATTCCTGTGACACTAGTTATAGATGCCGATACTTCACTTCAGGTTTACTGTATCCCTCTGACCTTCTTATTAACGATGAAACACAGAAATTGCATCGAAATTAAATATAAAAGGCACAATGCCGACTTAAGTACAAGAAAACTGATTCTTCTTACTGTCTATACTTCGAACCATTCCTGTGACACTTGTCATAGTTTCCGATGCTTCATCTCAGGTTTACTGTATCCCTCTGACCTTATTGACGATGAAACACAGAAATTGCACCGGAATTAAATACAAATGGCACAATGCTGACTTAAGTACAAGGAAACTGACTCTTCTTACTGTCTGTGTTTTGAACCATTCCTGTGACACTAGTTATAGATTCCGATGCTTCATTTCAGGTTTACTGTATCCCTCTGACCTTCTTATTGACGATGAAACACAGAAATTGCCTCGGAATTAAATACAAAAGGCACAATGCCGACTTAAGTACGAGAAAACTGACGCTTCTTACTGTTTGTGTTTTGAACCACTCCTGTGACACTAGTTGTAGATTCCGATGCTTCACTTCAGGTTTACTGTATCCCTCTGACCTTCTTATTGACGATGAAACACAGAAATTGCATCGGAATACAAGCAAAAGGCAAAATGCCGACTTAAGTACAAGAAGACTGACTCTTCTTACTGTCTATGATTTGAACTATTTCTGTGACACTAGTTATAGATTCCGAAGTTTCACTTCAGGTTTACTGTATCCCTCTTACCTTCTTATTGACGATGAAACACCGAAATTGCATCGGAATTAAATACAAAAGGCACAATGCCGACTCAGGTACAAGAAGACTGGCTCTTCTTACTGTCTATGTTTTAACCTTTCCTGTGAGACAGGTTTTAGATTCCGATGCTTCACTTCAGATTTACTGTATCCCTTGGCCCTCCTTATTGACGACGAAACACAGAAAGTGGATCGGCATTAAATACAAAAGGCACAATGCCGACTTAAGTACAAGAAATCTGACTCTTCTTACTGTCTATGTTTTGAACCATTCCTGTGACACTAGTTATAGATTCCGATGCATCACTTCACGTTTACTGTATCCGTCTGACCTTCTTATTGACGATGAAACACAGAAATTTAATCGGCATTAAATACAAAAGGCACAATGCCGACTTAAGTACAAGAAATCTGACTCTTCTTACTGTCTCTGTTTTGAACATCTCCTTTGACACTAGTTATAGATTCCGATGCTTCACTACAGATTTAATGTATCCCTCTGACCTTCTTATTGACGATGAAACACAGAAATTGCATGGGAATTAAATACAAAAGGCACTGTGCCGACTTAAGTACAAGTAAACTGACTTTTCTTACTGTCTATGGTTTTAACCATTCCTGTGACACTAGTTATAGATTCCGATGCTTCACTTCACGCTTACTGTATCCCTCTGACCTTCTTATTGACGATGAAACACAGAAATTTAATCGGCATTAAATACAAAAGGCACAATGCCGACTTAAGTTCAAGAAAACTGATTCTTCTTAATGTCCATGTTTTGAACCATTCCTGTGACACTAGTTATAGATTCCGATGCTTCACTTCAGGTTTACTGTATCCCTCTGACCTTTTTATTGACGATGAAACACAGAAACTGCATCGGAATTAAATACAAAAGGCACAATGACGACTCAAGTACAAGAAGACTGGCTCTTCTTACTGTCTATATTTTGAACCTTTCCTGTGAGTCCGGTTTTAGATTCAGATGCTTCACATCAGGTTTACTGTATCCCTTGGCCCTTCTTATTGACGACGTAACACAGATATTGCATCGGAATTATATAGAAAAGGCACAATGCCGACTTAAATACAAAAAAACTGACTCTTCTTACTGTCTATGTTTTGAACCATTCCTGTGACACTAGTTATAGATTCCGATGCTTCACTTCACGTTTACTGTATCCCTCTGACCTTCTTATTGACGATGAAACACAGAAATTTAATCGGCATTAAATACAAAAGGCACAATGCCGACTTAAGTTCAAGAAAACTGATTCTTCTTAATGTCCATGTTTTGAACCATTCCTGTGACACTAGTTATAGATTCCGATGCTTCACTTCAGGTTTACTGTATCCCTCTGACCTTCTTATTGACGATGAAACACAGAAATTTAATCGGCATTAAATACAAAAGGCACAATGCCGACTTAAGTTCAAGAAAACTGATTCTTCTTACTGTCTATGTTTTGAACCATTGCTGTGACACTAGTTATAGATTCCGATGCTTCACTTCAGGTTTGCTGTATCACTCTGACCGTCTTATTGACGATGAAACACAGACATTGCATCGGAATTAAATACAAAAGGCACAATGCCGACTTCATTATAATAAAACTGACTCTTCTTACTGTCTATGCTTTGAACCATTCCTGTGGCACTAGTTATAGACTCCGATGCTTCACTTCAGGTTTACTGTATCCTTCTGACCTTCTTATTGACGATGAAACACCGAAATTGCATTGGAATTAAATACAAAAGGCACAATGCCGACTTAAGTACAAGTAAACTGACTTTTCTTACTGTCTATGATTTGAACCATTTGTGTGACACTAGTTATAGGTTCCGATGCTTCACTTCAGGTTTACTGTAACCCTCTGACCTTCGTATTGACGATGAAACAGAGAAATTTCATCGGAATTGAATACAAAAGGCACAATGCCGACTTAAGTACAAGAATACTGACTCTTCTTAGTGTCTATGTTTTGAACCATTCCTGTTACACTAGTTATAGATTCCGATGCTTCACTTCAGGTTCACTGTATCCCTCTGAACTTCTTATTGTCGATGAAACATAGAAATTCCATCGGAATTTTATACAAAAGGCACAATGCCGACTCAAGTACAAGAAAATTGATTCTTCTTATTGCCTATGTTTTGAACAATTCCTGTGACACTAGTTATAGATTCCGATGCCTCACTTCAGGAATACTGTATCCCTCTGACCTTCTTATTGACGATGAAACACAGAAATTGCATCGGAATTAAATACGAAAGGCACAATGCCGACTTAAGTAAATGAAAACTGACTCTTCTTACTGTCTATGTTTTGGACCATTCCTGTTACACTAGTTATAGATTCCGATGCTTCACTTCAGGTTTACTGTATCCCTGTGACCCTCTTATTGACGATGAAACACAGAAATTTAATCGGCATTAAATACAAAAGGCACAATGCCGACTTAAGTACAACAAATCTGACTCTTCTTACTGTCCATGTTTTGAACATCTCCTTTGACACTAGTTATAGATTCCGATGCTTCACTTTAGGTTTACTGTATCCCTCTGACCTTCTTATTGACGATGAAACACAGAAATTGCATCGGAATTAAATACGAAAGGCACAATGCCGAATTAAGTAAAAGAAAACTGACTCTTCTTACTGTCTATGTTTTGAACCATTCCTGTGACACTAGTTATAGATTCCGATGCTTCACTTCAGGTTTACTGTATCCCTCTGACCTTCTTATTGACGATGAAACACAGAAATTTAATCGGCATTAAATACAAAAGGCACAATGCCGTCTTAAGTACAAGAAAACTGACTCTTCTTACTGTCTATGTTTTGAACATCTCCTTTGACACTAGTTATAGATTCCGATGCTTCACTTCAGGTTTACTGTATCCCTCTGACCTTCGTATTGGCGATGAAACACAGAAATTACATGGGAATTAAATACAAAAGGCACTATGCCGAGTTAAGTTCAAGTAAACTGACTTTTCCTACTGTCTATGGTTTTAACCATTCCTGTGACACTAGTTATAGATTCCGATGCTCCACTTCAGGTATACTGTATCCCTCTGACCTTCTTATTGACGATGACACACAGAAATTGCATCGGAATTAAATACAAAAGGCACAATGCCAACTTAAGTACAATAAAACTGACTCTTCTTACTGTCTATGTTTTGAAACATTCCTGTGACACTAGTTATAGATGCCGATACTTCACTTCAGGTTTACTGTATCCCTCTGACCTTCTTATTGACGATGAAACACAGAAGTTGCATCGAAATTAAATATAAAAGGCACAATGCCGACTTAAGTACAAGAAAACTGACTCTTCTTACTGTCTATACTTCGAACCATTCCTGTGACACTTGTCATAGTTTCCGATGCTTCATCTCAGGTTTACTGTATCCCTCTGACCTTATTGACGATGAAACACAGAAATTGCACCGGAATTAAATACAAAAGGCACAATGCCGACTTAAGTACAAGGAAACTGACTCTTCTTACTGTCTGTGTTTTGAACCATTCCTGTGACACTAGTTATAGATTCCGATGCTTCACTTCAGGTTTACTGTATCCCTCTGACCTTCTTATTGACGATGAAACACAGAAATTGCCTCGGAATTAAATACAAAAGGCACAATGCCGACTTAAGTACGAGAAAACTGACGCTTCTTACTGTTTGTGTTTTGAACCACTCCTGTGACACTAGTTGTAGATTCCGATGCTTCACTTCAGGTGTACTGTATCCCTCTGACCTTCTTATTGGCGATGAAACACAGAAATTGCATCGGAATACAAGCAAAAGGCAAAATGCCGACTTAAGTACAAGAAGACTGACTTTTCTTACTGTCTATGATTTGAACTATTCCTTTGACACTAGTTATAGATTCCGAAGCTTCACTTCAGGTTTACTGTATCCCTCTTGCCTTCTTATTGACGATGAAACGCCGAAATTGCATCGGAATTAAATACAAAAGGCACAATGCCGACTCAGGTACAAGAAGACTGGCTCTTCTTACTGTCTATGTTTTAACCTTTCCTGTGAGACAGGTTTTAGATTCCGATGCTTCACTTCAGGTTTACTGTATCCCTTGGCCCTCCTTATTGACGGCGAAACACAGAAAGTGGATCGGCATTAAATACAAAAGGCACAATGCCGACTTAAGTACAAGAAATCTGACTCTTCTTACTGTCCATGTTTTGAACATCGCCTTTGACACTAGTTATAGATTCCGATGCTTCACTTCAGGTTTACTGTATCCCTCTGACCTTCTCATTGACGATGAAACACAGTAATTGCATCGGAATTAAATAGGAAAGGCACAATGCCGACTTAAGTAAAAGAAAACTGACTCTTCTTACTGTCTATGTTTTGAACCATTCCTGTGACACTAGCTATAGATTCCGATGCTTCACTTCACGTTTACTGTATCCCTCTGACCTTCTTATTGACGATGAAACACAGAAATTTAATCGGCATTAAATACAAAAGGCACAATGCCGACTTATGTACAAGAAATCTGACTCTTCTTACTGTCTCTGTTTTGAACATCTCCTTTGACACTAGTTATAGATTCCGATGCTTCACTACTGATTTAATGTATATCTCTGACCTTCTTACTGACGATGAAACACATAAATTGCATGGGAATTAAATACAAAAGGCACTATGCCGACTTAAGTGCAAGTAAACTGACTTTTCTTACTGTCTATGGTTTTAACCATTCCTGTGACACTAGTTATAGATTCCGATGCTTCACTTCACGTTTACTGTATCCCTCTGACCTTCTTATTGACGATGAAACACAGAAATTTGATCAGCATTAAATACAAAAGGCACAATGCCGACTTAAGTTCACGAAAACTGATTCTTCTTAATGTCCATGTTTTGAACCATTCCTGTGACACTAGTTATAGATTCCGATGCTTCACTTCAGGTTTACTGTATCCCTCTTACCTTCTTATTGACGATGAAACACAGAAATTGCATCGGAATTAAATACAAAAGGCACAATGACGACTCAAGTACAAGAAGACTGGCTCTTCTTACTGTCTATATTTTGAACCTTTCCTGTGAGTCCGGTTTTAGATTCAGATGCTTCACATCAGGTTTACTGTATCCCTTGGCCCTTCTTATTGCCGACGTATCACAGATATTGCATCGGAATTATATAGAAAAGGCACAATGCCGACTTAAATACAAAAAAACTGACTCCTCTTACTGTCTATGGTTTGAACCATTGCTGTGACACTAGTTATAGATTCCGATGCTTCACTTCAGATTTGCTGTATCACTCTGACCGTCTTATTGACGATGAAACACAGACATTGCATCGGAATTAAATACAAAAGGCACAATGCCGACTTCATTATAATAAAACTGACTCTTCTTACTGTCTATGCTTTGAACCATTGCTGTAGCACTAGTTAAAGACTCCGATGCTTCACTTCAGGTTTACTGTATCCTTCTGACCTTCATATTGACGATGAAACACCGAAATTGCATCGTAATTAAATACAAAAGGCACAATGCCCACTTAAGTGCAAGTAAACTGACTTTTCTTACTGTCTATGATATGAACCATTTGTGTGACACTAGTTATAGATTCCGATGCTTCACTTCAGGTTTACTGTAACCCTCTGACCTTCGTATTGACGATGAAACAGAGAAATTGCATCGGAATTGAATACAAAAGGCACAATGCCGACTTAAGTACAAGAATACTGACTCTTCTTAGTGTCTATGTTTTGAACCATTCCTGTGACACTAGTTATAGATTCCGATGCTTCACTTCAGGTTCACTGTATCCCTCTGAACTTTTTATTGTCGTTGAAACATAGAAATTCCATCGGCATTTTATACAAAAGGCACAATGCCGACTCAAGTACAAGAAAATTGATTCTTCTTATTGCCTATGTTTTGAACAATTCCTGTGACACTAGTTATAGATTCCGATGCCTCACTTCAGGAATACTGTATCCCTCTGACCTTCTTATTGACGATGACACACAGAAATTGCATCGGAATTAAATACGAAAGGCACAATGCCGACTTAAGTAAATGAAAACTGACTCTTCTTACTGTCTATGCTTTGGACCATTCCTGTGACACTAGTTATAGATTCCGATGCTTACCTTCAGGTTTACAGTATCCCTCTGACCCTCTTATTGACGATGAAACACAGAAATTACATGGGAATTAAATACAAAAGGCACTATGCCGAGTTAAGTTCAAGTAAACTGACTTTTCTTACTGTCTATGGTTTTAACCATTCCTGTGACACTAGTTATAGATTCCGATGCTCCACTTCAGGTATACTGTATCCCTCTGACCTTCTTATTGACGATGACACACAGAAATTGCATCGGAATTAAATACAAAAGGCACAATGCCAACTTACGTACAAGAAAACTGACTCTTCTTACTGTCTATGTTTTGAAACATTCCTGTGACACTAGTTACAGATGCCGATACTTCACTTCAGGTGTACTGTATCCCTCTGACCTTCTTATTGACGATGAAACACAGAAATTGCATCGAAATTAAATATAAAAGGCACAATGCCGACTTAAGTACAAGAAAACTGACTCTTCTTACTGTCTATACTTTGAACCATTCCTGTGACACTTGTCATAGTTTCCGATGCTTCATCTCAGGTTTACTGTATCCCTCTGACCTTATTGACGATGAAACACAGAAATTGCATCGGAATTAAATACAAAAGGCACAATGCCGACTTAAGTACAAGGAAACTGACTCTTCTTACTGTCTGTGTTTTGAACCATTCCTGTGACACTAGTTATAGATTCCGATGCTTCACTTCAGGTTTACTGTATCCCTCTGACCTTCTTATTGACGATGAAACACAGAAATTGCCTCGGAATTAAATACAAAAGGCACAATGCCGTCTTAAGTACGAGAAAACTGCCGCTTCTTACTGTTTGTGTTTTGAACCACTCCTGTGACACTAGTTGTAGATTCCGATGCTTCACTTCAGGTTTACTGTATCCCTCTGACCTTCTTATTGACGATGAAACACAGAAATTGCATCGGAATACAAGCAAAAGGCAAAATGCCGACTTAAGTACAAGAAGACTGACTCTTCTTACTGTCTATGATTTGAACTATTCCTGTGACACTAGTTATAGATTCCGAAGTTTCACTTCAGGTTTACTGTATCCCTCTTACCTTCTTATTGACGATGAAACACCGAAATTGCATAGGAATTAAATACAAAAGGCACAATGCCGACTCAGGTACAAGAAGACTGGCTCTTCTTACTGTCTATGTTTTAACCTTTCCTGTGAGACAGGTTTTAGATTCCGATGCTTCACTTCAGGTTTACTGTATCCCTTGGCCCTCCTTATTGACGACGAAACACAGAAAGTGGATCGGCATTAAATACAAAAGGCACAATGCCGACTTAAGTACAAGAAATCTGACTCTTCTTACTGTCTCTGTTTTGAACATCTCCTTTGACACTAGTTATAGATTCCGATGCTTCACTACAGATTTAATGTATCCCTCTGTCCTTCTTATTGACGATGAAACACAGAAATTGCGTGGGAATTAAATACAAAAGGCACTATACCGACTTAAGTACAAGTAAACTGACTTTTCTTACTGTCTATGGTTTTAACCATTCCTGTGACACTAGTTACAGATTCCGGTGCTCCACTTCAAGTATACTGTATCCCTCTGACCTTGTTATTGACGATGACACACAGAAATTGTATCGGAATTAAATACAAAAGGCATAATGCCGACGTAAGTACAAGAAAACTGGCTCTTCCTACTCTCTATGCTTTTAACCATTCCTGTGACACTAGTTATTGGTTCCGATGCTTCACATAATTTTTACTGTATCCCTCTGACCTTCTTATTGACGATGAAACACAGAAATT
Organism: Schistocerca americana; assembly: GCF_021461395.2. NCBI lineage: Eukaryota > Metazoa > Arthropoda > Insecta > Orthoptera > Acrididae > Schistocerca > Schistocerca americana. Next base: position 24,731,341 of record NC_060130.1, read on the forward strand.
GCATCGGAATCAAATACAAAAGGCACAATGCCAACTTAAGTACAAGAAAACTGACTCTTCTTACTGTCTATGTTTTGAAACATTCCTGTGACACTAGTTATAGATGCCGATACTTCCCTTCAGGTATACTGTATCCCTCTGACCTTCTTATTGACGATGAGACACAGAAATTGCATCGAAATTAAATATTATAGGCACAATGCCGACTTAAGTACAAGGAAACTGACTCTTCTTACTGTCTGTGTTTTGAACCATTCCTGTGACACTAGTTATAGGTTCCGATGCTTCACTTCAGGTTTACTGTATCCCTCTGACCTTCTTATTGACGATCAAACACAGAAATTGAATCGGAATACAAACAAAAGGCACAATGCCGACTTAAGTACAAGAAGACTGCCTCTTCTTACTGTCTATGTTTTGAACTATTCCTGTGACACTAGTAATGGATTCCGAAGCTTCACTTCAGGTTTACTGTATCCCTCTGACCTTCTTATTGACGATGAAACACAGAAATTGCATCGGAATTAAATACAAAAGGCACAATGCCGACTTCATTATAATAAAACTGACTCTTCTTACTGTCTATGCTTTGAACCATTCCTGTGGCACTAGTTATAGACTCCGATGCGTCACTTCAGGTTTACTGTATCCCTCTGACCTTCTTATTGACGATGAAACACCGAAATTGCATCGGAATTAATACAAAAGGCACAATGCCGACTTAAGTACAAGTAAACTGACTCTTCTTACTGTCTATGATTTGAACCATTTGTGTGACACTAGTTATAGTTTCGGATGCTTCACTTCAGGTTTACTGTAACCCTCTGACCTTCGTATTGACGATGAAACAGAGAAATTGCATCGGAATTGAATACAAAAGGCACAATGCCGACTTAAGTACAAGAAGACTTACTCTTCATACTGTCTATGTTTTGAACCATTCCTGTGACACTAGTTATAGATTCCGATGCTTCACTTCAGGTTCACTGTATCCCTCTGACCTTCTAATTGTCGATGAAACATAGAAATTGCATCGGAATTATATACAAAAGGCACAATGCCGACTTAAGTACAAGAAAATTATTTCTTCTTATTGCCTATGTTTTGAACCATTCCTGTGACACTAGTAATAGATTCCGATGACTCACTTCAGGAATACTGTATCCCTCTGACCTTCTTGTTGACGATGAAACACAGAAATTGCATCGGAATTAAATACGAAAGGCACAATGCCGACTTAAGTAAAAGAAAACTGACTCTTCTTACTGACTATGTTTTGGACCATTCCTGTGACACTAGTTATAGATTCCGATGCTTCACATCAGGTTTACTGCATCCCTCTGACCTTCTTATTGACGATGAAACACAGAAATTTAATCGGCATTAAATACAAAAGGCACAATGCCGACTTAAGTACAAGAAGACTGACTCTTCTTACTGTCTATGTTTTGAACCATTCCTGTGACACTAGTTATAGATTCCGATGCTTCACTACAGATTTAATGTATCCCTCTGACCTTCTTATTGACGATGAAACACAGAAATTGCATGGGAATTAAATACAAAAGTCACTATGCCGACTTAAGTACAAGAAAACTGACGCTTCTTACTGTTTGTGTTTTGAATCACTCCTGTGACACTAGTTATAGATTCCGATGCTTCACTTCAGGTTTACTGTATCCCTCTGACCTTCTTATTGACGATGAAACACAGAAATTGCATCGGAATACAAATAAAAGGCACAATGCCGACTTAAGTACAAGAAGACTGCCTCTTCTTACTGTCTATGTTTTGAACTATTCCTGTGACACTAGTTATAGATTCTGAAGCTTCACTTCAGGTTTGCTGTATCCCTCTGACCTTCTTATTGACGATGAGACACAGAAATTGCATCGAAATTAAATATAAAAGGCACAATGCCGACATAAGTACAAGAAAACTGACTCTTCTTACTGTCTATACTTTGAACCATTCCTGTGACACTTGTTATAGATTCCGATGCTTCATCTCAGGTTTACTGTATCCCTCTGACCTTATTGACGATGAAACACAGAAATTACATCGGAATTAAATACAAAAGGCACAATGCCGACTTAAGTACAAGGAAACTGACTCTTCTTACTGTCTGTGCTTTGAACCATTCCTGTGACACTAGTTATAGGTTCCGATGCTTCACTTCAGGTTTACTGTATCCCTCTGACCTTCTTATTGACGATGAAACACAGAAATTGAATCGGAATTAAATAGAAAAGGCACAATGCCGACTTAAGGACAAGAAAACTGACGCTTCTTGCTGTTTGTGTTTTGAATCACTCCTGTGACACTAGTTATAGATTCCGATGCTTCACTTCAGGTTTACTGTATCCCTCTGACCTTCTTATTGACGATGAAACACAGAAATTGCATCGGAATACAAACAAAAGGCACCTTGCCGACTTAAGTACAAGAAGACTGCCTCTTCTGTCTGTCTATGTTTTGAACTATTCCTGTGACACTAGTTATAGATTCCGAAGCTTCACTTCAGGTTTACTGTATCCCTCTGACCTTCTTATTGACGATGAAACACAGAAATTGCAACGGAATTAAATACAAAAGGCACAATGCCGACTTCATTACAATAAAACTGACTCCTCTTACTGTCTATGCTTTGAACCATTCCTGTGGCACTAGTTATAGACTCCGGTGCTTCACTTCAGATTTACTGTATCCCTCTGACCTTCTTATTGACGATGAAACACCGAAATTGCATCGGAATTAAATACAAAAGGCACAATGCCGACTTAAGTACAAGTAAACTGACTCTTCTTACTGTCTATGATTTGAACCATTTGTGTGACACTAGTTATAGATTCCGATGCTCCACTTCAGGTTTACTGTAACCCTTTGACCTTCGTATTGACGATGAAACAGAGAAATTGCATCGGAATTGAATACAAAAGGCACAATACCGACTTAAGTACAAGAAGACTGACTCTTCATACTGTCTATGTTTTGAATCATTCCTGTGACACTACTTATAGATTCCGATGCTTCACTTAAGGTTCACTGTATCCCTCTGACCTTCTAATGGTCGATGAAACATAGAAATTGCATCGGAATTATATACAAAAGGCACTATGCCGACTTAGGTACAAGAAAATTAATTCTTCTTATTGCCTATGTTTTGAACCATTCCTGTGACACTAGTTATAGATTCCGATGACTCACTTCAGGAATACTGTATCCCTCTGACCTTCTTGTTGACGATGAAACACAGAAATTGCATCGGAATTAAATACGAAAGGCACAATGCCGACTTAAGTAAAAGAAAACTGACTCTTCTTACTGACTATGTTTTGGACCATTCCTGTGACACTAGTTATAGATTCCGATGCTTCACATCAGGTTTAATTTATCCCTCTGACCTTCTTATTGACGATGAAACACAGAAATTTAATCGGCATTAAATACAAAAGGCACAATGCCGACTTACGTACAACAAATCTTACTCTTCTTACTGTCCATGTTTTGAACATCGCCTTTGACACTAGTTATAGATTCCGATGCTTCACTTTAGGTTTACTGTATCCCTCTGACCTTCTTATTGACGATGAAACACAGAAATTGCATCGGAATTAAATACGAAAGGCACAATGCCGACTTAAGTAAAAGAAAACTGACTCTTCTCACTGTCTATGTTTTGAACCATTCCTGTGACACTAGTTATAGATTCCGATGCTTCACTTCAGGTTTACTGTATCCCTCTGACCTTCTTGTTGACGATGAAACACAGAAATTTAATCGGCATTAAATACAAAAGGCACAATTCCGTCTTAAGTACAAGAAAACTGACTCTTCTTAATGTCTATGTTTTGAACATCTCCTTTGACACTAGTTATAGATTCCGATGCTTCACTTCAGGTTTACTGTATCCCTCTGACCTTCTTATTGACGATGAAACACAGAAATTACATGGGAATTAAATACAAAAGGCACTATGCCGAGTTAAGTTCAAGTAAACTGACTTTTCTTACTGTCTATGGTTTTAACCATTCCTGTGACACTAGTTATAGATTCCGATGCTCCACTTCAGGTATACTGTATCCCTCTGACCTTCTTATTGACGATGACACACAGAAATTGCATCGGAATTAAATACAAAAGGCACAATGCCAACTTAAATACAAGAAAACTGACTCTTCTTACTGTCTATGTTTTGAAACATTCCTGTGACACTAGTTATAGATGCCGATACTTCACTTCAGGTTTACTGTATCCCTCTGACCTTCTTATTGACGATGAAACACAGAAATTGCATCGAAATTAAATATAAAAGGCACAATGCCGACTTAAGTACAAGAAAACTGACTCTTCTTACTGTCTATACTTTGAACCATTCCTGTGACACTTGTCATAGTTTCCGATGCTTCATCTCAGGTTTACTGTATCCCTTTGACCTTATTGACGATGAAACACAGAAATTTCATCGGAATTAAATACAAAAGGCACAATGCCGACTTAAGTACAAGGAAACTGACTCTTCTTACTGTCTGTGTTTTGAACCATTCCTGTGACACTAGTTATAGATTCCGATGCTTCACTTCAGGTTTACTGTATCCCTCTGACCTTCTTATTGACGATGAAACACAGAAATTGCATCGGAATTAAATACAAAAGGCACAATGCCGTCTTAAGTACGAGAAAACTGACGCTTCTTACTGTTTGTGTTTTGAACCACTCCTGTGACACTAGTTGTAGATTCCGATGCTTCACTTCAGGTTTACTGTATCCCTCTGACCTTCTTATTGACGATGAAACACAGAAATTGCATCGGAATACAAGCAAAAGGCAAAATGCCGACTTAAGTACAAGAAGACTGACTCTTCTTACTGTCTATGATTTGAACTATTCCTGTGACACTAGTTATAGATTCCGAAGTTTCACTTCAGGTTTACTGTATCCCTCTTACCTTCTTATTGACGATGAAACACCGAAATTGCATCGGAATTAAATACAAAAGGCACAATGCCGACTCAGGTACAAGAAGACTGGCTCTTCTTACTGTCTATGTTTTAACCTTTCCTGTGAGACAGGTTTTAGATTCCGATGCTTCACTTCAGGTTTACTGTATCCCTTGGCCCTCCTTATTGACGACGAAACACAGAAAGTGGATCGGCATTAAATACAAAAGGCACAATGCCGACTTAAGTACAAGTAATCTGACTCTTCTTACTGTCCATGTTTTGAACATCGCCTTTGACACTAGTTATAGATTCCGATGCTTCACTTCAGGTTTACTGTATCCCTCTGACCTTCTCATTGACGATGAAAAACAGAAATTGCATCGGAATTAAATAAGAAAGGCACAATGCCGACTTAAGTAAAAGAAAACTGACTCTTCTTACTGTCTATGTTTTGAACCATTCCTGTGACACTAGTTATAGATTCCGATGCTTCACATCACGTTTACTGTATCTCTCTGACCTTCTTATTGACGATGAAACACAGAAATTTAATCGGCATTAAATACAAAAGGCACAATGCCGACTTAAGTACAAGAAATCTGACTCTTCTTACTGTCTCTGTTTTGAACATCTCCTTTGACACTAGTTATAGATTCCGATGCTTCACTACAGATTTAATGTATCCCTCTGACCTTCTTATTGACGATGAAACACAGAAATTGCGTGGGAATTAAATACAAAAGGCACTATGCCGACTTAAGTACAAGTAAACTGACTTTTCTTACTGTCTATGGTTTTCACCATTCCTGTGACACTAGTTACAGATTCCGGTGCTCCACTTCAAGTATACTGTATCCCTCTGACCTTGTTATTGACGATGACACACAGAAATTGTATCGGAATTAAATACAAAAGGCATAATGCCGACATAAGTACAGGAAAACTGGCTCTTCCTACTCTCTATGCTTTTAACCATTCCTGTGACACTAGTTATAGGTTCCGATGCTTCACATAATTTTTACTGTATCCCTCTGACCTTCTTATTGACGATGAAACACAGAAATTGCATCGGAATCAAATACAAAAGGCACAATGCCAACTTAAGTACAAGAAAACTGACTCTTCTTACTGTCTATGTTTTGAAACATTCCTGTGACACTAGTTATAGATGCCGATACTTCCCTTCAGGTATACTGTATCCCTCTGACCTTCGTATTGACGATGAGACACAGAAATTGCATCGAAATTAAATATTATAGGCACAATGCCGACTTAAGTACAAGAAAACTGACTCTTGTTACTGTCTATACTTTGAACCATTCCTGTGACATTTGTTACAGATTCCGATGCTTCATCTCAAGTTTACTGTATCCCTCTGACCTTATTGACGATGAAACACAGAAATTGCATCGGAATTAAATACAAAAGGCACAATGCCGACTTAAGTACAAGGAAACTGACTCTTCTTACTGTCTGTGTTTTGAACCATTCCTGTGACACTAGTTATAGGTTCCGATGCTTCACTTCAGGTTTACTGTATCCCTCTGACCTTCTTGTTGACGATCAAACACAGAAATTGAATCGGAACTAAATACAAAAGGCACAATGCCGACTTAAGTACAAGAAAACTGACGCTTCTTACTGTTTGTGTTTTGAATCACTCCTGTGACACTAGTTATAGATTCCGATGCTTCACTTCAGGTTTACTGTATCCCTCTGACCTTCTTATTGACGATGAAACACAGAAATTGCATCGGAATACAAACAAAAGGCACAATGCCGACTTAAGTACAAGAAGACTGCCTCTTCTTACTGTCTATGTTTTGAACTATTCCTGTGACACTAGTAATGGATTCCGAAGCTTCACTTCAGGTTTACTGTATCCCTCTGACCTTCTTATTGACGATGAAACACAGAAATTGCATCGGAATTAAATACAAAAGGCACAATGCCGACTTCATTATAATAAAACTGACTCTTCTTTCTGTCTATGCTTTGAACCATTCCTGTGGCACTAGTTATAGACTCCGATGCGTCACTTCAGGTTTACTGTATCCCTCTGACCTTCTTATTGACGATGAAACACCGAAATTGCATCGGAATTAATACAAAAGGCACAATGCCGACTTAAGTACAAGTAAACTGACTCTTCTTACTGTCTATGATTTGAACCATTTGTGTGACACTAGTTATAGTTTCGGATGCTTCACTTCAGGTTTACTGTAACCCTCTGACCTTCGTATTGACGATGAAACAGAGAAATTGCATCGGAATTGAATACAAAAGGCACAATGCCGACTTAAGTACAAGAAGACTGACTCTTCATACTGTCTATGTTTTGAACCATTCCTGTGACACTAGTTATAGATTCCGATGCTTCACTTCAGGTTCACTGTATCCCTCTGACCTTCTAATTGTCGATGAAACATAGAAATTGCATCGGAATTATATACAAAAGGCACAATGCCGACTTAAGTACAAGAAAATTATTTCTTCTTATTGCCTATGTTTTGAACCATTCCTGTGACACTAGTTATAGATTCCGATGACTCACTTCAGGAATACTGTATCCCTCTGACCTTCTTGTTGACGATAAAACACAGAAATTGCATCGGAATTAAATACGAAAGGCACAATGCCGACTTAAGTAAAAGAAAACTGACTCTTCTTACTGACTATGTTTTGGACCATTCCTGCGACACTAGTTATAGATTCCGATGCTTCACATCAGGTTTACTGTATCCCTCTGACCTTCTTATTGACGATGAAACACAGAAATTGCATCGGAATCAAATACAAAAGGCACAATGCCAACTTAAGTACAAGAAAACTGACTCTTCTTACTGTCTATGTTTTGAAACATTCCTGTGACACTAGTTATAGATGCCGATACTTCCCTTCAGGTATACTGTATCCCTCTGACCTTCGTATTGACGATGAGACACAGAAATTGCATCGAAATTAAATATTATAGGCACAATGCCGACTTAAGTACAAGAAAACTGACTCTTGTTACTGTCTATACTTTGAACCATTCCTGTGACATTTGTTACAGATTCCGATGCTTCATCTCAAGTTTACTGTATCCCTCTGACCTTATTGACGATGAAACACAGAAATTGCATCGGAATTAAATACAAAAGGCACAATGCCGACTTAAGTACAAGGAAACTGACTCTTCTTACTGTCTGTGTTTTGAACCATTCCTGTGACACTAGTTATAGGTTCCGATGCTTCACTTCAGGTTTACTGTATCCCTCTGACCTTCTTGTTGACGATCAAACACAGAAATTGAATCGGAACTAAATACAAAAGGCACAATGCCGACTTAAGTACAAGAAAACTGACGCTTCTTACTGTTTGTGTTTTGAATCACTCCTGTGACACTAGTTATAGATTCCGATGCTTCACTTCAGGTTTACTGTATCCCTCTGACCTTCTTATTGACGATGAAACACAGAAATTGCATCGGAATACAAACAAAAGGCACAATGCCGACTTAAGTACAAGAAGACTGCCTCTTCTTACTGTCTATGTTTTGAACTATTCCTGTGACACTAGTAATGGATTCCGAAGCTTCACTTCAGGTTTACTGTATCCCTCTGACCTTCTTATTGACGATGAAACACAGAAATTGCATCGGAATTAAATACAAAAGGCACAATGCCGACTTCATTATAATAAAACTGACTCTTCTTTCTGTCTATGCTTTGAACCATTCCTGTGGCACTAGTTATAGACTCCGATGCGTCACTTCAGGTTTACTGTATCCCTCTGACCTTCTTATTGACGATGAAACACCGAAATTGCATCGGAATTAATACAAAAGGCACAATGCCGACTTAAGTACAAGTAAACTGACTCTTCTTACTGTCTATGATTTGAACCATTTGTGTGACACTAGTTATAGTTTCGGATGCTTCACTTCAGGTTTACTGTAACCCTCTGACCTTCGTATTGACGATGAAACAGAGAAATTGCATCGGAATTGAATACAAAAGGCACAATGCCGACTTAAGTACAAGAAGACTGACTCTTCATACTGTCTATGTTTTGAACCATTCCTGTGACACTAGTTATAGATTCCGATGCTTCACTTCAGGTTCACTGTATCCCTCTGACCTTCTAATTGTCGATGAAACATAGAAATTGCATCGGAATTATATACAAAAGGCACAATGCCGACTTAAGTACAAGAAAATTATTTCTTCTTATTGCCTATGTTTTGAACCATTCCTGTGACACTAGTTATAGATTCCGATGACTCACTTCAGGAATACTGTATCCCTCTGACCTTCTTGTTGACGATAAAACACAGAAATTGCATCGGAATTAAATACGAAAGGCACAATGCCGACTTAAGTAAAAGAAAACTGACTCTTCTTACTGACTATGTTTTGGACCATTCCTGCGACACTAGTTATAGATTCCGATGCTTCACATCAGGTTTACTGTATCCCTCTGACCTTCTTATTGACGATGAAACACAGAAATTTAATCGGCATTAAATACAAAAGGCACAATGCCGACTTAAGTACAAGAAGACTGACTCTTCTTACTGTCTATGTTTTGAACCATTCCTGTGATACTAGTTATAGATTCCGATGCTTCACTTCACGTTTACTGTATCCCTCTGACCTTCTTATTGACGATGAAACACAGATATTTAATCGGCATTAAATACAAAAGGCACAATGCCGACTTAAGTACAAGAAGACTGACTCTTCTTACTGTCTATGTTTTGAACCATTCCTGTGATACTAGTTATAGATTCCGATGCTTCACTTCACGTTTAATGTATCCCTCTGACCTTCTTATTGGCGATGAAACACAGAAATTGCATTGGAATTAAATAGAAAAGGCACAATCCCGACTTAAGTACAAGAAAACTGACGCTTCTTACTGTTTGTGTTTTGAATCATTCCTGTGACACTAGTTATAGATTCCGATGCTTCACTTCAGGTTTACTGTATCCCTCTGACCTTCTTATTGACGATGAAACACAGAAATTGCATCGGAATACAAATAAAAGGCACAATGCCGACTTAAGTACAAGAAGACTGCCACTTCTTACTGTCTATGTTTTGAACTATTCCTGTGACACTAGTTATAGATTCCGAAGCTTCACTTCAGGTTTGCTGTATCCCTCTGACCTTCTTATTGACGATGAGACACAGAAATTGCATCGAAATTAAATATAAAAGGCACAATGCCGACATAAGTACAAGAAAACTGACTCTTCTTACTGTCTATACTTTGAACCATTCCTGTGACACTTGTTATAGATTCCGATGCTTCATCTCAGGTTTACTGTATCCCTCTGACCTTATTGACGATGAAACACAGAAATTACATCGGAATTAAATACAAAAGGCACAATGCCGACTTATGTACAAGGAAACTGACTCTTCTTACTGTCTGTGCTTTGAACCATTCCTGTGACACTAGTTATAGGTTCCGATGCTTCACTTCAGGTTTACTGTATCCCTCTGACCTTCTTATTGACGATGAAACACAGAAATTGAATCGGAATTAAATAGAAAAGGCACAATGCCGACTTAAGGACAAGAAAACTGACGCTTCTTGCTGTTTGTGTTTTGAATCACTCCTGTGACACTAGTTATAGATTCCGATGCTTCACTTCAGGTTTACTGTATCCCTCTGACCTTCTTATTGACGATGAAACACAGAAATTGCATCGGAATACAAACAAAAGGCACCTTGCCGACTTAAGTACGAGAAGACTGCCTCTTCTTTCTGTCTATGTTTTGAACTATTCCTGTGACACTAGTTATAGATTCCGAAGCTTCACTTCAGGTTTACTGTATCCCTCTGACCTTCTTATTGACGATGAAACACAGAAATTGCAACGGAATTAAATACAAAAGGCACAATGCCGACTTCATTACAATGAAACTGACTCTTCTTACTGTCTATGCTTTGAACCATTCCTGTGGCACTAGTTATAGACTCCGGTGCTTCACTTCAGGTTTACTGTATCCCTCTGACCTTCTTATTGACGATGAAACACCGAAATTGCATCGGAATTAAATACAAAAGGCACAATGCCGACTTAAGTACAAGTAAACTGACTCTTCTTACTGTCTATGATTTGAACCATTTGTGTGACTCTAGTTATAGATTCCGATGCTTCACTTCAGGTTTACTGTAACCCTCTGACCTTTGTATTGACGATGAAACAGAGAAATTGCATCGGAATTGAATACAAAAGGCACAATGCCGACTTAAGTACAAGAAGACCTGCCCTTCATACTGTCTATGTTTTGAACCATTCCTGTGACACTAGTTATAGATTCCGATGCTTCACTTCAGGTTCACTGTATCCCTCTGACCTTCTTATTGTCGATGAAAATAGAAATTGCATCGGAATTATATACAAAAGGCACAATGCCGACTTAAGTACAAGAAAATTAATTCTTCTTATTGCCTATGTTTTGAACCATTCCTGTGACACTAGTTATAGATTCCGATGACTCACTTCAGGAATACTGTATCCCTCTGACCTTCTTGTTGACGACGAAATACAGAAATTGCATCGGAATTAAATACGAAAGGCACAATGCCGACTTAAGTAAAAGAAAACTGACTCTTATTACTGACTATGTTTTGGACCATTCCTGTGACACTAGTTATAGATTCCGATGCTTCACATCAGGTTTACTGTATCCCTCTGACCTTCGTATTGACGATGAAACACAGAAATTTAATCGGCATTAAATACAAAAGGCACAATGCCGACTTAAGTACAACAAATCTTACTCTTCTTACTGTCCATGTTTTGAACATCTCCTTTGACACTAGTTATAGATTCCGATGCTTCACTTTAGGTTAACTGTATCCCTCTGACCTTCTTATTGACGATGAAACACAGAAATTGCATCGGAATTAAATACGAAAGGCACAATGCCGACTTAAGTAAAAGAAAACTGACTCTTCTTACTGTCTATGATTTGAACCATTCCTGTGACACTAGTTATAGATGCCGATGCTTCACTTCAGGTTTACTGTATCCCTCTGACCTTCTTATTGACGATGAAACACAGAAATTTAATCGGCATTAAATACAAAAGGCACAATGCCGACTTAACTACAAGAAATCTGACTCTTCCTACTGTCTATGTTTTGCACATCTCCTTTGAGACTAGTTATAGATTCCGATGCTTCACTTCAGGTATACTGTATCCCTCTGACCTTCTTATTGACGATGAAACACAGAAATTACATGGGAATTAAATACAAAAGGCACTATGCCGACTTAAGTACAAGTAAACTGACATTTCTTACTGTCTATGGTTTTAACCATTCCTGTGACACTAGTTATAGATTCCGATGCTCCACTTCAGGTATACTGTATCCCGCTGACCTTCTTATTGACGATGACACACAGAAATTGCATCGCAATTACATACAAAAGGCACAATGCCGACTTAAGTACAAGAAAACTGACTCTTCCTATTCTCTATGTTTTTAACCATTCCTGTGACACTAGTTATAGATTCCGATGCTTCACTTCAGGTTTACTGTATCCCTCTGACCTTCTTATTGACGATGAAACACCGAAATTGCATCGGAATTAAATACAAAAGGCACAATGCCGACTTAAGTACAAGTAAACTGACTCTTCTTACTGTCTATGATTTGAACCATTTGTGTGACACTAGTTATAGATTCCGATGCTTCACTTCAGGTTTTCTGTAACCCTCTGACCTTCGTATTGACGATGAAACAGAGAAATTGCATCGGAATTGAATACAAAAGGCACAATGCCGACTTAAGTACAAGAAGACTGACTCTTCTTACTGTCTATGTTTTGAACCTTTCCTGTGAGACCGGTTCTAGATACCAATGCTTCACTTCAGGTTTACTATATCCCTTGGACCTTCTTATTGACGACGAAACACAGAAATTTAATCGGCATTAAATACAAAAGGCACAATGCCGACTTAAGTAAAAGAAAACTGACTCTTCTTACTGTCTATGTTTTGAACCATTCCTGTGACACTAGTTATAGATTCCGATGCTTCACTTCACGTTTACTGTATCCCTCTGACCTTCCTATTGACGATGAAACACAGAAATTTAATCGGCATTAAATACAAAAGGCACAATGCCGACTTAAGTACAAGAAATCTGACTCTTCTTACTGTCTCTCTTTTGAACATCTCCTTTGACACTAGTTATAGATTCCGATGCTTCACTACAGATTTAATGTATCCCTCTGACCTTCTTATTGACGACGAAACACAGAAATTGCATCGGAATTAAATACGAAAGGCACAATGCCAACTTAAGTACAAGAAAACTGACTCTTCTTACTGTCTATGTTTTGAAACATTCCTGTGACACTAGTTATAGATGCCGATACTTCCCTTCAGGTATACTGTATCCCTCTGACCTTCTTATTGACGATGAGACACAGAAATTGCATCGAAATTAAATATAAAAGGCACAATGCCGAGTTAAGTACAAGGAAACTGACTCTTCTTACTGTCTATACTTTAAACCATTCCTGTGACACTTGTTATAGATTCCGATGCTTCATCTCAGGTTTACTGTATCCCTCTGACCTTATTGACGATGAAACACAGAAATTGCATCGGAATTAAATACAAAAGGCACAATGCCGACTTAAGTACAAGGAAACTGACTCTTCTTACTGTCTGTGTTTTAAACCATTCCTGTGACACTAGTTATAGGTTCCGATGCTTCACTTCAGGTTTATTGTATCCCTCTGACCTTCTTATTGACGATGAAACACAGAAATTGAATCGGAATTAAATACAAAAGGCACAATGCCGACTTAAGAACAAGGAAACTGACTCTTCTTACTGTCTATGATTGAACCTTTCTTGTGAGACCAGTTTTAGATTCCGATGCTTGACTTCAGGTTTACTGTATCCCTTGGACCTTCATATTGACGACGAATCACAGAAATTGCATCGGAATTAAATAGAAAAGGCACAATGCCGACTAAAGTTCAAGAAAACTGATTCTTCTTAATGTAAATGTTTTGAACCATTCCTGTGACACTAGTTATAGATTCCGATGCTTCACTTCAGGTTTACTGTATCCCTCTGACCTTCTTATTGACGATGAATTACAGAAATTGCATCGGAATTAAATACAAAAGGCACAATGACGACTCAAGTACAAGAAGACTGGCTCTTCTTACTGTCTATATTTTGAACCTTTCCTGTGAGTCCGGTTTTAGATTCAGATGCTTTACTTCAGGTTTACTGTATCCCTTGGCCCTTCTTATTGACGACGTAACACAGATATTGCATCGGAATTATATAGAAAAGGCACAATGCCGACTTAAATACAAAAAAACTGACTCCTCTTACTGTCTATGTTTTGAACCATTGCTGTGACACTAGTTATAGATTCCGATGCTTCACTTCAAGTTTGCTGTATCACTCTGACCGTCTTATTGACGATGAATCACAGACATTGCATCGGAATTAAATACAAAAGGCACAATGCCGACTTCATTATAATAAAACTGACTCTTCTTACTGTCTATGCTTTGAACCATTCCTGTGGCACTAGTTATAGACTCCGATGCTTCACTTCAGGTTTACTGTATCCTTCTGACATTCTTATTGACGATGAAACACCGAAATTGCATCGGAATTAAATACAAAAGGCACAATGCCGACTTAAGTACAAGTAAACTGACTTTTCTTACTGTCTATGATTTGAACCATTTGTGTGACACTAGTTATAGATTCCGATGCTTCACTTCAGGTTTACTGTAACCCTGTGACCTTCGTATTGACGATGAAACAGAGAAATTGCATCGGAATTGAATACAAAAGGCACAATGCCGACTTAAGTACAAGAATACTGACTCTTCTTACTGTCCATGTTTTGAACATCTCCTTTGACACTAGTTATAGATTCCGATGCTTCACTTTAGGTTTACTGTATCCCTCTGACCTTCTTATTGACGATGAAACACAGAAATTGCATCGGAATTAAATACGAAAGGCACAATGCCGACTTAAGTAAAAGAAAAGTGACTCTTCTTACTGTCTATGTTTTGAACCATTCCTGTGACACTAGTTATAGATTCCGATGCTTCACTTCAGGTTTACTGTATCCCTCTGACCTTCTTATTGACGATGAAACACAGAAATTTAATCGGCATTAAATACAAAAGGCACAATGCCGTCTTAAGTACAAGAAATCTGACTCTTCTTACTGTCTATGTTTTGAACATCTCTTTTGACACTAGTTATAGATTTCGATGCTTCACTTCAGGTTTACTGTATCCCTCTGACCTTCTTATTGACGATGAAACACAGAAATTACATGGGAATTAAATACAAAAGGCACTATGCCGAGTTAAGTTCAAGTAAACTGACTTTTCTTACTGTCTATGGTTTTAACCATTCCTGTGACACTATTTATAGATTCCGATGCTCCACTTCAGGTATAATGTATCCCTCTGACCTTCTTATTGACGATGACACACAGAAATTGCATCGGAATTAAATACAAAAGGCACAATGCCAACTTAAGTACAAGACAACTGACTCTTCTTACTGTCTATGTTTTGAAACATTCCTGTGACTCTAGTTATAGATGCCGATACTTCACTTCAGGTTTACTGTATCCCTCTGACCTTCTTTTTGACGATGAAACACAGTAATTGCATCGAAATTAAATATAAAAGGCACAATGCCGACTTAAGTACAAGAAAACTGACTCTTCTTACTGTCTATACTTTGAACCATTCCTGTGACACTTGTTATAGTTTCCGATGCTTCATCTCAGGTTTACTGTATCCCTCTGACCTTATTGACGATGAAACACAGAAATTGCATCGGAATTAAATACAAAAGGAACAATGCCGACTTAAGTACAAGGAAACTGACTCTTCTTACTGTCTGTGTTTTGAACCATTCCTGTGACACTAGTTATAGATTCCAATGCTTCACTTCAGGTTTACTGTATCCCTCTGACCTTCTTATTGACGATGAAACACAGAAATTGCATCGGAATACAAGCAAAAGGCAAAATGCCGACTTAAGTACAAAAAGACTGACTCTTCTTATTGTCTATGATTTGAACTATTCCTGTGACACTAGTTATAGATTCCGAAGTTTCACTTCAGGTTTACTGTATCCCTCTTACCTTCTTATTGACGATGAAATACCGAAATTGCATCGGAATTAAATACAAAAGGCACAATGCCGACTCAAGTACAAGAAGACTGACTCTTCTTACTGTCTATGTTTTAACCTTTCCTGTGAGACAGGTTTTAGATTCCGATGCTTCACTTCAGGTTTACTGTATCCCTTGGCCCTCCTTATTGACGACGAAACACAGAAAGTGGATCGGCATTAAATACAAAAGGCACAATGCCGACTTAAGTACAAGATATCTGACTCTTCTTACTGTCCATGTTTTGAACATCGCCTTTGACACTAGTTATAGATTCCGATGCTTCACTTCAGGTTTACTGTATCCCTCTGACCTTCTCATTGACGATGAAACACAGAAATTGCATCGGAATTAAATAAGAAAGGCACAATGCCGACTTAAGTAAAAGAAAACTGACTCTTCTAACTGTCTATGTTTTGAACCATTCCTGTGACACTAGTTATAGATTCTGATGCTTCACTTCACGTTTACTGTATCCCTCTGACCTTCTTATTGACGATGAAACACAGAAATTTAATCGGCATTAAATACAAAAGGCATAATGCCGACTTAAGTACAAGGAATCTGACTCTTCTTACTGTCTCTGTTTTGAACATCTCCTTTGACACTAGTTATAGATTCCGATGCTTCACTGCAGATTTAATGTATCCCTCTGACCTTCTTAGTGACGATGAAACGCAGAAATTGCATGGGAATTAAATACAAAAGGCACTATGCCGACTTAAGTACAAGTAAACTGACTTTTCTTACTGTCTATGGTTTTAACCATTCCTGTGGCACTAGTTACAGATTCCGGTGCTCCACTTCAAGTATACTGTATCTCTCTGACCTTGTTATTGACGATGACACACAGAAATTGCATCGGAATTAAATACAAAAGGCACAATGCCAACTTAAGTACAAGAAAACTGACTCTTCTTACTGTCTATGTTTTGAAACATTCCTGTGACACTAGTTATAGATGCCGATACTTCCCTTCAGGTATACTGTATCCCTCTGACCTTCTTATTGACGATGAGACACAGAAATTGCATCGAAATTAAATATAAAAGGCACAATGCCGACTTAAGTACAAGGAAACTGACTCTTCTTACTGTTTGTGTTTTGAATCACTCCTGTGACACTAGTAATAGATTCCGATGCTTCACTTCAGGTATACTGTAACCCTCTGACCTTCGTATTGACGATGAAACAGAGAAATTGCATCGGAATTGAATACAAAAGGCACAATGCCGACTTAAGTACAAGAAGACTGACTCTTCATACTGTCTATGTTTTGAACCATTCCTGTGACACTACTTATAGATTCCGATGCTTCACTTCAGGTTCACTGTATCCCTCTGACCTTCTAATTGTCGATGAAACATAGAAATTGCATCGGAATTATATACAAAAGGCACAATGCCGACTTAAGTGCAAGAAAATTAATTCTTCTTATTGCCTATGTTTTGAACCATTCCTGTGACACTAGTTATAGATTCCGATGCTTCACTTCACGTTTACTGTATCCCTCTGACCTTCTTATTGACGATGAAACACTGAAATTTAATCGGCATTAAATACAAAAGGCACAATGCCGACTTAAGTACAAGAAATCTGACTCTTCTTACTGTCTCTGTTTTGAACATCTCCTTTGACACTAGTTATAGATTCCGATGCTTCACTACAGATTTAATGTATCCGTCTGACCTTCTTATTGACGATGAAACACAGAAATTGCATGGGAATTAAATACAAAAGGCACTATGCCAACTTAAGTACAAGAAAACTGACGCTTCTTACTGTTTGTGTTTTGAATCACTCCTGTGACACTTGTTATAGATTACGATGCTTCACTTCAGGTTTACTGTATCCCTCTGACCTTCTTATTGACGATGAAACACAGAAATTGCATCGGAATACAAACAAAAGGCACAATGCCGACTTAGGTACAAGAAGACTGCCTCTTCTTACTGTCTATGTTTTGAACTATTCCTGTGACACTAGTTATAGATTCCGAAGCTTCACTTCAGGTTTACTGTATCCCTCTGACCTTCTTATTGACGATGAGGCACAGAAATTGCATCGAAATTAAATATAAAAGGCACAATGCCGACTTATGTACAAGAAAACTGCCTCTTCTTACTGTCTATGTTTTGAACTATTCCTGTGACACTAGTTATAGATTCCGAAGCTTCACTTCAGGTTTACTGTAACCCTCTGACCTTCGTATTGACGATGAAACAGAGAAATTGCATCGGAATTGAATACAAAAGGCACAATGCCGACTTAAGTACAAGAAGACTGACTCTTCTTACTGTCTATGTTTTGAACCTTTCCTGTGAGACCGGTTCTAGATACCAATGCTTCACTTCAGGTTTACTATATCCCTTGGACCTTCTTATTGACGACGAAACACAGTTATTTAATCGGCATTAAATACAAAAGGCACAATGCCGACTTCAGTAAAAGAAAACTGACACTTGTTACTGTCTATGTTTTGAACCATTCCTGTGACACTAGTTATAGATTCCGATGCTTCACTTCACGTTTACTGTATCCCTCTGACCTTCCTATTGACGATGAAACACAGAAATTTAATCGGCATTAAATACAAAAGGCACAATGCCGACTTAAGTACAAGAAATCTGACTCTTCTTACTGTCTCTGTTTTGAACATCTCCTTTGACACTAGTTATAGATTCCGATGCTTCACTACAGATTTAATGTATCCCTCTGACCTTCTTATTGACGATGAAACACAGAAATTGCATCGGAATCAAATACAAAAGGCACAATGCCAACTTAAGTACAAGAAAACTGACTCTTCTTACTGTCTATGTTTTGAAACATTCCTGTGACACTAGTTATAGATGCCGATACTTCCCTTCAGGTATACTGTATCCCTCTGACCTTCTTATTGACGATGAGACACAGAAATTGCATCGAAATTAAATATAAAAGGCACAATGCCGAGTTAAGTACAAGGAAACTGACTCTTCTTACTGTCTATACTTTAAACCATTCCTGTGACACTTGTTATAGATTCCGATGCTTCATCTCAGGTTTACTGTATCCCTCTGACCTTATTGACGATGAAACACAGAAATTGCATCGGAATTGAATACAAAAGGCACAATGCCGACTTAAGTACAAGGAAACTGACTCTTCTTACTGTCTGTGTTTTAAACCATTCCTGTGACACTAGTTATAGGTTCCGATGCTTCACTTCAGGTTTATTGTATCCCTCTGACCTTCTTATTGACGATGAAACACAGAAATTGAATCGGAATTAAATACAAAAGGCACAATGCCGACTTAAGAACAAGGAAACTGACTCTTCTTACTGTCTATGATTGAACCTTTCTTGTGAGACCAGTTTTAGATTCCGATGCTTGACTTCAGGTTTACTGTATCCCTTGGACCTTCATATTGACGACGAATCACAGAAATTGCATCGGAATTAAATAGAAAAGGCACAATGCCGACTAAAGTTCAAGAAAACTGATTCTTCTTAATGTAAATGTTTTGAACCATTCCTGTGACACTAGTTATAGATTCCGATGCTTCACTTCAGGTTTACTGTATCCCTCTGACCTTCTTATTGACGATGAATTACAGAAATTGCATCGGAATTAAATACAAAAGGCACAATGACGACTCAAGTACAAGAAGACTGGCTCTTCTTACTGTCTATATTTTGAACCTTTCCTGTGAGTCCGGTTTTAGATTCAGATTCTTTACTTCAGGTTTACTGTATCCCTTGGCCCTTCTTATTACGACGTAACACAGATATTGCATCGGAATTATATAGAAAAGGCACAATGCCGACTTAAATACAAAAAAACTGACTCCTCTTACTGTCTATGTGTTGAACCATTGCTGTGACACTAGTTATAGATTCCGATGCTTCACTTCAAGTTTGCTGTATCACTCTGACCGTCTTATTGACGATGAATCACAGACATTGCATCGGAATTAAATACAAAAGGCACAATGCCGACTTCATTATAATAAAACTGACTCTTCTTACTGTCTATGCTTTGAACCATTCCTGTGGCACTAGTTATAGACTCCGATGCTTCACTTCAGGTTTACTGTATCCTTCTGACATTCTTATTGACGATGAAACACCGAAATTGCATCGGAATTAAATACAAAAGGCACAATGCCGACTTAAGTACAAGTAAACTGACTTTTCTTACTGTCTATGATTTGAACCATTTGTGTGACACTAGTTATAGATTCCGATGCTTCACTTCAGGTTTACTGTAACCCTGTGACCTTCGTATTGACGATGAAACAGAGAAATTGCATCGGAATTGAATACAAAAGGCACAAAGCCGACTTAAGTACAAGAATACTGACTCTTCTTACTGTCCATGTTTGGAACATCTCCTTTGACACTAGTTATAGATTCCGATGCTTCACTTTAGGTTTACTGTATCCCTCTGACCTTCTTATTGACGATGAAACACAGAAATTGCATCGGAATTAAATACGAAAGGCACAATGCCGACTTAAGTAAAAGAAAAGTGACTCTTCTTACTGTCTATGTTTTGAACCATTCCTGTGACACTAGTTATAGATTCCGATGCTTCACTTCAGGTTTACTGTATCCCTCTGACCTTCTTATTGACGATGAAACACAGAAATTTAATCGGCATTAAATACAAAAGGCACAATGCTGTCTTAAGTACAAGAAATCTGACTCTTCTTACTGTCTATGTTTTGAACATCTCTTTTGACACTAGTTATAGATTTCGATGCTTCACTTCAGGTTTACTGTATCCCTCTGACCTTCTTATTGACGATGAAACACAGAAATTACATGGGAATTAAATACAAAAGGCACTATGCCGAGTTAAGTTCAAGTAAACTGACTTTTCTTACTGTCTATGGTTTTAACCATTCCTGTGACACTAGTTATAGATTCCGATGCTCCACTTCAGGTATAATGTATCCCTCTGACCTTCTTATTGACGATGACACCCAGAAATTGCATCGGAATTAAATACAAAAGGCACAATGTCAACTTAAGTACAAGACAACTGACTCTTCTTACTGTCTATGTTTTGAAACATTCCTGTGACTCTAGTTATAGATGCCGATACTTCACTTCAGGTTTACTGTATCCCTCTGACCTTCTTATTGACGATGAAACACAGAAATTGCATCGAAATTAAATATAAAAGGCACAATGCCGACTTAAGTACAAGAAAACTGACTCTTCTTACTGTCTATACTTTGAACCATTCCTGTGACACTTGTTATAGTTTCCGATGCTTCATCTCAGGTTTACTGTATCCCTCTGACCTTATTGACGATGAAACACAGAAATTGCATCGGAATTAAATACAAAAGGAACAATGCCGACTTAAGTACAAGGAAACTGACTCTTCTTACTGTCTGTGTTTTGAACCATTCCTGTGACACTAGTTATAGATTCCAATGCTTCACTTCAGGTTTACTGTATCCCTCTGACCTTCTTATTGACGATGAAACACAGAAATTGCATCGGAATACAAGCAAAAGGCAAAATGCCGGCTTAAGTACAAAAAGACTGACTCTTCTTATTGTCTATGATTTGAACTATTCCTGTGACACTAGTTATAGATTCCGAAGTTTCACTTCAGGTTTACTGTATCCCTCTTACCTTCTTATTGACGATGA
Source organism: Schistocerca americana (assembly GCF_021461395.2). Classification (NCBI taxonomy): domain Eukaryota; kingdom Metazoa; phylum Arthropoda; class Insecta; order Orthoptera; family Acrididae; genus Schistocerca; species Schistocerca americana. The sequence continues at coordinate 24,753,126 of NC_060130.1, forward strand.
AATACCGAAATTGCATCGGAATTAAATACAAAAGGCACAATGCCGACTCAAGTACAAGAAGACTGACTCTTCTTACTGTCTATGTTTTAACCTTTCCTGTGAGACAGGTTTTAGATTCCGATGCTTCACTTCAGGTTTACTGTATCCCTTGGCCCTCCTTATTGACGACGAAACACAGAAAGTGGATCGGCATTAAATACAAAAGGCACAATGCCGACTTAAGTACAAGATATCTGACTCTTCTTACTGTCCATGTTTTGAACATCGCCTTTGACACTAGTTATAGATTCCGATGCTTCACTTCAGGTTTACTGTATCCCTCTGACCTTCTCATTGTCGATGAAACACAGAAATTGCATCGGAATTAAATAAGAAAGGCACAATGCCGACTTAAGTAAAAGAAAACTGACTCTTCTAACTGTCTATGTTTTGAACCATTCCTGTGACACTAGTTATAGATTCTGATGCTTCACTTCACGTTTACTGTATCCCTCTGACCTTCTTATTGACGATGAAACACAGAAATTTAATCGGCATTAAATACAAAAGGCATAATGCCGACTTAAGTACAAGGAATCTGACTCTTCTTACTGTCTCTGTTTTGAACATCTCCTTTGACACTAGTTATAGATTCCGATGTTTCACTGCAGATTTAATGTATCCCTCTGACCTTCTTAGTGACGATGAAACGCAGAAATTGCATGGGAATTAAATACAAAAGGCACTATGCCGACTTAAGTACAAGTAAACTGACTTTTCTTACTGTCTATGGTTTTAACCATTCCTGTGACACTAGTTACAGATTCCGGTGCTCCACTTCAAGTATACTGTATCCCTCTGACCTTGTTATTGACGATGACACACAGAAATTGCATCGGAATTAAATACAAAAGGCACAATGCCAACTTAAGTACAAGAAAACTCACTCTTCTTACTTTCTATGTTTTGAAACATTCCTGTGACACTAGTTATAGATGCCGATACTTCCCTTCAGGTATACTGTATCCCTCTGACCTTCTTATTGACGATGAGACACAGAAATTGCATCGAAATTAAATATAAAAGGCACAATGCCGACTTAAGTACAAGAAAACTGACTCTTCTTACTGTCTATACTTTGAAGCATTCCTGTGACACTTGTTATAGATTCCGATGCTTCATCTCAGGTTTACTGTATCCCTCTGACCTAATTGACGATGAAACACAGAAATTGCATCGGAATTAAATACAAAAGGCGCAATGCCGACTTAAGTACAAGGAAACTGACTCTTCTTACTGTTTGTGTTTTGAATCACTCCTGTGACACTAGTTATAGATTCCGATGCTTCACTTCAGGTATACTGTAACCCTCTGACCTTCGTATTGACGATGAAACAGAGAAATTGCATCGGAGTTGAATACAAAAGGCACAATGCCGACTTAAGTACATGAAGACTGACTCTTCATACTGTCTATGTTTTGAACCATTCCTGTGACACTACTTATAGATTCCGATGCTTCACTTCAGGTTCACTGTATCCCTCTGACCTTCTAATTGTCGATGAAACATAGAAATTGCATCGGAATTATATACAAAAGGCACAATGCCGACTTAAGTGCAAGAAAATTAATTCTTCTTATTGCCTATGTTTGAACCATTCCTGTGACACTAGTTATAGTTTCCGATGCTTCACTTCACGTTTACTGTATCCCTCTGACCTTCTTATTGACGATGAAACACTGAAATTTAATCAGCATTAAATACAAAAGGCACAATGCCGACTTAAGTACAAGAAATCTGACTCTTCTTACTGTCTCTGTTTTGAACATCTCCTTTGACACTAGTTATAGATTCCGATGCTTCACTACAGATTTAATGTATCCGTCTGACCTTCTTATTGACGATGAAACACAGAAATTGCATGGGAATTAAATACAAAAGGCACTATGCCAACTTAAGTACAAGAAAACTGACGCTTCTTACTGTTTGTGTTTTGAATCACTCCTGTGACACTTGTTATAGATTCCGATGCTTCACTTCAGGTTTACTGTATCCCTCTGACCTTCTTATTGACGATGAAACACAGAAATTGCATCGGAATACGCACAAAAGCCACAATGCCGACTTAGGTACAAGAAGACTGCCTCTTCTTACTGTCTATGTTTTGAACTATTCCTGTGACACTAGTTATAGATTCCGAAGCTTCACTTCAGGTTTACTGTATCCCTCTGACCTTCTTATTGACGATGAGACACAGAAATTGCATCGAAATTAAATATAAAAGGCACAATGCCGACTTATGTACAAGAAAACTGACTCTTCTTACTGTCTATACTTTGAACCATTCCTGTGACACTTGTTATAGATTCCGATGCTTCATCTCAGGTTTACTGTATCCCTCTGACCTTATTGACGATGAAACACAGAAATTGCTTCGGAATTAAATACAAAAGGCACAATGCCGACTTAAGTACAAGGAAACTGACTCTTCTTACTGTCTGTGCTTTGAACCATTCCTGTGACACTAGTTATAGGTTCCGATGCTTCACTTCAGGTTTACTGTATCCCTCTGACCATCTTATTGACGATGAAACACAGAAATTGAATCGGAATTAAATACAAAAGGCACAATGCCGACTTCATTATAATAAAACTGACTCTTCTTACTGTCTATGCTTTGAACCATTCCTGTGGCACTAGTTATAGACTCCGATGCTTCACTTCAGGTTTACTGTATCCCTCTGACCTTCTTATTGACGATGAAACACCGAAATTGCATCGGAATACAAACAAAAGGCAAAATGCCGACTTAAGTACAAGAAGACTGCCTCTTCTTACTGTCTATGTTTTGAACTATTCCTGTGACACTAGTTATAGATTCCGTAGCTTCACTTCAGGTTTACTGTATCCCACTGACCTTCTTATTGACGATGAAACACAGAAATTGCATCGGAATTAAATACAAAAGGCACAATGCCGACTTCATTATAATAAAACTGACTCTTCTTACTGTCTATGCTTTGAACCATTCCTGTGGCACTAGTTATAGATTCCGAAGCTTCACTTCAGGTTTACTGTATCCCACTGACCTTCTTATTGACGATGAAACACTGAAATTGCATCGGAATTAAATACAAAAGGCACAATGCCGACTTCATTTTAATAAAACTGACTCTTCTTACTGTCTATGCTTTGAACCATTCCTGTGGCACTAGTTATAGATTCCGATGCTTCACTTCAGGTTTACTGTATCCCTCTGACCTTCTTATTGACGATGAAACACAGAAATTGCATCGGAATACAAACAAAAGGCACAATGCCGACTTAAGTACAAGAAGACTGCCTCTTCTTACTGTCTATGTTTTGAACTATTCCTGTGACACTAGTTATAGATTCCGAAGCTTCACGTCAGGTTTACTGTCTCCCACTGACCTTCTTATTGACGATGAAACACAGAAATTGCATCGGAATTAAATACAAAAGGCACAATGCCGACTTCATTATAATAAAACTGACTCTTCTTACTGTCTATGCTTTGAACCATTCCTGTGGCACTAGTTATAGACTCCGATGCTTCACTTCAGGTTTACTGTATCCCTCTGACCTTCTTATTGACGATGAAACACCGAAATTGCATCGGAATTTAATACAAAAAGGCACAATGCCGACTTAAGCACAAGTAAACTGACTCTTCTTACTTTCTATGATTTGAACCATTTGTGTAACACTAGTTATAGATTCCGATGCTTCACTTCAGGAATACTGTATCCCTCTGACCTTGTTGTTGACGATGAAACACAGAAATTGCATCGGAATTAAATACGAAAAGCACAATGCCGACTTAAGTAAAAGAAAACTGACTCTTCTTACTGACTATGTTTTGGTCCATTCCTGTGACACTAGTTATAGATTCCGATGCTTCACATCAGGTTTAATGTATCCCTCTGACCTTCTTATTGACGATGAAACACAGAAATTTAATCGGCATTAAATACAAAAGGCACAATGCCGACTTAAGTACAACAAATCTTACTCTTCTTACTGTCCATGTTTTGAACATCTCCTTTGACACTAGTTATAGATTCCGATGCTTCACTTGAGGTTAACTGTATCCCTCTGACCTTCTTATTGACGATGAAACACAGAAATTGCATCGGAATTAAATACGAAAGGCACAATGCCGACTTAAGTAAAAGAAAACTGACTCTTCTTACTGTCTATGATTTGAACCATTCCTGTGACACTAGTTACAGATTCCGATGCTTCACTTCAGGTTTACTGTATCCCTCTGACCTTCTTATTGACGATGAAACACAGAAATTTAATCGGCATTAAATACAAAAGGCACAATGCCGACTTAAGTAAAAGGAAACTGACTCTTCTTACTGTCTATGTTTTGAACCATTCCTGTGGCACTAGTTATAGATTCCGATTATTCACTTCACGTTTACTGTATCCCTCTGACCTTCTTATTGACGATGAAACACAGAAATTGCATCGGAATTAAATACGAAAGGCACAATGCCGGCTTAAGTAAAAGAAAACTGACTCTTCTTACTGTCTATGCTTTGAACCATTCCTGTGGCACTAGTTATAGACTCCGATGCTTCACTTCAGGTTTACTGTATCCTTCTGACCTTCTTATTGACGATGGAACACCGAAATTGCATCGGAATTAAATACAAAAGGCACAATGCCGACTTAAGTACAAGTAAACTGACTCTTCTTACTGTCTATGATTTGAACCATTTGTGTGACACTAGTTATAGATTCCGATGCTTCACTTCAGGTTTACTGTAACCCTCTGACCTTCGTATTGACGATGAAACAGAGAAATTGCATCGGAATTGAATACAAAAGGCACAATGCCGACTTAAGTACAAGAAGACTGACTCATCATACTGTCTATGTTTTGAACCATTCCTGTGACACTAGTTATAGATTCCGATGCTTCACTTCAGGTTCACTGTATCCCTCTGACCTTCTTATTGTCGATGAAACATAGAAATTGCATCGGAATTATATACAAAAGGCACAATGCCGACTTAAGTACAAGAAAATTAATTCTTCTTATTGCCTATGTTTTGAACCATTCCTGTGACACTAGTTATAGATTCCGATGACTCACTTCAGGAACACTGTATCCCTCTGACCTTCTTGTTGACGATGAAACACAGAAATTGCATCGGAATTAAATACGAAAGGCACAATGCCGACTTAAGTAAAAAAAAACTGACTCTTATTACTGACTATGTTTTGGACCATTCCTGTGACACTAGTTATAGATTCCGATGCTTCACATCAGGTTTACTGTAACCCTCTGACCTTCTTATTGACGATGAAATGCAGAAATTTAATCGGCATTAAATACAAAAGGCACAATGCCGACTTAAGTACAACAAATCTTACTCTTCTTACTGTCCATGTTTTAAACATCTCCTTTGACACTAGTTATGGATTCCGATGCTTCACTTGAGGTTAACTGTATCCCTCTGACCTTCGTATTGACGATGAAACACAGAAATTGCATCGGAATTAAATACGAAAGGCACAATGCCGACTTAAGTAAAAGAAAACTGACTCTTCTTACTGTCTATGATTTGAACCATTCCTGTGACACTAGTTATAGATTCCGATGCTTCACTTCAGGTTTACTGTATCCCTCTGACCTTCTTATTGACGATGAAACACAGAAATTTAATCGGCATTAAATACAAAAGGCACAATGCCGACTTAAGTAAAAGAAAACTGACTCTTCTTACTGTCTATGTTTTGAACCTTTCCTGTGACACTAGTTATAGATTCCGATGCTTCACTTCACGTTTACTGTATCCCTCTGACCTTCTTATTGGCGATGAAACACAGAAATTTAATCGGCATTAAATACAAAAGGCACAATGCCGACTTAAGTACAAGAAATCTGACTCTTCTTACTGTCTCTGTTTTGAACATCTCCTTTGACACTAGTTATAGATTCCGATGCTTCACTACAGATTTAATGTATCCCTCTGGCCTTCTTATTGACGATGAAACACAGAAATTGCATGGGAATTAAATACAAAAGGCACTATGCCAACTTAAGTAAACTGACTTTTCTTACTGTCTATGGTTTTAACCATTCCTGTGACAGTAGTTACAGATTCCGGTGCTCCACTTCAAGTATACTGTATCCCTCTGACCTTGTTATTGACGATGACACACAGAAATTGTATCGCAATTAAATACAAAAGGCATAATGCCGACTTAAGTACAAGAAAACTGGCTCTTCCTACTCTCTATGCTTTTAACCATTCCTGTGACACTAGTTATAGGTTCCGATGCTTCACTTCATTTTTACTGTATCCCTCTGACCTTCTTATTGACGATGAAACACAGAAATTGCATCGGAATTAAATACAAAAGGCACAATGCCAACTTAAGTACAAGAAAACTGACTCTTCTTACTGTCTATGTTTTGAAACATTCCTGTGACACTAGTTATAGATGCCGATACTTCCCTTCAGGTATTCTGTATCCGTCTGACCTTCTTTTTGACGATGAGACACAGAAATTGCATCGAAATTAAATATAAAAGGCACAATGCCGACTTAAGTACAAGAAAACTGACTCTTCTTACTGTCTATACTTTGAACCTTTCCTGTGACACTTGTTATAGATTCCGATGCTTCATCTCAGGTTTACTGTATCCCTCTGACCTTATTGACGATGAAACACAGAAATTGCATCGGAATTAAATACAAAAGGCACAATGCCGACTTAAGTACAAGGAAACTGACTCTTCTTACTGTCTGTGTTTTGAACCATTCCTGTGACACTAGTTATAGGTTCCGATGCTTCACTTCAGGTTCACTGTATCCCTCTGACCTTCTTATTGACGATGAAACACAGATATTGAATCGGAATTAAATACAAAAGGCACAATGCCGATTTAAGTACAAGAAAACTGACGCTTCTTACTGTTTGTGTTTTGAATCACTCCTGTGACACTAGTTATAGATTCCGATGCTTCACTTCAGGTTTACTGTATCCCTCTGACCTTCTTATTGACGATGAAACACAGAAATTGCATCGGAATACAAACAAAAGGCACAATGCCGACTTAAGTACAAGAAGACTGCCTCTTCTTACTGTCTATGTTTTGAACTATTCCTGTGACACTAGTTATAGATTCCGAAGCTTCACGTCAGGTTTACTGTCTCCCACTGACCTTCTTATTGACGATGAAACACAGAAATTGCATCGGAATTAAATACAAAAGGCACAATGCCGACTTCATGATAATAAAACTGACTCTTCTTACTGTCTATGCTTTGAACCATTCCTGTGGCACTAGTTATAGACTCCGATGCTTCACTTCAGGTTTACTGTATCCCTCTGACCTTCTTATTGACGATGAAACACCGAAATTGCATCGGAATTTAATACAAAAAGGCACAATGCCGTCTCAAGTACAAGAAGACTGACTCTTCTTACTGTCTATGTTTTAACCTTTCCTGTGAGACAGGTTTTAGATTCCGATGCTTCACTTCAGGTTTACTGTATCCCTTGGCCCTCCTTATTGACGACGAAACACAGAAAGTGGATCGGCATTAAATACAAAAGGCACAATGCCGACTTAAGTACAAGATATCTGACTCTTCTTACTGTCCATGTTTTGAACATCGCCTTTGACACTAGTTATAGATTCCGATGCTTCACTTCAGGTTTACTGTATCCCTCTGACCTTCTCATTGACGATGAAACACAGAAATTGCATCGGAATTAAATAAGAAAGGCACAATGCCGACTTAAGTAAAAGAAAACTGACTCTTCTAACTGTCTATGTTTTGAACCATTCCTGTGACACTAGTTATAGATTCTGATGCTTCACTTCACATTTACTGTATCCCTCTGACCTTCTTATTGACGATGAAACACAGAAATTTAATCGGCATTAAATACAAAAGGCATAATGCCGACTTAAGTACAAGGAATCTGACTCTTCTTACTGTCTCTGTTTTGAACATCTCCTTTGACACTAGTTATAGATTCCGATGCTTCACTGCAGATTTAATGTATCCCTCTGACCTTCTTAGTGACGATGAAACGCAGAAATTGCATGGGAATTAAATACAAAAGGCACTATGCCGACTTAAGTACAAGTAAACTGACTTTTCTTACTGTCTATGGTTTTAACCATTCCTGTGACACTAGTTACAGATTCCGGTGCTCCACTTCAAGTATACTGTATCCCTCTGACCTTGTTATTGACGATGACACACAGAAATTGCATCGGAATTAAATACAAAAGGCACAATGCCAACTTAAGTACAAGAAAACTGACTCTTCTTACTGTCTATGTTTTGAAACATTCCTGTGACACTAGTTATAGATGCCGATACTTCCCTTCAGGTATACTGTATCCCTCTGACCTTCTTATTGACGATGAGACACAGAAATTGCATCGAAATTAAATATAAAAGGCACAATGCCGACTTAAGTACAAGAAAACTGACTCTTCTTACTGTCTATACTTTGAAGCATTCCTGTGACACTTGTTATAGATTCCGATGCTTCATCTCAGGTTTACTGTATCCCTCTGACCTTATTGACGATGAAACACAGAAATTGCATCGGAATTAAATACAAAAGGCGCAATGCCGACTTAAGTACAAGGAAACTGACTCTTCTTACTGTTTGTGTTTTGAATCACTCCTGTGACACTAGTTATAGATTCCGATGCTTCACTTCAGGTATAATGTAACCCTCTGACCTTCGTATTGACGATGAAACAGAGAAATTGCATCGGAATTGAATACAAAAGGCACAATGCCGACTTAAGTACAAGAAGACTGACTCTTCATACTGTCTATGTTTTGAACCATTCCTGTGACACTACTTATAGATTCCGATGCTTCACTTCAGGTTCACTGTATCCCTCTGACCTTCTAATTGTCGATGAAACATAGAAATTGCATCGGAATTATATACAAAAGGCACAATGCCGACTTAAGTGCAAGAAAATTAATTCTTCTTATTGCCTATGTTTTGAACCATTCCTGTGACACTAGTTATAGATTCCGATGCTTCACTTCACGTTTACTGTATCCCTCTGACCTTCTTATTGACGATGAAACACCGAAATTGCATCGGAATACAAACAAAAGGCAAAATGCCGACTTAAGTACAAGAAGACTGCCTCTTCTTACTGTTTATGTTTTGAACTATTCCTGTGACACTAGTTATAGATTCCGAAGCTTCACTTCAGGTTTACTGTATCCCACTGACCTTCTTATTGACGATGAAACACAGAAATTGCATCGGAATTAAATACAAAAGGCACAATGCCGACTTCATTATAATAAAACTGACTCTTCTTACTGTCTATGCTTTGAACCATTCCTGTGGCACTAGTTATAGATTCCGAAGCTTCACTTCAGGTTTACTGTATCCCACTGACCTTCTTATTGACGATGAAACACAGAAATTGCATCGGAATTAAATACAAAAGGCACAATGCCGACTTCATTTTAATAAAACTGACTCTTCTTACTGTCTATGCTTTGAACCATTCCTGTGGCACTAGTTATAGATTCCGATGCTTCACTTCAGGTTTACTGTATCCCTCTGACCTTCTTATTGACGATGAAACACAGAAATTGCATCGGAATACAAACAAAAGGCACAATGCCGACTTAAGTACAAGAAGACTGCCACTTCTTACTGTCTATGTTTTGAACTATTCCTGTGACACTAGTTATAGATTCCGAAGCTTCACGTCAGGTTTACTGTCTCCCACTGACCTTCTTATTGACGATGAAACACAGAAATTGCATCGGAATTAAATACAAAAGGCACAATGCCGACTTCATTATAATAAAACTGACTCTTCTTACTGTCTATGCTTTGAACCATTCCTGTGGCACTAGTTATAGACTCCGATGCTTCACTTCAGGTTTACTGTATCCCTCTGACCTTCTTATTGACGATGAAACACCGAAATTGCATCGGAATTTAATACAAAAAGGCACAATGCCGACTTAAGCACAAGTAAACTGACTCTTCTTACTTTCTATGATTTGAACCATTTGTGTAACACTAGTTATAGATTCCGATGCTTCACTTCAGGAATACTGTATCCCTCTGACCTTCTTGTTGACGATGAAACACAGAAATTGCATCGGAATTAAATACGAAACGCACAATGCCGACTTAAGTAAAAGAAAACTGACTCTTCTTACTGACTATGTTTTGGTCCATTCCTGTGACACTAGTTATAGATTCCGATGCTTCACATCAGGTTTAATGTATCCCTCTGACCTTCTTATTGACGATGAAACACAGAAATTTAATCGGCATTAAATACAAAAGGCACAATGCCGACTTAAGTACAACAAATCGTACTCTTCTTACTGTCCATGTTTTGAACATCTCCTTTGACACTAGTTATAGATTCCGATGCTTCACTTGAGGTTAACTGTATCCCTCTGACCTTCTTATTGACGATGAAACACAGAAATTGCATCGGAATTAAATACGAAAGGCACAATGCCGACTTAAGTAAAAGAAAAGTGACTCTTCTTACTGTCTATGATTTGAACCATTCCTGTGACACTAGTTACAGATTCCGATGCTTCACTTCAGGTTTACTGTATCCCTCTGACCTTCTTATTGACGATGAAACACAGAAATTTAATCGGCATTAAATACAAAAGGCACAATGCCGACTTAAGTAAAAGGAAACTGACTCTTCTTACTGTCTATGTTTTGAACCATTCCTGTGGCACTAGTTATAGATTCCGATTATTCACTTCACGTTTACTGTATCCCTCTGACCTTCTTATTGACGATGAAACACAGAAATTGCATCGGAATTAAATACGAAAGGCACAATGCCGGCTTAAGTAAAAGAAAACTGACTCTTCTTACTGTCTATGCTTTGAACCATTCCTGTGGCACTAGTTATAGACTCCGATGCTTCACTTCAGGTTTACTGTATCCTTCTGACCTTCTTATTGACGATGAAACACCGAAATTGCATCGGAATTAAATACAAAAGGCACAATGCCGACTTAAGTACAAGTAAACTGACTCTTCTTACTGTCTATGATTTGAACCATTTGTGTGACACTAGTTATAGATTCCGATGCTTCACTTCATGTTTACTGTAACCCTCTGACCTTCGTATTGACGATGAAACAGAGAAATTGCATCGGAATTGAATACAAAAGGCACAATGCCGACTTAAGTACAAGAAGACTGACTCATCATACTGTCTATGTTTTGAACCATTCCTGTGACACTAGTTATAGATTCCGATGCTTCACTTCAGGTTCACTGTATCCCTCTGACCTTCTTATTGTCGATGAAACATAGAAATTGCATCGGAATTATATACAAAAGGCACAATGCCGACTTAAGTACAAGAAAATTAATTCTTCTTATTGCCTATGTTTTGAACCATTCCTGTGACACTAGTTATAGATTCCGATGACTCACTTCAGGAACACTGTATCCCTCTGACCTTCTTGTTGACGATGAAACACAGAAATTGCATCGGAATTAAATACGAAAGGCACAATGCCGACTTAAGTAAAAAAAAACTGACTCTTATTACTGACTATGTTTTGGACCATTCCTGTGACACTAGTTATAGATTCCGATGCTTCACATCAGGTTTACTGTATCCCTCTGACCTTCTTATTGACGATGAAATACAGAAATTTAATCGGCATTAAATACAAAAGGCACAATGCCGACTTAAGTACAACAAATCTTACTCTTCTTACTGTCCATGTTTTAAACATCTCCTTTGACACTAGTTATGGATTCCGATGCTTCACTTGAGGTTAACTGTATCCCTCTGACCTTCGTATTGACGATGAAACACAGAAATTGCATCGGAATTAAATACGAAAGGCACAATGCCGACTTAAGTAAAAGAAAACTGACTCTTCTTACTGTCTATGATTTGAACCATTCCTGTGACACTAGTTATAGATTCCGATGCTTCACTTCAGGTTTACTGTATCCCTCTGACCTTCTTATTGACGATGAAACACAGAAATTTAATCGGCATTAAATACAAAAGGCACAATGCCGACTTAAGTAAAAGAAAACTGACTCTTCTTACTGTCTATGTTTTGAACCTTTCCTGTGACACTAGTTATAGATTCCGATGCTTCACTTCACGTTTACTGTATCCCTCTGACCTTCTTATTGACGATGAAACACAGAAATTTAATCGGCATTAAATACAAAAGGCACAATGCCGACTTAAGTACAAGAAATCTGACTCTTCTTACTGTCTCTGTTTTGAACATCTCCTTTGACACTAGTTATAGATTCCGATGCTTCACTACAGATTTAATGTATCCCTCTGACCTTCTTATTGACGATGAAACACAGAAATTGCATGGGAATTAAATACAAAAGGCACTATGCCAACTTAAGTAAACTGACTTTTCTTACTGTCTATGGTTTTAACCATTCCTGTGACAGTAGTTACAGATTCCGGTGCTCCACTTCAAGTATACTGTATCCCTCTGACCTTGTTATTGACGATGACACACAGAAATTGTATCGCAATTAAATACAAAAGGCATAATGCCGACTTAAGTACAAGAAAACTGGCTCTTCCTACTCTCTATGCTTTTAACCATTCCTGTGACACTAGTTATAGGTTCCGATGCTTCACTTCATTTTTACTGTATCCCTCTGACCTTCTTATTGACGATGAAACACAGAAATTGCATCGGAATTAAATACAAAAGGCACAATGCCAACTTAAGTACAAGAAAACTGACTCTTCTTACTGTCTATGTTTTGAAACATTCCTGTGACACTAGTTATAGATGCCGATACTTCCCTTCAGGTATACTGTATCCGTCTGACCTTCTTTTTGACGATGAGACACAGAAATTGCATCGAAATTAAATATAAAAGGCACAATGCCGACTTAAGTACAAGAAAACTGACTCTTCTTACTGTCTATACTTTGAACCTTTCCTGTGACACTTGTTATAGATTCCGATGCTTCATCTCAGGTTTACTGTATCCCTCTGACCTTATTGACGATGAAACACAGAAATTGCATCGGAATTAAATACAAAAGGCACAATGCCGACTTAAGTACAAGGAAACTGACTCTTCTTACTGTCTGTGTTTTGAACCATTCCTGTGACACTAGTTATAGGTTCCGATGCTTCACTTCAGGTTCACTGTATCCCTCTGACCTTCTTATTGACGATGAAACACAGATATTGAATCGGAATTAAATACAAAAGGCACAATGCCGACTTAAGTACAAGAAAACTGACGCTTCTTACTGTTTGTGTTTTGAATCACTCCTGTGACACTAGTTATAGATTCCGATGCTTCACTTCAGGTTTACTGTATCCCTCTGACCTTCTTATTGACGATGAAACACAGAAATTGCATCGGAATACAAACAAAAGGCACAATGCCGACTTAAGTACAAGAAGACTGCCTCTTCTTACTGTCTATGTTTTGAACTATTCCTGTGACACTAGTTATAGATTCCGAAGCTTCACGTCATGTTTACTGTCTCCCACTGACCTTCTTATTGACGATGAAACACAGAAATTGCATCGGAATTAAATACAAAAGGCACAATGCCGACTTCATTATAATAAAACTGACTCTTCTTACTGTCTATGCTTTGAACCATTCCTGTGGCACTAGTTATAGACTCCGATGCTTCACTTCAGGTTTACTGTATCCCTCTGACCTCCTTATTGACGATGAAACACCGAAATTGCATCGGAATTTAATACAAAAAGGCACAATGCCGACTTAAGCACAAGTAAACTGACTCTTCTTACTTTCTATGATTTGAACCATTTGTGTAACACTAGTTATAGATTCCGATGCTTCACTTCAGGAATACTGTATCCCTCTGACCTTCTTGTTGACGATGAAACACAGAAATTGCATCGGAATTAAATACGAAAGGCACAATGCCGACTTAAGTAAAAGAAAACTGACTCTTCTTACTGACTATGTTTTGGTCCATTCCTGTGACACTAGTTATAGATTCCGATGCTTCACATCAGGTTTAATGTATCCCTCTGACCTTCTTATTGACGATGAAACACAGAAATTTAATCGGCATTAAATACAAAAGGCACAATGCCGACTTAAGTACAACAAATCTTACTCTTCTTACTGTCCATGTTTTGAACATCTCCTTTGACACTAGTTATAGATTCCGATGCTTCACTTGAGGTTAACTGTATCCCTCTGACCTTCTTATTGACGATGAAACACAGAAATTGCATCGGAATTAAATACGAAAGGCACAATGCCGACTTAAGTAAAAGAAAACTGACTCTTCTTACTGTCTATGATTTGAACCATTCCTGTGACACTAGTTACAGATTCCGATGCTTCACTTCAGGTTTACTGTATCCCTCTGACCTTCTTATTGACGATGAAACACAGAAATTTAATCGGCATTAAATACAAAAGGCACAATGCCGACTTAAGTAAAAGGAAACTGACTCTTCTTACTGTCTATGTTTTGAACCATTCCTGTGGCACTAGTTATAGATTCCGATTATTCACTTCACGTTTACTGTATCCCTCTGACCTTCTTATTGACGATGAAACACAGAAATTGCATCGGAATTAAATACGAAAGGCACAATGCCGGCTTAAGTAAAAGAAAACTGACTCTTCTTACTGTCTATGCTTTGAACCATTCCTGTGGCACTAGTTATAGACTCCGATGCTTCACTTCAGGTTTACTGTATCCTTCTGACCTTCTTATTGACGATGAAACACCGAAATTGCATCGGAATTAAATACAAAAGGCACAATGCCGACTTAAGTACAAGTAAACTGACTCTTCTTACTGTCTATGATTTGAACCATTTGTGTGACACTAGTTATAGATTCCGATGCTTCACTTCAGGTTTACTGTAACCCTCTGACCTTCGTATTGACGATGAAACAGAGAAATTGCATCGGAATTGAATACAAAAGGCACAATGCCGACTTAAGTACAAGAAGACTGACTCATCATACTGTCTATGTTTTGAACCATTCCTGTGACACTAGTTATAGATTCCGATGCTTCACTTCAGGTTCACTGTATCCCTCTGACCTTCTTATTGTCGATGAAACATAGAAATTGCATCGGAATTATATACAAAAGGCACAATGCCGACTTAAGTACAAGAAATTTAATTCTTCTTATTGCCTATGTTTTGAACCATTCCTGTGACACTAGTTATAGATTCCGATGACTCACTTCAGGAACACTGTATCCCTCTGACCTTCTTGTTGACGATGAAACACAGAAATTGCATCGGAATTAAATACGAAAGGCACAATGCCGACTTAAGTAAAAAAAAACTGACTCTTATTACTGACTATGTTTTGGACCATTCCTGTGACACTAGTTATAGATTCCGATGCTTCACATCAGGTTTACTGTATCCCTCTGACCTTCTTATTGACGATGAAATACAGAAATTTAATCGGCATTAAATACAAAAGGCACAATGCCGACTTAAGTACAACAAATCTTACTCTTCTTACTGTCCATGTTTTAAACATCTCCTTTGACACTAGTTATGGATTCCGATGCTTCACTTGAGGTTAACTGTATCCCTCTGACCTTCGTATTGACGATGAAACACAGAAATTGCATCGGAATTAAATACGAAAGGCACAATGCCGACTTAAGTAAAAGAAAACTGACTCTTCTTACTGTCTATGATTTGAACCATTCCTGTGACACTAGTTATAGATTCCGATGCTTCACTTCAGGTTTACTGTATCCCTCTGACCTTCTTATTGACGATGAAACACAGAAATTTAATCGGCATTAAATACAAAAGGCACAATGCCGACTTAAGTAAAAGAAAACTGACTCTTCTTACTGTCTATGTTTTGAACCTTTCCTGTGACACTAGTTATAGATTCCGATGCTTCACTTCACGTTTACTGTATCCCTCTGACCTTCTTATTGACGATGAAACACAGAAATTTAATCGGCATTAAATACAAAAGGCACAATGCCGACTTAAGTACAAGAAATCTGACTCTTCTTACTGTCTCTGTTTTGAACATCTCCTTTGACACTAGTTATAGATTCCGATGCTTCACTACAGATTTAATGTATCCCTCTGACCTTCTTATTGACGATGAAACACAGAAATTGCATGGGAATTAAATACAAAAGGCACTATGCCAACTTAAGTAAACTGACTTTTCTTACTGTCTATGGTTTTAACCATTCCTGTGACAGTAGTTACAGATTCCGGTGCTCCACTTCAAGTATACTGTATCCCTCTGACCTTGTTATTGACGATGACACACAGAAATTGTATCGCAATTAAATACAAAAGGCATAATGCCGACTTAAGTACAAGAAAACTGGCTCTTCCTACTCTCTATGCTTTTAACCATTCCTGTGACACTAGTTATAGGTTCCGATGCTTCACTTCATTTTTACTGTATCCCTCTGACCTTCTTATTGACGATGAAACACAGAAATTGCATCGGAATTAAATACAAAAGGCACAATGCCAACTTAAGTACAAGAAAACTGACTCTTCTTACTGTCTATGTTTTGAAACATTCCTGTGACACTAGTTATAGATGCCGATACTTCCCTTCAGGTATACTGTATCCGTCTGACCTTCTTTTTGACGATGAGACACAGAAATTGCATCGAAATTAAATATAAAAGGCACAATGCCGACTTAAGTACAAGAAAACTGACTCTTCTTACTGTCTATACTTTGAACCTTTCCTGTGACACTTGTTATAGATTCCGATGCTTCATCTCAGGTTTACTGTATCCCTCTGACCTTATTGACGATGAAACACAGAAATTGCATCGGAATTAAATACAAAAGGCACAATGCCGACTTAAGTACAAGGAAACTGACTCTTCTTACTGTCTGTGTTTTGAACCATTCCTGTGACACTAGTTATAGGTTCCGATGCCTCACTTCAGGTTCACTGTATCCCTCTGACCTTCTTATTGACGATGAAACACAGATATTGAATCGGAATTAAATACAAAAGGCACAATGCCGACTTAAGTACAAGAAAACTGACGCTTCTTACTGTTTGTGTTTTGAATCACTCCTGTGACACTAGTTATAGATTCCGATGCTTCACTTCAGGTTTACTGTATCCCTCTGACCTTCTTATTGACGATGAAACACAGAAATTTCATCGGAATACAAACAAAAGGCACAATGCCGACTTAAGTACAACAAGACTGCCTCTTCTTACTGTCTATGTTTTGAACTATTCCTGTGACACTAGTTATAGATTCCGAAGCTTCACTTCAGGTTTACTGTATCCCTCTGACCTTCTTATTGACGATGAGACACAGAAATTGCATCGGAATTAAATACAAAAGGCACAATGCCGACTTCATTATAATAAAACTGACTCTTCTTACTGTCTATGCTTTGAACCATTCCTGTGGCACTAATTATAGACTCCGATGCTTCACTACAGGTTTACTGTATCCCTCTGACTTTCTTATTGACGATGAAACACCGAAATTGCATCGGAATTAAATACAAAAGGCACAATGCCGACTTAAGAACAAGTAAACTGACTCTTCTTACTGTCTATGATTTGAACCATTTGTGTGACACTAGTTATAGATTCCGATGCTTCACTTCCGGTTTACTGTAACCCTCTGACCTTCGTGTTGACGATGAAACAGAGAAATTGCATCGGAATTGAATACAAAAGGCACAATGCCGACTTAAGTACAAGAAGACTGACTCTTCATACTGTCTATGTTCCGAACCATTCCTGTGACACTAGTTATAGATTCCGATGGTTCACTTTAGGTTCACTGTATCCCACTGACCTTCTAATTGTCGATGAAACATAGAAATTGCATCGGAATTATATACAAAAGGCACAATGCCGACTTAAGTACAAGAAAATTAATTCTTCTTATTGCCTATGTTTTGAACCATTCCTGTGATACTAGTTATAGATTCCGATGACTCACTTCAGGATTACTGTATCCCTCTGACCTTCTTGTTGACGATGAAACACAGAAATTGCATCGGAATTAAATACGAAAGGCACAATGCCGACTTAAGTTAAAGAAAACTGACTCTTCTTACTGACTCTGATTTGGACCATTCCTGTGACACTAGTTATAGATTCCGATGCTTCACATCAGGTTTACTGTATCCCTCTGACCTTCTTATTGACGATGAAACACAGAAATTTAATCGGCATTAAATACAAATGGCACAATGCCGACTTAAGTACAACAAATCTTACTCTTCTTACTGTCCACGTTTTGAACATCGCCTTTGACACTAGTTATAGATTCCGATGCTTCACTTTAGGTTTACTGTATCCCTCTGACCCTCTTATTGACGATGAAACGCAGAAATTGCATCGGAATTAAATACGAAAGGCACAATGCCGACTTAAGTAAAAGAAAACTGACTCTTCTTACTGTCTATGTTTTGAACCATTCCTGTGGCACTAGTTATAGACTCCGATGCTTCACTTCAGGTTTACTGTATCCTTCTGACCTTCTTATTGACGATGAAACACCGAAATTGCATCGGAATTAAATACAAAAGGCACAATGCCGACTTAAGTACAAGTAAACTGACTCTTCTTACTGTCTATGATTTGAACCATTTGTGTGACACTAGTTATAGATTCCGATGCTTCACTTCAGGTTTACTGTAACCCTCTGACCTTCGTATTGACGATGAAAGAGAGAAATTGCATCGGAATTGAGTACAAAAGGCACAATGCCGACTTAAGTACAAGAAGACTGATTCTTCATACTGTCTATGTTTTGAACCATTCCTGTGACACTAGTTATAGTTTCCGATGCTTCACTTCAGGTTTACTGTATCCCTCTGACCTTCTTATTGTCGATGAAACATAGAAATTGCATCGGAATTATATACAAAAGGCACAATGCCGACTTAAGTACAAGAAAATTAATTCTTCTTGTTGCCTATGTTTTGAACCATTCCTGTGACACTAGTTATAGATTCCGATGACTCACTTCAGGAATACTGTATCCCTCTGACTTTCTTGTTGACGATGAAACACAGAAATTGCATTGGAATTAAATACGAAAGGCACAATGCCGACTTAAGTAAAAGAAAACTGACTCTTATTGCTGACTATGTTTTGGACCATTCCTGTGACACTAGTTATAGATTCCGATGCTTCACATCAGGTTTACTGTATCCCTCTGACCTTCTTATTGACGATGAAACACAGAAATTTAATCGGCATTAAATACAAAAGGCACAATGCCGACTTAAGTAAAAGAAAACTGACTCTTCTTACTGTCTATGTTTTGAACCATTCCTGTGACACTAGTTATAGATTCCGATGCTTCACTTCACGTTTACTGTCTCCCTCTGACCTTCTTATTGACGATGAAACACAGAAATTTAATCGGCATTAAATACAAAAGGCACAATGCCGACTTAAGTACAAGAAAACTGACGCTTCTTACTGTTTGTGTTTTGAATCACTCCTGTGACACTAGTTATAGATTCCGATGCTTCACTTCAGGTTTACTGTATCCCTCTGACCTTCTTATTGACGATGAAACACAGAAATTTCATCGGAATACAAACAAAAGGCACAATGCCGACTTAAGTACAACAAGACTGCCTCTTCTTACTGTCTATGTTTTGAACTATTCCTGTGACACTAGTTATAGATTCCGAAGCTTCACTTCAGGTTTACTGTATCCCTCTGACCTTCTTATTGACGATGAGACACAGAAATTGCATCGGAATTAAATACAAAAGGCACAATGCCGACTTCATTATAATAAAACTGACTCTTCTTACTGTCTATGCTTTGAACCATTCCTGTGGCACTAATTACAGACTCCGATGCTTCACTACAGGTTTACTGTATCCCTCTGACTTTCTTATTGACGATGAAACACCGAAATTGCATCGGAATTAAATACAAAAGGCACAATGCCGACTTAAGAACAAGTAAACTGACTCTTCTTACTGTCTATGATTTGAACCATTTGTGTGACACTAGTTATAGATTCCGATGCTTCACTTCCGGTTTACTGTAACCCTCTGACCTTCGTGTTGACGATGAAACAGAGAAATTGCATCGGAATTGAATACAAAAGGCACAATGCCGACTTAAGTACAAGAAGACTGACTCTTCATACTGTCTATGTTCCGAACCATTCCTGTGACACTAGTTATAGATTCCGATGGTTCACTTTAGGTTCACTGTATCCCACTGACCTTCTAATTGTCGATGAAACATAGAAATTGCATCGGAATTATATACAAAAGGCACAATGCCGACTTAAGTTAAAGAAAACTGACTCTTCTTACTGACTCTGATTTGGACCATTCCTGTGACACTAGTTATAGATTCCGATGCTTCACATCAGGTTTACTGTATCCCTCTGACCTTCTTATTGACGATGAAACACAGAAATATAATCGGCATTAAATACAAAAGGCACAATGCCGACTTAAGTACAACAAATCTTACTCTTCTTACTGTCCACGTTTTGAACATCGCCTTTGACACTAGTTATAGATTCCGATGCTTCACTTTAGGTTTACTGTATCCCTCTGACCCTCTTATTGACGATGAAACGCAGAAATTGCATCGGAATTAAATACGAAAGGCACAATGCCGACTTAAGTAAAAGAAAACTGACTCTTCTTACTGTCTATGTTTTGAACCATTCCTGTGGCACTAGTTATAGACTCCGATGCTTCACTTCAGGTTTACTGTATCCTTCTGACCTTCTTATTGACGATGAAACACCGAAATTGCATCGGAATTAAATACAAAAGGCACAATGCCGACTTAAGTACAAGTAAACTGACTCTTCTTACTGTCTATGATTTGAACCATTTGTGTGACACTAGTTATAGATTCCGATGCTTCACTTCAGGTTTACTGTAACCCTCTGACCTTCGTATTGACGATGAAAGAGAGAAATTGCATCGGAATTGAATACAAAAGGCACAATGCCGACTTAAGTACAAGAAGACTGATTCTTCATACTGTCTATGTTTTGAACCACTCCTGTGACACTAGTTATAGATTCCGAAGCTTCACTTCAGGTTTACTGTATCCCTCTGACCTTCTTATTGACGATGAGACACAGAAATTGCATCGGAATTAAATACAAAAGGCACAATGCCGACTTCATTATAATAAAACTGACTCTTCTTACTGTCTATGCTTTGAACCATTCCTGTGGCACTAGTTATAGACTCCGATGCTTCACTACAGGTTTACTGTATCCCTCTGACCTTCTTATTGACGATGAAACACCGAAATTGCATCGGAATTAAATACAAAAGGCACAATGCCGACTTAAGTACAAGTAAACTGACTCTTCTTACTGTCTATGATTTGAACCATTTGTGTGACACTAGTTATAGATTCCGATGCTTCACTTCCGGTTTACTGTAACCCTCTGACCTTCGTATTGTCGATGAAACAGAGAAATTGCATCGGAATTGAATACAAAAGGCACAATGCCGACTTAAGTACAAGAAGACTGACTCTTCATACTGTCTATGTTCTGAACCATTCCTGTGACACTAGTTATAGATTCCGATGCTTCACTTCAGGTTCACTGTATCCCACTGACCTTCTAATTGTCGATGAAACATAGAAATTGCATCGGAATTATATACAAAAGGCACAATGCCGACTTAAGTACAAGAAAATTAATTCTTCTTATTGCCTATGTTTTGAACCATTCCTGTGATACTAGTTATAGATTCCGATGACTCACTTCAGGATTACTGTATCCCTCTGACCTTCTTGTTGACGATGAAACACAGAAATTGCATCGGAATTAAATACGAAAGGCACAATGCCGACTTAAGTTAAAGAAAACTGACTCTTCTTACTGACTCTGATTTGGACCATTCCTGTGACACTAGTTATAGATTCCGATGCTTCACATCAGGTTTACTGTATCCCTCTGACCTTCTTATTGACGATGAAACACAGAAATTTAATCGGCATTAAATACAAAAGGCACAATGCCGACTTAAGTACAACAAATCTTACTCTTCTTACTGTCCACGTTTTGAACATCGCCTTTGACACTAGTTATAGATTCCGATGCTTCACTTTAGGTTTACTGTATCCCTCTGACCCTCTTATTGACGATGAAACGCAGAAATTGCATCGGAATTAAATACGAAAGGCACAATGCCGACTTAAGTAAAAGAAAACTGACTCTTCTTACTGTCTATGTTTTGAACCATTCCTGTGGCACTAGTTATAGACTCCGATGCTTCACTTCAGGTTTACTGTATCCTTCTGACCTTCTTATTGACGATGAAACACCGAAATTGCATCGGAATTAAATACAAAAGGCACAATGCCGACTTAAGTACAAGTAAACTGACTCTTCTTACTGTCTATGATTTGAACCATTTGTGTGACACTAGTTATAGATTCCGATGCTTCACTTCAGGTTTACTGTAACCCTCTGACCTTCGTATTGACGATGAAAGAGAGAAATTGCATCGGAATTGAATACAAAAGGCACAATGCCGACTTAAGTACAAGAAGACTGATTCTTCATACTGTCTATGTTTTGAACCATTCCTGTGACACTAGTTATAGATTCCGATGCTTCACTTCAGGTTTACTGTATCCCCCTGACCTTCTTATTGTCGATGAAACATAGAAATTGCATCGGAATTATATACAAAAGGCACAATGCCGACTTAAGTACAAGAAAATTAATTCTTCTTATTGCCTATGTTTTGAACCATTCCTGTGACACTAGTTATAGATTCCGATGACTCACTTCAGGAATACTGTATCCCTCTGACTTTCGTGTTGACGATGAAACACAGAAATTGCATTGGAATTAAATACGAAAGGCACAATGCCGACTTAAGTAAAAGAAAACTGACTCTTATTGCTGACTATGTTTTGGACCATTCCTGTGACACTAGTTATAGATTCCGATGCTTCACATCAGGTTTACTGTATCCCTCTGACCTTCTTATTGACGATGAAACACAGAAATTTAATCGGCATTAAATACAAAAGGCACAATGCCGACTTAAGTACAACAAATCTTACTCTTCTTACTGTCCATGTTTTGAACATCTCCTTTGACACTAGTTATAGATTCCAATGCTTCACTTTAGGTTAAGTGTATCCCTCTGACCTTCTTATTGACGATGAAACACAGAAATTGCATCGGAATTAAATAGAAAAGGCACAATGCCGGGTTAAGTAAAAGAAAACAGACTCTTCTTACTGTCTATGATTTGAACCATTCCTGTGACACTAGTTATAGGTTCCGATGCTTCACTTCAGGTTTACTGTATCCCTCTGACCTTCTTATTGACGATGAATCACAGAAATTTAATCGGCATTAAATACAAAAGGCACAATGCCGACTTAAGTTCAAGAAATCTGACTCTTCTTACTGTCTATGTTTTGCACATCTCCTTTGACACTAGTTATAGATTCCGATGCTTCACTTCAGGTTTACTGTATCCCTCCGACCGTCTTATTGACGATGAAACACAGAAATTACATGGGAATTGAATACAAAAGGCACTATGCCGACTTAAGTACAAGTAAACTGACTTTTCTTACTGTCTATGGTTTTAACCATTCCTGTGACACTAGTTATAGATTCCGATGCTCCACTTCAGGTATACTGTATCCCTCTGACCTTCTTATTGACGATGACACACAGAAATTGCATCGCAATTACATACAAAAGGCACAATGCCGACTTAAGTACAAGAAAACTGACTCTTCCTAATCTCTATGTTTTTAACCATTCCTGTGACACTAGTTATAGATTCCGATGCTTCACTTCAGGTTTACTGTATCCCTCTGACCTTTTTATTGACGATGAAACACAGAAATTGCATCGGAATTAAAAACAAAAGGCACAATGCCGACTTCATTATAATAAAACTAACTCTTCTTACTGTCTATGCTTTGAACCATTCCTGTGGCACTAGTTATAGACTCCGATGCTTCACTTCAGGTTTACTGTATCCTTCTGACCTTCTTATTGACGATGAAACACCGAAATTGCATCGGAATTAAATACAAAAGGCACAATGCCGACTTAAGTACAAGTAAACTGACTCTTCTTACTGTCTATGATTTGAACCATTTGTGTGACACTAGTTATAGATTCCGATGCTTCACTTCAGGTTTACTCTAACACTCTGACCTTCGTATTGACGATGAAATAGAGAAATTGCATCGGAATTAAATAGAAAAGGCACAATGCTGACTTAAGTACATGAAAATTGACTCTTCTTACTGTATATGTCTTGAACCATTCCTGTGAGACCAGTTATAGATTCCGACGCATCACTTCAGGTTCCCTGCATCGTTCTGACCTTCTTATTGACGACGAAACACAGAAATTGCTGCGGAAATAAATAGAAAAGCACAATGCCGACTCAAGTACAAGAAGACTGGCTCTTCTTACTGTCTATGTTTTGAACCTTTCCTGTGAGACCAGTTTTAGATTCCGATGCTTCACTTCAGGTTTACTGTATCCCTTGGACCTTCATATTGACGACGAAACACAGATATTGCATCGGAATTAAATAGAAAAGGCACAATGCCGACTTAAGGTCAAGAAAACTGATTCTTCTTAATGTCCATGTTTTGAACCATTCCAGTGACGCTAGTTATAGATTCCGATGCTTCACTTCAGGTTTACTGTATCCCTCTGACTTTCTTATTGACGATGAAACACAGAAATTGCATCGGAATTAAATACAAAAGGCACAATGACGACTCAAGTACAAGAAGACTGGCTCTTCTTACTGTCTATATTTTGAACCTTTCCTGTGAGTCCGGTTTTAGATTCAGATGCTTCGCTTCAGGTTCACTGTATCCCTTGGCCCTTCTTATTGACGACGTAACACAGATATTGCATCGGAATTATATAGAAAAGGCACAATGCCGACTTAAATACAAGAAAACTGACTCTTCCTACTCTCTATGTTTTTATCCATTCCTGTGACACTAGTTATAGATTCCGAAGCTTCACTTCAGGTTTACTGTATCCCTCTGACCTTCTTATTGACGATGAAACAGAGAAATTGCATCGGAATTAAATACAAAAGGCACAATCCCAACTTAAGTACAAGAAAACTGACTCTTCTTATTGTCTATGTTTTGAAACATTCCTGTGCCACTAGTTATAGATGCCGATACTTCACTTCAGGTATACTGTATCCCTCTGACCTTATTGACAATGAAACACAGAAATTGCATCGATATTAAATATAAAAGGCACAATGCCGACTTAAGTACAAGAAAACTGACTCTTCTTACTGTCTATACTTTGAACCATTCCTGTGACACTTGTTATAGGTTCCGATGCTTCATCTCAGGTTTACTGTATCCCTCTGACCTTATTGACGATGAAACACAGAAATTGCTTCGGAATTAAATACAAAAGGCACAATGCCGACTTAATTACAAGGAAACTGACTCTTCTTACTGTCTGTGTTTTGAACCTTTCCTGTGACACTAATTATAGATTCCGATGCTTCACTTCAGGTTTACTGTATCCCTCTGACCTTCTTATTGACGATGAAACACAGAAATTGCCTCGGAATTATATACAAAAGGCACAATGCGGACTTAAGTACAAGAAAACTGACGCTTCTTACTGTTTGTGTTTTGAACCACTCCTGTCACACTAGTTGTAGATTCCGATGCTTCACTTCAGGTTTACTGTATCCCTCTGACCTTCTTTTTGACGATGAAACACAGTAATTGCATCGGAATACAAACAAAAGGCACAATGCCGACATAAGTACAAGAAGACTGACTCTTCTTACTGTCTATGTTTTGAACTATTCCTGTGACACTAGTTATAGATTCCGAAGCATCACTTCAGGTTTATTGTATTCCTCTTACCTTCTTATTGACGATGAAGCACCGAAATCGCATCGGAATTAAATACAAAAGGCACAATGCCGACTCAAGTTCAAGAAGACTGGCTCTTCTTACTTTCTATGTTTTGAACCTTTCCTGTGAGTCCGGTTTTAGATTCCGATGCTTCACTTCAGGTTTACTGTATCCCTTGCACCTTCTTATTGACGACGAAACACAGAAATTACATCGGAAATAAATAGAAAAGGCACAATGCCGGGTTAAGTACAAGAAAACCGACTCTTCTTACTGTCTATGTTTTGGACCATTCCTGTGACAATAGTTATAGATTCCGATGCATCACTTCAGGGTTACTGTATCCCTCTGACCTTCTTATTGACGATGAAACAGAAATTGCATCGGAATTAAATACAAATGGCACAGTGCCGACTTAATTATATAAAATCTGACTCTTCTTATTGTCTATGCTTTGAACAATTCCTATGACGCTAGGTATAGATTACGATGCTGCACTTCAGGCTTACTGTATCCCTCTGACCTTCTTATTGAAAATGATACACAGAATTTGCATTGAATTAAATACAAAATGGCACAATGCCGACATAAGTTCTAGAAAATTGACTCTTCTTACTGTCTATGTTTTGATCCATTCCTGTGACACTAGTTACAGATTCCGATGCTTCCCTTCAGGTTTACTGTATCCCTCTGACCTTCTTATTGACGATGAAACACAGAAATAGCATCGGAATGAAATACAGAACTCACAATGCCAACTTAAGTACAGGTAAACTGACTCTTCTTACTGTCTATGCTTTGAACCATTCCAGTGACACTAGTTATAGATTCCGATGCTTCACTTCAGGTTTACTGTATCCCTCTGACCTTCTTATTGACGATGAAACTTAGAAATTGCATCGGAATTAAATACAAAAGGCACAATGCCAACTTAAGTACAAGAAAACTGACGCCTTTTACTGTTTATGTTTTGAACCACTCCTGTGACACTAGTTATAGATTCCGATGCTTCACTTCAGGTTTACTGTAGATCTCTGACCTTCTTATTGCCGATGAAACACAGAAATTGCATCCGAATTAAATACAAAAGGCGCAATGCCGACTTAAGTACAAGAAAATTGACTCTTCTTACTGTCTATGTTTGAACCATTCCTGTGACACTAGTTACAGATTCCGATGCTTCACTTCAGGTTTACTGTATCCCTCTGATCTTCTTATTGACGATGAAACACAGAAAATGCATCGTAATTAAATACAAAAGGCACAATGCCGAATTAAGTACATGTAATCTGACACTTCTTACTGTCTATGATTTGAACTATTCCTGTGAAACTAGTTATAGATTCCGATGCTTCATTTCAGGTTTACTGTATCCCTCTGACATTCATATTGACGATGAAACACAGAAATGGCATCGGAATAAAAAACGAAAGGCCCAATGCCCACTTAAGTACAAGAAAATGGACTCTTCTTACTGTCTATGTCTTGAACCATTCCTGTGACACTAGTTATAGATTCCGATGCTTCACTTCAGATTTTCTGTATCCCTCTGACCTTCTTATTGACGATTAAACACAGAAATTGCATCGGAATTAAATACAAAAGGCACAATGCCGACTTAAGTACAAGAAAACTGACTCTTCTTACTGTCTATGTTTTAACCATTCCTGTGACAGTAGTTATAGATTCCGATGCTTCACTTCGGGTTTGTTGTATCCCTCTGACCGTCTTATTGACGAAGTAACACAGAAATTGCATCGGAATTAAAAGAAAACTCACAATGCCGACTCAAGTACAAGAAGACTGGCTCTTCTTACTGTCTATGTTTTGAACCTTTCCTGTGAGACCGGTTTTAGATTCCGATGCTTCACTTCAGGTTTACTGTATCCCTTGAACCTTCTTATTGACGACGAAACACAGAAATTGCATCGGAAGTTAATAGAAAAAGCACAATGCCGACTTCAATACAAGAAAACTGTCTCTTCTTACAGTCTATGTCTTGAACCATTCCTGTGACACTAGTTATAGATTCCGTGGCATCACTTCAGGGTTTAAAGTATCCCTCTGACCTTCTTATTGACGATGAAACACATAAATTGCATCGGAATTAATTACAAAAGGCACAATGCCGACTTAATTATAAGAAAACTGGCTCATCTTACTGTCTATGTTTGAAGCATTCCTGTGACACTAGTTATAGATTCCGATGCATCACTTCAGGTTTACTGTATCCCTCTGACCTTCTTATTGACGATGAAACACAGAATTTGCATTGGAATAAAATACAAAGAGAACAATGTCGACTTAAGTATAAGTAAACTGACTCTTCGTACTGTTTATGTTTTGAACCATTCCTGTGACACTAGTTATAGATTCCGATGCTTCACTTCAGGTTTAGTGTATCCCTCTGATCTACGTATTTTCGATGACACACAGAAATTTTATCGGAATTAAATACGAAAGGCACAATGCCGACTTAAGTACAAGAAAACTGACTCTTCTCACTGTCTAAGTTTTAACCATTCCTGTGACACTAGTTATAGATTCCTATGCATCACTTCAGGTTTACTGTATCCCTCTGACCTTCATATTGACGATCAAACACAGAAATTGCCTCGGAACACAAACAAAAGGCACAATGCCGACTTAAGTACAAGAAGACTGACTCTTCTTACTGTCTATGTTTTTAACCATTCCTGTGACACTAGTTATAGATTCCGATGCTTCACTTCAGGTTTACTGTATCCCTCTGACCTTCTTATTGACGATGAAACACAGAAATTGCATCGGAATTTAATACAAAATGCACAATGCCGATTCAAGTACAAGAAGTCTGGCTCTTCTTACTGTCTATGATTTGAACCATTCCTGTGAGACCGGTATTAGATTCCGATGCTTCACTTCAGGTTTTCTGTATCCCTTGGCCCTTCTTATTGACGACGAAACACAGAAACTGCATCGGAATTAAATAGAAAAGGCACAAGGCCGACTAAAGTACAAGAAAACTGACTCTTCTTACTGTCTATGTTTTTAACCATTCCTGTGATACTTGTTATAGATTCCGATGCTTCACTTCAGGTTTGCTGTATCCCTCTGACCGTCTTATTGACGATGTAACACAGAAATTGCATCGGAATTAAAAAAAAACTCACAATGCCGACTCAAGTACAAGAAGACAGGCTCTTCTTACTGTCTATGTTTTGAACCTTTCCAGTGAGACCGGTTTTAGATTCCGATGCTTCACTTCAGGTTTACTGTATCCCTTGGACATTCTTATTGACGACGAAACACAGATATTGCATCGGAATTAAATAGAAAAGGCACAATGCCGACTTAAGGTCAAGAAAACTGATTCTTCTTAATGTCCATGTTTTGAACCATTCCAGTGACGCTAGTTATAGATTCCGATGCTTCACTTCAGGTTTACTGTATCCCTCTGACTTTCTTATTGACGATGAAACACAGAAATTGCATCGGAATTAAATACAAAAGGCACAATGACGACTCAAGTACAAGAAGACTGGCTCTTCTTACTGTCTATATTTTGAACCTTTCCTGTGAGTCCGGTTTTAGATTCAGATGCTTCGCTTCAGGTTCACTGTATCCCTTGGCCCTTCTTATTGACGACGTAACACAGATATTGCATCGGAATTATATAGAAAAGGCACAATGCCGACTTAAATACAAGAAAACTG
Organism: Schistocerca americana; assembly: GCF_021461395.2. Taxonomy (NCBI): domain Eukaryota; kingdom Metazoa; phylum Arthropoda; class Insecta; order Orthoptera; family Acrididae; genus Schistocerca; species Schistocerca americana. Next base: position 24,782,715 of record NC_060130.1, read on the forward strand.
ACTCTTCCTACTCTCTATGTTTTTATCCATTCCTGTGACACTAGTTATAGATTCCGAAGCTTCACTTCAGGTTTACTGTATCCCTCTGACCTTCTTATTGACGATGAAACAGAGAAATTGCATCGGAATTAAATACAAAAGGCACAATCACAACTTAAGTACAAGAAAACTGACTCTTCTTATTGTCTATGTTTTGAAACATTCCTGTGCCACTAGTTATAGATGCCGATACTTCACTTCAGGTATACTGTATCCCTCTGACCTTATTGACAATGAAACACAGAAATTGCATCGATATTAAATATAAAAGGCACAATGCCGACTTAAGTACAAGAAAACTGACTCTTCTTACTGTCTATACTTTGAACCATTCCTGTGACACTTGTTATAGGTTCCGATGCTTCATCTCAGGTTTACTGTATCCCTCTGACCTTATTGACGATGAAACACAGAAATTGCTTCGGAATTAAATACAAAAGGCACAATGCCGACTTAATTACAAGGAAACTGACTCTTCTTACTGTCTGTGTTTTGAACCTTTCCTGTGACACTAATTATAGATTCCGATGCTTCACTTCAGGTTTACTGTATCCCTCTGACCTTCTTATTGACGATGAAACACAGAAATTGCCTCGGAATTATATACAAAAGGCACAATGCGGACTTAAGTACAAGAAAACTGACGCTTCTTACTGTTTGTGTTTTGAACCACTCCTGTCACACTAGTTGTAGATTCCGATGCTTCACTTCAGGTTTACTGTATCCCTCTGACCTTCTTTTTGACGATGAAACACAGTAATTGCATCGGAATACAAACAAAAGGCACAATGCCGACATAAGTACAAGAAGACTGACTCTTCTTACTGTCTATGTTTTGAACTATTCCTGTGACACTAGTTATAGATTCCGAAGCTTCACTTCAGGTTTATTGTATTCCTCTTACCTTCTTATTGACGATGAAGCACCGAAATCGCATCGGAATTAAATACAAAAGGCACAATGCCGACTCAAGTTCAAGAAGACTGGCTCTTCTTACTTTCTATGTTTTGAACCTTTCCTGTGAGTCCGGTTTTAGATTCCGATGCTTCACTTCAGGTTTACTGTATCCCTTGCACCTTCTTATTGACGACGAAACACAGAAATTACATCGGAAATAAATAGAAAAGGCACAATGCCGGGTTAAGTACAAGAAAACCGACTCTTCTTACTGTCTATGTTTTGGACCATTCCTGTGACAATAGTTATAGATTCCGATGCATCACTTCAGGGTTACTGTATCCCTCTGACCTTCTTATTGACGATGAAACAGAAATTGCATCGGAATTAAATACAAATGGCACAGTGCCGACTTAATTATATAAAATCTGACTCTTCTTATTGTCTATGCTTTGAACAATTCCTATGACGCTAGGTATAGATTACGATGCTGCACTTCAGGCTTACTGTATCCCTCTGACCTTCTTATTGAAAATGATACACAGAATTTGCATTGAATTAAATACAAAATGGCACAATGCCGACATAAGTTCTAGAAAATTGACTCTTCTTACTGTCTATGTTTTGATCCATTCCTGTGACACTAGTTACAGATTCCGATGCTTCCCTTCAGGTTTACTGTATCCCTCTGACCTTCTTATTGACGATGAAACACAGAAATAGCATCGGAATGAAATACAGAACTCACAATGCCAACTTAAGTACAGGTAAACTGACTCTTCTTACTGTCTATGCTTTGAACCATTCCTGTGACACTAGTTATAGATTCCGATGCTTCACTTCAGGTTTACTGTATCCCTCTGACCTTCTTATTGACGATGAAACACAGAAATAGCATCGTAAATAAATACAAAAGAAGCAATGCCGAATTAAGTACAAGTAAACTGACTCTTCTTACTGCCTATGTTTTGAACAATTCCTGTGAAACTAGTTATAGATTCCGATGCTTCTCTTCAGGTTTACTGTATCCCTCTGACCTTCTTATTGACGATGAAACTTAGAAATTGCATCGGAATTAAATACAAAAGGCACAATGCCAACTTAAGTACAAGAAAACTGACGCCTTTTACTGTTTATGTTTTGAACCACTCCTGTGACACTAGTTATAGATTCCGATGCTTCACTTCAGGTTTACTGTATCCCTGTGACCTTCTTATTGACGATGAAACACAGAAATTGCATCGGAATTAAATACAAAAGGCACAATGCCGACTTAAGTACAAGAAAACTGACACTTCTTACTGTTTATGTTTTGATCCATTCCTGTGACACTAGTTATAGATTCCGATGCTTCACTTCAGGTTTACTGTATCCCTCTGACCTTCATATTGACGATGAAACACAGAAATTGCTTCAGAATACTAACTAAAGGCACAATGCCTACTTAAGTACAAGAAGATTGACTCTTATTACTGCCTATGATTTGAACCATTCCTGTGACACTAGTTATAGATTCCGATGCTTCACTTCAGGTTTACTGTATCCCTCCGACCTTCGTATTGACGATGAAACACAAAAATTGCATCGGAAGTAAATACAAAAGCACAATGCCGACTCAAGTTCAAGAAGATTGGCTCTTCTTACTGTCTATGTTTTGAACCTTTCCTGTGAGACCGGTTTTAGATTCCGATGCTTCACTTCAGGATTTCTGTATCCCTTGGCCCTTCTTATTGACGACGAAACACAGAAATTGCTTCGGAATTAAATACAAAAGGCACAATGCCGACTTAATTACAAGGAAACTGACTCTTCTTACTGTCTGTGTTTTGAACCTTTCCTGTGACACTAATTATAGATTCCGATGCTTCACTTCAGGTTTACTGTATCCCTCTGACCTTCTTATTGACGATGAAACACAGAAATTGCCTCGGAATTATATACAAAAGGCACAATGCGGACTTAAGTACAAGAAAACTGACGCTTCTTACTGTTTGTGTTTTGAACCACTCCTGTCACACTAGTTGTAGATTCCGATGCTTCACTTCAGGTTTACTGTATCCCTCTGACCTTCTTTTTGACGATGAAACACAGTAATTGCATCGGAATACAAACAAAAGGCACAATGCCGACATAAGTACAAGAAGACTGACTCTTCTTACTGTCTATGTTTTGAACTATTCCTGTGACACTAGTTATAGATTCCGAAGCTTCACTTCAGGTTTATTGTATTCCTCTTACCTTCTTATTGACGATGAAGCACCGAAATCGCATCGGAATTAAATACAAAAGGCACAATGCCGACTCAAGTTCAAGAAGACTGGCTCTTCTTACTTTCTATGTTTTGAACCTTTCCTGTGAGTCCGGTTTTAGATTCCGATGCTTCACTTCAGGTTTACTGTATCCCTTGCACCTTCTTATTGACGACGAAACACAGAAATTACATCGGAAATAAATAGAAAAGGCACAATGCCGGGTTAAGTACAAGAAAACCGACTCTTCTTACTGTCTATGTTTTGGACCATTCCTGTGACAATAGTTATAGATTCCGATGCATCACTTCAGGGTTACTGTATCCCTCTGACCTTCTTATTGACGATGAAACAGAAATTGCATCGGAATTAAATACAAATGGCACAGTGCCGACTTAATTATATAAAATCTGACTCTTCTTATTGTCTATGCTTTGAACAATTCCTATGACGCTAGGTATAGATTACGATGCTGCACTTCAGGCTTACTGTATCCCTCTGACCTTCTTATTGAAAATGATACACAGAATTTGCATTGAATTAAATACAAAATGGCACAATGCCGACATAAGTTCTAGAAAATTGACTCTTCTTACTGTCTATGTTTTGATCCATTCCTGTGACACTAGTTACAGATTCCGATGCTTCCCTTCAGGTTTACTGTATCCCTCTGACCTTCTTATTGACGATGAAACACAGAAATAGCATCGGAATGAAATACAGAACTCACAATGCCAACTTAAGTACAGGTAAACTGACTCTTCTTACTGTCTATGCTTTGAACCATTCCTGTGACACTAGTTATAGATTCCGATGCTTCACTTCAGGTTTACTGTATCCCTCTGACCTTCTTATTGACGATGAAACACAGAAATAGCATCGTAAATAAATACAAAAGAAGCAATGCCGAATTAAGTACAAGTAAACTGACTCTTCTTACTGCCTATGTTTTGAACAATTCCTGTGAAACTAGTTATAGATTCCGATGCTTCTCTTCAGGTTTACTGTATCCCTCTGACCTTCTTATTGACGATGAAACTTAGAAATTGCATCGGAATTAAATACAAAAGGCACAATGCCAACTTAAGTACAAGAAAACTGACGCCTTTTACTGTTTATGTTTTGAACCACTCCTGTGACACTAGTTATAGATTCCGATGCTTCACTTCAGGTTTACTGTATCCCTGTGACCTTCTTATTGACGATGAAACACAGAAATTGCATCGGAATTAAATACAAAAGGCACAATGCCGACTTAAGTACAAGAAAACTGACACTTCTTACTGTTTATGTTTTGATCCATTCCTGTGACACTAGTTATAGATTCCGATGCTTCACTTCAGGTTTACTGTATCCCTCTGACCTTCATATTGACGATGAAACACAGAAATTGCTTCAGAATACTAACTAAAGGCACAATGCCTACTTAAGTACAAGAAGATTGACTCTTATTACTGCCTATGATTTGAACCATTCCTGTGACACTAGTTATAGATTCCGATGCTTCACTTCAGGTTTACTGTATCCCTCCGACCTTCGTATTGACGATGAAACACAAAAATTGCATCGGAAGTAAATACAAAAGCACAATGCCGACTCAAGTTCAAGAAGATTGGCTCTTCTTACTGTCTATGTTTTGAACCTTTCCTGTGAGACCGGTTTTAGATTCCGATGCTTCACTTCAGGATTTCTGTATCCCTTGGCCCTTCTTATTGACGACGAAACACAGAAAGTGCATCGGAATTAAATAGAAAAGGCACAATGCCGGGTTAAGTACAAGAAAACTGACTCTTCTTACTGTCTATGTTTTGAACCATTCCTGTGACACTATTTATAAATTGCGTTGCATCACTTCAGGGTTACTCTATCCCTCTGACCTTCTTATTGACGATGAAACACAGAAATTGCATCGGAATTAAATACAAAAGGCACAATGCCAACTTAACTATTAGAAAACGGACTCTTCTTATTGTCTATGCTTTGAACCATTCCTGTGACTCTAGTTACAGATTCCGATGCTTCACTTCAGGTTTACTGTAGATCTCTGACCTTCTTATTGCCGATGAAACACAGAAATTGCATCCGAATTAAATACAAAAGGCGCAATGCCGACTTAAGTACAAGAAAATTGACTCTTCTTACTGTCTATGTTTGAACCATTCCTGTGACACTAGTTACAGATTCCGATGCTTCACTTCAGGTTTACTGTATCCCTCTGATCTTCTTATTGACGATGAAACACAGAAAATGCATCGTAATTAAATACAAAAGGCACAATGCCGAATTAAGTACATGTAATCTGACACTTCTTACTGTCTATGATTTGAACTATTCCTGTGAAACTAGTTATAGATTCCGATGCTTCATTTCAGGTTTACTGTATCCCTCTGACATTCATATTGACGATGAAACACAGAAATGGCATCGGAATAAAAAACGAAAGGCCCAATGCCCACTTAAGTACAAGAAAATGGACTCTTCTTACTGTCTATGTCTTGAACCATTCCTGTGACACTAGTTATAGATTCCGATGCTTCACTTCAGATTTTCTGTATCCCTCTGACCTTCTTATTGACGATTAAACACAGAAATTGCATCGGAATTAAATACAAAAGGCACAATGCCGACTTAAGTACAAGAAAACTGACTCTTCTTACTGTCTATGTTTTAACCATTCCTGTGACAGTAGTTATAGATTCCGATGCTTCACTTCGGGTTTGTTGTATCCCTCTGACCGTCTTATTGACGAAGTAACACAGAAATTGCATCGGAATTAAAAGAAAACTCACAATGCCGACTCAAGTACAAGAAGACTGGCTCTTCTTACTGTCTATGTTTTGAACCTTTCCTGTGAGACCGGTTTTAGATTCCGATGCTTCACTTCAGGTTTACTGTATCCCTTGAACCTTCTTATTGACGACGAAACACAGAAATTGCATCGGAAGTTAATAGAAAAAGCACAATGCCGACTTCAATACAAGAAAACTGTCTCTTCTTACAGTCTATGTCTTGAACCATTCCTGTGACACTAGTTATAGATTCCGTGGCATCACTTCAGGGTTTAAAGTATCCCTCTGACCTTCTTATTGACGATGAAACACATAAATTGCATCGGAATTAATTACAAAAGGCACAATGCCGACTTAATTATAAGAAAACTGGCTCATCTTACTGTCTATGTTTGAAGCATTCCTGTGACACTAGTTATAGATTCCGATGCATCACTTCAGGTTTACTGTATCCCTCTGACCTTCTTATTGACGATGAAACACAGAATTTGCATTGGAATAAAATACAAAGAGAACAATGTCGACTTAAGTATAAGTAAACTGACTCTTCGTACTGTTTATGTTTTGAACCATTCCTGTGACACTAGTTATAGATTCCGATGCTTCACTTCAGGTTTAGTGTATCCCTCTGATCTACGTATTTTCGATGACACACAGAAATTTTATCGGAATTAAATACGAAAGGCACAATGCCGACTTAAGTACAAGAAAACTGACTCTTCTCACTGTCTAAGTTTTAACCATTCCTGTGACACTAGTTATAGATTCCTATGCATCACTTCAGGTTTACTGTATCCCTCTGACCTTCATATTGACGATCAAACACAGAAATTGCCTCGGAACACAAACAAAAGGCACAATGCCGACTTAAGTACAAGAAGACTGACTCTTCTTACTGTCTATGTTTTTAACCATTCCTGTGACACTAGTTATAGATTCCGATGCTTCACTTCAGGTTTACTGTATCCCTCTGACCTTCTTATTGACGATGAAACACAGAAATTGCATCGGAATTAAATACAAAATGCACAATGCCGATTCAAGTACAAGAAGTCTGGCTCTTCTTACTGTCTATGATTTGAACCATTCCTGTGAGACCGGTATTAGATTCCGATGCTTCACTTCAGGTTTTCTGTATCCCTTGGCCCTTCTTATTGACGACGAAACACAGAAACTGCATCGGAATTAAATAGAAAAGGCACAAGGCCGACTAAAGTACAAGAAAACTGACTCTTCTTACTGTCTATGTTTTTAACCATTCCTGTGATACTTGTTATAGATTCCGATGCTTCACTTCAGGTTTGCTGTATCCCTCTGACCGTCTTATTGACGATGTAACACAGAAATTGCATCGGAATTAAAAAAAAACTCACAATGCCGACTCAAGTACAAGAAGACAGGCTCTTCTTACTGTCTATGTTTTGAACCTTTCCAGTGAGACCGGTTTTAGATTCCGATGCTTCACTTCAGGTTTACTGTATCCCTTGGACATTCTTATTGGCGACGAAACGCAGAAATTGCATCGGAAATAAATAGAAAAGGCACAATGCCGACTTAAGTACAAGAAAACTGACTCTTCTTACAGTCTGTGTTTTGAACCATTCCTGTGACACTAGCTATAGATTCCGATGCATCACTTCAGGGTTTACTGTAACCCTCTGACCTTCTTATTGACGATGAAACACAGAAATTGCATCGGAATTAAACACTAATAGCACAATGCCGAATTAAGTACAAGAAGACTGACCTTTCTTATTGTCTATCTATTGAACCGTTCCTGTGACACTAGTTATAGTTTCCGATGCTTCACTTCAGGTTTACTGTATCCCTCTGACCTTCTTATTGACAATAAAACACAGAAAATGCATTGGAATTAATTACAAAAGGCACAATGCCGGCTTAAGTACAAAATGACTGACTCTTCTTACTCTCTATGATTTGAACCATTCCTGTGACACTAGTTATAGTTTCCGATGCTTCTCTTCAGGTTTACTGTATCCCTCCGACCGTCTTATTGACGAGGAAACACAGAAATTGCATAGGAATTAAATACAAAAGGCACAATGCCGACTCAAGTACAAGATGACTGGCTCTTCTTACTGTCTATGTATTGAACCATTTCTGTGACACTAGTTATAGATTCCGATGCTTCACTTCAGGTTTACTGTATCCCTCTGACCTTCATATTGACGATGAAACACAGTAATTGCATCGGAATTATATACAAGAGGCACAATGACGACTTAAGTACAAGAAGACTGATTCTTTTTACTCTCTATGTTTTGAACCATTCCAGTGACACTAGTTACAGATTCTGATGCTACACTTCAGGTTTACTGTATCCCTCTGACCCTCTTATTGACGATGAAACACAGAAATTGCATCTTAATTAAATACAAAAGGCACAATGCCGACTTAAGTACAAGAAAACTGACTCTTCTTACTGACTATGATTTGAACCATTCCTGTGACACTAGTTATTGATTCCGATGCTTCACTTCAGGTTTACTTTATCCCTATGACCTTCTTATTGACGATGAAACACATAAATTGCATCGCAATTAAATACAAAAGGCAGAATGCCGACTTAAGTACAAGAAAACTGACGCTTCTTACTGTTTATCTTATGAACCACTCGTGTGACACTAGTTATAGATTCTGATGCTTCACTTCAGGTTTACTGCATCCCTGTGACAATCTTATTGACGATGAAACACAGAAATTGCATCTGAATACTAACAAAAGGCACAATGCCGACTTAAGTACAAGAAGACAGACTCTTATTACTGCCTATGTTCTGACCCATTCCTGTGACACTAGTTATAGATTCCGATGCTTCACTTCTGGATTACTATATCCCGTTGACCTTCTTATTGACGATGAAACACAGAAATTGCATCAGAATTAAATACAAAAGGCACAATGCCGACTCAAGTTCAAGAAGACTGGCTCCTCTTACTGTCTATGTTTTGAACCTTTCCTGTGAGACCGGTTTTAGATTCCGATGCATCACTTCAGGTTTACTGTATCCCTTGGCACTTCTTATTGACGACGAAACACAGAAAGTGCATCGGAATTAAATAGAAAAGGAACAATGCCGACTTAAGTACAAGAAAACTGACTCTTCTTACTGTCTACGGTTTGAACCATTCCTGTGACACTAGTTATAGATTCCGATGCTTCACTTTAGGTTTGCTGTATCCCTCTGACCGTCTTATTGACAATGAAACACAGAAATTGCATCGGAATTATAAACAAAAATCACAATGCCGACACAAGTACAAGAGGATTGGCTCTTCTTACTGTCTATGTTTTGAACCTTTCCTGTGAGACCGGTTTTAGATTCCGATGCTTCACTTCAGGTTTACTGTATCCCTTGGACCTTCTTATTCACGACGAAACACAGTAATTGCATCGGAATTAAATAGAAAAGGCACAATGCCGGGTTAAATAAAAGAAATCTGACTCTTCTTACTGTCTATGCTTTGAACCATTCCTGTGACACTAGTTATAGATTCCAATGCATCACTTTAGGGTTACTGTATCCCTCTGACCTTCTTATTGACGATGAAACACAGAAATTGCATCGGAATTAAATACAAAAGGCACAATGCCGACTTATTTATTAGAAAACTGACTCTTCATGCTTTGAACCATTCCTGTGACTCTAGTTATAGCTTCCGATGCTTCACTTCAGGTTAACTGTATCCCTCTGACCGTCTCATTGACGATGTAACACAGAAATTGCATCGAAATTAAGAAAAAACTCACAATGCCGACTCAGGTACAAGAAGACTGGCTCTTCTTACTGTCTATGTTTTGAACCTTTCCTGTGAGACCGGTTTTAGATTCCGATGCTTCACTTCAGGTTTACTGTATCCCTTGGACATTCTTAATGGCGACGAAACGCAGAAATTGCATCGGAATTAAATAGAAAAGACACAATGCCGACTTAAGTACAAGGAAACTGACTCTTCTTACAGTCTATGTTTTGAACCATTCCTGTGACACTAGTTATAGATTCCGATGCATCACTTCAGGGTTTACTGTATCCCTCTGTCCTTCTTATTGACGATGAAACACAGAAATTGCATCGGATTTAAGTACAAAACTTACAATGCCAACTTAAGTGCAAGAAGACTGACTCTTCTTACTGTCTATGTTTTGAACCATTCCTGTGACACTAGTTATAGATTCCGATGCTTCAGTTCAGGTTTACTGTATCCCTCTGACCTTCATATTGACGATGAAACACAGAAATTGCATCTGAATACTAACAAAAGGCACAATGCCGACTTAAGTACAAGAAGACAGACTCTTATTAGTGCCTATGTTTTGACCCATTCCTGTGACACTAGTTTTAGATTCCGATGCTTCACTTCTGGATTACTGTATCCCTCTGACCTTCTTATTGACGATGAAACACAGAAATTGCATCGGAATTAAATACAAAAGGCACAATGCCGACTCAAGTACAAGAAGACTGGCTCTTCTTACTGTCTATGTTTTGAACCTTTCCTGTGAGACCGGTTTTAGATTCCGATGCTTCACTTCAGGTCTACTGTATCCCTTGGACATTCTTATTGGCGACGAAACGCAGAAATTGCATCGGAATTAAATACAATAGGCACAATGCCGACTTAAGTACAAGAAAACTGACTCTTCTTACAGTCTATGTTTTGAACCATTCCTGTGACACTAGTTATAGATTCCGATGCATCACTTCAGGGTTTACTGTATCCCTCTGACCTTCTAATTGCGATGAAACACAGAAATTGCATAGGAATTAATTGCAAAACGCACAATGCCAACTTAAGTGCAAGAAGACTGACTCTTCTTACTGTCTATGTTTTGAACCATTCCTGTGACACTAGTTATGGATTCCGATGATTCAGTTCTGGTTTACTGTATCCCTCTGGCCTTCATATTGACGGTGAAACACAGAAATTGCATCGGAATTAAATACAAAAGGCACAATGCCGACTTAAGTACAAGAAAACTGACTCTTCTTACTGTCTATGTTTTGAACCATTCCTGTGACACTAGTTATAGATTCCGATGCTTCACTTTAGGTTTGCTGTATCCCTCTGACCGTCTCATTGACGATGTAACACAGAAATTGCATCGGAATTAAAAAAAAACTCACAATGCCGACTCAAGTACAAGAAGACTGGCTCTTCTCACTGTCTATGTTTTGAACCTTTCCTGTGAGACCGGTTTTAGATTCCGATGCTTCACTTCAGGTTTACTGTATCCCTTGGACATTCTTATTGGCGACGAAACGCAGAAATTGCATCGGAATTAAATAGAAAAGGCACAATGCCGACTTACGTACAAGAAAACTGACTCTTCTTACAGTCTATGTTTTGAACCATTCCTGTGACACTAGTTATAGATTCCGATGCATCACTTCAGGGTTTACTGTATCCCTCTGACCTTCTAATTGCGATGAAACACAGAAATTGCATAGGAATTAAGTACAAAACGCACAATGCCAACTTAAGTGCAAGAAGACTGACTCTTCTTACTGTCTACGTTTTGAACCATTCCCGTGACACTAGTTATGGATTCCGATGCTTCAGTTCAGGTTTACTGTATCCCTCTGACCTTCATATTGACGATGAAACACAGATATTGCATCGGAATTAAATACAAAAGGCACAATGCCGACTTAAGTACAAGAAATCTAGCTCTTCTTACTGTCTATGTTTTTAACCATTCCTGTGACACTAGTTATAGATTCCGATGCTTCACTTTAGGTTTGCTGTATCCCTCTGACCGTCTTATTGACGATGAAACACAGAAATTGCATCGGAATTAGATACAAAATGCACAATGCCGACTCAAGTACAAGAAGTCTGGCTCTTCTTACTGTCTATGATTTGAACCATTCCTGTGAGACCGGTATTAGATACCGATGCTTCACTTCCGGTTTACTGTATCCCTTGGCCCTTCTTATTGACGACGAAACACAGAAACTGCATCGGAATTAAATAGAAAAGGCACAAGGCCGACTAAAGTACAAGAAAACTGTTTCTTCTTACTGTCTATGTTTTTAACCATTCCTGTGATACTTGTTATAGATTCCGATGCTTCACTTCAGGTTTGCTGTATCCCTCTGACCGTCTTATTGACGATGTAACACAGAAATTGCATCGGAATTAAAAAAAAACTCACAATGCCGACTCAAGTACAAGAAGACTGGCTCTTCTTACTGTCTATGTTTTGAACCTTTCCAGTGAGACCGGTTTTAGATTCCGATGCTTCACTTCAGGTTTACTGTATCCTTTGGACATTCTTATTGGCGACGAAACGCAGAAATTGCATCGGAATTAAATAGAAAATGCACAATGCGAACTTAAGTACAAGAAAACTGACTCTTCTTACAGTCTATGTTTTGAACCATTCCTGTGACACTAGTTATAGATTCCGATGCATCACTTCAGGGTTTACTGTAACCCTCTGACCTCCTTATTGACGATAAAACACAGAAAATGCATTGGAATTAAATTCAAAAGGCACAATGCCGGCTTAAGTACAAAATGACTGACTCTTCTTACTCTCTATGATTTGAACCATTCCTGTGACACTAGTTATAGTTTCCGATGCTTCTCTTCAGGTTTACTGTATCCCTCGAACCGTCTTATTGACGAGGAAACACAGAAATTGCATAGGAATTAAATACAAAAGGTACAATGCCGACTCAAGTACAAGAAGACTGGCTCTTCTTACTGTCTATGTATTGAACCATTTCTGTGACACTAGTTATAGATTCCGATGCTTCACTTCAGGTTTACTGTATCCCTCTGACCTTCATATTGACGATGAAACACAGTAATTGCATCGGAATTATATACAAGAGGCACAATGACGACTTAAGTACAAGAAGACTGATTCTTCTTACTCTCTATCTTTTGAACCATTCCAGTGACACTAGTTACAGATTCCGATGCTTCACTTCAGGTTTACTGTATCCCTCTGACCCTCTTATTGACGATGAAACACAGAAATTGCATCGGAATTAAATACAAAAGGCACAATGCCGACTCAAGTACAAGAAGACTGGCTCTTCTTACTGTCTATGTTTTGAACCTTTCCTGTGAGACCGGTTTTAGATTCCGATGCTTCACTTCAGGTCTACTGTATCCCTTGGACATTCTTATTGGCGACGAAACGCAGAAATTGCATCGGAATTAAATAGAAAAGGCACAATGCCGACTTAAGTACAAGAAAACTGACTCTTCTTACAGTCTATGTTTTGAACCATTCCTGTGACACTAGTTATAGATTCCGATGCATCACTTCAGGGTTTACTGTATCCCTCTGACCTTCTAATTGCGATGAAACACAGAAATTGCATAGGAATTAATTGCAAAACGCACAATGCCAACTTAAGTGCAAGAAGACTGACTCTTCTTACTGTCTATGTTTTGAACCATTCCTGTGACACTAGTTATGGATTCCGATGATTCAGTTCTGGTTTACTGTATCCCTCTGGCCTTCATATTGACGGTGAAACACAGAAATTGCATCGGAATTAAATACAAAAGGCACAATGCCGACTTAAGTACAAGAAAACTGACTCTTCTTACTGTCTATGTTTTGAACCATTCCTGTGACACTAGTTATAGATTCCGATGCTTCACTTTAGGTTTGCTGTATCCCTCTGTCCGTCTCATTGACGATGTAACACAGAACTTGCATCGGAATTAAAAAAAAACTCACAATGCCGACTCAAGTACAAGAAGACTGGCTCTTCTTACTGTCTATGTTTTGAACCTTTCCTGTGAGACCGGTTTTAGATTCCGATGCTTCACTTCAGGTTTACTGTATCCCTTGGACATTCTTATTGGCGACGAAACGCAGAAATTGCATCGGAATTAAATAGAAAAGGCACAATGCCGACTTAAGTACAAGAAAACTGACTCTTCTTACAGTCTATGTTTTGAACCATTCCTGTGACACTAGTTATAGATTCCGATGCATCACTTCAGGGTTTACTGTATCCCTCTGACCTTCTAATTGCGATGAAACACAGAAATTGCATAGGAATTAAGTACAAAACGCACAATGCCAACTTAAGTGCAAGAAGACTGACTCTTCTTACTGTCTATGTTTTGAACCATTCCTGTGACACTAGTTATGGATTCCGATGCTTCAGTTCAGTTTTACTGTATCCCTCTGACCTTCATATTGACGATGAAACACAGATATTGCATCGGAATTAAATACAAAAGGCACAATGCCGACTTAAGTACAAGAAATCTGACTCTTCTTACTGTCTATGTTTTTAACCATTCCTGTGACACTAGTTATAGATTCCGATGCTTCACTTTAGGTTTGCTGTATCCCTCTGACCGTCTTATTGACGATGAAACACAGAAATTGCATCGGAATTAGATACAAAATGCACAATGCCGACTAAAGTACAAGAAGTCTGGCTCTTCTTACTGTCTATGATTTGAACCATTCCTGTGAGACCGGTATTAGATACCGATGCTTCACTTCAGGTTTACTGTATCCTTTGGCCCTTCTTATTGACGACGAAACACAGAAACTGCATCGGAATTAAATAGAAAAGGCACAAGGCCGACTAAAGTACAAGAAAACTGTTTCTTCTTACTGTCTATGTTTTTAACCATTCCTGTGATACTTGTTATAGATTCCGATGCTTCACTTCAGGTTTGCTGTATCCCTCTGACCGTCTTATTGACGATGTAACACAGAAATTGCATCGGAATTAAAAAAAAACTCACAATGCCGACTCAAGTACAAGAAGACTGGCTCTTCTTACTGTCTATGTTTTGAACCTTTCCAGTGAGACCGGTTTTAGATTCCGATGCTTCACTTCAGGTTTACTGTATCCCTTGGACGTTCTTATTGGCGACGAAACGCAGAAATTGCATCGGAATTAAATAGAAAATGCACAATGCGAACTTAAGTACAAGAAAACTGACTCTTCTTACAGTCTATGTTTTGAACCATTCCTGTGACACTAGTTATAGATTCCGATGCATCACTTCATTGTTTACTGTAACCCTCTGACCTCCTTATTGACGATAAAACACAGAAAATGCATTGGAATTAAATACAAAAGGCACAATGCCGGCTTAAGTACAAAATGACTGACTCTTCTTACTCTCTATGATTTGAACCATTCCTGTGACACTAGTTATAGTTTCCGATGCTTCTCTTCAGGTTTACTGTATCCCTCGAACCGTCTTATTGACGAGGAAACACAGAAATTGCATAGGAATTAAATACAAAAGGTACAATGCCGACTCAAGTACAAGAAGACTGGCTCTTCTTACTGTCTATGTATTGAACCATTTCTGTGACACTAGTTATAGATTCCGATGCTTCACTTCAGGTTTACTGTATCCCTCTGACCTTCATATTGACGATGAAACACAGTAATTGCATCGGAATTATATACAAGAGGCACAATGACGACTTAAGTACAAGAAGACTGATTCTTCTTACTCTCTATGTTTTGAACCATTCCAGTGACACTAGTTACAGATTCCGATGCTTCACTTCAGGTTTACTGTATCCCTCTGACCCTCTTGTTGACGATGAAACACAGAAATTGCATCTTAATTAAATACAAAAGGCACAATGCCGACTTAAGTACAAGAAAACTGACTCTTCTTACTGACTATGATTTCAACCATTCCTGTGACACTAGTTATTGATTCCGATGCTTCAATTCAGGTTTACTTTATCCCTATGACCTTCTTATTGACGATGAAACACATAAATTGCATCGGAATTAGATACAAAAGGCACAATGCCGACTTAAGTACAAGAAAACTGACGCTTCTTACTGTTTATGTTATGAACCACTCCTGTGACACTAGTTATAGATTCCGATGCTTCACTTCAGGTTTACTGCATCCCTGTGACCATTTTATTGACGATGAAACACAGAAATTGCATCAGAATACTAACAAAGGCACAATGCCGACTTAAGTACAAGAAGACAGACTCTTCTTACTGCCTATGTTCTGACCCATTCCTGTGACACTAGTTATAGATTCCGATGCTTCACTTCTGGATTACTATATCCCGTTGACCTTCTTATTGACGATGAAACACAGAAATTGCATCAGAATTAAATAGAAGAGGCACAATGCCGACTCAAGTTCAAGAAGACTGGCTCCTCTTACTGTCTATGTTTTGAACCTTTCCTGTGAGACCGGTTTTAGATTCCGATGCATCATTTCAGGTTTACTGTATCCCTTGGCACTTCTTATTGACGACGAAACACAGAAAGTGCATCGGAATTAAATAGAAAAGGAACAATGCCGACTTAAGTACAAGAAAACTGACTCTTCTTACTGTCTATGTTTTGAACCATTCCTGTGACACTAGTTATATATTCCGATGCTTCACTTTAGGTTTGCTGTATCCCTCTGACCGTCTTATTGACGATGAAACACAGAAATTGCATCGGAATTATAAACAAAAATCACAATGCCGACACAAGTACAAGAGGATTGGCTCTTCTTACTGTCTATGTTTTGAACCTTTCCTGTGAGACCGGTTTTAGATTCCGATGCTTCACTTCAGGTTTACTGTATCCCTTGGACCTTCTTATTCACGACGAAACACAGTAATTGCATCGGAATTAAATAGACAAGGCACAATGCCGGGTTAAGTAAAAGAAAACTGACTCTTCTTACTGTCTATGCTTTGAACCATTCCTGTGACACTAGTTATAGATTCCAATGCATCACTTTAGGGTTACTGTATCCCTCTGACGTTCTTATTGACGATGAAACACAGAAATTGCATCGGAATTAAATACAAAAGGCACAATGCCGACTTAATTATTTGAAAACTGACTCTTCATGCTTTGAACCATTCCTGTGACTCTAGTTATAGCTTCCGATGCTTCACTTCAGGTTAACTGTATCCCTCTGACCTTCTTATTGACGATGAAACACAGAAATTGCATCGGAATTAAATACAAAAGGCACAATGCCTTCTCAAGTACAAGAAGACTGGCTCTTCTTACTGTCTATGAATTGAACCTTTCCTGTGAGACCGGTTTTAGATTCCGATGCTTCACTTCAGGTTTACTGTATCCCTTGGCCCTTCTTATTGACGACGAAACACAGCAAGTGCATCGGAATTAAATAGAAAAGGCACAATGCCGACTTAAGTACAAGAAAACTGACTCTTCTTACTGTCTATGTTTTTAACCATTCCTGTGACACTTGTTATAGATTCTGATGCTTCACTTCAGGTTTGCTGTATCCCTCTGACCGTCTCATTGACGATGTAACACAGAAATTGCATCGAAATTAAAAAAAAACTCACAATGCCGACTCAGGTACAAGAAGACTGGCTCTTCTTACTGTCTATGTTTTGAACCTTTCCTGTGAGACCGGTTTTAGATTCCGATGCTTCACTTCAGGTTTACTGTATCCCTTGGACATTCTTATTGGCGACGAAACGCAGAAATTCCATCGGAATTAAATAGAAAAGGCACAATGCCGACTTAAGTACACGAAAACTGACTCTTCTTACAGTCTATGTTTTGAACCATTCCTGTGACACTAGTTATAGATTCCGATGCATCACTTCAGGGTTTACTGTATCCCTCTGTCCTTCTTATTGACGATGAAACACAGAAATTGCATCGGAATTAAGTACAAAACGCACAATGCCAACTTAAGTGCAAGAAGACTGACTCTTCTTACTGTCTATGTTTTGAACCATTCCTGTGACACTAGTTATAGATTCCGATGCTTCAGTTCAGGTTTACTGTATCCCTCTGACCTTCATATTGACGATGAAACACAGAAATTGCATCAGAATACTAAAAAAAGGCACAATGCCGACTTAAGTACAAGAAGACAGACTCTTATTACTGCCTATGTTTTGACCCATTCCTGTGACACTACTTATAGATTCCGATGCTTCATTTCTGGATTACTGTATCCCGTTGACCTTCTTATTGACGATGAAACCTAGAAATTGCATCAGAATTAAATACAAAAGGCACAATGCCGACTCAAGTTCAAGTAGACTGGCTCCTCTTACTGTCTATGTTTTGAACCTTTCCTGTTAGACCGGTTGTAGATTCCGATGCATCACTTCAGGTTTACTGTATCCCTTGGCCCTTCTTATTGACGACGAAACACAGAAAGTGCATCGGAATTAAATAGAAAAGGAACAATGCCGACTTAAGTACAAGAAAACTGACTCTTCTTACTATCTATGATTTGAACTATTCCTGTGACACTAGTTATAGATTCCAATGCATCACTTCAGGGTTACTGTATCCCTCTGACCTTCTTATTGACGATGAAACACAGAAATTGCATCGGAATTAAATACAAAAGGCACAATGCCGACTGAAGTACAAGAAGACTGGCTCTTCTTACTGTCTATGAATTGAACCTTTCCTGTGAGACCGGTTTTAGATTCCGATGCTTCACTTCAAATTTACTGTATCCCTTGGCCCTTCTTATTGACGACGAAACACAGAAAGTGCATCGGAATTAAATAGAAGAGGCACAATGCCGACTTAAGTACAAGAAATCTGACTCTTCTTACTGTCTATGTTTTTAACCATTCCTATGACACTTGTTATAGATTCTGATGCTTCACTTCAGGTTTGCTGTATCCCTCTGACCGTCTCATTGGCGATGTAACACAGAAATTGCATCGGAATTAAAAAAAAACTCACAATGCCGACTCAAGTACAAGAAGACTGGCTCTTCTTACTGTCTATGTTTTGAACCTTTCCTGTGAGACCGGTTTTAGATTCCGATGCATCACTTCAGGTTTACTGTATCCCTTGGACATTCTTATTGGCGACGAAACGCAGAAATTGCATCGGAATTAAATAGAAAAGGCTCAATGCCGACTTAAGTACAAGGAAACTGACTCTTCTTACAGTCTATGTTTTGAACCATTCCTGTGACACTAGTTATAGATTCCGATGCATCACTTCAGGGTTTACTGTATCCCTCTGTCCTTCTTATTGACGATGAAACACAGAAATTGCATCGGAATTAAGTACAAAACGCACAATGCCAACTTAAGTGCAAGAAGACTGACTCTTCTTACTGTCTATGTTTTGAACCATTCCTGTGACACTAGTTATAGATTCCGATGCTTCAGTTCAGGTTTACTGTATCCCTCTGACCTTCATATTGACGATGAAACACAGAAATTGCATCAGAATACTAAAAAAAGGCACAATGCCGACTTAAGTACAAGTAGACAGACTCTTATTACTGCCTATGTTTTGACCCATTCCTGTGACACTAGTTATAGATTCCGATGCTTCATTTCTGGATTACTGTATCCCGTTGACCTTCTTATTGACGATGAAACCTAGAAATTGCATCAGAATTAAATACAAAAGGCACAATGCCGACTCAAGTTCAAGTAGACTGGCTCCTCTTACTGTCTATGTTTTGAACCTTTCCTGTTAGACCGGTTGTAGATTCCGATGCATCACTTCAGGTTTACTGTATCCCTTGGCCCTTCTTATTGACGACGAAACACAGAAAGTGCATCGGAATTAAATAGAAAAGGAACAATGCCGACTTAAGTACAAGAAAACTGACTCTTCTTACTATCTATGATTTGAACTATTCCTGTGACACTAGTTATAGATTCCAATGCATCACTTCAGGGTTACTGTATCCCTCTGACCTTCTTATTGACGATGAAACACAGAAATTGCATCGGAATTAAATACAAAAGGCACAATGCCGACTGAAGTACAAGAAGACTGGCTCTTCTTACTGTCTATGAATTGAACCTTTCCTGTGAGACCGGTTTTAGATTCCGATGCTTCACTTCAAATTTACTGTATCCCTTGGCCCTTCTTATTGACGACGAAACACAGAAAGTGCATCGGAATTAAATAGAAGAGGCACAATGCCGACTTAAGTACAAGAAATCTGACTCTTCTTACTGTCTATGTTTTTAACCATTCCTATGACACTTGTTATAGATTCTGATGCTTCACTTCAGGTTTGCTGTATCCCTCTGACCGTCTCATTGACGATGTAACACAGAAATTGCATCGGAATTAAAAAAAAACTCACAATGCCGACTCAAGTACAAGAAGACTGGCTCTTCTTACTGTCTATGTTTTGAACCTTTCCTGTGAGACCGGTTTTAGATTCCGATGCATCACTTCAGGTTTACTGTATCCCTTGGACATTCTTATTGGCGACGAAACGCAGAAATTGCATCGGAATTAAATAGAAAAGGCTCAATGCCGACTTAAGTACAAGGAAACTGACTCTTCTTACAGTCTATGTTTTGAACCATTCCTGTGACACTAGTTATAGATTCCGATGCATCACTTCAGGGTTTACTGTATCCCTCTGTCCTTCTTATTGACGATGAAACACAGAAATTGCATCGGAATTAAGTACAAAACGCACAATGCCAACTTAAGTGCAAGAAGACTGACTCTTCTTACTGTCTATGTTTTGAACCATTCCTGTGACACTAGTTATAGATTCCGATGCTTCAGTTCAGGTTTACTGTATCCCTCTGACCTTCATATTGACGATGAAACACAGAAATTGCATCAGAATACTAAAAAAAGGCACAATGCCGACTTAAGTACAAGAAGACAGACTCTTATTACTGCCTATGTTTTGACCCATTCCTGTGACACTAGTTATAGATTCCGATGCTTCATTTCTGGATTACTGTATCCCGTTGACCTTCTTATTGACGATGAAACCTAGAAATTGCATCAGAATTAAATACAAAAGGCACAATGCCGACTCAAGTTCAAGTAGACTGGCTCCTCTTACTGTCTATGTTTTGAACCTTTCCTGTTAGACCGGTTGTAGATTCCGATGCATCACTTCAGGTTTACTGTATCCCTTGGCCCTTCTTATTGACGACGAAACACAGAAAGTGCATCGGAATTAAATAGAAAAGGAACAATGCCGACTTAAGTACAAGAAAACTGACTCTTCTTACTGTCTATGATTTGAACTATTCCTGTGACACTAGTTATAGATTCCAATGCATCACTTCAGGGTTACTGTATCCCTCTGACCTTCGTATTGACGATGAAACACAGAAATTGCATCGGAATTAAATACAAAAGGCACAATGCCGACTGAAGTACAAGAAGACTGGCTCTTCTTACTGTCTATGAATTGAACCTTTCCTGTGAGACCGGTTTTAGATTCCGATGCTTCACTTCAAATTTACTGTATCCCTTGGCCCTTCTTATTGACGACGAAACACAGAAAGTGCATCGGAATTAAATAGAAGAGGCACAATGCCGACTTAAGTACAAGAAAGCTGACTCTTCTTACTGTCTATGTTTTTAACCATTCCTATGACACTTGTTATAGATTCTGATGCTTCACTTCAGGTTTGCTGTATCCCTCTGACCGTCTCATTGACGATGTAACACAGAAATTGCATCTGAATTAAAAAAAAACTCACAATGCCGACTCAAGTACAAGAAGACTGGCTCTTCTTACTGTCTATGTTTTGAACCTTTCCTGTGAGACCGGTTTTAGATTCCGATGCATCACTTCAGGTTTACTGTATCCCTTGGACATTCTTATTGGCGACGAAACGCAGAAATTGCATCGGAATTAAATAGAAAAGGCACAATGCCGACTTAAGTACAAGGAAACTGACTCTTCTTACAGTCTATGTTTTGAACCATTCCTGTGACACTAGTTATAGATTCCGATGCATCACTTCAGGGTTTACTGTATCCCTCTGTCCTTCTTATTGACGATGAAACACAGAAATTGCATCGGAATTAAGTACAAAACGCACAATGCCAACTTAAGTGCAAGAAGACTGACTCTTCTTACTGTCTATGTTTTGAACTATTCCTGTGACACTAGTTATAGATTCCGATGCTTCAGTTCAGGTTTACTGTATCCCTCTGACCTTCATATTGACGATGAAACACAGAAATTGCATCAGAATACTAACAAAAGGCACAATGCCGACTTAAGTACAAGAAGACAGACTCTTATTACTGCCTATGTTTTGACCCATTCCTGTGACACTAGTTATAGATTCCGATGCTTCACTTCTGGATTACTGTATCCCGTTGACCTTCTTATTGACGATGAAACACAGAAATTGCATCAGAATTAAATACAAAAGGCACAATGCCGACTCAAGTTCAAGTAGACTGGCTCCTCTTACTGTCTATGTTTTGAACCTTTCCTGTTAGACCGGTTTTAGATTCCGATGCATCACTTCAGGTTTACTGTATCCCTTGGCCCTTCTTATTGACGACGAAACTCAGAAAGTGCATCGGAATTAAATAGAAAAGGAACAATGCCGACTTAAGTACAAGAAAACTGACTCTTCTTACTGTCTATGTTTTGAACTATTCCTGTGACACTAGTTACAGATTCCAATGCATCACTTCAGGGTTACTGTATCCCTCTGACCTTCTTATTGACGATGAAACACAGAAATTGCATCGGAATTAAATACAAAAGGCACAATGCCGACTTAAGTACAAGAAGACTGGCTCTTCTTACTGTCTATGAATTGAACCTTTCCTGTGAGACCGGTTTTAGATTCCGATGCTTCACTTCAAATTTACTGTATCCCTTGGCCCTTCTTATTGACGACGAAACACAGAAAGTGCATCGGAATTAAATAGAAGAGGCACAATGCCGACTTAAGTACAAGAAATCTGACTCTTCTTACTGTCTATGTTTTTAACCATTCCTATGACACTTGTTATAGATTCTGATGCTTCACTTCAGGTTTGCTGTATCCCTCTGACCGTCTCATTGACGATGTAACACAGAAATTGCATCGGCATTAAAAAAAACTCACAATACCGACTCAAGTACAAGAGTACTGGCTCTTCTTACTGTCTATGTTTTGAACCTTTCCTTTGAGACCGGTTTTAGATTCTGATGCTTCACTTCAGGTTTACTGTATCCCTTTGACATTCTTATTGGCGACGAAACGCAGAAATTGCATCGCAATTAAATAGAAAAGGCACAATGCCGACTTAAGTACAAGAAAACTGACACTTCTTACAGTCTATGTTTTGAACCATTCCTGTGACACTAGTTATAGATTCCGATGCATCACTTCAGGGTTTACTGTATCCCTCTGACCTTCTAATTGCGATGAAACACAGAAATTGCATAGGAATTAAGTACAAAACGCACAATGCCAACTTAAGTGCAAGAAGACTGACTCTTCTTACTGTCTATGTTTTGCACCATTCCTGTGACACTAGTTATGGATTCCGATGCTTCAGTTCAGGTTTACTGTATCCCACTGACCTTCATATTGACGATGAAACACAGAAATTGCATCGGAATTAAATACAAAAGGCACAATGCCGACTTGTGTACAAGTAAACTGACTCATCTTACTGTCTATGTTTTGAACCATTCCTGTGACACTAGTTATAGATTCCGATGCTTCACTTTAGGTTTAGTGTATCCCTCTGATCTACGTATTTACGATGAAACACAGAAATTTTATCGGAATTAAATACGAAAGGCACAATGCCGACTTAAGTACAAGAAAACTGACTCTTCTTAGTGTCTATGTTTTACCCATTCCTGTGGCACTAGTTATAGATTCCGATGCTTCACTTCAGGTTTACTGTATCCCTCTGACCTTCTTTTTGACGATGAAACACAGAAATTGCATCGGAATTAAATACAAATGGCACAATTCCGACTTAAGTACAATAAAACTGACTCTTCTTTCTGTCTATGTTTTAACCATTCCTGTGACACTAGTTATAGATTCCTATGCTTCACTTCAGGTTTACTGCATCCCTCTGACCTTCTTATTGACGATGAATCACAGAAATTGCATCGGAATTAAATACAAAAGGCACAATGCCGACATAAGTACAAGTAAACTGACTCTTCTTACTGTCTATGCATTGAACAATTCCTATGACACTAGTTATAGATTGCGATGCTTCCCTTCAGGCTTACTGTATCCCTCTGACCTTCATATTGACGATGAAGCACAGAAATTACATGGGAAATAAAAACAAGAGGCACAATGCCGACTTAAGTACAGGAAAACTGACGCTTCCTACTGTTTATGTTTTGATCCATTCCTGTGACCCTAGTTATAGATTCCGATGCTTCACTTCAGGTTTACTGTATCCCTTTGATCGTCTTATTGACGATGAAACACAGATATTGCATCGGAATTAAATACAAATGGCACAATGCCGAATTAAGTACAAGAAGACTGACCTTTCTTCTTGTCTGTGTATTGAACCGTTCCTGTGACACTAGTTATTGATTCCGATGCTTCACTTCAGGTTTACTGTATCCCTCTGACCTTCTTATCGACGATAAAACACAGAAAATGCATTGGAATTAAATACAAAAGGCACAATGCCGACTTAAGTACAAAATGACTGACTCTTCTTACTCTCTATGTTTTGAACCATTCCTGTGACACTAGTTATAGTTTCCGATGCTTCACTTCAGGTTTACTGCATCCCTCCGACCGTCTTATTGACGATGAAACACAGAAATTGCATCGGAATTAAATACAAAAGGCACAATGCCGACTTAAGCACAAGAAAACTGACTCCTCTTACTGACTATGTTTTGAAACATTCCTGTGACACTAGTTATTGTTTCCGATGCTTCACTTCAGGTTTACTTTATCCCTATGACCTTCCTATTGACGATGAAACACATAAATTGCATCGTAATTAAATACAAAAGGCACAATGCCGACTTAAGTACAAGAAAACTGACGCTTCTTACTGTCTATGTTTTGAACCACTCCTGTCACACTAGTTATAGATTCCGATGCTTCACTTCAGGTTTACTGCATCCCTGTGACCATCTTATTGACGATGAAACACAGAAATTGCATCGCAATTATATACAAAAGGCACAATGCCGACATAAGTACAAGATAACTAACTCTTCTTACTGTCCATGTCTTGAACAATTCCTGTGACACTAGTTATAGATTCCGATGCTTCACTTCAGGTTTACTGTATCCCTCTGACCTTCTTATTGACAATGAAACACAGAAATTGCATCGGAATGAAATACAAAAGGCACAATGCCGACTTAAGAACAAGTAAACTGACTCTTCTTACTGTCTGTGATTTGAACCACTCCTGTGACACTAGTTATAGATTCCGATGCTTCACTTCAGGTTTGCTGTATCCCTCTGACCTTCTTATTGACGATGAAACACAGAAATGGCATCCGTAATAAATACAAAAGGCGCAATACCGACATAAGTACAAGAAAATTGACTCTTCTTACTGTCTATGCTTTGAACCATTCCTGTGACACAAGTTACAGATTCCGATGCTTCACTTTAGGTTAACTGTATCCCTCTGACCTTCTTATTGACGATGTAACACAGAAATTGCGTCGGAATGAAATACAAAACTCACAATGCTAACTTAAGTACAAGTAAATTGACTCTTCTTACTGTCTATGCTTTGAACCATTCCTGTGACTCTAGTTATAGATTCCGATGATGCACTTCAGGTTTACTGTATCCCTCTGACCTTCTCATTGACGATGAAACACAGAAATGGCATCGGAATTAAATACAAAAGGCCCAAAGCCCACTTAAGTACAAGAAAACTGACTCTTCTTACTGTCTATGTTTTGAACCATTCCTGTGACGCTAATTATAGATTCCGATGCTTCACTTCAGGTTTACTGTATCCCTCTGCCCTTCTCATTGACGATGAAACACAGAAATTGCATCGGAATTAAATACAAAAGGCACAATACCACAATCAGTACAAGGTAAGTGACTCTTCTTACTGTCTATGATTTGAACCATTCCTGTGACACTAGGTATAGTTTCCGATGCTTCCCTTCAGGTTCACTGTATCCCTCTGACTTTCTTATTGACGATGAAACAAAAACAAGCATCGGAAATAATTACAAAAGGCACAATGCCGACTTAGGTACAAGAAAACTGACTCTTCTTACTGTCTATGTTTTGAACCATTACTGTGACACTAGTTATAGATTCCGATGCTTCACTTCAGGTTTACTGTAGCCCTCAGACCTTCTTATTGGCGATCAAACACAGAAATTGCATCGGAATGCAAACAAAATGCACAATGCCGACTTAAGTACAAGAAGACTGACTCTTCTTACTGTCTATGTTTTGAACCATTCCTGTGACACTAGTTATAGATTCCGATGCTTCACTTCAGGTTTACTGTATCCCTCAGACCTTCTTATTGACGATGAAACACAGAAATTGCATCGGAATTAAATACAAAAGGCACAATGCCGACTCAAGAACAAGAAGACTGGCTCTTCTTACTGTCTATGATTTGACCTTTCCTGTGAGACCGGTTTTAGATTCCGGTGCTTCACTTCAGGTTTACTGTATCCCTTGGCCCTTCTTATTGACGACTAAACACAGAAATTGCATCGGAATTAAATACAAAAGGCACAATGCCGACTTAAGTACAAGTAAACTGATCCTTCTTACTGTCTATGTTTTGAACCATTCCTGTGACACTAGTTATAGATTCCGATGCATCACTTCTGGGTTTACTGTATCCATCTGACCTTCTTCTTGACGATGAAACACAGAATTTGCATCGGAATAATATACAAAATGCACAATGTCGACCTAAGTACACGTAAACTGACTCTTCTTACTGTCTATGTTTTGAAGCATTCCTGTGACACTTGTTATAGATTCCGATGCTTCTCTTCAGGTTTACTGTAACCCTCTGAACATCTTATTGACGATGAAAAACAGAAATTGCATCGGAATAAAATACAAAACGCACAGTGCCGACTTAGGTACAAGAAGACTGATTCTTCTTACTGTCTATGTTTTGAACCATTCCTGTGACACTAGTTATAGATTCCGATGCTTCACTTCAGGTTTACTGTATCCTTCTGACCTTCATATTGACGATGAAACACAGAAATCGCATCGGAATTAAATACAAAAGGCACAATGCCGGCTTAAGTACAAAATGACTGACTCTTCTTACTGTCAATGTTTTGAACCATTCCTGTGACACTAGTTATAGATACCGATGCTTCACTTCTGGTTTACTGTATCCCGCTGACCTTCTTATTGACGATGAAACAGAGAAATTGCATCGGAATTAAATACAAAAGGCACAATGCAGACTCAAGTTCAAGAAGACTGGCTCTCCTTACTGTCTATGTTTTGAACCTTTACTGTGAGACCGGTTTTAGATTCCGATGCTTCACTTCAGGTTTACTGTATCCCTTGGCCCTTCTTATTGACGACTGAACACAGAAATTGCATCGGAATTAAATATAAAAGTCACAATGCCGACTTACGTACAAGAAAACTGACGCTTCTTACTGTTTATGTTTTGAACCACTCCTGTAACACTAGTTATGGATTCCGATGCTTCACTTCAGGTTTGCTGTATCCCTGTGACCGTCTTATTGACGATGAAACACAGAAATTGCATCCCAAATAAATACAGAAGGCGCAATGCCGATATAAGTACAAGATAATTGACTCTTCTTACTGTCTATGTTTTGAACCATTCCTGTGACACTAGTTACAGATTCCGATGCTTTACTTCAGGTTAACTGTATCCCTCTGACCTTCTTATTGACGATGAAACACAGAAATTGCATCGGAATGAAATACAAAACTCACAATGCCAACTTAAGTAGAAGTAAACTGACTCTTCTTACTGTCTATGATTTGAACCATTTCTGTGACACTAGTTATAGATTCCGATGATGCACTTTAGGTTTACTGTATCCCTCTGACCTTCTTATTGACGATGAAACACAGAAAATGCGTCGTAATTAAATACAAAAGGCACAATGCCGAATTATGTACAAGTAAACTGACTCTTCTTGCTGTCTGTGATTTGAACTATTCCTGTGACACTAGTTATAGATTCCGATGCTTCATTTCAGGTTTACTGTATCCCTCTGACCTTCATATTGACGATGAAACACAGACATGGCATCGGAATTAAATACAAATGGCACAATGCCGACTTAAGTACAAGAAAACTGACTCTTCTTACTGTCTATGTTTTGAACCATTCCTGTGACACTAGTTATAGATTCCGATGACTCACTTCAGGTTTACTGTAGCCCTCTGACCTTCTTATTGACGATCAAACACAGAAATTGCATCGGAATACAAACAAAATGCACAATGCCGACTTTAGTACAAGATGACTGACTCGTCTTACTGTCTATGTTTTGAACCATTCCTGTGACACTAGTTATAGATTCCGATGCTTGACTTCAGGTTTACTGTATACCTCTGACCTTCTTATTGACGATGAAACACAGAAATTTCATCGGCATTAAATACAAAAGCCACAATGCCGACTCAAGTACAAGAAGACTGGCTCTTCTTACTGTCTATGATTTGAACCTTTCCTGTGAGACCGGTTTTAGATTCCAATGCTTCACTTATGGTTTACTGTATCCCTTGGCCCTTCTTATTAACGACGAAACACAGAAAGTGCATCGGAATTAAATAGAAAAGGCACAATGCCGACTTAAGTACGAGAAAACTGACTCTTCTTACTGTCTATGTTTTGAAGCATTTTTGTGACACTAGTTATAGATTCCGATGCTTCACTTCAGGTTTACTGTATCCCTCTGACCTTCTTATTGACGATGAAACACAGAAATTGCATTTTAATTAAATACAAAAGGCACAATGCCGACTTAAGTACTAGAAAACTGACTCTTCTTAGTGTCTATATTTGAACCATTCCTGTGACACTAGTTATAGATTCCGATGCTTAACGTCAGGTTTACTGTATCCCTATGACCTTCTGATTGACGATGAAACACAGAAATTGCATCGGAATTAAATACAAAAGGCCCAATGCCGACTTAAGTACAAGAAAACTGACGCTTCTTACTGTTTATGTTTTGAACCACTCCTGTGACACTAGTTATAGATTCCGATGCTTCACTTCAGGTTTACTGTATCCCTGTGTCCTTCTTATAGACGATGAAACACAGAAGATACATCGGAATTAAATACTAAAGGCACAATGCCGACTTAAGTACAAGGAAACTGACTCTTCTTACTGTCTATGTTTTGAACCATTGCTGTGACACTAGTTATAGCTTCCGATGCTTCACTTCAGGATTACTGTATCCCTCTGACCTTCATATTGACGATGAAACACAGACATTGCATCGGAATTAGATACAAATACCACAATGCCGACTTAAGTACAAGAAGACGGACCTTTCTTACTGTCTATGTTTTGAACCATTCCTGAGACACTAGTTATAGATTCTGATGCTTCACTCCAGGTTTACTGTATCCCTCTGACTTTCTTATTGACGATGAAGCACACAAATTGCATCGGAATTGGATACAAAAGGCACATTGCCGACTTAAGTACAAGAAAACTGACTCTTCTTACTGTCTATGTTTGAACCATTCCTGTGACACTAGTTATAGATTCCGATGCTTCACCTCAGGTTTACTGTATCCTTCTGACCGTCTATTTGACGATGAACCACAGAAATTGCATTTTAATTAAATACAAACGGCACAATGCCGACTTAAGTACAACAAAACTGACTCTTCTTAGTGTCTATATTTGAACCATTCCTGTGACACTAGTTATAGATCCCGATGTTTCACTTCAGGTTTACTGTATCCCTCTGACCTTCTAATTGACGAAGAAACACAGATATTGCATCGGAATTAAATACAAATGGCACAATGCCGACTCAAGTACAAGAAGACTGGCTCTTTTTACTGTCTATGTTTAGAACCTTTCCTGTGAGACCGGTTTTAGATTCCGATGCTTGACTTCAGGTACACTGTATCCCTTGGCCCTTCTTATTGACGAAGAAACACAGAAATTGCATCGGAATTATATAGATAAGGCACAATGCCGACTTAAATACATGAAACCTGACTCCTCTTTCTTTCTATGTTTTTACCATTCCTGTGACACTAGTTATAGATTCCGATGTTTCACTTCAGGTTTACTGTAGCCCTCTGACCTTCTTATTGACGATCAATCACAGAAATTGCATCGGAATACAAACAAAATGCACAATGCCGACTTACGTACAAGACGACTGACTCTTCTTACTGTCTATGTTTTGAACCATTCCTGTGACACTAGTTATAGATTCCGATGCTTCACTTCAGGTTTACTGTATCCCTCCGACCGTCTTATTCACGATGAAACACAATAATTGCATCGGAATTAAATACAAAAGGCACAATGCCGACTCAAGTACAAGAGGACTGGCTCTTCTTACTGTCTATGTTTTGAACCATTCCTGTGTCACTAGTTATAGATTCCGATGCTTCACTTCAGGTTTACTGTATCCCTCTGACCTTCATATTGACGATGAAACACAGATATTGCATCGAAATTATATACAAGAGGCACAATGCCGACTTAAGTACAAGCAGACTGCTCTTCATACTGTCTATGTTTTGAACCATTCCAGTGACACTAGTTATAGATTCCGATGCTTCACTTCAGGTTTACTGTATCCCTCTGACCTTCTTATTGACGATGAACCACAGAAATTGCATTTTAATTAAATGCAAACGGCACAATGCCGACTTAAGTACAACAAAACTGACTCTTCTTAGTGTCTATATTTGAACCATTCCTGTGACACTAGTTATGGATTCCGATGCTTCACTTCAGGTTTACTGAATCCCTATGACCTTCTTATTACGATGAAACACAGAAATTGCATCGGAATTAAATACAAATGGCACAATGCCGACTTAAGTACAAGAAAACTGACGATTCTTACTGTCTATGTTTTGAACCACTCCTGTGACACTAGTTATAGATTCCGATGCTTCACTTCAGGTTTACTATATCCCTGTGTCCTTCTTATAGACGATGAAACACAGAAATTGCATCGGAATTAAATACTAAAGGCACTATGCCGACTTAAGTACAAGGATACTGACTCTTCTTACTGTCTATGATTTGAACCATTCCTGTGACACTAGTTATAGTTTCCGATGCTTCACTTCAGGTTTACTGTATCCCTCTGACCTTCATATTGACGATGAAACACAGATATTGCATCGGAATTAGATACAAAAACCACAATGCCGACTTATGTACAAGAAGACGGACCTTTCTTACTGTCTATGTTTTGAACCATTCCTGAGACACTAGTTATAGATTCCGATGCTTCACTTCAGGTTTACTGTATCCCTCTGACTTTCTTATTGACGATGAAGCACAGAAATTGCATCGGAATTGGATACAAAAGGCACATTGCCGACTTAAGTACAAGAAAACTGACTGTTCTTACTGTCTATGTTTGAACCATTCCTGTGACACTAGTTATAGATTCCGATGCTTCACCTCGGGTTTACTGTATACTTCTGACCGTCTTATTGACGATGAAACACAGAATTTGCACCGGAATTTAATACAAAAGGCACAATGCCGACTCAAGTACAAGAAGACTGGTTCTTTTTACTGTCTATGATTTGAAGCTTTCTTGTGATACCGGTTTTAGATTCCGATGCTTCACTTCAGGCTTACTGTAATCCTTGGACCTTCATATTGACGACGAAACACAGAAATTGAATCGGAGTTAAATAGAAAAGGCACAATGCCGACTTAGGTACTAGAAAACTGACTCTTGTTACTGCCTATGTTTAGAACCATTCCTGTGACACTAGTTATAGATTCCGATGCTTCACTTCAGGTTTACTGTATCCCTCTCACCTTCTTATTGACGATGAAACGCAGAAATTGCATCGGAATTAAATACAAAAGGCACAATGCCGACTTAAGTACAAGAAAACTGACTCTTCTTACTATCTATGGTTTTAACCATTCCTGTGTCACTAGTTATAGATTCCGATGCTTCACTTCATGTTCACTGTACCTCTCTGAACTTCTTATTGACGACGAAACACAGAAATTGCATCGGAATTAAATAGAAAAGCACAATGCCGACTCAAGTACAAGAAGACGGGCTCTTCTTACTGTCTATGTTTAGAACCTTTCCTGTGAGACCGGTTTTAGATTCCAATGCTTCACTTCAGGTTTACTATATCCCTTGGACCTTCTTATTGGCGACGAAACACAGAAACTCATCGGGATTAAAAAGAAAAGGCACAATGCCGACTTAAGTACATGAAAACCGACTCTTCTTACTGTCTATGTTTTGAACCATTCCTGTGAGACTAGTTATAGTTTCCGATGCATCACTTCAGGTTTACTGTATCCCTCCGACCTTATTATTGACGATGAAACACAGAAATTGCATCGGAATTAAATAAAAAGCGCACAATGCCGACTTAAGTACAAGAAAACTGACTCCTCTTTCTGTCTATGCTTTGAACCATTCCTGTGACACTAGTTATACATTCCGATGCTTCACTTCAGTTTTACTGTATCCCTCTGAGCTTCTTAATGACGATCAAACACAGAAATTGCCTCGGAATTAAATACAAAAGGCAGAATGCACACTCAAGTACAAGAAGACTGGCTCTTCTTACTATGTTTCCAACCTTTCCTGTGAGACCAGCTTTAGATTCCGATGCTTGACTTCAGGTTTACTGTATCCCTTGGACCTTCATATTGACGACGAGTCACAGAAATTGCATCGGAATTAAATAGAAAAGGCACAATGCCGACTTAAAGTCAAGGAAACTGATTCTACTTAACGTCTATATTTTGAAGTACAAGAAAACTCACGCTTCTTACTGTCTATGTTTTGAACCTTTCCTGTGTCACTAGTTATAGATTCCAATGTATCACTTCAGGGTTACTGTATCCCTCTGACCTTCTTATTGACGATGAAACTCAGAAATTGCATCGGAATTAAATACAAAAGGCACAATGCCGACTTAATTATTAGAAAACTGACTCTTCTTACTGTCTATGCTTTGAACCATTCCTGTGACTCTAGTTATAGATTCCGATGCTTCACTTCAGGTTTACTGTATCCCTCTGACCTTCTTATTGACGATGAAACACAGAAATTGCATCGGAATTAAATACAAAAGGCACAATGCCGCCTTAAGTACAAGTAAACTGACTCTTCTTACTGTCTATGATTTGAACCACTCCTGTGACACTAGTTATGGATTCCGATGCTTCACTTCAGGTTTACTGTAGCCCTCTGACCTTCTTATTGACGATGAAACACAGAAATTGCATCCCAAATAAATACAGAAGGCGCAATGCCGATATAAGTACAAGAAAATTGACTCTTCTTACTGTCTATGTTTTGAACCATTCCTGTGACACTAGTTACAGATTCCGATGCTTCACTTCAGGTTAACTGTATCCCTCTGACCTTCTTATTGACGATGAAACACAGAAATTGCATCGGAATGAAATACAAAACTCACAATGCCAACTTAAGTAGAAGTAAACTGACTCTTCTTACCGTCTATGATTTGAACCATTTCTGTGACACTAGTTATAGATTCCGATGATGCACTTTAGGTTTACTGTATCCCTCTGACCTTCTTATTGACGATGAAACACAGAAAATGCGTCGTAATTAAATACAAAAGGCACAATCCCGAATTATGTACAAGTAAACTGACTCTTCTTGCTGTCTGTGATTTGAACTATTCCTGTGACACTAGTTATAGATTCCGATGCTTCATTTCAGGTTTACTGTATCCCTCTGACCTTCATATTGACGATGAAACACAGACATGGCATCGGAATTAAATACAAATGGCACAATGCCGACTTAAGTACAAGAAAACTGACTCTTCTTACTGTCTATGTTTTGAACCATTCCTGTGACACTAGTTATAGATTCCGATGATTCACTTCAGGTTTACTGTAGCCCTCTGACCTTTTTATTGACGATCAAACACAGAAATTGCATCGGAATACAAACAAAATGCACAATGCCGACTTTAGTACAAGATGACTGACTCGTCTTACTGTCTATGTTTTGAACCATTCCTGTGACACTAGTTATAGATTCCGATGCTTGACTTCAGGTTTACTGTATACCTCTGACCTTCTTATTGACGATGAAACACAGAAATTTCATCGGCATTAAATACAAAAGCCACAATGCCGACTCAAGTACAAGAAGACTGGCTCTTCTTACTGTCTATGATTTGAACCTTTCCTGTGAGACCGGTTTTAGATTCCAATGCTTCACTTATGGTTTACTGTATCCCTTGGCCCTTCTTATTAACGACGAAACACAGAAAGTGCATCGGAATTAAATAGAAAAGGCACAATGCCGACTTAAGTACGAGAAAACTGACTCTTCTTACTGTCTATGTTTTGAAGCATTTTTGTGACACTAGTTATAGATTCCGATGCTTCACTTCAGGTTTACTGTATCCCTCTGACCTTCTTATTGACGATGAAACACAGAAATTCCATTTTAATTAAATACAAAAGGCACAATGCCGACTTAAGTACAAGAAAACTGACTCTTCTTAGTGTCTATATTTGAACCATTCCTGTGACACTAGTTATAGATTCCGATGCTTCACTTCAGGTTTACTGTATCCCTATGACCTTCTTATTGACGATGAAACACAGAAATTGCATCGGAATTAAATGCAAAAGGCCCAATGCCGACTTAAGTACAAGAAAACTGACGCTTCTTACTGTTTATGTTTTGAACCACTCCTGTGACACTAGTTATAGATTCCGATGCTTCACTTCAGGTTTACTGTATCCCTGTGTCCTTCTTATAGACGATGAATCACAGAAATTACATCGGAATTAAATACTAAAGGCACAATGCCGACTTAAGTACAAGGAAACTGACTCTTCTTACTGTCTATGTTTTGAACCATTGCTGTGACACTAGTTATAGCTTCCGATGCTTCACTTCAGGATTACTGTATCCCTCTGACCTTCATATTGACGATGAAACACAGACATTGCATCGGAATTAGATACAAAAACCACAATGCCGACTTAAGTACAAGAAGACGGACCTTTCTTACTGTCTATGTTTTGAACCATTCCTGAGACACTAGTTATAGATTCTGATGCTTCACTCCAGGTTTACTGTATCCCTCTGACTTTCTTATTGACGATGAAGCACACAAATTGCATCGGAATTGGATACAAAAGGCACAATGCCGACTTAATTATTAGAAAACTCACGCTTCTTACTGTCTATGTTTTGAACCTTTCCTGTGTCACTAGTTATAGATTCCAATGTATCACTTCAGGGTTACTGTATCCCTCTGACTTTCTTATTGACGATGAAGCACAGAAACTGCATCGGAATTGGATACAAAAGGCACATTGCCGACTTAAGTACAAGAAAACTGACTGTTCTTACTGTCTATGTTTGAACCATTCCTATGACACTAGTTATAGATTCCGATGCTTCACCTCGGGTTTACTGTATCCTTCTGACCGTCTTATTGACGATGAAGCACAGAATTTGCACCGGAATTTAATACAAAAGGCACAATGCCGACTCAAGTACAAGAAGACTTGTTCTTTTTACTGTCTATGATTTGAAGCTTTCCTGTGATACCGGTTTTAGATTCCGATGCTTCACTTCAGGCTTACTGTAATCCGTGGACCTTCATATTGACGACGAAACACAGAAATTGAATCGGAGTTAAATAGAAAAGGCACAATGCCGACTTAAGTACTAGAAAACTGACTCTTGTTACTGCCTATGTTTAGAACCATTCCTGTGACACTAGTTATAGATTCCGATGCTTCACTTCAGGTTTACTGTATCCCTCTCACCTTCTTATTGACGATGAAACGCAGAAATTGCATCGGAATTAAATACAAAAGGCACAATGCCGACTTAAGTACAAGAAAACTGACTCTTCTTACTATCTATGGTTTTAACCATTCCTGTGTCACTAGTTATAGATTCCGATGCTTCACTTCATGTTCACTGTACCTCTCTGACCTTCTTATTGACGACGAAACACAGAAATTGCATCGGAATTAAATAGAAAAGCACAATGCCGACTCAAGTACAAGAAGACGGGCTCTTCTTACTGTCTATGTTTAGAACCTTTCCTGTGAGACCGGTTTTAGATTCCAATGCTTCACTTCAGGTTTACTATATCCCTTGGACCTTCTTATTGACGACGAAACACAGAAACTCATCGGGATTAAAAAGAAAAGGCACAATGCCGACTTAAGTACATGAAAACCGACTCTTCTTACTGTCTATGTTTTGAACCATTCCTGTGAGACTAGTTATAGTTTCCGATGCATCACTTCAGGTTTACTGTATCCCTCCGACCTTATTATTGACGATGAAACACAGAAATTGCATCGGAATTAAATAAAAAGCGCACAATGCCGACTTATGTACAAGAAAACTGACTCCTCTTTCTGTCTATGCTTTGAACCATTCCTGTGACACTAGTTATACATTCCGATGCTTCACTTCAGTTTTACTGTATCCCTCTGAGCTTCTTAATGACGATCAAACACAGAAATTGCCTCGGAATTAAATACAAAAGGCAGAATGCACACTCAAGTACAAGAAGACTGGCTCTTCTTACTATGTTTCGAACCTTTCCTGTGAGACCAGCTTTAGATTCCGATGCTTGACTTCAGGTTTACTGTATCCCTTGGACCTTCATATTGACGACGAGTCACAGAAATTGCATCGGAATTAAATAGAAAAGGCACAATGCCGACTTAAAGTCAAGAAAACTGATTCTACTTAACGTCTATATTTTGAAGTACAAGAAAACTCACGCTTCTTACTGTCTATGTTTTGAACCTTTCCTGTGTCACTAGTTATAGATTCCAATGTATCACTTCAGGGTTACTGTATCCCTCTGATCTTCTTATTGACGATGAAACTCAGTAATTGCATCGGAATTAAATACAAAAGGCACAATGCCGACTTAATTATTAGAAAACTGACTCTTCTTACTGTCTATGCTTTGAACCATTCCTGTGACTCTAGTTATAGATTCCGATGCTTCACTTCAGGTTTACTGTATCCCTCTGACCTTCTTAATGACGATGAAACACAGAAATTGCATCGGAATTAAATACAAAAGGCACAATGCCGCCTTAAGTACAAGTAAACTGACTCTTCTTACTGTCTATGATTTGAACCACTCCTGTGACACTAGTTATGGATTCCGATGCTTCACTTCAGGTTTACTGTAGCCCTCTGACCTTCTTATTGACGATGAAACACAGAAATTGCATCCCAAATAAATACAGAAGGCGCAATGCCGATATAAGTACAAGAAAATTGACTCTTCTTACTGTCTATGTTTTGAACCATTCCTGTGACACTAGTTACAGATTCCGATGCTTCACTTCAGGTTAACTGTATCCCTCTGACCTTCTTATTGACGATGAAACACAGAAATTACATCGGAATGAAATACAAAACTCACAATGCCAACTTAAGTAGAAGTAAACTGACTCTTCTTACCGTCTATGATTTGAACCATTTCTGTGACACTAGTTATAGATTCCGATGATGCACTTTAGGTTTACTGTATCCCTCTGACCTTCTTATTGACGATGAAACACAGAAAATGCGTCGTAATTAAATACAAAAGGCACAATGCCGAATTATGTACAAGTAAACTGACTCTTCTTGCTGTCTGTGATTTGAACTATTCCTGTGACACTAGTTATAGATTCCGATGCTTCATTTCAGGTTTACTGTATCCCTCTGACCTTCATATTGACGATGAAACACAGACATGGCATCGGAATTAAATACAAATGGCACAATGCCGACTTAAGTACAAGAAAACTGACTCTTCTTACTGTCTATGTTTTGAACCATTCCTGTGACACTAGTTATAGATTCCGATGATTCACTTCAGGTTTACTTTAGCCCTCTGACCTTCTTATTGACGATCAAACACAGAAATTGCATCGGAATACAAACAAAATGCACAATGCCGACTTTAGTACAAGATGACTGACTCGTCTTACTGTCTATGTTTTGAACCATTCCTGTGACACTAGTTATTGATTCCGATGCTTGACTTCAGGTTTACTGTATACCTCTGACCTTCTTATTGACGATGAAACACAGAAATTTCATCGGCATTAAATACAAAAGCCACAATGCCGACTCAAGTACAAGAAGACTGGCTCTTCTTACTGTCTATGATTTGAACCTTTCCTGTGAGACCGGTTTTAGATTCCAATGCTTCACTTATGGTTTACTGTATCCCTTGGCCCTTCTTATTAACGACGAAACACAGAAAGTGCATCGGAATTAAATAGAAAAGGCACAATGCCGACTTAAGTACGAGAAAACTGACTCTTCTTACTGTCTATGTTTTGAAGCATTTTTGTGACACTAGTTATAGATTCCGATGCTTCACTTCAGGTTTACTGTATCCCTCTGACCTTCTTATTGGCGATGAAACACAGAAATTGCATTTTAATTAAATACAAAAGGCACAATGCCGACTTAAGTACAAGAAAACTGACTCTTCTTAGTGTCTATATTTGAACCATTCCTGTGACACTAGTTATAGATTCCGATGCTTCACTTCAGGTTTACTGTATCCCTATGACGTTCTTAATGACGATGAAACACAGAAATTGCATCGGAATTAAATACAAAAGGCCCAATGCCGACTTAAGTACAAGAAAACTGACGCTTCTTACTGTTTATGTTTTGAACCACTCCTGTGACACTAGTTATAGATTCCGATGCTTCACTTCAGGTTTACTGTATCCCTGTGTCCTACTTATAGACGATGAAACACAGAAATTACATCGGAATTAAATACTAAAGGCACAATGCCGACTTAAGTACAAGGAAACTGACTCTTCTTACTGTCTATGTTTTGAACCATTGCTGTGACACTAGTTATAGCTTCCGATGCTTCACTTCAGGATTACTGTATCCCTCTGACCTTCATATTGACGATGAAACATAGACATTGCATCGGAATTAGATACAAAAACCACAATGCCGACTTAAGTACAAGAAGACGGACCTTTCTTACTGTCTATGTTTTGAACCATTCCTGAGACACTAGTTATAGATTCTGATGCTTCACTCCAGGTTTACTGTATCCCTCTGACTTTCTTATTGACGATGAAGCACACAAATTGCATCGGAATTGGATACAAAAGGCACATTGCCGACTTAAGTACAAGAAAACTGACTCTTCTTACTGTCTATGTTTGAACCATTCCTGTGACACTAGTTATAGATTCCGATGCTTCACCTCAGGTTTACTGTATCCTTCTGACCGTCTTATTGACGATGAACCACAGAAATTGCATTTTAATTAAATACAAACGGCACAATGCCGACTTAAGTACAACAAAACTGACTCTTCTTAGTGTCTATATTTGAACCATTCCTGTGACACTAGTTATAGATCCCGATGTTTCACTTCAGGTTTACTGTATCCCTCTGACCTTCTAATTGACGAAGAAACACAGATATTGCATCGGAATTAAATACAAAAGGCACAATGCCGACTCAAGTACAATAAGACTGGCTCTTTTTACTGTCTATGTTTAGAACCTTTCCTGTGAGACCGGTTTTAGATTCCGATGCTTGACTTCAGGTTTACTGTATCCCTTGGCCCTTCTTATTGACGAAGAAACACAGAAATTGCATCGGAATTATATAGATAAGGCACAATGCCGACTTAAATACATGAAACCTGACTCCTCTTTCTTTCTATGTTTTTACCATTCCTGTGACACTAGTTATAGATTCCGATGTTTCACTTCAGGTTTACTGTAGCCCTCTGACCTTCTTATTGACGATCAATCACAGAAATTGCATCGGAATACAAACAAAATGCACAATGCCGACTTAAGTACAAGATGACTGACTCTTCTTACTGTCTATGTTTTGAACCATTCCTGTGACACTAGTTATAGATTCCGATGCTTCACTTCAGGTTTACTGTATCCCTCCGACCGTCTTATTCACGATGAAACACAATAATTGCATCGGAATTAAATACAAAAGGCACAATGCCGACTCAAGTACAAGAGGACTGGCTCTTCTTACTGTCTATGTTTTGAACCATTCCTGTGTCACTAGTTATAGATTCCGATGCTTCACTTCAGGTTTACTGTATCCCTCTGACCTTCATATTGACGATGAAACACAGATATTGCATCGAAATTATATACAAGAGGCACAATGCCGACTTAAGTACAAGCAGACTGCTCTTCATACTGTCTATGTTTTGAACCATTCCAGTGACACTAGTTATAGATTCCGATGCTTCACTTCAGGTTTACTGTATCCCTCTGACCTTCTTATTGACGATGAACCACAGAAATTGCATTTTAATTAAATGCAAACGGCACAATGCCGACTTAAGTACAAC
Organism: Schistocerca americana; assembly: GCF_021461395.2. Taxonomy (NCBI): domain Eukaryota; kingdom Metazoa; phylum Arthropoda; class Insecta; order Orthoptera; family Acrididae; genus Schistocerca; species Schistocerca americana. The sequence goes on from NC_060130.1 coordinate 24,822,949, forward strand.
AAAACTGACTGTTCTTAGTGTCTATATTTGAACCATTCCTGTGACACTAGTTATAGATTCCGATGCTTCACTTCAGGTTTACTGAATCCCTATGACCTTCTTATTACGATGAAACACAGAAATTGCATCGGAATTAAATACAAATGGCACAATGCCGACTTAAGTACAAGAAAACTGACGATTCTTACTGTTTATGTTTTGAACCACTCCTGTGACACTAGTTATAGATTCCGATGCTTCACTTCAGGTTTACTATATCCCTGTGTCCTTCTTATAGACGATGAAACACAGAAATTGCATCGGAATTAAATACTAAAGGCACTATGCCGACTTAAGTACAAGGATACTGACTCTTCTTACTGTCTATGATTTGAACCATTCCTGTGACACTAGTTATAGATTCCGATGCTTCACTTCAGGTTTACTGTATCCCTCTGACCTTCATATTGACGATGAAACACAGATATTGCATCGGAATTAGATACAAAAACCACAATGCCGACTTATGTACAAGAAGACGGACCTTTCTTACTGTCTATGTTTTGAACCATTCCTGAGACACTAGTTATAGATTCCGATGCTTCACTTCAGGTTTACTGTATCCCTCTGACTTTCTTATTGACGATGAAGCACAGAAATTGCATCGGAATTGGATACAAAAGGCACATTGCCGACTTAAGTACAAGAAAACTGACTGTTCTTACTGTCTATGTTTGAACCATTCCTGTGACACTAGTTATAGATTCCGATGCTTCACCTCGGGTTTACTGTATCCTTCTGACCGTCTTATTGACGATGAAACACAGAATTTGCACCGGAATTTAATACAAAAGGCACAATGCCGACTCAAGTACAAGAAGACTTGTTCTTTTTACTGTCTATGATTTGAAGCTTTCCTGTGATACCGGTTTTAGATTCCGATGCTTCACTTCAGGCTTACTGTAATCCTTGGACCTTCATATTGACGACGAAACACAGAAATTGAATCGGAGTTAAATAGAAAAGGCACAATGCCGACTTAAGTACTAGAAAACTGACTCTTGTTACTGCCTATGTTTAGAACCATTCCTGTGACACTAGTTATAGATTCCGATGCTTCACTTCAGGTTTACTGTATCCCTCTCACCTTCTTATTGACGATGAAACGCAGAAATTGCATCGGAATTAAATACAAAAGGCACAATGCCGACTTAAGTACAAGAAAACTGACTCTTCTTACTATCTATGGTTTTAACCATTCCTGTGTCACTAGTTATAGATTCCGATGCTTCACTTCATGTTCACTGTACCTCTCTGACCTTCTTATTGACGACGAAACACAGAAATTGCATCGGAATTAAATAGAAAAGCACAATGCCGACTCAAGTACAAGAAGACGGGCTCTTCTTACTGTCTATGTTTAGAACCTTTCCTGTGAGACCGGTTTTAGATTCCAATGCTTCACTTCAGGTTTACTATATCCCTTGGACCTTCTTATTGACGACGAAACACAGAAACTCATCGGGATTAAAAAGAAAAGGCACAATGCCGACTTAAGTACATGAAAACCGACTCTTCTTACTGTCTATGTTTTGAACCATTCCTGTGAGACTAGTTATAGTTTCCGATGCATCACTTCAGGTTTACTGTATCCCTCCGACCTTATTATTGACGATGAAACACAGAAATTGCATCGGAATTAAATAAAAAGCGCACAATGCCGACTTAAGTACAAGAAAACTGACTCCTCTTTCTGTCTATGCTTTGAACCATTCCTGTGACACTAGTTATACATTCCGATGCTTCACTTCAGTTTTACTGTATCCCTCTGAGCTTCTTAATGACGATCAAACACAGAAATTGCCTCGGAATTGAATACAAAACGCAGAATGCACACTCAAGTACAAGAAGACTGGCTCTTCTTACTATGTTTCGAACCTTTCCTGTGAGACCAGCTTTAGATTCCGATGCTTGACTTCAGGTTTACTGTATCCCTTCGACCTTCATATTGACGACGAGTCACAGAAATTGCATCGGAATTAAATAGAAAAGGCACAATGCCGACTTAAAGTCAAGAAAACTGATTCTACTTAACGTCTATATTTTGAAGTACAAGAAAACTCACGCTTCTTACTGTTTATGTTTTGAACCACTCCTGTGACACTAGTTATAGATTCCGATGCTTCACTTCAGGTCTTACTGTATCCCTGTGTCCTTCTTATAGACGATGAAACACAGAAATTGCATCGGAATTAAATAATAAAGGCACTATGCCGACTTAAGTACAAGGAAACTGACTCTTCTTACTGTCTATGTTTTGAACCATTCCTGTGACACTAGTTATAGATTCCGATGCTTCACTTCAGGTTTACTGTATCCCTCTGACCTTCATATTGACGATGAAACTCAGATATTGCATCGGAATTAGATACAAAAACCATAATGCCGACTTATGTACAAGAAGACGGACCTTTCTTACTGTCTATGTTTTGAACCATTCCTGAGACACTAGTTATAGATTCCGATGCTTCACTTCAGGTTTACTGTATCCCTCTGACCTTCATATTGACGATGAAGCACAGAAATTGCATCGGAATTGGATACAAAAGGCACATTGCCGACTTAAGTACAAGAAAACTGACTCTTCTTACTGTTTGTGTTTGAACCATTCCTGTGACACTAGTTATAGATTCCGATGCTTCACCTCAGGTTTACTGTATCCTTCTGACCGTCTTATTGACGATGAAACACAGAATTTGCACCGGAATTTAATCCAAAAAGCACAATGCCGACTCAAGTACAAGAAGACTGGTTTTCTTACTGTCTATGATTTGAAGCTTTCCTGTGAGACCGGTTTTAGATTCCGATGCTTCACTTCAGGTTTACTGTAATCCTTGGACCTTCATATTGACGACGAAACACAGAAATTGCATCGGAATTAAATAGAAAAGGCACAATGCCGACTTAGGTACTAGAAAACTGACTCTTCTTACTGCCTATGTTTAGAACCATTCCTGTGACACTAGTTATAGATTCCGATGCTTCACTTCTCGTTTACTGTATCCCTCTCACCTTCTTATTGGCGATGAAACGCAGAAATTGCATCGGAATTAAATACAAAAGGCACAAAGCCGACTTAAGTACAAGAAAACTGACTCTTCCTACTGTCTATGGTTTTAACCATACCTGTGTCACTAGTTATAGATTCCGATGCTTCACTTCATGTTCACTGTACCTCTCTGACCTTCTTATTGACGACGAAACACAGAAATTGCATCGGAATTAAATAGAAAAGCACAATGCCGACTCAAGTACAAGAAGACGGGCTCTTCTTACTGTCTATGTTTAGAACCTTTCCTGTGAGACCGGTTTTAGATTCCAATGCTTCACTTCAGGTTTACTATATCCCTTGGACCTTCTTATTGACGACGAAACACAGAAACTCATCGGGATTAAAAAGAAAAGACACAATGCCGACTTAAGTACATGAAAACTGACTCTTCTTACTGTCTATGTTTTGAACCATTCCTGTGAGACTAGTTATAGTTTCCGGTGCATCACTTCAGGTTTACTGTATCCCTCCGACCTTATTATTGACGATGAAACACAGAAATTGCATCGGAATTAAATAAAAAACGCACAATGCCGACTTAAGTACAAGAAAACTGACTCCTCTTTCTGTCTATGCTTTGATCCACTCCTGTGACACTAGTTATACATTCCGATGCTTCACTTCAGTTTTACTGTATTCCTCTGAACTTCTTAATGACGATCAAACACAGAAATTGCCTCGGAATTAAATACAAAAGGCACAATGCAAACTCAAGTACAAGAAGACTGGCTCTTCTTACTGTCTATGTTTTGAAGCTTTCCAGTGAGACCGGTTTTAGATTCCGATGCTTCACTTCAGGTTTACTGAATCCGTTGGACCTTCTTATTGACGACTATACACAGAAATTGCATCGGAATTAAATAAAAAAGGCACAATGCCAACTTAAGTACAAGAAAACTGACTCTTCTTACTGTCTATGCTTTGAAGCATTCCTGTGACACTAGTTATAGATTCCGATGCTTCACTTCAGGTTTACTGTAACCCTCTGAACATCTTATTGACGATGAAACACAGAAATTGCATCGGAATTAAATACAAAACGCACAATGCCGACTTAAGTACAAGAAGACTGACTCTTCTTACTGTCTATGCTTTGAACCATTCCTGTGACACTAGTTATAGATTCCGATGCTTCACTTCAGGTTTACTGTATCCCTCTGACCTTCTTACTGACGATGAAGCACAGAAATTGCATCGGAATTGGATACAAAAAGCACATTGCCGACTTAAGTAAAAGAATACTGACTCTTCTTACTGTCTATGTTTGAACCATTCCTGTGACACTAGTTATAGATTCCGATGCTTCACTTCAGGTTTACTGTATCCCTGTGTCCTTCTTATAGACGATGAAACACAGAAATTGCATCGGAATTAAATACTAAAGGCACTATGCCGACTTAAGTACAAGGAAACTGACTCTTCTTACTGTCTATGTTTTGAACCATTCCTGTGACACTAGTTATAGATTCCGATGCTTCACTTCAGGTTTACTGTATCCCTCTGACCTTCATTTTGACGATGAAACACAGATATTGCATCGGAATTAGATACAAAAACCACAATGCCGACTTATGTACAAGAAGACGGACCTTTCTTACTGTCTATGTTTTGAACCATTCCTGAGACACTAGTTATAGATTCCGATTCTTCACTTCAGGTTTACTGAATCCCTCTGACTTTCTTATTGGCGATGAAGCACAGAAATTGCATCGGAATTGGATACAAAAAGCACATTGCCGACTTAAGTACAAGAAAACTGACTCTTCTTACTGTCTATGTTTGAACCATTCCTGTGACACTAGTTATAGATTCCGATGCTTCACCTCAGGTTTACTGTATCCTTCTGACCGTCTTATTGACGATGAAACACAGAATTTGCACCGGAATTTAATACAAAAGGCACAATGCCGACGCAAGTACAAGAAGCCTGGTTCTTCTTACTGTTATTGATTTGACGCTTTCATGTGAGACCGGTTTTAGATTCCGATGCTTCACTTCAGGTTTACTGTAATCCTTGGACCTTCATATTGACGACGAAACACAGAAATTGCATCGGAATTAAATAGAAAAGGCACAATGCCGACTTAAGTACTAGAAAACTGACTCTTGTTACTGCCTATGTTTAGAACCATTCCTGTGACACTAGTTATAGATTCCGATGCTTCACTTCAGGTTTACTGTATCCCTCTCACCTTCTTATTGACGATGAAACGCAGAAATTGCATCGGAATTAAATACAAAAGGCACAATGCCGACTTAAGTACAAGAAAACTGACTCCTCTTTCTGTCTGTGCTTTGAACCATTCCTGTGACACTAGTTATACATTCCGATGCTTCACTTCAGTTTTACTGTATCTTTCTGAGCTTCTTAATGACGGTCAAACACAGAAATTGCCTCGGAATTAAATACAAAAGGCACAATGCACACTCAAGTACAAGAAGACTGGCTCTTCTTACTGTCTATGTTTCGAACCTTTCCTGTGAGACCAGCTTTAGATTCCGATGCTTGACTTCAGGTTTACTGTATCCCTTGGACCTTCATATTGGCGACGAAACACAGAAATTGCATCGGAATTAAATAGAAAAGGAACAATGCCGACTTAAAGTCAAGAAAACTGATTCTACTTAATGTCTATATTTTGAACCATTCCTGTGACACTGGTTATAGATTCCGATGTTTCACTTCAGGTTTACTGTATCCCTCTGACCTTCTAATTGTCGAAGAAACACAGATATTGCATCGGAATTAAATACAAAAGGCACAATGCCGACTCAGGTACAAGAAGACTGGCTCTTCTTACTGTCTATGTTTCGAACCTCTCCTGTGAGACCAGCTTTAGATTCCGATGCTTGACTTCAGGTTTACTGTAACCGTCTGAACATCTTATTGACGATGAAACACAGAAATTGCATCGGAATTAAATACAAAACGCGCAATGCCGACTTAAGTACAAGAAGACTGACTCTTCTTACTGTCTATGCTTTGAACCATTCCTGTGACACTAGTTATAGACTCCGATGCTTCACTTCAGGTTTACTGTATCCCTCTGACCTTCTTACTGACGATGAAACACAGAAATTGCATCGGAATTAAATACAAAAGGCACAATGCCGACTTGAGTACAAGTAAACTGACTCTTCTTACTGCCTATGTTTTGAACCATTCCTGTGACACTAGTTATAGATTCCGATGCTTCACTTCAGGTTTACTGTATCCCTCTGATCAACGTATTGACGATGACACACAGAAATTGTATCGGAATTAAATACAAAAGACACAATCCCGACTTAAGTACAAGAAAACTGACGCTTCTTACTGTTTATGTTTTGAACCACTCCTGTGACACTAGTTATAGATTCCGATGCTTCACTTCAGGTTTACTGTATCCCTGTGTCCTTCTTATAGACGATGAAACACAGAAATTGCATCGGAATTAAATACTAAAGGCACTATGCCGACTTAAGTACAAGGAAACTGACTCTTCTTACTGTCTATGTTTTGAACCATTCCTGTGACACTAGTTATAGATTCCGATGCTTCACTTCAGGTTTACTGTATCCCTCTGACCTTCATTTTGACGATGAAACACAGATATTGCATCGGAATTAGATACAAAAACCACAATGCCGACTTATGTACAAGAAGACGGACCTTTCTTACTGTCTATGTTTGAACCATTCCTGTGACACTAGTTATAGATTCCGATGCTTCACCTCAGGTTTACTGTATCCTTCTGACCGTCTTATTGACGATGAAACACAGAATTTGCACCGGAATTTAATACAAAAGGCACAATGCCGACGCAAGTACAAGAAGCCTGGTTCTTCTTACTGTTATTGATTTGACGCTTTCATGTGAGACCGGTTTTAGATTCCGATGCTTCACTTCAGGTTTACTGTATCCCTTGGCCCTTCTTATTGACGACGAAACACAGAAATTGCATCGGAATTATATAGATAAGGCACAATGCCGAGTTAATTACATGAAACCTGACTCCTCTTCCTTTCTATGTTTTTACCATTCCTGTGACACTAGTTATAGTTTCCGATGCTTCACTTTAGGTTTGCTGTATCACTCTGACCGTCTTATTGACGATGAAACACAGAAATTGCATCGGAATTAAATACAAAAGGCACAATGCCGACTTAATTATAAGAAAACTGACTCTTCTTACTGTCTATGCTTTGAACAATTCCTGTGACACTAGTTATAGGTTCCGATGCTTCACTTCAGGTTTACTGTATCCCTCTGACCTTCATATTGACGATGAAACACAGAAATTTCATCGGCATTGAATACAATAGGCACAATGCCGACTTAAGTACTAGAAATCTGACTCTTCTTACTGTCTATGTTTTGAACCATTCCTGTGACACTAGTTATAGATTCCGATGCTTCACTTCAGGTTTACTGTAGCCCTCTGACCTTCTTATTGACGATCAAACACAGAAATTGCATCGGAATACAAACAAAATGCACAATGCCGACTTAAGTACAAGATGACTGACTCTTCTTACTGTCTATGTTTTGAACCATTCCTGTGACACTAGTTATAGATTCCGATGCTTGACTTCAGGTTTACTGTATCCCTCTGACCTTCTTATTGACGATGAAACACAGTAATTGCATCGGCATTAAATACAAAAGGCACAATGCCGACTCAAGTACAAGAAGACTGGCTCTTCTTACTGTCTATGATTTGAACCTTCCCTGTGAGACCGGTTTTAGATTCCGATGTTTCTCTTAAGGTTTACTGTATCCCTTGGCCCTTCTTATTAACGACGAAACACAGAAAGTACATCGGAATTAAATAGAAAAGGCACAATGCCGACTTAAGTACAAGAAAACTGACTCTTCTTACTGTCTATGTTTTGAACCATTCCTGTGACACTAGTTATAGATTCCGATGCTTCACTTCAGGTCTGCTGTTTCCCTCTGACCGTCTTATTGACGATGTAACACAGAAATTGCATCGGAATTAAAAAAAAACTCACAATGCCGATTCAAGTACAATAAGACTGGCTCTTCTTACTGTCTATGTTTTGAAGCTTTCCAGTGAGACCGGTTTTAGATTCCGATGCTTCACTTCAGGTTTACTGTATCCCTTGGACCTTCTTATTGACGACTATACACAGAAATTGCATCGGAATTAAATAAAAAAGGCACAACGCCGACTTAAGTACAAGAAAACTGACTCTTCTTACTGTCTATGCTTTGAAGCATTCCTGTGACACTAGTTATAGATTCCGATGCTTCACTTCAGGTTTACTGTATCCCTCTGACCTTCTTATTGACGATGAAACACAGAAATTGCATCGGAATTGAATACAAAAGGCACAATTTCGACTTAAGTACAAGTAAACTGACTCTTCTTACTGTCTATGATTTGAACCATTCCTGTGACACTAGTTATAGATTCCGATGCTTCACTTCAGGTTTACTGTAACCCTCTGAACATCTTATTGACGATGAAACACAGAAATTGCATCGGAATTAAATACAAAACGCACAATGCCGACTTAAGTACAAGAAGACTGACTCTTCTTACTGTCTATGCTTTGAACCATTCCTGTGACACTAGTTATAGATTCCGATGCTTCACTTCAGGTTTACTGTATCCCTCTGACCTTCATATTGACGATGAAACACAGAAATTGCATCGGAATTAAATACAAAAGGCACAACGCCGACTTGAGTACAAGTAAACTGACTCTTCTTACTGTCTATGTTTTGAACCATTCCTGTGACACTAGTTATAGACTCCGATGCTTCACTTCAGGTTTACTGTATCACTCTGATCTACGTATTGACGATGACACACAGAAATTGTATCGGAATTAAATACAAAATGCACAATGCCGACTTAAGTACAAGAAAACTTACTCTTCTTTCTGTCTATATTTTAACCATTCCTGTGACACTAGTTATAGATTCCGATGCTTCACTTTAGGTTTACTGTATCCCTCTGACCTTCTTTTTGACGATGAAGAACAGATATTGCATCGGAATTAAATACAAGTGGCACAATGCCGACTTAAATACAAGAAAACTGACTCTTCTTACTGTCTATGCTTCGAACTATTCCTGTGGCACTAGTTATAGATTCCGATACTTCACTTCAGGTTTACTGCATCCCTCTGACTTTCTTATTGACGATGAAACACAGAAATTGCATCGGAATAGAATACAAAATGCACAATGCCGCCTTAAGTACAAGAAAACTTTCTCTTCTTACTGTCTATATTTTGAACCTTTCTTGTGAGACTGGCTTTAGATTCCAATGCCTCACTGCAGGTTTACTCTATCCCTGGGACCTTCTTATTGACGACGAAACACAGAAATTGCATCGGAATTAAATAGAAAAGGTGCAATGCCGACTTAAGCACACGGAAACTGACTCTTCTTACTGTCTATGTTTGAACCATTCCTGTGACCCTAGTTATAGATTCCGATGCTTCACTTCAGGTTTACTGTATCCCTCTGATCTTCTTATTGACGATGAAACACAGATATTGCATCGGAATTAAATACAAAAGGCACTATGCCGACTTAAGTAAAAGAAGACTGACCTTTCTTACTGTCTATGTTTTGAATCATTCCTGTGACACTAGTTATAGATTCTGATGCTTCACTTCAGGTTTACTGTATCCCTCTGACCTTCTTATTGACGATGAAACACAGAAATTGCATTGGAATTAAATACAAAAGGCACAATGCCGACTTAAGTACAAAATGACTGACTCTTCTTACTCTCTATGTTTTGAACCATTCCTGTGACACTAGATATAGATTCCGATGCTTCACTTCAAGTTTACTGTATCCCTCCGACCGTCTTATTGACGATGAAACACAAAAATTGCATCGGAATTAAATACAAAAGGCACAATGCCGACTCAGGTACAAGATGACAGGCTCTTCTTACTGTCTATGTTTTGAACCATTCCTGTGACACTAGTTATAGATTCCGATGCTTCACTTCAGGTTTACTGTATCCCTCTGACCTTCATACTGCCGATGAAACACAGATATTGCATCGAAACTATATACAAGAGGCACAATGCCGACTTAAGTACAAGAAGACTGACTCTTCATACTGTCTATGTTTTGAACCGTTCCAGTGACACTAGTTATAGATTCCGACGCTTCACTTCAGGTTTACTGTATCCCTCTGACCTTCTTATTGACGATGAAACACAGAAATTGCATTTTAATTAAATACAAAAGGCACAATGCCGACTTAAGTGCAAGAAAACTGACTCTTCTTAGTGTCTATATTTGAACCATTCCTGTGACACTAGTTATAGATTCCGATGCTTCACTTCAGGTTTACTGTATCCCTATGACCTTCTTATTGACGATGAAACACAGAAATTGCATCGGAATTAAATACAAAATGCACAATGCCGTCTTCAGTACAAGAAAACTGACGCTTCTTACTGTTTATGTTTTGAACCACTCCTGTGACACAAGTTATAGATTCCGATGCTTCACTTCAGGTTTCCTGTATCCCTGTGTCCTTCTTATAGACGATGAAACACACAAATTTCATCGGAATTAAATACTAAAGGCACAATGCCGACTTAAGTACAAGGAAACTGACTCATCTTACTGTCTATGTTTTGAACCATTCCTGTGACACTAGTTATAGATTCCGATGCTTCACTTCAGGTTTACTGTATCCCTCTGACCTTCTTATTGACGATGAAGCACAGAAATTGCATCGAAATTGGATAAAAAAGGCACAATGCCGACATAAGTACAAGAAAACTGCCTCTTCTTACTGTCTATGTTCGAACCATTCCTGTGACACTAGTTATAGATTCCGATGCTTCACCTCAGGTTTACTGTATCTTTCTGACCGTCTTATTGACGATGAAAGCAGAAATTGCACCGGAATTAAATAGAAAAAGCACAATGCCGACTCAAGTACAAGAAGACTGGTTCTTCTTACTGTCTACGATTTGAAGCTTTCCTGTGAGACCGGTTTTAGATTCCGATGCTTCACTTCAGGTTTACTCTAATCCTTGGACCTTCATATTGACGACGAAACACAGTAATTGCATCGGAATTAAATAGAAAAGGCACAATGCCGACTTAAGTACAAGAAAACTGACCCTTCTTACTGTCTATGGTTTTAACCATTCCTGTGGCACTAGTTATAGATTCCGATGCTTCACTTCATGTTCACTGTATCCCTCTGACCTTCTTATTGACGACGAAACACAGAAATTGCATCGGAATTAAATAGAAAAGCACAATGCCGACTCAAGTACAAGAAGACTGGCACTTCTTACTGTCTATGTTTAGAACCTTTCCTGTGAGACCGGTTTTAGATTTCAATGCTTCACTTCAGGTTTACTATATCCCTTGGACCTTCTTATTGACGACGAAACACAGAAACTCATCGGGATTAAATAGAAAATTCACAATGCCGACTTAAGTACATGAAAACTGACTCTTCTTACTGTCTATGTTTTCAACCATTCCTGTGAGACTAGTTATAGATTCCGATGCATCACTTCATGTTTACGATATCCCTCTGACCTTATTATTGACGATGAAACACAGAAATTGCATCGGAATTAAATAAAAAAGGCACAATGCCGACTTAAGTACAAGAAAACTGACTCCTCTTACTGTCTATGCTTTGAACCATTCCTGTGACACTAGTTATACATTCCGATGCTTCACTTCAGTTTTACTGTATCCCTCTGAGCTTCTTAATGACGATCAAACACAGAAATTGCCTCGGAATTAAATACAAAAGGCACACTCAAGTACAAGAAGACTGGCTCTTCTTACTGTCTATGCTTCGAACCTTTCCTGTGAGACCAGCTTTAGATTCCGATGCTTGACTTTAGGTTTACTGTATCCCTTGGACCTTCATATTGACGACGAAACACAAAAATTGCATCGGAATTAAATAGAAAATTCACAATGCCGACTTAAGGTCAAGAAAACAGATTCTTCTTAATTGCTATGTTTTGAACCATTCCTGTGACACTAGTTATAGATTCTGATGCTTCACTTCAGGTTTCCTGTATCTGTCTGACCTTCTTATTGACGATGAAACACAGAAATTGCATCGAAATGAAATACAAAAGTCACAATGGCGACTCAACTACAAGAAGACTAGCTCTTCTTACTGTCTGTGTTTTGAACCTTTCCTGTGAGACCGGTTTTAGATTCCGATGCTTCACTTCAGGTTTACTGTATCCCTTGGCCCTTCTTATTGACGACGAAACACAAAAATTGCATCGGAATTATATAGAAAAAGCACAATGCCGACTTAAATTCAAGAAAACTGACTCCTCTTACTGTCAATGTTTTGAACCATTCCTGTGACACTAGTTATAGATTCCGATGCTTCACTTCAGGTTTCCTGTATCCCTCTGACCTTCTTATTGACGATGAAACACAGAAATTGCATCGGAATTAAATACAAAAGGCACAATGTGGACTCAACTACAAGAAGACTAGCTCTTCTTACTGTCTATGTTTTGACCTTTCCTGTGAGACCGGTTTTAGATTCCGATGCTTCACTTCAGGTTTACTGTATCCCTTGGCCCTTCTTATTGACGACGAAACACAGAAATTGCATCGGAAATATATAGAAAAGGCACAATGCCGACTGAAATACAAGAAAACTGACTCCTCTTACTGACTATGTTTTGAACCATTCCTGTGACACTAGTTATAGATTCCGATGCTTCACTTCAGGTTTGCTGTATCACTCTGACCGTCTTATTGACGATGAAACACAGAATTTGCATCGGAATTAAATACAAAAGGCACAATGCCGACTGAATTATGAAAAAACTGACCCTTCATGCTGTGTATGCTTTGAACCATTCCTGTGACACTAGTTATAGATTCCGATGCTTCACTTAAGGTTTACTGTATCCCTCTGACCATCTTATTGACGATCAAACACAGAAATTGCATCGGAATTAATCACAAAAGGCACAATGCCGACTTAAATACAAGTAAACTGACTCTTCTTACTGTCTATGATTTGAACCATTTGTGTGACACTAATTATAGATTCCGATGCTTCACTTCAGGTTTACTGTAACCCTCTGACCTTCTTATTGACGATGAAACAGAGAAATTGCATCGGAATTGAATACAAAAGGAACAATGCCGACTTAAGTACAAGAAGACTGACTCTTCTTACTGTCTATGTTTTGAACCATTCCTGTGACACTAGTTATGGATTCCGATGCTTCACTTGAGGTTCACTGTATCCCTCCGACCTTCTCTTTGACGATGAAACACAGAAATTGCATCGGAATTAAATACAAAAGGCACAATGCCGACTCATGTACAAGAAGACTGGCTCTTCTTACTGTCTATGTTTTGAACCTTTCCTGTGTGACCGGTTTTAGATTCCGATGCTTCACTTCAGGTATACTGTATCCCTCTGAGCTTCTTATAGACGTTGAAATTCAGAAATTGCATCGGAATTAAATACAAAAGGCACAATGCCGACTTAAGTACAAGTAAGTTGACTCTTCTTACTGTCTATGGTTTGAACCATTCCTGTGACACTAGTTATAGATTCCGTTGCTTCACCTCAGGTTTACTGTATCCCTCTGACCTTATTGACGATGAAACACAGATATTGCAACGGAATTAAATCCAAAAGGCACAATGCCGACTTAAATACAAGGAAACTGTATCGTCTTACTGTCTGTGTTTTGAACCATTCCTGTGACACTAGTTAAAGATTCCGATGCTTCACTTCAGGTTTACTGTATCCCTCTGACGTTCTTATTGACGATAAAACACAGAAATTGTATCGGAATTAAATACAAATGGCACAACGCCGACTTAAGTACAAGTAAACTGACTCTTCTTACTGTCTATGTTTTGAACCATTCCTGTGACACTAGTTATTGATTCCGATGCATCACTTCAGGTTTACTGTATCCCTCAGACCTTCTTATAGACGATGAAACTCAGAAATTGCATCGGAATTAAATACAAAAGGAACAATGCCGTCTTAAGTACAAGAAAACTGACTCTTCCTACTGTCTATGCTTTGAACCATTCCTAGGACACTAGTTATACATTCCGATGCTTCACTTCAGTTTTACTGTATCCCTCTGAGCTTCTTATTGACGATCAAACACAGAAATTGCATCGGAATTAAATACAAAAGGCACAATGCACACTCAAGTACAAGAAGACTGGCACTTCTTACCGTCTATGTTTTGAACCTTTCCTGTGAGACCAGTTTTAGACTCCGAAGCTTGTCTTCTGGTTTACTGTATCCCTTGGATTTTCATATTGACGACGAACCACAGAAATTGCATCGGAATTAAATTGAAGAGGCACAATGCCGACTTAAGGTCAAGAAAACTGATTCTTCTTAATGTCTATGCTTTGAACCATTCCTGTGACACTAGTTATAGATTCAGATGCTTCACTTCAGGTTTCCTGTATCCCTCTCACCTTCTTATTGACGATGAAACACAGAAATTGCATCGGAATTAAACACAAAAGGCACAATGCCGACTCAACTACAAGAAGACTAGCTCTTCTTACTGTCTATGTTTTGACCTTTCTTGTGAGACCGGTTTTAGATTCCGATGCTTCACTTCAGGTTTACTGTATCCCTATGACCTTCTTATTGACGATGAAACACAGAAATTGCATCGGAATTAAATACAAAATGCACAATGCCGTCTTCAGTACAAGAAAACTGACGCTTCTTACTGTTTATGTTTTGAACCACTCCTGTGACACAAGTTATAGATTCCGATGCTTCACTTCAGGTTTACTGTATCCCTGTGTCCTTCTTATAGACGATGAAACACACAAATTTCATCGGAATTAAATACTAAAGGCACAATGCCGACTTAAGTACAAGGAAACTGACTCTTCTTACTGTCTATGTTTTGAACCATTCCTGTGACACTAGTTATAGATTCCGATGCTTCACTTCAGGTTTACTGTATCCCTCTGACCTTCTTATTGACGATGAAGCACAGAAATTGCATCGAAATTGGATACAAAAGGCACAATGCCGACATAAGTACAAGAAAACTGCCTCTTCTTACTGTCTATGTTCGAACCATTCCTGTGACACTAGTTATAGATTCCGATGCTTCACCTCAGGTTTACTGTATCTTTCTGACCGTCTTTTTGACGATGAAACACAGAAATTGCACCGGAATTAAATAGAAAAAGCACAATGCCGACTCAAGTACAAGAAGACTGGTTCTTCTTACTGTCTACGATTTGAAGCTTTCCTGTGAGACCGGTTTTAGATTCCGATGCTTCACTTCAGGTTTACTCTAATCCTTGGACCTTCATATTGACGACGAAACACAGTAATTGCATCGGAATTAAATAGAAAAGGCACAATGCCGACTTAAGTACAAGAAAACTGACCCTTCTTACTGTCTATGGTTTTAACCATTCCTGTGACACTAGTTATAGATTCCGATGCTTCACTTCATGTTCACTGTATCCCTCTGACCTTCTTATTGACGACGAAACACAGAAATTGCATCGGAATTAAATAGAAAAGCACAATGCCGACTCAAGTACAAGAAGACTGGCACTTCTTACTGTCTATGTTTAGAACCTTTCCTGTGAGACCGGTTTTAGATTTCAATGCTTCACTTCAGGTTTACTATATCCCTTGGACCTTCTTATTGACGACGAAACACAGAAACTCATCGGGATTAAATAGAAAATTCACAATGCCGACTTAAGTACATGAACACTGACTCTTCTTACTGTCTATGTTTTCAACCATTCCTGTGAGACTAGTTATAGATTCCGATGCATCACTTCAGGTTTACGATATCCCTCTGACATTATTGACGATGAAACACAGAAATTGCATCGGAATTAAATAAAAAAGGCACAATGCCGACTTAAGTACAAGAAAAGTGACTCCTCTTACTGTCTATGCTTTGAACCATTCCTGTGACACTAGTTATACATTCCGATGCTTCACTTCAGTTTTACTGTATCCCTCTGAGCTTCTTAATGACGATCAAACACAGAAATTGCCTCGGAATTAAATACAAAAGGCACACTCAAGTACAAGAAGACTGGCTCTTCTTACTGTCTATGCTTCGAACCTTTCCTGTGAGACCAGCTTTAGATTCCGATGCTTGACTTTAGGTTTACTGTATCCCTTGGACCTTCATATTGACGACGAAACACAAAAATTGCATCGGAATTAAATAGAAAAGGCACAATGCCGACTTAAGGTCAAGAAAACAGATTCTTCTTAATGGCTATGTTTTGAACCATTCCTGTGACACTAGTTATAGATTCTGATGCTTCACTTCAGGTTTCCTGTATCTCTCTGACCTACTTATTGACGATGAAACACAGAAATTGCATCGAAATGAAATACAAAAGTCACAATGGCGACTCAACTACAAGAAGACTAGCTCTTCTTACTGTCTGTGTTTTGAACCTTTCCTGTGAGACCGGTTTTAGATTCCGATGCTTCACTTCAGGTTTACTGTATCCCTTGGCCCTTCTTATTGACGACGAAACACAAAAATTGCATCGGAATTATATAGAAAAAGCGCAATGCCGACTTAAATTCAAGAAAACTGACTCCTCTTACTGTCAATGTTTTGAACCATTCCTGTGACACTAGTTATAGATTCCGTTGCTTGACTTCAGGTTTCCTGTATCCCTCTGACCTTCTTATTGACGATGAAACACAGAAATTGCATCGGAATTAAATACAAAAGGCACAATGTGGACTCAACTACAAGAAGACTAGCTCTTCTTACTGTCTATGTTTTGACCTTTCCTGTGAGACCGGTTTTAGATTCCGATGCTTCACTTCAGGTTTACTGTATCCCTTGGCCCTTCTTATTGACGACGAAACACAGAAATTGCATCGGAAATATATAGAAAAGGCACAATGCCGACTGCAATACAAGAAAACTGACTCCTCTTACTGTCTATGTTTTGAACCATTCCTGTGACACTAGTTATAGATTCCGATGCTTCACTTCAGGTTTGCTGTATCACTCTGACCGTCTTATTGACGATGAAACACAGAATTTGCATCGGAATTAAATACAAAAGGCACAATGCCGACTGAATTATAAAAAAACTGACCCTTCATGCTGTGTATGCTTTGAACCATTCCTGTGACACTAGTTATAGATTCCGATGCTTCACTTAAGGTTTACTGTATCCCTCTGACCTTCTTATTGACGATCAAACACAGAAATTGCATCGGAATTAAATACAAAAGGCACAATGCCGACTTAAGTACAAGTAAACTGACTCTTCTTACTGTCTATGATTTGAACCATTTGTGTGACACTAATTATAGATTCCGATGCTTCACTTCAGGTTTACTGTAACCCTCTGACCTTCTTATTGACGATGAAACAGAGAAATTGCATCGGAATTGAATACAAAAGGTACAATGCCGACTTAAGTACAAGAAGACTGACTCTTAGTACTGTCTATGTTTACAACCATTCCTGTGAACTAGTTATAGAATCCGATGCTTTACTTCAGGTCTGCTGTATCCCTCTGCCCGTCTTATTGTCGAAGAAACACAGAAATTGCAAAGGAATTATAAACAAAAGGCACAATGCCGACTCAGGAACAAGAAGACTAGCTCTTCTTACTGTCTATGTTTTGAACCTTTCCTGTAAGACCGGTTTTAGATTCCGATGCTTCACTTCATGTTTACTGTATCCCTTGGATTTTCATATTGACGACGTAACACAGAAATTGCATCGGAATTAAATAGAAAATTCACAATGCCGACTTAAGGTCAAGAAAACAGATTCTTCTTAATTGCTATGTTTTGAACCATTCCTGTGACACTAGTTATAGATTCTGATGCTTCACTTCAGGTTTCCTGTATCTCTCTGACCTTCTTATTGACGATGAAACACAGAAATTGCATCGAAATGAAATACAAAAGTCACAATGGCGACTCAACTACAAGAAGACTAGCTCTTCTTACTGTCTGTGTTTTGAACCTTTCCTGTGAGACCGGTTTTAGATTCCGATGCTTCACTTCAGGTTTACTGTATCCCTTGGCCCTTCTTATTGACGACGAAACACAAAAATTGCATCGGAATTATATAGAAAAAGCACAATGCCGACTTAAATTCAAGAAAACTGACTCCTCTTACTGTCAATGTTTTGAACCATTCCTGTGACACTAGTTATAGATTCCGATGCTTCACTTCAGGTTTCCTGTATCCCTCTGACCTTCTTATTGACGATGAAACACAGAAATTGCATCGGAATTAAATACAAAAGGCACAATGTGGACTCAACTACAAGAAGACTAGCTCTTCTTACTGTCTATGTTTTGACCTTTCCTGTGAGACCGGTTTTAGATTCCGATGCTTCACTTCAGGTTTACTGTATCCCTTGGCCCTTCTTATTGACGACGAAACACAGAAATTGCATCGGAAATATATAGAAAAGGCACAATGCCGACTGAAATACAAGAAAACTGACTCCTCTTACTGACTATGTTTTGAACCATTCCTGTGACACTAGTTATAGATTCCGATGCTTCACTTCAGGTTTGCTGTATCACTCTGACCGTCTTATTGACGATGAAACACAGAATTTGCATCGGAATTAAATACAAAAGGCACAATGCCGACTGAATTATGAAAAAACTGACCCTTCATGCTGTGTATGCTTTGAACCATTCCTGTGACACTAGTTATAGATTCCGATGCTTCACTTAAGGTTTACTGTATCCCTCTGACCATCTTATTGACGATCAAACACAGAAATTGCATCGGAATTAATCACAAAAGGCACAATGCCGACTTAAATACAAGTAAACTGACTCTTCTTACTGTCTATGATTTGAACCATTTGTGTGACACTAATTATAGATTCCGATGCTTCACTTCAGGTTTACTGTAACCCTCTGACCTTCTTATTGACGATGAAACAGAGAAATTGCATCGGAATTGAATACAAAAGGTACAATGCCGACTTAAGTACAAGAAGACTGACTCTTAGTACTGTCTATGTTTACAACCATTCCTGTGAACTAGTTATAGAATCCGATGCTCTACTTCAGGTCTGCTGTATCCCTCTGCCCGTCTTATTGTCGAAGAAACACAGAAATTGCAAAGGAATTATAAACAAAAGGCACAATGCCGACTCAAGAACAAGAAGACTGGCTCTTCTTACTGTCTATGTTTTGAACCTTTCCTGTAAGACCGGTTTTGGATTCCGATGCTTCACTTCATGTTTACTGTATCCCTTGGATTTTCATATTGACGACGTAACACAGAAATTGCATCGGAATTAAATAGAAAAGGCACAATGCCGACTTAAGGTCAAGAAAACAGATTCTTCTTAATGGCTATGTTTTGAACCATTCCTGTGACACTACTTATTGATTCCGATGCTTCACTTCAGGTTTCCTGTATCTCTCTGACCTTCTTATTGACGATGAAACACAGAAATTGCATCGGAATGAAATACAAAAGTCACAATGCCGACTCAACTACAAGAAGACTAGCTCTTCTTACTGTCTATGTTTTGAACCTTTCCTAAGAGACCGGTTTTAGATTCCGATGCTTCACTTCAGGTTTACTGTATCCCTTGGCCCTTCTAATTGACGACGAAACACAGAAATTGCATCGGAAATATATAGAAAAGGCACAATGCCGGCTGAAATACAAGAAAAATGACTCCTCTTACTGTCTATGTTTTGAACCATTCCTGTGACACTAGTTATAGATTCCGATGCTTCACTTCAGGTTTGCTGTATCACTCTGACCGTCTTATTGACGATGAAACAGAGAGTTTGCATCGGAATTAAATACAAAAGGCACGATGCCGACTGAATTATAAGAAAACTGACCCCTCACGCTGTGTATGCTTTGAACCATTCCTGTGACACTAGTTATAGATTCCGATGCTTCACGTAAGGTTTACTGTATCCCTCTGACCTTCTTATTGACGATCAAACACAGAAATTGCATCGGAATTAAATACAAAAGGCTCAATGCCGACTTAAGTACAAGTAAACTGACTCTTCTTACTGTCTATGATTTGAACCATTTGTGTGACACTAATTAGAGATTCCGATGCTTCACTTCAGGTTTACTGTAACCCTCTGACCTTCTTATTGACGATGAAACAGAGAAATTGCATCGGAATTGAATACAAAAGGAACAATGCCGACTTAAGTACAAGAAGACTGACTCTTCTTACTGTCTATGTTTTGAACCATTCCTGTGACACTAGTTATGGATTCCGATGCTTCACTTCAGGTTCACTGTATCCCTCCGACCTTCTCTTTGACGATGAAACACAGAAATTGCATCGGAATTAAATACAAAAGGCACAATGCCGACTCATGTACAAGAAGACTGGCTCTTCTTACTGTCTATGTTTTGAACCTTTCCTGTGTGACCGGTTTTAGATTCCGATGCTTCACTTCAGGTATACTGTATCCCTCTGAGCTTCTTATTGACGATGAAATTCAGAAATTGCATCGGAATTAAATACAAAAGGCACAATGCCGACTTAAGTACAAGTAAGTTGACTCTTCTTACTGTCTATGGTTTGAACCATTCCTGTGACACTAGTTATAGATTCCGTTGCTTCACCTCAGGTTTACTGTATCCCTCTGACCTTATTGACGATGAAACACAGATATTGCAACGGAATTAAATCCAAAAGGCACAATGCCGACTTAAATACAAGGAAACTGTATCGTCTTACTGTCTGTGTTTTGAACCATTCCTGTGACACTAGTTAAAGATTCCGATGCTTCACTTCAGGTTTACTGTATCCCTCTGACGTTCTTATTGACGATAAAACACAGAAATTGTATCGGAATTAAATACAAATGGCACAACGCCGACTTAAGTACAAGTAAACTGACTCTTCTTACTGTCTATGTTTTGAACCATTCCTGTGACACTAGTTATTGATTCCGATGCATCACTTCAGGTTTACTGTATCCCTCAGACCTTCTTATAAACGATGAAACTCAGAAATTGCATCGGAATTAAATACAAAAGGAACAATGCCGTCTTAAGTACAAGAAAACTGACTCTTCCTACTGTCTATGCTTTGAACCATTCCTAGGACACTAGTTATACATTCCGATGCTTCACTTCAGTTTTACTGTATCCCTCTGAGCTTCTTATTGACGATCAAACACAGAAATTGCATCGGAATTAAATACAAAAGGCACAATGCACACTCAAGTACAAGAAGACTGGCACTTCTTACCGTCTATGTTTTGAACCTTTCCTGTGAGACCAGTTTTAGACTCCGAAGCTTGTCTTCTGGTTTACTGTATCCCTTGGATTTTCATATTGACGACGAACCACAGAAATTGCATCGGAATTAAATTGAAGAGGCACAATGCCGACTTAAGGTCAAGAAAACTGATTCTTCTTAATGTCTATGCTTTGAACCATTCCTGTGACACTAGTTATAGATTCAGATGCTTCACTTCAGGTTTCCTGTATCCCTCTCACCTTCTTATTGACGATGAAACACAGAAATTGCATCGGAATTAAACACAAAAGGCACAATGCCGACTCAACTACAAGAAGACTAGCTCTTCTTACTGTCTATGTTTTGACCTTTCTTGTGAGACCGGTTTTAGATTCCGATGCTTCACTTCAGGTTTACTGTATCCCTATGACCTTCTTATTGACGATGAAACACAGAAATTGCATCGGAATTAAATACAAAATGCACAATGCCGTCTTCAGTACAAGAAAACTGACGCTTCTTACTGTTTATGTTTTGAACCACTCCTGTGACACAAGTTATAGATTCCGATGCTTCACTTCAGGTTTACTGTATCCCTGTGTCCTTCTTATAGACGATGAAACACACAAATTTCATCGGAATTAAATACTAAAGGCACAATGCCGACTTAAGTACAAGGAAACTGACTCTTCTTACTGTCTATGTTTTGAACCATTCCTGTGACACTAGTTATAGATTCCGATGCTTCACTTCAGGTTTACTGTATCCCTCTGACCTTCTTATTGACGATGAAGCACAGAAATTGCATCGAAATTGGATACAAAAGGCACAATGCCGACATAAGTACAAGAAAACTGCCTCTTCTTACTGTCTATGTTCGAACCATTCCTGTGACACTAGTTATAGATTCCGATGCTTCACCTCAGGTTTACTGTATCTTTCTGACCGTCTTTTTGACGATGAAACACAGAAATTGCACCGGAATTAAATAGAAAAAGCACAATGCCGACTCAAGTACAAGAAGACTGGTTCTTCTTACTGTCTACGATTTGAAGCTTTCCTGTGAGACCGGTTTTAGATTCCGATGCTTCACTTCAGGTTTACTCTAATCCTTGGACCTTCATATTGACGACGAAACACAGTAATTGCATCGGAATTAAATAGAAAAGGCACAATGCCGACTTAAGTACAAGAAAACTGACCCTTCTTACTGTCTATGGTTTTAACCATTCCTGTGACACTAGTTATAGATTCCGATGCTTCACTTCATGTTCACTGTATCCCTCTGACCTTCTTATTGACGACGAAACACAGAAATTGCATCGGAATTAAATAGAAAAGCACAATGCCGACTCAAGTACAAGAAGACTGGCACTTCTTACTGTCTATGTTTAGAACCTTTCCTGTGAGACCGGTTTTAGATTTCAATGCTTCACTTCAGGTTTACTATATCCCTTGGACCTTCTTATTGACGACGAAACACAGAAACTCATCGGGATTAAATAGAAAATTCACAATGCCGACTTAAGTACATGAACACTGACTCTTCTTACTGTCTATGTTTTCAACCATTCCTGTGAGACTAGTTATAGATTCCGATGCATCACTTCAGGTTTACGATATCCCTCTGACCTTATTATTGACGATGAAACACAGAAATTGCATCGGAATTAAATAAAAAAGGCACAATGCCGACTTAAGTACAAGAAAAGTGACTCCTCTTACTGTCTATGCTTTGAACCATTCCTGTGACACTAGTTATACATTCCGATGCTTCACTTCAGTTTTACTGTATCCCTCTGAGCTTCTTAATGACGATCAAACACAGAAATTGCCTCGGAATTAAATACAAAAGGCACACTCAAGTACAAGAAGACTGGCTCTTCTTACTGTCTATGCTTCGAACCTTTCCTGTGAGACCAGCTTTAGATTCCGATGCTTGACTTTAGGTTTACTGTATCCCTTGGACCTTCATATTGACGACGAAACACAAAAATTGCATCGGAATTAAATAGAAAAGGCACAATGCCGACTTAAGGTCAAGAAAACAGATTCTTCTTAATGGCTATGTTTTGAACCATTCCTGTGACACTAGTTATAGATTCTGATGCTTCACTTCAGGTTTCCTGTATCTCTCTGACCTACTTATTGACGATGAAACACAGAAATTGCATCGAAATGAAATACAAAAGTCACAATGGCGACTCAACTACAAGAAGACTAGCTCTTCTTACTGTCTGTGTTTTGAACCTTTCCTGTGAGACCGGTTTTAGATTCCGATGCTTCACTTCAGGTTTACTGTATCCCTTGGCCCTTCTTATTGACGACGAAACACAAAAATTGCATCGGAATTATATAGAAAAAGCGCAATGCCGACTTAAATTCAAGAAAACTGACTCCTCTTACTGTCAATGTTTTGAACCATTCCTGTGACACTAGTTATAGATTCCGATGCTTGACTTCAGGTTTCCTGTATCCCTCTGACCTTCTTATTGACGATGAAACACAGAAATTGCATCGGAATTAAATACAAAAGGCACAATGTGGACTCAACTACAAGAAGACTTGCTCTTCTTACTGTCTATGTTTTGACCTTTCCTGTGAGACCGGTTTTAGATTCCGATGCTTCACTTCAGGTTTACTGTATCCCTTGGCCCTTCTTATTGACGACGAAACACAGAAATTGCATCGGAAATATATAGAAAAGGCACAATGCCGACTGAAATACAAGAAAACTGACTCCTCTTACTGTCTATGTTTTGAACCATTCCTGTGACACTAGTTATAGATTCCGATGCTTCACTTCAGGTTTGCTGTATCACTCTGACCGTCTTATTGACGATGAAACACAGAATTTGCATCGGAATTAAATACAAAAGGCACAATGCCGACTGAATTATAAAAAAACTGACCCTTCATGCTGTGTATGCTTTGAACCATTCCTGTGACACTAGTTATAGATTCCGATGCTTCACTTAAGGTTTACTGTATCCCTCTGACCTTCTTATTGACGATCAAACACAGAAATTGCATCGGAATTAAATACAAAAGGCACAATGCCGACTTAAGTACAAGTAAACTGACTCTTCTTACTGTCTATGATTTGAACCATTTGTGTGACACTAATTATAGATTCCGATGCTTCACTTCAGGTTTACTGTAACCCTCTGACCTTCTTATTGACGATGAAACAGAGAAATTGCATCGGAATTGAATACAAAAGGTACAATGCCGACTTAAGTACAAGAAGACTGACTCTTAGTACTGTCTATGTTTACAACCATTCCTGTGAACTAGTTATAGAATCCGATGCTTTACTTCAGGTCTGCTGTATCCCTCTGCCCGTCTTATTGTCGAAGAAACACAGAAATTGCAAAGGAATTATAAACAAAAGGCACAATGCCGACTCAGGAACAAGAAGACTAGCTCTTCTTACTGTCTATGTTTTGAACCTTTCCTGTAAGACCGGTTTTAGATTCCGATGCTTCACTTCATGTTTACTGTATCCCTTGGATTTTCATATTGACGACGTAACACAGAAATTGCATCGGAATTAAATAGAAAAGGCACAATGCCAGGTTAAGTACAAGAAAACCGACTCTTCTTACTGTCTATGATTTGAACCATTCCTGTGACACTAGTTACACATTCCGATGCTTCACTTCAGTTTTTCTGTATCCCTCTGAGCTTCTTACTGACGATCAAACACAGAAATTGCATCGGAATTAAATGTAAAAGGCACAATGCACACTCAAGTACAAGAAGACTGGCTCTTCTTACTGTCTATGTTTTGAACCTTTCCTGTGAGACCAGTTTTAGATTCCGATGCTTGACTTCTGGTTTACTGTATCCCTTGGATTTTCATATTGACGACGTAACACAGAAATTGCATCGGAATTAAATAGAATAGGCATAATGCCGACTTAAGGTCAAGAGAACGGATTCTTCTTAATGGCTATGTTTTGAACCATTCCTGTGACACTAGTTATAGATTCCGATGCTTCACTTAAGGTTTCCTGTATCTCTCTGACCTTCTTATTGACGATGAAACACAGAAATTGCATCGGAATGAAATACAAAAGTCACAATGCCGACTCAACTACAAGAAGACTAGCTCTTCTTACTGTCTATGTTTTGAACCTTTCCTAAGAGACCGGTTTTAGATTCCGATGCTTCACTTCAGGTTTACTGTATCCCTTGGCCCTTCTTATTGACGACGAAACACAAAAATTGCATCGGAATTATATAGAAAAAGCACAATGCCGACTTAAATTCAAGAAAACTGACTCCTCTTACTGTCTATGTTTTGAACCATTCCTGTGACACTAGTTATAGATTCCGATGCTTCACTTCAGGTTTGCTGTATCATTCTGACCGTCTTATTGACGACGGAACACAGAAATTGCATCGGAATTAAATACAAAAGGCACAATGCCGACTTAATTATAAGAAAACTGACTCTTCTTACTGTCTATGCTTTGAACCATTCCTGTGACACTAGATATAGATTCCGATGCTTCACTTCAGGTTTACTGTATCCCTCTGACCTTCTTATTGACGATGAAACACAGAAATTGCATCGGAATTAAATACAAAAGGAACAATGCCGACTTAAGTACAAGAAGACTGACTCTTCTTACTGTCTATGATTTGAACCATTTGTGAGACACTAGTTATAGATTCCGATGCTTCACTTCAGGTTTACTGTAACCCTCTGACCTTCTTATTGACGATGAAACAGAGAAATTGCATCGGAATTGAATACAAAAGGAACAATGCCGACTTAAGTACAAGAAGACTGACTCTTCTTACTGTCTATGTTTTGAACCATTCCTGTGACACTAGTTATGGATTCCGATGCTTCACTTCAGGTTCACTGTATCCCTCTGACCTTCTCTTTGACGATGAAACACAGAAATTGCATCGGAATTAAATACAAAAGGCACAATGCCGACTCATGTACAAGAAGACTGGCTCTTCTTACTGTCTATGTTTTGAACCTTTCCTGTGTGACCGGTTTTAGATTCCGATGCTTCACTTCTGGTATACTGTATCCCTCTGACCTTATTGACGATGAAATTCAGAAATTGCATCGGAATTAAATACAAAAGGCACAATGCCGACTTAAGTACAAGTAAATTGACTCTTCTTACGGTCTATGGTTTGAACCATTCCTGTGACACTAGTTATAGATTCCGTTGCTTCACCTCAGGTTTACTGTATCCCTCTGACCTTATTGACGATGAAACACAGAAATTGCAACGGAATTAAATACAAAAGGCACAATGCCGACTTATATACAAGGAAACTGTATCGTCTTACTGTCTGTGTTTTGAACCATTCCTGTGACTCTAGTTATAGATTCCGATGCTTCACTTCAGGTTTACTGTATCCCACTGACGTTCTTATTGACGATAAAACACAGAAATTGTATCGGAATTAAATACAAATGGCACAACGCCGACTTAAGTACAAGTAAACTGACTCTTCTTACTGTCTATGTTTTGAACCATTCCTGTAACACTAGTTATTGATTCCGATGCATCACTTCAGGTTTCCTGTATCTCTCTGACCTTCTTATTGACGATGAAACACAGAAATTGCATCGGAATGAAATACAAAAGTCACAATGCCGACTCAACTACAAGAAGACTAGCTCTTCTTACTGTCTATGTTTTGAACCTTTCCTAAGAGAACGGTTTCAGATTCCGATGCTTCACTTCAGGTTTACTGTATCCCTTCTCCCTTCTTATTGACGACGAAACACAAAAATTGCATCGGAATTATATAGAAAAATCACAATGCCGACTTAAATTCAAGAAAACTGACTCCTCTTACTGTCTTTGTTTTGAACCATTCCTGTGACACTAGTTATAGATTCCGATGCTTCACTTCAGGTTTGCTGTATCATTCTGACCGTCTTATTGACGACGAAACACAGAAATTGCATCGGAATTAAATACAAAAGGCACAATGCCGACTTAATTATAAGAAAACTGACTCTTCTTACTGTCTATGCTTTGAACCATTCCTGTGACACTAGTTATAGATTCCGATGCTTCACTTCAGGTTTACTGTATCCCTCTGACCTTCTTATTGACGATGAAACACAGAAATGGCATCGGAATTAAATACAAAAGGCACAATGCCGACTTAAGTACAAGTAAACTGACTCTTCTTACTGTCTATGATTTGAACCATTTGTGTGACACTAGTTATAGATTCCGATGCTTCACTTCAGGTTTACTGTAACCCTCTGACCTTCTTATTGACGATGAAACAGAGAAATTGCATCGGAATTGAATACAAAAGGAACAATGCCGACTTAAGTACAAGAAGACTGACTCTTCTTACTGTCTATGTTTTGAACCATTCCTGTGACACTAGTTATGGATTCCGATGCTTCACTTCAGGTTCACTGTATCCCTCTGACCTTCTCTTTGACGATGAAACACAGAAATTGCATCGGAATTAAATACAAAAGGCACAATGCCGACTCATGTACAAGAAGACTGGCTCTTCTTACTGTCTATGTTTTAAACCTTTCCTGTGTGACCGGTTTTAGATTCCGATGCTTCACTTCAGGTATACTGTATCCCTCTGACCTTCTTATTGACGATGAAATTCAGAAATTGCATCGGAATTAAATACAAAAGGCACAATGCCGACTTAAGTACAAGTAAATTGACTCTTCTAACTGTCTATGTTTTGAACCATTCCTGTGACACTAGTTATAGATTCCGTTGCTTCACCTCAGGTTTGCTGTATCCCTCTGACCTTATTGACGATGAAACACAGAAATTGCAACGGAATTAAATACAAAAGGCACAATGCCGACTTAAATACAAGGAAACTGTATCGTCTTACTGTCTGTGTTTTGAACCATTCCTGTGACACTAGTTATAGATTCCGATGCTTCACTTCAGGTTTACTGTATCCCACTGACG
Organism: Schistocerca americana; assembly: GCF_021461395.2. NCBI lineage: Eukaryota > Metazoa > Arthropoda > Insecta > Orthoptera > Acrididae > Schistocerca > Schistocerca americana. Next base: position 24,851,216 of record NC_060130.1, read on the forward strand.
TTCTTATTGACGATAAAACACAGAAATTGTATCGGAATTAAATACAAATGGCACAACGCCGACTTAAGTACAAGTAAACTGACTCTTCTTACTGTCTATGTTTTGAACCATTCCTGTAACACTAGTTATTGATTCCGATGCATCACTTCAGGTTTACTGTATCCCTCTGACCTTCTTATAGACGTTGAAACTCAGAAATTGCATCGGAATTAAATACAAAAGGAACAATGCCGACTTAAGTACAAGAAAACTGACTCTTCCTACTGTCTATGCTTTGAACCATTCCTAGGACACTAGTTATACATTCGATGCTTCACTTCAGTTTTACTGTATCCCTCTGAGCTTCTTATTGACGATCAAACACAGAAATTGCATCGGAATTAAATACAAAAGGCACAATGCACACTCAAGTACAAGAAGACTGGCACTTCTTACCGTCTATGTTTTGAACCTTTCCTGTGAGACGAGTTTTAGACTCCGAAGCTTGTCTTCTGGTTTACTGTATCCCTTGGATTTTCATATTGACGACGAACCACAGAAATTGCATCGGAATTAAATAGAAGAGGCACAATGCCGACTTAAGGTCAAGAAAACTGATTCTTCTTAATGTCTATGCTTTGAACCATTCCTGTGACACTAGTTATAGATTCAGATGCTTCACTTCAGGTTTCCTGTATCCCTCTCACCTTCTTATTGACGATGAAACACAGAAATTGCATCGGAATTAAACACAAAAGGCACAATGCCGACTCAACTACAAGAAGACTAGCTCTTCTTACTGTCTATGTTTTGACCTTTCTTGTGAGACCGGTTTTAGATTCCGATGCTTCACTTCAGGTTTACTGTATCCCTTCGCCCTTCTAATTGACGACGAAACACAGAAATTGCATCGGAAATATATAGAAAAGGCACAATGCCGGCTGAAATACAGGAAAACTGACTCCTCTTACTGTCTATGTTTTGAACCATTCCTGTGACACTAGTTATAGATTCCGATGCTTCACTTCAGGTTTGCTGTATCACTCTGACCGTCTTATTGACGATGAAACAGAGAATTTGCATCGGAATTAAATACAAAAGGCACAACGCCGACTGAATTATAAGAAAACTGACCCCTCACGCTGTGTATGCTTTGAACCATTCCTGTGACACTAGTTATAGATTCCGATGCTTCACTTAAGGTTTACTGTATCCCTCTGACCTTCTTATTGACGATCAAACACAGAAATTGCATCGGAATTAAATACAAAAGGCACAATGCCGACTTAAGTACAAGTAAACTGACTCTTCTTACTGTCTATGATTTGAACCATTTGTGTGACACTAATTATAGATTCCGATGCTTCACTTCAGGTTTACTGTAACCCTCTGACCTTCTTATTGACGATGAAACAGAGAAATTGCATCGGAATTGAATACAAAAGGTACAATGCCGACTTAAGCACAAGAAGACTGACTCTTAGTACTGTCTATGTTTAGAACCATTCCTGTGAACTAGTTATAGATTCCGATGCTTTACTTCAGGTTTGCTGTATCCCTCTGCCCGTCTTATTGTCGATGAAACACAGAAATTGCAAAGGAATTATAAACAAAAGGCACAATGCCGACTCAAGTACAAGAAGACTGGCTCTTCTTACTGTCTATGTTTTGAACCTTTCCTGTAAGACCGGTTTTAGATTCCGATGCTTCACTTCAGGTTTACTGTATCCCTTGCGCCTTCTTATTAACGACGAAACACAGAAATTAAATCGGATTAAATAGAAAAGGCACAATGCCAGGTTAAGTACGAGAAAACCGACTCTTCTTACTGTCTATGATTTGAACCATTCCTGTGACACTAGTTATAGATTCCGATGCATCACTTCAGGGTAACTGTATCCCTCTGACCTTCTTATTGACGATGAAACACAGAAATTGCATCGAGATTAAATACAAAAGGCACAATGCCGACATAATTATAAAAAAACTGACTCTTCTTTCTGTCTATGCCTTTTTACAATTCCTGTGACACTAGGTATAGATTACAATGCTTCACTTCAGGTTTACTGTATCCCTCTTACCTTCTTATTGAAAATGAAACACAGAAATTGCATCGGAATTAAATACAAAATGGCACAATGCCGACTTAAGTACAAGTAAACTGATTCTTCTTACTGTCTATGGTTTGAACCACTCCTGTGACACTAGTTATTGATTCCGATGCATCACTTGAGGTTTACTGTATCCCTCTGACCTTCTTATTGACGATGAAACACAGAAATTGCATCGGAATGAAATACAAAAGTCACAATGCCGACTCAACTACAAGAAGACTAGCTCTTCTTAGTGTCTATGTTTTGAACCTTTCCTGTGAGACCGGTTTTAGATTCCGATGCTTCACTTCAGGTTTACTGTATCCCTTGGCCCTTCTTATTGACGACGAAACACTAAAATTGCATCGGAATTATATAGAAAAAGCACAATGCCGACTTAAATTCAAGAAAACTGACTCCTCTTACTGTCTATGTTTTGAACCATTCCTGTGACACTAGTTATAGATTCCGATGCTTCACTTCAGGTTTGCCGTATCACTCTGACCGTCTTATTGACGACGAAACACAGAAATTGCATCGGAATTAAATACAAATGGCACAATGCCGACTTAATTATAACAAAACTGACTCTTCTTACTGTCTATGCTTTGAACCATTCCTGTGACACTAGTTATAGATTCCGATGCTTCACTTCTGGTTTACTGTAACCCTCTGACCTTTTTATTGACGATGAAACAGAGAAATTGCATCGGAATTGAATACAAAAGGAACAATGCCGACTTAAGTACAAGAAGACTGACTCTTCTTACTGTCTATGTTTTGAACCATTCCTGTGACACTAGTTATAGATTCCGATGTTTCACTTCAGGTTCACTGTATCCCCCTGACCTTCTTTTTGACGATGAAACACAGAAATTGCATCGGAATTAAATACAAAAGGCACAATGCCGACTCAAGTACAAGAAGACTGGCTCTTCTTACTGTCTATGTTTTGAACCTTTCCTGTGAGACCGGTTTTAGATACCGATGGTTCACTTCAGGTTTACTGTATCCCTCTGACCTTCTTATTGACGATGAAATTCAAAAATTGCATCGGAATTAAATACAAAAGGCACAATGCCGACTTAAGTACAAGTAAATTGACTCTTCTTACTGTCTATGGTTTTAACCATTCCTGTGACACTAGTTATAGATTCCGTTGCTTCACCTCAGGTTTACTGTATCCCTCTGACCTTATTGACGATGAAACACAGAAATTGCAACGGAATTAAATACAAAAGGCACAATGCCGAGTCAAGTACAAGAAGACTGGCTCTTCTTACTGTCTATGTTTTGAACCTTTCCTGTGAGACCGGTTTTATATTCCGGTGCTTCACTTCAGGTTCACTGTATCCCTCTGATCTTCTTATTGACGATGAAAGATAGAAATTGCATCCGAATTAATTACAAAAGGCACAATGCCGTCTTAAGTACAAGTAAACTGTCTCTTCTCTCTGTCTATGGTTTGAACCATTCCTGTGACACTAGTTATAGATTCCGTTGCTTCACCGCAGGTTTACTGTATCCCTCTGACCTTCTTATTGATGTTGACAGACAGAAATTGCATCGGAATTAAATACAAAGGGCACAATGCCGACTTAAGTACAAGAAAACTGACTCTTCTTACTCTCTATGTTTTTAACCATTCCTGTGACACTAGTTATAGATTCCGATGCTTCACTTCAGGTTTACTGTATCCCTCTGACCTTCTTATTGACGATGAAACAGAGAAATTGCATCGAAATTAAATACAAAAGGCACAATGCGGGCATAAGTACAAGAAAACTGACTCTTCTTACTGTCTATGCTTTGAACCATTCCTAGGACACTAGTTATACATTCCGATGCTTCACTTCAGTTTTACTTTATCATTCTGAGCTTCTTATTGACGATAAAACACAGAAATTGCATCGGAATTAAATACAAAAGGCACAATGCACACTCAAGTACAAGAAGACTGGCTCTTCTTACTGTCTATGTTTTGAACCTTTCCTGTGAGACCAGTTTTACATTCCGAAGCTTGACTTCTGGTTTACTGTATCTCTTGGATTTTCATACTGACGACGAAACACAGAAATTGCATCGGAATTGAATAGAAAAGACACAATGCCGACTTAAGGACAAGAAAACTGATTCTTCTTAATGTCTATGCTTTCAACCATTCCTGTGACACTAGTTATAGATTCCGATGCTTCACTTCAGGTTTCCTGTATCCCTCTGACCTTCTTATTGACGATGAAACACAGAAATTGCATCGGAATTAAATACAAAAGGCACAATGCCGACTCAACTACAAGAAGACTAGCTCTACTTACTGTCTATGTTTTGAACATTTCCTGTGAGACAGGTTTTAGATTCCGATGCTTCACTTCAGGTTTACTGTATCCCTTGGCCCTTTTTATTGACGACGAAACACAGAAAGTTCATCGGAATTAATTAGAAAAGGCACAATGCCTACTTGAGTACAAGAAAACTGACTCTTCTTACTGTCTATGTTTTGAACCATTCCTGTGAACTAGTTATAGATTCCGATGCTTCACTTCAGGTTTTCTGTATCCCTCTGCCCGCCTTATTGTCGATGAAACACAGAAATTGCAAAGGAATTATAAACAAAAGGCACAATGCCGGATCAAGTACAAGAAGACTGGCTCTTCTTACTGTCTATGTTTTGAACCTTTCCTGTAAGACCGGTTTTAGATTCCGATGCTTCACTTCAGGTATACTGTATCCCTATGACCTTCTTATTGACGATGAAATTCAGAAATTGCATCGGAATTAAATACAAAAGGCACAATGCCGACTTAAGTACAAGTAAATTGACTCTTCTTACTGTCTATGGTTTGAACCATTCCTGTGACACTAGTTATAGATTCCGTTGCTTCACCTCAGGTTTACTGTATCCCTCTGACCTTATTGACGATGAAACACAGAAATTGCAACGGAATTAAATACAAAAGGCACAATGCCGACTTAAATACAAGGAAACTGTATCGTCTTACTGTCTGTGTTTTGAACCATTCCTGTGACACTAGTTATAGATTCCGATGCTTCACTTCAGGTTTACTGTATCCCACTGACGTTCTTATTAACGATGAAACACAGAAATTGTATCGGAATTAAATACAAATGGCACAACGCCGACTTAAGTACAAGTAAACTGACTCTTCTTACTGTGTATGTTTTGAACCATTCCTGTAACACTAGTTATTGATTCCGATGCATCACTTCAGGTTTACTGTATCCCTCTGACCTTCTTATAGACGATGAAACTCAGAAATTGCATCGGAATTAAATACAAAAGGAACAATGCCGACTTAAGTACAAGAAAACTGACTCTTCCTACTGTCTATGCTTTGAACCATTCCTAGGACACTAGTTATACATTCCGATGCTTCACTTCAGTTTTACTGTATCCCTCTGAGCTTCTTATTGACGATCAAACACAGAAATTGCATCGGAATTAAATACAAAAGGCACAATGCACACTCAAGTACAAGAAGACTGGCACTTCTTACCGTCTATGTTTTGAACCTTTCCTGTGAGACGAGTTTTAGACTCCGAAGCTTGTCTTCTGGTTTACTGTATCCCTTGGATTTTCATATTGACGACGAACCACAGAAATTGCATCGGAATTAAATAGAAGAGGCACAATGCCGACTTAAGGTCAAGAAAACTGATTCTTCTTAATGCCTATGCTTTGAACCATTCCTGTGACACTTGTTATAGATTCCGATGCTTCACTTCAGGTTTGCTGTATCACTCTGACTGTCTTATTGACGACGAAACACAGAAATTGCATCGGAATTATATACAAAAGGCACAATGCCGACTTCAGTACAAAAAATTGACTCTTCTTATTGTCTATGTTTTGAACCATTCCTGTGCCACTAGTTATAGATACCGATGTCTCACTTCAGGAATACTGTATCCCTCTGACCTTCTTATTGACGATGAAACACAGAAATTGCATCGGAGTGAAACACATAACGCACAATGCCCACTTAAGTACAAGTAAACTGACTCTTCTTACTGTCTATGTTTTGAACCATTCCTGTGGCACTAGTTATTGATTCCGATGCATAACTTCAGGTTTACTGTATCCCTCTGTTCTTCTTATTGACGATGAAACTCAGAAATTGCATCGGCATTAAATACAAAAGGAACAATGGCGACTTAAGTACAAGAAAACTGACTCTTCTCACTGTCTATGCTTTGAACCATTCCTAGGACACTAGTTATACATTCCGATGCTTCACTTCAAATTTACTGTATCCCTCTGAGCTTCTTATTGACGATCAAACACAGAAATTGCATCGGAATTAAACACAAGAGGCACAATGCACACTCAAGTACTAGAAGACTGGCTCTTCTTACTGTCTATGTTTTGAACCTTTCCTGTGAGACCAGTTTTAGATTCCGAAGCTTGACTTCTGGTTTACTGTATCCCTTGCATTTTCATATTGACGACGAAACACAGAAATTGCATCGGAATTAAATAGAAAAGGCACAATGCCGACTTAAGCTCAAGAAAGCTGATTCTTCTTAATGTCTATGATTTGAACCATTCCTGTGACACTAGTTATAGATTCCGATGCTTCACTTCAGGTTTGCTGTATCACTCTGACCGTCTTATTGACGATGAAACACAGAAATTGCAACGGAATTAAACACAAAAGGCACAATGCCGACTCAACTACAAGAAGACTAGCTCTTCTTACTGTCTATGTTTTGAACTTTCCTGTGAGACCGGTTTTAGATTCCGATGCTTCACTTCAGGTTTACTGTATCCCTTGGCCCTTCTAATTGCCGACGAAACACAGAAATTGCATCGGAAATATATAGAAAAGTCACAATGCCGACTGAAATACAAGAAAACTGACTCCTCTTATTGTCTATGTTTTGAACCATTCCTGTGACACTAGTTATAGATTCCGATGCTCTACTTCAGGTTTGCTGTATCACTCTGACCGTCTTGTTGACGATGAAACAGAGAATTTGCATCGGAATTAAATACAAAAGGCACAATGCCGACTGAATTATAAGAGAACTGACCCTTCACGCTGTGTATGCTTTGAACCATTCCTGTGACACTAGTTATAGATTCCGATGCTACACTTAAGGTTTACTGTATCCCTCTGACCTTCTTATTGACGATCAAACACAGAAATTGCATCGGAATTAAATACAAAAGGCACAATGCCGACTTAAGTACAAGTAAACTGACTCTTCTTACTGTCTATGATTTGAACCATTTGTGTGACACTAATTATAGATTCCGATGCTTCACTTCAGGTTTACTGTAACCCATTGACCTTCTTATTGACGATGAAACAGAGAAATTGCATCGGAATTGAATACAAAAGGTACAATGCCGACTTAAGTACAAGAAGACTGACTCTTAGTACTGTCTATGTTTAGAACCATTCCTGTGAACTAGTTATAGATTCCGATGCTTTACTTCAGGTTTGCTGTATCCCTCTGCCCGTCTTATTGTCGATGAAACACAGAAATTGCAAAGGAATTATAAACAAAAGGCACAATGCCGACCCAAGTACAAGAAGACTGGCTCTTCTTACTGTCTATGTTTTGAACCTTTCCTGTAAGACCGGTTTTAGATTCCAATGCTTCACTTCAGGTTTACTGTATCCCTTGCACCTTCTTATTAACGGCGAAACACAGAAATTAAATCGGATTTATATAGAAAAGGCACAATGCCAGGTTAAGTACGAGAAAACCGACTCTTCTTACTGTCTATGATTTGAACCATTCCTGTGACACTAGTTATAGATTCCGATGCATCACTTCAGGGTAACTGTATCCCTCTGACCTTCTTATTGACGATGAAACACAGAAATTGCATCGAGATTAAATACAAAAGGAACAATGCCGACTTAATTATAAAAAAACTGACTCTTCTTTCTGTCTATGCCTTTTTACAATTCCTGTGACACTAGTTATAGATTACAATGCTTCACTTCAGGTTTACTGTATCCCTCTGACCTTCTTATTGAAAATGAAACACAGAAATTGCATCGGAATTAAATACAAAATGGCACAATGCCGACTTAAGTACAAGTAAACTGACTCTTCTTACTGTCTATGGTTTGAATCACTCCTGTGACACTAGTTATTGATTCCGATGCATCACTTGAGGTTTACTGTATCCCTCTGACCTTCTTATTGACGATGAAACACAGAAATTGCATCGGACTTAAATACAAAGGGAACAATGCCGACATAAGTACAAGAAAACTGACTCTTCTTACTGTCTATGCTTTGAACCATTCCTAGGACACTAGTTATACATTCCGATGCTTCACTTCAGTTTTACTGTATCCCTCTGAGCTTCTTATTGACGATCAAACACAGAAATCGCATCGGAATTAAATGTAAAAGGCACAATGCACACTCAAGTACAAGAAGACTGGCTCTTCTTACTGTCTATGTTTTGAACATTTCCTGTGAGACCAGTTTTAGATTCCGATGCTTTACTTCTGGTTTACTGTATCCCTTGGATTTTCGTATTGACGACGTAACACAGAATTTGCATCGGAATTAAATACAAAAGGCACAATGCCGACTCAAGTACAAGAGGACTGGCTCTTCTTACCGTCTATGTTTTGAACCTTTCCTGTGAGACCGGTTTTAGATTCCGATGCTTCACTTCAGGTTTACTGTATCCCTCTGACCTTCTTATTGACGATGAAATTCAGAAATTGCATCGGAAATAAATACAAAAGGCACAATACCGACTTAAGTACAAGTAAATTGACTCTTCTTACTGTCTATGGTTTGAACCATTCCTGTGACACTAGTTATAGATTCCGTTGCTTCACCGCAGGTTTACTGTATCCCTCTGACCTTCTTATTGATGATGACACACAGAAATTGCATCGGAATTAAATACAAAGGGCACAATGCCGACTTAAGTACAAAAAAACTGACTCTTCTTACTCTCTATGTTTTTAACCATTCCTGTGACACTAGTTATAGATTCCGATGCTTCACTTCAGGTTTACTGTATCCCTCTGACCTTCTTATTGACAATGAAACACAGAAATTGCATCGAAATTAAATACAAAAGGCACAATGCGGGCATAAGTACAAGAAAATTGACTCTTCTTACTGTCTATGTTTTGAACCATTCCTGTGACACTAGTTATAGATATCGATACTTCACTTCAGGTTTACTGTGTACCTCTGACCTTCTTATTGACGATGAAATTCAGAAATTGCATCGAAATTAAATACAAAAGGCACAATGCCGACTTAAATACAAGGAAACTGAATCCTCTTAATGTCCGTGTTTTGAACCATTCCTGTGACACTAGTTATAGATTCCGATGCTTCACTTCCGGTTTACTGTATCCCTCTGACGTTCTTATTGACGATGAAACACAGAAATTGCATCGGAATTAAATACAAAAGGCACAATGCCGACATAAGTACAAGAAAACTGACTCTTCTTACTGTCTATGCTTTGAACCATTCCTAGGACACTAGTTATACATTCCGATGCTTCACTTCAGTTTTACTGTATCCCTCTGAGCTTCTTATTGACGATCAAACACAGAAATTGCATCGGAATTAAATGTAAAAGGCACAATGCACACTCAAGTACAAGAAGACTGGCTCTTCTTACTGTCTATGTTTTGAACATTTCCTGTGAGACCAGTTTTAGATTCCGATGCTTTACTTCTGGTTTACTGTATCCCTTGGATTTTCGTATTGACGACGTAACACAGAATTTGCATCGGAATTAAATAGAAATGGCACAATGCCGACTTAAGGTCAAGAAAACAGATTCTTCTTAGTGGCTATGTTTTAAACCATTCCTGTGACACTAGTTATAGATTCCGATGCTTCACGTCAGGTTTCCTGTATCCCTCTGACTTTCTTATTGACGATGAAACACAGAAATTGCATCGGAATTAAATACAAAAGGCACAATGCCGACTCAACTACAAGAAGACTAGCTCTTCTTACTGTCTATGTTTTGAACATTTCCTGTGAGACAGGTTTTAGATTCCGATGCTTCACTTCAGTTCTACTGTATCCCTTGGCCCTTTTTATTGACGACGAAACACAGAAAGTTCATCGGAATTAAATAGAAAAGGCACAATGCCTACTTGAGTACAAGAAAACTGACTCTTCTTACTGTCTATGTTTTGAACCATTCCTGTGAACTAGTTATAGATTCCGATGCTTCACTTCAGGTTTGCTGTATCCCTCTGCCCGCCTTATTGTCGATGAAACACAGAAATTGCAAAGGAATTATAAACAAAAGGCACAATGCCGACTCAAGTACAAGAAGACTGGCTCTTCTTACTGTCTATGTTTTGAACCTTTCCTGTAAGACCGATTTTAGATTCCGATGCTTCACTTCAGGTTTACTGTATCCCTTGCACCTTCTTATTGACGACGAAACACAGAAATTGCATCGGAATTAAATAGAAAAGGCACAATGCCAGGTTAAGTACAAGAAAACCGACTCTTCTTACTGTCTATGCTTTGAACCATTCCTAGGACACTAGTTATACATTCCGATGCTTCACTTCAGTTTTACTGTATCCCTCTGAGCTTCTTATTGACGATCAAACACAGAAATTGCATCGGAATTAAAAGTAAAAGGCACAATGCACACTCAAGTACAAGAAGACTGGCTCTTCTTACTGTCTATGTTTTGAACCTTTCCTGAGAGACCAGTTTTAGATTCCGATGCTTGACTTCTGGTTTACTGTATCCCTTGGATTTTCATATTGACGACGTAACACAGAATTTGCATCGGAATTAAATAGAAAAGGCACAATGCCGACATAAGTTCAAGAAAACAGATTCTTCTTAATAGCTATGTTTTGAACCATTCCTGTGACACTAGTTATAGATTCCGATGCTTCACTTCAGGTTTCCTGTATCCCTCTGACCTTCTTATTGACGATGAAACACAGAAGTTGCATCGGAATGAGATACAAAAGTCACAATGCCGACCCAACTACAAGAAGACTAGCTCTTCTTACTGTCTATGTTTTGAACCTTTCCTGTGAGACCGGTTTTAGATTTCGGTGCTTCACTTCAGGTTTACTGTATCCCTTGGCCCTTCTTATTGACGACGAAACACAAAAATTGCATCGGAATTATATAGAAAAAGCACAATGCCGACTTAAATTCAAGAAAACTGACTCCTCTTACTGTCTATGTTTTGAACCATTCCTGTGACACTAGTTATAGATTCCGATGCTTGACTTCAGGTTTGCTGTATCACTCTGACCGTCTTATTGTCGACGAAACACAGAAATTGCATCGGAATTAAATACAAATGGCACAATGCCGACTTAATTATAATAAAACTGACTCTTCTTACTGTCTATGCTTTAAACCATTCCTGTGACACTAGTTATAGATTCCGATGCTTCACTTCAGGTTTACTGTATCCCTCTGACCTTCTTATTGACGATGAAACACAGAAACTGCATCGGAATTAAATACAAAAGGCACAATGCCGACTTAAGTACAAGTAAACTGACTCTTCTTACTGTCTATTATTTGAACCATTTGTGTGACACTAGTTATAGATTCCGATGCTTCACTTCAGGTTTACTGTAACCCTCTGACCTTCATATTGACGATGAAACAGAGAAATTGCATCGGAATTGAATACAAAAGGAACAATGCCGACTTAAGTACAAGAAGACTGACTCTTCTTACTGTCTATGTTTTGAACCATTCCTGTGACACTAGTTATAGATTCCGATGTTTCACTTCAGGTTCACTGTATCCCCCTGACCTTCTTTTTGACGATGAAACACAGAAATTGCATCGGAATTAAATACAAAAGGCACAATGCCGACTCAAGTACAAGAAGACTGGCTCTTCTTACTGTCTATGTTTTGAACCTTTCCTGTGAGACCGGTTTTAGATTCCGATGCTTCACTTCAGGTTTACTGTATCCCTCTGACCTTCTTATTGACGATGAAATTCAGAAATTGCATCGGAATTAAATACAAAAGGCACAATGCCGACTTAAGTACAAGTAAATTGACTCTTCTTACTGTCTATGGTTTGAACCATTCCTGTGACACTACTTATAGATTCCGTTGCTTCACCTCAGGTTTATTGTATCCCTCTGACCTTATTGACGATGAAACACAGAAATTGCAACGGAATTAAATACAAAAGGCACAATGCCGAGTCAAGTACAAGAAGACTGGCTCTTCTTACTGTCTATGTTTTGAACCTTTCCTGTGAGACCGGTTTTAGATTCCGATGCTTCACTTCAGGTTAACTGTATCCCTCTGATCTTCTTATTGACGATGAAAGATAGAAATTGCATCGGAATTAAATACAAAAGGCACAATGCCGACTTAAGTACAAGTAAACTGACTCTTCTCTCTGTCTATGGTTTGAACCATTCCTGTGACACTAGTTATAGATTCCGTTGCTTCACCGCAGGTTTACTGTATCCCTCTGACCTTCTTATTGATGATGACACACAGAAATTGCATCGGAATTAAATACAAAGGGCACAATGCCGACTTAAGTACAAGAAAACTGACTCTTCTTACTCTCTATGTTTTTAACCATTCCTGTGACACTAGTTATGGATTCCGATGCTTCACTTCAGGTTCACTGTATCCCTCTGACCTTCTTATTGACGATGAAACACAGAAATTGCATCGAAATTAAATACAAAAGGCACAATGCGGGCATAAGTACAAGAAAACTGACTCTTCTTACTGTCTATGTTTTGAACCTTTCCTGTGACACTAGTTATAGATATCGATACTTCACTTCAGGTTTACTGTATAGCTCTGACCTTCTTATTGACAATGAAATACAGAAATTGCATCGAAATTAAATACAAAAGGCACAATGCCGACTTAAGTACAAGAAAACTGACTCTTCCTACTGTCTATATTTTGAACCATTCCTGTGACACTTGTTATAGATTCCGATTCTTCATTTCAGGTTTACTGTATCCCTCTGACCTTATTGACGATGAAACACGGAAATTGCATCGGAATTAAATACAAAAGGCATAATGCCGACTTAAATACAAGGAAACTGAATCCTCTTAATGTCCGTGTTTTGAACCATTTCTGTGACTCTAGTTATATATTCCGATGCTTCACTTCAGGTTTACTGTATCCCTCTGACGTTCTTATTGACGATGAAACACAGAAATTGCATCGGAATTATATACAAAAGGCGCAATGCCGACTTAAGTACAAGAAAACTGACGCTTCTTACTGTTTACCTTTTGAACCACTCCTGTGACACTAGTTATAGATTCCGATGCTTCTCTTCAGGTTTACTGTATCCCTGTGACCTTCTTATTGACGATGAAACACAGAAATTGCATCGGAATTTAATACAAAATGGCACAATGCCGACTTAAGTACAAGTAAACTGACTCTTCTTACTGTCTATGTATTGAACCATTCCTGTGACACTAGTTATTGACTCCCATGCATCACCTCAGGTTTACTGTATCCCTCTGACCTTCTTATTGACGATGAAACTCAGAAATTGCATCGGAATTAAATACAAAAGGAACAATGCCGACTGAAGTACAAGAAAATTGACTCTTCTTACTGTCTATGCTTTGAACCATTCCTAGGACACTAGTTATACATTCCGATGCTTCACTTCAGTTTTACTGTATCCCTCTGAGCTTCTTATTGACGATCAAACACAGAAATTGCATCGGAATTAAATACAAAAGGCACAATGCACACTCAATTACAAGAAGACTGGCTCTTCTTACTGTCTATGTTTTGAACCTTTCCTGTGAGACCAGTTTTACATTCCAAAGCTTGACTTCTGGTTTACTGTATCCCTTGGATTTTCATATTGACGACGAAACACAGAAATTGCATCGGAATTAAATAGAAAAGACACAATGCCGACTTAAGGACAAGAAAACTGATTCTTCTTAATGTCTATGCTTTCAACCATTCCTGTGACACTAGTTATAGATTCCGATGCTTCACTTCAGGTTTCCTTTATCCCTCTTACCTTCTTATTGACGATGAAACACAGAAATTGCATCGGAATTAAATACAAAAGGCACAATGCCGCCTTAATTACAAGAAGACTGACTCTTCTTACTGTCTATGTTTGAACCATTCCTGTGACACTAGTTATAGATTCCGATGCTTCACTTCAGGTTTCCTGTATCTCTCTGACCTTCTTATTGACGATGAGACACAGAAATTGCATCAGAATGAAATACAAAAGTCACAATGCCGACTCAACTACAAGAAGACTAGCTCTTCTTACTGTCTATGTTTTGAACCTTTCCTGTGAGACCGGTTTTAGACTCCGATGCTTCACTTCAGGTTTACTGTATCCCTTGGCCCTTCTTATTGACGACGAAACACAAAAATTGCATCGGAATTATATAGAAATAGCACAATGCCGACTTAAATTCAAAAAAATAACTCCTCTTACTGTCTATGTTTTGAACCATTCCTGTGACACTAGTTATAGATTCCGATGCTTCACTTCAGGTTTGCTGTATCACTCTGACCGTCTTATTGACGACGAAACACAGAAATTGCATCGGAATTAAATACAAAAGGCACAATGCCGACTTAATTATAAGGAAATTGACTCTTCTTATTGTCTATGATTTGAACCATTCCTGTGACACTAGTTATAGATACCGATGTCTCACTTCAGGAATACTGTATCCCTCTGACCTTCTTATTGACGATGAAACACAGAAATTGCATCGGAGTGAAACACATAACGCACAATGCCAACTTAAGTACAAGTAAAGTGACTCTTCCTACTGTCTATGCTTTTAACCATTCCTGTGACACTAGTTATACATTCCGATGCTTCACTTCAGTTTTACTGTATTCCTCTGTGCTTCTTATTGACGATGAAGCACAGAAATTGCATCGGAATTAAATACAAAAGGCACAATGCCGACTCAAGTACAAGAAGACTGGCGCCTCTTACTGTCTATGTTTTGAACCTTTCCTGTGAGACCGGTTTTAGATTCCGATGCTTCACTTCAGGTTTACTGTATCCCTTGGCCCTTCTTATTGACGACGAAACACAGAAATTGCATCAGAATTATATAGAAAAGGCCCAATGCCGAATTAAATACAAGAAAACTGACTCCTCTTACTGTCTATCTTTTGAACCATTCCTGTGACACTAGTTATAGATTCCGATGCTTCACTTCAGGTTTGCTGTAACACTCTGACCGTCTTATTGACGATGAAACACAGAAATTGCATCGGAATTAAATACAAAAGGCACAATGCCGACTTAATTATAAGAAAACTGACTCTTCTTACTGTCTATGCTTTGATCTATTCCTGTGACACTAGTTACAGATTCCGATGCTTTACTTCAGTTTTACTGTATCCCTCTGAGCTTCTTATTGACCATGAAACAGAGAAATTGCATAGGAATTGAATACAATAGGCACAATGCCGACTTAAGTACAAGAAGACTGACTCTTCTTACTGTCTATGTTTTGAACCATTCCTGTGACATTAGTTACAGATTCCGATGCTTCACTTCAGGTTCACTGTATCCCTCTGACCTTCTTATTGACGATGAAACACAGAAATTGCATCGGAATTATATACAAGAGGCATAATGCCGACTCAAGTACAAGAAAATTGACTCCTCTTATTGGCTATGCTTTGAACCATTCCTGTGACACTAGTTATAGATTCCGATGCCTCACTTCAGGAATACTGTATCCCTCTGACCTTCTTATTGACGATGAAACACAGATATTGCATCGGAATGAACACAAAACGCACAATGCCAACTTAAGTACAAGTATACTGACTCTTCTTATTGTCTATGTTTTGAACCATTCCTGTGACACTAGTTATAGATTTCGCTGCTTCACTACAGGCTTACTGTATCCCTCTGACCTTCTTGTTGACGATGAAACACAGAAATTGCGTCGGAATTAAATACAAAAGGCACAATGCCGAATTAAGTACAAGTAAACTGACTCTACTTACTGTCAATGTTTTGAACCATTCCTGCGACACTAGTTATAGATTACGATGCTTCACTTCTGGTTTACTGTATCCCTCTGACCTTCAAATTGACGATGAAACACAGAAATTGCATCGGAATTAAATACAAAAGGCACAATGAGGACTTAAGTAAAAGACAACTGACTCTTCTTACTGTCTATGTTTTGAACCATTCCTGTGACACTAGTTATAGATTCCGATGCTTCACTTCAGGTTTACTGTATCCCTCTGACCTTCTTATTGACGATGAAACACAGAAATTTCATCGGCATGAAATACAAAACGCTCAATCCCGACTGAAGTACAAGAAATCTGACTCTTCTTACTGTCTATGTTCTGAACCATTCCTGTGACACTAGTTATAGATTCCGATGCTTCACTTCTGGTTTGCTGTATCCCTCTGACCGTCATATTGACGATGAAACACATAAATTGCATCGGAATTAAATACAAAAGGCACAATGCCGACTCAATTACAAGAAGATTGGCTCTTCTTACTGTCTATGTTTTGAACCTTTCCTGTGAGACCGGTTTTAGATTCCGATGCTTCACTTCAGGGTTACTGTATCCCTCTGACCTTCTTATTGACGATGAAACTCAGAAATTGCATCGGAATTAGATACAAAAGGCACAATGCCGACTTAATTATTAGAAAACTGACTCTTCTTACTGTCTATGCTTTGAAGCATTCCTGTGACACTAGTTATAGATTCCGATGCTTCACTTCAGGTTTACTGTACCCCTGTGACCTTCTTATTGACGATGAAACACAGAAATTGAATCGGAATTAAATATAAAAGGCACAATGACGACTTAAGTACAAGTAAACTGACTCTTCTAACTGTCTATGTTTGAACCATTCCTGTGACACTAGTTATAGATTCCGATGCTTCACTTCAGGTTTACTGTAACCCTCTGGACATCTTATTGACGATGAAACACAGAAATTGCATCGGAATTAAATACAAATCGCACAATGCCGACTTAAGTAGAAGAAGACACACTCTTCTTACTGTCTATGTTTTGAACCATTCCTGTGACACTAGTTATAGATTGCGATGTTCCAATTCTGGTTTACTGTATCCCTCTGACTTTCATATTGACAATGCAACACAGAAATTGCATCGGAATTAAATACAAAAGGCACAATGCCGTCTTAAGTACAAGAAAACTGACGCTTCTTAATGTCTATGCTTTCAACCATTCCTGTGACACTAGTTATAGATTCCAATGCTTCACTTCAGGCTTACTGTATCCCTCTGATCTTCTTATTGACGATGAAACACAGATATTGCATCGGAATTAAATACAAAAGGCACAATGCCGACTTAAGTACAAGAAGACTGACCTTTCTTACTGTCTAAGTTTTGGTCCATTCCTGTGACACTAGTTATAGATTCCGATGCTTCACTTCAGGTTTACTGTATCCCTCTGACCTTCGTATTGACAATGAAACACAGAAATTGCAATGTAATTAAATACAAAAGGCACAATGCCGACTTAAGTACAAAATGACTGACTCTTCTTACTCTGTAGGTTTTAAACCATTCCTATAACACTAGTTATAGATTCCGATGCTTCACTTCAGGTTTACTGTATCCCTCCGACCGTCTTATTGACGATGAAACACAGAATTTGCATCGGAATTAAATACAAAAGGCACAATGCCAACTCAAGTACAAGAAGACTGGCTCTTCTTATTGTCTATGTTTTGAACCGATCCTGTGACACTAGTTATAGATTCCGATGCTTCACATCAGGTTTACTGTATCCCGCTGACCTTCTTATTGACGATGAAACACAGAATTTGCATCTTAATTAAAATCAAAAGGCACAATGCCGACTTAAGTACAAGAAAACTGACTCTTCTTACTTTCTATGTTTTGAACCATTCCTGTGACACTAGTAATAGATTCCGATGCTTCACTTCAGGTTTAGTGTATCCCTCCGACCGTCTTATTGACGATGAAACACAGAAATTGCATCGGAATTAAATACAAAAGGCACAATGCCAACTCAAGTACAAGAAGACTGCCTCTTCTTACTGTCTATGTTTTGAACCGATCCTGTGACACTAGTTATAGATTCCGATGCTTCACTTCAGGTTTACTGTATCATTCTGACCTTCATATTGACGATACAACACAGAAATTGCATCGGAATTATATACAAGAGGCACAATGCCGTATTAAGTACAAGGAGACTGTCTCTTCTTACTGTCTATGTCTTAAACCATTCCAGTGACACTAGTTATAGATTCCGATGCTACACATCAGTTTTACTGTATCCCGCTGACCTTCTTATTGACGATGAAACACAGAAATAGCATGTTCATTAAAAACAAAAGGCACAATGCCGACTTAAGTACAAGAAAACTGACTCTTCTTACTGTCTACGTTTTGAACCATTCCTGTGACACTAGTAATAGATTCCGATGCTTCACTTCAGGTTTACTGTATCCCTATGACCTTCCTATTGACGATGAAACACAGAAATCGCATCAGAATTAAATACAAAAGGCACAATGCCGACTTAAGTACTAGAAGACTGACTCTTCCTATTGCCTATGTTTTGAACCATTCCTGTGACACTAGTTATAGATTCAGATGCTTCACTTCAGGTTTACTGTATCCTTCTCACCCTCGTATTGACGATCAATCACAGATATTGCATCGGAATTAAATACAAATGGCGCAATGCCGACTCAAGTACAAGAGGACTGGCTCTTCTTACTGTCTATGTTTTTAACCTTTCCTGTGAGACCGGTTTTA
Organism: Schistocerca americana; assembly: GCF_021461395.2. Taxonomy (NCBI): domain Eukaryota; kingdom Metazoa; phylum Arthropoda; class Insecta; order Orthoptera; family Acrididae; genus Schistocerca; species Schistocerca americana. Next base: position 24,870,074 of record NC_060130.1, read on the forward strand.
GATTCCGATGCTTCACTTTTAGTTTACTGTATCCCTTGGACCTTCTTATTGACGACGAAATACAGAAACGGCATCGGAATTAAATACAAAAGATACAATGCCGACTTAAGTATAAGTAAACTTACTCTTCTTACTGTCTAAGTTGTGAACCATTCCTGTGACACTAGTTATAGATTCCAATGCTTCACTTCAGGTTTACTGTAACCCTCTGATAATCTTACTGACGATGAAACACAGAAATCGCATCGGAATTAAATACAAAAGGCACAATGCCGACTTAAGTACAGGAAGACTGACTCTTCTTAGTGTCTATGTTATGAACCAATCCCGTGACACTAGTTATAGATTCCGATGCTTCACTTCAGGTTTACTGCATCCCTCTGACCTTCTTATTGACGATGAAACACAGAAATTGCATCGGAATTAAATACAAAAGGCAAAATGCCGACTTGAGTACAAGTAAACTGACTCTTCTTACTGTCTATGTTTTGAACCATTCCTGTGACACTAGTTAAAGATTCCGATGCTTCACTTCAGGTTTACTGGATCCCTCTGACCTACGTATTGACGATGAAACACAGAAATTGCATCGTAATTAAATACAAAAGGCACAATGCCGACTCAAGTACAAGAGGACTGGCTATTCTTACTGTCTACGTTTTGAACCTTTCCTGTGAGGCCGGTTTTAGATTCTGATGCTTCAGTTTGGGTTTACTGCATCCCTTGGACCTTCTTATTGACGACTAAACACAGAAACTGCATCGCAATTAGATACAAAAGGCACAATGTCGACTTAAGTACAAGAAAACTGACTCTTCTTACTGTCTATGTTTTGAACCATTCCTGTGACACTAGTTACAGATTCCGATGCATCACTTCAGGGTTACTGAATCCCTCTGACCTTCTTATTGACGATGAAACACAGAAATTGCATCGGAATTAAATATAAAAGGCACAAGGCCGACTTAATTATAAGAAAACTGACCCTTCTTACTGTCTATGCTTTGAACCATTCCTGTGACACTAGTTATAGATTCCGATGCTTCACTTCAGGTTTACTGTACCCCTCTGACCTTCTTATTGACGATGAAACACAGAAATTGAATCGGAATTAAATATAAAAGGCACAATGACGACTTAAGTACAAGTAAACTGACTCTTCTAACTGTCTATGTTTGAACCATTCCTGTGACACTAGTTATAGATTCCGATGCTTCACTTCAGGTTTACTGTAACCCTCTGGACATCTTATTGACGATGAAACACAGAAATTGCATCGGAATTATATACAAATCGCACAATGCCGACTTAAGTAGAAGAAGACACACTCTTCTTACTGTCTATGTTTTGAACCATTCCTGTGACACTAGTTATAGATTCCGTGCTTCACTTCAGGTTTACTGTATCCCTCCGATCTACGTATTGACGATGACACACAGAAATTGTATCGGAATTAAATACAAAAGGCACAATGCCGACTTAAGTACAAGAAAACTGACTCTTCTTACTGTCTATGTTTTAACCATTCCTGCGACACTAGTTATAGATTCCGATGCTTCTCTTCAGGTTTACTGTATCCCTCTGACCTTCTTTTTGACGATGAAACACAGAAATTGCATCGGAATTAAATACAGATGGCACAATGCCGACTTAAGTACAAGAAAACTGACTCTTCTTACTGTCTATGTTTCGAACCATTCCTGTGACACTAGTTATAGATTCCGATACTTCACTTCAGGTTTACTGCATCCCTCTGACCTTCTTATTGACGATGAAACACAGAAATTGCATCGGAATTAAATACAAAAGGCACATTGTCGACTTAAGTACAAGAAAACTGACTCTTCTTACTGTTTATGTTTTGAACCATTCCTGTGACACTAGTTATAGATTGCGATGTTCCAATTCTGGTTTACTGTATCCCTCTGACTTTCATATTGACAATGAAACACAGAAATTGCATCGGAATTAAATACAAAAGGCACAATGCCGTCTTAAGTACAAGAAAACTGACGCTTCTTACTGTTTATGTTTTGAACCATTCCTGTGACACTAGTTATAGATTCTGATGCTTCACTTCAGGCTTACTGTATCCCTCTGATCTTCTTATTGACGATGAAACACAGATATTGCATCGGAATTAAATACAAAAGGCACAATGCCGACTTAAGTACAAGAAGACTGACCTTTCTTACTGTCTAAGTTTTGGTCCATTCCTGTGACACTAGTTATAGATTCCGATGCTTCACTTCAGGTTTACTGTATCCCTCTGACCTTCGTATTGACAATGAAACACAGAAATTGCAATGTAATTAAATACAAAAGGCACAATGCCGACTTAAGTAAAAAATGACTGACTCTTCTTACTCTGTATGTTTTGAACCATTCCTATAACACTAGTTATAGATTCCGATGCTTCACTTCAGGTTTACTGTATCCCTCCGACCGTCTTATTGACGATGAAACACAGAATTTGCATCGGAATTAAATACAAAAGGCACAATGCCAACTCAAGTACAAGATGACTAGCTCTTCTTATTGTCTATGTTTTGAACCGATCCTGTGACACTAGTTATAGATTCCGATGCTTCACTTCAGGTTTACTGTATCATTCTGACCTTCATATTGACGATACAACACAGAAATTGCATCGGAATTATATGCAAGAGGCACAATGCCGTATTAAGTACAAGGAGACTGACTCTTCTTACTGTCTATGTCTTGAACCATTCCAGTGACACTAGTTATAGATTCCGATGCTTCACATCAGTTTTACTGTATCCCGCTGACCTTCTTATTGACGATGAAACACAGAAATTGCATCTTAATTAAAATCAAAAGGCACAATGCCGACTTAAGTACAAGAAAACTGACTCTTCTTACTTTCTATGTTTTGAACCATTCCTGTGACACTAGTAATAGATTCCGATGCTTCACTTCAGGTTTAGTGTATCCCTCCGACCGTCTTATTGACGATGAAACACAGAAATTGCATCGGAATTAAATACAAATGGCACAATGCCGACTCAAGTACAAGAAGACTGGCTCTTCTTACTGTCTATGTTTTGAACCTTTCCTGTGAGACCATATTTAGATTCCCATGCTTCACTTCAGGTTTACTGTATCCCTTGGACCTTCTTATTGACTACGAAATTGCATCGGAATCAAATAGAAAAGCCACAATGCCTGGTTAAGTACAAGAAAACTGACTCTTCTTACTGTCTATGTTTTGAACCACTCCAGTGACACTAGTTGTAGATTCCGATGCATCACTTAAGGCTTACTGCATCCCTCTGACGTTCATATTGACGATGAAACACAGAAGTTGCATAGGAATTAAATACAAAAGGCACCATGCCTACTTAATTATAAGAAAACTTACTCTTATTACTGTCTATGCTTTGAACCATTCCTGTGACACTAGTTATAGATTCTGATGCTTCACTTCAGGCTTACTGTATCCCTCTGATCTTCTTATTGACGATGAAACACAGATATTGCATCGGAATTAAATACAAAAGGCACAATGCCGACTTAAGTACAAGAAGACTGACCTTTCTTACTGTCTAAGTTTTGGTCCATTCCTGTGACACTAGTTATAGATTCCGATGCTTCACTTCAGGTTTACTGTATCCCTCTGACCTTCTTATTGACAATGAAACACAGAAATTGCAATGTAATTAAATACAAAAGGCACAATGCCGACTTAAGTACAAGAAGACTGGCTCTTTTTACTGTCTATGTTTTGAACCATTCCAGTGACACTAGTTATAGATTCCGATGCCTTCCTTCAGGTTTACTGTATCCCTCTGACCTTTATATTGACGATGAAACACAGAAATTGAATCGGAATTATATACAAGAGGCACAATGCCGACTTACGTACTAGAAGACTGACTCTTCTTACTATCTATGTTTTGAACCATTCCTGTGACACTAGTTATAGATTACGATGCTTTACTTCAGGTTTACTGTATCCCTCTGACCTTCTTATTGTCGACGAAACACAGAAATTGCATCTTAATTAAATACAATAGGCACAATGCCGACTTAAGTACAGGAAGGCTGACTCTTCTTACTGTCTATTTTTGAACCATTCCTGTGACACTAGTTATAGATTCCGATGCATCACTTCAGGGTTACTGTATCCCTCTGACCTTCTTATTGACGATGAAACACAGAAATTGCATCTTAATTAAATACAAAGGCCACAATGCAGACCTAAGTCCAGGAAGACTGATTCTTCTTACCGTCTATGTTTTGAACCATTCCTGTGACACTAGTTATAGATTCCGAAGCTTCACTTCAGGTTTATTGTATCCTTCTGACCTTCTTTTTGACGATCAAACACAGAAATTGCATCGGAATTAAATACAAAAGGCACAATGCCGACTCAAGTACAAGAGGACTGGCTCTTCTTACTGCCTATGTTTTGAACCTTTCCTGTGAGACCGGTTATAGATTCTAATGCTTCACTTCAGGTTTACTGTATACCTTGGACCATTTTATTTACGACGAAACACAGAAAATGCATCGGAATTAAATAGAAAAGCACAATGCCGATTTAAGTACAAGAAAACTGACTCTTCTTACAGTCTTTGTTTTGAACCATTCCTGTGACGCTAGTTATAGATTCCGATGCATCACTTCAGCTATATTGTATCTCTCTGACCTTCGTATTGATGATGAAACACAGAAATTGCATCGGAATTAAATACAAAAGGCACAATGCCGACTGAAGTATAAGAAAACTGACTCTTCCTATTGTCGATATTTTGAACCATTCCTGTGACACTAGTTATAGATTCAAATGCATCACTTCAGGTTTACTGTATACCTCTGACCTTCGTATTGACGATGAAACACAGAAATTGCCTCGGAATTAAATACAAAAGGCACAATGCCGACTCAAGTACAAGAAGACTGACTCATCTTACTGTCTATGTTTTGAACCATTCCTGTGACACTAGTTATAGATTCCAATGCTTCACTTCAGGTTTACTGTAACCCTCTGACCATCTTACTGACGATGAAACACAGAAATCGCATCGGAATTAAATACAAAAGGCACAATGCCGACTTAAGTACAGGAAGACTGACTCTTCTTAGTGTCTATGTTATGAACCATTCCCGTGACACTAGTTATAGATTCCGATGCTTCACTTCAGGTTTACTGCATCCCTCTGACCTTCTTATTGACGATGAAACACAGAAATTGCATCGGAATTAAATACAAAAGGCACAATGCCGACTCAAGTACAAGAGGACTGGCTCTTCTTACTGTCTACGTTTTGAACCTTTCCTGTGAGGCCGGTTTTAGATTCTGATGCTTCAGTTTGGGTTTACTGCATCCCTTGGACCTTCTTATTGACGACTAAACACAGAAACTGCATCGCAATTAGATACAAAAGGCACAATGTCGACTTAAGTACAAGAAAACTGACTCTTCTTACTGTCTATGTTTTGAACCATTCCTGTGACACTAGTTACAGATTCCGATGCATCACTTCAGGGTTACTGAATCCCTCTGACCTTCTTATTGACGATGAAACACAGAAATTGCATCGGAATTAAATATAAAAGGCACAAGGCCGACTTAATTTTAAGAAAACTGACCCTTCTTACTGTCTATGCTTTGAACCATTCCTGTGACACTAGTTATAGATTCCGATGCTTCACTTCAGGTTTACTGTACCCCTCTGACCTTCTTATTGACGATGAAACACAGAAATTGAATCGGAATTAAATATAAAAGGCACAATGACGACTTAAGTACAAGTAAACTGACTCTTCTAACTGTCTATGTTTGAACCATTCCTGTGACACTAGTTATAGATTCCGATGCTTCACTTCAAGTTTACTGTAACCCTCTGGACATCTTATTGACGATGAAACACAGAAATTGCATCGGAATTATATACAAATCGCACAATGCCGACTTAAGTAGAAGAAGACACACTCTTCTTACTGTCTATGTTTTGAACCATTCCTGTGACACTAGTTATAGATTCCGTGCTTCACTTCAGGTTTACTGTATCCCTCCGATCTACGTATTGACGATGACACACAGAAATTGTATCGGAATTAAATACAAAAGGCACAATGCCGACTTAAGTACAAGAAAACTGACTCTTCTTACTGTCTATGTTTTAACCATTCCTGCGACACTAGTTATAGATTCCGATGCTTCACTTCAGGTTTACTGTATCCCTCTGACCTTCTTTTTGACGATGAAACACAGAAATTGCATCGGAATTAAATACAGATGGCACAATGCCGACTTAAGTACAAGAAAACTGACTCTTCTTACTGTCTATGTTTCGAACCATTCCTGTGACACTAGTTATAGATTCCGATACTTCACTTCAGGTTTACTGCATCCCTCTGACCTTCTTATTGACGATGAAACACAGAAATTGCATCGGAATTAAATACAAAAGGCACATTGTCGACTTAAGTACAAGAAAACTGACTCTTCTTACTGTTTATGTTTTGAACCATTCCTGTGACACTAGTTATAGATTGCGATGTTCCAATTCTGGTTTACTGTATCCCTCTGACTTTCATAATGACAATGAAACACAGAAATTGCATCGGAATTAAATACAAAAGGCACAATGCCGTCTTAAGTACAAGAAAACTGACGCTTCTTACTGTTTATGTTTTGAACCATTCCTGTGACACTAGTTATAGATTCTGATGCTTCACTTCAGGCTTACTGTATCCCTCTGATCTTCTTATTGACGATGAAACACAGATATTGCATCGGAATTAAATACAAAAGGCACAATGCCGACTTAAGTACAAGAAGACTGACCTTTCTTACTGTCTAAGTTTTGGTCCATTCCTGTGACACTAGTTATAGATTCCGATGCTTCACTTCAGGTTTACTGTATCCCTCTGACCTTCGTATTGACAATGAAACACAGAAATTGCAATGTAATTAAATACAAAAGGCACAATGCCGACTTAAGTAAAAAATGACTGACTCTTCTTACTCTGTATGTTTTGAACCATTCCTATAACACTAGTTATAGATTCCGATGCTTCACTTCAGGTTTACTGTATCCCTCCGACCGTCTTATTGACGATGAAACACAGAATTTGCATCGGAATTAAATACAAAAGGCACAATGCCAACTCAAGTACAAGATGACTAGCTCTTCTTATTGTCTATGTTTTGAACCGATCCTGTGACACTAGTTATAGATTCCGATGCTTCACTTCAGGTTTACTGTATCATTCTGACCTTCATATTGACGATACAACACAGAAATTGCATCGGAATTATATGCAAGAGGCACAATGCCGTATTAAGTACAAGGAGACTGACTCTTCTTACTGTCTATGTCTTGAACCATTCCATTGACACTAGTTATAGATTCCGATGCTTCACATCAGTTTTACTGTATCCCGCTGACCTTCTTATTGACGATGAAACACAGAAATTGCATCTTAATTAAAATCAAAAGGCACAATGCCGACTTAAGTACAAGAAAACTGACTCTTCTTACTTTCTATGTTTTGAACCATTCCTGTGACACTAGTAATAGATTCCGATGCTTCACTTCAGGTTTAGTGTATCCCTCCGACCGTCTTATTGACGATGAAACACAGAAATTGCATCGGAATTAAATACAAATGGCACAATGCCGACTCAAGTACAAGAAGACTGGCTCTTCTTACTGTCTATGTTTTGAACCTTTCCTGTGAGACCATATTTAGATTCCCATGCTTCACTTCAGGTTTACTGTATCCCTTGGACCTTCTTATTGACTACGAAACACAGAAATTGCATCGGAATCAAATAGAAAAGCCACAATGCCTGGTTAAGTACAAGAAAACTGACTCTTCTTACTGTCTATGTTTTGAACCACTCCAGTGACACTAGTTGTAGATTCCGATGCATCACTTAAGGCTTACTGCATCCCTCTGACGTTCATATTGACGATGAAACACAGAAGTTGCATAGGAATTAAATACAAAAGGCACCATGCCTACTTAATTATAAGAAAACTTACTCTTATTACTGTCTATGCTTTGAACCATTCCTGTGACACTAGTTATAGATTCCGATGCTCCACTTCAGGTTTACTGTATCCCTCTGACCTTCTTATTGGCGATGAAACACAGAAATTGCATCGGAATTGAATACAAAAGGCACAATGCCGACTTAAGTACAAGAAGACTGGCTCTTTTTACTGTCTATGTTTTGAACCATTCCTGTGACACTAGTTATAGATTCCGATGCTTCCCTTCAGGTTTACTGTATCCCTCTGACCTTTATATTGACGATGAAACACAGAAATTGAATCGGAATTATATACAAGAGGCACAATGCCGACTTACGTACTAGAAGACTGACTCTTCTTACTATCTATGTTTTGAACCATTCCTGTGACACTAGTTATAGATTACGATGCTTTACTTCAGGTTTACTGTATCCCTCTGACCTTCTTATTGACGACGAAACACAGAAATTGCATCTTAATTAAATACAATAGGCACAATGCCGACTTAAGTACAGGAAGGCTGACTCTTCTTACTGTCTATTTTTGAACCATTCCTGTGACACTAGTTATAGATTCCGATGCATCACTTCAGGGTTACTGTATCCCTCTGACCTTCTTATTGACGATGAAACACAGAAATTGCATCTTAATTAAATACAAAGGCCACAATGCAGACCTAAGTCCAGGAAGACTGATTCTTCTTACCGTCTATGTTTTGAACCGTTCCTGTGACACTAGTTATAGATTCCGAAGCTTCACTTCAGGTTTATTGTATCCTTCTGACCTTCTTTTTGACGATCAAACACAGAAATTGCATCGGAATTAAATACAAAAGGCACAATGCCGACTCAAGTACAAGAGGACTGGCTCTTCTTACTGCCTATGTTTTGAACCTTTCCTGTGAGACCGGTTATAGATTCTAATGCTTCACTTCAGGTTTACTGTATACCTTGGACCATCTTATTTACGACGAAACACAGAAAATGCATCGGAATTAAATAGAAAAGCACAATGCCGATTTAAGTACAAGAAAACTGACTCTTCTTACAGTCTTTGTTTTGAACCATTCCTGTGACGCTAGTTATAGATTCCGATGCATCACTTCAGCTATATTGTATCTCTCTGACCTTCGTATTGATGATGAAACACAGAAATTGCATCGGAATTAAATACAAAAGGCACAATGCCGACTGAAGTATAAGAAAACTGACTCTTCCTATTGTCGATATTTTGAACCATTCCTGTGACACTAGTTATAGATTCAAATGCATCACTTCAGGTTTACTGTATACCTCTGACCTTCGTATTGACGATGAAACACAGAAATTGCCTCGGAATTAAATACAAAAGGCACAATGCCGACTCAAGTACAAGAAGACTGACTCATCTTACTGTCTATGTTTTGAACCATTCCTGTGACACTAGTTATAGATTCCAATGCTTCACTTCAGTTTTACTGTAACCCTCTGACCATCTTACTGACGATGAAACACAGAAATCGCATCGGAATTAAATACAAAAGGCACAATGCCGACTTAAGTACAGGAAGACTGACTCTTCTTAGTGTCTATGTTATGAACCATTCCCGTGACACTAGTTATAGATTCCGATGCTTCACTTCAGGTTTACTGCATCCCTCTGACCTTCTTATTGACGATGAAACACAGAAATTGCATCGGAATTAAATACAAAAGGCAAAATGCCGACTTGAGTACAAGTAAACTGACTCTTCTTACTGTCTATGTTTTGAACCATTCCTGTGACACTAGTTATAGATTCCGATGCTTCACTTAAGGTTTACTGGATCCCTCTGACCTACGTGTTGACGATGAAATACAGAAATGGCATTGGAATTAAATACAAAAGGCACAATGCCGACTTAAGTACAAAAAGACTGACTATTCTTACTCTCTATGTTTTGAACCATTCCTGTCACACTAGTTATAGATTCCGATGCTTCACTTCAGGTTTACTGTATCCTTTGGAACGTCTTATTGCCGATGAAACACAGAAATTGCATCGGAATTAAATACAAAAGGCACAATGCCGACATCAGTACAGGAAGACTGACTCTTCTTACCGTCTATGTTTTGAACCATTCCTGTGACACTAGTTATAGATTCCGATGCTTCACTTCAGGTTTTCTGCATCCCTCTGACCTTCTTATTGAAGATCAAACACAAAAATTGCATCGTAATTACATACAAAAGGCACAATGCCGAGACAAGTACAAGAGGACTGGCTCTTCTTACTGTCTACGTTTTGAACCTTTCCTGTGAGGCCGGTTTTAGATTCTGATGCTTCAGTTTGGGTTTACTGCATCCCTTGGACCTTCTTATTGACGACTAAACACAGAAACTGCATCGCAATTAAATACAAAAGGCACAATGTCGACTTAAGTACAAGAAAACTGACTCTTCTTACTGTCTATGTTTTGAACCATTCCTGTGACACTAGTTACACATTCCGATGCTTCACTTCAGGTTTACTGTATCCCTCTGACCTTCTTATTGTCGATGAAACACAGAAACTGCATCAGAATTAAATACAAAAGGCACAATGCTGACTTAAGTACAAGAAAACTGACGCTTCTTACTGTCTATGTTTTGAACCTTTCCTGTGAGGCCGGTTTTATATTCCGATGCTTCAGTTCAGGTTTGCTGCATCCCTTGGACCTTCTTATTGACGACGAAACACAGAAATTGCATGAGAATTAAACAGAAAAGCACAATGCCGACTTAAGTACAAGAAAACTGACTCTTCATACAGTCTTTGTTTTGAACCATTCCTGTGACACTAGTTATAGATTCCGATGCATCACTTCAGGTTTTTTGTATCCCTCTGACCTTCTTATTGATGATGAAACACAGAAATGGCATCGGAATTAAATACAAAAGGCACAATGCCGACTTAAGTGAAAGAAAACTGACTCTTCTTACGGGTATATGCTTTGAACCATTCCTGTGTGACTAGTTATAGATTCCGATGCTTCACTGCAGGTTTACTGTTTCCCTCTGACCTTCTTATTGACGACGAAACACATAAATTGCATCGGAATTAAATACAAAAGGCACAATGCCGACTCAAGTACAAGAAGACTGGCTCTTCTTACTGTCTACGTTTTGAACCTTTCCCGTGAATCCAGTTTTTGATTCCTATGCATGACTTCAGGTTTACTGTATCCCTTGGACCTTGTTATTGACGACGGAACACAGAAATTCAATCGGAGTTAAATACAAAAGGCACAATACCGACTTAAAAACAAGAAAACTGACTCTTCTTACTGTCTATGTTTTGAACCATTCCTGTGACACTAGTCATAGATTCCGATGCTTCACTTCAGGTATACTGTATCCCTCTGACCTTCTTAATGGCGATGAAACACAGAAATTGCATCGGAATACAAACAAAAGGCACAACGCCGATTTAAGTACTAGATGACTGAATCTACTTACTGTCTATGGTTTGAACTATTCCTGTGACACTAGTTATAGATTACGATGCTTCACTTCAGGTTTACTATATCACTCTGACCTTCTTATTGACGATGAAACACAGAAATTGCATCTGAATTAAATACTAAAGGCACAATGCCGACTCAAGTACAAGAAGACTGGGTCTTCTTACTGTATATGTTTTGATCCTTTCCTGTGAGACCGGATTTAGATTCCCATGCTTCCCTTCAGGTTTACTGTATCCCTTGGACCTTCTTATTGACTACGAAACACAGAAATTGCATCGGAATCAAATAGAAAAGCCACAATGCCTGGTTAAGTACAAGAAAACTGACTCTTCTTACTGTCTATGTTTTGAACCACTCCAGTGACACTAGTTGTAGATTCCGATGCATCACTTAAGGCTTACTGCATCCCTCTGACGTTCATATTGACGATGAAACACAGATGTTGCATAGGAATTAAATACAAAAGGCACCATGCCTACTTAATTATAAGAAAACTTACTCTTATTACTGTCTATGCTTTGAACCATTCCTGTGACACTAGTTATAGATTCCGATGCTCCACTTCAGGTTTACTGTATCCCTCTGACCTTCTTATTGACGATGACACACAGAAATTGCATCGGAATTGAATACAAAAGGCACAATGCCGACTTAAGTACAAGAAGACTGGCTCTTTTTACTGTCTATGTTTTGAACCATTCCTGTGACACTTGTTATAGATTCCGATGCTTCCCTTCAGGTTTACTGTATCCCTCTGACCTTTATATTGACGATGAAACACAGAAATTGAATCGGAATTATATACAAGAGGCACAATGCCGACTTACGTACTAGAAGACTGACTCTTCTTACCATCTATGTTTTGAACCATTCCTGTGACACTAGTTATAGATTACGATGCTTTACTTCAGGTTTACTGTATCCCTCTGACCTTCTTATTGACGACGAAACACAGAAATTGCATCTTAATTAAATACAAAAGGCACAATGCCGACTTAAGTACAGGAAGGCTGACTCTTCTTACTGTCTATTTTTGAACCATTCCTGTGACACTAGTTATAGATTCCGATGCATCACTTCAGGGTTACTGTATCCCTCTGACCTTCTTATTGACGATGAAACACAGAAATTGCATCTTATTTAAGTACAAAGGCCACAATGCAGACCTAAGTCCAGGAAGACTGATTCTTCTTACCGTCTATGTTTTGAACCATTCCTGTGACACTAGTTATAGATTCCGAAGCTTCACTTCAGGTTTATTGTATCCTTCTGACCTTCTTTTTGACGATCAAACACAGAAATTGCATCGGAATTAAATACAAAAGGCACAATGCCGACTCAAGTACAAGAGGACTGGCTCTTCTTACTGCCTATGTTTTGAACCTTTCCTGTGAGACCGGTTATAGATTCTAATGCTTCACTTCAGGTTTACTGTATCCGTTGGACCATCTTATTTACGACGAAACACAGAAAATGCATCGGAATTAAATAGAAAAGCACAATGCCGATTTAAGTACAAGAAAACTGACTCTTCTTACAGTCTTTGTTTTGAACCATTCCTGTGACGCTAGTTATAGATTCCGATGCATCACTTCAGCTATGTTGTATCTCTCTGACCTTCGTATTGATGATGAAACACAGAAATTGCATCGGAATTAAATACAAAAGGCACAATGCCGACTGAAGTATAAGAAAACTGACTCTTCCTATTGTCTATGTTTTGAACCATTCCTGTGACACTAGTTATAGATTCAAATGCTTGACTTCAGGTTTACTGTATACCTCTGACCTTCTTATTGACGATGAAACACAGAAATTGCTTCGGAATTAAATACAAAAGGCACAATGCCGACTCAAGTACAAGAAGACTGACTCATCTTACTGTCTATGTTTTGAACCATTCCTGTGACACTAGTTATAGATTCCGATGCTTCACTTCAGGTTTACTGCATCCCTCTGACCTTCTTATTGACGATCAAACACAGAAATTGGATCGGAATTAAATACAAAAGGCACAATGCCGACTCAAGTACAAGAGGACTGGCTCTTCTTACTGTCTATGTTTTGAACCTTTCCTGTGAGACCGGATTTAGATTCCGAAGCCTGACTTCAGGTTTACTGTATCCCTCTGACCTTCTTATTGCCGATGAAACACAGATATTGCATCGGAATTGAATACAAAAGGCACAATGCCGACTCAAGTACAAGAAGACTGGCTCTTCTTACTGTCTATGTTTTGAACCTTTCCTGTGAGACCGGATTTAGATTCCCACGCTTCACTTCAGGTTTACTGTATCCCTTGGACCCTCATATTGACAGAAATTGCATCGGAATTAAATAGAAAAGGCACAATGCCTGGTTAAGTACAAGAAAACTGACTCTTCTTACTGTCTATGTTTTGAACCACTCCTGTGACACCAGTTGTAGATTCCGATGCATCACTTCAGGCTTACTGCATCCCTCTGACGTTCATATTGACGATGAAACACAGAAGTTGCATCGGAATTAAATAAAAAAGGCACCATGCCTACTTAATTATAAGAAAACTGACTCTTATTACTGTCTATGCTTTGAACCATTCCTGTGACACTAGTTATAGATTCCGATGCTCCACTTCAGGTTTACTGTATCCCTCTGACCTTCTTATTGACGATGAAACACAGAAATTGCATCGGAATTGAATACAAAAGGCACAATGCCGACTTAAGTACAAGAAGACTGGCTCTTTTTACTGTCTATGTTTTGAACCATTCCTGTGACACTAGTTATAGATTCCGATGCTTCCCTTCAGGTTTACTGTATCCCTCTGACCTTTATTTTGACGATGAAACACAGAAATTGCATCGGAATTATATACAAGAGGCACAATGCCGACTTAAGTACAAGAAGACTGACTCTTCTTACTATCTATGTTTTGAACCATTCCTGTGACACTAGTTATAGATTACGATGCTTCACTTCAGGTTAACTGTATCCCTCTGACCGTCTTATTGACGATGAAACACCGAAATTGCATCGGAATTAAATACAAAAGGCACAATGCCGACTCAAGTACAAGAAGACTGGCCCTGCTTACTGTCTATGTTTTGAACCTATCCGGTGTGGCCGGTTTTAGATTCCGTTGCTTCACTTTAGGTTTACTGTATCCCTTGGACCTTCTTATTGACGGCGAAACACAGAAACGGCATCGGAATTAAATACAAAAGCCACAATGCCGACTTAAGTATAAGTAAACTTACTATTCTTACTGTCAAAGTTGTGAACCATTCCTGTGACACTAGTTATAGATTCCAATGCTTCACTTCAGGTTTACTGTAACCCTCTGACCATCTTACTGACGATGAAGCACAGAAATCGCATCGGAATTAAATACAAAATGCACAATGCCGACTTAGGTACAAGAAGACTGACTCTTCTTACTGCCTATGTTATGAACCAGTCCCGTGACACTAGTTATAGATTCCGATGCTTCACTTCAGGTTTACTGGATCCCTCTGACCTTCGTATTGACGATGAAACATAGAAATTGCATTGGAATTAAATACAAAAGGCACAATGCCGACTTAAGTACAAAAAGACTGACTCTTCTTACTCTCTATGTTTTGAACAATTCCTGCGACACTAGTTATAGATTCCGATGCTTCACTTCAGGTTTACTGAATTCTTTGGAACTTCTTATTGCCGATGAAACACAGAAATTGCATCGGAATTAAATTCAAAAGGACCAATGCCGACTCAAGTACTAGAAGACTGACTCTTCCTACTGTCTATATTTTGAACCATTACTGTGACACTAGTTATAGATTCCGATGCTTCACTTCAGGTTTTCTGCATCCCTCAGACCTTCTTATTGAAGATCAAACACAGAAATTGCATCGTAATTAAATACAAAAGGCACAATGCCGACTCAAGTACAAGAGGACTGGCTCTTCTTACTGTCTATGATTTGAACCTTTCCTGTGAGGCCGGTTTTAGATTCCGATGCTTCAGTTCGGATTAACTGCATCCCTTGGACCTTCTTATTGACGAGGAAACACAGAAACTGCATCGCAATTAAATAGAAAAGGCACAATGTCGACTTAAGTACAAGAAAACTGACTCTTCTTACTGTCTATGTTTTGAACCATTCCTGTAACACTAGTTACAGATTCCGATGCTTCACTTCGGGTTTACTGTATCCCTCTGACCTTCTTATTGACGATGAAACACAGAAAATGCATCGGATTTAAATACAAAAGGCACAATGCCGACTCAAGTACAAGAAGACTGGCTCTTCTTACTGTCTATGATTTGAACCATTCCTGTGACACTAGATATAGATTTCTATGCTTCACTTCAGGTTTACTGTATCACCCTGAGCTTCATATTGACGATGAAACACAGAAATTGCATCGGAATTATATACAAGAGGCACAATGCTGACTTAAGTACAAGAAGACTGACTCATCTTACTGTCTATGTTTTGAAACATTCCTGTGACACTAGTTATAGTTTCCGATTCCTCACTTCAGGTTTATAGTATCCTTCTGACCTTCTTATTGACGATCAAACACAGAAATTGCATCGGAAATAAATACAAAAGGCACAATGCCGACTTAAGTACAAGAATACTGGCTCTTCTTACTGCCTATGTTTTGAACCTTTCCTGTGAGACCGGTTTTAGATTCCGATGCTTCAGTTCGGGTTAACTGCATCCCTTGGACCTTCTTATTGACGACGAAACAAAGAAATTGAATCGGAATTAAATAGAAAAGCACAATGCCGACTGAAGTACAAGAAAACTGACTCTTCTTACAGTCTTTGTTTTGAACCATTCCTGCGACACTAGTTACAGATTCCGATGCTTCACTTCGGGTTTACTGTATCTCTCTGACCTTCGTATTGATGATGAAACACAGAAATTGCATCGGAATTAAATACAAAAGGCACAATGCCGACTTAAGTATAAGAAAACTGATTCTTCTTACTGTCTATGCTTTGAACCATTCCTGTGACACTAGTTATAGATTCCGATGCTTCACTTCAGGTTTACTGTATCCTTCTGACATTCTTAATGGCGATGAGATACAGAAATTGCATCGGAACACAAACAAAAGGCACAATGCCGACTTAAGAACTAGAAGACTGACTCTCCTTACTGTCTATGATTTGAACTACTCCTGTAACACTAGTTATAGATTACGATGCTTCACTTCAGGTTTACTGTATCACTCTGACCTTCTTGTTGACGATGAAACACAGAAATTGCATCGGAATTAAATCCAAAAGGCACAATGCCGACTCAAGTACAAGAAGACTGGCTCTTCTTACTGTCTATGTTTTGAACCTTTCCTGTGATGCCGATTTTAGATTCCGATGCTTCACTTCAGGTTTGCTGTATCCCTCTGACCTTCTTATTGACGATGAAACACAGAAATTGCATCGGAATAAATAAAAAAGGCACAATGCAGCCTTAATTATAGGAAAACTGACTCTTTTTACTGTCTATGCTTTGAACCATTCCTGTGACACTAGTTATAGTTTCCGATGCATCACTTCAGGATTACTGTATCCCTCTGACCTTTTTATTGACGATGAAAGACAGAAATTGCTTCGGAATTAAATACAAAAGACACAATGCCTACTTAATTATAAGAAAACTGACTGTTCTTACTGTCTATGCTTTGAACCATTCTGTGACACTAGTTATTGATTCCGATGCCTCACTTCAGGTTTACTGTATCCCTCTGACGTTCTTATTGTCGATGAAACACAGAAATTGCATCAGAATTAAATACAAAAGGCACAATGCCGACTTAAGTACAAGAAAACTGACTCTTCTTACTGTCTATGTTATGAACCATTCCTGTGACACTAGTTACAGATTCCGATACTTCTCTTCAGGTTTACGGTATCCCTCTGACCTTCTTATTGAAGATGAAACACAGAAATTGCATCGGAGTTACATACAAAAGGCACAATGCCGACTTAAAATCAAGAAAACTAATTCTTCTTACTGTCTATGTTTTTAACCATTCCTGTGACACTAGTTATAGATTCCGATGCTTCACTTCAGGTTTACTGTATCCCTCTGACTTTCTTATTGACGATGAAACACAGAAATTGCATCGGAATTAAATACAAAAGGCACAATGCCGACTCAAGTACAAGAAAACTGGCTCTTCTTACTGTCTATGATTTGAACCATTCCTGTGGCACTAGTTATAGATTCCGATGCTTCACTTCAGGTTTCCTGTATCCCTCTGACCTTCATATTGACGATGAAACACAGAAATTGCAACGGAATTATATACAAGAGGCACAATGCCGCCTTAATTACAAGAAGACTGACTCTTCTTACTGTCTATGTTTGAACCATTCCTGTGACACTAGTTATAGATTCCGATGCTTCGCTTCAGGTTTACTGTATCCCTCTGGCCTTCTTATTGACGATGAAACACAGAAATAGCATCTTAATTAAATACAAAAGGTACAATGCTGACTTAAGTACAGGAAGACTGACTCTTCTTACCGCCTATGTTTTTAACCATTCCTGTGATACTAGTTATAGATACCGATGCTTCACTTCAGGTTTACTGTATCACTCTGACCGACTTATTGACAATGAAGCACAGAAATTGCATCGGAATTAAATACAAAAAGCACAATGCCGACTTAAGTACAAAAAGACTGACTATTCTTACTCTCTATGTATTTGAACCATTCCTGTGACTCTAGTTATAGATTCCGATGCTTCACTTCAGGTTTACTGTATCCCTCTGACCTTCTTATTGACGATGAAACACAGAAATTGCATTTGAATTAAATACAAAAGGCACAATGCCGACTTAAGTACAAAAAGACTGACTATTCTTACTCTCTATGTTTTGAACCATTCGTGTGACTCTAGTTATAGCTTCCGATGCTTCACTTCAGGTTTACTGTATCCCTCTGACCTTCTTATTGACGATGAAACAAGAAATTGCACCTTAATTAAATACAAAAGGCACAAGGCCGACTCAAGTACAAGAGGACTGGCGCTTCTTACTGTCTGTGTTTGGAACCTTTCCTGTGAGACCGGTTTTAGATTCCGATGCTTCACTTCAGGTTTACTGTATCCCTCTGACCTTCTTATTGACGATGAAACACAGAAATTGCATCTTAATTAAATACAAAAGGCACAATGCCGACATAAGTACAGGAAGACTGACTCTTCTTACCGTCTATGATTTGAACCATTCCTGTGACACTAGTTATAGATTCCGATGCTTCACTTCAGGTTTTCTGCATCCCTCAGACCTTCTTATTGAAGATCAAACACAGAAATTGCATCGTAATTAAAAACAAAAGGCACAATGCCGACTCAAGTACAAGAGGACTGGCTCTTCTTACTGTCTATGATTTGAACCTTTCCTGTGAGGCCGGTTTTAGATTCCGATGCTTCAGTTCGGGTTAACTGCATCCCTTGGACCTTCTTATTGACGAGGAAACACAGAAACTGCATCGCAATTAAATAGAAAAGGCACAATGTCGACTTAAGTACAAGAAAACTGACTCTTCTTACTGTCTATGTTTTGAACCATTTTTGTAACACTAGTTACAGATTCCAATGCATCACTTCAGGGTTACTGTATCCCTCTGACCTTCTTATTGACGATGAAACACAGAAATTGCATCGGAATTAAATATAATAGTCACCAGGCTGACTTAATTATAAGAAAATTGACTCTTCTTACTGTCTATGCTTTGAACCATTCCTGTGACACTAGTTACAGATTCCGATGCTTCACTTCAGGTTTACTGTATTCCTCTGACCTTCTTATTGTCGATGAAACACAGAAACTGCATCAGATTTAAATACAAGAGGCACAATGCCGACTTAAGTACAAGAAAACTGACTCTTCTTACTGTCTATGTTTTGAACCAGTCCTGTGACACTAGTTATAGATTCCGATGCTTCACTTCAGGTTTACTGTATCCCTCTGACCTTCTTATTGACGATGAAACACAGAAATTGCATCGGATTTAAATACAAAAGGCACAATGCCGACTCAAGTACAAGAAGACTGGCTCTTCTTACTGTCTATGATTTGAATCATTCCTGTGACACTATATATAGATTCCGATGCTTCACTTCAGGTTTACTGTAGCACTCTGAGCTTCATATTGACGATGAAACACAGAAATTGCATCGGAATTATATACTAGAGGCACAATGCTGACTTAAGTACAAGAAGACTGACTCATCTTACTGTCTATGTTTTGAAACATTCCTGTGACACTAGTTATAGTTTCTGATGCTTCACTTCAGGTTTACTGTATCCCTCTGACCTCCTTATTGACAATGAAACACAGAAATTGCATATTAATTAAATACAAAAGGCACAATGCCGTCTTAAGTACAGGAAGACTGACTCTTCTTACCGTCTATGTTTTGAACCATTCCTGTGACACTAGTTATAGATTCCGATGCTACACTTCCGGTTTACTGCATCCCTCTGACCTTCTTATTGACGATCAAACACAGAAATTGCATTGGAATTAAATACAAGAGGCACAATGCCGACTCAAGTACAAGAGGACTGGCTCTTCTTACTGTCTATGTTTTGAAGCTTTCCTGTGAGGCCGGTTTTAGATTCCGATGCTTCAGTTCAGGTTTGCTGCATCCCTTGGACCTTCTTATTGACGACGAAATACAGAAATTGCATCGGAATTAAATAGAAAAGCACAATGCCGTGTTAAGTACAAGAAAACTGACTCTTCTTACTGTCTATGTTTTGAACCATTCCTGTGACACTAGTTATAGATTCCGATGCATCACTTCAGGGTTACTGTATCCCTCTGTCCTTCTTATTGACGATGAAACACAGAAATTGCATCTTAATTAAATACAAAGGGCACAATGCAGACTTAAGTACAGGAAGACTGATTCTTCTTACCGTCTATGTTTTGAACCATTCCTGTGACACTAGTTATAGATTCCGATGCTTCACTTCAGGTTTATTGTATCCTTCTGACCTTCTTATTGACGATCAAACACAGAAATTGCATCGGAATTAAATACAAAAGGCACAATGCCGAATCAAGTACAAGAGGACTGGCTCTTCTTACTGCCTATGTTTTGAACCTTTCCTGTGAGACCGGTTATAGATTCCGATGCTTCACTTCAGGTTTACTGTATCCCTTGGACCTTCTTATTGACGACGAAACAAAGAAATTGAATCGGAATTAAATAGAAAAGCACAATGCGGTCTTAAGTACAAGAAAACTGACTCTTCTTACAGTCTTTGTTTTGAAATATTCCTGCGACACTAGTTATAGATTCCGATCCATCACTTCAGCTATATTGTATCTCTCTGACCTTCGTATTGATGATGAAACACAGAAATTGCATCGGAATTAAATACAAAAGGCACATTGCCGACTTAAGTATAAGAAAACTGATTCTTCTTACTGTCTATGCTTTGAACCATTCCTGTGACACTAGTTATAGATTCCGATGCTTCACCTCAGGTTTACTGTATCCTTCTGACCTTCTTAATGACGATGAGACACAGAAATTGCATCGGAACACAAACAAAAGGCACAATGCCGACTTAAGTACTAGAAGACTGACTCTCCTTACTGTCTATGATTTGAACTACTCCTGTAACACTAGTTATAGATTACGATGCTTCACTTCAGGTTTACTGTATCACTCTGACCTTCTTGTTGACGATGAAACACAGAAATTGCATCGGAATAAATAAAAAAGGCACAATGCAGCCTTAATTATAAGAAAACTGACTCTTCTTACTGTCTATGCTTTGAACCATTCCTGTGACACTAGTTATAGTTTCCGATGCATCACTTCAGGATTACTGTATCCCTCTGACGTTTTATTGACGATGAAACACAGAAATTGCATCGGAATTAAATACAAAAGACACAATGCCTACTTAATTATAAGAAAACTGACTGTTCTTACTGTCTATGCTTTGAAATATTCTGTGACACTAGTTATTGATTCCGATGCCTCACTTCAGGTTTACTGTATCCCTCTGACCTTCTTATTGTCGATGAAACACAGAAATTGCATCAGAATTAAATACAAAAGGCACAATGCCGACTTAAGTACAAGAAAACTGACTCTTCTTACTGTCTATGTTATGAACCATTCCTGTGACACTAGTTACAGATTCCGATACTTCTCTTCAGGTTTACGGTATCCCTCTGACCTTCTTATTGAAGATGAAACACAGAAATTGCATCAGAGTTAAATACAAAAGGCACAATGCCGACTTAAGTTCAAGAAAACTGATTCTTCTTACTGTCTATGTTTTTAACCATTCCTGTGACACTAGTTATAGATTCCGATGCTTCACTTCAGGTTTACTGTATCCCTCTGACTTTCTTATTGACGATGAAACACAGAAATTACATCGGAATTAAATACAAAAGGCAAAATGCCGACTCAAATATACAAGAAAACTGGCTCCTCTTACTGTCTATGTTTTGAACCATTCCTGTGATACTAGTTATAGATACCGATGCTTCACTTCAGGTTTACTGTATCCCTCTGACCGACTTATTGACGATGAAGCACAGAAATTGCATCGGAATTAAATACAAAAAGCACAATGCCGACTTAAGTATAAGAAAACTGACTCTTCTTACTGTCTATGCTTTGAACCATTCCTGTGACACTAGTTATAGATTCCGATGCTTCACTTCAGGTTTACTGTATCCCTCTGACCTTCTTAATGACGATGAGACACCGAAATTGCATCGGAATACAAACAAAAGGCACAATGCAGACTTAAGTACTAGAAGACTGACTCTCCTTACTGTCTATGTTTTGAACTACTCCTGTGACACTAGTAATAGATTACGATGCTTCACTTCAGGCTTACTGTATCACTCTGACTTGCTTGTTGACGATGAAATACAGAAATTGCATCGGAATTAAATCCAAAAGGCGCAATGCCGACTCAAGTGCAAGAAGACTGGCTCTTCTTACTGTCTATGATTTGAACCTTTCCTGTGAGACCGATTTTAGATTCCGATGCTTCACTTCAGGTTCACCGTATCCCTCTGACCTTCTTATTGACGATGAAACACAGAAATTGCATCTTAATTAAATACAAAAGGCCCAATGCCAACTTAAGTACAGGAAGACTGACTCTTCTTACCGTCTATGTTTTGAACCATTCCTGTGACAATAGTTATAGATTCCGATGCTTCACTTCAGGTTTACTGTATCCCTCTGACCTACGTATTGACAATGAAACACAGAAATTGCATTGGAATTAAATACAAGAGGCACAATGCCGACGTAAGGACAAAAGGACTGACTCTTCTCACTCTCTATGTTTTGAACCATTCCTGTGACACTAGTTATAGATTCCGATGCTTCACTTCAGGTTTACTGTATCCTTTGGAACTTCTTATTGCCGATGAAACACAGAAATTGCATCGGAATTAAATACAAAAGGCCCAATGCCGAATTAAGTACTAGAAGACTGCCTCATCCTACTGTCTATGTTTTGAACCATTCCTGTGACACTAGTTATAGATTCCAATGCTTCACTTCAGGTTTACTGTATCCCTCTGAGCTTCATATTAACGATGAAACACAGAAATTGCACCGGAAGTGTATACAAGAGGCACAATGCTGACTTAAGTACAAGAAGACTGACTCTTCTTACCGTCTATGATTTGAACCATTCCTGTGACACTAGTTATAGATTCCGATGCTTCACTTCAGGTTTACTGTATCCCTCTGACCTTGTTATTGACGATGAAACACAGAAATTGCATCGGAATTAAATTCTAAAGGCACAATACCAACTCAAGTACAAGAGGACTGGCTCTTCTTACTGTCTATGTTTGGAACCTTTCCTGTGAGACCGGCTTTAGATTCCGATGCTTCACTTCATTTTTACTGTATCCCTTGGATCTTCTTATTGACGACGAAACACAGAAATTGCATCGGAATTAAATAGAAATGCACAATGCCGACTTAAGTTTAAGAAAACTGACTCTTCTTACAGTCTTTGTATTGAACCATTCCTGTGACACTAGTTATAGATTCCGATGCTTCACTTAGGGTTTACTGCATCCCTCTGACCTTCTTATTGACGATGAAACACAGAAATTGCATCAGAATTAATTTCTAAAGGCACAATGCCGACTCAAGTACAAGAGGACTGGCTCTTCTTAGTGTCGATGTTTTGAACCATTCCTGTGACACTAGTTATAGATTCCGATGCTTCACTTCAGGTTTACTGTATCCCTCTCACCTTCTTATTGACGGTGAAACACAGAAATTGCATCGGAATTAAACACAAAAGGCGCAATACCGACTTAAGTATAAGAAAACTGACTCTTCTTACTGTCTATGCCTTGAACCATTCCTGTGACACTAGTTATAGATTCCGATGCTTCACTTCAGGTTTACTGTATCCCTCTGATCTTCTTATTGACGATGAGACACAGAAATTGCATCGGAATACAAACAAAAGGCACAATGCGGAATTAAGTACTAGAAGACTGACACTCCTTACTGTCTATGTTTTGAACTACTCCTGTGACACTAGTTATAGTTTACGGTGCTTCACTTCAGGTTTACGTTATCACTCTGACCTTCTTGTTGACGATGAAACACAGAAAATGCATCGGAACTAAATCCAAAAGGCGCAATGACGACTCAAGTACAAGAAGACTGGCTCTTCTTACTGTCCATGTTTTGAACCATTCCTGTGACACTAGTTATAGATTCCGATGCTTCACTTCAGGTTTACTGTATCCCTCTGACCTTCTTATTGACGATGAAACACAGAAATTCCAACTTAAATAAATACAAAAGGCACAATGCCGACTTCAGTACAGGAAGAGTGACTCTTCTTACCGTCTATGTTTTGAACCACTCCTGTGACACTAGTTATAGATTCCGATGCTTCACTTCAGGTTTACTGCATCCCTCTGACCTCGTTATTGACGATGAAACACAGAAAGTGCATCGGAATTAAATTCTAAAGGCACAATACCAACTCAAGTACAAGAGGACTGGCTCTTCTTACTGTCTATGTTTGGAACCTTTCCTGTGAGACCGGTTTTAGATTCCGATGCTTCACTTCATTTTTACTGTATCCCTTGGATCTTCTTATTGACGACGAAACACAGAAATTGCATCGGAATTAAATAGAAATGCACAATGCCGACTTAAGTTCAAGAAAACTGACTCTTCTTACAGTCTTTATCTTGAACCATTCCTGTGGCACTAGTTATAGATACCGATGCTTCACTTCAGGTTTACCGTATCCCTCTGACCGTCTTGTTGACGATGAAACACAGAAATTGCATCGGAATTAAATATAAAATGCACAATGCTGAGTCAAGTACAAGAAGACTGACTCTTCTTACTGTCTATGTTTTGAACCTTTCCTGTGAGGCCGGTTTTAGATTCCGATGCATCACTTCAGGTTTACTGTATCCCTTGGACCTTCTTATTGACGACGAAACACAGAAACTGCATCGGAATTAAATAGAAAAGGCAGAATGTCGACTTAAGTACAAGAAAACTGACTCTTCTTACTGTCTATGTTTTGAACCATTCCTGTGACACTAGTTATAGATTCCCATGCATCACTTCAGGTTTACTGTATCCCTCTGACCTTCTTATTGACGATGAAACACATAAATTGCATCGGAATTAAATACAAAAGGCACAATGCCGACTCAAGTACAAGAAGACTGGCTCATCTTACTGTCTATGTTTTGAACCTTTCCTGTGAGTCCAGTTTTATATTCCTATGCTTGACTTCAGGTTTACTGTATCCCTTGGACCTTCTTATTGACGACGAAACACAGAAATTGCATCGGAATTAAATAGAAAGGGCACAATGCCGACTTAAGAACAAGAAAACTGACTCTTCTTACTGTCTATGTCTTGAACCATTCCTGTGACACTAGTTATAGATTCCGATGCTTCACTTCAGGTTTACTGTATCCCTCTGACTTTCTTAATGACGATGAAACACAGAAATTGCATCGGAATACAAAGAAAAGGCACAATGCCGACTTAAGGACTAGAAGACTGACTCTCCTTACTGTATATGTTTGAACTATTACTGTAATACTAGTTATAGATTACGATGCTTCACTTCAGGTTTACTGTATCACTCTGACCTTCTTATTGACGACGAAACACAGATATTGCATCGGAATTAAATACAAAAGGCACAATGCCGACCCACGTACAAGATGACTGGCTCTTCTTACTGTCTATGATTTGAACCTTTCCTGTGACACCGGTTTTAGATTCCGATGCTTCACTTCAGGTTTACTGTATCCCTCTGACCTTCTTATTGACGATGAAACGCAGAAATTGCATCGGAATTAAATACAAAAAGCACAATGCCGACTCAAGTACAATAAGACTGGCTCCTCTTACTGTCTATGTTATAAACCTTTCCTGTGAGACCGGTTTTAGATTCCGATGCTTCACTTCCGGTTTACTGTATCCCTTGGACCTTCTTATTGACGACGAAACACAGAAATTGCATCGGAATTAAATACAAAATCCACAATGCCGACTTAAGTATAAGAAAACTGACTCTTCTTACTGTCTATGCTATGAACCATTCCTGTGACACTAGTTATAGATTCCGATGCTTCACTTCAGGTTAACTGTATCACTCTGACCTTCTTATTGACGATGAAACACAAAAATTGCATCGTAATTAAATACAAGAGGAACGATGCCGACTCAAGCACAAGAAGACAGGCTCTTCTTACTGTCCATGTTTTGAACCTTTCCTGTGAAACCAGTTTTAGATTCTGATGCTTGACTTCAGGTTCAATGTATCCCTTGGACCTTCTTATTGATGACGAATCACAGAAATTGCATCGGAATTAAATAGAAAAGGCACAAAGCCGACACAAGAACAAGAAAACTGACTCTTCTTACTGTCTATGTTTTGAACCATTCCTGTGACACTAGTTATAGATTACGATGCTTCACTTCAGGTTTACTGTATCCCTCTGACCATCTTATTAACCATGAAACACAGAAATTGCATCGGAATACAAGCAAAAGGCACAATGCCGACTTAAGTACAAGAAGACTGACTCTTCTTAATGTCTACGTTTTGAACAATTCCTGTGAAACTAGATATAGATTCCGATGCTTCACTTCAGGTTTACTGTATCCTACTGACCTTCTCATTGACGATGAAACACAGAAATTGCATCGGAATTAAATACAAAAGGCACAATGCCGACTCAAGTACAAGAAGACTGGCTCCTCTTACTGTCTATGTTTGAATCTTTCCTGTGAGACCGGTTTTAGATTCCGATGTTTCACTTCAGGTTTGCTGTATCCCTTGGCCCTTCTCATTGACGTCGAAACACAGAAATTGCTTCGGAATTAAATAGAAAAGGCACAATGCCGACTTAGGTACTAGAAAACTGACTCTTCTCACTGTCTATGCTTTAAACCACTCCTGTTACACTAGTTATACATTCCGATGCTTCACTGCAGGTTTACTGTATCCCTGTGACCGTCTTATTGACGATGAAATACAGAAATTGCATCGGAATTAAATATAAAATGCACAATGCCTACTTAATTATAAGAAAACTGACTCTTCTTACTGTCTATGCTTTGAACCATTCCTGTGACACTAGTTATAGATCCCGATGCTTCACTTCAGGTTTACTATATCCCTCTGACCTTCTTATTGCCGATGAAACACAGAAATTGCATCGGAAATAAATCCAAAAGGCACTTTGACAACTCATGTACAGGAAGACTGGCTCTTCTTACTGTCAATGTTTTGAACCTTTCCTGTGAGACCAGTTTTAGATTCCGATGCTTGACTTCAGGTTTACTGTATCCCTTGGACCTTCTTATTGACGATGAAACACAGAAATTGCATCGGAAATAAATACAATGTCACAATGCCGACTTAAGTACAAGAAAACTCTTTTCTTACTATGCTTTAACCATTCCTGTGACACTATTTATAGATTCTGATGCTTCACTTCAGGTTTACTGTATCCCTCCGACCTTCTTATTGACGATGAAACACGGAAATTGCATCGGAAGTAAATACAAAAGGCACAATGCCGACTTACGTACATGAGAACTGACTCTTCTTACTGTCTATGTTTTGAACCATTCCTGTGACACTAGGTATAGATTACGATGCTTCACTTCAGGTCTACTGTATCCCTCTGACCTTCTTATTGACAATGAAACCAAGAAATTGCATCGGAATTAAATACAAAAGGCACAATGCCGACTTAAGTACAAGAAAACTGACTCTTCTTACTGTCTATGTTTTGAACCATTCCTGTGACACTAGTTATATATTCCGATGCTTCACTTCAGGTTTACTGTATCCCTCGGACCTTCTTATTGATGATGAAACACAGAAATTGCATCGGAATTAAATACAAAAGGCACAATGCCGACTCAAGTGCAAGAAGGCTGGCTCATCTTACTGTCTATGTTTTGAACCATTCCTGTGACACTAGTTATAGATTCCGATGCTTCACTTCAGGTTACCTGTATCCCTCTGACCTTCGTATTGACGATGAAACACAGAAATTGCGTCGGTAGTAAATACAAAAGGCACAGTGCCGACTCAAGTACAAGAATGCTGGCTCATCTTACTGTCTATGTTTTGAACCATTCCTGAGACACTAGTTATAGATTCCGATGCTTCACTTCAGGTTTACTGTATCCCTCTGACCTTCTTATTGACGGTGAAACACAGAAATTGCATCGGAATTAAATACAAAAGGCACAATGCCGACTCAAGTACAAGGCGGCTGGCTCATCTTACTGTCTATGTTATGAACCATTTCTGTGACACTAGTTATAGATTCCGATGCTTCACTTCAGGTTTACTGTATCCCTCTGACATTCTTATTGACGATAAAAACAGAAATAGCATCGGAATGAAATAGATTAGGCACAAAGCCGACTTAAGTACAAGAAAACTGACTCTTCTTACTGTCTATGTTTTGAACCATTCGTGTGTCAGTAGTTATACATTCCGATGCTTCCCTTCAGGTTTACTGTATCCCCCGAGCCTTCTTATTGACGATGAAACACAGAAATTGCATCGGATTTAAATACAAAAGGCACAATGCCGACTTAGGTACATGAGAACTGACTCTTCTTACTGTCTATATTTGAACCATTCCTGTGACACTAGTTATAGATTCCGATGCTTCACTTCTGGTCTACTGTATCCATCTGACATTCTTATTGACGATGAAACACAGAAATTGCATCGGAATTAAACACAAAAGGCACAATGCCGACGTAAGTACAAGGAAACTGACTCTCCTTACTGTCTATGATTTGAACCATTCCTGTGACACTAGTTATAGATTCCGATGCTTCGCTTCAGGTTTACTGTATCCCTCTGACATTCTTATAGACGATGAAACACAGAAATTGCATCGGAATTAAATAGAAAAGTCACAATTCCGACTAAAGTACAAGAAAACGGACTCTTCTTACTGTCTATGTTTGGAACCATTCCTGTGACACTAGTCATACATTCCGATGCTTCACTTCAGCTTCACTGTATCCCTCGGACCTTCTTATTGACGATGAAACACAGAAATTGCATCGGAATTAAATACAAAAGGCACAATGCCGACTTAGGTACATGAGAACTGACTCTTCTTACTGACTATGTTTGAACCATTCCTGTGACACTAGTTATAGATTCCGATGCTTCACTTCTGGTCTACTGTATCCATCTGACTTTCTTATTGACGATGAAACACAGAAATTGCATCGGAATTAAACAGAAAAGGCACAATTCCGACGTAAGTACAAGCAAACTGACTCTCCTTGCTGTCTATGTTTTGAACCATTCCTGTGCCACTAGTTACAGATTCCGATGCTTCACTTCAGGTTTACTGTATCCCTCTGACTTTCCTATTGAAGATGAAACACAGAAATTGCATCGGAATTAAATACAAAAGGCACAATGCCGACTTAATTATAAGAAAACTGACACTTCTTACTCTTTATGCTTTGAACCATTCCTGTGACATTAGTTATGGATTCCGATGCATCACTTCAGGTTTACTGTATCCCTCTGACCTTCTTATTGACGATGAAACACAGGAATTGCATCGGAAATAAATACAAAAGGCACAATGATGACTCAAGTACAAGAAGACTGGCTCTTCTTACTGTCTATATTTTGAACCTATCCTGTGAGACAAGTTTAAGATTCCAATGCTTGACTTTATGTTTACTGTAAGCCTTGGATATTCTTATTGACGATGAAAAACAGAAATTGCATCGGAATTAAATACAAAAGGCACAATGCCGACTTAAGCACAAGGAAACTGAGTCTTCTTACTGTCTATGTTTTGAACCATTCCTGTGACACTAGTTATAGATTCCGATGCTTCACTTCTGCTTTACTGTATCCCTCCGCCCTTCTTATTGACGATGAAACACAGAAACTGCATCGGAATGAATTAGAAAAGGCACAATGCCGACTTAAGTACAAGAAAACTGACCCTTCTTTCTGTGTATGTTTTGATCCTTTCCTGTAAGACCGGTTTTAGATTCCGATGCTTCACTTCAGGTTTACTGTATCCCTCTGACCTTCTTATTGACGACGTAACACAGAAACTGCATGGGAATTAAGTAGAAAGGGCACAATGACGACTTAAGTACAAGAAAACTGACTCTTCTTACTGTCTATGTTTTGAATCATTCCTGTGACACTAGTTATAGATTCCGATGCATCACTTTAGGTTTACTGTATCCCTCTGACCCTGTTATTGACGATGAAACACAGAAAT
Organism: Schistocerca americana; assembly: GCF_021461395.2. Lineage (NCBI taxonomy): Eukaryota > Metazoa > Arthropoda > Insecta > Orthoptera > Acrididae > Schistocerca > Schistocerca americana. Next base: position 24,900,356 of record NC_060130.1, read on the forward strand.
TTCTTCGGAATTAAATACAAAAGGCACAATGCCGACTTCAGTACAAGAAAACTGACTCTTCTTACTGTCTATGCTTTGAACCATTCCTGTGACACTAGTTATATATTCCGATGCTTCACTTCAGGTTTACTGTTTCCCTCGGACCTACTTATTGACTATGAAACACAGAAATTGCATCGGAATTAAATACAAAAATCATAATGCCAAATCAAGTACAAGAAGACTGGCTCTTCTTACTGTCTATGTTTTGAACCTTTTCTGTGAAACCGGTTTTAGATTCCGATGCTTCACTACACGTTTACTGTATTCCTTGGCAGTCTTATTGACGACGAAACACAGAAATTGCATCGGAATTACATAGAAAAGGCACAATGCCGACTTAAGTGCAAGAAAACTGACTCTTTTTACTGTCTATGTTTTGAACCATTCCGGTGACACTAGTTATGGATTCCGATGCTTCACTTCAGGTTTACTGTATCCCTCTGACGGTCTTATTGCCGATGAAACACAGAAATTGCATCGGAATTAAATACAAAAGGCACAATGCAGACTCAAGTACAAGAAGACTGGCCCTTCTTACTGTCTATGTTTTGAAACTTTCCTGTGAGACCGGTTATTGATTCCGATGCTTCACTTCAGGTTTACTGTATCTCTCTGACCTTCTTATTGACGATGAAACACAGAAATTGCATCGGAATTAAATACAAAAGACACAATGCCGCCTCAAGTACAAAAAGACTGGCTCTTCTTACTGTCTATGCATTGAACCTTCCCTATGACACCGGTTTTAGATTCCGATATTTCACTTCAGGTTTACTGTATCCCTTGGCCATTCTTATTGACGACGAAACACAGAAATTGCATCGGAATTAAATAGAAAAGGTTCAATGCCGGGTTAAGTACAAGAAAACTGACTCTTCTTACAGTCTATGATTTGAACCATTCCTGTGACACTAGTTATTGATTCCGATGCTTCACTTCAGGTTTACTGAATCACTCTGACCTACCCATTGACGATGAAACACAGATATTGCATTGGAATTAAATACAAAAAGCACAATGCCGACTTAAGTACAAGTAAACTGACTCTACTTACTGTCTATGTTTTGAACCATTCCTGTGACTCTAGTTATAGATTCCGCTGCTTCACTTCAGGTTTACTGTATCCCTCCAACCTTCTTATTGACGATGAAACACAGAAATTGCATCGGAATTAAATAGAAAAGGCACAATGCCGACTTATGTACAAGAAAACTGACTCTTCTTACTGTCTATGCTTTGAACCATTCCTGTGACACTAGTTATAGATTCCGATGCATCACTTCAGGTTTACTGTATACCTCTGACCTTCGTATTGACGATGAAACACAGAAATTGCATCGGAATTAAATACAAAAGGCAGAATGCCGATTTAGGTACAAGAAAACTGACTCTTCTTACTGTCTATGTTTTGAACCATTCCTGTGACACTAGTTATAGATTACGATGCTTCACTTCAGGTTTACTGTATCCCTCTGACCATCTTATTAACCATGAAACACAGAAATTGCATCGGAATACAAGCAAAAGGCACAATGCCGACTTAAGTACAACAAGACTGACTCTTCTTAATGTCTACGTTTTGAACCATTCCTGTGAAACTAGATATAGATTCCGATGCTTCACTTCAGGTTTACTGTATCCTACTGACCTTCTCATTGACGATGAAATACAGAAATTGCATCGGAATTAAATACAAAAGGCACAATGCCGACTCAAGTACAAGAAGACTGGCTCCTCTTACTGTCTATGTTTGAACCTTTCCTGTGAGACCGGTTTTAGATTCCGATGTTTCACTTCAGGTTTACTGTATCCCTTGGCCCTTCTCATTGACGTCGAAACACAGAAATTGCTTCGGAATTGAATAGAAAAGGCACAATGCCGACTGAAGTACTAGAAAACTGACTCTTCTCACTGTCTATGTTTTGAACCACTCCTGTTACACTAGTTATACATTCCGATGCTTCACTGCAGGTTTACTGTATCCCTGTGACCGTCTTATTGACGATGAAACACAGAAATTGCATCGGAATTAAATATAAAATGCCCAATGCCGACTTAATTATAAGAAAACTGACTCTTCTTAATGTCTATGCTTTGAACCATTCCTGTGACACTAGTTATAGATCCCGATGCTTCACTTCAGGTTTACTGTATCCCTCTGAACTTCTTATTGACGATGAAACACAGAAATTGCATTGGAAATAAATACAAAAGGCACTTTGACAACTCATGTACAGGAAGACTGGCTCTTCTTACTGTCAATGTTTTGAACCTTTCCTGTGAGACCAGTTTTAGATTCCGATGCTTGACTTCAGGTTTACTGTATCCCTTGGACCTTCTTATTGACGATGAAACACAGAAATTGCATCGGAAATAAATACAATGTCACAATGCCGACTTAAGTACAAGAAAACTCTTTTCTTACTATGCTTTAACCATTCCTGTGACACTATTTATAGATTCTGATGCTTCACTTCAGGTTTACTGTATCCCTCCGACCTTCTTATTGACGATGAAACACGGAAAATGCATCGGAAGTAAATACAAAAGGCACAATGCCGACTTACGTGCATGAGAACTAACTCTTCTTACTGTCTATGTTTTGAACCATTCCTGTGACACTAGGTATAGATTACGATGCTTCACTTCAGGTCTACTGCATCCCTCTGACCTTCTTATTGACAATGAAACCAAGAAATTGCATCGGAATTAAATACAAAAGGCACAATGCCGACTTAAGTACAAGAAAACTGACTCTTCTTACTGTCTATGTTTTGAACCATTCCTGTGACACTAGTTATATATTCCGATGCTTCACTTCAGGTTTACTGTATCCCTCGGACCTTCTCATTGATGATGAAACACAGAAATTGCATCGCAATTAAATACAAAAGGCACAATGCTGACTCAAGTGCAAGAAGGCTGGCTCATCTTACTGTCTATGCTTTGAACCATTCCTGTGACACTAGTTATAGATCCCGATGCTTCACTTCAGGTTTACTGTATCCCTCTGAACTTCTTATTGACGATGAAACACAGAAATTGCATTGGAAATAAATACAAAAGGCACTTTGACAACTCATGTACAGGAAGACTGGCTCTTCTTACTGTCAATGTTTTGAACCTTTCCTGTGAGACCAGTTTTAGATTCCGATGCTTGACTTCAGGTTTACTGTATCCCTCTGACCTTCTTATTGACGGTGAAACACAGAAATTGCATCGGAATTAAATACAAAAGGCACAATGCCGACTCAAGTACAAGGCTGCTGGCTCATCTTACTGTCGATGTTTTGAACCATTTCTGTGACACTAGTTATAGATTCCGATGCTTCACTTCAGGTTTACTGTATCCCTCTGACATTCTTATTGACGATAAAAACAGAAATAGCATCGGAATGAAATAGATTAGGCACAATGCCGACTTAAGTACAAGAAAACTGACTCTTCTTACTGTCTATGTTTTGAACCATTCCTGTGTCAGTAGTTATACATTCCGATGCTTCCCTTCAGGTTTACTGTATCCCCCGAGCCTTCTTATTGACGATGAAACACAGAAATTGCATCGGATTTAAATACAAAAGGCACAATGCCGACTTAGGTACATGAGAACTGACTCTTCTTACTGTCTATGTTTGAATCATTCCTGTGACACTAGTTATAGATTCCGATGCTTCACTTCTGGTCTACTGTATCCATCTGACTTTCTTATTGACGATGAAACACAGAAATTGGATCGGAATTAAACGTAAAAGGCACAATGCCGACGTAAGTACAAGAAAACTGACTCTCCTTACTGTCTATGATTTGAACCATTCCTGTGACAGTTTTTATAGATTCCGATGCTTCGCTTCAGGTTTACTGTATCCCTCTGACATTCTTATAGACGATGAAACACAGAAATTGCATCGGAATTAAATAGAAAAGTCACAATTCCGTCTAAAGTACAAGAAAACGGACTCTTCTTACTGTCTATGTTTGGAACCATTCCTGTGACACTAGTTATACATTCCAATGCTTCACTTCAGCTTTACTGTATCCCTCGGACCTTCTTATTGACGATGAAACACAGAAATTGCATCGGAATTAAATACAAAAGGCACAATGCCGACTTAGGTACATGAGAACAGACTCTTCTTACTGACTATGTTTGAACCATTCCTGTGACACTAGTTATAGATTCCGATGCTTCACTTCTGGTCTACTGTATCCATCTGACTTTCTTATTGACGATGAAACACAGAACTTGCATCGGAATTAAACAGAAAAGGCACAATGCCGACTTAAGCACAAGGAAACTGAGTCTTCTTACTGTCTATGTTTTGAACCATTCCTGTGACACTAGTTATAGTTTCCGATGCTTCACTTCTGCTTTACTGTATCCCTCCGCCCTTCTTCTTGACGATGAAACACAGAAACTGCATCGGAATGAATTAGAAAAGGCACAATGCCGACTTAAGTACAAGAAAACTGACCCTTCTTTCTGTGTATGTTTTGATCCTTTCCTGTAAGACCGGTTTCAGATTCCGATGCTTCACTTCAGGTTTACTGTATCCCTCTGACCTTCTTATTGACGACGTAACACAGAAACTGCATGGGAATTAAGTAGAAAGGGCACAATGACAACTTAAGTACAAGAAAACTGACTCTTCTTACTGTCTATGTATTGAATCATTCCTGTGACACTAGTTATAGATTCCGATGCATCACTTTAGGTTTACTGTATCCCTCTGACCCTGTTATTGACGATGAAACACAGTAATTTCTTCGGAATTAAATACAAAAGGCACAATGCCGACTTCAGTATAAGAAAACTGACTCTTCTTACTGTCTATGCTTTGAACCATTCCTGTGACACTAGTTATAGATTCCGATGCTTCACTTCAGGTTTACTGTATCCCTCTGACGGTCTTATTGCCGATGAAACACAGAAATTGCATCGGAATTAAATACAAAAGGCACAATGCAGACTCAAGTACAAGAAGACTGGCCCTTCTTACTGTCTATGTTTTGAAACTTTCCTGTGAGACCGGTTATAGATTCCGATGCTTCACTTGAGGTTTACTGTATATCTCTGACCTTCTTATTGACGATGAAACACAGAAATTGCATCGAAATTAAATACAAAAGGCACAATGCCGACTTAAGTACAAGTAAACTGACTCTTCTTACTGTCTATGTTTTGAACCATTCCTGTGACACTAGTTATAGATTCCGATGCTTCACTTCAGGTTTACTGTAACCCTCTGACCTTCTTATTGACGATGAAACACAGAAATAGCTTCGGAATTAAATACAAAAGGCACAATGCCGACTTAAGTACAAGAAGATTGATTCTTCTTACTGTCTACGTTTTGAACCATTCCTGTGACACTAGTTATAGATTCCGAAGCTTCACTTCAGGTTTACTGTATCCCTCTGACTTTCTTATTGACGATGAAACACAGAAATTGCATCGGAATTAAATACAAAAGGCACAATGCTCCCTGAAGTACAAAAAGACTGGCTCTTCTTACTGTCTATGCATTGAACCTTCCCTATGACACCGGTTTTAGATTCCGATCCTTCACTTCAGGTTTACTGTATCCCTTGGCCATTCTTATTGACGACGAAACACAGAAATTGCATCGGAATTAAATAGAAAAGGTTCAGTGCCGGGTTAAGTACAAGAAAACTGACTCTTCTTACAGTCTGTGATTTGAACCATTCCTGTGACACTAGTTATTGATTCCGATGCTTCACTTCAGGTTTACTGTATCACTCTGACCTACCCATTGACGATGAAACACAGATATTGCATTGGAATTAAATACAAAAAGCACAATGCCGAATTAAGTACAAGTAAACTGACTCTACTTACTGTCTATGTTTTGAACCATTCCTGTGACTCTAGTCATAGATTCCGCTGCTTCACTTCAGGTTTACTGTATCCCTCCAACCTTCTTTTTGACGATGAAACACAGAAATTGCATCGGAATTAAATACAAAAGGCACAATGCCGATTTAGGTACAAGAAAACTGACTCTTCTTACTGTCTATGTTTTGAACCATTCCTGTGACATTAGTTACAGATTCTGATGCTTCACTTCAGGTTTATTGTATCCCTCTGACCTTCTTATTGACGATGAAACAAAGAAATTGCATCGGAATTAAATACAAAGGGCACAATGCCGACTTAAGTACAAGAAAACTAACTCTACTTACTGTCTATCTTTTGAACCATTCCTGTTACACTAGTTATAGAATCCGATGCTTCACTTCAGGTTTACTGTATCCCTCTGACCTTCTTATTGACGATGAAACACAGAAATTGCATCGGAATTAAATACGAAAGGCACAATGCCGACATGAGTACAAGTAAACTGACTCTTCTTACTGTCTATGTTTTGCACCATTTCTGTGACATTAGTTACAGATTCTGATGCTTCACTTCATTTTTACTGTATCCCTCTGACCTTCTTATTGACGATGAAACACAGAAATTGCATCGGAATTAAACACGAAAGGCACAGTGCCGACTTAAGTACAAGTATACTGACTCTTGTTACTGTCTATGTTTTGAACCATTCCTGTGACACTAGTTATAGATTCCGATGCTTCACTTCAGGTTTACTGTATCCCTCTGACCTTCATATTGACGATGACACACAGAAATTGCATCGGAATACAAACAAAAGGTACAAATCCGATTTAAGTACAAGAAGACTGACTCTTCTTACTGTCTACGATTTGAAAAATTCCTGTGACACTAGTTATAGATTCCGATGCTTCACTTCAGGTTTACTGTATACCTCTGGCTTTCTTACTGACGATGAAACACTGAAATTGCATCGGAATTAAAGAAAAAATTCGCAATGCCGACTGAAGTACAAAAAGACTGGCTCCTCTTACTGTCTATGTTTTGAACCTTCCCTATGAGACCAGTTTTAGATTCCGAAGCTTTACTTCAGGTTTACTGTATCCCTTGGCCCCTCTTATTGACGACGAAACACGGAAATTGCATCGGAATTAAATAGAAAAGGCACAATGCCTACCTAAGTACAAGAAATCTGACTCTTCTTACTGTCTATGTTTTGAACCATTGCTGTGACACTGGTTATAGATTCCGATGCTTCACTTCAGGTTTACTGTGTCCCTCTGACCGTCTGATTGACGATGAAACACAGAAAATGCATCGGAATTAAATACAAAAGACAAAATGCAGACTCAAGTACAAGAAGACTGGCTCTTCTTACTGTCTATGTTTTGAACCTTTTCTATGAAACCGGTTTTAGACTCCGATGCTTCACTTCAGGTTTACTGTATTCCTTGCCCAGTCTTATTGACGACGAAACACAGAATTTGCATCGGAATTACATAGAAAAGGCACAATGCCGACTTAAGTACAAGAAAACTGACTCTTCTTACTGTCTATGATGTGAACCATTCCGGTGACACTAGTTATAGATTCCGATGCTTCACTTCAGGTTTACTGTATCCCTCCGATCTTCTTATTGACGATGAAACACAGAAATTGCATCGGACTTAAATAGAAAAGGCACAATGCCGAATTAAGTACAAGAAAACTGACTCTTCTTACTGTCTATGTTTTTATCCATTCCTGGGACACTACTTATAGATTCCGTTGCTTCACTTCAGGTTTAGTGTATCCCTCTGACCTTCTTAGTGACGATGAAACACAGAAATTGCTTCGGAATTAATTACAAAAGGCACAATGCCGATTTAAGTACAAGAAAACTGACTCTTCTTACTGTCTATGTTTTGAACCATTCCTGTGACATTAGTTACTGATTCTGATGCTTCGCTTCAGGTTTACTGTATCCCTCTGACCTTCTTATTGACGATGAAACACAGAAATTGCATCGGAATTAAATACAAAGGGCACAATGCCGACTTAAGTGCAAGAAAACTGACTCTTCTTACTGTCTATGTTTTGAACCTTTCCTAAGAGACCGGTTTTAGATTACGATGCTTCACTTCAGTTTTACTGTATCCCTTGGCCATTCTTATTGACGACGAAACACAGAAATTGCATCGGAATTAAATAGAAAAGGCACAGTGCCGACTTAAGTACAAGAAAACTGACTCTTCTTACTGTCTATGTTTTGAACCATTCCTGTGACACTACTTATTGAATCCGATGCTTCACTTCAGGTTTACTGTATCACTCTGACCTACCCAATGACGATGAAACACAGATATTGCATTGGAATTAAATACAAAAGGCACAAAGCCGACTTAAGTACAAGAAGATTGACTCTTCTTACTGACTATGTTTTGAACCACTCCTGTGACACTAGTTATAGATTCCGATGCTTCACTTCAGTTTTACTGTATCCCTCTGACCTTCTTATTGACGATGAAACAAAGAAAATGCATCGGAATTAAATACCAAAGGCACAATGCCGACTGATGTACAAGAAAACTGATTCTTCTTACTGTTTATGTTTGAACCAATCCTGTGACACTAGTTATAGATTCCGATGCTTCAATTCAGGTTTACTGTATCCCTCTGACCTTCTTATTGATGATGAAACACAGAAATTGCATCGGAATTAAATACAAAAGGCACAGTGCCGACTTAAGTACAAGAAAACTGACTCTTCTTACTGTCTATGTTTGAAACATTCCTGTGACTCTAGTTATAGATTCCGATGCTTCAATTCAGGTTTACTGTGTCCCTCTGACCTTCATATTGACAATGAAACACAGAAATTGCATCGGAGTTAAATACAAATGGCACAATGCCGACTTAAGTACAAGGAAATTGACTCTTCTTACTGTCTATGTTTTCAACCATTCCTGTGACACTAGTTATAGATTCCGATGCTTCACTTCAGGTTTACTGTATCCCTCTGACCTTCTTATTGACGATCAAAAACACTGAAATTGCATCGGAGTTAAATACAAAAGGCACAATGCCGACTTACGTACAAGAAAACTGACTCTTCATACTGTCTATGTTTTGAACCATTCCTGTGACACTAGTTATAGATTCCGATGCTTCACGTCAGGTTTACTGTATCCCTCTGACCTTCTTATTGACGATGAAACACAGAAATTGCATCGGAGTTAAATACAAAAGGCACAATGCCGACTTAAGTACAAGAAAACTGACTCTTCTTACTGTCTATGTTTTGAACCTTTCCTGTGACACTAGTTATAGATTCCGAAGCTTCACTTCAGGTTTACTGTATCCCTCTGACCTTCTTATTGACGATGAAACACAGAAATGGCATCGGAATTACATACAAAAGGCACAATGCCGACTTATGTACCAGAAAACTGACTCTTCTTACTGTCTATGTTTTGAACCATTCATTTGACACTAGTTATAGATTCCGATGCTTTACTCCAGGTTTACTGTATCCCTCTGACCTTCTTATTGATGATGAATCACAGAAATTGTTTCGGAAGTAAATACAAAAGGCACAATGCCGACTTAAGTACAAGAAAACTGACTCTTCTTACTGTCTATGTTTTGATCCATTCCTGTGTCACTAGTTATAGATTCCGATGCTTCACTTCAGGTTTACTGTATCCCTCTGACCTTCTTATTGACGATGAAACATAGAAATTGCATCGGAATTAAATAGAAAGAGAACAATGCCGACTTAAGTACAAGAAAATTGACTCTTCTTACTGTCTATGTTTTGAACCATTACTGTGACACTAGTTATAGATTCCGATGCTTCTATTCAGGTTTACTGTATCCTTCTGAAAATCTTATTGTTGATGAAACACAGATATAGCATCGGAATTATATACAAGAGGCACAATGCCTACATAAGTACAAGAAAACTGACACTTCTTACTGTCAATGATTTGAACCATTCCTGTGACACTAGTTATAGTTTCCGATGCTTCTCTTCATGTTTACTGTATCCCTCTGACCTTCTTATTGACGATGAAACACAGAAATTGCATCGGAATTAAATACAAAAGGCACAATGCCGACTTAAGTACAAGAGAACAGACTCTTCTTACTGTCTATGTTTTGAACCAGTCATGTGACACTAGGCATGGCTTCCGATGCTTCACTTCAGGTTTACTGTATCCATCCGACCTTCTTATTAGCGATGAAACACAGAATTTGCATCGGAATTAAATACAAAAGGCACAATGCCGACTTATGTTCAAGAAAACTGACTCTTCTTACTGTCTACGTTTGAACCATTCGTGTGACACTAATTATAGATTCCGATGCTTCACTTCAGGTTTACTGTATCCCTCTGACCTTCGTATTGACGATGAAACTCAGAAATTGCATCGGAATTAAATACCAAACGCACAATGCCGACTGATGTACAAGAAAACTGATTCTTCTTACTTTTTATGTTTGAACCATTCCTGTGACACTAGTTATAGTTTCCGATGCTTCATTTCAGGTTTACTGTATCCCTCTGACCTTCTTATTGACGATGAAACACAGAAATTGCATCGGAATTAAATACAAAAGGCACAATGCCGACTTAATTACAAGAAAACTGACTCTTCTTACTGTCTATCTTTTGAACCTTGCCTGTGACACTAGTTATCGATTCCGATGCTTCACTTCAGGTTTACTGTATCCCTCTGACCTTCTTATTGACGATGAAACATAGAAATTGCATCGGAATTAAATAGAAAGGGAACAATGCCGACTTCAGTACAAGAAAATTGACTCTTCTTACTGTCTATGTTTTGAACCATTCCTGTGACACTAGTTATAGATTCCGATGCTTCTTTTCAGTTTTACTGTATCCTTCTGAAAATCTTATTGTTGATGAAACACAGATATAGCATCGGAATTATATACAAAAGGCACAATGCCTACATAAGTACAAGAAAACTGACACTTCTTACTGTCAATGATTTGAACCATTCCTGTGACACTAGTTATAGATTCCGATGCTTCTCTTCATGTTTACTGTATCCCTCTGACCTTCTTATTGACGATGAAACACAGAAATTGCATCGGAATTAAATACAAAAGGCACAATGCCGACTCAAGTACAAGTAGACTGCCTCCTCTTACTGTCTATGATTTCAACGATTCCTGTGACACTAGTTATAGATTCCGATGCTTCACTTCAGGTTTACTATATCCCTCTGAACTTCTTATAGACGATCAAACACAGAAATTGCATCGGAACTATATACAAGAGGCACAATGCCGACTTAAGTACAAGAAGACTGACTCTTCTTACTGTCTACGGTTTGAACCATTCCTGTGAGACTAGTTATAGATTCCGATGCGTCACTTCAGGTTTACTGTATTCCTCAGACCTTCTTATTGACGATGAAACACAGAAATTGCGTCTTAATTAGATTCAAAAGGCACAATGCCGACTTAAGTACAAGAAGACTGACTCTTCTTACTGTCTATGGTTTGAACCGTTCCTGTATCACTAGTTATAGAGTCAGATGCTGCACTTCTGGAACACTGTATCCAGCTGACCTTCTTATTAATGATGAAGCACAGAAATTCCATCGGAGTTAAATACAAAAGGCACAATGCCGACTTTAGTACAAGGAGACTGACTCTTCTTACTGTCTATGTTTTAAACCATTCCTGTGACACTAGTTATAGTTTCCGATGCTTCATTTCAGTTTTACTGTATCCCTCTGACCTTCTTCTTGACGATAAAGCACAGAAATTGCATCGGACTTAAATACAAAAGGCACAATGCCGACTCAAGTACGAAAAGACTGGCTCTTCTTACTGAATATGATTTGAACCATTCCTGTGACACTAGTTATAGATTCCGATGCTTCACTTCAGGCTTACTGTGTCCCTCTGACCTTCTTCTTGACGATAAAGCACAGAAATTGCATCGGAATTAAATACAAAAGGCACAATGCCGACCCAAGTACAAGAAGACTGGCTCTTCTTACTGTCTATGTTTTGAACCTTTCCTGTGAGACCGGTTTTAGATTCCGATGCTTCACTTCAGGTTTACTGTATCCCTCTGACCGTCTTATTGACGATGAAACATAGAAACTGCATCGGGATTAAATACAAAAGGCACATTGCCAACTTAAGTACAAGATAACGGACTCTTCTTACAGTCTATGCTTTGAACCATTCCTGTGACACTAGGTATAGATTCCGATATTTCACTTAAGGTTTACTGTATCCTTCTGACCTTCTTTTTGACGATGAAACACAGAAATTGCATCGGAATTAAATACAAAAGGCACAATACCGACTCAAGTACAAGAACACTGGCTTTTCTTACTGTCTATGTTTTGAACCTTACCTGTGAGACCGGTTTTAGATACCGATGCATCACTTCAGGTTTACTGTATCCCGTGTACCTTCTTATTGACGACGAAACGCAGAAATTGCATCGGAAATGAGTACAAAAGGCACAATGCCGACTTAAGTACAAGAAAACTGACACTTCTTACTGTCTATGTTTTGCACCATTCCTGTGACACTAGTTATAGATTCCGATGCTTCACTTCAGGTTTACTGTATCCCTCTGTCCTTCGTATTGACGATGAAACACAGAAATTGCATCGGAGTTAAATAGAAAAGGCATAATGCCGACTTAAGTCCAAGAAAACTGACTCTCCTTACTGTTTATGTTTTGAAGCATTACTGGGACACTAGTTGTAGATTCCGATGCTTCACTTCAGGTTAACTGTATCCCTGTGATCTTCTTATTCACGATGAAATACAGAAATTGCTTCGGAATTATATACAGAAGGCACAATGCCGACTCAAGTACAAGAGAACTGACTCTTCTTACAGACTAAGATTTGAACCATTCCTGTGACACTAGTTATAGATTTCGATGCTTCACATTAGGTTTACTGTATCCCTCTGACCTTCCTATTGACGATGAAACACAGAAATTGCATCGGAATTAAATACAAAAGGCACAATGCCGACTTAAGTACAAGAAGACTGACTCTTCCTACTGCCTATGTTTTGAACCATTCATGTGACACTAGTTATAGATTCCGATGCTTCACTTCAGGTTTACTGTAACCCTCTGACCTTCTTATAGACGATGAAACATAGAAATTGCATCGGAACTATATACAAAAGGCACAATGCCGACTTAAGTACAAGAAGACTGACACTTCTTACTGTCTACTGTTTGAACCATTCCTGTGACACTAGTTATAAATTCCGATGCGTCACTTCAGGTTTACTGTATCCCTCTGACCATCTTATTGACGATGAAACACAGAAATTGCATCGGAATTAAATACAAAAGGCACAATGCCGACTCAAGTACAAGAAGACTGACTCTTCCTACTGTCTATGATTTGAACCATTCCTGTGACACTAGTTTTAGATTCCGATGCTTCACTTGAGGTTTACTGTATCCCTCTGACCTCCTTGTGACGATGAAACACAGAAACTGCATCTTAATTAAATACAAAACCACATTGCCGATTTAAGTACAAGAATGCTGACTCTTCTTATTGTCTATGTTTTGAACCATTCCTGTGACACTAGTTATAGATTCCGATGCTTCACTTCAGGTTTACTGTATCCAGCTGACCTTATCATTGACGTTGAAACACAGAAATTGCATCGGAATTAAATACAAAAGGCACAATGCCGACTTAAGTGCAAGAAGGCGGACTCTTCTTACTGTCTATGTTTTGAACCATTCCTGTGACACTAGTTTTAGCTTCCGATGCCTCACTTCAGTTTTACTGTATCCCTCTGACCTTCTTATTAACGATGAAACACAGAAATTGCATCGGAATTACATACAAGAGGCACAATGCCGATTTAAGTACAAGAAGACTGACTCTTCCTACTGTCTGTGTTTTGAACCATTCCTGTGACACTAGTTATTGATTCCCATGCTTCACTTCAGGTTTACTGTATCAGTCTGACCGTCTTACTGACGATGAAACACATATATTGCATCGTTATTAAATAGAAAAGGCACAATGCCGACTCAAGTACAAGAAGTCTGGCTCTCCTCACTGTCTATGTTTTGATCCTTTTCTGTGACACTAGTTATAGATTCCGATGCTTCACTTCAGGTTTACTGTATCCAGCTGACCTTATTATTGATGATGAAACACAGAAATTGCATCGGAATTAAATACAAAAAGCACAATGTCGACGTAAGTACAAGAAGACTGACTCTTCTTACTGTCTATGTTTTGAACCATTCCTGAGACACTAGTTATAGATTCCGATGCTTCACTTAAGTTTTACTGTATCCCTCTGACCTTCTTATTGACGATGAAACACAGATATTGCATCGGAATTAGATACAAAACGCACAATGGGGACTTAATTACAAGAAGACTGACTCTTCCTACTGTCTATGCTTTGAACCATTCCTGTGACACTAGTTATTGATTCTGATGCTTCACTTCAGGTTTACTGTATCCCTCTGACCGTCTTATTGACGATGAGACACAGATTACTGCATCGGAATTAAATACAAAAGGCACAATGTCGACTCAAGTACAAGAAGACTGGCTCTTCTTATTGTCTATGATTTGAACCTTTCCTGTGAGACCGGTTTTAGATTCCGATGCTTCATTTCAGGTTTACTGTATCCCTTGGACCTTCTTATTAACGACGAAACACGGAAATTGCATAGGAATTAAATAGAAAATGCAGAATGCCGACATAAGTACAAGAAAACTGACTCTTCTACCTGTCTATATTTTGAACCATTCCTGTGACACTAGTTATAGATTCCGATGCTTCACTTCAGGTTTACTGTATCCCTCTGACCATCTTATTGACGATGAAACACAGAAATTGCATCGGAATTAAATACAAAAGGCACAATGCCGACTCAAGTACTAGTAGACTGACTCTTCCTACTGTCTATGTTTTGAACCATTCCTGTGACACTAGTTTTAGATTCCGATGCTTCACTTCAGGTTTACTGTATACCTCTGACCTCCTTATTGACGATGAAACACAGAAGTTGCATCTTAATTAAATACAAAAGCACAATGCCAATTTAAGTACAAGAATACTGACTCTACTTATTGTCTATGCTTTGAACCATTCCTGTGACACTAGTTATAGATTCCGTTGCTTCACTTCTGGTTTACTGTGTCCCTCTGACCTTCTTTTTGACGATCAAACACAGAAATTTCATCGGAATTAAATACAAAAGGCACAATGCCGACTCCAGCACAAGAAGACTTGCTCTTCTTACTGAATATGCTTTGAACCATTCCTGTGACACTAGTTATAGATTCCGATGCTTCACTTCAGGTTTACTGTGTCCCTCTGACCTACTTCTTGACGATAAAACGCAGAAATTGCATCGGAATTAAATACAAAAGGCACAATGCCGACTCAAGTACAAGAAGACAGGCTCTTCTTACTGTCTATGTTTTGAATCTTTCCTGTGAGACCGGTTTTAGATTCCGATGCTTCACTTCAGGTTTACTGTATCCCTCTGACCTTCTTATAGACGATGAAACATAGCAATTGCATCGGGATTAAATACAAAAGGCACATTGCCAACTTAAGTACAAGATAACGGGCTCTTCTTACAGTCTATGTTTTGAACCACTCCTGTGACACTAGTTATAGATACCGATATTTCACTTCAGGTTTACTGTATCCCTCTGACCTTCTTATTGACGATGAAACACAGAAATTGCATCGGAATTATATTCAAAAGGCACAATGCCGACTCAAGTACAAGAACACTGGCTTTTCTTACTGTCTATGCTTTGAACCGTTCCTGTGAGACCGGTTTTAGAATCCGATGCATCACTTCAGGTTTACTGTATCCCGTGGACCTTCTTATTGACGACGAAACGCAGAAATTGCATCGGAAATGAATACAAAAGGCACAATGCCGACTTAAGTACAAGAAAACTGACACTTCCTACTGTCTATGTTTTACACCATTCCTGTGACACTAGTTATAGATTCCGATGCTTCACTTCAGGTTTACTGTATCCCTCTGTCCTTCTTATTGACGATGAAACACAGATATTGCATCGGAATTAAATAGAAAAGGCACAATGCCGACTTAAGTCCAAGAAAACTGACTCTTCTTACTGTTTATGTTTTGAACCATTCCTGGGACACTAGTTGTAGATTCCGATGCTTCACTTCAGGTTAACTGTATCCCTGTGAGCTTCTTATTGACGATGAAATACAGAAATTGCTTCAGAATTATATACAGAAGGCACAATGCGACACAAGTACAAGAGAACTAACTCTTCTTACTGTCTAAGATTTGAACCGTTCCTGTGACACTAGTTATAGATTTCGATGCTTCACATTACGTTTACTGTATCCCTCTGACCTTCCTATTGACGATGAAACACAGAAATTGCATCGGAATTAAATACAAAAGGCACAATGCCGACCCAAGTACAAGAAGACTGGCTCTTCTTACTGTCTATGTTTTGAACCTTTCCTGTGAGACCGGTTTTAGATTCCGATGCTTCACTTCAGGTTTACTGTATCCCTCTGACCGTCTTATTCACGATGAAACATAGAAACTGCATCGGGATTAAATACAAAAGGCACATTGCCAACTTAAGTACAAGATAACGGACTCTTCTTACAGTCTACGCTTTGAACCATTCCTGTGACACTAGGTATAGATTCCGATATTTCACTTAAGGTTTACTGAATCCCTCTGACCTTCTTTTTGACGATGAAACACAGAAATTGCATCGGAATTAAATACAAAAGGCACAATACCGACTCAAGTACAAGAACACTGGCTTTTCTTACTGTCTATGTTTTGAACCTTACCTGTGAGACCGGTTTTAGATACCGATGCATCACTTCAGGTTTACTGTATCCCGTGTACCTTCTTATTGACGACGAAACGCAGAAATTGCATCGGAAATGAATACAAAAGGCACAATGCCGACTTAAGTACAAGAAAACTGACACTTCTTACTGTCTATGTTTGCACCATTCCTGTGACACTGGTTATAGATTCCGATGCTTCACTTCAGGTTTACTGTATCCCTCTGTCCTTCTTATTGACGATGAAACACAGAAATTGCATCGGAATTAAATAGAAAAGGCATAATGCCGACTTAAGTCCAAGAAAACTGACTCTCCTTACTGTTTATGTTTTGAAGCATTACTGGGACACTAGTTGTAGATTCCGATGCTTCACTTCAGGTTAACTGTATCCCTGTGATCTTCTTATTGACGATGAAATACAGAAATTGCTTCGGAATTATATACTGAAGGCACAATGCCGACTCAAGTACAAGAGAACTGACTCTTCTTACTGTCTAAGATTTGAACCATTCCTGTGACACTAGTTATAGATTTCGATGCTTCACATTAGGTTTACTGTATCCCTCTGACCTTCCTATTGACGATGAAACACAGAAATTGCATCGGAATTAAATACAAAAGGCACAATGCCGACTTAAGTACAAGAAGACTGACTCTTCCTACTGCCTATGTTTTGAACCATTCATGTGACACTAGTTATAGATTCCGATGCTTCACTTCAGGTTTACTGTAAACCTCTGACCTTCTTATAGACGATGAAACACAGAAATTGCGTCGGAACTATATACAAAAGGCGCAATGCCGACTTAAGTACAAGAAGATTGACTCTTCTTACTGTCTACGGTTTGAACCATTCCTGTGACACTAGTTATAAATTCCGATGCGTCACTTCAGGTTTACTGTATCCCTCTGACCTTCTTATTGACGATGAAACACAGAAATTGCATCAGAATGAAACACAAAAGGCACAATGTCGACTCAAGTACAAGAAGACTGACTCTTCCTACTGTCTATGATTTGAACCATTCCTGTGACACTAGTTTTAGATTCCGATGCTTCACTTGAGGTTTACTGTATCCCTCTGACCTCCTTGTGACGATGAAACACAGAAATTGCATCTTAATTAAATACAGAACCACATTGCCGATTTAAGTACAAGAATGCTGACTCTTCCTATTGTCTAAATTTTGAACCATTCCTGTGACACTAGTTATAGATTCCGATGCTTCACTTCAGGTTTACTGTATCCAGCGGACCTTATCATTGACGTTGAAACACAGAGATTGCATCGGAATTAAATACAAAAGGCACAATGCCGACTTAAGTACAAGAAGGCGGACTCTTCTTACTGTCTATGTTTTGAACCATTCCTGTGACACTAGTTTTAGCTTCCGATGCCTCACTTCAGTTTTACTGTATCCCTCTGACCTTCTTATTAACGATGAAACACAGAAATTGCATCGGAATTACATACAAGATGCACAATGCCGATTTAAGTACAAGAAGACTGACTCTTCCTACTGTCTGTGTTTTGAACCATTCCTGTGACACTAGTTATTGATTCCGATGCTTCACTTCAGGTTTACTGTATCCCTCTGACCGTCTTATTGACGATGAAACACATATATTGCATCGTTATTAAATAGAAAAGGCACAATGCCGACTCAAGTACAAGAAGTCTGGCTCTCCTCACTGTCTATGTTTTGATCCTTTTCTGTGACACTAGTTATTGATTCCGATGCTTCACTTCAGGTTTACTGTATCCCTCTGACCGTCTTATTGACGATGAGACACAGATTACTGCATCGGAATTAAATACAAAAGGCACAATGTCGACTCAAGTACAAGAAGACTGGCACTTCTTATTGTCTATGATTTGAACCTTTCCTGTGAGACCGGTTTTAGATTCCGATGCTTCATTTCAGGTTTACTGTATCCCTTGGACCTTCTTATTGACGACGAAACACAGAAATTGCATCGGAATTAAATACAAAAGGCACAGTGCCGACTGAAGTATAAGAAAACAGACTCTTCTTACTGTCTATGCTTTGAAACATTCCTGTGACACTAGTTATAGATTCCGATGCTTCACTTCAGGTTTACTGTATCCCTCTGACCATCTTATTGACGATGAAACACAGAAATTGCATCGGAATTAAATACAAAAGGCACAATGCCGACTCAAGTACTAGTAGACTGACTCTTCCTACTGTCTATGTTTTGAACCATTCCTGTGACACTAGTTTTAGATTCCGATGCTTCACTTCAGGTTTACTGTATACCTCTGACCTCCTTATTGACGATGAAACACAGAAGTTGCATCTTAATTAAATACAAAAGCACAATGCCAATTTAAGTACAAGAATACTGACTCTCCTTATTGTCTATGCTTTGAACCATTCCTGTGACACTAGTTATAGATTCCGTTGCTTCACTTCTGGTTTACTGTGTCCCTCTGACCTTCTTTTTGACGATTAAACACAGAAATTTCATCGGAATTAAATACAAAAGGCACAATGCCGACTCCAGCACAAGAAGACTTGCTCTTCTTACTGAATATGCTTTGAACCATTCCTGTGACACTAGTTATAGATTCCGATGCTTCACTTCAGGTTTACTGTGTCCCTCTGACCTACTTCTTGACGATAAAACGCAGAAATTGCATCGGAATTAAATACAAAAGGCACAATGCCGACTCAAGTACAAGAAGACAGGCTCTTCTTACTGTCTATGTTTTAACCTTTCCTGTGAGACCGGTTTTAGATTCCGATGCTTCACTTCAGGTTTACTGTATCCCTCTGACCTTCTTATAGACGATGAAACATAGCAATTGCATCGGGATTAAATACAAAAGGCACATTGCCAACTTAAGTACAAGATAACGGGCTCTTCTTACAGTCTATGTTTTGAACCACTCCTGTGACACTAGTTATAGATACCGATATTTCACTTCAGGTTTACTGTATCCCTCTGACCTTCTTATTGACGATGAAACACAGAAATTGCATCGGAATTATATTCAAAAGGCACAATGCCGACTCAAGTACAAGAACACTGGCTTTTCTTACTGTCTATGCTTTGAACCTTTCCTGTGAGACCGGTTTTAGAATCCGATGCATCACTTCAGGTTTACTGTATCCCGTGGACCTTCTTATTGACGACGAAACGCAGAAATTGCATCGGAAATGAATACAAAAGGCACAATGCCGACTTAAGTACAAGAAAACTGACACTTCCTACTGTCTATGTTTTACACCATTCCTGTGACACTAGTTATAGATTCCGATGCTTCACTTCAGGTTTACTGTATCCCTCTGTCCTTCTTATTGACGATGAAACACAGAAATTGCATCGGAATTAAATAGAAAAGGCACAATGCCGACTTAAGTCCAAGAAAACTGACTCTTCTTACTGTTTATGTTTTGAACCATTCCTGGGACACTAGTTGTAGATTCCGATGCTTCACTTCAGGTTAACTGTATCCCTGTGAGCTTCTTATTGACGATGAAATACAGAAATTGCTTCAGAATTATATACAGAAGGCACAATGCGACACAAGTACAAGAGAACTAACTCTTCTTACTGTCTAAGATTTGAACCATTCATGTGACACTAGTTATGGATTCCGATGCTTCACTTCAGGTTTACTGTAACCCTCTGACCTTCTTATTGACGATGAAACACAGTAATTGCGTCGGAATTAAATACAAAATGCACAATGCCGACTCAAGTACAAGAAAACTGACTCTTCCAACTGTCTATGTTTTGAACCATTCCTGTGACACTAGTTATAGATTCCGATGCTTCACTTCAGGCTTACTGTGTCCCTCTGACCTTCTTCTTGACGATAAAGCACAGAAATTGCATCGGAATTAAATACAAAAGGCACAATGCCGACCCAAGTACAAGAAGACTGGCTCTTCTTACTGTCTATGTTTTGAACCTTTCCTGTGAGACCGGTTTTAGATTCCGATGCTTCACTTCAGGTTTACTGTATCCCTCTGACCGTCTTATTCACGATGAAACATAGAAACTGCATCGGGATTAAATACAAAAGGCACATTGCCAACTTAAGTACAAGATAACGGACTCTTCTTACAGTCTACGCTTTGAACCATTCCTGTGACACTAGGTATAGATTCCGATATTTCACTTAAGGTTTACTGTATCCCTCTGACCTTCTTTTTGACGATGAAACACAGAAATTGCATCGGAATTAAATACAAAAGGCACAATACCGACTCAAGTACAAGAACACTGGCTTTTCTTACTGTCTATGTTTTGAACCTTACCTGTGAGACCGGTTTTAGATACCGATGCATCACTTCAGGTTTACTGTATCCCGTGTACCTTCTTATTGACGACGAAACGCAGAAATTGCATCGGAAATGAATACAAAAGGCACAATGCCGACTTAAGTACAAGAAAACTGACACTTCTTACTGTCTATGTTTGCACCATTCCTGTGACACTGGTTATAGATTCCGATGCTTCACTTCAGGTTTACTGTATCCCTCTGTCCTTCTTATTGACGATGAAACACAGAAATTGCATCGGAATTAAATAGAAAAGGCATAATGCCGACTTAAGTCCAAGAAAACTGACTCTCCTTACTGTTTATGTTTTGAAGCATTACTGGGACACTAGTTGTAGATTCCGATGCTTCACTTCAGGTTAACTGTATCCCTGTGATCTTCTTATTGACGATGAAATACAGAAATTGCTTCGGAATTATATACTGAAGGCACAATGCCGACTCAAGTACAAGAGAACTGACTCTTCTTACTGTCTAAGATTTGAACCATTCCTGTGACACTAGTTATAGATTTCGATGCTTCACATTAGGTTTACTGTATCCCTCTGACCTTCCTATTGACGATGAAACACAGAAATTGCATCGGAATTAAATACAAAAGGCACAATGCCGACTTAAGTACAAGAAGACTGACTCTTCCTACTGCCTATGTTTTGAACCATTCATGTGACACTAGTTATAGATTCCGATGCTTCACTTCAGGTTTACTGTAACCCTCTGACCTTCTTATAGACGATGAAACACAGAAATTGCGTCGGAACTATATACAAAAGGCACAATGCCGACTTAAGTACAAGAAGACTGACTCTTCTTACTGTCTACGGTTTGAACCATTCCTGTGACACTAGTTATAAATTCCGATGCGTCACTTCAGGTTTACTGTATCCCTCTGACCTTCTTATTGACGATGAAACACAGAAATTGCATCGGAATTAAATACAAAAGGCACAATGTCGACTCAAGTACAAGAAGACTGACTCTTCCTACTGTCTATGATTTGAACCATTCCTGTGACACTAGTTTTAGATTCCGATGCTTCACTTGAGGTTTACTGTATCCCTCTGACCTCCTTGTGACGATGAAACACAGAAATTGCATCTTAATTAAATACAGAACCACATTGCCGATTTAAGTACAAGAATGCTGACTCTTCCTATTGTCTAAATTTTGAACCATTCCTGTGACACTAGTTATAGATTCCGATGCTTCACTTCAGGTTTACTGTATCCAGCGGACCTTATCATTGACGTTGAAACACAGAGATTGCATCGGAATTAAATACAAAAGGCACAATGCCGACTTAAGTACAAGAAGGCGGACTCTTCTTACTGTCTATGTTTTGAACCATTCCTGTGACACTAGTTTTAACTTCCGATGCCTCACTTCAGTTTTACTGTATCCCTCTGACCTTCTTATTAACGATGAAACACAGAAATTGCATCGGAATTACATACAAGATGCACAATGCCGATTTAAGTACAAGAAGACTGACTCTTCCTACTGTCTGTGTTTTGAACCATTCCTGTGACACTAGTTATTGATTCCGATGCTTCACTTCAGGTTTACTGTATCCCTCTGACCGTCTTATTGACGATGAAACACATATATTGCATCGTTATTAAATAGAAAAGGCACAATGCCGACTCAAGTACAAGAAGTCTGGCTCTCCTCACTGTCTATGTTTTGATCCCTTTCTGTGACACTAGTTATTGATTCCGATGCTTCACTTCAGGTTTACTGTATCCCTCTGACCGTCTTATTGCCGATGAGACAGAGATTACTGCATCGGAATTAAATACAAAAGGCACAATGTCGACTCAAGTACAAGAAGACTGGCACTTCTTATTGTCTATGATTTGAACCTTTCCTGTGAGACCGGTTTTAGATTCCGATGCTTCATTTCAGGTTTACTGTATCCCTTGGACCTTCTTATTGACGACGAAACACAGATATTGCATCGGAATTAAATACAAAAGGCACAGTGCCGACTGAAGTATAAGAAAACAGACTCTTCTTACTGTCTATGCTTTGAATCATTCCTGTGACACTAGTTATAGATTCCGATGCTTCACTTCAGGTTTACTGTATCCCTCTGACCATCTTATTGACGATGAAACACAGAAATTGCATCGGAATTAAATACAAAAGGCACAATGCCGACTCAAGTACTAGTAGACTGACTCTTCCTACTGTCTATGTTTTGAACCATTCCTGTGACACTAGTTTTAGATTCCGATGCTTCACTTCAGGTTTACTGTATACCTCTGACCTCCTTATTGACGATGAAACACAGAAGTTGCATCTTAATTAAATACAAAAGCACAATGCCAATTTAAATACAAGAATACTGACTCTTCTTATTGTCTATGCTTTGAACCATTCCTGTGACACTAGTTATAGATTCCGTTGCTTCACTTCTGGTTTACTGTGTCCCTCTGACCTTCTTTTTGACGATTAAACACAGAAATTTCATCGGAATTAAATACAAAAGGCACAATGCCGACTCCAGCACAAGAAGACTTGCTCTTCTTACTGAATATGCTTTGAACCATTCCTGTGACACTAGTTATAGATTCCGATGCTTCACTTCAGGTTTACTGTGTCCCTCTGACCTACTTCTTGACGATAAAACGCAGAAATTGCATCGGAATTAAATACAAAAGGCACAATGCCGACTCAAGTACAAGAAGACAGGCTCTTCTTACTGTCTATGTTTTGAACCTTTCCTGTGAGACCGGTTTTAGATTCCGATGCTTCACTTCAGGTTTACTGTATCCCTCTGACCTTCTTATAGACGATGAAACATAGCAATTGCATCGGGATTAAATACAAAAGGCACATTGCCAACTTAAGTACAAGATAACGGGCTCTTCTTACAGTCTATGTTTTGAACCACTCCTGTGACACTAGTTATAGATACCGATATTTCACTTCAGGTTTACTGTATCCCTCTGACCTTCTTATTGACGATGAAACACAGAAAT
The DNA here is from genome assembly GCF_021461395.2 of Schistocerca americana. Classification (NCBI taxonomy): domain Eukaryota; kingdom Metazoa; phylum Arthropoda; class Insecta; order Orthoptera; family Acrididae; genus Schistocerca; species Schistocerca americana. The sequence continues at coordinate 24,924,408 of NC_060130.1, forward strand.
TGCATCGGAATTAAATACAAAAGGCACAATGCCGACTCAAGTACAAGAACACTGGCTTTTCTTACTGTCTATGCTTTGAACCTTTCCTGTGAGACCGGTTTTAGATTCCGATGCATCACTTCAGGTTTACTGTATCCCGTGGACCTTCTTATTGACGACGAAACGCAGAAATTGCATCGGAAATGAATACAAAAGGCACAATGCCGACTTAAGTACAAGAAAACTGACACTTCTTACTGTCTATGTTTTACACCATTCCTGTGACACTAGTTACAGATTCCGATGCTTCACTTCAGGTTTACTGTATCCCTCTGTCCTTCTTATTGACGATGAAACACAGAAATTGCATCGGAATTAAATAGAAAAGGCACAATGCCGACTTAAGTCCAAGAAAACTGACTCTTCTTACTGTTTATGTTTTGAACCATTCCTGGGGACACTAGTTGTAGATTCCGATGCTTCACTTCAGGTTAACTGTATCCCTGTGAGCTTCTTATTGACGATGAAATACAGAAATTGCTTCAGAATTATATACAGAAGGCACAATGCCGACTCAAGTACAAGAGAACTGACTCTTCTTACTGTCTAAGATTTGAACCATTCCTGTGACACTAGTTATAGATTTCGATGCTTCACATTACGTTTACTGTATCCCTCTGACCTTCCTATTGACGATGAAACACAGAAATTGCATCGGAATTAAATACAAAAGGCACAATGCTGACTTAAGTACAAGAAGACTGACTCTTCCTACTGCCTATGTTTTGAACCATTCATGTGACACTAGTTATGGATTCCGATGCTTCACTTCAGGTTTACTGTAACCCTCTGACCTTCTTATTGACGATGAAACACAGTAATTGCGTCGGAATTAAATACAAAAGGCACAATGCCGACTCAAGTACAAGAAAACTGACTCTTCCAACTGTCTATGTTTTGAACCATTCCTGTGACACTAGTTATAGGTTCCGATGCTTCACTACAGGTTTACTGTATCCAGCTGACCTTCTTATTGACGTTGAATCACAGAAATTGCATCGGCAATTAATACAAAAGGCACAATACCGACTTAAGTACTAGAAAACTGACTCTTCTTACTGTCTATGTTTTGAACCAATCCTGTGACACTAGTTATAATTTCCGATGCTTCACTTCAAATTTAATGTCATCCTGTGACCTTCGTATGGTTGATGAAACACAGAAATTGCATCGGAATTAAATACAAAACGCACAATGCCGACTTAAGTACAAGAAAACTGACTCTTCCCACTGTCTATGTTTTGAACCACTCCTGTGACACTAGTTATAGATTCCGATGCTTCACTTCAGGTTTACTGTATCCCTTGGACCTTCTTACTGACGACGAACACAGATATTGCATCGGAATTATATAGAAAATGCACAATGCCGACTTAAGTACAAGAAGACTGACTCCTCCTCCTGTCTATGTTTTGAACCACTCCTGTGACACTAGTTATAGATTCCGATGCTTCACATCAGTTTTACTGTATCCTTCTGACCTTCTTATTGACGATGAAACACAGACATTGCATCGGAATTAAATCCAAAATGCACAATGCCGACCTAAGTATAGGAAAACTGACTCTTCTTACTGTTTATGTTTTGAACCATTCCTGTGACACTAGTTATAGATTCCGATGCTTAACGTCAGGTTTACTGTATCCCTGTGACCTTCTTATTATTCATGAAACACAGATATTGCATCGGAATTAAATACAAAAGGCACAATGCCGGCTTAAGTAAAAGAAAACTGACTCTTCCTACTGTCTATGTTTTGAACCATTCCTGTGACCCTAGTTATATATTCCGATGCTTCACTACAGGTTTACTGTATCCAGCTGACCTTCTTATTGACGATGAATCACAGAAATTGCATCGGAAATTAATACAAAAGGCACAATGCCGAATTAAGTACAAGAAGACTGACTCTTCTTACTGTCTATGTTTGAACCAATCCTGTGACACTAGTAATAAATTACGATGCTTCACTTCAGTTCTAATGTATCCCTGTGACCTTCTTATTGTTGATGAAACACAGAAATTGCATTGGAATTAAACACAAAAGGCACAATGCCGACTTAAGTACAAGAAAACTGACTCTTCCTACTGTCTATGTTTTGAACCACTCCTGTGACACTAGTTATAGATTCCGATGCTTCACTTTGGGTTTACTATATCCCTCTGACCGTCGTACTGACGATGAAACACAGAAATTGCATTGGAATTAAATACAAAAGGCTCAATGCCGACTCAAGTACAAGAAGACTGGCTCTTCTTACTGTCAATGTTTTGAACCTTTCCTGTGAGACCGGTTTTAGAATCCGATGCTTCACTTCAGGTTTACTGTATCCCTTGGACCTTCTTATTGACGACGATACACAGAAATTGCATTGGAATTAAATAGAAGAGGCACAATGCCGACTCATGTACAAGAAGACTGGCAATACTTCCTGTCTATGTTTTGAACCATTCCTGTGACACTAGTTATAGATTCTGATGCTTCACTTCAGGTTTACTGTATCCAGCTGACCATCTTATTGACGATGAAAAACAGAAATTGCATCGGAATTAAATACAAAAGGCACAATGCTGACCCATGTACAAGAAGACTGGCTCTTCTTACTGTCTATTTTTTGAACCTTTCCTCTGAGACCGGTTTTAGATTCCGATGCTTCACTTCAGGTTTACTGTATCCCTTGGACCTTCTTATTGACGACGACCACAGAAATTGCATCGGAATTAAATAAAAAAGGCACAATGCCGGCTTAAGTACAAGCAAATTGACTCTTCTGACTGTCTATGTTTTGTACCATTCCTGTGACTCTAGTTATAGATTCCGATGCTTCACTTCAGGTTAACTGTATCCCTCTGACCTTCTTATTGACGATGAAACACAGAAGTTGCGTCGGAATCACATACAAAAGGCTTACTGTATCCCTCTGACAAGAAAACTGACTATTCTTACTGTCTATATTTTGAACCATTCCTGTGGCACTAGTTATAGATTCCGATGCTTCACTTCAGGTTTACTGTCGCCCTCTGACCTACTTATTGACAATGAACCACAGAAATTGCATCGGAATTAAATACAGGAGGCACAATGCCGACCTAAGTACAAGAAAACTGACTCTTCTTACTGTTAATGTTTTCAACCATTCTTGTGACACTAGTTATAGATCCCGATGCTTCACTTCAGGTTTACTGTATCCCTGTGACCTTCTTATTGACTATGAAATACAGATATTGCATCGGAATTAAATACAAAAGGCACAATGCCGTCTTAAGTACAAGAAAACTGACTCTTCTTACTGTCTATGTTTTGAACCATTCCTGTGACACTAGTTATAGATTCCGATGCTTCACCTCAGGTTTACAGTATCCCTCTGACCTTCTTATTGACGATGAAACACTTAAATTGCATCGGAATTAAATACAAAAGGCACAATGCCGACTTAAGTACAAGAAGACTGACTCTTGTTAATGTCTATGTTTTGAACCACTCCTGTGACACTAGTTATAGATTCCGATGCTTCACTTCAGGTTTACTGTATCCCTCGGACCTTCTTATTGACGATGAAACACAGAAATCGCATCGGAATGAAATACAAAATGCACAATGCCGACTCAAGTACAAGAAGACTGGCTCTTCTTACTGTCTATGGTTTGAACCATGTCTGTGACACTAGTTATAGATTCCGATGCTTCACTTCAGGTTTACTATATCTCTCTGACCTTCTTATTGACGAAGAAACACAGATATTGCATCGGAATTAAATACAAAAGGCACAATGCCGACTTAAGTACAAGAAGACTGACCCTTCTTACTGTCTATGTGTTGAACCATTCCTGTGACACTAGTTATAGAATCCGATGCTTCCCTTCAGGTTTACTGTATCCCTCTGACCTTAGTATTGACGATGAAACACAGAAATTGCATCGGAATTAAATACAAAAGGCACAATGCCGACTTAAGTACAAAAAGACTGACTCTTCTTACTGTCTATGTTTTGAACAATTCCTGTGACACTAGTTACAGATTCGGATGCTTCACTTCAGGTTTACTGTATCCCACTGACCTTCTTATTGACGACGAAACACAGAAATTGCATCGGAATTAAATACAAAAGACACAATGCCGACTTAAGTGCAAGAAAACCGACTCTTCTTACTGTCTATGTTTTGAACCATTCCTGTGACACTAGTAATAGATTCTGATGCCTCACTTCTGGTTTATTGTATCCCTCTGAGCTTCTTATTGACGATGAAACACAGAAATTGCATCGGAGTTATATACAAAAGGCACAATGCCGACTTAAGTTCAAAAAGACTGACTGTTCTTACTGTCTATGTTTTGAACCATTCCTGTGACACTAGTTTTTGATTCCGATGCTTCACTTCAGGTTTACTGTATCCCTCTGACCGTCGTACTGACGATGAAACACAGAAATTGCATCGGAATTAAATACAAAACGCACAATGCCGACTCAAGTACAAGAAGACTGGCTCTTCTTACTGTCTATGTTTTGAACCTTTCCTGTGAGCCCGGCTTTAGATTACGAAGCTTCACTTCAGGTTTACAGTGTCCCTTGGACCTTGTTTCTGACGACGAAACACTAATTGCATCGGAATTGAATAGAAGAGGCACAATGCCGACTTATGTACAAGCAAACAGACTCTTCTTAATAACTATGTTTTGAACCATTTCTGTGACACTAGTCATAGATTCCGAAGCATCACTTCAGGTTTACTGTATCCGTCTGACCCTCTTATTGACGATGAAACACAGAAAATGCATCGGAAATAAATTCAAGAGGCACAATGCCGACTTAAGTACTAGAAGACTGACTCTTCTTAGTGTCTATGTTTTGAACCATTCCTGTGACACTAGTTATAGATTCGGATGCTTCACTTCAGGTTTACTGTATCCCTCTGACCGTCGTATTGACGATGAAACACAGAAATTGCATCGGAATTAAATAGAAAAGGCACAATGCCGACTTAAGTACAAGCAAATTGACTCTTCTTACTGTTTATGTTTTGAACCATTCCTGTGACACTAGTTATAGATCCCGATGCTTCACTTCAGGTTTACTGTACCCCTCTGACCTTAGTATTGACGATGAAACACAGAAATTGCATCGGAATTAAAAATGCCGACTTATGTACAAAAAGACTGACTCTTCTTACTGTCTATGTTTTGAACCATTCCTGTGACACTAGTTATAGATTCCGAAGCTTCACTTCAGGTTTACTGTATCCCTCTGACCTTCTTATTGACGATGAACCACAGAAATTGCATCGGAATCAAATACAAGAGGCACAATGCCGACCTAAGTACAAGAAAACTGACTTTCCTTACTGTTTATGTTTTGAACCATTCCTGTGACACTAGTTATAGATCCCGATGCTTCACTTCAGGTTTACTGTATCCCTGTGACCTTCTTAATGACTATGAAACACGGATATTGCATCGGAATTAAATACAAAAAGGCACAATGCCGTCTTAAGTACAAGAAAACTGACTCTTCTTACTGTCTATGTTTTGAACCATTCCTGTGACACTTGTTATAGATTCGGATGCTTCACTTCAGGTTTACTGTACCCCTCTGACCTTAGTATTGACGATGAAACACAGAAATTGCATCGGAATTAAAAATGCCGACTTATGTACAAAAAGACTGACTCTTCTTACTGTCTATGTTTTGAACAATTCCTGTGACACTAGTTACAGATTCCGATGCTTCACTTCAGGTTTACTGTATCCCACTGACCTTCTTATTGACGACGAAACACAGAAATTGCATCGGAATTAAATACAAAATGCACAATGCCGACTCAAGTACAAGAAGACTGGCTCTTCTTACTGTCTATGCTTTGAACCTTTCCTGTGAGACCGGTTTTAGATTCCGATGATTCACTTCAGGTTTAATGTATCCCTTGGACCTTGTTTCTGACGACGAAACACAGAAATTGCATCGGAATTGAATAGAAGAGGCACAATGCCGACTTATGTACAAGGAAACAGACTCTTCTCAATAACTATGCTTTGAACCATTCCTGTGACACTAGTCATAGATTCCGAAACATCACTTCAGGTTTACTGTATCCCTCTGACCCTCTTATTGACGATGAAACACAGAAAATGCATCGGAATTAAATACAAAACGCACAATGCCGACTTAAGTACTAGAAGACTGACTCTTCTTACTGTCTATGTTTTGAACCATTCCTGTGACACTAGTTATAGATTCCGATGCTTCACTTCAGTTTTACTGTATCCTTCTGACCTTCTTATTGACGATGAAACACATAAATTGCATCGGAATTAAATACAGAAGGCACAATGCCCACTCAAGTACAAGAAGACTGACTCCTCTTACTGTATATGTTTTGAACCACTCCTGTGACACTAGTTATAGATTCCGATGCTTCACTTCAGGTTTACTGTATCCCTCTGTCCGTCGTACTGACGATGAAACACAGAAATTGCATTGGAATTTAATACAAAAGGCACAGTGCCGACTCAAGTACAAGGAGACTGACTCTTCCTACTGTTTATGCTTTGAACTATTCCTGTGACACTAGTTATAGATTCCGATGCTTCACTTCAGGTTTACTTTATCCCTCTGACCTTCTTATTGACGATGAAACACAGAAATTGCATCGGAATTACATACAAAAGGCACAATGATGACTTAAGTACAAGAAAACTGACTCTTCTTACTGTCTATGTTTTGAACCATTCCTGTGACACTAGTTATAGATTCCGATGCTTCACTTCATGTTTACTGTATCCCTCTGACCTTCTTATTGTTGATGAAACACAGAAATTGCATCGGAATTAAATACTAAAGGCACAATGCCGACTTAAGTACAAGAAAACTGACTTTTCCTACTGTCTATGTTTTGAGCCATTCCTGTGACACAAGTTATAGATTCCGATGCTTCACTACAGGTATACTGTATCCAGCTGTCCTTCTTATTGACGATGAATCACAGAAATTGCATCGGCAATTAATACCAAAGGCACAATGCCGACTTAAGTACAAGAAAACTGACTCTTCTTACTGTCTATGATTTGAACCATGCCTATGACACTAGTTATAAATTCCGATGCTTCAATTCAGTTTTAATGTATCCCTGTGACCTTCCTATTGTTGATGAAACACAGAAATTGCATCGGAATTAAATACAAAAGGCACAATGCCGACTTAAGTACAAGAAAACTGACTCCTCCTACTGTCTATGTTTTGAACCACTCCTGTGACACTAGTTATAGATTCCGATGCTTCACTTCAGGTTTACTGTATCCCTCTGACCGTCGTAATGACGTTGAAACACAGAAATTAGGTTGGAACTAAATACAAAAGGCACAATGTCGACCCAAGTACAAGAAAACTGACTCTTCTTACTGTTTATGTTTTGAACTATTCCTGTGACACTAGTTATAGATTCCGATGCTTCACTTCAGGTTTACAGTATCCCTGTGACCTTCTTATTGTTGATGAAACACAGAAATTGCATCGGAATTAAATACAAGAGGCACAATGCCGACTTAAGTACAAGAAGACTGACTCTTCATGCTGTGTATGATTTGAACCATTCCTGTGACACTAGTTATAGATTCCGATGCTTCACTTCAGGTTTACTGTATCCCTCTGACCTTCTTATTGACGATGAAGCACAGTAATTGCATCGGAGTTAAATACAAATGGCACAATGCTGACTCATGTCCAAGAAGTCTGACTCTTTTTACTGCCTATGTTTTGAACCTTTCCTGTGACACTAGATATAGATTCCGATGCTTCACTTCAGGTTTACTGTATCCCTCTGACCTTCTTATTGACGACGAATCACAGAAATTGCATTTGAATTAATCAGCAAAGGCAGAATGCCGACTTAAGTACTAGATGACTGAATCTTCCTACTGTCTATGTTTTGAACCATTCCTGTGACACTAGTTACAGATTCCGATGCTTCACTTCAGGTTTACTGAAACCCTCTGACATTCTTATTGACGATGAAACACAGAAATTGCATCGGAATTTAATACAAACGGCAGAATGCCGACTTAAGTACAAGAAGACTGACTCTTCTTACTGACTATGTTGTGAACATCTCCTGTGAGACCAGTTTTAGATTCCGATGCTTCACTATATGTTTACTGTATCCCTTGGACCTTTTTATTGACGATGAAACACAGAAATTGCATCGGAATTAAATGCAAAAGGCACAATGCCGACTTAAGTACAAGAAGACTGACTCTTCCTACTGTCTATGCTTTAACCATTCCAGTGAAACTGGTTATAGACTCCGAAGCTTCACTTCAGGTTTACTGTATCCCTGTAAACTTCTTATTGACGATTAAACACAGATATTGCATCGGAATTAAATACAAAAGGCACAATGCCGACTCAAATACAAGATGACTCTCTCATCTTACTCTCTATGTTTTGAGCTTTTCCTGTGAGACCGGTTTTAGATTCCGATGCTTGACTTCAGGTTTACTGTATCCCTTGGACCTTCTTATTGACGACGAAACACAGAAATTGCATCGGAATTAAATACAAAAGACACATTGCCGACTTAAGTACAAGAAGACTGACTCTTCTTACTGACTATGTTTTGAACATTTCCTGTGAGACCAGTTTTAGATTCCGATGCTTCACTATATGTTTACTGTATCCCTTGGACCTTCTTATTGACGATGAGACACAGAAATTGCATCGGAATTAAATAAAAGGGGCAAAATGCCGACTTAAGTACAAGAAGACTGACTCTTCCTACTGTCTAAGTTTGAACCATTCCTGTGACACTAGTTATAGATTTCGATGCTTCACTCCAGGTTTACTGTATCCCTTGGACCGTCGTATTGACGATGAAACACAGAAATTGCATCGGAATTAAATACAAAAGGTACAATGCCGACTTAAGTACAATAAGACTGACTCTTCTTACTGTCTATGTATTGAACCTTTTCTGTGACACTTTTTATAGATTCCGATGCTTCACTTCAGGTTTAGTGTATCCCTTGGACCTTCTTATTGACGACGATACACAGAAATAGCATCGGAATTAAATAGAAAAGCCAAAAGGCCGACTTAAGTACAAGAAGACTGACTCTTCCGTGTCTATGTTTTATACCATTCCTGTGACACTAGATATAGATTCCGATGCTTCACTTCAGGTTTACTGTATCCCTTAGACCTTCTTATTGACGACGAAACACAGAAATTGCATCGGGATTAAATACAAAAGACACAATGCCGACGTAAGTACAAAACAACTGACTCTTCCTACTGTCTATGTTCTAACCATTCCTGTGACACTAGTTATAGATTCTGATGCTTCACTTCAGGTTTACTGTATCCCTCTGACCTTCTTTTTGACGATGGAACACAGAAATTGCATCGGAATTAAATACAAAAGGCACAATGCCGACTCAAATACAAGATGACTGTCTCTTCTTACTCTCTATGTTTTGAACCTTTCCTGTGAGTCCGGTTTTAGATTCCGATGCATCACTTCAGGTTTACTCTATCCCTTGGACCTTCTTATTGACGACGAAACACAGATATTGCATCGGAATTAAATAGAAAAGGCACAATGCCCACTTACGTAAAGAAGACTGACTCTTCCTACTGTATATGTTTTGAACCATTCCTGAGACACTAGTTATAGATTCCGATGCTTCACTTCAGGTTTACTGTATCCCTCTGACATTCTTATTGACGATGAAAGACAGAAATTGCATCGGAATTAAATAGAAAAGGCACAATGTCGACTTAAGTACAAGAAGACTGACTCTTCTTACTGTCTAAATTTTGAACCATTCCTGTGAACCTAGTTATAGATTCCGATGCTTCACTTCAGGTTTACTGTATCCCCTGGACCTTCTTATTGACGTCGAAACACAGAAATAGCATCGGAATTAAATAGAAAAGGCACAATGCCGACTTAAGTACAAGAAGACTGACTCTTCTTACTGACTATGTTTGAACATTGCCTGTGAGACCCGTTTTAGGTTCCCATGCTTCACTATATGTTTACTGTATCCCTTGGACCTTCTTATTGACGACGAAACACAGAAATTGCATCTGAATTAAATACAAATGGCAGAATGCCGACATAAGTACAAGAAAACTGACTCTTCATACTGTCTATGTTTTGAACCATTCCCGTGACACTAGTTATAGATTCCGATGCTTCACTTCAGGTTCACTGTATCCCTTGGAACGTCATATTGACGACGAAACACAGAAATTGCATCGGAATTAAATACAAAAGACACAATGCAACTTACGTACAATAAGACTGAATCTTCTTACTGTCTATGTTTTGAACCTTTTCTGTGACACTAGTTATAGATTCCGATGCTTCACTTCAGGTTTACTGTATCCCTTGGACCTTCTTATTGACGACGAAACACAGAAATTGCATCGGAATTAAATAGAAAAGGCAAAATGCCGACTTAAGTACAAGTAGACTGACTCTTCCGTGTCGATGTTATAAACCATTCCTGTGACACTAGATATAGATTCCGATGCTTCACTTCAGGTTTACTGTATCCCTTGGACCTTCTTATTGACGACGAAACACAGAAATTGCATCGGGATTTAATACAAAAGACAGAAAGCCGATTTAAGTACAAAACGACTGACTCCTCCTACTGTCTATGTTTTAACCATTCCTGTGACAGTAGTTATACATTCCGATGCTTCACTTCAGGTTTACTGTATCCCTCTGACCTTCTTATTGACGATGAAACACAGAAATTGCATCGGAATTAAATACAAAAGGCACAATGCCGACTGAAATACAAGATGACTGACTCTTCTTACTCTCTATGTTTTGAGCCTTTCCTGTGAGACCGGTTTTAGGTTCCGTTGCCTCACTTCAGGTTTACTGGAGCCCTTGGACCTTCTTGTTGTCGACGAAACACAGAAATTGCATCGGAATTAAATAGAAAAGGCACATTGCCGACTTAAGTACAAGAAGACTGACTCTTCTTACTGACTATGATTTGAACATTTCCTGTGAGACCAGTTTTGGATTCCGACGCTTCACTATATGTTTACTGTATCCCTAGGACCTTCTTATTGACGATGAAACAAAGAAATTGCATCGGAATTAGATACAAAAGGCACAATGCCGACTTAAGTACAAGAAGACTGACTCTTCTTACTGTCTATGTTTTGAACCATTCCTGTGACACTAGTTATAGATTCCGATGCTTCAATTCAGGTTTACTGCATCCCTTGGACCTTCTTAATGACGACGAAACACAGAAATTGCATCGGAATTAAATAGAAAAAACACAATGCCGACTTAAGTACAAGAAGACTGACTCTTCTTACTGACTATGTTTTGAACATATCCTGTGAGACCCGTTTTAGGTTCCCATGCTTCACTATATGTTTACTGTATCCCTTGGACCTTCTTATTGACGACGAAACACAGAAATTGCATCTGAATTAAATACAAAAGGCACAATGCCGGCTTATGTACAAGAAAACTGACTCTTCTTACTGTCTATGTTTTGAACCATTCCTGTGACACTAGATATAGATTCCGTTGCTTCACTTCAGGTTCACTGTATCCCTTGGAACTTCTTATTGACGACGAAACACAGATATTGCATCGGAATTAAATACAAAAGACAGAATGCCGACTTACGTACAATTAGACTGACTCTCCATACTGTCTATGTTTTGAACCTTTTCTGAGACACTAGTTATAGATTCCGATGCTTCACTTCAGGTTTACTGTATCCCTTGGACCTTCTTATTGACGACGACATACAGAAATTGCATCGGAATTAAATAAAAAAGGCAAAATGCCGACTTAAGTACAAGAAGACTGACTCTTCCGTGTCTATGTTATAAACCATTCCTGTGACACTAGATATAGATTCCGATGCTTCACTTCAGGTTTACTGTATCCCTTGGACCTTCTTATTGACGACGAAACACAGAAATTGCATCGGGATTAAATACGAAAGACAGAATGCCGATTTAAGTACAAAACGACTGACTCTTCCTACTGTCTATGTTTTAACCATTCCTGTGACAGTAGTTATACATTCCGATGCTTCACTTCAAGTTTACTGTATCCCTCTGCCCTTCTTATTGACGATGAAACACAGAAAGTGCATCGGAATTAAATACAAAAGGCACAATGCCGACTGAAATTCAAGATGACTGACTCTTCTTACTCTCTATGTTTTGAGCCTTTCCTGTGAGACCGGTTTTAGGTTCCGTTGCCTCACTTCAGGTTTACTGTAGCCCTTGGACCTTCTTGTTGAAGACGAAACACAGAAATTGCATCGGAATTAAATAGAAATGGCACATTGCCGACTTAAGTACAAGAAGACTGACTCTTCTTACTGACTATGATTTGAACATTTCCTGTGAGACCAGTTTTAGATTCCGATGCTTCACTATATGTTTACTGTATCCCTTGGACCTTCTTATTGACGATGAAACCCAGAAATTGCACCGGAATTACATACAAAAGGCACAATGCCAACTTAAGTACAAGAAGACTGACTCTTCTTACTGTCTATGTTTTGAACCATTCCTGTGACACTAGTTATAGATTCCGATGCTTCACTTCATGTTTACTGTATCCCCTGGACCTTCTTATTGACGTCGAAACACAGAAATTGCATCGGAATTAAATAGAAAAGGCACAATGCCGACTTATGTACAGGAAGACTGACTCTTCTTACTGACTATGTTTTGAACATTTCCTGTGAGACCCTTTTTAGGTTCCCATGCTTCACTATATGTTTACTGTATCCCTTGGACCTTCTTATTGACGACGAAACACAGAAATTGCATCTGAGTTAAATACAAAAGGCACAATGCCGACTTAATTACAAGAAAACTGGCTCTTCTTACTGTCTATGTTTTGAACCATTCCTGTGACACTAGTTATAGATTCCGATGCTTCACTTCAGGTTCACTGTATCCCTTGGAACTTCGTATTGACGACGAAACACAGAAATTGCATCGGAATTAAATACAAAAGACACAATGCCGACTTACGTACAATAAGACTGACTCTTCTCACTGTCTATGTTTTGAACCTTTTCTGTGACACTAGTTATAGATTCCGATGCTTCACTTCAGGTTTACTGTATCCCTTGGACCTTGTTATTGACGGCGAAACACAGAAATTGCATCGGAATTAAATAGAAAAGACAAAATGCCGACATAAGTACAAGAAGACTGACTCTTCCGTCTCTATGTTATAAACCATTCCTGTGACACTAGTTATACATTCCGATGCTTCACTTCAGGTTTACTGTATCCCTCTGACCTTCTTATTGACGATGAAACACAGAAATTGCATCGGAATTAAATACAAAAGGCACAATGCCGACTGAAATACAAGATGACTGACTCTTCTTACTCTCTATGTTTTGAGCCTTTCCTGTGAGACAGGTTTTAGGTTCCGTTGCCTCACTTCAGGTTTACTGTAGCCCTTGGACCTTCTTGTTGACGACGAAACACAGAAATTGCATCGGAATTAAATAGAAAAGGCACATTGCCGACTTAAGTACAAGAAGACTGACTCTTCTTACTGACTTTGATTTGAACATTTCCTGTGAGACCAGTTTTGGATTCCGACGCTTCACTATATGTTTACTGTATCCCTTGGACCTTCTTATTGACGATGAAACTAAGAAATTGCATCGGAATTAAATACAAAAGGCACAATGCCGACTTAAGTAAAAGAAGACTGACTCTTCTTACTGCCTATGTTTGAACCATTCCTGTGACACTAGTTATAGATTTCGATGCTTCACTTCAGGTTTACTGTATCCCTCTGACCCTCTTATTGACGACGAAACACAGAAATAGCATCGGAATTAAATAGAAAAGGCACAATGCTAATTAAGTACAATAAGACTGACTCTTCCTCCTGTATATGTTTTGAACCATTCCTGTGACACTAGTTGTAAATTCCGATGCTACACTTCAGGTTTACTGTATCCCTCTGACCATCTTATCATCGATGAAACACATATATTGCATCGGAATGAAATACAAAAGGCACAATGCAGGCTTAAGTACAAGAAGACTGACTCTTCTTACTGTCTGTGTTTTGAACTTTTCCTGTGACACTAGCTATAGATTCCGATGCTTCAATTCAGGTTTACTGCATCCCTTGGACCTTCTTAATGACGACGAAACACAGAAATTGCATCAGAATTAAATAGAAAAGGCACAATGCCGACTTAAGTACAAGAAGACTGACTCTTCTTACTGACTATGTTTTGAACATATCCTGTGAGACCCGTTTTAGGTTCCCATGCTTCACTATATGTTTACTGTATCCCTTGGACCTTCTTATTGACGACGAAACACAGAAATTGCATCTGAATTAAATACAAAAGGCACAATGCCGACTTATGTACAAGGAAACTGACTCTTCTTACTGTCTATGTTTTGAACCATTCCTGTGACACTAGTTATAGATTCCGATGCTTCACTTCAGGTTCACTGTATCATTTGGAACTTCTTATTGACGACGAAACACAGAAATTGCATCGGAATTAAATACAAAAGACAGAATGCCGACTTACGTACAATTAGACTGACTCTTCATACTGTCTATGTTTTGAACCTTTTCTGAGACACTAGTTATAGATTCCGATGCTTCACTTCAGGTTTACTGTATCCCTTGGACCTTCTTATTGACGACGACACACAGAAATTGCATCGGAATTAAATAAAAAAGGCAAAATGCCGACTTAAGTACAGGAAGACTGACTCTTCTTACTGACTATGTTTTGAACATATCCTGTGAGACCCGTTTTAGGTTCCCATGCTTCACTATATGTTTACTGTATCCCTTGGACCTTCTTATTGACGACGAAACACAGAAATTGCATCTGAGTTAAATACAAAATGCACAATGCCGACTTAATTACAAGAAAACTGGCTCTTCTTACTGTCTATGTTTTGAACCATTCCTGTGTCACTAGTTATAGATTCCGATGCTTCACTTCAGGTTCACTGTATCCCTTGGAACTTCTTATTGACGACGAAACACAGAAATTGCATCGGAATTAAATACAAAAGACACAATGCCGACTTACGTACAATAAGACTGACTCTTCTCACTGTCTATGTTTTGAACCTTTTCTGTGACACTAGTTATAGATTCCGATGCTTCACTTCAGGTTTACTGTATCCCTTGGACCTTGTTATTGACGGCGAAACACAGAAATTGCATCGGAATTAAATAGAAAAGACAAAATGCCGACATAAGTACAAGAAGACTGACTGTTCCGTCTCTATGTTATAAACCATTCCTGTGACACTAGATATAGATTCCGATGCTTCACTTCAGGTTTACTGTATCCCTTGGACCTTCTTATTGACGACGAAACACAGAAATTGCATCGGGATTAAATACAAAAGACAGAATGCCGATTTAAGTACAAAACGACTGCCTCTTTCTACTGCCTATGTTTTAACCATTCCTGTGACAGTAGTTATTCATTCCGATGCTTCACTTCAGGTTTACTGTATCCCTCTGACCTTCTTATTGACGATGAAACACAGAAATTGCATCGGAATTAAATACAAAAGGCACAATGCCGACTGTAATACAAGATGACTGACACTTCTTACTCTATATGTATTGAGCCTTTCCTGTGAGACCGTTTTTAGGTTCCGTTGCCTCACTTCAGGTTTACTGTAGCCCTTGGACCTTCTTGTTGACGACGAAACACAGATATTGCATCGGAATTATATAGAAAAGGCACATTGCCGACTTAAGGACAAGAAGACTGACTCTTCTTACTGACTATGATTTGAACATTTCCTGTCAGACCAGTTTTAGATTCCGATGCTTCACTATATGTTTACTGTATCCCTTGGACCTTTTTATTGACGATGAAACAAAGAAATTGCATCGGAATTAAATACAAAAGGCACAATGCCGACTTAAGTAGAAGAAGACTGACTCTTCTTACTGCCTATGTTTTGAACCATTCCTGTGACACTAGTTATAGATTTCGACGCTTCACTTCAGGTTTACTGTATCCCTCTGACCCTCTTATTGACGACGAATGACAGAAATAGCATCGGAATTAAATAGAAAAGGCACAATGCAAATTAAGTACAATAAGACTGACTCTTCCTCGTGTCTATGTTTTGAACCATTCCTGTGACACTAGTTGTAAATTCCGATGTTACACTTCAGGTTTACTGTATCCCTCTGACCATCGTATTGACGATGAAACACATATATTGCATCGGAATGAAATACAAAAGGCACAATGCAAACTTAAGTACAAGAAGACTGACTCTTCTTACTGTCTGTGTTTTGAACTTTTCCTGTGACACTGGCTATAGATTCCGATGCTTCAATTCAGATTTACTGCATCCCTTGGACCTTCTTAATGACGACGAAACACAGAAATTGCGGCGGAATTAAATAGAAAAGGCACAATGCCGACTTAAGTAAAGAAGACTGACTCTTCCTACTGTATATGTTTTAACCATTCCTGAGACACTAGTTATAGATTCCGATGCTTCACTTCAGATTCACTCTATCCCTCTGACACTCTTATTGACGATGAAACACAGAAGTTGCATCGGAATTAAATAGAAAAGGCACATTGCCGACTTAAGATCAAGAAAACTAACTCATCCCACTCTCTATGTTTTGAACCATTCCTGTGACACTAGTTATAGATTAAGATGCTTCACTTCAGGTTTACTGTATCCCTTGGACCTTCTTATTGACGACGAAACACAGAAATTGCATCGGAATTAAATAGAAAAAGCACAATGCCGACTTAAGTACATGAAGACTGACTCATGTTACAGACTGTGTTTTGAACCATTCCTGTGACACTAGTTATTGATTCCGAAGCTTCACTTTAGGTTTACTGTATCCCTCAGACCTTCTTATTCACGATGTAACGCAGAAATTGCATCGGAATTAAATATAAAAGGCACAATGCCCACTTAAGTAAAGAAGACTGACTCTTCCTACTGTATATGTTTTGAACCAATCCTGAGACACTAGTTATAGATTCCGATGCTTCACTTCAGATTTACTGTATCCCTCTGACATTCTTATTGACGATGAAACAGAAATTGCATCGGAATTAAATAGAAAAGGCACAATGCCGACTTAAGTACAAGAAGACTGACTCTTCTTACTGTCTAAATTTTGAACCACTCCTGTGACACTAGTTATAGATTCCGATGCTTCACTTCAGGTTTACTGTATCCCCTGGACCTTCTTATTGACGTCGAAACACAGAAATTGCATCGGAATTAAATACAAAAGGCAAAATGCCGACTTAAGTACAAGAAGACTGACTCTTCTTACTGACTATGATTTGAACATTTCCTGTGAGACCCGTTCTAGATTCCGATGCTTCACTATATGTTTACTGTATCCCTTGCACCTTCTTATTGACGATGAAACACAGAAATTGCATCGGAATTAAATACAAAAGGCACAATGCCGACTTAAGTACAAGAAGACTGACTCTTCTTACTGCCTATGATTTGAAGCATTCCTGTGACACTAGTTATAGATTTCGATGTTTCACTTCAGGTTTACTGTATCCCTCTGACCCTCTTATTGACGACGAAACACAGAAATAGCATCGGAATTAAATGGAAAAGGCAGAATGCAAATTAAGTACAATAAGACTGACTCTTCCTCCTGTCTATGTTTCGAACCATTCCTGTGACACTAGTTGTAAATTCCGATGCTACACTTCAGGTTTACTGTATCCCTCTGACCATCTTATTGACGATGAAACACATATATTGCATCGGAATGAAATACAAAAGCGCAATGCCGTCTTACGTACAAGAAGACTGACTCTTCTTACTGTCTGTGTTTTGAACTTTTCCTGTGACACTAGCTATAGATTCCGATGCTTCAATTCAGATTTACTGCATCCCTTTGACCTTCTTAATGACGACGAAACACACAAATTGCATCCGGAATTAAATAGAAAAGGCACAATGCCGACTTTAGTAAAGAAGACTGACTCTTCCTACTGTATATGTTTTGAACCATTCCTGAGACACTAGTTATAGATTCCGATGCTTCACTTCAGGTTCACTGTATCCCTCTGACATTCTTATTGACGATGAAACACAAAAGTTGCATCGGAATTAAATAGAAAAGGTACAATGCCGACTTAAGATCAAGAAAAATAACTCATCCTACTCCCTATGTTTTGAACCATTCCTGTGACACTAGTTATAGATTCTGATGCTTCACTTCAGGTTTACTGTATCCCTTGGACCTTCCTATTGACGACGAAATACAGAAATTGCATCGGAATGAAATAGAAAAAGCACAATGCCGATGTAAGTACATGAAGACTGACTCACCTTACAGACTGTGTTTTGAACCATTCCTGTGACACTAGTTATAGATTCCGATGCTTCACTTTAGGTTTACTGTATCCCTCTTACCTTCTTGTTGACGATGTAACGCAGAAATTGCATCGGAATTAAATTGTAAAGGCACAATGCCGACTTGAGTACAAGAAGACTGACTCTTCCTACTGTATATGTTTTGAACCATTCCTGAGACACTACTTATAGATTCCGATGCTTCACTTCTGGTTTACTGTATCCCTTGGACCTTCTTATTGACGATGAAACACAGAAATTGCATAGGAATTAAGAAGAAAAGGCACAATGCCGACTTAAGTACAAGAAGACTGACTCCTGCTACTGTCTATGTTTTGAACCATTCCTGTGACTCTAGTTATAGATTCCGATGCTTCACTTCAGGTTTACTGTATCCCTTGGTCCTTCTTAGTGACGATGAAACACAGAAATTGCATCGGAATTAAATACAAAAGGCACAATGCCGACTTAAGTACAATAAGACTGACTCTTCTTACTGCCTATGTTTTGAACCTTTTCAGTGACACTACTTATAGATTCCGATGCTTCACTTCAGGTTTAATGTATCCCTTGGACCTTCTTATTGACGACGAAACACAGAAATAGCATCGGAATTAAATAGCAAAGGCAAAATGCCGACTTATGTAGAAGAAGACTGACTCTTCGTTGTCTATGTTTTAAACCATTCCTGTGACACTAGATATAGATTACGATGCTTCACTTCAGGTTTACTGTGTCCCTTGGACCTTCTTATTGACGACGAAACACAGAAATTGCGACGGTATTAAATATAATAGACACAATGCCATTTTAGGTACAAAACGACTGACTCTTCCTACTGTCTATGTTTTAACCATTCCTGTGACACTAGTTATAGATTCCGATGCTTCACTTCAGGTTTACAGTATCCCTCTGGCATTCTTATTGACGATGAAACACAGAAATTGCATCGGAATTACATACAAAAGGCACAATGCAGACTCAAATACAAGATTAGTGACTCTTCTTACTCTCTATGTTTTGAACCTTTCCTGTGAGTCCGGTTTTAGATTCCGATGCTTCACCTCAGGTTTACTCTATCCCTTGGACCTTCTTATTGACGACGAAACACAGAAATTACATCGGAATTAAATAGAAAAGGCACAATGCCGACCTAAGTACAAGAAGACTGACTCTTCTTACTGACTATGATTTGAACATTTCCTGTGAGACCAGTTTTAGATTCCGATGCTTCACTATATGTTTACTGTATCCCTTGGACCATCTTATTGACGACGAAACACAGAAATTGCATCGGAATTAAATACAAAATGCACAATGCCAACTTAAGTTCAAGAAGACTGACTCTTCTTGCTGTGTATGATTTGAACCATTCCTGTGACACTAGTTATAGATTCCGATGCTTCACTTCAGGTTTCCTGTATCAATCTGACCTTCTTATTGACGATGAAGCACAGTAATTGCATAGGAATTAAATACAAATGGCACAATGCTGACTCATGTCCAAGACGACTGACTCTTCTTACTGTCTATGTTTTGAACCTTTCCTGTGACACTAGATTTAGCTTCCGATGCTTCACTTCAGGTTTACTGTATCCCTTGGACCTTCTTAATGAAGACGAAACACAGAAATTGCAACGCAATTAAATAGAAAAGGCACAATGCCGACTTAAGTGCAGGAAGACTGACTCTTCTTACTGTCTGTGTTTTGAACTTTTCCTGTGACACTAGCTATAGATTCCGATGCTTCAATTCAGAGTTACTGCATCCCTTGGACCTTCTTAATGACGACAAAACACAGAAATTGCATCGGAATTAAATAGAAAAGGCACAATGCCGACTTAAGTAAAGAAGACTGACTCTTTCTAATGTATATGTTTTGAACCATTCCTGAGACACAAGTTATAGAATCCAATGCTTCACTTCAGGTTCACTGTATCCCTCTGACATTCTTATTGACGATGAAAGACAGAAGTTGCATCGGAATTAAATAGAAAAGGCACAATGCCGACTTAAGATCAAGAAGACTAACTCTTCCTACTCTCTATGTTTTGAACCATTCCTGTGACACTAGTTATAGATTCCGATGCTTCACTTCAGGATTACTGTATCCCTTGGACCTTCTTATTGAAGACGAAACACAGAAATTGCATCGGAATTAAATAGAAAAAGCACAATGCCAACTTAAGTACATGAAGACTGACTCATCTTACAGACTGTGCTTTGAACCATTACTGTGACACTAGTTATAGATTCCGATGCTTCACTTTACGTTTACAGTATCCCTCTGACCTTCTTGTTGTTGATGTAACGCAGAAATTGCATCGGAATTAAATACAAAAGGCACAATGGCGACTTAAATACAAGAAGACTGACTCTTCTTACTGTCTATGATTTGAACCCTTCCTGTGACACTAGTTATATATTCCTATGTTCCACTTCAGGTTTGCTGTATCCCTTGGACCTTCTTATTGGCGACGAAACAAAGAAATTGCATCGGAATTAAATAGAGAAGGCACAATGCCAACTTAAGTACAAGAAGACTGACTCTTCTTACTGACTATGTTTTGAACATTTCCTGTGAGACCAGATTTAGATTCCGATGCTTCACTGTATGTTTACTGTATCCCTTGGACCTTCTTATAGACGACGAAACACAGAAATTGCATCGGATTTAAATAGAAGAGGCACAATGCCGGCTTAAGTTCAAGAAGACTGACTCTTCCTTCTGTCTATGTTTTGAACCTTTCCTTTGACACTACTTATAGATTCCGATGCCTCACTTCAGGTTTACTGTATCCCTTGGACCTTCTTATTGACGACGAAACAAAGAAATTGCATCGGAATTAAATAGAAAAGGCACAATGCCGACATAAGTACAAGAAGACTGACTCTTCTTACTGACAATGATTTGAACATTTCCTGTGAGACCAGTTTTAGATTCCGATGCTTCACTATATGTTTACTGTATCCCTTGGACCTTCTTAATGACGACGAAACACAGAAATTGCATCGGAATTAAATACAATATGCGCAATGCCGACTTAAGTACAAGAAGACTGACTCTTCTTGCTGTGTATGATTTGAACCGTTCCTGTGACACTAGTTATAGATTCCGATGCTTCACTTCAGGTTTACTGTATCCCTCTGACCTTCTTATTGACGATGAAGCACAGTAATTGCATCGGAATTAAATACAAATGGCACAATGCTGACTCATGTCCAAGAAGACTGACTCTTCTTACTGTCTATGTTTTGAACCTTTCCTGTGACACTAGATATAGCTTCCGATGCTTCACTTCAGGTTTACTGTATCCGTTGGACCTTATTAATGACGACGAAACGCAGAAATTGCATCGGAATTAAATAGAAAAGGCACAATGCCGACTTAAGTACAAGAAGACTGACTCTTCTTACTGTCTGTGTTTTGAACTTTTCCTGTGACACTATCTATAGATTCCGATGCTTCAATTCAGATTTACTGCATCCCTTGGACCTTCTTAATGACGACAAAACACAGAAATTCCATCGGAATTAGATAGAAAAGGCACAATGCCGACTTAAGTAAAGAAGACTGACTCTTCCTACTGTATATGTTTTGAACCATTCCTGAGACACTTGTTATAGATTCCGATGCTTCACTTCAGATTCACTGTATCCCTCTGACATTCTTATTGACGATGAAACACAGGAGTTGCATCGGAATTAAATAGAAAAGGCACAATACAGACTTAAGATCAAGAAGACTAACTCTTCCTACTCTCTATGTTTTGAACCATTCCTGTGACACTAGTTATTGATTCCCATGCTTCACTTCAGGTTTACTGTATCCCTTGGACCTTCTTATTGACGACGAAACACAGAAATTGCATCGGAATTAAATAGAAAAAGCACAATGCCGACTTAAGTACATGAAGACTGACTCATCTTACAGACTGAGCTTTGAACCATTCCTGTGACACTAGTTATAGATTCCGATGCTTCACTTTAGCTTTACAGTATCCCTCTGACCTTCTTATTGACGATGTAACGCAGAAATTGCATCGGAATTAAATACAAAAGGCACAATGGGGACTTAAGTACAAGAAGACTGACTCTTCTTACTGTCTATGTTTTGAACCTTTCCTGTGACACTAGTTATATATTCCTATGTTCCACTTCAGGTTTGCTGTATCCCTTGGACCTTCTTATTGGCGACGAAACACAGAAATTGCATCGGAATTAAATAGAGAAGGCACAATGTCAACTTAAGTACAAGAAGACTTACTCTTCGTACTGACTATGCTTTGAACATTTCCTGTGAGACCAGTTTTAGATTCCGATGCTTCACTGTATGTTTACTGTATCCCTTGGACCTTCTTATTGACGACGAAACACAGAAATTGCATCGGATTTAAATAGAAGAGGCACAATGCCGGCTTAAGTTCAAGAAGACAGACTCTTCCTTCTGTCTATGTTTTGAACCTTTCCTTTGACACTACTTATAGATTCCGATGCCTCACTTCAGGTTTACTGTATCCCTTGGACCTTCTTATTGACGACGAAACACAGAAATTGCATCGGAATTAAATAGAAAAGGCACAATGCCGACATAAGTACAAGAAGACTGACTCTTCTTACTGACTATGATTTGAACATTTCCTGTGAGACCAGTTTTAGATTCCGATGCTTCACTATATGTTTACTGTATCCCTTGGACCTTCTTATTGACGATGAAACACAGAAATTGCATCGGAATTAAATACAAAAGGCACAATGCCGACTTAAGTACAAGAAGACTGACTCTTCTTACTGCCTATGTTTTGAAGCATTCCTGTGACACTAGTTATAGATTCCGATGCTTCACTTCAGGTTTACTGTATCCCTCTGACCCTCTTACTGACGACGAAACACAGAAATAGGATCGGAATTAAATGGAAAAGGCAGAATGCAAATTAAGTACAATTAGACTGACTCTTCCTCCTGTCTATGTTTTGAACCATTCCTGTGACACTAGTTGTAAATTCCGATGCTACACTTCAGGTTTACTGTATCCCTCTGACCATCTTATTGACGATGAAACACATATATTGCATCGGAATGAAATACAAAAGCACAATGCCGACTTACGTACAAGAAGACTGACTCTTCTTACTGTCTGTGTTTTGAACTTTTCCTGTGACACTAGCTATAGATTGCGATGCTTCAATTCAGAATTACTGCATCCCTTTGACCTTCTTAATGACGACGAAACACAGAAATTGCATCGGAATTAAATAGAAAAGGCACAATGCCGACTTA
Source organism: Schistocerca americana (assembly GCF_021461395.2). NCBI lineage: Eukaryota > Metazoa > Arthropoda > Insecta > Orthoptera > Acrididae > Schistocerca > Schistocerca americana. The sequence continues at coordinate 24,948,119 of NC_060130.1, forward strand.
AGTAAAGAAGACTGACTCTTCCTACTGTATATGTTTTGAACCATTCCTGAGACACTAGTTATAGATTCCGATGCTTCACTTCAGGTTCACTGTATCCCTCTGACATTCTTATTGACGATGAAACACAGAAGTTGCATCGGAATTAAATAGAAAAGGTACAATGCCGACTTAAGAACAAGAAAAATAACTCATCCTACTCCCTATGTTTTGAACCATTCCTGTGACACTAGTTATAGATTCCGATGTTTCACTTCAGGTTTACTGTATCCCTTGGACGTTCTTATTGACGACGAAACACAGAAATTGCATCGGAATTAAATAGAAAAATCACAATGCCGACTTAAGTACATGAAGACTGACTCACCTTACAGACTGTGTTTTGAACCATTCCTGTGACACTAGTTATAGATTCCGATGCTTCACTTTAGGTTTACTGTATCCCTCTGACCTTCTTGTTGACGATGTAACGCAGAAATTGCATCGGAATTAAATTTAAAAGGCACAATGCCGACTTGAGTACAAGAAGACTGACTCTTCCTACTGTATATGTTTTGAACCATTCCTGAGAGACTAGTTATAGATTCCGATGCTTCACGTCTGGTTTACTGTATCCCTCGGACCTTCTTATTGACGATGAAACACAGAAATTGCATCGGAATTAAGTAGAAAAGGCACAATGCCGACTTAAGTACAAGAAGACTGACTATTCCTACTGAATAATGTTTTGAACCATTCCTGTGACACTAGTTATAGATTCCGATGCTTCACTTCAGGTTTATTGTATGCCTCTGTCCTTCTTACTGACGATGAAACACAGAAATTGCATCGGAATTAAATAAAAAAGGCACAATGCCGACTTAAATACAAGAAGACTGACTCTTGCTACTGTCTATGTTTTGAACCATTCCTGTGACTCTAGTTATAGATTCCGATCCTTCACTTCAGGTTTACTGTATCCCTTGGACCTTCTTAGTGACGATGAAACACAGAAATTGCATCGGAATTAAATACAAAAGGCACAATGCCGACTTAAGTACAATAACACTGACTCTTCTCACTGCCTATGTTTTGAACCTTTTCAGTGACACTACTTATAGATTCCGATGCTTCACTTCAGGTTTAATGTATCCCTTGGACCTTCTTATTGACGACGAAACACAGAAATAGCATCGGAATTAAATAGCAAAGGCAAAATGCCGACTTATGTACAAGAAGACTGACTCTTCCGTGTCTATGTTTTAAACCATTCCTGTGACACTAGATATAGATTCCGATGCTTCACTTCGGGTTTACTGTATCCCTTGGACCTTCTTATTGACGACGAAACACAGAAATTGCATCGGTATTAAATACAAAAGAGACAATGCCAATTTAAGTACAATACGACTGACTCTTCCTACTGTCTATGTTTTAACCATTCCTGTGACACTAGTTATAGATTCCGATGCTTCACTTCCGGTTTACTGTATCCCTCTGGCCTTCTTATTGACGATGAAACACAGAAATTGCATCGGAATTAAATACAAAAGGCACAATGCCGACTCAAATAGAAGATTACTGACTCTTCTTACTCTCTATGTTTTGAACCTTTCCTGTGAGTCCGGTTTTAGATTCCGATGCTTCACTTCAGGTTTACTCTATCCCTTGGACCTTCTTATTGACGACGAAACACAGAAATTGCATCGGAATTAAATAGAAAAGGCACAATGCCGACATAAGTACAAGAAGACTGACTCTTCTTACTGACTATGATTTGAACATTTCCTGTGAGACCAGTTTTAGATTCCGATGCTTCACTATATGTTTACTGTATTCATTGGACCTTCTTATTGAAGACGAAACACAGAAATTGCATCGGAATTAAATACAAAATGCACAATGCCGACTTAAGTACAAGAAGACTGACTCTTCTTGCTGTGTATGATTTGAACCATTCCTGTGACACTAGTTATAGATTCCGATGCTTCACTTCAGGTTTACTGTATCCCTCTGACCTTCTTATTGACGATGTAACGCAGAAATTGCATCGGAATTAAATACAAAAGGCACAATGGCGACTTAAGTACAAGAAGACTGACTCTTCTTACTGACTATGATTTGAACATTTCCTGTGAGACCAGTTTTAGATTCCGATGCTTCACTATATGTTTACTGTATCCCTTGGATCTTCTTATTGACGACGAAACACAGAAATTGCATCGGAATTAAATACAAAATGCGCAATGCCGACTTAAGTACAAGAAGACTGACTCTTCTTACTGTCTATGATTTGAACCCTTCCTGTGACACTAGTTATATATTCCTATGTTCCACTTCAGGTTTGCTGTATCCCTTGGACCTTCTTATTGGCGGCGAAACACAGAAATTGCATCGGAATTAAATAGAGAAGGCACAATGCCAACTTAAGTACAAGAAGACTGACTCTTCTTACTGACTATGTTTTGAACATTTCCTGTGAGACCAGTTTTAGATTCCGATGCTTCACTGTATGTTTACTGTATCCCTTGGACCTTCTTATTGACGACGAAACACAGAAATTGCATCGGATTTAAATAGAAGAGGCACAATGCCGGCTTAAGTTCAAGAAGACTGACTCTTCCTTCTGTCTATGTTTTGAACCTTTCCTTTGACACTACTTATAGATTCCGATGCCTCACTTCAGGTTTACTGTATCCCTTGGACCTTCTTATTGACGACGAAACACAGAAATTGCATCGGAATTAAATAGAAAAGGCACAATGCCGACATAAGTACAAGAAGACTGACTCTTCTTACTGACTATGATTTGAAAAATTCCTGTGAGACCAGTTTTAGAGTCCGATGCTTCACTATATGTTTACTGTATCCCTTGGATCTTCTTATTGACGACGAAACACAGAGGTTGCATCGGAATTAAATAGAAAAGGTACAATGCCGACTTAAGAACAAGAAAAATAACTCATCCTACTCCCTATGTTTTGAACCATTCCTGTGACACTAGTTATAGATTCCGATGCTTCACTTCAGGTTTACTGTATCCCTTGGACGTTCTTATTGACGACGAAACACAGAAATTGCATCGGAATTAAATAGAAAAATCACAATGCCGACTTAAGTACATGAAGACTGACTCACCTTACAGACTGTGTTTTGAACCATTCCTGTGACACTAGTTATAGATTCCGATGCTTCACTTTAGGTTTACTGTATCCCTCTGACCTTCTTGTTGACGATGTAACGCAGAAATTGCATCGGAATTAAATTTAAAAGGCACAATGCCGACTTGAGTACAAGAAGACTGACTCTTCCTACTGTATATGTTTTGAACCATTCCTGAGAGACTAGTTATAGATTCCGATGCTTCACGTCTGGTTTACTGTATCCCTCGGACCTTCTTATTGACGATGAAACACAGAAATTGCATCGGAATTAAGTAGAAAAGGCACAATGCCGACTTAAGTACAAGAAGACTGACTATTCCTACTGAATAATGTTTTGAACCATTCCTGTGACACTAGTTATAGATTCCGATGCTTCACTTCAGGTTTATTATATCCCTCTGTCCTTCTTACTGACGATGAAACACAGAAATTGCATCGGAATTAAATAAAAAAGGCACAATGCCGACTTAAATACAAGAAGACTGACTCTTGCTACTGTCTATGTTTTGAACCATTCCTGTGACTCTAGTTATAGATTCCGATCCTTCACTTCAGGTTTACTGTATCCCTTGGACCTTCTTAGTGACGATGAAACACAGAAATTGCATCGGAATTAAATACAAAAGGCACAATGCCGACATAAGTACAATAAGACTGACTCTTCTCACTGCCTATGTTTTGAACCTTTTCAGTGACACTACTTATAGATTCCGATGCTTCACTTCAGGTTTAATGTATCCCTTGGACCTTCTTATTGACGACGAAACACAGAAATAGCATCGGAATTAAATAGCAAAGGCAAAATGCCGACTTATGTACAAGAAGACTGACTCTTCCGGGTCTATGTTTTAAACCATTCCTGTGACACTAGATATAGATTCCGATGCTTCACTTCCGGTTTACTGTATCCCTCTGGCCTTCTTATTGACGATGTAACGCAGAAATTGCATCGGAATTAAATACAAAAGGCACAATGGGGACTTAAGTACAAGAAGACTGACTCTTCTTACTGTCTACGTTTTGAACCTTTCCTGTGCCACTAGTTATATATTCCTATGTTCCACTTCAGTTTTGCTGTATCCCTTGGACCTTCTTATTGACGACGAAACACAGAAATTGCATCGGATTTAAATAGAAGAGGCACAATGCCGACTTAAGTTCAAGAAGACTGTCCCTTGCTTCTGTCTATGTTTTGAACTTTTCCTTTGACACTAGTTATAGATTCCGATGCTTCACTTCAGGTTTACTGTATCCCTTGGACCTTCTTATTGACGATGAAAAAAAGAAATTGCATCGGAATTAAGTAGAAAATTCACAATGCCGACTTAAGTACCAGAAGACTCTCTCTTCTTACTGTCTATGTTTTGAACCTTATCTATGACACTAGATATAGATTCCGATGCTTCACTTCAGGTTTACTGTATCCCTTGGACCTTCTTATTGACGACGAAACACAGAAATTGCATCGGAATTAAATAGAAAAGGCACAATGCCGACTTAAGTACAAGAGGACTGACACTTCCTACTGAATAATGTTTTGAACCATTCCAGTGACACTAGTTATAGATTCCGATGCTTCACTTCAGGTTTACTGTATCCCTCTGACTTTCTTATTGACAATGAAACACAGGAATTGCATCGGAATTAAATAAAAAAGGCACAATGCCGACTTAAGTACAAGCAGACTGACTCTTCCCACTGTCTATGTTTTGAACCATTCCTGTGACTCTAGTTATAGATTCCGATGCTTCACTTCAGGTTTACTGTATCCCTTGGACCTTGTTAATGACGACGAAACACAGAAATTGCAACGGAATTAAAAAGCAAAGGAAAAATGCCGAGTTAAGTACAAGAATACTGACTCTTCCGTGTCTATGTTTTAAACCATTCCTGTGACACTAGATATAGATTCCGATGCTTCACTTCAGGTTTACTGTATCCCTTGGACCTTCTTATTGACGACGAAACTCAGAAATTGCATCGGTATTAAATACAAAAGACACAATGCCGACTTAAGTACAAAACGACTGACTCTTCCTACTGTCTATGTTTTAACCATTTCTGTGACACTAGTTATAGATTCCGATGCTTCACTTCAGGTTTACTGTATCCCTCTGACCTTCTTATTGACGATGAAGCACAGTAATTGCATCGGAATTATATACAAATGGCACAATGCTGACTCATGTCCAAGAAGACTGACTCTTATTACTGTCTATGTTTTGAACCTTTCCTTTGACACTAGATATAGCTTCCGATGCTTCACTTCAGGTTTACTGTATCCCTTGGACCTTCTTAATGACGACGAAACACAGAAATTGCAACGGAATTAAATAGAAAAGGCACAATGCCGACTTAAGTACAGGAAGACTGACTCTTCTTACTGTCTGTGTTTTGAACTTTTCCTGTGACACTAGCTATAGATTCCGATGCTTCAATTCAGACTTACTGCATCCCTTGGACCTTCTTAATGACGACAAAACACAGAAATTGCATCGGAATTAAATAGAAAAGGCACAATGCCGACTTAAGTAAAGAAGCCTGACTCTTCCTAATGTATATGTTTTGAACCATTCCTGAGACACAAGTTATAGATTCCAATGCTTCACTTCAGGTTCACTTTATCCCTCTGACATTCTTATTGACGATGGAAGACAGAAGTTGCATCGGAATTAAATAGAAAAGGCACAATGCCGACTTAAGATCAAGAAGACTAACTCTTCCAACTCTCTATGTTTTGAACCATTCCTGTGACACTAGTTATAGATTCCGATGCTTCACTTCAGGTTTACTGTATCCCTTGGACCTTCTTATTGACGACGAAACACAGAAATTGCATCGGAATTAAATAGAAAAAGCACAATGCCGACTTAAGTACATGAAGACTGACTCATCTTACAGACTGAGCTTTGAACCATTCCTGTGACACTAGTTATAGATTCCGTTGCTTCACTTTAGCTTTACAGTATCCCTCTGACCGTCTTATTGCCGATGTAACGCAGAAATTGCATCGGAATAAAATACAAAAGGCACAATGGGGACTTAAGTACAAGAAGACTGACTCTTCTTACTGTCTATGTTTTGAACCTTTCCTGTGATACTAGTTATATATTCCTATGTTCCACTTCAGGTTTGCTGTATCCCTTGGACCTTCTTATTGGCGACGAAACACAGAAATTGCATCGGAATTAAATAGAGAAGGCACAATGTCAACTTAAGTACAAGAAGACTTACTCTTCGTACTGACTATGTTTTGAACATTTCATGTGAGACCAGTTTTAGATTCCGATGCTTCACTGTATGTTTACTGTATCCCTTGGACCTTCTTATTGACGACGAAACACAGAAATTGCATCGGATTTAAATAGAGGAGGCACAATTCCGACTTAAGTTCAAGAAGACTGACCCTTGCTTCTGTCTATGTTTTGAACCTTTCCTTTGACACTAGTTATAGATTCCGATGCTTCACTTCAGGTTTACTGTATCCCTTGGACCTTCTTATTAACGATGAAAAAAAGAAATTGAATCGGAATTAAGTAGAAAATTCACAATGCCGACTTAAGTACAAGAAGACTGCCTCTTCTTACTGTCTATGTTTTGAACCTTATCTGTGACACTAGGTATAGATTCCGATGCTTCACTTCAGGTTTACTGCATCCCTTGGACCTTCTTATTGACGACGAAACACAGAAATTGCATCGGAATTAAATAGAAAAGGCACAATGCCGACTTACGTACAAGAAGACTGACACTTCCTACTGAATAATGTTTTGAACCATTCCTGTGACACTAGTTATAGATTCCGATGCTTCACTTCAGGTTTACTGTATCCCTCTGACCTTCTTATTGACAATGAAACACAGGAATTGCATCGGAATTAAATAAAAAAGGCACAATGCCGACTTAAGTACAAGAAGACTGACTCTTCCCACTGTCTATGTTTTGAACCATTCCCGTGACTCTAGTTATTGATTCCGATGCTTCACTTCAGGTTTACTGTATCCCTTGGACCTTCTTATTGACGATGAAACACAGAAATTGCATCGGAATTAAATACAAAAGGCACAATGCCGACTTAAGTACAATAAGACTGACTCTTCTTACTGTCTATGTTTTGAACCTTTTCAGTGACACTACTTATAGATTCCGATGCTTCACTTCAGGTTTAATGTATCCCTTGGACCTTCTTATTGACGACGAAATACAGAAATAGCATTGGAATTAAATAGCAAAGGAAAAATGCCGACTTAAGTACAAGAAGACTGACTCTTCCGTGTCTATGTTTTAAACCATTCCTGTGACACTAGATATAGATTCCGATGCTTCACTTCAGGTTTACTGTATCCCTTGGACCTTCTTATTGACGACGAAACTCAGAAATTACATCGGTATTAAATACAAAAGACATAATGCCGACTTAAGTACAAAACGACTGACTCTTCCTACTGTCTATGTTTTAACCATTCCTGTGACACTAGTTATAGATTCCGATGCTTCACTTCAGGTTTACTGTATCCCTCTGACCTTCTTATTGACGATGAAGCACAGTAATTGCATCGGAATTATATACAAATGGCACAATGCTGACTCATGTCCAAGAAGACTGACTCTTATTACTGTCTATGTTTTGAACCTTTCCTTTGACACTAGATATAGCTTCCGATGCTTCACTTCAGGTTTACTGCATCCCTTGGACCTTCTTAATGACGACGAAACACAGAAATTGCAACGGAATTAAATAGAAAAGGCACAATGCCGACTTAAGTACAGGAAGACTGACTCTTCTTACTGTCTGTGTTTTGAACTTTTCCTGTGACACTAGCTATAGATTCCGATGCTTCAATTCAGACTTACTGCATCCCTTGGACCTTCTTAATGACGACAAAACACAGAAATTGCATCGGAATTAAATAGAAAAGGCACAATGCCGACTTAAGTAAAGAAGCCTGACTCTTCCTAATGTATATGTTTTGAACCATTCCTGAGACACAAGTTATAGATTCCAATGCTTCACTTCAGGTTCACTGTATCCCTCTGACATTCTTATTGACGATGAAAGACAGAAGTTGCATCGGAATTAAATAGAAAAGGCACAATGCCGACTTAAGATCAAGAAGACTAACTCTTCCAACTCTCTATGTTTTGAACCATTCCTGTGACACTAGTTATAGATTCCGATGCTTCACTTCAGGTTTACTGTATCCCTTGGACCTTCTTATTGACGACGAAACACAGAAATTGCATCGGAATTAAATAGAAAAAGCACAATGCCGACTTAAGTACATGAAGACTGACTCATCTTACAGACTGAGCTTTGAACCATTCCTGTGACACTAGTTATAGATTCCGTTGCTTCACTTTAGCTTTACAGTATCCCTCTGACCGTCTTATTGCCGATGTAACGCAGAAATTGCATCGGAATAAAATACAAAAGGCACAATGGGGACTTAAGTACAAGAAGACTGACTCTTCTTACTGTCTATGTTTTGAACCTTTCCTGTGATACTAGTTATATATTCCTATGTTCCACTTCAGGTTTGCTGTATCCCTTGGACCTTCTTATTGGCGACGAAACACAGAAATTGCATCGGAATTAAATAGAGAAGGCACAATGTCAACTTAAGTACAAGAAGACTTACTCTTCGTACTGACTATGTTTTGAACATTTCATGTGAGACCAGTTTTAGATTCCGATGCTTCACTGTATGTTTACTGTATCCCTTGGACCTTCTTATTGACGACGAAACACAGAAATTGCATCGGAATTAAATAGAAAAAGCACAATGCCGACTTAAGTACATGAAGACTGACTCATATTACAGACTGTGCTTTGAACCATTCCTGTGACACTAGTTATAGATTCCGATGCTTCACTTTACGTTTACAGTATCCTTCTGACCTTCTTATTGACGATGTAACGCAGAAATTGCATCGGAATTAAATACAAAAGGCACAATGCCGACTCAATTACAAGAAGATTGGCTCTTCTTACTGTCTATGTTTTGAACCTTTCCTGTGAGACCGGTTTTAGATTCCGATGCTTCACTTCAGGGTTACTGTATCCCTCTGACCTTCGTATTGACGATGAAACTCAGAAATTGCATCGGAATTAGATACAAAAGGCACAATGCCGACTTAACTATTAGAAAACTGACTCTTCTTACTGTCTATGCTTTGAAGCATTCCTGTGACACTAGTTATAGATTCCGATGCTTCACTTCAGGTTTACTGTATCCCTCTGACCTTCTTATTGACGATGAAACACAGAAATTGCATCGGAATTAAATATAAAAGGCACAATGACGACTTAAGTACAAGTAAACTGACTCTTCTAACTGTCTATGTTTGAACCATTCCTGTGACACTAGTTATAGATTCCGATGCTTCACTTCAGGTTTACTGTAACCCTCTGGACATCTTATTGACGATGAAACACAGAAATTGCATCGGATTTAAATACAAGTCGCACAATGCCGACTTAAGTACAAGAAGACACACCCTTCTTACTGTCTATGTTTTGAACCATTCCTGTGACACTAGTTATAGATTCCGTGCTTCACTTCAGGTTTACTGTATCCCTCCGATCTACGTATTGACGATGACACACAGAAATTGTATCGGAATTAAATACAAAAGGCACAATGCCGACTTAAGTACAAGAAAACTGACTCTTCTTACTGTCTATGTTTTAACCATTCCTGTGACACTAGTTATAGATTCCGATGCTTCACATCAGGTTTACTGTATCCCGCTGACCTTCTTATTGACGATGAAACACAGAAATTGCATCTTAATTAAAATCAAAAGGCACAATGCCGACTTAAGTACAAGAAAACTGACTCTTCTTACTGTCTATGTTTTGAACCATTCCTGTGACACTAGTAATAGATTCCGATGCTTCACTTCAGGTTTACTGTATCCCTCCGACCGTCTTATTGACGATGAAACACAGAAATTGCATCGGAATTAAATACAAAAGGCACAATGCCAACTCAAGTACAAGAAGACTGGCTCTTCTTACTGTCTATGTTTTGAACCGATCCTGTGACACTAGTTATAGATTCCGATGCTTCACTTCAGGTTTACTGTATCATTCTGACCTTCATATTGACGATACAACACAGAAATTGCTTCGGAATTATATACAAGAGGCACAATGCCGTATTAAGTACAAGGAGACTGACTCTTCTTACTGTCTATGTTTTGAACCATTCCTGTGACACTAGTAATAGATTCCGATGCTTCACTTCAGGTTTACTGTATCCCGCTGACCTTCTTATTGACGATGAAACACAGAAATTGCATCTTATTTAAATACAAATGGCACAATGCCGACTTAAGTACTAGAAGACTGACTCTTCCTATTGTCTATGTTTTGAACCATTCCTGTGACACTAGTTATAGATTCCGATGCTTCACTTCAGGTTTTCTGCATCCCTCTGACCTTATAAATTGAAGATCAAACACAGAAATTACATCGTACTTAAATACAAAAGGCACAATGCCGACTCAAGTACAAGAGGACTGGCTCTTCTTACTGTCTATGTTTTGAACCTTTCCTGTGAGGCCGGTTTTTTATTCCGATGCTTCAGTTTGAGTTTACTGCATCTCTCGGACCTTCTTATTGACGACGAAACACAGAAACTGCATCGCAATAAAATAGAAAAGGCACAATGTCGACTTAAGTACAAGAAAACTGACTCTTCTTACTATGTTTTGAACCATTCCTGTGACACTAGTTACAGATTCCGATGCATCACTTCAGGGTTACTGTATCCCTCTGACCCTCTTATTGACGATGAAACACAGAAATTGCATCGGAATTAAATATAAAAGGCACAAGGCCGACTTAATTATAAGAAAACTGACTTTTCTTACTGTCTATGCTTTGAACCATTCCTGTGACACTAGTTACAGATTCCGATGCTTCACTTCAGGTTTACTGTATCCCTCTGACCTTCTTATTGTCGATGAAACACAGAAACTGCATCAGAATTAAATACAAAAGGCACAATGCCGACTTAAGTACACGAAAACTGACTTTTCTTACTGTCTATGTTTTGAACCATTCCTGTGACACTAGTTATAGATTCCGATGCTTCACTTCAGGTTTACTGTATCCCTCTGACCTTCTTATTGACGATGAAACACAGAAATTGCATCGGATTTAAATACAAAAGGCACAATGCCGACTCAAGTACAAGAAGACTGGCTCTTCTTACTGTCTATGATTTGAACCATTCCAGTGACACTAGATATAGATTCTGATGCTTCGCTTCAGGTTTACTGTATCACTCTGAGCTTCATATTGACGATGAAACACAGAAATTGCATCGGAATTATATACAAGAGGAACAATGCTGACTTAAGTACAAGAAGACTGACTCATCTTACTGTCTATGTTTTGAACCATTCCTGTGACACTAGTTACAGATTCCGATGCTTCACTTCAGGTTTACTGTATCCCTGTGACCTTCTTATTGACGATGAAACACAGAAATTGCATCTTAATTAAATACAAAAGGCACAATGCCGACTTAAGTACAGGAAGACTGACTCTTCAACTGTCTATGTTTTGAACCATTCCTGTGACACTAGTTATAGATTCCGATGCTTCACTTCAGGTTTACTGCATCCCTCTGACCTTCTTATTAACGATCAAACACAGAAATTGCATCGGAATTAAATACAAAAGGCACAATGCAGACTCAAGTACAAGAGGACTGGCTCTTCTTACTGTCTATGTTTTTGAACCTCTCCTGTGAGGCCGCTTTTATTTTCCGATGCTTCAGTTCAGGTTTGCTGCATCCCTTGGACCTTCTTATTGACGACGAAACACAGAAATTGCATGAGAATTCAATAGAAAAGCACAATGCCGACTTAAGTACAAGAAAAGTGACTCTTCATACAGTCTTTGTTTTGAACCACTCCTTTGACACTAGTTATAGATTCCGATGCATCACTTCAGGTTTTTTGTATCCCTCTGACCTTCTTATTGATGATGAAACACAGAAATGGCATCGGAATTAAATACAAAAGGCACAATGCCGACTTAAGTATAAGAAAACTGACTCTTCTTACGGTCTATGCTTTGAACCATTCCTGTGACACAAGTTATAGATTCCGATGCTTCACTGCAGGTTTACTGTTTCCCTCTGACCTTCTTATTGACGACGAAACACATAAATTGCATCGGAAATAAATACAAAAGGCACAATGCCGACTCAAGTACAAGAAGACTGGCTCTTCTTACTGTCTATGTTTTGAACCTTTCCCGTGAATCCAGTTTTTGATTCCTATGCATGACTTCAGGTTTACTGTATCCCTTGGACCTTCTTATTGACGATGAAATACAGAAATTGCATCGGAATTAAATAGAAAAGCACAATGCCGTGTTAAGTACAAGAAAACTGACTCTTCTTACTGTCTATGTTTTGAACCATTCCTGTGACACTAGTTACAGATTCCGATGCTTCACTTCAGGTTTACTGTATCCCTGTGACCTTCTTATTGACAATGAAACACAGAAATTGCATCTTAATTAAATACAAAAGGCACAATGCCGACTTAAGTACAGAAAGACTGACTCTTCTTACTGTCTATGTTATGAACCATTCCCGTGACACTAGTTATAGATTCCGATGCTTCACTTCAGGTTTACTGCATCCCTCTGACCTTCTTATTGACGATGAAACACAGAAATTGCATCGGAATTAAATACAAAAGGCAAAATGCCGACTTGAGTACAAGTAAACTGACTCTTCTTACTGTCTATGTTTTGAACCATTCCTGTGACACTAGTTATAGATTCCGAAGCTTCACTTCAGGTTTACTGGATCCCTCTGACCTACGTATTGACGATGAAACACAGAAATTGCATTGGAATTAATTACAAAAGGCACAATGCCGACTTAAGTACAAAAAGACTGACTACTCTTACTCTCTATGTTTTGAACCATTCCTGTCACACTAGTTATAGATTCCGATGCTTCACTTCGGGTTTACTGTATCCTTTGGAACGTCTTATTGCCGATGAAACACAGAAATTGCATCGGAATTAAATACAAAAGGAACAATGCCGACATCAGTACAGGAAGACTGACTCTTCTTACCGTCTATATTTTGAACCATTCCTGTGACACTAGTTATAGATTCCGATGCTTCACTTCAGGTTTACTGTATCATTCTGACCTTCATATTGACGATACAACACAGAAATTGCTTCGGAATTATATACAAGAGGCACAATGCCGTATTAAGTACAAGGAGACTGACTCTTCTTACTGTCTATGTTTTGAACCATTCCTGTGACACTAGTAATAGATTCCGATGCTTCACTTCAGGTTTACTGTATACCGCTGACCTTCTTATTGACGATGAAACACAGAAATTGCATCTTAATTAAATACAAATGGCACAATGCCGACTTAAGTACTAGAAGACTGACTCTTCCTATTGTCTATGTTTTGAACCATTCCTGTGACACTAGTTATAGATTCTGATGCTTCACTTCAGGTTTTCTGCATCCCTCTGACCTTATAAATTGAAGATCAAACACAGAAATTACATCGTACTTAAATACAAAAGGCACAATGCCGACTCAAGTACAAGAGGACTGGCTCTTCTTACTGTCTATGTTTTGAACCTTTCCTGTGAGGCCGGTTTTTGATTCCGATGCTTCAGTTTGAGTTTACTGCATCCCTTGGACCTTCTTATTGACGACGAAACACAAAAACTGCATCGCAATAAAATAGAAAAGGCACAATGTCGACTTAAGTACAAGAAAACTGACTCTTCTTACTGTCTATGTTTTGAACCATTCCTGTGACACTAGTTACAGATTCCGATGCATCACTTCAGGGTTACTGTATCCCTCTGACCTTCTTATTGACGATGAAACACAGAAATTGCATCGGAATTAAATATAAAAGGCACAAGGCCGACTTAATTATAAGAAAACTGACTCTTCTTACTGTCTACGCTTTGAACCATTGCTGTGACACTAGTTACAGATTCCGATGCTTCACTTCAGGTTTACTGTATCCCTCTGACCTTCTCATTGTCGATGAAACACAGAAACTGCATCAGAATTAAATACAAAAGGCACAATGCCGACTTAAGTACAAGAAAACTGACTCTTCTTACTGTCTATGTTTTGAACCATTCCTGTGACACTAGTTATAGATTCCGATGCTTCACTTCAGGTTTACTGTATCCCTCTGACCTTCTTATTGACGATGAAACACAGAAATTGCATCGGATTTAAATACAAAAGGCACAATGCCGACTCAAGTACAAGAAGACTGGCTCTTCTTACTGTCTATGATTTGAACCATTCCTGTGACACTAGATATAGATTCTGATGCTTCGCTTCAGGTTTACTGTATCACTCTGAGCTTCATATTGACGATGAAACACAGAAATTGCATCGGAATTATATACAAGAGGAACAATGCTGACTTAAGTACAAGAAGACTGACTCATCTTACTGTCTATGTTTTGAACCATTCTAGTGACACTAGTTACAGATTCCGATGCTTCACTTCAGGTTTACTGTATCCCTGTGACCTTCTTATTGACGATGAAACACAGAAATTGCATCTTAATTAAATACAAAAGGCACAATGCCGACTTAAGTACAGGAAGACTGACTCTTCAACTGTCTATGTTTTGAACCATTCCTGTGACACTAGTTATAGATTCCGATGCTTCACTTCAGGTTTACTGCATCCCTCTGACCTTCTTATTAACGATCAAACACAGAAATTGCATCGGAATTAAATACAAAAGGCACAATGCAGACTCAAGTACAAGAGGACTGGCTCTTCTTACTGTCTATGTTTTTGAACCTTTCCTGTGAGGCCGGTTTTATTTTCCGATGCTTCAGTTCAGGTTTGCTGCATCCCTTGGACCTTCTTATTGACGACGAAACACAGAAATTGCATGAGAATTCAATAGAAAAGCACAATGCCGACTTAAGTACAAGAAAAGTGACTCTTCATACAGTCTTTGTTTTGAACCACTCCTTTGACACTAGTTATAGATTCCGATGCATCACTTCAGGTTTTTTGTATCCCTCTGACCTTCTTATTGATGATGAAACACAGAAATGGCATCGGAATTAAATACAAAAGGCACAATGCCGACTTAAGTATAAGAAAACTGACTCTTCTTACGGTCTATGCTTTGAACCATTCCTGTGACACAAGTTATAGATTCCGATGCTTCACTGCAGGTTTACTGTTTCCCTCTGACCTTCTTATTGACGACGAAACACATAAATTGCATCGGAATTAAGTACAAAAGGCACAATGCCGACTCAAGTACAAGAAGACTGGCTCTTCTTACTGTCTATGTTTTGAACCTTTCCCGTGAATCCAGTTTTTGATTCCTATGCATGACTTCAGGTTTACTGTATCCCTTGGACCTTCTTATTGACGATGAAATACAGAAATTGCATCGGAATTAAATAGAAAAGCACAATGCCGTGTTAAGTACAAGAAAACTGACTCTTCTTACTGTCTATGTTTTGAACCATTCCTGTGACACTATTTACAGATTCCGATGCTTCACTTCAGGTTTACTGTATCCCTGTGACCTTCTTATTGACAATGAAACACAGAAATTGCATCTTAATTAAATACAAAAGGCACAATGCCGACTTAAGTACAGGAAGACTGACTCTTCTTACTGTCTATGTTATGAACCATTCCCGTGACACTAGTTATAGATTCCGATGCTTCACTTCAGGTTTACTGCATCCCTCTGACCTTCTTATTGACGATGAAACACAGAAATTGCATCGGAATTAAATACAAAAGGCAAAATGCCGACTTGAGTACAAGTAAACTGACTCTTCTTACTGTCTATGTTTTGAACCATTCCTGTGACACTAGTTATAGATTCCGAAGCTTCACTTCAGGTTTACTGGATCCCTCTGACCTACGTATTGACGATGAAACACAGAAATTGCATTGGAATTAATTACAAAAGGCACAATGCCGACTTAAGTACAAAAAGACTGACTACTCTTACTCTCTATGTTTTGAACCATTCCTGTCACACTAGTTATAGATTCCGATGCTTCACTTCAGGTTTACTGTATCCTTTGGAACGTCTTATTGCCGATGAAACACAGAAATTGCATCGGAATTAAATACAAAAGGAACAATGCCGACATCAGTACAGGAAGACTGACTCTTCTTACCGTCTATGTTTTGAACCATTCCTGTGACACTAGTTATAGATTCCGATGCTTCACTTCAGGTTTACTGTATCATTCTGACCTTCATATTGACGATACAACACAGAAATTGCTTCGGAATTATATACAAGAGGCACAATGCCGTATTAAGTACAAGGAGACTGACTCTTCTTACTGTCTATGTTTTGAACCATTCCTGTGACACTAGTAATAGATTCCGATGCTTCACTTCAGGTTTACTGTATCCCGCTGACGTTCTTATTGACGATGAAACACAGAAATTGCATCTTAATTAAATACAAATGGCACAATGCCGACTTAAGTACTAGAAGACTGACTCTTCCTATTGTCTATGTTTTGAACTATTCCTGTGACACTAGTTATAGATTCTGATGCTTCACTTCAGGTTTTCTGCATCCCTCTGACCTTATAAATTGAAGATCAAACACAGAAATTACATCGTACTTAAATACAAAAGGCACAATGCCGACTCAAGTACAAGAGGACTGGCTCTTCTTACTGTCTATGTTTTGAACCTTTCCTGTGAGGCAGGTTTTTGATTCCGATGCTTCAGTTTGAGTTTACTGCATCCCTTGGACCTTCTTATTGACGACGAAACACAAAAACTGCATCGCAATAAAATAGAAAAGGCACAATGTCGACTTAAGTACAAGAAAACTGACTCTTCTTACTGTCTATGTTTTGAACCATTCCTGTGACACTAGTTATAGATTCCGATGCTTCACTTCAGGTTTACTGTATCCCTGTGACCTTCTTATTGACGATGAAACACAGAAATTGCATCTTAATTAAATACAAAAGGCACAATGCCGACTTAAGTACAGGAAGACTGACTCTTCAAATGTCTATGTTTTGAACCATTCCTGTGACACTAGTTATAGATTCCGATGCTTCACTTCAGGTTTACTGCATCCCTCTGACCTTCTTATTAACGATCAAACACAGAAATTGCATCGGAATTAAATACAAAAGGCACAATGCAGACTCAAGTACAAGAGGACTGGCTCTTCTTACTGTCTATGTTTTTGAACCTTTCCTGTGAGGCCGGTTTTATTTTCCGATGCTTCAGTTCAGGTTTGCTGCATCCCTTGGACCTTCTTATTGACGACGAAACACAGAAATTGCATGAGAATTCAATAGAAAAGCACAATGCCGACTTAAGTACAAGAAAAGTGACTCTTCTTACGGTCTATGCTTTGAACCATTCCTGTGACACTAGTTACAGATTCCGATGCTTCACTGCAGGTTTACTGTTTCCCTCTGACCTTCTTATTGACGACGAAACACATAAATTGCATCGGAATTAAATACAAAAGGCACAATGCCGACTCAAGTACAAGAAGACTGGCTCTTCTTACTGTCTATGTTTTGAACCTTTCCCGTGAATCCAGTTTTTGATTCCTATGCATGACTTCAGGTTTACTGTATTTCTCTGACCTTCTTATTGACGATGAAACACAGAAATTGCATCTTAATTAAATACAAAGGCCACAATGCAGACCTAAGTCCAGGAAGACTGATTCTTCTTACCGTCTACGTTTTGAACCATTCCTGTGACACTAGTTATAGATTCCGAAGCTTCACTTCAGGTTTATTGTATCCTTCTGACCTTCTTTTTGACGATCAAACACAGAAATTGCATCGGAATTAAATACAAAAGGCACAATGCCGACTCAAGTACAAGAGGACTGGCTCTTCTTACTGCCTATGTTTTGAACCTTTCCTGTGAGACCGGTAATAGATTCTAATGCTTCACTTCAGGTTTACTGTATCCCTTGGACCATCTTATTTACGACGAAACACAGAAAATGCATCGGAATTAAATACAAAAGGCAAAATGCCGAGTTGAGTACAAGTAAACTGACTCTTCTTACTGTCTATGTTTTGAACCATTCCTGTGACACTAGTTTTAGATTCCGATGCTTCACTTCAGGTTTACTGGATCCCTCTGACCTACGTATTGACGATGAAACACAGAAATTGCATTGGAATTAAATACAAAAGGCACAATGCCGACTTAAGTACAAAAAGATTGACTATTCTTACTCTCTATGTTTTGAACCATTCCTGTCACACTAGTTATAGATTCCGATGCTTCACTTCAGGTTTACTGTATCCTTTGGAACGTCTTATTGCCGATGAAACACAGAAATTGCATCGGAATTAAATACAAAAGGAACAATGCCGACATCAGTACAGGAAGACTGACTCTTCTTACCGTCTATGTTTTGAACCATTCCTGTGACACTAGTTATAGATTCCGATGCTTCACTTCAGGTTTTCTGCATCCCTCTGACCTTCTTATTGAAGATCAAACACAGAAATTGCATCGTAATTAAATACAAAAGGCACAATGCCGACTTAAGTACAAGAGGACTGGCTCTTCTTACTGTCTATGTTTTGAACCTTTCCTGTGAGGCCGGTTTTAGATTCCGATGCTTCAGTTTTTGTTTACTGCATCCCTTGGACCTTCTTATTGACGACGAAACACAGAAACTGCATCGCAACTAAATAGAAAAGGCACAATGTCGACTTAAGTACAAGAAAACTGACACTTCTTACTGTCTGTGTTTTGAACCATTCCTGTGACACTAGTTGCAGATTCCGATGCATCACTTCAGGGTTACTGTATCCCTCTGACCTTCTTATTGACGATGAAACACAGAAATTGCATCGGAATTAAATATAAAAGGCACAAGGCCGACTTAATTATAAGAAAACAGACTCTTCTTACTGTCTATGCTTTGAACCATTCCTGTGACACTAGTTAGGATTCCGATGCTTCACTTCAGGTTTACTGTATCCCTCTGACCTTCTTATTGTCGATGAAACACAGAAACTGCATCAGAATTAAATACAAAAGGCACAATGCCGACTTAAGTACAAGAAGACTGACTCTTCTTACTGTCTATGATCTGAACCATTCCTGTGACACTAGTTATAGATTCCGATGCTTCACTTCAGGTTTACTGTATCCCTCTGACCTTCTTATTGACGATGAAACACAGAAATTGCATCGGATTTAAATACAAAAGGCACAATGCCGACTCAAGTACAAGAAGACAGGCTCTTCTTACTGTCTATGATTTGAACCATTCCTGTGACACTAGATATAGATTCTGATGCTTCGCTTCAGGTTTACTGTATCACTCTGAGCTTCATATTGACGATGAATCACAGAAATTGCATCGGAATTATATACAAGAGGCACAATGCTGACTTAAGTACAAGATGACTGACTCATCTTACTGTCTATGTTTTGAACAATTCCTGTGACACTAGTTACAGATTCCGATGCTTCACTTCAGGTTTACTGTATCCCTGTGACCTTCTTATTGACGATGAAACACAGAAATTGCATCTTAATTAAATACAAAAGGCACAATGCCGACTTAAGTACAGGAAGACTGACTCTTCAACCGTCTATGTTTTGAACCATTCCTGTGACACTAGTTATAGATTCCGATGCTTCACTTCAGGTTTACTGCATCCCTCTGACCTTCTTATTGACGATCAAACACAGAAATTGCATCGGAATTAAATACAAAAGGCACAATGCAGACTCAAGTACAAGAGGACTGGCTCTTCTCACTGTCTATGTTTTGAACCTTTCCTGTGAGGCCGGTTTTATATTCCGATGCTTCAGTTCTGGTTTGCTGCATCCCTTGGACCTTCTTATTGACGACGAAACACAGAAATTGCATGAGAATTAAATAGAAAAGCACAATGCCGACTTAAGTACAAGAAAACTGACTCTTCATACAGTCTTTGTTTTGAACCATTCCTGTGACACTAGTTGTAGATTCCGATGCATCACTTCAGGTTTTTTGTACCCTCTGACCTTCTTATTGATGATGAAACACAGAAATGGCATCGGAATTAAATACAAAAGGCACAATGCCGACTTAAGTATAAGAAAACTGACTCTTCTTACGGTCTATGCTTTGAACCATTCCTGTGACACTAGTTATAGATTCCGATGCTTCACTGCAGGTTTACTGTTTCCCTCTGACCTTCTTATTGACGACGAAACACATAAATTGCATCGGAATTAAATACAAAAGGCACAATGCCGACACAAGTACAAGAAGACTGGCTCTTCTTACTGTCTATGTTTTGAACCTTTCCCGTGAATCCAGTTTTTGATTCCTATGCATGACTTCAGGTTTACTGTATCCCTTGGACCTTCTTATTGACGATGAAATACAGAAATTGCATCGGAATTAAACAGAAAAGCACAATGCCGTGTTAAGTACAAGAAAACTGACTCTTCTTACTGTCTTTTTTTTGAACCATTCCTGTGACACTAGTTATAGATTCCGATGCATCACTTCAGGGTTACTGTATCCCTCTGACCTTCTTATTGACGATCAAACACAGAAATTGCATCGGAATTAAATACAAAAGGTACAATGCCGACTTAAGTATAAGAAAACTGACTCTTCCTATTGTCTATGTTTTGAACCATTCCTGTGACACTAGTTATAGATTCAGATGCTTCACTTCAGGTTTACTGTATACCTCTGACCTTCTTATTGACGTGAAACACAGAAATTGCCCCGGAATTAAATGCAAAAGGCACATTGCCGACTCAAGTACAAGAAGACTGACTCATCTTACTGTCTATGTTTTGAACCATTCCTGTGACACTAGTTACAGATTCCGATGCTTCACTTCAGGTTTACTGTATCCCTGTGACCTTCTTATTGACGATGAAACACAGAAATTGCATCTTAATTAAATACAAAAGGCACAATGCCGACTTAAGTACAGGAAGACTGACTCTTCAACTGTCTATGTTTGGAACCATTCCTGTGACACTAGTTATAGATTCCGATGCTTCACTTCAGGTTTACTGCATCCCTCTGACCTTCTTATTGACGACGAAACACATAAATTGCATCGGAATTAAATACAAAAGGCACAATGCCGACTCAAGTACAAGAAGACTGGCTCTTCTTACTGTCTATGTTTTGAACCTTTCCCGTGAATCCAGTTTTTGATTCCTATGCATGACTTCAGGTTTACTGTATCCCTTGGACCTTCTTATTGACGATGAAATACAGTAATTGCATCGGAATTAAATAGAAAAGCACAATGCCGTGTTAAGTACAAGAAAACTGACTCTTCTTACTGTCTATTTTTTGAACCATTCCTGTGACACTAGTTATAGATTCCGATGCATCACTTCAGGGTTACTGTATCCCTCTGTCCTTATTATTGACGATGAAACACAGAAATTGCATCTTAATTAAATACAAAGGCCACAATGCAGACCTAAGTCCAGGAAGACTGATTCTTCTTACCGTCTACGTTTTGAACCATTCCTGTGACACTAGTTATAGATTCCGAAGCTTCACTTCAGGTTTATTGTATCCTTCTGACCTTCTTTTTGACGATCAAACACAGAAATTGCATCGGAATTAAATACAAAAGGCACAATGCCGACTCAAGTACAAGAGGACTGGCTCTTCTTACTGCCTATGTTTTGAACCTTTCCTGTGAGACCGGTAATAGATTCTAATGCTTCACTTCAGGTTTACTGTATCCCTTGGACCATCTTATTTACGACGAAACACAGAAAAGGCATCGGAATTAAATAGAAAAGCACAATGCCGATTTAAGTACAAGCAAACTGACTCTTCTTACTGTCTATGTTTTGAATCATTCGTGTGACACTAGTTACAGATTCCGATGCTTCACTTCAGGTTTACTGTATCCCTGTGACCTTCTTATTGACGATGAAACACAGAAATTGCATCTTAATTAAATACAAAAGGCACAATGCCGACTTAAGTACAGGAAGACTGACTCTTCTCACTGTCTATGTTATGAACCATTCCCGTGACACTAGTTATAGATTCCGATGCTTCACTTCAGGTTTACTGCATCCCTCTGACCTTCTTATTGACGATGAAACACAGAAATTGCATCGGAATTAAATACAAAAGGCAAAATGCCGAGTTGAGTACAAGTAAACTGACTCTTCTTACTGTCTATGTTTTGAACCATTCCTGTGACACTAGTTATAGATTCCGATGCTTCACTTCAGGTTTACTGGATCCCTCTGACCTACGTATTGACGATGAAACACAGAAATTGCATTGGAATTAAATACAAAAGGCACAATGCCGACTTAAGTACAAAAAGATTGACTATTCTTACTCTCTATGTTTTGAACCATTCCTGTCACACTAGTTATAGATTCCGATGCTTCACTTCAGGTTTACTGTATCCTTTGGAACGTCTTATTGCCGATGAAACACAGAAATTGCATCGGAATTAAATACAAAAGGAACAATGCCGACATCAGTACAGGAAGACTGACTCTTCTTACCGTCTATGTTTTGAACCATTCCTGTGACACTAGTTATAGATTCCGATGCTTCACTTCAGGTTTTCTGCATCCCTCTGACCTTCTTATTGAAGATCAAACACAGAAATTGCATCGTAATTAAATACAAAAGGCACAATGCCGACTCAAGTACAAGAGGACTGGCTCTTCTTACTGTCTATGTTTTGAACCTTTCCTGTGAGGCCGGTTTTAGATTCCGATGCTTCAGTTTGGGTTTACTGCATCCCTTGGACCTTCTTATTGACGACGAAACACAGAAACTGCATCGCAACTAAATAGAAAAGGCACAATGTCGACTTAAGTACAAGAAAACTGACACTTCTTACTGTCTGTGTTTTGAACCATTCCTGTGACACTAGTTACAGATTCCGATGCATCACTTCAGGGTTACTGTATCCCTCTGACCTTCTTATTGACGATGAAACACAGAAATTGCATCGGAATTAAATATAAAAGGCACAAGGCCGACTTAATTATAAGAAAACAGACTCTTCTTACTGTCTATGCTTTGAACCATTCCTGTGACACTAGTTACAGATTCCGATGCTTCACTTCAGGTTTACTGTATCCCTCTGACCTTCTTATTGTCGATGAAACACAGAAACTGCATCAGAATTAAATACAAAAGGCACAATGCCGACTTAAGTACAAGAAGACTGACTCTTCTTACTGTCTATGATTTGAACCATTCCTGTGACACTAGTTATAGATTCCGATGCTTCACTTCAGGTTTACTGTATCCCTCTGACCTTCTTATTGACGATGAAACACAGAAATTGCATCGGATTTAAATACAAAAGGCACAATGCCGACTCAAGTACAAGAAGACAGGCTCTTCTTACTGTCTATGATTTGAACCATTCCTGAGACACTAGATATAGATTCTGATGCTTCGCTTCAGGTTTACTGTATCACTCTGAGCTTCATATTGACGATGAATCACAGAAATTGCATCGGAATTATATACAAGAGGCACAATGCTGACTTAAGTACAAGATGACTGACTCATCTTACTGTCTATGTTTTGAACAATTCCTGTGACACTAGTTACAGATTCCGATGCTTCACTTCAGGTTTACTGTATCCCTGTGACCTTCTTATTGACGATGAAACACAGAAATTGCATCTTAACTAAATACAAAAGGCACAATGCCGACTTAAGTACAGGAAGACTGACTCTTCAACCGTCTATGTTTTGAACCATTCCTGTGACACTAGTTATAGATTCCGATGCTTCACTTCAGGTTTACTGCATCCCTCTGACCTTCTTATTGACGATCAAACACAGAAATTGCATCGGAATTAAATACAAAAGGCACAATGCAGACTCAAGTACAAGAGGACTGGCTCTTCTCACTGTCTATGTTTTGAACCTTTCCTGTGAGGCCGGTTTTATATTCCGATGCTTCAGTTCTGGTTTGCTGCATCCCTTGGACCTTCTTATTGACGACGAAACACAGAAATTGCATGAGAATTAAATAGAAAAGCACAATGCCGACTTAAGTACAAGAAAACTGACTCTTCATACAGTCTTTGTTTTGAACCATTCCTGTGACACTAGTTATAGATTCCGATGCATCACTTCAGGTTTTTTGTATCCCTCTGACCTTCTTATTGATGATGAAACACAGAAATGGCATCGGAATTAAATACAAAAGGCACAATGCCGACTTAAGTATAAGAAAACTGACTCTTCTTACGGTCTATGCTTTGAACCATTCCTGTGACACTAGTTATAGATTCCGATGCTTCACTGCAGGTTTACTGTTTCCCTCTGACCTTCTTATTGACGACGAAACACATAAATTGCATCGGAATTAAATACAAAAGGCACAATGCCGACACAAGTACAAGAAGACTGGCTCTTCTTACTGTCTATGTTTTGAACCTTTCCCGTGAATCCAGTTTTTGATTCCTATGCATGACTTCAGGTTTACTGTATCCCTTGGACCTTCTTATTGACGATGAAATACAGAAATTGCATCGGAATTAAACAGAAAAGCACAATGCCGTGTTAAGTACAAGAAAACTGACTCTTCTTACTGTCTTTTTTTTGAACCATTCCTGTGACACTAGTTATAGATTCCGATGCATCACTTCAGGGTTACTGTATCCCTCTGACCATCTTATTGAAGATCAAACACAGAAATTGCATCGGAATTAAATACAAAAGGCACAATGCCGACTCAAGTACAAGAGGACCGGCTCTTCTTACTGCCTATGTTTTGAACCTTTCCTGTGAGACCGGTTATAGATTCTAATGCTCCACTTCAGGTTTACTGTATCCCTTGGACCATCGTATTTACGACGAAACACAGAAAATGCATCGGAATTAAATAGAAAAGCACAATGCCGACTTAAGTACAAGAAAACTGACTCTTCTTACAGTCTTTGTTTTGAACCATTCTTGTGACGCTAGTTATAGATTCCGATGCATCACTTCAGCTATATTGTATCACTCTGACCTTCGTATTGATGATGAAACACAGAAATTGCATCGGAATTAAATACAAAAGGTACAATGCCGACTTAAGTATAAGAAAACTGACTCTTCCTATTGTCTATGTTTTGAACCATTCCTGTGACACTAGTTATAGATTCAGATGCTTCACTTCAGGTTTACTGTATACCTCTGACCTTCTTATTGACGTGAAACACAGAAATTGCCCCGGAATTAAATACAAAAGGCACATTGCCGACTCAAGTACAAGAAGACTGACTCATCTTACTGTCTATGTTTTGAACCATTCCTGTGACACTAGTTACAGATTCCGATGCTTCACTTCAGGTTTACTGTATCCCTGTGACCTTCTTATTGACGATGAAACACAGAAATTGCATCTTAATTAAATACAAAAGGCACAATGCCGACTTAAGTACAGGAAGACTGACTCTTCAACTGTCTATGTTTGGAACCATTCCTGTGACACTAGTTATAGATTCCGATGCTTCACTTCAGGTTTACTGAATCCCTCTGACCTTCTTATTGACGATCAAACACAGAAATTGCATCGGAATTAAATACAAAAGGCACAATGCCGACTCAAGTACAAGAGGACTGGCTCTTCTAACTGTCTATGTTTTGCACCTTTAATGTGAGGCCGGTTTTATATTCCGATGCTTCAGTTCAGGTTTGCTGCATCCCTTGGACCTTCTTATTGACGACGAATCACAGAAATTGCATGAGAATTAAATAGAAAAGCACAATGCCGACTTAAGTACAAGAAAACTGACTCTTCATACAGTCTTTGTATTGAACCATTCCTGTGACACTAGTTATAGATTCCGATGCATCACTTCAGGTTTTTTGTATCCCTCTGACCTTCTTATTGATGATGAAACACAGAAATGGCATCGGAATTAAATACAAAAGGCGCAATGCCGACTTAAGTATAAGAAAACTGACTCTTCTTACGGTCTATGCTTTGAACCACTCCTGTGACACTAGTTATAGATTCCGATGCTTCACTGCATTTTTACTGTTTCCCTCTGACCTTCTTATTGACGACGAAACACATAAATTGCATCGGAATTAAATAGAAAAGGCACAATGCCGACTCAAGTACAAGAAGACTGGCACTTCTTACTGTCTATGATTTGAACCTTTCCCGTGAATCAAGTTTTTTATTCCTATGCATGACTTCAGGTTTACTGTATCCCTTGGACCTTCTTATTGACGATGAAATACAGAAATTGCATCGGAATTAAACAGAAAAGCACAATGCCGTGTTAAGTACAAGAAAACTGACTCTTCTTACTGTCTTTTTTTTGAACCATTCCTGTGACACTAGTTATAGATTCCGATGCATCACTTCAGGGTTACTGTATCCCTCTGACCTTCTTATTGACGTGAAACACAGAAACAGCCCCGGAATTAAATACAAAAGGCACATTGCCGACTCAAGTACAAGAAGACTGACTCATCTTACTGTCTATGTTTTGAACCATTCCTGTGACACTAGTTACAGATTCCGATGCTTCACTTCAGGTTTACTGTATCCCTGTGACCTTCTTATTGACGATGAAACACAGAAATTGCATCTTAATTAAATACAAAAGGCACAATGCCGACTTAAGTACAGGAAGACTGACTCTTCAACTGTCTATGTTTGGAACCATTCCTGTGACACTAGTTATAGATTCCGATGCTTCACTTCAGGTTTACTGCATCCCTCTGACCTTCTTATTGACGATCAAACACAGAAATTGCATCGGAATTAAATACAAAAGGCACAATGCCGACTCAAGTACAAGAGGACTGGCTCTTCTAACTGTCTATGTTTTGCACCTTTCCTGTGAGGCCGGTTTTATATTCCGATGCTTCAGTTCAGGTTTGCTGCATCCCTTGGACCTTCTTATTGACGACGAATCACAGAAATTGCATGAGAATTAAATAGAAAAGCACAATGCCGACTCAAGTACAAGAAGACTGGCACTTCTTACTGTCTATGATTTGAACCTTTCCCGTGAATCCAGTTTTTTATTCCTATGCATGACTTCAGGTTTACTGTATCCGTTGGACCTTCTTATTGACGATGAAATACAGAAATTGCATCGGAATTAAATAGAAAAGCACAATGCCGTGTTAAGTACAAGAAAACTGACTCTTCTTACTGTCTATTTTTTTAACCATTCCTGTGACACTAGTTATAGATTCCGATGCATCACTTCAGGGTTACTGTATCCCTCTGACCTTCTTATTGACGATGAAACACAGAAATTGCATCTTAATTAAATACAAAGGCCACAATGCAGACCTAAGTCCAGGAAGACTGATTCTTCTTACCGTCTATGTTTTGAACCATTCCTGTGACACTAGTTATAGATTCCGAAGCTTCCCTTCAGGTTTATTGTATCCTTCTGACCTTCTTTTTGACGATCAAAAACAGAAATTGCATCGGAATTAAATACAAAAGGCACAATGCCGACTTAAGTATAAGAAAACTGACTCTTCCTATTGTCTATGTTTTGAACCATTCCTGTGACACTAGTTATAGATTCAGATGCTTCACTTCAGGTTTACTGTATACCTCTGACCTTCTTATTGACGATGAAACACTGAAATTGCCTCGGAATTAAATACAAAAGGCACGATGCCGACTCAAGTACAAGAAGACTGGCTCTTCTCACTGTCTATGATTTGAACCTTTCCTGTGAGACCAGTTTTAGATTCCGATGCCTGACTTCAGGTTTACTGTATCCCTTGGACCTTCTTATTGACGACGGAACACAGAAATTGCATCGGAGTTAAATAGAAAAGGCACAATACCGACTTAAAAACAAGAAAACTGACTCTTCTTACTGTCTATGTTTTGAACCATTCCTGTGACACTAGTTATAGATTCCGATGCTTCACTTCAGGTATACTGTATCCCTCTGACCTTCTTAATGACGATGAAACACAGAAATTGCATCGGAATACAAACAAAATGCACAATGCCGACTTAAGTACTAGATGACTGAATCTCCTTACTGTCTATGGTTTGAACTATTCCTGTGACACTAGTTATAGATTACGATGCTTCACTTCAGGTTTAATATATCACTCTGACCTTCTTATTGACGATGAAACACAGAAATTGCATCGGAATTAAATACTAAAGGCACAATGCCGACTCAAGTACAAGAAGACTGGGTCTTCTTACTGTATATGTTTTGATCCTTTCCTGTGAGACCGGTTTTAGATCCCGATGCTTCACTTCAGGTTTACTGCATCCCTTGGACCTTCTTATTGACGACGGAACACAGAAATTGCATCGGAGTTAAATAGAAAAGGCACAATACCGACTTAAAAACAAGAAAACTGAATCTTTTTACTGTCTATGTTTTGAACCACTCCTGTGACACTAGTTGTAGATTCCGATGCATCACTTCAGGCTTACTGCATCCCTCTGACGTTCATATTGACGATGAAACACAGAAGTTGCATCGGAATTAAATACAAAAGGCACCATGCCTACTTAATTATAAGAAAACTGACTCTTATTACTGTCTATGCTTTGAACCATTCCTGTGACACTAGTTATAGATTCCGATGCTCCACTTCAGGTTTACTGTATCCCTCTGACCTTCTTATTGACGATGAAACACAGATATTGCATCGGAATTAAATACAAAAGGCATAATGCCGACTTAAGTACAAGAAGACTGGCTCGTTTTACTGTCTATGTTTTGAACCATTCCTGTGACACTAGTTATAGATTCCGATCCTTCCCTTCAGGTTTACTGTATCCCTCTGACCTTTATATTGACGATGAATCACAGAAATTGCATCGGAATTATATACAAGAGGCACAATGCCGACTTAAGTACAAGAAGACTGACTCTTCTTACTATCTATGTTTTGAACCATTCCTGTGACACTAGTTATAGATTACGATGCTTCACTTAAGGTTTACTGTATCCCTCTGACCTTCTTATTGACGACGAAACACAGAAATTGCATCTTAATTAAATACAAAAGGCACAATGCCGACTTAAGTACAGGAAGGCTGACTCTTCTTACCGTCTATGTTTTGAACCATTCCTGTGAAACTAGTTAT
The DNA here is from genome assembly GCF_021461395.2 of Schistocerca americana. NCBI lineage: Eukaryota > Metazoa > Arthropoda > Insecta > Orthoptera > Acrididae > Schistocerca > Schistocerca americana. The sequence goes on from NC_060130.1 coordinate 24,977,381, forward strand.
AGATTCCGATGCTTCACTTCAGGTTTACTGTATACTTCTCACCCTCTTATTGACGATCAGTCACAGATATTGCATTGGAATTAAATACAAAAAGCGCAATGCCGACTCAAGTACAAGAGGACAGGCTCTTCTTACTGTCTATGTTTTTAACCTTTCCTGTGAGACCGGTTTTAGATTCCGATGCTTCACTTCAGGTTAACTGTATCCCTTGGACCTTCATATTGACGACGAAACACAGAAATTTCATCGGAATTAAATAGAAATGCACAATGCCGACTTAAGTACAAGAAAACTGACTATTCTTACAGCCTTTGTTTAGAACCATTCCCGTGATACTAGTTATAGATACCGATGCTTCACTTCAGGTTTACTGTATCCCTCTGACCGTCTTATTGACGATGAAACACCGAAATTACATCGGAATTAAATACATAAGGCACAATGCCGACTCAAGTACAAGAAGACTGGCCCTGCTTACTGTCTATGTTTTGAACCTATACGGTGTGGCCGGTTTTAGATTCCGTTGCTTCACTTTAGGTTTACTGTATCCCTTGGACCTTCTTATTGACGACGAAACACAGAAACGGCATCGGATTTAAATACAAAAGCCACAATTCCGACTTAAGTATAAGTAAACTTACTCTTCTTACTGTCTAAGTTGTGAACCATTCCTGTGACATTGGTTATAGATTCCAATGCTTCACTTCAGGTTTACTGTAACCCTCTGACCATCTTACTGACGATGAAACACAGAAATCGCATCGGAATTAAATACAAAAGGCACAATGCCGACTTAAGTACAAGAAGACTGACTCTTCTTACTGTCTATGTTATGAACCAGTCCCGTGACACTAGTTATAGATTCCGATGCTTCACTTCAGGTTTACTGCATCCCTCTGACATTCTTATTGACGATGAAACACAGAAATTGCATCGGAATTAAATACAAAAGGCAAAATGCCGACTTGAGTACAAGTAAACTGACTCTTCTTACTGTCTATGTTTTGAACCATTCCTGTGACACTAGTTATAGATTCCGATGCTTTACTTCAGGTTTACTGGATCCCTCTGACCTTCGTATTGACGATGAAACACAGAAATTGCATCTTAATTAAATACAAAAGGCACAATGCCGACTTAAGTACAGGAAGGCTGACTCTTCTTACCGTCTATGTTTTGAACCATTCCTGTGAAACTAGTTATAGATTCCGATGCTTCACTTCAGGTTTACTGTATCCTTCTCGCCCCCTTATTGACGATCAATCACAGATATTGCATCGGAATTAAATAAAAAGGCGCAATGCCGACTCAAGTACAAGAGGACAGGCTCTTCTTACTGTCTATGCTTTTAACCTTACCTGTGAGACCGGTTTTAGATTCCGGTGCTTCACTTCAGGTTAACTGTATCCCTTGGACCTTCATATTGACGACGAAACACAGAAATTGCATCGGAATTAAATAGAAATGCACAATGCAGACTTAAGTACAAGAAAACTGACTCTTCTTACAGCCTTTGTTTAGAACCATTCCCGTGATACTAGTTATAGATACCGATGGTTCACTTCAGCTTTACTGTAACCCTCTGACCTTCTTATTAACGATGAAACACAGAAATTGCATCTTAATTAAATACAAAAGGCACAATGCCGACTTAAGTACAAAAAGACTGACTCTTCTTACTCTCTATGTTTTGAACAATTCCTGTGACACTAGTTATAGATTCCGATGCTTCACTTCAGGTTTACTGTATCCCTCAGACCTTCTTATTGAAGATCAAACACAGAAATTGCATCGTGATTAAATACAAAAGGCACAATGCCGAATCAAGTACAAGAGGACTGGCTCTTCTTACTGTCTATGATTTGAACCTTTCCTGTGAGGCCGGTTTTAGATTCCGATGCTTCAGTTCGGGTTAACTGCATCCCTTGGACCTTCTTATTGACGAGGAAACACAGAAACTGCATCGCAATTAAATAGAAAAGGCACAATGTCGACTTAAGTACAAGAAAACTGACTCTTCTTACTGTCTATGCTTTGAACCATTCCTGAGACACTAGTTACAGATTCCGATGCTTCACTTCAGGTTTACTGTATTCCTCTGACCTTCTTATTGACGATGAAACACAGAAACTGCATCAGAATTAAATACAAAAGGCACAATGCCGACTTAAGTACAAGAAAACTGACTCTTCTTACTGTCTATGTTTTGAACCATTCCTGTGACACTAGTTATAGATTCCGATGCTTCACTTCAGGTTTACTGCATCCCTCTGACCTTCTTATTGACGATGAAACACGGAAATTGCATCGGATTTAAATACAAAAGGCACAATGCCGACTCAAGTACAAGAAGACTGGCTCTTCTTACTGTCTATGATTTGAACCATTCCTGTGACACTAGATATAGATTCCGATGCTTCACTTCAGGTTTACTGTATCACTCTGAGCTTCATATTGACGATGAAACACAGAAATTGCATCGGAATTATATACAAGAGGCACAATGCTGACTTAAGTACAAGAAGACTGACTCATCTTACTGTCCATGTTTTGAAACATTCCTGTGACACTAGTTATAGATTCCGATGCTTCACTTCAGGTTTACTGTATCCCTCTGACCTTCTTATTGACGATGAAACACAGAAATTGCATATTAATTAAATACAAAAGGCACAATGCCGACTTAAGTACAGGAAGACTGACTCTTCTTACCGTCTATGTTTTGAACCATTCCTGTGACACTAGTTATAGATTCCGATGCTACACTTCAGGTTTATTGCATTCCTCTGACCTTCTTATTGACGATCAAACACAGAAATAGCATTGGAATTAAATACAAGAGGCACAATGCCGACTCAAGTACAAGAGGACTGGCTCTTCTTACTGTCTATGTTTTGAAACTTTCCTGTGAGGCCGGTTTTAGATTCCGATGCTTCAGTTCAGGTTTGCTGCATCCCTTGGACCTTCTTATTGACGACGAAATACAGAAATTGCATCGGAATTAAATAGAAAAGCACAATGCCGTGTTAAGTACAAGAAAACTGACTCTTCTTACTGTCTATGTTTTGAACCATTCCTGTGGCACTAGTTATAGATTCCGATGCATCACTTCAGGGTTACTGTATCCCTCTGACCTTCTTATTGACGATGAAACACAGAAATTGGATCTTAATTAAATACAAAGGGCACAATGCAGACTTAAGTACAGGAAGACTGATTCTTCTTACCGTCTATGTTTTGAACCATTCCTGTGACACTAGTTATAGATTCCGATGCTTCACTTCAGGTTTTTTGTATCCCTCTGACCTTCTTATTGATGATGAAACACAGAAATGGCATCGGAATTAAATACAAAAGGCACAATGCCGACTTAAGTATAAGAAAACTGACTCTTCTTACGGTCTATGCTTTGAACCATTCCTGTGACACTAGTTATAGATTCCGATGCTTCACTGCAGGTTTACTGTTTCCCTCTGACCTTCTTATTGACGACGAAACACATAAATTGCATCGGAATTAAATACAAAAGGCACAATGCCGACACAAGTACAAGAAGACTGGCTCTTCTTACTGTCTATGTTTTGAACCTTTCCCGTGAATCCAGTTTTTGATTCCTATGCATGACTACAGGTTTACTGTATCCCTTGGACCTTCTTATTGACGATGAAATACAGAAATTGCATCGGAATTAAACAGAAAAGCACAATGCCGTGTTAAGTACAAGAAAACTGACTCTTCTTACTGTCTTTTATTTGAACCATTCCTGTGACACTAGTTATAGATTCCGATGCATCACTTCAGGGTTACTGTATCCCTCTGACCTTCTTATTGACGATCAAACACAGAAATTGCATCGGAATTAAATACAAAAGGCACAATGCCGACTCAAGTACAAGAGGACCGGCTCTTCTTACTGCCTATGTTTTGAACCTTTCCTGTGAGACCGGTTATAGATTCTAATGCTTCACTTCAGGTTTACTGTATCCCTTGGACCATCTTATTTACGACGAAACACAGAAAATGCATCGGAATTAAATAGAAAAGCACAATGCCGACTTAAGTACAAGAAAACTGACTCTTCTTACAGTCTTTGTTTTGAACCATTCTTGTGACGCTAGTTATAGATTCCGATGCATCACTTCAGATATATTGTATCACTCTGACCTTCGTATTGATGATGAAACACAGAAATTGCATCGGAATTAAATACAAAAGGTACAATGCCCACTTAAGTATAAGAAAACTGACTCTTCCTATTGTCTATGTTTTGAACCATTCCTGTGACACTAGTTATAGATTCAGATGCTTCACTTCAGGTTTACTGTATACCTCTGACCTTCTTATTGACGTGAAACACAGAAATTGCCCCGGAATTAAATACAAAAGGCACATTGCCGACTCAAGTACAAGAAGACTGACTCATCTTACTGTCTATGTTTTGAACCATTCCTGTGACACTAGTTACAGATTCCGATGCTTCACTTCAGGTTTACTGTATCCCTGTGACCTTCTTATTGACGATGAAACACAGAAATTGCATCTTAATTAAATACAAAAGGCACAATGCCGACTTAAGTACAGGAAGACTGACTCTTCAACTGTCTATGTTTTGAACCATTCCTGTGACACTAGTTATAGATTCCGATGCTTCACTTCAGGTTTACTGCATCCCTCTGACCTTCTTATTGACGATCAAACACAGAAATTGCATCGGAATTAAATACAAAAGGCACAATGCCGACTCAAGTACAGGAGGACTGCCTCTTCTAACTGTCTATGTTTTGCACCTTTCCTGTGAGGCCGGTTTTATATTCCGATGCTTCAGTTCAGGTTTGCTGCATCCCTTGGACCTTCTTATTGACGACGAATCACAGAAATTGCATGAGAATTAAATAGAAAAGCACAATGCCGACTTAAGTACAAGAAAACTGACTCTTCATACAGTCTTTGTATTGAACCATTCCTGTGACACTAGTTATAGATTCCGATGCATCACTTCAGGTTTTTTGTATCCCTCTGACCTTCTTATTGATGATGAAACACAGAAATGGCATCGGAATTAAATACAAAAGGCGCAATGCCGACTTAAGTATAAGAAAACTGACTCTTCTTACGGTCTATGCTTTGAACCATTCCTGTGACACTAGTTATAGATTCCGATGCTTCACTGCATTTTTACTGTTTCCCTCTGACCTTCTTATTGACGACGAAACACCAAAATTGCATCGGAATTAAATAGAAAAGGCACAATGCCGACTCAAGTACGAGAAGACTGGCACTTCTTACTGTCTATGATTTGAACCTTTCCCGTGAATCCAGTTTTTTATTCCTATGCATGACTTCAGGTTTACTGTATCCCTTGGACCTTCTTATTGACGATGAAATACAGAAATTGCATCGGAATTAAATAGAAAAGCACAATGCCGTGTTAAGTACAAGAAAACTGACTCTTCTTACTGTCTATTTTTTTAACCATTCCTGTGACACTAGTTATAGATTCCGATGCATCACTTCAGGTTTACTGTATCCCTCTGACCTTCTTATTGACGATGAAACACAGAAATTGCATCTTAATTAAATACAAAGGCCACAATGCAGACCTAAGTCCAGGAAGACTGATTCTTCTTACCATCTATGTTTTGAACCATTCCTGTGACACTAGTTATAGATTCCGAAGCTTCACTTCAGGTTTATTGTATCCTTCTGACCTTCTTTTTGACGATCAAAAACAGAAATTGCATCGGAATTAAATACAAAAGGCACAATGCCGACTCAAGTACAAGTAGACTGGCTCTTCTTACTGCCTATGTTTTGAACCTTTCCTGTGAGACCGGTTATAGATTCTAATGCTTCACTTCAGGTTTACTGTATCCCTTGGACCATCTTATTTACGACGAAACACAGAAAATTCGTCGGAATTAAATAGAAAAGCACAATGCCGATTTAAGTACAAGAAAACTGACTCTTCTTACAGTCTTTGTTTTGACCCATTCCTGTGACGCCAGTTATAGATTCCGATGCATCACTTCAGCTATATTGTATCTCTCTGACCTTCGTATTGATGATGAAACACAGAAATTGCATCGGAATTAAATACAAAAGGCACAATGCCGACTTAAGTATAAGAAAACTGACTCTTCCTATTGTCTATGTTTTGAACCATTCCTGTGACACTAGTTATAGATTCAGATGCTTCACTTCAGGTTTACTGTATACCTCTGACCTTCTTATTGACGATGAAACACTGAAATTGCCTCGGAATTAAATACAAAAGGCACGATGCCGACTCAAGTACAAGAAGACTGGCTCTTCTCACTGTCTATGATTTGAACCTTTCCTGTGAGACCAGTTTTAGATTCCGATGCCTGACTTCAGGTTTACTGTATCCCTTGGACCTTCTTATTGACGACGGAACACAGAAACTGCATCGGAGTTAAATAGAAAAGGCACAATACCGACTTAAAAACAAGAAAACTGACTCTTCTTACTGTCTATGTTTTGAACCATTCCTGTGACACTAGTTATAGATTCCGATGCTTCACTTCAGGTATACTGTATCCCTCTGACCTTCTTAATGACGATGAAACACAGAAATTGCATCGGAATACAAACAAAATGCACAATGCCGACTTAAGTACTAGATGACTGAATCTCCTTACTGTCTATGGTTTGAACTATTCCTGTGACACTAGTTATAGATTACGATGCTTCACTTCAGGTTTAATATATCACTCTGACCTTCTTATTGACGATGAAACACAGAAATTGCATCGGAATTAAATACTAAAGGCACAATGCCGACTCAAGTACAAGAAGACTGGGTCTTCTTACTGTATATGTTTTCATCCTTTCCTGTGAGACCGGTTTTAGATCCCGATGCTTCACTTCAGGTTTACTGTATCCCTTGGACCTTCTTATTGACAACGAAACACAGAAATTGCATCGGAATCAAATAGAAAAGGCACAATGCCTGGTTAAGTACAAGAAAACTGACTCTTCTTACTGTCTATGTTTTGAACCACTCCTGTGACACTAGTTGTAGATTCCGACGCATCACTTCAGGCTTACTGCATCCCTCTGACGTTCATATTGACGATGAAACACAGAAGTTGCATCGGAATTAAATACAAAAGGCACCATGCCTACTTAATTATAAGAAAACTGACTCTTATTACTGTCTATGCTTTGAACCATTCCTGTGACACTAGTTATAGATTCCGATGCTCCACTTCAGGTTTACTGTATCCCTCTGACCTTCTTATTGACGATGAAACACAGATATTGCATCGGAATTAAATACAAAAGGCATAATGCCGACTTAAGTACAAGAAGACTGGCTCGTTTTACTGTCTATGTTTTGAACCATTCCTGTGACACTAGTTATAGATTCCGATCCTTCCCTTCAGGTTTACTGTATCCCTCGGACCTTTATATTGACGATGAAACACAGAAATTGCATCGGAATTATATACAAGAGGCACAATGCCGACTTAAGTACAAGAAGACTGACTCTTCTTACTATCTATGTTTTGAACCATTCCTGTGACACTAGTTATAGATTACGATGCTTCACTTAAGGTTTACTGTATCCCTCTGACCTTCTTATTGACGACGAAACACAGAAATTGCATCTTAATTAAATACAAAAGGCACAATGCCGACTTAAGTACAGGAAGGCTGACTCTTCTTACCATCTATGTTTTGAACCATTCCTGTGAAACTAGTTATAGATTCCGATGCTTCACTTCAGGTTTACTGTATACTTCTCACCCTCTTATTGACGATCAATCACAGATATTGCATTGGAATTAAATACAAAAAGCGCAATGCCGACTCAAGTACAAGAGGACAGGCTCTTCTTACTGTCTATGTTTTTAACCTTTCCTGTGAGACCGGTTTTAGATTCCGATGCTTCACTTCAGGTTAACTGTATCCCTTGGACCTTCATATTGACGACGAAACACAGAAATTTCATCGGAATTAAATAGAAATGCACAATGCCGACTTAAGTACAAGAAAACTGACTATTCTTACAGCCTTTGTTTAGAACCATTCCCGTGATACTAGTTATAGATACCGATGCTTCACTTCAGGTTTACTGTATCCCTCTGACCGTCTTATTGACGATGAAACACCGAAATTGCATCGGAATTAAATACAAAAGGCACAATGCCGACTCAAGTACAAGAAGACTGACCCTGCTTACTGTCTATGTTTTGAACCTATCCGGTGTGGCCGGTTTTAGATTCCGTTGCTTCACTTTAGGTTTACTGTATCCCTTGGACCTTCTTATTGACGACGAAACACAGAAACGGCATCGGAATTAAATACAAAAGCCACAATGCCGACTTAAGTATAAGTAAACTTACTCTTCTTACTGTCTAAGTTGTGAACCATTCCTGTGACACTAGTTATAGATTCCAATGCTTCACTTCAGCTTTACTGTAACCCTCTGACCTTCTTATTGACGATGAAACACAGAAATTGCATCTTAATTAAATACAAAAGGCACAATGCCGACTTAAGTACAAAAAGACTGACTCTTCTTACTCTCTATGTTTTGAACAATTCCTGTGACACTAGTTATAGATTCCGATGCTTCACTTCAGGTTTACTGTATCCCTCTGACCTTCTTATTAACGATGAAACACAGAAATTGCATCTTAATTAAATACAAAAGGCACAATGCCGACTCAAGTACAAGAGGACTGGTGCTTCTTACTGTCTATGTTTGGAATCTTTCCTGTGAGACCGGTTTTAGATTCCGATGCTTCACTTCAGGTTTACTGTATCTCTCTGACCTTCTTATTGACGATGAAACACAGAAATTGCATCTTTAATAAATACAAAAGGCACAACGCCGACATAAGTACAGGAAGACTGACTCTTCTTACCGTCTATGTTTTGAACCATTCCTGTCACACTAGTTATAGATTACGATGCTTCACTTCAGGTTTTCTGCATCCCTCAGACCTTCTTATTGAAGATCAAACACAGAAATTGCATCGTGATTAAATACAAAAGGCACAATGCCGACTCAAGTACAAGAGGACTGGCTCTTCTTACTGTCTATGATTTGAACCTTTCCTGTGAGGCCGGTTTTAGATTCCGATGCTTCAGTTCGGGTTAACTGCATCCCTTGGACCTTCTTATTGACGAGGAAACACAGAAACTGCATCGCAATTAAATAGAAAAGGCACAATGTCGACTTAAGTACAAGAAAACTGACTCTTCTTACTGTCTATGCTTTGAACCATATCGTGACACTAGTTACAGATTCCGATGCTTCACTTCAGGTTTACTGTATTCCTCTGACCTTCTTATTGACGATGAAACACAGAAATTGCATCGGAAATAAATATAAAAGGCACAAGGCTGACTTAATTATAAGAAAATTGACTCTTCTTACTGTCTATGCTTTGAACCATTCCTGTGACACTAGTTACAGATTCCGATGCTTCACTTCAGGTTTACTGTATTCCTCTGACCTTCTTATTGTCGATGAAACACAGAAACTGCATCAGAATTAAATACAAAAGGCACAATGCCGACTTAAGTACAAGAAAACTGACTCTTCTTACTGTCTATGTTTTGAACCATTCCTGTGACACTAGTTATAGAGTCCGATGCTTCACTTCAGGTTTACTGTATCCCTCTGACCTTCTTATTGACGATGAAACACGGAAATTGCATCGGATTTAAATACAAAAGGCACAATGCCGACTCAAGTACAAGAAGACTGGCTCTTCTTACTGTCTATGATTTGAACCATTCCTGTGACACTAGATATAGATTCCGATGCTTCACTTCAGCTTTACTGTATCACTCTGAGCTTCATATTGACGATGAAACACAGAAACTGCATCGGAATTATATACAAGAGGCACAATGCTGACTTAAGTACAAGAAGACTGACTCATCTTACTGTCTCTGTTTTGAAACATTCCTGTGACACTAGTTATAGATTCCGATGCTTCACTTCAGGTTTACTGTATCCCTCTGACCTTCTTATTGACGATGAAACACAGAAATTGCATATTAACTAAATACAAAAGGCACAATGCCGACTTAAGTACAGGAAGACTGACTCTTCTTACCGTCTATGTTTTGAACCATTCCTGTGACACTAGTTATAGATTCCGATGCTACACTTCAGGTTTATTGCATTCCTCTGACCTTCTTATTGACGATCAAACACAGAAATTGCATTGGAATTAAATACAAGAGGCACAATGCCGACTCAAGTACAAGAAGACTGGCTCTTCTTACTGTCTATGTTTTGAAGCTTTCCTGTGGGGCCGGTTTTAGATTCCGATGCTTCAGTTCAGGTTTGCTGCATCCCTTGGACCTTCTTATTGACGACGAAATACAGAAATTGCATCGGAATTAAATAGAAAAGCACAATGCCGTGTTAAGTACAAGAAAACTGACTCTTCTTACTGTCTATGTTTTGAACCATTCCTGTGGCACTAGTTATAGATTCCGATGCATCACTTCAGGGTTACTGTATCCCTCTGCCCTTCTTATTGACGATGAAACACAGAAATTGGATCTTAATTAAATACAAAGGGCACAATGCAGACTTAAGTACAGGAAGACTTATTCTTCTTACCGTCTATGTTTTGAACCATTCCTGTGACACTAGTTATAGATTCCGATGCTTCACTTCAGGTTTATTGTATCCTTCTGACCTTCTTATTGACGATCAAACACAGAAATTGCATCGGAATTAAATACAAAAGGCACAATGCCGACTCAAGTACAAGAGGACTGGCTCTTCTTACTGCCTATGTTTTGAACCTTTCCTGTGAGACCGGTTATAGATTCCGATGCTTCACTTCAGGTTTACTGTATCCCTTGGACCTTCTTATTGACGACGAAACAAAGAAATTGAATCGGAATTAAATTGAAAAGCACAATGCCGACTTAAGTACAAGAAAACTGACTCTTCTTACAGTCTTTGTTTTGAACCATTCCTGCGACACTAGTTATAGATTCCGATGCATCACTTCAGCTATATTGTATCTCTCTGACCTTCGTATTGATGATGAAACACAGAAATTGCATCGGAATTAAATACAAAAGGCACAATGCCGACTTAAGTATAAGAAAACTGATTCTTCTTACTGTCTATGCTTTGAACCATTCCTGTGACACTAGTTATAGATTCCAATGCTTCACTTCAGGTTTACTGTATCCTTCTGACCCTATTAATGACGATGAGAAACAGAAATTGCATCGGAACACAAGCAAAAGGCACAATGCCGACTTAAGTACTAGAAGACTGACTCTCCTTGCAGTCTATGATTTGAACTACTCCTGTAACACTAGTTATAGATTACGATGCTTCACTTCAGGTTTACTGTATCACTCTGACCTTCTTGTTGACGATGAAACACAGAAATTGCATCGGAATTAAATCCAAAAGGCACAATGCCGACTCAAGTACAAGAAGGCTGGCTCTTCTTACTGTCTATGTTTTGAACCTTTCCTGTGATGCCGATTTTAGATTCCGATGCTTCACTTCAGGTTTGCTGTATCCCTCTGACCTTCTTATTGACGATGAAACACAGAAATTGCATCGGAATAAATAAAAAAGGCACAATGCAGCCTTAATTATAAGAAAACTGACTCTTCTTACTGTCTATGCTTTGAACCATTCCTGAGACACAAGTTATAGTTTCCGATGCATCACTTCAGGATTACTGTATCCCTCTGACCTTTTTATTGACGATGAAACACAGAAATTGCATCGGAATTAAATACAAAAGACACAATGCCTACTTAATTATCAGAAAACTGACTGTTCTTACTGTCTATGCTTTGAACCATTCTGTAACACTAGTTATTGATTCCGATGCCTCACTTCATGTTTACTGTATCCCTATGACCTTCTTATTGTCGATGAAACACAGAAATTGCATCAGAATTAAATACAAAAGGCACAATGCCGACTTAAGTACAAGCAAACTGACTCTTCTTACTGTCTATGTTATGAACCATTCCTGTGACACTAGTTACAGATTCCGATACTTCTCTTCAGGTTTACGGTATCCCTCTGACCTTCTTATTGAACATGAAACACAGAAATTGCATCGAAGTTAAATACAAAAGGCACAATGCCGACTTAAGTTCAAGTAAACTGATTCTTCTTACTGTCTATGTTTTTAACCATTCCTGTGACACTAGTTATAGATTCCGATGCTTCACTTCAGGTTTACTGTATCCCTCTGACTTTCTTATTGACGATCAAACACTGAAATTGCATCGGAATTAAATACAAAAGGCACAATGCCTACTCAAGTACAAGAAAACTGGCTCTTCTTACTGTCTATGTTTAGAACCATTCCTGTGACACTAGTTATAGATTCCGATGCTTCACTTCAGGTTTACTGTATCCCTCTGACCTTCATATTGATGATGAAACCCAGACATTGCATCGGATTATATACAAGAGGCACAATGCGGCCTTAATTACAAGAAGACTGACTCTTCTTACTGTCTATGTTTGAACCAATCCTGTGACATAGTTATAGATTCCGATGCTTCACTTCAGGTTTACTGTATCCCTCTGACCTTCTTATTGACGACGAAACACAGAAATTGCATCGGAATTAAATAGAAATGCACAATGCCGACTTAAGTACAAGAAAACTGACTCTTCTTACAGTCTTTGTGTTGAACCATTCCATTGACACTAGTTATAGATTCCGATGCTTCACTTCAGGTTTACTGCATCCCTCTGACCTTCTTATTGACGATGAAACACAGAAATTGCATCGGAATTAAATTCTAAAAGCACAATGCCGACTCAAGTACAAGAGGACTGGCTCTTCTCACTGCCTATGTTTTGAACCATTCCTGTGACACTAGTTATAGATTCCGATGCTTCACTTCAGGTTTACTGTATTCCTCTGACCTTCTTATTGACGATGAAACACAGAAATTGCATCGGAATTAAATACAAAAAGCACAATGCCGACTTAAGTATAAGAAAACTGACTCTTCTTACTGTCTATGCTTTGAACCATTCCTGTGACACTAGTTATAGATGCGATGCTTCACTTCAGGTTTACTGTATCCCTCTGACCTTCTTAATGACGATGAGACACAGAAATTGCATCGGAATACAAACAAAAGGCACAATGCAGACTTAAGTACTAGAAGACTGACTCTCCTTACTGTCTATGTTTTGAACTACTCCTGTGACACTAGTAATAGATTACGATGCTTCACTTCAGGCTTACTGTATCACTCTGACATTCTTGTTGACGATGAAATACAGAAATTGCATCGGAATTAAATCCAAAAGGCGCAATGCCGACTCAAGTACAAGAAGACTGCCTCTTCTTACTGTCTATGATTTGAACCTTTCCTGTGAGACCGATTTTAGATTCCGATGCTTCACTTCGTGTTTAGTGTATCCCTCTGACCTACGTATTGACGATGAAACACAGAAATTGCATTGGAATTAAATACAAGAGGCACATTGCCGACTTAAGGACAAAAAGACTGACTCTTCTCACTGTCTATGTTTTGAACCATTCCTGTGACACTAGTTATAGATTCCGATGCTTCACTTCAGGTTTACTGTATCCTTTGGAACTTCTTATTGCCGTAGAAACACAGAAATTGCATCGGAATTAAATACAAAAGGCCCAATGCCGAATTAAGTACTAGAAGACTGACTCTTCCTACTGTCTATGTTTTGAACCATTCCTGTGACACTAGTTATAGATTCCGATGCTTCACTTCAGGTTTACTGTAACCCTCTGAGCTTCATATTGACGATGAAACACAGAAATTGCTTCGGAATTATATGCAAGAGGCACAATGCTGACTTAAGTACAAGAAGACTGACTCATCTTACTGTCTATGTTTGAACCATTCCTGTGACACTAGTTATAGATTCTGATGCTTCACTTCAGGTTTACTGTATGCCTCTGACCTTCTTGTTGACGATGAAATACAGAAATTGCAACGGTATTAAATCCAAAAGGCGCAATGCCGACTCAAGTACAAGAAGACTGGCTCTTCTTACTGTCTGTGATTTGAACCTTTCCTGTGAGACCGATTTTAGATTCCGATACTTCACTTCAGGTTCACCGTATCCCTCTGACCTTCTTATTGAAGATGAAACACAGAAATTGCATCGGAAATAAATACAAAAGGCACAATGCCGACTTAAGTACAAGAAAACTGATTCTTCTTACTCTCTATGTTTGAACCATTCCTGTGACACGAGTTATAGATTGCGATGCTTCACTTCAGGTTTACTGTATCCCTCTGAGCTTCATATTAACGATGAAACACAGAAATTGCACTGGAATTATATACAAGAGGCACAATGCTGAAATAAGTACAAGAAGACTGGCTCATCTTACTGTCTATGTTTTGAACCATTCCTGTGACACTAGTTATAGATTCCGATGCTTCACTTCAGGTTTACTGTATCCCTCTGACCTTCTTATTGACGATGAAACACAGAAATTGCGTCTTAATTAAATATAAAAGGCACAATGCCGACTTAAGTACAGGAAGACTGACTCTTCTTACCGTCTATGATTTGAACCATTCCTGTGACACTAGTTATAGATTCCGATGCTTCACTTCAGGTTTACTGCATCCCTCTGACCTTGTTATTGACGATGAAACACAGAAATTGCATCGGAATTAAATTCTAAAGGCACAATACCAACTCAAGTACAAGAGGACTGGCTCTTCTTACTGTCTATGTTTGGAACCTTTCCTGTGAGACCGGTTTTAGATTCCGATGCTTCACTTCATTTTTACTGTATCCCTTGGATCTTCTAATTGACGACGAAACACAGAAATTGCATCGGAATTAAATAGAAATGCACAATGCCGACTTAAGTACAAGAAAACTGACTCTTCTTACAGTCTTTGTGTTGAACCATTCCTGTTACACTAGTTATAGATTCCGATGCTTCTCTTCAGGTTTACTGTATCCCTCTCACCTTCTTTTTGACGATGAAACACAGAAATTGCATCGGAATTAAACACAAAAGGCGCAATACCGACTTAAGTATAAGAAAACTGACTCTTCTTACTGTCTATGACTTGAACCATTCCTGTGACACTAGTTATAGATTCCGATGCTTCACTTCAGGTTTACTGTATCCCTCTGATCTTCTTAATGACGATGAGACACAGAAATTGCATCGGAATACAAACAAAAGGCACAATGCGGAATTAAGTACTAGAAGACTGACACTCCTTACTGTCTATGTTTTGAACTACTCCTGTGACACTAGTTATAGATTACGATGCTTTACTTCAGGTTTACGTTATCACTCTGACCTTCTTGTTGACGATGAAACACAGAAAATGCATCGGAACTAAATCCAAAAGGCGCAATGACGACTCAAGTACAAGAAGACTGACTCTTCTTACTGTCTATGTTTTGAACCTTTCCTGTGAGGCCGGTTTTAGATTCCGATGCTTCACTTCAGGTTTACTGTATCCCTTGGACCTTCTTATTGACGACGAAACACAGAAACTGCATCGGAATTAAATAGAAAAGGCACAATGTCGACTTAAGTACAAGAAAACTGACTCTTCTTACTGTCTATGTTTTGAACCATTCCTGTGACACTAGTTATAGATTCCGATGCATCACTTCAGGTTTACAGTATCCCTCTGACCTTCTTATTGACGATGAAACACATAAATTGCAACGGAATTAAATACAAAATGCACAATGCCGACTCAAGTACAAGAAGACTGGCTCATCTTACTGTCTATGTTTTGAACCTTTCCTGTGAGTCCAGTTTTATATTCCTATGCTTGATTTCAGGTTTACTGTTCCCTTGGACCTTCTTATTGACGACGAAACACAGAAATTGCATCGGAATTAAATAGAAAAGGCACAATGCCGACTTAAGAACAAGAAAACTGACTCTTATTACTGTCTATGTTTTGAACCATTCCTGTGACACTAGTTATAGATTCCGATGCTTCACTTCAGGTTTACTGTATCCCTCTGACTTTCTTAATGACGATGAAACACAGAAATTGCATCGGAATACAAAGAAAAGGCACAATACCGACTTAAGGACTAGAAGACTGACTCTCCTTACTGTCTATGTTTGAAGTATTACTGTAATACTAGTTATAGATTACGATGCTTCACTTCAGGTTTACTGTATCACTCTGACCTTCTTATTGACGATGAAACACAGAAATTGCATCGGAATTAAATACAAAAAGCACAATGCCGACTCAAGTACAATAAGACTGGCTCTTCTTACAGTCTATGTTATAAACCTTTCCTGTGAGACCGGTTTTAGATTCCGATGCTTCACTTCAGGTTTACTGTATCCCTTGGACCTTCTTATTGACGACGATACACAGAAATTGCATCGGAATTAAATACAAAATCCACAATGCCGACTTAAGTATAAAAAAACTGACTCCTCTTACTGTCTATGCTATGAACCATTGCTGTGACACTAGTTATAGATTCCGATGCTTCACTTCAGGTTAACTGTATGACTCTGACCTTCTTATTGGCGATGAAACACAGAAATTGCATCGGAATTAAATACAATAGGCACAATGCCGACTCAAGTACAAGAAGACTGGCTCTTATTACTGTCTACGTTTTGAACCTTTCCTGTGACACCGGTTTTCGATTCCGATGCTTCACTTCAGGTTTACTGTATCCCTTGGACCTTCTTATTGACGACGAACCACTGAAATTGCATCGGAATTAAACAGAAAAGCACAATGCCGACTTAAGTACAAGAAATCTGACTCTTCTTACCGTCTATGTTTTGAACAATTCCTGTGACACTAGTTATAGATTCCGATGCTTCACTTCAGGTTTACTGTATTCCTCTGACCGTCTTATTAACGTTGAAGCACAGAAATTGCATCGGAATATAATACAAAAGGCACAATGCCGTCTCAACTACAAGGAAACTGGCTCTTCTTACTGTCTATGTTTTGAACCTTTCCTGTGAGACCGGTTTTAGATTCCGATGCTTCACTTCAGGTTTACTGTATCCCTCTGACCTTCTTATTGACTATGAAACACAGAAATTGCATCCGAATGAAATACAAAAGGCACAATGCCGACTCAAGTACAAGAAGACTTGCTCTTCTTACTGTCTATGTTTTGAACCTTTCCTGTGAAACCAGTTTTAGATTCTGATGCTTGACTTCAGGTTTACTGTATCCCTTGGACCTTCTTATTGATGACGAATCACAGAAATTGCATCGGAATTAAATAGAAAAGGCACAAAGCCGACATAAGAACAAGAAAACTGACTCTTCTTACTGTCTATGTTTTGAACAATTCCTGTGACACTAGTTATAGTTTCCGATGCTTCACTTCAGGTTTACTGCATCCCTCTGACCTTCTTATGGACGATGAAACACAGAAATTGTTTCGGAATTAAATAGAAAAGGCAAAATGCCGACTTAAGTACTATAAAACTGACCCTTCTCACTGTCTATGTTTTGAACCACTCCTGTTACACTAGTTATACATTCCGACGCTTCACTTCAGGTTTACTGTATCCCTGTGACCGTCTTTTTGACGATGAAGCACAGAAATTGCATCGGAATTAAATACAAAAGGCACAATGCCGACTCAAGTACAATGAGACTGGCTCTTCTTACTGTCTATGTTTTTAACCTTTCCTGTGAGACCGGTTTTAGATTCCGATGCTTCAGCTCAGGTTTACTGTATCCCTTGGACCTTCTTATTGACGACGACACACAGAAGTTGCATCGGAATTAAATAGAAAAGGCACAATGCCGGGTTAAGTACAAGAAAACTGACTCTTCTTACTGTCTAGGTTATGAATCATTCCTGTGACACTAGTTATAGATTCCGATGCATCACTTCAGGTTTACTGTATCCCTCTGACCTTCTTATTGACGATGAAACACAGAAATTGCATCGGAATTAAATATAAAATGCACAATGCCGACTTAATTATAAGAAAACTGACTCTTCTTACTGTCTATGCTTTGAACCATTCCTGTGACACTAGTTATAGATCCCGATGCTTCACTTCAGGTTTACTGTATCCCTCTGACCTTCTTATTGACGATGAAACACAGAAATTGCATCGGAAATAAATACAAAACGCACTTTGACAACTCATGTACAGGAAGACTGGCTCTTCTTACTGTCAATGTTTTGAACCTTTCCTGTGAGACCAGTTTTAGATTCCGATGCTTGACTTCAGGTTTACTGTATCCCTTGGACCTTCTTATTGACGATGAAACACAGAAATTGCATCGGAAATAAATACAATGTCACAATGCCGACTTAAGTACAAGTAAACTCTTTTCTTACTATGCTTTAACCATTCCTGTGACACTATTTATAGATTCTGATGCTTCACTTCAGGTTTACTGTATCCCTCCGACCTTCTTATTGACGATGAAACACGGAAATTGCATCGGAAGTAAATACAAAAGGCACAATGCCGACTTACGTACATGAGAACTGACTCTTCTTACTGTCTATGTTTTCAACCATTCCTGTGACACTAGGTATAGATTACGATGCTTCACTTCAGGTCTACTGTACCCCTCTGACCTTCTTATTGACGATGAAACCAAGAAATTGCATCGGAATTAAATACAAAAGGCACAATGCCGACTTAAGTACAAGAAAACTGACTCTTCTTACTGTCTATGCTTTAAACCATTCCTGTGACACTAGTTATACATTCCAATGCTTCACTTCAGGTTTACTGTATCCCTCGGACGTTCTTATTGATGATGAAACACAGAAATTGCATCGGAATTAAATACAAAAGGCACAATGCCGACTCAAGTATAAGAAGGCTGGCTCATCTTACCGTCTATGTTTTTAACCATTCCTGTGACACTAGTTATAGATTCCGATGCTTCACTTCAGGTTAACTGTATCCCTCTGACCTTCGTATTGACGATGAAACACAGAAATTGCGTCGGAAGTAAATACAAAAGGCACAGTGCCGACTCAAGTACAAGAAGGCTCGCTCATCTTACTGTCTATGTTTTGAACCATTCCTGAGACACTAGTTATAGCTTCCGATGCTTCACTTCAGGTTTACTGTATCCCTCTGACCTTCTTATTGACGATGAAACACAGAAATTGCATCGGAATTAAGTACAAAAGGCACAATGCCGACTTAAGTACAAGAAAACTGACTCTTCTTACTGTCTATGTTTTGAACCATTCATGTGACACTAGTTATAGATTCCGATGCTTCACTTCAGGTTTACTGTTTCCCTCGGACCTACTTATTGACGACGAAACACAGAAACTGCATCGGAATTAAATAGAAAAGGCACAATGACGACTTAAGTACAAGAAAACTGACACTTCTTACTGTCTATGTTTTGAATCATTCCTGTGACACTAGTTATAGATTCCGATGCATCACTTTAGATTTACTGTATCCCTCTGACCCTGTTATTGACGATGAAACACAGAAATTTCTTCGGAATTAAATACAAAAGGCACAATGCCGACTTCAGTATAAGAAAACTGACTCTTCTTACTGTCTATGGTTTGAACCATTCCTGTGACACTAGTTATATATTCCGATGCTTCACTTCAGGTTTACTGTTTCCCTCGGACCTACTTATTGACGATGAGACACAGAAATTGCATCGGAATTAAATAGAAAAGGTTCAATGCTTGGTTAAGTACAAGAAAACTGACTCTTCTTACAGTCTATGATTTGAACCATTTCTGTGACACTAGTTATTGATTCCGATGCTTCACTTCAGGTTTACTGTATCACTCTGACCTACCCATTGACGATGAAACACAGATATTGCATTGGAATTAAATACAAAAGGCACAATGCCGACTTAAGTACAAGTAAACTGACTCTTCTTACTGTCTATGTTTTGAACCATTCCTGTGACACTAGTTATAGATTCCGCTGCTTCACTTCAGGTTTACTGTATCCCTCCAACCTTCTTATTGACGATGAAACACAGAAATTGCATCGGAATTAAATAGAAAAGGCACAATGACGACTCAAGTACAAGGAGGCTGGCTCATCTTACTGTCTATGTTTTGAACCATTTCTGTGACACTAGTTATAGATTCCGATGCTTCACTTCAGGTTTACTGTATCCCTCTGACATTCTTATTGACGGTAAAAACAGAAATAGCATCGGAATGAAATACATTAGGCACAATGCCGACTTAAGTACAAGAAAACTGACTCTTCTTACTGTCTATGTATTGAACCATTCCTGTGACAGTAGTTATACATTCCGATGCTTCCCTTCAGGTTTACTGTATCCCCCGAGCCTTCTTATTGACGATGAAACACAGAAATTGCATCGGAATTAAATACAAAAGGCACAATGCCGACTTAGGTACATGAGAACTGACTCTTCTTACTGACTATGTCTGAACCATTCCTGCGACACTAGTTCCAGATTCCGATGCTTCACTTCTGGTCTACTGTATCCATCTGACTTTCTTATTGACGATGAAACACAGAAATTGCATCGGAATAAACAGAAAAGGCACAATGCCGACTTAATTATAAGAAAACTGACACTTCTTACTCTTTATGTTTTGAACCATTCCTGTGACATTAGTTATGGATTCCGATGCATCACTTCAGGTTTACTGTATCCCTCTGACCTTCTTATTGACGATGAAACACAGGAATTGCATCGGAAATAAATACAAAAGGCACAATGATGACTCAAGTACAAGAAGACTGGCTCTTCTTACTGTCTATATTTTGAACCTATCCTGTGAGACAAGTTTAAGATTCCGATGCTTGACTTTAGGTTTACTGTAACCCTTGGATATTCTTATTGACGATGAAAAACAGAAATTGAATCGGAATTAAATACAAAAGGCACAATGCCGACTTAAGCACAAGGAAACTGAGTCTCCTTACTGTCTATGTTTTGAACCATTCCTGTGACACTAGTTATAGATTCCGATGCTTCACTTCTGCTTTACTGTATCCCTCCGCCCTTCTTATTGACGATGAAACACAGAAACTGCATCGGAATGAATTAGAAAAGGCACAATGCCGACTTAAGTACAAGAAAACTGACCCTTCTTTCTGTGTATGATTGATCCTTTCCTGTAAGACCGGTTTTAGATTCCGATGCTTCACTTCAGGTTTACTGTATCCCTCTGACCTTCTTATTGACGACGTAACACAGAAACTGCATGGGAATTAAGTAGAAAGGGCACAATGACGACTTAAGTACAAGAAAACTGACTCTTCTTACTGTCTATGTTTTGAATCATTCCTGTGACACTAGTTATAGATTCCGATGCATCACTTTAGGTTTACTGTATCCCTCTGACCCTGTTATTGACTATGAAACACAGAAATTTCTTCGGAATTAAATACAAAAGGCACAATGCCGACTTCAGTATAAGAAAACTGACTCTTCTTACTGTCTATGCTTTGAACCATTCCTGTGACACTAGTTATATATTCCGATGCTTCACTTCAGGTTTACTGCTTCCCTCGGACCTACTTATTGACGATGAAACACAGAAATTGCATCGGATTTAAATACAAAAATCACAATGCCAAATCAAGTACAAGAAGACTGGCTCTTCTTACTGTCTATGTTTTGAACCTTTTCTATGAAACCGGTTTTAGATTCCGATGCTTCACTTCAGGTTTACTGTATTCCTTGGCCAGTCTTATTGACGACAAAACACAGAAATTGCATCGGAATTACATAGAAAAGGCACAATGCCGACTTAAGTACAAGAAAACTGACTCTTCTTACTGTCTATGTTTTGAACCATTCCGGTGACACTAGTTATAGATTCCGATGCTTCACTTCAGGTTTACTGTATCCCTCTGACGGTCTAATTGCCGATGAAACACAGAAATTGCATCGGAATTAAATACAAAAGGCACAATGCAGACTCAAGTACAAGATGACTGGCCCTTCTTACTGTCTATGTTTTGAAACTTTCCTGTGAGACCGGTTATAGATTCCGATGCTTCACGTCAGGTTTACTGTACTCCCTGACCTTCTTACTGACGATGAAACACAGAAATTGCTTCGGAATTAAATACAAAAGGCACAATGCCGACCTAAGTACAAGAAGATTGATTCATCTTACTGTCTACGTTTTGAACCATTCCTGTGACACTAGTTATAGATTCCGAAGCTTCACTTCAGGTTTACTGTATCCCTCTGACATTCTTATTGACGATGAAACACAGAAATTGCATCGGAATTAAATACAAAAGGCACAATGCCGCCTCAAGTACTAAAAGACTGGCTCTTCTTACTGTCTATGCATTGAACCTTTCCTATGACACCGGTTTTAGATTCCGATCCTTCACTTCAGGTTTACTGTATCCCTTGGCCATTCTTATTGACGACGAAAAACAGAAATTGCATCGGAATTAAATAGAAAAGGTTCAATGCCGGGTTAAGTACAAGAAAACTGACTCTTCTTACAGTCTATGATTTGAACCATTCCTGTGACACTAGTTATTGATTCCGATGCTTCACTTCAGGTTTACTGTATCACTCTGACCTACCCATTGACGATGAAACACAGATATTGCATTGGAATTAAATACAAAAGGCACAATGCCGACTTAAGTACAAGTAAACTGACTCTTCTTACTGTCTATGTTTTGAACCATTCCTGTGACTCTAGTTATAGATTCCGCTGCTTCACTTCAGGTTTACTGTATCCCTCCAACCTTCTTATTGACGATGAAACACAGAAATTGCATCGGAATTAAATAGAAAAGGCAAAATGACGACTTATGTACAAGAAAACTGACTCTTCTTACTGTCTATGTTTTGAACCATTCCTGTGACACTAGTTATAGATTCCGATGCTTCACTTCAGGTTTACTGTATACCTCTGACCTTCCTATTGACGATGAAACACAGAAATTGCATTGGAATTAAATACAAAAGGCACAATGCCGATTTAGGTACAAGAAAACTGACTCTCCTTACTGTCTATGTTTTGAACCATTCCTGTGACATTAGTTACAGATTCTGATGCTTCACTTCAGGTTTACTGTATCCCTCTGACCTTCTTATTGACGATGAAACACAGAAATTGCATCGGAATTAAATACAAAGGGCACAATGCCGACTTAAGTACAAGAAAACTAACTCTACTTACTGTCTATCTTTTGAACCATTCCTGTTACACTAGTTATAGATTCCGATGCTTCACTTCAGGTTTACTGTATCCCTCTGACCTTCTTATTGACGATGAAACACAGAAATTGCATCGGAATTAAATACGAAAGGCACAATGCCGACTTAAGTACAAGTAAACTGACTCTTCTTACTGTCTATGTTTTGAACCATTCCTGTGCCATTAGTTACAGATTCTGATGCTTCACTTCAGGTTTACTGTATCCCTCTGACCTTCTTATTGACGATGAAACACAGAAATTGCATCGGAATTAAATACGAAAGGCACAGTGCCGACTTAAGTACAAGTATACTGACTCTTGTTACTGTCTATGTTTTGAACCATTCCTGTGACACTAGTTATAGATTCCGATGCTTCACTTCAGGTTTACTGTATCCCTCTGGCTTTCTTACTGACGATGAAACACTGAAATTGCATCGGAATTACATAGAAAAGGCACAATGCCGACTTAAGTACAGGAAAACTGACTCTTCTTACTGTCTATGTTTTGAACCATTCCTGTGACACTAGTTATAGCTTCCGATGCATCACTTCAGGTTTACTGTATCCCTCTGACCTTGTTATTGACGATGAAACACAAAAATTACATCGGAATTAAATACAATAGGCACAATGCCGACTTAATTATAGGAAAACTAGACTTCTTACTGTCTATGCTTTGAAACATTCCTGTGACACTAGATATGGATTCCTATGCTTCACTTCAGGTTTACTGTATCCCTCTGACCTTCGTATTGACGATGAAACAGAGATATTGCATCCGAAATAAATACAAAAGACACAGTGCCGCCTCAAGTACAAAAAGACTGGCTCTTCTTACTGTCTATGATTTAAACCTTTCCTATGAGACCAGTTTTATATTCCGAAGCTTTACTTCAGGTTTACTGTATCATTTGGCCATTCTTATTGACGACGAAACACGGAAATTGCATCGGACTTAAGTAGCAAAGGCACAATGCCGACTTAAGTACGAGAAAACTGACTCTTCTTACAGTCTATGTTTTTATCCATTCCTGGGACACTACTTATAGATTCCCTTGCTTCACTTCAGGTTTAATGTATCCCTCTGACCTTCTTATTGACGATGAAACACAGAAATTGCTTCGGAATTAAATACAAAAGGCACAATGCCGATTTAAGTACAAGAAAACTGACTCTTCTTACTGTCTATGTTTTGAACCATTCCTGTGACATTAGTTACTGATTCTGATGCTTCGCTTCAGGTTTACTGTATCCCTCTGACCTTCTTATTGACGATGAAACACAGAAATTGCATCGGAATTAAATACAAAGGGCACAATGCCGACTTAGGTGCAAGAAAACTGACTGTTCTTACTGTCTATGTTTTGAACCTTTCCTATGAGACCGGTTTTAGATTCCGATGCTTCACTTCAGGTTTACTGTATCCCTTGGCCATTCTTATTGACGACGAAACACAGAAATTGCATCGGAATTAAAAAGAAAATTTTCAATGCCGGGTTAAGTACAAGAAAATTGACTCTTCTTACTGTCTATGTTTTGAACCATTCCTGTGACACTAGTTATTGATTCCGATGCTTCACTTCAGGTTTACTGTATCACTCTGACCTACCCATTGACGATGAAACACAGATATTGCATTGGAATTAAATACAAAAGGCACAAAGCCGACTTAAGTACAAGAAGATTGACTCTTCTTACTGTCTACGATTTGAATCATTCCTGTGACACTAGTTATAGATTCCGATGTTTCACTTCAGGTTTACTGTATCCCTCTGACCTTCATATTGACGATGACACACAGAAATTGCAACGGAATACAAACAAAAGGCACAAAGCCGACTTAAGTACAAGAAGACTGACTCTTCTTACTGTCTACGATTTGAACCATTATTGTGACACTAGATATAGATTCCGATGCTTCACTTCAGGTTTACTGTATCCCTCTGGCTTTCTTATTGACGATGAAACACTGAAATTGCATCGGAATTAAATACAAAATACACATTGCCGACTGAAGTACAAAAAGACTGGCTCCTCAGACTGTCTATGTTTTGAACCTTTCCTATGAGACCGGTTTTAGATTCCGATGCTTCACTTCAGGTATACTGCATCCCTTGGCCCCTCTTATTGAGGACGAAACTTAGAAATTGCATCGGAATTACATAGAAAACGTACAATGCCGACTTAAGTACAAGAAAACTGACTCTTCTTACTGTCTATGTTTTGAACCATTCCGGAGACACTAGTTATAGATTCCGATGCTTCACTTCAGGTTTACTGTATCCCTCTGACCGTCTTATTGACGATGAGACACACAAATTGCATCGGAATTAAATACAAAAGGTATAATGCAGACTCAAGTACAAGAAGACTGGCCCTTCTTACTGTCTATGTTTTGAAACTTTCCCGTGAGACCAGCTTTAGATTCCGATGCTTCACTTCAGGTTTACTGTATCCCTTGGACATTCTGATTCACGACGAAACACAGAAATTGCATCGGAATTAAATAGCAATGGCACAATGCCGGATTAAGTACATGAAAACTGACTCTTCTTACTGTCATTGTTTTGAACCATTCCTGTGACACTAGTTATAGATTCCGATGCATCACTTCAGGTTTACTATATACCCCTGACCTTCTTATTGACGATGAAACACAGAAATTACATCGGAATTAAATACAACAGCCACAATGCCGACTTAATTGTAGGAAAACTGACACTTCTTACTGTCTATGCTTTGAAACATTCCTGTGACACTAGATATGGATTCCTATGCTTCACTTCAGGTTTACTGTATCCCTCTGACCTTCTTATTGACGATGAAACCGAGAAATTGCATCGGAAATAAATACAAAAGGCACAATGCCGCCTCAAGTACAAAAAGACTGGCTCTTCTTACTGTCTATGCTTTGAACCTTTCCTATGAGACCAGATTTAGATTCCGATGCTTCACTTCAGGTTTACTGTATCCCTTGGCCATTCTTATTGACGACGAAACACAGATATTGCATTGGAATTAAATAGAAAGGGCACAATGCCTACCGAAGTACAAGAAAACTGACCCTTCTTACTGTCTATGTTTTGAACCATTGCTGTGACACTAGTTATAGATACCGATGCTTCACTTCAGGTTTACTATATCCCTCTGACCGTCTGATTGACAATGAAACACAGAAATTGCATCGGAATTAAATACAAAAGCCAAAATGCAGACTCAAGTACAAGAAGACTGGCTCTTCTTACTGTCTATGTTTTGAACCTTTCCTGTGAGACCGGTTTTAGATTTCTATGCTTCACTTCAGGTTTACTGTATCCCTTGGACCTTCTTATTCACGACGAAACACAGATATTGCATCGGAATTAAGTAGAAAAGGTTCAATGCCGGGTTAAGTACAAGAAAACTGTCTCTTCTTACTGTCTATGTTTTGAACCATTCCTGTGACACTAGTTATTGATTCCGATGCTTCACTTCAGGTTTACTGTATCACTCTGACCTACCCATTGACGATGAAACACAGATATTGCATTGGAATTAAATACAAAAGGCACAATGCCGACTTAAGTACAAGTAAACTGACTCTTCTTACTGTCTATGTTCTGAACCATTCCTCTGACACTAGTTATAGATTCCGATGCTTCACTTCAGGTTTACTGTATATCTCTTACCTTCTTAGTGACGAGGAAACACAGAAATTGCATCGGAATTCTATAGAAAATGCACAATGCCGACTTAAGTACAAGAAAACTGACTCTTCTTTTTGTCTATATTTTGAACCATTCCTGTGACACTAGTTATAGATTCCGATGCTTCACTTCAGGTTTACTGGATCCCTCTGACCTTCTTATCGACGACGAAACACAGAAATTGCATCGCAATTCAATACAGAAGGCACAATGCCTACTTAAGTACAAGAAAACTGATTCTTCTTACTGTCTATGATTTGAACCATTCCTGTGACTCTAGTTATAGATTCCGATGCTTCACTTCAGGTTTACTGTATCCCTCTGACCTTCCTATTGACGATGAAACACAGAAATTGCATCGGAATTAAATACAAAAGGCACAATGCCGATTTAGGTACAAGAAAACTGACTCTTCCTACTGTCTATGTTTTGAACCATTCCTGTGACACTAGTTATAGATTCCGATGCTTCACTTCAGGTTTACTGTATCCCTCTGACCTTCCTATTGACGATGAAACACAGAAATTGCATCGGAATTAAATACAAAAGGCACAATGCCGATTTAGGTACAAGAAAACTGACTCTTCCTACTGTCTATGTTTTGAACCATTCCAGTGACATTAGTTACAGATTCTGATGCTTCACTTCAGGTTTACTGTATCCCTCTGACCTTCTTATTGACGATGAAACATAGAAATTGCATCGGAATTAAATACAAAGGGCACAATGCGGACTTAAGTACAAGAAAACTAACTCTACTTACTGTCTATGTTTTGAACCATTCCTGTTACACTAGTTATAGATTCCGATGCTTCACTTCAGGTTTACTGTATCCCTCTGACCTTCTTATTGACGATGAAACACAGAAATTGCATCGGAATTAAATACGAAAGGCACAATGCCGACTTAAGTACAAGTAAACTGACTCTTCTTACTGTCCATGTTTTGAACCATTTGTGTGACATTAGTTACAGATTCTGATGCTTCACTTCAGGTTTACTGTATCCCTCTGACCTTCTTATTGACGATTAAACACAGAAATTGCATCGGAATTAAATACAAAAGGCACAATGCCGACTTAAGTACAAGTAAACGGACTCTTCTTACTGTCTATGTTTTGAACCATTCCTGTGACACTAGTTATAGATTCCGATGCTTCACTTCAGGTTTACTGTATCCCTCTGACCTTTTTATTGACGATGAAACACAGAAATTTAATCGGAAATATATACAAATGGCACAATGCCGACTTATGTACAAGAAAACTGACTCTTCTTACTGTCTATATTTTGAACCACTCCTGTGACACTAGTTATAGATTCCGAAGCTTCACTTCAGGTTTACTGTATCCCTCTGACCTTCTCATTGACGATGAAACGCAGAAATTCCATCGGAACTAAATAGAAAAGGCACAATGCCAACTGAAGTACAAGAAAACTGACCCTTCTTATTGTCTATGTTTTTAACCATTCCTGTGACACTAGTTATTGATTCCGATGCTTAACATCAGGTTTACTGTATTCCTATGACCTTCTTATTCGCGATGAAACACAGAAATTTCATCGGAATTAAATACAAAAGGCACAATGCCGACATAAGTACATGAAAACTGACTCTTCTTACTGTATTTGTTTTGAACCATTCCTTTGACACTAGTAATAGATTCCGATGCTTCACATCAGGTTTACTGTATCCCTCTGACCTTATTGTTGACGATGAGACACAGAAATTGCATCAGAATTAAATACAAAAGGCACAATCCCGACTTAAGTACAAGAAAACTGACTCTTCTTACTGTCTATGTTTTGAACCATTCCTGTGACACTAGTTATAGATTCCGATGCTTCACTTCAGGTTAACTGTATCCCTCTGACTTTCTTATTGACGATGAAACACTGAAATTGCATCGGAATTAAAAGCAATAGGAACAATGCCGACTTAAGTACAAGAAGACTGACTCCTCTTACTGTCTATGTTTTGAACCATTCCTGTGACACTAGTTATAGATTCCGATGCTTCACTTCAGGATTACTGTATCCCTCTGACCTTCTTATTGACGATGAAACACAGAAATTGCATCGGAATTAAATACAAAGGGCACAATGCCGAATTAAGTACAAGAAAACTGACTCCTCTTACTGTCTATGTTTTGAACCGATCCTGTGACACTAGTTATAGATTCCGATGCTTCACTTCAGGTTTACTGTATCCCTCTGACCTTCTTATTGACGATGAAACACAGAAATTGCATCGGAATTAAATACAAAACGCACAATGCCGACTTAAAAACAGGAAAACTGACTCTTCTTACTGTCTATGTTTGAACCATTCCTGTGACACTAGTTATAGATTGCGATGCTTCACTTCAGGTTTACTGTATCCCTCTGACCTCCTTATTGACGATGAAGCACAGAAATTGCATCGGAATTAAATAGAAAAGGCACAATGCCGACTTAAGTACAAGAAAACTGACTCTTCTTACTGTCTATGATTTGAACCATTCCTGTGGCACTAGTTTTAGATTCCGATGCTTCACTTCAGGTTTACTGTATCCCTCTGACCTTCTTATTAACGACGAAACACAGAAATTGCATCGGAATTCAATAGAAAAGGCACAATGCCTACTTAAGTACAAGAAAACTGAGTCTTCTTACTGACTATGTTTTGAACCATTCCTGTGACACTAGTTATAGATTCCCATGCTTCACTTAAGGTTTACTGTATCCTTCCGACCTTCTTATTGACGATGAAACACAGAAATTGCATCGGAATTAAATACAAAGGGCACAATGCCGACTTAAGTACAAGAAAACCGACTCTTCTTACTGTATATGTTTGAACCATTCCTGTGACACTAGTTATAGATTCCGATGCTTCACATCAGGTTTACTGTATCCCTCTGACCTTCTTAATGACGATGAAACACAGAAATTCCATCGGAATTAAATACAAAAGGCACAATGCCGACGTAGGTACAAGAAAACTGACTCTTCTTACTTTCTATGTTTTGAACCATTCCTGTGACACTAGTTATAGATTTCGATGCTTCACTTCAGGTTTACTGTATCCCTCTGACCTTCTTATTGACGATGAAACACAGAAATTGCATCGGAATTCTATACAAAAGGCACAATGCCGACTTAAGTAGAAGAAAACTGACTCTTCTTACTGTCTCTATTTTGAACCATTTCTGTGACACTAGTTATAGATTCCGATGCTTCACTTCAGGTTTACTGTATCCCTCTGATCTTCTTATTGACGATGAAACACAGAAATTGCATCGGAATTCTATACAAAAGGCACAATGCCGACTTAGGTACAAGAAAACTGGCTCTTCTTACTGTCTATGTTTTGAACCATTCCTCTGACACTAGTTAAAGATTCCGATGCTTCATTTCAGGCTTATTGTATCCCTCTGACCTTCTTATTGATTATGAAACACAGAAATTGCATCGGAATTAAATACAAAAATCACAATGCCGACTTAAGTACAAAGACAACTGACTCAACTTACTGTCTATGTATTGAACCATTCCTGTGACACTAGTTATAGATTCCGATGCTTCACCTCAGGTTTACTGTATCCCTCTGACCTTCATATTGACAATGAAACACAGAAGTTACATCGGAATTAAATACAAAAGGCACAATGCCGACTTAAGTACAAGTAAACTGACTCTTCTTACTCTCTTTGTTTTGAACCATTCCTGTGACACTAGTAATAGATTCCGATGCTTCACTTCAGGTTTGCTGTATCCCTCTGACCTTCTTATTGACGATGAAACACAGAAATTGCATCGGAATTAAATAAAAAAGCCACAATGCCGAATCAAGTACAAGAAGAGTGGTTCTTCTTACTGTCTATGTTTGAACCATTCCTGTGACACTAGTTATAGATTCCGATGCTTCACTTCAGGTTCACTGTATTACTCTGACCTCCTTATTGGCGATGAAACACAGAAATTGCATCGGAATTACATACAATATGCACTATGCCGACTCAAGTACCAGAAGGCTGGCTCATCTTACTGTCTATGATTTGAACCATTCCTGTGACACTAGTTATAGTTTCCGTTGCTTCTCTTCAGGTTTACTGTATCCCTCTGACATCCTTATTGACGATGAAACACAGAAATAGCATCGGAATTAAATAGAAAAGGCACAATGCCGACATAAGTACAAGAACACTGACACTTTTTACTGTCTATGTTTTGAACCATTCCTGTGACACTAGTTATAGTTTCCGATGCTTCACTTCAGGTTTACTGTATCCCTCTGGCCTTCTTATTGACGATGAAACACAGAAATTGCATCGGAATTAAATACAAATGGCACAATGCCGACTTAAGAACAAGAAAACTGATTGATCTTACTGTCTATGTTTGAACCACTCCTGTGACACTAGTTATAGATTCCGATACTTCACTTCAGGTTTACTGTATCCCTCTGACTTTCCTATTGACGATGAAACACAGAAATAGCATCGGAGTTAAATAGAAAACGCGCAATGCCGACTTAAGTACAAGAAAACTGACTCTTCTTACTGTCTATGTTTTGAACCATTCCTGTGACTCTGGTTATAGATTCCGATGCTTCACTTCAAGTTTACTGTATCCCTCTGACCTTCTTATTGACGATGAAACACAGAAATTGCATCGGAATTCTATACAAAAGGCACATTGCCGACTTAGGTACAAGAAAGCTGGCTCTTCTTACTGTCTATGTTTTGAACCATTCCTCTGACACTAGTTATAGATTCCGATGCTTCACTTCAGGGTTATTGTATCCCTCTGACCTTCTTATTGACAATGAAACACAGAAATTTCATAGGAATTAAATACGAAAATCACAATGCCGACTTAAGTACAAGAAAACTGATTCATCTTACTGTCTATGTTTTGAACCATTCCTGTGACACTAGTTATAGATTCCGATGCTTCACCTCAGGTTTACTGTATCCCTCTGACCTTCATATTCACGATGAAACACAGAAATTGCATCGGAATGAAATACAAAAAGCACAATGCCGACTTAAGTACAAGTAAACTGACTCTTCTTACTGTCTATGTTTTGAACCTTTCCTGTGACACTAGTTATAGATTCCGACGGTTCACATCAGGTTTACTGTATCCCTCTGACCTTCTTATTGACGATGAAACACCGAAATTGCATCGGAATTTAAAAAAAGGGCACAATGCCGACTTAAGTACAAGAAAACTTACTCTTCTTACTGTCTATGATTTGAACCATTCCTGTGACACTAGTTATAGATTCCGATGCTTCCCCTCAGGTTTACTGTATCCCTCTGACCTTATTGACGACGAAACACAGAAATTGCATCGGAATTCAATAGAAAAGGCACAATGCCCACTTAAGTACTAGAAAACTGATTCTTCTTACTGTTTATGTTTTGAACCATTCCTGTGACACCAGTTATAGATTCCGATGCTTCACTTCAGGTTTACTGTGTCCCTCCGACCTTGTTATTGACGATGAAACACAGAAATTGCATCGGAATTAAATACAAAGGGCACAATGCCGACCTAAGTACAAGAAAACCGACTCTTCTTACTGTCTATGATTGAACCATTCCTGTGACACTAGTTACAGTTTCCGATGCTTCACATCAGGTTTACTGTATCCCTCTGACCTTCTTATTGACGATGAAACACAGAAATTCCATCGGAGTTAAATACAAAAGGCACAATGCCGACTTAGGTACAAGAAAACTGACTCTTCTTACTTTCTATGTTTTGAACCATTCCTGTGACACTTGTTATAGATTTCGATGCTTCACTTCAGGTTTACTGTATCCCTCTGACCTTCTTATTGACAATGAAACACAGAAATTGCATCGGAATTAAATAGAAAAGGCACAATGCCGACTTAAGTCCAAGAAAACTGACTCTTCTTACTGTCTATGTTTTGAACCATTCCTGTGACACTAGTTATAGATTCCGAAGCTTCACTTCAGGTTTACTGTATCCCTCTGATCTTCTTATTGACGATGAAACACAGAAATTGCATCGGAATTCTATACAAAAGGCACAATGCCGACTTAGGTACGAGAAAACTGGCTCTTCATTCTGTCTATGTTTTGAACCATTCCTCTGACACTAGTTATAGATTCCGATGCTTCACTTCAGGTTTATTGCATTCCTCTGACCTTCTTATTGACAATGAAACACAGAAATTGCATCGGAATTTAATACAAAAATCACAATGGCGACTTAAGTACAAGAAAACTGATTCATCTTACTGTCTATGTTTTGAACCATTCCTGTGACACTAGTTATAGATTCCGATGCTTCACCTCAGGTTTACTGTATCCCTCTGACCTTCATATTGACGATGAAACACAGAAATTGCATCGGAATTAAATACAAAAGGCACAATGCCGACTTAAGTACAAGAAGACTGACTCTTCTTACTGTCTATGTTTTGAACCATTCCTGTGACACTAGTTATAGATTCCGATGCTTCAGATCAGGTTTACTGTACTCCTATGACCTTCTTATTCGCGATCAAACACAGAAATTTTATCGGAATTAAATACAAAAGGCACAATGCCGACATAAGGACATGAAAACTGACTCTTCTTATTGTCTTTGCTTTGAACCATTCCTGTGACACTAGTAATAGATTCCGATGCATCGCTTCAGGTTTACTGTATCCCTCTGACCTTATTGCTGACGATGAGACACAGAAATTGCATCAGAATTAAATACAAAAGGCACAATCCCGACTTAAGTACAAGAAAACTGACTCTTCTTACTGTCTATGTTTTGAACCATTCCTGTGACACTAGTTATAGATTCCGATGCTTCACTTCAGGTTTACTGTATCCCTCTGACTTTCTTATTGACGATGAAACACAGAAATTGCATCGGAATTAAATGCAATAGGAACAACGCCGACTTACGTACAAGAAGACTGACTCTTCTTACTGTATATGTTTTGAACCGATCCTGTGACTCTAGTTATAGATTCCGATGCTTCACTTCAGGTTTACTGTATCCCTCTGACAGTCTTATTGACGATGAAACACAGAAATAGCATGGGAATTAAATAGAAAAGGCACAATGCCGGCATAAGTACAAGAACACTGACTCTTTTTACTGTCTATGTTTTGAACCATTCCTGTGACACTAGTTATAGTTTCCGATGCTTCACTTCAGGTTTACTGTATCCCTCTGACCTTCTTATTGACGATGAAACACAGAAATTGCATCGGAATTGAATACAAATGGCACAATGCCGACTTAAGAACAAGAAAACTGATTCATCTTACTGTCTATGTTTTGAACCACTCCTGTGACACTAGTTATAGATTCCGATGCTTCACTTCAGGTTTACTGTATCCCTCTGACTTTCCTATTGCCGATGAAACACAGAAATGGCATCGGAATTAAATAGAAAACGCGCAATGCCGACTTAAGTACAAGAAAACTGACTCTTCTTACTGTTTATGTTTTGAACCATTCCTGTGACTCTAGTTATAGATTCCGATGCTTCGCTTCAGGTTTACTGTATCCCTCTGACCTTCTTATTGTCGATGAAACACAGAAATTGCAATGGAATTCTATACAAAGGGCACAATGCCGACTTAAGTACAAGAACACTGACTCCTGTTACTGGCTATGTTTTGAACCATTCCTGTGTCACTAGTTATAGATTCCGATGTTTCACTTCAGGTTTACTGTATCCCTCTGACCTTCTTATTGACGATGAAACACAGAAATTGCATCGGAATTAAATAGAAAAGCCACAATGCCGACTTAAGTACAAGAAAACGGACTCTTCTTACTGTCTATGTTTTGAACCATTCCTGTGTCACTAGTTATAGATTCCGATGTTTCACTTCAGGTTTACTGTATCCCTCTGACTTTCTTATTGACGATGAAACACAGAAATTGCATCGGAATTAAATACAGTAGGCACAATGCCAACTTAAGTACAAGAAGACTGACTCTTCTTACTGTCTATGCTTTGAACCATTCCTGTGATACTAGTTATAGATTACGATGCTTCACTTCAGGTTCACTGTATCCCTCTGACCTCCTTATTGACGATGAAACTCAGAAATTGCATCGGGATTAAATACAAACGACACAATGCCGACTCAAGTACAAGAAGGCTGGCTCATATTACTGTCTATGTTTTGAACCATTCCTGTGACACTAGTTATAGATTCCGTTGCTTCACTTCAGGTTTACTGTATCCCTCTGACCTTCTTATTGACGATGAAACACAGAAATTGCATCGGAATTAAATAGAAAAGGCACAATGCCGACTTAAGTACTAGAAAACTGACTCTTCTTAATGTCCATGTTTTGAACCATTCCTGTGACACTAGTTATGGATTCCGATGCATCACTTCAGGTTTACTGTATTCCTTGGACCTTCTTATTGACGATGAAACACAGAAATTGCACCGGAATTAAATACAAAAAGCAGAATGCCGACTTAAGTACAAGAAAACTGACTCTACTTACTGTCTATGTTTTGAACCATTCCTGTGACATTAGTTATAGATTCCGATGCTTCACTTCCGGTTGACTGTATCCCTCCGACATTCTTTTTGACGATGAAACACAGAAATTGCATCGGAATTAAACAGAAAAGGCACAATGCCGACTTAAGTACAAAAAAACAGACTCTTCTTACTGTCTATGCTTTGAACCATTCCTGTGACATTAGTTACAGATTCTGATGCTTCATTTCAGGTTTACTGTATACCTCTGACCGTCTTATTGACGATGAAACACAGAAATTGCATCGGAATTAAAAAATACAAAGGCCACAATGCCGACATAAGTACAAGGAAACTGACTCTTCTTACTGTCTAAGTTCTGAACCATTCCTGTAACACTAGTTATAGATTCCGATGTTTCACTTCAGGTTTACTGTATCCCTCTGACCTTCTTATTGACGATGAAACACAGAAATTGCATCGGAATTAAATACAAAAGGCACAATGCCGACTTAAGTACAAGTAAACAGACACTTCTTACTGTCTATGCTTTGAACCATTCCTGTGACACTAGTTACAGATTCCGATGCGTCACTTCAGGATTACTGTATCCCTCTGACCTTCTTATTGACGATGAAACACAGAAATTGCATCGGAATTAAATACAAAAGGCTCAATGCCGACTTAAGTACAAGAAGACTGACTCTTCTTAGTGTCTATGTTTTGAACCTTTCCTGTGACACTAGTTATAGATTCCGATGCCTCACTTCAGGTTTACTGTATCCCTCTGACCTTCGTATTGACGATGAAACACATAAATTGCATCGGAATTAAATACAAAAGGCACAATGCTGACTTAAGTACAAGAAAACTGACTCTTCTGGCTGTCTATGTTTTGAACCATTCCTGTGACACTAGTTATAGAATCCGATGCTTCACATCAGGTTTACTGTATCCCTCTGACCTTCTTATTGACGATGAAACACAGAAATTGCATCGGAATTAAATACAAAAGGCACAATGCCAACTTAAGTACAAGTAAACTAACTCATTTTACTGTCTATGTTTTGAACCATTCCTGTGACACTAGTTATGGATTCCGATACTTCACCTCAAGTTTAGTGTATCCCTCTGACCTTCTTATTGACGATGAAACACAGAAATTGCATCGGAATTACATACAAAAGGCAAAATGCCGACTTAGGTACGAGAAAACTGGCTCTTCTTTCTGTCTATGTTTTGAACCATTCCTCTGACACTAGTTATAGATTCCGATGCTTCACTTCAGGTTTATTGCATTCCTCTGACCTTCTTATTGACAATGAAACACAGAAATTGCATCGGAATTTATTACAAAAATCACAATGCCGACTTAAGTACAAGAAAACTGATTCATCTTACTGTCTATGTTTTGAACCATTCCTGTGACACTAGTTATAGATTCCGATGCTTCACCTCAGGTTTACTGTATCCCTCTGACCTTCATATTGACGATGAAACACAGAAATTGCATCGGAATTAAATACAAAAGGCACAATGCCGACTTAAGTACAAGAAGACTGACTCTTCTTACTGTCTATGTTTTGAACCATTCCTGTGACACTAGTTATAGATTCCGATGCTTCACATCAGGTTTACTGTACTCCTATGACCTTCTTATTCGCGATGAAACACAGAAATTTTATCGGAATTAAATACAAAAGGCACAATGCCGACATAAGGACATAAAAACTGACTCTTCTTATTGTCTTTGCTTTGAACCATTCCTGTGACACTAGTAATAGATTCCGATTCATCGCTTCAGGTTTACTGTATCCCTCTGACATTATTGCTGACGATGAGACACAGAAATTGCATCAGAATTAAATACAAAAGGCACAATCCCGACTTAAGTACAAGAAAACTGACTCTTCTCACTGTCTATGTTTTGAACCATTCCTGTGACACTAGTTATAGATTCCGATGCTTCACTTCAGGTTTACTGTATCCCTCTGACTTTCTTATTGACGATGAAACACAGAAATTGCATCGGAATTAAATGCAATAGGAAGAACGCCGACTTAAGTACAAGAAGACTGACTCTTCTTACTGTATATGTTTTGAACCGATCCTGTGACTCTAGTTATAGATTCCGATGCTTCACTTCAGGTTTACTGTATCCCTCTGACTTTCTTATTGACGATGAAAAACAGAAATTGCACCGGAATTAAATAGAAAAGGCACAATGCCGACTTAAGTACAAGAAGACTGACTCTTCTTACTGTCTATGTTTTGAACCATTCCTGTGACACTAGTTATAGATTCCGATGCTTCACATCAGGTTTACTGTACTCCTATGACCTTCTTATTCGCGATGAAACACAGAAATTTTATCGGAATTAAATACAAAAGGCACAATGCCGACATAAGGACATAAAAACTGACTCTTCTTATTGTCTTTGCTTTGAACCATTCCTGTGACACTAGTAATAGATTCCGATTCATCGCTTCAGGTTTACTGTATCCCTCTGACCTTATTGCTGACGATGAGACACAGAAATTGCATCAGAATTAAATACAAAAGGCACAATGCCGACGTAAGTACAAGAAGACTGACTCTTCTTACTGCCTATGCTTTGAACCATTCCTGTGACACTAGTTATAGATTCCGATGCGTCACTTCTGGTTTACTGTATGCCTCTGACTTTCTTATTGA
The DNA here is from genome assembly GCF_021461395.2 of Schistocerca americana. NCBI lineage: Eukaryota > Metazoa > Arthropoda > Insecta > Orthoptera > Acrididae > Schistocerca > Schistocerca americana. Next base: position 25,015,393 of record NC_060130.1, read on the forward strand.
CGATGAAAAACAGAAATTGCATCGGAATTAAATAGAAAAGGCACAATGCCGACTTAAGTACAAAAAAACAGACTCTTCTTACTGTCTATGTTTTGAACCATTCCTGTGACATTAGTTACAGATTCTGATGCTTCATTTCAGGTTTACTGTATACCTCTGACCGTCTTATTGACGATGAAACACAGAAATTGCATCGAAATTAAAAAATACAAAGGCCACAATGCCGACATAAGTACAAGGAAACTGACTCTTCTTACTGTCTAAGTTCTGAACCATTCCTGTAACACTAGTTATAGATTCCGATGCTTCACTTCAGGTTTACTGCTTCCCTCTGACCTTCTTATTGACGATGAAACTCAGAAATTTCATCGGAATTAATTTCAAAAGGCAAAATGATGACTTAAGTACAAGAAAACTGACTTTTCTTACTGTCTATGTTTTGAACCGTTCCTGTGACACTAGTTATAGATTCCGATGCTTCACTTCAGGTTTACTGTATCCCTCTGACCTTCTTATTGACGATGAAACACAGAAATTTCATCGGAATTAAATGCAAAAGGCACTATGCCGACTTAAGTACAAGAAAGCTGACTCTTCTTACTGTCTATGTTTTGAATCATTCCTGTGACACTAGTTATAGATTCCGATGCTTCACTTCACGTTTACTGTATCCCTCTGACCTTCTTATTGACGATGAAACACAGAAATTGCTTCGGAATTAAATACAAAAGGCACAATGCCGACCTAAGTACAAGAAAAATGACTCTTCTTACTGTCTATGTTTTGAACCGATTCAGCGACACTGGTTATAGATTCCGATGCTTCACTTCAGGTTTACTGTATCCCTCTGACCTTCTTATTGACGATGAAACACAGAAATTGCGTCGGAATTAAATACAAAAGGCACAATGCCAACTTAAGTAAAAGAAAAGTGACCCTTCTTACTGTCTATGTTTTAAACCATTCTTGTGACAATAGTTATAGATTCCGATGCTTCACCTAAGGTTTTTCTGTATCCCTCTGACCATCTTATTGACGATGAAACACCGATATTGCATCGGAATTAAATACAAAAGGCAGAATGCCGACTTAAGCACAAGTAAACTGACTCTTCTTACTGTCTATGTTTTGAACCATTTCTGTGACACTAGTTACAGATTCCGATGCGTCACTTCAGGATTACTATTTCCCTCTGACCTCCTTATTGACGATGAAAAATAGAAATTGCATCTGAATTAAATACAAAAGGCACATTGCCGACTTAAGTACAGGAAGACTAGCTCTTCTAATTGTCTATGTTTTGAACCTTTCCTGTGACACTAGTTATAGATTCCGAAGCTTCACTTCGGGTTTACTGTATCCCTCTGACCTTCTTATTGACGATGAAACACAGAAATTGCATCGGAATTAAATACATAAGGCACAATGCCAACTTAAGTACATGTAAACTGACTCTTCCTGCTGTCTATGTTTTGAACCCTTCCTGTGACACTAGTTACGGATTCCGATGCTTCACTTCAAGTTAAGTGTATCCCTCTGACCTTCGTATTGGCGATGAAACACAGAAATTGCATCGGAATTAAATAACAAAGGCACAATGCCGAATTAAGTACAACTAAACTGACTCTTCTTACTGTGTATGTTTCGAACCATTTCTGTGACACTAGTTATAGATTCCGATGCTTCACTTCAGGTTTACTGTATGCCTCTGACCTTCTTGTTGACGATGAAACACAGGAATTTCATCGGAATTAATAACAAAATGCACAATGATGACTTAAGTACAAGAAAACTGACTCTTCTTACTGTCTATATTCCTGTGACACTAGTTATAGATTCGGATGTTTCACTTCAGGTTTACTGTATCCCTCTGACCTTCTTATTGACGATGAAACACAGAAATTGCATCGGAATTAAATACAAAAGGCACAATGCAGACTTAAGTACAAGAAAACTGAATCTTCTTACTGTCTATGTTTTGAACAATTCCTGTGACACTAGTTATGGATTCCGATGCTTCACTTCTGGTTTACTGTATCCCTCTGACCTTCTTATTGACGATGAAACACTGAAATTGTATCGGAATTCAATACAATAGGCACAATGCCGACTTAAGTACAAGAAAACTGACTCTTCTTACTGTCTATGTTTGAACCATTCCTGTGACACTAGTTATGGATTCCGATGCTTCACATCAGGTTTACTGTATCCCTCTGACATTCTTATTGACGATGAAACACAGAAATTGCATCGGAATTAAATACAAAAGGCACAATGCCAACTTAAGTACAAGTAAACTGACTCTTCTTACTGTCTATGTTTTGAACCATTCCTGTGACACTAGTTATGGATTCCGATGCCTCACTTCAAGTTTATTGTATCCCTCTGACCTTCTTATTGACGATGAAATACAGAAATTGTATCGGAATTAAATACAAAAGGCACAATGCCGAATTAAGTACAAGTAAACTGACTCTTCTTACTGTGTATGTTTTGAACCATTCCTAAGACACTAGTTATAGATTCCGATACTTCACTTCAGGTTTACTGTATCCCTCTGAATTTCTTATTGACGATGAAACACAGAAATTGCATCGGAATTCAGTAGAAAAGCCACAATGCCGACTCAAGTACAGGAAGACTGGCTCTTCTTACTGTCTACGTTTTGAACCTTTCCTGTCAGACCGGTTTTAGATTCCGATGCTTCACTTCAGGTTTACTGTATCCCTTGGATCTTCGTATTGACGACGAAACACAGAAATTGCATCGGAATTAAGTACAAAAGGCAAAATGCCGACTTCAGTACAAAAAAACTGACTCTTCTTACTGTCTATCTTTTGAACCATTCCTGTGACACTAGTTATAGATTCCAATGCTTCACTTCAGGTTTACTGTATCCGTCTGACCTTCTTGCTGATGTTGAAACACAGAAATTGCATCGGAATTAAATACAAAAGGCACAATGCCGACTCAAGTACAAGAAGACTGGCTCTTCTTACTGTCTACGTCTTGAACCTTCCCGTGGGACCGGTTTTAGATTCCGATGGTTCACTTCAGGTTTACTGTATCCCTTGGACCTTCTTATTGACGACGAAACACAGAAATTGCATCGGAATTAAATACAAAAGGCACAATGCCGACTTAAGTACAGGAAGATTAGCTCCTCTTGTTGTCTATAATTTGAACCTTTCCTGTGACACTAGTTATAGATTCCGAAGCTTCACTTCAGGTTTACTGTATCCCTCTGACCTTCTTATTGACGATGAAACACAGAAATTGCATCGGAATTAAATACATAAGGCACAAGGCCAACTTAAGTACAAATAAAATGACTCTTCCTACTGTCTATGTTTTGAACCATTCCTGTGACACTACTTACGGATTCCGATGCTTCACTTCAAGTTTACTGTATCCCTCTGACCTTCGTATTGACGATGAAACACAGAGATTGCATCGGAATTAAATAAAAAAGGCACAATGCCGAATTAAGTACAAGTAAACTGACTCTTCTTACTGTGTATGATTTGAACCATTCCTGTGACACTAGTTATAGATTCCGATGCTTCACTTCAGGTTTACTGTATGCCTCTGACCTTCTTGTGGACGATGAAACACAGGAATTTCATCGGAATTAATAACAAAATGCACAATGATGACTTAAGTACAAGAAAACTGACTCTTCTTACTGTCTATGCTTTGAACCATTCCTGTGACACTAGTCATAGATTCCGATCCTTCACTTCAGGTTTACTGTATCCTCTGACATTCTTATTGACGATGAAACACAGAAATTGCATCGGAATTAAATACAAAAAGCACAATGCCAACTTAAGTACAAGTAAACTGACTCTTCTTACTGTCTATGTTTTGAACCATTCCTGTGACACTAGTTATGGATTCCGATGCCTCACTTCAAGTTTGTTGTATCCCTCTGACCTTCTTATTGACGATGAAATACAGAAATTGTATCGGAATTAAATACAAAAGGCACAGAGCCGAATTAAGAACAAGTAAACTGATTCTTCTTACTGTGTATGTTTTGAACCATTCCTAAGACACTAGTTATAGATTCCGATGCTTCACTTCATGTTTACTGTATCCCTCCTACCTTCTTATTGACGATGAAACAAAGAAATTGCATCGGAATTCAGTACAAAAGGCACAATGCCTACTCAAGTACAAGAAGACTGGCTCTTCTTACTGTCTACGCCTTGAATCTTTCCTGTGAGACCGGTTTTAGACTCCGATGCTTCACTTCAGGATTACTGTATCCCTTGGATCTTCCTGTTGACGACGACACACAGAAATTGCATCGGAATTAAATACAATAGGCACAACGCCGACCTAAGTACAAGAAAACTGACTCTTCTTACCATCTATATTTTGAACCATTCCTGTGACACTGGTTATAGATTCCGATGCTTCACTTCAGGTTTACTGTATCCCTCTGACCTTCTTATTGACGATGAAACGCAGAAATAGCATCGGAATGAAATACAATAGGCACAATGCCGACTTAAGTAAAAGAAATCTGACCCTTCTTACTGTCTATGTTTGGAACCATTCCTGTGAAACTAGTTATAGATTCTGATGCTTCACTTCAGGTTTACTGTATCCCTCTGACCTTCTTGCTGATGATGAAACACAGAAATTGCATCGGAATTAAATACAATAGGCACAATGCCGACTTAGGTACAAGAAAACTGACTCTTCTTATTGTCTGTGTTTTGAACCATTCCTGTGGCACTAGTTATAAATTCCGATGTTTCACTTCAGGTTTACTGTATCCCTCTGACCTTCTTGTTGCCGATGAAACTCAGAAATTGCATCGGAATTAAATACAAAAATCACAATGCCGACTTAAGTACAAGAAAACTGACTCTTCTTACTGTCTATGTTTTGAACCATTCCTGTGACACTAGTTATACATTCTGATGCTTCACTTCAGGTTTACTGTATCCCTCTGACTTTCTTATTGACGATGATACACAGAAATTGCATCGGAATTAAATGCAATAGGCACAATGCCGACTTAAGTACATGAAGACTGACTCTTCTTACTGTCTATGTTTTGAACCATTCCTGTGACACTAGTTATAGATTTCGATGCTTCACTTCAGGTTTACTGTATCCCTCTGACCTTCTTATTGACGATGAAACACAGAAATTGAACGGAATTAAATACAAAAATCACAATGTTGACGTAAGTACAAGAAAACTATCTCTTCTTACTGTCTATGTTTTGAACCATTCCTCTGACACTAGTTATAGATTCCGATGCTTCACTTAAGGTTTTTCTGTATCCCTCTGACCTTCTTATTGACGATGTTACACAGAAATTGCATAGGAATTAAATACAAAAGGCACAATGCCGACTTAAGCACAAGTAAACTGACTCTTCTTTCTGTCTATGTTTTGAACCATTCCTGTGACACTAGTTACAGATTCCTATGCTTCAGTTCTGGATTATTGTATCTCTCTGACCTTCTTATTGACGATGAAACACAGATATAGCAACGGAATTAAATACAAAAGGCACAATGCCGACTTAAGTAAAAGAAAACTGACCCTTCTTACTGTCAATGCTTTGAACCATTCCTGTGACACTAGTGATAGATTCCAATGCTTCACTTCAGGTTTACTGTATCCCTCAGACCTTCTTATTGACGATGAAACACAGAAACTGTATCGGAATTAAATACAAAAGGCACAATGCCGACTTAAATAAAAGAAAACTAACCCTTCTTACTGTCAATGTTTTGAACCATTCCTGTGACACTAGTGATAGATTCCAATGCTTCACTTCAGGTTTACTGTATCCCTCCGACCTTCTTATTGACGATGAAACACAGAAATTGCATCGGAATTCAATAGAAAAGGTACAATGCCGACTCAAGTACAAGAAGACTGGCTCTTCTTACTGTCTACGTTTTGAACCTTTCCTGTGAGACCGGTTTTAGATTCCGATGCTTCACTTCAGGTTTACTGTATACCTCTGACCTTCTTGTTGATGATGAAACGCAGAAATTGCATCGGAATTAAATACATAAGGCACAATACCAACTTAAGTACAAGTAAACTGACTCTTCCTACTGTCTATGTATTGAACCATTCCTGTGACACTAGTTACGGATTCCGATGCTTCACTTCTAGTTTAGTGTATCCCTCTGACCTTCGTATTGGCGATGAAACACAGAAATTGCATCGGAATTAAATAAAAAAGGCACAATGCCGACTTAAGTACAAGAAAACTGACTCTTCTTACTGTCTATCTTTTGAACCATTCCTGTGACACTGGTTATAGATTCCGATGCTTCACTTCAGGTTTACTGTATACCTCTGACCTTCTTGTTGATGATGAAACGCAGAAATTGCATCGGAATAAAATACAAAAGGCACAATGCCGACTTAAGTACAAGAAAACTGACTTTTCTTACTGTCTGTGTTTTGAACCAATCCTGTGACCCTAGTTATAGATTCCGATGCGTCACTTCAGGTTTACTGTATCCCTCTGACCTTCTTGGTGACGATGAAACACAGAAATTGCATCGGAATTAAATACAAAAATCACAATGCCGACTTAAGTACAAGAAAACTGACTCCTCTTACTGTCTATGCTTTGAACCATTCCTGTGACACTAGTTATAGGTTCTGATGCTTCACTTCAGGTTTACTGTATCCCTCTGACTTTCTTATTGACGATGAAACACAGAAATTGCATCGGAATTAAAAGCAATAGGCACAATGCCGACTTAAGTACATGAAGACTGACTCTTCTTACTGTCTATGTTTTGAACCATTCCTGTGACACTAGTTATGGATTCCGATGCTTCACTTCAGGTTTACTGTATCCCTCTGACCTTCTTATTGACGATGGAACACAGAAATTGCAACGGAATTAACTACAAACATCACAATGTTGACGTAAGTACAATAAAACTGACTCTTCTTACTGTCTATGTTTTGAACCATTCCTGTGACACTAGTTATAGATTCCGATGCTTCACTTAAGGTTTTTCTGTATCCCTCTGACCTTCTTATTGACGATGTAACACAGAAATTGCATCGGAATTAAATACAAAAGGCACAATGCCGACTTAAGTACAAGTAAACTGACTCTTCTTACTGTCCATGTTTTGAACCATTCCTGTGACACTAGTTATAGATTACGATGCTTCACATCAGGTTTACTGTATCCCTCTGACCTTCTTATTGACGATGAAACACAGAAATTGCATCGGAATTAAATACATAAGGCACAATACCAACTTAAGTACAAGTAAACTGACTCTTCCTACTGTCTATGTATTGAACCATTCCTGTGACACTAGTTACGGATTCCGATGCTTCACTTCTAGTTTAGTGTATCCCTCTGACCTTCGTATTGGCGATGAAACACAGAAATTGCATCGGAATTAAATAAAAAAGGCACAATGCCGACTTAAGTACAAGAAAACTGACTCTTCTTACTGTCTGTGTTTTGAATTAATCTTGTGACACTAGTTATAGATTCCGATGCTTCACTTCAGGTTTACTGTATCCCTCTGACCTTCTTGGTGACGATGAAACACAGAAATTGCATCAGAATTAAATACAAAAATAACATGCCGACTTAAGTACAAGAAAACTGACTCTTCTTACTGTCTATGCCTTGAACCATCCCTGTGAAACTAGTTATAGATTCTGATGCTTCACTTCAGGTTTACTGTATATCTCCGACCTTCTTATTGACGATGAAACACAGAAATTTCATCGGAATTAAATGCTATAGGCACAATGCCGACTTAAGTACATGAAGACTGACCCTTCTTACTGTCTATGTTTTGAACCACTCCTGTGACACTAGTTATAGATTCCGATGCTTCACTTCAGGTTTACTGTATCCCTCTGACCTTCTTATTGACGATGGAACACAGAAATTGCAACGGAATTAAATACAAAAATCACAATTATGACGTAAGTACAAGAAAACTGACTCTTCTTACTCTCTATGATTTGAACCATTCCTGTGACACTAGTTATAAATTCTGATGCTTCACTTAAGGTTTTTCTGTATCCCTCTGACCTTTTTATTGACGATGTAACACAGAAATTGCATCGGAATTAAATACAAAAGGCACAATGCCGACTTAAGTACAAGTAAACTGACTCTTCTTACTGTCCATGTTTTGAACCATTCCTGTGACACTAGTTATAGATTACGATGCTTCACATCAGGTTTACTGTATCCCTCTGACCTTCTTATTGACGATGAAACACAGAAATTGCATCGGAATGAAATACAAAAATCACAATGCCGACTTAAGTACAAGAAAACTGACTCTTCTTACTGTCTATGCCTTGAACCATCCCTGTGAAACTAGTTATAGATTCTGATGCTTCACTTCAGGTTTACTGTATATCTCCGACCTTCTTATTGACGATGAAACACAGAAATTGAACGGAATTAAATACAAAAATCACAATGTTGACGTAAGTACAAGAAAACTGACTCTTCTTACTGTCTATGATTTGAACCATTCCTGTGACACTAGTTATAGATTCCGATGCTTCACTTAAGGTTTTTCTGTATCCCTCTGACCTTCTTATTGACGATGTTACACAGAAATTGCATCGGAATTAATTACAAAAGGCACAATGCCGACTTAAGCACAAGTAAACTGACTCTTCTTACTGTCTATGTTTTGAACCATTCCTGTGACACTAGTTACAGATTCCTATGCTTCAGTTCAGGATTACTGTATCTCTCTGACCTTCTTATTGACGATGAAACACGGATATTGCAACGGAATTAAATACAAAAGGCACAATGCCGACTTAAGTAAAAGATAACTGACCCTTCTTACTGTCTATGTTTTGAACCATTCCTGTGACACTAGTGATAGATTCCGATGCTTCACTTCAGGTTTACTCTATCCCTCTGACCTTCTCATTGACGATGAAACACAGAAACTGTATCGGAATGAAATACAAAAGGCACAATGCCGACTTAAGTACAAGAAAACTGACTCTTCTTACAGTCTATGGTTTGAACCATTCCTGTGACACTCCTTATAGATTCCGATACTTCACTTCAGGTTTACTGTATCCCTCTGACCTTCTTATTGACGATGAAACACAGAAATTGCATCGGAATTCAATAGAAAAGGTACAATGCCGACTCAAGTACAAGAAGACTGGCTCTTCTCACTGTTTACGTTTTGAACCTTTCCTGTGAGACCGGTTTTAGAATCCGATGCTTCACTTCAGGTTTACTGTATCCCTTGGATCTTCTTATTGACGACGAAGCACAGAAATTGCATCGGAATTAAAAACAAAAGGTAAATTGCCGACTTAAGTACAAGAAAACTGACTCTTCTTACTGTCTATCTTTTGCACCATTCCTGTGACACTAGTTATAGATTCCGATGCTTCACTTCAGGTTTACTGTATACCTCTGACCTTCTTGTTGATGATGAAACGCAGAAATTGCATCGGAATTAAATACAAAAGGCACAATGCCGACTTAAGTACAAGAAAACTGACTCTTCTTACTGTCTATGCCTTGAACCATCCCTGTGAAACTAGTTATAGATTCTGATGCTTCACTTCAGGTTTACTGTATATCTCCGACCTTCTTATTGACGATGAAACACAGAAATTTCATCGGAATTAAATGCTATAGGCACAATGCCGACTTAAGTACATGAAGACTGACCCTTCTTACTGTCTATGTTTTGAACCATTCCTGTGACACTAGTTACGGATTCCGTTGCTTCACTTCAAGTTTAGTGTATCCCTCTGACCTTCGTATTGGCGATGAAACACAGAAATTGCATCGGAATTAAATAAAAAAGGCACAATGCCGACTTAAGCACAAGAAAACTGACTCTTCTTACTGTCTGTGCTTTGAACCAATCCTGTGACACTAGTTATAGATTCCGATGCTTCACTTCAGGTTTACTGTATCCCTATGACCTTCTTGGTGACGATGAAACACAGAAATTGCATCGGAATTAAATACAAAAATCACAATGCCGACTTAAGTACAAGAAAACTGACTCTTCTTACTGTCTATGCTTTGAACCATTCCTGTGACACTAGTTATAGATTCTGATGCTTCACTTCAGGTTTACCGTATATCTCCGACCTTCTTATTGACGATGAAACACAGATATTTCATCGGAATTAAATGCAATAGGCACAATGCCGACTTAAGTACATGACGACTGACCCTTCTTACTGTCTATGCTTTGAACCATTCCTGTGACACTAGTTATAGATTCCGATGCTTCACTTCAGGTTTACTGTATCCCTCTGACCTTCTTATTGACGATGGAACACAGAAGTTGCAACTGAATTAAGTACAAAAATCACAATGTTGACGTAAGTACAAGAAAACTGACTCTTCTTACTGTCTATGATTTGAACCATTTCTGTGGCACTAGTTATAGATTCCGATGCTTCACTTAAGGTTTTTCTGTATCCCTCTGACCTTCTTATTGACGATGTAACACAGAACTTGCATCGGAATTAAATACAAAAGGCACAATGCCGACTTAAGTACAAGTAAACTGACTCTTCTACCTGTCTATGTTTTGAACCATTCCTGTGACACTAGTTATAGATTCCGATGCTTCACATCAGATTTACTGTATCCCTCTGACCGTCTTGTTGACGATGAAACACAGAAATTGCATCGGAATTAAATACATAAGGCACAATGCCAACTTAAGTACAAGTAAACTGACTCTTCCTACAGTCTATGTTTTGAACCATTCCTGTGACACTAGTTACGGATTCCGATGCTTCACTTCAAGTTTAGTGCATCCCTCTGACCTTCGTATTGGCGATGAAACACAGAAATTGCATCGGAATTAAATAAAAAAGGCACAATGCCGAATTAAGTACAAGTAAACTGACTCTTCTTACTGTGTATGTTTCGAACCATTCCTGTGACAATAGTTATAGATTCAGATGCTTCACTTCAGGTTTACTGTATGCCTCTGACCTTCTTGTTGACGATGAAACACAGGAATTTCATCGGAATTAATAACAAAATGCACAATGATGACTTAAGTACAAGAAAACTGACTCTTCTTACAGTCTATGCTTTGAACCATTCCTGTGACACTAGTCACAGATTCCGATGCTTCACTTCAGGTTTACTGTATCCCTCCGACCTTCTTATTGACGATGAAACACAGAAATTTCATCGGAATGAAATGCAAAAAGCACAATGCCGACTTAAGTACAAGAAAACTCACTCTTCTTACTGTCTATATTTTGAATTATTCCTGAGACACTAGTTATAGATTCCGATGTTTCACTTCAGGTTTACTGTATCCCTCCGACCTTCTTATTGACGATGTAACACAGAACTTGCATCGGAATTAAATACAAAAGGCACAATGCCGACTTAAGTACAAGTAAACTGACTCTTCTTACTGTCTATGTTTTGAACCATTCCTGTGACGCTAGTTATAGATTACGATGCTTCACATCAGGTTTACTGTATCCCTCTGACCGTCTTATTGACGATGAAACACAGAAATTGCATCGGAATTAAATACATAAGGCACAATGCCAACTTAAGTACAAGTAAACTGACTCTTCCTACTGTCTATGTTTTGAACCATTCCTGTGACACTAGTTACGGATTCCGATGCTTCACTTCAAGTTTAGTGTATCCCTCTGACCTTCTTATTGACGATGAAACACAGAAATTGAACGGAATTAAATACAAAAATCACAATGTTGACGTAAGTACAAGAAAACTGACTCTTCTTACTGTCTATGTCTTGAACCATTCCAGTGACACTAGTTATAGATTCCGATGCTTCACTTAAGGTTTTTCTGTATCCCTCTGACCTTCTTATTGACGATGTTACACAGAAATTGCATCGGAATTAAATACAAAAGGCACAATGCCGACTTAAGCACAAGTAAACTGACTCTTCTTACTGTCTATGTTTTGAACCATTCCTGTGACACTAGTTACAGATTCCTATTCTTCAGTTCAGGATTACTGTATCTCTCTGACCTTCTTATTGACGATGAAACACAGATATATGCAACGGAATTAAATACAAAAGGCACAATGCCGACTTAAGTAAAAGAAAACTGACCCTTCTTACTGTCTATGTTTTGAACTATTCCTGTGACACTAGTGATAGATTCCGATGCTTCACTTCAGGTTTACTGTATCCCTCTGACCTTCTTATTGACGATGAAACACAGAAACTGTATCGGAATTAAATACAAAAGGCACAATGCCGACTTAAGTACAAGAAAACTGACTCTTCTTACAGTCTATGGTTTGAACCATTCCTGTGACACTAGGTATAGATTACGATACTTCACTTTAGGTTTACTGTATCCCTCTGACCTTCTTATTGACGATGAAACACAGATATTGCATCGGAATTCAATAGAAAAGGTACAATGCCGACTCAAGTACAAGAAGACTGGCTCTTCTTACTGTTTACGTTTTGAACCTTTCCTGTGAGACCGGTTTTAGAATCCGATGCTTCACTTCAGGTTTACTGTATCCCTTGGATCTTCTTATTGACGACGAAGCACAGAAATTGCATCGGAATTAAAAACAAAAGGTAAAATGCCGACTTAAGTACAAGAAAACTGACTCTTCTTACTGTCTATCTTTTGAACCATTCCTGTGACACTAGTTATAGATTCCGATGCTTCACTTCAGGTTTACTGTATACCTCTGACCTTCTTGTTGATGATGAAACGCAGAAATTGCATCGGAATTAAATACAAAAGGCACAATGCCGACATAAGTACAAGAAAACTGACTCTTCTTACTGTCCATGTTTTGAACCATTCCTGTGACACTAGTTATAGATTCCGATGCTTCACATCAGGTTTACTGTATCCCTCTGACCTTCTTATTGACGATGAAACACAGAAATTGCATCGGAATTAAATACATAAGGCACAATGCCAACTTAAGTACAAGTAAACTGACTCTTCCTACTGTCTATGTTTTGAACCATTCCTGTGACACTAGTTACGGATTCCGATGCTTCACTTCAAGTTTAGTGTATCCCTCTGACCTTCGTAGTGGCGATGAAACACAGAAATTGCATCGGAATTAAATAAAATGGCACAATGCCGACTTAAGCACAAGAAAACTGACTCTTTTTACTGTCTGTGCTTTGAACCAATCCTGTGACACTAGTTATAGATTCCGATGCTTCGCTTCAGGTTTACTGTATCCCTCTGACCTTCTTGGTGACGATGAAACACAGACATTGCATCGGAATTAAATACAAAAATCACAATGCCGACTTAAGTACAAGAAAACTGACTCTTCTTACTGTCTATGCTTTGAACCACTCCTGTGACACTAGTTATAGATTCTGATGCTTCACTTCAGGTTTACTGTATATCTCCGACCTTCTTATTGACGATGAAACACAGATATTTCATCGGAATTAAATGCAATAGGCAAATTGCCGACTTAAGTACATGAAGACTGACCCTTCTTACTGTCTATGTTTTGAACCATTCCTGTGACACTAGTTATAGATTCCGATGCTTCACTTCAGGTTTACTGTATCCCTCTGACCTTCTTATTGACGATGGAACACAGAAGTTGCAACGGAATTAAATACAAAAATCACAATGTTGACGTAAGTACAAGAAAACTGACTCTTCTTACTGTCTATGATTTGAACCATTTCTGTGACACTAGTTATAGATTCCGATGCTTCACTTAAGGTTTTTCTGTATCCCTCTCACCTTCTTATTGACGATGTAACACAGAACTTGCATCGGAATTAAATACAAAAGGCACAATGCCGACTTAAGTACAAGTAAACTGACTCTTCTTACTGTCTATGTTTTGAACCATTCCTGTGACACTAGTTATAGATTCCGATGCTTCACATCAGGTTTACTGTATCCCTCTGACCGTCTTATTGACGATGAAACACAGAAATTGCATCGGAATTAAATACATAAGGCACAATGCCAACTTAAGTACAAGTAAACTGACTCTTCCTACTGTCTATGTTTTGAACCATTCCTGTGACACTAGTTACGGATTCCGATGCTTCACTTCAAGTTTAGTGTATCCCTCTGACCTTCGTATTGGCGATGAAACACAGAAATTGCATCGGAATTAAATAAAAAAGGCACAATGCCGAATTAAGTACAAGTAAACTGACTCTTCTTACTGTGTATGATTCGAACCATTCCTGTGACAATAGTTATAGATTCAGATGCTTCACTTCAGGTTTACTTTATGCCTCTGACCTTCTTGTTGACGATGAAACACAGGAATTTCATCGGAATTAATAACAAAATGCACAATGATGACTTAAGTACAAGAAAACTGACTCTTCTTACTGTCTATGCTTTGAACCATTCCTGTGACACTAGTTGTAGATTCCGATGCTTCACTTAAGGTTTTTCTGTATCCCTCTGACCTTCTTATTGACGATGTTACACAGAAATTGCATCGGAATTAAATACAAAAGGCACAATGCCGACTTAAGCACAAGTAAACTGACTCTTCTTACTGTCTATGTCTTGAACCATTCCTGTGACACCAGGTATAGATTCCGATGCTTCACTTAAGGTTTTTCTGTATCCCTCTGACCTTCTTATTGACGATGTTACACAGAAATTGCATCGGAATTAAATACAAAAGGCACAATGCCGACTTAAGCACAAGTAAACTGACTCTTCTTACTGTCTATGATTTGAACCATTCCTGTGACACTAGTTACAGATTCCCATTCTTCAGTTCAGGATTACTGTATCTCTCTGACCTTCTTATTGACGATGAAACACAGATATTGCAACGGAATTAAATACAAAAGGCACAATGCCGACTTAAGTACAAGAAAACTGACTCTTCTTACAGTCTATGGTTTGAACCATTCCTGTGACACTAGGTATAGATTCCGATACTTCACTTCAGGTTTACTGTATCCCTCTGACCTTCTTATTGACGATGAAACACAGAAATTGCATCGGAATTCAATAGAAAAGGTACAATGCCGACTCAAGTACAAGAAGACTGGCTCTTCTTACTGTCTACGTTTTGAACCTTTCCTGTGAGACCGGTTTTAGATTCCGATGCTTCACTTCAGGTTTACTGTATCCCTTGGATCTTCTTATTGACGACGAAGCACAGAAATTGCATCGGAATTAAAAACAAAAGGTAAAATGCCGACTTAAGTACAAGAAAACTGACTCTTCTTACTGTCTATTTTTGAACCATTCCTGTGACACTAGTTTTAGATTCCGATGCTTCACTTCAGGTTTACTGTATCCCTCTGACCTTCTTGGTGACGATGAAACACAGAAATTGCATCGGAATTAAATACAAAAATCACAATGCCGACTTAAGTACAAGAAAACTGACTCTTCTTACTGTCTATGCTTTGAACCATTCCTGTGACACTAGGTATAGATTCCGATGCTTCACTTAAGGTTTTTCTGTATCCCTCTGACCTTCTTATTGACGATGTAACACAGAAATTGCATCGGAATTAAATACATAAGGCACAATGCCAACTTAAGTACAAGTAAACTGACTCTTCCTACTGTCTAAGTTTTGAACCATTCCTCTGACACTAGTTACGGATTCCGATGCTTCACTTCAAGTTTAGTGTATCCCTCTGACCTTCGTATTGGCGATGAAACACAGAAATTGCATCGGAATTAAATAAAAAAGGCACAATGCCGACTTAAGTACAAGAAAACTGACTCTTCTTACTGTCTGTGTTTTGAACCAATCCTGTGACACTAGTTATAGATTCCGATGCTTCACTTCAGGTTTACTGTATCCCTCTGACCTTCTTGGTGACGATGAAACACAGAAATTGCATCGGAATTAAATACAAAAATCACAATGCCGACTTAAGTACAAGAAAACTGACTCTTCTTACTGTCTATGCTTTGAACCATTCCTGTGACCCTAGTTATAGATTTTGATGCTTCACTTCAGGTTTACTGTATATCTCCGACGTTCTTATTGACGATGAAATACAGAAATTGCATCGGAATTAAATGCAATAGGCACAATGCCGACTTAAGTACATGAAGACAGACCCTTCTTACTGTCTATGTTTTGAACCATTACTGTGACACTAGTTATAGATTCCGATGCATCACTTCAGGTTTACTGTATCCCTCTGACCTTCTTATTGACGATGGAACACAGAAATTGCAACGGAATTAAATACAAATATCACAATGTTGACGTAAGTACAAGAAAACTGACTCTTCTTATTGTCTATGATTTGAACCATTCCTGTGATACTAGTTACAGATTCCGATGCTTCACTTAAGGTTTTTCTGTATCCCTCTGACCTTCTTATTGACGATGTAACACAGAACTTGCATCGGAATTAAATACAACAGGCACAATGCCGACTTAAGTACAAGTAAACTGACTCTTCTTACTGTCTATGTTTTGAACCATTCCTGTGACACTAGTTATCGATTCCGATGCTTCACATCAGGTTTACCGTATCCCCCTGACCTTCTTATTGACGATGAAACACAGAAATTGCATCGGAATTAAATACATAAGGCACAATGCCAACTTAAGTACAAGTAAACTGACTCTTCCTACTGTCTATGTTTTGAACCATTCCTGTGACACTAGTTACGGATTCCGATGCTTCACTTCAAGTTTAGTGTATCCCTCTGACCTTCGTATTGGCGATGAAACACAGAAATTGCATCGGAATTAAATAAAAAAGGCACAATGCCGAATTAAGTACAAGTAAACTGACTCTTCTTACTGTGTATGATTCGAACCATTCCTGTGACAATAGTTATAGGTTCAGATGCTTCACTTCAGGTTTACTTTATGCCTCTGACCTTCTTGTTGACGATGAAACACAGGAATTTCATCGGAATTAATAACAAAATGCACAATGATGACTTAAGTACAAGAAAACTGACTCTTCTTACTGTCTATGCTTTGAACCATTCCTGTGACACTAGTTATAGATTCCGATGCTTCACTTAAGGTTTTTCTGTATCCCTCTGACCTTCTTATTGACGATGTTACACAGAAATTGCATCGGAATTAAATACAAAAGGCACAATGCCGACTTAAGCACAAGTAAACTGACTCTTCTTACTGTCTATGTCTTGAACCATTCCTGTGACACCAGTTATTGATTCCGATGCTTCACTTAAGGTTTTTCTGTATCCCTCTGACCTTCTTATTGACGATGTTACACAGAAATTGCATCAGAATTAAATACAAAAGGCACAATGCCGACTTAAGCACAAGTAAACTGACTCTTCTTACTGTCTATGATTTGAACCATTCCCGTGACACTAGTTACAGATTCCCATTCTTCAGTTCAGGATTACTGTATCTCTCTGACCTTCTTATTGACGATGAAACACAGATATTGCAACGGAATTAAATACAAAAGGCACAATGCCGACTTAAGTACAAGAAAACTGACTCTTCTTACAGTCTATGGTTTGAACCATTCCTGTGACACTAGGTATAGATTCCGATACTTCACTTCAGGTTTACTGTATCCCTCTGACCTTCTTATTGACGATGAAACACAGAAATTGCATCGGAATTCAATAGAAAAGGTACAATGCCGACTCAAGTACAAGAAGACTGGCTCTTCTTACTGTCTACGTTTTGAACCTTTCCTGTGAGACCGGTTTTAGATTCCGATGCTTCACTTCAGGTTTACTGTATCCCTTGGATCTTCTTATTGACGACGAAGCACAGAAATTGCATCGGAATTAAAAACAAAAGGTAAAATGCCGACTTAAGTACAAGAAAACTGACTCTTCTTACTGTCTATTTTTGAACCATTCCTGTGACACTAGTTTTAGATTCCGATGCTTCACTTCAGGTTTACTGTATCCCTCTGACCTTCTTGGTGACGATGAAACACAGAAATTGCATCGGAATTAAATACAAAAATCACAATGCCGACTTAAGTACAAGAAAACTGACTCTTCTTACTGTCTATGCTTTGAACCATTCCTGTGACACTAGGTATAGATTCCGATGCTTCACTTAAGGTTTTTCTGTATCCCTCTGACCTTCTTATTGACGATGTAACACAGAAATTGCATCGGAATTAAATACATAAGGCACAATGCCAACTTAAGTACAAGTAAACTGACTCTTCCTACTGTCTAAGTTTTGAACCATTCCTCTGACACTAGTTACGGATTCCGATGCTTCACTTCAAGTTTAGTGTATCCCTCTGACCTTCGTATTGGCGATGAAACACAGAAATTGCATCGGAATTAAATAAAAAAGGCACAATGCCGACTTAAGTACAAGAAAACTGACTCTTCTTACTGTCTGTGTTTTGAACCAATCCTGTGACACTAGTTATAGATTCCGATGCTTCACTTCAGGTTTACTGTATCCCTCTGACCTTCTTGGTGACGATGAAACACAGAAATTGCATCGGAATTAAATACAAAAATCACAATGCCGACTTAAGTACAAGAAAACTGACTCTTCTTACTGTCTATGCTTTGAACCATTCCTGTGACCCTAGTTATAGATTTTGATGCTTCACTTCAGGTTTACTGTATATCTCCGACGTTCTTATTGACGATGAAATACAGAAATTGCATCGGAATTAAATGCAATAGGCACAATGCCGACTTAAGTACATGAAGACAGACCCTTCTTACTGTCTATGTTTTGAACCATTCCTGTGACACTAGTTATAGATTCCGATGCATCACTTCAGGTTTACTGTATCCCTCTGACCTTCTTATTGACGATGGAACACAGAAATTGCAACGGAATTAAATACAAATATCACAATGTTGACGTAAGTACAAGAAAACTGACTCTTCTTATTGTCTATGATTTGAACCATTCCTGTGATACTAGTTACAGATTCCGATGCTTCACTTAAGGTTTTTCTGTATCCCTCTGACCTTCTTATTGACGATGTAACACAGAACTTGCATCGGAATTAAATACAACAGGCACAATGCCGACTTAAGTACAAGTAAACTGACTCTTCTTACTGTCTATGTTTTGAACCATTCCTGTGACACTAGTTATAGATTCCGAAGCTTCACTTCAGGTTTACTGTATCCTTTGGACCTTCTTCTTGACGATGAAACACAGAATTTGCATCGGAATTAAATACAAAAGGCACAATGCCGACTTAAGTACAAGTAAACTGACTCTTCTACCTGTCTATGTTTTGAACCGTTCCTGTGACACTAGTTATAGATTCCGATGCTTCACATCAGGTTTACTGTATCCCTCTGACCGTCTTATTGACGATGAAACACAGAAATTGCATCGGAATTAAATACATAATGCACAATGCCAACTTAAGTACAAGTAAACTGACTCTTCCTACAGTCTATGTTTTGAACCATTCCTGTGACACTAGTTACGGATTCCGATGCTTCACTTCAAGTTTAGTGCATCCCTCTGACCTTCGTATTGGCGATGAAACACAGAAATTGCATCGGAATTAAATAAAAAAGGCACAATGCCGAATTAAGTACAAGTAAACTGACTCTTCTTACTGTGTATGTTTCGAACCATTCCTGTGACAATAGTTATAGATTCAGATGCTTCACTTCAGGTTTACTGTATGCCTCTGACCTTCTTGGTGACGATGAAACACAGACATTGCATCGGAATTAAATACAAAAATCACAATGCCGACTTAAGTACAAGAAAACTGACTCTTCTTACTGTCTATGCTTTGAACCATTCCTGTGACACTAGTTATAGATTCTGATGCTTCACTTCAGGTTTACTGTATATCTCCGACCTTCTTATTGACGACGAAACACAGATATTTCATCGGAATTAAATACAAAAGGCACAATGCCGACATAAGTACAAGAAAACTGACTCTTCTTACTGTCCATGTTTTGAACCATTCCTGTGACACTAGTTATAGATTCCGATGCTTCACATCAGGTTTACTGTATCCCTCTGACCTTCTTATTGACGATGAAACACAGAAATTGCATCGGAATTAAATACATAAGGCACAATGCCAACTTAAGTACAAGTAAACTGACTCTTCCTACTGTCTATGTTTTGAACCATTCCTGTGACACTAGTTACGGATTCCGATGCTTCACTTCAAGTTTAGTGTATCCCTCTGACCTTCGTAGTGGCGATGAAACACAGAAATTGCATCGGAATTAAATAAAAAAGGCACAATGCCGACTTAAGCACAAGAAAACTGACTCTTTTTACTGTCTGTGCTTTGAACCAATCCTGTGACACTAGTTATAGATTCCGATGCTTCGCTTCAGGTTTACTGTATCCCTCTGACCTTCTTGGTGACGATGAAACACAGACATTGCATGGGAATTAAATACAAAAATCACAATGCCGACTTAAGTACAAGAAAACTGACTCTTCTTACTGTCTATGCTTTGAACCATTCCTGTGACACTAGTTATAGATTCTGATGCTTCACTTCAAGTTTTAATGTATATCTCCGACCTTCTTATTGACCATGAAACACAGATATTTCATCGGAATTAAATGCAATAGGCACAATGCCGACTTAAGTACATGAAGACTGACCCTTCTTACTGTCTATGTTTTGAACCATTCCTGTGACACTAGTTATAGATTCCGATGCTTCACTTCAGGTTTACTGTATCCCTCTGACCTTCTTATTGACGATGGAACACAGAAGTTGCAACGGAATTAAATACAAAAATCACAATGTTGACGTAAGTACAAGAAAACTGACCCTTCTTACTGTCTATGATTTGAACCATTTCTGTGACACTAGTTATAGATTCCGATGCTTCACTTAAGGTTTTTCTGTATCCCTCTGACCTTCTTATTGACGATGTAACACAGAACTTGCATCGGAATTAAATACAAAAGGCACAATGCCGACTTAAGTACAAGTAAACTGACTCTTCTTACTGTCTATGTTTTGAACCATTCCTGTGACACTAGTTATAGATTCCGATGCTTCACATCAGGTTTACTGTATCCCTCTGACCGTCTTATTGACGATGAAACACAGAAATTGCATCGGAATTAAATACATAAGGCACAATGCCAACTTAAGTACAAGTAAACTGACTCTTCCTACTGTCTATGTTTTGAACCATTCCTGTGACACTAGTTACGGATTCCGATGCTTCACTTCAAGTTTAGTGTATCCCTCTGACCTTCGTATTGGCGATGAAACACAGAAATTGCATCGGAATTAAATAAAAAAGGCACAATGCCGAATTAAGTACAAGTAAACTGACTCTTCTTACTGTGTATGATTCGAACCATTCCTGTGACAATAGTTATAGATTCAGATGCTTCACTTCAGGTTTACTTTATGCCTCTGACCTTCTTGTTGACGATGAAACACAGGAATTTCATCGGAATTAATAACAAAATGCACAATGATGACTTAAGTACAAGAAAACTGACTCTTCATACTGTCTATGCTTTGAACCATTCCTGTGACACTAGTTATAGATTCCGATGCTTCACTTAAGGTTTTTCTGTATCCCTCTGACCTTCTTATTGACGATGTTACACAGAAATTGCATCGGAATTAAATACAAAAGGCACAATGCCGACTTAAGCACAAGTAAACTGACTCTTCTTACTGTCTATGTCTTGAACCATTCCTGTGACACCAGTTATAGATTCCGATGCTTCACTTAAGGTTTTTCTGTATCCCTCTGACCTTCTTATTGACGATGTTACACAGAAATTGCATCGGAATTAAATACAAAAGGCACAATGCCGACTTAAGCACAAGTAAACTGACTCTTCTTACTGTCTATGATTTGAACCATTCCTGTGACACTAGTTACAGATTCCCATTCTTCAGTTCAGGATTACTGTATCTCTCTGCCCTTCTTATTGACGATGAAACACAGATATTGCAACGGAATTAAATACAAAAGGCACAATGCCGACTTAAGTACAAGAAAACTGACTCTTCTTACAGTCTATGGTTTGAACCATTCCTGTGACACTAGGTATAGATTCCGATACTTCACTTCAGGTTTACTGTATCCCTCTGACCTTCTTATTGACGATGAAACACAGAAATTGCATCGGAATTCAATAGAAAAGGTACAATGCCGACTCAAGTACAAGAAGACTGGCTCTTCTTACTGTCTACGTTTTGAACCTTTCCTGTGAGACCGGTTTTAGATTCCGATGCTTCACTTCAGGTTTACTGTATCCCTTGGATCTTCTTATTGACGACGAAGCACAGAAATTGCATCGGAATTAAAAACAAAAGGTAAAATGCCGACTTAAGTACAAGAAAACTGACTCTTCTTACTGTCTATTTTTGAACCATTCCTGTGACACTAGTTTTAGATTCCGATGCTTCACTTCAGGTTTACTGTATCCCTCTGACCTTCTTGGTGACGATGAAACACAGAAATTGCATCGGAATTAAATACAAAAATCACAATGCCGACTTAAGTACAAGAAAACTGACTCTTCTTACTGTCTATGCTTTGAACCATTCCTGTGACACTAGGTATAGATTCCGATGCTTCACTTAAGGTTTTTCTGTATCCCTCTGACCTTCTTATTGACGATGTAACACAGAAATTGCATCGGAATTAAATACATAAGGCACAATGCCAACTTAAGTACAAGTAAACTGACTCTTCCTACTGTCTAAGTTTTGAACCATTCCTCTGACACTAGTTACGGATTCCGATGCTTCACTTCAAGTTTAGTGTATCCCTCTGACCTTCGTATTGGCGATGAAACACAGAAATTGCATCGGAATTAAATAAAAAAGGCACAATGCCGACTTAAGTACAAGAAAACTGACTCTTCTTACTGTCTGTGTTTTGAACCAATCCTGTGACACTAGTTATAGATTCCGATGCTTCACTTCAGGTTTACTGTATCCCTCTGACCTTCTTGGTGACGATGAAACACAGAAATTGCATCGGAATTAAATACAAAAATCACAATGCCGACTTAAGTACAAGAAAACTTACTCTTCTTACTGGCTATGCTTTGAACCATTCCTGTGACCCTAGTTATAGATTTTGATGCTTCACTTCAGGTTTACTGTATATCTCCGACGTTCTTATTGACGATGAAATACAGAAATTGCATCGGAATTAAATGCAATAGGCACAATGCCGACTTAAGTACATGAAGACAGACCCTTCTTACTGTCTATGTTTTGAACCATTCCTGTGACACTAGTTATAGATTCCGATGCATCACTTCAGGTTTACTGTATCCCTCTGACCTTCTTATTGACGATGGAACACAGAAATTGCAACGGAATTAAATACAAATATCACAATGTTGACGTAAGTACAAGAAAACTGACTCTTCTTATTGTCTATGATTTGAACCATTCCTGTGATACTAGTTACAGATTCCGATGCTTCACTTAAGGTTTTTCTGTATCCCTCTGACCTTCTTATTGACGATGTAACACAGAACTTGCATCGGAATTAAATACAACAGGCACAATGCCGACTTAAGTACAAGTAAACTGACTCTTCTTACTGTCTATGTTTTGAACCATTCCTGTGACACTAGTTATAGATTCCGATGCTTCACATCAGGTTTACCGTATCCCCCTGACCTTCTTATTGACGATGAAACACAGAAATTGCATCGGAATTAAATACATAAGGCACAATGCCAACTTAAGTACAAGTAAACTGACTCTTCCTACTGTCTATGTTTTGAACCATTCCTGTGACACTAGTTACGGATTCCGATGCTTCACTTCAAGTTTAGTGTATCCCTCTGACCTTCGTATTGGCGATGAAACACAGAAATTGCATCGGAATTAAATAAAAAAGGCACAATGCCGAATTAAGTACAAGTAAACTGACTCTTCTTACTGTGTATGATTCGAACCATTCCTGTGACAATAGTTATAGATTCAGATGCTTCACTTCAGGTTTACTTTATGCCTCTGACCTTCTTGTTGACGATGAAACACAGGAATTTCATCGGAATTAATAACAAAATGCACAATGATGACTTAAGTACAAGAAAACTGACTCTTCTTACTGTCTATGCTTTGAACCATTCCTGTGACACTAGTTATAGATTCCGATGCTTCACTTAAGGTTTTTCTGTATCCCTCTGACCTTCTTATTGACGATGTTACACAGAAATTGCATCGGAATTAAATACAAAAGGCACAATGCCGACTTAAGTACAAGAAAACTGACTCTTCTTACTGTCTGTGTTTTGAACCAATCCTGTGACACTAGTTATAGATTCCGATGCTTCACTTCAGGTTTACTGTATCCCTCTGACCTTCTTGGTGACGATGAAACACAGAAATTGCATCGGAATTAAATACAAAAATCACAATGCCGACTTAAGTACAAGAAAACTGACTCTTCTTACTGTCTATGCTTTGAACCATTCCTGTGACCCTAGTTATAGATTTTGATGCTTCACTTCAGGTTTACTGTATATCTCCGACGTTCTTATTGACGATGAAATACAGAAATTGCATCGGAATTAAATGCAATAGGCACAATGCCGACTTAAGTACATGAAGACAGACCCTTCTTACTGTCTATGTTTTGAACCATTCCTGTGACACTAGTTATAGATTCCGAAGCATCACTTCAGGTTTACTGTATCCCTCTGACCTTCTTATTGACGATGGAACACAGAAATTGCAACGGAATTAAATACAAATATCACAATGTTGACGTAAGTACAAGAAAACTGACTCTTCTTATTGTCTATGATTTGAACCATTCCTGTGATACTAGTTACAGATTCCGATGCTTCACTTAAGGTTTTTCTGTATCCCTCTGACCTTCTTATTGACGATGTAACACAGAACTTGCATCGGAATTAAATACAACAGGCACAATGCCGACTTAAGTACAAGTAAACTGACTCTTCTTACTGTCTATGTTTTGAACCATTCCTGTGACACTAGTTATAGATTCCGAAGCTTCACTTCAGGTTTACTGTATCCTTTGGACCTTCTTCTTGACGATGAAACACAGAATTTGCATCGGAATTAAATACAAAAAGCACAATGCCGACTTAAGTACAAGTAAACTGACTCTTCTACCTGTCTATGTTTTGAACCATTCCTGTGACACTAGTTATAGATTCCGATGCTTCACATCAAGTTTACTGTATCCCTCTGACCGTCTTATTGACGATGAAACACAGAAATTGCATCGGAATTAAATACATAAGGCACAATGCCAACTTAAGTACAAGTAAACTGACTCTTCCTACAGTCTATGTTTTGAACCATTCCTGTGACACTAGTTACGGATTCCGATGCTTCACTTCAAGTTTAGTGCATCCCTCTGACCTTCGTATTGGCGATGAAACACAGAAATTGCATCGGAATTAAATAAAAAAGGCACAATGCCGAATTAAGTACAAGTAAACTGACTCTTCTTACTGTGTATGTTTCGAACCATTCCTGTGACAATAGTTATAGATTCAGATGCTTCACTTCAGGTTTACTGTATGCCTCTGACCTTCTTGGTGACGATGAAACACAGACATTGCATCGGAATTAAATACAAAAATCACAATGCCGACTTAAGTACAAGAAAACTGACTCTTCTTACTGTCTATGCTTTGAACCATTCCTGTGACACTAGTTATAGGTTCTGATGCTTCACTTCAGGTTTACTGTATCCCTCTGACCTTCTTATTGACGATGAAACACAGAAATTTTATCGGAATTAAATACAAAAGGCACAATGATGACTTAAGTACAAGAAAACTGACTCTTCTTACTGTCTATGCTTTGAACCATTCCTGTGACACTAGTTATAGATTCCGATGCTTCACTTCAGGTTTACTGTATCCCTCTGACCTTCTTATTGACGATGAAACACAGAAATAGCATCGGAATTCAATAGATAAGGCACAATGCCGACTCAAGTACAAGAAGACTGCCTCTTCTTACGGTCTACGTTTTGAACCATTCCTGTGAGACCGGTTTTAGATTCCAATGCTTCACTTCAGGTTTACTGTATCCCTTGGACCTTCTTATTGACGACGAAACACAGAAATTGCATCGGATTTAAATACATAGGCACAATGCCGACCTACGTACAAGAGAGCTGACTCTTCTTAGTGTCTATGTTTTGAACCATTCCTGTGCCACTAGTTATAGATTCCGATGCTTCACTTCAGGTTTACTGTATCCCTCCGACCTTCGTATTGACGACAAAACACAGAAATCGCATCGGAATTAAATACAAAAGGCCAAATGCCGACTTAAGTACAAGAAAACTGACTCATCTTACTGTCTATGTTTTGAACCATTCTTGTGACATTAGTTATAGATTCCGATGCTTCACTTCAGGTTTACTGTATCCCTCTGACTTTCTTATTGACGATGAAACACAGAAATTGCATCGGAAATTAATACGATAGGCACAATGCCGACTTAAGTAAAAGAAGTCTGACACTTCTTACTGTCTATGTTTTGAACCATTCCTGTGACACTAGTTATAGATTCCGATGCTTCACTTCAGGTTTACTGTATCCCTCTGACCTTCCTATTGACAATGAAACACAGAAATTGCTTCGGAATTAAATACAAAAGGCACAAAGCCGACTTAAGTACAAGAAAACTGACTCATCTTACTGTCTATGTTTTGAACCATTCTTGTGACATTAGTTATAGATTCCGATGCTTCTCTTCACGATTACTGCATGCCTCTGACCTTCTTATTGACGATGAAACACAGAAATTGCATCGGAATTATATACAAAAGGCACAATGCCGACTTAAGTACAAGAAAACTGACTCTTCCTACTGTCTATGTTTTGAACCATTCCTGTGACACTAGTTATAGTTTCCGATGCTACACTTCGGGTTTACTGTATCCCTCTGACCTTCTTATTGACGATGAAACACAGAAATTGCATCGTAATTAAATACAAAAGGCACAATGCCGACTTATGTACAAGAAGACTGATTCTTCTCACTGTTTATGTTTTGAACCATTCCTGTGACACTAGTTTTAGATTCCGATGGTTCACTTCAGGTTTACTGTATCCCTCTGACATTCGTATTGAGGATGAAACATAGAAATTGCATCGGAATTAAATACAAAAGGCACAATGCCGAATTAAGTACAAGTAAACTGACTCTTCTAACTGTGTATGTTTTGAACCATTCCTGTGACACTAGTTATAGATTCCGATGCTTCACTTCAGGTTTACTGTGTCACTCTGACCTTCTTGTTGACGATGAAACACAGAAATATCACCGGAATTAATTACAAAATGCACAATGATGACTTAAGTACAAGAAAACTGACTTTTCTTAATGTCTATGTTTGAACCATTCCTCTGACACTAGTCATAGATTCCGATGCTTCACTTCAGGTTTACTGTATCCCTCCGACCTTCTTATTGACGATGAAACACAGAAATTTCATCGGAATTAAATACAAAAGGCACAATGATGACTTAAGTACAAGAAAACTGACTCTTCTTACTGTCTATCTTTTGAACCATTCCTGTGACACTAGTTATAGATTCCGATGCTTCACTTCAGGTTTACTGTATCCCTCTGACCTTCTTGTTGATGATGAAACGCAGAAATTGCATCGGAATTAAATACAAAAGGGACAATGCCGACTTAAGTACAAGAAAACTGACTCTTCTTACTGTCTATGCTTTGAACCATTCCTGTGACACTAGTTATAGATTCTGATGCTTCACTTCAGGTTTACTGTATCCCTCTGACTTTCTTATTGACGATGAAACACAGAAATTGCATCGGAATTAATTGCAATAGGCACAATGCCGACTTAAGTACATGAAGACTGACTCTTCTACTTGTCTATGTTTTGAACCTTTCCTGTGACACTAGTTATAGATTCCGATGCTTCACTTCAGGTTTACTGTATCCCTCTGAACTTCTTATTGACGATGAAACACAGAAATTGCATCGGAATTAAATACAAAAGTCACAATGCCGACTTAGGTACAAGAAAACTGACTCTTCTTATGGTCTATGTTTATAACCATTCCTGTGACACTAGTTATAGATTCCGATGCTTCACATCAGGTTTACTCTATCCCTCTGACCTTCTTATTGACGATGAAACACAGAAATTGCATCGGAATTAAATACAAAAGGCACAATGCCAACTTAAGTACAAGTAAACTGACTCTTCCTACTGTCTATGTTTTGAACCATTCCTGTGACACCAATTATGGATTCCGATGCTTCACTTCAAGTTTAGTGTATCCCTCTGACCTTCTTATTGACGATGAAACACAGAAATTGCATCGGAATTAAATACAAAAGGCACAATGCTGAATTAAGTACAAGTAAACTGACTCTTCTAACTGTGTATGTTTTGAACCATTCCTGTGACACTAGTTATAGATTCCGATGCTTCACTTCAGGTTTACTGTGTCACTCTGACCTTCTTGTTGTCGATGAAACACAGAAATATCACCGGAATTAATTACAAAATGCACAATGATGACTTAAGTACAAGAAAACTGAGTTTTCTTAATGTCTAAGTTTGAACCATTCCTCTGACACTAGTCATAGATTCCGATGCTTCACTTCAGGTTTACTGTATCCTTCCGACCTTCTTATTGACGATGAAACACAGAAATTTCATCGGAATTAAATACAAAAGGCACAATGATGACTTAAGTACAAGAAAACTGACTCTTCTTACTGTCTATGCTTTGAACCATTCCTGTGACACTAGTTATAGATTCCGATGCTTCACTTCAGGTTTACTGTATCCCTCTGACCTTCTTATTGACGATGAAACACAGAAATAGCATCGGAATTCAATAGATAAGGCACAATGCACAACGCCGACTCAAGTACAAGAAGACTGGCTCTTCTTACTGTCTACGTTTTGAACCTTTCCTGTGAGACCGGTTTTAGATTCCAATGCTTCACTTCAGGTTTACTGTATCCCTTGGACCTTCTTATTGACGACGAAACACAGAAATTGCATCGGATTTAAATACATAGGCACAATGCCGACTTAAGTACAAGAAAACTGACTCATCTTACTGTCTATGTTTTGAACCATTCTTGTGACATTAGTTATAGATTCCGATGCTTCTCTTCAGGATTACTGCATCCCTCTGACCTTCTTATTGACGATGAAACACAGAAATTGCATCGGAATTATATACAAAACGCACAATGCCGACTTAAGTACAAGAAAACTGACTCTTCCTACTGTCTATGTTCTGAACCATTCCTGTGACACTAGTTATAGTTTCCGATGCTACACTCGGGTTTACTGTATCCCTCTGACCTTCTTATTGACGATGAAACACAGAAATTGCATCGTAATTAAATACAAAAGGCACAATGCCGACTTATGTACAAGAAGACTGATTCTTCTTACTGTTTATGTTTTGAACCATTCCTGTGACACTAGTTTTAGATTCCGATGCTTCACTACAGATTTACTGTATCCCTCTGACCTTCTTATTGACGATGAAACACAGAAATTGCATCGGAATTAAATACAAAAGGCACAATGCCAACTCAAGTACAAGAAGACTGGCTCTTGTTACTGTCTATGTTTTGAACCATTCCTGTGACACTAGTTATAGTTTCCGATGCTTCACTTCAGGTTTACTGTATCCCTCTGACCTTGTTATTGACGATGAAACACAGAAATGGCATCGGAATTCAATAGATAAGGCACAATGCCGACTCAAGTACAAGAAGACTGGCTCTTCTTACGGTCTACGTTTTGAACCCTTCCTGTGAGACCGGTTTTAGATTCCAATGCCTCACTTCAGGATTACTGTATCCCTTGGACCTTCTTATTGACGACGAAACACAGAAATCGCATCGGATTTAAATACAAAGGCACAATGCCGACCTACGTACAAAAGAACTGACTCTTCTTACTGTCTATGTTTTGAACCATTCCTGTGCCACTAGTTATAGATTCCGATGCTTCACTTCAGGTTTACTGTATCTCTCCGACCTTCTTAGTGACGATGAAACACAGAAATTGCATCGGATTTAAATACATAGGCACAATGCCGACCTACGTACAAGAGAGCTAACTCTTCTTAGTGTCTATGTTTTGAACCATTCCTGTGCCACTAGTTATAGATTCCGATGCTTCACTTCAGGTTTACTGTATCCCTCTGACTTTCTTATTGACGATGAAACACAGATATTGCATCGGAAATTAATACGATAGGCACAATGCCGACTTAAGTAAAAGAAGTCTGACACTTCTTACTGTCTATGTTTTGAACCATTCCTGTGACACTAGTTATAGATTCCGATGCTTCACTTCAGGTTTACTGTATCCCTCTGACCTTCTTGTTGATGATGAAACGCAGAAATTGCATCGGAATTAAATACAAAAGGCACAATGCCGACTTAAGTACAAGAAAACTGACTCTTCTTACTGTCTGTGTGTTGAACCAATCCTGTGACACTAGTTATAGATTCCGATGCTTCACTTCAGGTTTACTGTATCCCTCTGACCTTCTTGGTGACGATGAAACACAGAAATTGCATTGGAATTAAATACAAAAATCACAATGCCGACTTAGGTACAAGAAAACTGACTCTTCTTACTGTCTATGCTTTAACCATTCCTGTGACACTAGTTATAGATTCTGATGCTTCACTTCAGGTTTACTGTATCCCTCTGACTTTCTTATTGACGATGAAACACAGAAATTGCATCGGAATTAAATACAAAAGGCACAATGCCGACTTAAGTACAAGAAAACTGACTCTTCTTATGGTCTATGTTTATAACCATTCCTGTGACACTAGTTATAGATTCCGATGCTTCACATCAGGTTTACTGTATCCCTCTGACCTTCTTATTGACGATGAAACACAGAAATTGCATCGGAATTAAATACAAAAGGCACAATGCCAACTTAAGTACAAGTAAACTGACTCTTCCTACTGTCTATGTTTTGAACCATTCCTGTGACACCAATTATGGATTCCGATGCTTCACTTCAAGTTTAGTGAATCCCTCTGACCTTCTTATTGACGATGAAACACAGAAATTGCATCGGAATTAAATACAAAAGGCATAATGCCGAATTAAGTACAAGTAAACTGACTCTTCTAACTGTGAATGTTTTGAACCATTCCTGTGACACTAGTTATAGATTCCGATGCTTCACTTCAGGTTTACTGTGTCACTCTGACCTTCTTGTTGACGATGAAACACAGAAATATCACCGGAATTAATTACAAAATGCACAATGATGACTTAAGTACAAGAAAACTGACTTTTCTTAATGTCTATGTTTGAACCATTCCTCTGACACTAGTCATAGATTCCGATGCTTCACTTCAGGTTTACTGTATCCTTCCGACCTTCTTATTGACGATGAAACACAGAAATTTCATCGGAATTAAATACAAAAGGCACAATGATGACTTAAGTACAAGAAAACTGACTCTTCTTACTGTCTATGCTTTGAACCATTCCTGTGACACTAGTTATAGATTCCGATGCTTCACTTCAGGTTTACTGTATCCCTCTGACCTTCTTATTGACGATGAAACACAGAAATAGCATCGGAATTCAATAGATAAGGCACAATGCCGACTCAAGTACAAGAAGACTGGCTCTTCTTACTGTCTACGTTTTGAACCTTTCCTGTGAGACCGGTTTTAGATTCCAATGCTTCACTTCAGGTTTACTGTATCCCTTGGACCTTCTTATTGACGACGAAACACAGAAATTGCATCGGATTTAAATACATAGGCACAATGCCGACCTACGTACAAGAGAGCTAACTCTTCTTAGTGTCTATGTTTTGAACCATTCCTGTGCCACTAGTTATAGATTCCGATGCTTCACTTCAGGTTTACTGTATCCCTCCGACCTTCTTATTGACGACAAAACACAGAAATCGCATCGGAATTAAATACAAAAGGCACAATGCCGACTTAAGTACAAGAAAACTGACTCATCTTACTGTCTATGTTTTGAACCATTCTTGTGACATTAGTTATAGATTCCGATGCTTCTCTTCAGGATTACTGCATCCCTCTGACCTTCTTATTGACGATGAAACACAGAAATTGCATCGGAATTATATACAAAAGGCACAATTCCGACTTAAGTACAAGAAAACTGACTCTTCCTACTGTCTATGTTCTGAACCATTCCTGTGACACTAGTTATAGTTTCCGATGCTACACTCGGGTTTACTGTATCCCTCTGACCTTCTTATTGACGATGAAACACAGAAATTGCATCGTAATTAAATACAAAAGGCACAATGTCGACTTATGTACAAGAAGACTGATTCTTCTTACTGTTTATGTTTTGAACCATTCCTGTGACACTAGTTTTAGATTCCGATGCTTCACTACAGATTTACTGTATCCCTCTGACCTTCTTATTGACGATGAAACACAGAAATTGCATCGGAATTAAATACAAAAGGCACAATGCCGACTCAAGTACAAGAAGACTGGCTCTTGTTACTGTCTATGTTTTGAACCATTCCTGTGACACTAGTTATAGTTTCCGATGCTTCACTTCAGGTTTACTGTATCCCTCTGACCTTGTTATTGACGATGAAACACAGAAATGGCATCGGAATTCAATAGATAAGGCACAATGCCGACTCAAGTACAAGAAGACTGGCTCTTCTTACGGTCTACGTTTTGAACCTTTCCTGTGAGACCGGTTTTAGATTCCAATGCCTCACTTCAGGATTACTGTATCCCTTGGACCTTCTTATTGACGACGAAACACAGAAATCGCATCGGATTTAAATACAAAGGCACAATGCTGACCTACGTACAAAAGAACTGACTCTTCTTACTGTCTATGTTTTGAACCATTCCTGTGCCACTAGTTATAGATTCCGATGCTTTACTTCAGGTTTACTGTATCTCTCCGACCTTCTTAGTGACGATGAAACACAGAAATTGCATCGGATTTAAATACATAGGCACAATGCCGACCTACATACAAGAGAGCTAACTGTTCTTAGTGTCTATGTTTTGAACCATTCCTGTACCACTAGTTATAGATTCCGATGCTTCACTTCAGGTTTACTGTATCCCTCTGACTTTCTTATTGACGATGAAACACAGATATTGCATCGGAAATTAATACGATAGGCACAATGCCGACTTAAGTAAAAGAAGTCTGACACTTCTTACTGTCTATGTTTTGAACCATTCCTGTGACACTAGTTATAGATTCCGATGCTTCACTTCAGGTTTACTGTATCCCTCTGACCTTCTTGTTGATGATGAAACGCAGAAATTGCATCGGAATTAAATACAAAAGGCACAATGCCGACTTAAGTACAAGAAAACTGACTCTTCTTACTGTCTGTGTTTTGAACCAATCCTGTGACACTAGTTATAGATTCCGATGCTTCACTTCAGGTTTACTGTATCCCTCTGACCTTCTTGGTGACGATGAAACACAGAAATTGCATCGGAATTAAATACAAAAATCACAATGCCGACTTAAGTACAAGAAAACTGACTCTTCTTACTGTCTATGCTTTGAACCATTCCTGTGACACTAGTTATAGATTCTGATGCTTCACTTCAGGTTTACTGTATCCCTCTGACTTTCTTATTGACGATGAAACACAGAAATTGCATCGGAATTAAATACAAAAGGCACAATGCCGACTTAAGTACAAGAAAACTGACTCTTCTTATGGTCTATGTTTATAACCATTCCTGTGACACTAGTTATAGATTCCGATGCTTCACATCAGGTTTACTGTATCCCTCTGACCTTCTTATTGACGATGAAACACAGAAATTGCATCGGAATTAAATACAAAAGGCACAATGCCAACTTAAGTACAAGTAAACTGACTCTTCCTGCTGTCTATGTTTTGAACCATTCCTGTGACACCAATTATGGATTCCGATGCTTCACTTCAAGTTTAGTGTATCCCTCTGACCTTCTTATTGACGATGAAACACAGAAATTGCATCGGAATTTAATACAAAAGGCACAATGCCGAATTAAGTACAAGTAAACTGACTCTTCTAACTGTGAATGTTTTGAACCATTCCTGTGACACTAGTTATAGATTCCGATGCTTCACTTCAGGTTTACTGTGTCACTCTGACTTTCTTATTGACGATGAAACACAGATATTGCATCGGAATTAAATACAAAAGGCACAATGCCGACTTAAGTAAAAGAAGTCTGACACTTCTTACTGTCTATGTTTTGAACCATTCCTGTGACACTAGTTATAGATTCCGATGCTTCACTTCAGGTTTACTGTATCCCACTGACCTTCTTGTTGATGATGAAACGCAGAAATTGCATCGGAATTAAATACAAAAGGCACAATGCCGACTTAAGTAAAAGAAAACTGACTCTTCTTACTGTCTGTGTTTTGAACCAATCCTGTGACACTAGTTATAGATTCCGATGCTTCACTTCAGGTTTACTGTATCCCTCTGACCTTCTTGGTGACGATGAAACACAGAAATTGCATCGGAATTAAATACAAAAATCACAATGCCGACTTAAGTACAAGAAAACTGACTCTTCTTACTGTCTACGCTTTGAACCATTCCTGTGACACTAGTTATAGATTCTGATGCTTCACTTCAGGTTTACTGTATCCCTCTGACTTTCTTATTGACGATGAAACACAGAAATTGCATCGGAATTAAATACAAAAGGCACAATGCCGACTTAAGTACAAGAAAACTGACTCTTCTTATGGTCTATGTTTATAACCATTCCTGTGACACTAGTTATAGATTCCGATGCTTCACATCAGGTTTACTGTATCCCTCTGACCTTCTTATTGACGATGAAACACAGAAATTGCATCGGAATTAAATACAAAAGGCACAATGCCAACTTAAGTACAAGTAAACTGACTCTTCCTACTGTCTATGTTTTGAACCATTCCTGTGACACCAATTATGGATTCCGATGCTTCACTTCAAGTTTAGTGTATCCCTCTGACCTTCTTATTGACGATGAAACGCAGAAATTGCATCGGAATTAAATACAAAAGGCATAATGCCGAATTAAGTACAAGTAAACTGACTCTTCTAACTGTGAATGTTTTGAACCATTCCTGTGACACTAGTTATAGATTCCGATGCTTCACTTCAGGTTTACTGTGTCACTCTGACCTTCTTGTTGACGATGAAACACAGAAATATCACCGGAATTAATTACAAAATGCACAATGATGACTTAAGTACAAGAAAACTGAATCTTCTTACTGTCTATGCTTTGAACCATTCCTGTGACACTAGTTATAGATTCCGATGCTTCACTTCAGGTTTACTGTATCCCTCTGACCTTCTTATTGACGATGAAACACAGAAATAGCATCGGAATTCAATAGATAAGGCACAATGCCGACTCAAGTACAAGAAGACTGGCTCTTCTTACTGTCTACGTTTTGAACCTTTCCTGTGAGACCGGTTTTAGATTCCAATGCTTCACTTCAGGTTTACTGTATCCCTTGGACCTTCTTATTGACGACGAAACACAGAAATTGCATCGGATTTAAATACATAGGCACAATGCCGACCTACGTACAAGAGAGCTAACTCTTCTTAGTGTCTATGATTTGAACCATTCCTGTGCCACTAGTTATAGATTCCGATGCTTCACTTCAGGTTTACTGTATCCCTCCGACCTTCTTATTGACGACAAAACACAGAAATCGCATCGGAATAAAATACAAAAGGCACAATGCCGACTTAAGTACAAGAAAACTGACTCATCTTACTGTCTACGTTTTGAACCTTTCCTGTGAGACCGGTTTTAGATTCCAATGCTTCACTTCAGGTTTACTGTATCCCTTGGACCTTCTTATTGACGATGAAACACAGAAATTGCATCGGAATTATATACAAAAGGCACAAGGCCGACTTAAGTACAAGAAAACAGACTCTTTCTACTGTCTATGTTCTGAACCGTTCCTGTGACACTAGTTATAGTTTCCGATGCTACACTCGGGTTTACTGTATCCCTCTGACCTTCTTATTGACGATGAAACACAGAAATTGCATCGTAATTAAATACAAAAGGCACAATGCCGACTTATGTACAAGAAGACTGATTCTTCTTACTGTTTATGTTTTGAACCATTCCTGTGACACTAGTTTTAGATTCCGATGCTTCACTACAGGTTTACTGTATCCCTCTGACCTTCTTATTGACAATGAAACACAGAAATTGCATCGGAATTAAATACAAAAGGCACAATGCCGACTCAAGTACAAGAAGACTGGCTCTTGTTACTGTCTATGTTTTGAACCATTCCTGTGACACTAGTTATAGTTTCCGATGCTTCACTTCAGGTTTACTGTATCCCTCTGACCTTGTTATTGACGATGAAACACAGAAATAGCATCGGAATTCAATAGATAAGGCACAATGCCGACTCAAGTACAAGAAGACTGGCTCTTCTTACTGTCTACGTTTTGAACCTTTCCTGTGAGACCGGTTTTAGATTCCAATGCTTCACTTCAGGATTACTGTATCCCTTGGACCTTCTTATTGACGACGAAACACAGAAATCGCATCGGATTTAAATACTAAGGCACAATGCCGACCTACGTACAAAAGAACTGACTCTTCTTACTGTCTATGTTTTGAACCATTCCTGTGCCACTAGTTATAGATTCCGATGCTTCACTTCAGGTTTACTGTATCTCTCCGACCTTCTTAGTGACGATGAAACACAGAAATTGCATCGGAAATAAATACAAAAGGCACAATTCCGACTTAAGAACAAGAAAACTGACTCTTCTTAGTGTCTATGTTTTGAACCATTCCTGTGACACTAGTTATAGATTCCGATGCTTCACTTCAGGTTTACTGTATCCCTCTGACTTTCTTATTGACGATGAAACACAGATATTGCATCGGAAATTAATACGATAGGCACAATGCCGACTTAAGTAAAAGAAGTCTGACACTTCTTACTGTCTATGTTTTGAACCATTCCTGTGACACTAGTTATAGATTCCGATGCTTCACTTCAGGTTTACTGTATCCCTCTGACCTTCTTATTGACAATGAAACACAGAAATTGCATCGGAATTAAATACAAAAGGCACAAAGCCGACATAAGTACAAGAAAACTGACTCTTCTTAGTGTCTATGTTTTGAACCATTCCTGTGACACTAGTTATAGTTTGCGATGCTTCACTTCAGGTTTACTGTATCCCTCTGACCTTGTTATTGACGATGAAACACAGAAATAGCATCGGAATTCAATAGATAAGGCACAATGCCGACTCAAGTACAAGAAGACTGGCTCTTCTTACTGTCTACGTTTTGAACCTTTCCTGTGAGACCGTTTTGAGATTCCAATGCTTCACTTCAGGTTTACTGTAGCCCTTGGACCTTCTTATTGACGACGAAACACAGAAATTGCATCGGATTTAAATACATAGGCTCAATGCCGACCTACGTACAAGAGAGCTGACTCTTCTTACTGTCTATGTTTTGAACCATTCCTGTGCTACTAGTTATAGATTCCGATGCTTCACTTCAGGTTTACTGTATCCCTCCGACCTTCTTATTGACGACGAAACACAGAAATCGCATCGGAATTAAATACAAAAACACAATGCCGACTTAAGTACAAGAAAACTGACTCATCTTACTGTCTATGTTTTGAACCGTTCTTGTGACATTAGTTATAGATTCCGATGGTTCTCTTCAGGATTACTGCATCCCTCTGACCCCCTTATTGACGATGAAACACAGAAATCGCATCGGAATTAAATACAAAAGGCACAATGCCGACTTAAGTACAAGAAAACTGACTCATCTTACTGTCTATGTTTTGAACCATTCTTGTGACATTAGTTATAGATTCCGATGCTTCTCTTCAGGATTACTGCATGCCTCTGACCTTCTTATTGACGATGAAACACAGAAATTGCATCAGAATTATATACAAAAGGCACAATGCCGACTTAAGTACAAGGAAACTGACTCTTCCTACTGTCTATGTTTTGAACCATTCCTGTGACACTAGTTATAGTTTCCGATGCTACACTTCGGGTTTACTGTATCCCTCTGACCTTCTTATTGACGATGAAACACAGAAATTGCATCGTAATTAAATACAAAAGGCACAATGCCGACTTATGTACAAGAAGACTGATTCTTCTCACTGTTTATGTTTTGAACCATTCCTGTGACACTAGTTTTAGATTCCGATGCTTCACTACAGATTTACTGTATCCCTCTGACATTCTTATTGACGATGAAACACAGAAATTGCATCGGAATTAAATACAAAAGGCACAATGCCGACTCAAGTACAAGAAGACTGGCTCTTCTTACTGTCTACGTTTTGAACCTTTCCTGTGAGACCGGTCTTAGATTCCAATGCTTCACTTCAGGATTACTGTATCCCTTGGACCTTCTTATTGACGACGAAACACAGAAATTGCATCGGATTTAAACACAAAGGCACAATGCCGACCTACGTACAAAAGAACTGACTCTTCTTACTGTCTATGTTTTGAACCATTCCTGTGCCACTAGTTATAGATTCCGATGCTTCACTTCAGGTTTACTGTATCCCTCTGACTTTCTTATTGACGATGAAACACAGATATTGCATCGGAAATTAATACGATAGGCACAATGCCGACTTAAGTAAAAGAAGTCTGACACTTCTTACTGTTTATGTTTTGAACCATTCCTGTGACACTAGTTATAGGTTCCGATGGTTCACTTCAGGTTTACTGTATCCCTCTGACATTCGTATTGACGATGAAACACAGAATTTGAATCAAAAAGAAATAGAAAAGGCACAATGCCGACTCAAGTACAAGAAAACTGACTCTTCTTACTGTCTATGTTTTAAACCATTCCTGTGACACTAGTTACAGATTCCGATGCTTCACTTCAGGTTTACTGTGTCCCTCTGACCTCCTTATTGACGATGAAACACAGAAATTGCATCGGAAATTAATACAAAAGGCAAAAGCCGACTTAAGTACAAGAAAACTGACTCTTCTTACTGTCTATGTTTTGAACCATTTCTGTGACACTAGTTACAGATTCCGATGCTTCACTTCAGGTTTACTGTATCCATCTGACCTTCTTATTGACAATGAAACACAGAAATTGCATCGGAATTAAATAGAAAAGGCACAATTCCGACTTAAGTATCAAGAAAACTGACTCTCCTTAGTGTCTATGTTTTGAACCATTCCTGTGACACTAGTTATAGATTCCGATGCTTCACTTCAGGTTTACTGTATCCCTCTGACTTTCTTATTGACGATGAAACACAGAAATTGCATCGGAAATTAATACGATAGGCACAATTCCGACTTAGGAACAAGAAAACTGACTCTTCTTAGTGTCTGTGTTTTGAACCACTGCTGTGACACTAGTTATAGAATCCCATACTTCACTTCAGTTTTACTGTATCCCTCTGACCTTCTTATTGACGATGAAACACAGAAATTGCATCGGAATTAAATAGAAAAGGCACAATGCCGACTTAAGTACAAGAAAACTGACTCTTCTTACTGTCTATGCTTTGAACCATTTCTGTGACACTAGTTATAGATTCCGATGCTTCACTTCAGGTTTACTATATCCCTCTGATCTCCTTATTGACGATGAAACACAGAAATTGCATCGGAATTAAATAGAAAATGCACAATGCCGACTTAAGTACAAGAAAACTGACTCTTCCTACAGTCTATGTTTTGAATTATTCCTGTGACACTAGTTATACATTCCGATGGTTCACTTCAGGTTTACTGTATCCCTCTGACATTCGTATTGACGATGAAACACAGAATTTGAATCAAAAAGAAATACAAAAGGCACAAAGCCGACTTAAGTACAAGAAAACTGACTCTTCTTACTGTCTATGTTTTGAACCATTTCTGTGACACTAGTTACAGATTCCGATGCTTCACTTCAGGTTTACTGTATCCATCTGACCTTCTTATTGACGATGAAACACAGAAATTGCATCGGAAATAAATCCAAAAGGCATAATGCCGACTCAAGTACAAGAGGGCTGGCTCTTTTTACTGTCTATGTTTTGAACCATTCCTGTGACACTATTTATAGATTCCGATGTTTTACTTCAGGTTTACTGTATCCCTCTGACCTTCGTATTGACGATGGAACACAGAAATTGCATGGTATTTAAATAGAAAAGGGACAATGCCGACTTAAGTACAAGAAAACTGACTCTTCTTGATGTCTATGATTTGAACCATTCCTGTGACACTAGTTATAGATTTCGATACTTCACTTCAGGTATACTGTATCCCTCTGACCTTCTTATTGACGATGAAACACAGAAATTGCATCGGAATTAAATACAAAAATCACAACGCCGACTTAAGTACAAGGAAACTGACTCTTCTTACTGACTATGTTTTGAACCATTCCTGTGACACTAGTTATAGATTCAGATGCTTCACTTCATGTTTACTGTAAAACTCTGACTTTCTTATTGACGATGAAACACAGAAATTGCATCGCAATTAAATGCAATAGGCACAATGCCGACTTAAGTACGAGAAGACCGACTCTTCTTACTGTCTATGTTTTGAACCATTCCTGTGACACTAGTTTTAGATTGCGATGCTTCATTTTAGGTTTACTGTATACCTTTTACCTTCTTATTGACGATGAAACACAGAAATTGCATCGGAATTAAATACAAAAGGCACAATGCCGTCTCAAGTACAAGAAGACTGGCTCTTCTTACTGTCTATGTTATGAACCATTCCTGTGACATTAGTAATAGATTCCCATGCTTCACTTCAGGTTCACTGTATCACTATGACCTCCTTATTGACGATGAAACACAGATATTGCATCGGAATTAAATACAAAAGGCACAATGCCGACTCAAGTACAAGAAGGCTGGCTCATCATACTGTCTATGTTTTGAACCATTCCTGTGACACTAGTTATTGATTCCGTTGCTTCACTTCAGGTTTACTGTATCCCTCTGACCTTCTTATTGGCGATGAAACTCAGAA
Organism: Schistocerca americana; assembly: GCF_021461395.2. Classification (NCBI taxonomy): domain Eukaryota; kingdom Metazoa; phylum Arthropoda; class Insecta; order Orthoptera; family Acrididae; genus Schistocerca; species Schistocerca americana. The sequence continues at coordinate 25,056,339 of NC_060130.1, forward strand.
ATTGCATCGGAATTAAATAGAAAAGGCACAATTCCGACTTAAGAACAAGGAAACTGACTCTTCTTAGTGTCTATGTTTTGAACCATTCCTGTGACACTAGTTATAGATTCCGATGCTTCACTTCAGGTTTACTGTATCCCTCCGACCTTCATAGTGACGATGAAACACAGAAATTGCATCGGAATCAAATACAAAAGGCACAATGCCGACTTATGTAAAAGAAGACTGATTCTTCTTACTGTTTATGTTTTGAACCATTCCTGTGACACTAGTTTTAGATTCCGATGCTTCACTACAGGTTTACTGTATCCCTCTGACCTTCTTATTGACAATGAAACACAGAAATTGCATCGGAATTAAATAAAAAACGCACAATGCCGACTCAAGTACAAGAAGACTGGCTCTTGTTACTGTCTATGTTTTGAAACATTCCTGTGACACTAGTTATAGATTCCGATGTTTCACTTCAGGTTCACTGTATCCCTCTGACCTCCTTATTGACGATAAAACACAGAAATTGCATCGGAATTAAATACAAAAGGCACAATGCCGACTCAAGTACAAGAAATCTGGCTCATCTTACTGTCTATGTTTTGAACCATTCCTGTGGCATAAGTTATAGATTCCGTAGCTTCACTTCAGGTTTACTGTATCCCTCTGCCTTTTTTATTGACGATGAAACACAGAAATTGCATCGAAATTAAATAGAAAAGGCACAATGAAGACTTAAGCACAAGAAAACTGACTCTTCCTACTGTCTATGTTTTGAACAATTCCTGTGACACTAGTTATAGATTCCGATGCTTCACTTCAGGTTTACTGTATCTCTCCGACCTTCTTAGTGACGATGAAACACAGAAATTGCATCGGAAATAAATACAAAAGGCACAATTCCGACTTAAGAACAAGAAAACTGACTCTTCTTAGTGTCTATGTTTTGAACCATTCCTGTGACACTAGTTATAGATTCCGATGCTTCACTTCAGGTTTACTGTATCCCTCTGACTTTCTTATTGACGATGAAACACAGATATTGCATCGGAAATTAATACGATAGGCACAATGCCGACTTAAGTAAAAGAAGTCTGACACTTCTTACTGTCTATGCTTTGAACCATTCTTGTGACACTAGTTATAGATTCCGATGCTTCACTTCAGGTTTACTGTATCCCTCTGACCTTCTTATTGACAATGAAACACAGAAATTGCATCGGAATTAAATACAAAAGGCACAAAGCCGACATAAGTACAAGAAAACTGACTCTTCTTAGTGTCTATGTTTTGAACCATTCCTGTGACACTAGTTATAGTTTGCGATGCTTCACTTCAGGTTTACTGTATCCCTCTGACCTTGTTATTGACGATGAAACACAGAAATAGCATCGGAATTCAATAGATAAGGCACAATGCCGACTCAAGTACAAGAAGACTGGCTCTTCTTACTGTCTACGTTTTTAACCTTTCCTGTGAGACCGTTTTGAGATTCCAATGCTTCACTTCAGGTTTACTGTAGCCCTTGGACCTTCTTATTGACGACGAAACACAGAAATTGCATCGGATTTAAATACATAGGCTCAATGCCGACCTACGTACAAGAGAGCTGACTCTTCTTACTGTCTATGTTTTGAACCATTCCTGTGCTACTAGTTATAGATTCCGATGCTTCACTTCAGGTTTACTGTATCCCTCCGACCTTCTTATTGACGACGAAACACAGAAATCGCATCGGAATTAAATACAAAAGGCACAATGCCGACTTAAGTACAAGAAAACTGACTCATCTTACTGTCTATGTTTTGAACCATTCTTGTGACATTAGTTATAGATTCCGATGGTTCTCTTCAGGATTACTGCATCCCTCTGACAACCTTATTGACGATGAAACACAGAAATCGCATCGGAATTAAATACAAAAGGCACAATGCCGACTTAAGTACAAGAAAACTGACTCATCTTACTGTCTATGTTTTGAACCATTTTTGTGACATTAGTTATAGATTCCGATGCTTCTCTTCAGGATTACTGCATGCCTCTGACCTTCTTATTGACGATGAATCACAGAAATTGCATCAGAATTATATACAAAAGGCACAATGCCGACATAAGTACAAGGAAACTGACTCTTCCTACTGTCTATGTTTTGAACCATTCCTGTGACACTAGTTATAGTTTCCGATGCTACACTTCGGGTTTACTGTATCCCTCTGACCTTCTTATTGACGATGAAACACAGAAATTGCATCGTAATTAAATACAAAAGGCACAATGCCGACTTATGTACAAGAAGACTGATTCTTCTCACTGTTTATGTTTTGAACCATTCCTGTGACACTAGTTTTAGATTCCGATGCTTCACTACAGATTTACTGTATCCCTCTGACATTCTTATTGACGATGAAACACAGAAATTGCATCGGAATTAAATACAAAAGGCACAATGCCGACTCAAGTACAAGAAGACTGGCTCTTCTTACTGTCTACGTTTTGAACCTTTCCTGTGAGACCGGTCTTAGATTCCAATGCTTCACTTCAGGATTACTGTATCCCTTGGACCTTCTTATTGACGACGAAACACAGAAATTGCATCGGATTTAAATACAAAGGCACAATGCCGACCTACGTACAAAAGAACTGACTCTTCTTACTGTCTATGTTTTGAACCATTCCTGTGCCACTAGTTATAGATTCCGATGCTTCACTTCAGGTTTACTGTATCCCTCTGACTTTCTTATTGACGATGAAACACAGAAATTGCATCGGAAATTAATACGATAGGCACAATTCCGACTTGAGAACAAGAAAACTGACTCTTCTTAGTGTCTATGTTTTGTACCACTGCTGTGACACTAGTTATAGAATCCCATACTTCACTTCAGTTTTACTGTATCCCTCTGACCTCCTTATTGACGATGAAACACAGAAATTGCATCGGAATTAAATAGAAAAGGCACAATGCCAACTTAAGTACAAGAAAACTGACTCTTCTTACTGTCTATGTTTTGAACCATTTCTGTGACACTAGTTATAGATTCCGATGCTTCACTGCAGGTTTACTATATCCCTCTGACCTCCTTATTGACGATGAAACACAGAAATTGCATCGGAATTAAATAGAAAAGGCACAATGCCGACTTAAGTACAAGAAAACTGACTCTTCCTACTGTCTATGTTTTGAATTATTCCTGTGACACTAGTTATAGGTTCCGATGGTTCACTTCAGGTTTACTGTATCCCTCTGACATTCGTATTGACGATGAAACACAGAATTTGAATCAAAAAGAAATAGAAAAGGCACAATGCCGACTCAAGTACAAGAAAACTGACTCTTCTTACTGTCTATGTTTTAAACCATTCCTGTGACACTAGTTACAGATTCCGATGCTTCACTTCAGGTTTACTGTATCCCTCTGACCTCCTTATTGACGATGAAACACAGAAATTGCATCGGAAATTAATACAAAAGGCACAAAGCCGACTTAAGTACAAGAAAACTGACTCTTCTTACTGTCTATGTTTTGAACCATTTCTGTGACACTAGTTACAGATTCCGATGCTTCACTTCAGGTTTACTGTATCCATCTGACCTTCTTATTGACGATGAAACACAGAAATTGCATCGGAATTAAATAGAAAAGGCACAATTCCGACTTAAGTATCAAGAAAACTGACTCTCCTTAGTGTCTATGTTTTGAACCATTCCTGTGACACTAGTTATAGATTCCGATGCTTCACTTCAGGTTTACTGTATCCCTCTGACTTTCTTATTGACGATGAAACACAGAAATTGCATCGGAAATTAATACGATAGGCACAATTCCGACTTAGGAACAAGAAAACTGACTCTTCTTAGTGTCTGTGTTTTGAACCACTGCTGTGACACTAGTTATAGAATCCCATACTTCACTTCAGTTTTACTGTATCCCTCTGACCTTCTTATTGACGATGAAACACAGAAATTGCATCGGAATTAAATAGAAAAGGCACAATGCCGACTTAAGTACAAGAAAACTGACTCTTCTTACTGTCTATGCTTTGAACCATTTCTGTGACACTAGTTATAGTTCCGATGCTTCACTTCAGGTTTACTATATCCCTCTGATCTCCTTATTGACGATGAAACACAGAAATTGCATCGGAATTAAATAGAAAATGCACAATGCCGACTTAAGTACAAGAAAACTGACTCTTCCTACAGTCTATGTTTTGAATTATTCCTGTGACACTAGTTATACATTCCGATGGTTCACTTCAGGTTTACTGTATCCCTCTGACATTCGTATTGACGATGAAACACAGAATTTGAATCAAAAAGAAATACAAAAGGCACAAAGCCGACTTAAGTACAAGAAAACTGACTCTTCTTACTGTCTATGTTTTGAACCATTTCTGTGACACTAGTTACAGATTCCGATGCTTCACTTCAGGTTTACTGTATCCATCTGACCTTCTTATTGACGATGAAACACAGAAATTGCATCGGAAATAAATCCAAAAGGCATAATGCCGACTCAAGTACAAGAGGGCTGGCTCTTTTTACTGTCTATGTTTTGAACCATTCCTGTGACACTATTTATAGATTCCGATGTTTTACTTCAGGTTTACTGTATCCCTCTGACCTTCGTATTGACGATGGAACACAGAAATTGCATGGTATTTAAATAGAAAAGGGACAATGCCGACTTAAGTACAAGAAAACTGACTCTTCTTATTGTCTATGATTTGAACCATTCCTGTGACACTAGTTATAGATTTCGATACTTCACTTCAGGTATACTGTATCCCACTGACCTTCTTATTGACGATGAAACACAGAAATTGCATCGGAATTAAATACAAAAATCACAACGCCGACTTAAGTACAAGGAAACTGACTCTTCTTACTGACTATGTTTTGAACCATTCCTGTGACACTAGTTATAGATTCAGATGCTTCACTTCATGTTTACTGTATAACTCTGACTTTCTTATTGACGATGAAACACAGAAATTGCATCGCAATTAAATGCAATAGGCACAATGCCGACTTAAGTACGAGAAGACCGACTCTTCTTACTGTCTATGTTTTGAACCATTCCTGTGACACTAGTTTTAGATTGCGATGCTTCATTTTAGGTTTACTGTATACCTTTTACCTTCTTATTGACGATGAAACACAGAAATTGCATCGGAATTAAATACAAAAGGCACAATGCCGACTTATGTAAAAGAAGACTGATTCTTCTTACTGTTTATGTTTTGAACCATTCCTGTGACACTAGTTATAGATTTCGATACTTCACTTCAGGTTTACTGTATCCCTCTGACCTTCTTATTGACGATGAAACACAGAAATTGCATCGGAATTAAATAAAAAACGCACAATGCCGACTCAAGTACAAGAAGACTGGCTCTTGTTACTGTCTATGTTTTGAAACATTCCTGTGACACTAGTTATAGATTCCGATGTTTCACTTCAGGTTCACTGTATCCCTCTGACCTCCTTATTGACGATAAAACACAGAAATTGCATCGGAATTAAATACAAAAGGCACAATGCCGACTCAAGTACAAGAAATCTGGCTCATCTTACTGTCTATGTTTTGAACCATTCCTGTGGCATTAGTTATAGATTCCGTAGCTTCACTTGAGGTTTACTGTATCCCTCTGACTTTTTTATTGACGATGAAACACAGAAATTGCATCGAAATTAAATAGAAAAGGCACAATGAAGACTTAAGCACAAGAAAACTGACTCTTCCTACTGTCTATGTTTTGAACAATTCCTGTGACACTAGTTATAGTTTCCGATGCTTCACTTCAGGTTTACTGCATCCCTCTGACCTTCTTATGGACGATGAAACACAGAAATTGCATCGGAATTAATTACAAAAGGCACAATGCCGACTTAAGTACAAGAAAACTGACTCTTCTTACTGTCTATGTTTTGAACCATTTCTGTGACACTAGTTATAGATTCCGATGCTTCACTTCAGGTTTACTATATCCCTCTGACATCCTTATTGACGATGAAACACAGAAATTGCATCGGAATGAAATAGGAAAGACACAATTCCGACTTAAGTACAAGAAAACTGACTCTTCCTACTGTCTATGTTTTGAACCATTCCTGTGACACTAGTTATAGGTTCCGATGGTTCTCTTCAGGTTTACTGTATCCCTCTGACATTCGTATTGGCGATGAAACACAGAATTTGAATCAATAAGAAATAGAAAAAACACAATGCCGACTTAAGTACAAGAATACTGACTCTTCTTACTGTCTATGTTTTGAACCATTTCTGTGACACTAGTTACAGATTCCGATGCTTCACTTCAGGTTTACTGTATCCCTCTGACCTCCTTATTGACGATGAAACGCAGTAATTGCATCGGAATTCAATAGAAAAGGCACAATGCCGACTCAAGTACAAGAGGACTGGCTCTTCTTACTGTCTACGATTTGAACCTTTCCTGTGAGACCGGTTTTAGATTCCGATGCTTCACTTCAGGTTTGCTGTATCCCTTGGACTTTCTTACTGACGACGACACAGTAATTGCATCGGAATTAAATACAAAAGGCACAATGCCGACCTAAGTAGAAGAAAACTGACTGTTCTTACTGTCTATGATTTGGACCATTCCTGTGACACTAGGTATAGATTCCGATGCTTCACTTCAGGTTTACTGTATCCCTCTGACTTTCTTATTGACGATGAAACACAGAAATAGCATCGGAATTAAATAGAAAAGGCACAATGCCGACTTAAGTACAAGAAAACTGACTCTTCTTACTGTGTATGATTTGAACCATTCCTGTGACACTAGTTGTAGATTCCGATACATCACTTCAGGTTTACTGTATCCCTCCGAGCTTCTTATTGACGATGAAACACAGAAATTGCATCGAAATTAAATACAAAAATCACAATGCCGACTTAAGTACAAGGAAACTGACTCTTCTTACTGTCTATGTTGTGAACCATTCCTGTGACGCTAGTTATAGATTCCGATGCTTCACTTCAGGTTTACTGTATCCCTCTGACTTTCTTATTGATGATGAAAGACAGAAATTGCAACGGAATTAAATATAAAAGGCACAATGCCGACTTAAGTACAAGAAAACTGACTCTTCTTACTGTCTATGTTTTGAACCATTCCAGTGACACTAGTTATAGCTTCCGATGCTTCACCTCAGGTTTACTGTATCCCTCTGACCTTCTTATTGACGATGAAACACAGAAATTGCATCGGAAATAAATACAAAACGCACAATGCCGATTCAAGTACAAGAAGACTGGGTCTTCTTACTGTCTACGTTTTGAACCTTTCCTGTGCGACCGGTTTTAGATTCCGATGCTTCAGCACAGGTTTACTGTATCCCTTGGACCCTCTTATTGACGACGAAACACAGAAATTGCATCGGAATTAAATACAAAAGGCACAATGCCGACCTAAGTACAAGAAAACTGACTCTTCTTACTGTCTATGTTTTGAACCCTTCCTGTGACACTAGTTGTAGATTCCGATGCTTCACGACAGGTTTACTGTATCCCTCTGACCCTCGTATTGACTATGAAACACAGAAATTGCATCGGAATTAAATACAAAAGGCACAATGCCGACTTAAGTACAAGAAAACTGACTCTTCTTACTGTCTATGTTTTGAACCCTTCCTGTGACACTAGTTGTAGATTCCGATGCTTCACGTCAGGTTTACTGTATCCCTCTGACCCTCTTATTGACTATGAAACACAGAAATTGCATCGGAATTAAATACAAAAGGCACAATGCCGACTTAAGTACAAGCAAGCTAACTCTTCTTACTGTCTATGTTTTGAACCATTCCTGTGACACTCGTTATAGATTCCGATGCTTCACTTCAGGTTTACTGTATCCCTCTGACCTTCTTATTGACGATTAGACACAGAAATTGCATCGGAAATTAATACAAAAGGCACAATGCCGACTAAAGTACAAGAAGACTGGCTCATCTTACTGTCTATGTTTGGAACCATTCCTGTGACACTAGTTATAGATTCCGTTGCTACACTTCAGGTTTACTGTATGCCTCTGTCCATCTTATCGACGATGAAACACAGAAATTAAATCGGAATTAAATAGAAAAGGCACAAGGCCGACTTAAGTACAAGAAAACTGACTCTTCCTACTGTCTATGCTTTGAACCATTTCTGTGACACTAGTTATAGATTCCGATGCTTCACTTCAGGTTTACTGTATCTCTCTGACATTCTTATTGACGATGAAACACAGACATTGCATCGGAATTAAATAGAAAAGGCACAATGCTCATTCAAGTACAACAAAACAGACTCTTCTTATTGTCTATGTTTTGATCCATTACTGTGACACTAGTTACAGATTCCGAAGCTTCACTTCTGGTTTACTGTATCCCTCTGACCTTCTTATTGACGATGAAACACAGAAATTGCTTCGGAATTAAATAGAAAAGGCACAATGCCGACTTAAGTACAAGAAAACTGACTCTTCTTACTGTCTATGTTTTGAACCATTTCTGTGACACTAGTTATAGATTCCGATGCTTAACTTCAGGTTTACTGTATCCCTCTGACCTTCTTATTGACGATGAAACACAGAAATTGCATCGTAATTACATACAAAAGGCACAATGCCGACTCAAGTACTAGAGGACTGGCTCTTCTTACTGTCTATGTTTTGAACCTTTCCTGTGAAACCTGTTTTAGATTCCGATGCTTCACTTCAGGTTCACTGTATCCCTCTGACTTCCTTACTGACGATGACACACAGAAATTGCAACGGAATGAAATACAAAAGCCACAATGCCGACTCAAGTACAAGAAGGCAGGCTCTTCTTATTGTCTATATTTTGAACCATTTCTGTGACACTAGTTATAGATTCCGATGGTTCACTTCAGGTTTACTGTATCCCTCTGACTTTCTTATTGACGATGAAACACAGACATTGCATCGGAATTATATACAAAACGCACAATGAAGACTCAAGTAAAAGAGGACTAGCTCTTCTTACTGTCTATGTTTTGAAAATTTCCTGTGAGACCGGTTTTAGATTCCGACGCTTCACTTCAGGTTTACTGTATCCCTTGGACCTTCTTATTGACGATGAAACACAGAAATTGCATCGGAATTAAATACAAAAGGCACAATGCCGACTCAAGTACAAAAAGGCTGGCTTTTCTTTCTGTCTATGTCTTGAACCATTCCTGTGACACTAGTTATAGATTCCGATGATTCACTTCAGGTTCACTGTATCCCTCTGACCGTCTTATTGACGATGAAACACAGAAATTGCATCGGAATTAAATAGAACAGGCACAATGCCGACTTAAGTACAAGAGGACTGGCTCTTCTTACTGTCTATGCTTTAACCTTTCCTTTGAGACCGATTTTAGATTCTTATGCTTCACTTCAGGTTTACTGTATCCCTTGGACCTTCTTATTGACGACGAAACACAGAAATTGCATTGGAATTAAATAGAAAAGGCACAATGCCGACTTAAAAACAAAAAGAGAAACTCTTCTTACTGTCTATGCTTTGAACCATTCCTGTGACACTAGTTATAGATTCCGATGCTTCACTTCATGTTTACTGTATCCCTCTGACCTTCTTATTGACGATGAAACACAGAAATTGCATCGGAATTATATACAAAAGGCACAATGCCCACTCAAGTAAAAGAGCACTGGCTCTTCCTACTGTCTATATTTTGAACCTCTCCTGTGAGACCGGTTTTAGATTCCAATGCTTCACTTCAGGTTTACTGTATCCCTTATCCCTTCTTATTGACGACGAAACACAGAAATTGCATCGGAATTATATAGAAAAGTCACAATGCCGACTTACGTACAAGAAGACTGACTCTTCTAACTGCCTACGTTTTGAACCATTCCTGTGACACTAGTTATAGATTCCGATGCTTCACTTCAGGTTTACTGTTTCCCTCTGACCTCCTTATTGAAGATGAAACACAAAATTGCATCGTAATTAAATAGAAAAGGCACAATGCCGACTGAAGTACAAGACAACTAACTCTTCTTACTGTCTGTGCTTTGAACCATTCCTGTGACACTAGTTATAGATTCCGATGCTTCACTTCAGGTTTACTGTATCCCTCTTTCCCCCGTATTGACGATGAAACACAGAAATTGCATCGGAATTAAATAGAAAAGGCACAATGTCGACTTAAGTACAAGACAACTGACCCTTCTTACTGTCTATGTTTTGAACCATTCCTGTGAAGCTAGTTACAGATTCCGATGCTTCACTTCAGGTTTACTGTATCTCTCTGACCCTCTTATTGACGATGAAACGCAGAAATTGCATCGGAATTAAATACAAAACACACAATGCCGACTTAAGTACAAGATAACTGACTCTTCTTACTGTCTTTGTTTTGAACCATTCCTGTGACAGTAGTTATAAATTCCGATGCTTCACTTCGGGTTTACTGTATCCCTCTGACCTTCTTATTGACGATGAAACACAGAAATTGCATCGGAATGATATACAAAAAGCACAGTGCCGACTCAAGTACAAGAGGACTGGCTCTTCTTACTGTCTATGTTTTGAACCTTTCCTGTGAGACCGGTTTTTGATTCCGACGCTTCACTTCAGGTTCACTGTATCCCTTGGACCCCATTATTGACGATGAAACACAGAAATTGCATTGGAATTAAATAGAAAAGGCACAATGCTGACTTAAGTACAAGAAAACTAACTGTTCTTACTGGCTATGATTTGAACCATTCCTGTGACACTAGTTATAGATTCCGATGGTTCACTTCAGATTTACTGTATCCCTCTGACATTCTTATTGACGATGAAACACAGACATTGCATTGGAATTAAATAGAAAAGACACAATGCCGATTCAAGTACAAGAAAACTGACTCTTCTTACTGTCTATGTTTTGAACCATTTCTGTGACACTAGTTATGGATTCCAATGCTTCACTTCAGGTTTAGTGTATCCCTCTGACCTCCTTATTGACGATGAAACACAGAAATTGAATCGGAAATAAATACAAAAGGCACAATGCCGACTCAAGTACAAGAAGGCTGGCTCTTCTTACTGTCTATGTTTTAAACCATTCCTCTGACACTAGTTATAAATTCCGATGCTTCACTTCAGGTTTACTGTATCGCTCTGACATTCTTATTGACGATGAAACACAGAAATTGCATCGGAATTAAATAGAAAAGGCACAATGCCGACTCAAGTACAAGAGAACTGACTCTTCTTACTGTCTATGTTTTGAACCATTCCTGTGACACTAGTTATAGATTCCGATGCTTCACTTCAGGTTTTCTGTATCCCTCTGACCGTCTTATTGACGATGAAACACAGAAATTGCGTCGGAATTAAATACAAAAAGCACAATGCCGACTCAAGTATAAGAGGACTGGCTCTTCTTACTGTCTATGATTTGAACCTTTCCTGTGAGACCGGTTTTAGATTGCGATGCTTCACTTCAGGTTTACTGTATCCCTTGGACCTTCTTATTGACGACGAAACACAGAAATTGCATCGGAATTAAATACAAAAGGCACAATGCCTACTCAAGTACAAGAAGACTGGCTTTCCTTTCTGTCTATGTTTTGAACCATTCCTGTGACACTAGTTATAGATTCCGATGATTCACTTCAGATTCGCTGTATCCCTCTGACCTCCTTATTGACGATGACACACAGAAATTGCATCGGAATTAAATAGAAAAGGCACAATGACGACTCAAGTACATGAAAACTGACTTTTCTTACTGTCTATGTATTGAACCATGTCTGTGACACTAGTTACAGATTCCGATGCTTCACTTCAGGTTTACTGTATCCATCTGACCTTCTTATTGACGATGAATCACAGAAATTGCATCGGAAATAAATCCAAAAGGCACAATGCCGACACAAGTACAAGAAGGCTGGCTCTTTTTACTGTCTATGTTTTGAACCATTCCTGTGACACTAGTTACAGATTCCGATGCTACACTTCAGGTTTACTGTATCCCTCTGACCTTCGTATTGACGATGGAACACAGAAATTGCATCGTATTTAAATAGAAAAAGCACAATGCCGTCTTAAGTACAAGAAAACTGACTCTTCTTACTGTATATGATTTGAACCATTCCTGTGACACTAGTTATAGATTCCTATACTTCACTTCAGTTTTACTGTATCCATCTGACCTTCTTATTGACGATGAAACACAGAAATTGCATCGGAAATAAATCCAAAAGGCACAATGCCGACTCAAGTGCAAGAAGGCTGGCTCTTTTTACTGTCTATGTTTTGAACCTTTCCTGTGACACTAGTTATAGTTTCCGATGCTTCACTTCAGGTTTACTGTATCCCTCTGACCTCCTTATTGACGATGAAACACAGTATTTGCATCGCAATTCAATACAAAAGTCACAATGCCGACTCAAGTACAAGAGGACTGGCTCTTCTTACTGTCTACGTTTTGAACCTTTCCTGTGAGACCGGTTTTAGATTCCGATGCTTCACTTCAGGTTTACTGTATCCCTTGGACTTTCTTATTGACGACGACACAGTAATTGCATCGGAATTAAATACAAAAGGCACAATGCCGACCTAAGTAGAAGAAAACTGACTCTTCTTACTGTCTATGATTTTAACCATTCCTGTGACACTAGTTATACATTCCGATGCTTCACTTCAGGTTTACTGTATCCCTCTGACTTTCTTATTGACGATGAAACACAGAAATAGCATCGGAATTAAATACAATAGGCACAATGCTGACTTAAGTACAAGAAGACCGACTCTCCTTACTGTCTATGTTTTGAATCACTCCTGTGACACTAGTTACAGATCCTGATGCTTCACTTCAGGTTTACTGTATCCCTCTGACCTTCTAATTGACGATGAAACACAGAAATTTCATCGGAATTAAATAGAAAAGGCACAATGCCGACTTAAGTACAAGAAAACTGACTCTTCTTACTGTCTATAATTTGAACCATTCCTGTGACACTAGTTGTAGATTCCGATACTTCACTTCAGGTTTACTGTATCCCTCTGACCTTCTTATTGACGATGAAACACAGAAATTGCATCGGAAATAAATACAAAACGCACAATGCCGACTCAAGTACAAGAGGACTGGCTCTTCTTACTGTCTACGTTTTGAACCTTTCCTGTGCGACTGGTGTTAGATTCCGATGCTTCACCACAGGTTTACTGTATCCCTTGGACCTTCTTATTGACGACGAAACACAGAAATTGCATCGGAATTAAATACAAAAGGCACAATGCCGACCTAAGTACAAGAAAACTGATTCTTCTTACTGTCTCTGTTTTGAACCCTTCCTGTGACATTAGTTGTAGATTCCGATGCTTCACTTCAGGTTTACTGTATCCCTCTGACCCTCTTATTGACTATGAAACACAGAAATTGCATCGGAATTAAATACAAAAGGCACAATGCCGACTTAAGTACGAGAAAACTAACTCTTCTTACTGTCTATGTTTTGAACCATTCCTGTGACACTCGTTATAGATTCCGATGCTTCACTTCAGGTTTACTGTATCCCTCTGACATTCATATTGACGATTAGACACAGAAATTGCATCGGAATTAAATACAAAAGGCACAATGCCGACTAAAGTACAAAAAGACTGGCTCATCTTACTGTCTATGTTTGGAACCATTCCTGTGACACTACTTACAGATTCCGTTGCTACACTTCAGGTTTACTCTATGCCTCTGACCATCTTATTGACGATGAAACACAGAAATTAAATAGGAATTAAATAGAGAAGGCACAAGGCCGACTTAAGAACAAGAAAACTGACTCTTCCTACTGTCTATTCTTTGAACCATTTCTATGACACTAGTTATAGATTCCGATGCTTCACTTCAGATTTACTGTATCCCTCTCACCTCCTTATTGACGATGAAACACAGAAATTGCATCGGAATTAAATAGAAAAGGCAAATGCCGACTTAACTACAAGAAAACTTACTCTTCTTACTGTCTATGTTTTGAACCATACCTGTGGCACTAGTTATAGATTCCGATGCTTCAATTCATGTTTACTGTATCCCTCTGACCATTATATTGACGATGAAATACAGAAATTGCATCGGAATTATATACAAAACGCACAATGCCGACTCAAGTAAAAGAGGACTGGCTCATCTTACTGCCTATGCTTTAAACCTTTCCTGTGAGACCGGTTTTAGATTCCGACGCTTCACTTCAGGTTTACTGTATCCCCTGGAGCTCCTTATTGACGATGAAACAAAGAAATTGCATCGGAATCAAATAGAAAAGTCACAAAGCTGATTTAAGTACAAAAAAACTGACTCTTCTTACTGTCTAAGTTTTGAACCATTCCTGTGACACTAGTTATAGATTCCGATGGTTCACTTCAGGTTTACTGTATCCCTCTGACATTCTTATTGACGATGAAACACAGACATTGCATCGGAATTAAATAGAAAAGGCACAATGCTGATTCAAGTACAACAAAACAGACTCTTCTTATTGTCTATGTTTTGATCCATTCCTGTGACACTAGTTACAGATACCGAAGCTTCACTTCTGGTTCACTGTATACCTCTGACCTTCTTATCGACGATGAAACACAGAAATTGCACCGGAATTAAATAGAAAAGGCACAATGCCGACTTAAGTACAAGAAAACTGACTCTTCTTACTGTCTATGTTTTGAACCATTTCTGTGACACTAGTTATAGATTCCGATGCTTAACTTCAGGTTTACTGTATCCCTCTGACCTTCTTATTGACGATGAAACACAGAAATTGCATCGCAATTAAATACAAAAGGCACAATGCCGCCTCAAGTACTAGAGGACTGGCTCTTCTTACAGTCTATGTTTTGAACCTTTCCTGTGAAACCGGTTTTAGATTGCGATGCTTCACTTCAGGTTTACTGTTTCCCTTGGACCTACTTATTGACGACGAAACACAGAAATTGCATCGGAATTAAATACAAAAGTAACAATGCCGTCTCAAGTACAAGAAGACTGGCTTTTCTTTCTGTCTATGTTTCGAACCATTCCTGTGACACTAGTTGTAGATTCCGATGCTTCACTTCAGGTTCACTGTATCCCTCTGACCTCCTTATTGACGATGACACACAGAAATTGCAACGGAATGAAATACAAAAGCCACAATGCCGACTCAAGTACAAGAAGGTAGGCTCTTCTTATTGTCTATATTTTGAACCATTTCTGTGACACTAGTTATAGATTCCGATGCTTAACTTCAGGTTTACTGTATCCCTCTGACCTTCTTATTGACGATGAAACACAGAAATTGCATCGCAATTAAATACAAAAGGCACAATGCCGACTCAAGTACTAGAGGACTGGCTCTTCTTACTGTCTATGTTTTGAACCTTTCCTGTGAAACCGGTTTTAGATTCCGACGCTTCACTTCAGGTTTACTGTATCCCTTGGACCTCCTTATTGACTATGAAACACAGAAATTGCATCGGAATTAAATACAAAAGGCACAATGCCGACTTAAGTACAAGAAAACTAACTCTTCTTACTGTCTATGTTTTGAACCATTCCTGTGACACTCGTTATAGATTCCGATGCTTCACTTCAGGTTTACTGTATCCCTCTGACCTTCTTATTGACGATTAGACACAGAATTTGCATCGGAATTAAATACAAAAGGCACAATGCCGACTAAAGTACAAGAAGACTGGCTCATCTTACTGTCTATGTTTGGAACCATTCCTGTGACACTACTTACAGATTCCGTTGCTACACTTCAGGTTTACTGTATGCCTCTGACCATCTTATTGACGATGAAACACAGAAATTAAATCGGAATTAAATAGAAAAGGCACAAGGCCGACTTAAGTACAAGAAAACTGACTCTTCCTACTGTCTATGCTTTGAACCATTTCTATGACACTAGTTATAGATTCCGATGCTTCACTTCAGATTTACTGTATCCCTCTCACCTCCTTATTGACGATGAAACACAGAAATTGCATCGGAATTAAATAGAAAAGGCAAATGCCGACTTAACTACAAGAAAACTTACTCTTCTTACTGTCTATGTTTTGAACCATACCTGTGGCACTAGTTATAGATTCCGATGCTTCAATTCATGTTTACTGTATCCCTCTGACCATTATATTGACGATGAAATACAGAAATTGCATCGGAATTATATACAAAACGCACAATGCCGACTCAAGTAAAAGAGGACTGGCTCATCTTACTGCCTATGCCTTAAACCTTTCCTGTGAGACCGGTTTTAGATTCCGACACTTCACTTCAGGTTTACTGTATCCCCTGGAGCTCCTTATTGACGATGAAACAAAGTAATTGCATCGGAATCAAATAGAAAAGTCACAAAGCTGATTTAAGTACAAAAAAACTGACTCTTCTTACTGTCTAAGTTTTGAACTATTCCTGTGACACTAGTTATAGATTCCGATGGTTCACTTCAGGTTTACTGTATCCCTCTGACATTCTTATTGACGATGAAACACAGACATTGCATCGGAATTAAATAGAAAAGGCACAATGCTGATTCAAGTACAACAAAACAGACTCTTCTTATTGTCTATGTTTTGATCCATTCCTGTGACACTAGTTACAGATTCCGAAGCTTCACTTCTGGTTCACTGTATACCTCTGACCTTCTTATCGACGATGAAACACAGAAATTGCACCGGAATTAAATAGAAAAGGCACAATGCCGACTTAAGTACAAGAAAACTGACTCTTCTTACTGTCTATGTTTTGAACCATTTCTGTGACACTAGTTATAGATTCCGATGCTTAACTTCAGGTTTACTGTATCCCTCTGACCTTCTTATTGACGATGAAACACAGAAATTGCATCGCAATTAAATACAAAAGGCACAATGCCGACTCAAGTACTAGAGGACTGGCTCTTCTTACTGTCTATGTTTTGAACCTTTCCTGTGAAACCGGTTTTAGATTCCGACGCTTCACTTCAGGTTTACTGTATCCCTTGGACCTCCTTATTGACTATGAAACACAGAAATTGCATCGGAATTAAATACAAAAGGCACAATGCCGACTTAAGTACAAGAAAACTAACTCTTCTTACTGTCTATGTTTTGAACCATTCCTGTGACACTCGTTATAGATTCCGATGCTTCACTTCAGGTTTACTGTATCCCTCTGACCTTCTTATTGACGATTAGACACAGAATTTGCATCGGAATTAAATACAAAAGGCACAATGCCGACTAAAGTACAAGAAGACTGGCTCATCTTACTGTCTATGTTTGGAACCATTCCTGTGACACTACTTACAGATTCCGTTGCTACACTTCAGGTTTACTGTATGCCTCTGACCATCTTATTGACGATGAAACACAGAAATTAAATCGGAATTAAATAGAAAAGGCACAAGGCCGACTTAAGTACAAGAAAACTGACTCTTCCTACTGTCTATGCTTTGAACCATTTCTATGACACTAGTTATAGATTCCGATGCTTCACTTCAGATTTACTGTATCCCTCTCACCTCCTTATTGACGATGAAACACAGAAATTGCATCGGAATTAAATAGAAAAGGCAAATGCCGACTTAACTACAAGAAAACTTACTCTTCTTACTGTCTATGTTTTGAACCATACCTGTGGCACTAGTTATAGATTCCGATGCTTCAATTCATGTTTACTGTATCCCTCTGACCATTATATTGACGATGAAATACAGAAATTGCATCGGAATTATATACAAAACGCACAATGCCGACTCAAGTAAAAGAGGACTGGCTCATCTTACTGCCTATGCTTTAAACCTTTCCTGTGAGACCGGTTTTAGATTCCGACACTTCACTTCAGGTTTACTGTATCCCCTGGAGCTCCTTATTGACGATGAAACAAAGTAATTGCATCGGAATCAAATAGAAAAGTCACAAAGCTGATTTAAGTACAAAAAAACTGACTCTTCTTACTGTCTAAGTTTTGAACTATTCCTGTGACACTAGTTATAGATTCCGATGGTTCACTTCAGGTTTACTGTATCCCTCTGACATTCTTATTGACGATGAAACACAGACATTGCATCGGAATTAAATAGAAAAGGCACAATGCTGATTCAAGTACAACAAAACAGACTCTTCTTATTGTCTATGTTTTGATCCATTCCTGTGACACTAGTTACAGATTCCGAAGCTTCACTTCTGGTTCACTGTATACCTCTGACCTTCTTATCGACGATGAAACACAGAAATTGCACCGGAATTAAATAGAAAAGGCACAATGCCGACTTAAGTACAAGAAAACTGACTCTTCTTACTGTCTATGTTTTGAACCATTTCTGTGACACTAGTTATAGATTCCGATGCTTAACTTCAGGTTTACTGTATCCCTCTGACCTTCTTATTGACGATGAAACACAGAAATTGCATCGCAATTAAATACAAAAGGCACAATGCCGACTCAAGTACTAGAGGACTGGCTCTTCTTACTGTCTATGTTTTGAACCTTTCCTGTGAAACCGGTTTTAGATTCCGACGCTTCACTTCAGGTTTACTGTATCCCTTGGACCTCCTTATTGACGATGAAACACAGAAATTGCATCGGAATTAAATAGAAAAGGCACAAAGCTGACTTAAGTACAAGAAAACTGACTCTTCTTACTGTCCATGTTTTGAACCATTCCTGTGACACTAGTTACAGATTCCGATGCATCACTTCAGGTTTACTGTATCCCTCTGACCTTCCTATTAACGATGAGACACAGAAATTGCATCAGAAAAAAATATACAATGCACAATACCGACTTAAGTACAAGAAAACTCACTCTTCTTACTGTCTATGTTTTGAACCATTTCTGTGACACTAGTTATAGATTCCGATGCTTCACTTCAGGTTTACTGTATCCCTCTGACCTCCTTATTGACGATGAAACACAGAAATTGTATCGGAAATAAATACAAAAGGCGCAATGCCGACTCAAGTACAAGAAGGCTGGCTCTTCTTACTGTCTATGTTTTAAACCATTCCTCTGACACTAGTTATAGATTCCGATGCTTCACTTCAGGTTTACTGTATCCCTCTGACATTCTTATTGACGATGAAACACATAAATTGTATCGGAATTAAATAGTAAAGGCACAATGCCGACTCAAGTACAAGAAAACTGACTCTTCTTACTGTCTATGTTTTGAACCATTCCTGTGACACTAGTTATAGATTCCGATGCTCCCCTTCAGGTTTTCTGTATCCCTCTGACCTTCTTATTGACGATGAAGCACAGAAATTGCATCGGAATTAAATACAAAACTCACAATGCCAACTCAAGTACAAGAAGGCTGGCTCATCTTACTGTCTATTTTTCGAACCATTCCTGTGACACTAGTTATAGATTCCGTTGCTTCACTTCAGGATTACTGTATCCCTCTGACCGTCTTATTGACGATGAAACACAGAAATTGCATCGGAATTAAATAGAACAGGCACAATGCCGACTTAAGTACAAGAGGACTGGCTCTTCTTACTGTCTATGTTTTGAACCTTTCCTTTGAGACCGATTTTAGATTCTTATGATTCACTTCAGGTTTACTGTATCCCTTGGACCTTCTTATTGACGACGAAACACAGAAATTGCATTGGAATTAAATAGAAAAGGCACAATGCCGACTTAAAAACAAGAATAGTAACTCTTCTTATTGTCTATGCTTTGAACCATTCCTGTGACACTAGTTACAGATTACGATGCTTCACTTCGGGTTTACTGTATCCCTCTGACCTTCTTATTGACGATGAAACACAGAAATTGCGTCGGAATTAAATAGAAAAGGCACAATGACGACTCAAGTACATGAAAACTGACTCTTCTTGCTGTCTATGCTTTGAACCATTCCTGTGACACTAGTTATAGATTCCGATGCTTCACTTCAGGTTTACTGTATCCCTCTGACCTTCTTAATGACGATGAAACACAGAAACTGCATCGGAATTATATACAAAAGGCACAATGCCAACTCAAGTACATGAGGACCGGCTCTTCTTACTGTCTATGTTTTGAGCCCTTCCTGTGAGACCGGTTTTAGATTCCGGTTTACTGTATCCCTTGTCCCTTCTTATTGACGACGAAACACAGAAATTGCATCGGAATTAAATAGAAAAGTCACAATGCCGACTTACGTACAAGAAGACTGACTCTTCTTACTGCCTACGTTTTGAACCATTCCTGTGACACTAGTTATAGATTCCGATGCTTCACTTCAGGTTTACTGTATCCCTCTGACCTCCTTATTGAAGATGAAACACAGAAATTGCATCGTAATTAAATAGAAAAAGCACAATGCCGACTGAAGTACAAGACAACTGACTCTTCTTACCGTCTGTGCTTTGAACCATTCCTGTGACACTAGTTATAGATTCCGATGCTTCACTTCAGGTTTACTGTATCCCTCTGACCCCCGTATTGACGATGAAACACAGAAATTGCATCGGAATTAAATAGAAAATGCACAATGTCGACATAAGTACAAGACAACTGACCCTTCTTACTGTCTATGTTTTGAACCATTCCTGTGACACTAGTTACAGATTCCGATGCTTCACTTCAGGTTTACTGGATCTCTCTGACCCTCTTATTGACGATGAAACACAGAAATTGCATCGGAATTAAATACAAAACATACAATGCCGACTTAAGTACAAGAAAACTGACTCTTCTTACTGTCTTTGTTTTGAACCACTCCTGTGACAGTAGTTATAAATTCCGATGCTTCACTTCGGGTCTACTGTATCCCTCTGACCTTCTTATTGACGATGAAACACAGAAATTGCATCGGAATGATATACAAAAAGCACAGTGCCGACTCAAGTACAAGAGGACTGGCTCTTCTTACTGTCTATGTTTTGAACCTTTCCTGTGAGACCGGTTTTTGATTCCGACGCTTCACTTCAGGTTCACTGTATCCCTTGGACCCCATTATTGACGATGAAACACAGAAATTGCATAGGAATTACATAGAAAAGGCACAATGCTGACTTAAGTACAAGAAAACTGACTCTTCTTACTGTCTATGATTTGAGCCATTCCTGTGACACTAGTTATAGATTCCGATGGTTCACTTCAGGTTTACTGTATCCCTCTGACATTCTTATTGATGATGAAACACAGACATTGCATCGGAATCTAATAGAAAAGACACAATGCCGATTCAAGTACAAGAAAACTGACTCTTCTTACTGTCTATGTTTTGAACCATTTCTGTGACACTAGTTATAGATTCCGATGCTTCACTTCAGGTTTAGTGTATCCCTCTGACCTCCTTATTGACGATGAAACACAGAAATTGTATCGGAAATAAATACAAAAGGCACAATGCCGACTCAAGTACAAGAAGGCTGGCTCTTTTTACTGTCTATGTTTTAAACCATTCCTCTGACACTAGTTATAAATTCCAATGCTCCACTTCAGGTTTACTGTATGCCTCTGACATTCTTATTGACGATGAAACACAGAAATTGCATCGGAATTAAATAGAAAAGGCACAATGCCGACTCAAGTACAAGAAAACTGACTCTTCTTACTGTCTATGTTTTAAACCATTCCTGTGACACTAGTTATAGATTCCGACGCTTCACTTAAGGTTTTCTGTATCCCTCTGACCTTCTTATTGACGATGAAACACAGAAATTGCGTCGGAATTAAATACAAAAGGCACAATGCCTACTCAAGTACAAGAAGACTGGCTTTTCTTTCTGTCTATGTTTTGAACCATTCCTGTGACACTAGTTATAGATTCCGATGATTCACTTCAGGTTTACTGTATCCCCCTGACCTCCTTATTAACGATGTAACACAGAATTTGCATCGGAATTAAATAGAAAAGGCACAATGCCGACTGAAGTACAAGACAACTGACTCTTCTTACTGTCTATGTTTTGGACCACTCCTGTGACACTAGTTATAGATTCCGTTGCTTCACTTCAGGTTTACTGTATCCCTCTGACATTCTTATTGACGATGAAACACAGACATTGCATCGGATTTAAATAGAAAAGGCACAGTGCCGACTTAAGTACAAGACAACTGACTCTTCTTACTGTCTATGTTTTGAGCCATTCCTGTGACACTAGTTATAGATTCCGATGGTTCACTTCAGGTTTACTGTATCCCTCTGACCTTCTTGGTGACGATGAAACACAGAAATTGCATCGGATTTAAATAGAAAAGGCACAGTGCCGACTTAAGTACAAGACAACTGACTCTTCTTACTGTCTATGTTTTGAACCATTCCTGTGACACTAGTTATAGACTCCGATGCTTCACTTCAGGTTTACTGTATCCCTCTGACCTTCTTATTGACGATGAAACACAGAAATTGCATCGGAATGATATACAAAAAGCACAGTGCCGACTCAAGTACAAGAGGACTGACTCTTCGTACTGTCTATGTTTTGAACCTTTCCTGGGAGACCGGTTTTTGATTCCGACGCTTCACTTCAGGTTCACTGTATCCCTTGGACCCCATTTTGACGATGAAACACAGAAATTGCATTGGAATTAAATACAAAAGGCACAATGCTGACTTAAGTACAAGAAAACTGACTCCTCTTGCTGTCTATGTTTTGAGCCATTCCTGTGACACTAGTTATAGATTCCGATGTTTCACTTCAGGTTTACTGTATCCCTCTGACATTCTTATTGACGATGAAACACAGACATTGCATCGGAATTAAATAGAAAAGACACAATTCCGATTCAAGTACAAGAAAACTGACTCTTCTCACTGTCTATGTTTTGAACCATTTCTGTGACACTAGTTATAGATTCCGATGCTTCACTTCAGGTTTTCTGTATCCCTCTGACCTTCTTATTGACGATGAAACACAGAAATTGCATCGGAATTAAATACATAAAGCACAATGCCGACTCAAGTACAAGAGGACTGGTTCTTCTTACTGTCTATATTTTGAACCTTTCCTTTGAGACCGATTTTAGATTCTAATGCTTCACTTCAGGTTTACTGTATCCCTCTGACCTTCTTATTGACGATGAAACACAGAAATTGCATCGGAATTAAATGGAAAAGGCACAATGACGACTCAAGTACATGAAAACTGACTTTTCTTACAGTCTATGTATTGAACGATTCCTGTGACACTAGTTATAGATTTCGATGCTTCTCTTCAGGTTTACTGTATCCCTCTGACCTTCTTATTGACGAAGAAACACAGAAACTGCATCGGAATTATATTCAAAAGGCACAATGCCAACTCAAGTACATGAGGACCGGCTCTTCTTACTGTCTATGTTTTGAGCCCCTCCTGTGAGACCGGTTTTAGATTCCGATGCTTCACTTCAGGTTTACTGTATCCCTTGCACCTTCTTATTGACGACGAAACGCAGAAAATGCATTGGAATTAAATAGAAAAGGCACAATGCCGACTTAAGTACAAGAAGACTGACTCTTCTTACTGTCTACGTTTTGAACCATTCCTGTGACACTAGTTATAGATTCCGATGCTTCACTTCAGGTTTACTGTATCTCCCTGACCTCCTTATTAACGATGTAACACAGAATTTGCATCGGAATTAAATAGAAAAGGCACAATGCCGACTGAAGTACAAGACAACTGACTCTTCTTACTGTCTATGTTTTGGACCACTCCTGTGACACTAATTATAGATTCCGTTGCTTCACTTCAGGTTTACTGTATCCCTCTGACCTTCTTGGTGACGATGAAATACAGAAATTGCATCGGATTTAAATAGAAAAGGCACAATGCCGACTTAAGTACAAGACAACTGACTCTTCTTACTGTCTATGTTTTGAACCATTCCTGTGACACTAGTTATAGATTCCGATGCTTCACTTCAGGTTTACTGTATCCCTCTGACCTTCTTATTGACGATGAAACACAGAAATGGCATCGGAATGATATACAAAAAGCACAGTGCCGACTCAAGTACAAGAGGACTGGCTCTTCTTAATGTCTATGTTTTGAACCTTTCCTGGGAGACCGGTTTTTGATTCCGACGCTTCACTTCAGGTTCACTGTATCCCTTGGACCCCATTATTGACGATGAAACACAGAAATTGCATCGGATTTAAATAGAAAAGGCACAATGCCGACTTAAGTACAAGACAACTGACTCTTCTTACTGTCTATGTTTTGAACTATTCCTGTGACACTAGTTACAGATTCCGATGCTTCACTTTGGGTTTACTGTATCCCTCTGAACTTCTTATTGACGATGAAACACAGAAACTGCATCGGAATTATATACAAAAGGCCAATGCCAACTCAAGTACATGAGGATCGGCTCTTCTTACTGTCTACGTTTTGAACCATTCCTGTGACACTAGTTATAGATTCCGATGATTCACTTCAGGTTCACTGTATCCCTCTGACCTCCTTATTGACGATGACGCACAGAAATTGCATCGGAATTAAATGCAAAAGGCACAATGCCGATTCAAGTACAAGAGGGCTGGCTCATCTTCCTGTCTAACTTTCGAACCATTCCTGTGACACTAGTTGTAGATTCCGTTGCTTCACTTCAGGATTACTGTATCCCTTGACCTTCTTATTCGTGACGAAACACAGAAAATGCATTGGAATTAAATAGAAAAGGCACAATGCCGACTTAAGTACAAGAAGACTGACTCTTCTTACTGTCTACGTTTTGAACCATTCCTGTGACACTAGTTATAGATTCCGATGCTTCACTTCAGGTTTACTGTATCCCCCTGACCTCGTTATTGACGATGTAACATAGAATTTGCATCGGAATTAAATGGAAAAGGCACAATGCCGACTGAAGTACAAGACAACTGACTCTTCTTACTGTCTATGTTTTGGACCACTCCTGTGACACCAGGTATAGATTCCGTTGCTCCTCTTCAGGTGTACTGTATCCCTCTGACCTTCTTGGTGACGATGAAACACAGAAATTGCATCGGAATTAAACATAAAAGGCACAATGCCGACTTAAGTACAAGACAACTGACTCTTCTTACTTTCTATGTTTTGAACCATTCCTGTGACACTAGTTATAGATTCCGATGCTTCACTTCATGTTTACTGTATCCCTCTGACCTTCTTATTGACGATGAAACACAGAAATTGCATCGGAATTATATACAAAAGGCACAATGCCTACTCAAGTAAAAGAGGACTGGATCTTCCTACTGTCTATGTTTTGTACCTCTCCTGTGAGACCGGTTTTAGATTCCGATGCTTCACTTCAGGTTTACTGTATCCCTTGGCCCTTCTTATTGACGACGAAACACAGAAATTGCATCGGAATTAAATAGAAAAGTCACAATGCCGACTTACGTACAAGAAGACTGACTCTTCTTACTGTCTACGTTTTGAACCATTCCTGTGACACTAGTTATAGATTCCGATGCCTCACTTCAGGTTTACTGTATCCCTCTGACCTCCTTATTGAAGATGAAACACAGAAATTGCATTGTAATTAAATAGAAAAGGCACAATGCCGACTTAAGTACAAGACAACTGACTCATCTTACTATCTATGTTTTGAACCATTCCTGTGACACTAGTTATAGATTCCGATGCTTCTCTTCAGGTTTTCTGTATCCCTCTGACCTCCTTATTGACGATGAAACACGGAAATTGCATCGGAATTAAATAGAAAAGGCACAATGCCGACTTAAGTACAAGACAACTGACCCTTCTTACTGTCTATGTTTTGAACCATTCCTGTGACACTAGTTACAGATTCCGATGCTTCACTTCATGTTTATTGTATCTCTCTGACCTCCTTATTGACGATGAAACACAGAAATTGCATCGGAATTAAATAGAATAGGCACAATGCCGACTTAAGTACAAGAAAACTGACTCTTCTTACTGTCTATGTTTTGAACCATTCCTGTGACAGTAGTTATAAATTCCGATGCTTCACTTCGGGTTTACTGTATCCCTCTGACCTTCTTATTGACGATGAAACACAGAAATTGCATCGGAAAGATATACAAAAAGCACAGTGCTGACTCAAGTACAAGAGGACTGGCTCTTCTTACTGTCTATGTTTTGAACCTTTCCTGTGAGACCGGTTTTTGATTCCGTCACTTCCCTTCAGGTTCACTGTATCCCGTGGACTTCATTATTGACGATGAAACACAGAAATTGCATTGGAATTAAATACAAAAGGCACAATACTGACTTAAGTACAAGAAAACTGACTCTTCTCACTGTCTATGTTTTGAACCATTCCTGTGACACTAGTTATAGATTCCGATGGTTCACTTCAGCTTTACTGTATCCCTCTGACATTCTTATTGACGATGAAACACAGACATTCCATCGGAATTAAATAGAAAAGACACAATGCCGATTCAAGTACAAGAAAACTGACTCTTCTTACTGTCTATGTTTTGAACCATTCCTGTGACACTAGTTACAGATTCCGATGCTTCACTTCAGGTTTACTGTATCCCTCTGACCTTCTTATTGACGATGAAATACAGAAATTGCATCAGAATTAAATAGAAAAGGCACAATGCCGACTTAAGTACAAGAAAACTAACTCTTCTTACTGTCTATGATTTGAACCATTTCTGTGACACTAGTTATAGATTCCGATGCTTCACTTCAGGTCTACTGTATCCCTCTGACCTTCTTATTAACGATGAAACACAGAAATTGCATCGGAATTAAATAGAAAACGCACAATGCCGACTTAAGTACAAGAAAACTGACTCTTCTTACTGTCTATGTTTTGAACCATTTCTGTGACACTAGTTATAGATTCCGATGCTTCACTTCAGGTTTACTGTATCCCTCTGACCTCCTCATTGACGATGAAACACAGAAATTGCATCGGAATTATATACAAAAGGCACAATGCCTACTCAAGTACAAGAGGACTGGCTCTTCTTACTGTCTATGTTTTGAAACTTTCCTGTGAGACCGGTTTTAGATTGCGATGCTTCACTTCAGGTTTACTTTATCCCTTGGACCTTCTTATTGACGACGAAACACAGAAATTGCATCGGAATTAAATACAAAAGGCACAATGCCGACTCAAGTACAAGAAGACTGGCTTTTCTTTCTGTCTATGTTTTGAAAGATTCCTGTGACACTAGTTACAGATTCCGATGATTCACTTCTGGTTCACTGTATCCCTCTGACCTCCTTACTGACGATCACACACAGAAATTGCATCGGAATTAAATGCAAAAGGCACAATGCCGACTCAAGTACAAGAAGGCTGGCTCATCTTACTGTCTATCTTTCGAACCATTCCTGTGACACTAGTTATAGATTCCGATGCTTCACTTCAGGATTTCTGTATCCCTCTGACCTCCTTATTGACGATGAAACACAGAAATTGTATCGGAATTAAATAGAAAAGGCACAATGCCGACTTAAGTACATGACAACTGACCCTTCTTACTGTCTATGTTTTGAACCATTCCTGTGACCCTAGTTACAGATTCCGATGCTTCACTTCAGGTTTATTGTATCTCTCTGACATTCGTATATACAATGAAACACAGAAATTGCATCGGAATTAAATACAATAGGCACAATGCCGACTTAAGTACAAGAAAACTGACTCTTCTTACTGTTTATGTTTTGAACCATTCCTGTGACAGTAGTTATAAATTCCGATGCTTCTATTCGGGTTTACTGTATCCCTCTGACCTTCTTATTGACGATGAAACACAGAAATTGCATCGGAATGATATACAAAAAGCACAGTTCTGACTCAAGTACAAGAGGACTGGCTCTTCTTACTGTCTATGTTTTGAACCTTTTCTGTGAGACCGGTTTTTGATCCCGACGCTTCACTTCAGGTTCACTGTATCCCTTGGACCCCATTATTGACCATGAAACACAGAAATTGCATTGGAATTAAATACAAAAGGCACAATACTGACTTAAGTACAGGAAGACTGACTCTTCTTACTGTCTATGTTTTTAACCATTCCTGTGACACTAGTTATAGATTCCGATTGTTCACTTCAGGTTTACTGTATCCCTCTGACATTCTGATTGACGATGAAACACAGACATTGCATCGGAATTAAATAGAAAAGACACAATGCCGATTCAAGTACAAGAAAACTGACTCTTCTTACTGTCTATGGTTTGAACCATTCCTGTGACACTAGTTATAGATTCCGATGCTTCACTTCAGGTTTATTGTATCTCTCTGACCTTCTTATTGACGATGAAACACAGAAATTACATCGGAATTAAATACAAAAGGCACAATGCCGACTTAAGTAAAAGAAAACTGACTCTTCTTACTGTCTATGTTTTGAACCATTCCTGTGACAGTAGTTATAAATTCCGATGCTGCACTTTGGGTTTACTGTATCCCTCTGACCTTCTTATTGACGATGAAACACAGAAATTGCATCGGAATGATATACAAAAAGCACAGTGCTGACTCAAGTACAAGAGGACTGGCTCTTCTTACTGTCTGTGTTTTGAACCTTTCCTGTGAGACCGGTTTTTGATTCCGACGCTTCACTTCAGGTTCACTGTATCCCTTGGACCCCATTATTGACGATGAAACACAGAAATTGCATTGGAATTAAATACAAAAGGCACAATACTGACTTAAGTACAGGAAAACTGACTCTTCTTACTGTCTATGTTTTGAACCATTCCTGTGGCACTAGTTATAGATTCCGATGGTTCACTTCAGGTTTACTGTATCCCTCTGACATTCTTATTGACGATGAAACACAGAATTTGCATCGGAATTAAATAGAAAAGGCACAATGCCGACTGAAGTACAAGACAACTGATTCTTCCTACTGTCTATGTTTTGGACCACTCCTGTGACACCAGGTATAGATTCCGTTGCTCCACTTCAGGTGTACTGTATCCCTCTGACCTGCTTGGTGACGATGAAACACAGAAATTGCATCGTAATTAAATAGAAAAGGCACAATGCCGACTTAAGTACAAGACAACTGACTCATCTTACTGTCTATGTTTTGAACCATTCCTGTGACACTTGTTATAGATTCCGATGCTTCACTTCAGGTTTAATGTATCCCTCTGACCTCCTTATTGGCGATGAAACACAGAAATTGCATCGGAATTAAATAGAAAAGGCACAATGCCGACTTAAGTACAAGACAATTGACCCTTCTTACTGTCTATGTTTTGAACCATTCTTGTGACACTAGTTACAGATTCCGATGCTTCACTTCAGGTTTATTGTATCTCTCTGACCTTCTTATTGACGATGAAACACAGAAATTACATCGGAATTAAATAAAAAAGGCACAATGCCGACTTAAGTAAAAGAAAACTGACTCTTCTTACTGTCTATGTTTTGAACCATTCCTGTGACAGTAGTTATAAATTCCGATGCTGCACTTCGGGTTTACTGTATCCCTCTGACCTTCTTATTGACGATGAAACACAGAAATTGCATCGGAATGATATACAAAAAGCACAGTGCTGACTCAAGTACAAGAGGACTGGCTCTTCTTACTGTCTATGTTTTGAACCTTTCCTGTGAGACCGGTTTTTGATTCCGACGCTTCACTTCAGGTTCACTGTATCCCTTGGACCCCATTATTGACCATGAAACACAGAAATTGCATTGGAATTAAATACAAAAGGCACAATACTGACTTAAGTACAGGAAGACTGACTCTTCTTACTGTCTATGTTTTGAACCATTCCTGTGACACTAGTTACAGATTCCGATGCTTCACTTCAGGTTTATTGTATCTCTCTGACCTTCTTATTGACGATGAAACACAGAAATTGCATCGGAATTAAATACAATAGGCACAATGCCGACTTAAGTACAAGAAAACTGACTCTTCTTACTGTCTATGTTTTGAACCATTCCTGTGACAGTAGTTATAAATTCCGATGCTTCACTTCGGGTTTACTGTATCCCTCTGACCTTCTTATTGACGATGAAACACAGAAATTGCATCGGAATTAAATAGAAAACGCACAATGCCGACTTAAGTACAAGAAAACTGACTCTTCTTACTGTCTATGTTTTGAACCATTTCTGTGACACTAGTTATAGATTCCGATGCTTCACTTCAGGTTTACTGTATCCCTCTAACCTCCTTATTGACGATGAAACACTGAAATTGCATCGGAATTATATACAAAAGGCACAATGCCTACTCAAGTACAAGAGGACTGGCTCTTCTTACTGTCTATGTTTTGAAACTTTCCTGTGAGACCGGTTTTAGATTGCGATGCTTCACTTCAGGTTTACTGTATCCCTTGGACCTTCTTATTGACGACGAAACACAGAAATTGCATCGGAATTAAATACAAAAGGCACAATGCCGACTCAAGTACAAGAAGACTGGCTTTTCTTTCTGTCTATGTTTTGAACCATTCCTGTGACACTAGTTATAGATTCCGATGATTCACTTCAGGTTCACTGTATCCCTCTGACCTCCTTACTGACGATCACACACAGAAATTGCATCGGAATTAAATGCAAAAGGCACAATGCGCACTCAAGTACAAGAAGGCTGGCTCATCTTACTGTCTATCTTTCGAACCATTCCTGTGACACTAGTTATAGATTCCGATGCTTCACTACAGGTTTTCTGTATCCCTCTGACCTCCTTATTGACGATGAAACACAGAAATTGCATCGGAATTAAATAGAAAAGGCACAATGCCGACTTAAGTACATGACAACTGACCCTTCTTACTGTCTATGTTTTGAACCATTCCTGTGACCCTAGTTACAGATTCCGATGCTTCACTTCAGGTTTATTGTATCTCTCTGACCTTCTTATTCACAATGAAACACAGAAATTGCATCGGAATTAAATACAATAGGCACAATGCCGACTTAAGTAGAAGAAAACTGACTCTTCTTACTGTCTATGTTTTGAACCATTCCTGTGACAGTAGTTATAAATTCCGATGCTTCACTTCGGCTTTACTGCATCCCTCTGACCTTCTTATTGACGATGAAACACAGAAATTGCATCGGAAAGATATGCAAAAAGCACAGTGCTGACTCAAGTACAAGAGGACTGGCTCTTCTTACTGTCTATGTTTTGAACCTTTCCTGTGAGACCGGTTTTTGATTCCGACGCTTCACTTCAGGTTCACTGTATCCCGTGGACTTCATTATTGACGATGAAACACAGAAATTGCATTGGAATTAAATACAAAAGGTACAATACTGACTTAAGTACAAGAAAACTGACTCTTCTCATTGTCTATGTTTTGAACCATTCCTGTGGCACTAGTTATAGATTCCGATGGTTCACTTCAGGTTTACTGTATCCCTCTGACATTCTTATTGACGATGAAACACAGACATTCCATCGGAATTAAATAGAAAAGACACAATGCCGATTCAAGTACAAGAAAACTGACTCTTCTTACTCTCTATGTTTTGAACCATTCCTGTGACACTAGTTACAGATTCCGATGCTTCACTTCAGGTTTACTGTATCCCTCTGACCTTCTTATTGACGATGAAATACAGAAATTGCATCAGAATTAAATAGAAAAGGCACAATGCCGACTTAAGTACAAGAAAACTGACTCTTCTTACTGTCTATGATTTGAACCATTTCTGTGACACTAGTTATAGATTCCGATGCTTCACTTCAGGTTTACTGTATCCCTCTGACCTCCTTATTGACGATAAAACACAGAAATGGCATCGGAATTAAATAGAAAAGGCACAATGCCGACTTAAGTACAAGACAATTGACCCTTCTTACTGTCTATGTTTTGAACCATTCCTGTGACACTAGTTACAGATTCCGATGCTTCACTTCAGGTTTATTGTATCTCTCTGACCTTATTATTGACGATGAAACATAGAAATTGCATCGGAATTAAATACAAAAGGCACAATGCCGGTACAAGAAAACTGACTCATCTTACTGTCTATGTTTTGAACCATTCCTGTGACAGTAGTTAAAAATTCCGATGCTTCACTTCGGGTTTACTGTATCCCTCTGACTTTCTTATTGACGATGAAACACAGAAATTGCATCGGAATGATATACAAAAAGCACAGTTCTGACTCAAGTACAAGAGGACTGGCTCTTCTTACTGTCTATGTTTTGAACCTTTCCTGTGAGACCGGTTTTTGATTCCGACGCTTCACTTCAGGTTCACTGTATCCCTTGGACCCCATTATTGACCATGAAACACAGAAATTGCATTGGAATTAAATACAAAAGGCACAATACTGACTTAAGTACAGGAAGACTGACTCTTCTTACTGTCTATGTTTTGAACCATTCCTGTGACACTAGTTATAGATTCCGATGGTTCACTTCAGGTTTACTGTATCCCTCTGACATTCTGATTGACGATGAAACACAGACATTGCATCGGAATTAAATAGAAAAGACACAATGCCGATTCAAGTACAAGAAAACTGACTCTTCTTACTGTCTATGGTTTGAACCATACCTGTGACACTAGTTATAAATTCCGATGCTTCACTTCAGGTTTATTGTATCTCTCTGACCTTCTTATTGACGATGAAACACAGAAATTACATCGGAATTAAATACAAAAGGCACAATGCCGACTTAAGTAAAAGAAAACTGACTCTTCTTACTGTCTATGTTTTGAACCATTCCTGTGACACTAGTTATAGATTCCGATGCTTCACTTCATGTTTACTGTATCCCTCAGACCTTCTTATTGACGATGAAACACAGAAATTGCATCGGAATTATATACAAAAGGCACAATGCCGACTCAAGTAAAAGAGGACTGGCTCTTCCTACTGTCTATGTTCTGAACCTCTCCTGTGAGACCGGTTTTAGATTCCGATGCTTCACTTCAGGTTTACTGTATCTCTTGGCCCTTCTTATTGACGACGAAACTCAGAAATTGCATCGGAATTAAATAGAAAAGTCACAATGCCGACTTACGTACGAGAAGACTGACTCTTCTTACTGTCTACGTTTTGAACCATTCCTGTGACACTAGTTATAGATTCCGATGCTTCACTTCAGGTTTACTGTATCCCTCTGACCTCCTTATTGAAGATGAAACACAGAAATTGCATCGGAATTAAATAGAAAAGGCACAATGCCGACTTCAGTACAAGACAACTGACTCATCTTACTGTCTATGTTTTGAACCATTCCTGTGACACTAGTTATAGATTCCGATGCTTCACTTCAGGTTTACTGTATCCCTCTGACCTCCTTATTGACGATGAAACACAGAAATTGCATCGGAATTAAATAGAAAAGGCACAATGCCGACTTAAGTACAAGACAATTGACCCTTCTTACTGTCTATGTTTTGAACCATTCCTGTGACACTAGTTACAGATTCCGATGCTTCACTTCAGGTTTATAGTATCTCTCTGACCTTCTTATTGACGATGAAACATAGAAATTGCATCGGAATTAAATACAAAAGGCACAATGCCGGTACAAGAAAACTGACTCATCTTACTGTCTATGTTTTGAACCATTCCCGTGACAGTAGTTATAAATTCCGATGCTTCTCTTCGGGTTTACTGTATCCCTCTGACCTTCTTATTGACGATGAAACACAGAAATTGCATCGGAATGATATACAAAAAGCACAGTGCTGACTCAAGTACAAGAGGACTGGCTCTTCTTACTGTCTATGTTTTGAACCTTTCCTGTGAGACAGGTTTTTGATTCCGACGCTTCACTTCAGGTTCACTGTATCCCTTGGACCCCATTATTGACCATGAAACACAGAAATTGCATTGGAATTAAATACAAAAGGCACAATACTGACTTAAGTACAGGAAGACTGACTCTTCTTTCTGTCTATGTTTTGAACCATTGCTGTGACACTAGATATAGATTCCGATGGTTCACTTCAGGTTTACTGTATCCCTCTGACATTCTAATTGACGATGAAACACAGACATTGCATCGGAATTAAATAGAAAAGACACAATGCCGATTCAAGTACAAGAAAACTGACTCTTCTTACTGTCTATGTTTTGAACCATTCCTGTGACACTAGTTCCAGATTCCGATGCTTCACTTCAGGTTTACTGTATCCCTCTGACCTTCTTATTGACCATGAAATACAGAAATTGCATCAGAAATAAATAGAAAAGGCACAATGCCGACTCAAGTACAAGAAAACTGACTCTTCTTACTGTCTATGATTTGAACCATTTCTGTGACACTAGTTATGTATTCCGATGCTTCACTTCAGGTTTACTGTATCCCTCTGACCTTCTTATTGACGATGAAACACAGACATTGCATCGGAATTAAATAGAAAAGACACAATGCCGATTCAAGTACAAGAAAACTGACTCTTCTTACTGTCTATGTTTTGAACCATTCCTGTGACACTAGTTATAGATTCCGATGCTTCACTTCAGGTTTACTGTATCCCCCTGACCTCCTTATTGACGATGTAACACAGAATTTGCATCGGAATTAAATAGAAAAGTCACAATGCCGACTGAAGTACATGACAACTGACTCTTCTTACTGTCTATGTTTTGGACCACTCCTGTGACACCAGGTATAGATTCCGTTGCTCCACTTCAGGTGTACTGTATCCCTCTGACCTGCTTGGTGACGATGAAACACAGAAATTGCATCGTAATTAAATAGAAAAAGCACAATGCCGACTTAAGTACAAGACAACTGACTCATCTTACTGTCTATGTTTTGAACCATTCCTGTGACACTAGTTATAGATTCCGAAGCTTCACTTCAGGTATACTGTATCCCTCTGACCTCCTTATTGACGATGAAATACAGAAATTGCATCGGAATTTTATACAGAAGGCACAACGCCGACTCATGTACAAGAGGACTGGCTCTTCTTACTGTCTATGTTTTGAACCTTTCCTGTGAGACCGGTTTTAGATTGCGATGCTTCACTTCAGGTTTACTATATCCCTTGGACCTTCTTATTGACGACGTAACACAGAAATTGCATCGAATTAAATACAAAAGGCACAATGCCGACTCAAGTACCAGAAGACTGGCTCTTCTTCCTGTCTATGATTTGAACCATTCCTGTGACACTAGTTGCTTCACTTCAGGTTTACTGTATCCCCCTGACCTCCTTATTGACGAAGAAACACAGAATTTGCATCGGAATTAAATAGAAAAGGCACATTGCGGACTGAAGTACAAGACAACTGACTCTTCTTACTGTCTATGTTTTGGACCACTCCTGTGACACTAGTTATAGATTCCGTTGCTTCACTTCAGGTGTACTGTATCCCTCTGACCTTCTTATTGACGATGAAACACAGAAATTGCATCGGAATTATATACAAAAGGCACAATGCCGACTCAAGTACAAGCGGACTGGCTCTCCTTACTGTCTATGCTTTGAACCTTTCCTGAGAGACCGGTTTTAGATTGCGATGCTTCACTTCAGGTTTACTGTATCCCTTGGACCTTCTTATTGACGACGAAGCACAGAAATTGCATCGGAATTATATACAAAAGGCACAATGCCAAGTCAAGTACAAGAGGACCGGCTCTTCTTACTGTCTATGTTTTGAACCCTTCCTGTGAGACCGGTTTTAGAGTCCGACGCTTCACTTGAGGTTTACTGTATCCATTGCACATTCTTATTGACGACGAAACACAGAAATTGCATTGGAATTAAATAGAAATGGCACAATGCCGACTTAGGTATAAGAAGACTGACTCATTTTACTGTCTACGTTTTGATCCATTCCTGTGTCACTAGTTATAGATTCCGATGCTTCACTTCAGGATTACTGTATCCCTCTGACCTTCTTATTGACGATGAAACACAGAAATTGCATCGGAATGATATACAAAAAGCACAGTGCTGACTCAAGTACAAGAGGACTGGCTCTTCTTACTGTCTATGTTCTGAACCTTTCCTGTGAGACCGGTTTTTGATTCCGACGCTTCACTTCAGGTTCACTGTATCCCATGGACCCCACTATTGACGATGAAACACAGAAATTGCATTGGAAATAAATACAAAAGGCACAGTACTGACTTAAGTACAGAAAGACTGACTCTTCTTGCTGTCTATGTTTTGAACCATTCCTGTGACACTAGTTATAGATTCCGATGGTTCACTTCAGGTTTACTGTATCCCTCTGACATTCTTATTGACGATGAAACACAGACATTGCATCGCAATTAAATTGAAAAGACACAATGCCGATTCAAGTACAAGAAAACTAACTCTTCTTACTGTCTATGTTTTGAACCATTCCTGTGACACTAGTTACAGATTCCGATGCTTCACTTCAGGTTTACTGTATCCCTCTGACCTTCTTATTGACGATGAACACAGAAATTGCATCGGAATTAAATAGAAAACGCACAATGCCGACTTAACTACAAGAAAACTGACTCTTATTACTGTCTATGTTTTGAACCATTTCTGTGACACTAGTTATAGATTCCGATGCTTCACTTCAGGTTTACTGTATCCCTCTGACCTCCTTATTGACGATGAAACACAGAAATTGCATCGGAATTATATACAAAAGGCACAACGCCGACTGAAGTACAAGAGGACTGGCTCTTCTTACTGTCTATGTTTTGAACCTTTCCTGTGAGACCGGTTTTAGATTGCGATGCTTCACTTCAGGTTTACTAAATCCCTTGGACCTTCTTATTGACGACGTAACACAGAAATTGCATCGGAATTAAGTACAAAAGGCACAATGCTGACTCAAGTACAAGAAGACTGGCTCTTCTTCCTGTCTATGATTTGAACCATTCCTGTGACACTAGTTGCTTCACTTCAGGTTTACTGTATCCCCCTGACCTCCTTATTGACGATGAAACACAGAATTTGCATCGGAATTAAATAGAAAAGGCACATTGCGGACTGAAGTACAAGACAACTGACTCTTCTTACTGTCTATGTTTTGGACCACTCCTGTGACACTAGTTATAGATTCCGTTGCTTCACTTCAGGTGTACTGTATCCCTCTGACCTCCTTATTGACGATGAAACACAGAAATTGCATCGGAATTATATACAAAAGGCACAATGCCGACTCAAGTACAAGAGGACTGGCTCTCCTTACTGTCTATGCTTTGAACCTTTCCTGAGAGACCGGTTTTAGATTGCAATGCTTCACTTCAGGTTTACTGTATCCCTTGGACCTTCTTATTGACGACGAAGCACAGAAATTGCATCGGAATTATATACAAAAGGCACAATGCCAAGTCAAGTACAAGAGGACCGGCTCTTCTTACCGTCTATGTTTTGAACCCTTCCTGTGAGACCGGTTTTAGAGTCCGACGATTCACTTGAGGTTTACTGTATCCCTTGCACCTTCTTATTGACGACGAAACACAGAAATTGCATCGGAATGAGATACAAAAAGCACAGTGCTGACTCAAGTACAAGAAGACTGGCTCTTCTTACTGTCTATGTTTTGAACCTTTCCTGTGAGACCGGTTTTTGATTCCGACGCTTCACTTCAGGTTCACTGTATCCCTTGGACCCCATTAATGACGATGAAACACAGAAATTGCATTGGAAATAAATACAAAAGGCACAGTACTGACTTAAGTACAGGAAGACTGACTCTTCTTGCTGTCTATGTTTTGAACCATTACTGTGACACTAGTTATAGATTCCGATGGTTCACTTCAGGTTTACTGTATCAGTCTGACATTCTAATTGACGATGAAACACAGACATTGCATCGGAATTATATAGAAAAGACACAATGCCGATTCAAGTACAAGAAAACTGTCTCTTCTTACTGTCTATGTTTTGAACCATTCCTGTGACACTAGTTACAGATTCCGATGCTTCACTTCAGGTTTACTGTATCCCTCTGACCTTCTTATTGACCATGAAATACAGATATTGCATCAGAATTAAATAGAAAAGGCACAATGCCGACTTAAGTACAAGACAATTGACCCTTCTTACTGTCTATGTTTTGAACCATTCCTGTGACACTAGTTACAGATTCCGATGCTTCACTTCAGGTTTATTGTATCCCTCTGACCTTCTTATTGACGATGAAACACAGAAATTGCATCGGAATTATATACAAAAGGCACAATGCCGACTCGAGTAAAAGAGGACTGGCTCTTCCTACTGTCTATGTTCTGAACCTTTCCTGTCAGACCGGTTTTAGATTTCGATGCTTCACTTCAGGTTTACTGTATCCCTTGGCCCTTCTTATTGTCGACGAAACACAGAAATTGCATCGGAATTAAATAGAAAAGTCACAATGCCGACTTACGTACAAGAAGACTGACTCTTCTTATTGTCTACGTCTTGAACCATTCCTGTGACACTAGTTATAGATTCCGATGCTTCACTTCAGATTTACTGTATCCCTCTGACCTCCTTATTGACGATGAAACACAGAAATTGCATCGGAATTATATAGAAAAGGCACAATGCCGACTTAAGTACAAGACAATTGACCCTTCTTACTGTCTATGTTTTGAACCATTCCTGTGACACTAGTTACAGATTCCGATGCTTCACTTCAGGTTTATTGTATCTCTCTGACCTTCTTATTGACGATGAAACATAGAAATTGCATCGGAATTAAATACAAAAGGCACAATGCCGACTTAAGTACAAGAAAACTGACTCTTCTTACTGTCTATGTTTTGAACCATTCCTGTGACACTAGTTATAGATTCCGATGCTTCACTTCAGATTTACTGTATCCCTCTGACCTCCTTATTGACGATGAAACACAGAAATTGCATCGGAATTATATAGAAAAGGCACAATGCCGACTTAAGTACAAGACAATTGACCCTTCTTACTGTCTATGTTTTGAACCATTGCTGAGACACTAGTTACAGATTCCGATGCTTCACTTCAGGTTTATTGTATCTCTCTGACCTTCTTATTGACGATGAAACATAGAAATTGCATCGGAATTAAATACAAAAGGCACAATGCCGACTTAAGTACAAGAAAACTGACTCTTCTTACTGTCTATGTTTTGAACCATTCCTGTGACAGTAGTTATAAATTCCGATGCTTCACTTCGGGTTTACTGTATTCCTCTGACCTTCTTATTGACAATGAAACACAGAAATTGCATCGGAATGATATACAAAAAGCACAGTGCTGACTCAAGTACAAGAGGACTGGCTCTTCTTACTGTCTATGTTTTCAACCTTTCCTGTGAGACCGGTTTTTGATTCCGACGCTTCACTTCAGGTTCACTGTATCCCTTGGACCCTATTATTGACCATGAAACACAGAAATTGCATTGGAATTAAATACAAAAGGCACAATACTGACTTAAGTACAGGATGACTGACTCTTCTTACTGTCTATGTTTTGAACCATTCCTGTGACACTAGTTATAGATTCCGATGGTTCACTTCAGGTTTACTGTATCCCTCTGACATTCTTATTGACGATGAAACACAGACATTGCATCGCAATTAAATTGAAAAGACACAATGCCGATTCAAGTACAAGAAAACTAACTCTTCTTACTGTCTATGTTTTGAACCATTCCTGTGACACTAGTTACAGATTCCGATGCTTCACTTCAGGTTTACTGTATCCCTCTGACCTTCTTATTGACGATGAACACAGAAATTGCATCGGAATTAAATAGAAAACGCACAATGCCGACTTAACTACAAGAAAACTGACTCTTATTACTGTCTATGTTTTGAACCATTTCTGTGACACTAGTTATAGATTCCGATGCTTCACTTCAGGTTTACTGTATCCCTCTGACCTCCTTATTGACGATGAAACACAGAAATTGCATCGGAATTATATACAAAAGGCACAACGCCGACTCAAGTACAAGAGGACTGGCTCATCTTACTGTCTATGTTTTGAACCTTTCCTGTGAGACCGGTTTTAGATTGCGATGCTTCACTTCAGGTTTACTAAATCCCTTGGACCTTCTTATTGACGACGTAACACAGAAATTGCATCGGAATTAAGTACAAAAGGCACAATGCTGACTCAAGTACAAGAAGACTGGCTCTTCTTCCTGTCTATGATTTGAACCATTCCTGTGACACTAGTTGCTTCACTTCAGGTTTACTGTATCCCCCTGACCTCCTTATTGACGATGAAACACAGAATTTGCATCGGAATTAAATAGAAAAGGCACATTGCGGACTGAAGTACAAGACAACTGACTCTTCTTACTGTCTATGTTTTGGACCACTCCTGTGACACTAGTTATAGATTCCGTTGCTTCACTTCAGGTGTACTGTATCCCTCTGACCTCCTTATTGACGATGAAACACAGAAATTGCATCGGAATTATATACAAAAGGCACAATGCCGACTCAAGTACAAGAGGACTGGCTCTCCTTACTGTCTATGCTTTGAACCTTTCCTGAGAGACCGGTTTTAGATTGCAATGCTTCACTTCAGGTTTACTGTATCCCTTGGACCTTCTTATTGACGACGAAGCACAGAAATTGCATCGGAATTATATACAAAAGGCACAATGCCAAGTCAAGTACAAGAGGACCGGCTCTTCTTACCGTCTATGTTTTGAACCCTTCCTGTGAGACCGGTTTTAGAGTCCGACGCTTCACTTGAGGTTTACTGTATATCTTGCACCTTCTTATTGACGACGAAACACAGAAATTGCATTGGAATTAAATAGAAATGGCACAATGCCGACTTAGGTACAAGAAGACTGACTCATTTTACTGTCTACGTTTTGATCCATTCCTGTGTCACTAGTTATAGATTCCGATGCTTCACTTCAGGTTTACTGTATCCCTCTGACCTTCTTATTGACGATGAAACACAGAAATTGCATCGGAATGATATACAAAAAGCACAGTGCTGACTCAAGTATAAGAAAACTGGCTCTTCTTACTGTCTATGTTTTGAACCTTTCCTGTGAGACCGGTTTTTGATTCCGACGCTTCACTTCAGGTTCACTGTATCCCTTGGACCCCATTAATGACGATGAAACACAGAAATTGCATTGGAAATAAATACAAAAGGCACAGTACTGACTTAAGTACAGGAAGACTGACTCTTCTTGCTGTCTATGTTTTGAACCATTACTGTGACACTAGTTATAGATTCCGATGGTTCACTTCAGGTTTACTGTATCAGTCTGACATTCTAATTGACGATGAAACACAGACATTGCATCGGAATTATATAGAAAAGACACAATGCCGATTCAAGTACAAGAAAACTGTCTCTTCTTACTGTCTATGTTTTGAACCATTCCTGTGACACTAGTTACAGATTCCGATGCTTCACTTCAGGTTTACTGTATCCCTCTGACCTTCTTATTGACCATGAAATACAGATA
Source organism: Schistocerca americana (assembly GCF_021461395.2). Classification (NCBI taxonomy): domain Eukaryota; kingdom Metazoa; phylum Arthropoda; class Insecta; order Orthoptera; family Acrididae; genus Schistocerca; species Schistocerca americana. The sequence goes on from NC_060130.1 coordinate 25,097,541, forward strand.
TTGCATCAGAATTAAATAGAAAAGGCACAATGCCGACTTAAGTACAAGAAAACTGGCTCTTCTTACTGTCTATGATTTGAACCATTTCTGTGACACTAGTTATAGATTCCGATGCTTCACTTAAGGTTTACTGTATCCCTCTGACCTTCTTATTGACGATGAAACACAGACATTGCATCGGAAATAAATAGAAAAGACACAATGCCGATTCAAGTACAAAAAAACTGACTCTTCTTACTGTCTATGTTTTGAACCATTCCTGTGACACTAGTTATAGATTCCGATGCTTCACTTCATGTTTACTGTATCCCTCTGACCTTCTTATTGACGATGAAACACAGAAATTGCATCGGAATTATATACAAAAGGCACAATGCCGACTCGAGTAAAAGAGGACTGGCTCTTCCTACTGTCTATGTTCTGAACCTTTCCTGTCAGACCGGTTTTAGATTTCGATGCTTCACTTCAGGTTTACTGTATCCCTTGGCCCTTCTTATTGTCGACGAAACACAGAAATTGCATCGGAATTAAATAGAAAAGTCACAATGCCGACTTACGTACAAGAAGACTGACTCTTCTTATTGTCTACGTCTTGAACCATTCCTGTGACACTAGTTATAGATTCCGATGCTTCACTTCAGATTTACTGTATCCCTCTGACCTCCTTATTGACGATGAAACACAGAAATTGCATCGGAATTATATAGAAAAGGCACAATGCCGACTTAAGTACAAGACAATTGACCCTTCTTACTGTCTATGTTTTGAACCATTCCTGTGACACTAGTTACAGATTCCGATGCTTCACTTCAGGTTTATTGTATCTCTCTGACCTTCTTATTGACGATGAAACATAGAAATTGCATCGGAATTAAATACAAAAGGCACAATGCCGACTTAAGTACAAGAAAACTGACTCTTCTTACTGTCTATGTTTTGAACCATTCCTGTGACACTAGTTATAGATTCCGATGCTTCACTTCAGATTTACTGTATCCCTCTGACCTCCTTATTGACGATGAAACACAGAAATTGCATCGGAATTATATAGAAAAGGCACAATGCCGACTTAAGTACAAGACAATTGACCCTTCTTACTGTCTATGTTTTGAACCATTCCTGAGACACTAGTTACAGATTCCGATGCTTCACTTCAGGTTTATTGTATCTCTCTGACCTTCTTATTGACGATGAAACATAGAAATTGCATCGGAATTAAATACAAAAGGCACAATGCCGACTTAAGTACAAGAAAACTGACTCTTCTTACTGTCTATGTTTTGAACCATTCCTGTGACAGTAGTTATAAATTCCGATGCTTCACTTCGGGTTTACTGTATTCCTCTGACCTTCTTATTGACAATGAAACACAGAAATTGCATCGGAATGATATACAAAAAGCACAGTGCTGACTCAAGTACAAGAGGACTGGCTCTTCTTACTGTCTATGTTTTCAACCTTTCCTGTGAGACCGGTTTTTGATTCCGACGCTTCACTTCAGGTTCACTGTATCCCTTGGACCCTATTATTGACCATGAAACACAGAAATTGCATTGGAATTAAATACAAAAGGCACAATACTGACTTAAGTACAGGATGACTGACTCTTCTTACTGTCTATGTTTTGAACCATTCCTGTGACACTAGTTATAGATTCCGATTGTTCACTTCAGGTTTACTGTATCCCTCTGACATTCTTATTGACGATGAAACACAGACATTGCATCGGAATTAAATAGAAAAGACACAATGCCGATTCAAGTACAAGAAAACTGACTCTTCTTACTGTCTATGTTTTGAACCATTCCTGTGACACTAGTTACAGATTCCGATGCTTCACTTCAGGTTTACTGTATCCCTCTGACCTTCTTATTGACGATGAAATACAGAAATTGTATCAGAATAAAATAGAAAAGGCACAATGTCGACTTAAGTACAAGAAAACTGACTCTTCTTACTGTCTATGATTTGAACCATTTCTGTGACACTAGTTATAGATTCCGATGCTTCACTTCAGGTTTACTGTATCCCTCTGACCTTCTTATTGACGATGAACACAGAAATTGCATCGGAATTAAATAGAAAACGCACAATGCCGACTTAAGTACAAGAAAACTGACTCTTCTTACTGTCTATGTTTTGAACCATTTCTGTGACACTAGTTATAGATTCCGATGCTTCACTTCAGGTTTACTGTATCCCTCTGACCTCCATATTGACGATGAAACACAGAAATTGCATCGGAATTATATACAAAAGGCACAATGCCGATTCAAGTACAAGAGGACTGGTTCTTCTTACTGTCTATGTTTTGAACCTTTCCTGTGAGACCGGTTTTAGATTGCGATGCTTCACTTCAGGTTTACTATATCCCTTGGACCTTCTTATTGACGACGTAACACAGAAATTGCATCGGAATTAAATACAAAAGGCACAATGCCGACTCAAGTACAAGAAGACTGGCTCTTCTTCCTGTCTATCATTTGAACCATTCCTGTGACACTAGTTATGGATTCCGATGCTTCACTTCAGGTTTACTGTATCCCCCTGACCTCCTTATTGACGATGAAACACAGAATTTGCATCGGAATTAAATAGAAAAGGCACATTGCGGACTGAAGTACAAGACAACTGACTCTTCTTACTGTCTATGTTTTGGACCACTCCTGTGACACTAGTTATAGATTCCGTTGCTTCACTTCAGGTGTACTGTATCCCTCTGACCCCCTTATTGTCGATGAAACACAGAAATTGCATCGGAATTATATACAAAAGGCACAATGCCAAGTCAAGTACAAGAGGACCGGCTCTTCTTACTGTCTATGTTTTGAACCCTTCCTGTGAGACCGGTTTTAAAGTCCGACGCTTCACTTGAGGTTTACTGTATCCATTGCACCTTCTTATTGACGACGAGACACAGCAATTGCATTGGAATTAAATAGAAATGGCACAATGCCGACTTAGGTACAAGAAGACTGACTCATTTTACTGTCTACGTTTTGATCCATTCCTGTGTCACTAGTTATAGATTCCGATGCTTCACTTCAGGTTTACTGTATCCCTCTGACCTTCTTATTGACGATGAAACACAGAAATTGCATCGGAATGATATACAAAAAGCACAGTGCTGACTCAAGTACAAGAGGACTGGCTCTTCTTACTGTCTATGTTTTGAACATTTCCTGTGCGACCGGTTTTTGATTCCGACGCTTCACTTCAGGTTCACTGTATCCCTTGGACCCCATTATTCACGATGAAACACAGAAATTGCATTGGAAATAAATACAAAAGGCACAATACTGACTTAAGTACAGGAAGACTGACTCTTCTTGCTGTCTATGTCTTGAACCATTCCTTTGACACTAGTTATAGATTCCGATGGTTCACTTCAGGTTTACTATATCCCTCTGACATTCTGATTGACGATGAAACACAGACATTGCATCGGAATTATATAGAAAAGACACAATGCCGATTCAAGTACAAGAAAACTGACTCTTCTTACTGTCTATGTTTTGAACCATTCCTGTGACACTAGTTACAGATTCCGATGCTTCACTTCAGATTTACTGTATCCCCCTGACCTCCTTATTGACGATGTAACACAGAATTTGCATCGGAATTAAATAGAAAAGGCACAATGCCGACTGAAGTACAAGAAAACTGACTCTTCTTACTGTCTATGTTTTGAACCATTTCTGTGACACTAGTTATAGATTCCGATGCTTCACTTCAGGTTTACTGTATCCCTCTGACCTCCTTATTGACGATGAAACACAGAAATTGCATCGGAATTATATACAAAAGGCACAATGCCGACTCAAGTACAAGAGGACTGGTTCTTCTTACTGTCTATGTTTTGAACCTTTCCTGTGAGACCGGTTTTAGATTGCGATGCTTCACTTCAGGTTTACTATATCCCTTGGACCTTCTTATTGACGACGTAACACAGAAATTGCATCGGAATTAAATACAAAAGGCACAATGCCGACTCAAGTACAAGAAGACTGGCTCTTCTTCCTGTCTATCATTTGAACCATTCCTGTGACACTAGTTACGGATTCCGATGCTTCACTTCAGGTTTACTGTATCCCCCTGACCTCCTTATTGACGATGAAACACAGAATTTGCATCGGAATTAAATTGAAAAGGCACATTGCGGACTGAAGTACAAGACAACTGACTCTTCTTACTGTCTATGTTTTGGACCACTCCTGTGACACTAGTTATAGATTCCGTTGCTTCACTTCAGGTGTACTGTATCCCTCTGACCCCCTTATTGACGATGAAACACAGAAATTGCATCGGAATTATATACAAAAGGCACAATGCCGACTCAAGTACAAGAGGACCGGCTCTCCTTACTGTCTATGCTTTGAACCTTTCCTGAGAGACCGGTTTTAGATTGCGATGCTTCACTTCAGGTTTACTGTATCCCTTGGACCTTCTTATTGACGACGAAGCACAGAAATTGCATCGGAATTATATACAAAAGGCACAATGCCAAGTCAAGTACAAGAGGACCGGCTCTTCTTACTGTCTATGTTTTGAACCCTTCCTGTGAGACCGGTTTTAAAGTCCGACGCTTCACTTGAGGTTTGCTGTATCCATTGCACCTTCTTATTGACGACGAAACACAGAAATTGCATTGGAATTAAATAGAAATGGCACAATGCCGACTTAGGTACAAGAAGACTGACTCATTTTACTGTCTACGTTTTGATCCATTCCTGTGTCACTAGTTATAGATTCCGATGCTTCACTTCAGGTTTACTGTATCCGTCTGACCTTCTTATTGACGATGAAACACAGAAATTGCATCGGAATGATATACAAAAAGCACAGTGCTAACTCAAGTACAAGAGGACTGGCTCTTCTTACTGTCTATGTTTCGAACCCTTCCTGTGCGACCGGTTTTTGATTCCGACGCTTCACTTCAGGTTCACTGTATCCCTTGGACCCCATTATTGACGATGAAACACAGAAATTGCATTGGAAATAAATACAAAAGGCACAATACTGACTTAAGTACAGGAAGACTGACTCTTCTTGCTGTCTATGTCTTGAACCATTCCTGTGACACTAGTTATAGATTCCGATGGTTCACTTCAGGTTTACTGTATCCCTCTGACATTCTGATTGACGATGAAACACAGACATTGCATCGGAATTATATAGAAAAGACACAGTGCCGATTCAAGTACAAGAAAACTGACTCTTCTTACTGTCTATGTTTTGAACCATTCCTGTGACACTAGTTACAGATTCCGATGCTTCACTTCAGGTTTACTGTATCCCACTGACCTTCTTATTGACCATGAAATACAGACATTGCATCAGAATTAAATAGAAAAGGCACAATGCCGACTTAAGTACAAGATAACTCACTCTTCTTACTGTCTATGTTTTGAACCATTCCTGTGACACTAGTTACAGATTCCGATGCTTCACTTCAGGTTTACTGTATCCCCCTGACCTCCTTATTGACGATGTAACACAGAATTTGCATCGGAATTAAATAGAAAAGGCACAATGCCGACTGAAGTACAAGACAACTGACTCTTCTTACTGTCTATGTTTTGGACCACTCCTGTGACACCAGATATAGATTCCGTTGCTCCACTTCAGGTGTACTGTATCCCTCTGACTTTCTTGGTGACGATGAAACACAGAAATTGCATCGGAATTAAACAGAAAAGGCACAATGCCGACTTAAGTACAAGACAACTGACTCTTCTTACTGTCTATGCTTTGAACCACTCCTGTGACACTAGTTATAGATTCCGATGCTTCACTTCATGTATACTGTATAACTCTGACCTTCTTATTGACGATGAAACACAGAAATTGCATCGGAATTATATACAAAAGGCACAATGCCGACTCAAGTAAAAGAGGACTGGCTCTTCCTACTGTCTATGTTTTGAACTTCTCCTGTGAGAACCGGTTTTAGATTTCGATGCTTCACTTCAGGTTTACTGTATCCTTTGGCCCTTCTTATTGTCGATGAAACACAGACATTGCATCGGAATTAAATGGAAAAGGCACAATGCCGACTTAAGTACAAGACAACTGACTCATCTTACTGTCTATGTTTTGAACCATTCCTGTGACACTAGTTATAGATTCCGATGCTTCACTTCAGGTTTTCTGTATCCCTCTGACCTCCTTATTGACGATGAAACACAGAAATTGCATCGGAATTATATAGAAAAGGCACAATGCCGACATAAGAACAAGACAATTGACCCTTCTTACTGTCTACGTTTTGAACCATTCCTGTGACACTAGTTACAGATTCCGATGCTTCACTTCAGGTTTATTGTATCTCTCTGACCTTCTTATTGACGATGCATTATAGAAATTGCGTCGGAATTAAATACAAAAGGCACAATGCCGACTTAAGTACAAGAAAACTGACTCTTCTTACTGTCTATATTTTGAACCATTCCTGTGACAGTAGTTATAAATTCCGATGCTTCACTTCGGGTTTACTGTATCCCTCTGACCTTCTTATTGACAATGAAACACAGAAATTGCATCGGAATGATATACAAAAAGCACAGTGCTGACTCAAGTACAAGAGGACTGGCTCTTCTTACTGTCTATGTTTTCAACCTTTCCTGTGAGACCGGTTTTTGATTCCGACGCTTCACTTCAGGTTCACTGTATCCCTAGGACCCTATTATTGACCATGAAACACAGAAATTGCATTGGAATTAAATACAGAAGGCACAATACTGACTTAAGTACAGGAAGACTGACTCTTCTTACTGTCTATGTTTTGAACCATTCCTGTGACACTAGTTATAGATTCCGATGGTTCACTTCAGGTTTACTGTATCCCTCTGACATTCTTATTGACGATGAAACACAGACATTGCATCGGAATTAAATAGAAAAGACACAATGCCGATTCAAGTACAAGAAAACTGACTCTTCTTACTGTCTATGTTTTGAACCATTCCTGTGACACTAGTTACAGATTCCGCTGCTTCACTTCTGGTTTACTGTATCCCTCTGACCTTCTTATTGACGATGAAATACAGAAATTGCATCAAAATAAAATAGAAAAGGCACAATGCCGACTTAAGAACAAGAAAACTGACTCTTCTTACTGTCTATGATTTGAACCATTTCTGTGACACTAGTTATAGATTCCGATGCTTCACTTCAGGTTTACTGCATCCCTCTGACCTTCTTATTGACGATTAACACAGAAATTGCATCGGAATTAAATAGAAAACGCACAATGCCGACTTAAGTACAAGAAAACTGACTCTTCTTACTGTCTATGTTTTGAACCATTTCTGTGACACTACTTATAGATTCCGATGCTTCACTTCAGGTTTACTGTATCCCTCTGACCTCCTTATTGACGATGAAACACAGAAATTGCATCGGAATTATATACAAAAGGCTCAATGCCGACTCAAGTACAAGAGGACTGGTTCTTCTTACTGTCTATGTTTTGAACCTTTCCTGTGAGACCGGTTTTAGATTGCGATGCTTCACTTCAGGTTTACTATATCCCTTGGACCTTCTTATTGACGACGTAACACAGAAATTGCATCGGAATTAAATACAAAAGGCACAATGCCGACTCAAGTACAAGAAGACTGGCTCTTCTTCCTGTCTATCATTTGAACCATTCCTGTGACACTAGTTATGGATTCCGATGCTTCACTTCAGGTTTACTGTATCCCCCTGACCTCCTTATTGACGATGAAACACAGAATTTGCATCGGAATTAAATAGAAAAGGCACATTGCGGACTGAAGTACAAGACAACTGACTCTTCTTACTGTCTATGTTTTGGACCACTCCTGTGACACTAGTTATAGATTCCGTTGCTTCACTTCAGGTGTACTGTATCCCTCTGACCCCCTTATTGTCGATGAAACACAGAAATTGCATCGGAATTATATACAAAAGGCACAATGCCAAGTCAAGTACAAGAGGACCGGCTCTTCTTACTGTCTATGTTTTGAACCCTTCCTGTGAGACCGGTTTTAAAGTCCGACGCTTCACTTGAGGTTTACTGTATCCATTGCACCTTCTTATTGACGACGAGACACAGCAATTGCATTGGAATTAAATAGAAATGGCACAATGCCGACTTAGGTACAAGAAGACTGACTCATTTTACTGTCTACGTTTTGATCCATTCCTGTGTCACTAGTTATAGATTCCGATGCTTCACTTCAGGTTTACTGTATCCCTCTGACCTTCTTATTGACGATGAAACACAGAAATTGCATCGGAATGATATACAAAAAGCACAGTGCTGACTCAAGTACAAGAGGACTGGCTCTTCTTACTGTCTATGTTTTGAACATTTCCTGTGCGACCGGTTTTTGATTCCGACGCTTCACTTCAGGTTCACTGTATCCCTTGGACCCCATTATTCACGATGAAACACAGAAATTGCATTGGAAATAAATACAAAAGGCACAATACTGACTTAAGTACAGGAAGACTGACTCTTCTTGCTGTCTATGTCTTGAACCATTCCTTTGACACTAGTTATAGATTCCGATGGTTCACTTCAGGTTTACTATATCCCTCTGACATTCTGATTGACGATGAAACACAGACATTGCATCGGAATTATATAGAAAAGACACAATGCCGATTCAAGTACAAGAAAACTGACTCTTCTTACTGTCTATGTTTTGAACCATTCCTGTGACACTAGTTACAGATTCCGATGCTTCACTTCAGGTTTACTGTATCCCCCTGACCTCCTTATTGACGATGTAACACAGAATTTGCATCGGAATTAAATAGAAAAGGCACAATGCCGACTGAAGTACAAGAAAACTGACTCTTCTTACTGTCTATGTTTTGAACCATTTCTGTGACACTAGTTATAGATTCCGATGCTTCACTTCAGGTTTACTGTATCCCTCTGACCTCCTTATTGACGATGAAACACAGAAATTGCATCGGAATTATATACAAAAGGCACAATGCCGACTCAGGTACAAGAGGACTGGTTCTTCTTACTGTCTATGTTTTGAACCTTTCCTGTGAGACCGGTTTTAGATTGCGATGCTTCACTTCAGGTTTACTATATCCCTTGGACCTTCTTATTGACGACGTAACACAGAAATTGCATCGGAATTAAATACAAAAGGCACAATGCCGACTCAAGTACAAGAAGACTGGCTCTTCTTCCTGTCTATCATTTGAACCATTCCTGTGACACTAGTTACGGATTCCGATGCTTCACTTCAGGTTTACTGTATCCCCCTGACCTCCTTATTGACGATGAAACACAGAATTTGCATCGGAATTAAATTGAAAAGGCACATTGCGGACTGAAGTACAAGACAACTGACTCTTCTTACTGTCTATGTTTTGGACCACTCCTGTGACACTAGTTATAGATTCCGTTGCTTCACTTCAGGTGTACTGTATCCCTCTGACCCCCTTATTGACGATGAAACACAGAAATTGCATCGGAATTATATACAAAAGGCACAATGCCGACTCAAGTACAAGAGGACTGGCTCTCCTTACTGTCTATGCTTTGAACCTTTCCTGAGAGACCGGTTTTAGATTGCGATGCTTCACTTCAGGTTTACTGTATCCCTTGGACCTTCTTATTGACGACGAAGCACAGAAATTGCATCGGAATTATATACAAAAGGCACAATGCCAAGTCAAGTACAAGAGGACCGGCTCTTCTTACTGTCTATGTTTTGAACCCTTCCTGTGAGACCGGTTTTAAAGTCCGACGCTTCACTTGAGGTTTGCTGTATCCATTGCACCTTCTTATTGACGACGAAACACAGAAATTGCATTGGAATTAAATAGAAATGGCACAATGCCGACTTAGGTACAAGAAGACTGACTCATTTTACTGTCTACGTTTTGATCCATTCCTGTGTCACTAGTTATAGATTCCGATGCTTCACTTCAGGTTTACTGTATCCGTCTGACCTTCTTATTGACGATGAAACACAGAAATTGCATCGGAATGATATACAAAAAGCACAGTGCTAACTCAAGTACAAGAGGACTGGCTCTTCTTACTGTCTATGTTTCGAACCCTTCCTGTGCGACCGGTTTTTGATTCCGACGCTTCACTTCAGGTTCACTGTATCCCTTGGACCCCATTATTGACGATGAAACACAGAAATTGCATTGGAAATAAATACAAAAGGCACAATACTGACTTAAGTACAGGAAGACTGACTCTTCTTGCTGTCTATGTCTTGAACCATTCCTGTGACACTAGTTATAGATTCCGATGGTTCACTTCAGGTTTACTGTATCCCTCTGACATTCTGATTGACGATGAAACACAGACATTGCATCGGAATTATATAGAAAAGACACAGTGCCGATTCAAGTACAAGAAAACTGACTCTTCTTACTGTCTATGTTTTGAACCATTCCTGTGACACTAGTTACAGATTCCGATGCTTCACTTCAGGTTTACTGTATCCCACTGACCTTCTTATTGACCATGAAATACAGACATTGCATCAGAATTAAATAGAAAAGGCACAATGCCGACTTAAGTACAAGATAACTCACTCTTCTTACTGTCTATGATTTGAACCATTTCTGTGACACTAGTTATAGATTCCGATGCTTCACTTAAGGTTTACTGTATCCCTCTGACCTTCTTATTGACGATGAAACACAGACATTGCATCGGAATTATATAGAAAAGACACAATGCCAATTCAAGTACAAGAAAACTGACTCTTCTTACTGTCTATGTTTTGAACCATTCCTGTGACACTAGTTACAGATTCCGATGCTTCACTTCAGGTTTACTGTATCCCCCTGACCTCCTTATTGACGATGTAACACAGAATTTGCATCGGAATTAAATAGAAAAGGCACAATGCCGACTGAAGTACAAGACAACTGACTCTTCTTACTGTCTATGTTTTGGACCACTCCTGTGACACCAGATATAGATTCCGTTGCTCCACTTCAGGTGTACTGTATCCCTCTGACTTTCTTGGTGACGATGAAACACAGAAATTGCATCGGAATTAAACAGAAAAGGCACAATGCCGACTTAAGTACAAGACAACTGACTCTTCTTACTGTCTATGCTTTGAACCATTCCTGTGACACTAGTTATAGATTCCGATGCTTCACTTCATGTATACTGTATAACTCTGACCTTCTTATTGACGATGAAACACAGAAATTGCATCGGAATTATATACAAAAGGCACAATGCCGACTCAAGTAAAAGAGGACTGGCTCTTCCTACTGTCTATGTTTTGAACTTCTCCTGTGAGAACCGGTTTTAGATTTCGATGCTTCACTTCAGGTTTACTGTATCCTTTGGCCCTTCTTATTGACGATGAAACACAGACATTGCATCGGAATTAAATGGAAAAGGCACAATGCCGACTTAAGTACAAGACAACTGACTCATCTTACTGTCTATGTTTTGAACCATTCCTGTGACACTAGTTATAGATTCCGATGCTTCACTTCAGGTTTTCTGTATCCCTCTGACCTCCTTATTGACGATGAAACACAGAAATTGCATCGGAATTATATAGAAAAGGCACAATGCCGACATAAGAACAAGACAATTGACCCTTCTTACTGTCTACGTTTTGAACCATTCCTGTGACACTAGTTACAGATTCCGATGCTTCACTTCAGGTTTATTGTATCTCTCTGACCTTCTTATTGACGATGCATTATAGAAATTGCGTCGGAATTAAATACAAAAGGCACAATGCCGACTTAAGTACAAGAAAACTGACTCTTCTTACTGTCTATATTTTGAACCATTCCTGTGACAGTAGTTATAAATTCCGATGCTTCACTTCGGGTTTACTGTATCCCTCTGACCTTCTTATTGACAATGAAACACAGAAATTGCATCGGAATGATATACAAAAAGCACAGTGCTGACTCAAGTACAAGAGGACTGGCTCTTCTTACTGTCTATGATTTCAACCTTTCCTGTGAGACCGGTTTTTGATTCCGACGCTTCACTTCAGGTTCACTGTATCCCTAGGACCCTATTATTGACCATGAAACACAGAAATTGCATTGGAATTAAATACAGAAGGCACAATACTGACTTAAGTACAGGAAGACTGACTCTTCTTACTGTCTATGTTTTGAACCATTCCTGTGACACTAGTTATAGATTCCGATGGTTCACTTCAGGTTTACTGTATCCCTCTGACATTCTTATTGACGATGAAACACAGACATTGCATCGGAATTAAATAGAAAAGACACAATGCCGATTCAAGTACAAGAAAACTGACTCTTCTTACTGTCTATGTTTTGAACCATTCCTGTGACACTAGTTACAGATTCCGCTGCTTCACTTCTGGTTTACTGTATCCCTCTGACCTTCTTATTGACGATGAAATACAGAAATTGCATCAAAATAAAATAGAAAAGGCACAATGCCGACTTAAGAACAAGAAAACTGACTCTTCTTACTGTCTATGATTTGAACCATTTCTGTGACACTAGTTATAGATTCCGATGCTTCACTTCAGGTTTACTGTATCCCTCTGACCTTCTTATTGACGATTAACACAGAAATTGCATCGGAATTAAATAGAAAACGCACAATGCCGACTTAAGTACAAGAAAACTGACTCTTCTTACTGTCTATGTTTTGAACCATTTCTGTGACACTACTTATAGATTCCGATGCTTCACTTCAGGTTTACTGTATCCCTCTGACCTCCTTATTGACGATGAAACACAGAAATTGCATCGGAATTATATACAAAAGGCTCAATGCCGACTCAAGTACAAGAGGACTGGTTCTTCTTACTGTCTATGTTTTGAACCTTTCCTGTGAGGCCGGTTTTAGATTGCGATGCTTCACTTCAGGTTTACTATATCCCTTGGACCTTCTTATTGACGACGTAACACAGAAATTGCATCGGAATTAAATACAAAAGGCATAATGCCGACTCAAGTACAAGAAGACTGGCTTTTCTTCCTGTCTATCATTTGAACCATTCCTGTGACACTAGTTATGGATTCCGATGTTTCACTTCAGGTTTACTGTATCCCCCTGACCTCCTTATTGACGATGAAACACAGAATTTGCATCGGAATTAAATAGAAAAGGCACATTGCGGACTGAAGTACAAGACAACTGACTCTTCTTACTGTCTATGTTTTGGACCTTTCCTGTGAGACCGGTTTTTGATTCCGACGCTTCACTACAGGTTCACTGTATCCCTTGGACCCCATTATTGACGATGAAACACAGAAATTGCATTGGAATTAAATACAAAAGGCACAATACTGACTTAAGTACAGGAAGACTGACTCTTCTTACTGTCTATGTTTTGAACCATTCCTGTGACACTAGTTATAGATTCCGATGGTTCACTTCAGGTTTACTGTATCCCTCTGACATTCTGATTGACGATGAAACACAGACATTGCATCGGAATTATATAGAAAAGACACAATGCCGATTCAAGTACAAGAAAACTGACTCTTCTTACTGTCTATGTTTTGAACCATTCCTGTGACACTAGTTACAGATTCCGATGCTTCACTTCAGGTTTACTGTATCCCTCTGACCTTCTTATTGACCATGAAATACAGAAATTGCATCAGAATTAAATGGAAAAGGCACAATGCCGACTTAAGTACAAGAAAACTGACTCATCTTACTGTCTATGATTTGAACCATTTCTATGACACTAGTTATAGATTCCGATGCTTCACTTAAGGTTTACTGTATCCCTCTGTCCTTCTTATTGACGATGAAACACAGACATTGCATCGGAATTAAATAGAAAAGACACAATGCCGATTCAAGTACAAGAAAACTGACTCTTCTTACTGTCTATGTTTTGAACCATTCCTGTGACACTAGTTATAGATTCCGATGCTTCACTTCAGGTTTACTGTATCCCCCTGACCTCCTTATTGACGATGTAACACAGAATTTGCATCAGAATTAAATAGAAAAGGCACAATGCCGACTGAAGTACAAGACAACTGACTCTTCTTACTGTCTATGTTTTGGACCACTCCTGTGACACCAGGTATAGATTCCGTTGCTCCACTTCAGGTGTACTGTATCCCTCTGACTTTCTTGGTGACGATGAAACACAGAAATTGCATCGGAATTAAACAGAAAAGGCACAAGGCCGACTTAAGTACAAGACAACTGACTCTTCTTACTGTCTATGCTTTGAACCATTCCTGTGACACTAGTTATAGATTCCGATGCTTCACTTCATGTTTACTGTATCCCTCTGACCTTCTTATTGACGATGAAACACAGAAATTGCATCGGAATTATATACAAAAGGCACAATGCCGACTCAAGTAAAAGAGGACTGGCTCTTCCTACTGTCTATCTTTTGAACCTCTCCTGTGAGACCGGTTTTAGATTTCGATGCTTCACTTCAGGTTTACTGTATCCCTTGGCCCTTCTTATTGACGATGAAGCACAGAAATTGCATCGGAATTAAATAGAAAAGTCACAATGCAGACTTACGTACAAGAAGACTGACTCTTCTTACTGTCTACGTTTTGAACCATTCCTGTGACACTAGTTATAGATTCCGATGCTTCACTTCAGGTTTAATGTATCCCTCTGACCTCCTTATTGAAGATGAAACACAGAAATTGCATCGGAATTAAATAGAAAAGGCACAATGCCGACTTCAGTACAAGACAACTGACTCATCTTACTGTCTATGCTTTGAACCATTCCTGTAACACTAGTTATAGATTCCGATGCTTCACTTCAGGTTTAATGTATCCCTCTGACCTCCGTATTGAAGATGAAACACAGAAATTGCATCGGAATTAAACAGAAAAGACACAATGCCGATTCAAGTACAAGAAAACTGACTCTTCTTACTGTCTATGTTTTGAACCATTCCTGTGACACTAGTTACAGAATCCGATGCTTTACTTCAGGTTTACTGTATCCCTCTGACCTTCTTATTGACGATGAAATACAGAAATTGCATCAGAATAGAATAGAAAAGGCACAATGCCGACTTAAGTACAAGAAAACTGACTCTTCTTACTGTCTATGATTTGAACCATTTCTGTGACACTAGTTATAGATTCCAATGCTTCACTTCAGGTTTACTGTATCCCTCTGACCTTCTTATTGACGATGAACACAGAAATTGCATCGGAATTAAATAGAAAACGCACAATGCCGACTTAAGTACAAGAAAACTGACTCTTCTTACTGTCTATGTTTTGAACCATTTCTGTGACACTAGTTATAGATTCCGATGCTTCACTTCAGGTTTACTGTATCCCTCTGACCTCCTTATTGACGATGAAACACAGAAATTGCATCGGAATTATATACAAAAGGCACAATGCCGACTCAAGTACAAGAGGACTGGCTCTTCTTACTGTCTGTGTTTTGAACCTCTCCTGTGAGACCGGTTTTAGATTGCGATGCTTCACTTCAGCTTTACTATATCCCTTGGACCTTCTTATTGACGACGTAACACAGAAATTGCATCGGAATTAAATACAAAAGGCACAATGCCGACTCAAGTACAAGAAGACTGGCTCTTCTTCCTGTCTATCATTTGAACCATTCCTGTGACACTAGTTATGGATTCCGATGCTTCACTTCAGGTTTACTGTATCCCCCTGACCTCCTTATTGACGATGAAACACAGAATTTGCATCGGAATTAAATAGAAAAGGCACATTGCGGACTGAAGTACAAGCCAACTGACTCTTCTTACTGTCTATGTTTTGGACCACTCCTGTGACACTAGTTATAGATTCCGTTGCTTCACTTCAGGTGTACTGTATCCCTCTGACCTCCTTATTGACGATGAAACAGAGAAATTGCATCGGAATTATATACAAAAGGCACAATGCCGACTCAAGTACAAGAGGACAGGCTCTTCTTACTGTCTATGCTTTGAACCTTTCCTGAGAGACCGGATTTAGATTGCGATGCTTCACTTCAGGTTTACTGTATCCCTTGGACCTTCTTATTGACGACGAAGCACAGAAATTGCATCGGAATTATATACAAAAGGCACAATGCCAAGTCAAGTACAAGAGGACCGGCTCTTCTTACTGTCTATGTTTTGAACCCTTCCTGTAAGACCGGTTTTAGAGTCCGACGCTTCACTTCAGGTTTACTGTATCCATTGCACCTTCTTATTGACGACGAAACACAGAAATTGCATTGGAATTAAATAGAAAAGGCACCATGCCGACTTAGGTACAAGAAGACTGACTCTTCTAACTGTCTACGTTTTGATCCATTCCTGTGTCACAAGTTATAGATTACGATGCTTCACTTCAGGTTTACTGTATCCCTCTGACCTTCTTATTGACGGTGAAACACAGAAATTGCATCGGAATGATATACAAAAAGCACAGTGCTGACTCAAGTACAAGAGCACTGGCTCTTCTTACTGTCTATGTTTTGAACCTTTCCTGTGAGACCGGTTTTAGATTGCGATGCTTCACTTCAGGTTTACTATATCCCTTGCACCTTCTTATTGACGACGTAACACAGAAATTGCATCGGAATTAAATACAAAAGGCACAATGCCGACTCAAGTACAAGAAGACAGGCTCTTCTTCCTGTCTATGATCTGAACCATTCCTGTGACACTAGTTATGGATTCCGATGCTTCACTTCAGGTTTGCTGTATCTCCCTGACCTCCTTATTGACGATGAAACACAGAATTTGCATCGGAATTAAATAGAAAAGGCACATTGCGGACTGAAGTACAAGACAACTGACTCTTCTTACTGTCTATGCTTTGGAGCACTCCTGTGACACTAGTTATAGATTCCGTTGCTTCACTTCAGGTGTACTGTATCCCTCTGACCTCCTTATTGACGATGAAACACAGAAATTGCATCGGAATTATATACAAAATTCACAATGCCGACTCAAGTACAAGAGGACTGGCTCTTCTTACTGTCTATGTTTTGAACCTTTCCTGAGAGACCGGTTTTAGATTGCGATGCTTCAATTCAGGTTTACTGTATCCCTTGGACCTTCTTATTGACGACGAAGCACAGAAATTGCATCGGAATTATATACAAAAGGCACAATGACAAGTCAAGTACAAGAGGACCGGCTCTTCTTACTGTCTATGTTTTGAACCCTTCCTGTGGGACCGGTTTTAGAGTCCGACGCTTCACTTCAGGTTTACTGTATCCATTGCACCTTCCTATTGACGACGAAACACAGAAATTGCATTGGAATTAAATAGAAAAGGCACAATGCCGACTCAGGTACAAGAAGACTGACTCTTCTTACTGTCTACGTTTTGATCCATTTATTGTCTCTAGTTGTAGATTCCGATGCTTCACTTCAGGTTTACTGTATCCCTCTATCCTTCTTATTGACGATGAAACACAGAAATTGCATCGGAATGATATACAAAAAGCACAGTGCTGACTCAAGTACAAGAGGACTTGCTCTTCTTACTGTCTATGTTTTGAACCTTTCCTGTGAGACCGGTTTTTGATTCCGACGCTTCACTTCAGGTTCACTGTATCGCTTGGACCCCATTATTGACGATGAAACACAGAAATTGCGTTGGAATTTAATACAAAAGGCACAATACTGACTTAAGTACAGGAAGACTGACTCTTCTTACTGTCTGTGTTTTGAACCATTCCTGTGACACTAGTTATAGATTCAGATGGTTCACTTCAGGTTTGCTGTATCCCTCTGACATTCTGATTGACGATGAAACACAGACATTGCATCGGAATTAAATAGAAAAGACACAATGCCGATTCAAGTACAAGAAAACTGACTCTTCTCACTGTCTATGTTTTGAACCATTCCTGTCACACTAGTTACAGATTCCGATGCTTCACTTCAGGTTTACTGTATCCCTCTGACCTTCTTATTGACCATGAAATACAGAAATTGCATCAGAATTAAATAGAAAAGGCACAATGCCGACTAAAGTACAAGAAAACTGACTCCTCTTACTGTCTATGATTTGAACCATTTCTGTGACACTAGTTATAGATTCCGATGCTTCACTTCAGGTTTACTGTATACCTCTGACCTTCTTATTGACGATGAAACACAGACATTGCATCGGAATTAAATAGAAAAGACACAATGCCGATTCACGTACAAGAAAACTGACTCTTCTTACTGTCTATGTTTTGAACTATTCCTGTGACACTAGTTATAGATTCCGATGCTTCACTTCAGGTTTACTGTATCCCCCTGACCTCCTTATTGACGATGTAACACAGAATTTGCATCGGAATTAAATAGAAAAGGCATAATGCCGACTGAAGTACAAGACAACTGACTCTTCTTGCTGTCTATGTTTTGGACCACTCCTGTGACACCAGGTATAGATTCCGTTGCTCCACTTCAGGTGTACTGTAACCCTCTGACTTTCTTGGTGACGATGAAACACAGAACTTGCATCGGAATTATATACAAAAGGCACAATGCCGACTCAAGAAAAAGAGGACTGGCTCTTCCTACTGTCTATGTTTTGAACCTCTCCTGTGAGACCGGTTTTAGATTTCGATGCTTCACTTCAGGTTTACTGTATCCCTCTGACCTCCTTATTGACGATGAAACACAGAAATTGCATCGGAATTAAATAGAAACGGCACAATGCCGACTTAAGTACAAGACAATTGACCCTTCTCACTGTCTATGTTTTGAACCATACCTGTGACACTAGTTTCAGATTCCGATGCTTCACTTCAGGTTTATTGTAACTCTCTCACCTTCTTATTGACGATGAAACATAGAAATTGCATCAGAATTAAATAGAAAAGGCACAATGCCGACTTAAGTACAAGAAAACTGACTCTTCTTACTGTCTATGATTTGAACCATTTCTGTGACACTAGTTATAGATTCCGATGCTTCACTTCAGGTTTACTGTATACCTCTGACCTTCTTATTGACGATGAAACACAGACATTGCATCGGAATTAAATAGAAAAGACACAATGCCGATTCACGTACAAGAAAACTGACTCTTCTTACTGTCTATGTTTTGAACCATTCCTGTGACAGTAGTTATAAATTCCGATGCTTCACTTCGGGTTTGCTGTGTCCCTCTGACCTTCTTATTGACGATGAAACACAGAAATTGCATCGGAATGATATACAAAAAGCACAATGCTGACTCAAGTACAAGAGGACTGGCTCTTCTTACTGTCTTTGTTTTGAACCTTTCCTGTGAGACCGGTTTTTGATTCCGACGCTTCACTTCAGGTTCACTGTATCCCTTGGACCCCATTATTGACCATGAAACACAGAAATTGCATTGGAATTAAATACAAAAGGCACAATACTGACTTAAGTACAGGAAGACTGACTCTTCTTACTTTCTATGTTTTGAACCATTCCTGTGACACTAGTTATAGATTCCGATGGTTCACTTCAGGTTTACTGTATCCCTCTGACATTCTGATTGACGATGAAACACAGACATTGCATCGGAATTAAATAGAAAATACACAATGCCGATTCAAGTACAAGAAAACTGACTCTTCTTACTGTCTATGTCTTGAACCATTCCTGTGACACTAGTTACAGATTCCGATGCTTCACTTTAGGTTTATTGTATCCCTCTGACCTTCTTATTGACCATGAAATACAGAAATTGCATCAGAATTAAATAGAAAAGACACAATGCCGACTGAAGTACAAGACAACTGACTCTTCTTACTGTCTGTGCTTTGAACCATTCCTGTGACACTAGTTATAGATTCCGATGCTTCACTTCAGGTTTACTGTATCCCCCTGACCTTCTTATTGACGATGAAACACAGACATTGCAACGGAATTAAATAGAAAAGACACAATGCCGATTCAAGTACAAGAAAACTGACTCTTCTTACTGTCTATGTTTTGAACCATTCCTGTGACACTAGTTATAGATTCCGATGCTTCACTTCAGGTTTACTGTATCCCCCTGACCTCCTTATTGACGATGTAACACAGAATTTGCATCGGAATTAAATAGAAAAGGCACAATGCCGACTGAAGTACAAGACAACTGACTCTTCTTACTGTCTATGTTTTGGACCACTCCTGTGACTCCAGGTATAGATTCCGTTGCTCCACTTCAGGTGTACTGTATCCCTCTGACTTTCTTGGTGACGATGAAACACAGAAATTGCATCGGAATT
This sequence comes from Schistocerca americana, assembly GCF_021461395.2. NCBI lineage: Eukaryota > Metazoa > Arthropoda > Insecta > Orthoptera > Acrididae > Schistocerca > Schistocerca americana. The sequence continues at coordinate 25,117,675 of NC_060130.1, forward strand.
AAACAGAAAAGGCACAATGCCGACTTAAGTACAAGACAACTGACTCTTCTTACTGTCTATGCTTTGAACCATTCCTGTGACACTAGTTATAGATTCCGATGCTTCACTTCATGTTTACTGTATCCCTCTGACCTTCTTATTGACGATGAAACACCGAAATTGCATCGGAATTATATACAAAAGGCACAATGCCGACACAAGTAAAAGAGGACTGGCTCTTCCTACTGTCTATGTTTTGAACCTCTCCTGTGAGCCCGGTTTTAGATTTCGATGCTTCACTTCAGGTTTACTGTATCCCTCTGACCTCCTTATTGACGATGAAACACAGAAATTGCATCGGAATTAAATAGAAAAGGCACAATGCCGACTTAAGTACAAGACAATTGACCCTTCTTACTGTCTATGTTTTGAACCATTCCTGTGACACTAGTTACAGATTCCGATGCTTCACTTCAGGTTTATTGTATCTCTCTTACCTTCTTATTGACGACGAAACACAGAAATTGCACCGGAATTAAATACAAAAGGCACAATGCCGACTTAAGTAAAAGAAAACTGACTCTTCTTACTGTCTATGCTTTGAACCATTCCTGTGACAGTAGTTATAAATTCCGATGCTTCACTTCGGGTTTACTGTATCCCTCTGACCTTCTTATTGACGATGAAACACAGAAATTGCATCGGAATGATATACAAAAAGCACAGTGCTGACTCAAGTACAAGAGGACTGGCTCTTCTTACTGTCTGTGTTTTGAACCTTTCCTGTGAGACCGGTTTTTGATTCCGACAAACACTTCAGGTTCACTGTATCCCTTGGACCCCATTATTGACGATGAAACACAGACATTGCATCGGAATTAAATAGAAAAGACACAATGCCGATTCAAGTACAAGAAAACTGACTCTTCTTACTGTCTATGTTTTGAACCATTCCTGTGACACTAGTTAGAGATTCCGATGCTTCACTTCAGGTTTACTGTATCCCTCTGACCTACTTATTGACGATGAAATACAGAAATTGCATCAGAATAAAATAGAAAAGGCACAATGCCGACTTAAGTACAAGAAAACTGACTCTTCTTACTGTCTATGATTTGAACCATTTCTGTGACACTAGTTATAGATTCCGATGCTTCACGTCAGGTTTACTGTATCCCTCTGACCTCCTTATTGACGAAGAAACACAGAAATTGCATCGGAATTATATACAAAAGGCACAATGCCGACTCAAGTACAAGAGGAGTGGCTCTTCCTACTGTCTATGTTTTGAACCTTTCCTGTGAGACCGGTTTTAGATTGCGATGCTTCACTTCAGGTTTACTATATCCCTTGGACCTTCTTATTGACGACGTAACACAGAAATTGCATCGGAATTAAATACAAAAGGCACAATGCCGACTCAAGTACAAGATGACTAGCTCTTCTTCCTGTCTATGATTTGAACCATTATTGTGACACTAGTTATGGATTCCGATGCTTCACTTCAGGTTTACTGTATCCCCCTGACCTCCTTACTGACGATGAAACACAGAATTCGCATCGGAATTAAATAGAAAAAGCACATTGCGGACTGAAGTACAAGACAACTGACTCTTCTTACTGTCTATGTTTTGGACCACTCCTGTGACACTAGTTATAGATTCCGTTGCTTCACTTCAGGTGTACTGTATCCCTCTGACCTCCTTATTGACGATGAAACACAGAAATTGCATCGGAATTATATACAATAGCCACAATGCCGACTCAAGTACAAGAGGACTGGCTCTTCTTACTGTCTATGTCCTGAACCTTTCCTGAGAGACCGGTTTTAGATTGCGATGCTTCACTTCAGGTTTACTGTATCCCTTGGACCTTCTTATTGACGACTAAGCACAGAAATTGCATCGGAATTATATACAAAAGGCACAATGCCAAGTCAAGTACAAGAGGACCGGCTCTTCTTACTGTCTATGTTTTGAACCTTTCCTGTGAGACCGGTTTTTGTCTCCGACGCTTCACTTCAGGTTCACTGTATTCCATGGACCCCATTATTGACGATGAAACACAGAAATTGCATTGGAATTAAATACAAAAGGCACAATACTGACTTAAGTACAGGAAGACTGACTCTTCTTACTGTCTATGTTTTGAACCATTCCTGTGACACTAGTTACAGATTCCGATGCTTCACTTCAGGTATACTGTAGCCCTCTGACCTTCTTATTGACCATGAAATACAGAAATTGCATCAGAATTAAATAGAAAAGGCACAATGCCGACTTAAGTACAAGAAAACTGACTCTTCTTACTGTCTATGATTTGAACCATTCCTGTGACACTAGTTATAGATTCCGATTCTTCACTTCATGTTTACTGTATCCCTCTGACCTTCTTATTGACGATGAAACACAGAAATTGCATCGCAATTATATACAAAAGGCACAATGCCGACTCAAGTAAAAGAGGACTGGCTCTTCCTACTGTCTATGTTTTGAACCTCTCCTGTGAGACCGGTTTTAGATTTCGATGCTTCACTTCAGGTTTACTGTATCCCTTGGCCCTTCTTATTGACGACGAAACACAGAAATTGCATCGGAATTAAATAGAAAAGTCACAATGCCGACTTACGTACAAGAAGACTGACTCTTCTTACTGTCTACGTTTTGAACTATTCCTGTGACACAAGTTATAGATTCTGATGCTTCACTTCAGGTTTACTGTATCCCTCTGACGTCCTTATTGAAGATGAAACAAAGAAATTGCATCGTAATTAAATAGAAAAGGCACAATGCCGACTTAAGTACAGGACAACTGACTCATCTTACTGTCTATGTTTTGAACCATTCCTGACACTAGTTATAGATTCCGATGCTTCACTTCAGGTTTACTGTATCCCTCTGACCTCCTTATTGACGATGAAACACAGAAATTGCATCGTAATGAGATAGAAAAGGCACAATGCCGACTTAAGTACAAGACAATTGACCCTTCTTACTGTCTATGTTTTTTAACCATTCCTGTGACACTAGTTACAGATTCCGATGCTTCACTTCAGGTTTATTGTATCTCTCTCACCTTCTTATGGACGATGAACCACAGAAATTGCATCGGAATTAAATACAAAAGGCACAATGCCGACTTAAGTAAAAGAAAACTGACTCTTCTTACTGTCTATGTTTTGAACCATTCCTGTGACAGTAGTTATAAATTCCGATGCTTCACTTTGGGTTTACTGTATCCCTCTGACCTTCTTATTGACGATGAAACACAGAAATTGCATCGGAATGATATACAAAAAGCACAGTGCTGACTCAAGTACAAGAGGACTGGCTCTTCTTACTGTCTGTGTTTTGAACCTTTCCTGTGAGACCGGTTTTTGATTCCGACGCTTCACTTCAGGTTCACTGTATCCCTTGGACCCCATTATTGACGATGAAACACAGAAATTGCATTGGAATTAAATACAAAAGGCACAATACTGACTTAAGTACAGGAAAACTGTTTCTTCTTACTGTCTATGTTTTGAACCATTCCTGTGACACTAGTTATAGATTCCGATGGTTCACTTCAGGTTTACTGTATCCCTCTGACATTCTTATTGACGATGAAACACAGGAATTGCATTGGAATTAAATAGAAAAGACACAATGCCGTTTCAAGTACAAGAAAACTGACTCTTCTTACTGTCTATGATTTGAACCATTCCTGTGACACTAGTTACAGATTCCGATGCTTCACTTCAGGTTTACTGTATCCCACTGACCTTCTTATTGACAATGAAATACAGAAATTGCAACAGAATAAAATAGAAAAGGCACAATGCCGACTTAAGTACAAGAAAACTGACTCTTCTTACTGTCTATGATTTGAACCATTTCTGTGACATTAGTTATAGATTCCGATGCTTCACTTCAGGTTTACTGTATCCCTCTGACCTCCTTATTGACGATGAAACACAGAAATTGCATCGGAATTATATACAAAAGGCACAATGCCGACTCAAGTACAAGAGGACTGGCTCTTCTTACTGTCTATGTTTTGAACCTTTCCTGTGAGACCGGTTTTAGATTGCGATGCTTCACTTCAGGTTTACTATATCCCTTGGACCTTCTTATTGACGACGTAACACAGAAATTGCATCGGAATTAAATACAAAAGGCACAATGCCGACTCAAGTACAAGAAGACTGGCTCTTCTTCCTGTCTATGATTTGAACCATTCCTGTGACACTAGTTATAGATTCCGGTGCTTCACTTCAGGTTTACTGTATCCCCCTGACCTCCTTATTGACGATGAAACACAGAATTTGCATCGGAATTAAATAGAAAAGGCACATTGCGGACTGAAGTACAAGACAACTGACTCTTCTTACTGTCTATGTTTTGGACCACTCCTGTGACACTAGTTATAGATTCCGTTGCTTCACTTCAGGTGTACTGTATCCCTCTGACCTCCTTATTGACGATGAAACACAGAAATTGCATCGGAATTATATACAAAAGGCACAATGCCGACTCAAGTACAAGAGGACTGGCTCTTCTTACTGTCTATGTTTTGAACCTTTCCTGAGAGACCGGATTTAGATTGCGATGCTTCACTTCAGGTTTATTGTATCCCTTGGGCCTTCTTATTGACGACGAAGCACAGAAATTGCATCGGAATTATATACAAAAGGCACAATGCCAAGTCAAGTACAAGAGGACCGGCTCTTCTTACTGTCTATGTTTTGAACCATTCCTGTGACACTAGTTATAGATTCCGATGGTTCACTTCAGGTTCACTGTATCCCTCTGACCTCCTTACTGACGATCACACACAGAAATTGCATCGGAATTAAATAGAAAACACACAATGCCGATTCAAGTACAAGATAACTGACTCTTCTTACTGTCTATGTTTTGAACCATTCCTGTGATACTAGTTACAGATTCCGATGCTTCACTTCAGGTTTACTGTATCCCTCTGACCTTCTTATTGACGATGAAACACAGAAATTGCAACAGAATTAAATAGAAAAGGCACAATGCCGACTTAAGTACAAGAAAACTGACTCTTCTTACTGTCTACGTTTTGAACCATTTCTTTGACACTAGTTATAGATTCCGATGCTTCACTTCAGGTTTACTGTATCCCTCTGACCTTCTTATTGACGATGAAACACAGAAATTGCATCGGAATTAAATAGAAAACGCACAATGCCGACTTAAGTACAAGAAAACTGACTCTTCTTACTGTCTATGTTTTGCACCATTTCTGTGACACTAGTTATAGATTCCGATGCTTCACTTCATGTTTACTGTATCCCTCTGACCTCCTTATTGACGATGAAACACAGAAATCGCATCGGAATTATATACAAAAGGCACAATGCCGACTCAAGTACAAGAGGACAGGCTCTTCTTACTGTCTATGTTTTGAACCTTTTCTGTGAGACCGGTTTCAGATTGCGATGATTCACTTCAGGTTTACTGTATCCCTTGGACCTTCTTATTGACGACGTAACACAGAAATTGCATCGGAATGAAATACAAAAGGCACAATGCCGACTCAAGTACAGGAAGACTAACTCTTCTTTCTGTCTATGATTTGAACCATTCCTGTGACATTAGTTATAGATTCCGATGCTTCACTTCAGGTTCACTGTATCCCTCTGATCTCCTTATTGACGATGAAACACAGAAATTGCACCGAAATTAAATACAAAAGGCACAATGCCGACTCGAGTACAAGAATACTGGCTTTTCTGACTGTCTATGTTTTGAACCTTTTCTGTGAGACCGGTTCTAGATTGCGATGCTTCACTTCAGGTTTACTGTATCCCTTGTACCTTCTTATTGACGACGAAACACAGAAATTGCATCGGAATTAAATTGAAAAGGCACAATGCCGACTCAAGTACATGACAACTGACTCTTCTTACTATCTATGTTTTGAACCACTCCTGTGACACTAGTTATAGATTCCGTTGCTTCACTTCAGGTTTACTGTATCCCTCTGACCTTCGTAGTGACGATGAAACACAGAAATTGCATCGGAATTAAATAGAAAAGGCACAATGCCGTCTTAAGTACAGGACAACTGACTCTTCTTACTGTCTATGTTTTGGACCATTCCTGTGACACTAGTTATAAATTCCGATGCTTCACTTCATGTTTACTGTATCCCTCTGACCTTCTTATTGATGATGAAACACAGAAATTGCATGGGAATTATATACAAAAGGCACAATGCCGACTCAAATAAAAGAGGACTGGCTCTTCTTACTGTCTATGTTTTGAACCTTTCCTGTGAGAAAGGTTTTAGATTCCGATGCTTCACTTCAGGTTTACTGTATCCCTTGGACCTTCTTATTGACGACGAAACACAGAAATTGCATCGGAATTAAATACAAAAGGCACAATGCCGACTTAAAAACAAGAAGACTGACTCTTCTTACTGTCTATGTTTTGTACCATTCCTGTGACACTAGTTACAGTTTCCGATGCTTCACTTCGGGTTCACTGTATCCCTCTGACCTTCTTATTGACACAGAAACACAGAAATTGCATCGTAATTAAATAGAAAAGGCACAATGCCGACTCAAGTACATGACAACTGACTCTTCTTACTATCTATGTTTTGAACCACTCCTGTGACACTAGTTATAGATTCCGTTGCTTCACTTCAGGTTTACTGTATCCCTCTGACCTTCTTATTGACGATGAAACACAGAAATTGCATCAGAATTAAATAGAAAAGGCACAATGCCGACTTAAGTACAAGAAAACTGACTCTTCTTACCGTCTATGTTTTGAACCATTTCTGTGACACTAGTTGTAGATTCCGATGCTTCACTTCAGGTTTACTGTATCCCTCTGACCTTCTTATCGACGATGAAACACAGAAATTGCATCGGAATTAATTAGAAAAGGCACAATGCCGATTTAAGTACAAGAAAACTGGCTCTTCTTACTGTCTATGTTATGAACCATTCCTGTGACACTAGTTATGGATTCCGATGCTTCACTTCTGGTTCACTGTATCCCTCTGATTTCCTTATTGACGATGAAACACAGAAATTGCATCGGAATTATATATAAAAGGCACAATGCCATCTCAAGTACAAGAGGACCGGCTCTTCTTACTCTCTATGTTTTGAACCCTTCCTGTGAGACCGGTTTTAGATACCGATGCTTCACTTCAGGTTTACTGTATCCCTTGCACCTTCTTATTGACGACGAAACACAGAAATTGCATTGGAATTAAATAGAAAAGGCACAATGCCGACTTAAGTACAAGAAGACTGACTCTTCTTACTGTCTACGTTTTGAACCATTCCTGTGACACTAGTTATAGATTCCGATGCATCACTTCAGGTTTACTGTATTCCCCTGACCTCCTTATTGACGATGAAACACAGAATTTGCATTGGAATTAAATAGAAAAGGCACAATGCCGACTGAAGTACAAGACAACTGACTCTTCTTACTATCTATGTTTTGAACCACTCCTGTGACACTAGTTATAGATTCCGTTGCTTCACTTCAGGTTTACTGTATCCCTCTGACCTTCGTAGTGACGATGAAACACAGAAATTGCATCGGAATTAAATTGAAAAGGCACAATGCCGACTTAAGTACAAGAAGACTGACTCTTCTTACTGTCTACGTTCTGAACCATTCCTGTGACACTAGTTATAGATTCCGATGCATCACTTCAGGTTTACTGTATTCCCCTGACCTCCTTATTGACGATGAAACACAGAATTTGCATCGGAATTAAATAGAAAAGGCACAATGCCGACTGAAGTACAAGACAACTGACTCTTCTTACTATCTATGTTTTGAACCACTCTTGTGACACTAGTTATAGATTCCGTTGCTTCACTTCAGGTTTACTGTATCCCTTGGACCTTCTTATTGACGACGAAACACAGAAATTGCATCGGAATTAAATACAAAAGGCACAATGCCGACTTAAAAACAAGAAGACTGACTCTTCTTACTGTCTATGTTTTGTACCATTCCTGCGACACTAGTTACAGATTCCTAAGCTTCACTTCAGGTTTACTGTATCCCTCTGACCTTCTTATTGACGATGAAACACAGAAATTGCATCGGAATGATATACAAAAGGCACAATGCCGACTCAAGTACAAGAGGACTGGCTCTTCTTACTGTCTACGTTTTGAACCTTTCCTGTGAGACCGGTTTTTGATTCCGACGCTTCACTTCAGGTTTACTGTATCCCTTGGACCTCATTATTGACGATGATACACAGAAATTGCATTGGAATTAAATAGAAAATGCACAATGCTGACTTAAGTACAAGAAAACTGACTCTTCTTACTGTCTATGTTTTGAACCATTCCTGTGACACTAGTTATAGATTCCGATGGTTCACTTCAGGTTTACTGTATCCCTCTAACATTCTTATTGACGATGAAACACAGACATTGCATCGGAATTAATTAAAAAAGGCACAATACCGATTCAATTACAAGAATACTGACTCTTCTTACTGTCTATGTTTTGAACCATTCCTGTGACACTAGTTACAGATTCCGATGCTTCACTTCAGGTTTACTGTATCCCTCTGACCTTCTTATTGACGATGAAACACAGAAATTCCATCAGAATTAAATAGAAGAGGCACAATGCCGACTTAATTACAAGAAAACTGACTCTTCTTACTGTCTATGTTTTGAACCATTTCTGTGACACTAGTTGTAGATTCCGATGCTTCACTTCAGGTTTACTGTATCCCTCTGACCTTCTTATTGACGATGAAACACAGAAATTGCATCGGAATTAATTAGAAAAGGCACAATGCCGACTTAAGTACAACAAAACTGACTCTTCTTACTGTCTATGCTTTGAACTTTACCTGTGAGACCGGTTTCAGATTGCGATGCTTCACTTCAGGTTTACTGTATCCCTTGGACCTTCTTGTTGATGACGAAACACAGAAATTGCATCGGAATTAAATGGAAAAGGCACAATGCCGACTTAAGTACAAGACAACTGACTCTTCTTACTGTCTATGTTTTGAACCATTCCTGTGACACTAGTTACAGATTCCGATGCTTCACTTCAGGTTTACTGTATCTCTCTGACCTTCTTATTGACGATGAAACACAGAAATTGCATCGGAATTAAATACAAAAGGCACAATGCCGACTGAAGTACAAGAAAACTGACATTTCTTACTGTCTATGATTTGAACCATTCCTGTGACACTAGTTATAGATTCCGATGCTTCACTTCAGGGTTACTGTATCCCTCTGACATTCTTATTAACGATGAAACACAGAAATTGTGTCGGGATTGAATATAAATGGCAGAGTGCATACTTAAGTACAATAAGAGTGATACTTCTAGGAGTTAGTGATTTGAGCGGCTCCTTGTAGACCAGTATTAGATTCCGATGCACCAGTGCAGGTTTACTGTAAGCCTAGGACCTTCACATTGACCATAAAACACAGATATTGCATCGGGATTGAATGCAAATGACACAATGATAACTCAAGTACAAGTAGAGTGGGTCTTCTAAGAGTTTGTGCATTGAGCCACACCTGGCAAACGAGTATTAGATTCCGATGCATCAGTGCAGGTTTACTGGTTCCCTTGGACCTTCACATTTATAATGAAACACAGAAATTGCATCGGGATTCAATACAAAATTCAGGATGAATACTTAAGTACAAGAAGAGTGAATCTTCTAAGAGTTAGTGCTTTGAGCGGCTCCTGGGAGACAAGTATTAGATTCCGATGCACCAGTGCAGGTTTACTGTAAAACTTGGACCTTCACATTGACCATCAAATACAGATATTACATCGGGATTGAATACAAAAAGCATAATGCCGACTTAAGTACAAGAAGTGTGAATATTGTAAGGGTTTGTGCTTTGAACGGCTCCTGGGAGACCAGTATTAGATTCCGAGGCCCCAGTGCAGGCTTATTGTATCCCATGACCCTTCACATTGACCATGAAATACAGAAATTCCATCGGCATTGAATACAAAAGGCACAATGCCGACTTAAGTAAAAGAAGACTGAATCTTCTAAGTGTTTGAGCTTTGAGCGACTCCTGGGAGTACGTTATTAGATTCCGATGCACCAGTGAAGGTTTATTGTATCCCTTGGACCTTCACATTGACCATGTAACACAGAAATTCCATCGGGATTGAATACAAAAGGCACAATGCCAACTTAAGTACAAGAACAGTTAATCTTCTAAGAGTTTGTGCATTGAGCGGCCCCTGAGAGACCAGTATTAGATTCCCATGCACCAGTGTAGGTATACTGTATCCCTTGGACATTCACATTGACCATGAATCACAGGAATTGCATCGGGATTGAATACATAACGCTAAATGCCGTCTTAAGTACAAAAAGTGTGTATCTTCTAAGATGTTGTGCTTGGAGCGGCTCCTGGGAGAATAGTAATAGATTCCGATGCACCGGTGTAGGTATACTGTATCCCTTGGACCTTCACATTGACCATGAAACACAGAAATTGCATCGGGATTGAATTCAAAAACACAATGACGACATAAGTACAAGATGACTGAATCCTCTAAGACTGTGTGCTATGAGCGGCTCCTGGGGGTTCGGTATTAGATTCGGATGCATCAGTGCAGGTTAACGGCATCACTTGGACCTTCACATTGACCACGAATCACAGAAATTGCATCGGGATTGAATACAAAAGGCACAATGCCGACTTAAGTACGGGAAGAGTGAATCCTTTAAGCGTTCGTGATTTGAACGGTATCTGGGAGACCAGTATTAGATTCCGATGCATCAGTGCAGGTTTACTGTATTCCATGGCCCTTCACATTGACCATGAAACACAGAAATTCCATCGGCATTGAATACAAAGAGCACAATGCCGACTTAAGGAAAAGACGAGTGAATCTTCTAAGAGTTTTTGCTTTGAACGGCTCCTGGGAGACCAGAATTAGATTCCGATGCACCAGTGCAGGTTTACTGTGTCCCTTGGACCTTCACATTGTCCATGAAACACAGTAATTGCATCGGGATTGAATACAAAATGCACAATGCCGACTTAAGTAAAAGAAGACTGAATCTTCTAAGAGTTTGTGCTTTGAGCGGTTCCTGGGAGACCAGTATTAGATTCCGATGCACCAGTGCAGGTTTACTATAAACCTTGGACCTCCACATTGACCATGAAACACAGAAATTGCATCGGGATGAATACAAACGGAACAATGCCGACTTAAGTACAAGAAGAGTGAATCCTCTAAGCGTTCGTGATTTGAACGGTCTCTGGGAGACCAGTATTAGATTCCGATGCATCAGTGCAGGTTTACTGTATCCCTTAGACCTTCACATTGACCATGAAACAGAGGAATTGCATAGGGATTGAATACAAAAGCACAATGCCGACTTAAATACAAGGAGAGTGAATCTTCTAAGAGTGTGTGCTTTGAACGGCTCCTGGGAGACCGGTATCAGATTCCGATGCACCAGTGCTGGTTTACTGCTTCCCATGGTCCTTCACATTGACCATGAAAGACAGAAATTGTATCGGGATTGAATACAGAAGGTACAATGCCGACATAAGTACAAGAAGAGTGAAACGTCTAAGAGTTTGTGTTTGAGCATCTCCTGGGAGGCCAGTATTAGATTGCGATGCATCAGTGCAGGTTTACTGTATCCCTTGGGCCTTCACATTGGCCATGAAACGCAGAAATTGCATCGGGATTGAATACGAAAAGCACAATTCCGACTTAAATACAAGAAGAGTGAATCTTCTAAGAGTGTGTGCTTTGAACGGCTCCTGGGAGACCGGTATCAGATTCCGATGCACCAGTGCTGGTTTACTGCTTCCCATGGTCCTTCACATTGACCATGAAAGACAGAAATTGTATCGGGATTGAATACAGAAGGTACAATGCCGACATAAGTACAAGAAGAGTGAAACGTCTAAGAGTTTGTGTTTGAGCATCTCCTGGGAGGCCAGTATTACATTCCGATGCACCAATGTAGGTATACTGTATCCCTTGGACCTTCACATTGCCCATGAATCATAGGAATTGCATCGGGATTGAATGCATAAGGCTCATTGCCGTTTTAAGTACAAGAAGAGTGGATCTTGTAAGAGTGTGTGATTTGAGCGGCTCCTGGGATACCAGTAATAGAATCCGATGCACCAGTGCACGTTTACAGCATCGCATGGACCTTCACATTGACCATGAAACACAGAAATTGTATCGGGATTGAATACTAAAGGCACAATGACGGCTTAAGTACAAGTAGAGTGAATCTTCCAAGCCTTTGGGTTTTGGGCGGCTCCTGGGATTCCAGTATTAGATTCCGATGCACCAGTGCTGGCTTACTGTATTCCTCGGACCGACACATTGACCATGAATCACAGGAATCGCATCGGGATTGAATACAAAAGGCAAAATGCCGTCTTAAGTACAAGAAGAGTGAATCTACCAAGAGTTTGTGATTTCAGCGGCTCCTGGGAGACCAGTACTAGATTCCGATGCAGCAGTGCAGGTTTACCGTATCCCTTGGGCATTCTAATTGACCATAAAATACAGAAATTGCATCAAGATTGAATACAAAAGGCTCAATGCCGGCTTAAATACAAGAAGAGGAATCTTGTAAGAGTTTGTGCTTTGAGTGGATGCTCGGGACCAGAATTAGATTCCGATGCACCAGTGCAGGTTTACTGCAATCCTTGGCCCTTCACATTAACCATGAAACACAGAAATTGCATCGCGATTGAATACAAAATGCACAATGCCGACATAAGTACAAGAAGAGTGAATCTTCTAAGAGTGTGTGCTTTGAGCGACTCCTGGGAGACCGGTATTAGATTCCGATGCACCAGTGCAGGTATACCGCATCCCTTGGACCGTCACATTGTCTATGAATCAGAGGAATTGCGTCGGGATTGTATACAAAAGGCTAAATGCTGTCTTAAGTACTAGGAGAGTGAATCTTCTAAGAGTTTGTGCTTTGAGCGGCTCCTATGAGACCAGAATTAGATACCGATGCACCAGTCCACGTTTACTGCATCCCATGGTCCATCGCATTGACCATGAAACATAGAAATTGTATCGGGATTGAATACAAAAGGCACAATGCCGACTTAAGTACATGTAGAGTGAATCTTCTAAGAATTTGTGCTTTGAGCGGCTCCTGGGAGGCCTGTGTTAGTTTGCGATTCATCTGTGCAGGTTTTCTGTATCCTTTGGACCGTCACATTGACCATGACACACAGTAATTGCATCGGGATTGAATACTGAAAGCACAATACCGACTTAAGTACAAGAAGAGTGAATCTTCTATGAATTTTTTCTTTGAGCGGCTCCTGGAAGACCAGTATTAGATTCCGATGCACCAGTGCAGGTTTACTGTACCCCATCAGACCTTCCCAATGACCATGAAACACAAAAATTGCATCGGGATTGAATACAAATTTCACAATGTCGACTTAAGTACAAGAAGAGTTAATCATCTAAGAAAGTGTGTTTGAGCGGCTCCTGGGAGACCATAATTAGATACCGATGCACCAGTCCACGTTTACTGCATCCCATGGACCTTCACATTGACCATGAAACACAGAAACTGCATCGGGATGGAATACAAAAGGCACAATGCCGACTTAAGTACAAGAAGATTGAATCATCTAAGAGTGTGTGCTTTGAGCGGTTCCTGGGAGACCAGTATTAGATTGCGATGCATCAGTGCAGGTTTACAGTATCCCTTGGACCTTCACATTGACCGTGAAACGCAGAAATTGCATCGGGATTGAATACGAAAGGCACAGTGCCGACTTAAGTACAAGCAGAGTGAATCTTCTAAGAGTTTGTGATTTGAGTGGCTCCTGGGACACTAGATTTAGATTCCGATGCACCAGTGCTGGTTTACTGAAATCCTTGGACGTTCACATTGATCATGAAACACAGAAACTGCATCGGGACTGAATACATAAGGCACAATGCCGACTTAAGTACAAGAAGAGTGAATCTTCTAAGAGTGTGTGCTTTGAGCGGCTCCTGGGAGACCAGTATTAGATTCCGATGCACCAGTGTAGGTATACTGTATCCCTTGGGCCTTCACATTGACCATGAATCGTAGGAGTTGCATCGGGATTGAATGTATAAGGCTAATTGCCGTTTTTAAGTACAAGAAGATTGGATCTTGTAAGAGTGTGTTATTTGAGCGGCTCCTGGTAGACCAGTATTAGATTCCGATGCACCAGTGCAGGATTACAGCATCCCATGGACCTTCACATTGACCATGAAACACAGAAATTGCATCGGGATTGAATACAAAACTCACAATGCCGACTTAAGTACAAGAAGAGTGAACCATCCAAGAAAGTGTGCTTTGAGCGGCTCCTGGGATACCAGAATTAGATTCCGATGCATCAGTGCTGGTTTACTGCATCCAATGGACCTTCACATTGACCATGAAACACAGAAATTGCATCGGGATTGAATACAAACAGAACAATGCCGACTTAAGTACAAGAAGAGTGAATCCTCTAAGCGTTCGTGATTTGAACGGTCTCTGGGAGACCAGTATTAGATTCCGATGCATCAGTGCAGGTTTACTGTATCCCTTAGACCTTCACATTGACCATGAAACAGAGGAATTGCATAGGGATTGAATACAAAAGCACAATGCCGACTTAAATACAAGAAGAGTGAATCTTCTAAGAGTGTGTGCTTTGAACGGCTCCTGGGAGACCGGTATCAGATTCCGATGCACCAGTGCTGGTTTACTGCTTCCCATGGTCCTTCACATTGACCATGAAAGACAGAAATTGTATCGGGATTGAATACAGAAGGTACAATGCCGACATAAGTACAAGAAGAGTGAAACGTCTAAGAGTTTGTGTTTGAGCATCTCCTGGGAGGCCAGTATTAGATTGCGATGCATCAGTGCAGGTTTACTGCATCCAATGGACCTTCACATTGGCCATGAAACACAGAAATCGCATCGGGATTGAATACAATAGGTACAATGCCGACTTAAGTACAAGAAGAGTGAATGTTCTAAGAGTTTGATCTTTGAGCGGCTCCTGGGACACCAGTATTACATTCCGATGCACCAATGTAGGTATACTGTATCCCTTGGACCTTCACATTGCCCATGAATCATAGGAATTGCATCGGGATTGAATGCATAAGGCTCATTGCCGTTTTAAGTACAAGAAGAGTGGATCTTGTAAGAGTGTGTGATTTGAGCGGCTCCTGGGAGACCAGTAATAGAATCCGATGCGCCAGTGCACGTTTACAGCATCGCATGGACCTTCACATTGACCATGAAACACAGAAATTGTATCGGGATTGAATACTAAAGGCACAATGACGGCTTAAGTACAAGTAGAGTGAATCTTCCAAGCCTTTGGGTTTTGGGCGGCTCCTGGGATTCCAGTATTAGATTCCGATGCACCAGTGCTGGCTTACTGTATTCCTTGGACCGTCACATTGACCATGAATCACAATAATCGCATCGGGATTGAATACAAAAGGCAAAATGCCGTCTTAAGTACAAGAAGAGTGAATCTACCAAGAGTTTGTGATTTCAGCGGCTCCTGGGAGACCAGTACTAGATTCCGATGCAGCAGTGCAGGTTTACCGTATCCCTTGGGCATTCTAATTGACCATAAAATACAGAAATTGCATCGGGATTGAATACAAAAGGCTCAATGTCGGCTTAAATACAAGAAGAAGAATCTTGTAAGAGTTTGTGCTTTGAGTGGATGCTCGGGACCAGAATTAGATTCCGATGCATCAGTGCAGGTTTACTGCAATCCTTGGCCCTTCACATTAACCATGAAACACAGAAATTGCATCGCGATTGAATACAAAATGCACAATGCCGACATAAGTACAAGAAGAGTGAATCTTCTAAGAGTGTGTGCTTTGAGCGACTCCTGGGAGACCGGTATTAGATTCCGATGCACCAGTGTAGGTATACTGTATCCCTTGGGCCTTCACATTGACCATGAATCATAGGAGTTGCATCGGGATTGAATGTATAAGGCTAATTGCCGTTTTTAAGTACAAGAAGATTGGATCTTGTAAGAGTGTGTTATTTGAGCGGCTCCTGGTAGACCAGTATTAGATTCCGATGCACCAGTGCAGGATTACAGCATCCAATGGACCTTCACATTGACCATGAAACACAGAAATTGCATCGGGATTGAATACAAAACTCACAATGCCGACTTAAGTACAAGAAGAGTGAACCATCCAAGAAAGTGTGCTTTGAGCGGCTCCTGGGAGACCAGAATTAGATACCGATGCACCAGTCCTCGTTTACTGCATCCCATGGACCTTCACATTTGCCGAGAAACTCAGATATCGCATCGGGAATGAATACAATATTCACAATGCCGACTTAAGTACTAGAAGATTGAATCTTCTAAGAGTTTGTGCTTTGAGCGGATCCTGGGAGACCAGTATTAGATTCCGATGCACCAGTGTAGGTATACTGTATCCCTTGGACCTTCACATTGACCATAAAAACCCAGAAATTGCATCGGGATTGAATACAAATCACAATAACGACTTAAGTACAAGAAGAGTGAATCTTGTTAGAGTGTGTGCTTTGAGCGGCTCCTGGGAGACCAGTATTAGATTCCGATGCACCAGTGCTGGTTTACTGCATCCCATGGACCTTCACATTGACCATGAAACACAGAAATTGTTTCGGGATTGAATACTAAAGGCACAATGCCGACTTAAGTACAAGCAGAATGAATCATCCAAGAATTTGCGCTTTGAGCGGCTCCTGAGAGGCCAGTATTAGATTCCGATGCACGAGTGCTGGTTTACTGTATCCCTTGGACCGTCACATTGACCATAAAAACCCAGAAATTGCATCAGGATTTAATACAAAGCACAATAACGACTTAAGTACTAGAAGAGTGAATCTTGTTAGGGTGTGTGAGTTGAGCGGCTCCTGGGAGACCAGTATTAGATTCCGATGTACCAGTGCTGGTTTACTACATCCCATGGACCCTTACATTGACCATGAAAAACAGATATTGTTTCGGGATTGATTACTAAAGGGACAATGCCGACTTAAGTACAGGTAGAGTGAACCATCCAAGAATTTGTGCTTTGAGCGGCGCCTGGGAGGCCAGTATCAGATACCGATGCACCAGTGCTGGTTTACTGTATCCCTTGGTCCGTCACATTGACCATAAAAACCCAGAAATTGCATCGTTATTGAATACAAAGCACAATGCCGACTTAAGTACAAGAAGAGTGAATCTTGTAAGAGTGTGTGCTTTGAGCGGCTAATGGGAGACCAGTATTAGATTCCGATGCACCAGTGCTGGTTTACTGAAACACTTGGACCTTCACATTGACCATGAAACACAGGAATTGTATCGGGATTGAATACTAAAGGCACAATGCCGACTTAAGTACAAGTAGAGTGAATCTTCCGAGAGTTTGTGATTTCAGCGGCTGCTGGGAGACAAGTATTAGATTCCGATGCATCTGTGCTGGTTTACCGTATCCCTTGGGCCTTCACATTGACCATGGAATACAGAAATTGAATCGGGATTGAATATAAAACGCACAATGCCGGCTTAAGTACAAGAAGAGGAATCTTGTAAGAGTTTGTGCTATGAGCGGATGCTGGGATACCAGAATTAGAATCCGATGCATCAGTGCTGGTTTACTGCATCCAATGGACCTTCACATTGACCATGAAACACAGGAATTGTATCGGGATTGAATACTAAAGGCACAATGTTGACTTAAGGACAAGTAGAGTGAATCTTCCAAGAATTTGTGATTTCAGCGGCCCCTGGGAGACCAGTATCAGATTCTGATGCACCAGTGTAATTCTACTGTATCCCTTGGACCTTCACATTGACCATGAAACACAGAAATTGCTTCGGGATTGAATACAAAAAGCACAATGCCGACTTAAGTACAAGAAGAGTGAATCTTCTAAGCGTTTATGCTCTGAGCGGCTCCTGGGACACCAGTACTAGATTCCAATGCACCAGTGCAGGTTTACTTTATCTCTTGGACATTCACATTGACCATGGAACACAGAAATCGCATCGGGATTAAATACAATAGGCACAGTGCCGACTTAAGTATAAGAGGAGTGAATCTACCAAGAGTTTGTGCTTTGAGCGGATCCTGGGAGACCAGTAATACATTCCGATGCACCAGTACAGGTTTACTGTATCCCTTGGACCTTCACATTGACCATGACACACAAAAATCGTGTCGGGTTTGAATACAAAACGCACGATGCTGACTTAAGTACAAGAAGAGTGAATCTTCTAAGAGTTTGTGCTTTGAGCGGCTCCTGGGAGACCAGTATTAGATTCCAATACACGAGCGCAGTTTTACTGTAATCCTTGGCCCTTCACGTTGACCATGAAACACAGAAATTGCATTGTGTTTGAATACAAAATGCACAACCCCGACTTAAGTACAAGAAGTGGGAATCTTCTAAGAATTAGTACTTTGAGCGGCACCTGGGAGACCAGTAATAGATTCCGATGCGCCAGTGCAGGTTTACTGTATCTCATGGACCTTCACATTCAAAATGATACACAGCAATTGCATCGTGATTGACTACAGAAGGGCAATGCCGACTTCAGTACAAGAAGAGTGAATCTTGTAAGAGTTTGTGGTTTGAGCGCCTCCTGGGAGACCAGTATCAGATTCCGATGCCCCAGTGCAGGTTTACTGTATCCCTTGGACTTTCAAATTGACAATGATACACAGAAATTGCATCAGGATTGAATACAAAAGGCACAATGCCGACTTAAGTACAAGAAGAGTGAATCTTCTAAGAATTTGTGCTATGAGCGTCTGCTGCGAGACCAGTATTAGACTCCGATGCACCAGTGCAGGTTTACCGTATCCCTTGGACCATCACATTGACCATGAAACACAGAAATTGTATCGGGATTGATACAAAATGGACAATGCCGACATAAGTGCAAGAAGAGTGAATCTTCTAAGAGTTTGTGTTATGAGCGGCTACTGGGCGACCAGTATTAGATTCCGATGCACCATTGCAGGTTAACTGTATCCCTTGGACCATCACATTGACCATGAAACACAGAAAATGCATCAGGACTGAATTCAAAATGGATAATGCGGACTTAAGTGCAAGAAGAGTGAATCTTCTAAGAGTTTGTGTTTTGAGCGGGTTCTGGGAGACCACCATTAGATTCCGATGCACCACAGCAAGTTTACCGTGTCCCTTGGACCTTCACATTGAAGATGAAACACAGAAATTGCATCGTGATTTAATATTAAAGTCCCAATACCGACTTACATACAAGAAGAGTGAAACTTCTTAGAGTTTGTTTTTAGAGCGGCTCCTGGGAGACCAGTATTACATTCCGATGCGCCAGTGCATGTTTACTGTATCCCTTGGACCTCCACATTGACCATGAAACACAGAAATTGCATCGGGATTGAATAAAAAAGAGACAATGCCGACTTAAGTGCAAGAGGAGAGAATCTTATAAGAGTTTGTGGTTTGAGCGGCTGCCGGGAGACCAGTACTAGATTCCGATGCACCAGTGCAAGTTT
Source organism: Schistocerca americana (assembly GCF_021461395.2). NCBI lineage: Eukaryota > Metazoa > Arthropoda > Insecta > Orthoptera > Acrididae > Schistocerca > Schistocerca americana. The sequence goes on from NC_060130.1 coordinate 25,137,210, forward strand.
ACCGTGTCACGTGGACCTTCACATTGACCATGAAACACAGATATTGCATCGTGATTCAATATTAAAGTCACAATACCGACTTAAGTACAAAAAGAGTGTATCTTCTTAGAGTTTGTGGTTTGAGCGGCTCCTGGGAGACTAGTATTAGATTCCCATGCCCCAGTGCAGGATTTCTGTTTCCCTTGGACCTTCACAATGACCATGAAACACAGATGCTGCATTTGGATTGAATACAAAAGGACCATGACGTTTTAAGCACAAGAGGAGAGAATCTTATAAGAGTTTGTGGTTTGAGCGGCTGCCGGGGGATCAGTAGTAGATTCCGATGCACCAGTGCACGTTTACTGTATCCCTTGGAGCTTCACATTGACCATGAAACACAGAAATTGCATCGGGGTTGAATCCAAAAAGCATAATGCCGACTTAAGTACAAGAAGAGTGATTCTTCTAAGCGTTTATGATCTGAGCGGCTCCTGGGAGACCAGTACTAGATTCCGATGCACCAGTGCAGGTTTACTTTATCCCTTGGACATTCACATTGACCATGGAACACAGAAATCGCATCGTGATTGAATACAAAAGGCACAGTGCCGACTTAAGTATAAGAAGAGTGAATCTACCAAGCGTTTGTGCTTTGAGCGGATCCTGGGAGACCAGTATTAGATTCCGATGCACCAGTATAGGTTTACTGCATCTCTTGGACCTTCACATTGACCATGACACAAAAAAATCGTGTCGGAATTGAATACAAAATGCACGATGCTGACTTAAGTACAAGAAGAGTGAACCTTCTAAGAGTTTGTGCTTTGTGCGGCACTGGGAGACCAGTTTTAGATTCCAATACACCAGCGCAGTTTTACTGTAATCGTTGGTCCTTCACATTGACCATGAAACACAGAATTTGCATCGTGTTTGAATACAAAATGCACAACGCCGACTTAAGTACAAGAAGAGGGAATCTTCTATGAATTTGTGCTTTGAGCAGCACCTGAGAGACCAGTATTAGATTCCGATGCGCCAGTGCAGGTTTACTGTATCTCTTGGACCTTCACATTCACCATGATACACAGAAATTGCATCGTGATTGACTACAGAAGAGCAATGGCGGCTTCAGTACAAGAAGAGTGAATCTTGTAAGAGTTTGTGGTTTGAGCGCCTCCTGGGAGACCAGTATCAGATTCCGATGCCCCAGTGCAGGTTTACTGTATCCCTTGGACCTTCACATTGACCATGAAACATCGAAATTGCATCGGGATTGAAAACAAAAGGGACAATGCCGACTTAAGTACAAGAAGAGTGAATCTTCTAAGAGTTTGTTGTTTGTGTGGCTGCCGGGAGACCAGCATTAGATTCCGATGCGCCAGTGCAATCTTATTGTATCCGTTGGACCTTCACATTGACCATGAAACACAGAAATTGCATCGGGATTCAATACAAAAGGCACAATGCTGACTTAAGTACAAGAAGAGTGAATCTCCTAAGAGTTTGAGCTTAGAGCTGCTCCTGGGAGACCAGTATTACATTCCGATGCACAGCTGCAGGTTTACTGTTTCCCTTGGACCATCACATTGACCATGAAACACAGAAATTGAATAGGGATTAGGTACAAATAGTACAATGACGATTTAAGTACAAGAAGAGTGTATCTTCTAAGAATTTGTGCTATGAGCGTCTGCTGCGAGACCAGTATTAGACTCCGATACACCAGTGCAGGTTTACTGTATCCCTTGGACCATCACATTGACCATGAGACACAGAAATTGCATCGGGATTGGTTACAAAATGGACAATGCCGACATAAGTGGAAGAAGAGTGAATCTTCTAAGAGTTTGTGTTTTGAGCGGCTACTGGGAGACCAGTATTAGATTCCGATGCACCAGTGCAAGATTACCGTGTCCCATGGACCTTTACATTGACCATGAAACACAGAAATTGCATCGTGATTGAATATTAAAGGCACAATGCCGACTTAAGTACAAGAAGAGTGAAACTTCTTAGAGTTTGTGCTTTGAGCGGCTTCTGGGAGACCAGTATTAGATTCCGATGCACCAGCGCAATTTTACTGTATCCCTTGGACCTTCACATTGACCATGAAACACAGTAATTGCATCGGTATTGAATACAAAAGGGAAAAGGTCAACTTAAGATCAAGAAGAGTCAAACTTCTAAGAATCTTTGCTTTGAGCGGCTCCTGGCTGACCAATTTTAGAATCCGATGCACCAGTGCAGGTTTACTGTATCCCTTGGACCTTCACATTGATCATGAAACACAGAAATTGCATCGGGATTGAATACAAACGGCACAATGCCAACGTAAGTACAAAAAGAGTGAATCTTCTAAGAGTTCGTGCTTTGAGCGTGACCTGGGAGACCAGTATTACATTCCGATGCACAAGTGCAGGTTTACTGTATCCCTTGGACCTTCACATTGACCATGAAGCACAGAAATTGCATAAAGATTGAATACAAAAGTGACAATGCCGACTTAAGTACAAGAAGAGTGAATCTTCTAAGAGTTTATGATTTGAGCGGCTGCCGGGAGACCAGTAATCGATTCCGATGCACCAGTGCAGGTTAACTGTATCCCTTGGACCATCACATTGACCATGAAACACATAAAATGCATCGGGACTGAATACAAAATGGACAATGCCGACTTAAGTGCAAGAAGAGTGATTCTTCTAAGAGTTTGTGTTTTGAGCGGCTTCTGGGACACCAGTATTAGATTCCGATGCACCACTGCAAGTTTACCGTGTCCCTTGAACCTTCACATTGACCATGAAACACAGATATTGCATCGTGATTCTATATTAAAGTCACAATACCGACTTAAGTACAAGAAGAGTTAAACTTCTTAGAGTTTGTTTTTAGAGCCGCTCCTGGGAGACCAGTATAAGATTCCGATGCGCCAGTGCAGGTTTTCTGTATCCCTTGGACCTTCACATTGACCATGAGTCACAGAAATTGCATCGGCATTGAATACAAAAGGGACAATGCCGACTTAAGTACAAGAGGAGAGATTCTTCTAAGAGTTTGTGGTTTGAGCTGCTGCCGGGAGACCAGTAGTAGATTCCGATGCTCCAGTGCAGGTTTACTGTATCCCTTGGACATTCACATTGACCATGAAACACAGAAATTGCATCGGGATTGAATACAAAAGGGACAATTCCGACTTAAGTACAAGAGGAGAGAATCTTATAAGAGTTTGTGGTTTGAGCGGCTGCAGGAAGACCAGTATTAGATTCCGATGCACCAGTGCAAGTTTACCGTGTCACTTGGACTTTCACATTGACCATGAAACACAGAAATTGCATCGTGATTCAATATTAAAGTCACAATACCGACTTAAGTACAAGAAGAGTGTATCTTCTTAGTGTTTGTGGTTTGAGCGGCACCTCGGAGACTAGTATTAGATTCCAATGCCCCAGTGCAGGATTTCTGTTTCCCTTGGACCTTCACAATGACCATGAAACACAGATATTGCATTTGGATTGAATACAAAAGGACCATGACGTTTAAAGTACAAGAGGAGAGAATCTTATAAGAGTTTGTGGTTTGAGCGGCTGCCGGGAGACCAGTAGTACATTCCGATGCACTAGTGCAGGTTTGCTGTATGCCTTGGACCTTCACATTGACCATGCAACACAGATATTGCATCGGGATTGAATACAAAAAGCACAATGCCGACTTAAGTACAAGAAGAGTGAATCTTCTAAGCGTTTATGATCTGAGCGGCTCCTGGGAGACCAGTACTAGATTCCGATGCACCAGTGCAGGTTTACTTTATCCCTTGGACATTCACATTGACCATGGAACACAGAAATCGCATCGGGATTGAATACAAAAGGCACAGTGCCGACTTAAGTACAAGAAGAGTGAATCTTCTAAGAGTTTGTGCTTTGAGCGGCTCCTGGGAGACCAGTATTAGATTCCAATACACCAGCGCAGTTTTACTGTAATCGTTGGCGCTTCACATTGACCATGAAACACAGAAATTGCATCGTGTTTGAATACAAAATGCACAACGCCGACTTAAGTACAAGAAGAGGTAATCTTCTATGAATTTGTGCTTTGAGCGGCACCTGGGAGACCGGTATTAGATTCCGATGCGCCAGTGCAGGTTTACTGTATCTCTTGGACCTTCACATTCACCATGATACACAGAAATTGCATCGTGATTGACTACAAAAGAGCAATGCCGGCTTCAGTACAAGAAGAGTGAATCTTGTAAGAGTTTGTGGTTTGTGTGGCTGCCGGGAGACCAGCATTAGATTCCGATGCACCAGTGCAGGTTTACTTTATCCCTTAGACATTCACATTGACCATGGAACACAGAATTCCCATCGGGATCGAATACTAAAGGCACAGTGCCGACTTAAGTATAAGATGAGTGAATCTTCAAAGGGTTTGTGCTTTGAGCGGATCCTGGGAGACCAGTATTAGATTCCGATGCTCCAGTACAGGTTTACTGCATCCCTTGGACCTTCACATTGAGCATGACACACAGAAATCGTGCCGGGATTGAATACAAAATGCACGGTGCTGACTTAAGTACAAGAAGAGTGAAGCTTCTATGAGTTTGTACTTTGAGCATCTCCTGGGAGACCAGTATTAGATTCCAATACACCAGCGCAGTTTTACTGTATTCTCTGGACCTTCACATTGACCATGAAACAGAGAATTTGCATCGGGATTGAATACAAAAGGCACAATGCCAAATTAAGTTCAAGACTAGTGTATCTTCAAAGAGTTGGTGCTTTGAGTGGGTCCTTGGAGACCAGTATTAGATTCTGATGCACCAGTGCAGATTTTCTGTATCCCTTAGACCATCACATTACCATGTAACACTGAAATTGCATCGGGATTGAATACAAAAGGCCAAATGCAAACTTAAGTACAAGACGAGTGAATCTTCTAAGGGTTTGTGCTTTGAGCGGCTCCTGGAAAGCCAGTATGAGATTCCCATGCACCAGTTTAGGTCTAATGAATCCCTTGGACCTTCGCATTGACCATGACACACAGAATTTGCACCGGGATTAATGAGAAAAGGTAAAATGCTGACTTAAGTACAAGAAGAGTGAATGTACTAAGAATTTATGATTTGAGCGGCTGCCGGGAGACCAGTATTCGATTCCGATGCACCAGTGCAGGTTAACTGTATCCCTTGGACCACCACATTGACCATGAAACACAGAAAATGCATCGGGACTGAAAACAAAATGGACAATGCCGACTTAAGTGCAAGAAGAGTGAGTCTTCTAAGAGTTTGTGTTTTGAGCGGCTTCTGGGAGACCAGCATTAGATTCCGATGCACCACTGCAAGTTTACCGTGTCCCTTGGACCTTCACATTGACGATGAAACACAGAAATTGCTACGTGATTCAATATTAAAGTCCCAATACCGACTTAAGTACAAGAAGAGTGAAACTTCTTAGAGTTTGTTTTTAGAGCCGCTCCTGGGAGACCAGTATTAGATTCCGATGCGCCAGTGCAGGTTTACTGTATCTCTTGGACTTTCACAATGACCATGAAACGCAGATATTGCATTTGGATTGAATACAAAAGGACCATGACGTTTTCAGTACAAGAGGAGAGAATCTTATAAGAGTTTGTGGTTTGAGCGGCTGCCGGGAGACCAGTAGTAGATTCCGATGCACCAGTGCAGGTTTACTGTATCCCTTGGAGCTTCACATTGACCACGGAACACAGAAATTTCATCGGGATTGAATACAAAAAGCACAATGCCGACTTAAGTACAAGAAGAGTGAATCTTGTAAGCGTTTATGATCTGGGCGCATCCTGGAAGACCAGTACTAGATTCCGATGCACCAGTGCAGGTTTACTATATCCCTTGGACATTCACATTGACCATGGAACACAGAAATCGCATCGGGATTGAATACAAAAGGCACAGTGCCGACTTAAGTATAAGAAGAGTGAATCTACCAAGCGTTTGTGCTTTGAGCGGATCCTGGGAGACCAGTATTAGATTCCGATGCACCAGTACAGGTTTACTGCATCCCTTGGACCTTCACATTGACGATGACACACAAAAATCGTGTCGGGATTGAATACAAAATGCACGTTGCTGACTTAAGTACAAGAAGAGTGAATCTTCTAAGAGTTTGTGCTTTGAGCGGCTCCTGGGAGACCGGTATTAGATTCCAATACACCAGCGCAGTTTTACTGTAATCGTTGGTCCTTCACATTGACCATGAAACACAGATATTGCATCGTGTTTGAATACAAAATGCACAACGCCGACTTAAGTACAAGAAGAGGGAATCTTCTAAGAATTTGTGCTTTGAGCAGCACCTGGGAGACCAGTATTAGATTCCGATGCGCCAGTGCAGGTTTACTGTATCTCTTGGACCTTCACATTCACCATGATACACAGAATTTGCATCGTGATTGACTACATAGGAGCAATGCCGGCTTCAGTACAAGAAGAGTGAATCTTGTAAGAGTTTGTGGTTTGAGCGCCTCCTGGGAGACCAGTATCTGATTCCGATGCCCCAGTGCAGGTTTACCGTATCTCTTGGACCTTCACATTGACCATGAAACACCGAAATTGCATCGGGATTGAATACAAAAGGGACATGGCCGACTTAAGTATAAGAAGAGTGAATCTTCTAAGAGTTTGAGCTTAGAGCTGCTCCTGGGAGACCAGTATTATATTCCGTTGCACAGCTGCAGGTATACTGTTTCCCTTGGACCTTCACATTGAGCATGTAACACAGAAATTGAATAGGGATTTGGTACAAATAGTACAAATCCGATTTAAGTACAAGAAGAGTGTATCTTCTAAGAATTTGTGTTATGAGCGTCTGCTGCGAGGCCAGTATTAGACTCCGATGCACAAGTGCAGGTTTACTGTATCCCTTGGACCTTCACATTGGCAATGAAACACAGTAATTGCATCGGGATTGAATACAAAAGGGACAATGAGAACTTAAGTTCCAGAAGAGTCAATCTTCTAAGAGTCATTGCTTTGAGCGGCTCCTGGATGACCAGTTCTAGAATCCGATGCACCAGCGCAGTTTACCGTATCCCTTGGACCTTCACATTGACCATGAAACACAGAAATTGCATAAAGATTGAATACAAAAGTGACAATGTTGACTTAAGTACAAGAAGAGTGAATCTCCTAAGAGTTTATCATTTGAGCGGCTGCCGGGAGACCAGTATTCGATTCCGATGCACCAGTGCAAGTTAACTGTATCCCTTGGCCCTTCACATTGACCATGAAACACAGAAATTGCATCTGGATTGAATACATAATGGACAATGCCGACATAAGTGCAAGAAGAGTGAATCTTCTAAGAGTTTGTGTTTTGAGCGGCTACTGGAAGACCATTATTAGATTCCGATGCCCCAGTGCAGGATTACTGTAACCCATGGACCTTCACAATGACCATGTAACACAGAAATTGCATTTGGATTGAATACAAAAGGACCATGACGTTTTAAGTGCAAGAGTAGAAAATCTTATAAGAGTTTGTGGTTTGAACGGCTGCCGGGAGACCAGTAGTAGATTCCGATGCACCAGTGCAGGTTCACTGTATCCCTTGGACCTTCACATTGACCATGAAACACAGAAATTGCATCTGGATTGAATACAAAAAGCACAATGCCGACTTAAGCACAAGAAGAGTGAATCTTCTAAGCGTTTATGATCTGAGCGGCTCCTGGGAGACCAGTATTAGATTCCGATGCACCAGTGCAGGTTTACTTTATCCCTTAGACATTCACATTGACCATGGAACACAGAATTCCCATCGGGATCGAATACTAAAGGCACAGTGCCGACTTAAGTATAAGATGAGTAAATCTTCAAAGGGTTTGTGCTTTGAGCGGATCCTGGGAGACCAGTATTAGATTCCGATGCTCCAGTACAGGTTTACTGCATCCCTTGGACCTTCACATTGAGCATGACACACAGAAATCGTGCCGGGATTGAATACAAAATGCACGATGCTGACTTAAGTACAAGAAGAGTGAAGCTTCTATGAGTTTGTGCTTTGAGCATCTCCTGGGAGACCAGTATTAGATTCCAATACACCAGCGCAGTTTTACTGTATTCTCTGGACCTTCACATTGACCATGAAACAGAGAATTTGCATCGGGATTGAATACAAAAGGCACAATGCCAAATTAAGTTCAAGACGAGTGTATCTTCAAAGAGTTGGTGCTTTGAGTGGGTCCTTGGAGACCAGTATTAGATTCTGATGCACCAGTGCAGATTTTCTGTATCCCTTAGACCATCACATTACCATGTAACACTGAAATTGCATCGGGATTGAATACAAAAGGCCAAATGCAAACTTAAGTACAAGACGAGTGAATCTTCTAAGGGTTTGTGCTTTGAGCGGCTCCTGGAAAGCCAGTATGAGATTCCCATGCACCAGTTTAGGTCTAATGTATCCCTTGGACCTTCGCATTGACCATGACACACAGAATTTGCACCGGGATTAATGAGAAAAGGCAAAATGCCGACTTAAGTACAAGAAGAGTGAATCTACTAAGAATTTATGATTTGAGCGGCTGCCGGGAGACCAGTATTCGATTCCGATGCACCAGTGCAGGTTAACTGTATCCCTTGGACCATCACATTGACCATGAAACACAGAAAATGCATCGGGACTGAATACAAAATGGACAATGCCGACTTAAGTGCAAGAAGAGTGAGTCTTCTAAGAGTTTGTGTTTTGAGCGGCTTCTGGGAGACCAGCATTAGATTCCGATGCACCACTGCAAGTTTACCGTGTCCCTTGGACGTTCACATTGACGATGAAACACAGAAATTGCTACGTGATTCAATATTAAAGTCCCAATACCGACTTAAGTACAAGAAGAGTGAAACTTCTTAGAGTTTGTTTTTAGAGCCGCTCCTGGGAGACCAGTATTAGATTCCGATGCGCCAGTGCAGGTTTACTGTATCTCTTGGACTTTCACAATGACCATGAAACGCAGATATTGCATTTGGATTGAATACAAAAGGACCATGACGTTTTAAGTACAAGAGGAGAGAATCTTATAAGAGTTTGTGGTTTGAGCGGCTGCCGGGAGACCAGTAGTAGATTCCGATACACCAGTGCAGGTTTACTGTATCCCTTGGAGCTTCACATTGACCACGGAACACAGAAATTTCATCGGGATTGAATACAAAAAGCACAATGCCGACTTAAGTACAAGAAGAGTGAATCTTGTAAGCGTTTATGATCTGGGCGCATCCTGGAAGACCAGTACTAGATTCCGATGCACCAGTGCCGGTTTACTATATCCCTTGGACATTCACATTGACCATGGAACACAGAAATCGCATCGGGATTGAATACAAAAGGCACAGTGCTGACTTAAGTACAAGAAGAGTGAATCTTCTAGGAGTTTGTGCTTTGAGCGGCTCCTGGGAGACCAGTATTAGATTCCAATACACCAGCGCAGTTTTACTGTAATCGTTGGTCCTTCACATTGACCATGAAACACAGATATTGCATCGTGTTTGAATACAAAATGCACAACGCCGACTTAAGTACAAGAAGAGGGAATCTTCTAAGAATTTGTGCTTTGAGCAGCACCTGGGAGACCAGTATTAGATTCCGATGCGCCAGTGCAGGTTTACTGTATCTCTTGGACCTTCACATTCACCATGATACACAGAATTTGCATCGTGATTGACTACATAGGAGCAATGCCGGCTTCAGTACAAGAAGAGTGAATCTTGTAAGAGTTTGTGGTTTGAGCGCCTCCTGGGAGACCAGTATCTGATTCCGATGCCCCAGTGCAGGTTTACCGTATCTCTTGGACCTTCACATTGACCATGAAACACCGAAATTGCATCGGGATTGAATACAAAAGGGACATGGCCGACTTAAGTATAAGAAGAGTGAATCTTCTAAGAGTTTGAGCTTAGAGCTGCTCCTGGGAGACCAGTATTATATTCCGTTGCACAGCTGCAGGTATACTGTTTCCCTTGAACCTTCAAATTGACCATGAAACACAGAAATTGAATAGGGATTAGGTACAAATAGTACAATGCCGATTTAAGTACAAGAAGAGTGTATCTTGTAAGAATTTGTGCTATGAGCGTCTGCTGCGAGACCAGTATTAGACTCCGATGCACCAGTGCAGGTTTACTGTATCCCTTGGACCTTCACATTGACCATGAAACACAGTAATTTCATCGGTATTGAATACAAAAGGGACAATGCCAACATAAGTTCAAGAAGAGTCAATCTTCTAAGAGTCTTTGCTTTGAGCGGCTCCTGGCTGACCAGTTCTAGAATCCGATGCACCAGTGCAGGTTTACTGTATCCCTTGGACCTTCACATTGATCATGAAACACAGAAATTGCATCGGGATTGAATACAAACGGCACAATGCCAACGTAAGTACAAAAAGAGTGAATCTTCTAAGAGTTCGTGCTTTGAGCGTGACCTGGGAGACCAGTATTACATTCCGATGCACAAGTGCAGGTTTACTGTATCCCTTGGACCTTCACATTGACCATGAAACACAGAAATTGCGTAAAGATTGAATACAAAAGTGACAATGCCGACTTAAGTACAAGAAGAGTGAATCTTCTAAGAGTTTATGATTTGAGCGGCTGCCGGGAGACAAGTATTCGATTCCGATGCACCAGTGCAGGTTAACTGTATCTCTTGGACCATCACATTGACCATGAAACACAGAAAATGCATCGGGACTAAATACAAAATGGACAATGCCGACTTAAGTGCAAGAAGAGTGATTCTTCTAAGAGTTTGTGTTTTGAGTGGCTTCTGGGAGACCAGTATTAGATTCCGATGCACCACTGCAAGTTTACCGTGTCCCTTGGACCTTCACATTGACCATGAAACACAGAAATTGCATCGTGATTCAATATTAAAGTCACAATACCGACTTAAGTACAAGAAGAGTGAAACTTCTTAGAGTTTGTTTTTAGAGCCGCTCCTGGGAGACTAGAATTAGATTCCGATGCGCCAGTGCAGGTTTACTGTATCCCTTGGACCTTCACATTGACCATGAGTCACAGAAATTGCATCGGCATTGAATACAAAAGGGACAATGCCGATTTAACTACAAGAGGAGAGAATCTTATAAGAGTTTGTGGTTTGAGCGGCTGCCGGGAGACCAGTAGTAGATTCCGATGCACCAGTGCAGGTTTACTGTATCCCTTGGTCCTTCACATTGACCCTGAAACACAGAAATTGCATCGGGATTGAATACAAAAGGGACAATGCCGACTTAAGTACAAGAGGAGAGAATCTTATAAGAGTTGGTGGTTTGAGCGGCTGCCGGGAGACCAGTATTAGATTCCGATGCACCAGTGCAAGTTTACCGTGTCACTTGGACCTTCACATTGACCATGAAACACAGAAATTGCATCGTGATTCAATATTAAAGTCACAATACCGACTTAAGTACAAGAAGAGTGTATCTTCTTAGAGTTTGTGGTTTGGGCGGCACCTGGGAGACTAGTATTAGATTCCCATGCCCCAGTGCCGGATTTCTGTTTCCCTTGGACCTTCACAATGACCATGAAACACAGATATTGCATTTGGATTGAATACAAAAGGACCATGACGTTTAAAGTACAAGAGGAGAGAATCTTATAAGAGTTTGTGGTTTGAGCGGCTGCCGAGAGACGAGTAGTAGATTCCGATGCACCAGTGCAGGTTCACTGTATCCCTTGGACCTTCCCATTGACCATGAAGCACAGAAATTGCATCGGGATTGAATACAAAAAGCACAATGCCAACTTAAGTACAAGAAGAGTGAATCTTCTAAGCGTTTATGATCTGAGCGGCTCCTGGGAGACCAGTACTAGATTCCGATGCACCAGTGCAGGTTTACTTTATCCCTTGGACATTCACATTGACCATGGAACACAGAAATCGCATCGGGATTGAATACAAAATGCACGATGCTGACTTAAGTACAAGAAGAGTGAATCTTCTAAGAGTTTGTGCTTTGAGCGGCTCCTGGGAGACCAGTATTAGATTCCAATACACCAGCGCAGTTTTACTGTAATCGTTGGCCCTTCACATTGACCATGAAACACAGAAATTGCATCGTGTTTGAATACAAAATGCACAACGCCGACTTAAGTGCAAGAAGAGGGAATCTTCTATGAATTTGTGCTTTGAGCGGCACCTGGGAGACCAGTATTAGATTCCGATGCGCCAGTGCAGGTTTACTGTATCTCTTGGACCTTCACATTCACCATGATACACAGAAATTGCATCGTGATTGACTACAAAAGAGCAATGCCGGCTTCAGTACAAGAAGAGTGAATCTTGTAAGAGTTTGTGATTTGAGCGCCTCCTGGGAGACCAGTATCAGATTCCGATGCCCCAGTGCAGGTTTACTGTATCCCTTGGACCTTCACATTGACCATGAAACACCGAAATTGCATTGGGGTTGAATACAAAAGGGACAATGCCGACTTAAGTACAAGAAGAGTGTATCTTCTAAGAATTTGTGTTATGAGCGTCTGCTGCGAGACCAGTATTAGACTCCGATGCACCAGTGCAGGTTTACTGTATAACCTGGATTTTCACATTGGCAATGAAACACAGTAATTGCATCGGGATTGAATACAAAAGGGACAATGCCAACTTAAGTTCAAGAAGAGTCAATCTTCTTAGAGTCATTGCTTTGAGCGGCTCCTGGCTGACCAGTTCTAGAATCCGATGCACCAGCGCAGGTTTACTGTATCCCTTGGACGTTCACATTGACCATGAAACACAGAAATTGCATAAAGATTGAATACAAAAGTGACAATGCTGACTTAAGCACAAGAAGAGTGAATCTCCTAAGAGTTTATCATTTGAGCGGCTGCCGGGAGACCAGTATTCGATTCCGATGCACCAGTGCTAGTTAACTGTATCCCTTGGACCTTCACATTGTCCATGAAACACAGAAATTGCATCTGGATTGAATACATAATGGACAATGCCGACATAAGTGCAAGAAGAGTGAATCTTCTAAGAGTTTGTGTTTTGAGCGGCTTCTGGAAGCCCATTATTAGATTCCGATGCCCCAGTGCAGGATTACTGTAACCCATGGGCCTTCACAATGACCATGTAACACAGATCTTGCATTTGGATTGAATACAAAAGGACCATGACGTTTTAAGTGCAAGAGGAGAGAATCTTATAAGAGTTTGTGGTTTGAACGGCTGCCAGGAGACCAGTAGTAGATTCCGATGCACCAGTGCAGGTTTACTGTATCCCTTGGACCTTCACATTGACCATGAAACACAGAAATTGCATCTGGATTGAATACAAAAAGCACAATGCCGACTCAAGCACAAGAAGAGTGAATCATCTAAGCGTTTATGATCAGAGCGGCTCCTGGGAGACCAGTATTAGATTCAGATGCACCAGTGCAGGTTTACTTTATCCCTTAGACATTCACATTGACCATGGAACACAGAATTCCCATCGGGATCGAATACTAAAGGCACAGTGCCGACTTAAGTATAAGAAGAGTGAATCTTCGAAGGGTTTGTGCTTTGAGCGGATCCTGGGAGACCAGTATTAGATTCCGATGCTCCAGTACAGGTTTACTGCATCCCTTGGACCTTCACATTGACCATGACACACAGAAATCGTGCCGGGATTGAATACAAAATGCACGATGCTGACTTAAGTACAAGAAGAGTGAAGCTTCTATGAGTTTGTGCTTTGAGCATCTCCTGGGAGACCAGTATTAGATTTTGATGCACCAGTGCAGGATTACTGTATCCCTTGGACCTTCACATTGACCACGAATCATAGGAATTGCATCGGAATTGAATGCATAAGGCTCATTGCCGTTTTAAGTACAAGAAGAGTGGATCTTGTAAGAGTGTGTGATTTGAGCGGCTCCTGGGAGACCAGTATTAGATTCCGATGAACCAGTGCATGTTTATAGTATCCCATGGATCTTCACATTGACCATGAAACACATTAATTGTATCGGGATTGAATACTAAAGGCACAATGCCGGCTTAAATACAAGTAGAGTGAATCTTCCAAGAATTAGGGTTTTGAGCGGCTCCTGGGATTCCAGTATTAGATTCCGATGCACCAGTGCTGGTTTACTGTATTCCTTGGACCGTCACAATCACCATGAATCACTGGAATTGCATCGGGATTAAATACAAAAGGCAAAATGCCGTCTTAAATACAAGAAGAGTGAATCTCCCAAGTGTTTATGATTTCAGCGGCTCCTGGGAGATAAGTATTAGATTCCGATGCAGCAGTGCAGGTTTACCGTATCCCTTGGGCCTTCACATTGACCATAAAATACAGAATTTGCATCGGGATTAAATACAAAAGGCAAGAAGAGGAATCTTGTAAGAGTTTGTACTTTGAGTGGATACTCGGGACCAGAATTAGATTCATATGCACCAGTGCAGGTTTACTGGAATCCTTGGCCCTTCACATTAACCATGAAACACAGAAATTACATCGCGATTGAATACAAAACCACAATGCCGACATAAGTACAAGAAGAGAGAATCTTACAAGAGTGTGTGTTTTGAGCGGCTCCTGGGAGACCAGTATTAGATTCCGATGCACCGGTGCAGGTTTACTGAATCCCTTGGACCGTCACATTGTCTATGAATCACAGGAATTGCGTCGGGATTGAATACAAAAGGCTAAATGCCGTCTTAATTACAAGGAGAGTGAATCTTCTAAGAGTTTGTGCTTTGAGCGGCTCCTGGGAGACCAAAATTAGATTCCGATGCACGAGTGCTCGTTTACTGAAACCCTTGGACCTTCACATTGACCACGATACACAGAAATTGCATCGGAATTGAATACAAAATGCACAATGCCGACTTAAGTACAAGAAGAGTGAATCATCTAAGAAAGTGTGCTTTGAGCGGCTTCTGGGAGACCAGAATTAGATACCGATGACCCAGTCCAAGTTTACTGCATCCCATGGACCATCACATTGACCATGAAACACAGAAATTGTATCGGGATTGAATACAAAAGGCACAATGCCGACTTAAGTACATATAGAGTGAATCTTCTAAGAATTTGTGCTTTGAGTGGCTCCTGGAAGACCAGTATTAGATTCCGATGCACCAGTGCAGGTTTACTGTATCCCTCGGACATTCACATTGACCATAAGAACCCAGAAATTGCATCGGGATTGAATACAAAGCACAATACCAACTTAAGTACAAGAAGAATGAATCTCGTTAGAGTGTGTCCTTTGAGCGGCTCCTGGGAGACCAGTATTAGAATCCGATGCACCAGTGCTGGTTTACTGCATCCCATGGACCTTCACATTGCCCATGAAAAACTGAAATTGTTTCGGGATTGAATACTAATGGCACAATGCCGACTTAAGTACAAGTAGAGTGAATCTTCCAAGAATTTGTGCTTTGAGCGGCTCCTGGGAGGCCAGTATTAGATTCCGATGCACGAGTGCAGGTTTACTGTATCCCTTGGACCGACACATTGACCATGAATCACAGGAATTGCATCGGGATTGAATACTAAAGGCACAATACCGACTTAAGTACAAGAAGAGTGAATCTTCTAAGAATTTTTTCTTTGAGCGGCTCCTGGAAGACCAGTATTAGATTCCGATGCACCAGTGCAGGTTTACTGTATCCCTCGGACCTTCTCAATGACCATGAAACACAGAAATTGCATCGAGATCGAATACAAATTTCACAACGTCGACTTAAGTACAAGAAGAGTTAATCATCTAAGAAAGTGTGTTTTGAGCGGCTCCTGGGAGACCATAATTAGATACCGATGGACCAGTCCACGTTTACTGCATCCCATGGACCTTCACATTGACCATGAAACACAGAAACTTCATCGGGATGGAATACAAATGCCACAATGCCGACTAAGTACAAGAAGATTGAATCATCTAAGAGTGTGTGCTTTGAGCGGCTCCTGGGTGACCAGTATTAGATTCCGATGCACCAGTGTAGGTATACTGTATCCCTTGGATCTTCACATTGACAATGAATCACAGAAATTGCATTGGGATTCAATACATATTGCTAATTGCTCTCTGAAGTACAACAAGAATGAATTTTCGAAGAGTGTGTGCTTTGAACGGCTCCTGGGAGACCAGTATCAGATTCCGATGCACCAGTGCTGGTTTACTACTTCCCATGGTAGTTCACATTGACCATGAAACTCAGAAATTGTATCGGGATTGAGTACAAAAGGCACAATGCCGACATAAGTACAAGAAGAGTGAATCTTCTACGAGTTTGTGTTTGAGCATCTCCTGGGAGACCAGTATTAGATTCCGATGCACCAGTGAAGGTTTACAGCATCCCATGGACCTTCACATTGACCATGAAACACAGAAATTGCATCGGGGTTGAATACAAAATGCACAATGCCGACTTAAGTACAAGAAAGTGAATCATCTAAGAAAGTGTGCTTTGAGCGGCTCCTGGGAGACCAGAATTAGAAACCGATGCACCAGTCCTCGTTTACTGCATACCATGGATCTTCACATACGCCGTGAAGCACAGAAATCGCATCGGGATTGGATACAATATTCACAATGCCGACTTAAGTACAAGAAGAGTGAATCTTCTAAGGGTTTGTGCTTTGAGCGGTTCCTGATAGACCAGTATTAGATTCCGGTGCACCAGTGTATGTATACTGTATCCCTTGGCCTTCACATTAAAATAAGAACCCAGAAATTGCATCGGGATTGAATACTAATGGCACAATGCCGACTTAAGTACAAGTAGAGTGAATCTTCCAAGAATTTGTGCTTTGAGCGGCTCCTGGGAGGCCAGTATTAGATTCCGATGCACGAGTGCAGGTTCACTGTATCCCTTGGACCGTCACATTGACCATGAATCACAGGAATTGCAACGGGAATGAATACATAATGCTAATTGCTCTCTGCAGTACAACAAGAGTGAATCTTCTAAGAGTTTGTGCTTTGAGCGACTCCTCGGAGACCAGTAATAGATTCCGATGCATCAGTGTAGGTTTACTGTATCCCCTCGAACTTCATATTGACCATGAAACACATAAGTTGCATTGGGATTGGATACAAGAGGCACAATGCTGTCTTAAGTACAAGAATAGTGAATCTTCTAAGAATTTGTGCTTTGAGCGGCTCCTGGGAGACCAAAATTAGATTCCGATGCACCAGTACTGGTTTACTGAAACCCTTGGACCATCACATTGACCATGAAACACAGAAATTGCATCGGGATTGAATACACAAGGCACAATGATGAGTTAAATACAAGAAGAGTGAATCTACTAATAGTGTGTGCTGTGAGCGGCTCCTGGGAGACCAGTATCAGATTCCGATGCACCAGTGCTGGTTTACTGTATCCCTTGGACCGTCACATTGACCATAAAATCCCAGAAATTGCATTGGGATTGAATACAAAGCACAATGCCGACTTAAGTACAAGAAGAGTGAATCTTGTAAGAGTGTGTGCTTTGAGCGGCTCCTGGGAGACCAGTATTAGAATCCGATGCACCAGTGCTGGTTTACTGCATCCCATGGACCTTCACATTGACCATGAAACACAGATATTGTATCAGGATTGAATACCAAAGGCACAATGCCGACTTAAGTAAAAGTAGAGGAATCTTGTAAGAGTTTGTCCTTTGAGCGGATGCTGCGATACCAGAATTAGATTCCGATGCATCAGAGCAGGTTTACTGTAATCCTTGGCCCTTCACATTGACCATGAATCACAGGAATTATAGCGGTATTGAATACATATAGCTAAATGATGTTTTAAGTACAACAAGAGTGAATCTTCTGAGAGTTTGCGCTTTGTGCGTCTCCTGGGAGACCAGTATTAGATTCCGATGCACCAGTGAAGGTTTACTGTATCCCATTGAACATCACAGTGACCATGAAACACAGAAATTGCGTCGGGACTGAATATAATAGGCACAATGCCGCCTTATGTACATGAGGAATCTTCTAAGGGTTTGTGCTTTCAGCGGATGCTGGGAGACCAGTATTAGATTACGATGCGCCAGTGCCGGTTTACTGTATCTCTTGGACCTTCACATTCTCCATGATACACAGAAATTGCATCGTGATTGACTACAAAAGGGACAATGCCGACTTCAGTACAAGAAGCGTGAATCTTGTAAGAGTTTGTGGTTTGAGCGCCTCCTGGGAGACCAGTATCCGATTCTGATGCCCCAGTGCAGGTTTACTGTATCCCTTGGACCTTCACATTGACATGAAACACCGAAATTTCATCGTGATTGACTACAAAAGGGACAATGCCGACTTCAGTACAAGAAGCGTGAATCTTGTAAGAGTTTGTGGTTTGAGCGCCTCCTGGGAGACCAGTATCCGATTTTGATGCCCCAGTGCAGGTTTACTGTATCCCTTGCACCTTCACATTGACATGAAACACCGAAATTTCATCGGGATTGAATGCAAAAGGGACAATGCCGACTTAAGTACAAGAAGAGTGAATCTTTTAAGTGTTTGTGGTTTGTGCGGCTGCCGGGAGATCAGCATTAGATTCCGATGCACCAGTGCAATTTCACTGTATCCCTTGGTCCTTAAAATTAACCTTGAAACACAGAAATTGCTTCGGGATTCAATACAAAATGGACAATGCCGACATAAATACAAGAGGAGTGAATCTTCTAATATATTATGCTCTGAACAGCTCCTGGGAGACCAGAATTAGATTCCGATGCACCATTGCACGTTTACTGTATCCCTTGGACCTTCACATTGACCATGATACACAGAAATTGCATCGGGATTGAATACAAAAGGCACAGTGCCGACTTAAGTAAAAGATGAGTGAATCTTCTAGGAGTTTGAGCTTAGAGCTGCTGCTGGGAGACCAGTATTATATTCCGATGCACCGCTGCAGGTTTACTGTTTCCCTTGGACCTTCACATTGACCATGAAACATAGAACTTGAATAGAGATTAGGTACAAATAGTACAATGCCAATTTAAGTACAAGAAGAGAGTATCTTCTAAGAATTTGTACTATGAGCGTCTGCTGCGAGACCAGTATTAGACTCCGATTCACCAGTGCAGGTTTCTTGTATCCCTTGGACCTTCACATTGACCATGAAGAACAGAAATTGCATCGGAATTGAATACAAACGGCACAATGCCAACTTAAGTACAAAAAGAGTGAATCTTCTAAGAGTTCGTGCTTTGAGCGTGACCTGGGAGACCAGTATTTGATTCCGATGCACAAGTGCAAGTTTACAGTATCCCTTGGACCTTCACATTGACCATGAAACACAGAAATTGCATAAAGATTAAATACAAAAGTGACAATGCCGACTTAAGTACAAGAAGAGTGAATCTTCTAAGAGTTTGTGATTTGAGCGGCTGCCGGGAAACCAGTTTTCGATTCCGATGCACCAGTGCAGGTTAACTGTATCCCTTGGACCATCACATTGACCGTGAAACACAGAAATTGCATCGGGATTGAATACAAAAGTGACAATGCCGACTTAAGTGCAAGAATAGTGAATCTTCAAAGAGTTTGTGTTTTGAGCAGCTTCTGGGAGACCAGTATTAGATTCCGATGCACCAGTGCAAGTTTACCGTGTCCCTTGGACCTTCACATTGACCATGAAACACAGAAATTGCGTAAAGTTTGAATACAAAAGTGACAATGCCAACATAAGTACAAAAAGAGTGAATCTTCTAAGAGTTCGTGCTTTGAGCGTGACCTGGGAGACCAGTATTATATTCCGATGCACAAGTGCAAGTTTACAGTATCCCTTGGACCTTCACATTGCCCATGAAACACAGAAATTGCATAAATATTGAATACAAAAGTGACAATGCCGACTTAAGTACAAGAAGAGTGAATCCTCTAAGAGGTTGTGATTTGAGCGACTGCCGGGAAACCAGTAGTAGATTCCGATGCACCAGTGCAGGTTAACTGTATCCCTTGGACCATCACATTGACCATGAAACACAGAAATTGCATCGGGATTGAATACAAAATGGACAATGCCGACTTAAGTACAAGTAGAGTGAATCTTCCAAGAATTTGTGCTTTGAACGGCTCCTGGGAGGCCAGTATTAGATTCCGATGCACGAGTGCAGGTTCACTGTATCCCTTGGACCGTCACATTGACCATGAATCACAGGAATTGCAACGGGAATGAATACATAATGCTAATTGCTCTCTGAAGTACAACAAGAGTGAATCTTCTAAGAGTTTGTGCTTTGAGCGACTCCTCGGAGACCAGTAATAGATTCCGATGCATCAGTGTAGGTTTACTGTATCCCCTCGAACTTCATATTGACCATGAAACACATAAGTTGCATTGGGATTGAATACAAGAGGCACAATGCTGTCTTAAGTACAAGAATAGTGAATCTTCTAAGAATTTGTGCTTTGGGCGGCTCCTGGGAGACCAAAATTAGATTCCGATGCACCAGTACTGGTTGACTGAAACCCTTGAACCATCACATTGACCATGAAACACAGAAATTGCATCGGGATTGAATACACAAGGCACAATGATGAGTTAAGTACAAGAAGAGTGAATCTACTAATAGTGTGTGCTCTGAGCGGCTCCTGGGAGACCAGTATCAGATTCCGATGCACCAGTGCTGGTTTACTGTATCCCTTGGACCGTCACATTGACCATAAAATCCCAGAAATTGCATTGGGATTGAATACAAAGCACAATGCCGACTTAAGTACAAGAAGAGTGAATCTTGTAAGAGTGTGTGCTTTGAGCGGCTCCTGGGAGACCAGTATTAGAATCCGATGCACCAGTGCTGGGTTACTGCATCCCATGGACCTTCACATTGACCATGAAACACAGAAATTGTATCAGGATTGAATACCAAAGGCACAATGCCGACTTAAGTACAAGTAGAGTGAATCTTCCAAGAGTTTGTGATTTCAGCGGCTCCTGGGAGACCAGTATTAGATTCCGATCTAGCAGTGCAGGTTTACTGTATCCCTTAGGCCTTCACATTCGCCATGGAATACAGAAATTGCATCGGGATTGAATATAAAAGGCACAATGCCGGCTTAAGTACAAGAAGAGGAATCTTGTAAGAGTTTGTGCTTTGAGCGGATGCTGCGATACCAGAATTAGATTCCGATGCATCAGAGCAGGTTTACTGTAATCCTTGGCCCTTCACATTGGCCATGAATCACAGGAATTATAGCGGTATTGAATACATATAGCTAAATGATGTTTTTAAGTACAACAAGAGTGAATCTTCTGAGTGTTTGTGCTTTGTGCGTCTCCTGGGGGACCAGTATTAGATTCCGATGCACCAGTGAAGGTTTACTGTATCCCATTGAACATCACATTGACCATGAAACACAGAAATTGCGTCGGGATTGAATATAATAGGCACAATGCCGCCTTATGTACATGAGGAATCTTCTAAGGTTTTGTGCTTTCAGCGGATGCTGGGAGACCAGTATTAGATTACGATGCGCCAGTGCCGGTTTACTGTATCTCTTGGACCTTCACATTCTCCATGATACACAGAAATTGCATCGTGATTGACTACAAAAGGGACAATGCCGACTTCAGTACAAGAAGCGTGAATCTTGTAAGAGTTTGTGGTTTGAGCGCCTCCTGGGAGACCAGTATCCGATTCTGATGCCCCAGTGCAGGTTTACTGTATCCCTTGGACCTTCACATTGACATGAAACACCGAAATTTCATCGGGATTGAATGCAAAAGGGACAATGCCGACTTAAGTACAAGAAGAGTGAATCTTTTAAGTGTTTGTGGTTTGTGCGGCTGCCGGGAGACCAGCATTAGATTCCGATGCACCAGTGCAATTTTACTGTATCCCTTAATCCTTAAAATTAACCTTGAAACACAGAAATTGCTTCGGGATTCAATACAAAATGGACAATGCCGACATAAATACAAGAGGAGTGAATCTTCTAATATATTATGCTCTGAACGGCTCCTGGGAGACCAGAATTAGATTCCGATGCACCATTGCACGTTTACCGTATCCCTTGGACCTTCACATTGACCATGATACACAGAAATTGCATCGGGATTGAATACAAAAGGCACAGTGCCGACTTAAGTAAAAGATGAGTGAATCTTCTAGGAGTTTGAGCTTAGAGCTGCTGCTGGGAGACCAGTATTATATTCCGATGCACCGCTGCAGGTTTACTGTTTCCCTTGGACCTTCACATTGACCACGAAACATAGAACTTGAATAGAGATTAGGTACAAATAGTACAATGCCAATTTAAGTACAAGAAGAGAGTATCTTCTAAGAATTTGTACTATGAGCGTCTGCTGCGAGACCAGTATTAGACTCCGATGCACCAGTGCTGGTTTCTTGTATCCCTTGGACCTTCACATTGACCATGAAGAACAGAAATTGCATCGGAATTGAATACAAAACGGACAATGCCGACTTAACTGCAAGAATAGTGAATCTTCAAAGAGTTTGTGTTTTGAGCAGCTTCTGGGAGACCAGTATTAGATTCCGATGCACCAGTGCAAGTTTACCGTGTCCCATGGACCTTCACATTCACCATGAAACACAGAAATTGCATTAAGATTGAATACAAAAGTGACAATGCCAACATAAGTACAAAAAGAGTGAATCTTCTAAGAGTTCGTGCTTTGAGCGTGACCTGGGAGACCAGTATTATATTCCGATGCACAAGTGCAAGTTTACAGTATCCCTTGGACCTTCACATTGCCCATGAAACACAGAAATTGCATTAATATTGAATACAAAAGTGACAATGCCGACTTCAGTACAAGAAGAGTGAATCTTCTAAGAGGTTGTGATTTGAGCGGCTGCCGGGAAACCAGTAGTAGATTCCGATGCACCAGTGCAAGTTTACCGTGTCCCTTGAACCTTCACATTGACCATGAAACACAGAAATTGCATCGTGATTGAATATTAAAGGCACAATACCGACTTAAGTAGAAGAAGAGTGAAACTTCTTAGAGTTTGTGCTTTGAGCGGCTCCTGGGACACCAGTATTAGATTCCGATGCGCCAGTACAGGTTTACTGTATGCCTTGGACCTTCACATTGACCATGAGTCACAGAAATTGCATCGGCATTGAATACAAAAGGACAATGCCGACTTAAGTACAAGAAGTGTATATCTTCTTAGAGTTTGTGGTTTGAGCGGCTCCTGGGAGACTAGTATTAGATTCCGATGCCCCAGTGCAGGATTACTGTATCCCTTGGACCTTCACAATGACCATGAAACACAGAAATTGCATTTGAATTGAATACAAAAGGACCTTGACGTTTTAAGTACAGGGGGAGAGAATCTTATAGGAGTTTGTGGTTTGAGCGGCTGCCGGGAGACCAGTAGTAGATTTCGATGCACCAGTGCAAGTTTACCGTGTCCCTTGAACCTTCACATTGACCATGAATCACAGAAATTGCATCGTAATTGAATATTAAAGGCACAATACCGACTTAAGTAGAAGAAGAGTGAAACTTCTTAGAGTTTGTGTTTTGAGCGGCTCCTGGGACACCAGTATTAGATTCCGATGCGCCAGTACAGGTTTACTGTATGCCTTGGACCTTCACATTGACCATGAGTCACAGAAATTGCATCGGCATTGAATACAAAAGGACAATGCCGACTTAAGTACAAGAAGTGTATATCTTCTTAGAGTTTGTGGTTTGAGCGGCTCCTGGGAGACTAGTATTAGATTCCGATGCCCCAGTGCAGGATTACTGTATCCCTTGGACCTTCACAATGACCATGAAACACAGAAATTGCATTTGAATTGAATACAAAAGGACCTTGATGTTTTAAGTACAAGAGGAGAGAATCTTATAAGAGTTTGTGGTTTGAGCGGCTGCCGGGAGACCAGTAGTAGATTCCGATGCACCAGTGCAGGTTCACTGTATCCCTTGGTCCATCACATTGACCATGAAACACAGAAATTGCATCGGGATTGAATACTAAAAGCACATTGCCGACTTAAGTACAAGAAGAGTGAATCTTCTAAGCGTATATGATCTGAGCTGCTCCTGCGAGACCAGTATTAGATTCCGATGCACCAGTGCAGGTTTACTTTACCCCTGGACATTTACATTGACCATGGAACACAGAAATGGCATCGGGATTGAATACAAATGGCACAGTGCCGACTTAAGAATAAGAAGAGTGAATCATCCAAGAGTTTGTGCTTTGAGCGGATCCTGGGAGACCAGTATTAGAATCCGATGCACCAGTACAGGTTTACTGCATCCCTTGGACATTCACATTGACCATGACACACAAAAATCTTGTGAGGATTGAATACAAAATGCACGATGCTGACTCAAGTACAAGAAGAGTGAATCTTCTTGGAGTTATTGCCTTGTGCGGCTCCTGGGAGACCAGTATTAGATTCCAATACACCAGCGCAGTTTTACTGTAATCCTCGGCCCTTCACATTGACCATGAAACACAGAAATTACATCGTGTTTGAATACAAAATGCACAATGCCGACTTACGTACAAGAAGAGGGAATCTTCTAAGAATTTGTGCTTTGAGCGGCACCTGGGAGACCAGTATTAGATTCCGATGCGCCAGTGCAGGTTTACTGTATCTCTTGGACCTTCACATTCACCATGATACACAGAAATTGCATTGTGATTGAATATTAAAGACACAATGCCGACTTAAGTACAAGAAGAGGGAAACTTCTTAGAGTTTGTGCTTTGAGCGGCTCTTGGGAGACCAGTATTAGATTCCGATGCGCCAGTGCAGGTTTACTGTATCCCTTGGACCTTCCCATTCACCATGAAACACAGAAATTGCGTAAAGATTGAATACAAAAGTGACAATGCCGACTTAAGTACAAGAAGAGTGAATCTTCTAAGAGGTTGTGATTTGAGCGGCTGCCGAGAAACCAGTAGTAGATTCCGATGCACCAGTGCAGGTTAACTGTATCCCTTGGACCATCACATTGACCATGAAACACAGAAATTGCATCGGGATTGAATACAAAATTGACAATGCTGACTTAAGTACAAGAGGAGTGAATCTTCTAAGAGTTTGTGTTTTGAGCGGCTCCTGGGAGACCAGTATTAGTTTCCAATACACCAGCGCGGTTTTACTGTATCCTCTGGACCTTCACATTGACCATGAAACAGAGAATTTGCATCGGGATTGAATACAAAAGGCACAATGCCAAATTAAGTTCAAGACGAGTGTATCTTCTAAGAGATTGTGCTTTGAGTGGCTCCTTGGAGCCCAGTATTAGATTCTGATGCATCAGTGCAGGTTTACTGTATCCCTTAGACACAGAAATTGCATCGGGATTGAATACAAAAGGCCAAATGCCAACTTAAGCACAAGTCGAGTGAATCTTCTAAGGGTTTCTGTTTTGAGCGGCTCCTGGAAAGCCAGTATGAGATTTCCATGCACCAGTTTAGGTCTAATGTATCCCTTGGACCTTCTCATTGACCATGACACACATAAATAGCACCGGGATTGAAGAGAAAAGGCACAATGCCGACTTATGTAAAAGAAGAGGAATCTTCTAAGAGTTTGTGCTTTGAGCGGTCCCTGGGAGACCAGTATTAGATTCCGATGCACCAGTGCAGGATTACTGTATCTCTTAGACGTTCACATTGACCGTGAAACACAGAAATTACACCGGGAATGAATACAAAAGGCACAATGGCCGACATAAGTACAAGAAGAGTGAATCTTCTAAGAGTTTGTGCACTGTGGGACTCCTGGGAGACCAGTATTAGATTCCGATGCACGCGTGCAGGTTTACTGTATCCCATGGACCTTCACATTGACCATGAAACACAGAAATCGCAACGGGATCGAATACAAAATGCACAATGACGTCTTAAGTACAAGAAAAGAGAATAATCTAAGAGTTTTTGGTCTTAGTGCCTCCTGGGAGACCAGTATAAGATCCCGATGCAGCAGTGCAGGTTTGCGGTATCCCTTGGACCTTCACATTGACCATGAAACACAGAAATTGCATCGGGATTTATTACAAAAGGCACAATGCCGACTTAAATACAAGAACAGTGAAACACCTAAGAGTTTGTGCTTTGAGCGGCCCCTGGGCGACCAGTGTTAGATTCCGATGCACCAGTGAAGGTTTACTGTATCCGTTGGACGTTCACATTGACCATGAAACACAGAAATTGCATCGGTATTGAAAACAAGAGAGAGAATTCCGACTTAAGTGTAAGAAGAGTGAATCTACTAAGTGTTGGTGCCTTGAGCGGCTCCTGGGAGACTAGTATTAGATTCCGATGCAGGTTTACTGTATCCCTTCAACCATCACATCCACCATGAAACATTGAAATTGCATCGGGATTGAATACAAAAAGCACCAGGGCTACTTAAATACAAGAAGAGTGATTCTTCTAAGAGTTTGGGTTTTGAGCGGCCCCTGAGAGACCAGTATTTGATTCCGATGCAGCAGTGAAGGTTTACAGTATCCCTTGGACGTTCACATTGACCATGAAACACAGAAATTGCATCGTGATTGAATATTAAAGGCACAATGCCGACTTAAGTACAAGAAGAGTGAAACTTCTTAGAGTTTGTGCATTGAGCGGCTGCTGGGAGACCAGTATTAGATTCCGATGCAGCAGTGAAGGTTTACAGTATCCCTTGGACATTCACATTGACCATGAAACAAAGAAATTGCATCGGGATTGAATACTAAAGGCACAATGACGAATTAAGTACACGATGAGTGAATCTCCCAAGAGTTTGTGCTTTCATCGGCTCCTGGATACCAGTATTAGATTCCTATACACCAGTGCAGCTTTACCGTATCCCTTGGAACTTCACATTGACCATGAAACTTAGAAATTGCATTGGGATTTAATACAAATGCACAATGCCGAGATAAGTACAAGACGAGTGAATCTTCAAAGAATTTGTGCTTTCAGCGGATCATGGGAGACCAGTATTAGATTCCGAGGCACCAGTGCAGGTTTACTGTATCCGTTTGACCTTCACTTTGACCAAGAAACACGGAAATTGCATCGGGATTGAATACAAAACTGACACTGTCGACTTAAGTACAAGAAGAGTGAATTTTCTAAGAATTTGTGCTTTGAGCGGCTCATGGGAGACCAGTATTAGATTCCGCTGCACCAGCGCAGGTTTTCTATATCCGTTTGACCTTCACATTGACCATGAAACACAGATATTCCATCGGGATTGAATACGGAAGGCACAATGCCGACTTAAGTATGAGAAGAGTGAGTCCTCCATGAGTTTGTGATTCCAGCGGCTCCTGGGATACCAGTTATAGATTCCGATGCACCAGTGCAGGTTTACCGTATCCCTTAAACCTTCACATTGACCATGAAACAATAAAATTATATCGGGATTGAATACGCAAGGGACAATGCCGACTTAAGTACAAGAAGAGTGAATCTTCTAAGAGTTTGTGTTTTGAGCGGCTCCTCCGAGACCAGTATTAGATTCCGATGCACCAGTGCAGGTTTACTGTATCCCTTGGACCTTCACATTGACCATGAAAAACAGAATTTGCATGGGGATTGAATACAAAAGGCACAGTGCCGACCTAAGTACAAGAAAAGTTAATCTTCTAAGAGTTTGTGCTTTGAGCGGCTCCAGGGAGACCAGTATTAGATTCCAATGCACCAGTGCAGGTTTACTGTAACCCTTCGACCGTCACATTGACCATGAAACACAGAAATTGCATTCGGATTGAATACAAAATGCACAATGCCGACTGAAGTACAAGAAGAGTGAATCTTCTAAGAGTTTGTGCTTTGAGCGGCTGCTGGGAGACCAATATTTGATTCCGATGCAGCAGTGCAAGTTTACAGTATCCCTTGGACTTTCACAATGACTATGAAAGACAGATATTGCATCGGGATTGAAATCAAAAG
Source organism: Schistocerca americana (assembly GCF_021461395.2). Lineage (NCBI taxonomy): Eukaryota > Metazoa > Arthropoda > Insecta > Orthoptera > Acrididae > Schistocerca > Schistocerca americana. Next base: position 25,165,049 of record NC_060130.1, read on the forward strand.
GGACAATGCCAACTTAAGTACAAGAAGAGTGAATCTTCTGAGAGTTTGTGGTTTGAGCGGCTTTTTGGATACCAGTATTAGATTCCGATGCACCAGTGCATATTGAACTTATACCTTGGACCTTCGCATCAACCATGAAACATAGAAATTGCATCGGGATTGAATACAAAGGGCATAAGGGCGACATAAGTACAAGAAGAGTGAATCTTCTAAAAGTTTGTGTTTTGAGCAGCTCCTTGGAAGACCAATATTAGATTCCGATGCACCAGTGCAGGTTTACTGTATCCCTTGGACTATCACATTGACCATGAAGCACAGAAATCGCATCAGGGCTGAATACAAAAAGCACAATGCAGACTTAATTACAAGAAGAGTGAATTTCTAAGATTTTGTGGTTTGAGCGGCTCCTGAGAGACCAGTATTAGATTCCGATGCACCAGTGCAGGTTTACTGTATCCCTTGGACCTTCACATTGACCATGAAGCACAGAAATCGCATCGGGGTTCAATACAAAAAGCACAAAGCAGACTTAATTACAAGAAGAGTGAATTTTGTAAGAGTTTGCGGTTTGAGCTTCTCCTGGGAGACCAGTACTAGATTCAGATGCACCAGTGCAGGTTTACTGTATCCCTTGAACCTTCACATTGACCATGAAACACAGATATTGCATCGGGATTGAATACGAAAGGCACAATGCCGACTTAAGTGCAAGAAGAGTGAGTCTTCTAAGAATTCGTGCTTTAAGCGGCTCATGGGAGACCAGTATTAGATTCCGATGCACCACTGCAAGTTGTCTGTATCCGTTTGACCTTCACTTTGACCATGAAACACGGAAATTGCATCAGCATTGAATACAAAAGGGACAATGCCGACTTAAATACAAGAAGAGTGAATCTTCTATGAATTTGTGCTTTGAACGGCTCATGGGAGACCAGTATTAGATTCCGATGCACCAGTGCAGGTTAATTGTATCCCTTGGACACTCACATTGACCATGAAACAAAGAAAATGCATCGGGATTGAATACTAAAGGCACAATGACGAATTAGGTACACGATGAGTGAATCTCCCAAGAGTTTGTGCTTTCATCTGCTCCTTGGATACCAGTATTAGATTCCAATGCACCAGTGCAGGTTTACCGTATCCCTTGGAACTTCACATTGACCATGAAACTTGGAAATTGCATTGGGATTTAATACAAATGCACAATGCTGAGATAAGTACAAGACGAGTGAATCTTCAAAGAATTTGTGCTTTGAGCGGCTCATGGGAGACCAGTATTAGATTTCGATGCACCAGTGCAGGTTTACTGTATCCGTCTGTCCTTCACTTTGACCATGAAACACGGAAATTGAATCGGGATTGAATACAAAAGGGACAATGCCGACTTAAGTATAAGAAGTGTGAATTTTCTAACAGTTTGTGGTTTGAGCGGCTCGTGGGAGACCTGTATTACATTCCAAAGCACCAGTGCGGGTTTACTGTATCCCTTGGACCTTCCCATTGACCATGAAACACAGAAATCGCATCGGTATTGAATAAAAAGGCACATAGCCGACTTAAGTACAAGAGGAGTGAATCTTCTATAAGTTTGTCCCTTGAGCGGCTCATCTGAGACCTGTATCAGATTCCGATGCACCAGTGCAGGTTTACTGTATCCCTTGGATCATCACATTGACCATGAACCACAGAAATTGCATTCGGATTGAATCCAAAATGCACAATGCCGACTGAAGTACAAGAAGAGTGATCTTCTAAGAGTTTGTGCTTTGAGCGGCTCCTGGGAGACCAGTATTTGATTATGATGGACCAGTGCAGGTTTACTGTATCCCTTGGACCATCACATTGACCATGAAACACAGAAATTGCATCGGGATTGAAATCAAAACGGACAATGCAAACTTAAGTACAGGAAGAGTGAATCTTCTGAGAGTTTGTGCTTTGAGCGGCTCCTGGGATACCAGTATTAGATTCCGATGCGCCAGTGCAGGTTTAACTTATCCCCTGGACCTTCACATCGACCATGATACATAGAAATTGCATCGGGAATGAATACAAAAGGCATAAGGGCGACATAAGTACAAGAAGAGTGAATCTTCTAAGAGTTTTTGCTTTGAGCGGCTCCTTGGGAGACCAGTATTAGATTCCGATATACCAGTGCAGGTTTACTGTCTCCCTTGGACTTTCAAATTGACCATGAAGCACAAAAATCGCATCGGGGTTGAATACAAAAAGCACAAAGCAGACTTAATTACAAGATGAGTGAATTTTCGAAGAGTTTCTGGTTTGAGCGGCTCCTGGGAGACCAGTATTTGATTCAGATGCACCAGAGCAGGTTTGCTGTATCCCTTGGAACTTCACATTGACCATGAAACACAGATATCGCATCGGGATTGAATACGAAAGGGACGATGCCGACTTAAGTACCAGAAGTGTGAATCTTCTTTGAATTTGTGCTTTGAGCGGCTCATGGGAGACCAGTATTAGATTCCGATGCACCAGTGCAGGTTTTCTGTATCCCTTTGACCTTCACTTTGACCAAGAAACACGGAAATTGCATCGGGATTGAATACAAAACTGACACTGCCGACTTAAGTACAAGAAGAGTGAATCTTCTAAGAATTTTTGCTTTGAGCGGCTCATGGGAGACCAGTATTAGATTCCGCTGCACCAGCGCAGGTTTTCTATATCCGTTTGACCTTCACATTGACCATGAAACACAGATATTATATCGGGATTGAATATGGAGGGCACAATGCCGACTTAAGTACAAGAAGAGTGAGTCCTCCATGAGTTTGTGATTCCAGCGGCTCCTGGGATACCAGTTATAGATTCCGATGCACCAGTGCAGGTTTACCGTATCCCTTAAACCTTCACATTGACCATGAAACACTGAAATTATATCGGGATTGAATACGCAAGGGACAATGCCGACTTAAGTACAAGAAGAGTGAATCTTCTAAGAGTTTGTGCTTTGAGCGGCTCCTCGGAGACCAGTATTAGATTCCGATGCACCAGTGCAGGTTTACTGTATCCCTTGGACCTTCACATTGACCATGAAAAACAGAAATTGCATGGGGATTGAATACAAAAGGCACAGTGCCGACCTAAGTACAAGAAAAGTTAATCTTCTAAGAGTTTGTGCTTTGAGCGGCTCCAGGGAGACCAGTATTAGATTCCAATGCACCAGTGCAGGTTAACTGTAACCCTTCGACCGTCACATTGACCATGAAACACAGAAATTGCATTCGGATTGAATACAAAATGCACAATGCCGACTGAAGTACAAGAAGAGTGAATCTTCTAAGAGTTTGTGCTTTGAGCGGCAGCTGGGAGACCAATATTTGATTCCGATGCAGCAGTGCAAGTTTACAGTATCCCTTGGACTTTCACATTGACTATGAAAGACAGATATTGCATCGGGATTGAAATCAAAAGGGACAATGCCAACTTAAGTACAAGAAGAGTGAATCTTCTGAGAGTTTGTGGTTTGAGCGGCTTTTTGGATACCAGTATTAGATTCCGATGCACCACTGCATATTGAACGTATCCCTTGGACCTTCGCATCAACTATGAAACATAGAAATTGCATCGGGATTGAATACAACAGGCACAATGACGACTTACGTACAAGATGTGAGAGTCTCCCAAGGTTTTGTGCTTTCAGCGGCGCCTGGGATACCAGTATTAGATTTCGATGCACCAGTGCAGGATTACCGTATCCCTTGGACCTTCACATTGACAATGAAACACAGAAATTGCATCGAGATTGAAATCAAAAGGGTCAATGCCGACTTGAGTACAAGAAGAGTGAATCTTCTAAGAGTTTAAGCATTGAGCGGCTCCTGGAAGACCAGTATTTGATTCCGATGCAGCAGTGCAGGTTTACAGTATCCCTTGGACCCTCACATTGGCCATGAAACACAGAAATTGCATCGGGATCGAAATCAAAAGAGACAATGCCGACTTAAGTACAAGAAGAGTGAATTTTCTGAGAGTTTGTGTTTGAGCGGCTCCTGGGATTCCTGTATTAGATTCCGATGCACAAGTGCAGGTTTAACTTATTCCCCAGACCTTCACTTCGACCATGAAACATAGCAATTGTATTGGGATTTAATACAAAGGGCACAATGGCAACTGAAGTACAAGGTGAGTGAATCTTCTAAGAGTTTTTGCTTTGAGTGGCTCCTTGGGAGACCAATATTAGATTCCGATGCACCAGTGCAGGTTTACTGTATCCCTTGGACTATCACATTGACCATGAAGCACAGAAATCGCATCAGGGTTGAATACAAAAAGCACAATGCAGACTTAATTACAAGAAGATTGAATTTCTATGAGTTTGTGGTTTGAGCGGCTCCTGAGGGACCAGTATTAGATTCCGATGCACCAGTGCACGTTTTCTGTATCCGTTTGACCTTCACTTTGACCATGAAACACAGATATCGCATCGGGATTGAATACAAAAGGAACAATGCCGACTTATGTACAAGAAGAGTGAGCCTTCTAAGAATTTGTGCTTTGAGCGGCTCATGGGAGACCAGTATTAGATTCTGATGCACCAGTGCAGGTTTTCTGTATCCGTTTGACCTTCACTTTGACCATGAAACACGGAAATTGAATCGGGATTGAATACGAAAGGGACGATGCCGACTTAAGTACAAGAAGTGTGAATTTTCTAAGAGTTTGTGGTTTGAGCGGCTCGTGGGAGACCTGTATTAGATTCCAATGCACCTGTGCAGGTTTACTGTATCCCTTGGACCTTCCCATTGACCATGAAACACAGAAATCGCATCGGGATTGAATAAAAAAGGCACAATGCCGACTTAAGTACAAGAAGAGTGAATCTTCTAAGAATTTGTGCCCTCGAGCGGCTCATGAGAGACCAGTATTAGTTTCCAAAGCACCAGTGCAGGTGTTCTGTATCCGTTTGACCTTCACTTTGACCATGAAACACGGAAATTGCATCGGGATTGAATGCAAAAGGGACAATGGGTACTTAAGGACACGAAGAGTGAATCTTCTGAGAGTTTTTGCTTTGAGCGGCTCCTTGTGAGACCAGTATTAGATTCCGATGCACCAGTGCAGGTTTACTGTATCCCTTCGACTTTCATATTGACCATGAAGCACAGAAATTGCATCGGGGTTGAATACAAAAAGCACAAAGCCGACATAATTACAAGAAGAGTGAATTTTCTAAGAGTTTGTGGTTTGACCGGCTCCTGGGAGACCAGTATTAGATTCCGTTGCACCAGTGCAGGTTTACTGTATCCCTTGGACTTTCACATTGACCATGAAACACAGAAATCGCATCGGGATTAAATAGAAAACACACAATGCCGACTTAAGTACAAGAAGAGTGAATCTTCTTAGAGTTTGTGCTTTGAGCGGCTCATGGGAGACCAGTATTAGATTCCGATGCACCAGTGCATGTTTACTGTATCCCATGGACCTTCACATTGACAATGAAACACAAAAATTGCATCAGGATTGAATACAAAAGTCACGATGATTACCTAAGCACAAGATGAGTGAATCTCCCAAGATGTTGTGCTTTGAGTGGGTCCAGGGAGACCAGTATCACATTCCGATGCACCAGTGCAGGTTTGCTGGAACCCTTGGACCATCACATTGACCATGAAACACAGAAATATCATTCGGATTGAATCCAAAATGCACAATGCCTACTGAAGTACAAGAGGAATGAATGTTCTAAGAGATTGATCTTTATGCGGCTCCAGGGAGACCAGTATTTGATTCCGATGCAGCAGTGCAGCTCTACAGTATCCCATGGACTTTCACATTGACGATGAAAGACGGATATTGCATCGGGATTGAAATCAAAGGGGACAATTCCGACTTATGTACAAGAAGAGTGAATCTTCTGAGAGTATGTGCTTTGAGCGGCTTCTGGGATACCAGTATTAGATTCCGATGCACCAGTGCAGGTTTAACTTATAACCTGGACCTTCACATCGACCATGAAACATAGACATTTCATCGGAATTGAATACAAAAGGCACAATGGCGACATAAGTACAAGAAGAGTTAATCTTCTAAGATTTTGTGTTTTGAACGGCTCCTTGGGAGACCAGTATTAGAATCCGATGCACCAGTGCAGGTTTACTGTATCCCTTGGACTTTCACACTGACCATGAAGCACAGAAATTGCATTGGGGTTCTATACAAAAGGCACAAATCCGGCTTAATTACAAGAAGAGTGAATCTTCTAAGAATTTTTCTTTTAGCGGCTCATTGGAGACGAGTATTAGATTCAGATGCACCAGTGCAGGTTTTCTGTATTTTTTTGTCGTTCACATTGACCATGAAAAACAGAAATTGCATCGGGACTGATTACGAAAGGGACAAAGCCGACTTAAGTACAAGAAGCGTGAGTCTTCTACGAGTTTGTGCTTTGAGCAGCTCCTGGGAGACGAGTATTAGATTCCGATGCACCAGTGCAGGTTTACTGTATCCCTTGGACCTTCACATTGAGCATAAAAGAAAGAAATTATTTCGAAATTTGAATACAAAAAGCACATTGCCCACTTATTTAAGAGAAGAGTGATTCTTCTAAGAGTTTGTGCTTTGAGCGGCTCCTGGGAGATCAGTATTAGATTCCGATGCACCATTGGATGTTTACTGCATCCCATGGACCTTCACATTGACAATGAAACACAGAAATTACATCAGGATTGAATACAAATGGCACAATGACGACCTAAGTACAAGATGAGTGAATCTCCCTAGATTTTGTTCTCTGAGCGGGTCCAGGGAGACCAGTATTAGATTCCGAAGCACCAGTGCAGGTTTACTGTATCCCTTGGTCCTTCACATTGACCATGAAACACAGAAACTGCATTCAGATTGTAAAAAAAAGGCACAATGCCGACTGATGTACAAGAAGAGTGAGTCTACTAAGTTGTTGTGCTTTGAGCGGCTCCTGGGAGACCAGTATTTGATTCCGATGCAGCAGTGCAGGTTTACAGTATCCCTTGGACTTTCTCATTGACCATGAAAGACAGATATTGCATCGGGATTGAAATCAAAAGGGACAATGCCGACTTAAGTATAAGAAGAGTGAATCTTCTGAGAATTTGTGCTTTGAGCGGCTTTTGGGATACCAGTATTAGATTCCGATGCACCAGTGCATATTTAACGTATCCCTTGGACCTTCACATCGACCATGAAACATAGAAATTGCATCGGGATTGAATACAAAAGGCACAATGGCGACAGAAGTACAAGAAGAGTGAACCTTCTAAGATTTTGTATTTTGAGCGGCTCCTTGGGAGACCAGTATTAGATTCCGATGCACCAGTGCAAGTTTACTGTATCCCTTGGACTTTCACATTGACCATGAAGCACAGAAATTGCATTGGGGTTGAATACAAAAGGCACAAACCCGGCTTAATTACAAGAAGAGTGAATCCTCTAAGAGTTTGTGCTTTGAGCGGCTCCTGGGAGACCGGTATTAGATTCCGATGTACCAGTGCAGGTTTACTGTATCCCTTGGACCTTCACATTGACCATGATACAAAGAAATTGCATCGGGGCTGAATACAAAAGGCACAAGGCCAACTTAAGTACAAGAAGAGTGAATCATCTGAAAGTTTGTGCTTCGAGCGGCTCCTGGGAGACCAGTATATGATTCCTATGCAGCTGTGCAGGTTTACTGCATCCCTTGAACCTTCACATAGACCATGAAAGACAGAATTTGCATCGGGATATAAATCAAATGGGACAATGCCGACTTGCGTACAAGAAGAGTGAATCTTCTGAGAGTTTGTGCTTTGAGCGTATCCTGGGATACCAGTATTAGATTCCGATGCACCAGTGTAGGTTTCACTTATCCCCTGGACCTTCACATCGACCATGAAACATAGAGATTGCATCGGGATTGAATACAAAAAGCACTATGCCGACTTAATTACAAGAAGAGTGAATTTTCTAAGAGTTTGTGGTTTGAGCGGCTCCTGGGAAACCAGTATTAGATTCCGATGTACCAGTGCAGGTTTACTGTATCCCTTGGACCATCTCATTGACCATGAAACACAGATATCGCATCGGGATTGAATACAAAATGCACAATGCCGACTTAGGTACAAGAAGAGTGAATCTTCTAAGAATTTGTGCTTTGAGCGTCTCATGGGAGACCAGTATTATATTCCGACGCACCAGTGCAGGTTCTCTGTATCCGTTTGACCTTCACTTAGACCATGAAACACGGAAATTGCATCGGGATTGAATACAGAAGAGAAAATGCCGACTTAAGTACAAGAAGAGTGAATTTTCTAAGAGTTTGTGGTTTGAGCGGCTCCTAGGAGACCTGTATTAGATTCCAACGCACCAGTGCAGGTTTTACTGTATCCCGTGGACCTTCACATTGACCGTGAAACATAGAAAACGCATCGGGATTAAATAGAAAAGCCACAATGCCTACTTAAGTACAAGAAGAGTGAATCTTCTAAGAGTTTGTGCTTTGAGCGGCTCCTGGGAGACGAGTATTAGATTCCGATGCACCATTGCATGTTTACTGTATCCCATGGACCTTCACATTGACAATGAAACACAGAAATTACATCAGGATTGAATACAAATGGCACAATGACGACCTAAGTACAAGATGAGTGAATCTCCCGGCTGGCCGCGTTGGTCTAGCGGTTCTGGCGCTGCAGTCCGGAACCGCGGGACTGCTACGGTCGCAGGTTCGAGGTCTGCCTCGGGCATGGGTGCGTGTGATGTCCTTAGGTTAGTTAGGTTTAAGTAGTTCTAAGTTCCAGGGGACTTATGACCTAAGATGTATCCCTTGAACCTTCACATTGACCATGAAACACAGATATCACATCGGGATTGAATACAAATGGCACAATGCCGACTTAAGTACAAGAAGGGTGAATCTTCTAAGAATTTGTGCTTTGAGCGGCTCATGGGAGACCAGTATTAGATTCCGATGCATCACTGCAAGTTGTCTGTATCCGTTTGACCTTCACTTTGACCATGAAACACGGAAATTGCATCAGCATTGAATACAAAAGGGACAATGCCGACTTAAATACAAGAAGAGTGAATCTTCTATGAATTTGTGCTTTGAGCGGCTCATGGGAGACCAGTATTAGATTCCGATGCACCAGTGCAGGTTAATTGTATCCCTTGGACATTCACATTGACCATGAAACAAAGAAAATGCATCGGGATTGAATACTAAATGCACAATGACGAATTAGGTACACGATGAGTGAATCTCCCAAGAGTTTGTGCTTTCATCTGCTCCTTGGATACCAGTATTAGATTCCAATGCACCAGTGCAGGTTTACCGTATCCCTTGGATCTTCACATTGACCATGAAACTTGGAAATTGCATTGGGATTTAATACAAATGCACAATGCTGAGATAAGTACAAGACGAGTGAATCTTCAAAGAATTTGTGCTTTGAGCGGCTCATGGGAGACCAGTATTAGATTTCGATGCACCAGTGCAGGTTAACTGTATCCGTCTGACCATCACTTTCACCATGAAACACGGAAATTGCATCGGGATTGAATACAAAAGGGACAATGCCGACTTAAGTATAAGAAGTGTGAATTTTCTAACAGTTTGTGGTTTGAGCGGCTCGTGGGAGACCTGTATTACATTCTAATGCACCAGTGCGGGTTTACTGTATCCCTTGGACCTTCCCATTGACCATGAAACACAGAAATCGCATCGGTATTGAATAAAAAGGCACATAGCCGACTTAAGTACAAGAGGAGTGAATCTTCTATACGTTTGTCACTTGAGCGGCTCATCTGAGACCTGTATCAGATTCCAATGCACCAGTGCGGGTTTACTGTATCCCTTGGACCTTCACATTGACCATGAAGCACAGAAATTGCATTCGGATTGAATCCAAAATGCACAATGCCGACTGAAGTACAAGAAGAGTGATCTTCTAAGAGTTTGTGCTTTGAGCGGCTCCTGGGAGACCAGTATTTGATTATGATGGACCAGTGCAGGTTTACTGTATCCCTTGGCCCATCACATTGACCATGAAACACAGAAATTGCATCGGGATTGAAATCAAAACGGACAATGCCAACTTAAGTACAGTAAGAGTGAATCTTCTGAGAGTTTGTGCTTTGAGCGGCTCCTGGGATACCAGTATTAGATTCCGATGCACCAGTGCAGGTTTAACTTATCCCCTGGACCTTCACATCGACCATGATACATAGAAATTGCATCGGGATTGAATACAAAAGGCATAAGGGCGACATAAGTACAAGAAGAGTGAATCTTCTAAGAGTTTTTGCTTTGAGCGGCTCCTTGGGAGACCAGTATTAGATTCCGATATACCAGTGCAGGTTTACTGTCTCCCTTGGACTTTCAAATTGACCATGAAGCACAGAAATCGCATCGGGGTTGAATACAAAAAGCACAAAGCAGACTTAATTACAAGAGGAGTGAATTTTCGAAGAGTTTCTGGTTTGAGCGGCTCCTGGGAGTTCAGTATTTGATTCAGATGCACCAGAGTAGGTTTGCTGTATCCCTTGGAACTTCACATTGACCATGAAACACAGATATCGCATCGGGATTGAATACGAAACGCACAATGCCGACTTAAGTACCAGAAGTGTGAATCTTCTTTGAATTTGTGCTTTGAGCGGCTCATGGGAGACCAGTATTAGATTCCGATGCACCAGTGCAGGTTTTCTGTATCCGTTTGACCTTCACTTTGACCAAGAAACACGGAAATTGCATCGGGATTGAATACAAAACTGACACTGCCGACTTAAGTACAAGAAGAGTGAATCTTCTAAGAATTTGTGCTTTGAGCGGCTCATGGGAGACCAGTATTAGATTCCGCTGCACCAGCGCAGGTTTTCTATATCCGTTTGACCTTCACATTGACCATGAAACACAGATACTCCATCGGGATTAAATATGGAGGGCACAATGCCGACATATGTACAAGAAGAGTGAGTCCTCCATGAGTTTGTGATTCCAGCGGCTCCTGGGATACCAGTTATAGATTCCGATGCACCAGTGCAGGTTTACCGTATCCCTTAAACCTTCACATTGACCATGAAACACTGAAATTATATCGGGATTGAATACGCAAGGGACAATGCCGACTTAAGTACAAGAAGAGTGAATCTTCTAAGAGTTTGTGCTTTGAGCGGCTCCTCGGAGACCAGTATTAGATTCCGATGCACCAGTGCAGGTTTACTGTATCCCTTGGACCTTCACATTGACCATGAAAAACAGAAATTGCATGGGGATTGAATACAAAAGGCACAGTGCCGACCTAAGTACAAGAAAAGTTAATCTTCTAAGAGTTTGTGCTTTGAGCGGCTCCAGGGAGACCAGTATTAGTTTCCAATGCACCATTGCAGGTTTACTGTAACCCTTGGACCATCACATGTACCATGAAACACAGAACTTGCATTCGGATTGAATACAAAATGCACAATGCCGACTGAAGTACAAGAAGAGTGAATCTTCTAACAGATTGTGCTTTTAGCGGCTCCTGGGAGACCAGTATTTGATTCCGATGCAGCAGTGCAGGTTTACAGTATCCCTTGGACTTTCACATTGACCATGAGAGACAGATATTGCATCGGGATTGAAATCAAAAAGGACAATGCCGACTTAAGTACAAGAAGAGTGAATCTTCTGAGAATTTGTGCTTTGAGCGGCTTTTGGGATACCAGTATTAGATTCCGATGCACCAGTGCATATTTAACGTATCCCTTGGACCTTCACATCGACCATGAAACATAGAAATTGCATCGGGATTGAATACAAAAGGCACAATAGCGACTCAAGTACAAGAAGAGTGAATCTTCTAAGAGTTTTTGCTTTGAGCGGCACCTTCTGAGACCAGTATTAGATTCCGATGCACCAGTGCAGGTTTACTGTAACCCTTGGACTTTCACATTGAACATGAAGCACAGAGATTGCATTGGGGTTGAATACAAAAGGCACAAATCCGGCTTACTTACAAGAAGAGTGAATCTTCTAAGAGTTTGTGCTTTGAGCGGCTCCTGGGAGACCAGAATTTGATTCCTATGCAGCTGTGCAGGTTTACTGCATCCATTGGACCTTCACATTGACCATGAAACACAGAAATCGCATCGGGATTAAATAGAAAAGGCACAATGCCTACTTAAGTACAAGAAGAGTGTATATTCTAAGATGTTGTGCTTTGAGCGGCTCATGGGAGACGAGTATTAGATTCCGATGCACCAGTGCAGGTTTACTGTATCCCTTGCACCTTCACATTGACCATGCAACACAGATATTGCGTCGGGATTGAATACAAAACGCACAATGCCGACTTGAGTATAAGAAGAGTGAGTCTTCTTTGAGTTTGTGCTTTGAGCGGCTCCTGAGAGACCAGTATTAGATTCCGATGCACCAGTGCAGGTTTACTGTAACCCTTGGACCATCACATTGACCATGAAACACAAAAATTGCATACGGATTGAATACAAAATGCACAATGCCGACTGAAGTACAAAAAGAGTGAATCTTCTAAAAGATTGTGCTTTGAACGGCTCCTGGGAGACCAGTATTTGATTCCGACGCAGCAGTGCAGGTTTACAGTATCCCTTGGACTTTTACATTGACCATGAAAGACAGATATTGCATCGGGATTGAAATCAAAATGGACAATGCCGGCTTAAGTACAAGAAGAGTTAATCTTCTGAGAATTTGTGCTTTGAGCGGCTTTTGGGATACCAGTAATAGATTTCGATGCACCAGGGATATTTAACGTATCCCTTGGACCTTCACATCGACTATGAAACATAGAAATTGCATCGGGATTGAATACAAAAGGCACAATGGCGACATAAGTACAAGAAGAGTGAGTCTTCTAAGATTTTGTGTTTTGAGCGGCTCCTTGGGAGACCAGTATTAGATTCCGATGCACCAGTGAAGGTTTACTGTATCCCTTGGACTTTCACATAGACCATGAAACAGAGAAATTGCATTGGGGTTGAATACAAAAGGCACAAATCAGGCTTAATTACTAGAAGAGTGTATCTTCTAAGGGTTTGTGCTTTGAGCGGCTCCTGGGACACCAGTATTTGATTACGATGCAGCAGTGCAGGTTTTCAGTATCCCTTGGACCCTCACATTGATGATGAAACACAGAAATTGCATCGGGATTGAATACAAAAGGCACAATGCCGACTTAAGTACTAGAAGAGAGAGTCTTCTACGACTTTGTGCTTAGAGCGGCTCCTGGGAGACGAGTATTTGATTCTGATGCACCAGTGCAGGTTTACTGTATCCCTTGATCCTTCACATTGACCATGAAACACAGATATTGCATCGGGATTGAATACAAAAGGCACAATGCCGACTTCAGTACTAGAAGAGAGAGTCTTCTACGACTTTGTGCTTTGAGCGGTACCTGGGAGACCAGTATTAAATTCCGATGCACGAGTGCAGTTTTACTGTATTCTTTGGACCTTCACATTGACCATGAAACGTAGAAATTGCATCGGGATGGAATACAAAATGGACAATGCCGACTTAAGTACAAGAAAAGTGAATCTTCTAAGAGTTTGTGGTTTGAGCGGCTACAGGGAGACCAGTATTATTTCGATGCACCAATGGCAGTTTTCTGTATCCCTTGAACCGTCACATTGACGATGAAATACAGATATTGCATCGGGATTGAATACAAAATGCACAATGCCGACTGAAGTACAAGACGAGTGAATCTATTTATAATTTGTGCTTTGAGCGGGTCATGGGAGACCAGTACTAGATTCAGACACACCAGTGCAGGTATTCTGCATACGTTTGACCTTCACTTTGACCATGAAGTACAAAAATTGCATCGGGATTGAATACAAAATGCACAATGCCGACTTAGGTACAAGAAGAGTGAATCTACTAAGAATTTGTGCTTTGGGCGGATCATGAGAGACCAGTATTAGAATCCGGCGCACCAGTGCAGGTTAACTGTATCCCATGGACCTTCACATTGACCATGAAACACAGAAATCGCATCGGGAATAAATATAAAAGGCACAATGGCGACTTACGTACAAGTAGAGTGAATCTTCTAAGAGTTTGTGCTTTGAGCGGCTCATGGGAGACCAGTATTAGATTCCGATGCACCAGTGCAGGTTTACTGTATCCCTTGCACCTTCACATTGACCATGAAACACAGATATTGCATCGGGATTGAATACAAAACGCACAATGCCAACTTATGTATAAGAAGAGTGAGTCTTCTACGAGTTTGTGCTTTGAGCGGCTCCTGAGAGATCAGTACTAGATTCCGAAGCACCAGTGCACGTTTACTGTATCCCATGGACCTTCACATTGACAATGAAACACAGAAATTGCATCAGGATTGAACACAAAAGGCACAATGACGACCTATGTACAAGATGAGTGAATCTCCCAAGATTTTGTGTTTTGAGCGGGTCCAGGGAGACCAGTATTAGATCCCGATGCACCAGTGCAGGTTTACTGTAACCCTTGGAGAATCACATTGACCATGAAACGTAGAAATTGCATCGGGATGGAATACAAAATGGACAATGCCGACTTAAGTACAAGAAAAGTGAATCTTCTAAGAGTTTGTGGTTTGAGCGGCTACAGGGAGACCAGTATTATTTCGATGCACCAATGGCAGTTTTCTGTATCCCTTGAACCGTCACATTGACGATGAAATACAGATATTGCATCGGGATTGAATACAAAATGCACAATGCCGACTGAAGTACAAGACGAGTGAATCAATTTATAATTTGTGCTTTGAGCGGGTCAGGGGAGACCAGTACTAGATTCAGACACACCAGTGCAGGTATTCTGCATACGTTCGACCTTCACTTTGACCATGAAGTACAAAAATTGCATCGGGATTGAATACAAAATGCACAATGCCGACTTAGGTACAAGAAGAGTGAATCTACTAAGAATTTGTGCTTTGGGCGGATCATGAGAGACCAGTATTAGAATCCGGCGCACCAGTGCAGGTTAACTGTATCCCTTGGACCTTCACATTGACCATGAAACACAGAAATCGCATCGGGAATAAATATAAAAGGCACAATGGCGACTTACGTACAAGTAGAGTGAATCTTCTAAGAGTTTGTGCTTTGAGCGGCTCATGGGAGACCAGTATTAGATTCCGATGCACCAGTGCAGGTTTACTGTATCCCTTGCACCTTCACATTGACCATGAAACACAGATATTGCATCGGGATTGAAATCAAAAGGGACAATGCCAGCTTAAGTACAAGAAGAGTAAATCTTCTGAGAATTTGTGCTTTGAGCGGCTCCTGGGACACCAGTATTTGATTACGATGCAGCAGTGCAGGTTTTCAGTATCCCTTGGACCCTCACATTGACCATGAAACACAGAAATTGTATCGGGATTGAATATTAAAGGCAAAATGTCGACTTAAGTACAAGAAGTGTGAATATTCTTAGAGTTTGTGCTCTGAGCGGCTCCTGGGAGACCACTATTAGATTCCGATGCACCATTGCAGGTTTACTGTATCCCTTGATCCTTCACATTGACCATGAAACACAGATATTGCATCGGGATTGAATACAAAAGGCACAATGCCGACTTAAGTACTAGAAGAGAGAGTCTACTACGACTTTGTGCTTAGAGCGGTACCTGGGAGACCAGTATTAAATTCAGATGCACGAGTGCAGGTTTACTGTATCTCTCACACCTTCACATTGACCATAAAACACAGATATTGCATCGGGATTAAATACAAGAGGGACAATTCCAACTTAAATACAAGATGAGTGAATCATCTAAGATTTTGTGATTTGAGCGACTCCTGGGAGACCAGTATTAGATTCCGATGCACCAGTGCAGATTAACTGTATCCCCTGGACCTTCACATTGACCATGAAACACAGAAATTGCATCGGGATGGAATACAATATGGACAATGAAGACTTAAGTACAGGAAAAGTGAATCTTCTAAGAGTTTGTGGTTTGAGCGGCTACAGGGAGACCAGTATTAGATTCCGATGCACCATTGCAGGTTTTCTGTATCCCTTGAACCGTCACATTGACGATGAAATACAGAAATTGCATCGGGATTGAATACAAAATGCACAATGCCGACTGAAGTACAAGAAGAGTGAATCTGTTTATAATTTGTGCTTTGAGCGGGTCATGGGAGACCAGTATTAGATTCAGACACACCAGTGCAGGTTTTCTGCATCCGTTTGACCTTCACTATGACCATGTAGTATAGAAATTGCATCGGGATTGAATACAAAATGGACAATGCCGCCTTAAGTACAAGAAGAGTAAATTTTCTAACAGTTTGTGGTTTGAGCGGCTCCTGGGAGACCTGTATTAAATTCCGATGCACCAGTGCATTTTTACTGTATCCCTTGGACCTTCGCCTTGACAATGAAACTAAGAAATTGGATCGGGATGGAATAAGAAAGGAACAATGCCGCCTTATGTACTAGAAAAATGAATCTTCTAAGAGTTTGTGCATTGAGTGGGTCCAGGGAGACCAGTATTAGATTCCGATGCACCAGTCCAGATTTACTGTATCCCTTGGACCTTCACATTGACCATGAAAGACGGAAATTGCATCGGGATTGAAACCAAAAGGAACAATGACGACTTAGGTACAAGAGGAGTGAATCTTCTGTTACTTTGTGTTTGAGCGGCTCCTGGGATACCAGTATTAGATTCCGATGCACCAGTGCAGGTTTCACTTATAACCTGGACCTTCACATCGACCATGAAACATAGAAATTGCATCGGGATTGAATACAAAATTCACAATGGCGACTTAAGTACAAGAAGAGTGAATCTTCTAAGAGTTCTTGCTTTGAGCGGCTAATTGTGGGACCAGTATTATTTTCCGATGCACCAGTGCAGGTTTACTGTATCCCTTCGACTTTCACATTGACCATGAAGCACAGAAATTGCATCGGGTTTGAATACAAAAAGCACAAAGCCGACTTAATTACAAGAAGAGTGAGTTTTCTAAGAGTATGTGGTTTGAGCGCCTGCTGGGAGACCAGCTTTAGATTCCGATGAACCAGTGCAGGTTTACTGTATACGTTTGTCCTTCACATTGACCATGAAACACATAAATTGCATCGGGTTTGATTACGAAAGGGACTATGCCGACTGAAGTACAAGAAGAGTGAATCTTCTAAGAGATTGTGCATTGAGCGGCTCCTGGGAGACCAGTATTTGATTCCGATGCAGCAGTGCAGGTTTACAGTATCCCTTGGACTTTCACATTGACCATGAAAGACAGATACTGCATCGGGATTGAAATCAAAAGGGACAATGCCGGCTTAAGTACAAGAAGAGTGAATCTTCTGAGAATTTGTGCTTTGAGCTGCTTTTGGGATACCAGTAATAGATTTCCATGCAACAGTGCATATTTAACGTATCCCTTGGACCTTCACATCGACCATGAAACACAGAAATTGCATCGTGATTGAATACAAAAACCACAATGGCGACATAAGTACAAGAAGAGTGAATCTTTTAAGATTTTGTGTTTTGAGCGGCTCCTTGGGAGACCAGTATTAGATTCCGATGTACCAGTGCAGGTTTTCTGTAACCTTTGGACTTCCACATTGACCATGAAGCACAGACATTGCATTGGGGTTGAATACAAAAGGCACAAATCCGGCTTAATTACAAGAAGAGTGAATCTTCTAAGGGTTTGTGCTTTGAGCGGCTCCTGGGCACCAGTATTTGATTACGATGCAGCAGTGCAGGTTTTCAGTATCCCTTGGACCCTCACATTGACCATGAAACACAGAAATTGCATCAGGATTGAATAATAAAGGCACAATGGGGCCTTAAGTACATGCAGACTTAATCTTCTAAGAGGTTGTGCTTTCAGCGGCTAATGGGAGACCTGTATTAGATGCCAATGCAGTAGTGCATTGTTTCTGTATCCCTATCACCTTCACATTGAGCATGAAAGAAAGATATTGTATCGGGATTGAATATTAAAGGCAAAATGTCGACTTAAGTACAAGAAGTGTGAATCTTCTTAGAGTTTGTGCTTTGAACGGCTCCTGGGAGACCAATATTAAATTCCGATGCACGAGTGCAGGTTTACTGTATCCCTTAGACCTTCACATTGACCATAAAACACACATATTGCATCGGGATTGAATACAAGAGGGACAATTCCAACTTAAAGACAAGATGAGTGAATCTTCTAAAATTTTGTGCTTTGAGCGACTCCTGGGAGACCAGTATTAGATTCCGATGCACCAGTGCAGATTTACTGTATCCCCTGGACCTTCACATTGACCATGAAATACAGAAATTGAATCGGGATGGAATACAAATTGGACAATGCTGACTTAAGTACAAGGAAAGTAATCCATCTAAGAGTTTGTGGTTTGAGCGGCTACAGGGAGGCCAGTATTAGAATCCGATGCACCAATGCAGGTTTTCTGTATCCCTTGAACCGTCACATTGACGATGAAATACAGAAATTGTATCGGGATTGAATACAAAATGCACAATGCCGACTGAAGTACAAGAAGAGTGAATCTATTTATAATTTGTGCTTTGAGCGGGTCAAGGGAGACCAGTATTAGATTCAGACACATCAGTGCAGGTTTTCTGCATCCGTTTGACCTTCACTTTGACCATGAAGTACAGAAATTGCATCGGGATTGAATACAAAATGGACAATGCCGACTGAAGTACAAGAAGAGTGAATCTATTTATAATTTGTGCTTCGAGCGGGTCATGGGAGACCAGTATTAGATTCAGATGCACCAGTGCAGGTTTTCTGTATATGTTTGTCCTTCACATTGACCATGAAACACAGAAATTGCATCGGGATTGATTACGAAAAGGACAACGCCGACTTAAGTACAAGAAGAGTGAATCTTCCATGAGTTAGTGCATTGAGCGGCTCCTGGAAGTTCAGTATTAGATTCCGATGCACCAGTGCAGGTTTACTGTATCCCTTGGACATTCACATTGACCATGAAACACAGAAATTGCATTTGGATGGAATAGGAAAGGGACAATGAAGCCTTATGTACTAGAAAAATGAATCTTCTGAGAGTTAGTGCTTTGAGCAGGTCCAGGGAGACCAGTATTAGATTCCGATGCACCAGTGCAGGTTTTCTGTATCCCTTGAATCGTCACATTGACGATGAAACACAGAAATTGCATCGGGATTGAATACAAAATGCACAATGCCGACAAAAGTACAAGAAGAATGAATCTTCTAAGAGTTTGTGCTTCGAGCGGCTCCTGGGAGACCAGTATTAGATTCCGATGCACCAGTGCAAGTTTACTGTATTTCTTGGACCTTCACATTGACCATGAAATCCGGAAATTGCATCGGGATTGAAACCAAAAGGGGCAAATACGACTTAAGTACAAGAAGAGTGAATCTTCTGATAGTTTGTGCTTTGAGCGGCTCCTGGGATACCAGTATTAGATTTCGATGCACCAGTGCTGGTTTAACGTATCCCTTGGACCTTCACATTGACCATGAAAAATAGAAATTGCATCGGGATGGAATACAAAAAGCACAACGGCGACTTAAGTACAAGAAGAGTGAATCTTCTAAGAGTTCGTGCTTTGAGCGGCTGCTTGGAAGACCAGAATTAGATTCCGATGCCTCAGTGCAGGTTTACCGTATCTCTTGGACCTTCACATTAACCATGAAACACAGAAATTGCATCGGGATTGAATACGTAAGGGACAATGCCGACGTAAGTACAAGAAGGGTGAATCTTCTATGAGTTTGTGCCTTGGGCGGCTCCTGGGAGACCAGTATTAGATTCCGATGCACCAGTGCAGGTTTACTGTATCCCTTGGACCTTCACATTGACCATGATACAAAGAAATTGCATCGGGATTGAATACAAAAGGATCAATGCCGACTTAAGTAAAAGAAGAGTGAATCTTCTAAGAGTTTGTGCTTCGAGCGGCTACTTGGGAGACCAGTATTAGTTTCCGATGCACCAATGCAGGTTTATTGTATCCCTTGGACTTTCACATTGACCATGAAGCACAGAAGTTGCATCGCGGTTGAATACAAAAGGCACAAAGCCGACTTAAGTACAAGAAGAGTGAATCTTCTAAGCGTTTGTGCATTGAGAGGCTCCTGGGAGACCAGTATTAGATTCCGATGCACCAGTGCAGGTTTACTGTATCCCTTGGACCTTCACATTGACCATGATACAAAGATATTGCATCGGGATTGAATACAAAAGGCACAATGCCGACTTAAGTGCATGAAAAGTGAATCCTCTAAGAGTTTGTCCTTCGAGCGGCTCCTGGGAGACCAGTATTTGATTCCGATGCAGCTGTTCATTTTTACTGTATACCTTGGACCTTCACATTGACCATGAAAGACAGAAATTGCATCGAGATTGAAACCAAAAGGGACAATGCCGACTTAAGTGCTAGAATTTGTGCTTTGAGCGGCTCCAGGGATTCTAGTATTAGATTCAGATGCACCAGTGCTGGTTTAACGTATCCCTAGGACCTTCACATTGACCATGAAACATAGAAATTGCATCAGGATTGAATACAAAAGGCACAACGGCGACTTAAATACAAGACGAGTGAATCTTCTAAGAGTTCGTGCTTTGGCTGCTACTTGGGAGACCAGTATTAGATTCCGATGCACCAATGCAGGTTTACTGTATCCCCTGGACCTTCACATTGACCATGATACAAAGAAATTGCATCGGGATTGAATACAAAAGGATCAATGCCGACTTAAGTAAAAGAAGAGTGAATCTTCTAAGAGTTTGTGCTTCGAGCGGCTACTTGGGAGACCAGTATTAATTTCCGATGCACCAATGCAGGTTTATTGTATCCCTTGGACTTTCACATTGACCATGAAGCACAGAAGTTGCATCGCGGTTGAATACAAAAGGCACAAAGCCGACTTAAGTACAAGAAGAGTGAATCTTCTAAGGGCTTGTGCGTTGAGAGGCTCCTGGGAGACCAGAATTAGATTCCGTTGCACCAGTGCAGGTTTACTGTATCCCTTGGACCTTCACATTTACCATGAAACACGGAAATTGCATCGGGATGGAATTCAAAAGGGACAATGCCGCCTTAAGTACAAGAAGAGTGAATCTTGTGAGAGGTTGTGCTCTGAGCGGCTCCAGGGAGACCAGTATTAGATTCCGATGTACCAGTGCAGGTTTACAGTATCCCTTGGACCTTCACATTGACCAGGATACGAAGAAATTGCATCGGGATTGAATACTAAGAGCACGATGAGGACTTAAGTACAAGATGAGTGAATCACCTAAGAGTTTGTATTTTCAGCGGCTCCCGGGAAACCACTATCAGATTATGATGCACCAATGCAGGTTTACCGTTTCCTTGGACCTTCACATTGACCATGAAACACAGAAAATGCATCGGGATTGAATAATAAAGGCACAATGCCGACTTAAGTACAAGAGGAGTGAATCTTCTAAGAGTTTGTGCTTTGAGCGGCTCCTGGGAGACCAGTATTAGATTCCGAGGCACCAGTGCAGGTTTACTGTATCCCTTGGACCTTCACATTGACCATGAAACACAGATATTGCATCGGGATCGTATAGAAAGGCACAATGCCGACTTAAGTACAAGAAGAGTGAGTCTTCTATGAGTTTGTGCTTTGAGCTGCTCCTGGGAGACCAGTATTAGATTCCGAGGCACCAGTGCAGGTTTACTGTATTCCTTCGACCCTCATATTTACCACGAAACACAGAAATCGCAACGGGATTGAATACAAAAGCACAATGCCGACTTAAGTACAAGACGAGTGAATCTTCTAAGAATTTTTGCCTTGAGCGGCTCATGGGAGACCAGTATTAGATTCTGATGCACCAGTGCAGGTTTTCTGTATCCGTTTGACCTTCACATTGACCATGAAACACAGAAATTGCATCGGGATTGATTACAAAATTCACAATGCCGACTGACGCACAAGAAGAGTGACTCATCTAAGAGTTTGCGGTTCGAGCGGCTCCTGGGAGACCAGTATTTGATTCCGATGCAGCTGTGCAAGTTTACTGTATTTGTTGGACCTTCACATTGACCGTGAAACACAGAAATTGCATCGGGATGGAATACAAAACGGACAATGCCGCCTTAAGTACTAGAAAAGTGAATCTACTGAGAGTTTGTGCTTTGAGCGGCTCCAGGGAGACCAGTATTAGATTCCGATGCACCAGTGCAGGTTTACTGTATACGTTTGTCCTTCACATTGACCATGACACACATAAATTGCATCGGGTTTGATTACGAAAGGGACTATGCCGACTTAAGTACAGGAATAGTGAATCTTCTAAGAGTTTGTGTTGCGAGCGGCTCCTGGGAGACCAGTATTTGATTCCTAAGCAGCTGTGCAGGTTTACTGCATCCCCTAGACCTTCACATTGACCATGAAAGACAGAACTTCCATCGGGATATAAATCAAAAGGGGCAATGCCGACTTGAGTACAAGAAGAGTGAATCTTCTGAGAGTTTGTGCTTTGAGCGTATCCTGGGATACCAGTATTAGATTCCGATGCACCAGTGTAGGTTTCACTTATCCCCTGGACCTTCACATCGACCATGAAACATAGAGATTGCATCGGGATTAAATACAAAAAGCACTATGCCGACTTAATTACAAGAAGAGTGAATTTTCTAAGAGTTTGTGGTTTGAGCGGCTCCTGGGAGACCAGTATTACATTCCGATGTACCAGTGCAGGTTTACTGTATCCCTTGGACCATCTCATTGACCATGAAACACTGATATCGCATCGGGATTAAATACAAAATGCACAATGATGTCTTAGGTACAAGAAGAGTGAATCTTCTAAGAATTTGTGCTTTGAGCGTCTCATGGGAGACCAGTATTATATTCCGACGCACCAGTGCAGGTTCTCTGTATCCGTTTGATCTTCACGTTGACCATGAAACACGGAAATTGCATCGGGATTGAATACAGAAGAGAAAATGCCGACTTAAGTACAAGAAGAGTGAATTTTCTAAGAGTTTGTGGTTTGAGCGGCTCCTAGGAGACCTGTATTAGATTCCAATGCACCAGTGCAGGTTTACTGTATCCCTTGGACCTTCACATTGACCGTGAAACATAGAAATCGCATCGGGATTAAATAGAAAAGCCACAATGCCGACTTAAGTACAAGAAGAGTGAATCTTCTAAGAGTTTGTGCTTTGAGCGGCTCATGGGAGACCAGTATTAGATTCTGATGCACCAGTGCATGTTTACTGTATCCCTTGCACCTTCACATTGACCATGAAACACAGATATTGCATCGGGATTGAATACAAAACGCACAATGTCGACTTACGTACAAGAAGAGTGAGTCTTCTACGAGTTTGTTCTTTGAGCGGCTCCTGGGAGACGAGTATTAGATTCCGATGCACCAGTGCAGGTTTGCTGTATCCCTTGGACCTTCACATTGACCATAAAAGAAAGAAATTGCTTCGGAATTAAAATACAAAAAGCACATTGCCCACTTATTTAAGAGAAGAGTGATTCTTCTAAGAGTTTGTGCTTTGAGCGGCTCCTGGGAGATCGGTATTAGATTCCGATGCACCATTGCATGTTTACTGTATCCCATGGACCTTCACATTGACAATGAAACAAAGAAATTAGATCAGGATTGAATACAAATGGCACAATGACGACCTAAGTACAAGATGAGTGAATCTCCCGGCCGGCCGCGTTGGTCTAGCGGTTCTGGCGCTGCAGTCCGTAACCGCGGGACTGTTACGATCGCAGGTTCGGATCCCGCCTCGGGATGGGTGTGTGTGATGTCCTTAGGTTAGTTAGGTTTAAGTAGTTCTAAGTTCCAGGGGACTTATGACCTAAGATGTTGAGTCCCATAGTGCTCAGAGCCATTTGAGTGAATCTCCCAAGATTTTGTATTTTGAGCGGGTCCAGGGAGACCAGTATTAGATTCCGATGCATCAGTGCAGGTTTACTGTAACCCTTGGACCATCACATTAACCATGAAACACAGAAATTGCATTCGGATTGAATACAAAATGCACAATGCCGACTGATGTACAAAAAGAGTGAATCTTCTAAGAGATTGTGCTTTGAGCGGCTCCTGGGAGAACAGTATTTGATTCCGATGCAGCAGTGCAGGTTTACAGTATCCCTTGGACTTTCACATTGACCATGAAAAACAGATATTGCATCGGGATTGAAATCAAAAGGGACAATGCCGACTTAAGTACAAGAAGAGTGAATCTTCTGAGAATTTGTGCTTTGAGCGGCTTTTGGGATACCAGTATTAGATTCCCATGCACCAGTGCATATTTAACGTATCCCTTGGACCTTCACATCGACCATGAAAGACAGATATTGCATCGGGATGAAATACTAAAGGCACAAATCCGGCTTAATTACAAGAAGAGTGAATCTTCTAAGAGTTTGTGCTTTGAGCGGCTCCTGGGAGACCAGTATTAGATTCCGATGCACCAGTGCAGGTTTGATGTATCCCTTGGACCTTCACATTGACCATGTTACAAAGAAATTGCATCGGGGTTGAATACAAATGGCACAAGGCCGACTTAAGTAAGGGAAGAGTGAACCATCTGAAAGTTTGTGCTTCGAGCGGCTCCTGGGAGACCAGTATATGATTCCTATGCAGCTGTGCAGGTTTACTGCATCCCTTTAACCTTCACATTGACCATGAAAGACAGAACTTGCATCAGGATATAAATCAAAAGGGACAATGCCGACTTGAGTACAAGAAGAGTGAATCTTCTGCTTCTGAGGGTTTCTGCTTTGAGCGGCTCCTGGGACACCAGTATTAGATTCCGATGCACCAGTGCAGGATTCACTTATCCCCTGGACCTTCACATCGACCATGAAACATAGAAATTGCATCGGTATTGAATACAAAAGGCACAATGGCGACTTAAGTACAAGAAGAGTGAATCTTCTAAGAGTTTTTGCTTTGAGCGGATAATTGTGAGACCAGTATTAGATTCCGATGCACCGTGCAGGCTTACTGTGTCCCTTCGACTTTCACATTGACCATGAAACACAGAAATTGCATCGGGTTAGAATACAAAAAGCACAAAGCCGACTTAATAACAAGAAGACTGAATTTACTAAGATGTTGTGGTTTGAGCGGCTCCTGGGAGACCAGTATTAGATTCCGATGCACCAGTGCAGGTTTACTGTATCCCTTGGACCTTCACATTGACCATCAAACACAGATATCGCATCGGGATTGAATACAAAATGCACAATGGGGACTTAGGTACAAGAAGAGTGAATCTTCTAAGAATTTGTGCTTTGAGCGGCTCATGAGAGACCAGTATTAGATTCCGACGCACCAGTGCAGGTTTTCTGTATCCGTTTGACCTTCACTTTGACCGTGAAACACGGAAATTGCATCGGGATTGAATACAGAAGGGACAATGCCGACTTAGGTAAAAGAAGAGTGAATTTTCTAAGAGTTTGTGTTTTGAGCGGCTCCTAGGAGACCTGTATTAGATTCCAATCCACCACTGCAGGTTTACTGTATCCCTTGGACCTTCACATTGACCGTGAAACACAGAAATCACATCGGGATTAAATAGAAAAGGCACAATGCCGACTTAAGTACAAGAAGAGTGAATCTTCTAAGAGTTTGTGCTTTGAGCGGCTCATGGGAGACCAGTATTAGATTCCGATGCACCAGTGCAGGTTTACTGTATCCCTTGCACCTTCACATTGACCATGAAACACAGATATTGCATCGGGATTGAATACAAAACGCACAATGTCGACTTAAGTACAAGAAGAGTGAGTCTTCTACGAGTTTGTGCTTTGAGCGGCTCCTGGGAGACGAGTATTAGATTCCGATGCACCAGTGCAGGTTTGCTGTATCCCTTGGACCTTCACATTGAGCATAAAAGAAAGAAATTGCTTCGGAATTTAAATACAAAAAGCACATTGCCCACTTATTTAAGAGAAGAGTGATTCTTCTAAGAGTTTATGCTTTGAGCGGCTCCTGGGAGATCGGTATTAGATTCCGATGCACCATTGCATGTTTACTGTATCCCATGGACCTTCAAGTTGACAATGAAACACAGAAATTACATCAGGATTGAATACAAATGGCACAATGACGACCTAAGTACAAGATGAGTGAATCTCCCGGCCGGCCGCGTTGGTCTAGCGGTTCTGGCGCTGCAGTCCGGAACCGCGGGACTGTTACGGTCGCAGGTTCGAATCCCGCCTCGGGCATGGGTGTGTGTGATGTCCTTAGGTTAGTTAGGTTTAAGTAGTTCTAAGTTCCAGGGGACTTATGACCTAAGATGTTGAGTCCCATAGTTCTCAGAGCCATTTGAGTGAATCGCGCAAGATTTTGTATTTTGAGCGGGTCCAGGGAGACCAGTATTAGAGTCCGATGCATCAGTGCAGGTTTACTGTAACCCTTGGACCATCACATTGACCATGAAACACAGAAATTGAATTCGGATTGAATACAAAATGCACAATGCCGACTGATGTACAAGAAGAGTGAATCTTCTAAGAGATTGTGCTTTGAGCGGCTCCTGGGAGACCAGTATTTGATTCCGATGCAGCAGTGCAGGTTTACAGTATCCCTTGGACTTTCACATTGACCATGAAAGACAGATATTGCATCGGGATTGAAATCAAAAGGGACAATGCCGACTTAAGTACAAGAAGAGTGAATCTTCTGAGAATTTGTGCTTTGAGTGGCTTTTGGGATACCAGTATTAGATTCCGATGCACCAGTGCATATTTAACGTATCCCTTGGACCTTCACATCGACCATGAAAGACAGATATTGCATCGGGATGAAATACAAAAGGCACAATGGCGACATAAGTACAAGAAGAGTGAATCTCGTAAGATTTTGTGTTTTGAGCGGCTCCTTGGGAGACCAGTATTAGATTCCGATGCACCAGAGCAAGTTTGCTGTATCCCTTGGACTTTCACATTGACCATAAAGAACAGAAATCGCATTGGGGTTGAATACAAAAGGCACAAATCCGGCTTAATTACAAGAAGAGTGAGTCTTCTAAGAGTTTGTGCTTTGAGCGGCTCCTGGGAGACCAGTATTAGATTCCGAGGCACCAGTGCAGGTTTACTGTATCCCTTGGACCTTCACATTGACCATGTTACAAAGAAATTGCATCGGGGTTGAATACAAAAGGCACAAGGCCGACTTAAGTACAAGAAGAGTGAATCATCTGAAAGTTTGTGCTTCGAGCGGCTCCTGGGAGACCAGTATATGATTCCTATGCAGCTGTGCAGGTTTACTGCATCCCTTGAACCTTCACATTGACCATGAAAGACAGAACTTGCATCGGGATATAAATCAAAAGGGACAATGCCGACTTGAGTACAAGAAGAGTGAATCTTCTGAGGATTTCAGCTTTGAGCGGCTCCTGGGATACCAGTATTAGATTCCGATGCACCAGTGCAGGATTCACTTATCCCCTGGACCTTCACATGGACCATGAAACATAGAAATTGCATCGGGATTGAATACAAAAGGCACAATGGCGACTTAAGTACAAGAAGAGTGAATCTTCTAAGAGTTTTTGCTTTGAGCGGATAATTGTGAGACCAGTATTAGATTCCGATGCACCAGTGCAGGCTTACTGCGTCCCTTCGACTTTCACATTGACCATGAAACACAGAAATTGCATCGGGTTAGAATACAAAAAGCACAAAGCCGACTTAATAACAAGAAGACTGAATTTACTAAGATGTTGTGGTTTGAGCGGCTCCTGGGAGACCAGTATTAGATTCCGATGCACCAGTGCAGGTTTACTGTATCCCTTGGACCTTCACATTGACAATGAAACACAGATATCGCATCGGGATTGAATACAAAATGCACAATGCGGACTTAGGTACAAGAAGAGTGAATCTTCTAAGAATTTGTGCTGTGAGCAGCTCATGAGAGACCAGTATTAGATTCCGACGCACCAGTGCAGGTTTACTGTATCCGTTTGACCTTCACTTTGACCGTGAAACACGGAAATTGCATCGGGATTGAATACAGAAGGGACAATGCCGACTTAGGTAAAAGAAGAGTGAATTTTCTAAGAGTTTGTGTTTTGAGCGGCTCCTAGGAGACCTGTATTACATTCCAATGCACCAGTGCAGGTTTACTGTATCCCTTGGACCTTCACATTGACCATGAAGCACAGAGATTGCATTGGGGTTGAATACAAAAGGCACAAATCCGGCTTACTTACAAGTAGAGTGAATCTTCTAAGTGTTTGTGCTTTGAGCGGCTCCTGGGAGACCAGAATTTGATTCCTATGCAGCTGTGCAGGTTTACTGCATCCCTTGGACCTTCACATTGACCATGAAACACAGAAATCGCATCGGGATTAAATAGAAAAGGCACAATGCCTACTTAAGTACAAGAAGAGTGAATATTCTAAGAGTTTGTGCTTTGAGCGGCTCATGGGAGACAAATATTAGATTCCGATGCACCAGTGCAGGTTTACTGTATCCCTTGCACCTTCACATTGACCATGCAACGCAGATATTGCATCGGGATTGAATACAAAACGCACAATGCCGACTTGAGTATAAGAAGAGTGAGACTTCTTTGAGTTTGTGCTTTGAGCGGCTCCTGAGAGACCAGTATTAGATTCCGATGCACCAGTGCAGGTTTACTGTAACCCTTGGACCATCACATTGACCATGAAACGCAGAAATTGCATTCGGATTGAATACAAAATGCACAATGCCGACTGAAGTACAAGAAGAGTGAATCTTCTAAGAGATTGTGCTTTGAGCGGCTCCTGGGAGACCAGTATTTGATTCCGACGCAGCAGAGCAGGTGTACAGTATCCCTTGGACTTTTACATTGACCATGAAAGACAGATATTGCATCGGAATTGAAATCAAAATGGACAATGCTGGTTTAAGTACAAGAAGAGTGAATCTTCTGAGAATTTGTGCTTTGAGCGGCTTTTGGGATACCAGTAATAGATTACGATGCACCAGGGTTATTTAACGTATCCCTTGGACCTTCACATCGACTATGAAACATAGAAATTGCATCGGGATTGAATACAAAAGGCACAATGGCGACATAAGTACAAGAAGAGTGAATCTTCTAAGTATTTGTGTTTTGAGCGGCTCCTTGGGAGACCAGTATTAGATTCCGATGCACCAGTGCAGGTTTACTGTATCCCTTTGACTTTCACATTGACCATGAAACACAGAAATTGCATTGGGGTTGAATACAAAAGGCACAAATCCAGCTTAATTACAAGAAGAGTGTATCTTCTAAGAGTTTGTGCTTTGAGCGGCTCCTGGGACACCAGTATTTGATTACGATGCAGCAGTGCAGGTTTTCAGTATCCCTTGGACCCTCACATTGACCATGAAACACAGAAATTACATCGGGATTGAATAACAAAGGCACAATGCCGACTTAAGTACAAGAAACCTGAATCTTCTAAGGGCTTGTGCTTTCAGCGGCACATGGGAGTCCAGTATTAGATTCCGATGCAGCAGTGCATTGTTTCTGTATCCCTATCACCTTCACATTGACCATGAAACACAGAAATTGCATCGGGATTGAATACAAAAGGCACAATTCCGACTTAAGTACTAGAAGAGAGAGTCTTCTACGACCTTGTGCTTAGAGCGGCTCCTGGGAGACGAGTATTTGATTCTGATGCACCAGTGCAGGTTTACTGTATCCATTGATCCTTCACATTGACCATGAAACACAGATATTGCATCGGGATTGAATACAAAAGGCACAATGCCGACTTAAGTACTAGAAGAGAGAGTCTTCTACGACTTTGTGTTTTGAGCGGTACCTGGGAGACCAGTATTAAATTCCGACGCACGAGTGCAGGTTTACTGTATTCCTTGGACCTTCACATTGGCCATAAAACACAGATATTGCATCGGGATTGAATACAAGAGGGACAATTCCGACTTAAAGACAAGATGAGTGAATCTTCTAAGATTTTGTGCTTTGAGCGACTCCTGGGAGACCAGTATTAGATTCCGATGCACCAGTGCAAATTTACTGTATCCCTTGGACCTTCACATTGACCATGACACACAGAAATTGCATCGGGATGGAATACAAAAGGGACAATGCCGACTTAAGTACAAAAAAAGTGAATCTTCTAAGAGTTTGTGGTTTGAGCGGCTACAGGGAGACCAGTATTATTTCGATGCACCAATGGCAGTTTTCTGTATCCCTTGAACCGTCAAATTGACGATGAAATACAGATATTGCATCGGGATTGAGTACAAAATACACAATGCCGACTGAAGTACAAGAAGAGTGAATCTATTTATAATTTGTGCTTTGAGCGGGTCATGGGAGACCAGTACTAGATTCAGACACACCAGTGCAGGTTTTCTGCATACGTTTGACCTTCACTTTGACCATGAAGTACAAAAATTGCATCGGGATTGAATACAAAATGCACAATGCCGACTTAGGTACAAGAAGAGTGAATCTACTAAGAATTTGTGCTTTGAGCGGATCATGAGAGACCAGTATTAGAATCCGGCGCACTAGTGCAGGTTTTCCGTATACGTTTGACCTTCACTTTGACCATGAAACACGGAA
Organism: Schistocerca americana; assembly: GCF_021461395.2. Classification (NCBI taxonomy): domain Eukaryota; kingdom Metazoa; phylum Arthropoda; class Insecta; order Orthoptera; family Acrididae; genus Schistocerca; species Schistocerca americana. Next base: position 25,195,608 of record NC_060130.1, read on the forward strand.
ATTGCATTAGGATTGAATACAGAAGGGACAATGCCGACTTAAGTACAAGAAGAGTGAATTTTCTAAGAGTTTGTGGTTTGAGCGGCTCCTAGGAGACCTGTATTAGATTCCAATGCACCAGTGCAGGTTTACTGTATCCCTTGGACCTTCACATTGACCATGAAACACAGAAATCGCATCGGGATTAAATATAAAAGGCACAATGCCGACTTACATACAAGAAGAGTGAGTCTTCTAAGAGTTTGTGCTTTGAGATTCCGATGCACCAGTGCAGGTTTACTGTATCCCTTGCACCTCCACATTGACCATGAAACACAGATATTGCATCGGGATTGAATACAAAACGCACAATGCCGACTTAAATATAAGAAGAGTGAGTCTCCTACGAGTTAGTGCTTTGAGCGGCTCCTGAGAGATCAGTATTAAATTCCGAAGCACCAGTGCACGTTTACTGTATCCCATGGACCTTCACATTGACAATGAAACACAGAAATTGCATCAGGATTGAACACAAAACGCACAATGACGACCTAAGTACAAGATGAGTGAATCTCCCAAGATTTTGTGTTTTGAGCGGGTCCAGGGAGACCAGTATTAGATCCCGATGCACCAGTGCAGGTTTATTGTATCCCTTGGACTTGCACATTGACCATGAAGCACAGAAATTGCATTGGGGTTGAAGACAAAAGGCACAAATCCGGCTTAATTACAAGAAGAGTGAATCTTCTAAGGGTTTTTGCTTTGAGCGGCTCCTCGGACACCAGTATTTGATTACGATGCAGCAGTGCAGGTTTTCAGTATCCCTTGGACCCTCACATTGACCATGAAACACAGAAATTGCATCGGGATTGAATAATAAAGGCACAATGCCGACTTAAGTACAAGAAGACTGAACCTTCTAAGAGGTTATGCTTTCAGCGGCTCATGGGAGACCAGAATTAGATTTCGATGGAGCAGTGTATTGTTTCTGTATCCCTATCACCTTCACATTGACCATGAAACACAGATATTGCATCGGGATTGAATACAAAAGGCACAATGCCGACTTAAGTACTAGAAGAGAGAGTCTTCTACGACTTTGAGCTTAGAGCGGCTCCTGGGAGACGAGTATTTGATTCTGATGCACCAGTGCAGGTTTACTGTATCCCTTGGACCTTCACATTGAGCATGAAAAAAAGATATTGCATCGGGATTGAATATTAAAAGCAAAATGTCGACTTAAGTACAAGAAGTGTGAATCTTTTTAGAGTTTGTGCTTTGCGCGGCTCCAGGGAGACCAGTATTAAATTCAGATGCACGAGTGCAGGTTTACTGTATCTCTTAGACCTTCACATTGACCATAAAACACAGATACTGCATCGGGATTAAATACAAGAGGGACAATTCCAACTTAAATACAAGATGAGTGAATCTTCTAAGATTTTGTGATATGAGCGACTCCTGCGAGACCAGTATTAGATTCCGATGCACCAGTGCAGGTTTACTGTATCCCCTGGACCTTCACATTGACCATGAAACACAGAAATTGCATCGGGATGGAATACAAAATGGACAATGCCGACTTAAGTACAGGAAAAGTGAATCTTCTAAGAGTTTGTGTTTTGAGCGGCTACAAGGAGACCAGTATTAGATTCCGATGCACCATTGCAGGTTTTCTGTATCCCTTGAACCGTCACATTGACGATGAAATACAGAATATGCATCGCGATTGAATACAAAATGCACAATGCCGACTGAGGTACAAGAAGAGTGAATCTGTTTATAATTTGTGCTTTGAGCGGGTCATGGGAGACCAGTATTAGATTCAGACACACCAGTGCAGGTTTTCTGCATCCGTTTGACCTTCACTTTGACCATGTAGTATAGAAATTGCATCGGGATTGAATACTAAAGGCACAATGACGACTTAACTACAAGAAGAGTGAATCTTCTAAGAGTTTTTACTTTGAGCGGGCCATGGGAGACCAGTATTAGATTCAGATGCACCAGTGCAGGTTTTCTGTATGTGTTTGTCCTTCACATTGACCATGAAACACAGAAATTGCATCGGGATTGATTACGAAAAGGACAACGCCGACTTAAGTACAAGAAGAGTGAATCTTCCAAGAGTTTGTGTATTGAGCGGCTCCTGGGAGTTCAGTATTAGATTCCGATGCACCAGTGCAGGTTTACTGTATCCCTTGGACCATCACATTGACCATGAAACACAGAAATTGGATCGGGATAGAATAAGAAAGGGACAATGCCGCCTTATGTACTAGAAAAATGAATCTTCTAAGAGATTGTGCTTTGAGTGGGTCCAGGGAGACCAGTATTAGATCCCGATGCACCAGTGCAGGTTTTCCGTATCCCTTGAACAGTCACATTGACGATGAAACACAGAAATTGCATCGGGATTGAATACAAAATGCACAATGCCGTTAGAAGTACAAGAAGAGTTAATCTTCTAAGAGTTTGTGCTTCGAGCGGCTCCTGGGAGACCAGTATTAGATTCCGATGCACCAGTCCAGGTTTACTGTATCCCTTGGACCTTCACATTGACCACGAAAGACGGAAATTGCATCGGGATTGAAACCAAAAGGGACAATGCCGATTTAAGTACAAGAAGAGTGAATCTTCTGTTAGTTTGTGCTTTGAGCGGCTCCTGGGATACCAGTATTAGATTCCGATGCACCAGTGCAGGTTCCACTTATCCGCTGGACCTTCACATCGACCATGAAACAAAGAAATTGCATCGGGATTGAATACAAAAGGCACAATGGCGACTTAAGTGCAAGAAGAGTGAATCTTCTAAGAGTTCCTGCTTTGAGCGGCTAATTGTGGGACCAGTATTATATTCCGATGCACCAGTGCAGGTTTACTGTATCCCTTCGACTTTCACATTGACCATGAAGCACAGAAATAGCATCGGGTTTGAATACAAAGAGCACAAAGCTGACTTAATTACAAGAAGAGAGGGTTTTTAAGAGTTTCTGGTTTGAGCGGCTCCTGGGAGACCAGTATTAGATTCCGATAAACCAGTGTAGGCTTACTGTAACCCTTGGACTTTCACATTGACCATGAAGCACAGAGATTGCATTGAGGTTGAATACAAAAGGCACGAATCCGGCTTACTTACAAGTAGAGTGAATCTTCTAAGTGTTTGTGCTTTGAGCGGCTCCTGGGAGACCAGAATTTGATTCCTATGCAGCTGTGCAGGTTTACTGCATCCCTTGGACCTTCACATTGACCATGAAACACAGAAATCGCATCGGGATTAAATAGAAAAGGCACAATGCCTACTTAAGTACAAGAAGAGTGAATATTGTAAGAGTTTCTGCTTTGAGCGGCTCATGGGAGACGAATATTAGATTCCGATGCACCAGTGCAGGTTTACTGTATCCCTTGCACCTTCACATTGACCATGCAACACAGATATTGCATCGGGATTGAATACAAAACGCACAATGCCGACTTGAGTATAAGAAGAGTGAGTCTTCTTTGAGTTTGTGCTTTGAGCGGCTCCTGAGAGACCAGTATTAGATTCCGATGCACCAGTGAAGGTTTACTGTAACCCTTGGACCATCACATTGACCATGAAACACAGAAATTGCATTCGGATTGAATACAAAATGCACAATGCCGACTGAAGTACAAGAAGAGTGAATCTTCTAAGAGATTGTGCTTTGAGCGGCTCCTGGGAGACCAGTATTTGATTCCGACGAAGCAGTGCAGGTGTACAGTATCCCTTGGACTTTTACATTGACCATGAAAGACAGATATTTCATCGGAATTGAAATCAAAATGGACAATGCGGGCTTAAGTACAAGAAGAGTGAATCTTCTGAGAATTTGTGCTTTGAGCGGCTTTTGGGATACCAGTAATAGATTACGATGCACCAGGGTTATTTAACGTATCCCTTGGACCTTCACATCGACTATGAAACATAGAAATTGCATCGGGATTGTATACAAAAGGCACAATGGCGACATAAGTACAAGAAGAGTGAATCTTCTAAGATTTTGTGTTTTGAGCGGCTCCTTGGGAGACCAGTATTAGATTCCGATGCACCAGTGCAGGTTTACTGTATCCCTTTGACTTTCACATTGACCATGAAACACAGAAATTGCATTGGGGTTGAATACAAAAGGCACAAATCCGGCTTAATTACAAGAAGAGTGTATCTTCTAAGAGTTTGTGCTTTGAGCGGCTCCTGGGACACCAGTATTTGATTACGATGCAGCAGTGCAGGTTTTCTGTATCCCTTGGACCCTCACATTGACCATGAAACACAGAATTTACATCGGGATTGAATAACAAAGGCACAATGCCGACTTAAGTACAAGAAACCTGAATCTTCTGAGGGGTTGTGCTTTCAGCGGCTCATGGGAGACCAGTATTAGATTCCGATGCAGCAGTGCATTGTTTCTGTATCCCTATCACCTTCACATTGACCATGAAACACAGATATTGCATCGGGATTGAATACAAAAGGCACAATGCCGACTTAAGTACTAGAAGAGAGAGTCTTCTACGACCTTGTGCTTAGAGCGGCTCCTGGGAGACGAGTATTTTATTCTGATGCACCAGTGCAGGTTTACTGTATCCATTGATCCTTGACATTGACCATGAAACACAGATATTGCATCGGGATTGAATACAAAAGGCACAATGCCGACTTAAGTACTAGAAGAGAGAGTCTTCTACGACTTTGTGCTTTGAGCGGTACCTGGGAGACCAGTATTAAATTCCGATGCACGAGTGCAGGTTTACTGTATTCCTTGGACCTTCACACTGGCCATAAAACACAGATATTGCATCGGGATTGAATACAAGAGGGACAATTCCGACTTAAAGACAAGATGAGTGAATCTTCTAAGATTTTGTGCTTTGAGCGACTCCTGGGAGACCAGTATTAGATTCCGATGCACCAGTGCAAATTTACTGTATCCCTTGGACCTTCACATTGACCATGACACACAGAAATTGCATCGGGATGGAATACAAAATGGACAATGCCGACTTAAGTACAAAAAAAGTGAATCTTCTAAGAGTTTGTGGTTTGAGCGGCTACAGGGAGACCAGTATTATTTCGATGCACCAATGGCAGTTTTCTGTATCCCTTGAACCGTGAAATTGACGATGAAATACAGATATTGCATCGGGATTGAATACAAAATGCACAATGCCGACTGAAGTACAAGAAGAGTGAATCTATTTATAATTTGTGCTTTGAGCGGGTCATGGGAGACCAGTACTAGATTCAGACACACCAGTGCAGGTTTTCTGCATACGTTTGACCTTCACTTTGACCATGAAGTACAAAAATTGCATCGGGATTGAATACAAAATGCACAATGCCGACTTAGGTACAAGAAGAGTGAATCTACTAAGAATTTGTGCTTTGAGCGGATCATGAGAGACCAGTATTAGAATCCGGCGCACTAGTGCAGGTTTTCTGTATACGTTTGACCTTCACTTTGACCATGAAACACGGAAATTGCATCGGGATTGAATACAGAAGGGACAATGACGACTTAAGTACAAGAAGAGTGAATTTTCTAAGAGTTTGTGGTTTGAGCGGCTCCTAGGAGACCTGTATTAGATTCCAATGCACCAGTGCAGGTTTACTGTATCCCTTGGACCTTCACATTGACCATGAAACACAGAAATCGCATCGGGATTAAATATAAAAGGCACAATGCCGACTTACATGCAAGAGGAGTGAGTCTTCTAAGAGTTTGTGCTTTGAGATTCCGATGCACCAGTGCAGGTTTACTGTATCCCTTGCACCTCCACATTGACCATGAAACACAGATATTGCATCGGGATTGAATACAAAACGCACAATGCCGACTTAAATATAAGAAGAGTGAGTCTCCTACGAGTTTGTGCTTTGAGCGGCTCCTGAGAGATCAGTATTAGATTCCGAAGCACCAGTGCACGTTTACTGTATCCCATGGACCTTCACATTGACAATGAAACACAGAAATTTGTACCAGGATTGAACACAAAAGGCACAATGACGACCTAAGTACAAGATGAGTGAATCTCCCAAGATTTTGTGTTTTGAGCGGGTCCAGGGTGACCAGTATTAGATCCCGATGCACCAGTGCAGGTTTACTGTAACCCTTGGACCATCACATTGACCATGAAACACAGAAATTGCATTCGGATTGAATACAAAATGCACAATGCCGACTGAAGTACAAGAAGAGTGAATCTTCTAAGAGATTGTGCTTTGAGTGGCTCCTGGGTGACTAGTATTTCATTCCGATGCAGCAGTGCAGGTTTACAGTATCCCTTGGACTTTCACATTGACCATGAAAGACAGATATTGCATCGGGATTGAAATCAAAAGGGACAATGCCGGATTAAGTACAAGAAGACTGAATCTTCTGAGAATTTGTGCTTTGAGCGGCTTTTGGGTTACCAGTAATAGATTTCGATGCACCAGTGCATATTTAACGTATCCCTTGGACCTTCACATCGACCATGAGACATAGAAATTGCATCGTAAATGAATACAAAAGGCACAGTGGCGACATAAGTTCAAGAAGAGTGAATCTTCTAAGATTTTGTGTTTTGAGCGGCTCCTTGGGAGACCAGTATTAGATCCCGATGCACCAGTGCAGGTTTATTGTATCCCTTGGACTTGCACATTGACCATGAAGCACAGAAATTGCATTGGGGTTGAAGACAAAAGGCACAAATCCGGCTTAATTACAAGAAGAGTGAATCTTCTAAGGGTTTTTGCTTTGAGCGGCTCCTCGGACACCAGTATTTGATTACGATGCAGCAGTGCAGGTTTTCAGTATCCCTTGGACCCTCACATTGACCATGAAACACAGAAATTGCATCGGGATTGAATAATAAAGGCACAATGCCGACTTAAGTACAAGAAGACTGAACCTTCTAAGAGGTTATGCTTTCAGCGGCTCATGGGAGACCAGAATTAGATTTCGATGGAGCAGTGTATTGTTTCTGTATCCCTATCACCTTCACATTGACCATGAAACACAGATATTGCATCGGGATTGAATACAAAAGGCACAATGCCGACTTAAGTACTAGAAGAGAGAGTCTTCTACGACTTTGAGCTTAGAGCGGCTCCTGGGAGACGAGTATTTGATTCTGATGCACCAGTGCAGGTTTACTGTATCCCTTGGACCTTCACATTGAGCATGAAAAAAAGTTATTGCATCGGGATTGAATATTAAAGGCAAAATGTCGACTTAAGTACGAGAAGTGTGAATCTTCTTAGAGTTTGTGCTTTGCGCGGCTCCAGGGAGACCAGTATTAAATTCAGATGCACGAGTGCAGGTTTACTGTATCTCTTAGACCTTCACATTGACCATAAAACACAGATACTGCATCGGGATTAAATACAAGAGGGACAATTCCAACTTAAATACAAGATGAGTGAATCTTCTAAGATTTTGTGATATGAGCGACTCCTGGGAGACCAGTATTAGATTCTGATGCACCAGTGCAGGTTTACTGTATCCCCTGGACCTTCACATTGACCATGAAACACAGAAATTGCATCGGGATGGAATACAAAATGGACAAGGCCGACTTAAGTACAGGAAAAGTGAATCTTCTAAGAGTTTGTGGTTTGAGCGGCTACAGGGAGACCAGTAGTAGATTGCGATGCACCATTGCAGGTTTTCTGTATCCCTTGAACCGTCAAATTGACGATGAAATACAGAAATTGCATCGGGATTGAATACAAAATGCACAATGCCGACTGAGGTACAAGAAGAGTGAATCTGTTTATAATTTGTGCTTTGAGCGGGTCATGGGAGACCAGTATTAGATTCAGACACACCAGTGCAGGTTTTCTGCATCCCTTTGACCTTCACTTTGACCATGTAGTATAGAAATTGCATCGGGATTGAATACTAAAGGCACAATGACGACTTAACTACAAGAAGAGTGAATCTTCTAAGAGTTTTTACTTTGAGCGGGCCATGGGAGACCAGTATTAGATTCAGATGCACCAGTGCAGGTTTTCTGTATGTGTTTGTCCTTCACATTGACCATGAAACACAGAAATTGCATCGGGATTGATTACGAAAAGGACAACGCCGACTTAAGTACAAGAAGAGTGAATCTTCCAAGAGTTTGTGTATTGAGCGGCTCCTGGGAGTTCATTATTAGATTCCGATGCACCAGAGCAGGTTTACTGTATCCCTTGGACCATCACATTGACCATGAAACACAGAAATTGGATCGGGATGGAATAAGAAAGGGACAATGCCGCCTTATGTACTAGAAAAATGAATCTTCTAAGAGATTGTGCTTTGAGTGGGTCCAGGGAGACCAGTATTAGATCCCGATGCACCAGTGCAGGTTTTCTGTATCCCTTGAACAGTCACATTGACGATGAAACACAGAAATTGCATCGGGATTGAAACCAAAAGGGACAATGCCGACTTAAGTACAAGAAGAGTGAATCTTCTGTTAGTTTGTGCTTTGAGCGGCTCCTGGGATACCAGTATTAGATTCCGATGCACCAGTGCAGGTTCCACTTATCCGCTGGACCTTCACATCGACCATGAAACAAAGAAATTGCATCGGGATTGAATACAAAAGGCACAATGGCGACTTAAGTACAAGAAGAGTGAATCTTCTAAGAGTTCTTGCTTTGAGCGGCTAATTGTGGGACCAGTATTATATTCCGATGCACCAGTGCAGGTTTACTGTATCCCTTCGACTTTCACATTGACCATGAAGCACAGAAATAGCATCGGGTTTGAATACAAAAAGCACAAAGCCGACTTAATTACAAGAAGAGTGAGTTTTCTAAGAGTTTGTGGTTTGAGCGGCTCCTGGGAGACCAGTATTAGATTCCGATGAACCAGTGCAGGCTTACTGTATCCCTTGGACCTTCAAATTGACCATGAAACACAGATATCGCATCGGGATTGAATACAAAATGCACAATGCGGACTTAGGTACAAGAAGAGTTAATCTTCTAAGAATTTGTGCTGTGAGCGGCTCATGAGAGACCAGTATTAGATTCCGACGCACCAGTGCAGGTTTTCTGTATCCGTTTGAACTTCACTTTGACCGTGAAACACGGAAATTGCATCGGGATTGAATACAGAAGAAACAATGCCGACTTAGGTAAAAGAAGAGTGAATTTTCTAAGAGTTTGTGTTTTGAGCGGCTCCTAGGAGACCTGTATTAGATTCCAACGCACCAGTGCAGGTTTACTGTATCTCTTGGACCTTCACATTGACCGTGAAACACAGAAATCACATCGGGATTAAATAGAAAAGGCACAATGCCGACTTAAGTACAAGAAGAGTGAATCTTCTAAGAGTTTGTGCTTTGAGCGGCTCATGGGAGACCAGTATTAGATTCCGATGCACCAGTGCAGGTTTACTGTATCCCTTGCACCTTCACATTGACCATGAAACACAGATATTGCATCGGGATTGAATACAATACGCACAATGCCGACTTAAGTACAAGAAGAGTGAGTCTTATACGAGTTTGTGCTTTGAGCGGCTTTTGGAATACCAGTATTAGATTCCGATGCACCAGTGCATATTTAATGTATCCCTTGGACCTTCACATCGACAATGAAACATAGAAATTGCATCGGGATTGAATACAAAAGGCACAATAGCGACTCAAGTACAAGAAGAGTGAATCTTCTAAGAGTTTTTGCTTTGAGCGGCTCCTTCTGAGACCAGTATTAGATTCCGATGCACCAGTGCAGGTTTACTGTAACCCTTGGACTTTCACATTGACCATGAAGCAAAGAGATTGCATTGGGGTTGAATACAAAAGGCACAAATCCGGCTTACTTACAAGTAGAGTGAATCTTCTAAGTGTTTGTGCTTTGAGCGGCTCCTGGGAGACCAGAATTTGATTCCTATGCAGCTGTGCAGGTTTACTGCATCCCTTGGACCTTCACATTGACCATGAAACACAGAAATCGCATCGGGATTAAATAGAAAAGGCACAATGCCTACTTAAGTACAAGAAGAGTGAATATTCTAAGAGTTTGTGCTTTGAGCGGCTCATGGGAGACGAATATTAGATTCCGATGCACCAGTGCAGGTTTACTGTATCCCTTGCACCTTCACATTGACCATGCAACACAGATATTGCATCGGGATTGAATACAAAACGCACAATGCCGACTTGAGTGTAAGAAGAGTGAGTCTTCTTTGAGTTTGTGCTTTGAGCGGCTCCTGAGAGACCAGTATTAGATTCCGATGCACCAGTGCAGGTTTACTGTAACCCTTGGACCATCACATTGACCATGAAACACAGAAATTGCATTCGGATTGAATACAAAATGCACAATGCCGACTGAAGTACAAGAAGAGTGAATCTTCTAAGAGATTATGCTTTGAGCGGCTCCTGGGAGACCAGTATTTGATTCCGACGAAGCAGTGCAGGTGTACAGTATCCCTTGGACTTTTACATTGACCATGAAAGACAGATATTGCATCGGAATTGAAATCAAAATGGACAATGCCGGCTTAAGTACAAGAAGAGTGAATCTTCAGAGAATTTGTGCTTTGAGCGGCTTTTGGGATACCAGTAATAGATTACGATGCACCAGGGTTATTTAACGTATCCCTGGGACCTTCACATCGAGTATGAAACATAGAAATTGCATCGGGATTGAATACAAAAGGCACAATGGCGACATAAGTACAAGAAGAGTGAATCTTCTAAGATTTTGTGTTTTGAGCGGCTCCTTGGGAGACCAGTATTAGATTCCGATGCACCAGTGCAGGTTTACTGTATCCCTTTGACTTTCACATTGACCATGAAACACAGAAATTGCATTGGGGTTGAATACAAAAGGCACAAATCCGGCTTAATTACAAGAAGAGTGTATCTTCTAAGAGTTTGTGCTTTGAGCGGCTCCTGGGACACCAGTATTTGATTACGATGCAGCAGTGCAGGTTTTCAGTATCCCTTGGACCCTCACATTGATCATGAAACACAGAAATTACATCGGGATTGAATAACAAAGGCACAATGCCGACTTAAGTACAAGAAACCTGAATCTTCTAAGGGGTTGTGCTTTCAGCGGCTCATGGGAGACCAGTATTAGATTCCGATGCAGCAGTGCATTGTTTCTGTATCCCTATCACCTTCACATTGACCATGAAACACAGATATTGCATCGGGATTGAATACAAAAGGCACAATGCCGACCTAAGTACTAGAAGAGAGAGTCTTCTACTACCTTGTGCTTAGAGCGGCTCCTGGGAGACGAGTATTTGATTCTGATGCACCAGTGCAGGTTTACTGTATCCATTGATACTTGACATTGACCATGAAACACAGATATTGCATCGGGATTGAATACAAAAGGCACAATGCCGACTTAAGTACTGGAAGAGAGAGTCTTCAACGACTTTGTGCTTTGAGCGGTACCTGGGAGACCAGTATTTAATTCCGATGCACGAGTGCAGGTTTACTGTATTCCTTGGACCTTCACATTGGCCATAAAACACAGATATTGCATCGGGATTGAAAACAAGAGGGACAATTCCGACTTAAAGACAAGATGAGTGAATCTTCTAAGATTTTGTGCTTTGAGCGACTCCTGGGAGACCAGTATTAGATTCCGATGCACCAGTGCAAATTTACTGTATCCCTTGGACCTTCACATTGACCATGACACACAGAAATTGCATCGGGATGGAATACAAAATGGACAATGCCGACTTAAGGACAAAAAAAGGGAATCTTCTAAGAGTTTGTGGTTTGAGCGGCTACAGGGAGACCAGTATTATTTCGATGCACCAATGGCAGTTTTCTGTATCCCTTGAACCGTCAAATTGACGATGAAATACAGATATTGCATCGGGATTGAATACAAAATGCACAATGCCGACTGAAGTACAAGAAGAGTGAATCTATTTATAATTTGTGCTTTGAGCGGGTCATGGGAGACCAGTACTAGATTCAGACACACCAGTTGCAGGTTTTCTGCATCCGTTTGACCTTCACTTTGACCATGTAGTATAGAAATTGCATCGGGATTGAATACTAAAGGCACAATGACGACTTAACTACAAGAACAGTGAATCTTCTAAGAGTTTTTACTTTGAGCGGGCCATGGGAGACCAGTATTAGATTCAGATGCACCAGTGCAGGTTTTCTGTATGTGTTTGTCCTTCACATTGACCATGAAACACAGAAATTGCTTCGGGATTGATTACGAAAAGGACGACGCCGACTTAAGTACAAGAAGAGTGAATCTTCCAAGAGTTTGTGTATTGAGCGGCTCCTGGGAGTTCAGTAATAGATTCCGATGCACCAGTGCAGGTTTACTGTATCCCTTGGACCATCACATTGACCATGAAACACAGAAATTGGATCGGGATGGAATAAGAAAGGGACAATGCCGCCTTATGTACTAGAAAAATGAATCTTCTAAGAGTTTGTGTTTGAGTGGGTCCAGGGAGACCAGTATTAGATCCCGATGCACCAGTGCAGGTTTTCTGTATCCCTTGAACAGTCACATTGACGATGAAACACAGAAATTGCATCGGGATTGAATACAAAATGCACAATGCCGACAGAAGTACAAGAAGAGTTAATCTTCTAAGAGTTTGTGCTTCGAGCGGCTCCTGGGAGACCAGTATTAGATTCCGATGCACCAGTCCAGGTTTACTGTATCCCTTGGACCTTCACATTGACCACGAAAGACGGAAATTGCATCGGGATTGAAACCAAAAGGGACAATGCCGACTTAAGTACAAGAAGAGTGAATCTTCTGTTAGTTTGTGCTTTGAGCGGCTCCTGGGATACCAGTATTAGATTCCGATGCACCAGTGCAGGTTTCACTTATCCGCTGGACCTTCACATCGACCATGAAACAAAGAAATTGCATCGGGATTGAATACAAAAGGCACAATGGCGACTTAAGTACAAGAAGAGTGAATCTTCTAAGAGTTCTTGCTTTGAGCGGCTAATTGTGGGATCAGTATTATATTCCGATGCACCAGTGCAGGTTTACTGTATCCCTTCGACTTTCACATTGACCATGAAGCACAGAAATAGCATCGGGTTTGAGTACAAAAAGCACAAAGCCGACTTAATTACAAGAAGAGTGCGTTTTCTGAGAGTTTGTGGTTTGAGCGGCTCCTGGGAGACCAGTATTAGATTCCGATGCACCAGTGCAGGTTTACTGTATCCCTTGCACCTTCCCATTGACCATGAAACGCAGATATTGCATCGGGATTGAATACAAAACGCACAATGCCGACTTAAGTATAAGAAGAGTGAGTCTTCTACGTGTTTGTGCTTTGAGCGGCTCCTGAGAGACCAGTATTTGATTTCTATGCAGCTGTCCAGGTTTACTGCATCCCTTAGACCTTCACATTGACCATGAAAGACAGAACTGGCATCGGGATATATATCTAAAGGGACAATGCAGACTTAAGTACAAGAAGAGTGAATCTTCTGAGAGTTTGTGGTTTGAGCGGCTACTCGGATACCAGTATTAGATTCCGATGCACCAGTGCAGGTTTACTGAATCCCTTGGACCGTCACATTGACGATGAAACACAGAGATTGCATCGAGAATGAATACAAAATGCACAATGCCGACTGAAGTACAAGAACAGAAAATCTTCTAAGAGTTTGTGTTTCGAGCGGCTCCTGGGAGACCAGTATTTGATTCCGATGCAGCTGTTCAGGTTTACTGTATACCTTGGACCTTCACATTGACCATGAAAGACAGAAATTGCATCGAGATTGAAACCAAAAGGGACAATGCCGACTTAGGTACTACAATTGTGAATCTTCTGAGAGTTTGTGCTTTGAGCGGCTCCAGGGATTCTAGTATTAGATTCAGATGCACCAGTGCTGGTTTAACGTATTCCTAGGACATTCACATTGACCATGAAACATAGATACTGCATCAGGATTGAATACAAAAGGCACAACGGCGACTTAAATACAAGAAGAGTGAATCTTCTAAGAGTTCGTGCTTTGAGCTGCTACTTGGGAGACCAGTATTAGATTCCGATGCACCAATGCAGGTTTACTGTATCCCTTGGACTTTCGCATTGACCATGAAGCACAGATATTGCATCTGCATTGCATACAAAAGCCACAATGCCCACTTAAGTACAAGAAGAGGAAGTCTTCTAAGAATTTGTGATTTGAGCGGCTCCTGGCAGACGAGTATTAGATTCCGATGCACCAGTTCATTTTTACTGTATCCCTTGGACTTTCACATTAACCATGAAACAAAGAAATTGCATCGGGATTAAATACTAAGAGCACGATGAGGACTTATGTACAAGATGAGTGAATCTCCTAAGAGTTTGTGCTTTCAGCGGCTCCCGGGATACCACTATCAGATTCCGATGCACCAGTGCAGGTTTACCGTTTCCCTTGGACCTTCATATTGACCATGAAACACAGAAAATGCATCGGGATTGAATACGAAAGGGACAATGCCGACTTAAGTGCAAGACGAGTGAATCTTCTACAAGTTTGTGCTTTGAGCGGCTCCTGGGTGTCCAGTATTAGTTTCCGATGCACCAGTGCAGGTTTACAGTATCCCTTGGTCCTACACATTGACCATGATACAAAGAAATTGCTTCGGGATTCAATACAGAAGCACAATGCCGACTTAAGTACAAGAAGAGTGATTCCTCTAAGAGTTTGTGCTTTCAGAAGCTCCTGGGAGACCGGTACTAGATTCCGATGCACCAGTGCAGGTTTACTTTATCCCATGGACCTTCACATTAACAATGAGACACAGATATTTCATCGGGATTGGATAATAAAGGCACAATGCCGACTTAAGTACAAGAAGACTGAATCTTCTGAGAGGTTGTGCTATCAGCGGCTCATGGGAGACCAGTATTAGATTCCGATGCACCAGTGCAGGTTTACTGTATCCCTTGGACCTTCACATTGACCATGAAACACAGATATTGCATCGGGATCGTATAGAAAAGCACAATGCCGACTTAAGTACAAGTAGAGTGAGTCTTCTATGAGTTTGTGCTTTGAGCGGCTCCTGGGAGACCAGTATTAGATTCCGAGGCACCAGTGCAGGTTTACTGTATCCCTTCGACCCTCATATTTACCATGAAACACAGAAATCGCATCGGGATTGAATACAAAAGCACAATGCCGACTTAAGTACAAGACGAGTGAATCTTCTAAGAATATTTGCCTTGAGCGGCTCATAGGAGACCAGTATTAGATTCAGACGCACCAATGCAAGTTTTCTGTATCCGTTTGACCTTCACATTGACCATGAAACACAGAAATTGCATCGGGATGGAATACAAAACGGACAATGCCGCCTTAAGTACTAGAAAAGTGAATCTTCCGAGAGTTTGTGCTTTGAGCGGCCCCAGGGAGACCAGTATTAGATTCCGATGCACCAGTGCAGGTTTACTGTATACGTTTGTCCTTCACATTGACCATGGAACACATAAATTGCATCGGGATAGATTGCGAAAGGGACTATGCCGACTTACGTACAAGAAGAGTGAATCTTCTAAGAGTTTGTGCTTCGAGCGGCGCCTGGGAGACCAGTCTTTGATTCCTATGCAGCTGTGGAGGTCTACTGCATCCCTTGGACCTTCACATTGACCATGACAGACAGAAATTGCATCGGGATTGAAACCAAAAGGGTCAATGCCGACTTAAGTACAAGAAGAGTGATTCTTCTATGTGTTTGTGCTTTGAGTGGCTCCTGGGAGACCAGTGTTAGATTCCGATGCACCAGTGCACGTTTACAGTATCCCTTGGACATTCACATTGACCATGATACTACGAAATTGCATCGGGAGTGAATACAAAAGGCACAATGCCGACTTAAGTACAGGAAGAGTGAATCTTCTAAGAGTTTGTGGTTTGAGCGGCTACTCGGATACCAGTATTAGATTCCGATGCACCCGTGCAGGTTTACTGTATCCCTTGGACCGTCACATTGACGATGAAACACAGAGATTGCATCGAGAATCAATACAAAATGCACAATGCCGACTGAAGTACAAGAAGAGAGAATCTTCTAAGAGTTTGTGTTTCGAGCGGCTCCTGGGTGACCAGTATTTGATTCCGATGCAGCTGTTCAGGTTTACTGAATACCTTGGACCTTCACATTGACCATGAAAGACAGAAATTGCATCGAGATTGAAACCAAAAGGGACAATGCCGACTTAAGTACTAGAATTGTGAATCTTCTGAGAGTGTGTGCTTTGAGCGGCTCCAGGGATTCTAGTATTAGATTCAGTTGCACCAGTGCTGGTTTAACGTATCCCTAGGACCTTTACATTGACCATGAAACATAGAAATTGCATCAGGATTGAATACAAATGGCACAACGGCGACTTAAATACAAGAAGAGTCAATCTTCTAAGAATTCGTGCTTTGAGCTGCTACTTGGGAGACCAGTATTAGATTCCGAGGCACCAATGCAGGTTTACTGTATACCATGGACTTTCTCATTGACCATGAAGCACAGAAATTGCATCGGGGATGAATACAAAAGGCACAAAGCCGACTTAAGTACAAGAAGAGTGAATCTAATAAGAATTTGTGCTTTGAGCAGCACATGGGAGACCAGTATTAGATTCAGATGCACCAGTGCAGGTTTTCTGTAGCCGTTTGACCTTCACTTTGACCATGAAACACGGAAATTGCATCAAAATTGAAAATAAAAGGGACAATGCCGACTGAAGTACAAGAAGAGTGAATTTTCTAAGAGTTTGTGGTTTGAGCGGCTCCTGGGAGACCTGTATTAGATTCCGATGCACCAGTGGAGGTTTACTGTATCCCTCGGACCTTCACATTGACCATGAAACACAGATATCGCATCGGGATTGAATACAAAAGGCACAATGCCGACTTCAGTACAAGAAGAGTGAACATTATTAGAATTTGTGCGTTGAGCGGCTCATGGGAGACCAGTATTAGATTCCAATGCACCAGTTTAGGTATACTGTATCCCATGGACCTTCGTATTGACCATGAAACACAGATATTGCATCTGCATTGCATACAAAAGGCACAATGCCGACTTAAGTACAAGAAGAGGAAGTCTTCTAAGAATTTGTGATTTGAGCTGCTCCTGGCAGACGAGTATTACATTCCGATGCACCAGTTCATTTTTACTGTATCCCTTAGGCTTTCACATTGACCATGAAACAAAGAAATTGCATCGGGATTAAATACTAAGAGCACGATGACGACTTAAGTACAACATGAGTGAATCTCCTAAGAGTTTGTGCTTTCAGCGGCTCCTGGGATACCACTATCAGATTCCGATGCACCAGTGCAGGTTTCCCGTTTCCCTTGGACCTTCACATTGACCATGAAACACAGAAAATGATTCGGGATTGAATACGAAAGGGACATGTCCGACTTAAGTGCAAGAAGAGTGAATCTTCTTCGAGTTTGTACTTTGAGCGGCTCCTGGAAGACCAGTATTTGATTCCGATGCACCAGTGCAGGTTTACCTTATCCCATGGACCTTCACATTAACAATGAGACACAGATATTGCATCGGGTTTAAATAAGAAAGGCACAATGCCGACTTAAGTACAAGAAGAGTGAATCTTCTAAGTGTTTGTGCTTTGAGCGGCTCATGGGAGACCGGTAATAGATTCCGATGCACCAGTGCAGGTTTTCAGTATCCCTTTGACCTTCACATTGACCATGAAACACAGAAATTGCATCGGGATTGATTGCAAAGTGCACAATGCCGAATGACGTACAAGAAGAGTGAATCTTCTAAGAGTTTGTGCATTGAGAGGCTCCTGGGAGACCAGTATTAGATTCCGATGCACTAGTGCAGGTTTACTGTATCCCTTGGACTTTCACATTGACCATGAAACACACAAATTGCATCGGGATGGAATACAAAAGGGTCAATGCCGCCTTGAGTACTAGAAAAGTGAATCTTCTGAGATTATGTGCTTTGAGCGGCTCCAGGGAGACCAGTATTAGCTTCCGATGCACCACTGCAGGTTTACTGTATCCCTTGGACCGTCACATTGACGATGAAACACAGACATTGCATCGGAATTGAATACAAAATGCACAATGCTGACTGAAGTACAAGAAGAGTGATTCTTCTAAGAATTTGTGCTTCGAGCGGCTCCTGGGAGACCAGTATTTGTTGCGATGCAGCTGTGCAGGTTTACTGTGTACCTTGGACCTTCACATTGACCATGAAAGATAGAAGTAGCATCAGGATTGAAACCAAAAGGGACAATGCCGACTTAAGTACTAGAAGAGTGAATCTTCTGAGAGTTTGTGTTTTGAGCGGTTCGTGGGATACTAGTATTAAATTCCGATGCACCAGTGCTGGTTTAACATATCCCTTGGACCTTCACATTGACCATGAAACATAGAAATTGCATCGGGATTGAATACAAAAGGCACAACGGCGACATAAATACAAGAAGAGTGAATCTTCTAAGAGTTCGTGCTTTGAGCGGCTACTTGGGAGACCAGTATTAGATTCCGATGCACCAGTACAGATTTGCTGTATCCCTTGGACCTTCACATTGACCATGAAACACAGAAATTGAATCGGGATGGAATATAAAAGGGACAATGCGACCTTAAGTACTAGATAAGTGAATCTTCTGAGAGTTTGTGGTTTGAGCGGCTCCAGGATGACCAGAATTAGATTCCGATGCACCAGTGCAAGTTTACTGTATCCCTTGGACTGTCACATTGACGATGAAACACAGTAATTGCATCGGGATTGAAAACAAAATGCACAATGCCGACTGAAGTACAAGAAGAGTGAATCTTCTAAGAGTTTGTGCTTCGAGCGGTTCCTGGGAGACCAGTATTTGATTCCGATGCAGCTGTGCAGGTTTACTGTATCCCTTGGACCTTCACATTGACCATGAAAGACAGAAATTGCATCGGGATTGAAATCAAAAGGGACAATGCCGACTTAAGTACAAGAAGAGTGAATCTTCTAAGAGTTTTTGCTTCGAGCGGCTCATGGGAGAACAGTATCAGGCTCAGATGCACCAGTGCAGGTTTTCTGTATGCGTTTGACCTTCACTTTGACCATGAAACACGGAAATTGCATTGGGATTGAATACGAAAGGGACAATGCCGACTTAAATACAAGAAGAGTGAATCTTCTATGAGTTTGTGCTTTGAGCGGCTCCTGGCAGACGAGTATTAGATTCCGATGCACCAGTGCATTTTTACTGTACCCCTTGGACTTTCACATTGGCAATGAAACAAAGAAATTGCATCGGGATTGAATACTAAGAGCACAATGACGACTTAAGTTCAAGATGAGTGATTCTCCCAAGAGTTTGTGCTTTCAGCGGCTCCTGGGTTACCAGTATCGGATTCCGATGCACCAGTGCAGGTTTACCGTTTCCCTTGGACCTTCACATTGACCATGAAACACAGAAAATGCATCGGGATTGAATACGAAAGGGACAATGCCGACTTAAGTACAAGAAGAGTGAATCTTCTATGCGTTTGTGCTTTGAGCATCTCCTGGGGAACCAGTATTAGTTTCCGATGCACCACTGCAGGTTTACTGTATCCCTTGGTCCTTCACATTGACCATAATACAAAGAAATTGCTTCGGGATTGAATACAGAAGGCACAATGCCGACTTAAGTACAAGAAGAGTGAATCTTCTAAGAGTTTGTGCTTTGAGCGGCTCATGGGAGACCAGTATTAGTTTCCGATGCACCAGTGCTGGTTTACTGTATCCCTTGGTCCTTCACATTGACCATGAAACACAGATATTGCATCGGGATTGTATAGAAAACCACAATGCCGACTTAAATACAAGAAGAGTGAGTCTTCTATGAGTTTGTGCTTTGAGCGGCTCCTGGGAGACCAGTATTAGATTCCGAGGCACCAGTGCAGGTTTACTGTATCCCTTGGACCCTCATATTGACCATGAAAAACAGAAATCGCATCGGGATTGAATACAAAAGGCACAATGCCGACTTAGGTACTAGAAGAGTGAATCTTTCAAGAATTTTTGCCCTGAGCGGCTCATGGGAGATCAGTATTAGATTCAGATGCACCTGTGCAGGTTTTCTGTATCCCTTTGACCTTCACATTGACCATAAAACACAGATATTGCATCGGGATTGATTACAAAATGCACAATGCCGACTGACGTACAAGAAGAGTGAGTCATCTAAGAGTTAGTGCTTCGAGCGGCTCCTGAGCGACCAGTATTTGAATGCGATGCAGCTGTGCAGGTTTACTGTATCCCTTGGACCTACACATCGACCATGAAACATAGAAATTGCATCGGGATTGAATACAAAGAAACAACGGCGACTTAAATACAAAAAGAGTTAATCTTCTAAGTGTTCGTGCTTTGAGCGGTTACTTGTGAGACCAGTATTAGATTCCGATGCACCAATGGAGGTTTACTGTATTTCTTGGACTTTCTCATTGACCATGAAGCACAGAAATCGCATCGCGGTTGAATACATAAGGCACAAAGCCAACATAATTACAAGAAGAGTGTATTTTCTCTGAGTTTGTGGATTGAGCGGCTCCTGGGAGACCAGTATTAGACTCCGATGCACCAGTGCACGCTGACTGTATCCCTTGGACCTTCAAATTGACCATGAAACACAGATATCGCATCGGGATTGAATACGCTAGGCACAATGACGACTTAAGTACAAGCAGAGTGAATCTTCTAAGAATTTGAGCTTTGAGCGGCACATGGGAGAACAGTATCAGACTCAGATGCACCAGTGCAGGTTTTCTGTATGCGTTTGACCTTCACTTTGACCATGAAACACGGAAATTGCATCGGGATCGAATACGAAAGGGACTATGCCGACTTAAGTACAAGAAGAGTGAATTTTCTATGAGTTTGTGCTATGAGCGGCTCCAGGGAGACCAGTATAAAATACCGATGCACCAGTGCAGGTTTACTGTATCCCTTAAACCTTCACATTGACCATGATACAAAGAAATTGCATCGGGATTGAATACAAAAGGCACAATGCCGACTAAAGTACAAGAAGAGTGAATCTTCAAAGAGTTTGTGATTTGAGCGGCTCCTGGCAGACGAGTATTAGATTCCGATGCACCAGTGCATTTTTACTGTATCCCTTGGACTTTCGCATTTACCATGAAACAAAGACAAGCATCTAGATTGAATACTAAGAGCACAATGACGACTTAAGTACAAGATGAGTGAATCTCCCAAGAGTTTGTGCTTTCAGCGGCTCCTGGGATACTAGTATCAGATTGCGATGCACCAGTGCAGGTTTACCGTTTCCCTTGGACCTTCACATTGACCATGAAACACAGAAAATGCATCAAGATTGAATAGGAAAGGGACAATGCCGACTTCAGTACAAGAAGAGTGAATCTTCTGCGAGTATGTGCTTTGAGCGGCTCCTGGGATACCAGTATTAGATTCCGTAGCACCAGTGCTGCTTTAACGTATCCGTTGGACCTTCACATCGACCATGAAACATAGAAATTTCATCGGGATTGAATACAAAAGTCACAATAGCGACTTAAGTACAAGAAGTGTGAATCTTCTAAGAGTTTGTGCTTTGAGCGCCTGCTTGGGAGACCAGTATTAGATTCCGATACACCAATGCAGGTTTACTGTATCCCTTGGACTTTCACATTGACCATGAAGCGCAGAAATTGCATCGGGGTTGAATACAAAAGGCGCAAAGCCGACTTAATTACAAGAAGAGTGCACATTATTAGAATTTGTGATTTGAGCGGCTCATGGGAGACCGGTATTAGATTCCGATGCAACAGGGCAGGTTAACTGTATCCCTTGGACCTTCACATTGACCATGAAACACAGAAATTGCATCGGGATTGAATACAAGAGGGACAAAGCCGACTTATGTACAAGAAGAGTAAACCCACTAAGAATTTGTGGTTTGAGCGGCTGCTGGGAGACCAGTATTAGATTCCGATGCACCAATGGAGGTTTACTGAATTCCTTGGACTTTCTCATTGACCATGAAGCACAGAAATCGCATCGGGGTTGAATACATAAGGCACAA
Organism: Schistocerca americana; assembly: GCF_021461395.2. Classification (NCBI taxonomy): domain Eukaryota; kingdom Metazoa; phylum Arthropoda; class Insecta; order Orthoptera; family Acrididae; genus Schistocerca; species Schistocerca americana. The sequence continues at coordinate 25,217,606 of NC_060130.1, forward strand.
AGCCGACTTAATTACAATAAGAGTGAATTTTCTCAGAGTTTGTGGATTGAGCGGCTCCTGGGAGACCAGTATTAGACTCCGATGCACCAGTGCACGTTGACTGTATCCCTTTAATCTTCAAATTTAACCATGAAACACAGATATCGCATCGGGATTAAATACGATAGGCACAATGACGACTTAAGTACAAGCAGAGTGAATCTTCTAAGAATTTGAGCTTTGAGCGGCACATGGGAGAACAGTATCAGACTCAGATGCACCAGTGCAGGTTTTCTGTATGCGTTTGACCTTCACTTTGACCATGAAACACGGAAATTGCATCGTGATCGAATACGAAAGGGACTATGCCGACTTAAGTACAAGAAGAGTGAATTTTCTAAGAGTTTGTGGTTTGAGCTGCTCCTGGGAGTACTGTCTTAGATTCTGATGCACCAGCGCAGGTTCACCGTATCCCTTGGACCTTCACATTGACCATGAAACACAGAAATTTCATCGGGATTGAATACAAAAGGCACAATAGACCTTAAGTACAAGAAGAGTGAATCTTCTAAGAGTTTGTGCTTTGAGCGCCTGCTTGGGAGACCAGTATTAGATTCCGATGCACCAATGCAGGTTTACTGTATCCCTTGGACTTTCACATTGACCATGAAGCGCAGAAATTGAATCGGGGTTGAATACAAAAGGCACAAAGCCGACTTAATTACAAGAAGAGTGAACCTTCTAAGAATTTGTGATTTGTGCGGCTCATGGGAGACCAGTATTAGATTCCGATGCACCAGTGCAGGTTTACTGTATCCCTTGGTCCTTCACATTGACCATGGAGCTCAGAAATTGCATCGGGATTGAATCCAAATGTCACAATCGCGACTGAAGTACAAGAAGAGTTAATCTTCTAAGAGTTTCTACTTTGAGCGGTTCCTTGGGGACCAGTGTTAGATTCCGGTGCACCAGTGCAGGTTTACTGTATCTTTTGGACCTTCACGTTCTCCATGAAACACAGAAATTGCATCGGCATTGATTACAAAAGGGACAATGCAAACTTAAGTACTAGAAGAGTGAATCTTCTACGAGTTTGTGGTTTGAGCGGCTCCTGGGAGACCTGTTCTAGATTCCGATACACGAGTGCAAGTTTACCGTATCCCTTTGACCTTCACATTGACCATGAACACAGAAATTGCATCTGGATTGGATACAAAAGGGACCATGCCCACTTAAGTACAAGAGGAGTGAATTTTCTAAGAGTTTGTGGTTTGAGCGACTCCTGGGAGATTAGTGTTAGATTCCGATGCACCAGTGAAGCTTTACCGTATCCCTTGGACCTTCTAATTGACCATGAAAAACAGAATTCGCATCGTGATTGAATACAAAAGGCACAATGCCGAATTAAAACAAGAAGAGTGAATCTTCCAAGAGCTTGTGGTTTGAGCATCGCATGGGAGGCCAGTATCAGAATGCGATGCACCAGTGCAGGATTACTGTATCCCTTGGGCCTTCACATTGACCATGAGTCACAGAAATTGCATCGGGATGGAATACAAATGGCACAATTCCCTCTTAAGTACAAGAAGAGTGAATCTTCTAAGAGTTAATGCTTTGAGCGGCTCCTGGGAGACCAGTATGAGATTCCGATGCACCAGTGCTGGCTCACTGTATCCCTTGGGCCTTACCATTGACCATGCAACATAGAAATTGCTTCGGGACTGAATGCAAAAGGCACAATGCCGACTTAGGTACAAGAAGAGTGAATCATCTATGAATTTGTGTTTGAGGGGCTCCTGGGAGACCAGTCTTAGATTCCGATGCACCAGTGCAGGTTTACTGTATTCCTTGGACCTTCACATTGACAATTAAACACAGAAATTGCATCGGGATTGAATACAAAGGGACAATGCCGACATTAGTACAAGAAGACTGAATCTTCTAAGATTTTGTGTTTAAGCGGCTCCTGGGCGACCAGTATTAGATTCCGTATCACCAGTGCAGGTTTACTGTATCCCTTGGACCTTCACATTGACCACGAAACACAGAAATTGCATCGTGATTGAATGTAAAAGGCACAATTTTGAATGAAGTACAAGAAGTGCGATTCGTCTAAGAGTTTGTGATATGAGCGCCTCCTGCGAGACCAGTATTAGATTCCGATGCACCAGTGCAGGTTCACTGTATCCCTTGGACCTTCACATTGACAATGAAACACAGATATTGAATCGGGATATAATACAAATAGCACAATGCCGACTTAAGTACAAGAAGAGTGAGTTTTCTAAGAGTTTGTGGTATGAGCGGCTCCTGGGAGACCAGTATTAGATTCCGATGCAACAGGGCAGGGTTACTGTATCCCTTGGACCTTCACATTGACCATGAAACACAGAAATTGCATCGGGATTGAACACAAAAGGTACAATGCCAACTTAAGTACTAGAAGAGTGAATCTTCTACGAGTTTGTAGTTTGAGCTGTTCCTGGGAGACCTGCATTAGATTCCGATACACCAGTGCACGTTTACTGTATTCCTTGGACCTTCACATTGACCATGAAAAACAGAATTCGCATCGTGATTGAATACAAAAGGCACAATGCCGAATTAAAAGCAAGAAGAGTGAATCTTCTAAGAGTTTGTGGTTTGCGCATCGCATGGGAGGCCAGTATCAGATTCCTATGCACCAGTGCAGAATTACTGTATCCCTTGGGCCTTCACATTGACCATGAATCACAGAAATTGCATCGGAATGGATTACAAATGGCACAATTCCGTCTTAAGTACAAGAAGAGTGAATCTTCTAAGAATTTATGCTTTGAGCGGCTCCTCGGCGACCAGTATTAGATTTTGATGCACCAGTGCAGGTTTACTGTATCCCTTGGAGCTTCACATTGACCATGAAACACAGAAATTGCATCGGGATTGAATACAAAGTTCACAATGCCGACTTAAGTACAAGATGAGTGAATCTTCTGACAGTTTGTTCGTTGTGCGGCTCCTGGGACACCAGTAGTAGATTCCGATGCACCAGTCCGGTTACTGTATCCCTTGGACCTTCACATTGACAATGAAATACAGAAATTACTTCGGGACTGAAAACCAAAGAGACAATGCCGACTTAAATACAAAAAGAGTGAATTTTCTTAGAGTTTGAGATTTTAGAGGCTCCTGGGAGACCAGTATTAGATTCCGTTGTACCAGTGCAGGTTTACTGTATCCCTTTTACTTTCACATTGACAATGAAGCGCAGAAATTGCATCGGGGTTGAATACAAAAGGCACAAAGCCGACTTAATTACAAGAAGAGTGAATTTTCTAAGAGTTTGTGGTTTTTTGGGGCTCCTGCGGGACTAGTAATAAAATCCGATGCACCAGTGCAGGTTTACTGTATCCCTTGGAACTTCACATTGACCATGAAACTCAGATATCGCATTGGGATTGAATACAAACGCACAACGCCGACTTAAGTACAAGAAGAGTGAACCTTCTAATAATTTGTGTTTGAGCGGCTACTGGGAGACCAGTATTAGAATCCGATGCACCAGTGCAGGTTTACTCTATCCCTCGGACATTCACATTGACCATCAAACACAGAAATTGCATTGGGATTGAATACGAAAGACACAATGCCGACTTAAGTACAAGAAGAGTGAATCTTCTAAGAGTTTGTCCCTTGAGCGGCCCCTGGGAGAGCAGTATTAGATTCCGATGCACTGGTGCAGGTTAACTGTATCCCTTGGACTTTCACATTGACCATGAAGAACAGAAATTGCATTGGGATTGAATACGAAAGACACAATGCCGACTTAAGTACAGGATGAGTGAACCTTCTCAGAGTTTGTGGTTTGGGCGGCTCCTGGGAGACCAGTATTAGATTACGATGCATCAGTGCACGTTTACTGTATCCCTTGGACATTCAATATGACCATGAACTACAGAAATTGCGTCGGGATCGAATACAAAAGCACAATGCCGACTTAAGTACATGAAGAGTGAATCTTTAAGAGTCTTTGCTTTGAGCGGCTCCTTGGAGACCAGTATTAGATTCCGATGCACCAGCGCAGGTTAACTGTATCCCTTGGACCTTCACATTGACCATGAAACATCGAAATTGCATCGGCATTGAATACAAAAGGGACAGTGCCGACTTAGGTACAAGAAGAGAGACTCTTCTAAAAGTTTGTGCTTTGAGTGGCTTCTCGGACATCAGTATTGGATTCCGATGCGCCAGTGCCGGTTTACTGTATCCCTTGGAACTTCACATTGACCTCGAAACACAGAATTAGCATCGGGATTGAATACAAAATGGACAGTCCCGACTTAAGTACAAGAAGAGTGATTTTTCTATGAGTTTGTGGTTTGAGCTGCGTCTGGGAGACAAGTATTAGATTCCGATGCACCAGGGAAAGTTTACTGTATCCCTTGGGCCTTCACATTGACCATGAAACACAGAAATCAGATCGTGATTGAATACAAAAGGCACAATACCGAATCCAGTAAAGAAGAGTGAATCTTCTAAGAGCTTGTGCTTTGAACGCCTCCTTGGAGACCAGTATCAGATTCCGATGCACCAGTGCAGGTTTACTGTATACCTTGGACCTTCACATTGACCAAGAAACACTGAAATTGCATCGGGATTGGATACAAAAGGGACAATGCCAACTTAAGTACAAGAAGAGTGAATCTTCTAAGAGTTTGTGCTTTGAGTGGCTCGATGGGAGACCAGTATTAGATTCCGATGCACCAGTGCAGGTTTACTGTATCCCTCGGACGTTCACATTGACCATGAAACACACACACTGCATCGGGATTGAATACAAAATGCACAATTCCGACTCAAGTACAAGAAGAGTGAGTCTTCTAAGAGTTTGTGTTTGAGTGGCTCCTGGGAGACCAGTATTAGATTCCGATGCACCAGTGCTGTCTTACTGTATCCCTTGGACCTTTACATTCACCGTGGAACACAGAAATTGCATCGGGATTGAATACAAAAGGCACAATGCCGACTTAAGTACAAGAAGAGTGAATCTTCTAAGAGTTTGTCCTTTGAGCGGCCCCTGGGAGACCAGTATTAGATTCCGATACACGTGTGCAGGTTTACTGTATCCCTTGGTTCTTTAACATGACCATGAAACACAGAAGTTGCATCGGTATTGAATACATAAGGCACAATGCCTACTTAAGTACAAGATGAGTGAATCTTCTAAGAGTTTGTGCCTTGAGCGGCTCCTTGGAAGACCAGTATTAGTCTCCGATGCACCAGTGCAGAATTACTGTATCCGTTGGACGTTCGCATTGACCATGAAGCACAGAATTTGCATCGAAATTGAATTCAAAATGTACAGTGCCGACGTAGGTACAAGAAAAGTGATTCTCCTAAGAGTTTGTACTTTTAGCGGCTCCTTGCAGACCAGTATTAGATTACGATGCACCAGTGCAGGTTTGCTGTATTCCTTGGACCTTCACATTGACCATGAGACACAGAATTTTCATCGGCAATGAACACGAAAGGAACAATGCCGACATAAGTACATAACGAGTGAATCTTCTAAGAGTTTGTGTTTTTGGTGGCTCCTGGGAGACCAGTATTAGAATCCGACGCACCAGTGCAGGTTTACTGTATCCCTTGGACTTTCGCATTGACCATGAAACACAGAAATTGCAACGGAATTGAATACAAAAGGCACAATGCCAACTTAAGTACAAGTAGAGTGTGTCATCTACGAATTTGAGGTATGAGCGGCTCCTGGGAGACCTGTATTAGATTCCGGTGCACCATTGCACGTTTACTGTATCCCTTTGACCTTCAAATTGACCATGAACCACAGATATTGCATCGGGATTGAATTCTAAAGGGACAATGCTGACTTAACTACAAAAAGAATGAATTTTCTAAGAAATTGTGGTTTGAGCGGCTCCTGGGAGACCAGTATTAGATTCCGATGCACCAGTGCAGGTTTACTGTATCCCTTGGACCTTCATATTGACCATGAAACACACAAATTGCATCGGGATTGATTACACGATAGACAATGAGGACTTATGTACAAGAACAGTGAATCTTCTTAGAGTTTGTGGTTTGAGCGGCGCCTGAGAGACCAGTATTAGATTCCGATGCACCAGTGCAGGTTTACTGTTTCCCTTGGAGCTTCATATTAACCAAGAAAGACAGAAATTGCATCGGGATTGAAATCAAAAAGGACAATGCCGACTAAAGTACAAGCACAGTAAATCTTCTAAGAGTTTGTGCTTTGAGCGGCTCCTGGGACACCAGTACTAGATTCCAACGCACCAGTGCAGGTTTACCGTATCCCTTGGACCTTCACTTTGGGCATGAAACACAGAAATTGCATCGGGATTGAATACAAAAGGGACAATGCCAACTTAAGTACAAGAAGAGTGAATCTTCTAAGAGTTTGTGCTTTGAGAGGCTCCCGGCAGACCAGTATTAGATTCCGATGCACCAGTGCTGTCCTACTGTATCCCTTGGACCTTTGCATTCACCGTGGAACACAGAAATTGCATCGGGATTGAATACAAAAGGAACAATGCCGACTTAAGTACAAGAAGAGTGTATCTTCTAAGAGTTTGACCTTTGACCGGCCCCTGGGAGACCAGTATTAGATTCCGATGCACCAGTGCAGGTTAACTGTATCCCTTGGACTTTCACATTGACCATGAAACACAGAAATTGCATCGGGATTGAATACGATAGGAACAATGCCGACTTAAGTACAAGAAGAATGAATCTTCTAAGTGTTTTTGCTTTGAGCAGCTCCTTGGGAGACCAGTATTAGATTCCGATGCACCAGTGCAGGTTTACAGCATCCCTTGGACTTTCACATTAACCATGAAGCACAGAAATTTCATCGGGATTGAATACAAAAGGAACGATGCCGACCTAAGTACAAGAAGAGTGAATTTTCTAAGAGTTAGTGTTTTGAACGGCTCCTGGGAGACCAGTATTAGATTCCGATGCACCAGTGCAGGTTAACTGTTTCCCTTGGACTTCACATTGACCATGAAACATCGAAATTGCATCGGCATTGAATACAAAAGGGACAGTGCCGACTTAGGTACAAGAAGAGTAAATCTTCTAAGAGATTGTGCCCTGAATAGCTTCTCGGACACCAGTATTGGATTCCGATGCACCAGTTCCGGTTTACTGTATCCCTTGGACCTTCACATTGACCTTGAAACACAGAATTAGCATCGGGATTGAATACAAAAGGGACAGTCCCGACTTAAGTACAAGAAGAGTGAATTTTCTAAGAGTTTGTGGTTTGAGCTGCTCCTGGGAGACAAGTATTAGATTCCGATGCACCAGTGCAGGTTTACTGTATCCCTTGGACCTTCACATTGAGCATGAATCACAGAAATTGCATCGGGAATGTATACAAAATTCACAATGCTGAATTAAGTACAAGAAAAGTGAATCTTCAAAGAGTTTGTGCTTTGAGCGGCCCCTGGGAGACCAGTATTAGATTCCGATGCACCAGGGCAGGTTTACTGTATTCTTTGGACCTTCACGTTGACCATGAAACACAGATATTGCATCGGGATTGAATACGAAAGGCACAATGCCGTCTTGAGTACAAGAAGAGTGAATCTTCTAAGAGTTTGTGCTTTGAGCGGCTCCTGGGAGACCAGTATTAAATTCCTATGCACCAGTGCAGGTTTACTGTATCCCTCGGACCTTCACGTGGACCATGAAACACAGAAATTGCATCGGGATTGAATACAAAATGCACAATGCCAACTTAAGTACAAGAAGAGTGAATCACCTAAGAGTTTGTGGTTTGAGCGGCTCCTGGGAGACCTGTAATAGATTCCGATGCACCAGTTCACGTTCTCTGTATTCCTTGGACCTTCACATTGACCATGAAGCACAGTAATTGCATCGGGATGGAATGCAAAAGGCACAATGTCGACTTAAGTACAAGAAGAGTGAATCTTCTAAGGGTTTATGATTTGTGCGTCTCGTGGGTGACCAGTATTAGAATCCGATGCACCAGTGCACGTTTACTGTATCCCTCTTACCTTCACATTGACCATCAAACACAGAAATTGCATCGGGGTTATATACAAAAAGGACAATGCCGACTTAAGTACAAGTAGAGTAAATTTTCTAAGAGTTTGTGGTTTGAGCGGCTCTTGGGAGACCAGCATTCGATTCCGATGCACCAGTGAAGGTTTACTGCATAACTTGTACCTTCAAATTGACCATGAAACATAGAAATCGCATCGTGATTGAATACAAAAGGCACAATGCCGGATAAAGTACAATAAGAGCGAATCTTCTAAGAGCTTGTGGTTTCAGCGGCTCATGGGAGACCAGTATTAGATTCCGATGCACCGCTGCAGGTTTACCGTATCCTTTGGACCTTCACATTGTCCATGTAACACAGAAATTGCATCGAGATTAATACAAAAGGTACAATGCCAACTTAAGTAAAAGAAGAGTGAATCTTCTAAAAATTTGTGCTTTGAGCGGCTCCTGGGAGACCAGTATTAGATTCCGATGCACCAGTGCAGGTTTACCATATCCATTGGACCATTACATTGACCATGAAACACAGAAATTGCATCGGGATTGAATACACAAGGCACAATGCCGACTAAAGTACAAGAAGAGAGAATCTTCTAAGAGTTTTTGCTTTGAGCATCTCCTGGGAGACCAGTATTATATTACGTTGCACCAGGGCAGGTTTACTTTATCACTTGGACCTGCACATTGACCATGAAACACAGAAATTGCATCGGGACTGAATACAAAATGCACAATGCCGACTAAAGTACAAGAAGAGAGAATCTTCTAAGAGTTTTTGCTTTGAGCATCTCCTGGGAGACCAGTATTAGATTCCGATGCACCAGTGCAGGTTTACTGTATCCCTTGGACCTTCACATTGACCATGAAACACAGAAATTGCATCGGGATTGAATACAAGAGTGACAATGCGGACTTATGTACAAGAAGAGTGTATCTTCTAAGAGTTTGTGGTTTGAGCGGCTCCTGGGAGACCAGTATTAGATTCCGATGCACCAGTGCAGGTTTACTGTCTACATCTACATCTACATCTATATTGATACTCCGCAAGCCACCCAACGGTGTGTGGCGGTGGGCACTTTACGTGCCACTGTCATTACCTCCCTTTCCTGTTCCAGTCGCGTATGGTTCGCGGGAAGAACGACTGTCTGAAAGCCTCCGTGCGCGCTCTAATCTCTCTAATATTACATTCGTGATCTCCTCGGGAGGTATAAGTAGGGGGAAGCAATATACTCGATACCTCATCCAGAAACGCACCCTCTCGAAACCTGGCGAGCAAGCTACACCGCGATGCAGAGCGCCTCTCTTGCAGAGTCTGCCACTTGAGTTTATTAAACATCTCCGTAACGCTATCACGGTTACCAAATAACCCTGTGACGAAACGCGCCGCTCTTCTTTGGATCTTCTCTATCTCCTCCGTCAGACCGATCTGGTACGGATCCCACACTGATGAGCAATACTCAAGTATAGGTCGAACGAGTGTTTTGTAAGCCACCTCCTTTGTTGATGGACTACATTTTCTAAGCACTCTCCCAATGAATCTCAACCTGGTACCCGCCTTACCAACAATTAATTTTATATGATCATTCCACTTCAAATCGTTCTGCACGCATACTCCCAGATATTTTACAGAAGTAACTGCTACCAGTGTTTGTTCCGCTATCATATAATCATACAATAAAGGATCCTTCTTTCTATGTTTTCGCAATACACTACATTTGTCTATATTAAGGGTCAGTTCCCACTCCCTGCACCAAGTGCCTATCTGCTGCAGATCTTCTTGCATTTCGCTACAATTTTCTAATGCTGCAACTTCTCTGTATACTACAGCATCATCCGCGAAAAGCCGCATGGAACTTCCGACAATATCTACTAGGTCATTTATATATATTGTGAAAAGCAATGGTCCCATAACACTCCCCTGTGGCACGCCAGAGGTTACTTTAACGTCTGTAGACGTCTCTCCGTTGATAACAACATGCTGTGTTCTGTTTGCTAAAAACTCTTCAATCCAGCCACACAGCTGGTCTGATATTCCGTAGGCTCTTACTTTGTTTATCAGGCGACAGTGCGGAACTGTATCGAACGCCTTCCGGAAGTCAAGAAAAATAGCATCTACCTGGGAGCCTGTATCTAATATTTTCTGGGTCTCATGAACAAATAAAGCGAGTTGGGTCTCACACGATCACTGTTTCCGGAATCCATGTTGATTCCTACATAGTAGATTCTGGGTTTCCAGAAATGACATGATACGCGAGCAAAAAACATGTTCTAAAATTCTACAAGAGATCGACGTCAGAGATATAGGTCTATAGTTTTGCGTATCTGCTCGACGACCCTTCTTGAAGACTGGGACTACCTGTGCTCTTTTCCAATCATTTGGAACGCTCCGTTCCTCTAGAGACTTGCGGTACACGGCTGTTAGAAGGGGGGCAAGTTCTTTCGCGTACTCTGTGTAGAATCGAATTGGTATCCCATCAGGTCCAGTGGGCTTTCCTCTATTGAGTGATTCCAGTTGCTTTTCTATTCCTTGGACACTTATTTCGATGTCAGCCATTTTTTCGTTTGTGCGAGGATTTAGAGTAGGAACTGCAGTGCGGTCTTCCTCTGTGAAACAGCTTTGGAAAAAGGTGTATAGTATTTCAGCTTTACGCATGTCATCCTCTGTTTCAATGCCATCATGACCCCGTAGTGTCTGGATATGCTGTTTCGAGCCACTTACTGATTTAACGTAAGACCAGAACTTCCTAGGATTTTCTGTCAAGTCGGTACATAGAATTTTACTTTCGAATTCAATGAACGCTTCACGCATAGCCCTCCTTACGCTAACTTTGACATCGTTTAGCTTCTGTTTGTCTGAGAGGTTTTGGCTGCGTTTAAACTTGGAGTGGAGCTCTCTTTGCTTTCACAGTAGTTTCCTAACTTTGATGTTGTACCACGGTGGGTTTTTCCCGTCCCTCACAGTTTTACTCGGCACGTACCCGTCTAAAACGCATTTTACGATTGCCTTGAACTTTTTCCATTAACACTCAACATTGTCAGTTTCGGAACAGAAATTTTCGTTTTGATCTGTTAGGTAGTCTGAAATCTGCCTTCTATTACTCTTGCTAAACAGATAAACTTTCCTCCCTTTTTTTATATTCCTATTAACTTCCATATTCAGGGATCCTGCAACGGCCTTATGATCACTGATTCCCTGTTCTGTACATACAGAGTCGAAAAGTTCGGGTGTGTTTGTTATCAGTAGGTCCAAGATGTTATCTCCACGAGTCGGTTCTCTGTTTAATTGCTCGAGGTAATTTTCGGATAGTGCACTCAGTATAATGTCACTCGATGCTCTGTCCCTACCACCCGTCCTAAACATCTGAGTGTCCCAGTCTATATCTGGTAAATTGAAATCTCCACCTAAGACTATAACATGCTGAGAAAATTTATGTAAAATGTATTCCAAATTTTCTCTCAGGTGTTCTGCCACAAATGCTGCTGAGTCGGGAGGTCGGTAAAAGGAGCCAATTATTAACCTAGTTCGGTTGTTGAGTGTAACCTCCACCCATAATAATTCACAGGAACTATCCACTTCTACTTCACTACAGGATAAAGAACTACTAACAGCGACGAACACTCCATCACCGGCTGCATGCAATCTATCCTTTCTAAACACCGTCTGTACCTTTGTAAAAATTTTGGCAGTATTTATCTCTGGCTTAAGCCAGCTTTCTGTACCTATAACGATTTCAGCTTGGACCTTCACATTGACCATGAGACACAGAAATATCATCGGGATTGAATACAAAAGGCACAATGCTGATTAAAGTACAAGAAGAGTGAATCTTCTAAGAGTTTGTGCTTTGAGCGGTTCCTGGGAGACCAGTATTAGATTCTGATGCACCAGTGCAGGTTTACCGTATCCCTTGGAGCTTCACATTGACCATGAAACACAGAAATTGTATCGGGATTGAATCCAAAAGGCACAATGAAAACTTAAATACAAGATGAGAGAATCTTCTAAGAGTTTGTGGTTTGAGCGGCTCCTGGGAGACCAGTATTAGATTCCGATGCACCAGTGCAGGTTTACTGTATCCCTTGGACCTTCATATTGACCATGAGACACAGAAATATCATCGGGATTGAATACAAAATGCACAATGCTGATTTAAGTACAAGAAGAGTGAATCTTCTAAGAGTTTGTGCTTTGAGCGGCTCCTGGGAGACCAGTATTAGATTCTGATGCACCAGTGCAGGTTAACTGTATCCCTTGGAGCTTCACATTGACCATGAAACACAGAAATTGTATCGGGATTGAATCCAAAAGGCACAATGCCGACTTAAATACAAGATGAGAGAATCTTCTAAGAGTTTGTGATTTGAGCGGCTCCTGAGAGACCAGTACTAGTTTCCGACGCACCAGTGCAGGTTTACCGTATCCCATGGACCTTACCTTTGACCATGAAACACAGAAATTGCATCGGGATTGAATACAAAAGGCACAATGCCAACTTAAGTACAAGAAGTGTGGATCTTCTAAGAGTTTGTGCTTTGAGAGGCTCCTGGCAGACCAGTATTAGATACCGATGCATCAGTGCTGGTTTTCTGTGTCCCTTGGACCTTTACATTCACCATGGAACACAGAAATTGCATCGGGATTAAATACAAAAGGCACAATGCCGACTTAAGTACAAAAAGAGTGAATCTTCTAAGAGTTTAAGATTTAAGCGGCTCCTGGCAGACCATTATTAGATTCCGATGCACCAGTGCAGGTTTACCGTATCACTTGCACCTTCACATTGTCCATTTAACACAGAAATTGCATCGGGATTGAATACAAGATGCACAATACCGTCTTAAGTACAAGAAGAGTGAATCTTCTAAAAGTATGTGTTTTGAGCGGCTCATGGGAGCCCAGTATTCGATTCCGATGCACAAGTGCAGGTCTACTGTATCCCTTGGAGCTTCACATTGACCATGAAACACAGATTTTGCATTGGGATTTGAAACAAAAGGCACAATGCCGACTTAAGTACAAGAAGAGTGAATCTTCTAAGAGTTTGTGCTTTGAGCGGCTCCTGGGAGACCAGTACTAGATTCCGATGCACAAGTGCAGGTTTACTGTATCCCTTGGACCTTCACATTCTCCATGATTCACAAAAATTGCTTCGGGATTGAATACAAAAGGGACAATGCCGTCTTAAGTACAACAAGAATGAATGTTCTAAGAGTTTGTGCTTTGAGCGGCTCATGGGAGACCAGTATTAAATTCCTATGCACCAGTGCAGGTTTACTGTATCCCTCGGACCTTCACGTGGACCATGAAACACAGAAATTGCATCGGGATTGAATACAAAATGCACAATGCCAACTTAAGTACAAGAAGAGTGAATCACCTAAGAGTTTGTGGTTTGGGCGGCTCCTGGGAGACCTGTAATAGATTCCGATGCACCAGTTCACGTTCACTGTATTCCTTGGACCTTCACATTGACCATGAAGCACAGTTATTGCATCGGGATGGAATGCAAAATGCACAATGTCGACTTAAGTACAAGAAGAGTGAATCTTCTAAGAGTTTGTGATTTGTGCGTCTCCTGGGTGACCAGTATTAGAATCCGATGCACCAGTGCACGTTTACTGTATCCCTCTTACCTTCACATTGACCATCAAACACAGAAATTGCATCGGGGTTGGATACAAAAAGGACAATGCCGACTTAAGTACAAGTAGATTAAATTTTCTAAGAGTTTGTGGTTTGAGCGGCTCTTGGGAGACCAGCATTCGATTCCGATGCACCAGTGAAGGTTTACTGCATAACTCGTACCTTCAAATTGACCATGAAACATAGAAATCGCATCGTGATTGAATACAAAAGGCACAATGCCGGATAAAGTACAATAAGAGCGAAACTTCTAAGAGCTTGTGGTTTCAGCGGCTCATGGGAGACCAGTATTAGATTCCGATGCACCGCTGCAGGTTTACCGTATCCTTTGGACCTTCACATTGACCATGAAACACAGAAATCGCATCGTGACTGAATACAAAATTCACAATGCCGAATAAAGTACAAGAAAAGTGAATCTTATAAGGGTTTGTGGTTTGAGCGGCTCACGGGAGACCAGTATTAGATTCCAATGCACCAGTGCAGGTTTACTCTATCCCTTGGACTTTCACATTGATAATGAAACACAGATATTGCAACGGGATTGAACACAAAAATCACAATGCCGACTTAAGTACAAGATGAGTGAATCTTCTAAGAGTTTGTGCTTCCAGCGGCTACTGGGAGACCAGTATTAAATTCCGATGCACCGCTGCAGGTTTACCGTATCCCTTGGATCTTCGCATTGACCACGAAACACAGATATTAGATCGGGATTGAATACAAAAGTATAATGCCGACTTAAGTACAAGAAAGGTGAATCTTCTAAGAGTTTGTGCTTTGGGCGGCTCCTGGGAGACCAGTATTAGATTGCGATGCACCAGTGCAGGTTTACCGTATCCATTGGACATTCACATTGACCATGATACACAGAAAATGCATTAGGATTGAATACAAAATGGACAATGCCGAATTATGTACAAGAAGAGTGAATCTTCTAAGAGTTTGTGTTTTGAGCGGCTCCTGGGAGACCAGTATTAGATTCCGATGCACCAGTGCCGGTTTACCATATCCCTTGGACCTTCACATTGACCATGAAACACAGAAATTGCATCGGGATTGAATACAGAAGGGACCATGCCGACATAAGTAGAAGAAGAGTGAATCTTCTAAGAGTTCGTGCTGTGAGCAACTGCTGGGAGACCAGTACTAGATTCCGATGCACCAGTGGAGGATTACTTTATCCCTTCGACTTTCAAATTGACCATGAAACACAGAAATTGCATCGGGATTGAATACAAAAGGCACAATGCCGACTAAAGTACAAGAAGAGTGTATCTTCTAAGAGTTTATGCTTTGAGCGTCTCCTGGGAGACCAGTATTATATTCCGATGGACCAGTGCAGGTTCAGTTTATCACTTGGACCTGCACATTGGCAAGATACACAGAAATTGCATCGGGATTGAATACAAAAGGGACAATGCCATCTTAAGAATAGGAAGAGTGAAACTTCTAAGAGTTTGTGCTTTGAGCATCTCTTCGGAGACCAGTAGTAGATTCCGATGCACCAGAGCGGGTTACTGTATCCCTTGCCCCTTAACATTGACCATGAAACACAGAAATCGCATCGTGATTGAATACAAAAGGCACAATTCCGAATTTAGTACAAGAAGAGTGAATCTTCTAAGGGTTTGTGGTTTGAGCGGCTCATGAGAGACCAGTATTTGATTCCGATGAACCAGTGCACGTTTACTGTATCCCCCTGACCTTCACTTTGACCATCAAGTACAGAAATTGCATCAGGATTGGATACAAAAGGGACAATATCGGCTTAAAAACAAGAAGAGTGAATTTTCTAAGAGTTTGTGGTTTGAGCGGCTCTTGGGAGACCAGCATTCGATTCTGATGCACCAGTGAAGGCCTACCGTATAACTTGGACCTTCAAATTTACCATGAAACACAGAAATCGCATCGTGATTGAATACAAAAGGCACAATGCCGGATTAAGTACAATAAGAGCGAATCTTCTAAGAGTTTGTGGTTTGAGCGGCTCATGGGAGACCAGTATTAGATTCCGATGCTGCAGTGCAGGTTTACTGAATCCCTTTGACCTTCACCTTGACCATGAAACACAGATATTGCATCGGGATTGAATACAAAATAGAAAATGCCGACTTAAGTACAAGAAGAGTGAGTTTTCTAAGAGTTTGTGGTTTGAGCGGCTCCTGGGAGACTAGTAATAGATTACGATGCACCAGTGAAGGTTTACTGTATCCCTTGGACCTTCACATTGACCATGATACAAAGTAATCGCATCGTGATTAAGTAAAAAACACAATGACGAATTATGTACAAGAAGAGTGAATCTTCTAAGGGTTTGTGGTTTGAGCGGCTCATGGGAGACCAGTATTAGATTCCGATGCACCAGTGCAGGTTTACCTTATCCTTTGGACCTTCACATTGACCATGACACACAGAAATTTCACCGGGATTGAATACAAATGGCACAATGACGACTTACGTACAAGAAGAGTTAATCCTTTAAAAGTATGTGCTTTGAGCGTCTCCTGGGAGACCAGTATTATATTCCGATGCACCAGTGCATGTGTATTTTATCACTTGGACCTGCACATTGACCATGAAACACAGAAATTGCATCGGGATTGAATACAAAACGGACAATGGCGACTTAAGGTCAAGAAGAGTGAATTTTCTAAGAGTTTGTGCTTTGAGCGGCTCCTCGAAGACCAGTATTAGATTCCGATGCACCAGAGCAGGTTTACTGTATACCTTGGACCTTTGCATGACAGTGAAACACAAAGGTTGCATCGGCATTGAATACGAAAAGGACAATGCCGACTTAAGTACATAAAGAGTGAAACTTCTAAGAGTTTGTGTTTTTAGTGGCTAGTGGGAGACCAGTTTTAGACTCCGATGCACCAGTGCAGGTTTACTGTATCCCTTGGACCTTCACATTGACCATGAAGCACAGAAATTGCATCGGGACTGAATACAAAATGTACAATGCCGACATAAATACAAGAAGAGTTAATCTCCTACGTGTTTGTACGTTGAGCGCCTCCTTGGAGACCAGTATTAGATTACAATGCACCAGTGCAGATTTACTGTAACCCTTGGACCTTCACATTGACCATGAAACACAGATGTTGCATTGGCATTGAGTACAAAAGGGACAATGCCGACTTAAGGACAAGGAGAGTGAATCTTCTAAGCGTTTGTGCTTTGAGCGGCTCCTGGGAGACCTATATTACAATCCGATGCACCAGTGCACGTTTACTGTATCCCTTTGACCTTCACCTTGACCATGAAACACACATATTGCATCGGGATTGAATACAAAATGGGAAATGCCGACTTAAGTACAAGAAGGGTGAGATTTCTAAGAGTTTGTGGTTTGAGCGGCTCCTGGTAGACTAGTAATAGATTACGATGCACCAGTGAAGGTCTACTGTAACCCTTGGACCTTCACATTGACCATGAAACAAATAAATCGCATCGTGATTAAGTAAAGAAGCGCAAT
The DNA here is from genome assembly GCF_021461395.2 of Schistocerca americana. NCBI lineage: Eukaryota > Metazoa > Arthropoda > Insecta > Orthoptera > Acrididae > Schistocerca > Schistocerca americana. The sequence goes on from NC_060130.1 coordinate 25,234,759, forward strand.
GACGAATTAAGTACAAGCAGAGTGAATCTTCTAAGGGTTTGTGATTTCTGCGGCTCATGGGAGACCAGTATAAGATTCCGATGCAGCAGTGCAGTTTTCCTGTATCCCTTGGACATTCACATTTACCATGAAACACAGATGTTGCATTGGCATTGAGTACAAAAGGGACAATGCCGACTTAAGAACAAGGAGAGTGAATCTTCTAAGAGTTTGTGCTTTGAGCGGCTCCTGGGAGACCTATATTAGAATCCGATGCACCAGTGCACGTTTACCGTATCCCTTGGACCTTCACATTGACCATGACACACAGAAATTGCACCGGGATTAATACAAATGGCACAATGACGACTTAAGTACAAGAAGAGTGAATCCTCTAAGAGTATGTGCTTTGAGCGGCTCCTCGGAGACCACTATTAGATTCCGATGCACCAGTTCACGTTGACTGTAACATTTGGACCTTCACATTGACCGTGAAACACAGAAATCCCATCGTGATTGAATACAAAGGGCACAATGCCGAATTAAGTACAAGAAGAGTGAATCTTCTGAGGGTTTGTGGTTTGAGCGGCTCATGGGAGACCAGTATTTGATTCCAATGCACCAGTGCAGATTTACTGTATCCCTTTGACCTTCTCATTGACTATGAAACACAGAAATTGCATCGGGATTGAATACAAAAGGCACAATGCTGACTTAAGTACAAGAAGAGTGAATCTTCTAAGAGTTCATGTTTTGAGCGGCTGCTGGGAGACCTGTATTACATTCCGATGCACCAGTAGAGATTTACTGTATCCCTTGGACCTTCGCATTGACCATGAAACACTGAAATTGCATCGGCATTGAATACAAAAGGCACAATGCCGACTAAAGTACAAGAAGAGTGAATCTTCTAAGAGTTTTTGCTTTGAGCGTCTCCTGGGAGACCAGTATTGTATTCCGATGCACCAGTGCAGGTTTACTTTATCACTTGGACCTGCACTTTGACCACGAAACACAGAATTTGCATCGGGATTGAATACAAAAGGGACAATGCCGACTTAAGGACAAGAAGAGTGAAACTTGTAAGAGTATGTGCTTTGAACGACTCCTCGGAGACCAGTATTAGATTCCGATGCACCAGAGCAGGTTAACTGTATACCTTGGACCTTTACATTGACAGTGAGACACAGAAGTTGTATCGGCATTGGTTACGAAAAGGACAATGCCGACTTAAGTACATAAAGAGTGAATCTTCTAAGAGTTTGTGATTTTAGTGGCTGGTGGGAGACCAGTTTTCGACTCCGATGCACCAGTGCAGGTTTACTGTATCCCTTGGACCTTCACATTGACCATGAAGCACAGAAATTGCATCGGGACTGAATACAAAATGTACAATGCCGACATAAATACAAGAAGAGTGAATCTTCTAAGTGTTTGTACGTTGAGCGCCTCCTTGGAGACCAGTATTAGATTACAATGCACCATTAGAGATATACTGTATCCCTTGGACCTTCACATTGACCATGAAACACAGATTTTGCATCGGCATTGGATACGAAAGGGACATTGACGACTTAAGTACCTTAAGAGTGAATCTTCTAAGAGTTTGTGTTTTTGGTGGCTGCTGGGAAACCAGTATTAGAATCCGATGCACCAGTGCAGGTTTACTGTATACCTTGGACATTCACATTGACCATGAAACACAGAAATTGCAACGGCATTGAATACAAAAGGGACAATGCCGACTTTGGTACAAGGAGAGTGAATCTTCTAAGAGTCTGTGCTTTGAGCGGCTCATGAGAGACTAGTATTAGATTCCGATGCACCAATGCTGGTTTACTGTATACCTTGGACCTATACATTGACCATGAAACGCAGAAATTGCATTGGATTGAATACAAATAGCACAATGACGACTTAAGTACAAGAAGATAGAATCTTCTAAGAGTTTGTGATTTCTGCGGCTCCTGGGAGACCAGTATTCGACTCCGATGCAGCAGTGCAGTTTTACTGTTTCCCTTGGACCTTCACATTGACCATGAAACACAGATGTGGCATTGGCATTGAGTACAAAAGGGACAATGCCGACTTAAGTACAAGGAGAGTGAATCTTCTGAGAGTTTGTGCTTTGAGCGGCTCCTGGGAGCCAAGTATTACATTCCGATGCACCAGTGCAAGTTTACTGTATCCCTTGGACCTTCACATTGACCATGAAGCACAGAAATTGCATCGAATTGAATACAAAATGCACAATGCCAACTTATGTACATGAACAGTGAATCTTCTACGAGTTTGTGGTTTGAGCGGCTCCTGGGAGACCTATATTAGAATCCGATGCACCAGTGCACGTTTACTGTATCCCTTTGACCTTCACCTTGACCATGAAACACACATATTGCATCGGGATTGAATACAAATTGGGAAATGCCGACTTAAGTACAAGAAGAGTGAGCTTTCTAAGAGTTTGTATTTTGAGCGGCTCCTGGTAGACTAGTTATAGATTACGATGCACCAGTGAATGTCTACTGTAATCCTTGGACCTTCACATTGACCATGAAACAAAGAAATCGCATCGTGATCAAGTAAAGAAGCGCAATGACGAATTAAGTACAAGCGGAGTGAATCTTCTATGGGTTTGTGGTTTGAGCGGCTCATGGGAGACCAGTATTAGATTCCAATGCACCATTGCAGGTTTACTGTATCCCTTGGACCTTCACATTGACCATGACACACAGAAATTGCACCGGGATTAATACAAATGGCACAATGACGACTTAAGTACAAGAGGAGTGAAGCCCCTAAGAGTATGTGATTTGAGCGGCTCCTGGGAGACCACTATTACATTCCGATGCACCAGTTCAGGTTGACTGTATCATTTGGACCTTCACATTGACCGTGAAACACAGAAATCCCATCGTGATTGAATACAAAAGGCACAATGCCGAATTAAGTACAAGATGAGTGAATCGCCTAAGAGTTTGTGGTTTGAGCGGCTTATGGGAGACCAGTATTAGATTCAGATACACCAGTGCAGGTTTACTATATCCCTCAGACCTTAACATTGACCATGAAACACAGAAATTGCATCGGGATTGAATAGAAAAAGCACAATGCCGACTAAAGTACAAGAAGAGTGAACCTTCTAAGAATTTTTGCTATGAGCGTCTCCTGGGAGACCACTATTATATTCCGATGGACCAGTGCAGCTTTACTTTATCACTTGGACCTGCACATTGACCATGAAATACAGAAATTGCATCGGGATTCAATTCAGAAGGGACAATGCCGACTTATGAACAAGAAGAGTGAAACTTCTAAGAGTTTGTGCTTTGAGCGGCTCCTCGGCGACAAGTTTTAGACTCCGATGCACCAGTGCAGGCTTACTGTATCCCTTGGACCTTCACATTGACCATGAAGAACAGAAATTGCATCGGGACTGAATACAAAATGTACAATGCCGACATAAATACAAGAAGAGTGAATCTTCTAAGTGTTTGTACGTTGAGCGCCTCCTTCGAGACCAGTATTAGATTACAATGCACCATTGCAGATTTACTGTATCCCATGGACCTTCACATTGACCATGAAACACAGAATTTGCATCGGGATTGAATACAAAAGGGACAAGGCCGACTTAAGTACAAGAAGAGTGAATCTTCTAAGAGTCTGTGCTTTGAGCGGCTCCTGAGAGACTAGTATTAGGTTCCGATGCACCAGTGCAGGTTTACTGTATTCTTTGGACCTTCACGTTGACCATGAAACACAGATATTGCATCGAGATTGAATACAAAATGCACAATGCCAACTTAAGTACTAGAAGAGTGAATCACCTAAGAGTTTGTGGTTTGAGCGGCTCCTGGGAGACCTGTAATAGATTCCGATGCACCAGTTCACGTTCACTGTATTCCTTGGACCTTCGCATTGACCATGAAGCACAGTAATTGCATCGGGATAGAATGCAAGAGGCACATGTCGACTTAAGTACAAGACGAGTGAATCTTCTAAGAGTTTGTGATTTGGCGTCTCCTGGGAGACCAGTATTAGAATCCGATGCACCAGTGCACGTTTACTGCATCCCACTTACCTTCACATTGACCATCAAACACAGAAATTGCATCGGGGTTGAATTCAAAAAGGACAATGCCGACTTAAGTGCAAGTAGAGTAAATTTACTAAGAATTTGTTTTTTGAGCGGCTCTTGGGAGACCAGCATTCCATTCCGATGCACCAGTGAAGGTTTACTGCATAACTTGTACCTTCAAATTGACCATGAAACATAGAAATCGCATCGTGATTGAATACAAAAGGCACAATGCCGGATAAAGTACAATAAGAGCGAATCTTCTAAGAGCTTGTGGTTTCAGCGGCTCATGGGAGACCAGTATTAGATTCCGATGCACCGCTGCAGGTTTACCGTATCCTTTGGACCTTCACATTGTCCATGTAACACAAAAATTGCATCGAGATTAATACAAAAGGTACAATGCCGACTTAAGTAAAAGAAGAGTGAATCTTCTAAAAATTTGTGCTTTGAGCGGCTCCTGGGAGACCAGTATTAGATTCCGATGCACCAGTGCAGGTTTACCATATACATTGGACCATTACATTGACCATGAAACACAGAAATTGCATCGGGATTGAATACACAAGGCACAATGCCGACTAAAGTACAAGAAGAGAGAATCTTCTAAGCGTTTTTCCTTTGAGCATCTCCTAGGAGACCAGTATTATATTCCGTTGCACCAGGGCAGGTTTACTTTATCACTTGGACCTGCACATTGACCATGAAACACAGAAATTGCATCGGGACTGAATACAAAATGCACAATGCCGACTAAAGTACAAGAAGAGATAATCTTCTAAAAGATTTTGCTTTGAGCATCTCCTGGGAGATTATATTCCGATGCACTAGTGCAGGATTACTTTATCACTTGGACCCGCACATTGACCATGAAACACAGAAATAGCATCGGGACAATGCCGACTAAAGTACAAGATGAGTGAATCTTCTAAGAGTTTGTGCTTCCAGCGGCTACTGGGAGACTAGTATTAAATTCCGATGCACCAGTGCAGGTTTACCGTATCTATTGGACATTCACATTGACCATGAGACACAGAAAATGCATTAGGATTGAATACAAAAGGGACAATGCCGACTTAAGAACAAGGAGAGTGAAACTTCTAAGAGTATGTGCTTTGAACGACTCCTCGGAGACCAGTATTAGATTCCGATGCACCAGAGCAGGTTTACTGTATACCTTGGACCTTTACATTGACAGTGAGACACAGAAGTTGCATCGGCATTGGTTACGAAAAGGACAATGCCGACTTAAGTACAAGAAGAGTGAATCTTCTAAGAGTTTGTGTTTTGAACGGCTCCTGGGAAACCAGTATTAGATTCCGATGCAGCAGTGCAGTTTTACTGTATCCCTTGGACCTTCACATTGACCATGAAACACAGATGTTGCATTGGCATTGAGTACAAAAGGGACAATGCCGACTTAAGAACAAGGAGAGTGAATCTTCTAAGCGTTTGTGCTTTGAGCGGCTCCTGGGAGACCTATATTAGAATCCGATGCACCAGTGCACGTTTACCGTATCCCTTGGACCTTCACATTGACCATGACACACAGAAATTGCACTGGGATTAATACAAATGGCACAATGACGACTTAAGTACAAGAAGAGTGAATCTTCTAAGAGTTTGTGCTTTGAGCGGCTCCTGAGAGACCTATATTAGAATCCGATGCACCAGTGCACGTTTACCGTATCCTTGGACCTTCACATTGACCATGACACACAGAAATTGCACAGGGATTAATACAAATGGCTCAATGACGACTTAAGTACAAGAAGAGTGAATCTTCCAAGTGTGTGTGGTTTGAGCGGCTCATGGGAGACCAGTATTTGATTCCAATGCACCAGTGCAGATTTACTGTATCCCTTTGACCTTCTCATTGACCATGAAACACAGTAATTGCATCGGGATTAAATACAAAAGGCACAATGCTGACTTAAGTACAAGAAGAGTGAATCTTCTAAGAGTTCATGTTTTGAGCGGCTGCTGGGAGACCTGTATTACATTCCGATGCACCAGTAGAGATTTACTGTATCCCTTGGACCTTCGCATTGACCATGATACACTGAAATTGCATCGGGATTGAATACAAAAGGCACAATGCCGACTAAAGTACAAGAAGAGTGAATCTTCTAAGAGTTTTTCCTTTGAGCGTCTCCTGGGAGACCAGTATTGTATTCCGATGCACCAGTGCAGGTTTACTTTATCACTTGCACCTGCACTTTGACCATGAAACACAGAATTTGCATCGGGATTGAATACAAAAGGGACAATGCCGACTTAAGGACAAGAAGAGTGAAACTTCTAAGAGTATGTGCTTTGAACGACTCCTCGGAGACCAGTATTAGATTCCGATGCACCAGAGCAGGTTTACTGTATACCTTGGACCTTTACATTGACAGTGAGACACAGAAGTTGCATCGGCATTGGTTACGAAAAGGACAATGCCGACATAAGTAAATAAAGAGTGAATCTTCTAAGAGTTTGTGATTTTAGTGGCTAGTGGGAGACCAGTTTTAGACTCCGATGCACCAGTGCAGGTTTACTGTATCCCTTGGACCTTCACATTGACCATGAAGCACAGAAATTGCATCGGGACTGAATACAAAATGTACAATGCCGACATAAATACAAGAAGAGTGAATCTTCTAAGTGTTTGTACGTTGAGCGCCTCCTTGGAGACCAGTATTAGATTACAATGCACCATTGGAGATATACTGTATCCCTTGGACCTTCACATTGACCATGAAACACAGATTTTGCATCGGCATTGAATATGAAAGGGACATTGACGACTTAAGTACCTTAGGAGTGAATCTTCTAAGAGTTTGTGTTTTTGGTGGCTGCTGGGAAACCAGTATTAGAATCCGATGCACCAGTGCAGGTTTACTGTATACCTTGGACATTCACATTGACCATGAAACACAGAAATTGCAACGGCATTGAATACAAAAGGGACAATGCCTTCTTTGGTACAAGGAGAGTGAATCTTCTAAGAGTCTGTGCTTTGAGCGGCTCATGAGAGACTAGTATTAGATTCCGATGCACCAATGCTGGTTTACTGTATACCTTGGACCTATACATTGACCATGAAACACAGAAATTGCATCGGGATTGAATACAAATAGCACAATGACGACTTAAGTACAAGAAGATAGAATCTTCTAAGAGCTTGTGATTTCTGCGGCTCCTGCGAGACCAGTATTCGACTTCGATGCAGCAGTGCAGTTTTACTGTATCCCTTGGACCTTCACATTGACCATGAAACACAGATGTGGCATTGGCATTGAGTACAAAAGGGACAATGCCGACTTAAGTACAAGGAGAGTGAATCTTCTGAGAGTTTGTGCTTTGAGCGGCTCCTGGGAGCCCAGTATTACATTCCGATGCACCAGTGCAAGTTTACTGTATCCCTTGGACCTTCACATTGACCATGAAGCACAGAAATTGCATCGAATTGAATACAAAATGCACAATGCCAACTTATGTACAAGAAGAGTGAATCTTCTACGAGTTTGTGGTTTGAGCGGCTCCTGGGAGACCTATATTAGAATCCGATGCACCAGTGCACGTTTACTGTGTCCCTTTGACCTTCACCTTGACCATGAAACACACATATTGCATCGGGATTGAATACAAATTGGGAAATGCCGACTTAAGTACAAGAAGAGTGAGCTTTCTAAGAATTTGTGGTTTGAGCGGCTCCTGGTAGACTAGTAATAGATTACGATGCACCAGTGAAGGTCTACTGTAATCCTTGGACCTTCACATTCACCATGAAACACAGAAATTGCATCGGGATTCAATTCAGAAGGGACAATGCCGACTTATGAACAAGAAGAGTGAAACTTCTAAGAGTTTGTGCTTTGAGCGTCTCCTCGGCGACCGGTTTTAGACTCCGATGCACCAGTGCAGGTTTACTGTATCCCTTGGACCTTCACATTGACCATGACGCACAGAAATTGCACCGGGATTAATACAAATGGCACAATGACGACTTAAGTACAAGAGGAGTGAAGCCCCTAAGAGTATGTGATTTGAGCGGCTCCTGGGAGACCACTATTAGATTCCGATGCACCAGTTCAGGTTGACTGTATCATTTGGACCTTCACATTGACCGTGAAACACAGAAATCCCATCGTGATTGAATACAAAAGGCACAATGCCGAATTAAGTACAAGATGAGTGAATCGCCTAAGAGTTTGTGGTTTGAGCGGCTTATGGGAGACCAGTATTACATTCAGATACACCAGTGCAGGTTTACTATATCCCTTAGACCTTAACATTGACCATGAAACACAGAAATTGCATTGGGATTGAATAGAAAAAGCACAATGCCGACTAAAGTACAAGAAGAGTGAACCTTCTAAGAATTTTTGCTTTGAGCGTCTCCTGGGAGACCACTATTATATTCCGATGGACCAGTGCAGCTTTACTTTATCACTTGGACCTGCACATTGACCATGAAACACAGAAATTGCATCGGGATTCAATTCAGAGGGGACAATGCCGACTTATGAACAAGAAGAGTGAAACTTCTAAGAGTTTGTGCTTTGAACGGCTCCTCGGCGACCAGTTTTAGACTCCGATGCACCAGTGCAGGTTTACTGTATCCCTTGGACCTTCATATTGACCATGAAGCACAGAAATTGCATCGGGACTGAATACATAATGTACAATGCCGACATAAATACAAGAAGAGTGAATCTTCTAAGTGTTTGTACGTTGAGCGCCTCCTTGGAGACCAGTATTAGATTACAATGCACCATCGCAGATTTACTGTATTCCTTGGACCTTCACATTGACCATGAAACACAGAATTTGCATCGCGATTGAATACAAAAGGGAATGTGCCGACTTAAGTAAGAGAAGAGTGAATCTTCTAAGAGTCTGTGCTTTGAGCGGCTCTTGAGAGACTAGTATTAGATTCCGATGCACCAGTGCAGGTTTACTTTATTCATTGGACCTTCACGTTGACCATGAAACACAGATATTGCATCGGGATTGAATACGAAAGGCACAATGCCGTCTTGAGTACAAGAAGAGTGACTCTTCCAAGAGTTTGTGCTTTGAGCGGCTCCTGGGAGACCAGTATTAAATTCCTATGCACCAGTGCAGGTTTACTGTATCCCTCGGACCTTCACGTGGACCATGAAACACAGAAATTGCATCGGGATTGAATACAAAATGCACAATGCCAACTTAAGTACAAGAAGAGTGAATCACCTAAGAGTTTGTGGTTTGAGCGGCTCCTGGGAGACCTGTAACTGATTCCGATGCACCAGTTCACGTTCACTGTATTCCTTGGACCTTCGCATTGACCATAAAGCACAGTAATTGCATCGGGATGGAATGCAAATGGCACAATGTCGACTTAAGTACAAGAAGAGTGAATCTTCTAAGAGTTTGTGATTTGTGCGTCTCCTGGGTGACCAGTATTAGAATCCGATGCACCAGTGCACGTTTACTGCATCCCACTTACCTTCACATTGACCATCAAACACAGAAATTGCATCGGGGTTGAATTCAAAAAGGACAATGCCGACTTAAGTGCAAGTAGAGTAAATTTACTAAGAATTTGTTTTTTGAGCGGCTCTTGGGAGACCAGCATTCCATTCCGATGCACCAGTGAAGGTTTACTGCATAACTTGTACCTTCAAATTGACCATGAAACATAGAAATCGCATCGTGATTGAATACAAAAGGCACAATGCCGGATAAAGTACAATAAGAGCGAATCTTCTAAGAGCTTGTGGTTTCAGCGGCTCATGGGAGACCAGTATTAGATTCCGATGCACCGCTGCAGGTTTACCGTATCCTTTGGACCTTCACATTGTCCATGTAACACAAAAATTGCATCGAGATTAATACAAAAGGTACAATGCCGACTTAAGTAAAAGAAGAGTGAATCTTCTAAAAATTTGTGCTTTGAGCGGCTCCTGGGAGACCAGTATTAGATTCCGATGCACCAGTGCAGGTTTACCATATACATTGGACCATTACATTGACCATGAAACACAGAAATTGCATCGGGATTGAATACACAAGGCACAAAGCCGACTAAAGTACAAGAAGAGAGAATCTACTAAGATTTTTTGCTTTGAGCATCTCCTAGGAGACCAGTATTATATTCCGTTGCACCAGGGCAGGTTTACTTTATCACTTGGACCTGCACATTGACCATGAAACACAGAAATTGCATCGGGACTGAATACAAAATGCACAATGCCGACTAAAGTACAAGAAGAGATAATCTTCTAAGAGAATTTGCTTTGAGCATCTCCTGGGAGATTATATTCCGATGCACTAGTGCAGGATTACTTTATCACTTGGACCCACACATTGGCCATGAAACACAGAAATAGCATCGGGACAATGCCGACTAAAGTACAAGGAGAGTGAGTTTTCTAAGAGTTTGTGGTTTTAGCGGCTCCTGGGAGACCAGTATTAAATTCCGATGCACCATAGAAGGTTTACTGTACCCCTTCGACCTTCACATTGACCATGAAACACAGAATTCGCATCGTGACTGAATACAAAATTCACAGAGCCGAATTAAGTACAAGAAAAGTGAATCTTATAAGGGTTTCTGGTTTGAGCAGCTCACGGGAGACCAGTATTAGATTCCGATGCACCAGTGCAGGTTTACTCTATCCCTTGGACATTCACATTGATAATGAAACACAGATATTGCAACGGGATTGAACACAAAAACCACAATGCCGACTTAAGTATAAGATGAGTGAATCTTCTAAGAGTTTGTGCTTCCAGCGGCTACTGGGAGACTAGTATTAAATTCCGATGCACCGCTGCAGGTTTACCGTATCCCTTGGATCTTCGCATTGACCACGAAACACAGATATTCCATCGGGATTGAATACAAAAGTACAATGCCGACTTAAGTACAAGAAGAGTGAATCTTCTACGAGTTTGTTCTTTGGGCGGCTCCTGGGAGACCAGTATTAGATTGCGATGCACCAGTGCAGGTTTACCGTATCTATTGGACATTCACATTGACCATGAAACACAGAAAATGCATTAGGATTGAATACAAAAGGGACAATGCCGAATTATGTACAAGAAGAGTGAATCTTCTAAGAGTTTGTGTTTTGAGCGGCTCCTGGGAAACCAGTATTAGATTCCGATGCACCAGTGCCGGTTTACCATATCCCTTGGACCTTCACATTGACTATGAAACACAGAAATTGCATCGGGATTGAATACAGAAGGGACCATGCCGACATAAGTAGAAGAAGAGTGAATCTTCTAAGAGTTCGTGCTGTGAGCAGCTGCTGGGAGACCAGTACTAGATTCCGATGCACCAGAGCAGGTTACTGTATCCCTTGGCCCTTCACATTGACCATGAAACACAGAAATCGCATCGTGATTGAATACAAAAGGCACAATGCCGAATTTAGTACAAGAAGAGTGAATCTTCTAAGGGTTTGTGGTTTTAGCGGCTCATGGGAAACCAGTATTTGATTCCGATGCACCAGTGCAGATTTACTGTATCCCTTAGACCTTCTCATTGACCATGAAACACAGATATTGCATCGGGATTCAATACAAAAGGCACAATGCCGACTTAAGTACAAGAAGAGTGAATCTTCTAAGAGTTCGTGATTTGAGCGGCTGCTGGGAGACCTGTATTACATTCCGATGCACCAGTGGAGATTTACTGTCTCCCTTTGACCTTCACAATGACCATGAAACACAGAAATATCATCGTGATTGAGTAAAAAGGCACAATGACGAATTAAGTTTAAGAAGAGTGGATCTTCTAAGAGTTTGTGATTTGTGCGGCTCCTGGAAGACCAGTATTAGATTCCGATGCACCAGTGCAGGTTTACTGTATCCCTTGGACCTTCACATTGGCCATGAAACACATAATTTGCGTCGGTGTTGATTACAAAAGGCACAATGACGACTTAAGTACAAGAAGAGTGAATCTTCTAAGAATTTGTGCTTTACGCGGCTCCTGGAAGACCAGTATTAGAATCCGATGCAGCAGTGCAGGTTTACTGAATCCCTTTGACCTTCACCTTGACCATGAAACACAGATATTGCATCGGGATTGAATACAAAATGGAAAATGCCGACTTAAGTACAAGAAGAGTGAGTTTTCTAAGAGTTTGTGGTTTGAGCGGCTCCTGGGAGACTAGTAATAGATTACGATGCACCAGTGAAGGTTTACTGTATCCCTTGGACCTTCACATTGACCATGAAACAAAGTAATCGCATCGTGATTATGTAAAAAACACAATGACGAATTAAGTACAAGAAGAGTGAATCTTCTAAGGGTTTGTGGTTTGAGCGGCTCATGGGAGACCAGTATTAGATTCCGATGCACCAGTGCAGGTTTACCGTATCCTTTGGACCTTCACATTGACCATGACACACAGAAATTTCACCGGGATTGAATACAAATGGCACAATGGCGACTTAAGTACAAGAAGAGTGAATCCTTTAAGAGTATGTGCTTTGAGCGTCTCCTGGGAGAACAGTATTATATTCCGATGCACCAGTGCATGTTTACTTTATCACTTGGACCTGCACATTGACCATGAAACACAGAAATTGCATCGGGATTGAATACAAAAGGGACAATGGCGACTTAAGGTCAAGAAGAGTGAATTTTCTAAGAGTTTGTGCTTTGAGCGGCTCCTCGAAGACCAGTATTAGATTCCGATGTACTAGAGCAGGTTTACTGTATACCTTGCACCTTTGCATTGACAGTGAAACACAAAAGTTGCATCGGCATTGAATACGAAAAGGACAATGCCGACTTAAGTACATAAAGAGTGAATCTTCTAAGAGTTTGTGTTTTTAGTGGCTAGTGGGAGACCAGTTTTAGACTCAGATGCACCAGTGCAGGTTTACTGTATCCCTTGGACCTTCACATTGACCATGAAGCACAGAAACTGCATCGGGACCGAATACTAAATGTACAATGCCGACATAAATACAAGAAGAGTTAATCTCCTAAGTGTTTGTACGTTGAGCGCCTCCTTGGAGACCAGTATTAGATTACAATGCACCAGTGCAGATTTACTGTATCCCTTGGACCTTCACATTGACCATGAAACACAGAATATGCATCGGCCTTGAATACGAAAGGGACAATGACGACTTAAGTACCTTAAGAGTGAATCTTCTAAGAGTATGTGTTTTTGATGGCTCCTGGGAAACCGGTATTGGAATCCGATGCACCAGTGTAGGGTTACTGTATACCTTGGACATTCACATTGACCATGAAACACAGAAATTGCAATGGCATTGAATACAAAAGGGACAATGCCGACTTAGGTACAAGGAGAGTGAATCTTCTAAGAGTCTGTGCTTTGAGCGGCTCCTGATAGCCTAGTATTAGATTCCGATGCACCAGTGCTAGTTTACTGTATACCTTGAACCTTCACATTGACCATGAAACACAGAAATTGCATCGGGATTGAATACAAAAAGCACAATGACGACTTAAGTACAAGAAGATAGAATCTTCTAAGAATTTGGGATTTCTGCGGCTCCTGGGAGACCAGTATTCGATTCCGATGCAGCAGTGCAGTTTTACTGTATCCCTTGGACCTTCATATTGACCATGAAACACAGATGTTGCATTGGCATTGAGTACAAAAGGGACAATGCCGACTTAAGAACAAGGAGAGTGAATCTTCTAAGAGTTTGTGCTTTGAGCGGCTCCTGGGAGACCTATATTAGAATCCGATGCACCAGTGCACGTTTACTATATCCCTTTGACCTTCACCTTGACCATGAAACACACATATTGCATCGGGATTGAATACAAAATGGGAAATGCCGACTTAAGTACAAGAAGAGTGAGCTTTCTAAGAGTTTGTGGTTTGAGCGGCTCCTGGTAGACTAGTAATAGATTACGATGCACCAGTGAAGGTCTACTGTAACCCTTGGACCTTCACATTGACCATGAAACAAAGATATCGCATCGTGATTAAGTAAGGAAGCGCATTGACGAATTAAGTACAAGCAGATTGAATCTTCTAAGGATTTGTGATTTCTGCGGCTCATGGGAGACCAGTATAAGATTCCGATGCACCAGTGCAGGTTTACTGTATCCCTTGGACCTTCACATTGACCATGACACACAGAAATTGCACCGGGATTAATACAAATGGCACAATGACGACTTAAGTACAAGAAGAGTGAATCCTCTAAGAGTATGTACTTTGAGCGGCTCCTGGGTGACCACTATTAGATTCCGCTGCACCAGTTCAGGTTGACTGTATCATTTGGACCTTCACATTGACCGTGAAACACAGAAATCCCATCGTGATTGAATACAAAAGGCACAATGCCGAATTAAGTACAAGAAGAGTGAATCTTCTAAGGGTTTGTGGTTTGAGCTGCTCATGGGAGACCAGTATTTGATTCCAATGCACCAGTCCAGATTTACTGTATCCCTTAGACCTTCTCATTGACCATGAAACACAGAAATTGCATCGGGATTGAATACAAAAGGCACAATGCTGACTTAAGTACAAGAAGAGTGAATCTTCTAAGAGTTTGTGATTTCTGCGGCCCCTGGGAGACCAGTATTCGATTCCGATGCAGCAGTGCAGTTTTACTGTATCCCCTGGACCTTCACATTGACCATGAAACACAGACGTGGCATTGGCATTGAGTACAAAAGGGACAATGCCGACTTAAGTACAAGGAGAGTGAATCTTCTAAGAGTTTGTGCTTTGAGCGGCTCCTGGCAGACCAGTATTAGATTCCAATGCACCAGTGCAAGTTTACTGTATCCCTTGGACCTTCACATTGACCATGAAGCACAGAAATTGCATCGAATTGAATACAATATCCACAATGCCAACTTATGTACAAGAAGAATGAATCTTCTACGAGTTTGTGGTTTGAGCGGCTCCTGGGAGACCTATATTACAATCCGATGCACCAGTGCACGTTTACTGTATCCCTTTGACCTTCACCTTTACCATGAAACACAGATATTGCATCGGGATTGAATACAAAATGGGAAATGCCGACTTAAGTACAAGAAGAGTGAGCTTTCTAAGAGTTTGTGGTTTCAGCGGCTCCTGGTAGACTAGTAATAGATTACGATGCACCAGTGAAGGTCTACTGTAACCCTTTGACCTTCACATTGACCATGAAACAAAGAAATCGCATCGTGATCAAGTAAAGAAGCGCAATGACGAATTAAGTACAAGCAGAGTGAATCTTCTAAGGGTTTGTGGTTTGAGCGGCTCATGGGAGACCAGTATTAGATTCCGATGCACCAGTGCAGCTTTACTTTATCACTTGGACCTGCACATTGACCATGAAACACAGAAATTGCATCGGGATTCAATTCAGAAGGGACAATGCCGACTTATGAACAAGAAGAGTGAAACTTCTAAGAGTTTGTGCTTTGAGCGGCTCCTCGGCGACCAGTTTTAGACTCCGATGCACCAGTGCAGGTTTACTGTATCCCTTGGACCTTCACATTGACCATGAAGCACAGAAATTGCATCGGGACTGAATACAAAATGTACAATGCCGACATAAATACAAGAAGAGTGAATCTTCTAAGTGTTTGTACGGTGAGCGCCTCCTTGGAGACCAGTATTAGATTACAATGCACCATTGCAGATTTACTGTATCCCTTGGACCTTCACATTGACCATGAAACACAGAATTTGCATCGGCATTGAATACGAAAGGGACAAGGACGACTTAAGTACCTTAAGAGTGAATCTTCTGAGAGTTAGTAATTTTGGTGGCTCCTGGGAAACCAGTATTAGAATCCGATGCACCAGTGCAGGTTTACTGTATACCTTGGACATTCACACTGACCATGAAACACAGAAATTGCAACGGCATTGAATACAAAAGGGACAATGCCGACTTTGGTACAAGGAGAGTGAATCTTCTAAGAGTCTGTGCTTTGAGCGGCTCCTGCGAGACTAGTATTAGATTCCGATGCACCAGTGCAGGTTTACTGTGTTCTTTGGACCTTCACTCTGACCATGAAACACAGATATTGCATCGGGATTGAATACGAAAGGCACAATGCCGTCTTGAGTACAAGAAGAGTGAATCTTCTAATAGTTTGTGCTTTGAGCGGCTCCTGGGAGACCAGTATTAAATTCCTATGCACCAGTGCAGGTTTACTGTATCTCGCGGACATTCACGTGGACCATGAAACACAGATATTGCATCGGTATTGAATACAAAATGCACAATGCCAACTTAAGTACAAGAAGAGTGAATCACATAAGAGTTTGTGGTTTGAGCGGCTCCTGGGAGACCTGTAATAGATTCCGATGCACCAGTTCACGTTCACTGTATTCCTTGGACCTTCACATTGACCATGAAGCACAGTAATTGCATCGGGATGGAATGCAAAAGGCACAATGTCGACTTAAGTACAAGAAGAGTGAATCTTCTAAGAGTTTGTGATTTGTGCGTCTCCTGGGTGACCAGTATTAGAATCCGATGCAACAGTGCACGTTTACTGTATCCCTCTTACCTTCACATTGACCATCAAACACAGAAATTGCATCGGGGTTGGATACAAAAAGGACAATGCCGACTTAAGTACAAGTAGAGTAAATTTTCTAAGAGTTTGTGGTTTGAGCGGCTCTTGGGAGACCAGCAATCGATTCCGATGCACCAGTGAAGGTTTACTGCATAACTTGTACCTTCAAATTGACCATGAAACATAGAAATCGCATCGTGATTGAATACAAAAGGCACAATGCCGGATAAAGTACAATAAGAGCGAATCTTCTAAGAGCTTGTGGTTTCAGCGGCACATGGGAGACCAGTATTAGATTCCGATGCACCGCTGCAGGTTTACCGTATCCTTTGGACCTTCACATTGTCCATGTAACACAGAAATTGCATCGAGATTAATACAAAAGGTACAATGCCGACTTAAGTAAAAGAAGAGTGAAACTTCTAAAAATTTGTGCTTTGAGCGGCTCCAGGGAGACCAGTATTAGATTCCGATGCACCAGTGCAGGTTTACCATATCCATTCGACCATTACATTGTCCATGAAACACAGAAATTGCATCGGGATTGAATGCACAAGGCACAATGCCGACAAAAGTACTAGAAGAGAGAATCTTCTAAGAGTTTTTGCTTTGAGCATCTCCTCGGAGACCAGTATTATATTCCGTTGCACCAGGGCAGGTTTACTTTATCACTTGGACCTGCACATTGACCATGAAACACAGAAATTGCATCGGGATTGAATACAAAAGGCACAATGCCGACTAAAGTGCAAGAAGAGAGAATCTTCTAAGAGATTTTGCTTTGAGCATCTCCTGGGAGATTATATTCCGATGCACCAGTGCAGGATTACTTTATCACTTGGACCTGCACATTGGCCATGAAACACAGAAATAGCATCGGGAATGAATACAAAAGGACAATGCCGACTAAAGTACAAGGAGAATGAGTTTTCTAAGAGTTTGTGGTTTTAGCGGCTCCTGGGAGACCAGTATAAAATTCCGATGCACCAATGAAGGTTTACTGTATCCCTTGGACCTTCACATTGACCATGAAACACAGAAATCGCATCGTGACTGAATACAAAATTCACAATCCCGAATTAAGTACAAGAAAAGTGAATCTTATAAGGGTTTGTGGTTTGAGCGGCTCACGGGAGACCAGTATTAGATCCCGATGCACCAGTGCAGGTTTACTCTATCCCTTGGACATTCACATTGATAATGAAACACAGATATTGCAACGGGATTGAACACAAAAACCACAATGCCGACTTAAATACAAGATGAGTGAAACTTCTAAGTGTTTGTGCTTCCAGCGGCTACTGGGAGACCAGTATTAAATTCCGATGCACCGCTGCAGGTTTACCGTATCCCTTGGATCTTCGCATTGACCACGAAACGCAGATATTCCATCGGGATTGAATACAAAAGTACAATGCCGACTTAAGTACAATAAGAGTGGATCTTCTAATTGTTTGTGGTTTGAGCGGCTCATGGGAGACCAGTATTTGATTCCGATGCACCAGTGCAGATTTACTGTATCCCTTTGACCTTCACCTTGACCATGAAACACAGATATTGCATCGGGATTCAATACAAAAGGCACAATGCCGACTTAAGTACAAGAAGAGTGAATCTTCTAAGAGTTCGTGATTTGAGCGGCTGCTGGGAGACCTGTATTACATTCCGATGCACCAGTGCAGGTTTACTGTATCCCTTGGACCTTCACATTGACCATGAAACACAGAAATTGCATCGGGATTGAATACAAAAAGCAATATGACGACTTAAGTACAAGAAGAAAGAATCTTCTAAGAGTTTGGGATTTCTGCGGCTCCTGGGACACCAGTATTCGATTCCGATGCAGCAGTGCAGATTTACTGTATACCTTGGACCTTTGCATTGACAGTGAAACACAAAAGTTGCATCGGCATTGAATACGAAAAGGACAATGCCGACTTAAGTACATAAAGAGTGAATCTTCTAAGAGTTTGTGTTTTTAGTGGCTAGTGGGAGACCAGTTTTAGACTCCGATGCACCAGTGCAGGTTTACTGTATCCCTTGGACCTTCACATTGACCATGAAGCAGAGAAATTGCATCGGGACTGAATACAAAATGTACAATGCCGACATAAATACAAGAAGAGTTAATCTCCTAAGTGTTTGTACGTTGAACGCCTCCTTGGAGACCAGTATTAGATTACAATGCACCAGTGCAGATTTACTGTATCCCTTGGACCTTCACATTGACCATGAAACACAGAATATGCATCGGCATTGAATACGAAATGGACAATGACGACTTAAGTACCTTAAGAGTGAATCTTCTAAGAGTTTGTGTTTTTGGTGGCTCCTGGGAAACCAGTATTAGAATCCGATGCACCAGTGCAGGTTTACTGTATACCTTGGACATTCACATTGACCATGAAACACAGAAATTGCAATGGCATTGAATACAAAAGGGACAATGCCGACTTAGGTACAAGGAGAGTGATCTTCTAAGAGTCTGTGCTTTGAGCGGCTCCTGATAGACTAGTATTAGATTCCGATGCACCAGTGCTGGTTTACTGCATACCTTGGACCTTCACATTGACCATGAAACACAGAAATTGCATCGGGATTGAATACAAAAAGCAATATGACGACTTAAGTACAAGAAGAAAGAATCTTCTAAGAGTTTGGGATTTCTGCGGCTCCTGGGAGACCAGTATTCGATTCCGATGCAGCAGTGCAGATTTACTGTATCCCTTTGACCTTCACCTTGACCATGAAACACACATATTGCATCGGGATTGAATACAAAATGGAAAATGCCGACTTAAGTACCAGAAGAGTGAGCTTTCTAAGAGTTTGTGGTTTGAGCGGCTCCTGGTAGACTAGTAATAGATTACGATGCACCAGTGAAGGTCTACTGTAACCCTTGTACCTTCACATTGACCATGAAACAAAGAAATCGCATCGTGATTAAGTAAAGACGCGCAATGACGAATTAAGTACAAGCAGAGTGAATCTTCTAAGGGTTTGTGATTTCTGCGGCTCATGGGAGACCAGTATAAGATTCCGATGCACCAGTGCAGGTTTACTGTATCCCTTGGACCTTCACATTGACCATGACACACAGAAATTGCACCGGGATTAATACAAATTGCACAATGACGACTTAAGTACAAGAAGAGTGATTCCTCTAAGAGTATGTGCTTTGAGCGGCTCCTGGGAGACCACTATTACATTCCGATGCACCGGTTCAGGTTGACTGTATCATTTGGACCTTCACATTGACCGTGAAACACAGAAATCCCATCGTGATTGAATACAAAAGGCACAATGCCGAATTAAGTACAAGAAGACTGAATCTTCTAAGGGTTTGTGGTTTGAGCGGCTCATGGGAGACCAGTATTGTATTCCGATGCACCAGTGCAGGTTTACTTTATCACTTGGACCTTCACATTGACCATGAAGCACAGAAATTGCATCGGGACTGAATACAAAATGTACAATGACGACATAAATACAAGAAGAGTGTATCTTCTAAGTGTTTGTACGTTGAGCGCCTCTTTGGAGACCAGTATTAGATTACTATGCACCATTGGAGATTTACTGTATCCCTTGGACCTTCACATTGACCATGAAACACAGAATTTGCATCGGCATTGAATACGAAAGGGACAATGACGACTTAAGTACCTTAAGAGTGAATCTTCTAAGAGTTTTTTGTTTTTGGTGGCTGCTGGGAAACCAGTATTAGAATCCGATGCACCAGTGCAGGTTTACTGTATACCTTGGACATTCACATTGACCATGAAACACAGAAATTGCAACGGCATTGAATACAAATATGACAATGCCGACTTTGGTACAAGGAGAGTGAATCTTCTAAGAGTCTGTTCTTTGAGCGGCTCCTGAAAGACTAGTATTAGATTCCGATGCACCAGTGCTGGTTTATTGTATACCTTGGACCTATACATTGACCATGAAACACAGAAATTGGATCGGGATTGAATACAAAAAGCACAATGACGACATAAGTACAAGAAGATAGAATCTTCTAAGAGTTTGTGTTTTCTGCGGCTCCTGGGAGACCAGTATTCGATTCCGATGCAGCAGTGCAGTTTTACTGTATCCCTTGGACCTTCACATTGACCATGAAACATAGATGTGGCATTGGCATTGAGTACAAAAGGGACAATGCCGACTTAAGTACAAGGAGAGTGAATCTTCTAAGAGTTTGTGCTTTGAGCGGCTCCTGGGAGACCAGTATCAGATTACGATGCACCAGTGCAAGTTTACTGTATCCCTTGGACCTTCACATTGACCATGAAGCACAGAAATTGCATCGAATTGAATACAAAATGCACAATGCCAACTTATGTACAACAAGAGTGAATCTTCTACGAGTTTGCGATTTGAGCGGCTCCTGGGAGACCTATATTAGAATCCGATACACCAGTGCCCGTTTACTGTATCCCTTTGACCTTCACCTTGACCATGAAACACAGATATTGCATCGGGATTGAATACAAAATCGGAAATGCCGACTTAAGTACAAGAAGTGTGAGCTTTCTAAGAGTTTGTGGTTTCAGCGGCTCCTGGTAGACTAGTAATAGATTACGATGCACCAGTGAAGGTCTACTGTAACCTTGGACCTTCACATTGACCATGAAACAAAGAAATCGCATCGTGATCAAGTAAAGAAGCGCAATGACGAATTAAGTACAAGCAGAGTGAATCTTCTAAGGGTTTGTGGTTTGAGCGGCTCATGGGAGACCAATATTAGATTCCGATGCACCAGTGCAGGTTTACTGTATCCCTTGGACCTTCACATTGACCATGACACACAGAAATTGCACCGGGATTAATACAAATGGCACAATGACGACTTAAGTACAAGAAGAGTGAAGCCTCTAAGAGTATGTGCTTTGAGCGGCTCCTGGGAGACCACTATTAGATTCCGATGCACCAGTTCAGGTTGACTGCATGATTTGGACCTTCACATTGACCGTGAAACACAGAAATCCCATCGTGATTGAATACAAAAGGCACAATGCCGAATTAAGTACAAGAAGAGTGAATCGCCTAAGAGTTTGTGGTTTGAGCGGCTTATGGGAGACCAGTATTAGATTCAGATACACTAGTGCAGGTTTACTATATCCCTTAGACCTTAGCATTGACCATGAAACACAGAAATTGCATCGGGATTGAATAGAAAAAGCACAATGCCGACTAAAGTACAATAAGAGTGAATCTTCTAAGAATTTTTGCTTTGAGCGTCTCCTGGGAGACCACTATTATATTCCGATGGACCAGTGCAGCTTTACTTCATCACTTGGACCTAC
This sequence comes from Schistocerca americana, assembly GCF_021461395.2. Lineage (NCBI taxonomy): Eukaryota > Metazoa > Arthropoda > Insecta > Orthoptera > Acrididae > Schistocerca > Schistocerca americana. Next base: position 25,256,639 of record NC_060130.1, read on the forward strand.
ACATTGACCATGAAACACAGAAATTGCATCGGGATTCAATTCAGAAGGGACAATGCCGACTTATGAACAAGAAGAGTGAAACTTCTAAGAGTTTGTGCTTTGAGCGGCTCCTCGGCGACCAGTTTTAGACTCCGATGAACCAGTGCAGGTTTACTGTATCCCTTGGACCTTCACATTGACCATGAAGCACAGAAATTGCATCGGGACTGAATACAAAATGTACAATGCCGACATAAATACAAGAAGAGTGAATCTTCTAAGTGTTTGTACGTTGAGCGCCTCCTTGGAGACCAGTATTAGATTACAATGCACCATTGCAGATTTACTGTATCCCTTGGACCTTCACATTGACCATGATACACAAAATTGCATCGGCATTGAATACGAAAGGGACAATGACGACTTAAGTACCTTAAGAGTGAATCTTCTAAGAGTTTGTGTTTTTGGTGGCTCCTGGGAAACCAGTATTAGAATCCGATGCACCAGTGCAGGTTTACTGTATACCTTGGACATTCACATTGACCATGAAACACAGAAATTGCAACGGCATTGAATACAAAAGGGACAATGCCGACTTTGGTACAAGGAGAGTGAATCTTCTAAGAGTCTGTGCTTTGAGCGGCTCCTGAGAGACTAGTATTTGATTCCGATGCACCAGTGCTGGTTTACTGTATACCTTGGACCTACACATTGACGATGAAACACAGAAATTGCATCAGGATTGAATATAAAAAGCACAATGACGACTTAAGTACAAGAAGATAGAATCTTCTAAGAGTTTGTGATTTCTGCGGCTCCTGGGAGACCAGTATTCGATTCCGATGCTGCAGTGCAGTTTTACTGTATCCCTTGGACCTTCACATTGACCATGAAACACAGATGTGGCATTGGCATTGAGTACAAAAGGGACAATGACGACTTAAGTACAAGGAGAGTGAATCTTCTAAGAGTTTGTGCTTTGAGCGGCTCCTGGGAGACCAGTATTAGATTCCGATGCACCAGTGCAAGTTTACTGTATCCCTTGGACCTTCACATTGACCATGAAGCACATAAATTGCATCGAATTGAATACAAAATGCACAATGCCAACTTATGTACAACAAGAGTGAATCTTCTACGAGTTTGTGGTTTGAGCGGCTCCTGGGAGACCTATATTAGAATCCGATGCACCAGTGCACGTTTACTGTATAACTTTGACCTTCACCTTCACCATGAAACACAGATATTGCATCGGGATTGAATACAAAATCGGAAATGCCGACTTAAGTATAAGAAGTGTGAGCTTTCTAAGAGTTTGTGGTTTCAGCGGCTCCTGGTAGACTAGTAATAGATTACGATGCACCAGTGAAGGTCTACTGTAACCTTGGACCTTCACATTGACCATGAAACAAAGAAATCGCATCGTGATCAAGTAAGGAAGCGCAATGACGAATTAAGTACAAGCAGAGTGAATCTTCTAAGGGTTTGTGGTTTGGGCGGCTCATGGGAGACCAATATTAGATTCCGTTGCACCAGTGCAGGTTTACTGTATCACGTGGACCTTCACATTGACCATGACACACAGAAATTGCACCGGGATTAATACAAATGGCACAATGCCGAATTAAGTACAAGAAGAGTGTATCGCCTAAGAGTTTGTGGTTTGTGCGGCTTATGGGAGACCAGTATTAGATTCAGATACACTAGTGCAGGTTTACTATATCCCTTAGACCTTAACATTGACCATGAAACACAGAAATTGCATCGGGATTGAATAGAAAAAGCACAATGCCGACTAAAGTACAATAAGAGTGAATCTTCTAAGAATTTTTGCTTTGAGCGTCTCCTGGGAGACCACTATTATATTCCGATGGACCAGTGCAGCTTTACTTTATCACTTGGACCTGCACATTGACCATGAAACACAGAAATTGCATCGGGATTCAATTCAGAAGGGACAATGCCGACTTATGAACAAGAAGAGTGAAACTTCTAAGAGTTTGTGCTTTGAGCGGCTTCTCGGCGACCAGTTTTAGACTCCGATGAACCAGTGCAGGTTTACTGTATCCCTTGGACCTTCACATTGACCGTGAAGCACAGAAATTGCATCGGGACTGAATACAAAATGTACAATGCCGACATAAATACAAGAAGAGTGAATCTTCTAAGTGTTTGTACGTTGAGCGCCTCCTTGGAGACCAGTATTAGATTACAATGCACCATTGCAGACTTACTGTATCCCTTGGACCTTCACATTGACCATGAAACACAGAATTTGCATCGGCATTGAATACGAAAGGGACAATGACGACTTAAGTACCTTAAGAGTGAATCTTCTAAGAGTTTGTGTTTTTGGTGGCTGCTGGGAAACCAGTATTAGAATCCGATGCACCAGTGCAGGTTTACTGTATACCTTGGACATTCACATTGACCATGAAACACAGAAATTGCAACGGCATTGAATACAAAAGGGACAATGCCGACTTTGGTACAAGGAGAGTGAATCTTCTAAGAGTCTGTGCTTTGAGCGGCTCCTGAGAGACTAGTATTAGATTCCGATGCACCAGTGCTGGTTTATTGTATACCTTCGACCTATACATTGACCATGAAACACAGAAATTGGATCGGGATTGAATACAAAAAGCACAATGACGACTTAAGTACAAGAAGATAGAATCTTCTAAGAGTTTGTGATTTCTGCGGCTCCTGGGAGACCAGTATTCGATTCCGATGCAGCAGTGCAGTTTTACTGTATCCCTTGGACCTTCACATTGACCATGAAACACAGATGTGGCATTGGCATTGAGTACAAAAGGGACAATGCCGACTTAAGTACAAGGAGAGTGAATCTTCTAAGAGTTTGTGCTTTGAGCGGCTCCTGGGAGAACAGTATTAGATTGCGATGCACAAGTGCCGGATTACTGTATCCCTTGGACCTTCACATTGCCCATGAAGCACAGAAATTGCATCGAATTGAATACAAAATGCACAATGCCAACTTATGTACAACAAGAGTGAACCTTCTACGAGTTTGTGGTTTGAGCGGCTCCTGGGAGACCTATATTAGAATCCGATACACCAGTGCACGTTTACTGTATCCCTTTGACCTTCACCTTGACCATGAAACACAGATATTGCATCGGGATTGAATATAAAATGGGAAATGCCGACTTGAAGAGTGAGCTTTCTAAGAGTTTGTGGTTTGTGCGGCTCCTGGTAGACTAGTAATAGATTATGATGCACCAGTGAAGGTCTACTGTAACCCTTGGACCTTCACATTGACCATGAAACAAAGAAATCGCATCGTGATCAAGTAAAGAAGCGCAATGACGAATTAAGTACCAGCAGAGTGAATCTTCTAAGGATTTGTGGTTTGAGCGGTTCATGGGAGACCAGTATTAGGTTCCGATGCACCAGTGAAGGTTTACTGTATCCCTTGGACCTTCACATTGACCATGACACACAGAAATTTCACCGGGATTAATACAAATGGCACAATGACGACTTAAGTACAAGAAGAGTGAAGCCTCTAAGAGTATGTGCTTTGAGCGGCTCCTGGGAGACCACTTTTAGATTCCGATGCACCAGTTCAGGTTGACTGTATCATTTGGACCTTCACATTGACCGTGAAACACAGAAATCCCATCGTGATTGAATACAAAAGGCACAATGCCGAATTAAGTACAAGAAGAGTAAATCGCCTAAGAGTTTGTGGTTTGAGCGGCTTATGGGAGACCAGTATTAGATTCAGATACACCAGTGCAGGTTTACTATATCCCTTAGACCTTAACATTGACCATGAAACACAGAAATTGCATCGGGATTGAATAGAAAAGGCACAATGCCGACTAAAGTACAAGAAGAGTGAATCTTCTAAGAATTTTTGCTTTGAGCGTCTCCTGGGAGACCACTATTATATTCCGATGGACCAGTGCAGCTTTACTTTATCACTTGGATCTGAACATTGACCATGAAACACAGAAATTGCATCGGGATTCAATTCAGAAAGGACAATGCCGAGTTATGAACAAGAAGAGTGAAACTTCTAAGAGTTTGTGCTTTGAGCGGCTCCTCGACGACCAGTATTAGATTTTGATGCACCAGAGCAGGTTTACTGTATCCCTTGGACCTTCACATTGACCATGAAATACAGAAATCGCATCGTGATTGAATACAAAAGGCACAATGCCGAATTAAGCACAAGAAGAGAGAATCGTCTAAGGGCTTGTGGTTTGGGCGGCTCATGGGAGACCAGTATTTGATTCCGATGCACCAGTGCAGATTTACTGTATCCCCTAGACCGTCTCATTGACCATGAAACACAGAAATTGCATCGAATTGAATACAAATGGCATAATGACGACAAACGTACAAGATGAGTGAATAATCTAAGAGTTTGTGCTTTGAGCGGCTCCTGGGAGACAAGTATCAGATTCTGATGCACCACGTCAGGTTTACTGTATACCTTGGACCTTTACATTGACAATGAAACACAGAAATTGCATCGGCATTGAATACGAAAAGGACAATGCCGACTTAAGTACATAAACAGTGAATCTTCTAAGAGTTTGTGCTTTTACTGGTTCCTGGGAGACCAGTATTAGACTCCGATGCACCAGCGCAGGTTTACTGTATACCTTGGACCTTCACATTGACCATGAAGCACAAAAATTGCATCGGGATTAAATACAAAATGTACGATGCCGACATAAGTACAAGAAGAGTGAATCTTCTAAGTGTTTGTGCTTTGAGCGCCTCCTTGGAGACCAGTATTAGATTACAATGCACCAGTGCCGATTAACTGTATCCCTTGGAGCTTCACATTGACCATGAAACACAGAATATGTGTCGGCATTGAATACGATAGGGACAATGACGACTTAAGTTCATTAAGAGTGAATCTTCTAACAGTTTGTGTTTTTGGTGGCTCCTGGGAAACCAGTATTCGATTTCGATGCAGCAGTGCAGTTTTACTGTATCCCTTGGACCTTCACATTGACCATGACGCACAGATATTGCATTGGCATTGAGTACAAAAGGGACAATGCCGACTTAAGTACAAGGAGAGTAAATCTTCTAAGAGTTTGTGCTTTGAGCGGCTCCTGGGAGACCAGTATTAGATACCGTTGCACCAGTGCAAGTTTACTGTATCCCTTGGAATTCACATTGACCATGAAACAAAGAAATCGCATCGTGATTATGTAAAAAAGGACAATGACGAATTATGTACAAGAAGAGTGAATCTTCTAAGGGTTTGTGGTTTGAGCGGCTCATTGGAGACCAGTATTAGATTCAGATGCACCAGTGCAGGTTTACTGTATCCATTAGACCTTCACATAGACCATGAAACACAGAAATTGCATCATGATTGAATACAAAAGGCACAATGCCGACTTAAGTACAAGAAGAGTGAAACTTCTAAGAGCATGCGCTTGCTGCGGCTCCTGGGAGACCAGTATTAGATTCCGATGCACCAGTGCAGGTGTACTGTGTCCCTTGGACCTTCACATAGACCATTAAACACAGAAATTGCATCGAACTGAATACAAATGGCACAATGCCGACAAATGTACAAGATGGGTGAATCTTCTAAGAGTTTGTGCTTTGAGCGGCTCCTGGGAGACCAGTATTAGATTCCGATGCACCAGTGTAGGTTTACTGTATCTCTTGGACCTTCAAATTGACCATGAAACACAGAATTTGCATCGGCATTGAATACGTAAAGGACAATGCAGACTTAAGTACATAAAGGGTGAATCTTCTAGTAATTTGTGATTTTAGTGGCTCCTTGGAGACCAGTATTAGAATCCGATGCACCAGTGTGGGTTTACTCTATCCCTTGGACCATCACATTGACCATGAAACACAGAAATCGCATCGTGATTTAATACAAAAGGCACAATGCCTTATTAAGTACAAGAAGAATGAATCTTCTAAGGATTTGTTGTTTGAGCGGCTCTTGGGAGACCAGTATTAGATTCCGATGCACCAGTGCAGGTTTACTGTATCTCTTAGACCTTCACATTGACCATGAAACACAGAAATTGCATCGGGATTGAACACAAAATGCCAATGTCGACTTATGTACAAGAAGAGTGAATCTTCTAAGGGTTTGTGGTTTTGCGGCTCATGGGAGACTAGTATTAGATTATGTTGCACCAATGCAGGTTTACTGTATCCCTTTTACCTTCACATTGATAATGAGACACAGATATTGCATCGGGATTGATTACAAAATGCACAATGCTGACTTAAGTGAAAGAAGAGTGAATCTTCTAAGAGTTATTGCTCTGAGCGGCGCCTGGGAGACCAGTATTAGATTCCGTTGCACCAGTGCAGGTTTACTATATCCCTTGTACCTTCACATTGACCATGAAACACAGAAATTGCATCGGGATTGTATATAAAAGGGACAATGCCGTCTGAAGTACAAGAAGAGTGAATTTTCTAAGAGTTTGTGGTTTCAGAGGCTCCTGGGAGACCAGTGTTAGATTCCGATGCACCAGTGCAGGTTTACTGTATCCCTTGGACCTTCACATTGTCCATGAAACACAGAAATTGCACGGGATTGAATACAAAATGCACAATACCAAATTAAGTACAAGAAGAGTGAATTTTCTAAGAGTAAGTGTTTTGAGCGGCTCCACGGAGACCAGTATTAGATTCCGATGCACCAGTGCTGGTTTGCTATATCCCTTGGACCTTCACATCGACCATGAAACACATAAATTGCATCGGGATGGAATACATAAGGGACAATGGCGACTTTAGCACAAGAAGAGTGAATCCTCTAAGAATATGTGCTTTGAGCGGATCCTGAGTGTCCAGTATTACATTCCGATGCACCTGTGCAGGTTTAGTGTATCCCTTGGACCTTTACATTGACCTTGAAACACAGACATTTCATCGGGATGGAATACAAAATGCACAATGCCAACTTAAGTACAAGAAGAGTGAATTTTCTTAGAGTTTGTGCTTTGATCGGCTCCTCGGAGACCAGTATCAGATTCCGATGCACCAGTGCAGGTTTACTGTATCCCTTGGCCTTCACATTGACCATGAAACACAGATATATCATCAGGATTGATTTCAAAACGCACAATGCCAACTTAAGTACAAGAGGAGTGAATTTTCTAAGAGTTTGTGCTTTGAGCGGCTCCTCGGAGACCAGTATCAGATTCCGATCCACCAGTGCAGATTTACTCTATCCCTTGGACCTTCACATTGACCTTGAAACACAGGAGCTGCATCGGGATTGAATACAAAAGGGACAATGCCGACTTAAGTACAGAAAGTGTGAATTTTCTAAGAGTTTGTGGTTTGAGCGGCTTCTGGGTGGCCAGTGTTAGATTCCGATGCACCAGTGCGGGTTTACTGTATCGCGTTGACCTTCACATTGATTATGAAACACAGAAATTGCATCGGGATAGAAAACAAAAGAGACAATGCCGACTTAAGTACAAGAGGAGTGAGTCTTCTAAGAGTTTGTGCGATGAGCGGCTCCTAGGAGACCAGTATTAGGTTCGGATGCACCAGCCCAGGTTTACTCTATCCCTTGGCCCTCCACATTGAGCATGACACACAGACATTGCATAGGGATTGAATAAAACAGAGACAGTGCCTACTGAAGTACAAGAGCTGGGATTCTTCTAAGAGTTTGTGCTTTGAGCGGCTTCTGAGAGATCAGTATTAGGTTCCAATTCATCTGCGCAGTTTTACTGTATCCCTTGGTCCAACACATGGACCATGAAACACAGAAATTGCATCGGTATTAAATACAAAATACACAATGCCAACTTAAGTGCAAGAAGAGTGAATATTCTAAGGGTTTGTGCTTTGAGCGGCTCCTCGGAGAGCAGTATTAGAATCCGATGCACCAGTGCAGGTTTACTGTATCCCTTGGACCTTTACATTGACCTTGAAACACAGAAATTGCATCGGGATGTAATACAAAATGCACAATGCCAAATTAAGTACAAGAAGAGTGAATTTTCTAAGAGTTTGAGCTTTGATCGGCTTCTCGGAGACCAGTATCAGATTCCGATGCACCAGTGCAGGTTTACTGTATCCCTTGACCTTCACATTGACCATGAAACACAGATATTTCATCAGGATTGATTTCAAAACGCACAATGCCAACTTAAGTACAAGAGGAGTGAATTTTCTAAGAATTTGTGCTTTGAACTTCTCCTCGGAGACCAGTATCAGATTCCGATGCACCAGTGCAGGTTTACTCTATCCCTTGGACCTTCACATTGACCTTGAAACACAGGAGCTGCATCGGGATTGATTACAAAAGGGACAATTCCGACTTAAGTACAAGAAGTGTGAATTTCCTAAGAGTTTGTCGTTTGAGCGGCTTCTGGGAGGCCAGTGTTAGATTCCGATGCACCAGTGGCGGTTTACTGTATCCCTTGGCCCTTAACACTGACCATGAAACACAGAAATTGCATCTGGATTGAATACATAATGCTCAGTGCCGACTTAAGTACAAGCAGATCGAACCTTCTAAGACTTTGTGCTTTGAGCGGCTCTTGGGAGACCAGTCTCAGATTCCGTTGTATCAGTGCAGGTTTACTGTATCCCTTGGACCTTCACATTAACCATGAAACACAGAAATTGCATCGGGATTGATTACAAAATGCACAATGCCAACTTAAGTACAAGAAGAGTGAATCTTTTAAGAGTTTGTGCTCTGGGCGGCTCCTGGGAGTCCAGTATTAGATTCCGTTGCACCAGTGCAGGTTTACTGTATCCCTTGTACCTTCACATTTACCATGAAACACAGAAATTTCATCGGGATTGAATACAAAAGGGACAATGCCGACTGAAGTACAGTAAGAGTGAATTTTCTAAGAGTTTGTGGTTTGAGCGGCTCCTGGGAGACCAGTGTTAGTTTCCGATGCACCAGAGCAGGTTTACTGTATCGCGTGGACCTTCACATTGACCATGAAACACAGAAATTGCATCGGAATTGAATACAAAACAGACAATGCCGACTTAGGTACAAGAGGAGTGAAACTTTTAAGAGTTTGTGCTTTGAGCGGCTACTGGGAGACCAGTACTAGGTCCCGATTCACCTGTTAAGGTTTACTGTATCCCTTGGTCCAACACATGGACCATGAAACACAGAAATTGCATCGGTATTAAATACAAAATACACAATGCCAACTTAAGTGCAAGAAGAGTGAATATTCTAAGGGTTTGTGCTTTGAGCGGCTCCTCGGAGAGCAGTATTAGAATCCGATGCACCAGTGCAGGTTTACTGTATCCCTTGGACCTTTACATTAACCTTGAAACACAGAAATTGCATCGGGATATAATACAAAATGCACAATGCCAAATTAAGTACAAGAGGAGTGAATTTTCTAAGAATTTGTGCTTTGAGCTTCTCCTCGGAGACCAGTATCAGATTCCGATGCACCAGTGCAGGTTTACTCTATCCCTTGGACCTTCACATTGACATTGAAACACAGGAGCTGCACCGGGATTGATTACAAAAGGGGACAATTCCGACTTAAGTACAAGAAGTGTGAATTTCCTAAGAGTTTGTAGTTTGAGCGACTTCTGGGAGGCCAGTGTTAGATTCCGATGCACCAGTGCTGGTATACTGTATCCCTTGGACCTTCACATTGACCATGTAACACAGAAATTGCATCGGGATTGAGTACAAAATGCACAATGCCATCTTAAGAACATGAAGAGTGAATTTTCTAAGAGTTTGTGCTCTGAGCAGCTCCCAGAGACCAGAATTAGATTCCGATGCACCAGTGCAGGTTTACAGTATCCCTTGCCCCTTAACATTGACCAAGAAACACAGAAATTGCATCGGGATTAAATACATAGGTACAATGCCGATTTAAGTACAAAAAGAGTGAATCCTCTATGGGTTTGAGATTTGAGCGGCTCCTGGGTGTCCAGTATTAGATTCCGATGCACCTATGCAGGTTTACTGTATCCCTTGGACCTTCACATTAACCATGAAACACAGAAATTGCATCGGGATTGATTACAAAATGCACAATGCCAACTTAAGTACAAGAAGAGTGAATCTTTTAAGAGTTTGTGCTCTGGGCGGCTCCTGGGAGTCCAGTATTAGATTCCGTTGCACCAGTGCAGGTTTACTGTATCCCTTGTACCTTCACATTGACCATGAAACACAGAAATTTCATCGGGATTGAATACAAAAGGGACAATGCCGACTGAAGTACAGTAAGAATGCATTTTCTAAGAGTTTGTGGTTTGAGCGGCTCCTGGGAGACCAGTGTTAGTTTCCGATGCACCAGAGCAGGTTTACTGTATCGCGTGGACCTTCACATTGACCATGAAACACAGAAATTGCATCGGGATTGAATACAAAACAGACAATGCCGACTTAAGTACAAGATGAGTGAATCTTGTCAGAGTTTGTGCTTTGAGCGGCTCCTGGGATACCAGTATTACTTTCAGATGCACCAGTGCAGGTTTACTGTATCCCCTGGACCTTCACATTGACCATGACACCGAAATTGAATAGGGATTGAATACAAATGGGACAACGCTGACTTAAGTACAAGAAGTGTTAAACTTCCAAGAGTTTGTGCTTCGAGCGGCTCCTGGGAGACCAGTATTAGATTCCAAAGCACCAGTGCTGGTATTCTGTATCCCTTGCAGCTTCACATTGACAATGAAACACAGAAAATGCGACGGGATTGAATACAAAATGCACAATGCCATCTTAAGTACAAGAAGAGTGAATTTTCAAAGAGTTTGTGCTTTGAGCGGCTCCTCAAAGACCAGTATTAGATTCCGATGCACCAGTGGGGGTTTACTGTATCCCTTGGCCCTTAACATTGACCATGATACACAGGAATTGCATCGGGATGGAATACATAGGGACAATGCCGACTTAAGTGCAAAAAGAGTGAATCTTCTAAGTGTTTGAGTTTTGAGCGGCTCCTGGGTGTCCAGTATTAGATTCCGATGCACCTGTGCAGGTTTACTGTATCCCATGGACCTTCACATTGCCCATGTAACAGAGAAATTGCATCGGGATTGAATACAAAAGGGTCAAGCCGACTTAAGTGCAAGAAGAGTAAATTTTCTCAGAGTTTGTGGTTTGGACCGCTCCTGGGAGACCAGTGTTATCCGATGCATCAGAGCAGGTTTACTGTATCCCGTGGACCTTCCCATTGACCATGAATCACATAAATTGCATCGCGATTGAATACAAAATGCACAATGCCAACTTAAGTACAAAAAGAATGAATTTTCTAAGAGTTTGTGCTTTGAGCGGCTCCTCGGAGACCAGTATTTGATTCCGTTGCACCAGTGCAGGCTTACTGTATCCCTTGGACTTTCACATTGACCATGAAACACAGTCATTGCATTGGGATAAAATACAAAATCGACAATGCCGACGTAAGTTTAAGAAGAGTGAATTTTCTAAGAGTTTGCAGTTTGAGCGGCTCCTGGGAGGCCAGTGTTAGATTCCGATGCACCAGTGCAGGTTTTCTGTATCACTTGGACCTTCGCATTGACCATGAAACACAGAGGTTGCATCGGGATAGAATACAAAAGGGACAATGCCGACTTAAGTACAAGGAGAATGAATCTCTTCAGAGTTTGTGCTTTGAGCGGCTCCTAGGATACCAGTATTAGATTCCGATGCACCAGTGCAGGTTTATTCTCTCCCTTGGACCTTCACATTGACCAAGAAACTCAGAAATTGCATCGGGATTGAATACAAAATGCCAATGTCGACTTAAGTATAAGAAGAGTGAATCTTCTAAGGGTTTGCGGTTTGAGCGGCTCATGGGAGACCGGTATTAGATTCCGATGCACCAGTGCTGGTTTGCCGTATCCCTTAGACCTTCACATTGACCATGACGCACAGAAATTGCTTCGGGATTGAATATAAAAGGCACAATGCCGACTTAAGTACAAGAAGAATTAAATTTCTAAAAGTTTGTGCTTCCAGCGGCTCCTGGGAGACCAGTATTAGATTCCAAAGCACCAGTGCTGGTATACTGTATCCCTTGCACCTTCACATCGACCATGAAAAACAGAAAATGCGACGGGATTGAAAACAAAATGCACAATGCCATCTTAAGTACAAGAAGAGTGAATTTTCAAAGAGTTTGTGCTTTGAGCGGATCCTCAAAGACCAGTATTAGATTCCGATGCGCCAGTGGCGGTTTACTGTATCCCCTGGCCCTTAACATTGACCATGAAACACAGGAATTGCATCGGGATGGAATACATAGGTACAATGCCGACTTAAGTACAAAAAGAGTGAATCTTCTAAGAGTATGAGCTTTGAGCGGCTCCTGGGTGTCCAGTATTAGATTCCGATGCACCTGTGCAGGTTTACTGTCTCGCTTGGACCTTCACATTGACCATGAAACACAGAAATTGCATCTTGATTGAATACAAAATGGACAATGCCGACTTCAGTACATGAAGGGTGAATCTTCTAAGAATTTGTGCTTTGAGTTGTTCCTGGGAGACCAGTATTAGATTGCGATGCACAAGTGCAGGTTTAATGCATCCCTTGGTAGAACACATTGATCATGAAGCACAGATATTGCATCGGGATTGAATACAAAAGGGACAAAGCCGACTTAAGTACAAGAAGAATGAATCTCTTCAGCGTAAGTGCTTTGAGCGGCTCTTGGGATACCAGTACTAGATTCCGATGCACCAGTGCAGGTTTACTCTCTCCCTTGGACCTTCGCATTGACCATGAAACACATATATTGCATCGGGACTGAATACAATAGGCAGAATTCCGCCTTAAGTACAAGAAGAGTTAATATTCCAAGAGTTTGTGTATTGAGCGGCTCCTGGGAGACCAGTATTAGATTCCGATGCACCAACGCAGGTTTACTGTATCCCTTGGACCTTCACATTGACCATGAAACACAGTAATTGCATCGGAATAGAATACAAAATGCACAATGCCAACTTAAGTACAAGATGAGTGAATTTTCTAAGAGTTTGTGCTTTGAGCGGCTCCCGGGTGTCCAGTATTACATTCCGATGCATCTGTGCAGGTTTACTGTATCCCTTGGACCTTCACACTGACCATGAAACACAGAAATTGCATCGGGATTGAAAACAAAAGGGACAATGATGACTGAAGTACAAGAAGAGTGAAACTTTTAAGGGTTTGTGCTTTGCGCGGTTCCTGGGATTCCAGTATTAGATTCCGATGCACCAGTGAAGGTTTACTATATCCCTTGGACCTTCACATTGGTCATGAAACAAAGATATCGCATCGAGATTGAATACAAAATGCACAATGACGATTTAAGTTTAAGAAGAGTGAATCTACTAAGGGTTTGTGGTTTGAGCGGCTCATGGGAGACCAGTAATAGATTCCGATGCACCAGTGCGGGATTATTGTATCCCATGGACCTTCACATTGACCATGTAACAGAAAAATTGCATCGGGATTGAATACAAAAGGGTCAAGCCGACTTAAGTACAAGAAGTGTAAATTTTCTCAGAGTTTGTGGTTTGGGCGGCTCCTGGGAGACCAGTATTAGATTCCGATGCACCAGTGCAGGTTTACTGTATCCCTCGGACCTTCACATTGACCATGAATCAAAGTCATTGCATCGGGATTGAATACAAAATGGACAATGCCGACTTAAGTTTAAGAAGAGTGAATTTTCTAAGAGTTTGTAGTTTGAGCCGCTCCTGGGAGACCAGTGTTAGATTCCGATGCACCAGTGCAGGTTTACTGTATCACTTGGACCTTCACATTGACCATGAAACACAGAAGTTGCATCGGGATAGAATACAAAAGGCACAATGAAGCCTTACGTACAAGCAGAGTTAATATTCTAAGAGTTTGTGTAGTGAGCGGCTCCTGGGAGACCAATATAAGTTTCCGATGCACCAGCGCAGGTTTACTGTATCCCTTGGACCTTCCCATTGACCATGGGTCACAGATATTGCATCGGGATTGAATACAAATGGGTCAATGCCGACTTAAGTACAAGAAGAGGGAACTTTGTAAGAAATTGTGATTTGCGCGGCTCCTGGGAGACCAGTATTAGATTCCAATGCACCAGTGCTGGTTTAATGTATCCCTTGGACCTTCACATTGAATATGAAACACAGAAATCACATCGGTATTGAGAACAAAAGGGACAATGCCAACTTAAGTGCAAGAAGAGTGAATTTTCAAAGATTTTGTGTTTTGAGCAGCTCCTCGGAGACCAGTATTAGATTCCGATGCACCAGTGCTGGTTTACTGTATCCCTTGGACCTTCAAATTGACCATGAAACACAGAAATAGCATCGGGATTGAATACAAAATGCCAATGTCGACTTAAGTATTAGAAGAGTGAATCTTCTAAGGGTTTGTGGTTTGAGCGGCTCCTGGGAGACCAGTATTAGATTGCGATGCACAAGTGCAGGTTTACTGTATCCCTTGGCCCTTCACATTGACCATGAAACACAGAAATTGCATCGGGATTGAATACAAAATGCACAATGCCAAGTTAAGTGCAAGAAGAGTGAATTTTCAAAGATTTTGTGTTTTGAGCAGCTCCTCGGAGACCAGTATTAGATTCCGATGCACCAGTGAAGGTTTACTATATCCCTTGGACCTTCACATTGGTCATGAAACAAAGATATCGCATCGAGATTGAATACAAAATGCACAATGACGATTTAAGTATAAGAAGAGTGAATCTACTAAGGGTTTGTGGTTTGAGCGGCTCATGGGAGACCAGTATTACATTCCGATGCACCAGTGCAGGTTTACAATATCCCTTGGACCTTCACATTGACCATGATACACAGAAATCGCATCGGGATTGCATACAAAATGCACAATGCCAACTTAAGTGCAAGAAGAGTGAATTTTCAAAGATTTTGTGTTTTGAGCAGCTCCTCGGAGTGCAGTATTAGATTCCGATGCACCAGTGCTGGTTTACTGTATCCCTTGGACCTTCAAATTGACCATGAAACACAGAAATAGCATCGGGATTGAATACAAAATGCCAATGTCGACTTAAGTATTAGAAGAGTGAATCTTCTAAGGGTTTGTGGTTTGAGCGGCTCATGGGAGACCAGTATTAGATTCCGATGCACCAGTGCTGGTTTGCTGTATCCCTTAGACCTTCACATTGACCATGAAACACAGAAATTGCATCGGGATTGAATACAAAATGCACAATGCCAACTTAAGTGCAAGAAGAGTGAATTTTCAAAGATTTTGTGTTTTGAGAAGCTCCTCGGAGACCAGTATTAGATTCCGAAGCACCAGTGCTGGTTTACTGTATCCCTTGGACCTTCACATTGGATATGAAACACAGAAATCGCATCGGTATTGAGAACAAAAGGGACAATGCCGACATAAGTACAAGAAGAGTGAATCTTCAAAGGGTTTGTGCATTGAGCGGCTCCTGGGAGACCAGTATTAGATTGCGATGCACAAGTGCAGGTTTACTGTATCCCTTGGCCCTTCACATTGACCATGAAACACAGAAATTGCATCGGGATTGAATACAAAATGCACAATGCCAACTTAAGTGCAAGAAGAGTGAATTTTCAAAGATTTTGTGTTTTGAGCAGCTCCTCGGAGACCAGTATTAGATTCCGATGCACCAGTGCTGGTTTACTGTATCCCTTGGACCTTCAAATTGACCATGAAACACAGAAATAGCATCGGGATTGAATACAAAATGCCAATGTCGACTTAACTATTAGAAGAGTGAATCTTCTAAGGGTTTGTGGTTTGAGCGGCTCATGGGAGACCAGTATTAGATTCCGAAGCACCAGTGCTGGTTTACTGTATCCCTTGGACCTTCACATTGAATATGAAACACAGAAATCGCATCGGTATTGAGAACAAAAGGGACAATGCCGACTTAAGTACAAGAAGAGTGAATCTTCTAAGGGTTTCTGCTCTGATCGGCTGCTGGGAGACCAGTATTTGAATCCGTTACACTGGTGTCGGTTTACGGTATCCCTTGGACTTTCACATGACCATGAAACACAGTCATTGCATCGGGATTGAATACAAAAGGGACAATGCCGATTTAAGTACAAGAAGAGTGAATTTTCTAAGAGTTTGTGGTTAGAGCGGCTCCTTGGTGACCAGTGTTAGATTCCGATGCACCAGTGCAGGATTACTGTATCCCTTGGTCCATCACATTGATCATGAAGCACAGATATTGCATCGGGATTGAATACAAAAGGGACAATGCTGACTTAAGTACAAGATGAATGAATCTCCTCAGAGTTTGTGCTTTGAGCGGCTCCTGGGATACTGGTATTAGATTCCGATGCACCAGTGCAGGTTTAATCTCTCCTTTGGACCTTCCCATTGACCAATAAACACAGAAATTGAATCGGGATTGAGTGAAAAATCACAATGCCTCCCTAAGTACAAGAAGAGTTAATATTCTCAGAGTTTGTGTGTTGAGCGGCTCTTGGGAGACCAGTGTAAGTTTCCGATGCACCGGTGCAGGTTTACTGTAACCCTTCGACCTTCACATTCACCATGAAACACAGAAATTGTGTCTGGATTGAATACAAATGGGTCAATGCCGACTTAAGTGCAAGAAGAGTGATTTTTCAAAGAGTTTGTGTTTTGAGCGGCTCCTCGGAGACCAGTATTACATTCCGATGCACCAGTGCAGGTATACAGTATCCCTTGGACCTTCACATTGACCATGAAACACAGAAATAGCTTAGGGATTGAATAGAAAATGCCAATGCCAAATTAAGTACAAGAAGAGTGAATCTACTAAGGGTTTCTGGTTTGAGCGACTCATGGGAGACCGGTATTAGATTCCGATGCACCAGTGCTGGTTTACTGTATCCCTTGGACATTCACATTGACCACGTCACACAGAAATTGCTTCGGGATTGAATACATTATTCACGATGCCGACTTTAGTACAAGAAAAGTGAATCTCCTAAGAGTTTGTGGTTTGAGCGGCTCCTGGGATATCAGTGTTAGATTCCGATGCATCAGTGCTGATTTACTGTATCCCTTGGACCATCACATTGACCATGAAACACAGAAATCGCATCGGTATTGAGAACAAAAGCGACAATGCCGACATAAGTACAAGAAGAGTGAATCTTCAAAGGGTTTGTGCATTGAGCGGCTCCTGGGAGACCAGTATTAGATTGCGATGCACAAGTGCCGGATTACTGTATCCCTTGGACCTTCACATTGACTATGAAACACAGAAATTGCATCGGGATTGAATACAAAATGCACAATGCCAACTTAAGTGCAAGAAGAGTGATTTTTCAAAGAGTTTGTGTTTTGAGCGGCTCCTCGGAGACCAGTATCACATTCCGATGCACCAGTGTAGGTTTACAGTATCCCTTGGACCTTCACATTGACCATGAAACACAGAAATAGCATCGGGATTGAATACAAAATGCCAATGCCGAATTAAGTACAAGAAGAGTGAATCTTCTAAGGGTTTGTGGTTTGAGCGACTCATGGGAGACCAGTATTAGATTCCGATGCACCAGTGCTGGTTTACTGTATCCTTTGGACATTCACATTGACCACGACACACAGAAATTGCTTCGGGATTGAATACATTATTCACGATGCCGACTTTATTACAAGAAAAGTGAATCTTCTAAGAGTATGTGGTTTGACCGGCTCCTGGGATACCAGTGTTAGATTCCGATGCACCAGTGCAGGTTTACTGTATCACTTGGTCCTTCACATTGACCATGAAACACAGAACGTGCATCGCGATTGAATACAAAATGGACAATGCCGACTTATGTACAAGAATGGTGAATCTTCTAAGAGTTTGTGCTTTGAGCGGCTCCTGGGAGACCAGTGTTAGATTTCGATGCACCAGCCCTGCTTACCTGTATACCTTGGACCTTCACATTGACCATGAAACACTGAAATTGCATCGGGATTGAATACAAAAGGCACATTGCCGACTTAAGTACAAGAAGAGTTAATATTCTAAGATTTTGTGTATTGAGCGGCTCCTGGGAGACCAGTATAAGATTCCGATGCACCATTGCAGGTTTACTGTATCCCTTGGACCTTCACATTGACCATGAAACACAGAAATTGCATCGGGATTGAATACAAATGGGTCAATGCCGACTTAAGTACAAGAAGAGTGAATCTTCTAAGAGATTGTGATTTGAGCGGCTCCTGGGAGACAAGTATTAGATTCGGATGCAAAAGTGCTGGTTTACTGTATCCCTTGGACATTCACATTGACCATGATATACAGAAATCGCATCGAGATTGAGTACAGAAAAGACAATGCCAACATAAGTACAAGAAGAGTGAATCTTCTAAGGGTTTCTGCTTTGAGCGGCTCCTCGGAAACCAGTATTAGATTGCGATGCACCAGTGCAGGTTTACTGTATCCCTTGGACCTTCACATTGACCATGAAACACAGAACTAGCATCGGGATTGAGTACAAAATGCCAATGGCGACTTAAGTACAAGAAGAGTGAAACTCCTAAGGGTTTGTGGTTTGAGCGGCACATGGGAAACCAGTATTAGATTCCGATGCACCAGTGCTGGTTTACTGTATCCCTTGGACCTTCACATTGACCATGACACACAGAAATTGCTTCGGGATTCAATACATAATGCACAATGCCGACTTAAGTACAAGAAGAGTGAATCTTCTAAGAGTTTCTGCTCTGGGCGGCTCCTGGTAGACCAGTATTTGATTCCGTTGCACCAGTGCAGGTTTACTGTATCCCTTGGACTTTCACATTGACCATGAAACACAGAAATAGCATCGGGATTGAATACAAAATAGACAATGCCGTCTTAAGTACAAGAGGAGTGAATTTTCTAAGAGTTTGTGTTTGAGCGGCTCTTGGGAGACAAGTATTTGGTTCCGATGCACCAGTGTAGGTTTACTGTATCCCTTGGTCCATCACTTTCATCATGAAGCACAGGTATTGCATCGGGATTGAATACAACAGGGACAATGCCGACATAAGTACAAGGAGAGTGAATCTTCTCAGGGTTTGTGCTTTGAGCAGCTACTGGGAGACCAGTATCAGGTTCCGATGCACCAGTGCAGGATTACTGTATCCCTTGGACCTTCTCATTGACAATGAAAAACAGAAATTGCATCGGGATTGAATACAAAATGCACAGTGCCAACTTAAGTACAAGAAGAGTCAATCTTCTTAGAGTTTGAGCTTCGAGCGGCTCCTGGGTGTCCAGCATTACATTCCGATGCACCTGTGCACGTTTACTGTATCCCTTGGACCTTCACATTGACCATGAAACTCAGAATTTGCATCGGGATTGAATACAACAGGGACAATGCCAACTTAAGTATGAGAAGGGTGAATCTTAAAAGGATTTGTGTTTTGTGCGGCTCCTGGGAGACAGTATTACATTTCGATGTACCAGTCCTGGTTACCCGTATCCCTTGGACCTTCACATTGACCATGAGACACAGATATTGCATCGAAATTGAATACAAATGAGACAGTGCTGACTTAAGTACAAGAGGAGTGAAACTTCTAAGAGTTTGTGTTTTGAGCAGCTTCTGAGAGACCTGTATTAGGTTCTGATGCACCAGTGCAGGTTTACTGTATCCCTTGGTCCATCACATTGACCATGAAACACAGAAATAGCATCGGGATTGAATATAAAAGAGACAATGCCGTCTTAAGTACAAGAGGAGTGAATCTTCTAAGAGTTTGTGGTTTGAGCGGCTCTTGGGAGACCATTATTTGGTTCCGATGCACCAGTGCAGGTTTACTGTATCCCTTGGTCCATCACACTGATCATGAAGCACAGATATTGCATCGGGATTCTATACAAAAGGGGCAATACCTACTTAAGTACAAGAAGAATGAATCTCTTCAGAATTTGTGCTTTGAGCGGCTCCTGGGATACCAGTATTAGATTAGGATGCACCAGTGCAGATTTAATCTCTCCCTTGGACCTTCTCATTGACCAAGAAACACAGAAATTGCATCGAGATTGAATACAAAATGCACAATGCCGCCTTAAGTACGAGAAGAGTTAATACTCTAAGAGTTTGTGAATTGAGCGGCTCCTGGGAGACCAGTATAAGATTCCGATGCACCAGTGCAGGTTTATTGTATCCCTTGCACCTTCACATTGACCATGAAGCACAGAAAACTCATCGGGATTAAGAACAAAAGGGACAATGCCGAAATAAGTAAAAGAAGAGTGAATCTTCTTAGGGTTTGTGCTTTGAGCGGCTCCTGGGACACCAGTATTAGATTGCGATGCACAGGTGCAAGTTTACTGTATCCCTGGGACCTTCACATTGGCCATGAAACACAGATATATCATCGGGATTGAATACAAAATGCCAATGAAGACTTAAGTACAAGAAGAGTGAATCTTCTAAGGGTTTGTGGTTTGAGCGGCTCGTGGGAGACCAGTATTAGATTCCGATGCACCAGTGCTGGTTTACTGTATCGGTTGGTCCTTCACATTGACCATGAAACACAGATATTAGATCGGGATTGAATACAAAACGCACAATGCCGTCTTAAGTACAAGATGAGTTAATATTCTAAGAGTTTGTGTATTGAGCGGCTCATGGGAGACCAGTATTAGATTCCGATGCGCCAGTGCAGGTTTACTATATCCCTTGGACCTTCACATTTACCATGATACACAGAAATTGCATCGGGATTGAATAGAAAAGGGACAGCCTACTTATGTACGAGAAGAGTTAATCATCTAAGAGTTTGTGTTTTGAACAGCTCCTGGGAGACCAGTATCAGATTCCGATGCACCAGTGCAGGTTTAATGTATCCCTTGGACCTTCACATTGACCATGAAACACAGAAATCGCATCGGGATTGAATACAAAAGGACAATGGCGACTTAAGAACAAGAAGAGTGAATCTTCTAAGGGATTGTGCTTTGAGCGTCTCCTGGGAGACCAGTATTAGATTCCGATGCACCAGTGCAGGTTTACTGTATCCCTTGGAACTTCACGTTGACCATGAAACACAGAAATAGCATCGGGATTGAATACAAAAGGGTCAAGCTGACTTAAGTAAAAGAAGAGTGTATCTTCTAATAGTTTGAGCTTTGAGCGGCTCCTGGTTGTCCAGTATTACATTCCTATGCACCTGTGCAGGTTTACTGTATCCCTTAGACTTTCCCATTGACCACGAAACACAGAAATAGCATCGGGATGGAATACATCGGGGACAATGCCCACTGAAGTACAAGAAGAGTGAATCTTCTAAGAGTTTGATCTTTGAGCGGCTCCTGGGTGTCCAGTATAAGTTTCCGATGGACCTGTGCAGGTTTACTGTATCCCTTGGACCTTCGCATTGACCATGAAACACAGAAATTGCTTGGGATCGAAAACAAGAGGGACAATGCCGACTTAAGTACAAAAAGAGTGAAGCCTCGAACGGTTTGTGCTTGGAACGGCTCTTGGGATACCAGTATTAGATTCCGATGCACCAGTGCAGATTTAATCTCTCCCTTGGACCTTCTCATTGACCAAGACACACAGAAATTGCATCGGGATTGAATACAAAATGCACAATGCCGCCTTAAGTACGAGAAGAGTTAATACTCTAAGAGTTTGTGTATTGAGCGGCTCATGGGAGACCAGTATTAGATTCCGATGCGCCAGTGCAGGTTTACTATATCCCTTGGACCATCACATTTACCATGATACACAGATATTGCATCGGGATTGAATAGAAAACGGACAGCCTACTTATGTACAAGAAGAGTTAATCATCTAAGAGTTTGTGTTTTGAACAGCTCCTGGGAGACCAGTATTAGTTTCCGATGCACCAGTGCAGGTTTACTGTATCCCTTGGAACTTCACATTGACCATGAAACACAGAAATAGCATCGGGATTGAATACAAAAGGGTCAAGCTGACTTAAGTAAAAGAAGAGTGTATCTTCTAATAGTTTGAGCTTTGAGCGGCTCCTGGTTGTCCAGTATTACATTCCTATGCACCTGTGCAGGTTTACTGTATCCCTTAGACTTTCCCATTGACCACGAAACACATAAATTGCATCGCAATTCAATAAAAAATGCACAATGCCAACTTAATTACAAGAAGAGTGAATTTTCTAAGAGTTTGCGCTTTGAGCGGCTCCTCGGAGACCAGAATTACATTCCGATGCACCAGTGGAGGTTCACTGTATCCCTTGGACTTTCACATTGACCATGAAACACAGAAATAGCATCGGGATTGAATACAAAAGAGACAATGCCGTCTTAAGTACAAGAGGAGTGAATCTTCTAAGAGTTTGTGGTTTGAGCGGCTCTTGGGAGACCATTATTTGGTTCCGATGCACCAGTGCAGGTTTACTGTATCCCTTGGTCCATCACACTGATCATGAAGCACAGATATTGCATCGGGAATCTATACAAAAGGGGCAGTGCCGACTTAAGTACAAGAAGAAAGAATCTCTTCAGAGTTTGAGCGTAGAGCGGCGCCTGGGTTACCAGTATTAGATTCCGATGCACCAGTGCAGATTTAATCTCTCCCTTGGACCTTCTCATTGACCAAGAAACACAGAAATAGCATCGGGATTCAATACAAAATGCACAATGCCGCCTTAAGTACGAGAAGAGTTAATACTCTAAGAGTTTGTGTATTGAGCGGCTCCTGGGAGACCAGTATAAGATTCCGATGCACCAGTGCAGGTTTACTGTATCCCTTGCACCTTCACATTGACCATGAAGCACAGAAATCTCATCGGGATTGAGACAAAAGGGACAATGCCGACATAAGTAAAAGAAGAGTGAATCTTCTTAGGGTTTGTGCTTTGAGCGGCTCCTGGGACACCAGTATTAGATTGCGATGCACAGGTGCAGGTTTACTGTATCCCTTGTACCTTCACATTGACCGTGAAACACAGATACATCATCGGGATTGAATACAAAATGCCAATGCCGTCTTAAGTACAAGATGAGTTAATATTCTAAGAGTTTGTGCTTTGAGCGGCTCATGGGAGACCAGTATTAGATTCCGATGCGCCAGTGCAGGTTTACTATATCCCTTGGACCTTCGCATTTACCATGATACACAGAAATTGCATCGGGATTTGATAGAAAAGGGACAGCCTACTTATGTACAAGAAGAGTTAATCATCTAAGAGTTTGTGTTTTGAACAGCTCCTGGGAGACCAGTATTAGATTCCGATGCACCGGTGCAGGTTTACTGTATCCCTTGGACCTTCACATTGACCATGAAACACAGAAATTGCATCGGGATTGAATACAAAAGGACAATGGAGACTTAAGAACAAGAAGAGTGAATCTTCTAAGGGATTGTGCTTTGAGCGTCTCCTGGGAGACCAGTATTAGATTCCGATGCACCAGTGCAGGTTTATTGTATCCATTGGACGTTCACATTGACCATGAAACACAGAAACTGCATCGGGATCGAATACAAGATACTCGATATTAAACTATAGTACAAGAAGAGTGTATTTTCTAAGAGTTAGTGCTTTGAGCGCCTCCTCGGAGACCAGTGTTCTAATCCGATGCACCAGTGCAGGTTTACTGTATCCCTTGGACCTTCACATTGACCATGAAACACCGAAATAGCATCGGGATGGAATACATAAGGGACAATGCCGACTGAAGTACAAGAAAAGTGAATCTTCTAAGAGTTTAAACTTTGAGCGGCTCCTGGGTGTCCAGTATAAGATTCCGATGGACCTGTGCAGGTTTACTGTATCCCTTGGACCTTCGCATTGACCATGAAACACAGAAATTGCTCGGGATTGAAAACAAGAGGGACAATGCCGACTTAAGTACAAGAAGAGTGAATCCTCGAACGGTTTGTGCTTGGAACGGTTCCTGGGAGACCAGTATTAGAGTCCGATGCACCAGTGCTGGTTTACTGTATACCTTGGACCTTCACATTGACCATGAAACACAGAAATTGAATCGGGATTGAATACAAAAGGGGTTGATAACGACATAAGTACAAGAAGAGTGAATCCTCTAAGAGTTAGGGATTTGAGCGGTTCCTGAGTGTTCAGTATTAGATTACGATGCACCTGTGCAGTTTAACTGTATCCCTTGGAGCTTCACATTGACCATGAAACAAAGAAATCGCATCGGGGATGAATACAATATGCACAATGCCGATTTAAGTACAAGAAGAGTGAATCTTTTAAGGGTTTGTGGTTTGAGCGGCTCATGGGAGACCAGTGTTAGATTCCGATGCACCAGTGCAGGTTTACTGTATCCCTTGGACCTTCACATTGACCATGAAACACAGAAATTGCTCGGAATTGAATACAAGTGGGACAATGCCGACTTAAGTACAAGAAGAGTGAATCTTCGAACGGTTTGTGCTTTGAGCTGTTCCTGGGAGACCAGTATTAGATTCTGATGCACCAGTGCAGGTTTACTGTATCGGTAGGACCTTCACATTGACCATGAAACACAGAAATTGTATCGGGATTAAATACAAATGGGACTGCCGACTTAAGTACAAGAAGAGTTCATCATCTAAGAGTTTGTGTTTTGAGCGGCTCCTGGGAGACCAATATTAGATTCCGATGCACCAGTGCACGTTTACTGTATCCCTTCGACCTCCACATTGACCATGAAACGTAGAAATTGCATCGGGATTGAATACAAAAGGACAATGGCGACTTAAGAACAAGAAGAGTGAATCTTCTAAGGGATTGTGCTTTGAGCGTCTCCTGGGAGACCAGTATTAGATTCCGATGCACCAGTGCAGGTTTACTGTATCCATTGGACGTTCACATTGACCATGAAACACAGAAACTGCATCGGGATTGAATACAAGATACTCGATATTAAACTATAGTACAAGAAGAGTGTATTTTCTAAGAGTTAGTGCTTTGAGCGCCTCCTCGGAGACCAGTGTTCTAATCCGATGCACCAGTGCAGGTTTACTGTATCCCTTGGACCTTCACATTGACCATGAAACACCGAAATAGCATCGGGATGGAACACATAAGGGACAATGCCGACTGAAGTACAAGAAAAGTGAATCTTCTAAGAGTTTAAACTTTGAGCGGCTCCTGGGTGTCCAGTATAAGATTCCGATGGACCTGTGCAGGTTTACTGTATCCCTTGGACCTTCGCATTGACCATGAAACACAGAAATTGCTCGGGATTGAAAACAAGAGGGACAATGCCGACTTAAGTACAAGAAGAGTGAATCCTCGAACGGTTTGTGCTTGGAACGGTTCCTGGGAGACCAGTATTAGATTCCGATGCACCAGTGCTGGTTTACTGTATACCTTGGACCTTCACATTGACCATGAAACACAGAAATTGAATCGGGATTGAATACAAAAGGGGTTGATAACGACATAAGTACAAGAAGAGTGAATCCTCTAAGAGTTAGGGATTTGAGCGGTTCCTGAGTGTTCATTATTAGATTACGATGCACCTGTGCAGTTTAACTGTATCCCTTGGAGCTTCACATTGACCATGAAACAAAGAAATCGCATCGGGGATGAATACAATATGCACAATGCCGATTTAAGTACAAGAAGAGTGAATCTTTTAAGGGTTTGTGGTTTGAGCGGCTCATGGGAGACCAGTGTTAGATTCCGATGCACCAGTGCAGGTTTACTGTATCCCTTGGACCTTCACATTGACCATGAAACACAGAAATTGCTCGGAATTGAATACAAGTGGGACAATGCCGACTTAAGTACAAGAAGAGTGAATCTTCGAACGGTTTGTGCTTTGAGCTGTTCCTGGGAGACCAGTATTAGATTCTGATGCACCAGTGCAGGTTTACTGTATCGGTAGGACCTTCACATTGACCATGAAACACAGAAATTGTATCGGGATTAAATACAAATGGGACTGCCGACTTAAGTACAAGAAGAGTTCATCATCTAAGAGTTTGTGTTTTGAGCGGCTCCTGGGAGACCAATATTAGATTCCGATGCACCAGTGCACGTTTACTGTATCCCTTCGACCTTCACATTGACCATGAAACGTAGAAATTGCATCGGGATTGAATACAAAAGGACAATGGCGACTTAAGAACAAGAAGAGTGAATCTTCTAAGGGATTGTGCTTTGAGCGTCTCCTGGGAGACCAGTATTAGATTCCGATGCACCAGTGCAGGTTTACTGTATCCATTGGACGTTCACATTGACCATGAAACACAGAAACTGCATCGGGATTGAATACAAGATACTCGATATTAAACTATAGTACAAGAAGAGTGTATTTTCTAAGAGTTAGTGCTTTGAGCGCCTCCTCGGAGACCAGTGTTCTAATCCGATGCACCAGTGCAGGTTTACTGTATCCCTTGGACCTTCACATTGACCATGAAACACCGAAATAGCATCGGGATGGAATACATAAGGGACAATGCCGACTGAAGTACAAGAAAAGTGAATCTCCTAAGCGTTTAAACTTTGAGCGGCTCCTGGGTGTCCAGTATAAGATTCCGATGGACCTGTGCAGGTTTACTGTATCCCTTGGACCTTCGCATTGACCATGAAACACAGAAATTGCTCGGGATTGATAACAAGAGGGACAATGCCGACTTAAGTACAAGAAGAGTGAATCCTCGAACGGTTTGTGCTTGGAACGGTTCCTGGGAGACCAGTATTAGATTCCGATGCACCAGTGCTGGTTTACTGTATACCTTGGACCTTCACATTGACCATGAAACACAGAAATTGAATCGGGATTGAATACAAAAGGGGTTGATAACGACATAAGTACAAGAAGAGTGAATCCTCTAAGAGTTAGGGATTTGAGCGGTTCCTGAGTGTTCAGTATTAGATTACGATGCACCTGTGCAGTTTAACTGTATCCCTTGGAGCTTCACATTGACCATGAAACAAAGAAATCGCATCGGGGATGAATACAATATGCACAATGCCGATTTAAGTACAAGAAGAGTGAATCTTTTAAGGGTTTGTGGTTTGAGCGGCTCATGGGAGACCAGTGTTAGATTCCGATGCACCAGTGCAGGTTTACTGTATCCCTTGGACCTTCACATTGACCATGAAACACAGAAATTGCTCGGAATTGAATACAAGTGGGACAATGCCGACTTAAGTACAAGAAGAGTGAATCTTCGAACGGTTTGTGCTTTGAGCTGTTCCTGGGAGACCAGTATTAGATTCTGATGCACCAGTGCAGGTTTACTGTATCGGTAGGACCTTCACATTGACCATGAAACACAGAAATTGTATCGGGATTAAATACAAATGGGACTGCCGACTTAAGTACAAGAAGAGTTCATCATCTAAGAGTTTGTGTTTTGAGCGGCTCCTGGGAGACCAATATTAGATTCCGATGCACCAGTGCACGTTTACTGTATCCCTTCGACCTTCACATTGACCATGAAACGTAGAAATTGCATCGGGATTGAATACAAAAAGGACAATGAGAACTTAAGTGCTACAAGAGTTAATCTTTTAAGGGTTTGTGCTTTGAGCGACTCCTGGGAGACCAGTATTAGATTCCGATGCACCAGTGCAGATTTTCTGTAGCCATTGGACCTTCACATTGAGCATGAAACACAGAAATTGCTCGGGATTGAATACAAGAGGGACAATGCCGACTTAATTACAAGAAGAGTGAATCTTCGAAGGGTTTGTGCTTTGAGCGAGTCCTGGGAGACCACTATTAGATTCCGATGCACCAGTGCAGGTTTACTGTATACCTTGGACCTTTTTATTGACCAGCAAACACAGATATTGCACCGAAATTGTATACAAATGGGACAATTCCGACTAAAGTACAAGGAGAGAGAATTTTCTAAGATTTTGTGGGTTGAGCAGCTCCTGGGAGACCAGTATTAGATTGCGATGCACCAGTGCAGGTTTACTGTATCCCTTGGACCTTCACATTGACCATGAAACACAGAAATGCATCGGGATTGAATACAAAACGGACTGCCGACTTCAGTACAAGAAGAGTTAATCATCTAAGAGTTTGTGCTTTGAGTGGCTCCTGGGAGACCAGTATTAGATTCCGATGCACCAGTGCAGGTTAGCTGTATCCCTTCGATATTCACATTGACCATTGTAATATTAGTAATTTTCGCCTCACAAACATTAATATACACTTAATAGTAAACGCCTGTTGGCCTAAAGTTATCGAACAATTGTAAAGTAAACGAAATGAACCATCGCATAGCAGCGACAGAATCCATTATTCTTTATCTTTGTCATTCTTGCGCGGTGCCAGTAAATCTCTATGTACATGTATCGATTAATGGTATAAAAAAGAATTCTGTTATTTCAAGACAAATAAGGCTTTTGGCGCCTCACCTTTTACTGTTTGTATTCCATGAGAGGCGGACGTGGACTTGCTGTGTTCTACAACTGTATTTTATATTTGATGTGAAAATATTGTGTGAATATGCTAATTGTTATTTTTTACAATTAGAAAACATGTAGTTTCTAGTAACTGATATCGAACAGACAGCATCAAGAGGACATTTTGACTGTTATGTATAAAGTATTTAACCACAATGGTCATCTATTGTAATTTAATATGAAAAGGTATGTGGCATTAAAAAAAAAAACGTGTGTTAAAGATAAGTGTGCTTATTTTCGTAAATTAACCTTGATGAGTCCATCTCCTCATTTACTTAACTTAATTATTTTGTGTTACTTCATCATCAGAAATTACAATCACGCTGATGGGCCGAACGCAGCATGAGGCAGAAGGAACATTATCGTTTTCCTATTATTTCTGAACCAATTTTTTTTAATTGTGTAGTGCTGCATTTCTTTTAAAGTCTATAAATCTTCTGGTCCCTTAGTGTTGTTCCGGGTATGACTGTATCGCGACTATAAAAATGCACAGAAATGATAATGTTTCTTCTGAGCGATCTCAAATATATATATATATATCAATATGCTGCTCTTATTCAGGTATTTAATGGTCAACGTATGTTATTATAATAGCGTAATGAATTTCTGATTCTGTTGCCAAGTGGCCCACCAAAATATTCACTTTTTCGACATTAAAAAAAAAAAGTAACAATTCTTTTTATTGTTTGTCCCCCAAGAGCAACGCTACACTTGGCGCCCGAACAGGGACATGATCAAAAATCATTTCATGTATGTGTTTATTAATTTTTCAGTGCTTGTTCTAATAACTGTTTCATTTTTTCATGTGGATGCAATTCAACCGAGAAAGAGAAGTGGGAAAACCTTTTAATTTATTCAGAAGAACGATTGATGAAATTACCAAAAAACGCGAGTATCCAGCTGTATCATTATCAAGACAGCCATAGTAAGTCAAATTTTTATACGCAGTAGCCAAGCTTTCGTAGTGACGTAGCATCTTTCGAGTTGATCAGAACGTAAACCTGTCTTTCCTTGCCTTGAAACAGCTTTATTTCAATTTGTTCATAGTCCATTCTTATGTAGTTAAATTCAGTGAAAGTGTACCATTGTTGTCAGTGCATAAAAAAAATTACGATATGGCGGATAACTACGCTCAAAACGGGTAAAACGTGTGATATTTCATTTGTTTGTAATTAGTAGGAACCATCTTGTCTTCTTGGCGTAAATGAACGTCAGTTACCCGGAGTTAGAATTTTATCTTAGGTCCCAGTAAGCCATAGCACTACGTCACAGACAAACGACTGACGGCAGTGACAAACAGTATCTGTAGCATTTTGACATTTGACAAATAATTCACGACCATGGCTGACGGTAAACAGCGCACACAAACAAAACCAGACGACAGCGGTGATGCGAATGGACCTCACCATCCATTACTATCACGCGCGATAGGTACACGAGCGGAAGCAGAAGCAGCCTCGACCGAAGTTTTAGAAGCTGGTCCTAGTGTGCAAACTATTCCCGCATTTGAAAAAAATGACTTGGCTGCAATGATCGAAGCCATAATGGAACGCAAGTTCGAAAGCTAAAAACAGGAAAGATTAGATGAAAAGGCCCGCGAAGAAAAAGAGAAGGCCGAAAGACGGCATAATAAAAATCAGGTCCTTACAAATCTGTGCAACTCAGTAAAAGAAGACATAAATTCAGTAAAAACAGAAATAAATTCGTTAAAAATAGACATAAATTCAGTAAAAACAGATCTGCAAACGGAGATAAATGACCTAAATACACAGTTAAATTCGGTAAAGGCCGAACTAAAGGCAGACATAACAGCTGATTTAAATACCCTGTTGGGTGATGTCCAAAGCCAAATCAGTAGTCAGATCACGATCATGAGCCTAGAAATTGACACACAAGTAGAGTCAAAAATAGAGGATATTTCAAAACGGTTAGATGAAAAAATCGAAGCAGCCCAGGGAGAGATAAATTCAAAAGTGATAGAATATCAAAAACAAGCTGCGACCTTAAAACAAGATTATACTGCAATCTCTGATGAGGTCAAAGGAGTTAAAACCGCAGTAGACACGATCGAGAATGTTGTTGATGATCTTTCCAAACAGATTGAGACTCTTAATGTAGAGGATCAAATAAAGAATACTGTTAAGGCACATGCTGAAGCATTGTCCGACCACTACCAAGAGTGGATTAAAAACAAAAACGGATTCATAGAAAACAAGGTCAAGAACGAACTCAGGGGAACGGTCAAAAACGTGGCCTTTGAAATATTGGCAGCCCCTGGAAAAACAGGAGACACGGTGATGTCAGAATTAGGCCAGATAAGACGAACGTTAGCTCAAGATTTACCTGAATGGCGTCAACAGATAGTTGATGAAGTTTGTACACTAAAATGTCAAATTGAAAATTCCCCACCTTCCGTGTCAGGAGAGTGGAATAATTCACCACGAAGTAATGAACAACAGCAGGTACACTACCGTTCACCATTTGATAACGCTCAAACTCATAGTTCTATAGAAGCACAAGTTAACCAGACTACCAGCCCACCCACTTTTGTCAGTTTGATGCAGGAGGAAAGCGTGATCAAACATCGTATTTTTCCGACCTTTCACCCACAGAAAAGAGAAATTGATCCTATAGTGTTCCTCCGAAATTTTTCACGAATTTTCCCGAATAGCTGGAGTGACCGATAGCGAATTCAATTCGTTAGTGGATTTATCGTAGGCGATGCTGCCTTATGGGGAACCGAAATGGTCGACTCCTGTAAAAGTTACAAAGAGTTTGAACAGATGTTTTTAGCTAAATTCTGGAGTTCTGGTGTGCAGCAGCGCCTGAGAAAAGAGGTTTACAACGCCGAAGTGTTTAACAGCAAGCGCGGTGGTTTGAGAAGATATTTTGAAAAGTATTTAGCGAAAATCAAGTTCTGGGATTCGCCGATCACCGCCAAAGACGTTATTATGATTCTAAAAACTAAGCTACCGATTGGGATCAGAGAAAAGTTAGTAAACGTGTCTGAGGACGATACGGACACTTTCCTATCTGTGTTAGACTCGTTAGATCTGATTTACGAGGACGCTAGAGTTGATGTTGGCAACGCTCACTTCAGTGCAGGCGGCCAGCACGATACAGAATACGTAGGCAACACTGGTGGCCGAGCGAAAGCGCGTCACAGCGACAACCAGTACCAACCCCACAACGGTTTCAAAAATAAAAACACTACGTACTCCAACAGCAAATACAAAAATAAGTACAATAACGGCCAGAGATACAATCCAATATATAATTCGTCACCACCTCAGTACGAAAATGCACATTATAACAAACAGCCCCAGCAATATGGAAACGCGCAACCGATCAACGGGAATTATCAAAACGATCAGTCTTACGATTCAAATCGACAGTGGAAAAGAAATAAATGCCATAAACAAGGTGGACACCAATGTACACCTTTCACTAACGGTTACAATCAACACAAGCCACAGCAAAATACTTTTCAGCCACAAGCGAACGGACCTTCGGGAACTCTGAAGCCTAAACGCCCGCATAATACGCAAATTTATTATGCGCAAGCGAATACGCCAGGACAACAAGAATCGTTTCCAACCGAGTTCGTACCACAAAACCAACACCTGTTCCAGACGGAAGAAACATTAAGAAATATAAATTAGCAGGAAAGTAAGCGTCGAGCGGAAAATTAAAAGCAGCACCTTTGAGCCTCCTAGATGATGCTGCAGGTTTGAATGGGGGCACCCTGTCCCTTAGTCCACACGAAATTAAAACAATTAGGTATGACAAAGAGACAAACTTACGGGATGATCTAGTAGCAGACACTGAGACGAAAGGCAATGATGACGTATGGGACGAACAAGTTCAAGCTTCCATAAGAGTATCAATTGCCAACATACCAGTAACAGCCATTGTAGATACAGGAGCTAATATAAATGTCTTATCTTCATGTTTATTTAAGCCAATATCCTCTGTATGCAAAGTTTTATCACTTCCAATTCAAGGTTGCACCGTATCGGGAGCAATTGGTCCACTAACAGAACGTGTAAATCTTCAGACTCAGCTTCAAATCCAGATAGAGTCTATTTCAGTAACGTGCATTTTTCTTATTGTTAAAAACCTATCAGTGCCATGTATCCTGAGTATGGAATTCTTGAGGCAGACGAAAGCTAAAATTGACATCGAGTGTGGAATCTGTACTCTAGTAGCGAGTCAGCAACAAGTAACTGTAAATTTGTTAAGAAGTAAGGTGAAGACAAACTTTGGGGTGCTTCAAATAGCAGTACGGCCATGGACTAAAAGACAACAGTACAGTCAGACAGAAGACATGACAGATGTTGAAAGTGTTAATGACGATGACTATAAAGACCTAATTCCCGGTCAGAATGAATTATACGGTAAAGCTAGTGAGTCCATTGAATCATCCAAACAACAGAAGAATGAGCTTTACAATTTGTTAACAGATTATGTTCAAGTATTTTCTAAGAAACCTGGACTAATAGAAGGCTTTGAATATCGAATGGATGTCCTGCCCCATTCAACCTACTGTAGAACAAGCTATTCCATTCCATATGCGAGACGAGAAGCTGTCAAATGCGAGATCAAGAAAATGTTACGCTGGAATGTGATAGAAGTATCTCATTCACCTTATTCGAGTCCTTTATTGTCTGCGCTAAAATCAGATGGTAGCGTAAGGCTAGTCCTAGATGCAAGATTAATCAATAAAATTATAGTACCCATAAGAACGAGACCAGAGGCTCTTGAAGAGCATCTGCAGAAGTTTCATGGAGTTAAGTATTTGAGTACCCTTGATTTGAAAAGCAGTTACTGGCAAGTAAAACTTGCGCAGGAGTCAAGGAAGTACACTGCCTTTATATTTGCAGGTAGATCTTACCATTTCAAAGTTGTACCATTTGGACTAAATGTGAGTTCCGGAATTTTTATTTCTGCCCTTGACTATGTACTAGGTCCTGAACTTTTAGATGAGGTAACAGTCTATGTGGATGACGTTCTTGTAGCATCGAAAAATTGGGAAGATCATGTGGCCCTTCTGCAAAAGATATTTCAACGATTCAGAGAGTATGGTGTTACAGCAAATCTTAAGAAATCCAAGTTTGGAAAAAGTGAAATTAAATTTTTAGGACACATCATCACCCCTGAAGGAATTAAACCCGACCCGGAAAAATTGTCTGCTATAAAATACTTTCCAACCCCTGTTACAAAAAGGCAACTGAGAGGATTTATCGGTCTTACGTCATTTTTCAGACGTTTTGTTCCTAATCAGGTATTGAACAATCCCGCTCTTCACAACCTTTTAAAAAAGAATTCACATTGGAATTGGACGCCGGAACGCCAAGACGGATTTAAGAAAATTAAAGACAGTCTGGTTAACAGTAACATTCTCCATCATCCTCAGATGGATAAGGAATTTTGTATTACTGCAGACGCTTCCTTTGTGGGTATCGGCGCTTGTCTTTTCCAGATTCAATTAGTAAATGGACACGAGCAAATCCAAGTGATTAGCTTTGCGAGTCGAGTGTTATCAGAGTGTGAGAAGTCTTATTCGGTTACGGAGTTGGAGGCACTTGCCGTAATATGGGCTTTTAGGCGATTTAACTATTATATCTATGGAGGAAAAATTAAAGTTTATTCAGACCATCAAGCTTTATCATTCCTCCTTACATGCAAGTTGCAACACCCTCGTCTTACTCGATGGTGCTTATTCCTGCAGGAATATGACTTTGACATTGTATATATAAAAGGTAAAGATAATGGTATAGCAGACGCACTTTCTCGCTCACCTGAGGGCTTACTAGAAACCAGCCAACTGGTGGAACAAATGTCTAATTATAAAGTTTTGTTAATGAAAGATCCAATTCACAGAAAGTATTTTCTTCAGTTATGTAGGCAGATTCAGATTCTTCAAAATACAGATCCAAAATGGAAAAAGGTTAGACAAATTCTTCACGAAAATCCAGCCCACAAGTTGTCCAAGTTTTATAAAGTTCATAACCAAGTGCTATTTCTCATGGAACATCTCTGTGGTACACTCACATTTCATGGGGTCACTACGGACCAGAAAAATGTAAAAGGAAAATCTCGACTTACTGTTATGTTCCGAATCTACACCAGAGAATTCATAAATTATTGAGAAACTGTGTCATCTGTCAAAAGGCAAAATCCTTAAACATTCCACTTCAATTCCACTAAATCCAATAGTTGCTGAAAGGCCAAACCAGCTTCTTAGTATTGATTTAGCAGGTCCACTACCCACCGGTAGGGGAGGCGCTAAATACTTAGTAGCAATCCTGGACAATTTTTCTAAGCACATAAGACTGTACGCAGTAAAATCTTCTTGTGCAAATCCAATAATTCGTCGCATTGAAAATGATTATTTCCCACGATTCGGGGTTCCAGAATCAATCTTGTCTGATAATGCTTCAAATTTCACATCACGCCCGTGGCGTGCATTTCTTGCTCGCCATGGAATCAAACAAATTTTGATATCCCTGTTTCGACCGCAATCGAATCCGACAGAAAGAATCTTCAAAGAATTTAACAGATTTATAAGGATGTACATTCCGAATAAGCAATCTAAGTGGGTAGACTTCGTAACACCATTCGAACAGATTGTAAACCACCTTCCTCATCTGTCGACCGGATTCACGCCACATGAGTTAATGTCAAGATCAAAAGAGAGGAATGAGTGGATAGACCCCCTTCCAAAGTTACAAGACAACGAATTGGACCTAGACGCAAAAATCAGGCAAGCTCTCATATCATTGACAACGTATGCTAACCTCCGAAAAAAGGCATTTGATAAGAAGGTAAACAGAGTTATAGATTTCAAAGAAGGAGAAAAGGTTTTAGTCAGGACTCACTTTAAACCATCCCTGTTGTTAAAGAAGAATCGTAAGTGGCAACACATTTATGAAGGTCCCTTTGTGATAATGAGGAAACCACACATTGGTAGCTATTTGTTATCTGACCCTGCCACGAATAAAATCAAAGGTTTGTTCCACCATCAAGATTTAAGAAAATTTTATAACGCCAGGAATTAAGTTAATTTCAGCTGTAAGAAAATTCTAAGGTATTGGAGATCAGGATTAACCAATGAGTAACAAGAACGGAACTGAACTGACTACGGATGTTAACCGGTGCTGAAAGGAAACCTTATGTATTAAAACAACGCGTCTGGAAAATAAAATACAGAATAAGTTGTAGACGAGTATTTACATGAATAATCTTTATGCAAACAGGAGGACATGTCCTAGAGGCGATTTTCAATTTTAGTTATAAGTTAGTATGTAAGGAAAATGATGTACTCGAGAGGTATTAATTAGCCCCAAAGTACTAAAATGAGGAAAGAGGAAGGAGCGAATAATGCACTTCTCTCGCTAAATAGTAATTTGAGAATGAGCAGGAAGGAGCGAATAATGCACTTCTCTCACTAAATAGTAATATGAAAATGATGATTATATGTGCTTAGTATTAGTAAGTGAAATTTAATCGAGGACAAATTAATGACCTGTTTTAAAAGGAAATACTTAAACGTCCAGACAAAAGAGGAAAGTTGTGAGAAAGATTCGATTCCATGAGGTTATTCCCTATTTTCAAAGGTGACGTAAATAAGGCACCACCTGTTAGCGTAAAACAGTCGGTAGATTTAACTTGTAAATTCCAGCACAGTGCTGTGCCAGCGATAAAATAACATCTCTTTGAAGTGAACAGATACATAGGATTAAGCATGAACAGATTGATAACGCAGTGTAATTGTTCTAAAAAGGCCTGACGTTAACCTTAAGTAAAAGCGTGATGGAATAAAAAGGAAGTTTATTATATAACGCAAGGTAAGATGAGTCCACACTATAAACAAGCTGAGTAAAAGAACATATGAGTAACATGGTTTATTATGTCAACTTCACGGTACTATTGAGCATTAGCGATACTGCAAATTCACAAGCTAGCAGCACATAGAATAAGGATCTCGCCCAAGCTTCACAGGTAGCGACAGCAGCAAACAACACTCTAGTGAGAGGCTTATATATACAAATGATAATTAATACCCAAATGCGTAATGCATAAACTTGACTTAGTCTAAGAAATGAGCAAAGAGTAGTAAGCAAGCTGCAGCAAGATACATATTAGATATACATGCTTGAAGTGATAGATTTTATTTTAAGTGTGCACTGCAATATTTATTGTTTTCTCTGTGATTATGTGATTATTGAATCCCTTTCCTAAGTGCAAATCCTTTAAGAACCTTGATCCTATCCACTCCTCAGGATCAACTTGTAAAGATGCACGTGTGCTTAGGAAGTGAGGCACTACATATAAAAATGAGTAGGTTCGCGACGCGCATATTGCTTTTGTAATGCGCAAGGTAAATTAAAGTTCCGACGTGGTTGAGGAGTAATTTAAATTCTGTCGACGATCAGCGAGTAGACCCGCTTTTCCCACCTTTCTTTTTTCGACTGTTTGTATTTCTACACGAAACTCAGAGGCGGAATTGCTATTTTCAAATCTGTCCTCGAACTTTCTTTAAAGACAAGCACATACGAGAAAAACTTTTGACATAAATGAAGCTCCCCTCACAAGTCACTAAATAAGACGAGCACTAAAAGAAAAAGTATTGGTCCTACAAAATGAATAAGCAAGCGTGATAAAGATTACTATGAATGAAATTAATTTGTAAAGGAGATTGGAATGGATTTGGTCAAAGAAAAAGGACTTATAATAGCCTACCTGTGACCGTAGGCTTAAATAAAAAAGAAAGACTAATTAAGAAACAATTGTTTTGATTCAAAGTGGTCAATTAGATTATTTATCGATTTATATGAACTCTTGTAAATATTAGTATGTAAATCAACTTGTAAACACCGTGTGATGTTATGACGCGAGAATTTCTTTTAATACACCGTTCATGCAGACGCTCGACACAGTGCAAGTGAAGTTTTAAAGTTCGACGGTTTTCAGTGGCAGTATTCTACTGCACCATATGTGTGAAAAATTCGTTGATGTGTGCAGTGTGTAATAATCAGTGTCATTCCACACATGCAGTTGCAGTGGTAGCTACCACTTACCTGTGAATCCGTAACTGGATAGTGGACAGGAAGTAATGTGAGGCAGTTTCGGTGGCAGAAGCTCCCTCCAGCAATCTAAAAAGCACAAAGCCACGATCCGCAGAACAAAAGCGACGCACGGCACCTCAAGCGCGAAATCAACGCTCTGCAAGAAAGCTCCGGTCACGTGCGCGCGCACAGACTGAATTTCAAGATTGCTCGCAACAGTGGAGGCGGACAGCCACCACGTGACGCAATAATGTAAACGTTCAACCGCCAACGCAGTTGCTGTGCGCTACATTCTGTAGCAAAAACATTCACACCCAGTACTGAAAACATTTTATATGTATCATAAACCTTCCGAGAGACTCTAAGATAGAGAAGTTAACGTAATTATTGTAATGACTGATTGTACACAGAGACAAGTCACAAGGTCACCTCTGAACACTGTTGAAATGTAAACTTTGACGAGAGGTCACGATACGAATGAAAATAAGCACACGAAAATACGTCAAAGGATCCGATCCTTCCTATATCCCATCCCACATGTATATAAAATTAGTTTTGTAAGCTATTCTAATATAAGATATTTTATCTGTTTCATATGTGAAATAATTCGGAGAGCCACACACGAGCCCTGAAAGTGAAAGATATGGACTTCCTTGTCGGAGCCATCACCAGTGGCCGCTCTACAATCCACGTCTATCATAAATAGTGTATGTGCGACGAAAATAAATGTATAATTAAGTGCGACGACGGACAAGGCAATCAATCGACAAGACGATGACAATATAATGAATACTGTCAAAACAGAAAGTTGTGTACCAGTTGTGATAGTCAATTTACTTTTGCAACGATGAAAAATGAAGTGTGACTCTATTTCCTTATAAATTTTGTAAATATGTGTACTTATAGCCTTAATTTTAAGAATCATCAAGATAGACTGACATACAAACACTGATAGAAACACAGAACAAATTCACAATGATCCACCGTCAGTAATTACAAATTGAAACGTTAATTCTTTTTGTATGGAATGAATATGAAATGAAACTTTTAATAACCTGTGAGTTACACCCGAAAATTACAAATATTCCAATGGGCATGAGGATGAAAGTAATACCTTCGGTATTCCTTCCCTCCTCATGGGAGGCAGTATAATATTAGTAATTTTCGCCTCACAAACATTAATATACGCTCAATAGTAAACGCCTGTTGGCCTAAAGTTATCGAACAATTGTAAAGTAAACGAAATGAACCATCGCATAGCAGCGACAGAATCAATTATTCTTTATCTTTGCCGTTCTTGCGCGGTGCCAGTAAATCTCTATGTACATGTATCGATTAATGGTATAAAAAAGAATTCTGTTATTTCAAGACAAATGAGGCTTTTGGCGCCTCACCTTTTACTGTTTGTATTCCATGAGAGGCGGACGCGGACTTGCTGCGTTCCACAACTGTATTTTATATTTGATGTGAAAATATTGAGTGAATATGCTAATTGTTATTTTTTACAATCAGAAAAGATGTAGTTTCTAGTAACTGATATCGAACAGACAGCATCAAGAGGACATTTTGACTGTTATGTATAAAGTATTTAACCACAATGGTCATCTATTGTAATTTAATATGAAAAGGTATGTAGCATTAAAAAAAAAACGTGTGTTAAAGATAAGTGTGCTTATTTTCGTAAATTAACCTTGATGAGTCCTTCTCCTTATTTACTTAACTTAATTATTTTGTGTTACTTCATCATCAGAAATTATGATCACGCTGATGGGCCGAACGCAGCATGAGGCAGAAGGAACATTATCGTTTTCCTATTATTTATGAACCAATTTTATTTTAAATTGTGTTGTGTTGCTTTTCTTTTAAAGTCTATAAATCTTCTGGTCCCTTAGTGTTGTTCCGGGTATGACTGTATCGCGACTATAAAAATGCACAGAAATGATAATGTTTCTTCCGAGTGATCTCAAATATATATATATATCAATATGCTGCTCTTATTCAGGTATTTAATGGTCAACATATGTTATAATAATTGCGTAATAAATCCCTGATTCTGTTGCCAAGTGGCCCACCAAAATATTCAATTTTTCGACATTAAAAAAAAAAGTAACAATTCTTTTTATTTTTTGTCCCCCAAGAGCAACGCTACACCATGAAACACAGAAATTGCATCGGGATTGAATACATAAGGGACAATGCCGACTGAAGTACAAAATGAGTTAATCTTCTAAGGGCTTGTGCTTTGAGCGGCTCCTGGGAGACCAGTATTAGATTATGATGCACCAGTGCAGGTTTACTGTAGCCATTGGACCTTCACATTGATCATGAAACACAGAAATTGCATTGGGATTGAATACAAAAAGCACAATGCCGACGTAAGTACAAGAAGAGTGAATCTTCTAAGAATTGGTGCTTTGAGCGGCTCCTGGGAGACCAGTATTAGATTCCGTTGCACCAGTGCAGGTTTACTGTATCCCTTGGACCTTCGCATTGACCTTGAAACACAGAAATTGCATCAGGATGGAATACATAAGGGATAATTCCGACTCAAGTACAAGATGAGTGAATTTTGGAAGAGTTTGTGCTTTGAGCGGCTCCTGGGAGACCAGTATTAAATTCCGATGCACCAGTGTAGGTTTGCTGTATCTCTTGCACCTTCACATTAACCAAGAAACATAGAAATCGCATCGGAATTGAATACAAAAGGGACAATGCCGACTTAAGAACAAGAAGAGTGAGTCTTCTAAGAGTTTGTGCTCTGAGCGGCTCCTGGGAGACCAATATTAGATTCCGTTGCACCAGTGCAGGTTTATTGAATTCCTTGGACCATCACATTGACCATGAAACACAGAAATCGCATCGGGATCGAATACAAAAGCACAATGCCGACTTGAGTACAAGAAGACTGATCTTCTAAGAGTTTGTGCTTTGAGAGGCTCCTGGGTGACCAGTATTGGATTCCGATGCACCAGTACAGGTTTACTGTATCCCTTAGAGCTTGACATTGACCATCAAACACAGAAATTGCACGCGGACCAATACAAAAGATACAATGTTACAGGAAGAGAGAATCTTCTAATAATTTGTGATTTGAGGGGCTCCTGGGAGACCTGAATTACATTCCGATGCACCAGTGCAGGTTTACTGTATCCCTTGCACTTTCACTTTGACAATGAAGTGGAGAAATTACATTGGGATTGAATACAAAATGCACAATGCCGACTTACGTACAAGAAGAGTGAATCTTCTAAGAGTTTGTGCTTTGAGCGGCTCATGGGAGACCAGTATTTGATTTCGATGCACAAGTGCAGGTTTACTGTATCCCTTGGACCTTCACATTGACCATGAAACACAGAAATTACTTCGGGATTGAATACAAAAGAGACAATCCCAACCTAAGTACAAGAAGAGTGAATCTTCTAAGAGTTTGTGCTTTGAGCGGCTCCTCGGCGACCAGTGTTCGTTTCCAATGCACCAGTGCAGGTTTACTGTATCCCTTGGACCTTCACATTGACCATGGAACACAGAAATTGCATCAGGGTGGAATACATAGGGGACAATGCCGACTGAAGTACAAGAAGAGTGAATCCTCGAACGGTTTGTGCTTTGTGCGGTTCCTGGGAGACCAGTATTAGATTCCGATGCACCAGTGCTGGTTTACTGTACCCCTTGGAAGTTCACATGGACCATGAAACACAGAAATTG
This sequence comes from Schistocerca americana, assembly GCF_021461395.2. Lineage (NCBI taxonomy): Eukaryota > Metazoa > Arthropoda > Insecta > Orthoptera > Acrididae > Schistocerca > Schistocerca americana. The sequence continues at coordinate 25,297,685 of NC_060130.1, forward strand.
CATCGGGATGGAATACATAAGGGACAATGCCGACTGAAGTACAAGAAGAGTGAATCCTCGAACGGTTTGTGCTTTGAGCGGTTCCTGGGAGACCAGTATTAGATTCCGATGCACCAGTGCTGGTTTACTGTATCCCTTGGAAATTCACATGGACCATGAAACACAATAAATGCATCAGGATTGAATACAAAAGGGACTGAACTTAACTACAAGAAGAGTTAATCATCTAAGTGTTTGTGCTTTGAGCGGCTCCTGGGAGACCAGTGTTAGATTCCGATGCACCAGTGAAGGTTTACTGTATCCCTTCGACCTTCACATTGACCACGAAACACAGAAATTGCATCGGGATTGAATACAAAAGGACAATGCCAACTTAAGTACATGAAGAGGTAATCTTTTAAGGGTTTGTGCTTTAAGCGGCTCCTGGGACACCAGTATTAGATTCCGAGGCACCAGTGCAGGTTTACTGTAGCCATTGGACCTTCACATTGACCATGAAACACAGAAATTGCATAGGGATTAAATACAAAATGCACAATGCCAACTCTAGTACAAGAGGAGTGAATCTTCTAAGAGTTTGTGCTTTGAGCGGCTCATGGGAGATCAGTATTTGATTCCGATGCACCAGTGCAGGTTAACTGTATCCCTTGGCCCTTCACATTGACCATGAAACACAGAAATTGCATAGGGATTGAATACATAAGGCACAATGCCGACTTAAGTACAAGAAGAGTGAATCTTCTAAGAGTTTGTGCTTTGAGCGGCTCCTGGGAGACCAGTATTAGGTTCCGATGCACCAGTGCAGATTTACTGTATCCGTCGGTCCTTCACATTGACCATGAAACACAGATATTGCGTCGGGATTGAATACAAAAGGGACAATGCCGACTTAAGTACAAGAAGAGTGAATCGCCTCAGAATTTGTGCTATGACCGGCGCCTGAGATACCAGTATTAGATTACGATGCACCAGTGCAGGTTTACTGTATCCCCTGGAGCCTCACATTGACCATGAAACATAGAAATTGCATCGTGATGGTATACATAAGGGACAATGCCGACTGAAGTACAAGAAGCGTGAAGCTTCTAAGAGTTTGAGCTTTGAGCGACTCCTGGTTGTCCAGTATTAGATTCCGATGCTCCTGTGCAGGTTTACTGTATCCCTTCGACCTTCGCATTGACCATGAAACACAGAAATTGCTCGGGATTGAATACAAGAGGGAAAATGCCGACTCAAGTACAAGAAGAGTAGATCCTCGAACGGTTTGTGCTTTGAGCGGTTCCTGGGGGACCAGTATTAGATTACGATGCACCTGTGCTGGTTTACTGTATCCCTTGGACCTTCACATTGACCATGAAACACAGAAATTGCATCGGGATTGAATACAAAATGGACTGACGACTTAATTACACGAAGAGTTAATCATCTAAAAGTTTGTGCTTTGAGCGGCTCCTGAGAGACCAGTATTAGATTCCGATGCACCAGTTCCGGTTTACTGTATCCCTTCGACCTTCACATTGACCACGAAACACAGAAATTGCATCGGGATTGAATACAAAAGGGACAATGCCGACTTAAGTACAAGAAGAGTTAATCTTTTAAGGATTTGTTCTTTGAGCGGCTCCTGGGAGACCAGTAGTAGATTCCGATGCACCAGTGCAAGTTAACTGCATCCCTTGGACCTTCACATTGACCATGAAACACAGAAATTGCATCGGGATTGAATACAAAATACACAATGACGACTTTAGTACAAGAATAGTGAAACTTCTAAGAGTTTGTCTTTTGGTCGGCTCATGGGAGACCAGTATTACATTCCGATGCACCAGTGCAGGTTTACTGTATCCCTTGGCCTTCTACATTGACCATGAAACACAGAAATTTCATCGGGATTGAATACATAAGGCACAATGCCGACTTCAATATAAGAAGAGTGAATCTTCCAAGAGTTTGTGCTTTGAGCGGCTCCTGGGAGACCAGTATTAGATTCCGATGCACCAGCGCAGGTTTACTGTATCCCTTCGACCTTCACATTGACTATGAAACACAGAAATAGCATCGAGATTGGTTACAAACGGGACAATGCCGACTTAAGTACCAGAAGTGCGAATCTTCTAAGTATTTGTGTTTGAGCGGCTCCTGGGAGATCAGTATTAGATTCCGATGCACCTGTGGAGGTTTACTGTATCCCTTGGACCTTCAATTTCACCATGAAACACAGAAATTTCATCGGGATTGAATATAAAATACGCAATGCCAACTTAAGTACAAGAAGAATGAATTTTCTAAGAAATTGTGCTTTGACCGACTCCATGGAGACCAGTGATCGATTCCGATGCACCAGTGCAGGTTTACTGTATCCCTTGGACCTTCACATTGACCATGCAACATAGAAATTGCATGGGGACCAATACAAAAGATACAATGATGACTTAAGTACAAGAGGAGTGATTCTTCTATTAGGTTGTGATTTGAGCGGCTCCTGGGAGACCAATATTAAATTCCGAAGCACCAGTGCAGGTTAACTGTATCCCTTGGAACCTTGGACCTCCACATTGCCCATGAAACGCAGAAATCGAATCGGGATTGAATTCATAAGGGTCACGCCGACTGAAGTACAAGAAGAGTGAATCTTCAAAGAGTTTGAGCTTTGAGCGGCTCCTGGGTGTCCAGTATTAGATTCCGATGCACCTGTGCAGGTTTACTGTATCCCTTGGAGCTTCACATTGACCATGAAACACGGAAATTGCTAGGGATTGAATGCAAGAGGGACAATGCCGACTTAAGTACAAGATGAGTGAATCTTCGAAGGGTTTGTGTTTTGAGCGGCTCCTGGGAGGCCACTATTAGATTTGGATGCACCAGTGCAAGTTTACTGTATCCCTTGGACATTCACATTGACCATGAAACACAGAAATTGAATCGGGATGGAATACATAAGTGACAATGCCGACTGAAGTACACGGTGAGTGAATCTTTTAGGAGTTTGAGCTTTGAGTGGGTCCTGGGTGTCCAGTATTAGATTCCGATGCACCTGTGCAGGTTTACTGTATCCCTTGGACATTCACATTGACCATGATACACAGAAATTGCTCGGGATTGAATACAAGAGGGACAATGCCGACTTAAGTCAGGAAGAATGAATCTTCGAAGGATTAGTGCTTTGGGCGGCTCCTGGGACACCACTATGAGATTCCGATGCACCAGTGCAGGTTTACTGTATCCCTTCGACCTATACATTGACCATGAAACACAGAAATTGCATCGGGATTGAATACAAAAGGACTGCCGACTTAAGTGCAAGAAGAGTTAATCAACTAAGAGTTTGTGCTTTGAGCGGCTCCTGGGAGACCAGTATTAGATTCCGATGCATTAGTGCAGGTTTTCTGTATCCCTTGGACCTTCACATTGACCATGAAACACAGATATTGCGACGGGATTGAATACAAAAGGGACAATGTCAACTTAAGTACAAGAAGAGTGATCTCCTCAGAGGTTGTGCTATAAGCGGCGCCTGGGATACCAGTATTAGATTATGGTGCACCAGTGCAGGTTTACTGTATCCCTTGGAGCTTCACATTGACCATGAAACACAGAAATTGCATCGGGATGGAATACATAAGGAACAATGCCGACTGAAGTACACGATGAGTGAATCTTTTAAGAGTTTGAGCTTTGAGCGGCTCCTGGGTGTCCAGTATTAGATTCCGATGCACCAGTGCAGGTTAACTGTATCCCTTGGACCCTTGGACCTCCACATTGCCCATGAAACGCTGAAATCGAATCGGGATTGAATTATTAAGGGACACGCCGACTGAAGTACAAGAAGAGTGAATCTTCTAAGAGTTTGAGCTTTGAGCGGCTCCTGTGAGACCAGTATTAGATTCCGATGCACCAGTGCAGGTTTACTGTATCCGTTGGACCTTCACTTTGACCATGAAACGCAGAAATTGCATCGGGATTGAATACAAAATGCACGATGCCGACTTAAGTGCATGAAGAGTGAATCTTCTAAGAGTTTGTGCTTTGAGCGGCTCCTGGGAGACCAGTATTAGATGCCGATGCACCAGTGCAGGTTTACTGTATCCCTTGGATCTCCACATTGACCATGAAACATAGAAATCGAATCGGGATTGAATACAAAGGGAACAATGCCGACTTAAGTACAAGAAGAGTGAATCTTCTTAGAGTTTGTGCTTTGAGCGGCTCCTGGGAGACCAGTATTAGATTCCGATGCACCAGTGCTGGTTTACTGTATCCCTTTAACCTTCACTTTGACCAGGAAACACAGAAATCGCATCGGGATTGAACACAAAGGGGACAATGCCGACTTAAGAACAAGAAGAGTGAGTCTTCTAAGAGTGTGTGCTTTGAGCGGCTCATGGGAGACCAGTATTAGATTCCGATGCACCAGTGCAGGTTTACTGTATCCCTTGGCCCTTCGCATTGACCATGAAACACAGAAATTGCATCGGGATTGAATACATAAAGCACAATGCCGACTTAAGTACAAGAAGAGTGAATCTTCTAAGTGTTTGTGATTTGAGCGGCTCCTGGGAGACCAGTGTTAGATTCCGACGCACCAGCGCACGTTCACTGTATCCCTTCGACCTTCACATTGACCATGAAACACAGAAATTGCATCGAGATTGAATACAAATGGGACAATTCCGACTTAAGTACCAGAAGAGCGAATCTTCTAAGTGTTTGAGCTTTAAGCGGCTCCTGGTGTCCAGTATTAAATTCCGATGCACCTGTGCAGGTTTGCTGTATCCCTTGGACCTTCACATTGACCATGAAACACAGAAATTGCTCAGGATTGAATACAAGATGGACAATGCCTACTTAAGTACAAGAACAGTGAATCTTCGAAGGGCTTGTGCTTTGAGCGGCTCCTGGGAGACCAGTATTCGTTTCCGATGCACCAGTTCAGGTTTACTGTATCCGTTGGACCTTCACATTGACCATGAAACACAGAAATTGCATCGGCATTGAATACAAAAGGATCTGCCGACTTAAGTACAAGAAGAGTTAATCATCTAAGAGTTTGTGCTTTGAGCGGCTCCTGGGAGTCCAGTATTAGATTCCGATGCACTAGTACTGGTTTACTGTATCTCTTGGACCTTCATATTGACCATGAAAAACAGATATTGCATTGGGACCAATACAAATGACACAATGTTGACTTAAGTACAAGAAGAGTAATTCTTCTAATAGTTTGTGATTTGAGCGGCTCCGGGGAGACCAGTATTTAATTCCGATGCACCAGTGAAGGATAACTGTATCCCTTGGACCACCACATTGACCATGAAACACAGAAATCGAATCCGGATTGAATACAAAGGGAACAATGAGGACTTAAGTACGAGAAGAGTGAATCTTCTAAGAGTTTGCGCTTTGAGCGGCTCTCAGGAGACCTGTATTAGATTCCGATGCACCAGCGCAAGTTTACTGTATCCCTTGGACCTTCACATTGACCATGAAACACAGAAATTGCATCGATATTGAAAACAAACGGGAATATGCCGACTTCAGTACAAGGAGAGTGATATTTCTAAGAGGCTGTGGGTTGAGCAGCTCCAGGGAGACCTGTATTAGATTCCGATGATCCAGTGCTGGTGTACTGTATCCCTTGGACTTTCAAATTGCCCATGAAACTCAGAAATTGCACCGGGAATGAACACAAAAGGGACAATGCCGACTTAAGTACCATAAGAGCGAGTCTTCTAAGAATTTGTCTTTTCAGCGGCTCCTGGGACACCAGTATTAGATTCCGATTACCAGTGCAGGTTTACTGTATCCCTTCGGCCTTCACATTGACCATGAAACATAGAAATTGCATCGGGATTGAATACAAAAGGGACATTTCCGGCTTAAGTACAAAAAGAGGTGATCTTCTAAGGGTTTGTGCTTTGAGCGGCTCATGGGAGGCCAGTATTCGATTCCGATGAACCAGTACAGGTTTTCTGTATCCCTTGGACATTCTCATGGACCATGCAACATAGAATTTGCTTCGGGGTTGATTACAAAATGCGCAATACCGAGTTAAGTACAAGAAGTGTGAATCTTCTAAGACTTTGTGCTTTGAGCGGCTCCTGGGAGACCAGTATTAGATTCCGATGCACCAGTGCTGGTTGACTGTATCATTTGGAAGTTCACATTGACAATGAAACACAGATATTGCATCGGGATTGAATACAAAATGGACAATGCTGACATAAGTACAAGAAGAATGATTCTTCTAGGAGTTTGTGCTTTCAGCGGATCCTTGGAGACCAGTATTAGATTCCGATGCGCCAGTGGAGGTTTACTGTATCCCTTGACCTTCCCATTGACCATGAAGGACAGAAATTGCATCGGGATTGAATACCAAAGGCACAATGCCGACTTAAGTACAAGAAGAGTGATTCATCTAAGAGTTTGTGCTTTGAACGGCACCTGGGGGCAAATGACGATTCCGATGCACCAGTGCAGGTTTACTGTATCCATGGCCCTTCACATTGACCATGAAACACAGATATTGCATCGGGATTGAATACAAAAGGCACAATGCCAAATTAAGTACAAGAAGAGTGAATCATATAGATTTTCTGGTTTGAGCGGCTCCTGGGAGACCAGTATTACATTCCGATGCACCAGTGTAGGTTTACTGTATCCCTTGGACATTCACATTGACCATGAAACGCAGATATTGCATGGGGACCAATACAAAAGATACAATGTCGACTTAAGTACAAGAAGAGTGAATCTTCTAATAGTTCGTGATTTGAGCGGCTCCTGGGAGACCAGTATTAAATTCCAGTGCACCAGTGCAGGTTTACTGTATCCCTTGGACCGCCACATTCACCATGAAATTCAGAAATCGAATCGGGATAGAATACAAAGGGAACAATGCCGCCATAAGTACAAGAATAGTGAATCTTCTAAGAGGTTGTGCTTTGAGCGGACCCTGGGAGACCAGCATTAGATTCCAATGCGCCAGTGCAGGTTTACTGTATCCCTTGGCCCTTCACATTGACCATGAAACGCAGAAATTGCATGGGGATTACATACAAAAAGCACAATGCCGACTTAAGTACAAGAAGAGTGAATCTTTTAAGAGTTTGTGCTTTGAACTGCTCCTGGGAGACCAGTATTAGGTTCCGATGCACCAGTACAGGTTTACTGTATCCCGTGGTCCTTCACATTGGCCATGAAACACAGATATTGCGTCGAGATTGAATACAAAAGGGACAATGCCAACTTAAGTACAAGAAGAGTGAATTTCTTCAGAGTTTGTGTTTTGAGCGGCTCCTGGGATATCAGTATCAGATTCCGATGCACCTGTGCAGGTTTTCTGTATCCCTTGGACCTTCACAATGACCTTGAAACACATAAATTGCATCGGAATAAAATGCAAAAGGCACAATGCCGTCTTTAGTACAAGAAGAGTGAATCTTCTTAGATATTGTGCTTTGAGCGGCTCCTGGGAGACCTCTATTAGATTCCGATGCCCCTGTGCTGGTTTACTGTATCCGTTGGACCTTCACATGGACCATCAAACACAGATATTGCATCGGGATTGAAAACAAAATGCACAATGCCCACTTAAGTATAAGAAGAGTGATTCTTGTAAGAGTTTGTGCTTTGAGCGGGTCCTGGGAGACCAGTATTAGATTCCGAAGCACCAGTGCAGGTTTACTGTATCCCTTGGACCTTCACATTGACCATGAAACACAGAAATTGCATCGGGATTGAATACAAATGGGGTGCCGACTTAAGTACAAGAAGAGTTAATCTTCTAAGAGTTTGTGCTTTGAGCGGCTCCTGGGAAACCAGTATTAGATTCCGATGCTCCAGTGCAGGTGTACCGTATCCCTTGGACCCTCCCATTGACCATGAAACGCAGTATTTGCATCGGGATTGAATACAAAATGCACAATGCCGACGTACGTACAAGAAGAGTAAATCTGCTAAGAGTTTGTGCTTTGAGCGGCTCATGGGAGACCAGTATTACATTCCGATGCACCAGTGATGGTTTATTGTATCCCTTCGACCTTCACATTGATCATGAAACACAGAAATTGCATCGGGATTAAATACAAATGGGACAAAGCCGACTTAAATATAAGAAGTGTGAATCTTACAAGAGTTTGAGCTTTAAGTGGCTCCTGGGTGTCCAGCATTAAATTTTGATGCACCTGTGCAGATTTACTGTATCCCTTGGACCTTCACATTGACCATGAAACACAGAAATTTCATCGGGATTGAATACAAAAGGGACAATGCCGACTTAAGTACAAGAAGGGTGAATCTTCTAACAGTTTGTGCTTTGAGCGCCTCCTGGGAGACCAGTATTAGATTCCGATACACCAGTGCAGGTTTACTGTATCCCTTAGACTTTCACATTGACCATGAAATACAGAAATTGCATCGGGATTGAATACAAGAGGGTCAATGCCGACCTAAGTACAGTGAAGAGTTAATCATCTAGGAGTTTGTGCTTTGAGCAGCTCCTGGGAGACCGGTATTAGATTCCGATGCTCCAGTGCAATTTTACTGTATCACTTGGCCCTTCACATTCACCATGAAACTACAGAATTTGCATCGGGATTGAATACAAATGGGATAGCCGAGTTAAGTACAAGAAGAGTTAATCATCTAAGAGTTCGTGTTTTGAGTGGCCCCTGAGAGACCAGTATTACATTCCGATGCTCCAGTGCAGGTTTACTGTATCCCTTGCACCTTCACATTGACCGCGAAACGCAGAAATTGCAACGGGATTGAATACAAAATGCACAATGCCGACTTACGTACAAGAAGAGTAAAACTTCTGAGAGTTTGAGCTTTGAGCGGCTCATGGGAGACCAGTATTAGATTCCGATCCACCAGTGCAGGTTTACTGTATCCCTTGGTCCTTCACATTGACCATGAAACACAGATATTGCATCGGGATTGAATTCAAAAAGAACAATGCCGACTTAAGTACACGAATAGTGAATCACTTCAGAGTTTGTGCTGTGAGCGGCTCCTGGGATACCAGTATTAGATTCCGATGCACCTGTGCAGGTTTACTGTATCCCTTGGACCTTCACAGTGACCATGAATCACAGAAATTGCATCGGGATTGAATACAAAAGGCACAATGCCGTCTTAAGTACAAGAAGGGTGAATCTTCTTCGTGATTGTGCTTTGAGCGGTTCCTGGGAGACCAGCATTAGATACCGATGCACCAGTGCAGGTTTACTCTATACCTTGGACCCTGAAATTGACCATGAAACACAGAAACCGCATCGGGATTGAATACAAAAGGACAATGCCGACTTAAGTAACAGAAGAGTGAATCTTCTAAGAGTTTGTGCTTTAAGCGTCTCCTGAGAGACCAGTATTAGATTCTGATGCACCAGTGCAGGTTTACTGTATCCCTTGGACCTTCTCATTGACCATCAAACACAGAAATTGCATCGGGATTGAATACAAAAGGGACTACCGACTTAAGTAGAAGAAGAGTTAATCATCTAAGAGTTTGTGCTTTGAGCGGCTCCTGAGAGACCAGTATTAGATTCCAATGCTCCAGTGGAGGTGTACTGTATCCCTTGGACCTTCACATTGACCATGAAACGCAGAAATTGCACCGGGATTGATTGCAAAAGGGACTTCCGACTTAAGTACAAGAAGAGTTAATCATCTAAGAGTTTGTGATTTGAGCGGCTCCTGTGGGACCAGTATTAGATTACAATGCAGCAGCGTGGGTTTACTGTATCCCTTGGACTTTATCATTGACCATGTAACACAGAAATTGCATCGGGATTGAATACAAAAGGGACTGCTGACTTAAGTGTAAGAGGAGTTAATCATCTAAGAGTGTGTGCTTTGAGCAGCTCCTGGGAGACCAGTATTACATTCCGATGCTCCAGTGCAGGTTTACTGTATCCCTTGGACCTTCACATTGACCAGGAAACGCAGAAATTGCAACGGGATTGAATACAAAACGCGCAATGCCGACTTACGTACAAGTAGAGTAATTCTTCTAAGAGTTTGTGCTTTGAGCGGCTCATGGGAGACCAGTATTAGATCCCGATGCACCAGTGCAGGTTAACTGTATCCCTTGGAACTTCACATTGACCATGTAACACAGATATTGCATTGGGATTGAATACAAAAGGCACAATGCCGACGTAATAACAAGAAGAGTGAATCTTCTAAGAGTTTGTGCTTTGAGCGTCTCCTGGGAGACCAGTATTAGATTCCGATGCACCACTGCATGTCTACTGTATCCCTTGGACCTTCACATTGACCATGAATCACAGATATTTCATCAGGATTGAATACAAAATTGACAATGCCGACATAAGTACAAGTAGAGAGAGTTTTCTAAGAGTTTGTGGTTTGAGCTGCTCCTGGGACTCCAGTATTAGATTCCGATGAACCAGTGCAGCTTTATTGTATCCCTTGGACCTTCGCATTGACCATGAAACACAGAAATCGCATCGGGATTGAACACAAAAGGCACAATGCCGACTTGAGTACAAGAAGACCGAATCTTCTAAGGGTTTGTGCTTTGAGCGGCTCCTGGGAGACCAGTTTTAGATTCCGATGCACCAGTACAGGTTTACTGTATCCCTTGGACATTCACATTGACCATGAAACACAGATATTGCATGGGGACCAATACAAAAGAAATAATGTCGACTTAAGTCTAGAAGAGTGAATCTTCCAATAGTTTGTGATTTGAGCGGCTCCTGCGAGACCAGTATTAGATTCCGATGCTCCAGTGCAGGTTTACTGTATCCCTCGGACCTTCACAATGACCATCAAACTCAGATATTGCATCGGGATAGAATACAAAAGGCACAAGAGGAGTTAATCTTCTAACAGTTTGTGCTTTCAGCGGCGCCTGGGAGACCAGTATTAGATTCCGATGCTCCAGTGTAGGTTTACTGTATCCCTTGGACCTTCACATAGACCATGAAACACAGAAATTGCATCGGGATTAAATACAATAGGCACAATGCCGTCTTTAGTACAAGAAGAATGAATCTTCTAAGATATTGTGCTTTGAGCGGCTCCTAGGAGACCTGTATTAGATTCCGATGCACCTGTGCTGATTTGTTGTATCCCTTGGACACTCACATGGACCATCAAACACAGATATTGCATCGGGATTGAAAACAAAATGCACAATGCCCACTTAAGTATAAGAAGAGTGAATCTTGTAAGAGTTTGTGCTTTGAGCGGGTCCTGGGAGACCAGTATTAGATTCCGAAACACCAGTGCAGGTCTACTGTATCCCTTGAACCTTCACATTGACCATGAAACACAGAAATTGCATCGGGATTGAATTCAAATGGGACAATGCCGACTTAAGTATAAGAAGAGTGAATCTTACAAGAGTTTAAGATTTGAGTGGCTCCTGGGCGTCCAGTATTAGATTTCGATGCACCTGTGCAGATTTACTGTATCCCTTACACCTTCGCATAGACCATGAAACACAGCAATTGCATTGGGATTGAATACAAAAGGAACAATAACTACATAAGTACAAGAAGGGTGAATCTTTTAAGGGTTTGTGCTTTGAGCGGCTCCTGGGAGACCAGTATTACATTCCGATGTACCAGTGCAGGTTTACTGTATCCCTTGGACCTTCACATTGACCATGAAACACAGAAATTGCATCGGGATTGATTACAAAATGCACAATGCCGATTACGTACAAGAAGAGTAAATCTTCAAAGAGTTTGTGATTTGAGCGGCTCATGGGAGACCTGTATTAGATTCCGATGCACTAGTGCAGGTTTACCGTATCCTTTTGACCTTCACATTGACAATGAAACACCGAAATTGCTTCGGGAGGGAATACAAACGGGACAATGCCAACTCAAGTAGAAGAAGAGTGAATTTTTAAGAGTTTGTGCTTTGAGCGGCTCCTGGGAGACCAGTATTAAAGTTCGATGAATCAGTGCAGGTTTACTGTATCCCTTGGACCTTCACATTGACCAAGAAACACAGAAATCGCTTCGGCATTCAATACAGAATGGACAATTCCGACTTAAGAACAAGAAGAGTGACACTTCTATGAGTTTGTGCTTTGAGCGTCTCATGGGAGACCAGTATTAGATTCTGATGCACCAGTGCAGGTTTACTTTATCCCTTGGCCCCCAACATTGACCATCAAACACAGAAATTGCATCGGGGTTAATACATAAGGCACAATGCCGACTTAAGTACAAGAAGAGTGAATCTTCTAAGAGTTTCTGCTCTGAGCGGCTCCTGGGAGACCAGTATTAGATTCCGTTGCACCAGTGCAGGTTTGCTCTATCGCTTGGACCTTCACATTGACCATGAAACACAGAAATTGCATCGGGATTGAATACAAAAGGGACAATGCCGACTTAAGTACAAGAAGAGTTAATCATCTAATAGTTTGTGCTTTGAGCGGCTCCTGAGAGACCAGTATTAGATCCGATGCTCCAGTGCAGGTGTACTGTATCCCTTGGACCTTCACATTGACCATGAAACGCAGAAATCGCATCGGGATTAAATACAAAATGCACAATGCCAACTTACGTACAAGAAGAGAAAATCTTCTAAGAGTCTGTGCTTTGAGCGGCTCATCGGAGACCAGTATTAGATTCCGATGCACCAGTGCAGGTTTACTGTATCCCTTGGAATTTCACATTGATCATGAAACACAGAAATTGCATTGGGATTGAATACAAAAGGCACAATGCCTACGTAAGTACAAGAAGAGTGAATCTTCTAAGAGTTGTGCTTTCAGCGGCTCCTGGGAGACCAGTATTAGATTCGGATGCACCAGTACAGGTTTAATGTATCCCTTGGACCTTCACATTGACCAGGAAACACACAAATTGCATTCGGACCAATACAAAAGATACAATGTCGACTTAAGTACAAGAAGAGTGAATCTTCTAGTAATTTGTGAATTGAGCGGCTCCTGGGAGACCAGTATTGAAGTCCGATGCACCAGTGCAGGTTTACTGTATCCCTTGACATCCACATTGACCATGAAACACAGAAATCGAATCGGGATTGAATACAGAGGGATCAATGCTGACTTAAGTACAAGAAGAGTGAATCTTTTAAGAAATTGTGCTTTTGAGTGGCTCCTGGGAGACCAGTATTAGATTCCGATGCACCAGTGCTGGTTTACTGTATCCCTTGGACCTTCACATTGCCCATGAAACACAGAAATTTCATCGGGATTGAATACAAAAGGGACAATGCCGACTTAAGTAAAAGATGAGTGAATCTTCTAACAGTTTGTGCTTTGAGCGGCTCCTGGGAGCCCAGTATTAGATTCCGATACACCAGTGCAGGTTTACTGTATCCCTTGGACTTTCATATTGACCATGAAATACAGAAATTGCATCGGGATTGAATACAAGAGGGTCATTGCCGACTTAAGTACAAGAAGAGTGAAGCTTCTAAGAGTTAGTGCCTTGAGCGGCTCGTGGGAGACCAGTTTTAGATTCCAATGCAGCAGCGTGGGTTTACTCTATCCCTTGGACTTTCACATTGACCATGAAACACTGAAATTGTACCAGGATGAATGCAAAAGGGACTGCCGACTAAAGTACAAGAGGAGTTAATCATCTAAGAGTTTGTAATTTGAGTGGCTCCTGGGAGACCAGTATTCGATTCCGATGCTCCAGTGCAGAGTTTACTGTATCCCTTGGACCTTCACATTGACCATGAAACACAGAAATTGCATCGGGATTGAATACAAAAGGCACAATGCCTACATAAGTACAAGGAGAGTGATTCTTCTAAGAGTTTGTGCTTTGAGCGGCTCATGGGAGACCAGTATTAGATTCCGATGCACCAGCGCAGGTTTACTGTATCCCTGCGACATTCACATTGACCATGAGACACAGAAATTGCATCGGGATTGAATTCAAATGGGACAATGCCGACTTAAGTACAAGAAGAGTGAATCTTACAAGTGTATAAGATTTGAGTGGCTCCTGGGTGTCCAGTATTAGATTTGGATGCACCTGTGCAGATTTACTGTATCCCTTAGACCTTCACATTGACCATGAAACACAGAAATTGCATTGGGATTGAATACAAAGGGAACAATAACTACATAAGTACAAGAAGCGTGAATCTTGTAAGGGTTTGTGCTTCGAGCGGCTCCTGGGAGACCAGTATTACATTCCAATGTACCAGTGCAGGTTTACTGTATCCCTTGGACCTTCACATTGACCATGAAACACAGAAATTGCATCGGGATTGATTACAAAATGCACAATGCCGATTACGTACAAGAAGAGTAAATCTTCTAAGAGTTTGTGCTTTAGCGGCTCATGGGAGACCTGTATTAGATTCCGATGCACTAGTGCAGGTTTACCGTATCCTTTGGACCTTCACATTGACCATGAAACACCGAAATTGCTTCGGGAGGGAATACATAAGGGACAATGCCAATTCAAGTAGAAGAAAAGTGAATTTTTAAGAGTTTGTGCTTTGAGCGGCTCCTAGGAGACCAGTATTAAATTTCGATGTACCAGTGCAGGTTTACTGTATCCCTTGGACCTTCACATTGACCAAGAAACACAGAAATCGCATCGGCATTCAATACAAAATGGACAATGCCGACTTAAGAACAAGAAGAGTGACACTTCTATGAGTTTGTGCTTTGAGCGTCTCATGGGAGACCAGTATTAGATTCCCATGCACCAGTGCAGGTTTACTTTATCCCTTGGCCGCCAACATAGACCATGCAACACAGAAATTGCATCGGGATTAATACACAAGGCACAATGCCGACTTAAGTTCAAGAAGAGTGAATCTTCTAAGAGTTTCTGCTCTGAGCGGCTCCTGGGAGACCAGTATTAGATTCCGTTGCACCAGTGCAGGTTTGCTCTATCTCTTGGACCTTCACATTGACCATGAAACACAGAAATTGCACCAGGATTGAATACAAAAGGGACAATGCCGCCATAAGTACAAGAATAGTGAATTTTCTAAGAGTTTGTGGTTTGAGCGGCTCGTGGGAGACCAGTGGTAGTTTCCGATGCACCAGTGCAGGTTTACTGTATCCCTTGGACCTTCACATTGACCATGAAACACAGGAATTGCATTGGGATTGAATACAAAAGGGACAATGCCGACTTAAGTACAAGAAGGATGAATCTTATAAGCGATTGTGCTTTGAGCGGCACCTGGGAGACCAGTATTAGGTTCCGATGCACCAGTGCAGGTTTACTGTACCCCTTAGTCCTTCACATTGACCATGAAACACGGATATTGCATCGGGATTGAATACAAAAAGGACAATGCCGACTTAAGTACAAGAATAGTGAATCACTTCAGAGTTTGTGCATTGAGCGGCTCCTGGGATACCAGTATTAGATTCCGATGCACCAGTGCAGGTTAACTGTATCCCTTGGAATTTCACATTGATCATGAAACACAGAAATTGCATTGGGATTGAATACAAAAGGCAAAATGCCTACGTAAATACAAGAAGAGTGAATCTTTTAAGAGTTTGTGATTTGAGCGGCTCCTGGAACACCAGTATTAGATTCCGATGCACCAGTGCAGGTTTACTGTTTCCCTTGGACCTTCACATTGTCCATGAAACACAGAAATTTCATCGGGATTGAGTACAAAATGGACAATGCCGACATAAGTACAGGATGAGAGAATTTTCCAAGCGTTTGTGGTTTGAGCTGCTCCTGGGAGACCAGTAGTAGATTCCGTTGAACCAGTGCAGGTTTATTGTATCCCTTGACCTTCACATTGACCATGAAACACAGAAATCACATCGGGATTGAATAAAAAACGCACAATGCCGACTTGAGTACAAGAAGAGTGAATCTTCTAAGAGTTGTGCTTTCAGCGGCTCCTGGGAGACCAGTATTAGATTCGGATGCACCAGTACAGGTTTACTGTATCCCTTGGACCTTCACATTGACCATGAAACACACAAATTGCATTCGGAGCAATACAAAAGATACAATGTCGACTTAAGTACAAGAAGAGTGAATCTTCTAGTAATTTGTGAATTGAGCGGCTCCTGGGAGAACAGTATTGAAGTCCGATGCACCAGTGCAGGTTTACTGTATCCCTTGGACATCCACATTGACCATGAAACACAGAAATCGAATCGGGATTGAATACTAATGGAACAAAGCTGACTTAGGTACAAGAAGAGTGAATCTTCTAAGAATTTGTGCTTTGAGTGGCTCCTGGGAGACCAGTATTAGATTCTGATGCACCAGTGCTGGTTTACTGTATCCCTTGGACCTTTACATTGCCCATGAAACACAGAAATTTCATCGGGATTGAATACAAAAGGGACAATGTCGACTTAAGTACAAGAAGAGTGAATCTTCTAGTAATCTGTGAATTGAGTGGCTCCTGGGAGACCAGTATTGAAGTCCGATGCACCAGTGCAGGTTTACTGTATCCCTTGGACATCCACATTGACCATGAAACACAGAAATCGGATCGGGATTGAATACAAAGGGAACAACGCTGACTTAAGTACAAGAAGAGTGAATCTTCTAAGAGTTTGTGCCTTGAGCGTCTCCTGGGAGAGCTGTATGAGATTCCGATGCACCAGTGCACGTTTACTGTATCCCTTTTGACCTTCACATTGACCATGAAACACAGATATTGCATGGGGATTGAATACAAAAGGGACAATGCCGACTTAAGTATAAGAAGAGTGAGTTTTCTAAGAGATTGTGGTTTGAGCGGCTCCTGCGAGACCAGTATTAGATTCCGATGCACCAGTGCAGGTTTACTGTATCCCTTGGACCTTCACATTGACCATGAAACACAGAAATCGCATCGGGATTGAATACTAAATGCACAATGCCGACTTAAGTACAAGAAGAGTGAATCTTCTAAGAGTTTGTGGTTTGAGCGGCTCGTGGGAGACCAGTATTAGATTCCGATGAACCAGTGCAGGTTTACTGTATCCCCTGGAACTTCTCAATGACCATGATACACAGAAATTGCATCGGCCTTGAATACAAATGCACAATGCCAACTTAAGTAGTAGAAGAGTGAGAATTCTAAGAGTATGTGCTTTGAGCGGCTCCTGGGAGACCTGTATTAGATTCCAATTCACCAGTGCAGGTTTACTGTATCCCTTGGAGCTTCACATTGATCATGAAACACAGAAATTGCATCGGGATTGAATACAAAAGGCACAATGACGACTTAAGTACAAGAAGAGTGATCGTCTAAGAGTTTGTGTTTTGAACGGCACCTGGGGGCCAGTATGCGATTCCGATGCACCAGTGCAGGTATACTGTATCCCTTGGACCTTCACATTGACCATGAAACACAGAAATTTCATCGGGATTGAATACAAAAGGCACAAAGCCAAATTAAGTACAAGAAGAGTGAATCTTAAAGAGTTTGTGGTATGAGCGGCTCCTTGGAGACCAGTATTAGATTCCGATGACCCAATGCAGGTTTACTGTATCCATCGGACCTTCACATGGACCATCAAACACAGAAATTGCATCGGGATTGAAAACAAAAACCACAATGCCGACTTAAGTACAAGAAGACTGAATCTTGTAAGAGTTTGTGCTTTGAGCGATTCCTGGGAGACCAGTATTAGATTCCAATGCACCAATGCAGGTTTACTGTATCCCTTGGACATTCACATTGACCATAAAACACAGAAATTGCATTGGGATTGAATAGAAAAGGGACTACCGACTTAAGTACAAGAAGAGTTAATCATCTAAGAAATTGATTTGAGCGTCTCCTTGGAGACCAGTATTGGATTCTGATGCTCCAGTGCAGGTGTACTGTATCCCTTGGACCTTCACATTGACCATGAAACGCAGAAATTGGATCGGGATTGAATACCAAATGCACAATGCCGACTTACATACAAGAAGAGTAAATCTTCTAAGAGTTTGTTATTTGAGCGGCTCTTGGGAGACCAGTATTAGATTCCAATGCACCAGTGCAGGTTTACTGTATCCCTTGCATCTTCACATTGACCATGAAACACAGAAATTGCATCGAGATTGAATAGAAACGGGACAAAGCCGACTTAAGTACAAGAAGAGTGAATTTTCTAAGCGGTTGTGGGCTGAGCAGCTCCAGGGAGACCAGTATTACATTCTGATGCACCAGTACTGGTTTACTGTATCCCTTGGACCCTTACATTGTCCATGAAACACAGAAATTTCATCGGGATTGAATACAAAAGGGACAATGCCGACTTAAGTACAAGAAGAGTGAATCTTCTAACTGTTTGTGTTTTGAGCGGCTCCTGGAGGACCAGTATTGGATTCCGATGAACCAGTGCAGATTTACTGTATCCCTTGGAACTTCTCAATGACCATGAAACACAGAAATTGCATCGCGATTGAAATCAAATGCACAATGCCAACTTAAGTACAAGAAGAGTGAATCTTCTAAGAGTTTGTGCTTTGAGCGGCTCCTGGGAAACCAGTATTACATTCCCATTCACCAGTGCAGGTTGAGTCTATCATTTGGACCTTCACATTGACCATGAAACACAGTAATTGCATCGGGATTGAACACAAAATGGACAATGCCAATTTAAGTACAAGAAGAATGAATCTTCTAGGAATTCGTGCTTTCAGCGGCTCCTGGGAGAATAGTATTAGATTCCGATGCACCAGTGCAAGTTTACTGTATCCCTTGGATCTTCACATTGACCATGAAACACAGAAATTGCATCGGGATTGTGTACAAAAGGCACAATGCTAACTTAAGTACAAGGAGAGTGAATCTTCTAAGAGTTTGTGGTTTGAGCGGCTCCTGGGAGACCAGTATTAGTTTCCGATGCACCAGTCCAGGTTTACTGTATCCCTTGGTCCTTCACATTGACCATGAAACATAGAAATTGCATCGGGATTGAATACAAAAGGCACAATGCCAATTAAGTAAAAGAAGAGTGAATCTTCTAAGCGTTTGTGGTTTGAGCGGCTCCTGGGAGACCATTTTTAGAATCCGATGCACCAGTGAACGTTAAATGTATCCCTTTGACCTTCACATTGACCATGAAACACAGAAATCGCATCGGGATTGAATACTTAATGCACAA
Source organism: Schistocerca americana (assembly GCF_021461395.2). Taxonomy (NCBI): domain Eukaryota; kingdom Metazoa; phylum Arthropoda; class Insecta; order Orthoptera; family Acrididae; genus Schistocerca; species Schistocerca americana. The sequence goes on from NC_060130.1 coordinate 25,316,736, forward strand.
TGCTGACTTACGTACAAGAAGATTGAATCTTCTAAGAGTTTGTGCTTTGAGCGGCTCCTGGGAGACCAGTATTAGATTCCGATGCACCAGCACAGGTTCACTGTATCCCTTCGACCCTCACATTGAAGATGAAACACAGAAATCGCATCGAGATTGAATAGAAACGTGACAAAGCCGACTTAAGTACAAGAAGAGTGAATTTTCTAAGCGGTTGTGGGTTGTGCAGCTCCAGGGAGACCAGTATTACATTCTGATGCACCAGTACTGGTTTACTGTATCCCTATGACCTTTACATTGCCCATGAAACACAGAAATTTCATCGGGATTGAATACAAAAGGTACAATGCCGACTTAAGTACAAGAAGAGTGAATCTTCTAACTGTTTGTGTTTTGAGCGGCTCCTGGGAGACCAGTATTAGATTCCGATTCACCAGTGCAGGTTTACTGTATCCCTTGGACCTTCACATTGACCATGAAACACAGAAATTGCATCGGGATTGAATACAAAGGGAACAATGCCGCCTTAAGTACAAGAAGAGTGAATCTTCTAAGAGTTAGTGCTTTGAGCCGCGCTTGGGAGACCAGTATCAAATTCCAATGCAGCAGTGCGGGTTTACTGTATCCCTTGCATCTTCACATTACCATGAAACACAAAAATTGCACCGGGATTGAATACAAAAGGGACTGCTGACTTAAGTACAAGAAGAGTTAATCATCTAAGAGTTTGTGTTCTGGGTGGCCCCTGGGAGACCAGTATTAGATTCCGATGCTCCAGTGCAGGTTTACTGCATCCCTTGGACCTTCACATTGACCATGAAACGCCGAAATTGCATCGGGATTGAATTCAAAATGAACAATGCCGACTTAAGTACAAGAAGAGTGAATCTTCTAAGAGTTTCTGGTTTGAGAGGCTCCTGGGAGACGAGTAATATATTCCAATGCACCAGTGCAGGTTTACTGTATCCCTTGGACCTTCACATTGACCATGAAACACAGAAATCGCATCGGGATTGAATACTAAATGCACAATGCCGACTTAAGTACAAGAAGAGTGAATCTTCTAAGAGTTTGTGGTTTGAGCGGCTCATGGGAGACCAGTATTGGATTCCGATGAACCAGTGCAGGTTTACTGTATCCCTTGGAACTTCTCAATGACCATGAAACACAGAAATTGCATCGCGATTGAAATCAAATGCACAATGCCGACTTAAGTACAAGAAGAGTTAATCTTCTAAGAGTTTGTGCTTTGAGCGGCTCCTGGGAAACCAGTATTACATTCCCATTCACCAGTGCAGGTTGACTCTATCATTTGGACCTTCACATTGACCATGAAATACAGATATTGCATCGGGATTGAATGCAAATAGGACAATGATGACTTACGTACAAGAAGAACGTATCGTCTAGGAGTTTGTGCTTTCAGCGGCTCCTGGGAGACCAGTATTGGATTCGGATGCACCAGCGCAGGTTTACTGTATCCCTTGGACCTTCTCATTGACCATGAATCACAGAAATCGCAACGGGATTGAATACAAAAGGCACAGTGACGACTTAAGTACAAGAAGAGTGGTCGTCTAAGTGTTTGTGCTTTGAGCGGCTCCTGGGAGGCCGGTACTACATTCCGATGCACCAGTGCAGGTTCACTGTATCATTTGGATCTTCACATTGACCTTGAAACACAGTAATTGCATCGGGATTGAATACAAAATGGACAATGCCAATTTAAGTACAAGAAGAATGAATCTTCTAGGAATTTGTGCTTTCAGCGGCTCCTGGGAGAATAGTATTAGATTCCGATGCACCAGTGCAAGTTTACTGTATCCCTTGGATCTTCACATTGACCATGAAACACAGAAATTGCATCGGGATTGTGTACAAAAGGCACAATGCCAGCTTAAGTGCAAGGAGAGTGAATCTTCTAAGAGTTTGTGGTTTGAGCGGCTCCTGGGAGACCAGTATTAGTTTCCGATGCACCAGCGCAGGTTTACTGTATCCCTTGGTCCTTCACATTGACCATGAAACATAGAAATTGCATCGGGATTGAATACAAAAGGCACAATGCCAATTAAGTAAAAGAAGAGTGAATCTTCTAAGCGTTTGTGGTTTGAGCGGCTCCTGGGAGACCAGTATTAGATTCCAATGCACCAGTGAACGTTAAATGTATCCCTTTGACCTTCACATTGACCATGAAACACAGAAATCGCATCGGGATTGAATACTTATTGCACAATGCTGACTTACGTACAAGAAGATTGAATCTTCTAAGAGTTTGTGCTTTCAGCGGCTCCTGGGAGACCAGTATTAGATTCCGATGCACCAGTGCTGGTTTACTGTATTACTTGGACCTTCACATTGACCATGAAACACAGTAATTGCATCGGGATTGAATACAAATGAGACAATGCTGCCTTAAGTACAAGAAGAGTTAATCTTCTTATAGTTTGTGCTTTCAGTGGCTCCTGGGAGACCAGTATTGGATTCTGATGCACCAGTGCAGGTTTTCTGTATCCCTTGGACCTTCACATTGACTATGAAACACAGAAATTGCATTGGGATTGAATACAAAAGTGACAATGCTGACTTAAGTACAAGAAGAGTGAATCTTCTAAGAGTTTGTGGTTTGAGAGGCTCCTGGGAGCTAACTCGATACGATACACCCAGGAAGTGGAGAGGAACCCGCACTGGACACCTCAAAACGCTGAACATTGGGAATAATTGTAGATGTAGCTAAATGGAATATCTGAAGGGAAGTAACAAAATAATGTGTACTAGGATATGACAAACCTGCCCAAGTCCTCTACAAAGGATACCAAGGGTCTAAATAATTTTTTGATAACATTTTGTATTTAAAAATGTTTGTGTGTATAAATTGTTCATGTTGATGTAAATTTGACAATTTAAGAATTGATCATGCTTAGGAACAATATAAGAAATAGGCGTTATGTAAAAGCCAGTGTGCTTTTGTTTGAAACGAAAATGGCTATGGAGAGTGGAAAAGGTTCGAAAGGCGAATTGGCGTGCTACCTTGAGCAAGTGCGGGAAGTAAGTCACACAGTCTGTAGGCAGCAGTGATTGAGGTAACTCCTTTGTGGAGCAGAAGCTTTGCCTGCAAATTTTCATAAAAATGCCTCGGTTGAAGACTGCAAACAGCTTGCAGCATAGCTGCGAGTTGTTGAGCTACTGTATGTAAAACTGAATGAAGCCAAGTAGAGAAATTGAGCCCATACAGCAAGAAACTTGCAGGCTGTAGTGTGGGTAGTTTAGCCGTCATAACTGTTCGCCACACCCAAGCGTACAGCCCACAGATAAGATTTTTTTCTATTTTTACCTTTGTAGGGCATGAACCATTAATTTAAACTGTGTTTTAATAATCATTCTTGAACTTTACGGAAACTGGTTCACCCTGTTATTTCATCCTAATCATACATCTGTATAGGGTTCCTTCCTGGTGTTTGATTAATCCGAGTGTCCTGTTTTACAGACTTATGAAGTTCCAAGTTAATATAAAGAGGCACCATTTAAATAGCTTTAGTGTAAATAATAAAAATGTTTTCTTAACTATTGCAAAGTGTTGTAGTTTGGTTACATAAAATTCAATCAGAGTGAAGCCAAGTTACTAAAAACTGTTAGATGGCTATACAGAATTAGTTCAAAGAATGATAGCTTTTGAAAGTTAATTCCACCAAGAAAGAGGTTTTCTTTAAGTGAAATGTTCAATTAAAAAGTGTGTGCTTTAGTGTCTAAGTATTTAAGTTTCTTGATTATGGAAAGTGCTTTTCTAAAGGTTGTCCCCCCCACCCTGGCTAACTTTTTTTACCTTCCTCGAAGTTATCTACTGGGCTTTTTCTTTTTTAAAAACATAATGCATAAAGATGTAGCCCAAAATTGTTTAAGTGGGGTAATTTATTTGAAGAGCCAAACTAAACACTAGCAAGAAAGTAGGCAAAATTCACATTTCTGCTTCTCCAATACTTCACTATTTCATTGCCAGGATAGGTTGGTGACCATTAAGTACATGTTTCATACCACTAAATGAACTTGGAAATGAGTTGTCCTAGCTTCAGTATATTATTATTCATACTGTGTTTCTATCTAGCCACTGGGTAAGATCTTAGGAAAAGAAGTGAATAGTCAAATTTTCTTATCCATTAGATGCAACACATGGTAAATCCTGTAAGAAGGATAACTCTATTGATTATCTTTTCCTATAAACAGGACTATCCTTCCATAGTGTATTTTATTTGGAAACTAAATTAAATTTTAGTAAGAGGGTTATACGTGGCAACATAGAGACAGGGTTTCTGTTATTTACGTAAAAGCATACTAATATCATAATGGTAGTGTTATAAGGTCCTATTAATGTGTGGTCATGACATTTGTTAAATGTCTCACCACATTCCTATTGAAACTATTTACTCTTCTTGTAAATAACACCTATGACAATTTTATACAAATGTCCACTAAGACTTTGCTCGTCAACTTTCATTTAGGTAACAGCGATCTTTAGATGTATTTAAATCAGTACTGTTAAGAAATACTGACTAGCTTTATTTTCAAGAATCTCAAGTTTAAGTTATACACACTGTTATCCTCCAATAAGAATCATTGGCCAATTCTTCATCTTTGACAGGTTTAGCATGCCTGCAATGCAAAACATTATCTTTTGTATTAACAGATGAAATCCAACTTTTTAAATTTAATAAATGCTTATACAAACATAAAGTTTCTTCAAAAAATGTATTTCTGACAACTTCCTGTCACAGATAATTTTCACTGAATGTTGCAACCCAGTTATATTGCTGATGAGAAGCAAATGTTGATCTTTTCCCTCTCTTCCTTCACCATCTCCTGTTTTCAGAATGAGATTTTCACTCTGCAGCAGAAACGAGGTACTGGCAGAAGTAAAGCTGTGAGTACCGGATGTGAGTCGTGCTTTGGTAGAGCACTTGCCTGCGAAAGGCAAAGGTCCTGAGTTCGAGTCTCGGTCGGGCAAACAGTTTTAATCTGCCAGGAAATTTCATCTCCAGTTTTGTTCACCTTGACATATTTCTACCAAAAAGACTACCCCAATGGATCCACTGCTTATATTTAACACACAGTAAATTCAGTTCAAATATTTCCTTAACAGAGGATGTGCATTGACGAGCTTGAATTAATCAGAAAAATATAAACAGATACTAACCATTCCACAGCTCTTACAAAATATTTGCATTAAGTAATCATCAAAGCTACTTTTTGTACAGCAAGAGGACTAACAGTCAAAATGGTGCTACATGCTACAGGCAGTGCAATACAATTTATTTTACTCATTGCTACAGCAATAAATGTACTTATAAAAATATTCAAACTTAGACTATAATCAAATACAGAGAGAGAAAATATTCTGTTGAGTGTTACTTAAGTAAATAAATTAGTGAAATCAAAGTGAACTAGAAATTAGAATATAAATGGAAAACTTGGTTTAGTTTAGAGAGTTACATACTGGCATTCAGCGTGCAGAACAGCAGAACAGAAGAGACAATGACCGTGTAGTCAGCAGTTCCACATAAGCGGGCGCTGTCGATTCAGCCGTCAGGGCATCGCCCGACCGGCTCACGTGTTTCTCAGTTGTCACATGTGAGCAAAGGCCCTCGCCTACATTCCAAGAGCCAATGACCGACGTTAAGAAGATTCTTCGAGAAGCTTTTCAACGTGACGGAAGAGGCAATGACCGGTTCACGTGTTTCTCAGTCGTCACATGCGATCAGAGGCCCTCGCCTACATTCCAAGAGCCAATGACCGAGGTCAAGAAGATTCTTCGAGAAGCTTTTCAACGTGACAGAAGAGGCAATGGCCGTGAAGTCGTTCACCCCCAGTGAACTGAAGTGAATAAATACGCGAGACGCGGTGGGCCCGACGGATGAAGACAGATGAAGACAGACGGAGACGAAGACGAGAGACGAAGGAAGAAAAGAAGAGTAGCAGTAGTTTTCAGTCAGTTTCGGTGCTGAAGACCATCATGCAAGAAGAGACTGCATCATGCACAGACGCACCAAGTCCGCCGCTGTAGTGGAATAGCAAGCAGCAGCCGCGGCGCCAGAAGACAGAAGTTAAAAGGTATTGGAAGTCTGATGTTTACGTACCCGGGTGACTCGTGAGGACGGGAAGGAGACGGCCTCACCTCAGCAGTCACCTGTGAGCTGGGATGAAGACCTGACAGCCGAAGACTGGCAAGCGGGAGTCCGTGGTTCGAGTTCGGGACACTGGCCTTGCCCCGCCGCGCCGCTACGCTGGTCGACGCACAACACACGCGGCCGCTTAGAGAAGAGAAACACTGGGACGCCACATTCAAGGTATCACCATCCGATGCACGACGTCGCTCGCAATAATTAAACGGGCCACCTCGCGCTGCGCGTCTCCGGTCAGCTGGGCGAGACGGCGACACGAGATACACACCGCTACGCGTAATCAGACGCCGCCGCCGCCGCCGCCGCCGCCGCTGTCGCAGCACAAGGCCACGCAAACGACACGGCTGCCGCTCTCCGAACCAGAACATCCAGTAAGATACAGTTGTACGAAACTTTCAATAAAAGTTATCTTATGTAAAAATGATGTTTCATTCGACCTTATACCCGAGCCAAGGGAGAACCCACCCTGCCCACATGCTGTAAGAGAGAAAAGTTAATTTATTTAATATTTTCACCCTGACAGAATGCTTTAGAATGCTCATCCTGACAATTGACAGCATCCAAAGAGAAAATCCAGTTACATTGAGTGACAGAAGTGTCACATTTAGTAACACAACTATTACATTTGATGTCAGAAGCACGTTCCAGTTGTTCTAACTAAAGAGATATAGCAGCCATAGGCAGAAACAAATAAAAAAACTGATACTAATCTTAGCTTTGAGGACCAAAAGTTTCTTCATCTGGAAAACACAAAAAGAGAAATGAGACTGTTCAAGAATTAAGGATGAAAATTCAGGATCTTGAGTCAAGGAAGATGGACATGATGAAATTCAGTTGCAAAAGAGCAGCAGATGATGTAATTTTAAATGCTGAGAAATAAGATCTCTTCAAGAGGAGCCACCAAAAGGTCAAATAAGTGAAAAACAAGCTGAAAATACCGGTAAATGGGCTAAAATGGCGGCAAATAGATAAACGAAACAGAAAGATAGTGCTGAAGAACAGGCAACCAAACAACCACAACAACAACAACAATAATAATAACAGCACATTGTAGCAATATATAATAGCAGTCCCACAACATCTGGAGGAAGATTTTCCACTAACAGAACAATAAATTCATGAAGCCATCAAATCATTCCAACACTTCAAAGCAACAAATGAAGACTCCACTACAGAAAAATTATTGAAATAGTCAGAACACACAAATGATCTACAACTGCTGTTTGAGAACATTTGGAAAGCTGAAGAGATTATGGAAAGCATTAATCCACAGCTATGAAAAAAAGGGGAAACACAAAATGTCAACAATTGCAGAGATGCCTCACTTCTGCCAGTGGTATACAAAATATTATCAAAAATTCTCTGGACAGAGTTGTAGAAACTTTAGACAAATAACTGGGAGAATCTCAAGGAGCTCTAGAAAGGGAAGACCCTGCACAGAACAGATGTTTATTAGAAAATCGATAATTCTCCACATACTGTTAATCACCAAACCTATAATAGTATCATGTATAGGTTTCAAGAAAACATTTGATTTGGTAGGCAGAGAAATTATAGGTAAAATCATCAAAGAATTTTGTGTTAAAGCAAACATAATCCTCAAAACACTAGCAAATAGGATGGCAGAAGCTAAATTTATGGGAGAAGTATCTCAACCATTTGAAATAAAAACTGATGTTAGACAAGGGGACAGTTTATCACCTTTACTGCAACACTGCATTCTAGAAAAAATAGAAAGTATCTGGAATTTGGAGAAAAAAAAATCACAAAATTGAACCAATAATTTTAGGATGAAAAACAAATGGAATTAAGGTAAACTGCCTGGCTTCTGCAGATGATTCTGATATACTTTCAAAAAATCTGGCAGACAGTTATTGAAAGAAATCTTTTGGAAGAAATAGCAAAGGGAGCTGGTCCCAAAATTTCAGCCGAAAAAACAACATTGATGACAATTTCAAACAATGCATCAACACTCTTAGAAAAACAAAAATGTAAAATAGCATTAGGAAGTAAATTTAAATATATTGGACAAACTGTACAACAAAATGGACTAGAAGAATTAACAGTAGATGCAAGAGTCAGCAAACTGGAGAGAGCAAATCGTTTGACAAAGGATATTTACAACAAGAAATGTACAACTAAAAAAACAAAACTAAGACACTATCCCACAGTGGTATGACCAGGATGTTTATATGGTTGAGGATGCCTAATGATGAACTATAAGCTGGACAGAACAGAGGTTCCTCAAAGGAGCATTATTAGAAAATAATGGTTGCAATACAAGCTACAGATGGCTGGAAAATGAGAAGTAATGAGGAGATCTACAAAAATTTTGAGAAAATATCAGAAGTAATGGCTAAAAGAAGATTAATCTTTTTTAGAGACCTCTACTGAATGAGTAGTTCTGGAAGAAGCAATCAATGATTGCATGGATTACAGAAATAAGAAAGAAACAACATCAAACAATCAGAAATAATAGAAAGAAACCTTTTTACAGATAAAATACTGAATTTAAAAGGATCATCACCTCTCCAAGATCAAAATTAATTTCATCCCTCTCAATAAGACCGTGAAAACCAGAAATAAAATTCATAAATATGATATTGCGAAGCTCAAAATCAATCAAAACATATTGGAACAATGCCACCAGTAACTGACAGTTGAATCCCATAAATGGGCAGACATTGACTCCATGATCCAACAAGCAGCTAATACTAAAATCCTGACAGCTAAAAAGAGGAATCATACATGGTGGAATGAGGTTTGTGGTGAGGTGGTGGGCCAAACAGCAAGTGCATGGAAAAAGTGGAACTCTACCAGGAGACCTGATGATTTTGATGTATTCCATGAAGTTCGAAAATATGCAGCCAGAACTCTACGAAGGGCTAAGCAGTTGCATGAGAAACAGCAGTTATAACAGATCGATCAGCGTTTCCAGATAAACAATGTCAGAGACTTCTATCAGACGTTCAAATCGAATTTGAAAGGATACCAAGCCCCTAGTTTTTGTTTTAGAGACGAAAATGGAAAGCTCAGTGTTGTGTACATAGTTCCGTGTATTCAGCGCGTACACAAATTTCCCACTAGAGTGAGCCCCGCTAAGCACAAAAGCGCAGGCGCAGCACTCGTCCATCTCCGCACTACGAGATGGCGCTGCCACAGAGACGGACCAAATTCTGCTTCCGCCGATTCGCGTATTAATATGTAACACAGCCAATGAGATTGCTGCTAAGATAGAACACTTTCTCCTCGCGCATCACACTCGCGCAGTGATACATGAACGTGCGAGGTATTATAACGAGTGTAAAGACCTTCGACCAGTCAGTCTGCATTTGTCTGCACCAGTCTGCATTAGTCTGTACCAGTCTGCATTAGTCTGTACCAGTCTGTACGAGTTCTACAATTGTCTGTGCCAGTCCATAGTCAAGATTCAGTTTGCGCCTAATAAGATTACCATATTCCTGTACATTGCCATGAAGATAAATGTATAGACACTTTCGTCAAGTACCCGAGATATATGTGAGAATAAGATTAATGTATCAATACCAAAGGAACTTCAGATTGTCAATTGTAAATAGCATCCAGAACCAAGTTAAGTAATTTTTATATTTGTTATTATTTTAATAAATGTATGTGAAAACTAATCAAGTTCTGTTTAAAGTTGGTCACCGTCAATCTGCTACTCTCAGCGTGCAAGTGGCATTTCTATCGTCTGACCTAATGGCAGAAGATAAATACGCCATGATAAGGCCACGAGACATATTGCTGACACTCGCTTACTTTGTTAGAGCAACAAGTCAAATAATCTGATGGTGTGTGCACTGAAGGTCTTACAGTACGCACACCACACTCGGCCTGACCAACAAAAAAACTGCAAGATAATGTCTCGTTACTTTGAAAACCTACTTAATTGTGATGAACCGAAAGAAAGATTCGCTGTATGTGCCCCAATCCACAAACTACCCCTCATCTCCATCTAGTAAAGAGGAGACCAAAGAGATCATCAACAACTTTAAGAATAATAAGGCAGCTGAAGAGGATTCAATAGTGGTGGAACTACTGAAGCTGGCAAATAATGAAACTCTAGATATACTAGTCCAACTTTTTGAGGAGATCTGAAGAGGTAGGATGATACCAACTGAATGGCAGTCAGCTTTAATCCATCGTCTACACAAAAAAGGTGATAAATAGAATGTCAATAACTATAGGGGTACCTCATTAGTATCTGTTCCATATAAGATTCTCTCGAAAGTGATACAGAATAGAATAGAAGATCATTGTAACCAACTGATTGGGGACTATCAAGCTGGTTTCCAAAAGGGTGATTCTTGCGCAGAACAGATCTTTAACCTGAAGAACATCATGAGGTACAAAAAAAAATTGGAAGAAATAACTATGTGGTCATGTTAGTTGATTTTCAGAAAGTATATGACTCCATCGACTGACATGCATTAATGAATATTTTGGAAAAGTTTGGGGTGGATAATACATCAAGAAAGCTGATCAAACAAACTCTTGCTAACACAGTGTCGAAAATTAAACTTATGGGTGAGGTATCTGAACCCTTTACAATCAGAACGGACATAAGACGAGGAGATGGACTATCCCTCTCCTTTTCAATTGTGTCTTGGAAAAGGTCATTCGAGAGTGGAGAAAGTTATTAGCCCAAGAAGAAACAAATGAAGAGTGGTTCAGACTTGGTCCTAAGAACAAAGGGGTGTGCATTGACTGCTTAGATTTTGCGGCTGACCTGGCCATTTTTGCTAACAACATAGAGTCAGCAATCAACAAGATAAATAGGCTGTCAGAAATTGATGAAAAAAGTTAGACTCCAGATCTCTATTCAAAAGACAAAATATATGACGAACATCTGTGACGGACCTGAATGGAAGATAACCAACCTGGGAAAAAATCGGATGAGTTAAGAATTTCAGGTATCTCGGTGAAGTCATCCACCAGGAGAATGGATTAAAAGAAGAAGCAATTGTCGGGATGAGGAAGTTAGACCAAGCATACCAACTGACAAAGAATACTTATAACAAAAAGTCTATGAGTATATGGGCCAAGTTCCAACATTATAATACAGTTGTACAACCTGAGGGCTTATAAGCATCCAAAACTTTGACCACGAATAGACAAGGTCAAGCTGAGTGGCTGGAAAAGCGTGAGTGTAGGATATTAAGGAAAATCCTAAGGTAATAGATGGGTCGATGGACAATGACGAATGAGAGCAAATGAGGACACGTGCAGTGAGACAGAACCTATCACAGCATCCATTACAAAGAAATGATTGTTATTTTATGGTCATCTCATGAAAATGGACGGTGATTGACTAACAAAAAGAATACGGAGTTTCATCCTATCTAAGAAAACGAGGCCGAGATGGTTCAAAGAATGTGAAAAAGATCTTAAGCAGATTGGAATCTCAGAGAGAAATTCCTGAAAGGAACAAATTTTGAAGATTGGTGACCAACTACCAAGGTTTTAACATGGCATCAACATCCGAAAGACAGTGAGGACCATTATCTGAAGAGCATAAAAAGGCACTTCTTGGAGGGGCTCAGAAGATACTGGCAGGAAGTCAAAGCTGGAGCAAGAACAAGACCTGGACACTAGAGTGAAGTCGGTTGTTACCACGCAGTCCGTAGAGACTCACCTCAATAAAAAAAATAAGTAAATAAAAATAAAAGGCTTTCAATGCAGAAGAAATAGGGGATTGAGAACAACACGAATAGAATAAAGGGGGAAAAACATGAGGAGGAGATGGACGAGTACTGGAAAAACAGGAGACGACAAGGGAAGAAGAAGAAGTGAAGTTATTACATGACGAGAGATGGTGATTGGATTTGATTTGATTCAGTTTTTGTTACATACACCGAAAAAATGAGATGATTCTCGAGGGTGTGGAACATGTCAGAATGTATAACACAAAACATTTTAATATAATGAATACTTCCCTGATCATTTGTCACGAGATTGTCAAAATAGGTGAATACAATACAGTAAACTGGAAAAGCTAATATTTACAGAATTAATACGCTGTCAGAATGAAACATTGTTATGCACTATTAATAAATTTATCATACACAAAATACTTAATATTGACTGTTGCAACCAAGTGCTGTCAAAACTTAAATCTAACATATTTTTACTTAAGCTGGCCTTTCAGTCTCTGTTAGGATATTCATCTATAGAGTAGAAGGCATTGCCTATCAAAAAGTCATTCAAACTCTGTTTAAACTGTGCTTTATCTGAAACCAAGTTTTTAATGGGTGCTGGTAATTTATTGAAAATGTGTGTTCCTGAATATTGGACCCCCTTTTGGACCAACATAAGTGATTTTAGGTCTTTATGTAGATTGTTCTTATTCCTAGTATTGATAATATGTATTGAGCTATTTGTTGGAAATATAGATATGTAACTTGCAACAAATTTCATTAAGGAGTAAGTATACTGAGAAGCAATGGTCGGAATTCAAAGTTCCTCGAATAGGTTCTACACAATGTTCTTCAAAGACTGGTCCCAGATACTCCATTGCACCATTCACCGAACCTGATAACCCCGAGCCGTCAGTAACAAAAATTAAGTCTTGCTTAAGAGATTTACAACACTACATGCACTTGTTACCAAAGCCTCATTTACTTTTAGAGCTATCTGTTCTACTTCCTTTTTGGCCCCACTTCTCTCTGGCTTCACTATATCCCATACAGTTCTTATTTTGTTGATACAATTATCTTTTTCTCTTAATAAAGTTACTTCAATTTCTGGATTACTTGATTCAATATTTTGCAGTATTCTTTGTAATGCATTACAATGCTAATATCAGAAATGTTCCTAGATAGTAGATACAGTCTCCTTTTTCCCCACATGATATCTTTATTCCTTGTGTAATCCATGGTTTATCTTTTGACTTCTGTGTGATTTGAGTTACCTTTAGGGGAAAACAATTTTCAAAAGAGGAGGTAACTTTATTAATAAATGCTTTGTATTTTCCATTTGAGTCAGGTAAACATCTCTCCAGTTCATGTCTTTGAGCAATTTCCTGAATTCCTCAATTTCTGGCTTATTTATTATCCTCCTGTACTCAGATTTAATATTTTTTTTATCCTGACAAGTTTCAACATTTAACACAGGATGCTGCACGTTGTGATCAGATAGTCCATTTACTATTGGTTTTGTGATATGACTTTTTTCCCCTAGATTTGTTCATAAAGATATTATCAATAGCAGTCTCAGAGGATTTACATATCCTAGCTGCAAAGTTCACAATAGGAACTAAATTGAATGATAGTGTTAAAAACACCAGCAACCACTATTTCCTCTTCTTTTTTTTTTTTTTTTTTTTTTTTTTTTTTTTTTTTTTTTTACACACACAAGCCATTCCTTTCGCTTTGTGAAATGAAGCACTGCCTAGTCCCAAAACACAGGACTACTATGACAAGGTGAAATGTTCTCAGAGTGCTACATGTATGATAGTAAATGTAATCAGCACTATAGTTGTTTTCTGAGTAGTTATGCTGTGTGTGTTTCATTCAATCAGATGAAATGGAATAAAATCATCTATTTATTTATTTGGGCTCTTTATCACCAAGATACATTCAATGTTGGTTGAGGTTTATCTTTTGAATTCACTCCAGTGTAGATTGTCAAAATTTTATCAGTTGTCAAAGTACTTGTAACACAGTTTTCGAATTTACTGCCATCCAGGAAAGTCTCGCACTCAAATTATTCTCAGAGACTGAGAGCTGGCTGAAACCCAGAGTAGAAAGCTCTGACATATTTAGTGATTAATGGAATATATATCGGAAAGGCAGGTTAGACACTGTAGGAGAGGGAGTGTCCATTGTCTCTATTGAGGTCAAAGCTGATTGTGACAGTGAAGTTATCTGGTTGCATATAACAAGTCTACGTGAAATCAAGTTAATTAATGAATGTTTTAATCAGCCACCCGGTTCTGCTATGACAGTTTTGGAGCCATTCACAGAAAGTCTACAGACAGTAGCACGTCAATACCTAGATCATGCAATACTAGTTGGAGGTTAATTTAGCCTACTGAGTATAGATGGTAGCCTATGGCTTCATTACAGGGGGTGCAGTCAATCTTGTGAAGCACTTTTGAATGTGGTTTTCGAAAATTGTCTTGAGCACCTAGTTTGCCATGCCACATGCAATGGAAATATCTTAGACCTTGTAGTTACAAACAGGCCAGATATCATCAATGACTTCAGCATAGAGATGGGGATTAATAATCATGATAACATCATAATAACTAAGGTTACAAAAATTAATAAATCAGTCAAGAAGGCTAGGAAAACGTTCATGCCAGAAAGAGCAGATAAGCAGATGTTAGCATCTCACTTAGACAGAACTGACATCACTTAGTTCCATTAAGATGGACGTAGAGAGATTATGGTCAAAGCTTAAACAGATCGTGAATTGCACTCTCAACAAGTCTGTACCTAGTAAACGAATTAAGGATGCAAAAGAGCCACTGTGGTTTAACAATGAAATTCGGAAAATACTGAGGAAGGAAAAGCTACTGCACTCTTGGTTCAAAAGAGAATGCCAAATGGCAACAAGGAAAGGTTACTACCACTGTCATACCTCAGCAAAAGATCTGGCTGAGAAGCAGGGGAAATTATTGTCCTATGTAAAATCACTAAGTGAGTCAAAGGTTTCCATCATGTCACTTGACCAGTCTGGTGTGGCAGTAGGAGATAAATGTTTTAAATTTTACATTTAAGAAATAATTCATGCAAGAGAATCATATAAACATACCGTCATTTGACAATAGCACAAAGACACCTAACAACAATCACCTGTAAACATGTGCCATGTCAGTGCTCTTGGAAGAGAGCTGTGGCAGTGACACGGCTCTGTTGTTGTTCCTGTGTAGTGATCTGCAAAGACGGGGGGGGGGGGGACGGGTAGAGATTCAAGCAGTGATGAAGTACTTCATAAAGATAGGTATGAAAGCGAAGGACATTCATGCCGATTTCCAGAATACACCAGGGGCTCTGCTCCTTTGTCTTCAACTGTTGCCAAGTGGATAAATGAATTTAAATTTGGTCAGGAGAGCTTAGATGATGATCATCCATGAATAGGTCAGCCAAGATGTGTCACTACTCTAGAAATCATTGCAAAAGTGCGCATAATGATCAAGGAGGATCACCAATTTAGAGTGCATGAAATTGCTCACGCTTGCCAGATGTCATCTGAAAGGTATTCACAAGATGGGTGCCGCGACTCTTGATGCTGGGTCAAAAACACATGAGAATGGACATATCACAACACTGTTTGGCCTGTTTTAGGAGAAACAAACAAGAACTTTTGTGCTGGTTTGTGACCACGAGGAAACTTTGGTTTACTACTATACCCCAGAGACAAAGCAACAATCAAAGCATTGGAAACATGCTGAATCTCCATCGCCAAACTCCTTCAGCGGGGAAGGACATGGCGTCAGTGTTCTGGGATGCGCCACCAAATTCCTTCAGCGGGGAAGATCATGGCATCAGTGTTCTGGGATGAGAAGGGGATTCTGTTTGTACTTTATCTCCCCACTGGGCAAACAATTACTGGAGAATACTATGCTAACCTTCTGGACAAATTGCAACAAAAGATATGAGAAAAAGGCCAGGTTTAATAAGGAAGAAAGTCATCTAGCATCAAGCCAATGCACGCTCGCACGCATGTGCCATCGCCATGGTAAAATTACACAAACTAAGGTATGAATTGTTGCCACACGTGCCTCTTCCCTAAACTGAAAATTTTTCTTTGTGGATGAAGATTCACTTAAATTAAGAATTGATAGCCTGAGTTGACAACTATTTTGTAGGCCTGGAGGAAAATCATTGTCGAGATGGGATCAAGGTATTGGAACACTGTTGGACCAAGTGAATTAATCTACAAGCAGGGTACATTGAAAAACAAAAAAGTTTCAGTGACATAAGTACTTTTTTTCTATTCTGTTTCAAGAACTTTTCAAACCACCCTCGTAAGCATCCCTGACACCTGAAATAATTAAAAACAAATAAGTCGCCAGTTGCAGATGGAATCTCAATTTGGTTTTACAAAGAGTGCTATATGGCACTGGACCCTTACTTAGCTTGTATTTATTGTGAATCTCTCACCCAGTAGAAAGACCTAAGCAACTGGGGAAAAAATACAGAGGCATCTCCTGTATATACGAAGGGCGAAAGAACAGACCCGCGAAATTACAGACCAATACCCGTAACATCAGTTTGCTGCAGAATTCTTGAACATATTCTGGGTTTGAATCTAATCAGTTTCATAGAGACCAATAAGTTTATGTCCACAAATCAGTACAAAGCATCACTCATGGGCAACTCAGCATGCCCTTTTGTCATACAATGTCTGTTCAAAAAATTCCAGAACTTTGTCCACAAAATTTTCTATGCTTATCTTTTAGTTACTATGGATTGTCTCCTTCAAAATACTCTACTCCAAAATTGATACACTGCTCCCAATATCATTTCCACTTCCAGGAGCAGTCTTGACACACATCTTACTGGGTCGCATAAAGTGCCGTCTGCGAATTTTCTTCTATCTCATCTACCATTGCAAAACTTCATCCTTTTCACCTTTGGAAATAAAAAGAAGTCTGCAGGGGTCATACTATTCTCACAAGGAACATCTCAGTCTCATCTGTAAGATCCAAAAAGTTTTTTTGGTCTTGAATCATGAGCGTGGAATGAACTTGACGGCAACACAATGCATTCCAAGATGCTGTGTCATTTCATAACATGATCCAATTGAAATGTTACATTCTTCTACAATCTCTCGGACAGTGAATCTTCGACTGGCACACACAATTTCGTTGACGTTCCTGACACAAGCATCATCAGTGGACATCTAAGAGCGTCCTGAACAAGGATCATGTTTGACTTTTGTAAAGCCATTTTTAAAACGTGTGAATAATATGTAACACCGAGTATGGCTTAAGTACTCATCGCTATAGGCTCCCAGCATCATTTGGTGTGTCTCTGTAAAGGTTTTCTTGAGTTTCACACAAAATTTAATGCAGATGCATTGCTCCTCTAACTTTGCCATCACAAAATTCACAAACCCAGATTCCATATTTCTTGATTTCCGAGAAGCATTTGACATAATGACTCAATGCAGACTTTTAACAAAGGTACAAGCACATGGAATACATTCCCAGACATGTGAGTGGCTCAAAGACTTCTGAAGTAATAGAACCCACTACATTATCCCGACGGTGAGTGTCCATCAGTGACTGGGGTATCATTAGGATCGTTCCAGGGATGTGTGATAGGAGCGCTATTACTCATATTTTCTATGTGCATAACTGATTTGATGGACAAAGTGGACAGTAATCTGTGGTTGTTTGCTGATGATGTTGTGGTGTATGGAAGGTGTCATCGTTGAGTGATTTAGGAGGATAAAAGATGACCTGGACAAAGTTCCCAGTTGGTGTGATAAATGACAGCTAACCCTAAATGTAGAAAAATATAAGTTACTGCAGATGAGTTGGAAAAACAAATCCATAATGCCAGAATCCAGCATTAGTAGTGTCATGAATGAAGAAGTCACATTGTTTCAATATCTGGACGTAACATTGCAATGTGATATGAAATGGAACAAACGTGTGAGGGTCATGGTAGGGAAGGCGAATAATCATCTTTTGTTTGTTGGGTGGATTTTACTACAGTGTGGCTCAGCTGTGATGGACATCACATATAGGATGCTAGTGTGATCTCTTCTTGAGTACAGTTTGAGTGTCTGGTATCCGCAAGGGGTCGAATTAAAGCAGACATTGAGGTAATTCAGAGGCAGGATACTAGATTTGTTAACAGTAGGTTGAAACAACAACATACAAGTATTATGGAGATGTTTCTGGAACTCAAATGGGAATCCCTGGAGGGATTTTGAGGAACACTGTGCTGACTGCAGAACAATTCTGCTTGCACCAACATACATTATGCGTAGGGACCACAAAGATAAGAGACAACAAATTAGGACTCATAGAGAGGCATATAGACATTCACTTTTTCCTCACTCAATTGGCAGATGGAACGGGAAAGGAACTGACTACAGTTGAAATAAAATTACTTGATAGTTGGCACTTCAAACGCCAATAAGAGTAGTCAGCGTCACACTTGAACTGTCTGCTGTTGCCAAACTCCACCAAACTTGGCCAGTCACTTCCAATTCCTGGTTCAGCATTCTTTCTTGATGTATTTGTATCCCGAATTACGAGCCCGACACTTTTATTATGTATTTCATGACACGCGATACCTACACCAAAAACAACACACATTAACAATGCCAATGAAAGACACACATTTCATTCATAGCACTAACCAAACACTACTGAATAACTCAGCACAAGGTGTGATTCAGTATCATACATATAGTTATCATATTCACAGAGATCATCTTACATTAGATAAGCTTTTCACTACACTGCGTGAAACTGAAATTTTTAAGGTTGCAATTCATAGTTGCAACTGGGTCACTACATTCACATATATAAATACTTCATGCAGTGCTGTGGCATAGCACAATGGTTGGCAGATTAATCTAATATGTAGCATGTTGTAGGTTTGAATCTCATCAATGTAGCAAAATTTTTATTTTTAAATCTAACCAAAAGAGTGTGATTATTATTTTCATTCAATTAATTGGTTTAAATATATTTTTTTTATTTTTAATAATTTGCTGCATCATTTTTCATCATTGTTTTGACTGTTCTATTTGGTCTTATTTTTCTTCCTGTCATTATTTCTTCATTTGGAATCTGCCTCAGTCATCTATAATCCACGACCAAGTGCCCACATGGACTGTTCACTGGTTTCTAACATGGCAGCATGTGCAGCTAGTGTAAGGATAGTTACAGGTAACAAATGACATGGAGAAATTTCAATTTGCTTTCAGCCCTGAAATTGAGTTTTTGTTGTCGTGAGTTTACCCTTAAGGGTTAGCTTTAATTGCCATGAACAAAGCGATCATGATATTAGTACTGCTGCAGACTGTTGACCACAATTTTCTCGGCTGGGTTAGGACACAAGTTTACAGTCAGGGATACAAAATGGGTCGTCTGCCCCAGTTCAGTCACTGGTCACTTTAAATCAATAGTCGACAGAGTATCCAACATTTCTGACATACCTTGCACCAGCCACTAGAAAAATTGCTCTGTGTTAAACATTTAACATAATTTGTGAAGTGAGCTGCTTGTTTGTTGTCACCTGTAACCAAACGGTAGCTGGTAGCCAATGTGGCAACATTGTTGCAGCAAGTGATTGATGTCAACTATCAAGTAATTTTATTCAGACTATTGTAGTGAGACAGGGTACCTTCTGCCATGCACCATATGGTGGCTAGTGGAGTATGTATGTAGATGTGGAATCACATCCCATCTGGAAAGTCAGCCCTTGATCTGCAGTTCTGGGTAACTTTCTCAAAATCTACCCTTTTTCCTAGACCTATCCTTCACCCCTCTTCCTTCCACTTCAACCCTTCTGCCTGAAGAATGAGCTACTGGCTCTGAAGCTCGCCTAATTATAATCTTCTTTTATGTGTGTGTTCTGCCGCCACTTAGCAAGTAGGTTGTTTATCTATCCAATTCAATTATCATGTAATCAAAAGCTGCATTTAACACACCAAGTCTCTTTTACCAATCACTTTGAATATGTCCTACAGAATGTACTGTCTATCCTGTCCTTTTTTGAGATTACTGTTTTGTTGTACTTTTCTACAGGCATCATCTTACTTATTAGGAGTCAGTTCCTTCATGTTGTTGTTGTTGTTGTGGTCTTCAGTCCTGAGACTGGTTTGATGCAGCTCTCCATGCTACTCTATCCTGTGCAAGCTTCTTCATCTCCCAGTACCTACTGCAACCTACATCCTTCTGAATCTGCTTAGTGTATTCATCTCTTGGTCTCCCTCTACAATTTTTACCCTCCACGCTGCCCTCCAATGCTAAATTTGTGATCCCTTGATGCCTCAAAACATGTCCTACCAACCGATCTCTTCTTCTAGTCAAGTTGAAGAGCTGCATGTCCTCGGGAAAAATTATGGCTGTAGTTTCCCCTTGCTTTCAGCCGTTCGCAGTAACAGCACAGCAAGGTGTTTTGGTTAATGTTACATGGCCAGATCAGTCAATCATCCAGACTGTTGCCCCTGCAACTACTGAAAAGGCTGCTGCCCCTCTTCAGGAACCACATGTTTATCTGGCCTCTCAACAGAAACCCCTCCGTTGTGGTTGCACCTACGGTACGGCCATCTGTATCGCTGAGGCACGCAAGCCTCCCCACCAACGGTAAGGTCCATGGTTCATGGGGGGAGTTCCTTCATAGTCAACAGTTAAGGAATGGGTGGCTGAATTCATATGTGGCATATGTCTCTGTAAGATGACTCATGAACTACTTCCTAGAATTACAATCAAATATGAAAATGCTGAGAAAGAACACAGTGTGATATTGCAAGATCAGTAATTAAAAAGATGTGCAAAACAGTTGATGCCGTGGCCATACCAGAAAGTGAGTGGCATGTCTGTTGAAGCCTCACTACAACCTAATGTGAAAAACAATTTGGGACAATCTGACACACAACTGATTCTATGCACCAATCTGTTCCCGTGGATGAAATGAAACAGCAGTTGCACAAAAATAGCCAAGGTGACTTAATCGGAGAGAAAGAGTGGTCATTGTTTTCTAGGATGCAAAAGGGATTGTATTTTAGATTAGCTTGCAAGACTGAAACAATACCTCACAAATACTATGCAAGTATTCTGACTCAACCAGATGAAAAAATATGGAGCCAAGACCCAGGGGGAAAAAAAAGTTTATCATCAGTGAAATGCATATGGTCACAAAGGCACTTTCACAATAGGAAAACTGGGAGTTTCAAGTGTGAAGTCTTCAAATATCTATTCCATTCTCAAATTTTTTCACATTCTGACTTTAGCTTCCTCTTCTTTTCTTTTTGTATGAATGATTCACTTAAGACTACATGCGTCACAGTTCAAAACCGTTTTGTGAGTCAACAACTGGATATGTTTTCACTGCTCTGTCTCTTGTAACTCCGTTGGACATGGAGGTAGCAAATGAGGATGTAGGATGTCCATGACATACTGTTGTGCTGTCAGAGTGACCTGAAGTCATATCCGATGCTGCCCCAAACGCCCTCTCCCTATGTCGTTGTCATACTCACTGACAACTGTCATCGCGGGTCTTGTAGAATGTGACTCACTGCTGATCACATGACAGGTGCAGGTGTGAAAGGGTTACAATGTGCTCGGCGTACTTGCAGCAATTCTCCCATGGGCTCGTCAGACACGGTCAACCGGAAGCTTGCTGACAAGCAAGCCGCCCTTACGTACCCAAGCAGTCCAACATGGGGACACTACCACATCTGAATGTCTCACAAATCTGCATACTGCATAATTCAATCAGCCTGGCAAATGGAGACACACAATTAGGCCCCTTCAAATTTTGTTACGTGCTGATAATGCTGACTCACAGAAGTACAGGGCATCTGTGTCCTTCACAGGGATCACTCAACATCTTACGCTCCTCACATCTCTTATAGCTCCTACCATTCATGGTAACAATCCGAGACACAAACAAAGCTAATGCAATCTGGTGACCTTTTTATCCATTTCAGAGAGTTGCGACTCTCATAATTTACCACTGGTATGCACACTCGTGAAACTACGTTGCTTCAGGGAGCTTCCCTTTTTTTTCTTCAAGCAGTTTAGTTCTTTGAATCCATTTTTCTTGTAGCTCAGAATAATTATTTTATTGTGTAGCAAACTTACAGGCTAGCATTCTGGCCTGAGCTGTCTGAGTTGGTGGTCATGTGTGTGTGTGGTGTGCTTGCTTGTGTGAATGAATGGTGTGTATTTCTATTTCTTTTTCTGATGAAGGTTGTGGCCAAAAGCTTATGTGTAAGTGTCTTAACTGTGCCTGTCTGCATTTTAACGTGCCATCTTTATGGTAATTAGCACTCTATCTTTTCCTACACTGCTGATATTCCAACCTGTAGTTTCCATTGTTTGAACTTACGGTCTACTGTTTTATGTTGCAGTGCACTTCTACAAGTGTAATACACAAATGTTGCCTTAGGAAAGTGTCACAATAACATCCATGTCTACCGTTTGCTATTTTTTACGAAATAGCACGTCACACTCGAAATTTAACTTAGCCAATGAAATAAGTTTGAAGATTTATTGTGTGTAAGAGACACAAGGGCCCACTGTGTGGGAAATGTGGGAAGTTCTGTGCAGAGACGGAGTTATCCACAGACACAGTAAGTCTTGGGAGCTATACGGGTGTTTAAACATCGCCACCTGCTGGGATGAGGGGCCACTTACTCTGAGGTGGCGCTGTGCCAGCAACGAGCTCGACCCATTGATTAGCACCACAGATGACAATGAGCAACCAGCTGCTTCTCTGTGCAGAGATATAAAATTTATCGATTTTGGACATCGGGTGACAATCTGTCACATGGAGAACAATGTTTACTCTGGCAATTTTAACACTAATCTAGTGTTCTGCAACATATTAATGTGAAATGTTGTCTATGATGTTGAAGAGTTTAAGTTAAACTGATATCTGAGAATTTGTTGTTTTTGTGGCACTATCCGGAAAATGGCCTCTCTTGCAGCTCCAAGCATAAATGTATAGTGAAGAAGAATAATTAGCACAGCACACTGGAACCGAGTAGGGATCCGGTTTACTGCTCGGCCACTAAATTAGCATATTGTGAGTACACCAGAAGAGACGCTGTACACACTTGCATATACTACATACACAAGTACAAGCATCGATCAAGCTACTGTGAAACTGCACTCTGTGTGACTCATCACTACATCAGAATACTGTAAATGTGGTGATTCCAATTTCGTAAGGTCTCTTCCTGTTTGTTTTCATCAGTTGGATCTTATTTTTCAAGTATGTGGGAATCCAATGAGCTGCCTGTTTGGATACATTCTTTCTGTATGTCCCACAAGTTGGATTCTTTGGAGACACATTGTAACAAGAGTTTTTAGGAATTTGCCTGGAGATTTCACACTGGGTTCTGTGTGATGTATTCCAACTTTTATTCTTGGACCTAAGATTTTTACTACAATTTTACATTCTTCTAATTCAGTTTGCTGTTTTCATGTCTTGTGTTGGACAAAGAGTCTCTCTCATGCATAAAGAAATTCTAATTTGATCACTGTTGTGCAATGTTAGATTTTAGAGTTCCAGGAAAAATACTTTTAGTTAACTGAGAGACAGTTTGTATTTTCTGAAGTCTGGATTCTATGCCTTCTTTTCATTATGATGTTCAGTGGTCTTTTTCACCTAATTATTTAAACTCTTTATCACCGAATACTATGTTGTTGCCTATATAAGTTCACCCAGTGCCATTTTGGTATCGTCCATTAATTTTTTATCCGGGTGAAATTATTAGTCCAATTTTCCTAGATTGCTCCCTTAATATTTCAAATTGCTTTAGCACATCAGTGATGTTTTTGTCAATTAGTATTACATCATCGGTATAGGTTACACAATATAATTCTATCTTTAAGTTTACATTCTAGTCAGTGTAATAGTGCACCTGCTCTTCTCCATTATCTTACAATTTTCTTAGGGGCATAGTTGAATAGCAATGTGTTATGCCATCCCATTTTCATATACTTATGTCTGTCTTAAATTACACTGCTTGAAAAAAAGTGAGACACTCAGAAGGTGGGGAGAAAACAAATTGAAACATAGCTAATTTAGAGGGTATGCGATGTTATTTCAGTGATAACAAAACAGAGTCAAATTTACACAGAACTTATCAGTTTGAGCCCACTTATCAACACAGCAATGCACCCTGTCTGGCCTGGACAGTGCGGGAGGATGTCGTAAAGCTGCTGCATACCCTCCTGAGAAAGGTGATCCACAACTGTTGTAACTGGACATTGCAATCATGGATACAGGCAGTGGGATGGAGTTAACGTCCATGTTGGTCCCATAATGTTCTATCGGGGACAGATATGGGGATTTTGCTGGCCACAGGAGTATATCAACATCACGCAGACAACTTAAAGAGACACACACTACATGTGGACAAGCACTGGCCTGTTGAAAAATAGCACCACAATACTATTACACACTGCTGTACCATCAGAGTTCCCTCAGCCATTACAAGCCGTGACCTGAAGTCATACCCAATGGCTCCCCACACCATGGGACTGCTTTGTGACCCCCCCCCCCCCAAAATGTGGAAGAATGGGACCTCTCCCCATCTCCCCGGGTCACTGTCGAACTTCTCCACGATAGTCATTTGGAGCAGTGCAGGACTGGGACTCATTAGTGAACATAATGTGACACCATTCATTAGCAGTCCGTACTTCTCGATCATGGCACCACTTCACATGCAGTCATTTGCTTGGGTGTTAATGGCAGCCTATGTGCAGGACGGCAATTCCATAGTCTGGCTGCTCCTAGCAGTATGACACAGCATGTTGCAAGGAGTCTATTACAGTGAACTCCTGTTTATCCTAAATGATCGGGACGGTGGCCGGTTCCGATAACAAAAATTTCAGATAAATCAAAGTCCCCCTGTTTTCACATGTGAACACTCCAAATTGCATCAATATTGTGAAATACGATCGTAAAATGTGCGTAGGGTATGTAAAACGTTACTGATATGGTTGCAAATAACCCTGCACTTTTTTACTGAAAAAATTGTGTTGACATGTTAAAAAGGCACCAAACTATGATTGAAAACTCAAAGTTTTTAAGTGCTGTATAACAAAGCTCGTTTATTTTGCATTCTTACAGAAAAAATCTCCCTTATTTGGCAGCAGGAAATAACAGGAGTTTTAATTTTATTACCTACTCTTTTGAGTAAAAAATAAACTACTGAACAAAATTATGAAACAAATCTAGAGATTACTCAAAGGAACAAAAAGTCTGTCTAGAGGAACTTTCAAGAAAATTAAAAAAAAAAAAACTTTTTAAGTTATGGACATAGAAGTTCTAGGATGCTTCATTAGAGTTTATTTTTTGGTAACGAAGTCACAAACGTCTTTTTCTTTTGTTTTTTTGCTTGAGAAACTATTGCTGCAACAATACATCTCCAACGTTGAAATCAAACTATTTCAAGATAAATCGTCTCCGCCTGTTGGCTGATGTACTCCAGGGCAGTTTGGATCACTTCATAACAGAATGTGTGAGGAATATTTTTCTCTGATTCATCATCAGAAACATAGTCTTCTGACACTTTATGATCGGTCACAATTTGGACCATTTCATCCTCAGTCACATGAAAAAATGCCATTTTCTATTCACTCTTCAATGTCTTCGAAGTGTGTGTCTTTACAACCAGCTTCTCCAGTAAATTCACCAAAATTATGTCAGCTTGAGTTTCGGTGTTGCCTCCTCCTTCCCACCACTTAGGTTGCCTTACGATCTAAGAGTATTTTTCCAAGACCTAACAAGAGGAACTGGAGGAATTAGATTCCAAGCTTCAGCAATCAATGAATGACACTTAAAACATCGATTTTTTTAAGAGCTTCCACAAAATCATCTGCAGCATCAATCACACCTATTAATTATTCCAGCATCTTGCGTCTGTAATGTTTTTCCATCGCCTCAAGAATACCTTGGTCCATCGGTTGACATAGAGATGTGACATTTTGTGGGAGAAATACAACTTTGATATCCCCATCTTGCAGATCACCTGGGTGAGAAGGAGCATTGTCCACGAGAAGTAGCACTTTTCAAGGAAGTCCTTTTCCTTCCATGTAATTTACTACAGTTGGAACAAACTCTGCCTGGAACCACTCTCTGAAGATGGCACTGTTCATACATGCCTTAAGACTGACTCATGTACCTCAGTGGCAAACTGGTTGGTTGGTGTCTAAATGCTATTGGTGTTTTGGATTTGCCAATTAAAGTAAGACACAGTTTATGATTGCCAGTGGCATTACTGCAAGCAAGGACAGTAAATCTTTCTTGGATTTTTTTGTATCCTGAAGCCATTTCTTCTTCTTTAGAGGCAAGGGTTTTCATTGGCAGCATTTTGTAATTCAACCCAGTTTCATCACATTTGTAAAGTTGATTGCCAGTATAACCTCCTTTGTCAATGATTGTGTGCAGTTTCTTCTTAAAATCAGTGTAGCAGCTTCATCCCCAGATAATGATTTGGAACTGATGGCAATTTCATGAATGCCATGCTGCTTCTTGAAACGATCCTGCTGGCCATTACTTCCGAGCAATTCTTGCTTCTTTCCTTCAATCAGCTCATCAGCTCATTTTGACAAAGTAGAGGACCTGAAACTGACACACCTTTGGCTCTTATTTATTCGTGCCACAAAAATAATGCCTCTTCTAACTGAGGATGTGCACCTTTTCTCATTGCTTTTCAAGATTTCACTGCGCTGCCCAATGCTTGGATGGAACAAAATTTTTAAATTCCTGATCAATTTGTCTTCCGATCAGTAATTGTACTCCTACTCTGCAGCAACTTTTGTGGGTGGCTCACCAGCATCAATTCTCTGCAAAGTGTGAAGCTCTTTTTCCAACAAGATCACATTCATTTTATGTTTTGTGCCTGTAGTCACGTTCAGTGTTCTTTCTACAGACACTCGACTGAGTCCTTTATGGTTTTTGGCCCCTTTTATCTCTGGACACTTTAAGGCACATAGTGGGAGCACGAAACCTCAAATCAGAAACACACAGATGCACAACTTGACAACACTCGAGATGCACTAGACAAACTTTTGACTTTTGAAACCAGGCTGTGGCAGCCATCAAATGAAAGCATTCGATACATCTATGCCATTTCCTCTGTTCTACCCAAGCCCACGTGGCAACACAACAGGGTGTTGTACATTCACTGTTACACACTCAGCTTTGATGTACCGACAACAAGTGGAAAGTGTTAGGCAGCGCACTCTAATTGTCGGTTTTGACAGGGCTACATTGCGCTGCATAGAACAATACTGTATGTACTGTACTACCAAGGAGTTCCAATAGATGGCAGTGGCATGAAACCATGCAATACGAATAAGAAACACACTAGAGCTTCAACCAACACATGCACGAATTGACGATACTTGGACTTTTGACACACACCAGTGCACAGATTAGCAGCAGATTGCCAAAAAACACCAGCAAATGCTTGGCTCCAGGTGCACGCAAACTGAAACTTGTCAAGTGTCAATCTAGCTAGCCAAAAGTGTAGCTGCACGAGAGTTTACTGTACTTGTTCTCAGATGGCAGTCACAGATGTGAACAGGTTACAATGTACTCAGTACACTACACAGTGATGCTCCCTTGTAGTGGTCTCATGTAGTCAACTGGAACATTGATGACGAGTATGCCCTTACTTTCCAACATCAGGCCACTGTCAGATCCAAATACTCCAAAAATACAGATGTTGCAAGGTTTAACCAGGCGACCAAATGGACATCCACAATGAGGTTTCTTTCAAACTCTCATCAGATAATGCTGTCTCACACCAATATGCAGCACCTTCATATCCTCCAGAGTGATGATTCATCTGACGCTATTCGCATCCCTTATATACCACATGATGCTTGCTAAACAGCAATAAAAACAAAGAACACTAATGAATAATGAAGGAAAAGACAGACTGTTACTTACCATAAAGAAGATACCTTAGGCTGCAGATGGGCAGAATTAAAAGACACTTACATAAAGCTTTCAGCCACAGCCTTCACCAGTAAGTAGTAATCTGCCTTTTCCAATATTGTTGAAATTCCTACTGGAGTTTCCATTGTTTCAAGGACACTGATGCTTTTCTGTGAGTGTTTGCTTTATGATGTTTTCTGCATTTTAGCTTTTTTTTAAAAAAAGAAAAAAAAGAAAGAAAGAAAGAAAAAAAAAGATTTGTTGCTGGAAAACTTCTGAAGTCCAATAAAGGAGTTACAACAGCCATATATGGTTATCTGGTGGACCTTGCAGAACCAAATTCTAGGGCTGAAATATCTTGTTGACCAATGGGCATTAATCAGAATGAATACTAAATAAAAATTAAATCCAAGTTTACACAAAAAACACAGGTTCTATCACTGTTGTTTTTCGTTCTATTTTGCTCTTATGTTTGCTATGACTTGTTAAACAGAAATTTTCTTTCTATCTATAGAGTTACATTTGCTGTAATGTATCTTACCTCGATGTTGTTTCTTCCTTCTTCTCACTGCTGCCCAAATCATGGCAAGCAAGTCATCCTCACTGCATTTGCTTCGTATTGCATCTCTGAAACAACTGTTAAAACACCCGTTAAACAGTACCAGGCAATTACCACACAGTGAAATGTTGGTACACTAAAAAGGAAGAAAAACTTTGCAGAAATCTTCAACAGTAATCTTGTAGTCTGCAGTAGGCAACAGCAGGATAACAAACCCACTGGACAAGAATGGGAAAGTCATGATAGAAGTTACTTTTATTTTTATAAATAAACAGGTATCTTACACAAATGCTCAAGAGTGTACATAGGATCTTGGGCTGAAGAGGTGGAGCAGAAACTGACATTAGTTTTGTTGAAGAGGGAGTACTGGAACACAGCACAATTTCTTGCAAAATGAAGCCAAATTTATTGATAAACTCTTAATTAATTGCCAAGCTCACTAATGTGATCATTTTACGACAGGTACTTACTGCTTGGAGTATATGTGACTTTTCAGGCTTGCCTGATAGATCTGTTGCAAAAACACTTTGGGTTCCCCACCAGATAACATTATGCAAGTCCCTCCCTCAATATTTCAGTGACACAACGTTTTGGCATCTACAGGTGGTGGTGATTTCCACCATCACTGCTGCAAGATGCAACTGGCAATTTCCACATGACAGCTTTGAAATTTATCATGTGGATGACTATGACCATCATATTTAGAATTCAGAGGATTTCATAGAATACCTGAAGATGCTTAAACTAGAACTTTCAGATCTTTTAGTTAGCTCAAATGTTATATCATTACTTACAAAAGTGCCCCTGCAGCCCTCATTAGAGGTTATTAACAGCAAGTTTGAGAAAGAAATTGTGGTGCTGTTTAAACATGTGCATACCTCATCCTATTTCTTATGTAACACCAACTACTTTAATCAAGTGGACAGTGTTCCCATGGGAGATCCTCTATTTCCCTTAGTAAATATCCAACATTCCTCCTTCTGGCAGAATGCTGAAGAGACATTTGTGGTGTGGCCCACATAATACAGACACTACCTATGTCCCTGCAGCATTTGCACTCGCTCCATCTGAATATTCAGTTCACTGTGGAAGTACAAAAAGATAGCAGCTTACCATTCCTGGATGTCACAGTTTGAAGAAAAGCTGACAGAACACTGGGGCATAGTCTCTACTGCAAACTGATACACGCAGAGTTATATTTGCGGTCCAAAAGTTGCCATCACCCTGCACAATGTGGTAGTGTCTTACACTCCCTGGCACATAGAGCACACGTGATCTCAGATACCAACAGTTTGCCTGGTGAACTGTAAAACCTAATAACAGTGTTGCAGCAGAACGTTTATTCTTGTAAACAGATTTGCAATGTGTTCTGAGCAAAGCAAGTTCAGTGTAGGGATGTAAATGAAGATACTTAGACAAGCACTGCAAATGGCTTTCTTGCCATATTTCAGTGGCATGTTTTCAAAAATAGAAAGAATCGCTAGGAGAAACAGAATCAAGTGTGTTTTTCGTCTACCAGCGAAACTAAGGAAGTGTTTGTGTTAAGTTAAAGACAATCTTGACCCTAGAAAACATAGATCATATATAAGATCTGATGCCATTATGGGAAATCTTATATAGGGCAGACACCTCACATTGTGCAAGAACACTGTGTTCAACAGCACTGACAAAAATGCCACCCAGTAAATTAGTGGTAGCAGAGCACTGCCTGAATACAGGGCACCACACGTTTCCCAAGAGGCCATACGGTGGGCAATCTTACCAACAGGAATATGGAATTTTGACTAAGCACTGCCCAGAATCCAGCACTGACTGCCATGAAATTAAAACAGTAGAAACCAGATCCTCCGATGTATGACCTGATGCAGCACCTTGCAGAGAGTTAATTCAGCTTTTAACCACACGAGTGTCCAGAAGTGCAGTCATTGCCCACAACACATAAGCAGAAGGCTACTATGAATGGCATTTCCATCCAACTGGGAGTGCCTGTCCACACATTCGTACTCCTGCTTCTAGCCTGACAAATTTCAATTCTGCTGTGCGAATATCACCAGTCACATCTTGCAGCAGTGATGACAGGACCCACCACTACCTGAAGATGACGAACAGTTGTGTTGGTGAAATATTGCGAGGCTTGCACAAAGTTATTCAGTGGCCAATCTGAGAAGATTTGTATACATTATTTTTCTGTGACACAGGTATTGTGCAGCAAAATGTGATAACTTTCTGCATTTGCCTTTTTGTAAATTTCAAAATACCCCAAAAATTGGTGAGAAACACTGAACATATGACGTAACCAGATGACATACCCCACAGCATGTGCAGCAGTCGGGGTTGAATGTAAAGGAATGATTGAGCAGTGCAATACTTTCATTTGAGAAAACAGAGCAAATTTCAAAACATTTTGTAAATATGATCTGTTGTAAATGTAGATGTTACAAAATTACTGTCCCTGCTGTAATCAAGCAAAAGCAGTTCTGATTTTGTGTTTTTTGCTTCTGTCACTTCTCTTTTTGTTTACAGACATTAGTTAGTAAAGAAAACAAAGGTCATTTAATGGCGATGATGCTATTCTGAAGTTTACACTCATCTACTTGTTATGCAATATGGTAGGTTTTCATTATACTGTACTTTGCAAGAAATCAAGGAAACTGCAAGACCGATAAATAAAATAATACACTTCAATATAAATACATAATTGTTTAACACAATGAAAAAATACTGCCTGCCAGATGCAAGACGCAAATCCTGAACGCCATCACTAAAGTCGCACACATGTATCCGTAGCCACAACGATATGAATACTTGACTTGGGTTGGGATGATCAAGTGTGACAGACCAAGAGGCTCAACCACTGCAAGCATGGCAAGGTACATCATCTGGTGACATTTGTCATTCGCTTTTGACACATTTCCCAACATTTGTATCGTATCCAACATTTGTAATCCCATGTGTCTTGTATTAAATTACTTGTCTCAGGGTCATCTACAGTGCTTTGGAGGTTTTTAAATGTTAATACGCATCACCCTGTGTGTGTGTGTGTGTGTGTGTGTGTGTGTGTGTGTGTGTGTGTGTGTGTGTGTGTGTGTGTGTGTGTGTGTATGTGTGTGTTTATATATATGAAACAAATACTAACAAAGAGATAGAGGGCCTGGTGAGTACTTACCTCAGCTCAGTACAGCCGATAGATACACAAAACAGAACAGAAAATTGACGTATCCTAGCTTTCGGAACTTCGTTCCTTCATCAGGGAGGAGAGAGGGGAAAAAAGGGGAAGAAGGGAAAGTGGATTCAGTTATTCACAACCCAGGTTATGAAGCAACAGGGGAAAGGTAAACAGGGAGGGTAGCAAAGATGGAGGCATGGATGTCAGAGGGAAGCCAAAGATATTCTACTGTAATTACTGTGCCAGCTTCAAACCAAGGAGGATGAATACAGAAGTAAAGAGGTACATAGTATAAAGATAAACACAACTATGTAGGATAAAAAGATGCGTGAATGGCTAAAGAGGAAAGGGAAAGAGGAGAAGACTAAAGAGTAAATGGGAGTGAGGTTGGTTAACATAGGTTCAGTCCAGGGGGATGGCGGGATGAAAGGATGTGTTGGAGTGCAAGTTCCCATCTCCGCAGTTCCGAGGTACTGGTGTTGGGTGGGAGAAGCCAAATGGCACATATGGTGTAGCAGGTTCCTAGGTCCCTAGAATTATGCTGGAGGGCATGCTCCGCTACTGGGTATTGGACATCTCCTAGGTGGACAGTTCGTCTGTGCCCATTCATGCGCTCAGCCAGTTTAGTTGTCGTCATACCAATGTAAAAGGCTGTGCAGTGCAGGCATGTCAGCTGATAAATGACGTGCTGTCTCACATGTGGCCCTGCCTTGAGTTGTGTATGTTATACCAGTAGCGGGGCTGGAGTAGTTGGTTGTGGGGGGATGCATGGGGCAGGTTTTGCATCGGGGTCGGTTACAGGGGTAGGAACCGCTGGGTAGAGAAGGTGGTCTGGGAATATTGTAGGGTTTGACAAGGATGTTACGGAGGTTAGGGGGTCGGCAAAAGGCAACTCTGGGTGGTGTGGGGAGAATATTGTCAAGGGATGATCTCACTTCAGGGCTTGACTTGAGAAATTCATATCCGTGGCGGAGTAATTAGTTGATGTATTCGAGGCCAGGATAATATTGGGTGACAAGGGGGATGCTTCTGTGTGGTCTGGGGGTAGTAACATTGTTGTTGGTTGGGGAGGAATGTATTGTTTGGGAGATCTGTTTGTGGACAAGGTCTACAGGATAGTTGTGGGAGAGGAAAGCACTGATATATAATATAATACAGGGAAACATTCCAAATGGGAAAAATATATCTAAAAACAAAGATGATGTAACTTACCAAACGAAAGCGTTGGTATGTTGATAGACACACAAACAAACACACACACAAAATTCAAGCTTTCGCAACCCACAGTTGCTTCATCAGGAAAGAGGGAAGGAGAGGGAAAGACGAAAGGATGTGGGTTTTAAGGGAGAGGGTAAGGAGTCATTCCAACCCTGGGAGTGGAAAGACTTACCTTAGGGGGGAAAACGGACAGGTATACACTCGCACACACACACACACACACACACACATATATCCATCCGCACATATACAGACACAAGCAGGGTATATGTGCGGATGGATATGTGTGTGTGTGTGTGTGTGTGTGTGTGTGTGTGTGTGTGTGTGTGTGTGTGCGAGTGTGCGTGTGTGTGTGTGTGTGTGTGTGTGTGTGTGTGTGTGTGGCATACTGGTCTGAACTATGCAGCCTTCAAATGGAAGTTTTTTGATCACTCCTTATTTTGCACCCTGCCACCTTGGCAATATGTACCGCAAATCATCAGACAGACGACCTTCCTGCATGCTTCGAGCATCCCCTGGTGCTGTTCCGAACCAATGCTAATCTTTGTAACTGTGACGAGCAGTGTGCAGATTGCATCTTTGTATCCCACAAAGAGGTGACAGTTCCCAGTGGCATGAATGGTTACTGTTTATTGAATGTCACTGAGTTGGTGAGTCATTTGCTACATTGTGGCCCACCTGTTCGCTGCTAAAGCCATGCTAGTCAGTGGTAACCCCTGTCAATGATATCCTGTTGCCCATAGCAGTTCACTCTGCTGATTGTGGTAGTATTTTCCTTGAGTAAATCTGCTCACAGTACACCTTTGACACTGTGGTACAAGAAAGCCCAATGACTACACACCCTTATAGAATAAGTGTCTCGAGCCATGGTTACCCACGATATGGCAGTGATAAAATCACCCTGTGATCAACTGTCACACTGCAGCTGTAAGCTGCACCTCCTTTTTCAGAATACTCAGGTTTATTAATTTGAAGTAAATCAGATCTTTTGCAGGAAGATTTAACAAAAAGAGCACATCCACGAAAGGATGAAACCATGTCTAATTAACTGGAACACAAAATTAATAATTAGTGGTGACAAAGATCCTCTGCAATAAAAAATAATGTCCACTTACTCCATGTATTAGTCTTCAAGTGACAGAATATATGTAACTGTGTCCTTCTTATTTACACTGATTAAACAATGGAAATTCCAGGTAGGAATATCAACAGTGCAGGGAAAGATAGATCACTATTTACCGTAAAGAAAACAAAGTTGCACACAGGCACAACACACAAGCAAGCACTCCACGCGCGCACGCACGCACACACACACAGAGAAAAAAAAACTGCCAAGTCCAGCAGCTAGGGGCAAGCTACTGGAGTTGTCAGTCATATTTGTGTGACATGTGCTTGCCTGTGTGTATGAATGTGTGTGTTTCTCTGTATCTCTTTTGCTGATGAAGGCTGTGACCGAAAGCTTTGTGTAAGTGCCTTTTTAATTGTGCCTGTCTACAATGTAACATGTCTGCTTTACAGTAAGCAGGAATCTATGTTTTCCTATATTTTTCATTTACACAGATGTAATTAACAAATCAGAGTCTATTTATTCCAGAGAAGTGACAGTTTGTTCATGACAGTTCAGCACAAATCTGATTTTTTATATACAGCAAGGCTACCTATAAATTATTCTGTGTGCCAGTGTTCATGCTGACTATAGGGATTCACACGGATCATGTGTAATTTGACATCTGGTCCTGTAAACTTACTTCTGCTCAACGTGAAAAATTCTCCAATCCACATTTTATAATTAACCTGAACATATCAAATAATGCACCCTTCGATATAACTGCTTATTGTCCACTTCCCATCACTCTATTCCCAATGTCAACCCAGTTGACCTCTTCTTCTAATCCAAAAACCATGGTTGACTCAATGTTTGCTATTGCAAGCTATTGCTATTGCAGCACAAAAGTGCCAGAGGCACCAGTAATGATATATAATTAAAAATACTAGAAAGTAAGGCTCACTGGTCCGTACATGCTAAGACAAACACTACAAGTGTCTAAGACACCGCGCTCTCACACAACAAGTACAAGGTCTGAATACATTCCATTTACGATACACTAAACTGTTTCATTCGCGGTGCAATATACATACTCTCTCCCCAATAAACAGAATAGTTATAACTCAATTGTTCACAAGTGTATATTATGACTCTTGCCACAGCTATGCAGTCAGTATGCCACAGGGGTGCCATAGAAAGGGATCAGGTTCAATTCCTTGTAGAGCCGGGAAATTCTGCTCGGTGGACGGACTGGAATAGGGTACACTCTGCTTGTAGTTCCAGCTGAGGAGCTACTCAAGTGAGAAGCAGTGTCTTCAACTTCTGGAAGTTGATAACAGCCTGGAGAGTTGTATACTGACCCCCTAACTCTCCATAGATATATAGTAGAGGACATCTCTCGAAGGGCATTGCGTGGTCTTCTGGGCCCAATGCAGAGTTCCTTTATCAATGTATATTGTATATCACCACTTGTACACACTCATCAGCACAGTACCATATTGTCTCTTCGCGTGGCAAATTTTTATTCCCTTGTTTCCAGATCAAGATTTTTCCACTTCCTCTTCTTCTTCTTCTTCTTCTTCTTCTTCTTCTTCTTCTTCTTCTTCTTTTTTTTTTTTTTTTTTTTTTTTTTTTTTTTTTTTTTTTTTTTTTTTTTTTTTTTACTTGTACCACACATATTCCACACGGTTTATGCTCACTCCTTCAATGATACTTCCTATCCTCCTCTAGTGTCCGAGTTGTCCCTGCTTTCCTGCGTGTTTGTTGGTTTAAACACCCTTGTTTCAAAAGAGAGTGACAGCTTCGATACAGTCTTGTCAACATTTTGTATTTTTATTTAGCAATTATTGTTTGAGCCTTATAGGCGAATGTCACAAGATATTGTCAACCACTGCATTCACTAGATTGGAATGGGGTTCATGGTAACT
Organism: Schistocerca americana; assembly: GCF_021461395.2. Lineage (NCBI taxonomy): Eukaryota > Metazoa > Arthropoda > Insecta > Orthoptera > Acrididae > Schistocerca > Schistocerca americana. Next base: position 25,352,439 of record NC_060130.1, read on the forward strand.
TATCAATTCATTTTTTAAGTTGCTGTTATCTTTTTCATCCTATCTTGGACTAGCTTTTCCATACTCCCACTCTATTTTACGTAGTCAAACAGTTATCTGCCCTTGAAAACTTGCTCCTTTACTACCAAGTTAACTAATACTGGGCAGCCTAACAGAAGTTCCAATATCCAGTCTTTCACCACAATTCACCTACACACACTTTTCACTCACTGATTTTCTTTTTTCAATGTCATAAATATTTTGCTTTCACAGACTGCTGTGCTATGAACATAAAATTGTAGGAACATCTGCCTCACAGGTCATTTTTTGTTTTTTTTTATTAAAGAATATGTTCCTTGCTTATTCCTATTTGCTTCTGATACATTTCCATTCTCACTTTTATTTTGTTTTGATCCATTTCTTTTTTCTTTGATAGACAAGTCAAACAACAATGGCAATATGTTGCAGCCCCTTGTGTTTCACCCTACTTACTACGAACTTACTTTTCTTAGCTTCCAATTTTATTAGTCATTTGGTTTTTAAGATACTTAAATTAATTGTTTGACCCTGTATTTTTATATCTTATTTTACCTTCGGTTGATAAAGGATTTCTGGTATGCTCACAAAGAGAGAGCTGATTCTTCCCACCCCTCACCCCCCTTACCTTGTCCTGAAGCAAACTTATCGCCAAGTATCTTGCAGTTTTTTTCCTATTATTAATCTCTTAGTCTAGTCATCAATTTAAAAGTGTTAGTTGTTGGTCCCATTGTCTAATAATTTGTACATTTATACACATGAAGTTCCAATTTTTATTTGGAACATATAGACTCTGATAATCATGAATCACAGTTCAAATGGCTCTGGGCACTATAGGACTTAACATCTGAGCCAAGGCAGGATTCAAACCTGCGACCGTAGCAGTCACGCAGTTCTGGACTGAAGCGCCTAGAACCGCTCGGCAACAGTGGCTGACGAATCATAGTTACCATCACATGGACAGAAATATTGTGTTAACTTTATTACAACATAGGGACATAACTAAAAATGTCTTTACATAATTTCCAGTTCTGATTACTTTCCTTTAATTTAATCTCACAAATAGGTTAGTGTAACATGATGTTGACAGAGGCAAATTATATATGCTCACAAATTATTTAGCTAGAGGTATCTGGTTTGTATGTCTGGGAGGGAGGAGAGTGCAAGCTGAAAACTTCAAGAAAAGATTACTCATTTCATACCTGCTGGATTTAACTGCAGTTTATCTCTTCCATATACCAACCACATACCTAATGTGCATGGCAAACAGTTTGAAAGTATTATTCTATACTCAGCATTTGGAACTATCAGTTCCTTAATGAGAGAGGAAAGAGGGATAAGTTTCTGAAGGTCTCAAAGGTCACTCGGACTCCATGACTAATGTGAGGACAAGAGGAACAAATGTGTCTATAAGAAGTTTTGGAATTTCACCTCCTGGAGGTAAAATACTGATCAGTCTGTCAGTCTTCTAGTAATTTTATGGTTTCCTCACATGAATTTTCACTTGGACACGATTATTCTATGTTTCATCACTCACCTGAGAGATATCTCTGAATTCCCAAAGAGACACACCTTCAAATTGCCATCAGCTGTTATCCGTAAACGGTTGCACGTGCCACAGAAGTGTTCACTCATTGAGGTAATAAATCCCACATGTCCCTTGAAGCCCGGCACATGGTATGCCTGCAAAAAGAAATTGTAAGAAAATAGCTACTGCTGTTGTGAAAATACTATAAATGTGTTGCTCACCAAGTGGAGGAAGGAGAAAATGTGCATTAAGGGGAGTTTGAACGCCATATCCTGACAATGTTAAATTTAGTGACTTAACTTCCCCGTATTTCAGGAACAACTGTAGCCATTGACAAGAAACTTTTACAGGACATTAAACTATATGTTCTGAGTCTTACAATAATTGCATTTCAGCCACTGCTTTTGGAAATACAATTTTTTAATCACACAGTTAAAATTTTGTGTACTTTTTTGTATGTTATTCTAAATAATTTTATTTATACATAACATTATGTTCTTCTTTTAGTTCAGAAGGCTCAGGATACATACTGAAAATTTGAATTCGCTATTCGAATTAGTTACTGAGATTTAGGGAAAAATGCAAGACAAAATGTAAATTTTCAGGAAGAGTTTTTAAAGTTTTAATAGACTGTAACTCAATATATGCTTAACATTTTATTTTTAGTCACTCAGAAGCACCCTGCACCATACTGTATATCATCCTCTTGATCTTTTTTAAGTTTTTTCTTGTTTTCTTCTTTCTGGACTCCGTAGTGGCCAACTGTGCTGCATACTCTGCTTTACCAGTGCAAACTTTGTCCATCCATTCAAATTCTCTGATGCAGTTTGCTCCAGAATTAATTCCCATATGTTGTAGCACTTTCACGCTACCAATGTTGCCATCATTAAAAGCAATAACAGCATGACTGACCCCCACTTTAGTGTCTTCATTACAAGAAAAACATTTTTTGGTCTACATCTACATCTACATCCATACTCCTCAAGCCACCTGATGGTGTAGGGTACCTTGAGTACCTCTATTGGTTCTCCCTTCTATTACAGTCTCGTATTGTTCGTGGAAAGAAGCATTGTCGGTATGCCTATGTGCGGGCTCTAATCTCTCTCATTTTATCCTCATGGTCTCTTTGCGAGATATACGTAGGAGGGAGCAATATACTGCTTGACTCCTCGGTGAAAGTATGTTCTTGAAACTTCAACAAAAGCCCGTACCGAGCTACTGAGCATCCCCCCTGCAGAGTCTTCCACTGGAGTTTATCTAACATCTCTGTAACTCTTTCGCGATTACTAAATGATCCTATAACGAAGCATGCTGCTCTCTGTTGGATCTTCTCTATCTCTTCTATCAACCCTATCTGGTACGGATCCCACACTGCTGAGCAGTATTCAAACAGTGGGCGAACAAGTGTACTGTAACCTAATTCCTTTGTTTTCGGATTGCATTTCCTTAGGATTCTTCCAACGAATCTCAGTCTGGCATCTGATTTACCCACGATCAACTTTATATGATCATTCCATTTTAAATCACTCCTAATGCATACTCTCAGATAATTTATGGAATTAACTGCTTCCAATTGCTGACCTGCTATATTGTAGCTAAATGATATGGGATCTTTCTTTCTATGTATTTGCAGCACATTACACTTGTCTACATTGAGATTCAATTGCCATTCCCTAAACCATGCATCAATTCGCTGCAGATCATCCTGCATTTCAGTACCATTTTCCATTGTTGCAACCTCTCGATATACCACAGCATCATCCGCAAAAAGCCTCAGTGAACTTCCGATGTCATTCACAAGGTCATTTATGTATATTGTGAATAGCAACGGTCCTACGACACTCCCCTGCAGCACACCTGAAATCACTCTTACTTCGGAAGACTTCTCTCCATTGAGAATGACATGCTACGTTCTGTTATCTAGCAACTCTTCAATCCAATCACATAATTGGTCTGATAGTCCATATGCTCTTATTTTGTTCATTAAACGATTGCAGAGAACTGTATCGAACGCCTTGTGGAAGTCAAGAAACACAGCATCTACCTGGGAACCCGTGTCCATGGCCCTCTGATTCTCGTGGACGAATAGCGCGAGCTGGGTTTCACACGATCGTCTTTTTCAAAACCCATGCTGATTCCTACAGAGTAGATTTCTAGTTTACAGAAAAGTCATAATATTCAAACATAATACATGTTCTAAAATTCTACAACTGATCGATGTTAGAGATATAGGTCTACAGTTCTGCACATCTGTTCGACGTCCCTTCTTGAAAACGGGGATGACCTGTGCCCTTTTCCAATTCTTTGGAACGCTACACTCTTGTAGAGACCTACGGCACATTACTGCAAGAAGGGGGGCAAGTTCCTTCACATACTCTGTGTAAAACTGAACTGGTATCCCATCAGGTCCAGCGGCCTTTCCTCTTTTGAGTGATTTTAATTGTTTCTCTATCCCTCTATTTCAATATCTACCATTTTGTCATCTGTGCGACAATCTAGAGAAGGAACTACAGTGCAGTCTTCCTCTGTGAAACAGCTTTGGAAAAAGACATTTAGTATTTCGGCTTTAGTCCATCATCCTCTGTTTCAGTACCTTTTTGGTCACAGAGTGTCTGGACATTTTGTTTTGATCCACCTACCGCTTTGACATAAGAGCAAAATTTCTTAGGATTTTCTGCCAAGTCAGTACATAGAACTTTACTTTCGAATTCATTTAACGCCTCTCGCATGGCCCTCCTCACATTACATTTCGCTTCGCGTAATTTTTGTTTGTCTGCAAGGTGTTGGCTATGTTTATGTTTGCTGTGAAGTTCCCTTTGCTTCCTCAGCAGTTTTCTAACTCGGTTGTTGTACCACGCTGGCTCTTTTCCATCTCTTATGATCTTGATTGGCACATACTCATCTAACGCATATTGTACGATGGTTTTGAACTTTGTCCACTGATCCTCAACACTATCTGTACTTAAAACAAAACTTTTGTGTTGAGCCATCAGGTACTCTGAAATCAGATTTTTGTCACTTTTGCTAACCAGAAAGATTTTCGTACCTTTTTTAATATTTCTATTTATGGCTGAAATCATCGATGCAGTAACCGCTTTATGATCACTGATTCCCTGTTCTGCGTTAACCGTTTCAAATAGTTCGGGTCTGTTTGTCACTAATATGTTATCGCCATGAGTCAGTTCTCTGTTTAACTGCTCAAGGTAGTTTTCAGATAAAGCTCTTAAAAAATTTCACTGGATTCTTTGTCCCTGCCACCCATTATGAAAGTTTGAGTCTCCCAGTCCATATCGGGCAAATTAAAATCTCCACCCAGAACTATAACATGTTGGGCAAATCTAATCGAAATATTTTCCAAATTATCCTTCAGGTGCTCAGCCACAACAGCTGCTGAGCCAGGGGGCCTATAGAGACATCCAATTACTATGTCTGAGCCTGGTTTAACCGTGACCTTCACCTAAATTATTTCACATTTCGGATCTCCGTCAATTTCCTTCGATACTATTGCACTTCTTATCACTTTAAACATGCCTCCCCCTTCACTTTCCAGCCTGTCTCTGCGGTATACATTCCAATCTGAGTTTAGAATTTATTACTGTTTACATCGGGTTTCAGCCAACTTTCTGTCCCTAGTACTATGTGAACATTGTGACCGTTTATTAATGAGAGCAGTTCTGGGACCTTTCTATAGACGCTCCTGCAGTTTACTATTAGCACATTAATATTGTTATTCCCTGTTGCATTTTGTCTACTCCTACCTTGCCGCATCTCAGGAGGTGTCTTGTCGGGCCTAGGGAGGGAATTCTCTAACCTAAAAAACCCACATGTGCACTCCACACATACTCCGCTACACTTGTAGCCACTTCCTGCATGTAGCGCACGCGTGACCTATTCAGGGGGACCCTACATTTCTCCACCCGATAGCGGATGTCGAGAAATTTGCACCCCAGATCTCCGCAGAATCGTCTGAGCCCCTGGTTTAAGCCTTCCACTCGGCTCCAAACCAGAGGACCACTATCGGTTCTCAGAACGATACTACAAATAGCTAGCTGAGATTCCACCCCGCGAGGCTTTCCGCCTTCACCAACTCCACTAACCGCCTGTATGAACTGAGGATGACCTCTGAACCCAGACGGCAGGAGTCATTGGTGCCGACATGAGCAACAATTTGCAGTCGGGTGCACCCAGTGCTCTCTATCACTGCTGGCACGGCCTCCTCCACATCTCGGATGAGACCCCCGGCAAGCAGACAGAGTGAACACTGTCCTTCTTCCCCGACCTTTCCGCTATTTCCCTAAGGTGCTCCATCACCCGCCTAACGTTGGAGCTCCCAATAACTAATAAACCCCTCCCCCCATGTGCCTGCTCAGACCTTGCTGAAGGAGTGGCCACATGTCCACTCACAGGCAGAACGGGCGATGCCACACAGCCAGCCTCCACACTGACCCTCCGCCTCGTGCGCCGCGAATGCTGCTGAACCCACCACTCCCCTTGGGAAGAGGGTGGCCCAACCGCGCCCGGTACCCGCAAAGATGTGTCGACAGAAGGGTCAGTGGGTGAAGCATGTATCACCTGGGGTGTACCATGCAAAGCACCAGACTCCCCACTGCCGCTACACTCCAAGGCAGCAGCCTGAAGACGGGTAACCGCGGCCATCAACACGTTCAGCTCTTCGCGAACAGTGGCCAGCTCCACCTGTGTCCATACACAGCAGTCACACATCCTATCCATCCTAAGAAATCAATTTACTGTAGAGAGTTAATCAACTTATAACTAGACTGCTAATTCACTAAAGGTGGCTGATAGTTGACTAAACTGTGGTTACTAGACACTTCCTGTAGAAAACAATGAAAATAGCCCTACCTGTCTCTGGACTGTATTGAAAACAAACACTAGCACTACTGGCACTATGGCTTACTAAACGGACTCTCTCTGACTGTATTCAAAACAAACACAAAATCTATGGAACACTATTACTAGCACTCGACAATAAAAAGCTTCCTAAAAGCAAAAACATATGGAAGAAGAAGTGACAAGTAAGAAAAATAGAGTTAATACTTAAATTAGCGTAACTCGCTGCACAGCAGACATGACGCAGACGGCAGTTACGACAACACTGACACTATAAGATTATTGAACGACTCATTGGGATTTTGAGTCTGACAATGCAGACACTTCTTCAATAATTCCAGATTGCCAGGTCTCTGTAAACAGGTTTTATGATATCCACAACTGCTGCTGGGATAGAATGTTTATGGCTGTATGACCTGTTTGAGTACTGGGCATTGCGGTAATTGCACCATGAACCAGATCCAGGAGGGCAAAGATGGTGTACTGGTTTATCATCAGCTGACAGTCTCTGGAAGAAGGTAGCCCGTACTGCCTGCTTCAATTTCAACAAATCCTCAGTATTATTTCTAATGGCAATCTCATAATACTGTTGTAGTTGATCAATCATTTTGTCTGTCAGCCTGCTTCTTATGGTCTTACCACCTGAAAGTTTCTTGTCTCTCAAACTTTGTTTCAACTTCTTCAATCTGGTACCCATCCTCTTCTGGACATGACGAACACATTCCAGTTCTGTGATAAGCTTCTCACCATAAGGCTGAGTGGCTACTACACTGTTATATGCATTTGAGTCTGCATAACCTAAGAACTTAGTGTAACACACTCCCCTTTAGTTTACAGATCGATTATAAATTTCAACAGCTGCACAGGCCTCCGTACGACTAGTTGTCCTTCATAATTTCTGTCACAGATATGCCCTTCTTCATGCCCTGATTTATACTTATAACAATGTTTGGTTAAAATCTGGAAATCTATTAGCTTTCCAGTATCCACACTGGTCACTGTAGCAACAGAATTCTTAGAAATGCAGCTGCGCTACTATCAAGCGCCCCAAAAGCTACGGATATGTCAATCATACCATCGTTTATTTCAGCAGCTTCATTTGCAGCACACTTAATTGACTCACATGCAGCAGATTTCACAGCAGCTCCAATAAATCCTGCATACTTGTCCATTTTAAAAAGTGGGCGTGGCATATACATCATGACACACATTGTTTCTGCTGCAGTGTAACCTTTGCCAATAGCTCTCAATACATAAAACCACCTAACATTTATTTCAAAATAATTATCTTTACACTTATCAGAATTCCAAAATGAATGAGTATATTTACAACTGGCAGAATTAATGATACGTTTCCTGGCTAGTCCATTTGATACCTCAATGTCTTCATGTAAACTAACTGGCCCTCCACATACATACAGCACACACATTCACATAACACCCCTGTTAGGTTGTGTAAATGTATCAGAATATAACCTAACCTACCGTTTACATGAGTTTTGTTTTGAGATAACTGTGTTATCAATATGTTTCATTTTAATCTTCGAAGCACTAATGGGTGTTTCGCTAGATACTCATGAGTTTGCCAGTATTTCGTTGTCTGTAACTTCACACACCACATGCTGAACGCAAAGTTTCTCTTTATACAAAAATTTATTACCATGAAACCCACATTTCTTAAAAACACTTCATTTTGGAGTCATACTTTTTGAGAGATTTACCAGTCTATTCGTCACTTTTCCTCGGAAGAACGTTAGCACTTCGATATACAAAGCATGTTTATACTATGAAAAGATACGATACTATTTTTGACAGTGCTACCAATGCAAACACATAATTTAACCTTTATAACACAGCAATCCACAGCTTTCTACAGGGTGGTCCATTGATAGTGACCGGGCCAAATATCTCACGAAATAAGCATCAAATGAAAAAACTACAAAGAATGAAATTCGTCTAGCTTGAAGGGAGAAACCAGATGGCGTTATGTTGGCCTGCTAGATGGCACTGCCATAGGTCAAACTCATATCAACTGCATTTTTTTAAAATAGGAACCCCCATTTTTTGTTACATATTCATGTAGTACGTAAAGAAATATGAATGTTTTAGCTGGACCACTTTTTTCGCTTTGTGATAGATGGGGCTGTAATAGTCAAAAATGGTTCAAATGGCTCTGAGCACTATGGGACTTAACTTCTGAGGTCATCAGTCCCCTAGAACTTAGAACTACTTAAACCTAACTAACCTAAGGACATCACACACATCCATGCCCGAGGCAGGATTCGAACCTGCGAACGTAGCGGTCGCACGTTTCCAGACTGTAGCGCCTAGCACCGCTCGGCAACTCCGGCCAGCTGCTGTAATAGTCACAAACATATAAGTATGTGGTATCATATAACATTCCGCCAGTGCGGACGGTTTTTGCTTCATGATACATTACCCGTTTTAAAATGGACCGTTTACCAATTGCGGAAAAGGTCGATATCATGTTGATGTATGGCTATTGTGATCAAAATGCCCAAGGGGCGTGTGCTATGTATGCTGCTCGGTATCCTGGACGACATCATCGAAGTGTCTGAACCATTCGCTGGATAGTTACATTATTTAAGGAAACAGGAAGCGTCCAGCCACATGTGGAACACCAACCACAACCTGCAACAAATGATGATGCCCTAGTAGATGTCTTAGCTGCTGGGGCAGCTAATCCTCACATCAGTAGCAGACAAATTGCGCGAGAATTGGGAATCTCAAAAACGTCGGTGTTGAGAATGCTACATCAACATCGATTGCACCCGTACCATATTTCTATGCACTATGAATTGCATGATGATGACTTTGAACGTCATGTACAGTTCTGCCACAGGGCACAAGAGAAATTACGGGACGATGAAAGATTTTTTGCATGCGTTCTATTTAGCGATGAAGCATCATTCACCAACAGCGGTAACCTAAACCGCCATAATATGCACTATTGGGCAACGGAAAATCTACGATGGCAGCGACAAGTGGAACAGCAGCGACCTTGGCAGGTTAATGTATGGTGTGGCATTAAGAGAGGAAGGATAATTGGCCCCCATTTTATCGATGGCAATCTAAATGGTGCAATGTATGCTGATTTTCTGCGTAATGTTCTACCAATGTTACTACAAGATGTTTCACTGCATGACAGAATGGCGATGTACTTCCAACATGATGGATGTCCGGCACATAGTTTGCGTGCGGTTGAAGCAGTATTGAATAGCATATTTCATGAAAGGTGGATTGGTCGTCAAAGCACCATACCATGGCCCGCACGTTCACTGGATCTGACATCCCCGGATTTCTTTCTGTGGGGAAAGTTGAAGGATATTTGCTATCGTGATCCACCGACAATGCCTGACAACATGCGTCAGTGCATTGTCAATGCATGTGCGAACATTACGGAAGGCGAGCTACTCACTGTTGAGAGGAATGTCATTACACGTATTGCCAAAGGCATTGAGGTTGACAGAAATCATTTTGAGCATTTATTGCATTAATGTGGTATTCACAGGTAATCACGCCATAACAGCATGCGTTCTCAGAAATGATAAGTTCACAAAGGTACATGTATCACATTGGAACAACCGAAATAAAATGTTCAAATGTACCTACATTCTGTATTTTAATTTAAAAAACCTACCTGTTACCAACTGTTCGTCTAAAATTATGAAACATATGTTTGTGACTATTACAGCGACATCTATCACAAAGCGAAGAAAGTGGTCCAACTAAAACATTCATATTTCTTTACGTATTACACGAATATGTAATAAAAAATGGGGTTCCTATTTAAAAAAAAACACAGATGATATCAGTTTGAGCTATGGCAGCGCCTTATAGCAGGCCAACCATTGCGCCAGCTGGTTTCCCCCTTCGAGCTAGACAAATTTCTTTCTTTGTAGTTTTTTCGTTTGACACTTATTTCGTGAGATATTTGGCCCGGTCACAATCAATGGACTACCCTGTATATAAGAAATTACCGATTTTATTAGGTCTTCACGTTATGCATGTAAAAATTTTAACATTTTCAACTGGTGTAGATTATATTTTAGAAAATAAAATAAAATACTTCCCACACAAGTTTATAAGTAATATACATATCATTTTAGTTGGAGAATTGCAAATTTTATAATCAGATAAAAACCCAAAAAAGTGAAAAAGAATGTTTTCCCCTTCTAACTCCCCTTAAAGTTATGGAAATGTGCAAGCTTTTGGAGTCAGTGGCTTCTTCTTCTGGCAGAAACAATGAAGGGGAAGGAAAAGGGAAGAAATAAAAGGATTGTCAAGGTTTAGGAAATGGGGAGAGTTGCAGAGAAGCTGCAGAGAAACCCAGGCCAGGACAGACTTACTGAATGGGATGAGAAATATGTAACTAAACCAGTCCATCTCTCATACCACCAGCAGATGTGAAGTATTCTTGTGATCGGTAGTAAGTCATAAACATTAAATTATTTTCAATGTATGTTCATATGTAATACTGCACGTACCTTTGAGGTATCATTGGGCCCATTGGGAAGAGGATCAAAATCAGGCCACTGCTTTCTAATTATTTGGAGCATTTCACTAAAGGAGACCATCTTCCCATCATTCCATTTGTTGCCGCTGAAAGGCATGTACTCGATAAATCTTACATCAACATTTTTCTCTTTTGTTAACTCCACAAAACTGCACACTTCATCTTCATTAAAACCTCGCATTACAACACAATTTATCTGTGGAAGAAAGACACCATTAAAAACTTGGTATCAGATAAAGCATGGTTTAAACAGAGTTTGAAAGACTTTTTGATAGGCAACTCATCCTACTCTATACATGAATATCTTAACAGTGGCTGTTAGGCCAGCTTAAATAAGAATGTCTGTTAGATTTCAGTTCTGAGAGCACTTTGTCATAACAGTCAAGATTATGTACTTTTTGTTTGATAAATTTATGAATAGTGCATAACAATGTTTCGGTCTGACAGCGTATCAATTCTGAAAATATTAGCTGTTACAGTTTGTATTGTATTCACCTAGTTTGACAATCTCCTGACAAATGATCAGGGTATTCAAATGTTTTATATTTTTTATGTTATACTTTCTGGCATGTTACTCACCCATGAGAATCATCTCATGTTTTGGGTCTTGGAACAAAAGCTGAATCTAATCTAATCTAACCTACAAAATAATGGTTCTACAAGTCTGTTGTTATATTTGTATACCTCACTGATTCTGTTAAATTAATCTTTTTCTCTCTTTTTAGAGAATGTGGGAATTTATCTTAGCATGCCAAACTGTTAACCTTCTTAACAATTTAAGAAAATTAAACTACATACATCTCCAATCCTTTTTCCCACTCCAACGCACACATCTTTTGCTGAAGGTATTATTTTAACTATTACATTAAATTATGAAGCTTTCTTGAAACTGTGCTGCCATTTGTGAAACAAAGTTAAAAGTGTTCTCAAGATAAAAGGTCTTCACAAAAGGAGCATTTAGTATCTGTGCAGGTAGTAACACTGACAGCCTTCATATAAACAAGCCCATATAGTAGAACATCCTGCTTTACACATACACGCAATGGCAGAAAAAAGGAAAAGAGCACACCTTTCATTCAAGCATTGAATATATAAACTGATGAGACAAAACACTATGACCTCCTGTTTGATAATGTGTTTGTCCACTGTTGGAACACAATACAGCAGTGATTTTGTGTGGGACAAGTTCAATAAATTTCAGGTATGTTCCCAACATTATGTGAGGTATGTTCCCAGCATTATGCAGCACCGCATGTCTAAGCACAGGTCATGTAATTCCCATAAATTGGAGATCAGTGGTTTCTGGGTGCAGAACTGGTATCTGATATCATCGCAGATGTATTCCATCAGATTCAGAAGGGGTGAATTTGATTCTGGCCTCGTGACACTGAAAGTCATATTGTTGAAACATGTCACCTTCATTAGGGACAGAGTGCGGACAGTGCACAATAATGTTCACACAGAACAAAGCTGTTATGGAGCCTTCAGTTACTACCACAGGACCCATAGAAGACCAGGTGAATGTCCTCCATAGCATAATATTGCTCCCACTGGCCTAAGTCTGTAGCAAAGTGCACCTTTCAAGCACCAATTCACTCTGTTGACAGTGTATGTGCACAAAACCGTCAAGCAGGTATAATGCGAAACACAAATGATTCAACCAGATGACACATTTCTATTGATTCACTGCCCAATCTCAATGCTCCTGAGCCACAGAAATTGTAATTCAACAGTGTTGTCAACATGGGAACATACAGGGGTTGTCTACAGCACAGCCCTATGTTTAACAATGTGCAATGATTGGTGTGCTCTGAAATACTCGTGCTTCCACCAGCACTGTGTCATCAGACCTGCCACAGAAATTAGCTTCCTCAACCGAATGTCATCTTTTTCGAAGGAACCATCCCAGCATTTGCCTTAAATCAATTAGGGAAATCAAGGGAAACCCAAATTTTGGTGGCCCGATGGGTCTCGGGTCCGTTGTTCTCTCGAAGGCAAGTCCACTGTCTGACCACTGTGGTGGCATGACCTAGTCTTAATTAAGCCAGAAAATCCTGGGAAATGCTGACATACTTATTGATTTAAGATATAACAATTTAAAACAATCCTTTCATGAATTTCACTACAATTTTCTGCTCTTTTGAAAAAAAATTTCTTTTGACTGTTTTGATGTTGTTTAGTATGTTTAAATAATGATGGCAGTCTCTATAAAAGGGCAGTTTGACTTTTAAGTTTAGTTATACTGTTTTAAACTACATCCTTCATCTATTTGTCCACCCAGAAGTGCTATAGGATATAACTTGAAGACTATGGTGAGGTGGTGGGGGACAGTCATGTGTTGAGAAGGAGGTGCTGCCAGAAACGAAGTGTGTGAGGTGACGTTATTGACACTGCATACAGGGAGAATAAAAATACTCTATTCCATATTCATTTACAATCTACGTCTGGCCCCCATATGGTTTTACTTTTCTCCAATAAGAAAAAAAGAAATTGTCAGTAACTGTCTTTATAAGGTCTTAAAAGGAAACAAACAATAGAAAATCTAGGCTGGAATAATGACCATATTATAAAAAAGATACATTGCTATTCACTGTATACAGGAAATGTTAGGTCACAGACAAGCACAACAAAAAGACTACTAAACAAGTAAGCTTTCGATCAGAAAGTCTTCTTCCAAAGTGGACAAAACACACACACACACACACACACACACACACACACACACACACACACACACACCCATGACCGTTGTTTCTCCCATTATGCGCAGTTGCTCCCAGTCTGGCCCTAGCAGCCAGAGACAGTGGTCATGTATGTGTGATCTGCATTTGCGCGCGTGTGTGTGTGTGTGTGTGTGTGTGTGTGTGTGTGTGTGTGTGTGTGTGTGTGTGTGTGTGTGTGTGTGCGTGTGTGTGTGTGGGAATGGGGGGGGGGGGGTTTGCACCAAAAGCTTACGTGTTTAATAGGTGGTGTTTCCCCCCCCCCCCCCCCCCCCCTGCCAGCAACACAACATCTACACTATACAGTGAGTGCCAATCTATCCTTTTCATAATACTGTCGTTACCACCTTGCCAAGAGGCATATTGTGGAGTAATCCAAAGGGCTCTACTAATTTGTACAAGAGGAAGGAGAGCACAATCTCAATGTAAGTTTTTAGAAAACTGGTATGTGCATTACTTCTCCAAACCTTTCAGAAAAGACACGGTATGCTCTTCATTCAGCAAGATGCGTAATAAACAATATTAGCAATACTGCATCAAACTTGTTCACTTTCATCTTTGGATTAAACATTCGATTTCAGAGAGTACAGAATTTGGCAGAATCAAATTTTGGGGATATGTGGAACTGGGACAATGGCATATTTTTTACCCATTCAACAAACTAAGCACTGCTGATTGCTACTTTTATTGTGTCTGCTGCTGCAATGCATCTATGAAACTGTAAGTGCAGCATCTATGATGGAATAAAATGTTATACAAATGAAACAAACAGGCACAGTGAAATAGAGTAGTATGGCTCATCATTTCGGTCTCACAGATTAGCAGGTGTTGACTTGAAAGATAATACTTAAGAAGTATTTACTCAAATCCAAGCCGCACTTTTTTTCCGGTTTTTGTAATCCAAAAAACCGCCTGCGGCTTAGAATCGAGTGCAAAGCAAGTGGAAGTTCTGAAAAATGTCAGTAGGTGCTGAAACAACTAACTTCTGCCGTCGAATATATGTAGCGCTACACAGGCATGCTTCATAGGCACAAAGATAAATACTGGCGCCAAAACCTCTGCGTCAGTAAATAAATTAAAAAAAAAAAGGTGGAAGACAATTTTCATACGTTATCCAAAGAAGTAAATACAAATTCCGTATTGTTCATCTTCGAATGTAGCAGAACTTCAATGTATTACGAAAATCCGACTGGCAAGACTGTTTGGGATGTTTGTCAATATGGCCAACTCTACGTTCTGAATGTTTTCCTACCTGTGAGAAGAGATGGTTGCTAATAGGAACCTGATGAAATGTGAATCACATGCAGTATTCTCTTCATCATAAGAGTAATACGAATATAAACATTTTGCCACGTATTCTTTCGTGTTTGCTGCTATCTTATTTAAATCCTGTCTGCCTAATAAACTACGAAACTAGAGTGAGACAACAGCAAATGCGGAAGAATATACGTATCGTGTCATGTTTATATTCGTATTATTCTTATGCCTAATAGTGATACAGTCAGAAATGAAGCATGGCAACTGACTAGATTTTTATATCTAAGATGACTCTAATTTCTGTTCAGAATTTGATGTACTAAAGAAGCGGCCGCAAAGATTTTCAAATGGAGAAAAATTTTCGCCTAACTCTCGTTCAGAACATGTTCTATCATAAGCAGTCTATTATTTGGTTCTTGTTGATCATTATCAAAGAAAGCAGCAGTGTATGTAACAAGAAATAGTAGTCTCTTGCCATTGTTCCGCTAATGAGACAATTTCTCTCTCTCTCTTTTTTTTTTTTTTTTTTTTTTAATTGTAGGCAGCGGTAGCGTGCACAAAAGCAAGCCATGCCACGAGTGATGACAGGCCGCAAACACGCACTATCAGAATGCGACAAACAATGCATGACACAGTACAGTAATGCATTTTCAGCTTAGAGTGACATAAACGCCTATAACAAGGAAAATGGCACTTATCAGATCAAAGCAAAATAAGCAATCGATTCAAACCAGATGAAGCACGTGAAAAAGGAAGGGTACCAGTATAAATACGGACGGAGCGCCTGACGCATAGCAATGGCTACCTGGTAAAGCTTAAGTGCTACGCTTACGACTCGAACCAAACTACTGTAGCTGTATCGTCATTCACTCGAACTAAATTGTGTCTCATATTACAATGGACTGACTTTGTTTCGATTTGGAGGTGCGGCCTAAAACTTTTCTCTCCCCTTGAACTTCGAGTCTCAAATTTCAGGTGCGGCTTAGATTCGGGAATTTTTTTTTTTCCTTCCTTTATTTCGAGTCTCATTTTTTAGGTTTGAGTGCGGCTTAGATTTGAGTAAATACGATAGGTGGTATTTCAACTAATTCTGACTATGAAATAAAACAAAGTACAGCAGGGAACTCTGACGAATCAAAGAGCAGCGATGAAGATTCTGATGAATAGTAAAGTATGAGTTAAGAAATAAGATGCTACTGAGATCATAAATTTTTCTTGTGTTGATGAATCTGTTAACAAATATATTCAAAAATGCACTGAAACATTGGCACATGTAGTGTTGGGAGGTGATAAACTGTCATTACTGTTAGAGGAGCTACGTATTTCTTGCTGTTCTACTCCTACATGACACTGTATCTGAAGGTATAGAATGAATCTTCACTGGCTAGAGAAATGGGTAACACAATTTTACAAGTCTCTGCTGTCATGTAATCTCTTCAGGGAAATCATGACTGTACTACGATTCGGTTTGTGGTTGACAAGGTCAGAGTCATTAAGAAATGCAAGGCAGCTACCATGTCAGTCCTAGAAGAAAGAGACGTAGCAAACTGTCAAAGCATGTACATCCCCGGTCCTTATGTTTGTGGTGATGTACTAACCAAGTAATACTGAAGTGTGATCCAAGTTGCACAAATATGGCTTTAATAATAACCTCCGAACAATATGCCTCTAAGGACTCAACAAGACACAGAACGCTGATGTGCACATTACAAACTAGAATCACACAGAGAGTCAGTCAGCACTGTTCCACACTTACATATGTGCAAGTCGCCAGCAGATGGCATGGCAGGGACCGCACGGCACGCTTGGCTCCCAGAGACGGCCTCCAGCAGCCAGCCTGCAATGATCAGTTGGTGACCAATTTAAAGACGCAAGTACGGCAACACCACTCTCGGTGCACTCACACAGACACGTACTAGTAGCACGATACAGCAGTGATGAGCAGTAGTACCCCTCCTGTCTTGCGCGCCTTTTATCTGGCCCTACAATTTACTTTCCTAGACCCACACAAATGCCTGATCCTCCTAATTCAATTTGCTCTGCAGACTATTTAAAATTCATAAAGAAAAAGGAGCCACAATTGCACTTTGTGTGCCAGTTACTTTCCAATACATTGGCACCAGCTGGTCTTATTTAAGAATACTCAACTTTCGTAGCCATACTTACAGCACATCCTTTGCTTCCTAGTCTAAATCCAAGTTAACTCCCAGCCCCCTCCCCCCCCCCCCCCCACACACACACACGCCCCTCCCCCCCCTCTCCCCCCCCCCCCTCCCAATCAGCTAGTTGTGTGCTGTTATCTCACGTCACACCCTAATCTATGAGTACCCAGCTGTCTGTCACCTGACCCCTCTACCTGCACCCCTAGCTAGCCCACAGATGGCTCCCCACTCTCCCACGAGCCACTAAATGCTTCCCTCCAAACCCCTCCCATCTCTCTCCATCCCTCACATTGCCTCAACCCACCCCATCCTACCCCACTCTAAAGCCCCACCTCACTCCAGAACACTCACCGTGGGCCAGTAAAGAGCTGGCAGTTGAGCGACCACAAAATAAGGAGACGTGCATGCGCATGTGAGTGTGTGTGTGTGAGTGTGTGTGTGTGTGTGTGTGTGTGTGTGCTCGTGCGCATGTTTTTCCTACAGCTAGAAAAAGAAAGTGCATTCTGGAAGCTCGCCAAGCAACGTACCTTTTAGTTTGGAATGTAGAAGACGAGGTACTGGTGGAAGTAAAGCTGTGAGTACGGGTTGTGAGTCGTGCATGGATAGCTCAGATGGTAGAGCACTTGCCCATGAAAGGCAAAGGTCCCAAGTTCGACTCTTGGTCCGGCAGACAGTTTTAATCTGCCAGGAAATTTTCATATCAGTGCACACTCCACCGCACAGTGAAAATCTCATTCTACATATCTTTTGTTCATGTGCCTATCGATGAGACAGTGCTTCTGCCTTTTGGTGAGCCATCTCCTTTATTCCTAAATAATTCGTAATTTTCAACAGAAACTTTCCGTACGTTATTATTGCATCCTACATTACAATATGCAATTTCCACAATATGTGGTCCTCTGTGAATATAATGGGGGTAACAACTGTAGGAGACCAAAAACTGACTGCAGTAAGCAAGTTCAAGTTATTGTACGCTGCAGTAGTTATGCAGAGGTGAAGAGGGTCACACAGGATAGGCTAGCATGGTCAACTCCATGAAACCAATCTTCAGATGGAAGATCACAACAATAAAAACATTTGATTCAGCATACACCAGACTCCAAACAGCGTACACAACCTGTATGCTCAGAAACACAGAAAATCATATTGGTTCCATCAGCAGGAAACTTCAGCCCGTAATTGTTATGGAACACTGTGGCGATTTTGTTCATTAACAAAACCCAAAACTGGGGAGTAATAAGAGAGTATTGTTGTAACTTCTTATCAACCTGGTTACCAAAATACATATTAAGAACACTGGTAAAGTGTTATTTTAAAGAGGTCACTCCAAAGCGCCACGAAAGTATTTGAGCAATGTATAAAATTAGAGAATCAGTGCACAATATTGAAAGCCTATCTACATAATCTATATCTGCATGACTAGTCTGTAATTCACAATTAAATGCTGGCAGAGGGTTCAGAGAACCACCCTCAACCTCTTTATCTACCATTCCACTCCCCTACAGCATTTGAGGAAAAACAAACACTTCAATATTTCCGTACAAGCTCTGATTTCTCTATTTTATTACAATGATCATTTCTCCCTATGTAAGAGGGCTCTAACAAAATATTTTCACATTCAGAGGAGAAAGTTGATGATTGAAATTTTAAGAACCTGCTCCAGCAAATTGCTTTTGCTTTAATGACTGCTACCCCAATTCACATGCGATATCTGTGGCATGCACTTTCCTGTTTGCCAATAATACAAAATGAGCTGCCCTTCTTTGAACTTTTAAATGATGTCCTCTGTCAGTCCTATCTGGTAAGGATCCCACACCATGCAGAATACTCCAAAAGAGGACAGACAAGTATAGTTGTAGATAGTCTCTTTAGTAATCCTAATCTTCTAAATGTTTTACTATTAAATCACAGTCTTTTGTTTGCTTTCCCACCGCATTATCTATGTGAGCATTCCAATTTAAGTTATTTGTAAATGTAATTCCTAAGTATTCAGTAGACTTCACAGCCTTTAGATCTGCGTGAATTATCATGTAACCAAAATTTAGTAGATGCCTTTTACTACTCATGCGGATGACATAACAATTTTTATTATTTAAGGTCAGTTACCACTTTTTGCATCATATGGATACGTAGCCTAAATCATTTTGCAGTTCATTTTGATCATCTGATCACTTTACAAGACAGTAAATGATTTGCAAGACTGTAAATGATAGCATCATCTAAGAGGACTGCTCAGATTCTCTCTTAAATTGTTAATGTAGATCGGCAACAGCAGGTGGTCTATAACACTTCCTTGAGGAATTTCAGATATCACTTCTGTTTTACTTGATGATTTTCCATCAATTACTATGAACTGTGACCTTTCTGACAGGAAACCACACATCCAGTTGCACAACTGAGACAATACACCATAGGCACACAATATGATTAGAAAATGCTTGTGAGGAACTGTTTCAAAAAGTCTTCTGGAAATCTACAAATATGGAATAAATTTGAGATCCCCAGTCGACAGCACTTATTACTTTGTGTGACTAAAGAGCTAGCTGTGTTTTAAAAGGTCGATATTTCTGAATCTATCTTGGCTATTTATCAATGAATCATTATCTTTGAGATAATTCATAATATTCAATCACAATATATGTTCCAAAATCCTAATGCAAATCAACATTAGTGATATGAGTCTGTTATTTAATAGATAACTCCTCTTTTCTTTCTTGAGCATTGGTGTGACCTGTGCAACTTTTCAGTCTCTAGGTATGGATCTTTATCAAATGAGCAGCTATATATGATTTCTAAAGGAGCTATTGTATCAGCATTCTCTGAAAGAAACATAACTGCTTTATTACACTGAGGAGAGCTACTACTAAGTTACTCACAGTTGCAGTTGTTCTTGATTTGAATACTGCAATATTTACTTTGTTGTCTTTGGTGAAGAAATTTCAGAAATCCGTGTTTAGTAACCCTGCCTTAGTAGCACTGTCATCAGTAACATTACCACAGCTATTGAGCAGTGAAGGTATTGGTTGTGTCTTTCCATTGGTGTACTACACATGCAACCAGAACCTCTTTGGATTTTCTTCCAGATTTCAAAATGAAGTTTCACTATGGGAACTATTAAACACATCTTGCACTGAAACCCACCCTAAGTTTCGAGCTTCAGTAAAACATCGCTAATCTTGGAGATTTTGCATTCTTTTAAATTTTGACATGCTTTTTTTCATTGCTTCTGCAGCTGAGTTTTGACATATTTTGTGCACCGCCCTTTTAATTTATTTGGTATCCTTTCAATTGCACAAACAGAATGTGCAAAGTAAGTGGAAATTACTCGTCTCTTCCCTGATTACAGTGCAATAGAAGATACTACAAGATGTTGACAGATTGCCATATCTCGGTAGCTTTATATGTAATAATGAGGTCACAGATGCAGAAATCACCAGCAGAACTGGAAAATCAGTCCATATGGTAATTAGGTCTGTAATATGTCAACAAAGCTTTGACTGTACTCCTTTATCATTTATATGTGTGAGACTTGGAAAATATCAGTAAAATCAGCACACAGTCTCCATATTTTTCACCAACAATGCTAGAGATGAATTCTGAAGATGTTAACCCAACCAAGTTACAAACGATGAAGTGCTGAGAATACGAGGTCTACACAGCCTGCACGTAATTATTGTTGAAAGAAGACTGAAGATTGCAGGTTATGTTCTACGCATGTAAGGTGGAAGAATCCCAAAATCAACACTGTTGTGGAAATCAATGGACAGATACAGATGTACAGGAAGACCTTTTAACACCTGGAACTTTTGCAATGAATCTTCAATGCATGGACACAAACTTGGAGGAAGGTGAGAACTTGGCAGCTGATTGAGTGAACTCTGTGAAACCAGTTCTTTGTATGGTACACAGCAAATCTGAGTAAGTTAGTAAGTAAGTAAGTAAGTAAGTAAGTAAAGTAAGTACAACTGGGGATTTTGCAAAACTGCTGGATGATCGATATTATTGTCTAGATTTGACACTGTTGGACTTCTACCTTTTCCTTGATGTGTATTCTTCAAATTGTGAGTTTTATGAGAAAGCTGATAGGTACTTACCAATCAACCTTACCTCACATGAACTGACATTTTCTCTTTATAAATTCTACTGTGCTAACAATTATCTACTGAGAATCCTCGACTAGGTCTCCGCAGCTCAAATGAGCCAGTTTCTTTTAAATTTCTGTCTTTGGCTATAATTGTCTTCCAAGTATGGTGACACAACATCCTGTCATGAAACTTTTGCCTTTACACTTGTTTTTTTTTTCTGGACACTGCCTTTTTCTGCACTGTGCACTAAATACACTATGTGAGTAACGCCCAATCTCCAACAACCAATCGTGAGCTGTAAACAGTTGTGAACTCTGCCAGGGCACATAACAAACAATTAACATTTGCGTTTTAGTGTTCTAAGCTGTGAAGTCATCAGCGGACAAATAATTTAGTACCTATTCCTGGACAGCCGGAGTGGCCGTGTGGTTCTAGGCGCTACAGTCTGGAACTGAGTGACCGCTACGTTCGCAGGTTCGAATCCTGCCTCGGGCATGGATGTGTGTGATGTCCTTAGGTTAGTTAGGTTTAATTAGTTCTAAGTTCTAGGTGACTGATGACCTCAGAAGTTAACTCGCATAGTGCTCAGAGCCATTTGAACCTATTCCTGACATGCTGTTGTTTGGAACAACAACTGACATGATCCAAAATATTACTTTTTTTTATTATAGCTTCACTTTTATTTTGTCTAATGATTACTAATTTCAGTATCAAATTCCATCATCAAGCCACTATATGATTGGAAAGCAAAGTGTATCGTTAAAATATTGTTTATTAAACAGATTACCATTATATCATCATTCCTTAAAGTAATGTCCAAAGTGGAAGGACAGATGATTAATTTTGAGTATATACAAAAGTCAGAGTACTGAACCGGATATGAAAGAAGGAAAACCAGAAGGGCAGTGAGAGACGGGTGCCTTCTATCACCTTACTTCCTTAATATTTTCATCAAGGAAGTAATAACAACAACAAAGAAAAGATGACAAGAATCAAAAGGTAATTTCTGGAATACTCCAAGGAAATGTGATAGGACCATTACATTTACAATGAATATAAATGATCCAGTAGAAAGTGTCAGAGGCTCCTTAATATTGTTCACAGGTACTCTCACTTGTCCATCAGAAAGTAGCAACAACAGAAGGCAGTATCAATTTGCACAATGACCTGCAGAGGATTGGTGAATGATGCAGGCTCTGGCAGTTGACCCTGCACATAAATAAATGTAACATATCACTCACACACACACACACACACACACACACACACAGGAAAAGAAATCCAATACTGTACAACTACACTATTAATGACAAATTGCTGGAAACAGAATCTACCATAAAATATCTAGAAGTAACTATCCAGAGCAACCTTAAAGTGGAATGACCACATAAAACTGCAATAGAAAAGCAGATGCCAGACTAACATCCACAGGAAGAATCTTAAGTGAATGTAAATTACCCCTGTGTCCTTACCCAGTAGGACTGACAGAAGAGAGAAAGAAGATCCAACGAAGTGCGGAGTGTTTTGTCACAGGATCATTTAGTCACTGTGAGATCATTACAGAGATGCTCAGCAACTCCAGTGGTAGATGCCATAAGAGTGCAGTTGTGCATCGCGGAAAGATTTACTACCCAAATTTCGAGAGAGTAGTTTCCGAGAAGAGTCTGACAACATAATAGTTTCTCTCATATACAATTCACGAAATGATCACGTGAAGAAAATTTGAGAAGTTAGAGATAATACAGAAGTGTACTGACAGTCATTCTTCTCAAGCACTGTTCACAAGTGGAACAAGGCAGAGGGGATCAGTTGGTGGCATGAGACGTACCCCCTGCCACACACAGTTAGGTGGTTTTTGGAGCATGATGTTGATATGGAAACTTAATTGGATGCATATACACTGCAGATTGATGACATCACAATAGTAAATCAAAGTAGGAACTAAATAAAATGTTTCAGGCCTTAAATCTAGAAATGGTAAAACTAAAGCTAAAAATGAATACAAAGAAGACAAAAGTTATGGCTACAGACAAGAAAGGAGGTGGAGGTAGGACTGACACAAGAACAGGCAATGAGCAACTCAAGAAAGCAACTGAAATTCAATATCTCAGTAGCTTTTTGCAAGAAAACAATCAATATTTCAAGGCATTCAAGAAAAGAATAGCACAGGTGAAGAATTCCTTCCAAAATAAGAAGAAGCTGCAACTGAATAAACATATCAGCTTCCACATTAACAAAATATTTGTAAAGACCTTTGTGTGGAGTGTTCTGTTACACAGATGCAAAATCTGTACATTAGAAAAGCCAAAGGAAGCTCGCCTCAGACCTGCTGAAATGTGGTTCTGGAGGAGAAGTACAAGAACTAGCTGCATTGACGGAAAAATTAAAGGAAATAGGAGAGAAGAAAAAACCACTGAAAGTTATAGGCCAGGGCAAAGCAAAATACACTGGACACTTAACTGGAGATGATAATCTTTTAAAAAACATTTCTGAAGGCAAGATCGTAGGTAAGAAAACAAGGGGATGACTGAGAACATCCTACTTAAACAATGTGATCAATGAATGGGATTTTCTTCACACATGGAGATGAAGACAACTGCTGAAGAGAGGAAGCTGTGGCTGCAGAGACAAGGTTTAACCTTTCGGAAGAGTAAGGACAAACAAATACGAAAAAAGTGAGTCTACATGGTAGCTACATATGGAATAAATGACAACTTCTTGTGTGCAGTCATCAAGTCACTTACCCCAGTAGGTGTCTTATCTACTAAAAGTAAAGGTCACTGTTGTGCTTTCAATAGATGTGAACTGCACCCTGAAAATGGTATGTCTAGTTTGCAGTTGTACAGAAGCTTTTTATTTTGCAAAATGGTTCAAATGGCTCTAAGCACTATGGGACTTAACATCTGAGGTCATCAGTCCCCCAAACTTAGAACTACTTAAACCTAACTAACCTAAAGACATCCCTGCCTGAGGCAGGATTCGAACCTGCGACCGTAGCAGCAGCATGGTTCCGGACTGAAGTGCCTAGAACCGCTTGGCCACAATGGTCAGCTTTTATTTTGCAAAGAAATTTTTGATAATAAGATGAACTGATGCTGGTACTTGCTACTGAAACCAGTAGTACTTAGATACAACAAAAGTGTGACTATAGAATTAAGAATAATTTTTCCAAACAATCGAGTATTTTTTTCAAAATGGCACCACAATAGAGGATACTTATTTTAAACTAAAGACACAAAAGAAAAAAAGAGAAACTGTAAAGATCTTGAGTTTCATAATGCTCTCTTGGGAGGAAAATATAAGATACCAATTACAAATTATTTGTTTCAGTTCCTTTAGAATAATTTCCTGTTTCACAGGTGCCTTGAAGAAAATAAAAGATCTCAAAAGTGTCTTAATGACAACCGATGGCCTCATGTTGACAATAATTGGTAAACTTGCAAGCCATACTTTTTTATGTTGTATAAACTACGAAACTGTTAGCATTGTCAGCTAAAATTTACTTCTTCTGTCTTAATATACCTTCCTTCACTTACAGCTGCAGTGTGGAGACAACGGTGAGGGTGGGAGCGGGGATGGGGGTGAGGGTGAGGGCGTACTGCTTTAAAATGGTGATTCTTGTATTGATATTCTTAACAACAGATTTATATCTTTTGTTTATGAAAGTCTGCATGCGATGACAGCTGCACTAGTAATACCTTCACAGGTTTGTATTCAAGTTGCAAGGCTAGATCTATGCCAGCCATGACACGCTTCCAGCCTTTCCTCCTCATGATCTGGTTGTAGCGTTGGGACTGCAGGGTGTCTAAGCTGATGTTCAGACCGTCAAGCCCTGCCCTCTTCAAGGCAACAAGCTGTCTTGTCAACATGAGGCCATCGGTTGTCATTAAGACACTTTCGAGATCTTTTATTTTCTTCAAGGCACCTGTGAAACAGCAAATTATTCTAAAGAAACTGAAACAAATAATTTGTAACATTGTTGCTGCATATGAAACAAAACTCCAGTTGATAAATTGAAAATACAAATTCCTTAAAAGTTAATTGTACATTTGCCCTAATACAAAGAGATAAGAAGGGTTAATAAACTGAATTGGAGAATGCAAGTTAAGATAGCAATGAAAAAATAATTAGAGGCATAAGATCACCTACTGCAACAGGGAAATGGGAATCAATATGAACCATTACCCAGCTACTGTCAACTGATTCCATGTCTCCATGCACACTGTATAAACCACTGTGGGTTTGTCCGACAAAGTACATTGTTGTACCACACATTATGGTTTATCCCCATTCAATGCTCATGTGGAGTGTGGGAAGAATGATTCAAAAATGGTTCTGTGCATGCTGTAATTAATCTTGCCTTCATGGTCCCTATAGGAGTGATACATATGTAGTTATTGTATAATCCCTAAATACCTCGCTTAATACAGGTTCCTGAAATTTCATAAGTTGGGTTTTGTCATATATTTGGCGTCTATCTTCACTTGTCTGGCATTTCCAATTTTTAGTAGCTTCTTGATGCTCTCCCATGCATCAAATAAATCTATGATCAATCATGCTACACTATTTTGTATACATTCAATGTCTGCCATTAGCCTTATTTGTTATGGGTCGTACTTAAGCAATATTCTAGAATGGGCCACACAAGTATTTTGTAAGCAATGTCCTCTATAGACTGATTGCATTTTCCAGTATCTTACCAATGAATTGAAGTCTGCATTCTGCTTTGCCTACAAGTGAGTCTATGTCACCATTTCATTTCATCCAGATATTTGTATGAGTTGACCAATTAAAACTGTGATTATTTGATAATGTAGTCATACAATACTGTCTTTTATTTGTTTTGTGATGTGCTCCAATTTACATTTCTGAAAACTTAAACTCAGTTGCCTATCTTTGGAGCAATTTGAAATGTTATGATCTGACTCAAATTTGTGCAGATTTTTTTCAGGCAATAATTCATCATAGACAACTCTATCATCCAGGAAAAGTATGATGTTCCTTATAATATCGTCTTCCAGAACATTAAGGTACAACATAAATGTAATGGTATAAATTACTATAACTGTATAAATAAGTTTATAAGTGTGTAAAATACATTGAACTATTTGTTACAACAAAACATTGTACTGGTATACTCAGCAAGATGTTAAATCAGCAGATAGCTACATTTTATGTTCAACATTTTGTGTACAGCATATATGCTGGAAAGGATTTATACCCAAATTAAATAAATCTGAAGAAATGGTAGTGTGTCTTTGGAAAAATTATCCATAAAAACTCATACAGTCCAATTTGCTATTATGTCACTGTTGCTGAAATATAATACAAAGTAACTGAATTCGATGAACATTCTCAGAGTGCAATATGCCTCAGAGTGAAATGCACAGTAATGTCAACATTATTTTTCAAGGCTATGTTTGCGAAAATGGATGAAAGCAAACCACACATTTTGTTCTCAATCTGCGGAAGCATTATGCACTGTGAAACACTGTACTGCTGTTCTACATAAAAGCTGTCTAATTGTCAACATCTTTCCCCTGCTGGCTGTTCTACACTTCTCATCACTGATTCAACACATTGTAAGATATTTTATGCTGTATGACACCACAGTCCAGTCTGGTTAGGACAGCATAAAAATAATATATGAATTTCAGTATTGAAACTGGAACAGCAGAACAGCTCTCATCACACTGGATATCAAATCGAGGTTGGATTACAGCCGTGGGTACATCATTTCATGCTACTCAACTGTATGTCATATGTCAGAGTTCTCCAACTGTAGTGGCTGGTGACTGGTGGCTGGCGACTGGTGGCATACCCATCTCTTGGCATCCTGTGAACAGACGTTCTCCACAGGTGACAGATTTGAAGAAAATGCTGGATACGGCAACAGTGGAACACTCTCTGTATCGAGGTAGCTCAGTACAGATCAGGTGATGTAAAGTCTTGCATTATCCTGTTAAAAGATAACATCACGGAGCCCTTGAAAATAGGGTACAGCGATAGGCCTTAACAAAACACAAATGCAATGGCTGCTGTCCAAATTACTGGCTATGTGAACCAGAGGTTGTGACATGTATCCAGTTGCACCCCATACCATCACATCACATGCTGGACCTGCATGTGAATGACAGGTACAATCTGGCCAGGTCTGTTGGCATCAGAGCCTCCACACACAAGTACATCAATTGTGACGATGTTGCAGAACCGAGACTCATCTGATACAATGACACAGTGCCATTCCTGTGTCTGGCATTGTTGTCAGTTGCACCGCTGTCAGTTCAACTCTCTCTAGAGCTGCATTAATGGCTTGACAGTCTGTGCTGCTCCAGATGCCATCACATTGTATGTGTGGATACTTGTCTCACTGTATACAAGCCCACTTCCTGACTAAATGTACACAACTTCACTGCAGGATCATGTACGCATGAGCGAACACTTGTCTGCCCTCTCAGGTGCTAGTTGGATGGCACTACGGAGGCCCTGCAAGGCATTTAGCATGGCCCTCCTGAACCTACCAATTCTATGTTCGCACAAAATGAGATTCTGAGCAATGCAAGCAGCAATATAGTGAAACAATAAACCAGAGTCTCACCAGACCATGAGCCTGCCACTGCCAAATCTGGAATGCTGATAAACATTTCTCCTTCTTCCATTATGCTTAACACGGTCTTTGTGTACACAACCAACACTGAAATAGAATTTCTGAATGAGAAACCGGCTTTCTTGCATACAGAATATGCATGTTAGTGCTGAAAAGTAATGCCTCTGAATTTTTTATTCTGTTCTCAATATCGGTCGAGGTATGACACGTCACACATATTACTTGGTCAACTTTCCCACTTCACTGACTCGTGGCACACCCCCCTCCTGCTAACAGATGGAGTCGCAATAGGCAACCCACTCTGACCAGAGATTGTGAATATGTTTACGGTGCACTTCGAGGAAGAGGCCCTGATGTCATCCAAATGGAAATCCATCTTCTTCTTCTTCTTCTGTTATGTGGATAACACACTTGTCATCTGGCCTCATGGAAGAGACAAACTTCTTGACTTCTTTGTACATCTGAACTCCACACGCCACAAAATCAAATTCACTATGGAGACCAAAGAAGAAGGAAGACTACCATTCCTGGACATCATAGTCAGGAGAATAACGGACAGCACCCTGTGCCACAGTGTGTATCTGACTCTATAAAACACATAAACTCAGTTCTCCCTATGGCACTGTGAATAATTTCAATAACAAAAACTGAGATGAATGTTGCAGCGTACATTTAATTTCCACTTTTGCTTTGCATTCAAGATCAGTCTTACCTGAGAGTGCAACATTACATCTTTGTTTAATTTAATTATATGTTCATTAGATTTTGGTTATAAGGCACGTTTTGCTTCCTAATGTTTCATCTCCAAATGCTGGAAACAATCCATGGAGGAAGAGGAGTATGTAAGACATTGGTGGACCAGGTTGGAAGTATCTGTGAATTTCAATACTCTGTAGAAGAGCTCAATCATTTGAAAATAACTTTCAGACCTTGTGGCTATTCTAACAGATATACATAGGGCACTACATTCTAAAATATTTGCATCTTTCAGTGACAAAACAAGCAACTAGAGGAAAAGTTCTCTTGCCACTTGTAAAAACAGTCGCAGATCGCGACCTCTGAGTGCTATAAAGAGAAGGTATTGATGCAGTGCTTAAACCAAACAGAAGACCACAACTGCAGCCATACTCAAGCAAATTGCTATGCAGTAGTTTCAGTGAATTTGACAATGATGTGGCTGCTTTCATAGTGGCCCAGTCATATTGTGGGGTACGGAATGCCAGTGACAGGGCTGGAATTGTAGGTGACAGATGGGTTTTTGGCAAAGACTTGTATCAATACCTCCTTAATTATTGAGCTGAAAAACTGTAAAAAACATCATACAGTAAAATCACACAAAAAAATTCCTATTTCTGCAGGTATTGTGCCTTCTGTTTCCTTTTCATTACAAAAACATATTGATTCAAATTTATAAAGTCACAACTATGTCGCTGTGATTTGTGTAACACACATTCTGGAACATGTTCCAGGAATGTCATGAAACAGACAGCTTTAAATACTTACTCTAGCTCATCTTTCAAGACTTGCATGCCAACAACAACACCATCTATCCAATCTGTTTTTATTTCACTTTCATGTAAAGCTTTCTCCACAATGGATATCATCTGCCATGTAGGCAGTGCAAGAGGAAATTCCACACTCACATTTGGGTAACCAAGTGGATTCTGTGTCTTGTCAGAACCAAGTACAATCAACCCAATTTCATCTTTACCACTGGTAAATATCTGGAAACATATTAAATGGTAAAAATAAGTTTTGTTTATAACAAGTTGTATACCAATAAAAACATCACACACAGGTACTCTTTATAAAATCATTTAATTCGATAGATAAAAAATCTACTCACCAAGCAATGGCAGAACACACACATAAAACACTGTTGTGATAGGCAAGCGTTTGGAGCCAGTGACTCCTTCTTCAGGCTGAAGGGTTGCAGGGGAAGCAAGAAGGATGAAGGAAAAGGACTGGAGAGGTCTAAAAAAAGGGGTAGATTTTGGGAAAGTTACCCAGAAACATGGGTCATGGGTGACTTACCGTACAGGATGAGAAGGAGAGACTAATTGTTGGGGAGTGCATCGGGCAAGATTCGGAAACCTGAGAGCTTAAGGGTGGAAGACAGGGTAATATGCAAGACAGAGATTACTACTAAAACTGTACATGAGTTAATAAGAGTGAGAAGCTAAGTGTATTGTATGCAACAGCTGTGGGAGGGGGCAGTGAAAACAGACGGGAAAGACAATGAAAGATGTAGAAAGCTAAAACGGAGTGAAGCAAAGAGTAATTACAGTGAAGAATAGCTGAGACAGGAGAAATTAACGTAAATTAAGGCGAGGTGGGTGGTGAGAACCAAGGACATGTTTTAGTGCTAGTTCCCACCTGCGGAGTTCTGAGAAACTGGTGTCTGGCGGATGAATACAGGTGGCATGTGTGGTGAAACAAGTGCCGAGGTCACGTATGCCATGTTGAAGAGCATGCTCTGCAACAGGATATTGCGAGTTCCCAGTATATACACTACGCCTATGCCCATTTATCCTAACTGATAATTTGGTGGTAGTCATGCAGATGTAGAAAGCTGAACAGTGTTTACATAATAGCTGGTATATGACATGTGTCGTTTCTATTTCTCGCCTGATCCGCAGTTCTGTGTGACTTTCCCAAAATCTACACCTTTTCATGGAACTCTCCAGGCCTTTTCCTTTACCCTTCTTCCTTCCCCTTCAACGCTTCTGTCTGGAAGAGCCACTGTCTTTTATGTGTATGTTCTGCTGCCGCTTGGTGAGTAGATTTTTTATCTATTCAATTAAATAAATTTATCAATAATTTATTGTTTTTGTTGTTATAGTTACTCTTTATAACCTACTTAAAATACATCACGTACCCTCCTCTCCACAATTCTTCGAACACATAGTTTTGCCTTTTGTAAAAAATCACTGTGTTTCTGTATAACATACTTGGAGTCAAAGTGTCCAACATCTATTACAATTATAAACAGATGAAAGAAAGTCATTGTATTTATTGGCAGTATTACGCAATCAAATATTTTGAAAGAGTTCCAGTGGTATAAATTTACAATATCTTACAATTAAATATATACGTTTATTCTTTAAATCAATTCTTAGCAATAACATAATAGTATAAATTGCAGAATCAATATAGCCAATTTTAATGTAATGACTGCAATACCAATACAAAATAACAGCGGTAAGTTATTACAAATGAGAGGGAGAGAGAGAGAGAAAGAGAGAGAGAGAGAGAGAGAGAGAGAGAGAGAGAGAGAGGCATTTAGACAATGTTTCGTTACAGTGCGAAACTTATTAGAATTAAAATGAAGCCATAGTGAATTATTACATTCCAAAAATAATAATTATTGTGTTCTTTCACATCAAAATAATACATTCATTAGGCAATGTATACTTTTAATTTCAGAAATTTTTATAACAGCTCTGAACTTCACTGTTTCGATGAATTTATAACATGTGTCAATGAATGAGGGTTGATAACATTGCTTTAGTCATTCAATTGTTCATCATGTGATATGCACAATGTTGTTAATAACTTCTTATGTAAAGTTCTATCATCAAAATGATAATCTACGTAAGTTTTAAAAGTCGCGAATCTTTAAACAACAACTTGAAAATGGGTATATCAGTATTTTGTATACATTCTAGCATTGCTAGATTTACTTTTAAATTTTAAAGTATATGAGCAGATTGAGCGACTTTCCATCCAGAAAATTTGCTGTTGGCAAGACCTCACTACAAAGAAAAATGGTCTTTCCGGAGTCAAATGCTAAAAAATTCATAAATACCAGCATTGTAAGTTATACAAACAGGTATTAAGCAATGGGCATAAATATCGTTCTGCTTGATTTGAAAAAAAGTAGGTAGATGAAAGAGTAAATTGGGTGCAAGGACTGAACATAAACTCACCCAAATTGCAAAGGTTAAAAAAAAAAAAAAAAAAAAAAACAAGAGGGTCACTGCTCAAGAATTGAGAACAGCCCCCCCCCCCCCCCCCTTCCCTTTCTTTTACAGGCTTGCTTTCACTTTTCAGGTGAGACCATGTCCCCCATATGTGAAGAAAATAGCCAATACATAAAGAGAATTACAGATAAAGCTTTTTCTAGAATGAGATTTTCACTCTGCAGCATTGTGTGCACTGATATGAAACTTCCTGGCAGATTAAAACTGTGTGCTGGACCAAGACTCTAACTTGGTGATCTTAACCCCAGATCTGTGTTGCCGATTTGGGAGGTAGATCTCGTATCTGGAAAGAGGAGATGACAGTTAGGGTACTATGGGTGAGCAGCTGCCATCAATTTTTGATGGTGCAGAACCCACAATAGTGGAACTGCTGCCTAGTCCAAAGGCACCTGTTACCAGTCTTACCCCACAATAGTGTATCGAATCCAGACGTAATGTCGAAGCTGATGAAAAGTCATATGAGAGATTCCTGTAATCTAGGTGTGACTTCACCAATGCTGCATACAGCCATATCAAAGTAGAGTGGACCACACCGTGGTCAGTGTCGCTGAGGCATAGAAGAGCATTCAGGTGCGACCTACATGTCTGCTTTAGTTGACAAAGACGGAGAACCCATGTCAACTAGGCATCTAAGACCGGTCCTAAAAAACGCAATGACAGAAATGCATAACATAGGTCATGGCAGGCAAAAAATGGATGCTATGAGTATAAGCCCAGGATTGTGCTTGGTGTATTGCTCCCTGCATTCTGCCTCCAGCAATAGCCGTCGTGGATGAACAGGAAAGATGGGGACACCATATGCCATGCAGCTGCCGCCAGATCATTGATAGCCACAAAAAGGAGAGTGGCACTCAAAACAGAACCTTGTGCAAGCCCCTTCTCCTGCAGGGGGGGGGGGGGGGGGATGCTACAGGAGGCACCAACCTGTACCCAAAAAGTGTGACATGGAAGAAAGTTCTGGATAAAAATCAGGAGTGGGCCATGGAGGCCCCACTCCTTTAAGGTGGAAAGGACGTTATGGCACCATGTGGTATCATAAGATATACACGCAGATCAATGAAAACTGCAACAAGGAACTGATGCTGAGCAAAAGCTGTTCAGATAGCACACTTCAAGTGGACTAAATTATCTTCAGTAGAGCGCCCTTGGCGAAAAGCACCCTGGATCGAAGCCAAAAGATCCGGGGATTCAAGGACACAATACAGCCTTCGACTAACCATATGTTCAAGTAACTTGCAGGACACTGAGTAAACAATCTGGACGACAGCTGTCCGTTTGAAGAGGCAATTTATCTGATTTAAAAACTGGAAAAACGGCATTTTCTCGCTACTGGGAAGAGAATTCTGCATTGCACCAGGGATGGTTAAAGAAAGGCCAGGTACACTGACGGAAAAATTTGCAACACCCAAAAATAATTAATGTAGAGTAATGAAATACCAGGAATATATTTGTTGAGACAATGTATGTAAAGTGATTAACGTTCCAGGATCAGAGATCAATGTGAGTGTGAGATAAGCCACTGCAAATGTAAATGTAAATGCTGATACGCTGTTGTACATGTGTCATGTGTGTGTGTTTGTGGGATGTAGTTCCATGCCTGTTGCACTTGGTTGGCCAATATAAGGACAGTTAATGATGTTTGTGGATGGGTTGAAGCTGTCATCAGATGACGTCCAATATGTGCTCGATTGGAGGTAGAGCTGGTTATCGAGCAAGCCAAGGCAATATGTTGACACACTATAGCATGTTGGCTTACAACAGCAGTATGTGAGCAAGTGTTATCCTGTAGGAAAACACCTCCTGGAATGCTGTTTGTGAATGGCAGCACAACAGGTCAAATAACCAGATGGACATACAAATTTGCAGTCAGCATTCGTGGGATTCATACAGACAGTTTTGTCAGTGGAAAAGCGAAAGCCATTGTTGATGCTCCAGGAGTAAAGACAATCAAGACATTGCTGAAGATGCCACTAAGTGAGACAGGTTCATAGAGAACTGCAATAGAAGGCAAAATCATCAAAAAAAAGGGAGCCGGAGATGCCCAGTGGGAGACAGGCCATTATAGGGTTAATGGTGATAGCAAAGAGAATGACACTCAGAATGGAACCCTGAGACACACCATTTTCCTGGATAAAGGTGTCCGACAAGGCAGACCTTTCATGCACCTCGAAAACTCAGTCTTTTAAAAATGTCTGAAGGAAACAGGGTAGGTGGCCATGGAAGCCCCACATGTGAAGAGTATGGAGGGTACTAGCTCTCTAGCAGGTGTCATAGGCCTTCTCACAAATCGAAAAACACAGCGACAATATGGGATTTCTGCAGAAAACCATTCATGACATGGATGGGCAAAATAATGAGACGGTCCACTGCAGAATGCCGTGTTGAAAGCCACACTGTGCATTCATCAAAAATTGTGAGACTCGAGCCACCATATCATCCGGGCATGAATCATATGTCCCATCACCTTGCGAACACACTGGTAAGAGAGATGGAGTGGTAGCTAGAAGGAAGAGTGTGTGTGTGTGTGTGAGTGTGTGTGTGTGTGTGTGTGTGTGTGTGTGTGTCAGAGAGAGAGAGAGAGAGAGAGAGAGTGAGAGAGAGAGACAGAGACCTAATTTCGGCAAGAGCTGGATTTCAATCAATAAACTGAGTTGAAGTCTGCTGTAGTGGTCTTCATCCAGCTACTGGTTTGGTGCATCTCACCAGCCTATTCCAGCCTTTGTAAGCCTCTTCATCTGCATAGTATTTCAACCTAAATCCACTTAGAATGGTGAACCACCATTCAGAGAATAACTTTTTAACAACACAGTTCGACTTCTCTAAAGGCTTCTATACTGAGAATCCAACATAATATCTCACAAATTCAATTCCAGTAGAATTAAATAGTGGAAATTAACCCCTCTGTCATCTTGCCAAAGCCTTTGACTGTTTAGATTAAAAAATTCTGTGAGGGGAAGCTAAAACAGTATGGCATTAAAAGTCTTCCCCTTGCATGGATTGAGTTGTACTTTAACTACAGAAAATGGAAGGTCACATTAACAAATGATAAGACAGGAAGTGGGCGCCATGTGTAGAGAGTACAAACGATACTAGTCCCCAACAAATGTCGTAGGCTTTCTCCAAATTGAAAAACACAGCCAGTCTGGGATTTCCACAGAAAACCATTCATGACATGGGTAAACAAAGTGGGTGATAGCCAGAAGGAAGTTGTTTGTCCTTACCGGGCTTAGGTGTGGGTATAACAGTGGCTTCACAACAGTGGCTTAATAACATGCCCCTTGCCCAGGTTCGGTTGTACGTATTAAGCAAAAAGTGCTTGCCCACAAGAGAAAGGTGCTGCAACATTTGAAAATTAACAGTGTCTGGTCCAGGGCAGAGGATTGAGATGAAGTGAGAACGTGAGCTAGCTTCCACATAGTAAAGGCAGCACAGTAACACACACGATTCTG
The DNA here is from genome assembly GCF_021461395.2 of Schistocerca americana. Classification (NCBI taxonomy): domain Eukaryota; kingdom Metazoa; phylum Arthropoda; class Insecta; order Orthoptera; family Acrididae; genus Schistocerca; species Schistocerca americana. Next base: position 25,387,633 of record NC_060130.1, read on the forward strand.
AGAAGAGAAGGGTATTGCCTGAGTCTTCTCTGCCCATTTCCAATAGAGGTAGGCAGGATGATAGTGGGAGGAGCTCAAAATTTCTGCAAAATGGCGACCCAAGGTGTTGGAGATAGCAATATGGTACACGATGATACTGTCTGCTACTGTCAGGATGAAAATTGGGGAATGGATCTTGCTCCCAGAGAACCATCGGAAGTTGGTGCACACGATGGAAGAGGGGGGTGAAACTGTTAAAAGAACTAGTGAATGAAGTTCAGCTACCTTTTTGGTTATCCTGAAGAATGCGAATTCCATCACAGCAGGCTTCAGTCCACCAAAGGATTGGGACACAGCATGGTAAAGAGGAAGTGTGAGGAATGGAATGTTCTGCGACGGTAAGGATAATGTTTGTAAGAAATTCCACCTGTGACAACTGTGGAAATCATGTTCGTTGAAGGTCGCCAGGGCGGGGTAAAGTCTCCAGTCAGCCTTAGTGTGCTGCCATTTCGATGTGCACGGAGGTGGGGTAGGAGTCAGCAAATGGATAGCACACAGGAAATGGTCGCTCGAGTAGGTGTCAGAAAGAACGGACCGTTCAAGATGATGTGCAGGACGGGCAGTGAAGAAGGAAAGGTCCAAATGGGAATAGGAGTGCGACGAGTCTGAAAGCAACATGGGTGCTTCTGTGTTAAAGATGAAAAGGTTAAGTTGATTAAGAATGGCAGCGAAGAGGGCACCTCTCGGATAGGTTCTGGAAGAGCCCCAAATGGGATGGTGTGCATTAAAGTCCCCAAGCAGCAGAAATCGGCGAGGAAGCTGTCCAATAAGCTGGAGGAAGTCGAACCTGGTGACATCAAATGATTGAGGGATGTAAATGGTAGAAAGGGAAAAGTTCAAGTGAGGAAGGAAAAGACAGACTGCAACAGCTTGATGACAGGTAGTCAGGGAGATGGATGGGTTGACTATGAATGTCATCCCATATGAGCAGCATGACTCCTTCATGAGACAGAATGCCAACCTCGAGCGGAAGGTCAAAACAGACCAGGAAGAAATACAAAAGCTCAAAGCAGTCGTGAGGATGCAATTTTGTTTCCTGAAGGCAGAGTACAAGTAGAAGCTGCGATTCTAAAAGCAGTCATAAATCCTCTTTGTTGGATCAAAGTCTGCAAAAGTTCCATTGGAGGACAGTCACGATGAGGACAATAGGAAGGGGTGTCACCTCGGCAGCTGCCAAGTGTCAGTCTGCGAAAACTCACTGCTACAGGGCACAGAGGCAAGAGGATCCTGCTCCATGAGGTCCTACAGAAGTGTCGGCTTTCTTCTGCTGTCGACATGAGGAATCCAGGGCACGTTGTCTGTAGTTCAACAATGCCTAGATGATCCTTACTGCAGTTCGATTGCATCTGCATTATTACACTTTGCCAAGAAGGGCTCTCAGCAAGGGTAGTGTCCAGACATCGTGGAGTGAACCGTAGCAATGTTGTTCGGACATGGAAGAGATAGAGAGGGACAGGAACTATCAGTGACATACCTTGCTCAGGCCACCTGAGGGCTACTACTGCAGTGGGTGCCTGCTACCAACGGATTATGGCTCTGAGGAAGCCTGACAGCAATGCCAATGTGTCGAATAATGCTTTTCGTGCAGCCACCGGACGTCTTAGGCCTGTTGCTCTTCCATTCATTGAAACTACAAAATTCCTGAGGCTCCTGCTTTATACAAAACTATCTTGGTCCTCCGACTTCATGCTCCCTGCAGCTTTTTCGATGGGTGTGAACCCTTCACCATCTTGGCTTCATGCGGCAGCCCATCTTCACCTTGACCTTCAGGCTCGCCTTCAGTTTCACGACCTATGCATGGATTTTTGCAACAGTATCTTTGTGTACACTGATGGCTCTTGGACTGACCATGGTGTCAGGTGTGCCTTCAACGTCAACCAACATTTTTTGGTACTGACTTCCGGCACATTGCTCAGTATTTACAGCAGAGCTCTTCACCCTGTATCAGATCATGGAGTACATTTGGTGACATACTCTTTTCAACTGTGTCACTGCTCAGACTCTCTCAGCACCCTTCAAAGCCTCTGTGCACTGTAGACTGTCCATCCCTTAGTGCACCGGTTCCAGGAAAGCTTCCACTTGCTCACTTTTTATGGAGCCACTGTGATGTTTACGTCGGTTCCAGGTCATATCGGTCCAAGAGGTTGCTGACACTGCTGCCAAAGCTGCATTCCTCGTACTTCAGCCCAATAATTCTTGCATTCCCTCTGATGATCTCTTGTTGCTTTCTGTCAGGAGGTGGTGTCACTTTGGCATCGCCACTGGTCCTCCATTCATAGGAATAAGCTCTGGGTTATTAAGCCTCTTCCAGTGGCTTGGACAACCTCCTCTCAGTCGTCCTGCGGCGAGGAGGTCATTTTAACTAGGTTGCATATTGGGCACTGCCTTTTTAGCCATCACCATTTGTTAAGTGGTGCTCCCCCACTACTTTGTGTACATTGCACCCAACTTTTAACTGTCTGCTGTTTCCTGAGAGGGTGCCCTTTTTTTTTACCGTTTACGTTCCCGTTTGGGTTTGCCATCTGAGTTTTTGGCCGTTTTAGTGAACAATGCGTGGGCTGTCGACCGTGTTTTACTTCTTATCAGTTGTAGCAATATGGTGAAGGCCATTTAACTTTTAGTTCTGGGCCTCCATTTACCTATTGCGTACTTCATAGACCTTTCTCCACATCCCTGATTGTAGCTGTCCTCTCTCCTGTCATTAAACATTGACATGTAATCATTTTTAACTCCTCTCCTCACCTTTGTGTTTCACAGTTTTGGCATGGACACATATGACCCTAGTTGTTTTTGCGCCCTAAAACAAAATGGGGGATAAATACAAAGCCCTTACATTCTTTTGTCGACTTATGTCTTTACCTCCCCTTGAGACCTCAAATTTGTCGGGGAAAAATTCTAAAATGTGTCTGTGGAATCAGAGATATCAGGGAATTTCACTTGGAGAAACTTGTGGCAACCCTGATGTTAGGTTTTCATATATGGAAATTATTTTTGCTTCTAGTATTGCAGTTCTGAATTGCTGAGTTCATCCTAAACTCACACGTGAGTGGTATCTGCATACCCAGGAACTTAGAACACGGGAGCCTAATTGCCCATTTATCCCTACTTTTGATATTCGTATCTATAAGTCACTTTTATTTCTTTAGAACTGCACAATACAAGTTTTTAGGCATTAAGCTGGTACCTGTGGATCAGTACACGCCTGTTCTGTTATTCTCCTGGATGTTTCTGGTATGGATGAGCTTAGATCTTGCATCAATAAGTTTGTGGCACTGCAAAACATTAGAGTTTTTCCTAAGCCCTCCAGTGCCGGAAGTAAATCATTTTTGTGGACTTGGCAGCAAACACTGTGTGCCACACCATATTTTATGTTCTCCCTTTTTGAGTTTAATCTTATTCCTGTCTTATCATTTGTTAATGTGACATTCCATTTTCTGTAGTTAAAGTACAACTCAATCCATGCAAGGGGAAGACTTTTAATGCCATACTATTTTAGCTTCCCCTCACAGAATTTTTTAATCTAAACAGTCAAAGGCTTTGGCAAGATTACAGAGGGGATAATTTCCACTATTTAATTCTACTGGAATTGAATTTGTGAGATATTATGTTTGATTCTCAGTATAGAAGCCTTTACAGAAGTCAAACTGTGTTGTTAAAAAGTTATTCTCTGAATGGTGGTTCACCATTCTAAGTGGATTTAGGTTGAAATACTATGCAGAGATGAAGAGGCTTACAAAGGCTGGAATAGGCTGGTGAGATGCACCAAACCAGTAGTTGGATGAAGACCACAACAGCAGACTTCAACTCAATTTATTAATGGAAATCCAGCTCTTGCCGAAATTAGCTTCTAGCTACCACTCCATCTCTCTTACCAGTGTGTTCGCAAGGTGATGGGACATATGATTCATGCCCGGATGATATGGTGGCTCGAGTATCACAATTTTTGATGAATGCACAGTGTGGCTTTCAACACGGCATTCTGCAGTGGACCGTCTCATTATTTTGCCCACCAAAGTCATGAATGGATTTCTGCAGAAATCCCAGATTGTCGCCGTGTTTTTCGATTTGGAGAAGGCCTATGACACCTGCTAGAGAGCTAGTACCCTCCATACTCTTCACATGTGGGGCTTCCATGGCCACCTACCCTGTTTCCTTCAGACATTTTTAAAAGACTGAGTTTTCGAGGTGCATGAAGGGTCTGCCTTGTCGGACACCTTTATCCAGGAAAATGGTGTGTCTCAGGGTTCCATTCTGAGTGTCATTCTCTTTGCTATCGCCATTAACCCTATAATGGCCTGTCTCCCACTGGGCATTTCCGGCTCCCTTTTTTTTTGACGATTTTGCCTTCTATTGCAGTTCTCTATGAACCTGTCTCACTTAGTGGCACTCCTGGAGCATCAACAATGGCTTTCGCTTTTCCACTGACAAAACTGTCTGTATGAATCCCACGAACGCTGACAGCATTCCAGGAGGTGTTTTCCTATAGGATAACACTTGCTCACATACTGCTGTTGTAAGCCAACATGCTATAGTGTGTCAACATATTGCCTTGGCTTGCTCGGTAACCAGCTCTACCTCCAATCGAGCACATATTGGACATCATCTGATGACAGCTTCAACCCATCCACAAACATCATTAACTGTCCTTATATTGGCCAACCAAGTGCAACAGGCATGGAACTCCATCCCACAAACTGACACATGACAAGTGTACAACGGCGTACCAGCATTTGCATTTACATTTGCAGTGGCTTATCTCACACTCACATTGATCTCTGATCCTGCAACGTTAATCACTTTACATACGTTGACTCAACAAATATATTCTGTTGTGTGTAGACAAGACAGCCTAGACACAATGAGAGGAAGCCGAAAGGCATGTGCTACGCTCATGCAGATGGGCGTGAGATCTGAAACAGGATACGTAATGAATGCCATACAGAAAAGTACGTAGCTTCTGTAATACTTAACTTTAATCCATCCTTTTGGTACATCTGGGGAATGTGGTGATACAAGTGAGACTCTTTAGATACATGCAATGTTACTAATGGCGCCTTGCTAGGTCGTAGCCATTGACTTAGCTGAAGGCTATTCTAACTATCGGCTCGACAAAGGAGCGAGGCTTCGTCAGTATAGTCGCTAGCTATGTCGTCCGTACAATTGGGGCGAGTGCTAGTCCGTATCTCGATACCTGCCTTGTGGTGGTGCTCGGTCTGCAATCCCTGACAGTGGCGACACGCGGGTCCGACATGTACTAATGGACCGCGGCCGATTTAAAGCTACCACCTAGCAAGTGTGGTGTCTGGCGGTGACACCACATTCCTCCCCCGCAAATCGGCGAACGGTCGTGTTATAAGGCTTCCGCCCGCCGTGGGGAGGACCCCATGTTGACGTATGCGATGAGGTGGGGAAACTAACAACAGGCGAGGCTGTGCCACCCGCACCCAGCCATTCGGTGCGAGGGGATCTAGGAAACGCCTGAAAACCTAGTCCAGGGTGCACGTCAACATGCAGTGTATGTGCCCATAAAGAGACAGGAGGGGCTGAAGGGTCGACCGCGAAGACGCCATGTGGTCCGGAGCGGGCAAGAGTTCCATGGTGGAGGACAGCTGGTCACGGGAAGCGATCGGTGGCGCGTGACCCAGGGAGGCGCTTGGCGGCTGCAGCGAAGCGTCCACTGTGGGCGGCGCCGGCTGGAGGACAGGCGGCGGCGGCGGCGGAGGCGGCAGCGGCGCGTCGCCATGGGGCAAAATGGAATTCATCGTCGGTAACACCTGGGGATGAGGCGAGCCAGTAGATGGGTCCCCAGGGCGCTGACCGGACGGCACCGTCGCTGAAAGCAGACGGGGAGCGGCAGAACCCGTGCGACGACAGAGGCGCAGCTGATTGAGATGCCGACGCACCTCACCAGAGGCCCCCAAAACCAAATACATCGCGCGGCCGAGGCAGCGAAGAATGCGCCCTGCGAGCCAACGCCGTGAACCTCGATAGTTGCGATAAAATACAACGTCGCCTGGAGCAAAAGCAGAAGTCTGCCGCTGCACAGGAACCTGATCCGGCGGGTGCAGCAAAGACATCAAGGTTCGATGAGGACGACCGTGGAGCAACTCAGCCAGCGAGCGACCATCTCGGGGCTGCGAGCAATACGAAGACAAAAAGAGCAACAACGCGTCCTCCCGAGAATGCGACTCTTTCAACTTCAACATCTGTGACTTGAAAGTCTGGACCAATCGTTCAGCGTCACCGTTTGACTGAGGCGAAAACGGCGCGGATGTCAGATGTTGAATACCATTGGCCTGGCAGAATGACTGAAATTCTGCGGACATGAATTGTGGGCCATTGTCAGAAACAATAGTCTGCGGAAGACCTTCAATGCAAAAGATAGCAGACAACGCTTGGATGGTGGCAGTTGACGTCGTGGAAGACATCCGGACAACAAAAGGAAAATTACTGAAGGCATCTACCAGAATAAACCACCGAGCATTCCAGAATGGACCAGCAAAATCGATGTGCAAGCGTTGCCAAGGGGAAGTGGCTTTTGGCCATGCAAATATTTTCCGCGGCGGTGCTGATTGTTGTTCGGCACACGCCATGCAAGAAGAACACATATTCGTAATCGCAGCATCGATGCCGAACCAAGTACAGTGCTGACGAGCAAGTTGTTTCGTTCGCACTATACCCCAATGTCCTTGGTGAAGAAGCCGTGAAACAGAGGACTGTAACGAACGTGGGACCACGACTCTGGACTGATCATTATCAGAACGCAACAACAAAACACCACGTCGAACAAAAAGTCTCTCCTTGTGAGCAAAAAATCGGCGAACCAACGGATCCTCGATCCGAGACTTTGACAAAGGCCATTGCGTAGCAACAAAACGCAAAACGGTAGCAAGGACCGGGTCAGCAGCTGTGGCTGTAGCTACACGACGAAAATCAATCGGAAACGATTTGACCACGTCATCGGTTTCCGAATCAATGAGCATACAAGCAAGTTCGGAAGAGTCGAATGCTCTATCCTCAGCAACAGGCAAACGGGACAACGCATCGGCGTTTCCGTGCTTAGCAGTGGACTGATAAAAGATATCGTAGCGGTAATGCGAGAGGAAAATAGACCAGCGAATGAATTTCTGCGCTGTACACGGAGGTACAGGCTGGTTCACTGATAGGTCCTGATTTACTATAGACATGTTAAACAACTGAAATAAATCTAAACCAAACAAGTTCACTGCAGTAGAAGAACGAAGAACGTAAAATGACACAAGTTTTGTTTGCCCCTTGTATGTTGCAAGAAGGGTGCACTGTCCTAACACAGGGATATTCTGACCTGAATAACTATTTAACTTAACATTTGCGGCACGCAACAGAGGTTTGCCCAGTTGTTTGTACGTGTCATGATTGAGCAATGAAACTGCAGCTCCGGTATCAAGCTGGAATGGTATGACCTTGCCATTTAAGTCCAAATCTACAAAAAGTTTAGTGTCCTGGTGACGACAAGAGCGACTGTCTCATGCAATTTGAACTGACACTGGTACAGAAGCACTTGCGACTTGACGCGAGTTCCGGCAACGTCGACGCACAGCATTTGTGGGACGAACACAGTCACTGTTAGAGACAGTGGCACTGGACGAAGTGGAATTAACTACATGAATGTCCATGGGCGAAGGTGCACGAGCCTGAGTATTCTTGGTTCGATTCCGGTGCGAAGCAAAGGGCTTTGAATGATTAAGAGTGTCTGATCTGAGCTTTTTCTGGCAAACACTTTGAACATGTCCTTTCTTATTACAGTAAAAACAAATAGCTTGGCGTGACGGGCAATTTTCACGCAAATGTCTAGTAGCACACCGCGGGCATGATTTCACTGCAGTTGTATGCTGTCACGGCACACCTGCTTTAGAGCGAGGCGGCAGCTGCGCGGACGCGTGCGAGGGCAGTTTACTGGGCCGTGCAGTGCGCCCAGCGGACGGGGTAAATACTTTTCGAAGTTGGACCTAGCAGATGCGTACTTGCAAATCCCAGTGGACGCCGAATCCCAGCGCGTCTTGGTGGTTAACACGCATCTTGGCTTGTACCGATTCAAAAGACTGCCATTCGGGTGTGCATCCGCCCCTGCATTGTTTCAGCAATATTTACAAACTGTTTGTGCGTCGGTGATGATGGTAAAGTGACGACCATACAAGAAATCATGGAACTTAGTAACACCAAACACGAGAGCCAAAGCTTCTTAATGTGGTATCACCGCCAGACACCACACTTGCTAGTCCCTAGCTACGTCGTCCGTACAACTGGGGCGAGTGCTAGTCCGCATCTCGAGACCTGCCTTGTGGTGGCGCTCGGTCTGCGATCCCTGACAGTGGCAACACGCGGGTCCGACATGTACTAATGGACCACGGCCGATTTAAAGCTACCACCTAGCAAGTGTGGTGTCTGGTGGTGACACCACATATTCCTGGTATTTCATTACTCTACATAAATTATTATTTGGTGTTGCAAATTTTTCCATCAGTGTACCTGGCCTTTCTTTAACCATCCCTGGTGCAATGCAGAATTCTCTTCCCAGTAGCGAGAAAATGCCGATATTCCAATTTTGAAATCAGATAAATTGCCTCTTCAAACGGACAGTTGTCGTCCAGATTGTTTACTCAGTGTCCTGCAAGTTACTTGAACATATGGTTAGTCGAAGGCTGTGTTGTGTCCTTGAATCCCCGGATCTTTTGGCTTCGATCCAGGGTGCTTTTCGCCAAGGGCGCTCTAATGAAGATAATTTAGTCCACTTGAAGTGTGCTATCTGAACAGCTTTTGCTCAGCATCAGTTCCTTGTTGCAGTTTTCATTGATCTGCATATATATCTTATGATACAACATGGTGCCATAACATCCTTGCCACCTTAAAGGAGTGGGGCCTCCATGGCCCACTCCTGATTTTTATCCAGAACTTTCTTCCATGTCACACTTTTTGGGTACAGGTTGGTGCCTCCTGTAGCATCCCCCCCCCCCCCCCCCCCCCCTGCAGGAGAAGGGGCTTTCACAAGGTTCTGTTTTGAGTGTCACTCTCCTTTTTGTGGCTATCAATGATCTGGCGGCAGCTGCATGACATATGGTGTCCCCATCTTTTCTGTTCATCCGCGACGGCTATTGCTGGAGGCAGAATGCAGCTAGCAATACACCAAGCACAATCCTGGGCTTTCACTCATAGCTTCCATTTCTTGGCTGCCATGACCTACGTTATGCATTTCTGTCATTGTGTTTTTTAGGACCGGTCTTTGATGCCTAGTTGACATGGCTTCCCCGTCTTTGTCAACTAAAGCAGACATGTATGTCACACCTGAATGCTCTTCTATGCCTCAGCGACACCGACCACGGTGTGTTCCACTCTACTTTGATATGGCTGTATGCAGCACTGGTGCAGTCACACCTAGATTACAGGAATCTCTCATATGACTTTTTATCAGCTTCGACATTACATCTGGATTCGATACACTATTGTGGGGTAAGACTGGTAACAGGTGACTTTGGACTAGGCAGCAGTTCCACTATTGTGGGTTCTGCACCATCAAAAATTGATGGCAGCTTGTCACCCATAGTACCCTAACTGTCATCTCCTCTTTCCAGATACGAGATCTACCTCCCAAAATGGCAGCACAGGTCTGTGTTTACGATCACCATGTTTGAGTCTTGGTCCAGCACACAGTTTTAATCTGCCAGGAAGTTTCAAATCAGTGCACACTATGCTGCAGAGTGAAAATCTCACTCTAGAAAACGCTTTATCTGTAATTCTCTTTACATATTGGCTATTTTCTTCACATATGGGGGACATGGTCTCATCTGAAAAGTGAAAGCAGGCCTGTAAAAGAAAAGGGGGGGGGGGGGGGCAGTTCTCAATTCTTGAGCAGTGACCCCTCTTGTTTTTTTTTTTTTTTTTTTTTTTAACCTTTGCAATTTGGGTGAGTTTATGTTCAATCCTTGCACCCAATTTACTCTTTCATCTACCTACTTTTTTTCAAATCAAGCAGAACGATATTTATGCCCAGTGCTTAATACCTGTTTGTATCACTTACAATGCTGGTATTTATGAATTTTTTAGCATTTGACTCCGGAAAGACCATTCTTCTTTGTAGTGAGGTCTTGCCAACAGCAAATTTTCTGGATGGAAAGTCGCTCAATCTGCTCATATACTTTAAAATTTAAAAGTAAATCTAGCAATGCTAGAATGTATATAAAATTCTGATATACCCATTTTCAAGTTGTTGTTTAAAGATTCGCGACTTTTAAAACTTACGTAGATTATCTTTTTGATGATAGAACTTTACATAAGAAGTTATTAAGAACATTGCGAATATCACATGATGAACAATTGAATGACTAAAGCAATGTTATCAACCCTCATTCATTGACACATGTAATAAATTCATCGAAACTGTGAAGTTCAGAGCTGTTGTAAAAATTTCTGAAATTAAAAGTATACATTGCCTAATGAATGTATTATTTTGGGGTGAAAGAACACAATAATTATTATTTTTGGAATGTAATAATTCACTATGGCTTCATTTTAATTCTAATAAGTTTCACACTGTAATGAAACATTGTCTAAATGCCTCATTCTCTATCTCTCTCTCTCTCTCTCTCTCTCTCGCTCTCTCTCTCTCTCTCTCTCTCTCATTTGTTATAACTTACCGCTGTTATTTTGTATTTGTATTGCAGTCATTACATTAAAATTGGCTATATTGCTTCTGCAATTTATACTATTATATTATTGCTAAGAATTGATATAAAGAATAAACGTATATATTTAATTGTAAGATATTGTAAATTTATACCACTGGAACTCTTTCAAAATATTTGATTGCGTAATACTGCCAATAAATACAATGACTTTCTTTCATCTGTTTATAATTGTAATAGATGTTGGACACTTTGACTCCAAGTATGTTATACAGAAACGCAGTGATTTTTTACAAAAGGCAAAACTATGTGTTCGAAGAATTGTGGAGAGGAGGGTACGTGATGTATTTTAAGTAGGTTATAAAGAGTAACTATAACAACAAAAACAATAAATTACTGATAAATTTATTTAATTGAATAGATAAAAAATCTACTCACCAAGCGGCAGCAGAACATACACATAAAAGACAGTGGCTCTTCCAGACAGAAGCGTTGAAGGGGAAGGAAGAAGGGTAAAGGAAAAGGCCTGGAGAGTTCCATGAAAAGGTGTAGATTTTGGGAAAGTCACACAGAACTGCGGATCAGGCGAGAAATAGAAACGACACATGTCATATACCAGCTATTATGTAAACACTGTTCAGCTTTCTACATCTGCATGACTACCACCAAATTATCAGTTAGGATAAATTGGCGTAGTCATAGTGTATATACTGGAAACTCACAATATCCTGTTGCAGAGCATGCTCTACAACATGGCATACATGACTTCGGCACTTGTTTCACCACACATGCCACCTGTATTCATCCGCCAGACACCAGTTTCTCAGAACTCCGCAGGTGGGAACTAGCACTACAATGTGTCCTTGGTTCTCACCACCCACCTCGCCTCAATTTACGTTAATTTCTCCTGTCTCAGCTTTTCTTCACTGTAATTACTCTTTGCTTCACTCCGTTTTAGCTTTCTACATCTTTCATTGTCTTTTCCGTCTATTTTCACTGCCCCCTCCCACAGCTGTTGCATACAATACACTTAGCTTCTCACTCTTATTAAATCATGTACAGTTTTAGTAGTAATCTCTGTCTTGCATATTACCCTGTCTTCCACCTTTAAGCTCTCAGGTTTCCGAATCTTGCCCGATGCAGTCTCCAACAATTAGTCTTTCCTTCTCATCCTGTACGGTAAGTCACCCATGAGCCATGGTTCTGGGTAACTTTCCCAAAATCTAACCCTTTTCTTAGACCTCTCCAGTCCTTTTCCTTCACCCTTCTTGCTTCCCCTGCAACCATTCAGCCTGAAGAAGGAGTCACTGGTTCCAAACGCTTGCCTATCACAACAGTCTTTTATGTGTGTGTTCTGCCACTGCTTGGTGAGTAGATTTTTTATCTATCCAATTAAATAATTTTATAAAGAGTATCTGTGTGTCATGTTTTTATTGGTATACAACTTGTTATAAACAAAACTTATTTTTACCATTTAATATGTTTCCAGATATTTACCAGTGGTAAAGATGATATTGGGTTGATTGTACTTGGTTCTGACAAGACACAGAATCCACTTGATTACCCAAATGTGAGTGTGGAATTTCCTCTTGCACTGCCTACATGGCAGATGACATCCTTTGTGGAGAAATCTTAACATGAAAGTGAAATAAAAACAGATTGGATAGATGGTGTTGTTGTTGGCATGCAAGTCTTGAAAGATGAGCTAGAGTAAGTATTTAAAGCTGTCTGTTTCATGACATTCTTGGAACATGTTCCAGAATGTGTGTTACACAAATCACAGTGACATAGTTGTGACTCTATAAACTTGAATCAATATGTTTTTGTAATGAAAAAGAAACAGAAGGCACAATACCTGCTGAAATAGGAAATTTTTTTGTGCGATTTTACTGTATGAATGTTTTTTAGAGTTTTTCAGCTCAATAATTAAGGAGGTATTGATACAAGGCTTTGCCAAAAATCCATCTGTCACCTACAAATCCAGCCCAGTCACTGGCATTCCCTACCCCACAATATGACTGGGCCACAATGAAAGCAGCCACATCATTGTCAAATTCACTGAAACTACTGCATAGCAATTTGCTTGAGTATGGCTGCTGTTGTGGTCTTCAGTTTGGTTTAAGCACTGCGTCAATACCTTCTCTTCATAGCACACGGAGGTCGTTATCTGCGACAGTTTTTACAAATGGCAACAGAACTTTTCCTCTAGTTGCTTGTTTCTCACTGAAAGATGCAAATATTTTAGAATGTAGTGCCCTATGTATATCTGTTAGAATAGCCACAAGGTCTGAAAGTTATTTTCAAATGATTGAGCTCTTCTACAGAGTATTGAAATTCACAGATTCTTCCAACCTGGTCCACCAAAGTCTTACATACTCCTCTTCCTCCATGGATTGTTTCCAGTATTTTGAGATGAAACATTAGGCAGCAAAACGTGCCTTATAACCAAAATCTAATGAACATATAATTAAATTAACCAAAGATGTAATGTTGCACTCTAAGGTAAGACTGATCTTGAATGCAAAGCCAAAGTGGAAATTAAATGTACGCTGCAACATTCATCTCACTTTTTGTTATTGAAATTATTCACAGTGACATAGGGAGAACTGCGTTTATGTGTTTTATAGAGTCAGATACAAGCTGTGGCACAAGGTGCTATCCGTTATTCTCCTGACTATGATGTCCAGGAATGGTAGTCTTCCCTCTTCTTTGGTCTCCATTGTGAATTTGATTTTGTGGCGTGTGGAGTTCAGATGTACAAAGAAGTCAAGAAGTTTGTCTCTTCCATGAGGCCAGATGACAAGTGTGTTATCCACATAACAGAAGAAGAAGAAGAAGATGGATTTCCATTTGGATGACATCAGGGCCTCTTCCTCGAAGTGCACCGTAAACATATTCACAATCTCTGGTCAGAGTGGGCTGCCTATTGCGACTCCATCTGTTAGCGGGAGGGGGGTGTGCCACGAGTCAGTGAAGTGGGAAAGTTGACCAAGTAATATGCGTGACGTGTCATACCTCGACCGATATTGAGAACAGAATAAAAAATTCAGAGGCATTACTTTTCAGCACTAACATGCATATTCTGTATGCAAGAAAGCCGGTTTCTCATTCAGAAATTCTATTTCAGTGTTGGTTGTGTACACAAAGACCGTGTTAAGCATAATGGAAGAAGGAGAAATGTTTATCAGCATTCCAGATTTGGCAGTGGCAGGCTCATGGTCTGGTGAGACTCTGGTTTATTGTTTCACTATATTGCTGCTTGCATTGCTCAGAATCTCATTTTGTGCGAACATAGAATTGGTAGGTTCAGGAGGGCCATGCTAAATGCCTTGCAGGGCCTCCGTAGTGCCATCCAACTAGCACCTGAGAGGGCAGACAAGTGTTTGCTCATGCGTACATGATCCTGCAGTGAAGTTGTGTACATTTAGTCAGGAAGTGGGCTTGTATACAGTGAGACAAGTATCCACACATACAATGTGATGGCATCTGGAGCAGCACAGACTGTCAAGCCATTAATGCAGCTCTAGAGAGAGTTGAACTGACAGCGGTGCAACTGACAACAATGCCAGACACAGGAATGGCACTGTGTCATTGTATCAGATGAGTCTCGGTTCTGCAACATCATCACAATTGATGTACTTGTGTGTGGAGGCTCTGATGCCAACAGACCTGGCCAGATTGTACCTGTCATTCCCATGCGGGTCCAGCATGTGATGTGATGGTATGGGGTGCAACTGGATACATGTCACAACCTCTGGTTCACATAGCCAGTAATTTGGACAGCAGCCATTGCATTTGTGTTTTGTTAAGGCCTATCGCTGTGCCCTATTTTCAAGGGCTCCGTGATGTTATCTTTTAACAAGATAATGCAAGACTACACATCACCTGAGCTGTACTGAGCTACCTCGATACAGAGAGTGTTCCACTGTTGCCGCATCCAGCATTTTCTTCAAATCTGTCACCTGTGGAGAACGTCTGTTCACAGGATGCCAAGAGATGGGTATGCCACCAGTCGCCAGCCACCAGTCGCCAGCCACTACAGTTGAAGAACTCGGACATATGACATACAGTTGAGTAGCATGAAATGATGTACCCATGGCTGTAATCCAACCTCGATTTGATATCCAGTGTGATGAGAACTGTTCTGCTGTTCCAGTTTCAATACTGAAATTCATATATTATTTTTATGCTGTCCTAACCAGACTGGACTGTGGTGTCATACAGCATAAAATATCTTACAACGTGTTGAATCAATGATGAGAAGTGTAGAACAGCCAGCAGGGGAAAGATGTTGGCAATGAGACAGCTTTTATGTAGAACAGCAGTACAGTGTTTCACAGTGCATAATGCTTCCGCAGATTGAGGACAAAATGTGTGGTTTGCTTTCATCCATTTTCACAAACATAGCCTTCAAAAATAATGTTGACATTACTGTGCATTTCACTCTGAGGCATATTGCACTCTGAGAATGTTCATCAAATTCAGTTACTTTGTATTATATTTCAGTAACAGTGACATAATAGCAAATTGGACTGTATGAGTTTTTACGGATTTTTTTTCCAGACACACACTACCATTTCTTCAGATTTATTTAATTTGGGTATAAATCCTTTCCAGCATATATGTTGTACACAAAATGTTGAACATAAAATGTAGCTATCTGCTGATTTAACATCTTGCTGAGTATACTGGTACAATATTTTGTTGTAACAAATAGTTCAATGTATTTTACACACTTATAAACTTATTTATACAGTTATAGTAATTTATACCATTACATTAATGTTGTACCTTAATGTTCTGGAAGACGATATTATAAGGAACCTCATACTTTTCCTGGATGATAGAGTTGTCTATAATGAATTATTGCCTGAAAAAAATCTGCACAAATTTGAGTCAGATCATAACATTTCAATTTGGTCCAAAGATAGGCAAACTGAGTTTAAGTTATCAGAAATGTAAATTGGAGCACATCACAAAACAAAAAAAAAGACAGTACTGTATGACTACATTATCAAATAATCACAGTTTTAATTGGTCAACTCATACAAATATCTGGATGAAATGAAATGGTGACATAGACTCACTTGTAGGCAAAGCAGAATGCAGACTTCAATTCATTGGTAAGATACTGGAAAATGCAATCAGTCTGTAGAGGACATTGCTTACAAAATACCTGTGTGGCCCATTCTAGAATATTGCTTAAGTACGACCCATAACAAATAAGGCTAATGGCAGACATTGAATGTATACAAAATAGTGTAGCATGATTGATCATAGATTTATTTGATGCATGGGAGAGCATCAAGAAGCTACTAAAAATTGGAAATGCCAGACAAGTGAAGATAGATGCCAAATATATGACAAAACCTAACTTATGAAATTTCAGGAACCTGTATTAAGTGAGGTATTTAGGGATTATACAATAACCGCATATGTATCACTCCTATAGGGACCATGAAGGCAAGATTAATTACAGCATGCACAGAACCATTTAAAGAATCATTCTTCCCACACTCCACATGAGCATTGAATGGGGAAAAACCGTAATGTGTGGTACAACAATGTACTTTGTCGTACAACCCACAGTGGTTTATACAGTGTGCATGGAGACATGGAATGAGTTGACAGTAGATGGGTAATGGTTCATATTGATTCCCATTTCCCTGTTGCAGTAGGTGATCTTATGCCTCTAATTATTTTTTCATTGCTATCTTAACTTGCATTCTTCACTTCAGTTTATTTACCCTTCATATCTCTTGGTATTAGGGCAAATGTACAGTTGACTTTTAAGGAATTTGTATTTTCAATTTATCAACTGGAGTTTTGTTTCATATGCAGCAGCAATGTTACAAATTATTTGTTTCAGTTTCTTTAGAATAATTTGCTGTTTCACAGGTGCCTTGAAGGAAATGAAAGATCTCAAAAGTGTCTTAATGACAACCAATGGCCTCATGTTGACAAGACAGCTGGTTGCCTTGCAGAGGGCAGGGCTTGACGGTCTGAACATCAGCTTAGACACCCTGCAGACCCGACGCTACAACCAGATCATGAGGAGGAAAGGCTGGGAGCGTGTCATGGCTGGCATAGATCTAGCCTTGCAACTTGAATACGACCCTGTGAAGGTATTACTAGTGCAGCTGTCATCGCATGCAGACTTTCATAAGCAAAAGATATAAATCTGTTGTTAAGAATATCAACACAATAATCACCATTTTAAAGCAATACGCCCTCACCCTCACCCCCATCCCTGCTCCCACCCTCACCCCTGTCTCCACACTGCAGCTGTAAGTGAAGGAAGGTATATTAAGACAGAAGAAGTAAATTTTAGCTGACGATGCTAACAGTTTCATAGTTTATACAACATAAAAAAGTGTGCCTTGCAAGTTTATCAATTAAATATCTTATATTTTCCTCCCAGGAGAGTCTTATGAGACTCAAGATCTTTACAGTTTCTCTTTTTTTCTTTTGTGTCTTTAGTTTAAAATAAGTTTCCTCTATTGTGGTGTTGATTTGAAAAAAATACTCCATAGTTTGGAAAAATTATTCTTAATTCTGTAGTCACATTTTTGTTGTGTCTAAGTACTACTGGTTTCAGTAGCGAGTACCAGCATCAGTTCATCTTATTATCAAAAATTTCTTTGCAAAATAAAAGCTGACCACTGTGGCCGAGCGGTTCTAGGCACTTCAGTCCGGAACCGTGCTGCTGCTACGGTCGCGGGTTCGAATCCTAACTCAGGCAGGGATGTCCTTAGGTTAGTTAGGTTTAAGTAGTTCTACGTCTGGGGGACTGATGACCTCAGATGTTAAGTCCCATAGTGCTTAGAGCCATTTGAACCATTTTGCAAAATAAAAAGCTTCTGTACAACTGCAAACTAGACATACCATTTTCAGGGTGCAGTTCACATCTATTGAAAGCATAACAGTGACCTTTACTTTTAGTAGATAAGACACCTACTGGGGTAAGAGACTAGATGACTGCACACAAGAAGTTGTCATTTATTCCATATGTAGCTACCATGCAGACTCATATTTTGTATTAGTTTGTCCTTACTCTTCCAAAAGGTTAAACCTTGTCTCTGCAGCCACAGCTTCCTCTCTCCAGCAGTTGTCTTCATCTCCATGCGTGATGAAAATACCATTCATTGATCATATTGTTTAAGTAGGATGTTCTCAGTCATCCCCTTGTTTTCTTACCTACGATCTTGCCTTCAGAAATGTTTTTTAAAAGATTATCATCTCCAGTTAAGTGTCCAGTGTATTTTGCTTTGCCCTGGATTATAACTTTCAGTGGTTCTTTCTTCTCTCCTATTTCCTTTGATTTTTCTGTCAATTCAGCTAGTTCTTGTATTTCTCCTCCAGAACCACATTTCAGCAGGTTTGAGGCGAGCTTCCTTTGGCTTTTCTAATGTACAGATTTTGCATCTGTGTGTCAGAACACTCCACACAAAGGTCTTTACAAATATTTTGTTAATGTGGAAGCTGATATGTTTATTCAGTTGCAGCTTCTTCTTATTTTGGAAGGAACTCTTCACCTGTGCTATTCTTTTCTTGAATGCTTTGAAATATTGATTGTTTTCTTGCAAAATGCTACTGAGATACTAAATTTCAGTTCCTTTCTTGAGTTGCTCATTGCCTGTTCTTGTGTCAGTTCAACCTCCACCTCCTTTCTTGTCCGTAGCCATAACTTTTGTCTTCTTTGTATTCATATTTAGCTTTAGTTTTACCACTTCTTGATTTAAGGCCTGAAACATTTTATTTAGTTCCTACTTTGATTTACTATTGTGATGTCATCAATCTGCAGTGTATATGCATGCAATTAAATTTCCATATCGACATCATGCTCCAAAAACCACCTAACTGTGTGTGGCAGGGGGTACGTCTCATGCCACCAACTGATCCCCTCTGCCTTGTTCCACTTGTGAACAGTGCTTGGGAAGAATGACTGTCAGTACACTTCTGTATTATCTCTAACTTCTCAAATTTTCTTCTCGTGATCATTTCGTGAATTGTATATGAGAGAAACTATTATGTTGTCAGACTCTTCTCGGAAACTACTCTCTCAAAATTTGGGTAGTAAATCTTTCCGTGATGCACAACTGCTCTCTTATGGCATCTACCACTGGAGTTGCTGAGCATCTCTGTAATGATCTCACAGTGACTAAATGATCCTGTGACAAAACACTCCGCACTTCATTGGATCTTCTTTCTCTCTTCTGTCAGTCCTACTGGGTAAGGACACGGGGGTAATTTACATTCACTTAAGATTCTTCCTGAGAATCTTAGTCTGGCATCTGCTTTTCTATTGCTGTTTTATGTCGTCATTCCACTTTAAGGTTGCTCTGGATAGTTACTTCTAGATATTTTATGGTAGATTCTGTTTCCAGCAATTTGTCATTAATAGTGTAGTTGTACAGTATTGGATTTCTTTTTCTGTGTGTGTGTGTGTGTGTGTGTGTGTGTGTGTGTGTGTGTGTGATATGTTACATTTATTTATGTGCAGGGTCAACTGCCACCAATCCTCTGCAGGTCATTGTGCAAATTGATACTGCCATCTGTTGTTGCTACTTTCTGATGGACAAGTGTAGTACCTGTGAACAATATTAAGGAGCCTCTGACACTTTCTACTGGATAATTTATATACATTGTAAATGTAATGATCCTATCACATTTCCTTGGCGTATTCCAGAAATTACCTTTTGATTCTGGCCATCTTTTCTTTGTTGTTGTTATTACTTCCTTGATGAACATATTAAGGAAGTAAGGTGATAGAAGGCACCCGTCTCTCACTGCCCTTCTGGTTTTCCTTCTTTCATATCCGGTTCAGTACTCTGACTTTTGTATATACTCAAAATTAATCATCTGTCCTTCCACTTTGGACATTATTTTAAGGAATGATGATATAACGGTAATCTGTTTATTAAACAATATTTTAACGATACACTATGCTTTCTGATCATATAGTGGCTTGATGATGGAATTTGATACTGAAATTAGTAATCATTAGACAAAATAAAAGTGAAGCTATAATAAAAGAAAGTAATATTTTGGATCATGTCAGTTGTTGTTCCAAACAACAGCACGTCAGGAATAGGTTCGAATGACTCTGAGCACTATGCGACTTCTGAGGTAATCAGTCGCCTAGAACTTAGAACTAATTAAACCTAACAAACCTAAGGACATCACACACATCCATGCCCGAGGCAGGATTCAAACCTGCGAACGTAGTGGTCACTCGGTTCCAGACTGTAGCGCCTAGAACCGCACGGCCACTCTGGCTGTCCAGGAATAAGTACTAAATTATTTGTCCACTGATGACCTCACAGCTTAGAACACTAAAACACAAATGTTAATTGTTTGTTATGTGCCCTGGTAGAGTTTACAACTGTTTACAGTTCACGATTGGTTGTTGGAGATTGGGCGTTACTCACATAGTGTATTTAGTGCACAGTGCAGAAAAAGGCAGTGTCCAGAAAAGTAAAAAAGTGTAAAGGCAAAAGTTTCATGACAGGATGTTGTGTCACCATACTTGGAAGACAATTATAGCCAAAGACAGAAATTTAAAAGAAACTGGCTCATTTGAGCTGCGGAGACCTAGTCGAGGATTCTCAGTGGATGATTGTTAGCACAGTAGAATTTATAAAGAGACAATGTCAGTTCATGTGAGGGAAGGTTGGTTGGTAAGTACCTATCAGCTTTCTCATAAAACTCACAATTTGAAGAATACACATCAAGGAAAAGGTAGAAGTCCAACAGTGTCAAATCTAGACAATAATATCGATCATCCAACAGTTTTGCAAAATCCCCAGTTGTACTTACTTTACTTACTTACTTACTTACTTACTAACTTACTCAGATTTGCTGTGTACCATACAAGGAACTGGTTTCACAGAGTTCACTCGATCAGCTGCCAAGTTCTCACCTTCCTCCAAGTTTGTGTCCATGCATTGAAGATTCATTGCAAAAGATCCAGGTGTTAACAGGTCTTCCTGTACATCTGTATCTGTCCATTGATTTCCACAACAGTGTTGATTTTGGGATTCTTCCACCTTACATGCGTAGAACATAACCTGCAATCTTCAGTCTTCTTTCAACATTAAGTTTGTGCAGGCTGTGTAGACCTCGTATTCTCAGCACTTCATCGTTTGTAACTTGGTTGGGTTAACATCTTCAGAATTCATCTATAGCATTGTTGGTGAAAAATATGGAGACTGTGTGCTGATTTTACTGACATTTTCCAAGTCTCACACATATAAACGATAAAGGAGTACAGTCAAAGCTTTGTTGACATATTACAGACCTAATTGCCATATGGACCAATTTTCCAGTTCTGCTGGTGATTTCTGCATCTGTGACCTCATTATTACATATAAAGCTACCGAGATATGGCAATCTGTCAACATCTTGTAATATCTTCTATTGCACTGTAATCGGGGAAGAGACGAGTAATTTCCACTTACTTTGCACATTCTGTTTGCCTTATCTCTATTAATTTCCAGCCCTACACAAAAGGCATTTAATGAGAAAGCAGATAAAAATTAACTTGATGCCTTCCAAGAAGACGGTCTCTACTAAGTCTCTACTCCTTCAAGTCTGACTATGTAAGTGTAGACCAGAGATGGTTTAAATTCAGAGAAATAGTATCGACATCAATTAAGAGATATATACCAAATAAATTGAAAGGATACCAAATAAATTAAAAGGGTGGTGCACAAAATATGTCAAAACTCAGCTGCAGAAGCAATGAAAAAAAGCATGTCAAAATTTAAAAGAATGCAAAATCTCCAAGATTAGCAATGTTTTACTGAAGCTCGAAACTTAGGGTGGGTTTCAGTGCAAGATGTGTTTAATAGTTCCCATAGTGAAACTTCGTTTTGAAATCTGGAAGAAAATCCAAAGAGGTTCTGGTTGCATGTGTAGTACACCAATGGCAAGACACAACCAATACCTTCACTGCGCAATAGCTGTGGTAATGTTACTGATGACAGTGCTACTAAAGCAGGGTTACTAAACATGGATTTCTGAAATTTCTTCACCAAAGACAACAAAGTAAATATTGCAGTATTCAAATCAAGAACAACTGCAACTGTGAGTAACTTAGTAGTAGCTCTCCTCAGTGCCATAAAGCAATTATGTTTCTTTCAGAGAATGCTGATACAATAGCTCCATTAGAAATCATATATAGCCGCTCATTTGATAAAGATCCATACCTAGAGACTGAAAAGTTGCTCAGGTCACACCAATGCTCAAGAAAGAAAAGAGGAGTAATCTACTAAATAACAGACTCATATCACTAATGTTGATTTGCATTAGGATTTTGGAACATATATTGTGTTTGAATATTATGAATTATCTCAAAGATAATGATTCATTGATAAATAGCCAAGATAGATTCAGAAATATCGACCTTTTAAAGCACAGCTAGCTCTTTAGTCACACAAAGTAATAAGTGCTGTCGACTGGGGATCTCAAATTGATTCCATATTTGTAGATTTCCAGAAGACTTTTTGAAACAGTTCCTCACAAGCATTTTCTAATCATATTGTGTGCCTATGGTGTATTGTCTCAGTTGTGCAACTGGATGTGTGGTTTCCTGTCAGAAAGGTCACAGTTCATATTAATTGATGGAAAATCGTCAAGTAAAACAGAAGTGATATCTGACATTCCTCAAGGAAGTGTTATAGACCACCTGCTGTTGCTGATATTCATTAACAATTTAAGAGAGAATCTGAGCAGTCCTCTTAGATGATGCTATCATTTACAGTCTTGCAAATCATTTACTGTCTTGTAAAGCGATCAGATGATCAAAATGAACTGCAAAATGATTTAGGCTACCTATCCATATGATGCAAAAAGTGGTAACTGACCTTAAATAATAAAAATTGTTATGTCATCCGCATGAGTAGTAAAAGGCATCTACTAAATTTTGGTCACACGATAATTCACGCAGATCTAAAGGCTGTGAAGTCTACTGAATACTTAGGAATTACATTTACAAATAACTTAAATTGGAATGCTCACATAGATAATGCAGTGGGAAAGCAAACAAAAGACTGTGATTTAATAGTAAAACATTTAGAAGATTAGGATTACTAAAGAGACTATCTACAACTATACTTGTCAGTCCTCTTTTGGAGTATTCTGCATGGTGTGGGATCCTTACCAGATAGGACTGACAGAGGACATCATTTAAAAGTTCAAAGAAGGGCAGCTCATTTTGTATTATTAGCAAACAGGAAAGTGCATGCCACAGATATCGCATGTGAATTATGGTGGCAGTCAATAAAGCAAAAGCATTTTGCTGGAGCAGGTTCTTAAAATTTCAATCATCAACTTTCTTTGTTTGGCACGGCACTTGGAGGGCGACGGTTCAGTCTTCACCCATCTGTCTCTTTTGTCCCATGTCCTGATTATTTTCTCCTCATGCCTCACTCCTGTCTTTACTTTGAACAGTTCATGGATCTCTCCCATGAACTTCACTTTCGATATTGCATTTTTCATGTTTCTTGTCATATTAACATCAAAGATAATGATAATGTGCAAGAATAATGTAAGGCTAGCATCTTTTTAGTCACATATTTCTGCTGATACAGCTTATATTGTACGCCTGGAAATACAATGTCAATTTTGTTCCGATGACAACGTATGTCACCTGGGAGTAGTAGATGTACTGGCAATGGTTTCAGTGTCATCCGCCAACAGATAGTGTAATGGCATAGCTATCAGAGTGCTATATGTGTCTACCCTTTAATAGGAAATGCTCATAGCCAGTGTGATGCAGACATGTGAAGCAAGCAGGCAACCATGCCAGGAAGGCACACTCGTGATTCTTATAGCCAACGAGTGAGTTTAAAAAGGGGTCAAATTGTGGGCTTCCGAGTGGCAGGATGGTCCTTTCGGGGGAATTTCCACACAAGTTGGATGTGCTGCATCAGTTATGCAACGCTGCTAGTATCAGTAGTCACGTAAACATTCTCACACACGTAATCGAGGTTCTGGACATCCACACAGCACAGATGCTCACTAGGATTGTTGTACTGAAAGGGCAGCAGTTGCAGATCGTACGGCTACCACAGCACAGATAAAAGGTCTTGTGAGCCCCAGATGTGTCAACACAAACTGTTGCGAAGCAGTTATTGCCAGTTGCGTTACGGACGTGCACACATCTATCCTGTCCTCCAATCGTGCCTCAGCACTGACATGCATGGTTCGAGTGGTGCCATTAGAGGATCTATTTGAGGATGGCATGGCACGCCATGGTTGTAAGTGATGAAAGCAGATTCCGCTCACACGC
This sequence comes from Schistocerca americana, assembly GCF_021461395.2. Taxonomy (NCBI): domain Eukaryota; kingdom Metazoa; phylum Arthropoda; class Insecta; order Orthoptera; family Acrididae; genus Schistocerca; species Schistocerca americana. Next base: position 25,411,624 of record NC_060130.1, read on the forward strand.
AAGTGATGGTCGTATCAGCAAATGACATAAATCTGGTGAGCACTCTCTTGTAGAGTGCATTTGCCCAAGATACAGTGGCCCCACCCCAGGCCTTATGGTCTGTGGTGCGATAAACTACAACTCTCATTCATCTGTGGTGTTTCTGCACTTGGTACATGCAGAATGATGTTACACCTGTTATTTTTGCATTCTTGTAACTGGAAGGTAATGCACTGTTCCAACAGTATAGTGAGGACCCACACGCTGCCCATGAAACTCAGTGTTCTCAGAAAGATGAGCAGTGACTTCCCGGGCCAGCATGTTCTACGAGTTTGTCTCCAACCGAGCACATGTGGGAACATGGGATGAGAAGTGACTCGTGCAACTTGTCAACCAACAACTCTTACATAACTATCTGAACAGATTGAGCATGTGTGACATAATTTATCTCAGGACAGTTTTTGCCATCTGTACTATCGACTGAATGCCGTAGTCAAAAATGGTTCAAATGGCTCTGAGCACTATGGAACTCAACTGCTGAGGTCATTAGTCCCCTAGAACTTAGAACTAGTTAAACCTAACTAACCTAAGGACATCACAAACATCCATGCCCGAGGCAGGATTCGAACCTGCGACCGTAGCGGTCTTGCGGTTCCAGACTGCAGCGCCTTTAACCGCACATCCACTTCGGCCGGCTGAATGCCGTAGTCAGTGCCTGCACTGTCAGCAGTGAGGGCTACACCACGTACTAATGTGTGTGTTTTGGCACGGGTCGATACATGCTAGCTGAGAAGCATTTGCAGTATTGATCTGTAAATGTGATCATTTCATGTACTCCATATGCACTGTTGCAACATTAAATCTAGAGTGAATTTTCTTCTGGCAGTGGGCACAGACTTTTACCTCACAACTTTGATACATTTTACTTTTTCTTTTTCTTAGTCTTTATCCCCTGCTATCACAGTCTCAGCATGTTAATGTGGATTTGGCAGTATTAGTGGTAAATTGTGGCCAGATGCCCTTTCCATGCCACCTCCCCCCCCCCCCTCCCCCCCTTCCAACCCACACCAGAGTGAAAGTTATGTACCCTGTATCTGTATGTATCTAATATTATCGTGTGTGAAAGTGTGAGAATGTTTCAAAATGTTTGAGGATCATGTAACTGATGTGGGGTGTGCATACCAGTCTGCTATTCATCTAGTCGGATGTTGACAACAGCCTAAAAACCATGTCCACACTGGCTCTAGCTGCATGCTAACGTTGGCATCTACCCAGGAGTATTACAATTTCGATAGAGTACAGTAGAGTTTTAATGATTTATACAATAGTTTTATGTCATGAATTTTAGAGAATTGATTGAAGATGTCTTTCTGCTGTTGTTTAATTTATGATATAGCCGCAACAGAAAATCCAACAGAATATGTTAATTATTCTGGTCTTGTTCATTTCCGTATTTGTTCTGTGTTAAAGTAATTGTTCAGATGCATACAACATAAAAGTAAAAGTAAGGTCTATGATGACAGGCAGTGACTGGGCTGTTGTCCTGACAGCAGGTAGGGTGCAGCCTTTGTTCACTGTGGCACTAGGAGGGAGAGGGTTAATGGCCTATCACCCCAGCTTCCTTTTACCCCTGGGAAATATCCCCAGGAGTCACCTGATAGCAGGTTGGCGTCACCTGGGGGCCATCCTGCAGTCACTGGAACAAGGAAAATTCCCCACCTTTTATGTTTTATGGGGAATCGAGCCCAGGACCTCCTGATTGGAGTCTAGTGCGCTACCCACTAGACCTCCACAACCACCGTGCTTATGGGATATGAAATGTCTGCATCTATATGACTACTCTGCATTTCACAGCTCAGTGCCTGACAGAGGATTTATCAAACCACTTCCATACTGTTTCTCTACCGTTCCACTCTTGAACAATGTGTGGGGAAAAGTAACACTTAAATTGCTCTGTGTGATCTCTGATTTGTTGTGTTTTATTATAACGATCATTTTTCCCTATGAAGGTGAGTGCTATGAAAATTAAAATGTTTTTCCATTTGGAGGATGAAGTTGGAGACTGGAATTTTGTGAAAAGATCTTGCCACAGCGAAAAAGTATTTCTTTTTGTGATTACCATCTCAACTCGCATATCATGTCTGTGACTCTCTCTCTCCTAATATTTTACAATAATACAGACTGAGCTGCCCTCATTTTGACTTTGATTTCCTCCATCATTCGTATCCCATGGTGTACTTGTGCATTGGCATCTTGAAACACAACCAATGATCATCCAAATGTCGACTATATGACAGGACAGTAGGTTCGAGGATCCTATCATCATATTGCACAGCCCTCAAATAGCCTTATTAGAAATGAGATGTGTCAGACATCTGTACACCATACTGGCCCAAAACATGACCGATCCATCTGCCTGCTAAACTTAAAAGACTGGACTGCAGGTCTGAAACACATTTTTCACTGGAGCGGACACAAATGAACAAGAATTATCTATGGCTCTGAACAGTAGCTGAGCACAAGCAGACACCATTCTGTTGCATTTGGTTAGCATTCACAGGTGTTCACTCATGTTCTGCCCATTATCAGTCCTTCGATGAACTGTCAAACGAAGTCTCCATCATCTCTGCATTGGTGAGAGCAGGAGAGAAGGAGCTAAATTCTGGTGTTTCATCAGTGAACTTTTGTCTTCAACTCAAGATCTTTGAGCAGCAGAATGGTCTGAAGAGAATGTAATGTTTCTGATAACAGAATAGATGCTCGTGAATTCCAAGATGTCCACGCCATAAATGCCAAATAAAAAGAAATACAATTGACAGAGAGTTTCCGAGGTACTGGGAACATGAGAAAGATGATAATTACATTAGATACTTTCATCAGCCATAAATGGAGTGAATAAGCACGAGCTTTGTATTTGTTTTTATTAAAAAAGAACAGCACAACAAAGTTCCTTGAAAGTAAACATGTACAAAAATGTATCTATCATGCTGATTAAAATTATGTACATACCCCACACGAGCTTTGTATTTGTTTTTATTAAAAAAGAATAGCACAACAAAGTTCCTTGAAAGTAAACATGTACAAAAATGTATCTATCATGCTGATTAAAATTACGTACATACCCCACAAGCCACCTTAGTAATTTCTTGTCCTGTTCCACTGACAAATAGTGCTAGGAAAAGCAATAGTCTATATGCCTCTGTACAAGCCCTAATTTCTCTTGTCCTTGTGGCCTTTACATTAATTGTAAATTGGTGGCTGTAGGATCATCCTGCAGTCAACCTCAAGTACGAGGTACCTAAATAGTTAAATAGTGTTTTGTGAAATGAATATCATCTTCCCTCCAGGGGTTCCTATTTGAGTTCATGAAGCATCTCTATAATACTTATGTGCTGATCAAACTTACTGGTGATAAATCTCTGAATTGGTTCAATGTCTTCCTTTAATCCAATGTCATGCAGATCCCAAACACTCAAGCAATGCTAAAGAATGGGTCACACTAGTGTTGTGTCCTTTACAGATAAGCTACACTTTCCTAAAATTCTTGCAATAAACCTATTTGGCCATTTGCCTTCCCTACAACCAATTTTGCTTGTTTCATGTCTTACTGCTTTGCAACATTATGGCTAGGTATTTAATTGACGTGACTGTCAAGCAGCATACTACTGATGCTGTATTCAAACATCATGGGATTTTTTTTCCTTCTCATCTGCATTAACCTACATTTTTTTATATTTACAGTAAGCTTCCATTCATCTCACCAATCACAAATTTTGTCTAAGTCATCTTATATCCTCCTATAGTCACTCAATGGCGACATTTGCTCATACACAATAGCGTCATCAGCAAACAGCCTCATAGTGCTGGCCACATTGGCTGTCAGATCCTTAATGTACACTTATTAGCCAAAACATTATGACCACTGCCCACTGCAAGTTGGATGCTGCCTGGTGGCATTGCGGGCATGTGATGCGGTAACAAAAATATGTAAATAGAGCAGAGGGGGGTGGGGGCTCACTTAGGTAAGATATGGGCTGCAAATGGGGAAATCAGTTGAGATAAGTGATTTTGATAAATGGCAGATTATTATTATGCTAAGCCTGTGACACACATCTCAAAAGCGGCAATGCTGGTCAAATGTTCATGTGCTATCTATCACTAGGTGCTAAATGGTTAGACATCCATGACTCTTCACAGTACTTGGGGTTTGGCGGCATGTCTGGCTGCAATGTAGGATAGACGGTGATTTGTAGCAACTCTGCTGAAAGAGCACAATGCTAGTGCACGCACAAGTGTTCCATAGCACACTGTTCATTGTAAATTCTGGAACACGGATCTCCGCAGCAGACCACTCCTACATGTTCACATGTCTACCCAACAACATCATCAGTTGTGATTGCAGTGGGCACAGGACCATTCGGATTAAACCATCAATCAATGGAAATGTTGGCTCTTTGGGTGAATCCCATTTTTGCTACGCTAGGTTGATAGGTGTCTCCACAAAAACCATCATTGAGGTGAATGGCAGCTCCAAATGTGCAGCACACCACGGATGCTGGCTGGTGGGAGCAGCATTATGCTTGGGAGACATTCTCCTGCACTTGCATGTAGTAATCAAAGACATGCCGACAGCTGTGAATCACCTGTGTCCCTTCATGCTTGATGTCTTCCCCGACAGCGATGTCATCTTTCAGCAGTGTAAATGTCTGTGTCTCAGAGCCAGAATCATGCTACAGAGGTTTGAAAAGCATTATAGTGACGTCACGTTGATGTCTTGGTGGCCAAATTTGCCTGATGTAAACCTAAAAAACCCATCTGGATCACTATCGGGCATCATTACCACGTATGCAAATCAGTGAATTACAAGACCTGTGTGTAGACATCTAATGCTTCCTACCTCCTCAAACCTAACAACAAGCTGTCTGATCCCTGATACGCAGAATCAGTGATGTATTTTGTCCCAAAGATGGACAAACAAGCTATTAAGCAGGTCATAATGTTTTGGACCACCAGTCTATACAGGATGTTACAAAAAGGTACTGCCAAACTTTCAGGAAACATTCCTCACACACGAAGAAAGAAAATATGTTATGTGGACATGTGTCCAAAAACGCTTACTTTCCATGTTAGAGCTTATTTTATTACTTTTCTTCAAATCACATTAATCATGGAATGGAAACACACACCAACAGAATGTACCAGCATGACTTCAAACACTTTGTTACAGGAAATATTCAAAATGTCCTCCGTTAGCGAGGATACATGCATCCACCCTTCATCGCATGGAATCCCTGATGCGCTGTTGCAGCCCTGGAGAATGGCGTATTGCATCACAGCCATCCACAATATGAGCACGAAGAGTCTCTACATTTGGTACCGGGGTTACGTAGACAAGAGCATTCAAATGCCCCCATAAATGAAAGTCAAGAGGGTTGAGGTTAGGAGTGTGTGGAGGCCATGGTATTGGTCAGCCTCTACCAATCCATCGGTCACCGAATCTGTTGTTGAGAAGCGTACGAACACTTCAACTGAAATGTGCAGGAGCTCCATCGTGCATGAACCACATGTTGTGTTGTACTTGTAAAGGCACATGTTCTAGCAGCACAGGTATGAAATCATGATAACATCCTCCATAGAGCGTAGGTGGAAGAACATGGGGCCCAATTAAGACATCACCAACAATGCCTGCCCAAACGTTCACAGAAAATATGTGTCAATGATGTGATTGCACAATTGCGTGCAGATTCTCATCAGCCCACTCATGTTGACTGTGAAAATTTACAATTTGATCACGTTGGAATGAAAGCTCATCCGTAAAGAGAACATTTGCACTGAAATGAGGATTGACACAATGTTGGAGAACCATTCGCAGAAGTGTGCCTGTGGAGACCAATCAGCTGCTGATAGTGCCTGCACACGCTGTACATGGTACAGAAACTACTGGTTCTCCCGTAGTACTCTCCATACAGTGACGTGGTCAACGTTACCTTGTACAGCAGCAACTTCTCTGACGCTGACATTAGGGTTATCGTCAACTGCACGAAGAATTGCCTCGTCCATTGCAGGTGTCCTCGTCGTTCTAGGTCTTCCCCAGTCGCTTAGTCATAGGCTGGAATGTTCCGTGCTCCATAAGATGCCGATCAATTTCTTCGAACGTCTTCCTGTCGGGACACCTTCGTTCTGGAAATTTGTCTCGATACAAACGTACCGCAACATGGCTATTGCCCAGTGCTAATCCATACATCAAATGGGCATCTGCCAACTCTGCATTTGTAAACATTGCACTGACTGCAAAACCACGTTCCTGACGAACACTAACCTGTTGATGCTACGTATTGATGTGCTTGATGCTATTACTGTAGAGCAATGAGACGCATGTCAACACAAGCACCGAAGTCAACATTACCTTCCTTCAATTGGGCCAACTGGCGGTGAATCGAGGAAGTACAGTACATACTGACGAAACTAAAATGAGCTCTAACATGGAAATTAAGCATTTCAGGACACATGTCCACATAACGTATTTTCTTTATTTGTGTGTGAGGAATGTTTCCTGAATGTTTGGCCGTACCTTTTTGTAACACCCTGTATAGAGAATGAGAGTGGTGCCATCATACTTCCCCGGGGCACTCCTGAGAATAACCCCAATATCCCTGCCTCTGATGAACACTCACCATCAAGGACGACATTCTGGCTTCTGCTACACAAGAAGTCATCTCGAGCCATTCACATATCTTGAAACCTAATCTGTAATTTCAGACCTTCATCAACAGTATGCAGTGGCGCACTGTGGCAAACACTTTCTGGAAACAGCAATGTGGAATCTGCCTGTTCCCTTCATTGCTGATTTGCAGGATATCTTGTGAGAAAGGAGCAAGTCGAGTTTCACACGAACGATGATTTCTAAATCTGTGCTGATTTGTGAACAGAAGCTTTTCTGTCTCGTGGAAATCAAAGTGAAAATACATTCAAGAATTCTGCAGCAAACCAGTGTTAAGGATATTGGTTTGTAATGTTGCGGGTCCATTTTTTTACTCTTCTTATATACAGGAATTACCGTGCTTTTTTCCAATTGCTTATGACTTTGCATTAAGCAGGAAATTACAATAAATGCATGCTAAGAACAGGACCTATGCCATAGTGCACTATTTGTCGAGAGACCCATTGCTGAAATTTTGACATTTTGTTGGCTAAACAGTAGGTTGGAGGATTCAGTTCTGATACTGCACAGCTCTCAAATTATACTTACTAGTTATTAGAGGCATTTGATCTCCATAGGTGACACAAGACCAAAACCAGACTGACTCAACTATGTGCTGAATCTGTGGGTCTTCACACTTGAGACATGCATTGGTACCTGGCCATTTCCGCACCCTTCTACAAGGATCATCAGGTATCAAAGAAATGCTTCACTTATTGTGAAAGGAATACAATACCACTGATCCAAGTTCCGCTGGAGGACACCCTGTATCACCACTAGTAATCTCCTTTCCTGTTGCACCACAAACAGAGTGAGGGCAAAATGACTTGTCTATATGCCTCTGAATGAGCCCTAATCTCTCTAAACTTGTCTTCATGGACCTTACATGGAATGTACATTAGTCGCAGTAGATTGTTCTGCAGTCAGCGTCAACAGCCATTTCTCTAAATTTTCTCACTAGTGCTCCTTAAAAAGATTGTCGCTTGCCATCCACCGGTTTCCATGTACACCACGATTCTTTGTGCACTACATTCCCGGGGGTTTGTACTGTAGTACATAATGGACACCTAGAGACCCCACTGAATGTGTCGAGATGGTTGTGTACCGTGTGAGTCAACACAGCTCTCCCCATTATCTGCAAAAAAGTCACAGTGCAGTTACAGTAAGTTCCTGAGGTACTACCTGTCAGCTATAATTTGAAGTTAGCAGTCGTCAGTTGTTGTTGGCTCTGAGCAATCTCTGTAGTGCCGATTTTTAACATTTTGTTACTGCAAAGGCTGTGGAATGTTCATATGACGTCGCTGCAGCTTTTGCCAATTGTGTGGTAACTTTGCATGCTGACAAAAATTCTTACTGTAAAGTAACAATGCTTGGGCAGTCTTTAAGCATTAACGCTTTAATCCCATTGCAAAGTCAAATTTTTTGATGTTATATTTGACATGTGATCAGTTTGTTTATTTATTTATTTTTGTAATTTTATTTTTGTGGTTTAGGACAAAAACTGTAGTGGTAGTGTATTTCTCCTAGAGCCCTTTTGTGGGCTGCTATTTTCCACTGTGAAAATGAGGCAATTTTTTTTTTTCCAACTACACAAGTGACGATAGTAGTGATCTGACAACAAACAAAAACTGTTTGTTGTAGCAATTTTTATGCATCTGGTACAGTGTACTATCACAAGATACCAGGTACATCAACAGATGGTAATATATATTCCCAAAACCTTTGTAAAACCACTAAGTGGTTGGCAAGTGTGCTTCCCGAGATTCACAAAAGACATAATTGTGTAATACCGTATTTACTCAAATCTAAGCTGCACTTTTTTCCGGTTTTTGTAATCCAAAACACCACCTGCAGCTTAGAATCAAGTGCAAAGTAAGCGGAAGTTCTGAAAAATGTTGGTAGGTGCCGCCACAACTAACTTCTGCCGTCGAATATATGTAGCACTACACAGGCATGCTTTGCAGGCACAAAGATAAATACTGGCGCCAAAACCTCTGCGTCAGTAAACAAATTAAAAAAAAAACGGTGGAGGGTGGGGGGGGGGGGGGGGTGGAAGACGAGCTTTTTTCTCTGCCCCGAGTTTCGACCACTGCATTTTCATACTTTATCCAACAAAGTAAATACAAATTCCATATTCTTCATCTCTGAATGTTGCAGCCTTTCAATGTACTATGAAAATCCGACTGGAAGACTGTTTGGGATGTTTGTCAATATGGCCAAGTCTACGTTCTGAATTTTTGTCCTACCTCTGACAAGAGATGGTTGTTAATAGCTACTTTTATGAATTGTGAATCACATGCAGTATTCTCTTCACCATAGGAATAATACGAATGTAAACATTTTGCCATGTATTCCTACGTGATTCCTGCTATCTCATTTAAATCCTGTCTTCCTAATAAACTACGAAACTAGAGTGAGACAACAGCAAACGCGGAAGAATATATATATCATGTCATGTTTATATTCGTATTATTCCTATGCTGAATAGTGATACAGTCAGAAATGAAGCACGGCAACTGACTAGATTTTTAAACCTAAGATGGCTCTAATTTCTGTGCAGAATGTAATGCACTAAAGAGGCGTCTGCAAAAATTTTCAAACGGAGAAAATTTTTCGCTAAACTTTCGTTTGGAACATCTATCATATGCAGTCTATTATATGGTTCTTGTTGATCATTATCAAAGAAACCAGCAGTGTAAGTAACAACAAATAGCAGTCTCTTGCCATTGTCTCACTGATGAGACGATTCCTCTCTCTTTTTTTTTTTTTTTTAATTGTAAGCGGCGGTAGCGTGCGCAAAAGCAAGCCATCCCGCGAGCGGCGACAGGCCGTAAACACGCATAATCAGAATGCGACAAACAATGCATGGCACAGTCCTATAATGCATTTTGAGCTTAGAGTGATGGAAACACCTATACATCTACATCTACATCTACATTGATACTCCGCAAGCCACCCAATGGTGTGTGGCAGAGGGCACTTTACGTGCCACTGTCATTACCTCCCTTTCCTGTTCCAGTCGCGTATGGTTCGCGGGAAGAACGACTGTCTGAAAGCCTCCGTGCGCGCTCTAATCTCTCTAATTTTACATTCGTGATCTCCTTGGGGGGTATAAGTAGGGGGAAGCAATATATTCGATACCTCATCCAGAAACACACCCTCTCGAAACCTGGCGAGCAAGCTACACCGCAATGCAGAGCGCCTCTCTTGCAGAGTCTGCCACTTGAGTTTATTAAACATCTCCGTAACGCTATCACGGTTACCAAATAAGCCTGTGACGAAACGCGCCGCTCTTCTTTGGATCTTCTCTATCTCCTCCATCAGACCGATCTGGTACGGATCCCACACTGATGAGCAATACTCAAGTATAGGTTGAACGAGTGTTTTGTAAGCCACCTCCTTTGTTGATGGACTACATTTTCTAAGCACTCTCCCAATGAATCTCAACCTGGTACCCACCTTACCAACAATTAATTTTATATGATCATTCCACTTCAAATCGTTCCGCACGCATACTCCCAGATATTTTACAGAAGTAACTGCTGCCAGTGTTTGTTCCGCTATCATATAATCATACAATAAAGGATCCTTCTTTCTATATATTCGCAATACATTACATTTGTAATGTAACAAAGAGAACGGCACTTATCAGATCAAAGAAAAATAAGCAATCAATTCAAACCAGACGAAGCACTTGAAAAAGACTCTCTAGTATAAATGCGGACGGAGAGCCTGACGCATAGCAATGACTACGTGGTAAAGCTTAACTGCTAAGTTTACCACACGCACCAAACTACTGTAGCTGTATCGTCATTCATTCGACCTAAATGGACCAACTTTGTTTCGGTTTGGAGATGTGGTCTAAAACGTTTCTCCCCCTTGAATTTTGAGTCACAAATTTCAAGTGGGGCTTAGATTCGGGAAAAATTTTTTTCCTTGATTTCGAGTCTCATTTTTCAGGTGCGGCTTAGATTCCAGTGTGGCTTAGATTTGGGTAAATACAGTAAGTGTACTTCCCAAACCATTTTGAGAAACTATTTTGATGGAAAGCATATTTTCCAAGAGCCATTAAAACACTGTTATTTGGTGGGCTGTATACTTCTCACAGCCCTAAAAGCTATATTTCATAACAAAAAGAAAGTAAACTGGTGCAGCGGACTATCACTGGATGCCAGGAGCATGCAGAAGTGGTTCAATATATTCCCATAAATGCAGTAAAGAAACACAGCTACTGCTAAGTATATCTCTCATGACCAGTAAAAGCCTTAAGTGACTCTTTGCAGCAGGTCGACAGACTGTACAGCCCACGTGAGTCACACTGTCCCATTAACGAATGGAGACACAATGCACTCTGCTAAAGTAAATGAGAGTGCAGGTTCGCTTTCACCTACATTACACAGTCAGTTGTACTTAGTGATTTCTGGTGGACAAAAGAATATTGAGAAAGGAGAAATGAAGGATGATAAGTGTTTAATGTCCCATAAACACTGAGGTCTTTAGTGTCTGAGCACAAACTCTGATTGTTTCAAGGATGGGAAGGCTATTTATTGTGCCCTTTCAGAGAAACCATCTCGGCATTTGCCTGTACTGATTTAGAGAAAGCTCAGGAATCCCAAGTCTGGGTGGACTAGATGGAGCTGTAGAGAGCAAAAACTGTAGAGGAAAACAGAGATTGGAATACATCCAGCAGATAATTGAGGCTGTAGGTTGAAAGGGCTACTCTGAGATGAACAGGTTGCCACAGGAGAGTAATGCATGGACTTTAACTGTTAGTCGCCCTGAATGTGAGTCCAGTGAGCTCACCACTGTGCCACCTCGCTCGATATATTTTGAGAGAAGTTCCTGATTTTACCATTTCACAGGATGTGGGACGTGTACTTACCATCAACTGTATTTCTTTACTGTATTCCTGAGAACACATCATATGAGCTCTGTATGCACCTGGCACCTGATGTTAGTTTGCTGCACCAGCTGAACTTTCTGTCTGTTATGAAATGTAGCTTTTAATTGTCATTAAATGTCACTTGTTCCTTTCAGAAGCAGTTGCAAATATACGTGCCACCAAATAATGTTGTTTTGAAGGCCACTGGGAAGTATGCTTACTACCAAAGTAATTTTTCCATGATACAAGAAGAATATACTTACCACAAAATTAATTTCTTTTTTGGACTGCAGAAAAGATACTTACCACCAACTGACCATACTTACCACTAATTTAGTTGTTTTACTATGCTCTTGGGAAAATGTTGTACCTCCTCTGGACGTGGTTGACCTTTTGTGATAATATGCTAAACCACTGGTACCTGTTTGTCATGACATCAGTCCTGTTGTCACTTGTTACAACAGAACACATTGTTTCATTCTGCAATATATGCTATTGTGACTTGCCTCAGCTCGTTTCTTTAAGTAGTGTTAAATGAAGTTTCTAGGATTGTAAAATAGATAGTCAAATAAAAACAGAAAATTCCTTTTTTTCACATGTAGTAGTAACTCATAACAGCTTACTAAAGACAGTGGGAAGTATACTTACTACTATAGTTTTTTGCTCCTAAATCACAAAAATAAAATAATCAAAAATTAAATTTAGTTGAAACTTCTAAAATGATACCAAAACAATTAACTTTACAGGGCTGCTACAAAAAATGTGCCCACAAATGGGTTAAAAACAAAGTTTGCAAGCTGTGGGGGCAGTGTGAAACTTTTTTAAGCACTGTATTTGAAAAATATTATTCATTTTGTTCCACTTCTAGAATGTTAGGTTTTGTGGATTTTTGCCTGTACATTAATGGGTGTGGATGCGTTCAGTGGAAGCAAGTGTGTCGTGAATGATTTTTCTCAGTAAATATGTCCTACTGACTTTGCAGTATATCTCCAATGTTCTGGATGCATCAAATGAAGTTTAAAAGACAGCTAAATGCTGTTGCTGGTATGTCTCTTCATGTAAATGTCAGAGTTACTATTATTATTCAATACAGAAAGGAAGATTACCAGCTTAGCAATTTGCTGAAAATGGGTTCAATAAAGGGAATATTACAATTAACATCCTGTTAACGACAAATTAATTAGAGATGGGAAGCAGCCCCAGATTGGAGAAGGAAATTGGACGGATAGCTGACTCCATAAAAATTAATACATTTCATACTGTGCTCGAGCACAGGCAATAAAAAACAGTGAGCAAACATGATGCGTGTACTTGTTGCCTCAGGGTCTCCTGCGAAACTGAGGTCCTTGAGTAAGCTACATCACACTGCTTCGTTGTGTACTTGTTGTCAAGCCAGTTTATGAAGTACACATCCCTCTTCATTTTTATATAACTTTGTTTTGAATGCACTGTACAAGAATATTGAATACCTTGAAAATTATCGAGTTCAGCCATCCATTCACATGTAATATTCCAACAGCTCCATCACCGATGAGAGCCTTCAGGGGTGTAAAACGAGTAAGTGAGAAGTGCCACTGAACTACTAACAAACATTTTCATCTACTACTAATCTGCTCACATTAATCATTATTCAAGAGGATCAGTTCTACATCATTTTATTTTTATAAATATACAGAGAAGCAACTACTTGAAAAAAGCCAATGCTCTGCTACTTAAACTGCTCTGCCACTATTTTGATTTAATACTGCATGCTAAATGGGCATTTAATTTTTCACAGGACACTGTCATCTAAACTTATTCTGATAAATTCATATACTTCCTTCTTGTGCAATGCCCTTTATGCTGTCAATGCCACGTTGGGACCGGTACAGTAGTTTCTGTTCTGTGGAGGACCAACCGTACCTGCACATAGGCTATTATTATGATGTAATCACCGCTTCAAAAGGCATTCCTGTCTGCTCCTAGAGAATATGTTGCATGGCTAAATATGGTCTTCTGTTAGAAAGTGTTTGTGTGTTGTGTATTTGAGGTGGGACAGGTAGGTAAATTCACATATCCAGGTAAATTATTGGTGTACTGGCTAATAAAACATTTTTTACTTTAATTTTGAATATTTGGGGATTTCCCGACTGCTCCTAATGTCGGCTGGCAGATGTTAAAAGGGTGTTGCACCTGAATATAAAACAGTTTTCTTAACCCTAAGCTTCAATGCATATTCTCTATGGAAATTATTTATATTGTGATTGTTATGGTTGCAAACTTTGCAATTAATGCTAAATTCTCTCTTGTCCATTTCAGCAGCTCAAGGTCAGCATATCTTGCTGCTATGTGGAGGACCCAGGTCCAATTCGTGGTAATGCCTTTTTTTTTAAGGGGCGAAGCTACTCCACACCCACACTGACATGGTGACCATCACCAAAGTTCTACCATCACCTCCGTTTGCTTCGTTACAATTGAGAAGTGCACAGGATGTGGGGTCATGATGTTGTCCGTAGGATTACCCACTAATACAGGCACTTTGAGGCGACAGAAGTGGTTGAGAAGTGAGCAGAACGTAGCAGTTTTAAGGGCAGAGGGAGAAAAGTGCCGAGGCAAGCACCAAAGGAAAAGAACTTCTGCAATAGTCTGGACAGATAGTAAGAGCAGTAACAGTTTCTTTCTGTCTGCAAGGGTGAGGTTGTCGTTAGTTTTGGGTATCGTGCGATGCTCGATACCATTGTCGCAGCTTAAAACACTCTTTACGAGTGTCAGTCCTATTGAGGAGGGGTACTCCTGGGCTGTGCACCTCAGTGTCTCCTGGGCCACCTGCAGCATCTGTACTTGTAACATGCCAAGGTCGTTATACGAGTGGTCAATTGGCCATAAAGAGGTTTGGTTGGATATGTTTATGTTTAGTGTGCAATACTGCTTTCCCGTATTGCCAGTTGGTCAGCTAGATATTTGCAGCTGGCAATGCCATTTAGTTTTGCTGTAATGCAGGGATTCACCAGTGTTTATTTTGTCTGTGAGCTTGTGCTGTCCACAGGTGATTAATTGTCCCTAGATAGAAGTGTTTTTCAGCAGTTGTGTTTTCACCCGTGGTTGTGGTCGTAGTTTCCCAGGTTAAGAATGAAATAATTGTCAGAGTGTCTCAAGTTCCTTTACAGTCGTGTGGTGAGTTTTTTGAATATCTGTGTGTGAGTCTCAAGGCAGTATTCTCTGTGAAGATCGACAGTGTGTGTGGACTGTGGTGCACTTCGTTGTGTATCACCTGTAGGCGGCACAGGCGGTCAGAGCCACGTAACCCCAGACTGCAGCTGCATGTATCATCATGGATCTAATCAGTATCATGTACACAGACCTCGATACCCTCCTATTCAGTGTGCTTTACCTGTTGAGCTTAGAGTAACACTGTTTGAGCCTTGCATTTGCTCAGTTGGCCAGTCACTGAAGTATTTGACTTTCACACTGAAACGTATTGGGCGTGTGTGTAGTGTTATTTGTCTTCAGTCTTAATGTGGGGTCCTGCCCACTCATCTCATATAGGGTGCCTAAAGGATGCTGCATTCTCAAAATGCTATACAACAATTCAAGCAAACAACATTAATAGTTTTTATTACAAATAAGAAGTTTGACAATGCTTAACCTGGAATTTACAATGGTGTCGCAAGCAATAGGCGACATGCAGTATAAATCCGAGTCCTTTGCTATGTACAATGTTCGTGCAAGTTTGACACACAGTTTGTGGATCACTAATAACTGTTATTGTAGCATTCACCGCTAGGCCTGTCCGTATACTGTCCTAATCCTGTCCAAATACTGAGTGGCCGAGGCTGGCAGGAGCGGCACTTATATTCTCTTTGTCTAGGGGCCTGCTCCCGTCGTGGTGTGGTCCTTGCCAGTGGGCTATTCGCTGACAGTGTGTTCACTGCCTTCTTAGCTCTTGCAATCTTAATTTTCATTCCAGAGCTTGTGGGTATGCCAGAACACTTAATGATTGTGCAGTTGTTATGGTTTGTCAGTGAACAGAACTGCTTCACACTTGTCAGCATTTGCTTTAACACACTGTCGTTCCAGCTAGGCAGTTTTGTTTGCAGTTGCAAATTATGCCTGATGGTTTCCAGTCTTGCACTAGGATGGTAATGTCATCTGCATAGATGGTTGCCATTGTGTTTTGTTCAGTTGGAAAGTCATTGACGTAGAGATTAAACAAGAGGGGCCCTTGGATGCTTCCTTGGGGTACTCCCACTTGTATACTGTGTTGTGTTGACTGTTTGCCCTGAACGTCGGTGTTGAAGCTTCTGTGGGTGAGATATGAGTGTGTAAGATGCATGAACTCGTTGGAGAGACTAGCAGTGCAGAGTTTGCGAATGAGACGATTGTGCCGTAGATGACTGAAGACCAAGAACAGCACTCCTGTAGCTTTGTTGGTGTTGGGGGTGTGTGTAATATGTTCTACTACACCGAGGAGTTGTTGTGTTGTGGAGTGGTGATTGCAGAATCCAAATTGCTCCAGTCTCAGCGAGTGATTGGTGTTGCAGTGCATAGTAAGATGTTTGAGAATCATCTTCTCAACAATCTTATTCAGGGAGCTCAGCAGGCTGATGGCTCCATAATTTTGTGGTAGGGAGTGGTATTTCCCTGGCTTCCTGAACATCAGGACAGGGAAGTGTTGATGTTTTAGAATGGTATTCGTCATATGTGTGAGATGCTCTATAGCTTTATTTGTGAACTCCTGGGTGACACGGTTTTGAAAGTGATTGGGACCAGGAGCTTTTCTAGCTGTTTTGTGCTTAATAACCTGTGTAATTTCATGTGTAGCAGTATGTATTGTTACATTGCACGTGGGCTGGGTTACAAGCCATGTAACCTCCTGGTTCATTTCAAGTAGCAGTGCTGGATTGGAAGGAGCCAGATTCAGTGTGAATGATGTTGCTAGTGTTCTGGTCATCAGCTCATGCTTCTCCTCCATGGAGTATGCTGGTCTGTAAGGCGGTGGTAAGGGCTTTGACAGCTTCAACAAGTTTCCTGCTTTGTGTAATTTTGGGAATTTGTGGGATATGACTTTTCAAGCATTTCCTTGAACAATGCCCAATTCACACGCTTGTAGCCCAGTATCCTGTGAGATGCATCATACTGCTGTGTTTCTTCCAAGTAAAGTATTACAGGTGTTTGGTGAGGCCAAATCATGTATAATTTCAATGTTGATTGTGACTATAATGCCAATCACATCTAATGTCTATCACATTTAGTCTCTGTTCCCCGTTTTAAGTGTCACCTCAGCTGGCACTAGTGTAATGTAGTTTGGGCGCAGTGCATGTTCGCATAGTTTTTTTGCTAATGGTGTTTGATCTTTGTTAGTTCCAAGCAGAGTGTTTAGCATTAACATCACCAGTGGCTATTAGTCACTATGCTATGTTGAGTATTGTGCTGATATCGCTTGTTATGATATTACCAGATCAATTGTATATCGATATCAATGTAGTGTTCACTCAGTTGACTTGACCCTAACAGCTGTGGCTTCTAGTCTTGCAGGTTCAGGGATCTTAATATTTGTGTATTCTTTGTCTCAATATATGATGATTGCTGTTCCACCCACAGTTGTGCCTTCAGGTGGTCAGTACAGTAGATGTAATATCTTGGGAATAGTAGTTGTTTGTGTGACTGGAGTTAAGCTTTGTTCATGAGAGCATTCCAGATTCCCTTCTCCTCCATAAATGCAGCTAGCTCTGCCCTTTTGTTGCCAATCCCATCTGCATTCCAGAATAGCATCTGAGTCAAAGTACTGTTGTTTGTGTTTTGTGGTGTATTATCTATGGAAGAGTGTGGGCGGTGTGGTGATAGCAGTTTGTATAGCAGCCATGCAATGGCTGGGTGTAGCCGTCATGAGTTTGTGCATGCGTTATGATGAAGAGCCTCAAGAGGATCTTAAGCCACGTGAGTGGGGAATAGTGTCTCCACTATGCCTCTGATTGTGGTGAGAATGTTTGTTATGTCAGCCAAAGTGTTGGCGGTGGTGTTGGTGGCTGGTGGTCCTTATGTTGGTGTACTGGATGGGCTGGCTTGTGTGTTATTCATGGTTCGTATTTCATCTGGGGTCACCTGTGTTATTGCTGTGGTGAGGGGGGCAAGAGTGTGAGTTACGGTTACATTGTTCCTTTTAATGTGTTCCTATGTTTGTCTGGTCTGTTGTTGGTGTATTTGTTGTGGTGTGATAGTGTCCCCTCTTTTGTTTTTTGGGTACCTCTGTTTCATTTCGTGTGTTTGTGGTTGCCCTAGTTTGGGTGTGTCTTCTGTGATATCACGAGTGTCACAATCTGGCCTAGACAGAGTTGACTTGGTGTTGTCCGGGACCGGCAGTGTTGTCATCAGTACAGGGGCAGTTTCTAGCATTGCAGGTGTGGGTTGTGGTTCTGTTGTTGTGGGAGTGTGCCATGAGTTTGTGGAGCTCTGTGCATCCTCAGTTCATCCACTTCCACTGACAATGCCAGTAAAAGAGATTCCACACCTTACTGGTTGGGGGGTGGGGAGTGTCTTGGAGCTGTTCTGGTTACCACTTGTCTGTCTTTGGCACTTTTGCACCTTAGAGCTTCTTTGTATGCTGCACACCATCTGTAGTTTGCACATGGACCCCTCCACATTTGGTACATTTGATAGTTGTACCAAGTTTAAAGTGTTGTGCTACATGGTTACCAGTGCATTTGCAGCACTGTGTGCCAGTTCACATCGGGTGCCGCACGGCCAATCTGCTGGCAGTGGTGGCACTGTTGGGGGACACACGGAAGTGTGTATATTTCTACTACGACCATGTGAAGCAGGAGCATCTGCGTCAGAAAGTTGCAGGAGTAAGCTGTGTCGTCCAAATCCACTAAATAGTTTGGCTGCAGTCTGTGTGTCACGAATCCCAGAATTCATCTCATGCTCTCACAGTCCCAGCTGAGAGCTGTGATTATACCATGAAGAATGTCATTGAGGGTTGTGGTGTCAACTCCTTTCATGATGTACATTCGAGTTTTTCCCCCTTGGGTGCTATATTTATGATACTCAATTCCCCCAACTTTGACGAATTTCAGGAGATTTGTGCAATCTGTTTTGTTGCATACATACAGTGATACATGGTCCCTTGTGAGTTTTGTGTTTGGTATATTGTGGGGAGTGACATTCTACAAATGTCTTTTTTAGCTTGCCGGGGCAAGTGTAATTGTGTATTATGACCAGTGGGAAGCCAGTCGGTGTAGTGTTCTGCGTAGCGGCTGGGTTAGTGTTGTGTAGTTGAGGTGCTGCAAAATTGTTTGTATGGGCGCTCATATTACCGATGCTCAGAACTGGTGTTGGTAAAAGCACGCTGCATTTGCCGTGTGAGTCAGTAGGCTCAGTTGTTCGTGTATGTTGCTGCTGATTCCATTTTGGACCCACCAGCTTCGAAGGTCCATCTTTGTTCCACGGAGCTGTCACTTCCAGCTCGAGGACTACTGCGGTGATATTGAGGGCCTCTCTAGTATATTCACTGGTGGTGTGACTGGTGTTGGTGTTGCTGTTGCTGTTGCGTTGCTTCCACCCGTCAGTTGGACAATGAGCTCATGCTGTCTCCGAGCCATTGCTTCTTGATTTGTGGCAGCAAAGTCCAGATTTAGCTGGTTCATCACTTACTGATAGGTGGCAAAGCAAGACAGAAACATTGAAGGGAACAGATGGCACTCCTGCCTCTTGTGCTGCAGTCTTGCTACGGGTCGTTGGGTGGGATCTGCTCGGTGGATCTGCCGTCTCCCAGACATAAGGATACTTTTAAGGATAGAATGTGGATATGAGACAATTTTACTTTTTCGTCTGAAAAGACAATTTTGCTTTTTTAGTGTACATACAGAAGAGGGGAGTCCTTATGACTCACTTGTGCAAGATGCAATGCACAGTGCAAGAGAGCACGGGTGGTGGACAGCAGGCCTGTACTGGACAGTGTTGTCCAATGTGAACGTGCCCCGGACACTGAAATACCCTATTAAAGAATGGGAGAGTCACACTGGGGAAGTTCCAACCACAGTTGCAGGAACTTTGAGCCAGAACTCTTGGCCACCTAGCACTGTCAAGTGTGTAGCAGCGTGTGCTTATTAGTGACACTCCAAAGAGTGTCCTGTGGCATCTACGCCAGTTTTAGCGTATATGTAACACAAATATCCTCTCGCAGCTACTGCAGGTACAGGGGGAAGGCAGCTGCTCAGCTGCGACTCACCCGTAGTACTGCCCGTAGTTTTCCTTGGTGGGAGGACTGGAACGAGGTGCACCAAGCCTTGTGATGCCCATTGAGGAACTGTTGGACTGAGGCGTAGTGACTCTGAGGTCAAGAAAGCTGGCAGTGACCAGAACAGGGTGTGCTGACTCACCCCCCCCCCCCCCCCACGATACTGATTTCAGTGATGCCATTGCAGAGGATTACACTGTGGTTGGTCATCTGGTTTTGATGTGGGCCAGAACATGAAGCTTTCCTTTGCCTTTTTTTGCTAAATTGACTCTTACTTCTTGGCACAAACACCTATACAGAGCAAATGTATTGGCACCCAGGGTTTGGTTATTTGGGGGGGGGGGGGGGGTTGGGGGAGTGATGGTTTGTTATTGTTTCCACCCCCCTCACCCAGCTTCCCTCAAAAATGCAACTCGCTAGCAACCTCACTGTTAGCATACGACAGACATCTACAATTTTAATAACAATAATAAACACACAAAAATATATTAAATTATTCAATATAATAGTAACAATACAAATAGGTGGATCAAAGAAGAAAGAAAACATAGGACAAACAAAAGAACTTCAGAAAGTGTAGAAACTGACATGGACACACTATAATAAAAGAAACATTTCAGTACAAGGCAAACACATGCGCTACAATACAGTTATAGTATCAGAAGCACTCTTTGCATCAGAAATGACCACAATCTGAGGACCAGGCACCACAAAGCAGAAAGAATACAATGCAAAATCCTCAGAAAATTTTTTGGAGCAGTGTACAGAGATGGCATATGGATGAAGAGATCAACCAGAGAATTATAAGAACACAGAGGCAGACTCAGTCACAATCAGAAAACACCCACAAACATTCTGTGGACACATACACACAATGAACAGCAACAGATTCACAAAGGGATTTAGGATGTAGTAAATGCCTAAATCAAAAAAAACCAGTTGGTTTCAAGAAATAGAAGAAGGCTAAAACGAGCAGGAATCAGAATGGAAATGATGAATGAAAGAGACAAATTCAGAATCAAAATTATGAACATAAAACTTGAAGTAAAGGGAAGGAAGAAAACAGAGAAAATATGTACATATCAAAGGAAACAAGAACACAGTCAATGAATGAAACGATTTTGGGAAGAGAAAAGGGAGGAGGAAATAAGGAAAAATCTGAACAATCACGTAACAACCAAGTTGAACTCTGTCAAAGTGTGTGCTCACCATCATCATTTCAATAAACATTATGACTGAACAGAGGTCTGCAAACACATGTGAATGAGGGGAATACTGTTTCTATCAATGATTTCCAACTGTGTTCGGGAAGTCATTCTTTCTGTTGTTGTTGTATCGGATCTGTTGTTGACACCTGGTATGTTCAACCCAGTGGTGTGCAGCTTTACCCGGCTGGAATGTTGTCAATCAGACCAAAAGCATGTCCTTGTGGGCAGACCCTAGCACGAGCAACTGAAAAGTGTCCTTTATTACATGTAGCTTGTCATTGCTGGAAGAACTTGGCATTTTTGACACACTTCTGTTTCCATGCTACCTCCTTCTCCAAAAGTTATGTGTGCATTTGGAAATTGGTGAAGTAAAAAATATAAAGACATCGTGTCGTTCTGCCACATCTGTCTGTAGTGTGCATTTTGGGGTGCGTGTACGATACAAGGCATTTAGGTATGGTGAGGTTACTTAGCCATTAGTGTTCACAATGGCTGGCATAAAGGAAACATGACAAGTATTACAATAGAAAGCAACAGCGATAGCTTTCCGACCGCATAAATTCTACTAGGCAGAGTCAGAAGCAGACACAGTGGCCTGTGCCAGATACGAGGGTTGGAAGTAGCTGAAATGTGAGTCGTGGGACAGAGAGAAAGAGAGAGAGAGAGAGAACACACAGACAGCACCATAAAGCATTCCCCATCTCTTTCTGCACGGAATGAACCACACTGCTGCCTTCTTAAGGGCACCCCAGTATAATATGTTGTTTGGGAAGTGGGTGGTAGTTATCATCATTGCAATGACCTCCCCTTATATCCACTCCTGCAAGATTGTGAAATCTACAGCCACTGAGGAGATTTATGTGAGATGTTCCTATCAACTTTGTGTAATATTCATATTGCACACTTCTGCAGACAAAACAGATTTTCGACATTAGCTTAGGAAAGAAAAGAATCATCACAGATCATTAAGATCCAAAGAACTTGTCTTGAACACTGTAAGGGATCCGTGATCCCACAAACACAGATTCTAGTATCTGACGCCCAGGTCGATAGCGGACAGGAGTCGATTGTCGAGCGCTGCAGTAGGCAGTGAGACTAGTGCTGAGTGCGCAGTAGTATGGTAGAGTGTCGAGTGAGAAGTAGAGTGGGAAAGACGGCCAAGAATGGTCGTCTAGTGAGTTGTAAACGGTAAAATTCACTGGAGTATGACGAGTGAGCACGTCCCCCTGATCGTCGTGGGGTTGACTCTCACTAATGCCGATTCGCGAGTGATATGAAACAGAAAGTGACAAGTGCCAAATTACGTGTTTCGTGTCAACCGCGTCAGCCAGCAACAACCATGGATTGCAGTGAGGATTGTTGTGAATGTTAACCATCAGCATTGCCTGTGATAAAGTGCTGAAAATCAGCAATCAATAAAAAGAGATAACCACAATTAGACGTGTAAGGCAAAGGTAGCAACAGCCTCAGAATTTGTGTGTTAGTAGGAAATATATATCAGTTGTACATCGCAACCTTTGTGATACTTAATAATAGACAAACTTTCAATCATTAGCTATTCCGTCTCAGAACAGCCGCATTCGGTTGAAATACTCCCGAAACCACAGCAGAACAACGCAGAACAACCAATAGCCTTTCATCCAGTAAGCACACGGTCATATATCATAATAATTAACTGTTTTGTGGCTTTGGTAAATTACCCAAAATCCAGTAAAGGAATTAATCGGGGGTGTTTCAACACGAATGCTTAAAAATTCTTTTGTAGTTAACCTATTTTCAGATTATGAAGAGTTCTTTGTTACAGCTTGTATTTTTGTTCCAGGTGGCACTGAACTTGATGGCTGTAGTGATGTTGTGAAGGCACAAAGTCGGAAGTTGTTAAACCTTCAGAAACAAGATTTTCAAAAGTACTTCTTCTCAGATACCAATATTTCGCCCCTGTTTGTGTCGGATACACAGATGTCTCAGTTGTTGTCACATAATTTGAGTGTAGTGACTGAATCTAGAAAACAGTTTCTTTTTCTTCCCTGTACCCCAAGCATTATGTGCAATACAGGACTCCTAACAAGACAAACACACAGAGCACAGCCCTCTGTCTTCTCTTGCCGTTTCTGCAGTTTGGGAGCACAGTCCGGAAGTCTGACTAATGTTGACCGGACCGGCAGGGCGAAAATGGTCGACGTGGGTTCGAAGCTGGTGACAGAACGGACTGCTGCAGCACGAGCAAAGGTTTTTGTGGGACCCGAACTGATGAAACTCGTACGAGAAAATGGCCTGAAGAAAGGTGACGTACTTAGCGTTGCTCGCCTGGCGGGAATTGTGGGGTCCAAGCAGACGTCCAGCCTTATCCCTCTGTGTCATAACATATCTTTATCCTCTGTGGCTGTGGACATTGAACTGGACTCTGCTCTCAACTGTGTGATTGTAACTGGCACGGCAAAGTGTAGAGGGCAGACGGGTGTGGAGATGGAAGCTCTCACTGCTGTATCGGTGTCTGCCTTAACAGTGTACGATATGTGCAAAGCTGTGAGTCATGACATTGTGATATCTGAAATAATGCTTCTGGCCAAAAGTGGGGGAACTAGAGGAGACTTCCACCGGACATGAGCATCTGTGTGGGGCAGTGAAATAAGTTAAGTATACCTGGTGTGATGTAGGCAAATTTCAAAGTCTGTTCATAGTTATCATAAATTATATACACATCGAATTGGCCTGAATATGAGTTTCACCTTTAATTTCGAAAAAGAGAGAAACTTAATTAAAAATAATTTGTCAAGTTGCCCATTTACAAAAGCTTTTCAAAATGTGATTTACCCTTAACCAGTTTTTTTGTAGTACACTGTACATAAATTACACACAAAAACAAAGCTTTCAGTTGCAGTTTTCATGTAAGACACTCTTAACTTCACTAACATTCATTGTTTTGTCACTGTCAGAATTTTTGTCACTCTCCTCCCAAAGTACAGTCGCGTCGCTACAATCCCAGGCATTGCATGTGCAGCATTTCTTGAACCGTACCTTTAAAAAGCACATCTGTTAGATGAATAACTGTGAGTTTGAAATTTGCAACGTAACTGTACCGAATTCCAAATCTCTCTCTCTCTCTGTGCCCTCCCCCAGCTGTGTGGTAGTGTCCTCTGTGTTGCTCTATTGTCTCAATTTTTGATGGTCCCATGCTGTGAAAGTTAAGGTGAAGTGTTCATTCTTAAATAAATAGTGTGTATCAGCTCTTTTCTCCTAGGATCAGGTTGTCATTGCTGTGTTCATTGATGTAAAATGACACTTTTTTAACAGTTCCTAAAAGGTGCACCACTTCATTGACACTTTTGCTCAGGTGTAGAGCATATTGGCCAGACTAATTTACATGTTTCAGCTTTACACTGTATGGTATCCTCTTTTTTAAAGGCCTATTATCTTTCTTGTGTGTGACTTGTCCAGAGATTGAAAATGTTTTATTTTGTAAGTTACCAATCCAGAACAGGTTTCTGTCAATTTAATTCTTCAGGTTTTTCCAGAAGTTTGCTGAAATTCCCGAGTTGTCCTTTGCACAGTCGGACATCATTGTCTTCCTCGCATATTTCGGTGACATTAGTTGTTGCTTTCACAAAGTGCTACTTGAGACTGACCGTCAGATGGAGCAGGTCTGTAATTTGTTCCCTCTGCCTTCGTGCTTCATCTGCAATCTGCTCTGACAGACATCATCCTCGGGTATCCGTGTTGCGTGATATTCCGAGTGTCATCTACACTCACGGGCACGATTCTTGTGTGTTATGTTTTCAGTCCAAGCTGGTTGGTAGAATTCTGTTTGCAGGCTGTCCCCGTTTGGGGACAAGGATCGGCAGGGCATGAAACCCTAATCTTTCATCTTTCAGTTAACTCAAATGTCGAGTGTCACTTTTTTCATGTACTGCAGTTACAAATATAAGAAAATACAAAATGAAAATTTCTCAACATAGTCATGTTTCTTTTCAGTATGTTTCTCAGATCAGTACACCGCAATGTAAATATTCCATTAAAAGAATATATTTTTGATTGTTTCTTCAGTCAGAGATGCATTGCCTTTTTGACTTAACAATCAATGTCAAATCATTGTCCCTCAAACAATCCTGCAGGGGTTTGACAATGTGAGACCATGGCTTTATGGAGCATCACCTAGAATTAGCTGCCGTCTTTTCTGACATGATTTTAAATCAATGCTATCATCACTGTTTCTTTTGCTTAGGGTTTTGAGTCTAGGAATGATGCAAACAATCAGCAGTTTATTTCTTTGTTATGTGATCTTTTTTCTCCTCCCTAGCCCCCTTTCTTCCTTCATTTGGTAGCCTTGAGCAAATTGAATATTCCTGCTTTTGTTTGTATTTATTAATCTGTTTGTGCCTCTAATTCTTAAAAGACTTCATTATGACACTAATAATCTGAAGCAGCAAATTTGGGGAAAAAGAGCTGCATCCATTTATGCTGTTGTAAAATGGAGGAATTGGTTGTAGTTGGAAAAAAAATCTGCCTTTTACAGCTGCTGATTTTTGTCATTTATTTTACGTAGCCCACCCATGATCTACAATCAGGTCTTCTTTTTTATGTTGTATTTTTTATGAGAATGTTGAAACATAGATGATTGTTATGCATCTTTGCAGCACCTAAACTTGAATATTGTCTTAAAAATGTTATTTGTTGTCTTTTTTAAATTAAATTGTTATGTTAAAAAAGTGAATTAAATGATTGTTGCCTGTGACATAATTTTGTAGCAGCTAAAATTAAATGCTGGTCTTCAATATTTTAATTGTTATAGTTTGGGGTATGATTGTTGTAATTAGAAAATGAATATGTGCCTTGTGCACTATGTTGTTACAGTAATTTGGAGTTTATTTTGTACATCATCTGGTGTAAATTATAAGAATTTAAGCAAAAACTTCTGTCTCTCAACAGATTTCTTAATAACACTATTCCAGTAACTGGATATGCATATTGAAATATTTGTGTTGTATATTAGATTCTATGACCTGTACCGAGGCAATATTTTGCGGTTGCAAATTTTCTTGACTATTATTAAGTGTGTGTGTGTGTGTGTGTGTGTGTGTGTGTGTGTGTGTGTGTGTTGCTTATGCCCTACATACGAGTCCTCCAAGCTACTGATGATCTGACCAATGTACGACATGCCAAAATGCTACAGCTGCATGGGGAGATACAATTAAATCCCATCCCCCTCTCTCTCTCTCCCTCTCTCTCTGTCTCTCTCCCTCTCTCTCTCTCTCTCTCAAAGATCGGCAGGTTCAGGAATCTAACACAGAAAGAATTTAATCACAGTTTCTTTTTCATCTCTATCATACAATGTAGTCCAATTTTTTGCTAATACAGATATAACATTTTGTGATTTATGTTGTGTACTCTTCAAAAGATCTAATGATGTCCTCATTCCTTTCTTATAAACAAAACAAAAAGAAACTGACTATAATTGTCATTAAAGTAAAACACAGAACAGTGTCTCCATAGCATCAATGAGCACATCCTTTCAGCACCTTTGACCCAGGCAGTGAACACAGCAGCAGTCAGTCTATGACTTGCAGCAGGTGAATCCCAGTCAGCTGCATTGCTCATGCACCCCACGTAAATAATAATAAACAAAATCTAACAATACACATAACCAAGTCTTGATTTGTGACAGTATACCGCTGATGACGAAAAAAATTAGACCCAAAGATTTTGAGATGTGGTACAATAGAACTTTTGCTCTAGTTGAAGCGGTAAGACACAAATGTTGTATTCACACTTTTAAAAAGCTCAGAAAAGTGTTATAACTTTTTCAGAAGTCTAAATCAAACTATGGAAACTCTCGGTAGGAACTTAGAAATATAGGAAATGATAGAGTGCTACTTCCCATAAATACATGTTAAGAAGTCTATTTTTTTTTTCTTTTAACAAATCTAGCACTGCATATTACTGCCAAATTAGTCATTACCTATGATTGCCCCAGTGGCAGAAGTATGTATAATAATGTCAAAACGTTTGTGACACTACACACTAGGACAAGCTCAAGTTTCAGATACACGTTGATTGCGTTCTGGTTGATGCTATCTACATGTTCATCCACACTCTGCAAACCACTATGAAGAGTATGACAGAGGGTACATCTCACTGTACCAGATATTAAAGCTTGTTCATGTTTCAAGACCATTTAAATCTTTCTCTGCATGCTGTAATTAATCTAATATTGTCCTCACGGTCCCTATGGGAGCAATAGTTACAAGGTTGTAACATATTCTAGAGTCGTCTTTTGGTAAGCATACTTTCTTAGGATAGTGTACATCTTATCTTGAGGCATCTGCCAATTCAGTTATTTCAGCATCTCTGTGACACTCTCCTTTGGGTCAAACAAACCTGTGACCATTTGATCTGCCCTTCTCTGCATGCGTTCAAATCACCCATTAATCCATTTTGATATGGGTCCCACACATTTGAGCAATATTCTAGGATGGATTATACAAATGATTTGTAGAATGACTGCATTTCTATGGTATTCTACCAAAAAAAATCTAAGTCTTTCGCCTGCCTTACCCCTGAGTGGGCCTATATGACTGTTCCATTTCATATCCCTACAAAGTGCTCCACCCAGGTAATTGTATGAATAGACTTAATCCAAGCAAGACACCCTGATACTGTAGTCATACCACACTGCGTTTTCTTCATTTTGCAAAATGCACGATTTTACATGTCTGAACATTTAAAAGAAAGTTTGAAATTATCAAGATCTGACGAATGTTTGTACAATTTCTTTCAGACTGTGCTTTATTCTAGATAAATGCACTATCTGTGAAAAGAGTGCTTTACTATTAATATTGTCTGCAAAGTCATTAATGTACATGAACATGAACAGGAATGGTCACAACATACCTCTCTATGACACATCTGAGGTTACTTCTACATCAGATGATGACTCCCCAGCCAAGATAACATGTAAGTCATTCCTACCAAAATATCCTCAATTCCAGTGACATATTTCACTCGATAACCCTCACAGTAGCAATTTTGATAATAAGCATCAATCTGGCACTAAGTCAAAAGCTGTTCAGAAATCGAGAAATACTGCCTGCACCAGTCGAGCCAGGAAGACGAAAGTTTGAAGGTCAGGTTGACAAAACAGATTTTTAATACTCTTGATAACAACCTTTAAGTTTCTGACGTAGTTCAGGGGAATGACAAAGGGATCTTTGACAGGCTGGATTAAATCTAGGCGGCGTCTCAGACCGACCAGAGTTACAACTTTAAAGGCTTCTACGCTGAGCAAATACAACGGGCTGTTGGAGGAAGAATGCAAAGGCAGCTTCTAGTAATGTGCAATTGCTATTCTGCATGGTCTTTAATGGCCATTATCAAATTTTAAAAAATTAAGAATAACAATAACACAGTACACAACAGGAAGGGTACAGAAGACTTTCCCTGATTGTTCCTTACATTATCTTTCCTTGATTTTTTTTTTTTTTTAATGATAATGTTTCTAAGTCTTTCCTGGTTTCCATTGAAAGGTTTGGATTGTTTCAAAGATTAATTTACACATTTTTTAATATTTTAATGTATTCTAGGACAGGAACTCAAAGAGCACATGTATAAAAAAACTGCATGTAGGACATTCATGTAAAGCTTCCCATTTTTAACTGCAAGGTAATGGCAATCTATTTTGTTACAAGAAAATGAATTGGGACTTAGTTCTCCAGAGCTGATACTATTATAAGGAGTTGTGATGGAAGAACATGAGTTCCAAACAATGGATGCCTTGGATCTGTTTGCTGCTGCTTCTTTTTAATCTCTGCTGCTAATCCCATGAGTGAAAGATCTCTACCAATGAAAAAGTAGATTTGAATGACATTAAGTTTCTTCTCTTGTCGATAGTTGTTTCTACTGAAGAGAAATGAGTCTGGTCATCTTTGTCCATTTGCAGTAATTCAAAGGTGTCGTAGCACCTGACATGTATGCTTGAAAATAACAAACGATCAAAAATGTAATTAACAGAAGTATTGACAGCAGTAAGCTGTATTTATCACATTCAAAAAGTTTGTAATAGCTGTGGACCCTTGTTTTATCATGTCAATCCATTTGTGCCAATGGCTAACAGAGTACCATTCACCATCATGTCAAGTGGCAATAACAGTTTGCTTGCATCATAAATATTGAGTGTCAAAAGATAATTCTAACAATATGAAATAGGACAGATTGCTACTCACCAGTTAGAGCAGGCAATGGGCAGCAGACAAGCATACTGAAAAAAAAGAAACTGTCAGATACTATATACTCAAAAAAACACTTAGGTACTGAAGGAATTATCGAAATACCAAATAGGGCTGAAATCAGTAAATGTGACATACATGTGAAGACAGAAAAATAATTACAGTTTCAGAAAAAACTGGATGATTTATTCAAGAGAAAGAACATCACAAATTGGATGAGATGGTCCACCTCTGGCCCTTATACAAGCTTGGCTCTGGCTGATAGAGTTGTTGGATGTCCAACAGAGGGACATCATGCCAAATTCTATTCAAATGTCACTGTAGATAGTCAAAATCCCGAGGTGGTCTAACGGCCCTGCCCATAATGCTCCTTACATTCTCAATTGGGGAGAGATCCAGCAACTTTGCTGGCCAAGGTAGGGTTTGGCAAGCATGAGGACAAGCTGTGTGCAGACAGGCATTATCTTGCTGAAATGTAAGCAATGTATGGCTTGCCAAGAAGGGAAACAAAATAGGATGTACAGTATTGTCAACAGACAACTATGCTGTAGGGGTGACATCCATGTCACCCTTACAGCATAGTTGTCTGTTGACCAAAAGTGATCTGTTACGAAAAGAAATCGCACCCCAGATCATCAGTCCTGGTAGTTGGACCGTATGGGATGTGGCATTCACGGTGGTATCCCACCGTCTGGGGCGTCTTCAGACGCATCTGTGATGATCATTGAGGCTCAGTTCATAGTGGGACTCATCACTGAAGCCAATTATATTCCAGTCAATGCAATTCCAGACCAGGGACGTGCCTGGGGACACACCAGATAGCAGTGCGATACCGACCCGGCTGCTGGCTGCCATACAGCCAAACGAGGACTGATGGTCTACTGTGCCATTTCTTTTCATAACAGGACCTCTTTGGTTGTCATCTGTGTCACCATTACAACACAGACATCTGTTGACGATATTATAAACCCCATTTTGTTTCTCGTCATGACAAGCCATCATTTGCTTACATTTCAGCAAGATAATGCCTGCCCACACGCAATTTGTCTTCATACTTGCCACACCTTATCTTCGCCAGCTAGGTCACGGGATCTCTCCCCAACTGGTATGTCTGCGGCATTATGGGCAGGGCCACCCAACCAGCTCATGATTTAGACAATACAATGTGCCACTTGGATAGAATTTGGCTTGATGTCCCTCAGTAGGACATCTAACAAATCTATCAATGCCAAACTTGCTCAAGAGTCAGAGGTGGACCAACTTGCTCAATTTGTGAAGCTCTTTCTCTTGAATAAATCATTCAATTTTTCTGACATTGTAATTTTTATTTTATTTTATTTTATTTTTTTTTTTTTTTTTGTCTGTGCACGTACATCACATCTACATATTTCCATCCCACACAGATAATTCTTTCATGCTGCATAATGTTTATTTTCATCTTACGAGTGTAATCTAATGGACAGAGCCCACCTCAGCATAGGGAGTCTCTGCTGGTTGGGAGTGTGGAGGTGGACAGACAGAGAGAAGTGTACTAGGGGGACGTAATAGTGTGTGAGGTTGGAATGGGAGCAGGGGAGGGCATTGAGGTGTGGGGCCACAGGAACGAAGCCTAGAAACTCTAGCTGCGACATATTCTTCACTCCTGTAAACCCCGTTACCTAAACCTTTGCTAGTCTCTCTGTCTCACATATCTAGGCCTTTACCTGCTCCCACCCCAGCCTCACACCACCACACCTGCTAGATGAGGACTGTCCCATACTTTCTAATATCTAAAAATCTTCCCTCAATGTGCCAGTCTGCCACTCAGTGTCTCCTCTAGGTGGGGAGCAGAAAGCTATCCTATTCCATATTATTGTTATTCCATCCCAGATATCCCAATGCTTAAAAATTAATTTTAGGCTTGCCGTAAAGTATTACACAAACACTAATTGGTTATTTTTTCTGATATTCAAATTATATTTTGCTCTCATTTTTGTCCCTTTATCTAATCAACTTTGCATTGTGACATTTCTGACGAAAGTACGAGTTATTCAGAAATTAGGTAAAAAGTAGCGAATTCTTCCTTTGAATCACTCTCACTTTGTCTCAGGCACGAGCAAATGTGTGTACCTGTATATGCATTTAGCTGTATCAAATTATCTTCCCCAACACACAAAATGGGGGTCATTATTCAATTTATCTTGAAAGTATGTGTGAAATGCACTTTCCACAAAAATGCTCAGATGCATAACTCTCAAAATATGTGTTTGAACAATAGGTCTGGAATTTTTAAAGACAAGGTGAAGAAACCATTGGATTGTATAATTTTTTTATTAATCACAAAGAAACAACATGATTCAAAGACATCAACAACAGCAATGGAAGTTCAAGTGAATTGTCTGCCTCCAATTCTGATCACAGAGAAACACTCCAATAGGAAAGAGGGCACAACATCCTGCTCCATTTTCAAAAGCTGCAATGTCAAATATTACAACCTGTAACAAAAAAAGGTCATGTGATAAATATTGTTTACATATCGATTACAGTAACAGAGGCATATATGGTCTAATAGGAAGGGTGAACACAAGGGCAGGACATGGGGAACAATGAACAGATGAGATGTGAAACCACGGTAAGTTAATAGTGGTGATAATGCCAGTTAATTACATGGGTGGGAAAAGCAACCACTATTGCAACTCAGAGCTACTCTTGTTTCTGCAACTGATCTTCCGTTCCTTCATTGTTCCTATTTTTCTCATATTAATAATTCTAGTTATAGAAGGTTTTCTAACTAAAAGCTTATTAGCATTTTTTAATGAAACCGATAAACAATACAGTCTCATTCTCTAATGGAAGAACACAGTACATCGCGTTCGTAAATAACTTGATCCAACAAAACAGTGGACATTCATTACATGACATTTAATTTTAAGTATCAATACAAACACTTACATAAAACATTATTTACACTCAAAACCCATTATTCAAAACTGATGTCCATATGTGTAACTGTTTACAGTAGCAATTATTAATATAGTTACTATTGCTAGCTTTAATATGGATTGTTAAAAAGTTTAGAAATGTTAACTTAAAAATGAACTGTAAGCAAAATCTTTTCTGTTAAAAAGTTAATGTTGAAACCACTGGAGAAACATTATAATGTATTATTGTAGTCATCATGTACACTGAAAAAAAAAAAAAAAATTGCAACACCAAAAAGTAATTAACGTAGAGTAATGAAATTTCAGGAACATATATGTCTAAGTAACTTATTTAAGTGATTAACATTGCAAGATCACAGGATAATATAAGTGCGAGATACACCATTGCAAATGTGATACACTAATGCATTGAAATCCAGTGTAACTGCCCGAATGTAAGCATGCAAACGTGCATGCATTGTGCTGGTTATGAGTTTGTGGGATGAAGTTCCATGCCTGTTTCACATTGTCATCAAAACAGGGATGGTTAATGCTGTTTTTGGGAGACACTGGAGTTGTTCGATGATGTCCCGTGTGCACTAAATTGGAGCCAGACCTGGTTATCAAACAGGTCAAGGCAACATGTTGACATACTGTAGAGTATACACCCATGCCTCCATCTTTGCTACCCTCCCTGTTTACCTCTACCCTGTTGCTTCATAACCTGGGTTGTGAGTAACTGAATCCACTTTCTCTTCTTCCCCTTCTTTCCCCTCTCTCCTCCCTGACGAAGGAACAAAGTTCCAAAAGCTAGGATACGTAAATTTTCTGTTATGTTTTGTGTATCTATTGGCTGTACTGGCCAACCCCTCTATCTCTTTGTTAGTATTTGTTTCACGTCTTTATATGAGATTTTCCATCATCACAATAATGTTAGTTTATAATTTATGGACAGCCTAATCCATTATTTCCTGTCAAGGTTTGAAACTTTAGAAAATCATAAATTTTGTCTTGGTAAAATAAAGGTGATTAGATGTTTCCCTTATGCACATGTAAAAGACTGTCAGTTCACATCTACGTTTATAATCTGCAATCCACCAGGAGGTGCATGGTACAGGGTAAGTCCCATTGTACCAGTTATCAGGGTTTCTTGCTGTTTCATTCATGTATGGAGCGTGGAAGAATGATTGTCTGAATTTGTCTGAATGCCTCTGTGTGAGCAGTAATCATTCTAATCTTATCTTCACGACTCCTGTGAGAGCAATATGTGGGGGCGGGTGAGGGGGGGGGGGGGGTTGTGGTATATCCCTAGAGTAATCATTTAAAGACAGTTCTTGAAACTTTGCTAATACACTTTCTTGGGATAGTTTACACCTGTCTTCAACAGTCTGCATTTCAGTTCCTTCAGTATCTCTGTGACACTCTCCCATGGATTAAGCAAACCTGTGACCATGCTGCGTTTCTTTGTATACATTCAATGTCTCCTGCTAGTCTCATCTGGTACAAGTCTCACACACTTTAGCAATAGTCTAGGGGGGGTGGGAGGGGGGGGGGGTCACACGAATGACTTGTAAGCATCTCTTTAGTAGACTGATTGCACTTCCCCATTATTATACCAATACACCAAGGTCTACAACCTGCTTTACCCACAACTGAACCTATGTGATCATGCCATTTCATATTCCTACAAAGTGTTACACACAGGTATTTGTACGAGTTGGCAGATTCCGACAGTGACTCACCAATATTATAGTCACAGGATACTAAGTTTATACATTTCTAAACATTCAGAGCAAGTTCCCAATCACTGCACCATGTTGAAATCTCATCAAGATCTGACTGAATATTTATGCAGCTTCTCTGAAATAGCACTTCATTACAGATAGCTGCATCATCTGCAAAAATCCTGATTTACAGCAAGGTCATTAATGGACAAGAACTGCAAGGTCCCCACCACACTTCCCTGGGGCACACCTGAAGTTACTTCTACATCTGATGATGACTCTCCATCCAAGGTAACATGCTGTGTCCTTCTTATCAAAAAGTCCTCAATCCAGTCACGTATTTCACTTGATACCCCATATGATCGTACTTTTCACAGTAAGTGTAGGTGTGGAACAGAATCAAAAACTGTTAGGAAATCAAGAAACACAATCTACCTGTTGCCTTGATCCAACGCTTTCAGCAAGTTATGTGAGAAAAGTGAGAGTTGGATTTCATATCATCTACGTTTTTGAAAACCATGCTGGTTGATATTGAGAAGGTAGTTCCGTTCGAGATACCTCATTATGTTTGAGCTCAAAATATTTTCTAAGAATCTACAACAAATTGATGTCATGGCTACTGGATGGTAGTTTTGTCACTCCTACAACCCTTCTTGTAGACGGGTGTGATCTGTAACTTTTTCCAAAAACTAGGTAAGGTTTTTTGGACAGATTACAGTGAGAAGAGAGGATAACTCAGCCACAAATTCAATATAGAATCTGACTGTGATTCCATCGGGGTCTGGAGCTTTGTTTAATGATTTCAACTGTTTCTCAACACAACTGACACTAATACCTATTTCGTTCATTTTTTCAGTGTACGAGGATTGAATTGGGGCAGTTCTCCTGGGTTTTTATTTGCAAAGGAACATTTGAAAATCGAGTTCAGAATTTCAGCTTTTACTTTGCTACCCTCAATTTCAGTTCCTGTCTCACTTGCTAGGGACTGGACACTAACTTTTTTGCCACTAACAGGCCTTACATACGACCAGAATTTATTTGGATTTTGTGAAATGTCATTTGACAATATTCTGCTACAGTAGTCATTGAAGGCTTCATGCATTGCTCTCTTGACAGCCAAACATGTTTCATCCAGCGTCTCTCAATCTATAATCCTACACTTTGTTTTACACCTATTATGCAGTAATCTCTGTTCCTTTAGAAGTTTTCTTTACAGTGACTGTATACCACGGAGGTTCCATCCCATTATGAACTGTTCTACTAGGAACCTATCTACTCAGTGCGTGGTCAACTGTTCTTTTCAAGTAGAGGAAGAGCACCTCTACATGCTCCTGACCTGTGCTGAAAGTTTCAAGTTCCTCACTGAGATAAGATATTACTGATTTCTACTTAGTTAACTGAACGCATAATAAGAGGGAAACATTCCATGCAGGAAAATATATCTAAAAACAAAAATGATGTGACTTACCATACGAAAGCACTGGCAGGTCGATAGACACACAAACAAACACAATCATACACACAAAATTCTAGCTTTCGCAACCAACGGTTGCTTCATCAGGAAAGAGGGAAAGACGAAAGGATGTGGGTTTTAAGGGAGAGGGTAAGGAGTCATTCCAATCCCGGGAGCGGAAAGACTTACCTTAGGGGGAAAAAAGAAAAGGTATACACTTGCACACACACCCATATCCAACCACACATACACAGACACAAGCAGACATTTGTAAAGGCAAAGTGATTCGGCAGAGATGTCAGTCGAGGCAGAAGTACAGAGGCAAAGATGTTGTTGAAAGACAGGTGAGCTATGAGCAGCGGCAACTTGAAATTAGCAGAGGTTGAGGCCTGGCGGATAACGAGAAGAGAGGATATACTGAAGGGCAAGTTCCCATCTCCGGAGTTCTGCCAACGCAGAAAATCTTTTTGGTTTCGATGCCTTTCGCGTTTTTGGGTTCTCCATAGTTGACTCTGTCAATATTGTCTCTGACGCTATTCCTTATGCTCAACTGGATTCCTTGTCGACTACATTTTCGTCCCTTTTTTCTCCCGGTTTAGGCTGTGCGAACAACTTTGAAGCTCATATCATGCTCAAACCCACGGCTCGGCCTAAGTTTTTTCGGGCTCTGCCCATTCCTGTGGCCCTTCAAGATTGGGTAAAACGGGAGTTGGATCGTCTCACTGCGTCAGGGGTCTTACTTCCTGTCACTTCCAGTGAGTGGTCCTCTCCTGTTGTTGTAGTTGCTAAGGCCAATGGTGATATTTGTCTCTGTGGCGATTTCAAAGCCACTGTAAATGCTCAATGCCTCATTGACACTTACCCTATGCCCCGTCCTGAAGAACTGTTCACTAAACTCGCTGGAGGACAGTATTTTTCTAAAATTGACCTGTCAGAAGCTTATCATCAACTTCCTCTCGATGCTGCTTCCTGGCAGTTTCTGGTCCTTAACACGCCTTTCGGCCTCTATCAATACCAACGCTTGCCATTCGGGGTTGCTAGTGCCCCTGCTCTCTTTCAGCGATTCTTGGAACAATTATTGCTCCCTGTCCCTGGGTGTATCAATTACATGGACGACATTGTTGTCACTGCCTCCACCACTGACGAACATCTTCAAAATCTCCGCACACTTTTTAATGTCTTACAGACTGCCAGTCTTAAATGTAATCTTCAGAAATCACAATTTTTTCAGGCATCTATAACGTACTTTGGGTTCCAACTCTCTCGCGATGGTATTCAACTGTTTCAACACACTGTTGCTGTGATCGATGCCCTTCCTCGCCCTACATCTGTTAAGGAACTGCAGGCCTTCTTGGGGAAAATAGCATACTATCACAAGTTTTTACCATCTGCGGCGTCGGTGGCTCAGCCGTTGCATCCCCTGTTGCATAAAAACGTGCCTTTTCACTGGTCCGCGTCATGTGACGCGGCTTTCCAGAAATTAAAGACTATGCCTGGCTACTTATCGACCTGGCCAACATCTTGTTCTTGCCACAGATGCCTCTCAATACGGGGTCGGTGCAGTCCCTGCACACCATTTTTCTGACGGTTCAGAACAACCCATCGCTTATGCCTCCAAAACGCTCACGGATGCCCAACAAAGGTATTCCCAAATTGAGAAAGAAGCTTTGGCCATTATTTATGCTCTTCATAAGTTTGGTGTTTTTTCTCTATGGCTCAAAATTTCATCTTGTTACGGATCACAAACCACTTGTTTCCTTGTTCCATCCATCAACGTCACTTCCCGACAAGGCTGCACACCGCCTCCAGCGTTGGGCTCTTTACTTGTCCCGTTTCAATTATGAGATTCATTTCTGGCCAATGGCTCAACATGCGAATGCTCATGCTTTGTCTCGCCTTCCCATGGGTCCTGATCAGGCATTCAATAGGGACGAACTTTGGTGTTTCCACCTGGATGTTGCCGAGCAGTGGGTTGTGGACGGGTTCCCCATCACTGCGGACAGGCTGGCAGCTGCTACGGGTTCTGACCCTACCCTCTCCTGGGTTTTATGCTGTATTCAGGAGGGTTGGCCAGATCGCCCGTCCGCTAAGACTTCTGATCCGTTGCGGAACTACTACACTTTGCGCTACCGCCTTACGGCTAGGGATGGTATTATCCTCCTCTCCACTGACAATGCTTCACCGCGTGTAGTGGTACCTGCATCTATGCGTGTTGCGGTCTTGCGCCTCCTTCACCAGGGGCACTGGGGTGTGTCTCGCACAAAATCTCTGGCGCACCGTCATGTGTACTGGCCTGGCGCTGACTCTGAAATTGCACACATGGTGGCTGCCTGCGGCCCTTGTGCGTCACAGGCCGCTGCCCCGAAGTCATCTTTGTCACCGTGGCCTTCGCCTGAGAAGCCCTGGGAGTGCATTCTTGCTGACTTTGCGGGACCTTTTTTAGGTACTTATTGGCTCCTTGTAATTGACGCCTACTCTAACTTTCCTTTCATTGTCCGTTGCACGTCACCTACCACCGCGGCAACCACCAGTGCTCTCACCCGCATTTTTTCTTTGGAAGGCCTCCCCTCTACTCTTGTTACTGATAATGGTCCGCAATTTGCCTCTTCCGACTTTGCAGATTTTTGTGCTCGTCACGGCGTTACTCATGTCACAGCCCCGCCGTTCCATCCACAATCCAACGGTGAGGCTGAACGGCTGGTCCGCACATTTAAGGCTCAGATGCGGAAACTTCTGACTTCTTCTGCTGATGATGATGCGCTTCTCCAGTTCCTGGCGTCTTACCGTTTCACCCCCATGGGCGATCACAGCCTGGCTGAGCTCTTACATGGCGACAGCCCCGCACGCTACTTCATCTTCTGCGGCCTCCCTCCTCATGGCCGCAGGTGCCTTCCCTTGGCCGGTTCACCGCCGCCGACCTCGTCTGGGTACGCGGATATGGCAGGCGGCCAAAAAGGAGCCCGGGCCGCATCTTACGACACCGTGGTAGACGCCTGTATGAAATCCAGATGGACACGGGTGTTGCAGTGCGTCATTCGGACCAGCTTCGGCCTCGGGTGCCAGCAACGCCTGTTCTGAATGCTGCCACACCACTTTTGGCTCTACCTGATGCCCGGGATCTTGGCATCTCTCAATACTCACAACGCAGCCCTCTCACCGTCATCGCGATGCCAGCACCAGAACGGACGCCACCAGGAGACGTGCCCATGCAGGAACCGGAGGATCATCCTCTGTCAGAGTACATCTACTCGCCTCCTCCTTCAATGGATGCCGACACATCACCCACGTCTCCTGTCATCTCGACCCGTTATCATCGGGGACACTTCCGTCCGTACGGGAAGCCTCCTCCTCGAGACTTTACATTAGCCATCTCCAGGACACCTCCATCAAGACCAGTGCAACAATTTCAAAGGGGGGAAAAATGTTGTGAGTCGCCGATTATTCAAAGTGCTGCCGCGCAATTACACGCGTCCTCTACGTGCGGCGCTGTCTGCCAGCCATGCAGCAGCTGCGCCACCTAAGCGGCCAGCCGAGCAGCGGCCGCTAGACTGAGACTCAGTGTTGAATCGAATGCCGACTTGTACACAGGTCAACTTACTCAGTGACTTATATGTGTTGTTGTGTTGTTCCTAAATATATGTGTTAAACTTGAAGTTCTAACACTTCTCTTTGGCAGTAATCTTTTATACAATTCTATTCTACTAGAACGATCCTGCAGTTAATGAGGTCCCAAATGTTTCATTGTATCCTCAATTGACTGCTCTCTTTCTTGATTTTAGTTTCAATATTACATTTCTCCCCCCCCCCCCCCCCCCCTCTCCACCTCACCACCCTTACTCCATCATTTTCTATGCCGATCACTTCTGCTTTGCAGTCAATATTAGAGGCGAAACTGGTGACAGAAGACATGCAGAAAATGCAAGTCTTTATGTCTGTCAGTTTCAATATTTTACAATAAAATACGAGCCTAAAGTATGCTTTGTGAGAAAAAGCTATCAGAAACATAATAGTATGTAAAATAACTACCTCTATGTTATTTATATGAAATCAAATAACAACACCAAAACATTTGATGATGAGCACTGTAAACAGAAATTGTAAATGGAAACCACTGAAATTGTAAGGTACCAAAAATGTTGTCTTACACTTGGGACTAAGAGAACTATGTCTACTCTAAGTGACGTTAAAAGGGCAATATCACAGCCCTTGACAATTTGGTACCTCAACGATTTCCAGTTCTTTGCCCACATTCTCTGCCAACTGAGAACATGAAGGGTGGATTTCACTGCATGGTCTTCTTTCCTGCATTTAGCTTCCAAACATCAACTCTCACATATAATTTCAAATCAACAGTACAGGATGTCAACAGCATAGAAACAAAACCAAATACACACAATTATAATGTTGTTTCCAGACTTAGGCCTGTAAGTTCAATATTATATTCTCTTACTTTTTTGTTCTTTTCGAGGGTTTTGAATGGATTTAAGAACACTAGAAACACACGATTCTATGCCTTTAGCAAACTCAAGTGGTCCACTTTTAACTAAATTTGAGTTTTCTTTTACACTGAATAAGATGCTGCACATTGTTCCCAATTTATTTCTTGGGTTGGTAATAAAATATTTAACCAATGGTGGTCCAAAATTTCTATACAGTTATTTTCTAGTTTCTGTTTTTAGGACTTTTCCAATTTAGGAACACAATAAGGATCTGTTGAACCACATGCTGAAAACTATAAATTTCTACATCAATTCTTTAAGTCTGAAGACAACATAACCATACCATTAAACAGAGACTCACATTACACAGGACTGAAAGAATATGCACATAAAAACACACATCACTAAAAATAAAAATAAAATTATATTTATACACAGGTACTACTCAGGACAGTAAAATGTTATCATAAATGAATCAACCAAAAACAAGACATCAGGGGTAACATGAGAAACTAAAAAGGTTTTCAGCTAGTGAAGGAGGCAAGTTGAAAGTATATTTTACAACAACAAGCATTTTTGGTTACATTCAAAACATTAGTGGTACATTCAAAACATAAATAAATAATGAAGCTAGTTGTTTATCTCACCATTTTTTCAAGTTGTGTGAAAATTGCACAAAAGTAGGGAACACCATTTGTGCCGTAACAAAGAGCAGAACAGCATTAAATGAAATATAAAATAATCCATTCACTGTTCAATAAAAGATATTAGATATTTATGGCAACTGAGTTTAAATTCACACTAACCACAAAAGCAAATCAGAGTAGTTAGAAACAGGATAAGTTTAAGGAAGAAAAGTTGAAGTACAAGATGGAGGAAAGGAAACATGAACAAGCTTTAATATCTGGTACAGTGAGATGTACCCTCTGTCATACTCTTCATAGTGGTTTGCAGAGTGTGGATGAACATGTAGATAGCATCATCAAGAACGCAATCAACGTGTATCTGAAACTTGAGCTTCTCCTAGTGTGTAGTGTCACAAACGTTTTGACATTATTATACATACTTCTGCCACTGGGGCAATCATAGGTAATGACTAATTTGGCAGTAATATGCAGTGCTAGATTTGTTAAAAGAAAAAAAATAGACTTCTTAACATGTATTTATGGTAAGTAGCACTTTATCATTTCCTATATTTCTAAGTTCCTACCGAGAGTTTCCATAGTTTGATTTAGACTTCTGAAAAAGTTATAACACTTTTCTGAGCTTTTTAACAGTGTGAATACAACATTTGTATGTTACCGCTTCAACTAGAGCAAAAGTTCTATTCTATCACATCTCAAAATCTTTGGGTCTAATTTTTTTTGTCATCAGCGGTATACTGTCACAAATCAAGACTTGGTTATGTGTATTGTTAGATTTTGTTTATTATTATTTATGTGGGGTGTATGAGCAATGCAGCTGACTGGGATTCACCTGCTGCAAGTCATAGACTGACCGTTGCTGTGTTCACTGCCTGGGTCAAAGGTGCTGAAAGGATGTGCTCATTGATGCTATGGAGACACTGTTCTGTGTTTTATTTTAATGACAATTATTGTCAGTTTCTTCTTGTTTTGTTTATAAGAAAAGAATGAGGACATCATTAGATCTTTTGAAGAGTACACTACATAAATCACAAAATGTTATTTCTGTATTAGCAAAAAATTGGACTACATTGTATGATAGAGATGAAAAAGAAACCGTGATTAAATTCTTTCTGTGTTAGATTCCTGAACCTGCTGATCTTTGAGAGAGAGAGAGAGAGAGAGAGAGTGAGAGAGAGAGAGAGAGAGAGAGAGAGAGAGAGAGAGAGGGGGGGGGGGGGGATGGGATTTAATTGTATCTCCCCATGCAGCCGTAGCATTTTGGCATGTCGTACATTGGTCAGATCATCAGTAGCTTGGAGGACTCGTATGTAGGGCATAAGCAACACACACACACACACACACACACACACACACCCTTAATAATAGTCAAGAAAATTTGCAACCGCAAAATATTGCCTCGGTACAGGTCATAGAATCTAATATACAACACAGATATTTCAATATGCATATCCAGTTACTGGAATAGTGTTATTAAGAAAGCTGTTGAGAGACAGAAGTTTTTGCTTAAATTCTTATAATTTACACCAGATGATATACAAAATAAACTCCAAATTACTGTAACAACATAGTGCACAAAGCACACATTCATTTTCTAATTACAACAATCATACCCCAAACTATAAAAATTAAAATATTGAAGACCAGCATCTAAGTTTAGCTGCTACAAAATTATGTCACAGGTAACAATTATTTAATTCACTTCTTAAACATAACAATTTAATTTAAAAAAGACAACAAATAACATTTTTAAGTACAATATTCAAGTTTAGGTGCTGCAAAGATGCATAACAATCATCTATGTTTCAACATTCTTATAAAAAATACAACATAAAAAGGAAGACCTGATTGTAGATCATGGGTGGGCTATGTAAAATAAATGACAAAAATCAGCAGCTGTAAAAGGCAGATTTTTTTCCAACGACAACCAATTCCTCCATTTTACAACAGCATAAATGAATGCAGCTCTTTTTCCCCCAAATTTGCTGCTTCAGATTATTAGTGTCATAATGAAGTCTTTTAAGAATTAGAGGCACAAACAGATTAATAAATACAAACAAAAGCAGGAATATTCAATTTGCTCGAGGCTACCAAATGAAAGAAGAAAGGGGGCTAGGGAGGAGAAAACAAGATCACGTAAGAAAGAAATAAACTGCTGATTGTTTGCATCATTCCTAGACTCAAAACCCTAAGCAAAAGAAACAGTGATGATAGCATTGATTTAAAATCATGTCAGAAAAGACGGCAGCTAATTCTAGGTGATCCTCCATAAAGCCATGGTCTCACGTTGTCAAACCCCTGCAGGATTGTTTGAGGGACAATGATTTGACATTGATTGTTAAGTCAAAAAGGCAATGCATCTTTGACTGAAGAAACAATCAAAAATATATTCTTTTAACGGAATATTTACATTGCAGTGTACTGATCTGAGAAACATACTGAAAAGAAACATGACTATGTTGAGAAATTTTCATTTTGTATTTTCTTATATTTGTAACCGCAGTACATGAAAAAAGTGACACTCGACATTTGAGTTAACTGAAAGATGAAAGATTAGGGTTTCATGCCCTGCCGATCCTTGTCCCCAAACGGGGACAGCCCGCAAACAGAATTCTACCAACCAGCTTGGACTGAAAACATAACACACAAGAATCGTGCCCGTGAGTGTAGATGACACTCGGAATATCACGCAACACGGATACCCGAGGATGGTGTCTGTCAGAGCAGATTGCAGATGAAGCACGAAGGCAGAGGGAACAAATTACAGACCTGCTCCATCTGACGGTCAGTCTCAAGTAGCACTTTGTAAAAGCAACAACTAATGTCACCGAAATATGCGAGGAAGACAATGATGTCCAACTGTGCAAAGGACAACTCAGGAATTTCAGCTAACTTCTGGAAAAACCTGAAGAATTAAATTGACAGAAACCTGTTCTGGATTGGTAACTTACAAAATAAAACATTTTCAATCTGTGGACTAGTCACACACAAGAAAGATAACAGGCCTTTAAAAAAGAGGATACCATACAGTGTAAAGCTGAAACATGTAAATTAGTCTGGCCAATATGCTCTACACCTGAGCAAAAGTGTCAATGAAGTGGTGCACC
Source organism: Schistocerca americana (assembly GCF_021461395.2). NCBI lineage: Eukaryota > Metazoa > Arthropoda > Insecta > Orthoptera > Acrididae > Schistocerca > Schistocerca americana. Next base: position 25,455,094 of record NC_060130.1, read on the forward strand.
TTTTAGGAACTGTTAAAAAAGTGTCATTTTACATCAATGAACACAGCAATGACAACCTGATCCTAGGAGAAAAGAGCTGATACACACTATTTATTTAAGAATGAACACTTCACCTCAACTTTTCACAGCACGGGACCATCAAAAATTGAAACAATAGAGCAACACAGAGGACACTACCACACAGCTGGGGGAGGGCACAGAGAGAGAGAGAGAGTTTAATGACCTACTTACTCACTTTTTACTGGCAACAAGATAAGAGTGCAGGTGGTGTCATATCAAAATTGTAGAGAACATGCACGAGAAAAAGTTTTAACAATAGCAAATTAACGTACTTGCTAGTGCTTATTTTTTTTTTTTAAATATCTCTCTCAAACTGATCAGGTATTGGAAAAAGAAAGATAAATATTTTGAATTAAGACTTAAAACAGGATGGAAACGGGTACCATATTGGCCTGAATATAAGATACACCATTTCTACAAAAAATCTCCCATAAAAACTGGGACTTTTATGAATCATAGAAACCTCAACTGTAGTGCTTTTTCTTAAGTTTGAAATGAAACAAAAATATCACTACAGTTTGTAAATCAATTGTTGTGTATGAGGTAGCAATGCAAACATTCTCTTTGTTGCTATCCCATTTAGGTAGTGACTACAGAGGGATCCAGAAAAATGTAGACATTCTCTGATAGTTATTACCTTTGGAACAAAGTGTTATATGGCTGCAATTTTGAGTGGTAGCATAAACCACTGTTTTCCCAACAGATCTTGTCGTGTGGGTTTCCAGCAGATGACAATGCAGCACTGGATGAAGTACAACTATTGTTTGAGCAATGCAAGGCTGTACTGAAACAACAATTTATTGTATTTGGTATAAATTTTAAGCCGACAATGCTGTTTAAAATGTGCACAAGGAAAGGTCCTCTGAACAACAACATCAACCTCCAGGTTCCAGCACTGCTGTATTGCAACATTTTTCTAGATCATCTCAAAAATCTATGAAGCATTGTGTATGGGGAAGTGGGATAAGCTGATCAAGTGCATGATAAATTCTGAAGACTGCAAAGTGGAAAGTGTACATTCCAAGATTGTTTCACACTATGAATGAGGACAACTCGAATCGAAGGATGGAGCACTACGAGTGGTCTGAAGGCATGCTTCACGAAGATGAATGGTTTGCAGGGAAGGTTATCTGGCCTAATGAGGCACAATTCAACCTGAATGGTAATGTAAACTGTCATAGCTGCGTGTATTGGGCTGCTGAAAATCCTCATGTTCACATGGACAAACATGTTACTTCACTTGGTGTTAATGTGTGGTGTGGTCCGTCATAGTATTGTTTCTCTGACCCATTCTTCTTTGAAGGTACATAACTGGTGAGGTGTATCATATACTGCAAACATTGATTTTATTAGCCATCCAAGTGGTGTTTGGAAACAAAAGATTTTTACCTACAAGACTGTACTCTGCCTCACCGCCACAGAGATTGCAGATTCTACTTAGATGAAAATATACCTGGACGACAGATAAGTAGAAGAGGAACTGTCAAGTGCCCACCAAGTTCATGGGACCTTACAATTCTCGACTTCTACCAATGGGGGACCTCGACAAACAAAGTTTACCAACAGAACCCAGCTACACTGAATGAGATATGAGAAACCATCAAGACATCCTGTGCAGCTACCACACTGGCAACATTGACAGCTGTACTTCAGTCAACAATTCAGCAACATTGATGTTGCTTGGCTGCTAACAGGTGTCACTTTGAACACACAAAATGATCTTCCTCCCATGCAAGAATTTTGACACTATGCCATTTTGTTCCATCAATATTGACTATCAAAGAGAGTCTACATTTTTCTGGACCCCTCTGTATTACCATTCTCACAGTTTCACTATTTTAGACAATGGGACAGGCACAGTTTTTCTCTAACTAAAGAATATAATTTATTCTTCACGAATGAAGCACAACATTGAGAGAAAATTTTGGAATTCCGTACAGTTACGTTGCAAATTTCAAACTCACAGTTATTCATCTAACAGATGTGCTTTTTAAAGGTACGGTTCAAGAAATGCTGCACATGCAATGCCCGGGATTGTAGCGACGGCACTGTACTTTGGGAGGAGAGTGACAAAAATACTGACAGTGACAAAACAATGAATGTTAGTGAAGTTAAGAGTGTCTTACATGAAAACTGCCACTGAAAGCTTTGTTTTTGTGTGTAATTTATCTATAGTGTACTACAAAAAAACTGGTTAAGGGTAAATCACATTTTGAAAAGCTTTTGTAAATGGGCAACTTGACAAATTATTTTTAATTAAGTTTCTCTCTTTTTCGAAATTAAAGGTGCAACTTATATTCAGGCCAATTCGATGTGTATATAATTTATGATAACTATGAACAGACTTTGAAATTTGTCTACATCACACCAGGTATACTTAACTTATTTCACTGCCCCACACAGATGTCTCCTCTAGTTCCCCCACTTTTGGCCAGAAGCATTATTTCAGATATCACAATGTCATGACTCACAGCTTTGCACATATCGTACACTGTTAAGGCAGACACCGATACAGCAGCGAGAGCTTCCATCTCCACGCCTGTCTGCCCTCTACACTTTGCCATGCCAGTTATAATCACACAGTTGAGAGCAGAGTCCAGTTCAATGTCCACAGCCACAGAGGATAAAGATATGTTATGACACAGAGGGATAAGGCTGGACGTCTGCTTGGACCCCACAATTCCCGCCAGGCGAGCAACGCTAAGTACCTTCAGGCCATTTTCTCGTATGAGTTTCATCAGTTCGGGTCCCACAAAAACCTTTGCTCGTGCTGTAGCAGTCCGTTCTGTCACCAGCTTCGAACCCATGTTGACCATTTTCGTCCTGCCAGACCGGTCAACATGAGTCTGACTTTCGGACTGTGCTCCCAAACTGCAGAAACGGCAAGAGAAGACAGAGGGCTGTGCTCTGTGTGTTTGTTTTGTTAGGAGTCCTGCATTGCACATAATGCTTGGGGCACAGGGAAGCAAAAGAAACTGTTTTCTAGATTCAGTCACTACACTCAAATTACGTGACAACAACTGAGAGGTCTGTGTATCCGACACAAACAGGGGCGAAATATTGGTATCTGAGAAGAAGTACTTTTGAAAATCTTGTTTCTGAAGGTTTAACAACTTCCAACTTTGTGCCTTCACGACATCACTACAGCCATCAAGTTCAGGGCCACCTGGAACAAAAATACAAGCTGTAACAAACAACTCTTCATAATCTGAAAATAGGTTAACTACAAAAGAATTTTTAAGCATTCGTGTTGAAACACCCCCGATTAATTCCTTTACTGGATTTTTGGTAATTTACCGAAGCCACCAAACAGTTAATTATTATGATATATGACCGTGTGCTTAATGGATGAAAGGCTATTGGTTGTTCTGCTGTGGTTTCAGGAGTATTTCAACCGAATGCGGCTGTTCTGGGACGGAATAGCTAATGATTGAAAGTTTGTCTATTGTTAAGAATCACAAAGGTTGTGATGTACAACTGATATATATTTCCTACTAACACACAAATTCTGAGGCAGTTGCTACCTTTGCCTTACACGTCTAATTGTGGTTATCTCTTTTTATTGATTGCTGATTTTCAGTACTTTGTCACACGCAATGCTGATGGTTAACATTCACAACAATCCTCACTGCAATCCATGGTTGTTGCTGGCCGACACGGTTGACGTGAAACACGTAATTCGGCACTTGTCACTTTCTGTTTCTTATCACTTGCGAATCGGCATTAGTGAGAGTCAACCCCACGACGATCAGGGGGACGTGCTCACTCGTCATACTCCAGTGAATTTTACCGTTTACAACTCACTCGACCACCATTCTTGCCCGTCTTTCCTGCTCTACTGCTCACTTGACACTCTACCATACTACTGCGCACTCAGCACTAGTCTCACTGCCTACTGCAGCGCTCGACAATCTACTCCTGTCCGCTATCGACCTGGGCGTCAGATACTAGCATCTTTGTTTGTGGGATCACGGATCCCTTACAGTGTTCAAGACAAGTTCTTTGAACCTTAATGATCTGTTATGATTCTTTTCTTTCCTAAGCTAAGGTCAAAAATCTGTTTTGTCTGCAGAAGTGTGCAATATGAATATTACACAAAGTTGATAGGAACATCTTACATAAATCTCCTCAGTGGCTGTAGATTTCACAATCTTGCAGGAGTGGATATAAGGGGAGGTCGTGGCAATGGTGAAAACTACCACCCACTTCCCAAACAACATATTATACTGGGGTGCACTTAAGAAGGCAGCAGTGTGGTGCATTCTGTGCAGAAAGAGATGGGGAATGCTTTATGGTGCTGTCTGTGTGTTCTCTCTCTCTCTCTTTCTCTTTGTCCCACGACTCACATTTCAGCCACTTCCAACCCTCGTATCTGGCACAGGCCACTGTGTCTGCTTCTGACTCTGCCTAGTAGAATTTATGCGGTCGGAAAGCTATCGCTGTTGCTTTCTAATGTAATACTTGTCATGTTTCCTTTATGCCAGCCATTGTGAACATTAATGGCTAAGTAACCTCATCATACCTAAATGCCTTGTATCGTACACACACCCCAAAATGCACACTACAGACAGATGTGGCAGAATGACACGTTGTCTTTATATTTCATACTTCACCAATTTCCAAATGCACACATAACTTTTGGAGAAGGAGGTAGCATGGAAACAGAAGTGTGTCAAAAATGCCAAGTTCTTCCAGCAATGACAAGCTACATTTAATAAAGGACACTTTTCAGTTGCTCGTGCTAGGGTCTGCCCACAAGGACATGCTTTTGGTCTGATTGACAACATTCCAGCCGGGTAAAGCTGCACACCACTGGGTTGAACATACCAGCTGTCAACAGATCCGATACAACAACCACAGAAAGAATGACTTCCCGAACACAGTTGGAAATCACTGATAGAAACAGTATTCCCCTCATTCACATGTGTTTGCAGATCTCTGTTCAGTCATAATGTTTATTGAAATAATGATGGTGAGCACACACTCTGACAGAGTTCAACTTCGTTGTTACATGGTTGTTCAGCTTTGTCCTTCTTTCCTCCTCCCTTTTCTCTTCCCAAAATCTTTTCATTCTTTGACTGTGTTCCTGTTTCCTTTGATATGTACATATTTTCTCTGTTTTCTTCCTTCCCTTTACTTCAAGTTTTATGTTCATAATTTTGATTCTGAATTTGTCTCTTTCATTCATCATTTCCATTCTGATTCCTGCTCGTTTTGGCATTCTTCTATCTCTTTAAACCAACTGGTTTTTTTGATTAAGGCATTTACTACACCCTAAATCCCTTTGTGAATCTGTCGCTGTTCATTGTGTGTATGTGTCCACAGAATGTTAGTCGGTGTTTTCTGATTGTGACTGAATCTGCTTTTGTGTTCTTATAATTCTCTGGTTGATCTCTTCATCCATATGCCATCTCTGTGCACTGCTCCAAAAAATTTTCTGAGGATTTTGCATTGTATTCTTTCTGCTTTGTGGTGCCTGGTCCACAGATTGTGGTCATTTCTGATGCGAAGAGTGCTTCTGATACTATAACTGTATTATAGCGCATGTGTTTGCCTTGTACTGAAATGTTTCTTTTATTACAGTGTGTCCATGTCAGTTTGTACACTTTATGAAGTTCTTTTGTTTGTTCTATGTTTTCTTCCTTCTTTGATCCACCTATTTGTATTGTTACTATTATATTGAATAATTTAATATATTTTTGTGTGTTTATTATTGTTATTAAAATTGTAGATGTCTGTCGTATGCTAACAGCGAGGTTGCTAGCGAGTTGCATTTTTGAGGGAAGCTGGGTGAGGGGGGGCGGAAACAATAACAAACTGTCACTCCCCCCCCAAATAACCCAACCCTGGATGCCAATACATTTGCTCTGTATAGGTGTTTGTGTCCAGAAGTATGAGTCAATTTAGCAAAAAAAAGCAAAGGAAAGCTTCATGTTCTGGCCCACATAAAAACCAGATGACCAACCACAGTGTAATCCTCTGCAATGGCATCACTGAAAGCAGTATGGTGGGAGGGGGAGGGGGGGGGAGTCAGCACACCCTGTTCTGGTCACTGCCAGCTTTCTTGACCTCAGAGTCACTACGTCTCACTCCAACAGTTCCTCAATGGGCATCACAAGGCTTGGTGCACCTCGTTCCAGTCCTCCCACCAAGGAAAACCTCGGGCAGTACTACGGGTGAGTCGCAGCTGAGCAGCTGCCTTCCCCCTGTACCTGCAGTAGCTGCGAGAGGATATTTGTGTTACACATACGCTAAAACTGGTGTAGATGCCACAGGACACTCTTTGGAGTGTCACTAATAAGCACACGCTGCTACACACTTGACAGTGCTAGGTGGCCAAGAGTTCTGGCTCAAAGTTCCTGCAACTGTGGTTGGAACTTCCCCAGTGTGACTCTCCCATTCTTTAATAGGGTATTTCAGTGTCCGGGGCACGTTCACATTGGACAACACTGTCCAGTACAGGCTGCTGTCTTCCACCCGTGCTCTCTTGCACTGAGCATTGCATCTTGCACAAGTGAGTCATAAGGACTCCCCTCTTCTGTATGTACACTAAAAAAGCAAAATTGTCTTTTCAGACGAAAAAGTAAAATTGTCTCATATCCACATTCTATCCTTAAAAGTATCCTTATGTCTGGGAGACGGCAGATCCACCGAGCAGATCCCACCCAACGACCCGTAGCAAGACTGCAGCACAAGAGGCAGGAGTGCCATCTGTTCCCTTTGACGTTTCTGTCTTGCTTTGCCACCTATCAGTAAGTGACGAACCAGCTAAATCTGGACTTTGCTGCCACAAATCAAGAAGCAATGGCTCGGAGACAGCATGAGCTCATTGTCCAACTGACGGGTGGAAGCAACGCAACAGCAACAGCAACACCAACACCAGTCACACCACCAGTGAATATACTAGAGAGGCCCTCAATACCACCGCAGTAGTCCTCGAGCTGGAAGTGACAGCTCCGTGGAACAAAGATGGACCTTCGAAGCTGGTGGGTCCAAAATGCAATCAGCAGCAACATACACGAACAACTGAGCCTACTGACTCACACGGCAAATGCAGCGTGCTTTTACCAACACCAGTTCTGAGCATCGGTAATATGAGGGACCATACAAACAATTCTGCAGCACCTCAACTACACAACACTACCCCAGCCGCTACGCAGAACACTACACCGACTGGCTTCCCACTGGTCATAATACACAATTACACTTGCCCCGGCAAGCTAAAAAAGACATTTGTAGAATGTCACTCCCCACAATATACCAAACACAAAACTCACAAGGGACCATGTATCACTGTATGTATGCAACAAAACAGATTGCACAAATCTCCTGAAAATCGTCAAAGCTGGGGGAATTGAGTATCATAAATATAACACCCAAGGGGGGAAAACTCGAATGTACATCGTGAAAGGAGTTGACACCACAACCCTCAATGACATTCTTCATGGTATAATCACAGCTCTCAGCTGGGACTGTGAGAGCATGAGATGAATTCTTGGATTCGTGACACACAGATTGCAGCCAAACTATTTAGTGGAGATCGATGACACAGCTTACTCCTGCAACTTTCTGACGCAGATGCTCCTGCTTCACATGGTCGTAGTAGAAATATACACACTTCCGTGTGTCCCCCAACAGTGCCACCACTGCCAGCAGTTTGGCCATGCGGCACCCGATGTGATCTGGCACACGGTGCTGCAAATGCACTGGTAACCGTGTAGCACGACACTTTAAACTTGGTACAACTATCAAATGTACCAAATGTGGAGGGGTCCATGTGCAAACTACAGATGGTGTGCAGCATACAAAGAAGCTCTAAGGTGCAAAAGTGCCAAAGACAGACAAGTGGTAACCAGAACAGCTCCAAGACACTCCCCACCCCCCAACCAGTAAGGCGTGGAATCTCTTTTACTGGCATTGTCAGTGGAAGTGGATGAACTGAGGATGCACAGAGCTCCACAAACTCACGGCACACTCCCACAACAACAGAACCACAACCCACACCCGCAATGCTAGAAACTGCCCCTGTACTGATGACAACACTGCCGGTCCCAGACAACACCAAGTCAACTCTGTCTAGGCCAGATTGTGACACTTGTGATATCACAGAAGACACACCCAAACTAGGGCAACCACAAACACACGAAATAAAACAGAGGTACCCAAAAAACAAAAGAGGGGACACTATCACACCACAACAAATACACCAACAACAGACCAGACAAACATAGGAACACATTAAAAGGAACAATGTAACCGTAACTCACACTCTTGCCCCCCTCACCACAGCAATAACACAGGTGACCCCAGATGAAATACGAACCATGAATAACACACAAGCCAGCCCATCCAGTACACCAACATAAGGACCACCAGCCACCAACACCACCGCCAACACTTTGGCTGACATAACAAACATTCTCACCACAATCAGAGGCATAGTGGAGACACTATACCCCACTCACATGGCTTAAGATCCTCTTGAGGCTCTTCATCGTAACACATGCACAAACTCATGACGGCTACACACAGCCAGTGCATGGCTGCTATACAAACTGCTATCACCACACTGCCCACACACTTCCATAGATAATACACCACAAAACACAAACAACAGTACTTTGACCTAGATGCTATTCTGGAATGCAGATGGGATTGGCAACAAAAGGGCAGAGCTAGCTGCATTTATGGAGGAGAAGGGAATCTGGAATGCTCTCATGAACGAAGCTGAGCTCCAGTCACACAAACAACTACTCTTCTCAAGATATTACATCTACTGTACTGACCACCTGAAGGCACAACTGTGGGTGGAACAGCAATCTTCATATATTGAGACAAAGAATACACAAATATTAAGATCCCTGAACCTGAAAGACTAGAAGCCACAGCTGTTAGGGTCAAGTCAATTGAGTGAACACTACATTGATATCGATATACAATTGATCTGGTAATATCATAACAAGCGATATCAGCACAATACTCAACATAGCATAGTGACTAATAGCCACTGGTGATGTTAATGCTAAACACTCTGCTTGGAACTAACAAAGATCAAACACCAATAGCAAAAAAACTATGCGAACATGCACTGCGCCCAAACTACATTACACTAGTGCCAGCTGAGGTGACACTTAAAACAGGGAACAGAGACTAAATGTGATAGACATTAGATGTGATAGGCATTATAGTCACAATCAACATTGAAATTATACATGATTTGGCCTCATCAAACACCTGTAATACTTTACTCGCAAGAAACACAGCAGTATGATGAATCTCACAGGATACTGAGCTACAAGCGTGTGAATTGGGCATTGTTCAAGGAAATGCTTGAAAAGTCGTATCCCACTAATTCCCAAAATTACACAAAGCAGGAAACTTGTTGAAGCTGTCAAAGCCCTTACCACCGCAGTTCAGGATGCAATAGCAGGTACCATTACAGTACTTATACCACAAGAATGCTCAATGGCCCTGCTCCCAGAAATACAGGGGCCAATGTCAATGAGAGATCATCTCGGGAGATACTGGATGTACAAACAGCATATTAGCATTCTCCAGGGGATCATACAGGCTAAATTAAAACTTTTAAAACCACAAACTGGGACAATAGACTCGCAGGGCTGCACACCACATGACCTGGAGTGTGGCAAATAGCTGTCCACTCCACCAAGAAGAAATACTACACACCAAGTTTACAAATACCTTACAGACCAGCATACTCCATGGAGGGGAAGCATGAGCTGATGACCAGAACACTAGCAACATCATTCACACTGAATCTGGCTCCTTCCAATCCAGCACTGCTACTTGAAATGGACCAGGAGGTTACATGGCCTGTAACCCAGCCCAAGTGCAATGTAACAATACATACTGCTACACATGAAATTACACAGGTTATTAACACAAAACAACTAGAAAAGCTCCTGGTCCCAATCACTTTCAAAACCATGTCACCCAGGAGTTCACGAATAAAGCTATAGAGCATCTCGCACATATGATGAATACCATTCTACAACATCAACACTTCCCTGTCCTGATGTTCAGGAAGCCAGGGAAATACCACTCCCTACCACAAAATTATGGAGCCATCAGCCTGCTGAGCTCCCTAAATAAGATTGTTGAGAAGATGATTCTCAAACATCTTACTATGCACTGCAACACCAATGACTCGCTGAGACTGGAGCAATTTGGATTCAGCAATCACCACTCCACAACACAACAACTCCTCGGTGTAGTAGAACATATTACACACACCCCCAACACCAACAAAGCTACAGGAGTGCTGTTCCTGGTCTTCAGTCATCTACGGCACAATCGTCTCATTCGCAAACTCTGCACTGCTAGTCTCTCCGACGAGCTCGTACACCTTACACACTCATATCTCACTCACAGAAGCTTCAACACCGACATTCAGGGCAAACAGTCAACACAACACAGTATACAAGTGAGAGTACTCCAAGGCAGCATCCAAGGGCCCCTCTTGTCTAATCTCTACGTCAATGACTTTCCAACTGAACAAAACACAATGGCAACCATCTACGCAGATGACACTACCATCCTAGTGCAAGACTGGAAACCATCAGGCATAATTCGCAACTGCAAACAAAACTGCCTAGCTGGAACGACAGTGTGTTAAAGCAAATGCTGACAAGTGTGAAGCAGTTCTGTTCACTGACAAACCATAACAACTGCACAATCATTAAGTGTTCTGGCATACCCACAAGCACTGGAATGAAAATTAAGATCGCAAGAGCAAAGAAGGCAGTGAACACACCGTCAGCGAATAGCCCACTGGCAAGGACCACACCACAATGGGAGCAGGCCCCTAGACAAAGAGAATACAAGTGCCACTCCTGCCAGCCTCGGCCACTCAGTATTTGGACAGGATTAGGACAGTATACGGACAGGCCTAGCGCAGAATGCTACAATAACAGTTATTAGTGATCCACAAGCTGTGTGTCAAACTTGCACGAACATTGTATATAGCAAAGGACTCGGATTTATACCGCATGTCGCCTGTTGCTTGCGACACCATTGTAAATTCCAGGTCAAGCATTGTCAAGCTTCTTATTTGTAATAAAAACTATTAATGTTGTTTGCTTGAATTGTTGTATAGCATTTTGAGAATGCAGCATCCTTTAGGCACCCTATATGAGATGAGTGGGTAGGACCCCACATTAAGACTGCAGACAAATAACACTACACACACGCCCAATATGTTTCAGTGTGAAAGTCAAATACTTCAGTGACAGGCCAACTGAGCAAATGCAAGGCTCAAACAGTGTTACTCTAAGCTCAACAGGTAAAGCACACTGAATAGGAGGATATCGAGGTCCGTGTACATGATACTGATTAGACCCATGATGATACATGCAGCTGCAGTCTGGGGTTACGTGGCTCTGACCGCCTGTGCCGCCTACAGGTGATACACAACGAAGTGCACCACAGTCCACACACACTGTCGACCTTCACAGAGAATACTGCCTTGAGACTCACACACAGATATTCAAAAAACAACCACACTACTGTACAGGAACTTGAGACACTCTGACAATCACTTCATTCTTAACCTGGGAAACTACGACCACAACCACGGGTGAAAACACAACTGCTGAAAAACACTTCTATCTAGGGACAATTAATCACCTGTGGACAGCACAAGCTCACAGACAAAATAAACACTGGTGAATCCCTGCATTACAGCAAAACTAAATGGCATTGCCAGCTGCAAATATCTAGCTGACCAACTGGCAATACGGGAAAGCAGTATTGCACACTAAACATAAACATATCCAACCAAACCTCTTTATGGCCAATTGACCACTCGTATAATGACCTTGGCATGTTACAAGTACAGATGCTGCAGGTGGCCCAGGAGAAACTCAGGTGCACAGCCCAGGAGTACCCCTCCTCAATAGGACTGACACCCGTAAAGAGCTTAGGGCTAAGAAAACTGTTTTATATTCAGGTGCAACACCCTTTTAACATCTCCCAGCCGAAATTAGGAGCAATCTGGAAATCCCCAAATATTCAAATTTAAAGTAAAAAATGTTTTATTAGCCAGTCCACCAATAATTTACCTGGATATGTGAATTTACCTACCTGTCCCACCTCAGATACACAACGCACAAACACTTTCTAACAGAAAACCATATTTAGCCATGCAACATATTCTCTAGGAGCAGACAGGAATGGTAGATGGTTTACTCCACAGAGGGAAGCTGGCAGCAGCTTTGGAATGCCTTTTGAAGTGGTGATTCCATCATAATAATAGCCTATGTGCAGGTACGGTTGGTTCTCCACGGAACAGAAACTACTGTACTGGTCCCAACGTGGCATTGACAGCATAAAGGACATTGCACAGGAAGGAAGTATATGAATTTATCAGAATAAGTTTAGATGACAGTGTCCTGTGTAGAATTAAATGCCCATTTAGCATGAAGTATTAAATCAAAATAGTGGCAGAGCAGTTTAAGTAGCAGAGCATTGGCTTTTTTCAAGTAGTTGCTTCTCTGTATATTTATAAAAATAAAATGATGTAGAACTGATCCCCTTGAATAATGATTAATGTGAGCAGATTAGTAGTAGATGAAAATGGTTGTTAGTAGTTCAGTGGCACTTCTCACTTACTCGTTTTACACCCCTGAAGGCTCTCATCGGTGATGGAGCTGTTGGAATATTACATGTGAATGAATGGCTGAACTCGATAATTTTCAAGGTATTCAATATTCTTGTACAGTGCATTCAAAACAAAGTTATATAAAAATGAAGAGGGATGTGTACTTCATAAACTGGCTTGACAACAAGTACACAACGAAGCAGTGTGATGTAGCTTACTCAAGCACCTCAGTTTCGCAGGAGACCCTGAGGCAACAAGTACACGCATCATGTTTGCTCAGTGTTTTTTATTGCCTGTGCTCGAGCACAGTATGAAATGTATTAATTTCCTTCTCCAATCTGTGGCTGCTTCCCATCTCTAATTAATTTGTCGTTAACAGGATGTTAATTGTAATATTCCCTTTAATGAACTCATTTTCAGCAAATTGCTAAGCTGGTAATCTTCCTTTTTGTATTGAATAATAATAGTAACTCTGACATTTACATGAAGAGGCATACCAGCAGCAGCAGTTAGCTGTCTTTTAAACTTCATTTGATGCATCCAGAACATTGGAGATATACTGCAACGTCAGTAGGACATATTTACTGAGAAAAATCATACACGACACACTTGCCTCCACTGAACGCATCCACACCCATTAATGTACAGGCAAAAATTCACAAAACCTAACATTCTAGAAGTGGAACAAAATGAATAATATTTTTCAAATACAGTGCTTAAAAAAGTTTCACACTGCCCCCACAGCTTGCATACTTTGTTTTTAACCCATTTGTAGGCACATTTTTTGTAGCAGCCCTGTAAAGTTAATTGTTTTGGTATCATTTTAGAAGTTTCAACTAAATTTAATTTTTGATTATTTTATTTTTGTGATTTAGGAGCAAAAAACTATAGTAGTAAGTATACTTCCCACTGTCTTTAGTAAGCTGTTATGAGTTACTACTACATGTGAAAAAAAGGAATTTTCTGTTTTTATTTGACTATCTATTTTACAATCCTAGAAACTTCATTTAACACTGCTTAAAGAAACAAGCTGAGACAAGTCACAATAGCATATATTGCAGAATGAAACAATGTGTTCTGTTGTAACAAGTGACAACAGCACTGATGTCATGACAAACAGACACCAGTTGTTTAGCATATTATCACAAAAGGTCAACCACATCCAGAGGAGGTACAACATTTTCCCAAGAGCATAGTAAAACAACTAAATTAGTGGTAAGTATGGTCAGTTGGTGGTAAGTATCTTTTCTGCAGTCCAAAAAAGAAATTAATTTTGTGGTAAGTATATTCTTCTTGTATCATGGAAAAATTACTTTGGTAGTAAGCATACTTCCCAGTGGCCTTCAAAACAACATTATTTGGTGGCACGTATATTTGCAACTGCTTCTGAAAGGAACAAGTGACATTTAATGACAATTAAAAGCTACATTTCATAACAGACAGAAAGTTCAGCTGGTGCAGCAAACTAACATCAGGTGCCAGGTGCATACAGAGCTCGTATGATGTGTTCTCAGGAATACAGTAAAGAAATACAGTTGATGGTAAGTACACTTCCCACATCCTGTGAAATGGTTAAATCAGGAACTTCTCTCAAAATATATCGAGCGAGGTGGCACAGTGGTGAGCTCACTGGACTCACATTCAGGGCAACTAACAGTTAAAGTCCATGCATTACTCTCCTGTGGCAACCTGTTCATCTCAGAGTAGCCCTTTCAACCTGAGACAATGTAGGTCGAATGAATGACGATACAGCTACAGTAGTTTGGTGCGTGTGGTAAACTTAGCAGTTAAGCTTTACCACATAGTCATTGCTATGCGTCAGGCTCTCCATCCATATTTATACTAGAGAGCCTTTTTCACGTGCGTCGTCTGGTTTGAATTGATTGCTTATTTTTCTTTGATCTGATAAGTGCCGTTCTCTTTGTTATAGGTGTTTCCGTCACTCTAAGCTCAAAACGCATTATCATACTGTGCCATGCATTGTTTGTCGCATTCTGATTATGCGTGTTTACGGCCTGTCGCCGCTCGCGGGATGGCTTGCTTTTGCGCACGCTACTGCCGCTTACAATTAAAAAAAAAAAAAAAGAAAGAGGAATCATGTCATCAGTGAAACAATGGCAAGAGACTGCTATTTGTTGTTACTTACACTGCTGGTTTCTTTGATAATGATCAACAAGAACCATATAATAGACTGCATATGGTAGATGTTCCAAACGAAAGTTAAGCGAAAAATTTTCTCCGTTTGAAAATTTTTGCAGACGCCTCTTTAGTGCATTACATTCTGCACAGAAATTAGAGCCATCTTAGGTTTAAAAATCTAGTCAGTTGCCGTGCTTCACTTCTGACTGTATCACTATTCAGCATAGGAATAATACGAATATAAACATGACATGATATATATATTCTTCCGCGTTTGCTGTTGTCTCACTCTAGTTTCATAGTTTATTAGGAAGACAGGATTTAAATGAGATAGCAGGAAACATGTAGGAATACATGGCAAAATGTTTACATTCGAATTATTCTTATGGTGAAGAGAATACTGGATGTGATTCACAATTCATAAAAGTTGCTATTAACAATCATCTCTTGTCACAGGTAGGACAAAAATTCAGAACGTAGACTTGGCCATATTGACAAACATCCCAAACAGTCTTCCAGTCGGATTTTCATAGTACATTGAAAGGCTGCAACATTCGGAGATGAAGAATACGGAATTTGTATTTACTTCGTTGGATAAAGTATGGAAATGCAGTGGTTGAACCTTGGGGCAGAGAAAAAAGCTCGTCTTCCACCCCCACCCCTGTTTTTTTTTTAGTTTGTTTACTGACGCATAGGTTTTGGCGCCAGTATTTATCTTTGTGCCTGCAAAGCATGCCTGTGCAGTGCTACATATATTCGACGGCAGAAGTTAGTTGTGGCAGCACCTACCAACATTTTTCAGAACTTCCGCTTACTTTGCACTTGATTCTAAGCCGCAGGCAGTGTTTTGGATTACAAAAACCAGAAAAAAGTGCAGCTTAGATTCGAGTAAACACAATTATGTCTTTTGTGAATCTCGGGAAGCATACTTGCCAACCACTTAGTGGTTTTACAAAGCTTTTGGGAATATATATTACCATCTGTAGATGTACCTGGTATCTTGTGATAGTACACTGTACCAGATGCATAAAAATTGCTACAACAAACAGTTTTTGTTTATTGTCAGATCACTACTATCGTCACTTGTGTAGTTGGAAAAAAAAATTGCCTCATTTTCACAGAGGAAAATAGCAGCTCACAAAAGGGCTCTAGGAGAAATACACTACCACTACAGTTTTTGTACTAAACCACAAAAATAAAATTACAAAAATAAATAAATAAACAAACTGATCACATGTCCAATATAACATCAAAAAATTTGACGTTGCAAAGGGATTAAAGCGTTAATGCTTAAAGACTGCCCAGGCATTGTTACTTTACAGTAAGAATGCTTGTCAGCATGGAAAGTTACCACACAATTGGCAAACGCTACAGCGACATCAAATGAACATTCCACAGCCTTTGCAGTAACAAAATGTTAAAAATCAGCACTACAGAGATTGCTCAGAGCCAACAACAACTGATGACTGCTAACTTCAAATTATAGCTGCCAGGTAATACCTCGGGAACTTACTGTAACTGCACTGTGACTTTTTTTGCAGATAATGGGGAGAGCTGTGTTGACTCACACGGTACACAACCATCTCGACACATTCAGTGGGGTCTCTAGGTGTCCATTATGTACTACAGTACAAACCCCCGAGGAATGTAGTGCACAAAGAATCGTGGTGTACATGGAAACCGGTGGATGGCAAGCGACAATCTTTTTAAGGAGCACTAGTGAGAAAATTTAGAGAAATGGCTGTTGACGCTGACTGCAGAACAATCTACTGCGACTAATAGGCATATAGACAAGTCATTTTGCCCTCACTCTGTTTGTGGTGCAACAGGAAAGGAAATTACTAGTGGTGATACAGGGTGTCCTCCAGCGGAACTTGGATCAGTGGTATTGTATTCCTTTCACAATAAGTGAAGCATTTCTTTGATACCTGATGATCCTTGTAGAAGGGTGCGGAAATGGCCAGGTACCAATGCATGTCTCAAGTGTGAAGACCCACAGATTCAGCACATAGTTGAGTCAGTCTGGTTTTGGTCTGGTGTCACCTATGGATATCAAATGCCTCTAACAACTAGTAAGTATAATTTGAGAGCTGTGCAGTATCAGAACTGAATCCTCCAACCTACTGTCTAGCCAACATAATGTCAAAATTTCAGCAATGGGTCTCTCGACTAATAGTGCACTATGGCATAGGTCCTGTTCTTAGCATGCATTTATTGTAATTTCCTGCTTAATGCAAAGTCCTAAGCAATTGGAAAAAAGCACGGTAATTCCTGTATATAAGAAGAGTAAAAAAATGGACCCACAACATTACAATCCAATATCCTTAACAATGGTTTGCTGCAGAATTCTTGAATGTATTTTCACTTTGATTTCCACGAGACAGAAAAGCTTCTGTTAACAAATCAGCACAGATTTAGAAATCATCGTTCGTGTGAAACTCGACTTGCTCCTTTCTCACAAGATATCCTGCAAATCAGCGATGAAGGGAACAGGCAGATTCCACATTGCTGTTTCCAGAAAGTGTTTGCCACAGTGCGCCACTGCATACTGTTGATGAAGGTCTGAAATTACAGATTAGGTTTCAAGATATGTGAATGGCTCGAGATGACTTCTTGTGTAGTAGAAGCCAGAATGTCGTCCTTGATGGTGAGTGTTCATCAGAGGCAGGGGTATTGGGGTTATTCTCAGGAGTGCTCCGGGGAAGTATGATAGGATCACTCTCATTCTCTATACAGGGTGTTACAAAAAGGTACGGCCAAACTTTCAGGAAACATTCCTCACACACAAATAAAGAAAATACGTTATGTGGACATGTGTCTGGAAATGCTTAATTTCCATGTTAGAGCTCATTTTAGTTTCGTCAGTATGTACTGTACTTCCTCGATTCACCGCCAGTTGGCCCAATTGAAGGAAGGTAATGTTGACTTCGGTGCTTGTGTTGACATGCGACTCATTGCTCTACAGTAACAGCATCAAGCACATCAATACGTAGCATCAACAGGTTAGTGTTTGTCAGGAACGTGGTTTTGCAGTCAGTGCAATGTTTACAAATGCAGAGTTGGCAGATGCCCATTTGATGTATGGATTAGCACTGGGCAATAGCCATGGCGCGGTACGTTTGTATCGAGACAAATTTCCAGAACGAAGGTGTCCCGACAGGAAGACGTTCGAAGAAATTGATCGGCATCTTATGGAGCACGGAACATTCCAGCCTATGACTAAGCGACTGGGAAGACCTAGAACGACAAGGACACCTGAATGGACGAGGCAATTCTTCATGCAGTTGACGATAACCCTAATGTCAGTGTCAGAGAAGTTACTGCTGTACAAGATAACATTGACCACGTCACTGTATGGAGAGTGCTACGGGAGAACCAGTTGTTTCCATACCATGTACAGCGTGTGCAGGCACTATCAGCAGCTGATTGGCCTCCACGGGTACACTTGTGCGAATGGTTCTCCAACATTGTGTCAATCCTCATTTCAGTGCAAATGTTCTCTTTATGGATGAGGTTTCATTCCAACGTGATCAAATTGTAAATTTTCACAGTCAACTTGAGTGGGCTGACGAGAATCTGCACGCAATTGTGCAATCACGTCATCGACACATATTTTCTGTGAACGTTTGGGCAGGCATTGTTGGTGATGTCTTGATTGGGCCCCATGTTCTTCCACCTACACTCTATGGAGCATGTTATCATGATTTCATACCTGTGCTGCTAGAACATGTGCCTTTACAAGTACAACACAACATGTGGTTCATGCACGATGGAGCTCCTGCACATTTCAGTCGAAGTGTTCGTACGCTTCTAAACAACAGATTCAGTGACCGATGGATTGGTAGAGGCCGACCAATAGCATGGCCTCCACACACTCCCAACCTCAACCCTCTTGACTTTCATTTATGGGGGCATTTGAATACTCTTGTCTACGCAACCCCGGTACCAAATGTAGAGACTCTTCATGCTCATATTGTGGACGGCTGTGATACAATACGCCATTCTCCAGGGCTGCATCAGCGCATCAGGGATTCCATGCGATGGAGGGTGGATGCATGTATCCTCACTAATGGAAGACATTTTGAACATTTCCTGTAACAAAGTGTTTGAAGTCATGCTGGTACATTCTGTTGCTGTGTGTTTCCATTCCATGATTAATGTGATTTGAAGAAAAGTAATAAAATAAGCTCTAACATGGAAAGTAAGCGTTTTCGGACACATGACCACATAACATATTTTCTTTCTTTGTGTGTGAGGAATGTTTCCTGAAAGTTTGGCTGTACCTTTTTGTAATATCCTGTTTAGACTGGTGGTCCAAAACATTATGACCTGCTTAATAGCTTGTTTGTCCATCTTTGGGACAAAATACATAACTGATTCTGCATATCAGGGATCAGACAGCTTGTTGTTAGGTTTGAGGAGGTATGAAACATTAGATGTCTACACACAGGTCTTGTAATTCACGTAAATAACATATCACTGATTTGCATACGTGGTAATGATGCTTGATAGCGATCCAGATGGGTTCTTTAGGTTTACATCAGGCAAATTTGGCCACCAAGACATCAACATGACGTCACTATAATGCTTTTCAAACCTCTGTAGCATGATTCTGGCTCTGAGACACAGACATTTACACTGCTGAAAGATTACATCGCTGTCGGGGAAGACATCAAGCATGAAGGGACATAGGTGATTCACAGCTGTCAGCATGTCTTCGATTACTACATGCAAGTGCAGGAGAATGTCTCCCAAGCATAATGCTGCTCCCACCAGCCAGCATCCATGGTGTGCTGCACATTTGGAGCTGCCATTCACCTCAATGATGGTTTTTGTGGAGACACATACCAACCTAGTGTAGCAAAAATGGGATTCACCCAAAGAGCCAACATTTCCATTGATTGATGGTTTAATCCGAATGGTCCTGTGCCCATTGCAATCACAACTGATGATGTTGTTGGGTAGACATGTGAACATGTAGGAGTGGTCTGCTGCGGAGCTCCGTGTTCCAGAATTTACAATGAACAGTGTGCTATGGAACACTTGTGCGTGCACCAGCATTGTGCTACAAATCACCATCTATCCACATTGCAGTCAGACATGCCTCCAAACCCCAAGTACTGTGAAGAGTCATGGATGTCTAACCATTTAGCACCTAGTGATAGATAGCTCATGAACATTTGACCAGCACTGCCGCTTTTGAGATGTGTGTCACAGGCTCAGCATAATAATAATCTGCCATTTATCAAAATCACTTATCTCAACTGATTTCCCCATTTGCAGCCCATATCTTCCCTAAAGTGAGCCCCCATCTGCGTCTGCTCTATTTACATATTTTTGTTACTGCATCACATGCCCCCAATGCCACCAGGCAGCATTCAACTCGCAGTGGGCAGTGGTCATAATGTTTTGGCTAATAAGTGTACATTAAGGATCTGACAGCCAACGTGGCCAGCACTATGAGGCTGTTTGCTGATGACGCTATTGTGTATGAGCAAATGTCGCCATTGAGTGACTATAGGAGGATATAAGATGACTTGGACAAAATTTGTGATTGGTGAGATGAATGGAAGCTTACTGTAAATATAAAAAAATGTAGGTTAATGCAGATGAGAAGGAAAAAAAAATCCCATGATGTTTGAATACAGCATCAGTAGTATGCTGCTTGACAGTCATGTCAATTAAATACCTAGGCATAATGTTCCAAAGCAGTAAAACATGAAACAAGCAAAATTGGTTGTAGGGAAGGCAAATGGACAAATTGGTTTATTGCAAGAATTTTAGGAAAGTGTAGCTTATCTCTAAAGGACACAACACTAGTGTGACCCATTCTTTAGCATTGCTTGAGTGTTTGGAATCTGCACGACATTGGATTAAAGGAAGACATTGAACCAATTCAGAGATTTGTCACCAGTAAGTTTGACCAGCACATAAGTATTATAGAGATGCTTCATGAACTCAAATAGCAACCCCTGGAGGGAAGATGATATTCTTTTCACAAAACACTATTAAACAATTTAGGTACCTCGTACTTGAAGCTGACTTTAGGTCGATCCTACAGTGACCAATTTACAATTCATGTAAAGGCCACAAAGACAAGAGAAATTAGGGCTTGTACAGAGGTATATAGACTATCATTTTTCCTAGCACTATTTGTCAGTGGAACAGGGCAAGAAATTACTAAGGTGGCTTGTGGGGTATGTACGTAATTTTAATCAGCATGATAGATACATTTTTGTACATGTTTACTTTCAAGGAACTTTGTTGTGCTGTTCTTTTTTAATAAAAACAAATACAAAGCTCGTGTGGGGTATGTACGTAATTTTAATCAGCATGATGGATACATTTTTGTACATGTTTACTTTCAAGGAACTTTGTTGTGCTGTTCTTTTTTAATAAAAACAAATACGAAGCTCGTGCTTATTCACTCCATTCCTGGCTGATGAAAGTATCTATTGTAATTATCATCTTTCTCATGTTCCCAGTACCTCGGAAACTCTCTGTCAATTCCATTTCTTTTTATTTGGCATTTATGGTGTGGACATCTTGGAATTCACGAGCATCTATTCTGTTATCAGAAACATTACATTCTCTTCAGACCATTCTGCTGCTCAAAGATCTTGAGTTGAAGACAAAAGTTCACTGATGAAACACCAAAATTTAGCTCTTTCTCTCCTGCTCTCACCAATGCAGAGATGATGGAGACTTCGTTTGACAGTTCATCGAAGGACTGATAATGGGCAGAACATGAGTGAACACCTGTGAATGCTAACCAAATGCAACAGAATGGTGTCTGCTTGTGCTCAGCTACTGTTCAGAGCCACAGAGAATTCTTGTTCATTTGTGTCCGCTCCAGTGAAAAATGAGTTTCAGACCTGCAGTCCAGTCTTTTAAGTTTAGCAGGCAGATGGATCAGTCATGTTTTGGGCCAGTATGGTATACAGATGTCTGACACATATCATTTCTAATGAGGCTATTTGAGGGCTGTGCAATTTGATGACAGGATCCTCGAAACTACTGACCTGTCATATAGTTGACATTTGGATGATCATTGGTTGTGTTTCAAGATGACAATGCACAAGTACACCATGGGATATGAATGATGGAGGAAATCAAAGTCAAAATGAGGGCAGCTCAGTCTGTATTATTGTAAAATATTAGGAGAGAGAGAGTCACGGACATGATATGCGAGTTGAGATAGTAATCACAAAAAGAAATACTTTTTTGCTGTGGCAAGATCTTTTCACAAAATTCCAGTCTCCAACTTCATCCTCCAAATGCAAAAACATTTTAATTTTCATAGCACTCACCTTCATAGGGAAAAATGATCGTTATAATAAAACACAACAAATCAGAGATCACACAGAGCAATTTAAGCGTTACTTTTCCCCACACATTGTTCAAGAGTGGAACGGTAGAGAAACAGTATGAAAGTGGTTTGATAAATCCTGTGTCAGGCACTGATTTGTGAAATGCAGAGTAGTCATATAGATGCAGACATTTCATATCCCATAAGCACGGTGGTTGTGGAGGTCTAGTGGGTAGCACACTAGACTCCAATCAGGAGGTCCTGGGCTCGATTCCCCATAAAACATAAACGTGGGGATTTTTCATTGTTCCAGTGACTGCAGGATCGCCCCAGGTGACACCAACCTGCTATCAGATGACTCCTGGGGATGTTTCCCAGGGGTAAAAGGAAGCTGGGGTGATAGGCCATAACCCTCTCCCTCCTAGTGCCACGGTGAACAAAGGCTGCACCCTACCTGCTGTCAGGACAACAGCCCAGTCACTGCCTGCCATCATAGACCTTACTTTAACTTTTATGTTGTATGCGTCTGAACAATTACTTTAACACAGAACAAATACAGAAATGAACAAGACCAGAATAATTAACATATTCTGTTGGATTTTCTGTTGCGGCTATATCATAAATTAAACAACAACAGAAAGACATCTTCAATCAATTTTCTAAAATTCATGACATAAAAGTATTGTATAAATCATTAAAACTCTACTGTACTCTATCGAAATTGTAATACTCCTGGGTAGATGCCAACGTTAGCATGCAGCTAGAGCCAGTGTTGACATGATTTTTAGGCTGTTGTCCACATCCAACTAGATGAATAGCAGACTGGTATGCACACCCCACATCAGTTACATTATCCTCAAACATTTTGAAACCATTCTCACACTTTCACACACGATAATATTAGATACATACAGATACAGGGTACATACCTTTCACCCTGGTGTGGGTTGGAAGGTTGGTGGGGAGGGGGGAGGTGGCATGGAAAGGGCATCTGGCCACAATTTACCACTAATACTGCCAAATCCACATTAACATGCTGAGACTGTGATAGCAGGGGATAAAGACTAAGAAAAAGAAAAAGTAAAATGTATCAAAGTTGTGAGGTAAAAGTTTGTGCCCACTGCCAGAAGAAAATTCACTCCAGATTTAATGTTGCAACAGTGCATATGGAGTACATGAAATGATCACATTTACAGATCAATACTGCAAATGCTTCTCAGCTAGCATGTATCGACCCATGCCAAAACACACACATTAGTATGTGGTGTAGCCCTCACTGTTGACAATGCAGGCACTGACTATAGCATTCAGTCGATAGTACAGATGGCAAAAACTGTCCTGAGATAAATTATGTCACACATGCTCAATCTGTTCAGATAGTTATGTAAGAGTTGTTGGTTGACAAGTTGCACGAGTCACTTCTCATCCCATGTTCCCACATGTGCTCGGTTGGAGACAAACTCGTAGAACATGGTGGCCCGGGAAGTCACTGTTCATCTTTCTGAGAACACTGAGTTTTGTGGGCAGTGTGTGGGTCAACACTGTACTGTTGGAACAGTACATTACCTTCCAGTTGCAAGAATGCAAAAATAACAGGTGTAACATCATTCTGTATGTACCAAGTGCAGAAACACCACAGACGAATGAGAGTTGTAGTTTATCGCCTGGGGTAGGGCCACTGTATCTTGGACTAATGCACTCTACAAGAGAGTGCTCACCAGATTTATGTCATTTGCTGATACGACCATCACTTGTCTGCGAGCGGAATCTGCTTTCATCACTTACAACCATGGCGTGCCATGCCATCCTCAAAGAGATCCTCTGATGGCACCACTCGAACCATGCATGTCAGTGCTGAGGCACGATTGGAAGACGGGATAGATGTGTGCACGTCCGTAACGCAACTGGCAATAACTGCTTCGCAACAGTTTGTGTTGACACATCTGGGCCTCACAAGACCTTTTATCTGTGCTGTGGTAGCCGTACGATCTGCAACTGCTGCCCTTTCAGTACAACAATCCTAGTGAGCATCTGTGCTGTGTGGATGTCCAGAACCTCGACTACGTGTGTGAGAATGTTCACGTGACTACTGATACTAGCAATGTTGCATAACTGACGCAGCACATCCAACTTGTGTGGCAATTCCCCCGAAAGGACCATCCTGCCACTCGGAAGCCCACAATTTGACCCCTTTTTAAACTCACTCGTTGGCTATAAGAATCACGAGTGTGCCTTCCTGGCATGGTTGCCTGCTTGCTTCACATGTCTGCATCACACTGGCTGTGAGCATTTCCTATTAAAGGGTAGACACATATAGCACTCTGATAGCTATGCCATTACACTATCTGTTGGCGGATGACACTGAAACCATTGCCAGTACATCTACTATTCCCAGGTGACATGTGTTGTCATCAGAACAAAATTGACATTGTGTTTCCAGGTGTACAATATAAGCTGTATCAGCAGAAACATGTGACTAAAAAGATGCTAGCCTTACATTATTCTTGCACATTATCATTATCTTTGATGTTAATATGACAAGAAACATGAAAAATGCAATATTGAAAGTGAAGTTCATGGGAGAGATCTATGAACCGTTCAAAGTAAAGACAGGAGTGAGGCATGAGGATGGCCATCACCCACTCTATTTAACTCAGTTTTGGAGAAAATAATCAGGACATGGGACAAAAGAGACAGATGGGTGAAGACTGAACTGTCGCCCTCCAAGTGCCGTGCCAAACAAAGACTGCACTCTACGTGTAGTCAGATCATGTCACACACCACACCATGACTTTCGAAATATATATGCACATGTAGATAAAATGTCTGGCCTTTGCTGATGATATAGCCATCATAACAAATAACAGAAAAGAAGACAAAAAAGCTCTACAAACTCTTTATCAAATCTCAATCAAAACGGGACTACAAATCTCAAATGAAAAAAACTTGTACATTGACACAATGTAAAGAGACAGACACCCACTGGTAACAAAGTATGGGAAGATATCACATGAAGAAAGTTTCCAGTGCCTGGAAGAGATTACACAGAAAATAAGACTGAACTCAACATCCAATGAAAAAAGAATCACAAAACTACATAAGGTATTCAGACTTATATGGAACAATTATAACAAAAGAAGTTTTTCCATCAATGCCAAATTAAGACACTGTAGTACAGTAGTTACCACAGGCCTTGTACACCTCAGAACAACAGCCATGAAGGGAAAAACAAAAATCAAAGAGATGGAAAAACAGAAGGAAAGATCTACAGGCCAGTTCAGAGAGAGGGGATCTGGATAAACATATTGACAAAAGAACTGTACAAATACAAACAGAGGATTAAAAACAGCACCAGGTAAAGAAGGACAAGGTTCTAGAGACACATACAAATTATGCACAAAAACAGACTTACCAAGAATATTTTTTATATAGTTATGACTAATAAAGTGAAAACCAACTGGGTATAGGAAACCATGGAGGACCTCAAGAAACAAAACATCTCCACAGAAGACATCACAGACAGGAAAAAATACAGAGTAAAAAACTGGAAAACAGAAATTTCAGCAGATATTGAAAGAGAAGAAAATGGGGAAGAACAGTACAGAAGAGAGGAAGAGGAATCACAATGAATATATGAGAAGTTTTTGAAAGACAAATGAAATAGACAGAAAAAAAGCCTTGAAAATTGATGGTGCTCTCCTTAAGGGGGTATTAATTAACAATAATTCAATATAATAATAATAATAATAATAATAACAATAACAATAATAAGAAGAACTAAAAGAAAAATATAGACAAAGACTAACAGAAATACTGAAAACAGAATTGACAGCAAGAAACAAGACAAAAGCTATAAATACTTATGCCATACCAATATTGACCTACTCATTTGGAGTAGTGAAATGGAGTAACACAGACCTAGAAGCACTCAATACACTTACACGATCACAATGCCACAAATATAGAATACATCACATACATTCAGCAACAGAAAGATTCACATTAAGCAGAAAGAAAGCAGGAAGGGGATTTATCGACAGAAAAAAACTACATTATGGACAGGTAGACAATTTAAGAAAATTCTTTCTAGAATGAGCAGAAACTAGCAAAATACACAAAGCAATCACTCATATAAATACATCGGCTACACCACTGCAACTTCATAACCACTTCTACAACCCTTTAGATCACATAACATCAACAGATACAGAAACTAGCAAAATACACAAAGCAATCACTCATATAAATACATCGGCTACACCACTGCAACTTCATAACCACTTCTACAACCCTTTAGATCACATAACATCAACAGATACGAAGAAAGTAAATTGGAAAAAGAAAACACTTCATGGCAAGCACCCGTATCATCTAACACAGCCACACATCGATCAAGACGCATCCAACACATGGCTAAGAAAAGGCAATATATACAGTGAGACAGAAGGATTCATGATTGCAATACAGGATCAAACAATAAACACCAGGTATTACAGCAAGCATATTATTAAAGATCCCAATACCACAACGGATAAATGCAGACTTTGTAAACAACAAATAGAAACAGTAGATCACATCACAAGCAGATGTACAATACTAGCAAATACAGAATACCCCAGAAGACATGACAATGTCGCAAAAATAATACATCAACAGCTTGCCTTACAACATAAACTTTTAAAACAACATGTTCCTACATACAAGTATACACCACAAAATGTACTGTAGAATGATGAATACAAATTATACTGGAACAGAACCATTATAACAGATAAAACAACGCCACATAACAAACCTGACATCATACTCACCAATAAAAAGAAGAAATTAACACAACTAATCGAAATATCCATACCCAATACAACAAATATACAAAAGAAAATAGGAGAAAAAATTGAAAAATACATCCAACTGGCTGAGGAAGTCAAAGACATGTGGCATCAGGATAAAGTTGACATTATACCAATTATACTATCAACTACAGGAGTCATACCACACAATATCCACCAGTACATCAATGCAATACAGCTACATCCAAACATATATATACAACTACAGAAATCAGTAATTATTGACACATGTTCAATTACCCGAAAGTTCCTAAATGCAATATAACACATACCATACAGTTGAAAGGAAGTGACGCTTTATCAAGGTCCACGTCACTTTCCATTTTTAACCAGACTTAACGTCTGAGGAAGTAAAGAATAACAATAATAATAATGACACTGTCTCTGTCTCAAGAAATTGATCTTCGAAGATCAGCTGAAGTTATCTCCCATGTCTTACTCTGCCTCTGTCCATGTGAATAACAGTAAAATTTAGGCTTATTTGGGAAAACAGCATCAAAGAAGTTGTTTATTACAAATGGAACAACAGTATTATAGATTGCACATGACAAAGATTTATTGTCACAAATTGATGTTATCACCACTCTTGATAAATCCTGTTAATACAGTACAATAAAAATAACAACACCCGATAAATCTCTGTACACACACCACATTACCACAAGTGAAAACTACATGGAGTGGAAACAGGGAGATACTACGATGCAAAATTGTTTCCATCTTATGACCTTTTTGTTGTTGCTGTGGTAGTCTGAAGATTGGATTGCTGCAGCTCTCAATACTAATCTATCCTGTGCAAGCCTCATCACCTCCACCTCTACATATCTATTACAACACCCACCCGTTTAAACCTGCTAGTTGTCGTGAAGTCTTGATCTATTTCTACAGTTTTTATACCCCTTCCCTTCCAACACACACACACACACACACACACACACACACACACACACACACACACACACACACACTAGCCACCAAGGAAGAGCCTACAGCTTTGATTCAACCCCCTCCCCCCCCCCCCCACCCCCCCCCCCCCAGTCGTACCCTCATACCTCCCTAACTATGCTTTGTTCGATACTCCATCTTCCACAATCGCAACGAATTCCTCCATCCTCCATGAGATATATACATCCTAAGCACCAATCCTGTAAAACTGTTGTCAACCTTTCTGCCACAACTCTTAGCCCTGCAGACGTCTTGGTACTTTCTAAAGGCCTCACCTTTAGCCCAAAACCTAAATTCAAGTGTGCTGGACTTGTAAAGGACCTTCTTTCCTTACCTAATCTCTGCAGCTGAAATTTCTTCAATGTGCGTTATGGAGGTATGAGGGTATGACTGGAAGAGGCGGGGGGGGGGGGGGGGGGGGGGGGGTTGAATCAAAGCTGTAGGCTCTTCCTTGGTGGCTAGTGTGTGTGTGTGTTGGAAGGGAAGGGGTATAAAAACTGTTGAAATAGATCAAGACTATGCTCCAGACTGAATGCGGAAAGGCATAATCAGTCTTAAATGATGATGATGATGCATCCCACTAATAACAGCCAACAAAAACCTCACATAGAACCTTGCTTAAAACAGTTCCAGCCTCCCTCCCACCCTGAACCTCCCATTCCAGCCAGTCATCTCTTGGTTATCTTTCAGGAATTCATCACTTCTAACCTGGCCTTACTTTCCTTTCCTAAATCCTCCCTAGTGAGACCAACATCACTCCTATCTAACACACAGCTACCCATATCCTTAAAATCAATCCGTGCCTTATCATCTTTCCTACAGATAAAAGCTTCATCACAGTGTTCATGAATCATAGTGACTATGTGGCTGAGAGTCTTCACCAACTTTCTAACACCTCTGCATACAAACCTTACAACCATGATCACATCCGTGAATTCCAACAAGACTCCAGCAGCTCTCCAAGACCTTAAGTCCATCCCATAACCTGACTCCTGGATCTATCTCCTCCCTCACACCACTCCTTCCTTTTTACCTATTCGCCAACCCAACTACACAGGTCTCTCCACTTGCCCAACTGTGGCTGGGTACAATCCTCCCACTGAAGATCACATGCAAACCATTGTCTGTAACCTCCCATCCTACAGTGAAGACAATGCTTACTTCCTTCACCGCCTTTCTGCAGTTCCTGTTTTGCTACCACATGACTCCTTGCTGGTTACTATGGATGCAACATCATTTTACAACATCCCCCATGCCCATGGCCTCACTTTCCAAACATCCTCCTGATACCAAACCCACCACCTCTTTCCAAATCCCCTTCCCCAAACACATCCTGACTCACAATTATTTCACTTTCGAAGACCAAGTCACAGGGTGAAATGCCTAAAGCTCGCACCACAAGTATGAAGTGCTATTGATTTGCGGCTTTGACTGAATGGATTGGTAGACAGGGACTCATTACTGTTACCCAATCAACAGATTGTAAAAATCCTTTCTTGTGCAGATGTACACTTTTTAAATGAAACTGTGCTTACTGACATTAACAAACTAAAAATATGGTAAATCAGAATGTCAGTGGGGTTTGTTGCAGGATTCTAGTACAGGTTGTCAATGAGATACAGTATTTTTAAAAGTTTCCACACCAATACTAGTTTGTGCCACTCAATCTGGGTAGTTGCTAGGTATGATGTTGT
Source organism: Schistocerca americana (assembly GCF_021461395.2). NCBI lineage: Eukaryota > Metazoa > Arthropoda > Insecta > Orthoptera > Acrididae > Schistocerca > Schistocerca americana. Next base: position 25,484,710 of record NC_060130.1, read on the forward strand.
TTGCTTACAGTGTGTTTGTGTGTGTGTGTGGGTAGTTGCTAGGTATGATGTTGTTTGCTTACAGTGTGTTTGTGTGTGTGGGTAGTTGCTAGGCAACCTCTTCAACCAGTTATGTGGAAGTCATAGCCTAACTCTTAGCAACATAACAGATGAAACAAGTAGTTGATCCACATGTTACCTCTTGCACAATCGCATGTGGAAATGGCATTAATCGGGCAAGTGTCCTATGCATTCTCCATTGATGTAGGTGTATCCCTTTCTATAAAGAGCTGCATGGAATTGATCAAGAGAATTGTGTTAACTTCCATACATGGGTATTAACACAGGATACTCCAGATGTATCATGTATCTTGTTTAGCGGTGAAGGAAATTTTAACAATCGTGGCCTCGTAAAGTGCTGAAATAAGCACAATTGGTCTGTTAACAATTGTCTTTGGCTGTGGCAGGTGGAATCTCAGCATCCTTGGAGTGTAAATGTGTGGTGTGAGGCAGTGAACCATCAGCTCATAGGCCCGTTTTTCTTAGAAAGAACACTGAATGCGCACAAGTATCACAGCCTCCTAACAAATCATCTTCCACGGATGCTAGAAGAGATTCCTCTGCAGACTAGGAGCAACTTGTGGTACCAATACGATGGCTGTACAACCCACAGTGCACGATGTACAACATGGCTTCACAAACTGTTTACAAATCATTAGATTGGATGCAGAGGACCTGTATCTCGGTTGATCCATTCGCCAAATTTCATGCCTGGAGCCTTTTTTTCTATGGGGAAAGCTGAAAGACTGTCTACAAGGGCATACCAACTACATCTGATGATATGCAATGATGTATTACTGCAGCCTGTCAGATTGTCCCTGCTGAAATACTGGTATGTGTGCAGCAGTCTTTCCATACCAGAATGGGAGCATATACTGGTGCTGCCAGTGGTCATTTTGAACACAGCCTGTGATGGTCAATTGTCTCATTACTGGTCACAATCCACATAACTAGTGTATGGACTTGGACTGTTCTTTGGTTTGTGCTACCGCAGCTAATGTACAAGTGTTGGTGTGGGAACTTTACAGCTAATGTACAAGTGTTGGCGTGGGACCTTTTCAAAATATGATATCTCATGAATGGCTCACACTAGACTCCTGCAACAAACACCGCTGATAGACTAATTTACCCTACTTTTAGTTAATACCGATAGGCATAGTTTCATTTAAAAAAGTTTATGTTTGCACAAAAAATGCACTTTCTAATATCACTACAACCTGTTGGTTGGTTACTAGCACAAGCCCCCAACTACCAATCCATTCTGTGAAAACCACACGTCAATAGCACTTTCCATTTCTGCAATGTTTGTGGTGCAGGTTTTAAGTGATTATCCCTGTATAAACAAATCTGTAGTACTGCCATGGGTACTCGCATGGTGCCATCCTATACCAGCTTTTATATTGGCCATCAGGAGAAGTCCTTCCTATCCTGTCAACACCTAAAACCCATTGTCTGATTCAGAGTAATTGAGACATTTTCATGATCTGGACTCATGGTATAGACTGCTTCTTCCATAACCTAAAAACCTACTCCCAAATCATCTTAACCTGATTATTCTCAACTCAATGCGCCATATCACTAGACATCGATATCCATAAATACATGTCAAGTGGACCAACCACCAACAGTACCTCCCTCCACTTTGACAGCCGTCACCCATTCCATGTCAAAAAGGCTCTTCCATGCAGCCTTGTCACACGTGGACTCCCTATCCCCAGTGGAAAGCAGGAGTTGTCTAAATATGGCAATAGCACTACCAGAGCCACAGTATCCTATCCGTCTCATTCATAAATAGATCTCCCGTGCCATCTCCTCATTTCACACCTGTAACCCTGCTAACCAGACAATGGTCAGCACTCATCTAATCACCCAGGTCTTGAAAAGCTCAACCACATCCTTCACTGGGGCTTTGGCTATCTCAGATGGGGTATACTGTACTCAAGATACTAACCTATTCCTGCAAAGTAATGTTCCACTGCCCACACAATCTAGAGAACATCCTTGTCCGCCCCTAATCCTGTGAGTGACCCAGGTGCAAGACCTGTCCCACAGATCCACCCACCACCTCCTACAGCAGTCCAGTCGCAGGAATCTCCCACCATATAAAAGGCACGATCATGTGCAAAAGCAACCTGTTAAAAATCAGCTATGCTGCAATTACCATACAATTTTCCATGTAGGGATGACAAGTAACCAACTGTTCACTCGCAGTAATGTCCAGCACCAAACTGTGGCAAACCACAGACTTGACATTGCAGTTGCCAAGAGGCTGTACACCACTTCAACAACTGCTTCACTAGACATACCATTTGGATATTCCCTTCCAGTGCAAGTTTCTCTGACCTACGCAGGTGGAAATTGTCTCTCCAGCACATCTAGTGCCATCCACCTGACCTAAACCTCTGCTAATTTGTTTCCCACTGTATCACTTCACCTTTTCCCTTCTCTCTTCTGTACCCACCAATCTTTTCCCATTCAGGCAATGTACTGTCTTCTCCAATCACTCTGCCCCCCCCCTCCCCCCCACCCCCCCCAACCCCCCCACCCCACCCCGTGCAGCTACTGCGGGTGTGTACATTTGGGTGTTTGTGTGGTTTCCAAACTAAACCATGTGCATTTTAGATATGTTAGATCCATATACTTTACCTGAAACTAATTCTCTGAGGTACTGAGACTACTGCTTCCTGGCTCTATTTTCAGCTAACACAGAAGTATTGTCTACAAACAAAAGTGTATGGGACAGGATATTTACCAGTGAATCATTCACACGGGACACCAAAAAGACTGTTGTGTGGCATGTAGACAACCCCCGAGATGGTCCACCAAGGCAGTGTGACTGCAGGAGCATACAGCAAAAACTCTACACAAAAGATGGTCCAGCACTTCTCAGAGCTTACAGTCAAAAATTATCAGGCAAGGTGTCCATATTATGCAAATTAACGTAGGATTAACAAGTGACAAATGCAGTTACCAAAGCAAATTAGATGATGAGCATGCCGTCAGTATTATAGCTCTATAGGAAATGCATTTAGGTGATAATTCAGAAGCTACATGCAAGATTACGCAATATAAAGCAATATCAATACTCCTCTCAATTGTTAGGTGCTACCACAATAAATGAAAAAAGAAACAGCTCTTGGATTATGCTGGCTTAAGCTGTCAGAAAATTAGTGATGTAGAAGTAATTAGAATAAAACTCAAAGGCCTGGTTATTACATCAGTCCACAAATCACCTAACGGAAAGTGTCTGACACTAGTCTTACACACAGCAACTAGACAGCACGTATATGTTTAAGATTTTAATTCCAAAACACAACCCGGAGATACATAAATAGAGACAAAAATAGAGAACCATTGTTCGAATGGATCAACACACAAGAAATTATCTAAGTTTGATGCCAAGGAATTTAAAACGTTTTGGGCAGGCAGATGGAAACTGATACAAAACCTTACCCATCCATCTTTTCCACTGATGAGAACAAATTACCACTGAATCACTCAATAGTAGTACTGAAACATTTTTCAAGGAGTGTACATTGGCTCACAAAAGTTATCATTGGTGCTGAAATATCAGTTACAAAATACATTGATAAACCCACATGGAAATTTGAAAAAGCTAACTCGATACAATACACCCAGGAAGTGGCGTCGAGTATGCAAGCAGTAGTAAATCGTGCCGTAGAAAATCGTATTACATTTAGTTTAAAGTGCATAGTCTGCCAAAACAGTATTCATAGCGGTATTTGTTTGTGCCCTTTTTCACATATATGGATCCATCTATCGTGTATGAACAACAGAAAAGTGATAAATCCGAATTGTGTATGTGGCTTTGTTAAGTGCAGTGGTCGAAAAAGTGCAGTCAAGATGTATAATGCTGGTACTGAAGAACTCATCTCTGATGTGCTGAAAGAAGAACTCGCAATAGCTAAAAAATATATGAATGACATCGAATCGTTAATTAATTCTTTGAATGTCGATTTTAATCCTTTTGTGAAAAATGTACAAAGTGAAAACTACAACACTCTCAAAGAAACCGTTACTGAAATTCAAAGTGCTCCAATATCTGCTATAGTTACGAAAAACTCGTTTGCGCCCATTGCACAAGAGAAACACCGACAAATGAAATTATTGAGAGAAGACGAGACAAAACCAAAAGTTTATATCTTTGCAGACAGCCATGGACGAGATTTAGCCACTATTCTTACGAATATGCAATCTAAATTTTCCGTTACTGCCACAGTAAAACCCGGGGCTCCTTTCCAGCAAATAATTAAAGATTTAAGCCCTCAACCAAACGATGTTTGTGTAATTATTGCTGGAGCTAACGATGTTTATAAAAATGAGTCGAAAAATGCAATCACAGCATTGCGAAATGCACTGGAAAGAATCTCGCCAAGAAAAACAATCATCGTTAGCATCCCATATAGACATGACCTAATAAACAGTTCATGTGTAAATAATGAAATCAAATTCACAAACAGAATGTTTCAAAAGGTATGCAAAGCATTCAAGGACGTGAAGTTTTTGGACAGTAATTCCGAAGAGAGAAACCATTTTACTCGGCATGGAATGCACAGGAACTGGCTAGGAAAACGTGTACTCGCTAAAGCATTATTAGCAGAAACATTCAAACTATTTGAAAACACCACTCCTCCAATCATTCTAAAAGCACCTGTGCCCATTGAAACTGTACCATTGGAAGAAATACATACAGTGTCGTCAAAATACTCCTTCAAACCTAATGGAACAGCTGAAGGGAAGACTTCATATGCAGCAGCACCCGTATGTGAATCAACACAAACAGGTCTTTTATACAAAAGCAAGACAGCACCAGCAGTTACAACTCAAGTGGGAAACGTTAGTCCACCGCCAACTTGTGAAGCAGCAGCATTTAAGGAGGAAGAACAGTCATCAATAGCAGAAACAGCAACACCAACCCCCACAGGATCAAGTGTACAAGCCGACAGTGTAGAAACCTCACCAACAGGAGATCCACCCTCTATGGCAAAAAGGAGCACAGTAGTGACTGCAGCTGCTCCACATAGGATGTGCCTGAGATCAAGAAAGTCCTCAGCTGCAAATGGGGATTTTTTATGGTACTGGGGCAGAAGGGGGAAGGTTCCAATCAGAATGTAAGTAATGTAGTTAATAACAACAAATGTGGGTGTTACCAGCACAACAGCTCCCTCTTCCCTGCAGAAAACTGTTCCTGTAATACTGGTATATCAAAAGTAATAAAACTCAGTCCTAGCAATAGTAACACCACAACTTATCATGTAATTAAAAATGAGCTCAAAATTTTTCACCAAAATATTCAAAGCCTGCTCTGTAAGTTAGACCAATTTATTGTAAATATTGATGAACCAACAGGCGCAAATTGTGCTCATATTCTCTGTCTGACAGAACACCATATCACTTTTGGCATTGAAATGCTCAATATACCAAATTATGGTTTAGCTACCTCATTTTGTAGAAAGCATATGTGCAAAGGTGGGGCAGTTATTTATGTGAAAAACAGCCTGTCCTTTGATACAATAGATGTAGAGAAATATTGTGTAGAGAAAGACTTTGAGGCATGTGTCACAGAAATAGTAGAAGGTAACAAGAAACTGGTAATCGTAGCAGTATACAGGGCTCCATCTGGTAATTTTAAAGTATTCATGAAACAATTAGATTCTGTGCTATTGTATCTCACAAGAAAAAATAGGGACATTATAGTGACTGGAGATTTTAATATAGATTTCCTAGGAAGCTCATCTTCTAAGACAGAGTTTGCAAACTTAATGCATACCTACAACCTTGTCTCCACTGTCAGTTTTCCCACAAGAACTACTGCCACTTCCAGCACTCTAATAGACAATATCTTTGTAGATATGAGTAAAACTAATCACATCAAAGTTGAAAAAGTCATAAATGGACTCTCTGATCATGATGGGCAAATACTCACAATTGACAACTTTAATACAAATCAGAACAAAGCTAGTGCACAGTGGAAAACCATTAGAAACATGAATGAGGAAAATATCCAAAAATTCAAATTATGCATTCGGGAGACTGACTGGAGGTATGTTTATCTTGCAAATGATGTTAATACAAAATATAATTTATTTACTGATGAATTATCAGATATATTTGAAAATGTCTTTCCAAAAAAGGTCTGTAGACTACAGAACAGGCAATCAAGCAAAAAACCATGGCTCACCAAGGGCATAAAAATATCATGCCAGAGAAAAAGGGAACTGTATATAATATCTAGACAATCCAATAATCCCCTGCAGATGAAATATTATAGGACATACTGCAAAATCTTAACTAAAGTCATTAAAAAATCTAAAAGTATGTGCATGCAATCTAAAATTAACTGTTCAAACAATAAAATCAGAACAATTTGGAATGTAATAAAGAGGGAAACAGGTACTTCACCATCTGACAATGAAAAATCTGCTGTCCTAAAAATTAACGATTTGGAAATAACTGATAGTAAACAGATAGCAGACACATTTAACAACCACTTTCTAAGTGTCACCTCTCAAATAGGTTCAGTGGTGACCTAAGAGAAGCTTTAGATATTCTGAAACTTAACCTCCCACAATGTTTTAATGATATAAATGTAACACCCATAACTGTTAATGAAATAAAAAAAATAATTCACTCATTGAAAAGTAAAGGATCTTCAGGTATAGATAACATCTCTAATAAACTGTTGAAAGCCTGCAGTAATGATGTAAGTGTAGTACTTGCTCACATTTGCAACATGTCTCTTTATGAGGGAGTTGTTCCAGAGAGAATGAAATATGCCACTGTGAGACCTCTTTTCAAGTCTGGCGATGCTACAGATGTAAAAAATTATCGTCCTGTCTCTCTCTTAACAACATTCTCAAAGGTTCTTGAAAAGGCAGTGTATAACAGGATTGTGGCACATCTTGATAAACTTAATATTATTAACCACAGACAGTTTGGTTTTCAAAAAGGGGTTTCCACAGAGTGTGCCATATATTCACTCACAAATGATGTCTTGGAGTCTATTAATAGTAAGAAGTCACCAGTTAGTGTCTTCTGTGATATTTCCAAGGCCTTTGATTGTGTAAACCACAAGATACTCTTGGAGAAGGTCTATCATTACGGAATCAAAGGGCCTATAGGTAACTGGCTAAAATCATATCTTCAAGACAGGAAACAAAAGGTGGTTCTACATGGCTGCAACAAAGGATCTCCTAATCTAGTGGATTCTGAATGGGGCAAAATTCAGCATGGAGTTCCCCAGGGATCTGTCCTTGGACCCTTGCTGTTTTTAATATATGTTAATGATTTACCCCTGTCCATTAGTAAAAATTGTGAATTCACAATGTTTGCTGATGATACAAGCATTGTCGTTGATGGTCAGTCTACTGCTGATATGGAGACTGATGTTAATGATATACTCAGAGAAGTTACAGCTTGGTTTTCAATTAATTCTCTTTCAGTTAATATTAAAAAAACTATTTTTATACAGTTCCACACAAAAATAAAACTCTAGAAAGTATAGTAATTGCTCATGACAACCAGGAACTAGAACAGGTGCAATCCACTAAATTCCTGGGGGTTCACATTGACAGTAGGCTCAACTGGGAACAGCATGTGTCCCTTACTCTAAAAAGGCTTTCATCAGCAACTTTTGCTCTAAGAATAATTACTCATTTTGGGGACATCAACATTTTAAAATCGTCTTACTTTGGGTACTTTCACTCATTAATGAGTTACAGAATAATATTCTGGGGTAATTCACCAGCCTCAAAAAAAAATCTTAAATGCTCAGAAGAGAGCAGTCAGAATCATGTGTGGGGTTCCTCCACGAACCTCATGTAGAAAACTTTTTATACAGTTAGGTATTCTGACCACAACATGTCAGTACATATACTCTCTGATGAATATAGTTAATAAAGACTATGCTCAGTATGAAACAAATTGTTCATACTATAACTACAATACTAGAGGTAAAGATGATCTACATGTTGAACTAAAAAATTTAACACTTGTACAGAAGGGAGTAAAGTATGCGGCTATAAAGACTTTTAATGCATTGCCTAATTATATTAAATGTACAATAGAAAATGAAACGCTGTTCAAAGATATGTTAAAAAAATACCTGCTCGACCATCCACTGTACTCGTTAGATGAATTCTTTTCCAGAAGTAATGCCCTCCCTTAATAATAGATGTATTTAGTTATTAGATGGATGATACAATATTATGTTAATGTTATAGTGTTAATGTTATAGTTATAATGTTATGTTGAGAATTGCTATACTAGTTTAATGACAGCTTGTAATATCTATATCATTGAATTATATTACTATTCTGTAGCATTAATTGTATTTGTACAATTGTATTGACATGTTCTACATTCAGGCGAATCACTCGCATGTACGGATCTATGGAATACGCATATCAAATAAAAAATAAAAACAACCCGCACTGGACACCTCAAAAGGCAGAACATTGGGAATTATTGTAGATGTAGCTAAATGGAATATCTGAAGGGAGGTAACAAAATAATGTGTACTAGGATGGGACAAACCTGCCCAAGTCCTCTACAAAGGATACCAAGGGTCTAAATAATGTTTTGATAACATTTTGTATTTAAAAATATTTGTGTGTATAAATTGTTCATGTTGATGTAAATTTGACAATTTAAGAAATGGTCATGCTTAGGAACAATGTAAGAAATAGGTGTTATGTAAAAGCCAGTGTGCTTTTGTTTGAAACGAAAATAGCTGTGGGGAGTGGAAAAGGTGCGAAAGGCGAATTGGCGTGCTACCTTGAGCAAGTGTGGGAAGTAAGTCACACAGTCTGTAGGCGGCAGTGATTGAGGTAACTCCTTTGTGGAGCCGAAGCTTTGCCTGCAAATTTCCATAAAAATGCCTTGGTTGAAGACTGCAAACAGCTTACAGCATAGCTGCGAGTTGTTGAGCTACTGTATGTAAAACTGAATGAAGCCAAGAAGAGAAATTGAGCCCATACAGCAAGAAACTTGCAGGCCATAGTGTGGGTAGTGTAGCCGTCATAACTGTTCGCCAAACCCAAGCATATAGCCACCAGATAAGATTTTTTTCTATTTTTACCTTTGTACAGCATGAACCATTAATTTAAACTGTGATTTAATAATCATTCTTGAAATTTACGGAAACTGGCTCACCCTGTCATTTCATCCTAATCATACATCTGTATAGGGTTCCTTCCTGGTGTTTGACTGATCCGAGTGTCCTGTTTTACAGACTTATGAAGTGCCAAGTTAATATAAAGAGGAACCATTTAAATTGCTTTAGTGTAAATAATAAAAATGTTTTCTTAACTATTGCAAAGTGTTATAGTTTGCTTACATAAAATTCAATCAGAGTGAAGTGCCAAGTTAATATAAAGAGGCACCATTTAAATTGCTTTAGTGTAAATAATAAAAATGTTTTCTTAACTATTGCAAAGTGTTATAGTTTGCTTACATAAAATTCAATCAGAGTGAAGCCAAGTTACTAGAACCTGTTAGATGGCTATACAGAATTAGTTCAAAGAATAATAGCTTTTGAAAGTAAATTCCACCAAGAAAGAGGTTTTCTTTAAGTGAAATGTTCAGTTAAAAAGTGTGTGCTTTAGTGTCTAAGTATTTAAGTTTCTTGATTATGGAAAGTGCTTTTCTAAAGGTTGTTCCCCCCATCCCCGGCTAATTTTTTTTACCTTCCTTGAAGTTATCTACTGGGCTTTTTCTTTTTTTAAATCATAATGTATAAAGATGTAGCCCAAAATTGTTTAAGTGGGGTAATTTATTCGAAGAGCCAAACTAAACAGTAGCAAGAAAGTAGGCAAAATTCACATTTCTGCTTCTCCAATACTTCACTATTTCATTGCCAGGATAGGTTGGTGACCATTAAGTACATGTTTTAAACCACTAAATGAACTTGGAAATGAGTTGTCCTAGCTTCAGTATATTATTATTCATACTGTGTTTCTATCTAGCCACTGGGTAAGATCTTAGGAAAAGAAGTGAATAGTCCAATTTACTTATCCATTAGACGCAACACACGGTAAATCCTGTAAGAAGGATAACTCTATTGATTATCTTTTCCTATAAACAGGACTATCCGTCCACAGTGTATTTTATTTGGAAACTAAACTAAATTTTAGTAAGAGGGTTATACGTGGCAACATAGAGACAGGGTTTCTGTTATTTACATAAAAGCTTACTAATATCATAATGGTAATGTTACAAGGTCCTATTAATGTGTGGTCATCACATTTGTTAAATGTCTCACCACATTCCTATTGAAACTATTTACTCTTCTTGTAAATAACACCTATGACAAATTTATACAAATGTCCACTAAGACTTTGCTCGTCAACTTTCATTTAGGTAACAGCGATCTTTTAGATGTATTTAAATCAGTACTGTTAAGAAATACTGACTAGCTTTATTTTCAAGAATCTCAAGTTTAAGTTATACATACTGTTATCCTCCAATAAGAATCATTGGCCGATTCTTCATCTTTGACAGGTTCAGCATGCCTGCAATGCAAAACATTACCTTTTGTATTAACACATGAAATCCAATTTTTAAATTTAATAAATGCTTATACAAACATAAAGTTTCTTCAAAAAATGTATTTCTGACAACTTCCTGTCACAGATAATTTTCACTGAATGTTTCAACCCAGTTATATTGCTGATGAGAAGCAAATGTTGATCTTTTCCCTCTCTTCCTTCACCATCTCCTGTTTTGTTCACCTTGACATATTTCTACCAAACAGACTACCCCAATGGATCCACTGCTTATATTTAACACACAGTAAATTCAGTGCAAATATTTCCTTAACACAGGATGTGCATTGACGAGCTTGAATTAATCAGAAAAATATAAACAGATACTAACCATTCCACAGCTCTTACAAAATACTTGCATTAAGTAATCATCAAAGCTACTTTTTGTACAGCAAGAGGACTAACAGTCAAAATGGTGCTACATGCTACAGGCAGTGCAATACAATTTATTTTACTCATTGCTACAGCAATAAATGTACTTATAAAAATATTCAGACTTAGACTATAATCAAATACAGAGAGAGAAAATATTCTAACTAAAGAGATATAGCAGCCATAGGCAGAAACAAATAAAAAAACTGATACTAATCTTAGCTTTGAGGACCAAAAGTTTCTTCATCTGGAAAATGTAAAAAGAGAAATGAGACTGTTCAAGAAATAAGGATGATAATTTAGGATCTTGAGTCATGGAAGATGGATGGTTAAATGAATGAAAAAACTAGACTGGACATGATGAAATTCAGATGCGAAAGAGCAGCAGATGATGTAATTTTAAATGCTGAGAAATAAGATCTCTTCAAGAGGAGCCACCAAAAGGTCAAATAAGTGAAGAACAAGCTGAAAATACCGGTAAATGGGCTAAAATGGCGGCAAATAGATAAACGAAACAGAAAGATAGTGCTGAAGAACAGGCAACCAAACAACAACAACAACAACAACAATAACAATAACAGCACATTGTAGCAATATATAATAGCAGTCCCACAACATCTGGAGGACGATTTTCCACTAACAGAACAATAAATTCATGAAGCCATCAAATCATTCCAAAACTTCAAAGCAACAAATGAAGACTCCACTACAGCAAAATTATTGAAATAGTCAGAACACACAAATGATCTACAACTGCTGTTTGAGAACATTTGGAAAGCTGAAGAGATTATTGAAAGCATTAATCCACAGCTATGAAAAAAAGGGGACACACAAAATGTCAACAATTGCAGAGATGCCTGACTTCTGCCAGTGGTATACAAAATATTATCAAAAATTCTCTGGACAGAGTTGTAGAAACTTTAGACAAATAACTGGGAGAATCTCAAGGAGCTCTAGAAAGGGAAGACCCTGCACAGAACAGATGTTTATTAGAAAATTGATAATTCTCCACAGACTGTTAATCACCAAACCAATAATAGTATCACGTATTGGTTTCAAGAAAACATTTGATTTGGTAGGCAGAGAAATTATGGGTAAAATCATCAAAGAATTTTGTGTTAAAGCAAACATAATCCTCAAAACAATAGCAAATAGGGTGACTGAAGCTAAATTTATGGGAGAAGTATCTCAATCATTTGAAATAAAAACTGGTGTTAGACAAGGGGACAGTTTATCACCTTTACTGTAACACTACATTCTAGAAAAAATAGAAAGTTATTGGAATTTGGAGAAAAAAATCACAAAATTGAACCAATAGTTTTAGGACGAAAAACAAATGGAATTAAGGTAAACTGCCTGGCTTCTGCAGATGATTCTGATATACTTTCAAAAAATCTGACAGACAGTTATTAAAACAAATCTTTTGGAAGAAATAGCAAAGAGAGCTGGTCCCAAAATTTCAGCCAAAAAAACAACATTGATGACAATTTCAAACAATGCATCAACATTCTTAGAAAAACAAAAATGTAAAATAGCATTAGTAAGTAAATTTAAATATATTGGACAAACTGTACAACAAAATGGACTAGAAGAATTAACAGTAGATGCAAGAGTCAGCAAACTGGAGAGAGCAAATCGTTTGACAAAGGATATTTACAACAAGAAATGTACAACTAAAAAAAACAAATTTAAACACTATCCCACAGTGGTATGACCAGGATGTTTACATGGATGAGGATGCCTAATGATGAACTATAAGCTGGACAGAACAGAGGTTCCACAAAGGAGCATTACTAGAAAATAATGGTTGCAATACAAGCTACAGATGGCTGGAAAATGAGAAGTAATGAGGAGATATACAAAAATTTTGAGAAAATATCAGAAGTAATGGCTAAAAGAAGATTAATCTTTTTTTAGAGACCTCTACTGAATGAGTAGTTCTGGAAGAAGGAATCAATGATAGCATGGATTACAGAAATAAGAAAGAAACAACATCAAACAATCAGAAATAATAGAAAGAAACCTTTTTACAGATAACATACTGAATGTAAAAGGATCATCACCTCTCCAAGATCAAAATTAATTTCATCCCTCTCAATAAGACTGTGAAAACCGGAAATAAATTTCATAAATATGATACTGCGAAGCTCAAAATCAATCAAAACGTAATGGAACAATGCCACCAGTAACTGACAGTTGAATCCCATAAATGGGCAGACATTGCCTCCATGATCCAACAAGCAGCTAATACTACAATCCTGACAGCTAAAAAGAGGAATCATACATGGTGGAATGAGGTTTGTGGTGAGGTGGTGGCCCAAACAGCAAGTGCATGGAAATAGTGGAACTCTACCAGGAGACCTGATGATTTTGATGTATTCCATGAAGTTCAAAAATATGCAGCCAGAACTCTACTGCATGAGAAACAGCAGTTAGAACAGATCGATCAGCGTTTCCAGATAAACAATGTCAGAGACTTCTATCAGACGTTCAAATCGAATTTGAAAGGATACCAAGCCCCTAGTTTTTGTTTTAGAGACGAAAATGGAAAGCTCAGTGTTGTGTACATAGTTCCGCGTATTCAGCGCGTACACAAATTTCCCACTAGAGTGCGCCCCGCTAAGCACAACAGCGCAGGCGCAGCACTCGTCCATCTCCCCACTACGAGATGGCGCTGCCATAGAGACGGACCAAATTCTGCTTCCGCCGATCCGCGTATTAATATGTAACGCAGCCAATGAGATTGCTGCTAACATAGAACACTTTCTCCTCGCGCATCACACTCACGCAGTGATACATGAACGTGCGAGGTATTATAACGGGTGTAAAGACCTTCGATCAGTCAGTCTGCATTTGTCTGCACCAGTCTGCATTAGTCTGTACCAGTCTGCATTAGTCTGTACCAGTCTGTACGAGTTCTACAATTGTCTGTGCCAGTCCATAGTCAAGATCCAGTCTGCACCTAATAAGATTACCATATTCCTGTACATAGCCATGAAGATAAATGTATAGACACTTTTGTCAAGTATCCGAGATATATGTAAGAATAAGATTAACGTACCAATACCAAAGGAACTTCAGATTGTCAATTGTAAATAGCATCCAGAACCAAGTTAAATAATTTTTATATTTGTTATTATTTTAATAAATGTGTGTGAAAATTAATCAAGTTCTATTTAAAGTTGGTCACCATCAATCTGCTACTCTAAGTGTGCAAGTGGCATTTCTATCGTCTGACCTAATGGCAGAAGATAAACATGCCATGATAAGACCACGAGACATATTGCTGACACTCGCTTACTTCGTTAGAGCAACAAGTCAAATAATCTGATGGTGTGTGTACTGAAGGTCTTACAGTATGCACACCACACTCGGCCTGACCAACAAAGAGAACTGCAAGATAATGTCTCGTTACTTTGAAAACCTACTTAATTGTGATGAACCGAAAGAAAGATTCCCTGTATGTGCCCCAATCCACAAACTACCCCTCATCTCCATCTAGTAAAGAGGAGACCAAAGAGATCATCAACAACTTTAAGAATAATAAGGCAGCTGGAGAGGATTCAATAGTGGTGGAACTACTGAAGCTGGCAAATAATGAAACTCTAGATATACTAGTCCAACTTTTTGAGGAGATCTGGAGAGCTGGGATGATACCAACTGAATGGCAGTCAGCTTTAATCCATCGTATACACAAAAAAGGTGATAAATAGAATGTCAATAACTATAAGGGTACCTCATTAGTATCTGTTCCATATAAGATTCTCTCCAAAGTGATACAGAATAGAATAGAAGATCATTGTAACCAACTGATTGGGGACTATCAAGCTGGTTTCCGAAAGGGCGATTCTTGCGCAGAACAGATCTTTAACTTGAAGAACATGATCAGGTACAAAAAAAATTGGAAAAATAACTATGTGGTCATATTTGTTGATTTTCAGAAAGTATATGACTCCATCGACTGACAGGCAGTAATGAATATTTTGGAAAAGTTTGGGGTGGATAATACATCAAGAAAGCTGATCAAACAAACTCTTACTAACACAGTGTCAAAAATTAAATTTATGGGTGAGGTATCTGAACCTTTTCAATTGTGTCTTGGAAAAGGTCATTCAAGAGTGGAGAAAGTTATTAGCCCAAGGAGAAACAAATGAAGAGTGGTTCAGACTTGGTCCTAAGAACAAAGGGGTGTGCATTGGCTGCTTAGATTTTGCGGCTGACCTAGCAATTTTTGCTAACAACATAGAGTCAGCAGTCAACAAGATAAATAGGCTGTCAGAAATTGCTGAAAAAAGTTAGACTCCAGATCTCTATTCAAAAGACAAAACATATGACGAACATCTGTGATGGACCTGAATGGATGATAACCAACCTGGGAAAAAATTGGATGAGTTAAGAATTTCAGGTATCTCGGTGAAGTCATCCACCTGGAGAATGGATTAAAAGAAGAAGCAATTGTCGGGATGAGGAAGTTAGACCAAGCATACCAACTGACAAAGAATACTTATAACAAAAAGTCTATGAGTATATGGGCCAAGTTCCAACATTATAATACAGTTGTAAAACCTGAGGGCTTATAAGCATCCAAATCTTTGACCACGAATAGACAAGGTAAGCTGAGCGGCTGGAAAAGCGTGAGTGTAGGATATTAAGGAAAATCCTAAGGTAATAGATGGGTCGATGGACAATGGCGAATGAGAGCAAATGAGGACTCGTGCAGCAAGACAGAACCTATCACAGCATCCATTACGAAGAAATGATTGTTATTTTATGGTATCTCATGAAAATGGACGGTGATCGACTAACAAAAAGAATATGGAGTTTCATCCCATCTAAGAAAACGAGGCCGAGATGGTTCAAAGAATGTGAAAAAGATCTTAAGCAGATTGGTATCTCAGAGAGAAATTCCTGAAAGGAACAAATTTAGAAGATTGGTGACCAACTACCAAGGTTTTAACATGGCATCAACATCCGAAAGACAGTGAGGACCATTATCTGAAGAGCATAAAAAGGCACTTCTTGCAGGGGCTCAGAAGATACTGGCAGGAAGTCAAAGCTGGAGCAAGAACAAGACCTGGACACTAGAGTGAAGTCGGTTGTTACCACGCAGTCCGTAGAGACTCACCTCAATAAAAAAAATAAGTAAATAAAAATAAAAGGCTTTCAATGCAGAAGAAATAGGGGATTGAGAACAACACGAATAGAATAAAGGGGGAAAAACATGAGGAGGAGATGGACGAGTACTGGAAAAACAGGAGACGACAAGGGAAGAAGAAGAAGTGAAGTTATTACATGATGAGAGATGGTGATTGGATTTGATTTGATTCAGTTTTCATTACATACACCGAAAAAATGAGATGATTCTCGAGGGTGTGGAACATGTCAGAATGTATAACACAAAACATTTTAATATAATGAATACTACCCTGATCATTTGTCATGAGATTGTCAAAATAGGTGAATACAATACAATAAACTGGAAAAGCTAATATTTACAGAATTAATACGCTGTCAGAATGAAACATTGTTATGCACTATTAATAAATTTATCATACACAAAATACTTAATATTGACTGTTGCAACCAAGTGCTGTCAAAACTTATATCTAACATATTTTTACTTAAGCTGGCCTAACAGTCTCTGTTAGGATATTCATCTATAGAGTAGAAGGCATTGCCTATCAAAAAGTCATTCAAACTCTGTTTAAACTGTGCTTTATCTGAAACCAAGTTTTTAATGGTTGCTGGTAATTTATTGAAAATGTGTGTTCCTGAATATTGGACCCCCTTTTGGACCAACATAAGTGATTTTAGGTCTTTATGTAGATTTTTCTTATTCCTAGTATTGATAATATGTATTGAGCTACTTGTTGGAAATATAGATATATAACTTGCAACAAATTTCATTAAGGAGTAAGTATACTGAGAAGCAATGGTTGGAATTCAAAGTTCCTCGAATAGGTTCTACACGATGTTCTTCAAAGACTGGTCCCAGATACTCCATTGCACCATTCACCGAACCTGATAACCCCGAGCCGTCAGTAACAAAAATTAAGTCTTGCTTAAGAGATTTACAACACTACATGCTCTTGTTACCAAAGTCTCATTTACTTTTAGAGCTATCTGTTCCACTTCCTTTTTGGCCCCACTTCTCTCTGTCTTCACTATATCTGAAACAGTTCTTATTTTGTTGCCCGATACAATTATCATTTTCTCTTAATAAAGCTACTTCGATTTCTGGATTACTTGATTCAATATTTTGCAGTATTCTTTGTAATGCATTACAATTCTAATATCAGAAACGTTCCTAGATAGTAGATACAGTCTCCTTTTTGCCCCACATGATATCTTTATTCCTTGTATAATCCATGGTTTATCTTTTGACTTCTGTGTGATCTGAGTTACCTTTAGGGGAAAACAATTTTCAAAAGAGGAGGTAACTTTATTAATAAATGCTTTGCATTTTCCATTTGAGTCAGGTAAACATCTCTCCAGTTCATGTCTTTGAGCAATTTCCTGAATTCCTCAATTTCTGGCTTATTTATTATCCTCCTGTACTCAGATTTAATATTTTTTTATCCTGACAAGTTTCAACATTTAACACAAGATGCTGCACGTCGTGATCAGATAGTCCATTTACTATTGGTTTTGTGATATGACGTCTTTCCCCTAGATTTGTTCATAAAGATATTATCAATAGCAGTCTCAGAGCATTTACATATCCTAGCTGCAAAGTTCACAATAGGAACTAAATTGAATGATAATGTTAAAAACACCAGCAACCACTATTTCCCCTTCTTTTGTTTTTTACACAAGCTATTCCTTTCGCTTTGTGAAATGAAGCACTGCCTAGTTCCAAAACACAGGACTACTATGACAAGGTGAAATGTTCTCAGAGTGCTACATGTATGATAGTAAATGTAATCAGCACTATAGTTGTTTTCTGAGTAGTTATGCTGTGTGTGTTTCATTCAATCAGATGAAATGGAATAAAATCATCAATTTATTTGTTTGGGCTCTTTATCACCAAGATACATTCAATGTTGGTTGAGGTTTATCTTTTGAATTCACTCCAGTGTAGATTGTCAAAATTTTATCAGTTGTCAATGTACTTGTAACTCAGTTTCCGAATTTACTGCCATCCAGGAAAGTATCGCACTCAAATTATTCTCAGAGACTGAGAGATGGCTGAAACCGAGAGCAGAAAGCTCTGACATATTTAGTGATTAATGGAATATATATCAGAAAGGCAGGTTAGACACTGTAGGAGAGGGAGTGTCCATTGTCTCTATTGAGGTCAAAGCTGATTGTGACAGTGAAGTTATCTGGTTGCGTATAACAAGTCTAGGTGAAATCACGTTAATTAATGGATAATCAGCCACCCAGTTCTGCTATGACAGTTTTGGAGCCATTCACAGAAAGTCTACAGACAGTAGCACGTAAATACCTAGATCATGCAATACTAGTTGGAGGTGAATTTAGTCTACTGAGTATAGATGGTAGCCTATGGCTTCATTGCAGGGGGTGCAGTCAATCTTGTGAAGCACTTTTGAATGTGGTTTTCGAAAATTGTCTTGAGCACCTAGTTTGCCATGCCACATGCAATGGAAATATCTTAGACCTTGTAGTTACAAACAGGCCAGATATCATCAATGACTTCAGCATAGAGATGGGGATTAATAATCATGATAACATCATAACAACTAAGGTTACAAAAATTAATAAATCAGTCAAGAAGGCTAGGAAAATGTTCATGCCAGAAAGAGCAGATAAGCAGATGTTAGCATCTTACTTAGACAGAACTGACATCACTTAGTTCCATTAAGATGGACGTAGAGAGATTATGGTCAAAGCTTAAACAGATCGTGAATTGCACTCTCAACAAGTCTGTACCTAGTAAACGAATTAAGGATGCAAAAGAGCCACTGCGGTTTAACAATGAAATTTGGAAAATACTGAGGAAGGAAAAGCTACTGCACTCTTGGTTCAAAAGAGAATGCCAAATGGCAACAAGAAAAGGTTACTACCACTGTCATACCTCAGCAAAAGATCTGGCTGAGAAGCAGGGGAATTTATTGTCCTATGTAAAATCACTAAGTGAGTCAAAGAATTCCATCAAGTCACTTGACCAGTCTGGTGTGGCAGTAGGAGATAAATGTTTTACATTTTGCATTTAAGAAATCATTCATGCAAGAGAATCATATAAACATACCGTCATTTGACAATAGCACAAAGACACCTAACAACAATCACCACAAGAGGCCAGCACTAGCACAAGTTGTTCACATGATATTCGTTGGACTGTTGCCTGTAAACCCGTCCCATGTCAGTGCTCTTGGAAGAGAGCTGTGGCAGTGACACGGCTCTGTTGTTGTTCCTGTGCAGTGATCTGCAAAGACGCGACGGTACGGGACGGGGGGTCGGGTCGAGATTCAAGCAGTGATTAAATACTTCATAAAGAAAGGTATGAAAGTGAAGGACATTCATGCCGATTTCCAGAAAACACCAGGGGACTCTGCTCCTTTGTCTTCAACTGTTGCCAAGTGGATAAATGAATTTCAATTTGGTCAGGAGAGCTTAGATGATGATCATCCATGAATAGGTCAGCCAAAACGTGTCACTACTCTAGAAATCATTGCAAAAGTCCGCATAATGATCAAGGAGGATCACCAATTTAGAGTGCATGAAATTGCTCACGCTTGCCAGATGTCATCTGAAAGGTATTCACAAGATGGGTGCCGCGACTCTTGACGCTGTGTCAAAAACGCATGAGAATGGACATATCACAACAATGTTTGGCCTGTTTTAGGAGAAACAAACAAGATCTTTTGTGCTGGTTTGTGACCACGAGGAAACTTTGGTTTACTACTATACCCCAGAGACAAAGCAATAATCAAGGCAGTAGAAATAATGCTGAATCTCCGCCGCCAAACTCCTTCAGCGGGGAAGGACATGGCGTCAGTGTTCTGGGATGCGCCACCAAATTCCTTCAGCGGGAAAGGGCATGGCATCAGTGTTCTGGGATGAGAAGGGGATTCTGTTTGTACATTATCTCCCCACTGGGCAAACAATTACTGGAGAATACTATGCTAACCTTCTGGACAAATTGCAACAAATGATATGCGAAAAAGGCCAGGTTTAATAAGGAAGAAAGTCGTCTAGCATCAAGCAAATGCACGCTCGCATGCATGTACCATCGCCATGGTAAAATTACACAAATTAAGGTATGAATTGTTGCCACACGTGCCTCTTCCCTAAACTTAAAATTTTTCTTTGTGGATGAAGATTCACTTAAATGAAGAATTGATAGCCTGAGTTGACAACTATTTTATAGGCCTGGAGGAAAATCATTGTCGAGATGGGATCGAGGTATTGGAACACTGTTGGACCAAGTGAATTAATCTACAAGCAGGGTACATTGAAAAACAAAAAAGTTTCAGTGACATAAGTACATTTTTTCTATTCTGTTTCAAGAACTTTTCAAACCACCCTCGTAAGCATCCCCGACGCCTGAAATAATTAAAAACAAATAAGTCGCCAGTTGCAGATGGAATCTCAATTTGGTTTTACAAAGAGTGCTATATGGCACTGGACCCTTACTTAGCTTGTATTTATTGTGAATCTCTCACCCAGCAGAAAGACCTAGCAACTGGGGAAAAAAATACAGAGGCGTCTCCTGTATATACGAAGGGCGAAAGAACAGACCCGCGAAATTACAGACCAATACCCGTAACATCAGTTTGCTGCAGAATTCTTGAACATATTCTGGGTTTGAATCTAATCAGTTTCATAGAGACCAATAAGTTTATGTCCACAAATCAGTACAAAGCATCGCTCATGGGCAACTCAGCATGCCCTTTTGTCATACGACGTCTGTTCAAAAAATTCCAAAACTTTGTCCACAAAATTTTCTATGCTTATCTTTTAATTACTATGGATTGTCTCCTTCGAAATACTCTCCTCCACAATTGATACACTGCTCCCAATATCATTTCCACTTCCAGGAGCAGTCTTGACACACCTCTTGCTGGGTCGCATAAAGTGCCGTCTGCGAATTTTCTTTTATCTCATCTACCATTGCAGAACTTCATCCTTTTCAACTTTGGAAATAAAAAGAAGTCTGCAGGGGTCATACTATTCTCGCAAGGAACATCTCATTCTCATTTGTGAGATCCAAAAGTTTTTTTGGTCTTGACTCATGAGCCGTGGAATGAACTTGGCGGCAACACAATGCATTCCAAGATGCTGTGTCATTTCATAACATGATCCAATTGAAATGTTACATTCTTCTACAATCTCTCAGACAGTGTATCTTCGACTGCCACACACAATTTCTTTGACGTTCCTGACACAAGCGTCATCAGGGGACATCTAAGAGCGTCCTGAACAAGGATTATTTTTGACTTTTGTAAAGCCATTTTAAAACGTGTGAATAATACATAACACCAAGTATGGCTTAAGCACTCATCGCTATAGGCTCCCAGCATCATTTGGTGTGTCTGTGTAAAGGTTTTCTTGAGTTTCACGCAAAATTTAATGCAGATGCATTGCTCCTCTAACTTTGCCATCACAAAATTCACAAACCCAGATTCCATATTTCTTGATTTCCGAGAAGCATTTGACATAGTGCCTCACTGCAGACTTTTAACAAAGGTACAAGCACATGGAATAGGTTCCCAGACATGTGAGTGGCTCAAAGACTTCTGAAGTAATAGAACCCACTACATTATCCCGACGGTGAGTGTCCATCAGTGACTAGGGTATCATTAGGATCATTCCAGGGATGTGTGATAGGAGCGCTATTACTCATATTTTCTATGTGCATAACTGATCTGATGGACAAAGTGGACAGTAATCTGTGGTTGTTTGCTGATGATGTTGTGGTGTATGGAAGGTGTCATCGTTGAGTGATTTAGGAGGATAAAAGATGACTTGGGCAAAGTTCCCAGTTGGTGTGATAAATGACAGCTAACCCTAAATGTAGAAAAATATAAGTTACTGCAGATGAGTTGGAAAAACTAATCCATAATGCCAGAATCCAGCATTAGTAGTGTCATGAATGAAGTCACATTGTTTCAATATCTGGACATAACGTTGCAATGTGATATGAAATGGAACAAACTTGTGAGGGTCATGGTAGGGAGGGCGAATAATCATCTTTCGTTTGTTGGGTGGATTTTACTACAGTGTGGCTCAGCTGTGATGGACATCACATATAGGATGCTAGTGTCTGGGATCCACAAGGGGTCGAATTAAAGCAGACATTGGGGTAATTCAGAGGCAGGATACTAGATTTGTTAACAGTAGGTCGAAACAACAACATACAAGTATTATGGAGATGTTTCTGGAACTCAAATGGGAATCCCTGGAGGGATTTTGAGGAACACTGTGCTGACTGCAGAACAATTCTGATTGCACCAACATACATTATGCGTAAGGACCACGAAGATAAGAGACGACAAATTAGGACTCATAGAGAGGCATATAGACATTCACTTTTTCCTCAATCGATTGGCAGATGGAACGGAAAAGGAACTGACTACAGTTGAAATAAAATTACTTGATAGTTGGCACTTCAAACGCCAATAAGAGTAGTCAGCGTCACACTTGAACTGTCTGCTGTTGCCAAACTCCACCAAAATTGGCCAGTCACTTCCAATTCCTGGTTCAGCATTCTTTCTTGATGTATTTGTATCCCGAATTACGAGCCCGACACTTTTATTATGTATTTCATGACACGCGATAGCTACACCAAAAACAACACACATTAACAATGCTAATGAAAGACACACATTTCATTCATAGCACTAACCAAACACTACCGAATAACTCAGCACAAGGTGTAATTCAGTATCATACATATAGTTATCATATTCACAGAGATCATCTTACATTAGATAAGCTTTTCACTACATTGTGTGAAACTGAAATTTTTAAGGTTGCAGTTCATAGTTGCAACTGGGTCACTACATTCACATATATAAATACTTCATGCAGTGCTGTGGCATAGCACAATGGTTGGCAGATTAATCTAATGTGTAGCATGTCGTAGGTTTGAATCTCATCAATGTAGCAAAATTTTTATTTCTAAATCTAACCAAAAGAGTGTGATTATTATTTTCATTCAATTAATTGGTTTAAATGTATTTTTTTATTTTTAATACTTTGCTGCATCATTTTTCATCATTGTTTTGACTGTTCTATTTGGTCTTATTTTTCTTCCTGTCACTATTTCTTCATTTGGAATCTGCCTCAGTCATCTATAATCCACGAACAAGTGCCCACATGGACTGTTCACTGGTTTCTAACATGGCAGCATGTGCAGCTAGAGTAAGGATAGTTACAGGTAACAAATGAAACGGAGAAATTTTAATTTGCTTTCAGCCCTGAAATTGAGTTTTTGTTGTCTTGAGTTTACCCTTAAGCGTTAGCTTTAATCGCCATGAACAAAGCGATCATGATATTAGTACTGCTGCAGACTGTTGACCACAATTTTCTTGGCTGGGTTAGGACACAAGTTTACAGTCAGGGATACAAAACGGGTCGTCTTCCCCAGTTCAGTCACTGGTCACTTTAAATCAATAGTCGACAGAGTATCCAACATTTCTGACATACCTTGCACCAGCCACTAGAAAAATTGCTCTGTGTTAAACGTTTAACATAATTCGTGAAGTGAGCCGCTTGTTTGTTGTCAACTGTAACCAAACGGTAGCTGGTAGCCAATGTGGCAACATTGTTGCGGCAAGTGATTGATGTCAACTATCAAGTAATTTTATTCAGACTATTGTAGTGAGACAGGGTACCTTCTGCCATGCACCATATGGTGGCTAGTGGAGTATGTATGTAGATGTGGAATCAGTCTTTCCTTCTCATCCCATCTGGAAAGTCTCCCCTGATCTGCAGTTCTGGGTAACTTTCTCAAAATCTACAATTTTTCCTAGACCTATCCTTCACCCCTCTTCCTTCCACTTCAACCCTTCTGCCTGAAGAATGAGCTACTGGCTCTGAAAGCTTGCCTAATTATAATCTTCTTTTATGTGTGTGTTCTGCCGCCACTTAGCAAGTAGATTGTTTATCTATCCAATTCAATTATCATGTAACCAAAAGCTGCATTTAACACACCAAGTCTCTTTTACCAATCACTTTTAATATGTCCTACAGAATGTACTGTCTATCCTGTCCTTTTTTGAGATTACTGTTTTGTTGTACTTTTCTACAGGCATCATCTTACTTATTAGGAGTCAGTTCCTTCATGTTGTTGTTGTTGTGGTCTTCAGTCCTGAGACTGGTTTGATGCAGCTCTCCATGCTACTCTATCCTGTGCAAGCTTCTTCATCTCCCAGTACCTACTGCAACCTACATCCTTCTGAATCTGCTTAGTGTATTCATCTCTTGGACTCCCTCTACGATTTTTACCCTCCACGCTGCCTTCCAATGCTAAATTTGTGATCCCTTGATGCCTCAAAACATGTCCTACCAACCGATCTCTTCTTCTAGTCAAGTTGTAGAGCTGCATGTACTCGGGAAAAATTACGGCTGTAGTTTCCCCTTGCTTTCAGCCGTTCGCAGTACCAGCACAGCAAGGCCGTTTTGGTTAATGTTACAAGGCCAGATCAGTCAATCATCCAGACTGTTGCCCCTGCAACTACTGAAAAGGCTGCTGCCCCTCTTCAGGAACCACATGTTTGTCTGGCCTCTCAACAGATACCCCTCCGTTGTGGTTGCACCTACGGTACGGCCATCTGTCTCGCTGAGGCACGCAAGCCTCCCCACCAATGGCAAGGTCCATGGTTCATGGGGGGAGTTCCTTCATAGTCAACACTTAAGGAATGAGTGGCTGAATTCATATGTAGCATATGTCTCTGTAAGATGACTCATGAACAACTTCCTAGAATTACAATCAAATATGAAAATGCTGAGAAAGAACACAGTGTGATATTGCAAGATCAGTAATTAAAAAGATGTGCAAAACATTTGATGCCGTGGCCATACCAGAAAGTGAGTGGCATGTCTGTTGAAGCCTGACTACAACCTAATGTGAAAAACAATTTGGGACAATCTGACACACAACTGATTCTATGCACCAATCTGTTCCCGTGGATGAAATGAAACAGCAGTTGCACAAAAATAGCCAAGGTGACTTAATCGGAGAGAAAGAGTGGTCATTGTTTTCTAGGATGCAAAAGTGATTTCTATTTTAGATTAGCTTGCAAGACTGAAACAGTACCTCACAAATACAATGCAAGTATTCTGACTCAACTGGATGAAAAAATATGGAGCCAAGACCCAGGGGGAAAAAAAAAGTTTATTGTCAGTGAAATGCATATGGTCACAAAGGCACTTTCACAATAGGAAAACTGGGAGTTTCAAGTGTGAAGTCTTCAAATATCTATTCCATTCTCCAATTTTTTCACATTCTGACTTTAGCTTCTTCTTCTTTTCTTTTTGTATGAATGATTCACTTAAGACTACATGCGTCACAGCTCAAAACCGTTTTGTGAGTCAACAACTGGATATGTTTTCACTGGTCTGTCTCTTGTAACTCCGTTGGACATGGAGGTAGCAAATGAGGATGTAGGATGTCCATGACATACTGCTGTGCTGTCAGAGTGACCTGAAGTCATATCCGATGCTGCCCCACACGCCCTCTCCCTATGTCGTTGTCATACTCACTGACAACTGTCATCGCGGGTCTTGCAGAATGTCTCACTGCTGGTCACATGACAGGTGCAGGTGTGAAAGGGTTACTATGTGCTCGGCGTACATTACAGCAATTCTCCCATGGGCTCGTCAGACACGGTAAACCGGAAGCTTGCTGACAAGCACACCACCCTTACGTTCCCAAGCAGTCCAACATGGGGCCACTACCACATCTGAATGACTCACAAATCTGCATATTGCATAATTCAATCAGCCTGGCAAATGGAGACACCCAATTAGGCCCCTTCAAATTTTGTTGCGTGCTGATAATGCTGACTCACAGAAGTACAGGGCATCTGTGTCCTTCACAGGGATCACTCAACATCTTACACTCTTCACATCTCTTATAGCTCCTACCATTCTTGGTAACAATCCGAGACACAAACAAAGCTAATGCAATCTGGTGGCCTTTGTATCCATTTCAGAGAGTTGCGACTCTCATAATTTACCACTGGTATGCACACTCGTGAAACTACGTTGCTTCAGGGAGCTTCCCTTTTTTTTCTTCAAGCTGTTTAGTTCTTTGAATCCATTTTTCTTGTAGCTCAGAATAATTATTTTATTGTGTAGCAAACTTACAGACTAGCATTCTGGTCTGAGCTGTCGGAGTTGGCGGTCATGTGTGTGTGAGGTGTTGTGGGGCGGCGGATGTATAAGTTTGTAACAATAATAAAAAATCTGATTGCTGGATATATGCTTGCGTGTTGAATCAGTTTCTAGCTTTTAGAATGTTGTTATTGCTGTCTTTTGCCGTTCTCAACACTGGCTCTCTATTTACTCCGTGACCCCCAGAAAGTGATTTAATAAAACTTGGAGCCAGTAAATAGATATCCTAGTGCCCACTTTGCCTGAGAATGTTCTTATAGCTGCAGCTTATAGCTCTGAGGAATTAGGAGATTGTCCGGGATTTCTAATCAAAAACGGTTTTCCAAAATATTTGAGTATATTATGAAATTCACTAATAAAAACCACAAGTATCCCTACAACCTAACTAACAGAGCAGTTCAGAGTCTAATGCGCTGATGCAACTATAAATGTCCGAATTAAATGTTAAAAGAATGCTCGCCATAATTTGATGAAAATATTTCATCAAACGCCACGCTAAATATTTGGTAGAATGTCTGTCCCGCGACGGCACGTGAAAATACGACAATACGCAAACTGAAGCTAGTTAATGAAAATCATTCCAGAATTAACACTTCACATGAAATGTTCTCATGGTTCCGCGTATCTCTAGTAACTTAATACGGCACCCGAGGCTGTTTGTAGCAGATACACTGATGCGACGCGACTACCGACACAGATGGCGTGTCATTCAGCGTCTGGAGAGAACTGGGGCCTTGCTTCCTCGCGCAGTGTTCTTATATATAAAGCCGCGGTGCGGACGGCTGAGGGAACGCCTGATCAAATCCGCTATCCCGACTAGCCGCTGGGCTAGTAACGCACCACTTCAAGTTACATAATAATTTATAGCTTCTTTGGCTGATGGCCGAAGAAGCTCTTAATTTAAACGTGCATTCAGCACGCAGGTAAGTATTGATAATAAAATTTTGACGTGGCTAAGTTAAATACTTTAGGCGAGAGAATTAATTTAATTGCCCTGCACGCACTAAATGAGCTCTGAACTGGCCCTGTTGAGATCCGCTATCGCTATAATTTTATAGGTATTAAAAAGAAACTTTACACATCTTCATAATCATAGCGGACCTCCAACCTATTTAAATCTAAACAACCTAGCCTTATTTATTAACCTACTTAATCTATCTCGCTTCCTTCAGTTTTGAGACGAAAACCAGAAAATCATGAATTTCCACTAAAATCTTAATATGTGAAATCCAAAGTACTGTTTTTATTAAATCATTATGAAAGATGAATCTAAATATAAATTTTGAAGTCTCTAGCTCTGTTCTGTTGCGCCAATGATTTTTCCAGAAAAACGTCCAAATCTCGGAAATGGCTGAAGTTATCGAACTGATATTTAACACACATTAATTTAATATTATTTCTGACATGCTAGAAAAGTTTTAGTTCATTTGCTTGATTTTTAAGGTATTGCGCAACATTTATGACGTCAGAGCTAGTTACAGCAGACTGGCTGACACTCAATGGAAACTGATGTGAATTTACTACAGCGTGAGTAGGCTGCTTCCCTACATCACCCTCTACTTAAATTTTTTGCTTATGAATGTTAATGAATGAAAAAAAAATTTAATTACAAAAAGGGAAGCAAGAGTACAGTTTAACTCCCTATGAAAATTCAAAATTGAAATATAAACCTGTAGAAACATTAAAGAAAACTGATTACCTAAATTAATTATTTAAATTGTAGGCATGTTCACTGCCTTTTAAACAATGTCATTACTCAAATTTTTAAAGCAAAGTCATGAAATATTTTGGCATACATATTGCCTTAGACAAACAAACACATACAAATTGAAAAATTATGAAAATCTTAGATCCATTAAATACATTAAATACATCTTTACATACACAAATTCAAAGAAAATAACATGACACATAAACAGATGATTATCTCTTAGCAGTCTTTTTTAAACCTGAAAGAAAAAGTTCACAAATAATTTTTACACACGTGGTTGTAGCCGCTTTGGCTGGCGTCCTACACTTCCATTCACAAGGGTAGAGGAGGGGAAGTTGCTATGGTGTGCGTCCTTCACGTTCTCTCTAAATTACATGGGGAAAGGGGAGGGGTCACTGTGAGTTGTGTCCAAGTCACTCCACGCTTTCACGCAGCTACCAGGCTGCCATTATCTGGTTTGTCCTGTAGAACAAACAAAAAGAGTGCCTCAGACTCTGTTCACTTAATATCTGTGGGTGGGTCACAATGAAATGGGGATATATACATTTTATCCTTCAACATTTTTCTGGAACAAAGTTAACAGAACCTTTTCAATTTTACTCTTGTGGTTACTTAACTGTCATAAAATCGTTAAACAAATGGCTCAAAACGCCTTTAGTCATGTACTAGAGAAAATCTATGCTCAAGGCATACAGTGATGAATCATATTTAATCTGAATTTATTATTTCTGGGCCGGAACACTGAACCAATGCTCGGTACATCCTTGATACATTTGCATTTTAAGCACTTAACTGACTCATCTTTGATTACTTTATTCTTAGAGATAGTATGAGTATGATTAGTGGTTGTTTTCTCAGCTTCTTTGTACATGTGAGTAACTTTTGGTAATAGTACAGTTTTGAGTGTTCAAAACACACTACGTTTAGTTGACTACAAAATCCACTTATTGGTCCTCTGCTGTTGTCAGTTCCACATCTGCAATTAGGTACTTACTTACTTTGAAGTGTATTTATGCTGAGCTAAAATAATGTTTCACGTCTGTCAGTATGTTATTTATTTATTTTGCTAGTGTATGTACTTATTTAACACTCACTCTATTAATATTTAAAGCATAGGATAGCACATTTATTTCATATTCATAGTGTATTGCCGCTGATTAGTTTGCTCACGTGGCAATCCATTTCCACTCAATCGGACGCTGAAACCACAGGTAGTCTCTTTCAGACCTACCACTAAACTGCATCAAATAATTATGGACGAGCGTAATGCTATATTCCTTAAACCTATAGGACACCATGAGCTGCTCTGTCTCATTTAACATAAGGGTACCTATGGTCGCATTCACGCCTCCAACTCATAACCTCAATACGTGTAGGTGTATCCTGTCACACACTACACTAAAATAATGGCCAGCTCCAACCTTATAAATACTTCAGGGACGTGTCCTTCACGTCTCAACCACAAACACTGTTCAATTCTATTATACTGCCTTTCCTTGCTACACAAGGTGAGTTTATCCTTACAACTTATCTGCATATATTTCATACCACTAAGCAATCTCTTTTACTATTTATTAGTCAGCTCTAAAGCATACACTAGGTCTCATTGACACTTCAGATCCTGCTTGTACATGAATTCATACATCTTTTTAAATTACTGTTGGTGGACCATTTCCAATAAAACAACACTTTGTAGTTACTATATTACCAGGGTACTATACATAATTGTTACTCAAATACATTTGTATCTTAATTACGTCATACTTCCCTATTGTTTGTCACTATTAGGTTTGTCACATTAGGTATTTTTCTTCACTAATCGGTAGATAGAATGGTTGCATAACTCATGGCTTGATAGCCATGACAGAAAATTTTCATGTCTGGAAAGAAAAGGTCGAAAATTTTAGTGGATAGGAAAGAGGAAGAATGAGTGAGACCTGAAAGGGAAAGAAGATCTCACACAGCTGGGACTGCACAGCTGCCACACTGTGTAGAGGTTACAGAACAACCTCCTCCCTACAGCATTCATTAGCTTAATGCTGTATTGATAATTATACCGGAAAATTTAGTATTTGGAAAGAAAATGTCGAAATTTTTGAGGATAGGAAAGATGAAGAATGAGTGAGACCTGAAAGGGAAAGAAGATCTCACACAGCTGGGACTGCACAGCTGCCACACTGTGTAGAGGTTACAGAACAACCTCCTCCCTACAGCATTCATTAGTTTAATGCTGTAAAGAAGAGTTAGAAATTTTAGGTGGATAGAAAAGATGAAGAGTGAGTGAGACCTGAAAGGGAAAGATCTCACACAGCGGGGACTGCACAGTTGCCACACTGTGTAGAGGTTACAGAACAACCTCCTCCCTACAGCATTCATTGGCTACCTATGAATCTGCCAGGTCGATCTGAAAATACTTTATGATGCCTTTTTAGAACCTGTCTCAGTTCTTCCTTTTGATTGCCTGAAATCCTATCGATTTCCTGCAATTTAGCTTCTATTTTGTCTAAAATAATTGCTTCTTCTTCTTCTTCTGTGTTCAACTTATTGTTATTAAGATTAACATCCTCGTCCCAATACCTCCTGTTTTTCAGAACTCGTATAGGCAGCTCCCAAGTTTCATGATCAGTTACTACATGTTTATCACTAAAAGGTACTATAATTACTCCGGTTATTGGCAAGACCATTTTTAACTGGCTTCTTTCAAAGTCAACAACACTCTGATATTTCGACAAGAAATCTATGCCAATTAAAACCTCAATACTGAGATTGTTTACAATTAAACATGGATGATCAATTACATTACCATTTATGTTAAAGGGTAGCAAAGCTTCTTGCTTTACTGTTTTTGACACCTTGCCAGTAGCACCAATTATTCTTAGTCCTGATACCCTCATTACAGTAAGTTTGTCTTTACCAGGTAATGCATCAAAGAAGGACTGAGATATTGCACTCACCTCACTTCCACTGTCTAAGAGACAACGTACATTGATACCCAACATATTCACTATTATTATAGGGTGGCTTATTCTAGGTTGTACAGGTGGTTCCTCACATTCATCTAGTAGTTCCTTTTGGATTTGTCTCCAACTAAAGTGATCAACATCTGTCTTCATTACATTTAGGTCACAGTGTGTAGGGGTTTCCTGAATTACATTTTCAGCTGCCTTTTCCAGTCTGTCTATTAATTTTAAATCGAAACACCGCACGACTTCATTACATTTAGTTTGCTGAACATGACCCAAATTACTATAGTCTGAGCGATTCTGCGCCTCCAGACCGGGCATAACATTAGTTACAGCTAAACCACTTTCACCATTATCGTCGGTTTCCTTCTCAAGTGACAACTGGTCACAGCTACTGGGTTCATTGACCCCAAACAGCCTACCCTCTACATTCCTACTTATCTCCTGTCCTAAATCTACTAGTACATTATCAACATCATGCACAGGCACTTTAGATAAGAGCACATCATCCTCATCGTAAATATAAGCATGAATTTCTTCTGCTTCTTCACCTGTCAATTCAGTATTTTGTAGCTCATCCCTACTGTTACACTGCTGCGCCTTCTCTTTCTCTTCCCACTTAGAAAGCGTTTCTAACACGGTATCTATCAAATACTGTGAGTGATCTAATATTTCTGTTGTATCCTTAGGTGCTACCGACATTTCATCCATCTGTTCAGTTTGAGTATTCTGATCTGTCTTACCCATTCCCTTAACTACTGGCTTAGGAAAAGTAACCGCCTGGTGAGCGCCAGTGTCCTCATAGACGGGAACTAGTTTTCCTGCCTAGGTCTACTACTGTTTCCTTTATTTTCATTATAGTTAGCTGGCATAGCCTTACTTTCCGTACTGTTGTTTACATGCATATTTCTGTTTGAAACAAAATTATTATCCCTTGGACGCCATTGTTGGTTCTGATAATTATTTCCCCAATTCCTATCTCTCTTAGGATGACGAACACCTACTGTTCTGATGTTTACATTGCCATTTTGCTCGTTCCTAAAATTACTATTATTATTATTGGCATTACGGTTATTACGTGCTTGCTCCTCATTGGCAGCAACACGTTCTACATGTTCCAAATATTCAATGAAACGATCCAGATTGTCTCTAGGGGCTGATATAATTCTAGTTTGCCAGTACCATGGCAGTTTGGCTTCCAGACCTAGTATAATCATTTCTGGTTTTAGCTTTTCCGCCAAATGTGACAAACGTGAAATCCATGACCTAGCAAACTCTTTAATAGATTCCTTGCCTGCATTGAAGCGTTTTCCACTCCAAAATTCTCTCAACACTTCATTTTGCTTATTGCTAGACCAATATTCATTAATAAAAGCTGTTTTAAATTCCGCTAAAGTTTTACATTTCAACATAACATCAGCTGACCAACGCATGGCGTCACCTGCTAAATGGCTTCTAATAAATGAGATTTTCTCTCGCTCAGACCAAGTTGGTGGAATCACATCTTCAAAATCGTTCCAGAAATCTAGCGGGTGGATATTTTTATCTGGATCGAACCGCAAGAACTGCCGACACCCGATAAAAGCGGCGTTTGCAGCTACAACTTGTTGTACACTACCATTACCAGAAGTTACTGAAGCTACTTTACTTTCAATGTTAGCAATGTTAGTACTGATATTTTCTACTTTCATTTCAACATTATCTACTCTTTGTACAATATGAGTAGTGTCAGTTTTGATTGCTTCTACTTCTGCTTGACATATGTTTACTTTTATATTAACATCTTTAAATCTATCTGAGCACAGTTCAGATTCTGCCTCGATCTTTTCTGTTAACTTGTGCTCCAGCTTCGCATCTTCCATTTGGAAGTCTTTGCGAACCTCAGCAACTTCGGATTTAACTGTTTTATACATTTCAGAAAACTGTTGAGCAACCTTTTTCTTAATATCCTCATGATTGCAATCAATTTTACAATTCAAACTGTCAAGATCCTCTTTCAACTTATTGCAACCAGCCTTGAAGGTATCGTCCATTACCTCCAATCGTTTATTAAAACTAGTTTGGCTGGCCACAATTTCATACTTTAATTCAGCATTATTGGATTCTAATTTATTGTCCATTGCCTCAAACCGTTTATTAAAATTTGTTTGACTGGCCACCATTTCAGACTTTAATTCAGCATTGCTGGCAGCTATTGCTTGTAATATAACATTTAAATCAACAGCCCCAGCATCTTTGGGTTGCTCACGAGCTGGCTTTTTATCACACTCAGGTGACGAAAAACTAGCTCCAACACCAGAATTATCAAAACTAACTGAAACTTCTGATTGATTAGTCATATCTAACTTCTCCTTCTTAAACTCTACCATCTCTGATGACTGTTTCATTTTTAATTCATCAGAGAAACTATCATCCACTAAATTTATCATTTCTACTTTCCGCTTTACTACAGGAGTCTCTATTATTGAATCATTGCCCCTTCCCACACTACTGCCAGGAGACAATACTTCATATTTCACCTTAACATTACTACTTTCATGCATATTTACACTCGAACCGTTGTCTGGATTTACAGTTCCCTCAACAGACATAGGTTCTGATTTAAGTTTAACCTCAGTTTCTTTTGACGGTTCCATCGCCGACAGTCTTTTAGTGCAGGTTGGTAAAATTTTTAACAGTTTTTCACTTAACTTAGTTCCTTCTGCACGATGTATGGCGTTGCCGGCGCGGCGTACCAGGATTCCTGATGCGACGTGGCACGTTTAACTGCAGACGGCTCTCCGACGGCTGTTGTGTGTTAGCGTGGCCCGCAATTGCAGGCTCTGCGTCGGCTGCTCCAGCGGACGACTGCGGTGCGGCGAGACTGGCTTCTCGCGATGCCGGCAGCACCGCTAGACTCAGTGCCAGCTCCGTCAATCCAGATGCGTTGTTAATCCAATTGCGTCGTCCACATGCACACGTAACACATTCACTGTTCTATACTCAGTTGCGTGTCGCATTTCACTCGCGAATCCGAATAGTTAAAAATCACTTTCACTTAGTTGTTTCCCGGCCGATGCACCATATGTGGGGCGGCGGATGTATAAGTTTGTAACAATAATAAAAAATCTGATTGCTGGATATATGCTTGCATGTTGAATCAGTTTCTAGCTTTTAGAATGTTGTTATTGCTGTCTTTTGCCGTTCTCAACACTGGCTCTCTATTTACTCCGTGACCCCCAGAAAGTGATTTAATAAAACTTGGAGCCAGTAAATAGATATCCTAGTGCCCACTTTGCCTGAGAATGTTCTTATAGCTGCAGCTTATAGCTCTGAGGAATTAGGAGATTGTCCGGGATTTCTAATCAAAAACGGTTTTCCAAAATATTTGAGTATATTATGAAATTCACTAATAAAAACCACAAGTATCCCTACAACCTAACTAACAGAGCAGTTCAGAGTCTAATGCGCTGATGCAACTATAAATGTCCGAATTAAATGTTAAAAGAATGCTCGCCATAATTTGATGAAAATATTTCATCAAACGCCACGCTAAATATTTGGTAGAATGTCTGTCCCGCGACGGCACGTGAAAATACGACAATACGCAAACTGAAGCTAGTTAATGAAAATCATTCCAGAATTAACACTTCACATGAAATGTTCTCATGGTTCCGCGTATCTCTAGTAACTTAATACGGCACCCGAGGCTGTTTGTAGCAGATACACTGATGCGACGCGACTACCGACACAGATGGCGTGTCATTCAGCGTCTGGAGAGAACTGGGGCCTTGCTTCCTCGCGCAGTGTTCTTATATATAAAGCCGCGGTGCGGACGGCTGAGGGAACGCCTGATCAAATCCGCTATCCCGACTAGCCGCTGGGCTAGTAACGCACCACTTCAAGTTACATAATAATTTATAGCTTCTTTGGCTGATGGCCGAAGAAGCTCTTAATTTAAACGTGCATTCAGCACGCAGGTAAGTATTGATAATAAAATTTTGACGTGGCTAAGTTAAATACTTTAGGCGAGAGAATTAATTTAATTGCCCTGCACGCACTAGATGAGCTCTGAACTGGCCCTGTTGAGATCCGCTATCGCTATAATTTTATAGGTATTAAAAAGAAACTTTACACATCTTCATAATCATAGCGGACCTCCAACCTATTTAAATCTAAACAACCTAGCCTTATTTATTAACCTACTTAATCTATCTCGCTTCCTTCAGTTTTGAGACGAAAACCAGAAAATCATGAATTTCCACTAAAATCTTAATATGTGAAATCCAAAGTACTGTTTTTATTAAATTATTATGAAAGATGAATCTAAATATAAATTTTGAAGTCTCTAGCTCTGTTCTGTTGCGCCAATGATTTTTCCAGAAAAACGTCCAAATCTCGGAAATGGCTGAAGTTATCGAACTGATATTTAACACACATTAATTTAATATTATTTCTGACATGCTAGAAAAGTTTTAGTTCATTTGCTTGATTTTTAAGGTATTGCGCAACATTTATGACGTCAGAGCTAGTTACAGCAGACTGGCTGACACTCAATGGAAACTGATGTGAATTTACTACAGCGTGAGTAGGCTGCTTCCCTACAGTGTGCTTGCTTGTGTGAATGAATGGTGTGTATTTCTATTTCTTTTTCTGATGAAGGTTGTGGCCAAAAGCTTATGTGTAAGTGTCTTAACTGTGCCTGTCTGCATTTTAACGTGCCATCTTTATGGTAATTAGCACTCTATCTTTTCCTACACTGCTGATATTCCAACCTGGAGTTTCCATTGTTTGAACTTACGGTCTACTGTTTTATGTTGCAGTGCACTTCTACAAGTGTAATACACAAATGTTGCCTTAGGAAAGAGTCACAATAACATCCATGTCTACCGTTTGCTATTTTTTACGAAATAGCACATCACACTCGAAATTTAACTTAGCCAATGAAATAAGTTTGAAGATTTATTGTGTGTAAGAGACACGAGGGCCCACTGTGTGGGAAATGTGGGAAGTTCTGTGCAGAGATGGAGTTATCCACAGACGCAGTAAGTCTTGGGAGCTATACGGGTGTTTAAACATCGACACCTGCTGGGATGAGGGGCCACTTACTCTGAGGTGGCGCTGTGCCAGCAACGAGCTCGACCCATTGATTAGCACCACAGATGACAATGAGCAACCAGCTGCTTCTCTGTGCAGAGATATAAAATTTATCGATTTTGGACATCTTTTGACAATCTGTCACATGGAGAACAATGTTTACTCTGGCAATTTTAACACTAATCTAGTGTTCTGCAACATATTAATGTGAAATGTTGTCTATGATGTTGAAGCGTGTAAGTTAAACTGATATCTGAGAATTTGTTGTTTTTGTGGCATTATCTGGAAAATGGCCTCTCTTGCAGCTCCAAGCATAAATGTCAAGTGAAGAAGAATAATTAGCACAGCACACTGGAACCGAGTAGGGATCCGGTTTACTGCTCGGCCACTAAATTAGCATATCGTGAGTACACCAGAAGAGACGCTGTACACACTTGCATATACTACATACACAAGTACAAGCATCGATCAAGCTACTGCGAAACTGCACTCTGTGTGACTCATCACTACATCAGAATACTGTAAATGTGGTGATTCCAATTTCTTAAGGTCTCTTCCTGTTTGTTTTCATCAGTAGGATCTTATTTTTCAAGTATGTGGGAATCCAATGAGCTGCCTGTTTGGATACATTCTTTCTGTATGTCCCACAAGTTGGATTCCTTGGAGACACATTGTAACAAGAGCTTTTAGGAATTTGCCTGGAGATTTCACACTGGGTTCTGTGTGATGTATCCCATCCTTTATTCTTGGACCTAAGATTTTTACTACAATTTTACATTCTTCTAATTCAGTTTGCTGTTTTCATGTCTTGTGCTGGACAAAGAGTCTCTCTCATGCATAAAGAAATTCTAATTTGATCACTGTTGTACAATGTTAGATTTTAGAGTTCCAGGAAAAATACTTTTAGTTAACTGAGAGACAGTTTGTACTTTCTGAAGTCTGGATTCTATGGCCTTCTTTTCATTATGATGTTCAGTGGTCTTTTTCACCAAATTATTTAAACTATTTAACACCGAATACTATGTCATTGCCTATATAAGTTCACCCAGTGCCATTTTGGTATCAGCCAAGAATTTTTTCTCCAGGTGAAATTAGTAGTCCAATTTTCCTAGCTTGCTCCCTTAATATTTCAAATTGCTTTAGCATATCAGTGATGTCTTTGTCAATTAGTATTATGTCATCGGTATAGGTTACACAATATAATTCTATCTTCAAGTTTACGTTCTAGTCAGTGTAATAGTGCACCTGCTCTTCTCCATTATCTTACAATTTTCTTAGGGGCATAGTTGAATAGCAATGTGATATGCCATCCCATTTTCATATTCTTAAGTCTGTCTTAAATTACACTGCTTGAAAAAAAGTGAGACACTCAGAAGGTGGGGAGAAAACAAATTGAAACATAGCTAATTTAGAGGGTATGTGATGTTATTTCAGTGATAACAAAACAGAGTCAAATTTACACAGAACTTATCAGTTTGAGCCCACTTATCAATACAGCAATGCACCCTGTCTGGCCTGGACAGTGCGGGAGGATGTCGTAAAGCTGCTGCATACCCTCCTGAGAAAGGTGATCCACAACTGTTGTAACTGGACATTGCAATCATGGATACAGGCAGTGGGATGGAGTTGACGTCCATGTTGGTCCCATAATGTTATATCAGGGACAGATATGGGGATTTTGCTGGCCACAGGAGTATATCAACATCACACAGACAATTTAAAGAGACACATACTACATGTGGACAAGCACCGGCCTGTTGAAAAATAGCACCACAATACTATTACACACTGCTGTACCATCAGAGTTCCCACGGCCATTACAAGCCGTGACCTGAAGTCATACCCAATGGCTCCCCACACCATGGGATTCCTTTGTGACCCACCCCCCCCCCAAAATGTGGAAGAATGGGACCTCTCCCCATCTCCCCGGGTCACTGTCAAACTTCTCCACGATAGTCATTTGGAGCAGTGCAGGACTGGGACTCATCAGTGAACATAATGTGACGCCATTCATTAGCAGTCCGTACTTCTTGATCATGGCACCACTTCACATGCAGTCATTTGCTTGGGTGTTAATGGCAGCCTATGCGCAGGACGGCAATTCCATAGTCTGGCTGCTCCTAGCTGTATGACACAGCATGTTGCAAGGAGACTATTACAGTGAACTCCTGTTTATCCGAAATGATCAGGACGGTGGTCAGTTCCGATAACGAAAATTCCAGATAAATCAAAGTCCCCCTGTTTTCACATGTGAACACTCCAAATTGCGTCAATATTGCGAAATACGATCGTAAAACGTGCGTAGGGTATGTAAAACATTACTGATATGGTTGCAAATAACCCTACACTTTTTTACTGAAAAAATTGTGTTGACATGTTAAAAAGGCACCAAACTATGATTGAAAACTCAAAGTTTTTAAATGCTGTATAACAAAGCTCGTTTATTTTGCATTCTTACAGAAAAAATCTCCCTTATTTGGCAGCAGGAAAAAACAGGAGTTTTAATTTTATTACCTACTCTTTTGAATAAAAAATAAACTACTGAACAAAATTATGAAACAAATCTAGAGATTACTCAAAGGAACGAAAAGTCTGTCCAGAGGAACTTTCAAGAAAAGTAAAAAAAAAAAAAAAAAAAACTTTTTAAGTTATGGACATAGAAGTTCTAGGATGCTTCATTAGAGTTTATTTTTTGGTAACGAAGTCACGAATGCCTTTTTTTCTTTTTTTTTTTTGCTTGAGAAACTATTGCTGCAACAATACATCTCCAACGTTGAAATCAAACTATTTCAGGATAAATCGTCTCCTCCTGTTGGCTGATGTACTCCAGGGCAGTTTGGATCACTTCGTAACAGAATGTGTGAGGAATATTTTTCTCTGATTCATCATCAGAAACATAGTCTTCTAACGCTTTATGATCGGTCACAATTTGGACGATTTCATCCTCAGTCACATGAAAAAATGCCATTTTCCATCCACTCTTCAATGTCTTCGAAGTGTGTGTCTTTACAACCAGCTTCTCCAGTAAATTCACCAAAATTATGTCAGCTTGAGTTTCGGTGTTGTCTCCTCCTTCCCACCACTTAGGTTGCCTTACGATCTAAGAGTTTTTCCAAGACCTAACAAGAGGAACTGGAGGAATTAGATTCCAAGCTTCAGCAATCAATGAATGACACTTAAAACATCAATTTTTTTAAGAGCTTCCACAAAATCATCTGCAGCATCAATCACACCTATTAAGTATTCCAGCATCTTGTGTCTGTAATGTTTTTCCATCGCCTCAAGAATACCTTGGTCCATCGGTTGACATAGAGATGTGACATTTTGTGGAAGAAATACAACTTTGATATCCCCATCTTGCAGATCACCTGGGTGAGAAGGAGCATTGTCCACAAGAAGTAGCGCTTTTCAAGGAAGTCCTTTTCCTTCCATGTAATTTACTACAGCTGAAACAAACTCTGCCTGGAACCACTCTCTGAAGATGGCACGGCACTGTTCATACATGCCTTAAGACTGATTCGTGTACCTCAGTGGGAAAGCTGGTTGGTTGGTGTCTAAATGCTCTTGGTGTTTTGGATTTGCCAATTAAAGTAAGACACAGTTTATGATTGCCAGTGGCATTACTGCAAGCGAGGACAGTAAATCTTTCTTTGATTTTTTTGTATCTGGAAGCCATTTCTTCTTCTTTAGAGGCAAGGGTTTTCGTTGGCAGCATTTTGTAATTCAACCCAGTTTCATCACATTTGTAAAGTTGATTGTCAGTATAACCTCCTTTGTCAATGATTGTGTGCAGTTTCTTCTTAAAATCAGCATAGCAGCTTCATCCCCAGATAATGATTTGGCACTGATGGCAATTTCATGGATGCCATGCTGCTTCTTGAAATGATCCTGCCAGCCATTACTTCCGAGGAATTCTTGCTTCTTTCCTTCTATCAGCTCATTAGCTCATTTTGACAAATTAGAGGACCTGAAACTGACACACCTTTGGCTCTTATTTATTCGTGCCACAAAAATAATGCCTCTTCTAACTGAGGATGTGCACCTTTTCTCATTGTTTTTCAAGATTTCACTGCGCTGCCCAATGCATGGATGGAACAAAAATTTTTCAATTCCTGATCGATTTGTCTTCCGATCAGTAATTGTACTCCTACTCTGCAGCAACTTTTGTGGGTGGCTCACCAGCATCAATTCTCTGCAAAGTGTGATGCTCTTTTTCCA
Source organism: Schistocerca americana (assembly GCF_021461395.2). Taxonomy (NCBI): domain Eukaryota; kingdom Metazoa; phylum Arthropoda; class Insecta; order Orthoptera; family Acrididae; genus Schistocerca; species Schistocerca americana. The sequence goes on from NC_060130.1 coordinate 25,524,960, forward strand.
ACAAGATCACATTCATTTTATGTTATGTGCCCTTAGTCACGTTCAGTGTTCTTTTTACAGACACTCGACTGAGTCCTTTATGGTTTTTGGCCCCTTTTATCTCTGGACACTTTAAGGCACATAGTGGGAGCACAAAACCTCAAATCAGACACACACAAATGCACAACTTGACAACACTCGAGATGCACTAGACAAACTTTTGATTTTTGAAACCAGGCTGTGGCAGCCATCAAATGAAAGCATTCGATACATCTATGCCATTTCCTCTGTTCTACCCAAGCCCACGTGGCAACACAACAGGGTGTTGTACGTTCACTGTTAAACACTCAGCTTTGATGTACCGACAACAAGTGGAAAGAGTTAGGCGGCGCACTCTAATTGTCAGTTTCGACAGGCCTACGTTGCGCTCCATAGAACAATACTGTATGTACTGTACTTCCAAGGAGTTCCAATAGATGGCAGTGGCATGAAACCATGCAATACGAATAAGAAACGCACTAGAGCTTCAACCAACACACGCACGAATTGACGATACTTGGACTTTTGACACGCACCAGTGCACTGATTAGCAGTAGATTGCCAAAAAACACCAGCAAATGCTTGGCTCCAGGTGCACGCAAATTGAAACTTGTCAAGTGTCAATCTAGCTAGCCAAAAGTGTAGCTGCACAAGAGTTTACTGTACTTGTTCTCAGATGGCAGTCACAGACGTGAACAGGTTACAATGTACTCAGTACACTACACAGTGATGCTCCCTTGTAGTGGTCTGATGTAGTCAACTGGAACATTGATGATGAGTAAGCCCTTACTTTCCAACATCAGGCCACTGTCAGATCCAAATACTCCAAAAATACAGATGTTGCAAGGTTTAACCAGGGGACCAAATGGACATCCACAATGAGGTTTCTTTCAAACTCTCATCAGATAATGCTGTCTCACACCAATATGCAGCACCTTCATATCCTCCAGAGTGATGATTCAACATCTGACGCTATTCACATCCCTTATATACCACACGATGCTTGCTAAACAGCAATAAAAAAAAGAACACTAATGAATAATGAAGGAAAAGACAGACTGTTACTTACCATAAAGAAGATACCTTAGGCTGCAGATGGGAAGAATTAAAAGACACTTACATAAAGCTTTCAGCCACAGCCTTCATCAGTAAGTAGTAATCTGTCTTTTCCAACATTGTTGATATTCCTACTGGAGTTTCCATTGTTTCAAGGACACTGATGCTTTTCTGTGAGTGTTTGCTTTATGATGTTTTCTGCATTTTAGCTTTTTTTTAAAAAAGAAAAAAAAAGAAAGAAAGAAAGAAAAAAAAAAAAGATTTGTTGCTGGAAAACTTCTGAAGTCCAATAAAGGAGTTACAACAGCCATATATGGTTATCTGGTGGACCTTGCAGAACCAAATTCTAGGGCTGAAATATACTGTTGACCAATGGGCATTAATCAGAATGAATACTAAATAAAAAATTAAATTCAAGCTTACACAAAAAACACAGGTTCTATCACTGTTGCTTTTCATTCTATTTTGCTCTTATGTTTGCTATGACTTGCTAAGCAGAAATTTTCTTTCTATCTACAGAGTTACATTTGCTGTAATGTATCTTACCTCCATGTTGTTTCTTCTTTCTTCTCACTGCTGCCCCAATCATGGAAAGCAAGTCATCCTCACTGCATTTGCTTCGTATTGCATCTCTGAAACAACAGTTAAAACACCCGTTAAACAGTACCAGGCAATTACCACACAGTGAAATGTTGGTACACTAAAAAGGAAGAAAAACTTTGCAGAAATCTTCAACAGTAATCTTGTAGTCTGCAGTAGGCAACAGCAGGATAACAAACCCACTGGACAAGAATGGGAAAGTCATGATAGAAGTTACTTTTATTTTTATAAATAAACAGGTATCTTACACAAATGCTCAAGAGTATACATAGGATCTCGGGCTGAAGAGGTGGAGCAGAAACTGACATTAGTTTTGTTGAAGAGGGAGTACTGGAACACAGCACAATTTCTTGCAAAATGAAGCCAAATTTATTGATAAACTCTTAATTAATTGCCAAGCTCACTAATGTGACCATTTTATAACAGGTACTTACTGCTTGGAGTATATGTGACTTTTCAGGCTTGCCTAATAGATCTGTTGCAAAAACACTTTGGGTTCCCCACCAGATAACATTATGCAAGTCCCTCCCTCAATATTTCAGTGACACAACGTTTTGGCATCTTCAGGTGGTGGTGATTTCCACCATCACTGCTGCAAGATGCAACTGGCAATTTCCACGTGACAGCTTTGAAATTTATCATGTGGATGACTATGACCATCATATTTAGAATTCAGAGGATTTCATAGAATACCTGAAGATGCTTAAACTAGAACTTTCAGATCTTTTAGTTAGCTCAAATGTTATATCATTACTTACAAAAGTGCCCCTGCAGCCTTCATTAGAGGTTATTAGCAGCAAGTTTGAGAAAGAAATTGTGATGCTGTTTAAACATGTGCATACCTCATCCTATTTCTTATGTAACACCAACTACTTTAATCAAGTGGACAGTGTTCCCATGGGAGATCCTCTATTTCCCTTAGTAAATATCCAACATTCCTCCTTCTGGCAGAATGCTGAAGAGACATTTGTGGTGTGGCCCACATAATACAGACACTACCTATGTCCCTGCAGCATTTGCACTCGCTCCATCTGAATATTCAGTTCACTGTGGAAGTACAAAAAGATAGCAGCTTACCATTCCTGGATGTCACGGTTAGAAGAAAAGCTGACATAGCACTGGGGCTTAGTCTCTACTGCAAACTGATACACGCAGAGTTATATTTGAGGTCCAAAAGTTGCCGTCACCCTGCACAATGTGGTAGTGTCTTACACTCCCTGGCACATAGAGCACACGTGATTTCAGATACCGACAGTCTGCCTGGTGAACTGTAACACCTAAGAACAGTGTTCCAGCAGAATGTTTATTCTTGTAAACAGATTTGCAATGTGTTCTGAGCAAAGCAAGTTCAGTGTAGGGATGTAAATGAAGATACTTAGACAAGCACTGCAAATGGCTTTCTTGCCATATTTCAGTGGCATGTTTTCAAAATTAAAAGAATCGCTAAGAGAAACAGAATCAAGTGTGTTTTTCGTCTACCAGCAAAACTAAGGAATTGTTTGTGTTCAGTTAAAGACAATCTTGACCTTAGAAAACACAGATCATATATAAGATCTGATGCCATTATGGGAAACCTTATATAGGGCAGACACCTCACATTGTGCAAGAACACTGTGTTCAACAGCGCTGACAAAAATGCCACCCAGTAAATTAATGGTAGCAGAGCACTGCCTGAATACAGGGCACCACACGTTTCCCAAGAGGACTGAAATTGTATCCTCAGCATCATCACTCTAGGACTGTGTTTTTAAGAATGAGGCATGTATCCATACGGTGGGCAATCTTACCAACAGGAATATGGAATTTTGACTAAGCACTGCCCAGAATCCAGCACTGACTGCCATGAAATTAAAACAGTAGAAACCAGATCCTCCGATGTATGACCTGATGCAGTACCTTGCAGAGAGTTAATTCAGCTCTTAACCACACGAGTGTCCAGAAGTGCAGTCATTGCCCACAACACATAAGCAGAAGGCTACTATGAATGGCATTTCCATCCAACTGGGAGTGCCTGTCCACACATTCGTACTCCTGCTTCTAGCCTGACAAATTTCAATTCTGCTGTGCGAATATCACCAGCCACATCTTGCAGCAGTGATGACAGGACCCACCACTACCTGAAGATGACGAACAGTTGTGTTGGTGAAATATTGTGAGGCTTGGACAAAGTTATTCAGTGGCAAATCTGAGAAGATTTGTATACATTATTTTTCTGTGACGCAGGTAATGTGCAGCAAAATGTGATAACTTTCTGCATTTTCCTTTTTGTACATTTCAAAATACCCCAAAAATTGGTGAGAAACACTGAACATATGACATAACCAGATGACACACCCCACAGCATGTGCAGCAGTCGGGGTTGAGTGTAAATGAATGATTGAGCAGTGCAATACTTTCATTTGAGTAAACAGAGCAAATTTCGAAAACATTTTGTAAATATGATCTGTTGTAAATGTAGATGTTAAAAATTATTGTCCCTGCTGTAATCAAGCAAAAGCAGTTCTGATTTTGTGTTTATTGCTTCTGTCCCTTCTCTTGTTAGTAAAGAAAACATAGGTCATTTAATGGCGATGATGCTATTCTGAAGTTTATACTCATCTACTTGTTATGCAATATGGTAGGTTTTCATTGTACTGTACTTTGCAAGAAATCAAGGAAACTGCAAGACCGGTAAATAAAATAATAAACTTCTATATATAAAAATAAAGATGAGGTGACTTACCGAACGAAAGCGCTGGCAGGTCGATAGACACACAAACAAACACAAACATACACACAAAATTCAAGCTTTCGCAACAAACTGTTGCCTCATCAGGAAAGAGGGAAGGAGAGGGGAAGACGAAAGGAAGTGGGTTTTAAGGGAGAGGGTAAGGAGTCATTCCAATCCCGGGAGTGGAAAGACTTACCTTAAGGGGAAAAAAGGACAGGTATACACTCGCACACACGCACATACCCATCCACACATAAAGACACAAGCAGACATATATATATCTGCTTGTGTCTGTATGTGTGGATGGATATGTGCGTGTGTGCGAGTGTATACCTGTCCTTTTTCCCCCTAAGGTAAGTCTTTCCGCTCCGGGGATTGGAATTTTACTATCATTACTTTTTTTTTTTTTTTTTTTTTTTTTTTTTTTTTTTTTTTTTTTTTTTTTTTTACTTGTACCACACATATTCCACACGGTTCATGCTCACTCCTTCAATGATACTGCCCATCCTTCTCTAGTGTGTGAGTTGTCCCTGCTTTCCTGCGTGTTTGTTGGTTTAAACACCCTTGTTTCAAAAGAGAGTGACAGCTTAGATACAGTCTTGTCAACATTTTGTATTTTTATTTAGCAATTATTGTTTGAGCCTTATAGGTGAATGTCACAAGATATTGTCAACCACTGCATTCACTAGATGGGAATGGGGTTCATGGGGTTCATTTTTTAAGTTGCTGTTATCTTTTTCATCCTATCTTGGACTAGCTTTTCCATACTCCCACTCTATTTTACGTAGCCAAACAGTTATCCGCCCTTGCAAACTTGCTCCTTTACTACCAAGTCAACTAATACTGGGCAGCATAACAGAAGTTCCAATATCCAGTCTTTCACCACAATTCACCTACACACACTTTTCACTCACTGATTTTCTTTTTTCAATGTCATAAATAATTTGCTTTCACAGGCTGCTGTGCTTTGAACATAAAATTGTAGGAACATCTGCCTCACATGTCTTTTTTTTTTTTTTTTTTTTAATTAAAGAATATGTTCCTTGCTTATTCCTATTTGCTTCTGATACATTTCCATTCTCACTTTTATTTTGTTTTGATCCATTTCTTTTTTCTTTGATAGACAAGTCAAACAACAATGGCAATATGTTGCAGCCCCCTGTGTTTCACCCTACTTACTATGAACTTACTTTTCTTAGCTTCCAATTTTATTAGTCATTTGGTTTTTAAGATACTTAAATTAATTGTTTGACCCTGTATTTTTATATCTTATTTTACCTTCGGTTGATAAAGGATTTCTGGTATGCTCACAAAGAGAGAGCTGATTCTTCCCACCCCTCACCCCCCTTACCATGTCCTGAAACAAACTTATCGCCAAGTCTTAGTCTAGTCATCAATTTAAAAGTGTCAGTTGTTGGTCCCATTGTCTAATAATTTGTACATTTATACACATGAAGTTCCAATTTTTATTTGGAACATATAGACTCTGATAATCATGAATCACAGTTGAAATGGCTCTGGGCACTATGGGACTTAACATCTGAGCCAAGGCAGGATTCAAACCTGCGACCGTAGCAGTCGCGCAGTTCTGGACTGAAGCACCTAGAACCGCTCGGCAACGGTGGCTGGCGAATCATAGTTACCATCACATGGACAGAAATACTGTGTTAACTTTAATACAACACAGGGACATAGCCAAAAATGTCTTTACATAATTTCCAGTTCTGATAACCTTCCTTTAATTTAATCTCACAAATAGGTTAGTGTAACATGATGCTGACAGAGGCAAATTATATATACTCACAAATTATTTAGCTAGAGGTATCTGGTTTGTATGTCTGGGAGGGAGGAGGGTGCAAGCTGAAAACTTCAAGAAAAGATTACTCATTTCATACCTGCTGGATTTAACTGCAGTTTATCTCTTCCATATACCAACCACATACCTAATCTGCATGGCAAACAGTTTGAAAGTATTATTCTATACTCAGCATTTGGAAATATCAGTTCCTTCATGAGAGAGGAAAGAGGGATAAGTTTCTGAAGGTCTCAAAGGTCACTCGGACTCCATGACTAATGTGAGGACAAGAGGAACGAATGTGTCTATAAGAAGTTTTGGAATTTCACCTCCTGAAGGTAAAATACTGATCACTCTGTCAGTCTTCTAGTAATTTTATGGTTTCCTCGCATGAATTTTCACTTGGACATGATTATTCTATGTTTCATCACTCACCTGAGAGATATCTCTGAATACCCAAAGAGACACACCTCCAAATTGCCATCAGCTGTTATCTGTAAACGGTTGCACGTGCCACAGAAGTGTTCACTCATTGAGGTTATAAACCCCACACGTCCCTTGAAGCCCGGGACATGGTATGCCTGCAAAAAGAAATTGGAAGAAAATAGCTACTGCTGTTGTGTAAATACTATAAATGTGTTGCTCACCAAGTGGAGGAAGGAGAAAATGTGCATTAAGGGGAGTTTGAACGCCCTATCCTGACAATGTTAAATTTGGTGACTTAACTTCCCCGTATTTCAGGAACAACTGTAGCCATTGACAAGAAACTTTTACAGGACATTAAACTATATGTTCTGAGTCTTACAATAATTGCATTTCAGCCACTGCTTTTGGAAATGCAATTTTTTAATTACACAGTTAAAATTTTGTGTACTTTTTTGTATGTTATTCTAAATAATTTTATTTATGCATAATATTATGTTCTTCTTTTAGTTCAGAAGACTCAGAATACGTATGTTATTACTCCCTGAAAATTTTAATTCGCTACTCGAAGTAGTTTCTGAGATTTAGGGAAAATGCAAGAGAAAATGTAAATTTTCAAGAAGAGTTTTTAAAGTTTTAATAGACTGTAACTCAATATATGCTTAACATTTTATTTTTAGTCACTCAGAAGCACCCTGCACCATACTGTATATCATCCTCTTGACCTTTTTTAAGTTTTTTCTTGTTTTCTTCTTTCTGGACTCCGTAGTGGCCAACTGTGCTGCATACAGTGCTTTACCATTGCAAACCTTGTCCATCCATTCAAATTCTCTGATGCAGTTTGCTCCAGAATTAATTCCCATATGTTGTAGCACTTTCACGCTACCAATGTTGCCATCATTAAAAGCAATAACAGCATGACTGACCCCCACTTTAGTGTCTTCATTACAAGAAAAACATTTTTTGGTCTACATCTACATCTACATCCATACTCCTCAAGCCACCTGACGGTGTAGGCTACCTTGAGTACCTCTATTAGTTCTCCCTTCTATTCCAGTCTCGTATTGTTCGTGGAAAGAAGGATTGTCGGTACGCCTCTGTGCGGGCTCTAATCTCTCTCATTTTATCCTCATGGTCTCTTCGCGAGATATACGTAGGAGGGAGCAATATACTGCTTGACTCCTCGGTGAAGGTATGTTCTCGAAACTTCAACAAAAGCCCGTACAGAGCTACTGAGCGTCTCTCCCGCAGAGTCTTCCACTGGAGTTTATCTAACATCTCCGTAATGCTTTCATGATTACTAAATGATCCTATAACGAAGCATGCTGCTCTCTGTTGGATCTTCTCTATCTCTTCTATCAACCCTATCTGGTACGGATCCCACACTGCTGAGCAGTATTCAAACAGTGAGCGAACAAGTGTACTGTAACCTAATTCCTTTGTTTTCGGATTGCATTTCCTTAGGATTCTTCCAATGAACCTCAGTCTGGCATCTGATTTACCGACGATCAACTTTATATGATCATTCCATTTTAAATCACTCCTAATGCATACTCCCAGATAATTTATGGAATTAACTGCTTCCAATTGCTGACCTGTTATATTGTAGCTAAATGATATGGGATCTTTCTTTCTATGTATTCGCAGCACATTACACTTGTCTACATTGAGATTCAATTGCCATTCCCTGCACCATGCATCAATTCGCTGCAGATCATCCTGCATTTCAGTACAATTTACCATTGTTGCAACCTCTTGATATACCACAGCATCATCCGCAAAAAGCCTCAGTGAACTTCCGATTTCATTCACAATGTCATTTATGTATATTGTGAATAGCAACAGTCCTACGACACTCCCCTGCAGTACACCTGAAATTACTCTTACTTCGGAAGACTTCTCTCCATTGAGAATGACATGCTGCATTCTGTTATCTAGCAACTCTTCAATCCAATCACATAATTGGTCTGACAGTCCATATGCTCTTAAATTGTTCATTAAACGATTGTGGGGAACTGTATCGAACGCCTTGCGGAAGTCAAGAAACACAGCATCTACCTGGGAACCCGTGTCTAAGGCCCTCTGAGTCTCGTGGACGAATAGCGCGAGCTGGGTTTCACACGATCGTCTTTTTCGAAACCCATGCTGATTCCTACAGAGTAGATTTCTAGTTTACAGAAAAGTCATAATACTCGAACATAATACATGTTCTAAAATTCTACAACTGATCGACGTTAGAGATATAGGTCTATAGTTCTGCACATATGTTCGACATCCCTTCTTGAAAACGGGGATGACCTGTGCCCTTTTCCAATTCTTTGGAACGCTACGATCTTGTAGAGACCTACGGTACACTGCTGCAATAATGGGGGCAAGTTCCTTCGCATACTCTGTGTAATATTGAACTGGTATCCCATCAGGTCCAGCGGCCTTTCCTCTTTTGAGTGATTTTAATTGTTTCTCTATCCCTCTGTCATCTATTTCAATATCTACCATTTTGTCATCTGTGCGACAATCTAGAGAAGAAACTACAGTGCAGTCTTCCTCTGTGAAACAGCTTTGGAAAAAGACATTTAGTATTTCGGCCTTTAGTCCATCATCCTCTGTTTCAGTACCTTTTTGGTCACAGAGTGTCTGGACATTTTGTTCTGATTCACCTACCGCTTTGACATAGGAGCAAAATTTCTTAGGATTTTCTGCCAAGTCAGTACATAGAACTTTACTTTCGAATTCATTTAACACCTCTCGCATGGCCCTCCTCACATTACATTTCGCTTCGCGTAATTTTTGTTTGTCTGCAAGGTGTTGGCTATGTTTATGTTTGCTGTGAAGTTCCCTTTGCTTCCGCAGCAGTTTTCTAACTTGGTTGTTGTACCACGCTGGCTCTTTTCCATCTCTTACGATCTTGCTTGGCACATACTCATCTGACGCATATTGTACGATGGTTTTGAACTTTGTCCACTGATCCTCAACACTATCTGTACTTAAAACAAAACTTTTGTGTTGAGCCGTCAGGTACTCTGAAATCTGATTTTTGTCACTTTTGCTAACCAGAAAAATCTTCGTACCTTTTTTAATATTTCTATTTACGGCTGAAATCATCGATGCAGTAACCGCTTTATGATCACTGATTCCCTGTTCTGCGTTAACTGTTTCAAATAGTTCAGGTCTGTTTGTCACTAGAAGGTCTAATATGTTATCGCCACGAGTCGGTTCTCTGTTTAACTGCTCAAGGTAGTTTTCAGATAAAGCTCTTAAAAAATTTCACTGGATTCTTTGTCCCTGCCACCCGTTATGAAAGTTTGAGTCTCCCAGTCTATATCCGGCAAATTAAAATCTCCACCCAGAACTATAACATGTTGGGCAAATCTACTCGAAATATTTTCCAAATTATCCTTCAGGTGCTCAGCCACAACAGCTGCTGAGCCAGGGGGCCTATAGAGACATCCCATTACCATGTCTGAGCCTGCTTTAACCGTGACCTTCACCCAAATTATTTCACATTTCGGATCTCCGTCAATTTCCTTCGATACTATTGCACTTCTTATTGCTTTAAACATGCCTCCCCCTTCACTGTCCAGCCTGTCTCTGCGGTATACACTCCAACCTGAGTTTAGAATTTCATTACTGTTTACATCCGGTTTCAGCCAACTTTCTGTCCCTAGTACTATGTGGGCATTGTGACCGCTTATTAATGAGAGCAGTTCTGGGACCTTTCTATAGACGCTCCTGCAGTTTACTATTAGCACATTAATATTGTTATTCCCTGTTGCATTTTGTCTACTCTTACCTTGCCGCATCTCAGGAGGTGTCTTGTCGGGCCTAGGGAGGGAATTCTCTAACCTAAAAAACCCACATGTGCACTCCACATATACTCCGCTACCCTTGTAGCCACTTCCTGCATGTAGTGCATGCGTGACCTATTCAGGGGGACCCTACATTTCTCCACCCGATAGCAGAGGTCGAGAAATTTGCACCCCAGATCTCCGTAGAATCGTCTGAGTCCCTGGTTTAAGCCTTCCACTCGGCTCCAAACCAGAGGATCACTATCGGTTCTGGGAACGATACTACAAATAGCTAGCTCAGATTCCACCCCGCGAGGATTTCCGCCTTCACCAACTCCGCTAACCGCCTGAACGAACTGAGGATGACCTCTGAACCCAGACGGCAGGAGTCATTGGTGCCGACATGAGCAACAATTTGCAGTCGGGTGCACCCAGTGCTCTCTATCACTGCCGGCGCGGTCTCCTCCACATCTCGGATGAGACCCCCGGCAAGCAGACAGAGTGAACACTGACCTTCTTCCCCGACCTTTCCGCTATTTCCCTAAGCGGCTCCATCACCCGCCTAACGTTGGAGCTCCCAATAACTAATAAACCCCTCCCCCCATGTGCCTGCTCGGACCTTGCTGAAGGAGTGGCCACATGTCCACTCACAGGCAGAACGGGCGATGCCACACGGCCAGCCTCCACACTGACCCTCCACCTTGTGCGCCGCGAATGCCGCTGAACCCGCCACTCCCCTTGGGAAGAGGGTGGCACAACCGCGCCCGGTATCCGCAAAGATGTGTCGACAGCAGGGTCAGTGGGTGAAGCCTGGGGTGTACCATGCAACGCACCAGACTCACCACTGCCTGAAGACGGCTAACCGCGGCCATCAACACGTTCAGCTGTTTGCGAACAGTGGCCAGCTCCTCCTGTGTCCGTACATAGCAGTCTCACATCCTATCCATCTTAAGAAATCAATTTACTGTAGAGAGTTAATCAACTTATAACTAGACTGCTAATTCACTAAAGGCGACTGATAGTTGACTAAACTGTGGTTACTAGACACTTCCTGTAGAAAACAATGAAAATAGCACTACCTGTCTCTGGACTGTATTGAAAACAAACACTAGCACTACTGGTACTATGGCTGACTAAACGGACTTTCTCTGACTGTATTCAAAACAAACACAAAATCTATGGAACACTATTACTAGCACTCGACAATTAAAGCTTCCTAAAAGCAAAAACACACGGAAGAAGAAGTTACAAGTAAGAAAAATAGAGTTAATACTTAAATCAGCATAGCTCGCTGCACAGCAGACGTGACGCAGACGGCAGTTACGACGACACTGACGCTATAAGATTATTGAACGACTCATTGGGATTTTGAGTCTGACAATGCAGACACTTCTTCAATAATTCAGGATTGCCAGGTCTCTGTAAACAGGTTTTATGATATCCACAACTGCTGCTGGGATATAATGTTTATGGCTGTATGACCTGTTTGAGTACTGGGCATTGCGGTAATTGCACCATGAACCAGATCCAGGAGGGCATGACCAACACATTCCAGTTCTGTGATAAGCTTCTCACCATAAGGCTGAGTGGCTACTACACTGTTATATGCATTTGAGTCTGCACAACCTAAGAACTTAGTGTAACACACTCCCCTTTAGTTTACAGATCGATTATAAATTTCAACAGCTGCACAGGCCTCCGTACGACTAGTTGTCCTTCATAATTTCTGTCACAGATATGCCCTTCTTCATTCCCTGATTTATACTTATAAGAATGTTTGGTTAAAATCTGGAAATCTATTAGCTTTCCAGTATCCACCACTGGTCACTGTAGCAACAGAATTCTTAGAACTTCAGCTGCGCTTCTACCAAGTGCCCCAAAAGCTACTGATATGTCAATCATACCATCGTTTATTTCAGCAGCTTCATTTGCAGCACCCTTAATTGACTCACATGCAGTGGATTTCACAGCAGCTCCAATAAATCCTGCATACTTGTCCATTTTACAAAGTGGGCGTGGCATATACATCACGACACACATTGTTTCTGCTGCAGTGTGTCCTTTGCCAATAGCTCTCAATCCATAAAACCACCTAACATTTATTTCAAAATAATTATCTTTACACTTATCAGAACTCCAAAATGAATGAGTATATTTACAACTGGCAGAATTAATGATAAGTTTCCTGGCTAGTCCATTTGATACCTCAATGTCTTCATGTAAACTAACTGGCCCTCCACATACATACAGCACACACATTCACATAACACCCCTGTTACGATGTGTAGATGTATCAGAATATAACCTAACCTACCATTTACATGAGTTTTGTTTTGAGATAACTGTGTTATCACTATGTTTTATTTTAATCTTCGAAGCACTAATGGGTGTTTCTCTAGATACTCATGAGTTTGCGAGTATTTCATTGTCTGTAACTTCACGCACCACATGCTGAACACAATGTTTCTCTTTATTCAAAAATTTATTACCATGAAACCCACATTTCTTAAAAACACTTCATTTTGGAGTCATACTTTTTGAGAGATTTACCAGTCTATTCGTCACTATTCCTCAGAAAAATGTTAGCACTTCGATGTACAAAGCATGTTTATACTATGAAAAGATACGATACTATTTTTGACAGTGCTACCAATACAAACACATAATTTAACCTTTATAACACAGCAATCCACAGCTTTCTACAGGGCGGTCCATTGATAGTGACCGGGCCAAATATCTCACATAATAAGCATCAAATGAAAAAACTACAAAGAACGAAATTCGTCTAGCTTGAAGGGAGAAACCAGATGGCGCTATGGTTGGCCTGGTAGATGGCACTGCCATGGGTCAAACTCATATCAACTGCATTTTTTTAAAATAGGAACCCCCATTTTTTATTACATATTCATGTAGTACATAAAGAAATATGAATGTTTTAGCTGGACCACTTTTTTCGCTTTGTGATAGATGGGGCTGTAATAGTCAAAAATGGTTCAAATGGCTCTGAGCACTATGGGACTTAACTTCTGAGGTCATCAGTCCCCTAGAACTTAGAACTACTTAAATCTAACTAACCTAAGGACATCACACACATCCATGCCCGAGGCAGGATCGAACCTGCGACCGTAGCGGTCGCGCGTTTCCAGACTGTAGCGCCTAGCACTGCTCGGCCACTCCAGCCAGCTGCTGTAATAGTCACAAACATATAAGTATGTGGTATCACATAACATTCCGCCAGTGCAGACGGTATTTGCTTCGTGATACATTACCTGTGTTAAAATGGACCATTTACCAATTGCGGAAAAGGTCGATATCGTGTTGATGTATGGCTATTGTGATCAAAATGCCCAAGGGGCGTGTGCTATGTATGCTGCTTGGTATCCTGGACGATATCATTGAAGTGTCCAGACCATTCGCCGGATAGTTACATTATTTAAGGAAACAGGAAGTGTCCAGCCACATGTGAAACATCAACCACGACCTGCAACAAATGATGATGCCCTAGTAGGTGTTTTAGCTGCTGGGGCAGCTAATCCACACATCAGTAGCAGACAAAAAGCGTGAGAATTGGGAATCTCAAAAACGTCGGTGTTTAGAATGCTACATCAACATCGATTGCACCCGTACCATATTTCTATGCACCAGGAATTGCATGGCGATGACTTTAAACGTCATGTACAGTTCTGCCACTGGGCACAAGAGAAATTACAGGATGATGAAAGATTTTTTGCATGCATTCTATTTAGCGATGAGGCATCATTCACCAACAGCGGTAACCTAAACCGCCATAATATGCACTATTGGGCAACGGAAAATCTATGATGGCAGCAACAAGTGGAACAGCAGTGACCTAGGCAGGTTAATGTATGGTGTGGCATTAAGGGAGGAAGGATAATTGGCCCCCATTTTATCGATGGCAATCTAAATGGTGCAATGTATGCTGATTTCCTGCATAATGTTCTACCAATGTTACTACTAGATGTTTCACTGCATGACAGAATGGCGATGTACTTCCAACATGATGGATGTCCGGCAAATAGTTTGCGTGCGGTTGAAGCAGTATTGAATAGCATATTTCATGACAGGTGGATTGGTTGTCAAAGCACCATACCATGGCCCGCACGTTCACCGGATCCGACGTCCCCGGATTTCTTTCTGTGGGGAAAGTTGAAGGATATTTGCTATCGTGATCCACCGACAATGCCTGACAACATGCGTCAGTGCATTGTCAATGCATGTGCGAACATTACGGAAGGCGAACTACTCACTGTTGAGAGGAATGTCGTTACACGTATTGCCAAAGGCATTGAGGTTGACAGACATCATTTTGAGCATTTATTGCATTAATGTGGTATTCACAGGTAATCACGCCGTAACAGCATGCGTTCTCAGAAATGATAAGTTCACAAAGGTACATGTATCACATATGGAACAACCAAAATAAAATGTTCAAATGTACCTACGTTCTGTATTTTAATTTAAAAAACCTTCCTGTTACCAACTGTTCGTCTAAAATTATGAGACATATGTTTGTGACTATTACAGCGCCATCTATCACAAAGCGAAAAAAGTGGTCCAACTAAAACATTCACATTTCTTTACGTATTACATGAATATGCAATAAAAAATGGGGTTCCTATTTAAAAAAACACAGTTGATATCAGTTTGAGCTATGGCAGCGCCTTATAGCAGGCCAACCATTGCGCCAGCTGGTTTCCCCCTTCGAGCTAGACAAATTTCGTTCTTTGTAGTTTTTTCGTTTGACACTTATTTCGTGAGATATATGGCCCGGTCACGATCAATGGACTACCCTGTACATAAAAAATTACAGATTTTATTAGGTCTTGAAGTAATGCGTGTAAAAATTTCAACATTTTCAACTAGTGTAGATTATATTTTAGAAAATAAAATAAAATACTTCCCACGCAAGTTTATAAGTAATATACATATCATTTTATTTGGAAAATTGCAAATTTTATAATCAGGTAAAAACCCGAAAAAGTGAAAAAGAATGTTTTCCGCTTCTAACTCCCCTTAAAGTTATGGAAATGTGCAAGCTTTCGGAGCCAGTGGCTTCTTCTTCTGGCAGAAACAATAAGGGGATGGAAAAGGGAAGAAAGAAAAGGATTGTCAAGGTTTAGGAAATGGGGAGAGTTGTAGAAAAGCTGCAGAGAAACCCAGGCCAGGACAGACTTACTGAATGGGATGAGAAATATGTAACTAAACCAGTCCATCTCTCATACCACCAGCAGATGTGAAGTATTATTGTGATTGGTAGTAAGTCATAAACATTAAATTATTTTCAATGTATGTTCATATGTAATACTGCACGTACCTTTGAGGTATCATTGGGCCCATTGGGCAGAGGATCAAAATTAGGCCACTGCTTTCTAATTATTTGGAGCATTTCACAAAATGAGACCATCTTCCCATCATTCCATTTGTTGCCGCTGAAAGGCATGTACTCGATAAATCTTACATCAACATTTTTCTCTTTTGTTAACTCCACAAAACTGCACACTTCATCTTCATTAAAACCTCGCATTACAACACAATTTATCTGTTGAAGAAAGACACCATTAAAAACTTGGTATCAGATAAAGCATGGTTTAAACAGAGTTTGAAAGACTTTTTGATAGGTAACTCATCCTACTCAATAGATGAATATCTTAACAGTGGCTGTTAGGCCAGCTTAAATAAGAATGTCTGTTAGATTTCAGTTCTGAGAGCACTTTGTCATAACAGTCAAGATTATGTACTTTTTGTTTGATAAATTTATTAATAGTGCATAACAATGTTTCAGTCTGACAGCGTATCAATTCTGAAAATATTAGCTGTTCCAGTTTGTATTGTATTCACCTAGTTTGACAATCTCCTGACAAATGATCAGGGTATTCAAATGTTTTATATTTTTTATGTTATACTTTCTGGCATGTTACTCACCCATGAGAATCGTCTCATGTTTTGGGTCTTGGAACAAAAGCTGAATCTAATCTAATCTAACCTACAAAATAATGGTTCTACAAGTCTGTTGTTATATTTGTATACCTCACTGATTCTGTTAAATTAATCTTTTTCTCTCTTTTTAGAGAATGTCTGAATTTATCTTAGCATGCCAAGCTGTTAACCTTCTTAACAATTTATGAAAATTAAACTACATACATCTCCAATCTTTTTCCCCACTCCAACGGACACATCTTTTGCTGAAAGTATTATTTTAACAATTACACGAAACTGTGCTGCCATTTGTGAAACAAAGTTGAAAGTGTTCTCAAGATAAAAGGTCTTCACAAAAGGAGCATTTAGTATCTCTGCAGGTGGTAATACTGACAGCCATCATATAAACAAGCCCAAATGGTAGAACAACCTGCTTTACACATACACACAATGGCAGAAAAAAGGAAAAGAGCACACCTTTCATTCAAGCATTGAATATATAAACTGATGAGACAAAACACTATGACCTCCTGTTTGATAATGTGTTTGTCCACTGTTGGAACACAATACAGCAGTGATTTTGTGTGGGACAAGTTCAACAAATTTCAGGTATGTTCCCAGCATTATGTGAGGTATGTTCCCAGCATTATGCAGCACCGCATGTCTAAGCACAGGTCATGTAATTCCCATAAATTGGAGATCAGTGGTTTCTGGGTGCAGAACTGGTATCTGATAGCATCGCAGATGTATTCCATCAGATTCAGAAGGGGTGAATTTGATTCTGGCCTCGTGACACTGAAAGTCATATTGTTGAAACATGTCACCTTCATTAGGGACAGGGTGCGGACAGTGCACAATAACGTTCACACAGAACAAAGCTGTTATGGAGCCTTCAGTTACTACCACAGGACCCATAGAAGACCAGGTGAATGTCCTCCATAGCATAATATTGCTCCCACTGGCCTAAGTCTGTAGCAAAGTGCACCTTGCAAGCACCAATTCACTCTGTTGACAGTGTATGTGCACAAAACCGTCAAGTGGGTGTAATGCGAAACTCGAATGATTCAACCAGATGACACATTTCTATTGATTCACTGCCCAATCTCAATGCTCCTGAGCCACAGAAATTGTAATTCAACTGTGTTGTCAACATGGGAACATACAGGGGTTGTCTGCAGCAGAGCCCTATGTTTAACAATGTGCAATGAATGGTGTGCTCTGAAATACTCGTGCTTCCACCAGCACTGTGTCATCAGACATGCCACAGAAATTAGCTTCCTCAGCCGAATGTCATCTTTTTCAAAGGAACCATCCCAGCATTTGTCTTAAATCATTTAGGGAAATCAAGGAAAACCCAAATTTTGATGGCCCGATGGGATTCGGGTCCGTTGTCCTCTGGAAGTCAAGTCCACTGTCTGACCACTGTGGTGGCATGACCTAGTCTTAATTAAGCCAGAAAATCCTGGGAAATGCTGACATACTTATTGATTTAAGATATAACAATTTAAAACAATCCTCTCATGAATTTCACTACAATTTTCCGCTCTTTTGAAAAAAAATTTCTTTTGACTGTTTTGATGTTGTTTAGTATGTTTAAATAATGATGGCAGTCTCTATAAAAGGGCAGTTTGACTTTTAAGTTTAGTTATACTGTTTTAAACTACATCCTTCATCTATTTGTCCACCCAGAAGTGCTATAGGATATAACTTGAAGACTATGGTGAGGTGGCGGGGGACAGTCATGTGTTGAGAAGGAGGTGCTGCCAGAAATGAAGTGTGTGAGGTGACGTTATTGACACTGCATACAGGGAGAATAAAAATACTCTATTCCATATTCATTTACAATCTACGTCTGGCCCCCATATGGTTTTACTTTTCTCCAATAAGAAAAAAGAAATTGTCAGTAACTGTCTTTATAAGGTCTTAAAAGGAAACAAACAATAGAAATCTAGGCTGGAGTAATGACCATATTATAAAAAAGATACATTGCTATTCACTGTATACAGGAGATGTTAGGTCACAGACAAGCACAACAAAAAGACTACTAAACACGTAAGCTTTCCATCAGAAAGTCTTCTTCCAAAGTGGACAAAAAACACACACACACACACACACCCGACCGTTGTTTCTCCCATGATGCACAGTTGCTCCCAGTCTGGCCCTAGCAGCCGGAGACAGTGGTCATGTATGTGTGATCTGCATTTGCGCGCATGTGTGTGCGTGTGCGTGTGTGTGTGTGTGTGTGTGTGTGTGTGTGTGTGAGGGAAAGGGGGGGGGGGTTTGCACCAAAAGCTTACGTGTTTAATAATAGGTGGTGTTCCTTTTCCCCCCCCCCCCCCCCCACCCCCCCCCCCCACCCCTGCCAGCAACACATCTACACTATACAGTGAGTGCCAATCTATCCTTTTCATAATACTGTCGTTACCACCTTGCCAAGAGGCATATTGTGGAGTAATCTGAAGGGCTCTACTAATTTGTACAAGAGGAAGGAGAGCACAATCTCAATGTAAGTTTTTAGAAAACTGGTATGTGCATTACTTCTCCAAACCTTTCAGAAAGGATACGGTATGCACTTCATTCAGCAAGATGAGTAATAAACAATATTAGCAATACTGCATCAAACTTGTTCACTTTCATCTTTGGATTAAACATTCGATTTCAGAGAGTACAGAATTTGGCAGAATCAAATTTTGGGGATATGTGGAACTGGGACAATGGCATATTTTTTACCCATTCAACAAACTAAGCACTGCTGATTGCTACTTTTATTGTGTCTGCTGCTGCAATGCATATATGAAACTATAAGTGCAGCATCTATGATGGAATAAAATGTTATACAAATGAAACATACAGGTACAGTGAAATAGAGTAGTATGGCTCATCATTTCGGTCTCACAGATTAGCAGGTGTTGACTTGAAATATAATACTTAAGAAGTTGAATCCAAAGGAGAGGATGTACCGTATTTACTCAAATCTAAGCCGCACTTTTTTTCTGGTTTTTGTAATCCAAAAACCGCATGCGGCTTGGAATCGAGTGCAAAGCAAGTGGAAGTTCTGAAAAATGTCAGTAGGTGCTGAAACAACTAATTTCTGCCATGTAATATATGTAGCGCTACACAGGCATGCTTCGTAGGCACAAAGATAAATACTGGCGCCAAAACCTCTGCGTCAGTAAATAAATTAAAAAAAAAAAGGTGGAAGACAATTTTCATACATTATCCAACGAAGTAAATACAAATTCCGTATTGTTCATCTTCGAATGTAGCAGAACTTCAATGTATTACGAAAATCCGACCGGCAAGACTGTTTGGGATGTTTGTCAATATGGCCAACTCAATGTTCTGAATTTTTTCCTACCTGTGAGAAGAGACGGTTGCTAATAGGAACCTGATGAAATATGAATCACATGCAGTATTCTCTTCATCATAAGAGTAATACGAATATAAACATTTTGCCACGTATTCTTTCGTGTTTGCTGCTATCTTATTTAAATCCTGTCTGCCTAATAAACTACGAAACTAGAGTGAGACAACAGCAAACGCGGAAGAATATACGTATCGTGTCATGTTTATATTCATATTATTCTTATGCCTAATAGTGATACAGTCAGAAATGAAGCACGGCAACTGACTAGATTTTTATATCCAAGATGACTCTAATTTCTGTGCAGAATTTGATGTACTAAAGAAGCGGCCGCAAAGATTTTCAAATGGAGAAAAATTTTCACCTAACTCTCGTTCAGAACATGTTCTATCATACGCAGTCTATTATTTGGTTCTTGTTGATCGTTATCAAAGAAAGCAGCAGTGTAAGGAACAACAAATAGTAGTCTCTTGCCATTGTTTTGCTAATGAGATGATTTCTCTCCCTTTTTTTTTTTTTTTTTTTTTTTTTTTTTTTTTTTTTTTTTTTTTTTTTTTTTTATAAAAAAAATTGTAGGCAGCGGTAGCGTGCACAAAAGCAAGCCATGCCACGAGTGATGACAGGCCGCAAACACGCACTATCAGAATGCGACAAACAATGCATGACACAGTACAGTAATGCATTTTCAGCTTGAAGTGACATAAACGCCTATAACAAGGAAAACGGCACTTATCAGATCAAAGCAAAATAAGCGATTGATTCAAACCAGATGAAGCACATGAAAAAGGAAGGGTACCAGTATAAATACGGATGGAGCGCCTGACGCATAGCAAAGGCTACCTGGTAAAGCTTAACTGCTAAGCTTACGACTCGAACCAAACTACTGTAGCTGTATCGTCATTCATTCGACCTAAATTGTGTCTCATATTACAATGGACCGACTTTGTTTCGATTTGGAGGTGCGGCCTAAAACTTTTCTCTCCCCTTGAACTTCGAGTCTCAAATTTCAGGTGTGGCTTAGATTCGGGAATTTTTTTTTTTTTCTTTCCTTTATTTCGAGTCTCATTTTTCAGGTTTGAGTGCGGCTTAGATTTGGGTAAATACGGTAGGTGGTATTTCAACTAATTCTGACTATGAAATAAAACAAAGTACAGCAGGGAGCTCTGACGAATCAAAGAGCAGCGATGAAGATTCTGATGAATAGTAAAGTATGAGTTAAAAAATAAGATGCTACTGAGATCGTAAATTTTTGTTGTGTTGATGAATCTGTTAACAAACATATTCAAAAATGCACTGAAACATTGGCACATGTAGTGTTGGGAGGTGACAAACTGTCATTACTGTTAGAGGAGCTACGTATTTCTTGCTGTTCTACTCCTAAATGACACTGTATCTGAAGGTATAGAATGAATCTTCACTGGCTAGAGAAATGGGTAACACAATTTTACAAGTCTCTGCTGTCATGTAATCTCTTCAGGGAAATCATGACTGTACTAAGATTCGGTTTGTGGTTGACAAGGTCAGAGTCATTAAGAAATGCAAGGCAGCTACCATGTCAGTCCTAGAAGAGAGAGACGTAGCAAACTGTCAAAGCATGTACAGTCCCGGTCCATATGTTTGTGGTGATGTACTAACCAAGTAATACTGTGTGTCAGGCAGCGCATTACTCAAGAACCATCATGGAAAAAGGTGGAGTGGTAATTTATGTAAAAAACAACATATTTTACAATGCATTAGATTTAAAGAGCCATTGTATAGAGCAACAAATTGAAGTATGTGGTGTTGAGATTACTGTAAATGACTTCACGGCTGTAGTGTTAGCACTGTATAGATCTCCCTCAGGGAATTTGAATGTATTTCTTAAGCACTTAGATTCTTTATTATCCATACTGTACTCAAAGTCCAAGAACTTGATAATTACTGGTTACTTTAATGTTGATTTCCTAAATGAGAGCAATAGTAAAGCTGATTTAGTACATTTAATGGAGTCTTATAATCTGATGACAATAGTAGATTTCCCAACTAGGGTTGCTGTTAACAGTAAAAGTCTGATAGATAATATATTTATAGATAAGTCTACATGGAATGAGATCACTGTACATCCAATCCTTGGCCTTTCTGATCATGGTGGTCACTTGCTTAGGCTCAATTACATCAGTGTGTGCAACAGTTCCGAGCATTCTTGGAAATCTTTTAGGATAATAAATGAACAGGGCCTTAAAAAATTCAGTGATAGCCTAAAAGAGATAGACTGGAGCCGAGTTGATAGGGAAACAGATGTAAACAAAAAGTACAATTCATTTTTAAATGAATTCATGTCTGTATTTGAGTCCATCTTTCCCAAAAAAAAGTAGTTAGAAATAGTCATATAGGCAATGCCAAGAAGTCTTGGATCACTACAGGGATAACAACATCTTGTAGAACAAAAAGGATGTTATACAGTTCTCTCAGGACTTGTAATGATCCAAAGAAATGACAACACTACAAACTTTACTGTAGCATTCTCAAGAAGGTTATAAATAAATCTAAAAGTATGTGCATAAAATCAGAAATTGAAAGCTCAGAAAATAAAATTAAAACTATAAGGAATGTAATAAAGAGGGAAACTGGCAGGACAACAGGGAACATGTCTCAGGTAGAGATTAAAACAGGGGACAGTATCATAAAGAAACCTGAGTTGGTTGCAGAAATATTTAATAACCACTTTTTGAGAGCAGCAGAGAAGACAAGCTGTAATGGTTCTATGGAAGAATCATTGTCCCTCCTACAGAAAGCTATTAGCAACAGAATCCCACAGTTATCCTTATCTCCATTTACTGTAAGCGAAGTCATAAGAGTAATTAGATCATTAAAAAACAAAAATTCTGCTGGTGTGGACAATATTTCTAGTAAAATACTGAAACACTGTTATAAATTTGTTAGTCCCGCCTTATGCAACATATACAATGCATCCCTACAAGATGGGATTGTCCCTGACAGACTTAAGTTGGCTGTAGTGATTCCTCTCTTTAAAAAAGGGGATAAAAGCATTGTTACAAACTATCGCCCAATATCCCTATTAACTACCTTCTCGAAAATTCTAGAAAAACTCATCCACAGGAGGATTGTAGACCATCTCAAATTCCATAGTATCTTAAGCAAAAATCAGTTTGGTTTTCGTGCCGGTCTTTGTACTGAACAGGCAATATTCTCTTTCAGCAACCAAGTTTTGGAAGCCATTAACAAAAAAATGTCTCCAGTGGGTATTTTTTGCGATCTTACGAAAGCCTTTGACTGTGTAAACCACCAAATTCTTTGGAAAAAGGCAGAATACTATGGTTTAGGTGGTACTGTTGGCTTGTGGCTACAATCATATCTACAGGATCAGAAGCAGACTGTAATGCTAAATGGCTCTTCTGGAGAAATTGCCTCGTCTGAATGGGGCATGATAACGTGTGGTGTGCCTCAAGGCTCCGTTTTGGGCCCACTGATTTTCCTCACCTTTATTAATGATCTTCCTCTTTGTTCTGAGACAAACAGCAAATTTACCCTGTTTGCCGATGATACCACAATTCTAATTGACGATTTGACTGATCATGATCTTGAAAAAACTACAACTACTGTTTTTAATGACATCTTAAATTGTTTCTCCTCAAATGGTCTCTCACTCAATGCAGATAAAACTCATTATATGAGGTTCCATACATCACAAAGTAATCCCAATGAAATTGACATAAAATGTAGAGATCAACCAATACAGAAAGTTGAAGAAACAAAATTCCTGGGTGCTTACATAGACAGTAAATGTAATTGGTCAGTTCACATTCTTCATCTATGTAAAAAACTTAGCTCGGCAACATTTTCACTACGGGTAATTTCTTCAGTGGCTGAAGTTGACACTATTAAGGTTGCCTACTTTCGCTACTTCCACTCATTGATGTCATATGCTATCATATTCTGGGGGAACCAACCACTTGCAAAACAAGTTTTCACCATCCAAAAAAAAAGCAATCAGAATAATGTGTGGGGTTAATCAAAGACACTCTTGCAGGTATCCTAACAACTGCCTCACAGTATATTTTTTCCTTGCTGACCTTTGTGTGCAAAAATTATTCCATCTACCAAGACAACAGTAAATTCCATGGTTATAACACCAGAAACAAAAACAATCTACATTTAGAAATGAAACGTCTCACTCTGGTACAAAAAGGAGTTTACTACTCCAGCATTAAGCTGTTCAATGCTCTACCACTACATATCAAATGTGTTCATACAGAACTGCCAAAATTTAAACGAGTTCTCAAAGATTACCTGACAGAGAAATCTTATTATACTGTGGATGAATACCTGAAAGAAAATGTATACCATCACTAAACTTATTGTGTCTAGAAGTAGTTCAATTGATTTAATTGTGCATTTGGGAATTAGCTCACTTTTTGTAACAACAGATTGGCTGTACATGTATTTACTCTTGTAGGCCTAATATCTGATTTAACTTTGTGCTCTTGCCTTTAACCTTTATTTGAAACTCCTTTTTCTGTCAAATGGTTGTTATGTTATCTAGCTGATATTGTATCTGTTACCGTATTTATAGTATGTCTTACTTAAACTATGTACAATTTGCCATTGAATTGCCCTTGTATAGTTTAAATTGAAACCTGTACAATTTGACACGTTCCATATCCTTGTGATTGACTCACTAACTGGATCTATGGAACAAGAAATAAATAAATAAATAAATACTGAAGTGTGATCCAAGTCGCACAAATATGGCTTTAATAATAACCTCCGAACAATATGCCTCTAAGGACTCAACAAGACACAGAACACTGATGTGCACATTACAAACTAGAATCACACAGAGAGTCAGTCAGCACTGTTCCACACTAATATATGTGCGAGTCACCAGCAGATGGCACGGCAGGGACCGCACGGCACGCTTGGCTCCCAGAGACGGCCTCCAGCAGCCAGCCTGCAATGATCAGTCGGTGACCAATTTAAAGACGCATGTACGGCAACACCACTCTCGGTGCACTCACACTGACATGTACTAGTAGCACGATACAGCAGTGATGAGTAGTAGTACCCCTCCTGTCTTGTGCGCCTTTTATCTGGCTCTACAATTTACTTTCCTAGACCCACACAAATGCCTGATCCTCCTAATTCAATTTGCTCTGCAGACTATTTAAAACTTTTGAAGAAAAAGGAGCCACAATTGCACTTTGTGTGCCAGTTACTTTCCAATACATTGGCACCAGCTGATCTTATTTAAGAATAGTCAACTTTCGTAGCCATACTTACAGCACATCCTTTGCTTCCTGGCCTAAATCCAAGTTAACTCCCAGCCCCCCCCCCACACACACACACCCCTCTCTCCCCCCCTCGCAAATCAGCTAGTTGTGTGGTGTTATCTCACGTCACACCCTAGTCTATGAGTGCCCAGCTGTCTGGCACCTGACCCCCCTACCTGCACCCCTAGCTAGCCCACAGATGGCTCCCCACTCTCCCACGAGCCACTAAATGCTTCCCTCCAAACCCCTCCCATCTCTCTCCATCTCTCACATTGCCTCAACCCACCCCATCCTACCCCACTCTAAAGCCCCACCTCACTCCAGAACACTCACCATGGGCCAGTAAAGAGCTGGCAGTTGAGCGACCACAGCATAAGGAGACATGCATGCGCATGTGAGAGAGAGTGTGTGTGTGTGTGTGTGTGTGTGTGTGTGTGTGGGCGCGCGCACATGTTTTCCCTACAGCTAGAAAAAGAAAGTGCATTCTGGAAGCTCGCCAAGTAACGTACCTTTTAGTTTGGAAGGTAGAAGACGAGGTACTGGTGGAAGTAAAGCTGTGAGGACGGGTCGTGAGTCGTGCAAGGATAGCTCAGCACTTGGCCACGAAAGGCAAAGGTCCCAAGTTTGACTCTTGGTCCGGCACACAGTTTTAATCTGCCAGGAAGTTTCATATCAGTGCACACTCCACTGCACGGTGAAAATCTCATTCTACATACCTTTTGTTCGTGTGCCTATCGATGAGACAGTGCTTCTGCCTTTTGGTGAGCCATCTCCTTTATTCCTAAATAATTCGTAATTTTCAACAGAAACTTTCTGTACCTTATTGTTGCATCCTACATTACAATATGCAATTTCCACAATATGTGGTCATCTGTGAATATAATGGGGGTAACAACTGTAGGAGACCAAAAACTGACTGCAGTAAGCAAGTTCAAGTTATTGTACGCTGCAGTAGTTACCCAGAGGTGAAGAGGGTCACAGAGGATAAGCTAGCATGGGCAACTCCATGAAACCAATCTTCAGATGGAAGATCACAACAATAAAAACATTTGATTCAGCATACAACAGGCTCCAAACAGCATACACAACCTGTATGCTCAGAAACACAGAAAATCATATTGGTTCCATCAGCAGGAAACTTCAGCCCGTAATTGTTATGGAACACTGCGGCGATTTTGTTCATTAATAAAACCCAAAACTGGGGAGTAATAAGAGAGTATTGTTGTAACTTCTTATCAACCTGGTTACCAAAATACATGTTAAGAACACTGGTAAAGTGTTATTTTGAAGGGGTCACTCCAAAGCGCCACGAAAGTATTTGAGCAATGTATAAAATTAGAGAATCAGTGCACAATATTGAAAACCTATCTACATTATCTATATCTGCATGACTAGTCTGTAATTCACAATTAATTGCTGGCAGAGGGTTCAGAGAACCACCCTCAACCTATTTATCTACCATTCCACTCCCCTACAGCATTTGAGGAAAACCAAACACTTCAATATTTCCGTACAAGCTCTGATTTCTCTTATTTTATTACAATGATCATTTCTCCCTATGTAAGAGGGCTCTAACAAAATATTTTCACATTTGGAGGAGAAAATTGATGATTGAAATTTTAAGAACCTGCTCCAGCAAAATGCTTTTGCTTTAATGACTGCCACCCCAATTCACATGCGATATCTGTGGCATGCACTTTCCTGTTTCCCAATAATACAAAATGAGCTGCCCTTCTTTGAACTTTTAAATGATGTCCTTTGTCAGTCCTATCTAGTAAGGATCTCACACCATGCAGAATACTCCAAAAGAGGACAGACAAGTATAGTTGTAGATAGTCTCTTTAGTAATCCTAATCTTCTAAATGTTTTACTATTAAATCACAGTCCTTTGTTTGCTTTCCCACCGCGTTATCTATGTGAGCATTCCAATTTAAGTTATTTGTAAATGTAATTCCTAAGTATTCAATAGACTTCACAGCCTTTAGACCTGCGTGAATTATCATGTAACCAAAATTTAGTAGATGCCTTCTACTACTCATGCGGATGACATAACAATTTTTATTATTTAAGGTCAGTTACCACTTTTTGCATCATATGGATAGGTAGCCTAAATCATTTTGCAGTTCGTTTTGATCATCTGATCGCTTTACAAGACAGTAAATGATATGCAAGACTGTAAATGATAGCATCATCTAAGAGGACTGCTCAGATTCTCTCTTAAATTGTTAATGAATATCAGCAACAGCAGGTGGTCTATAACACTTCCTTGAGGAATGTCAGATATCACTTTTGTTTTACTTGACGATTTTCCATCAATTACTATAAACTGTGACCTTTCTGACAGGAAACCACACATCCAGTTGCACAACAGAGACAATACACCATAGGCACACAATATGATTAGAAAATACTTGTGAGGAACTGTTTCAAAAAGTCTTCTGGAAATCTACAAATATGGAATCAATTTGAGAGCCCCAGTCGGCAGCACTTATTACTTTGCGTGACTAAAGAGCTAGCTGTGTTTTAAAAGGTCAATATTTCTGAATCTATCTTGGCTATTTATCAATGAATCATTATCTTTGAGATAATTCATAATATTCAAACACAATACATGTTCCAAAATCCTAATGCAAATCAACATTAGTGATATGAGTCTGTTATTTAGCAGATTACTCCTCTTTTCTTTCTTGAGCATTGGTGTGACCTGAGCAACTTTTCAGTCTCTAGGTATGGATCTTTATCAAATGAGTGGCTATATGTTGTTGTTGTGGTCTTCAGTCCTGAGACTGGTTTGATGCAGCTCTCCATGCTACTCTATCCAGTGCAAGCTTCTTCATCTCCCAGTACCTACTGCAACCTACATCCTTCTGAATCTGCTTAGTGTATTCATCTCTTGGTCTCCCCCTACTATTTTTACCCTCCACGCTGCCCTCCAATACTAAATTGGTGATCCCTTGATGCCTCAGAACATGTCCTACCAACCGATCCCTTCTTCTGGTCAAGTTGTGCCACAAACTTCTTTTCTCCCCAATCCTATTCAATACTTCCTCATTAGTTATGTGATCTACCCATCTAATCTTTAGCATTCTTCTGTAGCACCACATTTCGAAAGCTTCTATTCTCTTCTTGTCCAAACTATTTACCATCCATGTTTCACTTCCATACATGGCTACACTCCATACAAATACTTTCAGAAATGACTTCCTGACACTTACATCTATGCTCGATGTTAACAAATTTCTCTTCTTCAGAAACGCTTTCCTTGCCATTGCCAGTCTACATTTTATATCCTCTCTACTTCAACCAACATCAGTTATTTTGCTCCCCAAATAGCAAAACTCCTTTACTACTTTAAGTGTCTCATTTCCTAACCTAATTCCCTCAGCATCACCTTACTTCATTCGACTACATTCCATTACACTCGTTTTGCTTTTGTTGATGTTCATCTTATATCCTCCCTTCAAGACACCATCCATTCTGTTCAACTGCTCTTCCAAGTCCTTTGCTGTCTCTGACAGAATTACAATGTCATCGGCGAACCTCAACGTTTTTATTTCTTCTCCATGGATTTTAATACCTACTCCGAATTTTTCTTTTATTTCTTTTACTGCTTGCTCAATATACAGATTGAATATCATCGGGGAGAGGCTATAACCCTGTCTTACTCCCTTCCCAACCACTGCTTCCCTTTCATGTCCCTCGACTCTTATAACTGCCATCTGGTTTCTGTACAAATTGTAAATAGCCTTTCGCTCCCTGTATTTTACCCCTGCCACCCTTAGAATTTGAAAGAGAGTATTCCAGTCAACATTGTTAAAAGATTTCCCTAAGTCTACAAATGCTAGAAACGTAGGTTTGCCTTTCCTTAATCTTTCTTCCAAGATAAGTCGTAAGGTCAGTAATGCCTCACATGTTCCAGTATTTCTACGGAATCCAAACTGATCTTCCCTGAGGTCGGCTTCTACTAGTTTTTCCATTCGTCTGTAAAGAATTCGTGTTAGTATTTTGCAGCTGTGGCTTATTAAACTGATTGTTCGGTAATTTTCACATCTGTCAACACCTGCTTTCTTTGGGATTGGAATTATTATATTCTTCTTGAAGTCTGATGGTATTTCGCCTGTTTCATACATCTTGCTCACCAGATGGTAGAGTTTTGTCTGGACTGGCTCTCCCAAGGCCGTCAGTAGTTCCAATGGAATGTTGTCTACTCCAGGGGCCTTGTTTCGACTCAGGTCTTTCAGTGCTCTGTCAAACTCTTCACGCAGTATTGTATCTCCCATTTCATCTTCATCTACATCCTCTTCCATTTCCATAATATTGTCCTCAAGTGTATCGCCCTTGTATAGACCCTCTATATACTCCTTCCACCTTTCTGCTTTCCCTTCTTTGCTTAGAACTGGGTTTCCATCTGAGCTCTTGATGTTCATGCAAGTGGTTCTCTTATCTCCAAAGGTCTCTCTAATTTTCCTGTAGGCAGTACCTATCTTACCCCTAGTGAGATAAGCCTCTACATCCCTACATTTGTACTCTAGCCCTCCCTGCTTAGCCATTTTTCACTTCCTGTCGATCTCATTTTTGAGACATTTGTATTCCTTTTTGCCTGCTTCATTTACTGCATTTTTATATTTTCTCCTTTCATCAATTAAATTCAATATTTCTTCTGTTACCCAAGGATTTCTACTAGCCCTCGTCTTTTTACCTACTTGATCCTCTGCTGCCTTCACTACTTCATCCATCAAAGCTACCCATTATTCTTCTACTGCATTTCTTTCCCCCATTCCTGTCAATTGTTCCCTTATGCTCTCCCTGAAGCTCTGAACAACCTCTGATTCTTTCAGTTTATCCAGGTCCCATCTCCTTAAATTCCCACCTTCTTGCAGTTTCTTCAGTTTTAATCTACAGGTCATAACCAATAGATTGTGGTCAGAGTCCACATCTGCCCCTGGAAATGTCTTACAATTTAAAACCTGGTTCCTAAATCTCTGTCTTACCATTATATAATCTATCTGATACCTTTTAGAATCTCCAGGGCTATATATGATTTCTAATGGAGCTATTGTATCAGCATTCTCTGAAAGAAACATAACTGCTTTATGACACTGAGGAGACTACTACTAAGTTACTCACAGTTGCAGTTGTTCTTGATTTGAATACTGCAATAATAACTTTGTTGTCTTTGGTGAAGAAATTTCAGAAATCCGTGTTTAGTAACCCTGCTTTAGTAGCACTGTCATCAGTAATATTACCACAGCTATTGTGCAGTGAAGGTATTGGTTGTGTCTTGCCATTGGTGTACTACACATGCAACCAGAACCTCTTTGGATTTTCTTCCAGATTTCAAAACGAAGTTTCACTATGGGAACTATTAAACACATCTTGCACTGAAACCCACCCTAAGTTTCGAGCTTCAGTAAAACATCGCTAATCTTGGAGATTTTGCATTCTTTTAAATTTTGACATGCTTTTTTTCATTGCTTCTGCAGCTGAGTTTTGACATATTTTGTGCACCACCCTTTTAATTTATTTGGTATCCTTTCAATTTATTTGGTATATATCTCTTAATTGTTGTCGATACTATTTCTCTGAATTTAAGCCATGTCTGGTCTACACTTACAAAGTCAGGCTTGAAGGAGTAGAGACTAAGTAGAGACCGTCTCCTTGGAAGGCATTAAGTTAATTTTTATATGCTTTCTCATTAAATGCCCTATTGTGTAGGGCTGAAAATTAATAGGGATAAGGTAAACAGAATGTGCAAAGTAAGTGGAAATTACTCGTCTCTTCCCCGATTACAGTGCAATAGAAGATACTACAAGATGTTGACAGATTGCCATATCTCGGTAGCTTTATATGTAATAATGAGGTCACAGATGCAGAAATCACCAGCAGAACTGGAAAATCAGTCCATATGGCAATTAGGTCTGTAATATGCCAACAAAGCTTTGACTACACTCCTTTATCGTTTATATGTGTGAGACTTGGAAAATGTCAGTAAAATCAGCACACAGTCTCCATGTTTTTCACCAACAATGCTAGAGATGAATTCTGAAGATGTTAACCCAACCAAGTTACAAACGATGAAGTGCTGAGAATAAGAGGTCTACACAGCCTGCACAAAATTATTG
Organism: Schistocerca americana; assembly: GCF_021461395.2. NCBI lineage: Eukaryota > Metazoa > Arthropoda > Insecta > Orthoptera > Acrididae > Schistocerca > Schistocerca americana. Next base: position 25,556,040 of record NC_060130.1, read on the forward strand.
TTGAAAGAAGACTGAGGATTGCAGGTTATGTTCTACGCATGTAAGGTGGAAGAATCCCAAAATCAACACTGTTGTTGAAATCAATGGACAGATACAGATGTACAGGAAGACCTTTTAACACCTGGAACTTTTGCAATGAATCTTCAATCCATGGACACAAACTTGGAGGAAGGTGAGAACTTGGCAGCTGATCAAGTCAACTAGTGGAAACCAGTTCCTTGTATGGTACACAGCAAATCTGAGTAAGTTAGTAAGTAAGTAAAGTACAACTGGGGATTTTGCAAAACTGTTGGATGATCGATATTATTGTCTAGATTTGACACTGTTGGACTTCTACCTTTTCCTTGATGTGTATTCTTCAAATTGTGAGTTTTACGAGAAAGCTGATAGATACTTACCAATCAACCTTCCCTGACACGAACTGACATTGTCTCTTTATAAATTCTACTGTGCTAACAATTATCTACTGAGAATCCTCGACTAGGTCTCCGCAGCTCAAATGAGCCAGTTTCTTTTAAATTTCTGTCTTTGGCTATAATTGTCTTCCAAGTATGGTGACACAACATCCTGTCATGAAACTTTTGCCTTTACACTTGTTTACTTTTCTGGACACTGCCTTTTTCTGCACTGTGCACTAAATACACTATGTGAGTAATGTCCAATCTCCAACAACCAATCGTGAACTGTAAACAGCTGTAAACTCTACCAGGGCACATAACAAACAATTAACATTTGTGTTTTAGTGTTCTAGGCTGTGAGGTCATCAGCGGACAAATAATTTAGTACCTATTCCTGGACAGCCAGAGTGGCCGTGTGGTTCTAGGCGCTACAGTCTGGAACCGAATGACCGCTACGTTCGCAGGTTCTAATCCTGCCTCGGGCATGGATGTGTGTGATGTCCTTAGGTTAGTTAGGTTTAATTAGTTCTAAGTTCTAGGCGACTGATGACCTCAGAAGTTAAGTCGCATAGTGCTAAGAGCCATTTGAACCTATTCCTGACGTGCTGTTGTTTGGAACAACAACTGACATGATCCAAAATATTACTTTCTTTTATTATAGCTTCACTTTTATTTTGTCTAATGATTACTAATTTCAGTATCAAATTCCATCATCAAGCCACTATATGATCAGAAAGCATAGTGTATCGTTAAAATATTGTTTAATAAACAGATTACCATTATATCATCATTCCTTAAAGTAATGTCCAAAGTGGAAGGACAGATGATTAATTTTGAGTATATACTAAAGTCAGAGTACTGAACCGGATATGAAAGAAGGAAAACCAGAAGGGCAGTGAGAGACGGGTGCCATCTATCACCTTACTTCCTTAATATGTTCATCAAGGAAGTAATAACAACAACAAAGAAAAGATGACCAGAATCAAAAGGTAATTTCTGGAATACGCCATGGAAATGTGATAGGACCATTACATTTACAATGTATATAAATGATCCAGTAGAAAGTGTCAGAGGCTCCTTAATATTGTTCACAGGTACTACACTTGTCCATCAGAAAGTAGCAATAACAGAAGACAGTATCAATTTGCACAATGACCTGCAGAGGATTGGTGAATGATGTAGGCTCTGGCAGTTGACCCTGCACATAAATAAATGTAACATATCACACACACACACACACACACACACACACACACACACACAGGAAAAGAAATCCAATACTGTACAGCTACACTATTAATGACAAATTGCTGGAAACAGAATCTACCATAAAATATCTATAAGTAACTATCCAGAGCAACCTTAAAGTGGAATGACCACATAAAACAGCAATAGAAAAGCAGATGCCAGACTAAGATTCACAGGAAGAATCTTAAGTGAATGTAAATTACCCCTGTGTCCTTACCCAGTAAGACTGACAGAAGAGAGAAAGAAGATCCAATGAAGTGCGGAGTGTTTTGTCACAGGATCATTTAGTCGCTGTGAGATCATTACAGAGATGCTCAGCAACTCCAGTGGTAGATGCCATAAGAGAGCAGTTGTGCATCACGGAAAGATTTACTACCCAAATTTCGAGAGAGTAGTTTCCGAGAAGAGTCTGACAACATAATAGTTTCTCTCATATACAATTCACGAAATGATCACGAGAAGAAAATTTGAGAAGTTAGAGATAATACAGAAGTGTACTGACAGTCATTCTTCCCAAGCACTGTTCACAAGTGGAACAAGGCAGAGGGGATCAGTTGGTGGCATGAGACGTACCCCCTGCCACACACAGTTAGGTGGTTTTTGGAGCATGATGTCGATATGGAAACTTAATTGCATGCATATACACTGCAGATTGATGACATCACAATAGTAAATCAGAGTAGGAACTAAATAAAATGTTTCAGGCCTTAAATCAAGAAGTGGTAAAACTAAAGCTAAAAATGAATACAAAGAAGACAAAAGTTATGGCTACAGACAAGAAAGGAGGAGGAGGTAGGACTGACACAAGAACAGGCAATGAGCAACTCAAGAAAGGAACTGAAATTCAATATCTCAGTAGCATTTTGCAAGAAAACAATCAATATTTCAAGGCATTCAAGAAAAGAATAGCACAGGTGAAGAGTTCCTTCCAAAATAAGAAGAAGCTGCAACTGAATAAACATATCAGCTTCCACATTAAGAAAATATTTGTAAAGACCTTTGTGTGGAGTGTTCTGACACACAGATGCAAAATCTGTACATTAGAAAAGCCAAAGGAAGCTCGCCTCAGACCTGCTGAAATGTGGTTCTGGAGGAGAAGTACAAGAACTATCTGCATTGACAGAAAAATTAAAGGAAATAGGAGAGAAGAAAGAACCACTGAAAGTTATAGGCCAGGGCAAAGCAAAATACACTGGACACTTAACTGGAGACGATAATCTTTTAAAAAACATTTCTGAAGGCAAGATCGTAGGTAAGAAAACAAGGGGATGACTGAGAACATCCTACTTAAACAATATGATCAATGAATGGGATTTTCTTCACACATGGAGATGAAGACAACTGCTGAAGAGAGGAAGCTGTGGCTGCAGAGACAAGGTTTAACCTTTTGGAAGAGTAAGGACAAACTAATACAAAATATGAGTCTGCATGGTAGCTACATATGGAATAAATGACAACTTCTTGTGTGCAGTCATCAAGTCACTTACCTCAGTAGGTGTCTTATCTACTAAAAGTAAAGGTCACTGTTGTGCTTTCAATAGATGTGAACTGCACCCTGAAAATGGTATGTCTAGTTTGCAGTTGTACAGAAGCTTTTTATTTTGCAAAATGGTTCAAATGGCTCTAAGCACTATGGGACTTAACATCTGAGGTCATCAGTCCCCCAGACTTAGAACTACTTAAACCTAACTAACCTAAGGACATCCCTGCCTGAGGCAGGATTCGAACCCGCGACCATAGCAGCAGCACGGTTCTGGACTGAAGTGCCTAGAACCGCTCGGCCACAGTGGTCAGCTTTTATTTTGCACAGAAATGTTTGATAATAAGATGAACTGATGCTGGCACTTGCTACTGAAACCAGTAGTACTTAGACACAACAAAAATGTGACTACAGAATTAAGAATAATTTTTCCAAACAATCGAGTATTTTTACCAAAACAACACCACAATAGTGGAAACTTATTTTAAACTAAAGACACAAAAGAAAAAAAGAGAAACTGTAAAGATCTTGAGTCTCATAAGACTCTCTTGGGAGGAAAATATAAGATTTTTAATTGGTAAACTTGCAAGGCATCCTTTTTATGTTGTATAAACTACGAAACTGTTAGCATCGTCAGCTAAAATTTACTTCTTCTGTCTTAATATACCTTCCTTCACTTACAGCTGCAGTGTGGAGACAGCGGTGAGGGTGGGAGCGGGGATGGGGGCGAGGGTGTGGGCATACTGCTTTAAAATGGTGATTCTTGTATTGATATTCTTAACAACAGATTTATATCTTTTGTTTATGAAAGTCTGCATGCGATGACAGCTGCACTAGTAATACCTTCACAGGGTCGTATTCAAGTTGCAAGGCTAGATCTATGCCAACCATGACACGCTCCCAGCCTTTCCTCCTCGTGATCTGGTTGTAGCGTTGGGACTGCAGGGTGTCTAAGCTGATGTTCAGACCGTCAAGCCCTGCCCTCTGCAAGGCAACCAGCTGTCTTGTCAACATGAGGCCATCGGTTGTCATTAAGACACTTTCGAGATCTTTTATTTCCTTCAAAGCACCCGTGAAACAGCAAATTATTCTAAAGAAACTGAAACAAATAATTTGTAACATTGCTGCTGCATATGAAACAAAACTCCAGTTGATAAATTGAAAATACAAATTCCTCAAAAGTTAACTGTACATTTGCCCTAATACAAAGAGATAAGAAGGGTTAATAAACTGAATTGAAGAATGCAAGTTAAGATAGCAATGAAAAAATAATTAGAGGCATAAGATCACCTACTGCAACAGGGAAATGGGAATCAATATGAACCATTACCCAGCTACTGTCAACTGATTCCATGTCTCCATGCACACTGTATAAACCACTGTGGGTTTGTCCGACAAAGTACATTGTTGTACCACACATTATGGTTTTTCCCCATTCAATGCTCATGTGGAGTGTGGGAAGAATGATTCTTTAAATGGTTCTGTGCATGCTGTAATTAATCTTGCCTTCATGGTCCTTATAGGAGTGATACATATGCGGTTATTGTATAATCCCTAAATACCTCACTTAATACAGGTTCCTGAAATTTCATAAGTTAGGTTTTGTCATATATTTGGCGTCTATCTTCACTTGTCTGGCATTTCCAATTTTTAGTAGCTTCTTGATGCTCTCCCATGCATCAAATAAATCTATGATCAATCATGCTACACTATTTTGTATACATTCAATGTCTGCCATTAGCCTTATTTGTTATGGGTCATACTTAAGCAATATTCTAGAATGGGCCACACAAGTATTTTGTAAGCAATGTCCTCTATAGACTGATTGCATTTTCCAGTATCTTACCAATGAATTGAAGTCTGCATTCTGCTTTGCCTACAAGTGAGTCTATGTCACCATTTCATTTCATCCAGATATTTGTATGAGTTGACCAATTAAAACTGTGATTATTTGATAATGTAGTCATACAATACTGTCTTTTTTTGTTTTGTGATGTGCTCCAATTTACATTTCTGAAAACTTAAACTCAGTTGCCTATCTTTGGACCAAATTGAAATGTTATGATCTGACTCAAATTTGTGCAGATTTTTTTCAGGCAATAATTCATTATAGACAACTCTATCATCCAGGAAAAGTATGAGGTTCCTTATAATATCGTCTTCCAGAACATTAAGGTACAACATTAATGTAATGGTATAAATTACTATAACTGTATAAATAAGTTTATAAGTGTGTAAAATACATTGAACTATTTGTTACAACAAAATATTGTACCGGTATACTCAGCAAGATGTTAAATCAGCAGATAGCTACATTTTATGTTCAACATTTTGTGTACAGTATATATGCTGGAAAGGAATTATACCCAAATTAAATAAATCTGAAGAAATTGTAGTGTGTGTCTGGAAAAAAAATCCGTAAAAACTCATACAGTCCAATTTGCTATTATGTCACTGTTACTGAAATATAATACAAAGTAACTGAATTCGATGAACATTCTCAGAGTGCAATATGCCTCAGAGTGAAATGCACAGTAATGTCAACATTATTTTTTAGGCTATGTTTGTGAAAATGGATGAAAGCAAACCACACATTTTGTTCTCAATCTGCGGAAGCATTATGCACTGTGAAACACTGTACTGCTGTTATACATAAAAGCTGTCTCATTGCCAACATCTTTCCCCTGCTGGCTGTTCTACACTTCTCATAACTAATTCAACACGTTGTAAGATATTTTATGCTGTATGACACCACAGTCCAATCTGGTTAGGACAGCATAAAAATAATATATGAATTTCAGTATTGAAACTGGAAAAGCAGAACAGCTCTCATCACACTGGATATCAAATCGAGGTTGGATTACAGCCATGGGTACATCATTTCATGCTACTCAACTGAATGTCATATGTCAGAGTTCTTCAACTGTAGTGGCTGGCGACTGGTGGCTGGCGGCTGGTGGCATACCCATCTCTTGGCATCCTGTGAACAGACGTTCTCCACAGGTGACAGATTTGAAGAAAATGCTGGATACGGCAACAGTGGAACACTCTCTGTATCGAGGTAGCGCAGTACAGCTCAGGTGATGTGTAGTCTTGCATTATCTTGTTAAAAGATAACATCAAAGAAAGACTTGTAAGGGATAGAACAATTTATCAGCTTCCTGAACATCCTTCCAACAGCGAGGAAAACAAAATAAACAAGAAAGAAGAACAAAAATACAACGCTGCTGACATTCCTAATTTAAACTAGAGGTATGTGATGCTGTAAATATGATTCCCAATTACCAAATTGTGAATACGCCCGATTTAAAAATTTATCACCATAATGTGCAATCCCTGCGTAATAAGATCGATGAAATTAACGTTCTATTAACACATGAACTTAATGATATCTCAGTGTTATGCATTTCTGAGCACTGGCTTAACCCAGAATTAATCCAGAATACTAAAATAAACAAATTTGTCTTGGCTGCTTACTACTGCAGGAAAAACAGCAAACAGTGTGGGGTAGAAATTTACACAAAGGATAATGTAGATTTTATTACACTACCTGACTTAACTAGGGCAAATGTCGAAAAGGATTATGAAATTGCAGCTATAAAAATTACTCAGTTCAACCTGGTTATTGCTACAGTTTACCGATCACCGTCTGGGAATTTTGAACTTTTCTTAAACAAAATGAAATCATTGCTAAATAAAGTAAATAAAATGGATTGTGAATTTATAATCTGTGGTGACTTCAATATTGACTTCCTCATGAATAGTGGAAATAGGGAGACCATTTTGAACCTTGCAACGTCCTTCAATTTAAAGGCTGAAGTAAAAGCAGCTACCCGAGTATCAGAAACTTGTCAAACAGCTCTTGATCAGTTTCTAGTAAATAAGAGTTTACACAACACCTCACTAAAAATTTTCAATGCAGGTTTTAGTGATCATCTTGCTCAAATATTAAGCATAAAAGTACAAGGCAGTATTATTAACAACATGTCTTTTAGAACAGCATATCGAAGCTATAATCAGCATAATGTGAACTACTTCAACAACTTATTACACAAAGAAAAATGGCTAGGAGTGTACAAAATGAATGATATTAATGAAAAATTCGACACTTTCATTGATACATTAACCCATTTCTTTGAACTTGCATTCCCACTGAAAACATTAACCATACGGGGAAACTCTAGAACAAACAGCTGGATCACAAAGGGAATAAGGGTTTCATGCCAGAAGAGAAGACTACTTCATGAAATATGTAACTCGAAAAATTCCTCACCTGTAGTACGCGCATACTATAAAAAATACTCCAAAATATTAAGAAAAGTAATAAAAGCAGCAAAAATAATGCATAATGATGAAATCATTTATAATTCAGCTAATAAATCAAAGGCTATGTGGAGTGTTATAAAAAAAGAATGTGGAGAATACAGACAACCTTGGAAAAATATAACACTATCACATAAAAATAAAAAAGTAACAAACCCCTTAGAAGTAGCTAACACATTTAACAACTTTTTCACAGGTGTTGCTGAAAATATGTTACAATCAAACTTTAAGAGCATCCAGGCAAATGAATATAAAATAAGTACATGTAGAGGATCAATGTACATCGGTTCTGTTTCACAAGATGAAGTAGCTAAAGCAATAAAAGGACTAAAAAATTCCAAATCGGCAGGTATTGATGGTATACCTGCAACAGTGTTAAAGAAGAGCGCATCAAACCTAACTGAAGTACTCACACATTTATGCGACTGCTCACTTCAGGCAGGCACTTTCCCTGATGTGTTAAAAACATCAAAAGTTATTCCTGTATATAAAAAAGGGGATAAAGACAATGTAAATAACTACAGACCCATCACAATTTCCTCCTGCATCTCTAAAGTACTGGAAAAAGTTATGTATGAGAAACTTATGAAATTTATAAATAAAAACAGCATTCTATGTAATGAACAACATGGATTCAGAAATAAGAGGTCAACGACAACTGCTGTCTATGAGTGCATCAATTTCATCCTAAACCTGATGGACAAAAAACAGGAAACAATAGGAGTCTTTATTGACTTGTCAAAAGCTTTTGACATGGTGGACCATAAAATTCTGCTATCAAAGCTAGAAAGATATGGTATTCGAGGTCTGTCCAACAAGTGGATCAGTTCCTTCCTGACAAATCGTATGCAGGCAGTGTGCGTCAAGCACACAAATATTGAACTAAAAACTGTATCTAATCACTTATCTGACTATAAACAAATAAAATGTGGTGTACCCCAAGGATCCGTATTGGGACCCCTTCTGTTTCTTCTGTACATAAATGATCTAAGCTTAAATATTGATGCACACAAATCAATCATATTTGCAGATGACACCACGATTCTACTAAAAGGAGATGACGATGAACAGTTACAGCAGACAGTAAACACAGTCACGAAACAACTTAGCAGCTGGGCACAGAGTAATCGGCTTGTAATAAACAGTAAGAAAACCGTTGCTCTTAAATTCCACAATGTTCCTAACAAGGACATGTTTATCCCATCAGTCTCTATCAATGACGAACCAGTTGGTAACAGTACTGAAACCAAATTCTTAGGACTTTGGCTGCAGAGTGACATCAGATGGAACAAGCATATTGAATGTCTCAATGCAGAACTGACCAAAACACGTTATCTTCTTTGTTCATTAAAATCATGCTTTAGTGAGAAAACAGTATTGAATGCATATCATGCGTACTTTCATTCTCGTCTTAGATATGGGGTCACCTTCTGGGGAAACTCTAAAATAGCTAATAGCACTTTTAAACTACAAAAAAAGGGCCATTAGAATCTTGTTTGGGTGCAAGCCTAGAGACTCTTGTAAACCCCTGTTTAAGAAATCTGGTATTCTCCCATTACCGTGTGTATACATTATGGAAACCCTTTTGTTCTTTAAATTAAATGTAATAGGCAAGGACCAGAGGCTAAAAAAAACTGTGATATACATGAGCACTTTACCAGACAAAACAGGAACTTACATATGACTCAAATCAGCATAGCACTGTGCCAAAAAGGTACTTTTCACATGGGAGTTAAGCTTTATAACAAACTTCCTGAAAACATAAAAGCTATCACTGAGGTCAATACATTTGGAAAATCTCTAAAGTCATATTTACAGCATCACTGCTTTTATTCCATTGAAGAATATTTAAATTTATGAAATGTGTTATATAAATACTTGTGTGTAAAGTGTATTATTGTGAGCTTAAATATGTATGCTTTGAAATTACTTTCAGCCTGTATATTTATAACTTGACTTGTCCAATATCTTATGCATAAGCTGCTATGTAGACAACAGGACCAATAAAATACAATCTACAATCACGGAGCCCTTGAAAATAGGGCACAGCGATAGGCCTTAACAAAACACAAATGCAATGACTGATGTCCAAATTACTGGATATGTGAACCAGAAGTTGTGACATGTATCCAGTTGCACCCCATACCATCACATCACATGCTGGACCCGCATGAGAATGACAGGTACAATCTGGCCAGGTCTGTTGGCATCAGAGCCTCCAAACACAAGTACATCAATTGTGACGATGTTGCAGAACCGAGACTCGTCTGACATGATGACACAGTGCCATTCCTGTGTCTGGCATTGTTGTCAGTTGCACCGCTGTCAGTTCACCTCTCTCTAGAGCTGCATTAAGGGCTTGACAGTCTGTGCTGCTCCAGATGCCATCACATTGTCTGTGTGGATATCTGTCTCACTGTATACAAGCCCACTTCCTGACTAAATGTACACAACTTCACTGCAGGATCACGTACGCATGAGCGAACACTTGTCTGCCCTCTCAGGTGCTAGTTGGGTGGCACTACTGAGGCCCTGCAAGGCATTTAGCATGGCCCTCCTGAACCTACCAATTCTATGTTGGCACAAAATGAGATTCTGAGCAATGCAAGCAGCAATATAGTGAAACAATAAACCAGAGTCTCAGCAGACCATGAGCCTGCCACTGCCAAATCTGGAATGCTGATAAACATTTCTCCTTCTTCCATTATGCTTAACACGGTCTTCGTGTAAACAACCAACACTGAAATAGAATTTCTGAATGAGAAACCCGCTCCATAAGCTTTTCTTGCATGCAGAATATGCATGGGAGTGCTGAAAAGTAATGCCTCTGAATTTTTTATTCTGTTCTCAATATCGGTCGAGGTATGACACGTCACGCATATTACTTGGTCAACTTTCCCACTTCACTGACTCATGGCACACCCACCTCCCGCAAACAGATGGAGTCGGCATAGGCAGCCCACTCTGACCAGAGATTGTGAATATGTTTACGGTGCACTTCGAGGAAGAGGCCCTGATGTCAACCAAATGGAAATCCATCTTCTTCTTTTCTTCTTCTTCTTCTTCTTCTTCTGTTGTGTGGATAACACACTTGTCATCTGGCCTCATGGAAGAGACAAACTTCTTGACTTCTTTGTACATCTGAACTCCACACGCCACAAAATCAAATTCACTATGGAGACCAAAGAAGAAGGAAGACTACCATAGCTGGACATCATAGTCAGGAGAATAATGGACAGCACCCTGTGCCACAGCGTGTATCTGACTCTATAAAACACAAACTCAGTTCTCCCTATGGCACTGTGAATAATTTCAATAACAAAAAGTGAGATGAATGTTGCAGCTTACAATTAATTTCCACTTTGGCTTTGTATTCAAGATCAGTCTTACCTGAGAGTGCAACATTACATCTTTAGTTAATTTAATTATATGTTCATTAGATTTTGGTTATAAGGCACGTTTTGCTGCCTAATGTTTTGTCTCCAAACACTGGAAACAATCCATGGAGGAAGAGGAGTATGTAAGACATTGTTGGACCAGGTTGGAAGAATCTGTGAATTTCAATACTCTGTAGAAGAGCTCAATCATTTGAAAATAACTTTCAGACCTTGTGGCTATTCTAACAGATATACATAGGGCACTACATTCTAACATATTTGCATCTTTCAGTGAAAAACAAGCAACTAGAGGAAAAGTTCTCTTGCCACTTGTAAAAACAGTCGCAGATCGCGACCTCTGAGTGCTATAAAGAGAAGGTATTGACACAGTGCTTAAACCAAACAGAAGACCACAACTGCAGCCATACTCAAGCAAATTGCTATGCAGTAGTTTCAGTGAATTTGACAATGATGTGGCTGCTTTCATAGTGGCCCAGTCATATTGTGGGGTACGGAATGCCAGTGACAGGGCTGGAATTGTAGGTGACAGATGGGTTTTTGGCAAAGCCTTGTATCAATACCTCCTTAATTATTGAGCTGAAAAACTGTAAAAAACATTCATGCAGTAAAATCACACAAAAAAATTTCCTATTTCTGCAGGTATTGTGCCTTCTGTTTCTTTTTCATTACAAAAACATTTTGATTCAAGTTTATAAAGTCACAACTATGTCACTGTGATTTGTGTAACACACATTCTGGAACATGTTCCAGGAATGTCATGAAACAGACAGCTTTAAATAATTACTCTAGCTCATCTTTCAAGACTTGCATGCCAACAACAACACCATCTATCCAATCTCTTTTTATTTCACTTTCATGAAAAGATTTCTCCACAAAGGATATCATCTGCCATGTAGGTAGTGCAAGAGGAAATTCCACACTAACATTTGGGTAATCAAGTGGATTCTGTGTCTTGTCAGAACCAAGTACAATCAACCCAATTTCATCTTTACCACTGGTAAATATCTGGAAACATATTAAATGGTAAAAATAGTTTTGTTTATAACAAGTTGTATACCAATAAAAACATCACACACAGATACTCTTTATAATATTATTTAATTGGATAGATAAAAAATCTACTCACCAAGCAGTGGCAGAACACACACATAAAAGACTGTTGTGATAGGCAAGCGTTTGGAGCCAGTGACTCCTTCTTCAGGCTGAAGGGTTGCAGGGGACGCAAGAAGGATGAAGGAAAAGGACTGGAGAGGTCTAAGAAAAGGGGTAGATTTTGGGAAAGTCACCCAGAACCATGGGTCATGGGTGACTTACGGTACAGGATGAGAAGGAAAGACTAATTGTTGGGGACTGCATCGGGCAAGATTCGGAAACCTGAGAGCTTAAAGGTGGAAGACAGGGTAATATGCAAGACAGAGATTACTACTAAAACTGTATATGGTTAATAAGAGTGAGAAGGTAAGTGTATTGTATGCAACAGTTGTGGGAGGGGGCAGTGAAAATAGACGGGAAAGACAATGAAAGATGTAGAAAGCTAAAACGGAGTGAAGCAAAGAGTAATTACAGTGAAGAAAAGCTGAGACAGGAGAAATTAACGTAAATTAAGGCGAGGTGGGTGGTGAGAACCAAGGACACGTTGTAGTGCTAGTTCCCACCTGCGGAGTTCTGAGAAACTGGTGTCTGGCGGAAGAATCCAGGTGGCATGTGTGGTGAAACAAGTGCCAAGGTCACGTATGCCATGTTGTAGAGCATGCTCTGCAACAGGATATTGTGAGTTTCCAGTATATACACTATGCCTATGCCCACTTATCCTAACTGATAATTTGGTGGTAGTCATGCAGATGTAGAAAGCTGAACAGTGTTTACATAATAGCTGGTATATGACATGTGTCGTTTCTATTTTTCGCCTAATCCGAAATTCTGGGTGACTTTTCCAAAATCTACACCTTTTCCTGGAACTCTACAGGCCTTTTCCTTTACCCTTCTTCCTTCCCCTTCAACGCTTCTGTCTGGAGGAGCCATTGGCTCCGAAAGCTTGCCAATCACAAATAATTTATTGTTTTTGTTGTTATAGTTACTCTTTATAACCTACTTAAAATACATCACGTACCCTCCTCTCCACAATTCTTCGAACACATAGTTTTGCCTTTTGCAAAAAATCACTGCGTTTCTGTATAACATACTTGGAGTCAAAGTGTCCAACATCTATTACAATTATAAACAGAAGAAAGAAAGTCATTGTATTTATTGGCAGTATTACGCAATCAAATATTTTGAAAGAGTTCCAGTGGTATAAATTTACAAAATCTTACAAATAAATATATACGTTTATTCTTTAAATCAATTCTTAGCAATAACATAATAGTATAAATTGCAGAATCAATATAGCCAATTTTAATGTAATGACTGCAATACAAATACAATATAACAGCGGTAAGTTATAACAAATGAGAGAGAGAGAGAGAGAGAGAGAGAGAGAGAGAGAGAGGCATTTAGACAATGATTCATTACAGTGTGAAACTTATTAGAATTAAAATGAAGCCATAGTGAATTATTACATTCCAAAACTAACAATTATTGTGTTCTTTCACCCCAAAATAATACATTCATTAGGCAATGTATACTTTTAATTTCAGAAATTTTTACAGCTCTGAACTTCACTGCTTCGATGAATTTATTACATGTGTCAATGAATGAGGGTTGATAACACTGCTTTAGTCATTCAATTGTTCGTCATGTGATATTCGCAATGTTCTTAATAACTTCTTATGTAAAGTTCTATCATCAAAAAGATAATCTACGTAAGTTTTAAAAGTCGCGAATCTTTAAACAACAACTTGAAAATGGGTATATCAGTATTTTGTATACATTCTAGCATTGCTAGATTTACTTTTAAATTTTAAAGTATATGAGCAGATTGAGCGACTTTCCATCCAGAAAATTTGCTGTTGGCAAGACCTCACTACAAAGAAAAATGGTCTTTCCGGAGTCAAATGCTAAAAAATTCATAAATACCAGCATTGTAAGTGATACAAACAGGTATTAAGCACCGGGCATAAATATCATTCTGCTTGACGAGAAAAAAAGTAGGTAGATGAAAGAGTAAATTGGGTGCAAGGATTGAACATAAACTAACCCAAATTGCACAAAAAAAAACCATGAGGGTCACTGGTCAAGAATTGAGAACTGCCCCCCCCCCCCCTCCCCCAACCCCTTCCTTTTACAGGCTTACTTTCACTTTTCAGATGAGACCATGTCCCCCATATGTGAAGAAAATAGCCAATATGTAAAGAGAATTACAGATAAAGAGTTTTCTAGAATGAGATTTTCACTCTGCAGCATAGTGTGCACTGATATGAAACTTCCTGGCAGATTAAAACTGTGTGCTTGACCAAGACTCAAACTTGGTGATGGTAGCCCCAGACCTGTGTTGCCGTTTTGGGAGGTAGATCTCATATCTGGAAAGAGGAGATGACAGTTAGGGTACTATGGGTGAGCAGCTGCCATCAATTTTTGATGGTGCAGAACCCACAATAGTGGAACTGCTGCCTAGTCCAAAGGCACCTGTTACCAGTCTTACCCCACAATAGTGTATCGAATCCAGACGTAATGTCGAAGCTGATAAAAAGTCATATGAGAGATTCCTGTAATCTAGGTGTGACTGCACCAATGCTGCATACAGCCATATCAAAGTAGAGTGGACCACACCGCTGAGGCATAGAAGAGCATTCAGGTGCGACCTACATGTCTGCTTTAGTTGGCAAAGACGGGGAAGCCATGTCAACTAGGCATCAAAGACCGGACCTAAAAAACACGATGACAGAAATGCATAACGTAGGTCATGGCAGCCAAAAAATGGATGCTATGAGTGAAAGCCCAGGATTGTGCTTGGTGTATTGCTCCCTGCATTCTGCCTCCAGCAATAGCCGTCGCGGACGAACAAAAATGATGGGGACAAAATATGTCATGCAGCTGCCGCCAGATCATTGATAGCCACAAAAAGGAGAGTGACACTCAAAACAGAACCTTGTGCAAGCCCCTTCTCCTGCAGGGGGAGATGCTACAGGAGGCACCAACCTGTACCCAAAAAGTGTGACATGGAAGAAAGTTCTGGATAAAAATCAGGAGTGGGCCATGGAGGCCCCACTCCTTTAAGGTGGCAAGGACGTTATGGCACCATGTGGTATCATAAGATATACACGCAGATCAATGAAAACTGCAACAAGGAACTGATGCTGAGCAAAAGCTGTTCAGATAGCACACTTCAAGTGGACTAAATTATCTTCAGTAGAGCGCCCTTGGCGAAAAGCACCCTGGATCGAAGCCAAAAGATCCGGGGATTCAAGGACACAATACAGCCTTCAACTAACCATATGTTCAAGTAACTTGCAGGACACTGAGTAAACAATCTGGACGACAGCTGTCCGTTTGAAGAGGCAATTTATGTGATTTCACAATTGGAATAACGGCATTTTCTCGCTACTGGGAAGAGAATTCTGCATTGCACCAGGGATGGTTAATGAAAGGCCAGGTACACTGACGGAAAAATTTGCAACACCAAAAAATAATTAATGTAGAGTAATGAAATACCAGGAATATATTTGTTGAGACAACGTATGTAAAGTGATTAGCGTTGCAGGATCAATGGGAGTGTGAGACAAGCCACTGCAAATGTAAATGCAAATGCTGGTACGCTATTGTACACGTGTCATGTGTCAGTTTGTGGGATGGAGTTCCATGCCTGTTCCACTTGGTTGGCCAATATAAGGACAGTTAATGATGTTTGTGGATGGGTTGAAGCTGTCATCAGATGATGTCCAATACGTGCTCGATGGGAGGTAGAGCTGGTTATCGAGCAAGCCAAGGCAATATGTTGACACACTATAGCATGTTGGCTTAAAACAGCAGTATGTGAGCAAGTGTTATCCTGTAGGAAAACACCTCCTGGAATGCTGTTTGTGAATGGCAGCACAACAGGTCAAATAACCAGACGGACATACAAATTTGCAGTCAGCGTTCGTGGGATTCATACAGACAGTTTTGTCAGTGGAAAAGCGAAAGCCATTGTTGATGCTCCACGAGTAAAGACAATCAAGACATTGCTGAAGATGCCACTAAGTGAGACAGGTTCATAGAGAATTGCAATAGAAGGCAAAATCGTCAAAAAAAAAGAGAGCCGGAGATGCCCAGTGGGAGACAGGCCATTATAGGGTTTATGGTGATAGCAAAGAGAATGACACTCAGAATGGAACCCTGAGACACACCATTTTCCTGGATAAAGGTGTCCGACAAGGCAGACCCTTCATGCACCTCGAAAACTCGGTCTTTTAAAAATGTCTGAAGGAAACAGGGTAGGTGGCCACGGAAGCCCCACATGTGAAGAGTATGGACGTTACTAGCTCTCTAGCAGGTGTCATAGGCCTTTTCCAAATCAAAAAACACAGCGACAATCTGGGATTTCTGCAGAAAACCATTCATGACATGGGTGGGCAAAATAATGAGATGGTCCACTGCAGAATGCCGTGTTGAAAGCCACACTGTGCATTCATAAAAAGTTGTGAGACTCGAGCCACCATATCATCCGGGCATGAATCATATGTCCCATCACCTTGAGAACACACTGGTAAGAGAGATGGAGTGGTAGCTAGAAGGAAGAGTGTGTGTGTGTGTGTGTGTGTGTGTGTGTGTGTGTGTGTGTCAGAGAGAGAGAGAGAGAGAGAGAGAGGGAGAGAGAGCTAATTTCGGCAAGAGCTAGATTTTCATCAATAAACTGAGTTGAAGCTGCTGTTGTGGTCATCATCCAACTACTGCTTTGGTGCAACTCACCAGCCTATTCCTGCCTTTGTAAGCCTCTTCATCTCTGCATAGTATTTCAACCTAAATCCACTTAGAATGGTGAACCACCATTCAGAGAATAACTTTTTAACAACACAGTTTGACTTCTGTAAAGGCTTCTATACTGAGAATCCAACATAATATCTCACAAATTCAATTCCAGTAGAATTAAATAGTGGAAATTATCCCCTCTGTCATCTTGCCAAAGCCTTTGACTGTTTAGATTAAAAAATTCTGAGAGGGGAAGCTAAAATAGTATGGCATTAAAAGTCTTCCCCTTGCATGGATTGAGTTGTACTTTAACTACAGCAAATGGAAGGTCACATTAACAAATGATAAGACAGGAATAAGATTAAACTCAAAAAGGGAGAACATAAAATATGGTGTGGCACACAGTGTTTGCTGCCAAGTCCGCAAAAATGATTTACTTGGGGCACTGGAGGGCTTTGGAAAAACTCTAATGTTTGCAGTGTCACAAACTTATTGATGCAAGATCTAAACTCATCCATACCAGAAACATCCAGGATAATAACAGAACAGGCTTGTATAGATCCACAGGTACCAGCTTAATGCCTAAAAACTTGTATTGTGCAGTTCTAAAGAAATAAAAGTGACTTACAGATACGAATATCAAAAGTAGGGATAAATGGGTAACTAGGCTCCCGTGTTCTAAGTTCCTGGAAATGCAGATACCACTCACATGTGAGACCAGCATGTGAGTCAGTTAACCGAGAAGCTCAGTTCCGCCCATTTTGTGCTTAGAAATCTCTTACTGTATCAAACTGGACAAAGGATTGCTAACACACTTTCACTCAGTTTACTCATATGGCTTAATCTTCTGAGGTACTTCAGCTAAGCGGAAAAAATTATTTATTCTACATCTTGAAAAAGCTTCTTCAGGGACCCATGGATTCTCACACTTACATGCCTATAGAAGTTATATTCCCTAATGGTATATGTGATTAATAACAAGATTTAGTTTAAGATGAACTCAGCAATTCAGAACTGCAATACTAGAAGCAAAAATAATTTCCATATATAAAAACCTAAAATCAGGTTTGCCACAAGTTTCTCCAAGTGAAATTCCCTGATATTTCTCTGATTCCACAGACACGTTTTAGAATTTTTCCCCGACAAATTTTGAGGTCTCAAGGGGAGGTAAAGACATAAGTCGACAAAAGAATGTAAGGGCTTTGTATTTCTCCCCCATTTTGTTTTAGGGTGCAAAAACAACTAGGGTCATATGTGTCCATGCCAAAACTGTGAAACACAAAGATGAAGAGAGGAGTTAAAAATGATTACATGTCAACGTTTAATGACGGAAGATAGGACAGCTAGAAACAGGGACGTGGAGAAAGGTCTATGAAGTACGCAATAGTGAAATGGAGGCCCAGAACTAAAAATTAAATGGCCTTCACTATATTGCTACAACTGATAAAAAGTAAAACAGAGTCGACAGCCCACGCATTGTTCACTAAAATGGCCAATAACTCAGATGGCAAACCCAAAAGGGAATGTAAACTCTAAAAAAAAAAAGGGCATCCCCTCAGGAAACGGCAGACAGTTAAATGTTGTGTGCAATGTGCACAAAGTAGTAGGGGAGCACCACTTAACAAATGGTGATGGCTAAAAAGGCAGTGCCCAATATGCAACCTAGTTAAAATGACCTCCTCGCCACAGGAGGACTGAGAGGAGGTTGTCCAAGCCACTGGGAGAGGCATAATAACCCAGAGCTTATTCCTATGAATGGAGGACCAGTGGCGATGCCAAAGTGACACCACCTCCTGACAGAAAGTAACAAGAGATCATCAGAGGGAATGCAAGAATTATTGGGCTGAAGTACAAGGAATGCAGCTTTGGCAGCAGTGTCAGCAACCTCTTGGACCGATATGACCTGGAACACACATAAACATCACAGTGGCTCCATAAAAAGTGAGCAAGTGGAAGCTTTCCTGGAACCGGTGCACTAAGGGATGGACAGTCTACACTGCACAGAGGCTTTGAAGGGTGCCAAGAGAGTCTGAGCAGTGACACAGTGAAAAGAGTATGTCAGCAGATGTACTCGATGATCTGATACAGGGTGAAGAGCTCTGCTGTAAATACTGAGCAATGTGCCGGACGTCAGTACCAAAAAATGTTGGTTGACGTTGAAGGCACACCTGACACCATGGTCAGTCCAAGAGCCATCAGTGTACACAAAGATACTACTGCAAAATTCCATGCATAGGTCGTGAAACTGAAGGCAATAGACCGAGCCTGGTGCAGTGTCTTTAGAAAGTGAATGAAGGTCAAGGTGAAGATGGGCTGCCGCACGAAGCCAAGATGGTGAAGGGTTCACACCCATCGAAAAAGCTGCAGGGAGCATGAAGTGGGAGGACCAAGATAGTTTTGTATAAAGCAGGAGCCTCAGGAATTTTGTAGTTTCAATTAATGGAAGAGCAACAGGCCCAAGATGTAAAAATGGTGGGAGAAACCAGCTGTGCTACCAGAAATTCATACAAATGTTTTTGTCAGTAGAAAAACTTAAGCCACTGTCCATGCTCCATAAGTAAAGACGATCAAGACATTGCTGAAGACACCACTCAATGAGACAGGTTCATGAAGAGCAGCAGTAGATGGCAAAATTATCAACAAAAAGAGAGCCGGAGATGCCCGGCAGGAGACAGGCCATTGTAGGGTTAATGGCGACAGCAAAGACGACGACACTCAGGACAGAACCCTGAGGTACACCATTTTCCTGGATAAAGGTGTCCGAGGAGGCAGACCCCATACGTACATAGAAAACTCGTCTTTTAAAAATTCCTCAAGGAGATGGCGCAGTTGGCCACATGTGTAGAGAGTACAAACGATACCAGTCCTCCAACAAATGTCGTAGGCTTTCTCCAAATTGAAAAACAAAGCCAGTCTGGGATTTCCACAGAAAACCATTCATGACATGGGTAAACAAAGTGGGTGATAGCCAGAAGGAAGTTGTTTGTCCTTACCGGGCTTAGGTGTGGGTATGACAGTGCCTTCACAACAGTGGCTGGAAAACATGCCCTCTGCCCAGGTCCGGTTGTATGTATTAAGCAAAAAGTGCTTGCCCACAAGAGAAAGGTGCTGCAACACTTGAAAGTTAACAGTGTCTGGTCCAGGGCGGAGGATTGAGATGAAGTGAGAGCGTGGTCTAGCATCCTCATAGTAAAGGCAGCACAGTAACACTCAGGATTCTGAGAAGAGATGTTATTGCCCGAGTCTTCTCTGCTCATCTCCTATAGAGGTAGGCAGGATGATAGTGGGAGGAGCTCAAAATTTCTGCAAAATGGCGACCCAAGGTGTTGGAGATAGCAATAGGGTACACGATGATATTGTCTGCTACTGTCAGTGTGAAAATTGGGGAATGGATCTTGCTCCCAGAGAACCGTCGGAGGTTGGTGCACACGATGGAAGAGGGGGGTGAAACTGTTAAAAGAACTAGTGAATGAAGTTCAGCTGCCTTTTTGGTTATCCCAAAGAATGCGAATTACATCACAGCAGGCTTCAGTCCACCAAAGGACTGGGACACAGCATGGTAAAGAGGAAGTGTGAGGAATGGAATGTTCTGACGGTAAGGATATTGTTTGTAAGAAATTCCACCTGGTCATGACAACTGCGGAAATCGTGTTCGTTGAAGGTCGCCAGGGAGGAGTAAAGTCTCCAGTCAGACTTAGTCAGCTGCCATTTCGATGTGCACGGAGGTGGGGTAGGAGTTAGCAAATGGATAGCACACAGGAAATGGTCGCTCGAGTAGGTGTCAGAAAGAACGGACCGTTCAAGATGATGTGCAGGACAGGCAGTGAAGAAGGAAAGGTCCAAATGGGAATAGGTGTGTGACGAGTCTGAAAGCAACATGGGTGCTTCTGTGCTAAAGAAGAAAAGGTTAAGTTGATTAAGAATGGCAGCGAAGAGGGCACCTCTCAGATAGGTTCTGGAAGAGCCCCAAATGGGATGGTGTGCATTAAAGTCCCCAAGCAGCAGAAATCAGCAAGGAAGCTGTCCAATAAGCTGGAGGAAGTCGAACCTGGTGACATCGAATGACGGAGGGATGTAAATGGTAGAAAGGGAAAAGCTCAAGTGAGGAAGGAATAGACAAACTGCAACAGCTTGATGACAGGTAGTCAGGGAGATGGATGGGTTGACTATGAATGTCATCCCATAAGAGCAGCATGACTCCCCCATGAGACAGAATGCCAACCTCGAGCGGAAGGTCAAAACAGACCAGGAAGAAATGTGAAAGCTCAAAGCAGTCGTGAGGATGAATTTTGTTTCCTGAAGGCAGAGTACAAGTAGAAGCTGCAATTCTAAAAGCAGTCATAAATCCTCTTTGTTGGATCAAAGGCTGCAAAAGTTCCATTGGAGGACAGTCACGATGAGGACAATAGGAAGGGGTGTCACCTCGGCAGCTGCCGAGTGCCAGTCTGCGAAAACTCACTGCTACAGGGCACAGAGGCAAGAGGATCCTGCTCCATGTGGTCCTACAGAAGTGTCGGCTTTCTTCTGCTGTCGACATGAGGAATCCAGGGCACAAGAAAGGTTGGTGGGGCACACTGGCGAAATGGTGGCCGGCCAGGAGAAGGTATCACATGGCGACACCGTCAAAGAGGATCTTTGGGTCAGCGAAACAGAAGACCATTTGCCTTTGGTGGACTTTTTCGAGCCTTTCCAGTTGGCAGAGGGAGACTCATGTGTTGATTGGCTGGAGGGATGTAGCAAGTCTTCAAGGGACTCTTCCTTCTGTCCTTTCCGGCCTGCCGGTTGTGTAGCTGGTGAGTTGCACAAATACTCTGAGAATCAACGCTAATGAGGATAGTAGCAACTCACGGTAAAGATGATTGCTGAGCCACATCCAGGCATGTAAAAAAGACAATAACATTCTCACAACTAAACTTCCGCCATACCCTTTGTCAGAAAACAAGAGCACACAGATATTCAGACAGTCACCCAGACACAACTCATGTATACGTGATCACCACCTCTGGCTGCTGCGTCAACAATCTCTGAGAATCAGATTCAAATAACCACTCCTCCTGCCTCCCTGTCTCTTGTCGATAGCTGCTAGGCTAGTGGCAAGAAGTGGTGGTGGTACTGATTGCAATTCGAGGGGAGTGGTATAAAGGGGAGAAGCAGTAAGAATAAGGGAGTACGGAAGTTACGCACGTACTCAGCTGCACCCAGCCAGTGATGACACATGACATCTCAGCAAACAAACCATTTCATCTACTGAGACAAAAACAAGATTTTTCCAGTGCTCTTTTCAAAATTCCCTGATACATTTGAAATTCCCTGATTTCCAGAACATGTGGCAACCCTGGAAATACACATGATTGATGTGCCATAATAATATTTATTTCATATTAATAACCATCTAAGCTGTATTATTACACATTTATTGTGTTATGACCAGATTTGTTCACTAAACATATTCAGGTGGCCTACATGTGTAAAGTCATGACACAAATGGGAAATTTGAAGATGTTCAATCAGTGAAACCAACTGCAACATGATAAATATGTAATAACACATATAATCATTAATATTGGTCTCAGCTGTGGTGCTCAGCATGATCAAAGTCATTTATTTTACAGTTCGTTATGAATCAGATTTTGGCTTTTTTGGACATCATCAGAAATTGTCTGAGGATGACACAGAATGCCAAAAGCTGGTTTATAACTGACTATAAAACAAATACTATTGTGGAAAATCAATGATGTGAATTTAAGCATTAATATATCTATGTTCCCTCAAGTACCAATGGCATATTTCCATGTAGACTGTGCACCTCTCTGTACGGTTCAGATTACAGCTTTATATTCTGCTAGAAAAGTGTAACAGTATGACAAGAGACGGACAGGCAAACAAAAATCCCCAAATCCTTAAAAATGAAGTAAAAAAATACCCCATGAGACAAGGTGTCCATAATTTATAAGAATACCTGGGCTCCAGAACGTAAATTCTGCATACTAATACTATTATATAGATCCTGACTTTACCCATATATAGAGAGCTGACAGTAGTCTGCGTCCCATTACATGAATGTTTTGTTTGAAGTATTATATAAAAATAGCAGCTAAATAGTATAGGACGAGCAGTGGATATTTTCAAAATCGCTGTTTTACCCCTGACATAACAAATCTACAAGTAATTTCATAATTATCAATTCGAGCAGAGTAGCACTAGCCATAATTTGTTGTTAGCATATTTTACAGACATAGGCAGCAGGGGATTACCAAAAGTTCTTGTTCTCTTATTTGCTTTAACCCGTGGCATCTTCAAGATGGTGACAGTCCTATTTCAAGCGTTTTCAATATGGAGACCACGACATCTATCACTACACCCATGAACAAACATAAACAGGCCCTAACAAGTGGAATATTTAACACCAGAAATAAAGTGAAACTAATGGGGGAACCGCTCAAAGTAGGGGTTTTGGGCAGTGTCAATCACCACACACAACAATAAGGATGATGACACCATTCCAAAATAAATATCAAACCAAAAATTATGCACACAAAATCCTCAACAAACCCTCAACAATCATCCCACCCCAAAACTGCGAATAACAGCTATTGGTATCATACATTTTGCCTGAACTAAACAGCTCCAATGAAGACAGTGATACTAGAAACCCACACATACACTGAAACTTTCACTTGGTCTATACGGCTCAAACATAGCCAGAGATACCATGAAACCAGACACAAAAACCTGGTACTGCAAATTTCACTTGACCTATATAGCTCAACCAAGGTGCACAATACTACCAACTGCCACAAATCAACAACACCAGACCACACTCCATAAAACCCACCGATATAAGCAAATAAATACCCCCAAAAAATAATACCAAATTAATCAAACATAAATTACCTCAATGAACCGTAAACAAATCCACTACATTACAAAAAGGAAAAAGGTCTTACCAACCACAGTTTCCCCCCCTCCACTCTCTCTCTCTCTCTCTCTCTCTCTCTCTCTCTCTCACACACACACACACACACACACACACACACACACACACACACACACACACACACACCTAAGCACCACTTACCAAACAACTGATGCCCATCCCATACATACATACATACATACATACACACATCAAAAAACGTTTTGCATCCCCTCGGTTCCTGAACCTGTGCAGAAATTTGCAATAGAGATCAACATCATTTCCGCCCTTTCTATTGATCATGAAAACCACACAGTGCATGTTGTACCACCATACAGCGAGACTCTCAGAGGTGTTGGTCCAGACTGCTGTACACACGGGTACCTCTGATACCCAGTAGCACGTCCTCTTGGATTGATGCATGCCTGTGTTCGTCGTGCCATACTATCCACAAGTTCATCAAGGCACTGTCAGTCCTGATTGTCCCACTCCTCAACGGCGATTCGGCGTAGATCCCTCAGAGTGGTTGGCAAGTCACATGCCCATAAACAGCCCTTTTCAATCTATCCCAGGCATGGTCGATAGGGTTCATGTCTGGAGAACATGCTGGCCACTCTAGTCGAGTGATGTAATTATCTTGAAGGAAGTCATTCACAAGATGTGCACAATGGGGATGCGAAATGTCATCCACAAAGACGAATGCCTCGCCAATATGTTGCCAATATGACTGCACTATTGGTCGGAGGATGGCATTCATAAAACTTTGAACATAGCTGCTAAGGTTCAGTGCCCGTGTCAGAATTATATTAGAACAAATAAGCCCTCGGTCACAAATATTAAGTCAAAATTGACCAGGTTTCGATGCTACTATGAGCGTCGTCTTCAGAATTAGCCTGACTGTTCTAAAACATATTAGGTATATAATACATTCATAAAATTAAAGTTTGTACTTCATCTTTTCCAGTCAGTACAAACTTTAATTTTATTAATGTATTATATACATAATATGTTCTAGAACAGTTAGTGTAATTCTGAAGACGACGCTCATAGTAGCATCGAAACCTGGTCAATTTTTACTTAATATTTGTGACCGAGGGCTTATTTGTTCTAATATAAGGATGGTATTCACTTATAGCACAGCTGTCATGGTGCCTACCATGACCACCAACAGTGTGCATCAGCCCCCCATAATCCCACCCAAAACAGCAGGGAACCTCCACCTTGCTTCACTCATTTGACAGTGTGTCTAAGAGTTCAACGTGACCGGGTTGCCTCCAAACACATCTCTGACAATCGTCGGAAGGCATATGTGACACTCATTGGTGCAGAGAACGTGATGCCAATCCTGAGCAGTCCAATTCAGCTTGTTATTGGGTTCATCTGTACCGTGCTGCACGGTGTTGCAGTTGCAAAGATGGACCTAGCCATGGATGTGTGGAGTGAAACTGCACATAATGCAGCCCATTGCACACAGTTTGAGTCGTAATGTGATGTAAGGTGGCTGCACGAAAAGCATTATTCGACACAGCGGCATTGCCGTCAGGATTCCTCAGAGCCATAATCCGTTGGTAGCGTCACCCACTGCAGTAGTAGCCCTCGGGTGGCCTGAGCAAGGTATGTCACTGACAGTTCCTGTCTCTCTGTTTCTCCTCCATGTCTGAACAACATTGCCATGGTTCACTCCACGATGCCTGGACACTACCCTTGTTGAGAGCCCTTCTTGGCACAGTGTAATAATGCAGATGTAATCGAACTGCAGTATTGATCATCTAGGCATTGTTGAACTACAGACAACATGCCCTGGATTCCTCATGTCGACAGCAGAAGAAAGCCGACACTTCTGTAGGACCACATGGAGCAGGATCCTCTTGCCTCTGTGCCCTGTAGCAGCGAGTTTTCGCAGACTGGCACTCGGCAGCTGCCGAGGTGACACCCCTTCCTATTGTCCTCATCGTGACTGTCCTCCAATGGAACTTTTGCAGCCTTTGATCCAACAAAGAGGATTTATGACTGCTTTTAGAATCGCAGCTTCTATTTGTACTCTGTCTTCAGGAAACAAAATTCATCCTCATGACTGCTTTGAGCTTTCACATTTCTTCCTAGTCTGTTTTGACCTTCCGCTCGAGGTTGGCATTCTGTCTCATGGGGGAGTCATGCTGCTCTTATGGGATGACATTCATAGTCAACCCATCCATCTCCCTGACTACCTGTCATCAAGCTGTTGCAGTTTGTCTTTTCCTTCCTCACTTGAGCTTTTCCCCTTCTACCATTTACATCCCTCCGTCATTCGATGTCACCAGGTTCGACTTCCTCCAGCTTATTGGACAGCTTCCTTGCCGATTTCTGCTGCTTGGGGACTTTAATGCACACCATCACATTTGGGGCTCTTCCAGAACCTATCCGAGAGGTGCCCTCTTCGCTGCCATTCTTAATCAACTTAACTTTTTCTTCTTTAGCACAGAAGCACCCATGTTGCTTTCAGATTCGTCACACACCTATTCCCATTTGGACCTTTCCTTCTTCACTGCCCGTCCTGCACATCATCTTGAACGGTCCGTTCTTTCTGACACCTACTCGAGCGACCATTTACTGTGTGCTATCCATTTGCTAACTCCTACCCCACCTCCGTGCACATCGAAATGGCAGCTCACTAAGGCTGACTGGAGACTTTACTCCTCCCTGGTGACCTTCAACGAACACGATTTCCGCAGTTGTCATGACCAGGTGGAATTTCTTACAAACATTATTCTTACCATCACAGAACATTCCATTCCTCACACTTCCTCTTTACCATGCTGTGTCCCAGTCCTTTGGTGGACTGAAGCCAGCTGCAATGCAATTCGCATTCTTCGGGATAACCAAAAAGGCAGCTGAACTTCATTCACTAGTTCTTTTAACAGTTTCACCCCCCTCTTCCATCGTGTGCACCAACCTCCGACGGTTCTCTGGGTGCAAGATACATTCCCCAATTTTCGACCTGACAGTAGCAGACACTATCATCGTGTACCCTATTGCTATCTCCAACACCTTGGGTCGCCATTTTGCAGAAATTTTGAGATCCTCCCACTATCGTCCTGCCTACCTCTATTGGAAATGAGCAGAGAAGACTCGAACAATGCCTTTCTCTTCTCAGAATCGTGAGTGTTACTGTGCTGCCTTTACTATGAGGAAGCTAGATCATGCTCTCACTTCATCTCAATCCTCCGCCCTGGACCAGACACTGTTAACTTTCAAAAGTTGCAGCACCTTTCTCTTGTGGGCAAACACTTTTTGCTTAATACGTACAACCGGATCTGGGCAGAGGGCATGTTTCCCAGCCACTGTCGTGAAGCCACTGTCATACCCACACCTAAGCCCGGTAAGGACAAACAACTTCCTTCTGGCTATCACCCACTTTGTTTACCCATGTCATGAATGGTTTTCTGTGGAAATCCCAGACTGGCTGTGTTTTTCAATTTGGAGAAAGCCTATGACATGGCCATCCCTTAGTGCACCCGTTCCAGGAAAGCTTCCACTTGCTCACTTTTTATGGAGCCACTGTGATGTTTATGTGGGTTCCAGGTCATATCGGTCCAAGAGGTTGCTGACACTGCTGCCAAAGCTGCATTCCTTGTACTTCAGCCCAATAATTCTTGCATTCCCTCTGATGATCTCTTGTTGCTTTCTGTCAGGAGGTGGTGTCACTTTGGCATCGCCACTGGTCCTCCATTCATAGGAATAAGCTCTGGGTTATTATGCCTCTCCCAGTGGCTTGGACAACCTCCTCTCAGTCCTCCTGCGGCAAGGAGGTCATTTTAACTAGGTTGCATATTGGGCACTGCTTTTTTAGCCATCACCATTTGTTAAGTGGTGCTCCCCTACTACTTTGTGCACATTGCACCCAACTTTTAACTGTCTGCCGTTTCCTGAAGGGATGCCCTTTTTTTTTTACCGTTTACATTCCCGTTTGGGTTTGCCATCTGAGTTATTGGCCATTTTAGTGAACAATCCGTGGGCTGTCGACCGTGTTTTACTTTTTATCAGTTGTAGCAGTATAGTGAAGGCCATTTAATTTTTAGTTCTGGGCCTCCATTTCACTATTGCGTACTTCATAGACCTTTCTCCACGTCCCTGTTTCTAGCTGTCCTATCTTCCGTCATTAAACGTTGACATGTAATCATTTTTAACTCCTCTCTTCATCTTTGTGTTTCACAGTTTTGGCATGGACACATATGACCCTAGTTGTTTTTGCACCCTAAAACAAAATGGGGGAGAAATACAAAGCCCTTACATTCTTTTGTCGACTTATGTCTTTACCTCCCCTTGAGACCTCAAAATTTGTCGGGGAAAAATTCTAAAACGTGTCTGTGGAATCAGAGAAATATCAGGGAATTTCAATTGGAGAAACTTGTGGCAAACCTGATTTTAGGTTTTTATATATGGAAATTATTTTTGCTTCTAGTATTGCAGTTCTGAATTGCTGAGTTCATCTTAAACTAAATCTTGTTATTAATCACATATACCATTAGGGAATATAACTTCTATAGGCATGTAAGTGTGAGAATCCATGGGTCCCTGAAGAAGCTTTTTCAAGATGTAGAATAAATATTTTTTTCCGCTTAGCTGAAGTACCTCAGAAGATTATGCCATATGAGTAAACTGAGTGAAAGTGTGTTAGCAATCCTTTGTCCAGTTTGATACAGTAAGAGATTTCTAAGCACAAAATGGGCAGAACTGAGCTTCTCGGTTAACTGACTCACATGCTGGTCTCACATGTGAGTGGTATCTGCATTTCCAGGAACTTAGAACACGGGAGCCTAGTTACCCATTTATCCCTACTTTTGATATTCGTATCTGTAAGTCACTTTTATTTCTTTAGAACTGCACAATACAAGTTTTTAGGCATTAAGCTGGTATCTGTTGATCAGTACAAGCCTGTTCTGTTATTCTCCTGGATGTTTCTGGTATGGATGAGTTTAGATCTTGCATCAATAAGTTTGTGACACTGCAAAACATTAGAGTTTTTCCAAAGCCCTCCAGTGCCCCAAGTAAATCATTTTTGTGGACTTGGCAGCAAACACTGTGTGCCACGCCATATTTTATGTTCTCCTTTTTTGAGTTTAATCTTATTCCTGTCTTATCATTTGTTAATGTGACCTTCCATTATCTGTAGTTAAAGTACAACTCAATCCATGCAAGGGGAAGACTTTTAATGCCATACTTTTTTTGCTCCCCCTCACAGAATTTTTGATTTCTAAACAGTCAAAGGCTTTGGCAAGATGACAGAGGGGATAATTTCCACTATTTAATTCTACTGGAATTGAATTTGTGAGACATTATGTTGGATTCTCAGTATAGAAGCCTTTACAGAAGTCAAACTGTGTTGTTAAAAAGTTATTCTCTGAATGGTGGTTCACCATTCTAAGTGGATTTAGGTTGAAATACTATGCAGAGATGAAGAGGCTTACAAAGGCTGGAATAGGCTGGTGAGATGCACCAAAGCAGTAGTTGGATGAAGACCACAACAGCAGACTTCAACTCAGTTTATTGATGGAAATCCAGCTCTTGCTGAAATTAGCTCTCTCTCTCTCTCTGACACACACACACACACACACACACACACACACACAAAAACACACACACACACACACTCTTCCTACTAGCTACCACTCCATCTCTCTTACCAGTGTGTTCGCAAGGTGATGGGACATATGATTCATGCCCGGATGATATGGTGGCTCGAGTCTCACAATTTTTGATGAATGCACAGTGTGGCCTTCAACAGGGCATTCTGCAGTGGACCGTCTCATTATTTTGCCCACCCATGTCATGAATGGTTTTCTGCAGAAATCCCAGATTGTCGCTGTGTTTTTCGATTTGGAAAAGGCCTATGACACCTGCTAGAGAGCTAGTACCCTCCATACTCTTCACATGTGGAGCTTCCGTGGCCACCTACCCTGTTTCCTTCAGACATTTTTAAAAGACCGAGTTTTCCAGGTGCATGAAGGGTCTGCCTTGTCAGACACCTTTATCCAGGAAAATGGTGTGTCTCAGGGTTCCATTCTGAGTGTCATTCTCTTTGCTATCACCATAAACCCTATAATGGCCTGTCTCCCACTGGGCATCTCCGGCTCCCTTTTTTTTGACGATTTTGCCTTCTATTGCAATTTTCTATGAACTTGTCTCACTTAGTGGCATCTTCAGCAATGTCTTGCAGTGGCTTATCTCACACTCACATTGATCCTGCAACATTAATCACTTTACATACGTTGTCTCAACAAATATATTCCTGGTATTTCATTACTCTACATTAATTACTTTTTGGTGTTGCAAATTTTTCCATCAGTGTACCTGGCCTTTCTTTAACCATCCCTGGTGCAATGCAGAATTCTCTTCCCAGTAGCGAGAAAATGCTGTTATTCCAATTTTGAAATCAGATAAATTGCCTCTTCAAACGGACAGCTGTCGTCCAGCTTGTTTACTCAGTGTCCTGCAAGTTACTTGAACATATGGTTAGTCGAAGGCTGTATTGTGTCCTTGAATCCCCGGATCTTTTGGCTTCGATCCAGGGTGCTTTTCGCCAAGGGCGCTCTACTGAAGATAATTTAGTCCACTTGAAGTGTGCTATCTGAACAGCTTTTGCTCAGCATCAGTTCCTTGTTGCAGTTTTCATTGATCTGCGTGTATATCTTATGATACCACATGGTGCCATAACGTCCTTGCCACCTTAAAGGAGTGGGGCCTCCATGGCCCACTCCTGATTTTTATCCAGAACTTTCTTCCATGTCACACTTTTTGGGTACAGGTTGGTGCCTCCTGTAGCATCTCCCCCTGCAGGAGAAGGGGCTTGCACAAGGTTCTGTTTTGAGTGTCACTCTCCTTTTTGTGGCTATCAATGATCTGGCGGCAGCTGCATGACATATGGTGTCCCCATCGTTTTTGTTCATGCGTGACGGCTATTGCTGGAGGCAGAATGCAGGGAGCAATACACCAAGCACAATCCTGGGCTTTCACTCATAGCATCCATTTTTTGGCTGCCATGACCTACGTTATGCATTTCTGTCATTGTGTTTTTTAGGACTGGTCTTTGATGCCTAGTTGACATGGCTTCCCCGTCTTTGTCAACTAAAGCAGACATGTAGGTCGCACCTGAATGCTCTTCTATGCCTCAGCGGTGTGGTCCACTCTACTTTGATATGGCTGTATGCAGCATTGGTGCAGTCACACCTAGATTACAGGAATCTCTCATATGACTTTTTATCAGCTTCGACATTACTTCTGGATTCGATACACTATTGTGGGGTAAGACTGGTAATAGGTGCCTTTGGACTAGGCAGCAGTTCCACTATTGTGGGTTCTGCACCATCAAAAACTGATGGCAGCTGCTCGCCCATAGTATCCTAACTGTCATCTCCTCTTTCCAGATACAAGATCTACCTCCCAAAACGGCAACACAGGTCTGGGGTTACGATCACCAAGTTTGAGTCTTGGTCCAGCACACAGTTTTAATCTGCCAGGAAGTTTCATATCAGTGCACACTATGCTGCAGAGGGAAAATCTCATTCTAGAAAACTCTTTATCTGTAATTCTCTTTACATATTGGCTATTTTCTTCACATATGGGGGACATGGTCTCATCTGAAAAGTGAAAGTAAGCCTGTAAAAGGAAGGGGTGGGGGAGGGGGGGGCAGTTCTCAATTCTTGAGCAGTGACCCTCTTTTTTTTTTTTTTTTTTTTAACCTCTGCAGTTTATGTTCAATCCTTGCACCCAATTTACTCTTTCATGTACCTACTTTTTTTCTCATCAAGCAGAACGATATTTATGCCCATTGCTTAATACCTGTTTGTATCACTTACAATGCTGGTATTTATGAATTTTTTAGCATTTGACTCCGGAAAGGCCATTTTTCTTTGTAGTGAGGTCTTGCCAACAGTAAATTTTCTGGATGGAAAGTCGCTCAATCTGCTCATATACTTTAAAATTTAAAAGTAAATCTAGCAATGCTAGAATGTATACAAAATACTGATACACCCATTTTCAAGTTGTTTAAAGATTCGCAACTTTTAAAACTTATGTAGATTATCTTTTTGATGATAGAACTTTACATAAGAAGTTATTAAGAACATTGCGAATATCACATGACGAACAATTGAATGACTAAAGCAGTGTTATCAACCCTCATTCATTGACACATGTAATAAATTCATCGAAGCAGTGAAGTTCAGAGCTGTAAAAATTTCTGAAATTAAAAGTATATATTACCTAATGAATGTATTATTTTGGGGAGAAAGAACACAATAATTATTATTTTTGGAATGTAATAATTCACTATGGCTTCATTTTAATTCTAATAAGTTTCACACTGTAATGAAACATTGTCTAAATGCCCCTCTCTCTCTCTCTCTCTCTCTCTCTCTCTCTCTCTCTCATTTGTTATAACTTACCACTGTTATATTGTACATGTATTGCATTCATTACATTAAAATTGGCTATATTGATTCTGCAATTTATACTATTATGTTATTGCTAAGAATTGATTTAAAGAATAAACGTATATATTTATTTGTAAGATTTTGTAAATTTATACCACTGGAACTCTTTCAAAATATTTGATTGCGTAATACTGCCAATAAATACAATGACTTTCTTTCTTCTGTTTATAATTGTAATAGATGTTGGACACTTTGACTCCAAGTATGTTATATAGAAACGCAGTGATTTTTTGCAAAAGGCAAAACTATGTGTTCGAAGAATTGTGGAGAGGAGGGTACGTGATGTACTTTAAGTAGGTTATAATGAGTAACTATAACAACAAAAACAATAAATATAATGGAAGGAAACATTCCACGTGGGAAAAATTATATGTAAAGAACAAAGATGAGGTGACTTACCGAACAAAACCGCTGGCAGGTCGATAGACACACAAACAAACACAAACATACACACAAAATTCAAGCTTTCGTGACAAACTGTTGCCTCGTCAGGAAAGAGGGAAGGAGAGGGGAAGACGAAAGGAAGTGGGTTTTAAGGGAGAGGGTAAGGAGTCATTCCAATCCCGGGAGCGGAAAGACTTACCTTAGGGGGAAAAAAGGACAGGTATACACTCGCACACACGCACATATCCATCCACACATACAGACACAAGCAGACATCTTTAAATATGTCTGCTTGTGTCTGTATGTGTGGATGGATATGTGCGTGTGTGCGAGTGTATACCTGTCCTTTTTTCCCCCTAAGGTAAGTCTTTCCGCTCCCGGGATTCGAATGACTCCTTACCCTCTCCCTTAAAACCCACTTCCTTTCGTCTTCCCCTCTCCTTCCCTCTTTCCTGACGAGGCAACAGTTTGTTGCGAAAGCTTGAATTTTGTGTGTATGCTTGTGTTTGTTTGTGTGTCTATCGACCTGCCAGCGCTTTTGTTCGGTAAGTCACCTCATCTTTGTTTTTTACAAAAACAATAAATTATTGATAAAATTATTTAATTGAATAGATAAAAAATCTACTCACCAAGCGGCAGCAGAACATACACATAAAAGACTGTTGTGATTGGCAAGCTTTCGGAGCCAATGGCTCCTCCAGACAGAAGCGTTGAAGGGGAAGGAAGAAGGGTAAAGGAAAAGGCCTGGAGAGTTCCAGGAAAAGGTGTAGATTTTGGAAAAGTCACCCAGAACTGCGGATCAGGCGAAAAATAGAAATGACACATGTCATATACCAGCTATTATGTAAACACTGTTCAGCTTTCTACATCTGCATGACTACCACCAAATTATCAGTTAGGATAAATGGGCATAGGCATAGTGTATATACTGGAAACTCGCAATATCCTGTTGCAGAGCATGCTCTACAACATGGCATACATGACCTCGGCACTTGTTTCACCACACATGCCACCTGGATTCTTCCGCCAGACACCAGTTTCTCAGAACTCCGCATCTGGGAACTAGCACTACAACGTGTCCTTGGTTCTCACCACCCACCTCGCCTTAATTTACGTTAATTTCTCCTGTCTCAGCTTTTCTTCACTGTAATTACTCTTTGCTTCACTCCGTTTTAGCTTTCTACATCTTTCATTGTCTTTCCCGTCTATTTTCACTGCCCCCTCCCACAACTGTTGCATACAATACACTTACCTTCTCACTCTTATTAACCATATACAGTTTTAGTAGTAATCTCTGTCTTGCATATTACCCTGTCTTCCACCTTTAAGCTCTCAGGTTTCCGAATCTTGCCCGATGCAGTCCCTAACAATTAGTCTTTCCTTCTCATCCTGTACGGTAAGTCACCCATGACCCACGGTTCTGGGTAACTTTCTCAAAATCTACCCCTTTTCTTAGACCTCTCCAGTCCTTTTCCTTCACCCTTCTTGCTTCCCCTGCAACCCTTCAGCCAGAAGAAGGAGTCACTGGCTCCAAACGCATGCCTATCACAACAGTCTTTTATGTGTGTATTCTGCCACTGCTTGGTGAGTAGATTTTTTATCTATCCAATTAAATAATTTTATAAAGAGTCTCTGTGTGTCATGTTTTTATTGGTATACAACTTGTTATAAACAAAACTTATTTTTACCATTTAATATGTTTCCAGACATTTACCAGTGGGAAAGATGAAATTGGGTTGATTGTACTTGGTTCTGACAAGACACAGAATCCACTTGATTACCCAAATGTTAGTGTGGAATTTCCTCTTGCACTGCCTACATGGCAGATGATATCCTTTGTGGAGAAATCTTTACATGAAAGTAAAATAAAAACAGATTGGATAGATGGTGTTGTTGTTGGCATGCAAGTCTTGAAAGATGAGCTAGAGTAATTATTTAAAGCTGTCTGTTTCATGACATTCCTGGAACATGTTCTAGAATGTGTGTTACACAAATCACAGTGACATAGTTGTGACTTTATAAACATGAATCAATATGTTTTTGTAATGAAAAGAACCAGAAGGCACAATACCTGCAGAAATAGGAAATTTTTTTGTGTGAGTTTACTGTATGAATGTTTTTTACAGTTTTTCAGCTCAATAATTAAGGAGGTATTGATACAAGGCTTTGCCAAAAATCCATCTGTCACCTACAATTCCAGCCCTGTCACTGGCATTCCCTACCCCACAATATGACTGGGCCACCATGAAAGCAGCCACATCATTGTCAAATTCACTGAAACTACTGCATAGCAATTTACTTGAGTATGGCTGCTGTTGTGGTCTTCAGTTTGGTTTAAGCACTGCGTCAATACCTTCTCTTCATAGCACTCGGAGGTCATGATCTGCGACAGTTTTTACAAATGGCAAGAGAACTTTTCCTCTAGTTGCTTGTTTTTCAGTGACAGATGCAAATATTTTAGAATGTAGTGCCTTATGTATATCTGTTAGAATAGCCACAAGGTCTGAAAGTTATTTTCAAATGATTGAGCTCTTCTACAGAGTATTGAAATTCACAGATTCTTCCAACCTGGTCCACCAATGTCTTACATACTCCTCTTCCTCCATGGATTGTTTCCAGCATTTGGAGATGAAACATTAGGCACCAAAACGTGCCTTATAACCAAAATCTAATGAACATATAATTAAATTAACCAAAGATGTAATGTTGCACTCTCAGGTAAGACTGATCTTGAATGCAAAGCCACAGAGGAAATTAAATATCCGCTGCAACATTCATCTCACTTTTTGTTATTGAAATTATTCACAGTGCCATAGGGAGAACTGAGTTTAAGTGTTTTATAGAGTCAGATACACGCTGTGGCACAGGGTGCTGTCCGTTGTTCTCCTGACTATGATGTCCAGGAATGGTAGTCTTCCTTCTTCTTTGGTCTCCATAGTGAATTTGATTTTGTGGCGTGTGGAGTGCAGATGTACAAAGAAGTCAAGAAGTTTGTCTCTT
The DNA here is from genome assembly GCF_021461395.2 of Schistocerca americana. NCBI lineage: Eukaryota > Metazoa > Arthropoda > Insecta > Orthoptera > Acrididae > Schistocerca > Schistocerca americana. Next base: position 25,591,484 of record NC_060130.1, read on the forward strand.
CCATGAGGCCAGATGACAAGTGTGTTATCCACATAACAGAAGAAGAAGAAGAAGAAGAAGAAGAAGATGGATTTCCATTTGGATGACATCAGGGCCTCTTCCTCGAAGTGCACCGTAAACATATTCACAATCTCTGGTCAGAGTGGGCTGCCTATTGCGACACCATCTGTTTGTGGGAGGGGGGTGTGCCACGAGTCAGTGAAGTGGAAAAGCTGACCAAGTAATATGTGTGACGTGTCATACCTCGACCGATATTGAGAACAGAATAAAAAATTCAGAGGCATTACTTTTCAGCACTCCCATGCATATTCTGTATGCAAGAAAAGCATATGGAGCAGGTTTCTCATTCAGAAATTCTATTTCAGTGTTGGTTGTTTACACGAAGACCGTGTTAAGCATAATGGAAGAAGGAGAAATGTTTATCAGCATTCCAGATTTGGCAGTGGCAGGCTCATGGTCTGCTGAGAATCTGGTTTATTGTTTCACTATATTGCTGCTTGCATTGCTCAGAATCTCATTTTGTGCGAACATAGAATTGGTAGGTTCAGGAGGGCCATGCTAAATGCCTTGCAGGGCCTCAGTAGTGCCACCCAACTAGCACCTGAGAGGGCAGACAAGTGTTTGCTCATGCGTACGTGATCCTGCAGTGAAGTTGTGTACATTTAGTCAGGAAGTGGGCTTGTATACAGTGAGACAAGTATCCACACAGACAATGTGATGGCATCTGGAGCAGCACAGACTGTCAAGGCCTTAATGGAGCTCTAGAGAGAGGTGAACTGACAGCGGTGCAACTGACAACAATGCCAGGCACAGGAATGGCACTGTGTCATCGTATCGGATGAGTCTCGGTTCTGCAACATCGTCACAATTGATGTACATGTGTGTGTAGGCTCTGATGCCAACAGACCTGGCCAAATTGTATCTGTCATTCTCATGTGAGTCCAGCACGTGATGTGATGGTATGGGGTGCAACTGGATTCATGTCACAACCTCTGGTTCACATAGCCAGTAATTTGGACAGCAGCCATTGCATTTGTGTTTTGTTAAGGCCTATCGCTGTGCCCTATTTTCAAGGGCTCCGTGATGTTATCTTTTAACAAGATAATGCAAGACTACACATCACCTGAGCTACCTCGATACAGAGAGTGTTCCACTGTTGCCGTATCCAGCATTTTCTTCAAATCTGTCACCTGTGGAGAACGTCTGTTCACAGGATGCCAAGAGATGGGTATGCCACCAGTCGCCAGCCACTACAGTTGATGAACTCTGACATATGACATACAGTTGAGTAGCATGAAATGATGTACCCATGGCTGTAATCCAACCTCGATTTGATATCCAGTGTGATGAGAGCTGTTCTGCTGTTCCAGTTTCAATACTGAAATTCATATATTATTTTTATGCTATCCTAACCAGATTGGACTGTGGTGTCATACAGCATAAAATATCTTACAATGTGTTGAATCAGTGATGAGAAGTGTAGAACAGCCAGCAGGGGAAAGATGTTGGCAATGAGACAGCTTTTATGTATAACAGCAGTACAGTGTTTCACAGTGCATAATGCTTCCGCAGATTGAGAACAAAATGTGTGGTTTGCTTTCATCCATTTTCACAAACATAGCCTTGAAAAATAATGTTGACATTACTGTGCATTTCACTCTGAGGCATATTGCACTCTGAGAATGTTCATCGAATTCAGTTACTTTGTAATATATTTCAGTAACAGTGACATAATAGCAAATTGGACTGTATGGGTTTTTACGGATTTTTTTTCCAGATACACGCTACCATTTCTTCAGATTTATTTAATTTGGGTATAAATCCTTTCCAGCATATATGCTGTACACAAAATGTTGAACATAAAATGTAGCTATCTGCTGATTTAACATCTTGCTGAGTATACCGGTACAATATTTTGTTGTAACAAATAGTTCAATGTATTTTACACACTTATAAACTTATTTATACAGTTATAGTAATTTATACCATTACATTAATGTTGTACCTTAATGTTCTGGAAGACGATATTATAAGGAACCTCATACTTTTCCTGGATGATAGAGTTGTCTATAATGAATTATTACCCAAAAAATATCTGCACAAATTTGAGTCAGATCATAACATCCAAAGATATGTAAATTGGAGCACATCACAAAACAAATAAAAGACAGTATTGTATGACTACATTATCAAATAATCACAGTTTTAATTGGTCAACTCATTCAAATATCAGGATGAAATGAAATGGTGACATAGACTCACTTGTAGGCAAAGCAGAATGCAGACTTCAATTCATTGGTAAGATACTGGAAAATGCAATCAGTCTATAGAGGACATTGCTTACAAAATACTTGTGTGGCCCATTCTAGAATATTGCTTAAGTATGACCCATAACAAATAAGGCTAATGGCAGACATTGAATGTATACAAAATAGTGTAGCATGATTGATCATAGATTTATTTGATGCATGGGAGAGCATCAAGAAGCTACTAAAAATTGGAAATGCCAGACAAGTGAAGATAGACGCCAAATATATGACAAAACCTAACTTATGAAATTTCAGGAACCTGTATTAAGTGAGGTATTTAGGGATTATACAATAACCGCATATGTATCACTCCTATAGGGACCATGAAGGCAAGATTAATTACAGCATACACAGAACCATTTAAAGAATCATTCTTCCCACACTCCACATGAGCATTGAATGGGGAAAAACCATAATGTGTGGTACAACAATGTACTGCGGTAGCACACACCAAAGAACAGTCCAAGTCCATACACTAGTTATGTGGATTGTGACCAGTAATGAGACAATTGACCATCACAGGCTGTGTTCAAAACGACCACTGGCAGCACCAGTATATGCTCCCATTCTGGTATGGAAAGACTGCTGCACACAAACCAGTATTTCAGCAGGGACAATCCGACAGGCTGCAGTAATACATCATTGCATATCATCAGATGTAGTTGGTATGCCCTTGTAGACAGTCTTTCAGCTTTCCCCATAGAAAAAAAGTCTGCAGGCATGAAATTTGGCGAATGGATCAATCGAGATACAGGTACTCTACATCCAATCTAATGATTTGTAAACAGTTTGTGAAGCCATGTTGTACTTCATGCACTGTGGGTTGTACAGCCATCGTATTGGTACCACAAGTTGCTCCTAGTCTGCAGAGGAATCTCTTCTAGCATCCGTGGAAGATGATTTGTTAGGAGGCTGTGATACTTGTGCGCATCCAGTGTTCTTTCTAAGAAAAACGGGCCTATGAGCTGATGGTTCACTGCCCCACACCACACGTTTACACTCCAAGGATGCTGACATTCCACCTGCCACAGCCAAAGAGAATTTTTAACAGACCAATTGTGCTTATTTCAGCACTTTACCAGGCCACGATTGTTAAAATTTCCTTCACCACTAAACAAGATACATGATACATCTGGAGTATCCTGTCTTAATGGCCATGTATGGAAGTTAACACAATTCTTTTGATCAATTCCATGCAGCTCTTTATAGAAAGGGATAAACCTATATCAATGGAGAATGCATAGGACACTTGCCTGATTAATGCCATTTCCACATGCGATTGTGCAAGAGGTAACATGTGGATCAACTACTTGTTTCATCTGTTATGTTGCTAAGAGTTAGGCTATGACTTCCACATAACTGGTTGAAGAGGTTGATAACATCATACCTAGCAACTACCCAGATTGAGTGGCACAAACTAGTATTGGTGTGGAAACTTTTAAAAATATTGTATCTCATTGACAACTTGTACTAGAATCCTGCAACAAACCCCACTGACATTCTGATTTACCATATTTTTAGTTTGTTAATGTCAGTAAGCACAGTTTCATTTAAAAAGTGTACATCTGCACAAGAAAGAATTTTTACAATCTGTTGATTGGGTAACAATAATGAGTCCCTGACAACCAATCCATTCTGTCAAAGCTGCAAATCAATAGCACTTCATACTTGTGGTGCGAGCTTTAGGCATTTCACCCTGTGACTTGGTCTTCAAAAGTGAAATAATTGTGGGTCAGGATGAGATTGGGTAGGGGGATTAGGAAAGAGGTGGTGGGTTTGGTATCAGGAGGATGTTTGGAAAGTGAGGCTACGGGCATGGGGGATGTTGTAAAATGATGTTGCATCCATAGTAACCAGCAAGGAGTCATGTGGTAGCAAAACAGGAAATGCAGAAAGGCGGTGAAGGAAGTGAGCATTGTCTTCACTGTAGGATGGGAGGTTACAGACAATGGTTTGCATGTGATGTTCAGTGGGAGGATTGTACCCAGCCACAGTTGGACAAGTGGAGAGACCTGTGTAGTTGGGTTTGTGTAGTTTGGCGAATAGGTAAAAAGGAAGGAGTGGTGTGAGGAGGGAGATAGATCCAGGAGTCAGGTTATGGGATGGACATAAGGTCTTGGAGAGCTGCTGGAGTCTTGTTGGAATTCAAGGATGTGATCATGGTTGTAAGGTTTGTATGCAGAGGTGTTAGAAAGTTGGTGAAGACTCTCAGCCACATAGTCACTATGATTCATGAACACTGTGATGAAGCTTTTATCTGTAGGGAAGATGATAAGGCACGGATTGATTTTCAGGATATGGGTAGGTGTGTGTTACATAGGAGTGATGTTGGTCTCACTAGGGAGAATTTAGGAAAGGAAAGTAAGGCCGGGTTAGAAGTGACGAATTCCTGAAAGATAACCAAGAGATGACTGGCTGGAATGGGAGGTTCAGGGTGGGAGGGAGGCTGGAACTGTTTTAAGCAAGGTTCTATGTGAGGTTTTTGTTGGCTGTTATTAGTGGGATGCATCATCATCATCATTTAAGACTGATTATGCCTTTCCGCGTTCAGTCTGGAGCATAGTCTTGATCTATTTCAACAGTTTTTATACCCCTTCCCTTCCAACACACACACACTAGCCACCAAGGAAGAGCCTACAGCTTTGATTCACCCCCCCCCCCCCCCTCTTCCAGTCATACCCTCATACCTCTCTAATGCACATTGAAGAAATTTCGGCTGCAGAGATTAGGTAAGGAAAGAAGGTCCTTTACAAGTCCAGCACACTTGAATTTAGGTTTTGGGCTAAAGGTGAGGCCTTTAGAAAGTACCAAGACTTCTGCAGGGCTAAGAGTTGTGGCAGAAAGGTTGACAACAGTTTTACAGGATTGGTGCTTAGGATGTATATATCTCGTGGAGGATGGAGGAATTCATAGTGATTGTGGAAGATGGAGTAATGAACAAAGCATAGTTAGGGAGGTATGAGGGTATGACTGGGGGGAGGTTGAATCAAAGCTGTAGGCTCTTCCTTGGTGGCTTGTGTGTGTGTGTGTGTGTGTGTGTGTGTGTGTTGGAAGGGAAGGGGTATAAAAACTGTAGAAATAGATCAAGACTTCACGACAACTAGCAGGTTTAAATGGGTGGGTGTTGTAATAGATATGTAGAGGTGGAGGTGATGAGGCTTGCACAGGATAGATTAGTATTGAGAGCTACAGCAAACCAATCTTCAGACTACCACAGCAACAACAAGAAGGTCATAAGATGGAAACAATTTTGCGTCGTAGTATCTCCGTCTGTTTCCACTCCATGTAGTTTTCACTTGTGGTAATGTGGCGTGTGTACAGAGATTTATCGGGTGTTGTTATTTTTATTGGACTGTATTAACAGGATTTATCAAGAGTGGTGATAACATCAATTTGTGACAATAAATCTTTGTCATGTGCAATCTATAATACTGTTGTTCCATTTGTAATAAACAATTTCTTTGATGCTGTTTTCCCAAATAAGCCTAAATTTTACTGTTATTCACATGGACAGAGGCAGAGTAAGACATGGGAGATAACTTCAGCTGATCTTCGAAGATCAATTTCTTGAGACAGAGACAGTGTCATTATTATTATTGTTATTCTTTACTTCCTCAGACGTTAAGTCTGGTTAAAAATGGAAAGTGACGTGGACCTTGATAAAGCGTCACTTCCTTTCAACTGTATGGTATGTGTTATATTGCATTTAGGAACTTTCGGGTAATTGAACATGTATCAATAATTACTGATTTCTGTAGTTGTATATATATGTTTGGATGTAGCTGTATTGCATTGATGTACTGGTGGATATTGTGTGGTATGACTCCTGTAGTTGATAGTATAATTGGTATAATGTCAACTTTATCCTGATGCCACATATCCTTGACTTCCTCAGCCAGTTGGATGTATTTTTCAATTTTTCTCCTGTTTTCTTCTGTATATTTGTTGTATTGGATATGGATATTTCGATTAGTTGTGTTAATTTCTTCTTTTTATTGGTGAGTATGATGTCAGGTTTGTTATGTGGTGTTGTTTTATCTGTTATAATGGTTCTGCTCCAGTATAATTTGTATTCATCATTCTCCAGTACATTTTGTGGTGCATACTTGTATGTGGGACTGTGTTGTTTTATAACTTTATGTTGTAAGGCAAGCTGTTGATGTATTATTTTTGCTACAATGTCATGTCTTCTGGGGTATTCTGTATTTGCTAGTATTGTACATCTGCTTGAGATGTGATCTACTGTTTCTATTTGTTGTTTGCAAAGTCTGCATTTATCTGTTGTGGTATTGGGATCTTTAATAATATGCTTGCTGTAATATCTGGTGTTTTTTGTTTGATCCTGTATTGCAATCTCGAATCCTTCCATCTCACTGTATATATTGCCTTTTCTTAGCCATGTGTTGGATGCGTCTTGATCGATGTGTGGCTGTGTTAAATGATACGGGTGCTTGCCATGTAGTGTTTTCTTTTTCCAATTTATTTTCTTCGTGTCTGTTGATGTTATGTGATCTAAGGGGTTGTAGAAGTGGTTATGAAATTGCAATGGTGTAGCCGATGTATTTATATGAGTGATTACTTTGTGTATTTTGCTAGTTTCTGCTCGTTCTATAAAGAATTTTCTTAAATTGTCTACCTGTCCATAATGCAGGTTTTTTATGTCGATAAATCCCCTTCCTTTCTGCTTAATGTGAATCTTTCTGTTGCTGAATGTATGTGATGTATTCTATATTTGTGGCATTGTGATCGTGTAAGTGTATTGAGCGCTTCTAGGTCTGTGTTACTCCATTTCACTACTCCAAATGACTAGGTCAATATTGGTATAGCATAAGTATTTATATCTTTTGTCTTGTTTCTTGCTGTCAATTCTGTTTTCAGTATTTTTGTTAGTCTTTGTCTATATTTTTCTTTTAGTTCTTCTTTAATATTTGTATTATCTATTCCTATTTTTTGTCTGTATCCTAGATATTTATAGGCATCTGTTTTTTCCATCGCTTATATGCAGTCGCTGTGGTTATGCAGTATGTAATCTTCTTGTTTAGTGTGTTTTCCCTTGACTATGCTATTTTTCTTACATTTGTCTGTTCCAAAAGCCATATTTATATCATTGCTGAATACTTCTGTAATCTTTAGTAATTGGTTGAGTTCTTGATTTGTTGCTGCCAGTAGTTTTAGATCATCCATGTATAGCAAATGTGTGATTTTGTGTGGGTATGTTCCAGTAATATTGTATCCACAATTTGTATTATTTAGGATGTTGGATAGTGGGTTCAGGGCAAGGCAGAACCAGAAAGGACTTAATGAGTCTCCTTGGTATATTCCACGCTTAATCTATATTGGCTGTGATGTGATATTATTTGAATTTGTTTGGATATTAAGTGTGGTTTTCCAATTTTCCATTACTATGTTCAGGAACTGTATCAATTTAGGATCTACTTTGTATATTTCCAATATTTGTAGTAACCATGAGTGGGGTACACTATCAAAAGCTTTTTGGTAATCAATGTATGCGTAGTGTAGCGACCTTTGTTTAGTTTTAGCTTGATATGTCACCTCTGCATCTATTATCAGTTGCTCTTTACATCCTCGTGCTCCTTTGCAACAGCCTTTTTGTTCTTCATTTATAATTTTGTTCTGTGTTGTATGTGTCATTAATTTCTGTGTAATGACTGAAGTTAATATTTTGTATATTGTTGGTAGGCATGTTATGGGGCGATATTTTGCTGTGTTTGCTTGATCTTTAGGTTTCAGACAAGTTATTCCACGTGTAAGTGTATCAGGGAATGTGTATGGGTCTGCAATGTCACTGTTAAATAATTTAGTTAGATGTGAATGTGTTGAGGTGAACTTCTTTAGCCAGAAATTTGCTATTTTATCTTTTCCAGGGGCTTTCCAATTGTGAGTAGAATTAATTGCTTGGGTGACTTCATGTTGCAAAATTATCACTTCAGGCATTTGTGGTATCATCTTGTATGTGTCTGTTTCTGCTTGTATCCACCGTGCATGCCTGTTATGTTGTACCGGGTTTGACCATATGTTGCTCCAGAAGTGTTCCATGTCTGTTATGTTTGGTGGATTGTCTATTTTAATGTGTTTGTTATCTATTGTCTGGTAAAATTTCTTTTGGTTTGTGTTGAATGTTTGGTTTTGTTTCCTTCTATTTTCACTTTTTTTGTATCTTCTGAGTCATTTGGCTAATGCTTGTAATTTCTGCTTCTTTTCGTCTAATTGCTCTGTCGCTTCTTGTTGTGAGATTTTACCCAACCTTTTTCGTTTTCTTTCCGAGATTTCATTTCTTATAAATTGTGTTAGCTGTCCGATGTCTTTTCTCAGTTTTTCTATTTTGATCTGTAGCCTTTGTTGCCATGCTGGTTTTGTGGGTTTCTTGTGTGTGTTGGTTGGTTCTGATCTCTGCCTAGTGTGTATATTTAGTGTAGTGAGTGCTCCTGTATAAACCAGTAGTTGTAACTCTTCCATAGTTGTGTTTTCATTTATTTTGTTGTGTATGATTGTGTTGATAGTTTTTAACGTTGTTTCGACTTGTAGGTTATTTGGCGGTCTTTGCAAGAATGGTCTAATGTCTGTATTTGTGTCTTTGTATTCTATATATGTCAGCTGAAATTTTTCTTCTATATCTAACATGTGTGTCACTTCATGTTCTATTTGTGCTTGTTCTGTTGGCTGTCTTAAGATTTCGTTTTCCTCTGATTGTTTAATTGATGCGTGTTGTTCTTTGTTTGTTTGCTCTGGGATGTTTGAGTCCATTACTGTATTTTCTTCTTCTTCTGATTGCACATTATTTTGTTCCAGTATTTTTTGCACTTGTTGTTTGATGTTTTCTAAAGTACAACAAATATTATTATTATTATATTGAATTATTGTTAATTAATACCCCCTTTAGGAGAGCAGTAAAGCACCATCAATTTTCAAGGTTTTTTTCTGTCTCTTTCATTTGTCTTTCAAAAACTTCTCATATATTCATTGTGATTCTTCTTCCTCTCTTCTGTACCGTTCTTCCCCGTTTCCTTCTTTCAATATCTGCTGAAATTTCTGTTTTCCAGTTATTTACTCTGTATTTTTTCCTGTCTGTGATGTCTTCTGCGGAGATGTTTAGTTTCTTGAGGTCCTCCACGGTTTCCTATACCCAGTTGGTTTTCACTTTATTAGTCATAACTATATTAAAAATATTCTTGGTAAGTCTGTTTTTGTGCATAATTTGTATGTGTCTCTAGAACTTTGTCCTTCTTTACCTGGTGTTGTTTTTAATCCTCTGTTTGTATTTGTACAGTTCTTTTGTCAATATGTCTATCCAGATCCCCTCTCTCTGAACTGGCCTGTAGATCTTTCCTTCTGTTTTTCCATCTCTTTGATTTTTGTTCTTCCCTTCATGGCTGTTGTTCTGAGGTGTACAAGGCCTGTGGTAACTACTGTACTACAGTGTCTTAATTTGGCATTGATGGAAAAACTTCTTTTGTTATAATTGTTCCATATAAGTCTGAATACCTTATGTAGTTTTGTGATTCTTTTTTCATTGGATGTTGAGTTCAGTCCCATTTTCTGTGTAATCTCTTCCAGGCACTGGAAACTTTCTTCATGTGATATCGTTCCATACTTTGTTACTAGTGGGTGTCTGTCTCTTCACATTGTGTCAATGTACAAGTTTTTTTCATGTAAGATTTGTAGTCCCGTTTTGACTGAGATTTGATAAATAGTTTGTAGAGCTTTTTTGTCTTCTTTTCTGTTATTTGTTATGATGGCTATATCATCAGTAAAGGCCAGACATTTTATCTACATGTGCACATATATTCCGCAAGCCATGGTGTGGTGTGTGACATGATCTGACTACACGTAGAGTGCAGTCTTTGTTTGGCACGGCACTTGGAGGGCGACGGTTCAGTCTTCACCCATCTGTCTCTTTTGTCCCATGTCCTGATTATTTTCTCCTCATGCTCACTCCTGTCTTTACTTTGAACGGTTCATAGATCTCTCCCATGAACTTCACTTTCGATATTGCATTTTTCATGTTTCTTGTCATATTAACATCAAAGATAATGATAATGTGCAAGAATAATGTAAGGCTAGCATCTTTTTAGTCACATGTTTCTGCTGATACAGCTTATATTGTACACCTGGCAATACAATGTCAATTTTGTTCTGATGACAACACATGTCACCTGGGAATAGTAGATGTACTGGCAATGGTTTCAGTGTCATCCGCCAACAGATAGTGTAATGGCATAGCTATCAGAGTGCTATATGTGTCTACCCTTTAATAGGAAATGCTCACAGCCAGTGTGATGCAGACATGTGAAGCAAGCAGGCAACCATGCCAGGAAGGCACACTTGTGATTCTTATAGCCAACGAGTGAGTTTAAAAAGGGGTCAAATTGTGGGCTTCCGAGTGGCAGGATGGTCCTTTCGGGGGAATTGCCACACAAGTTGGATGTGCTGCGTCAGTTATGCAACATTGCTAGTATCAGTAGTCACGTGAACATTCTCACACACGTAGTCGAGGTTCTGGACATCCACACAGCACAGATGCTCACTAGGATTGTTGTACTGAAAGGGCAGCAGTTGCAGATCGTACGGCTACCACAGCACAGATAAAAGGTCTTGTGAGCCCCAGATGTGTCAACACAAACTGTTGCGAAGCAGTTATTGCCAGTTGCGTTACGGACGTGCACACATCTATCCCGTCTTCCAATCGTGCCTCAGCACTGACATGCATGGTTCGAGTGGTGCCATCAGAGGATCTCTTTGAGGATGGCATGGCACGCCATGGTTGTAAGTGATGAAAGCAGATTCCGCTCGCAGACAAGTGATGGTCGTATCAGCAAATGACATAAATCTGGTGAGCACTCTCTTGTAGAGTGCATTAGTCCAAGATACAGTGGCCCTACCCCAGGCGATAAACTACAACTCTCATTCGTCTGTGGTGTTTCTGCACTTGGTACATACAGAATGATGTTACACCTGTTATTTTTGCATTCTTGCAACTGGAAGGTAATGTACTGTTCCAACAGTACAGTGTTGACCCACACACTGCCCACAAAACTCAGTGTTCTCAGAAAGATGAACAGTGACTTCCCGGGCCACCATGTTCTACGAGTTTGTCTCCAACCGAGCACATGTGGGAACATGGGATGAGAAGTGACTCGTGCAACTTGTCAACCAACAACTCTTACATAACTATCTGAACAGATTGAGCATGTGTGACATAATTTATCTCAGGACAGTATTTGCCATCTGTACTATCGACTGCATGCCACAGTCAGTGCCTGCATTGTCACCAGTGAGGGCTACACCACATACTAATGTGTGTGTTTTAGCACGGGTCGATACATGCTAGCTGAGAAGCATTTGCAGTATTGATCTGTAAATGTGATCATTTCATGTACTCCATATGCACTGTTACAACATTAAATCTGGAGTGAATTTTCTTCTGGCAGTGGGCACAGACTTTTACCTCACAACTTTGATACATTTTACTTTTTCTTTTTCTTAGTCTTTATCCCCTGCTATCACAGTCTCAGCATGTTAATGTGGATTTGGTAGTATTAGTGGTAAATTGTGGCCAGATGCCCTTTCCGTGCCACCTCCCCCCCCCCCCCCCCCCTTCCAACCCACACCAGGATGAAAGTTATGTACCCTGTATCTGTATGTATCTAATATTATCGTGTGTGAAAGTGTGAGAATGTTTTCAAAATGTTTGAGGATCATGTAACTGATGTGGGGTGTGCATACCAGTCTGCTGTTCATCTAGTCGGATGTGGACAACAGCCTAAAAACTATGTCCACACTGGCTCTAGCTGCATGCTAACGTTGGCATCTACCCAGGAGTATTACAATTTCGATAGAGTACAGTAGAATTTTAATGATTTATACAATACTTTTATGTCATGAATTTTAGAAAACTGATTGAAGATGTCTTTCTGTTGTTGTTTAATTTATGATATAGCCGCAACAGAAAATCCAACAGAATATGTTAATTATTCTGGTCTTGTTCATTCCGTATTTGTTCTGTGTTAAAGTAATTGTTCAGATGCATACAACATAGAAGTTAAAGTAAGGTCTATGATGGCAGGCAGTGACTGGGCTGTTGTCCTGACAGCAGGTAGGGTGCAGCCTTTGTTCACCGTGGCACTAGGAGGGAGAGGGTTATGGCCTATCACCCCAGCTTCCTTTTACCCCTGGGAAATATCCCCAGGAGTCATCTGATAACAGGTTGGCGTCACCTGGGGCCACCCTGCAGTCACTGGAACAAGGAAAAATCCCCACCTTTTATGTTTTATTGGGAATTGAGCCCAGGACCCCCTGATTGGAGTCTAGTGCGCTACCCACTAGACCACCACAACCACCGTGCTTATGGGATATGAAATGTCTGCATCTATATGACTACTCTGCATTTCACAGCTCAGTGCCTGACAGAGGATTTATCAAACCACTTTCATACTTTTTCTCCACCGTTCCACTCTTGAACAATGTGTGGGGAAAAGGAACACTTTAATTGCTCTGTGTGATCTCTGATTTGTTGTGTTTTATTATAACAATCATATTTCCCTATGAAGGTGAGTGCTATGAAAATGAAAATGTTTTTGCATTTGGAGGATGAGGTTGGAGACTGGAATTTTGTGAAAACATCTTGCCACAGCAAAAAAGTATTTCTTATTGTGATTACCATCTCAACTTGCATATCATGTCCGTGACTCTCTCTCTCCTAATATTTTACAATAATACAGACTGAGCTGCCCTCATTTTGACTTTGATTTCCTCCATCATTCGTATCCCATGGTGTACTTGTGCATTGTCATCTTGTAACACAACCAATGATCATCCAAACGTCGACTATATGACAGGACAGTAGGTTCGAGGATCCTATCATCACATTGCACAGCCCTCAAATAGCCTCATTCGAAATGAGATGTGTCAGACATCTGTATACCATACTGGCCCAAAATATGACCGATCCATCTGCCTGCTAAACTTAAAAGACTGGACTGCAGGTCTCAAACTCATTTTTCACTGGAGCGGACACAAATGAACAAGAATTCTCTGTGGCTCTGAACAGTAGCTGAGCACAAGCAGACACCATTCTGTTGCATTTGGTTAACATTCACAGGTGTTCACTCGTGTTCTGCCCATTATCAGTCTTTCGATGAACTGTCAAATGAAGTCTCCATTATCTCTGCATTGGTGAGAGCAGGAGAGAAAGAGCTAAATTCTGGTGTTTCATCAGTGAACTTTTGTCTTCAACTCAAGATCTTTGAGCAGCATAATGGTCTGAAGAGAATGTAATGTTTCTGATAACAGAATAGATGCTCGTGAATTCCAAGATGTCTACACCATAAATGCCAAATAAAAAGAAATACAATTGACAGAGAGCTTCCGAGGTACTGGGAACATGAGAAAGATGATAATTACAATAGACACTTTCATCAGCCAGGAATGGAGTGAATAAGCACGAGCTTCGTATTTGTTTTTATTAAAAAAGAACAGCACAACAAAGTTCCTTGAAAGTAAACATGTACAAAAATGTATCTATCATGCTGATTAAAATTATGTACACACCCCACACGAGCTTTGTATTTGTTTTTATTAAAAAAGAACAGCACAACAAAGTTCCTTGAAAGTAAACATGTACAAAAATGTATCTATCGTGCTGATTAAAATTACGTACATACCCCACAAGCCACCTTAGTAATTTCTTGTCCTGTTCCACTGACAAATAGTGCTAGGAAAAACGACAGTCTATATGCCTCTGTACAAGCCCTAATTTCTCTTGTCTTTGTGGCCTTTAAATGAATTGTAAATTGGTGGCTGTAGGATCGTCCTGCAGTCAGCTTCAAGTACGAGGTACCTAAATAGTTTAATAGTGTTTTGTGAAAAGAATATCATCTTCCCTCCAGGGGTTACTATTTGAGTTCATGAAGCATCTCTATAATACTTATGTGCTGGTCAAACTTACTGGTGATAAATCTCTGAATTGGTTCAATGTCTTCCTTTAATCCAATGTCATGCAGATCCCAAACACTCAAGCAATGCTAAAGAATGGGTCACACTAGTGTTGTGTCCTTTACAGATAAGCTACACTTTCCTAAAATACTTGCAATAAACCAGTTTGGCCATTTGCCTTCCCTACAACCAAATTTGCTTGTTTCATGTCTTACTGCTTTGCAACATTATGCCTAGGTATTTAATTGATATGACTGTCAAGCAGCATACTACTGATGCTGTATTCAAACATCATGGGATTTTTTTTCCTTCTCATCTGCATTAAGCTACATTTTTTTTTATAATTACAATAAGCTTCCATTCATCTCACCAATCACAAATTTTGTCTAAGTCATCTTATATCCTTATATATAAAAACAAAGATGAGGTGACTTACCGAACAAAAGCGCTGGCAGGTCGATAGACACACAAACAAACACAAACACACACACAAAATTCAAGCTTTCGCAACAAACTGTTGCCTCATCAGGAAAGAGGGAAGGAGAGGGGAAGACGAAAGGAAGTGGGTTTTAAGGGAGAGGGTAAGGAGTCATTCCAATCCCGGGAGCGGAAAGACTTACCTTAGGGGGAAAAAAGGACAGGCATACACTCGCACACACGCACATATCCATGTCTGTATGTGTGGATGGATATGTGCGTGTGTGCGAGTGTATACCTGTCCTTTTTTCCCCCTAAGGTAAGTCTTTCCGCTCCCGGGATTGGAATGACTCCTTACCCTCTCCCTTAAAACCCACTTCCTTTCGTCTTCCCCTCTCCTTCCCTCTTTCCTGATGAGGCAACAGTTTGTTGTGAAAGCTTGAATTTTGTGTGTGTGTTTGTGTTTGTTTGTGTGTCTATCGACCTGCCAGCGCTTTTGTTCGGTAAGTCACCTCATCTTTGTTTTTATATATAATTTTTCCCACGTGGAATGTTTCCTTCCATTATATTCATCTTATATCCTCCTATAGTCACTCAATGGCGACATTTGCTCATACACAATAGCGTCATCAGCAAACAGCCTCATAGTGCTGGCCACGTTGGCTGTCAGATCCTTAATGTACACTTATTAGCCAAAACATTATGACCACTGCCCACTGCGAGTTGGATGCTGCCTGGTGGCATTGCGGGCATGTGATGCGGTAACAAAAATATGTAAATAGAGCAGACACAGATGGGGGCTCACTTTAGGGAAGATATGGGCTGCAAATGGGGAAATCAGTTGAGATAAGTGATTATGATAAATGGCAGATTATTATTATGCTGAGCCTGTGACACACATCTCAAAAGCAGCAATGCTGGTCAAATGTTCATGTGCTATCTATCACTAGGTGCTAAATGGTTAGACATCCATGACGCTTCACAGTACTTGGGGTTTGAGGGCATGTCTGTCTGCAATGTAGGATAGACGGTGATTTGTAGCAACTCTGCTGAAAGAGCACAATGCTGGTGCACGCACAAGTGTTCCATAGCACACTGTTCATTGTAAATTCTGGAACACGGAGCTCCACAGCAGACCACTCCTACATGTTCACATGTCTACCCAACAACATCATCAGTTGTGATTGCAGTGGGCACAGGACCATTCGGATTAAACCATCAATCAATGGAATTGTTGGCTCTTTGCTACACCAGGTTGATAGGTGTCTCCACAAAAACCATCATTGAGGAGAATGGCGGCTCCAAATGTGCAGCACACCACGGATGCCGGCTGGTGGGAGCAGCATTATGCTTGGGAGACATTCTCCTGCACTTGCATGTAGTAATCGAAGACATGCCGACAGCTGTGAATCACCTATGTCCCTTCATGCTTGATGTCTTCCCCGACAGCGACGTCATCTTTCAGCAGTGTAAATGTCTGTGTCTCAGAGCCAGAATCATGCTACAGAGGTTTGAAAAGCATTATAGTGACGTCACATTGATGTCTTGGTGGCCAAATTTGCCTGATGTAAACCTAAAGAACCCATCTGGATCGCTATTGAGCATCATTACCACGTATGCAAATCAGTGAAATGTTATTTACGTGAATTACAAGACCTGTGTGCAGACATCTAATGTTTCATACCTCCTCAAACCTAACAACAAGCCGTCTGATCCCTCATACGCAAAATCAGTGATGTATTTTGTCCCAAAGATGGACAAACAAGCTATTAAGCAGGTCATAATGTCTTGGACCACCAGTCTATACAGGATGTTACAAAAAGGTACGGCCAAACTTTCAGGAAACATTCCTCACACGCAAAGAAAGAAAATATGTTATGTGGATGTGTCCGAAAACGCTTACTTTCCATGTTAGAGCGTATTTTATTACTTTTCTTCAAATCACATTAATCATGGAATGGAAACACACAGCAACAGAATGTACCAGCATGACTTCAAACACTTTGTTACAGGAAATGTTCAAAATGTCCTCCGTTAGCGAGGATACATGCATCCACCCTCCATCGCATGGAATCCCTGATGCGCTGATGCAGCCCTGGAGAATGGCGTATTGTATCACAGCCGTCCACAATATGAGCACGAAGAGTCTCTACATTTGGTACCGGGGTTGCGTAGACAAGAGCATTCAAATGCCCCCATAAATGAAAGTCAAGAGGGTTGAGGTCGGGAGAGTGTGGAGGCCATGGAATTGGTATGCCTCTACCAATCCATCGGTCACCAAATCTGTCGTTGAGAAGCATACGAACACTTCGACTGAAATGTGCAGGAGCTCCATCGTGCATGAACCACATGTTGTGTTGTACTTGTAAAGGCACATGTTCTAGCTGCACAGGTATGAAATCATGATAACAAGCTCCATAGAGCGTAGGTGGAAGAACATGGGGACCAATCAACACATCACCAACAATGCCTGCCCAAACGTTCACAGAAAATATGTGTCGATAACGTGATTGCACAATTGCGTGCGGATTCTCGTCAGCTCATTCATGTTGACTGTGAAAATTTACAATTTGATCACGTTGGAATGAAGCCTCATCTGTAAAGAGAACATTTGCACTGTAATGAGGATTGACACAATGTTGGAGAACCATTCGCAGAAGTGTACCCGTGGAGGCCAATCAGCTGCTGATAGTGCCTGCACACGCTGTACATGGTACGGAAACAACTGGTTCTCCCGTAGCACTCTCCATACAGTGACGTGGTCTACGTTACCTTGTACAGCAGCAACTTCTCTGATGCTGACATCAGGGTTATCGTCAACTGCACGAAGAATTGCCTCGTCCATTGCAGGTGTCCTCGTCGTTCTAGGTCTTCCCCAGTCGCTTAGTCGTAGGCTGGAATGTTCCGTGCTCCCTAAGATGCCGATCAATTTCTTCGAACGTCTTGCTGTCGGGACACCTTCGTTCTGGAAATTTGTTACGATACAAACGTACCACGCCATGGCTATTGCCCCGTGCTAATCCATACATCAAATGGGCATCTGCCAACTCTGCATTTGTAAACATTGCACCGACTGCAAAACCATGTTCCTGACAAACACTAACCTGTTGATGCTGCATATTGATGTGCTTGATGCTATTACTGTAGAGCAATGAGTCGCATGTCAACACAAGCACCGAAGTAAACA
This sequence comes from Schistocerca americana, assembly GCF_021461395.2. Classification (NCBI taxonomy): domain Eukaryota; kingdom Metazoa; phylum Arthropoda; class Insecta; order Orthoptera; family Acrididae; genus Schistocerca; species Schistocerca americana. The sequence continues at coordinate 25,609,349 of NC_060130.1, forward strand.
TTACCTTCCTTCAATTGGGCCAACTGGCGGTGAATCGAGGAAGTATAGTACATACTGACGAAACTAAAATGAGCTCTAACATGGAAATTAAGCATTTCTGGACACATGTTCACATAACGTATTTTCTTTATTTGTGTGTGAGGAATGTTTCCTGAAAGTTTGGCCGTACCTTTTTGTAACACCCTGTATAGGGAATGAGAGTGGTCCTATCATACTTCCCCGGGGCACTACTGAGAATAACCCCAATACCCCTGCCTCTGATGAACACTCACCATCAAGGACGACATTCTGGCTTCTACTACACAAGAAGCCATCTCGAGCCATTCACATATCTTGAAACCTAATCTGTAATTTCAGACCTTCATCAACAGTCTGCAGTGGCGCACTGTGGCAAACACTTTCTGGAAATAACAATGTGGAATCTGCCTGTTCCCTTCATCCGTGATTTGCAGGATATCTTGTGAGAAAGGGGCAAGTCAAGTTTCACACGAACGATGATTTCTAAATCTGTGCTGATTTGTGAACAGAAGCTTTTCTGTCTCGTGGAAATCAAAGTGAAAATACATTCAAGAATTCTGCAGCAAACCAATGTTAAGGATATTGGTTTGTAACGTTGTGGGTCCATTTTTTTACTCTTCTTATATACAGGAATTACCGTGCTTTTTCCAATTGCTTAGGACTTTGTATTAAGCAGGAAATTACAATAAATGCATGCTAAGAACAGGACCTATGCCATAGTGCACTATTTGTCGAGAGACCCATTGCTGAAATTTTGACATTATGTTGGCTAGACAGTAGGCTGGAGGATTCAGTTCTGATACTGCACAGCTCTCAAATTATACTTACTAGTTATTAGAGGCATTTGATATCCATAGGTGACACCAGACCAAAACCAGGCTGACTCAACTATGTGCTGAATCTGTGGGTCTTCACACTTCAGACATGCATTGGTACCTGGTCATTTCCGCACCCTTCTGCAAGGATCATCAGGTATCAAAGAAATGCTTCACTTCTTGTGAAAGGAATACAATACCACTGATCCAAGTTCCGCTGGAGGACACCCTGTATCACCACTAGTAATTTCCTTTCCTGTTGTACCACAAACAGAGTGAGGGCAAAATGACTTGTCTATATGCCTCTGAATGAGCCCTAATCTCACTAAACTTGTCTTCATGGCCCTTACATGGAATGTACATTAGTCGCAGTAGATTGTTCTGCAGTCAGCGTCAACAGCCATTTCTCTAAATTTTCTCACTAGTGGTCCTTAAAAAGAATGTCGCTTTCCATCCATCAGTTTCCATGTACACCACGATTCTTTGTGCACTACACTGCCCGGGGGTTTGTACTGTAGTACATAATGGACACCTAGAGACCCCACTGAATGGGTTGAGATGGTTGTGTACCGTGTGAGTCAACACAGCTCTCCCCATTAGCTGCAAAAAAAGTCACAGTGCAGTTACATTAATTTCCCGAGGTACTACCTGTCAGCTATAATTTGAAGTTAGCAGTCATCAGTTGTTGTTGGCTCTGAGCAATCTCTGTAGTGCTGATTTTTAACATTTTGTTACTGCAAAGGCTGTGGAATGTTCATTTGATGTCGCTGTAGCGTTTGCCAATTGTGTGGTAACTTTCCATGCTGACAAACATTCTTACTGTAAAGTAACAATGCTTGGGCAGTCTTTAAGCGTTAACGCTTTAATCCCTTTGCAAAGTCAAATTTTTTGATGTTATATTGGACATGTGATCAGTTTGTTTATTTATTTATTTTTGTAATTTTATTTTGTGGTTTAGGACAAAAACTGTAGTGGTAGTGTATTTCTCCTAAAGCCCTTTTGTGAGCTGCTATTTCCCACTGTGAAAATGAGGCAATTTTTTTTCCAACTACACAGGTGACGATAGTAGTGATCAGACAACAAACAAAAACTATTTGTTGTAGCAATTTTTATGCACCTGGTACAGTGTACTATCACAAGATACCAGGTACATCTACAGATGGTAATATATATTCCCAAAAGCTTTGTAAAACCACTAAGTGGTTGGCAAGTATGCTTCCCAAGATTCACAAAAGACATAATTGTGTAATACCGTGTTTACTCGAATCTAAGCTGCACTTTTTTCTGGTTTTTGTAATCCAAAACACCGCCTGTGGCTTAGAATCAAGTGCAAAGTAAGCGGAAGTTCTGAAAAATGTTGGTAGGTGCCACCACAACTAACTTCTGCCCTCGAATATTTGTAGCACTACTCAGGCATACTTTGCAGGCAAAAAGATAAATACTGGCGCCAAAACCTCTGCGTCAGTAAACAAATTAAAAAAAAACGGGGGTGGGGGGGTGGAAGACGAGCTTTTTTCTCTGCCCCAAGTTTCGACCACTGCATTCTCATACTTTATCCAATGAAGTAAATACAAATTCCGTATTCTTCATCTCCGAATGTTGCAGCCTTTCAATGTACTACGATAATCCAACTGGAAGAGTGTTTGGGATGTTTGTCAATATGGCCAAGTCTACGTTCTGAATTTTTGTCCCACCTGTGACAAGAGATGGTTGTTAATAGCAACTTTTATGAATTGTGAATCACATGCAGTATTCTCTTCACCATAAGAATAATTCGAATGTAAACATTTTGCCATGTATTCCTACGTGTTTCCTGCTATCTCATTTAAATCCTGTCTTCCTAATAAACTACAAAACTAGAGAGAGACAACAGCAAACGCGGAAGAATATATATATCATGTCATGTTTATATTCGTATTATTCCTATGCTGAATAGTGATACAGTCGGAAATGAAGCATGGCAACTGACTAGATTTTTAAACCTAAGATGGATCTAATTTCTGTGCAGAATGTAATGCACTAAAGAGGCGTCTGCAAAAATTTTCAAACGGAGAAAATTTTTCGCTAAACTTTCGTTTGGAACATCAATCATATGCAGTCTATTATATGGTTCTTGTTGATTATTATCAAAGAAAGTGGCAGTGTAAGTAACAACAAATAGCAGTCTCTTCCCATTGTTTTGCTGATGAGACGATTCCTCTCTTTTTTTTTTTTTTTTAATTGTAAGCGGCGGTAGCGTGCGCAAAAGCAAGCCATCCCGCGAGCGGTGACAGGCTGTAAACACGCATAATCAGAATGCGACAAACAATGCATGGCACAGTATGATAATGCATTTTGAGCTTAGACTGACGGAAACACCTATAACAGAGAGAACGGCACTTATCAGATCAAAGAAAAACAAGCAATCAATTCAAACCAGACGAAGCACGTGAAAAAGGCTCTCTAGTATAAATTTGGACAGAGAGCCTGACACATAGCAATGACTACGTGGTAAAGCTTAACTGCTAAGTTTACCACACGCACCAAACTACTGTAGCTGTATCATCATTCATTCGACCTCAATTGTCTCATATTACAATGGACCAACTTTGTTTCGGTTTGGAGATGTGGTCTAAAACGTTTCTCCCCCTTGAATTTCGAGGCACAAATTTCAAGTGCGGCTTAGATTCAAGAAAATTTTTTTTCCTTGATTTCGAGTCTCATTTTTCAGGTGCGGCTTAGATTCGAGTGCGGCTTAGATTCGGGTAAATACAGTAAGTGTACTTCCCAAACCATTTTGAGAAACTATTTTGATGGAAAGCATATTTTCCAAGAGCCATTAAAACACTGTTATTTGGTGGGCTGTATACTTCTCACAGCCCTAAAAGCTATGTTTCATAACAAAAAGAAAGTAAACTGGTGCAGCGGACTATCACTGGATGCCAGGAGCATGCAGAGTGGTTCAATGTATTCCCATAAATGCATTAAAGAAACACAGCTACTGCTAAGTATATCTCTCATGACCAGTAAAAGCCTTAAGTGACTCTTTGCAGCAGGTCGACAGACTGTACGGCCCACGTGAGTCACACTGTCCCATTAACGAATGGAGACACAGTGCACTCTGCTAAGGTAAATGAGAGTGCAGGTTCGCTTTCACCTACATTACACAGTCAGTTGTACTTAGTGATTTCTGGTAGACAAAAGAATATTGAGAAAGGAGAAATGAAGGAAGATAAGTGTTTAATGTCCCATAAACATTGAGGTCTTTAGTGTCTGAGCACAAACTCTGATTGTTTCAAGGATGGGAAGGCTATTTATTGTGCCCTTTCAGAGAAACCATCTCGGCATTTGCCTATACTGATTTAGAGAAAGCTCAGGAAACCCAAGTCTGGGTGGACTAGATGGAGCTGTAGAGAGCAAAAACTGTAGAGGAAAACAGAGACTGGAATACATCCAGCAGATAATTGAGGCTGTAGGTCGAAAGGGCTACTCTGAGATGAACAGGTTGCCACAGGAGAGTAATGCATGGACTTTAACTGTTAGTCGCCCTGAATGTGAGTCCAGTGAGCTCACCACTGTGCCACCTCGCTCGATATATTGTGAGAGAAGTTCCTGATTTAACCATTTCACAGGATGTGGGAAGTGTACTTACCATCAACTGTATTTCTTTACTGTATTCCTGAGAACACATCATACGAGCTCTGTATGCACCTGGCACCTGATGTTAGTTTGCTGCACCAGCTGAACTCTCTGTCTGTTATGAAATGTAGCTTTTAATTGTCATTAAATGTCACTTGTTCCTTTCAGAAGCAGTTGCAACTATATGTGCCACCAAATAATGTTGTTCTGAAGGCCACTGGGAAGTATGCTTACTACCAAAGTAATTTTTCCATGATACAAGGGGAATATACTTACCACAAAATTAATTTCTTTTTTGGACAGCAGAAAGGATACTTACCACCAACTGACCATACTTACCACTAATTTAGTTGTTTTACTATGCTCTTGGGAAAATGTTGTACCTCCTCTGGATGTGGTTGACCTTTTGTGATAATATGCTAAACAACTGGTGTCTGTTTGTCATGACATCAGTGCTTTTGTCACTTGTTACAACAGAACACATTGTTTCATTCTGCAATATATGCTATTGTGACTTGTCTCAGCTTGTTTCTTTACGTAGTGTTGAATGAAGTTTCTAGGATTGTAAAATAGATAGTCAAATAAAACTCATAACAGCTTACTAAAGACAGTGGGAAGTATACTTACCACTATAGTTTTCTGCTCCTAAATCACAAAAATAAAATAATCAAAAATGAAATGTAGTTGACACTTCTAAAATGATACCAAAACAATTAACTTTACAGGGCTGCTGCCCTTTATGCTGTCAATGCCACGTTGGGACCAGTACAGTAGTTTCTGTTCCGTGGAGAACCAACCGTACCTGCACATAGGCTATTATTAAGGTGGAATCACCACTTCAAAAGGCATTCCAAAGCTGCTGCCAGCTTCCCTCTGTGGAGTAAACCATCTGCCATTCCTGTCTGCTCCTAGAGAATATGTTCCATGGCTAAATATGGTTTCTGTTAGAAAGTGTTTGTGCGTTGTGTATCTGAGGTGGGACAGGTAGGTAAATTCACATATCCAGGTAAATTATTGGTGGACTGGCTAATAAAACATTTTTTACTTTAATTTTGAATATTTGGGGATTTCCAGATTGCTCCTAATGTCGGCTGGCAGATGTTAAAAGGGTGTTGCACCTGAATATAAAACAGTTTTCTTAACCCTAAGCTTCAATGCATATTCTCTATGGAAATTATTTATATTGTGATTGTTATGGTTGCAAACTTTGCAATTAATGCTAAATTCTCTCTTGTCCATTTGAGCAGCTCAGAGGTCAGCATATCTTGCTGCTATGTGGAGGACCCAGGTCCAATTCATGGTAATGCCTTTTTCTTTAAAGGGCGAAGCTACTCCACACCCACACTGACATGGTGACCATCACCAAAGTTCTACCATCACCTCCGTTTGCTTCGTTACAATTGAGAAGTGCACAGGATGTGGGGTCATGATGTTGTCCGTAGGATTACCCACTAATACAGGTACTTTGAGGCGATAGAAGTGGTCAAGAAGTGAGCAGAACGTAGCAGTTTTAAGGGCAGAGGGAGAAAAGTGCCGAGGCAAGCACCAAAGGAAAAGAACTTCTGCAATAGTCTGGACAGATAGTAAGAGCAGTAGCAGTTTCTTTCTGTCTGCAAGGGTGAGGTTGTCATTAGTTTTGGGTATCGTGCGATGCTCAATACCACTGTCGCAGCTTAAAACACTCTTTACGAGTGTCAGTCCTATTGAGGAGGGGTACTCCTGGGCTGTGCACCTGAGTGTCTCCTGGGCCACCTGCAGCATCTGTACTTGTAACATGCCAAGGTCATTATACAAGTGGTCAATTGGCCATAAAGAGGTTTGGTTGGATATGTTTATGTTTAGTGTGCAATACTGCTTTCCCGTATTGCCAGTTGGTCAGCTAGATATTTGCAGCTGGCAATGCCATTTAGTTTTGCTGTAATGCAGGGATTCACCAGTGTTTATTTTGTCTGTGAGCTTGTGCTGTCCACAGGTGATTAATTGTCCCTAGATAGAAGTGTTTTTCAGCAGTTGTGTTTTCACCCATGGTTGTGGTTGTAGTTTCCCAGGTTAAGAATGAAGTGATTGTCAGAGTGTCTCAAGTTCCTGTACAGTCGTGTGGTGAGTTTTTTGAATATCTGTGTGTGAGTCTCAAGGCAGTATTCTCTGTGAAGGTCGACAGTGTGTGTGTGGACTGTGGTGCACTTCGTTCTGTATCACCTGTAGGCAGCACAGGCGGTCAGAGCCACGTAACCCCAGACTGCAGCTGCATGTATCATCATGGGTCTAATCAGTATCATCTACACGGACCTCGATACCCTCCTATTCAGTGTGCTTTACCTGCTGAGCTTAGAGTAACACTGTTTGAGCCTTGCATTTGCTCAGTTGGCCTGTCACTGAAGTGTTTGACTTTCACACTGAAACGTATCGGGCGTGTGTGTAGTGTTATTCGTCTGCAGTCTTAATGTGGGGTCCTGCCCACTCATCTTGTATAGGGTGCCTAAAGGATGCTGCATTCTCAAAATGCTATACAACAATTCAAGCAAACAACATTAATAGTTTTTATTACAAATAAGAAGTTTGACAATGCTTAACCTGGAATTTACAATGGTGTCGCAAGCAATAGGCGACATGCAGTATAAATCAGAGTCCTTTGCTATATACAATGTTCGTGCAAGTTTGACACACAGTTTGTGGATCACTAATAACTGTTATTGTACCATTCTGCGCTAGGCCTGTCCGTATACTGTCCTAATCCTGTCCAAATACTGAGTGGCCGAGGCTGGCAGGAGCGGCACTTATATTCTCTTGGTCTAGGGGCCTGCTCCCGTCGTGGTGTGGTCCTTGCCAATGGGCTATTGGCTGCCTTCTTTGCTCTTGCGATCTTAATTTTCATTCCAGAGCTTGTGGGTATGCCAGAACACTTAATGTTTGTGCAGTTGTTATGGCTTGTCAATGAACAGAACTGCTTCACACTTGTCAGCATTTGCTTTAACACACTGTCATTCCAGCTAGGCAGTTTTGCTTGCAGTTGCGAATTATGCCTGATGGTTTCCAGTCTTGCAGTAGGATGGTAGTGTCATCTGCGTAGATGGTTGCCATTGTGTTTTGTTCAGTTGGAAAGTCATTGACGTAGAGATTAAACAAGAGGGGCCCTTGGATGCTGCCTTGGGGTACTCCCACTTGTATACTGTGTTGTGTTGACTGTTTGCCCTGAACGTCGGTGTTGAAGCTTCTGTGGGTAAGATATGAGTGTGTAAGATGTATGAGCTCGTCGGAGAGACTAGCAGTGCAGAGTTTGCGAATGAGACGATTGTGCTGTAGATGACTGAAGACCGGGAACAGCGCTCCTGTAGCTTTGTTGGTGTTGGGGGTGTGTGTAATATGTTCTACTACGCGGAGGAGTTGTTGTGTTGTGGAGTGGTGATTGCTGAATCCAAATTGCTCCAGTCTCAGCGAGTCATTGGTGTTGCAGTGCATAGTAAGATGTTTGAGAATCATCTTCTCAACAATCTTATTTAGGGAGCTCAGCAGGCTGATGGCTCCGTAATTTTGTGGTAGGGAGTGGTATTTCCCTGGCTTCCTGAACATCAGGACAGGGAAGTGTTGATGTTGTAGAATGGTATTCGTCATATGTGTGAGATGCTCTATAGCTTTATTCATGAACTCCTGGGTGACACGGTTTTGGAAGTGATTGGGACCAGGAGCTTTTCTAGCTGTTTTGTGCTTAATAACCTGTGTAATTTCATGTGTAGCAGTATGTATTGTTACACTGCACTTGGGCTGGGTTACAAGCCATGTAACCTCCTGGTCCATTTCAAGTAGCAGTGCTGGATTGGAAGGAGCCAGATTCAGTGTGAATGATGTTGCTAGTGTTCTGGTCATCAGCTCATGCTTCTCCTCCATGTAGTATGCTGGTCTGTAAGGTATTTGTAAACTTGGTGTGTAGTATTTCTTCTTGGTGGAGTGGACAGCTATTTGCCACACTCCAGGTCATGTGGTGTGCAGCCCTGCGAGTGTATTGTCCCAGTTTGTGGTTTTAAAAGTTTTAATTTAGCCCGTATGATCCCCTGGAGCCTGCTAATATTCTGTTTGTACAGCCAGTATCTCCCGAGATGATCTCTCATTGACATCGGCCCCTGTATTTCTGGGAGCAGGGCCATTGAGCATTCTTGTGGTATAAGTACTGTAATGGTACCTGCTATTGCATCCTGAACTGTGGTGGTAAGGGCTTTGACAGCTTCAACAAGTTTCCTGCTTTGTGTAATTTTGGGAATTTGTGGGATACGACTTTTCAAGCATTTCCTTGAACAATGCCCAATTCACATGCTTGTAGCTCAGTATCCTGTGAGATTCATCATACTGCTGTGTTTCTTCCGAGTAAAGTATTACAGGTGTTTGGTGAGGCCAAATCATGTAACTAAAGGATGTTCTGAAATTCCCGCTTTTTTCCATGCAGTTGCTTCTTGTGATAATCAGAGGCTGATTTTGACTAGTTAGAAATACTGCCAACTCCCCAATGAAATGTTGGTTGTGGTCAGATTTATATGTAGCGTAGCTAGAGTATGGGTTGCTCCAGAGTGGTTAATTTTGTTTTACCTTGTACGGAAGCAACAAAGAGCGTCCAGTGGAGTTAAATACCCTTGGCAGCAGAAATAAGTTTCACATGAAGTACACACAGCCTATCCTGTCTCAAACGCTTGACAGCTACACAGCGAACATTATTCAAATGTAGATGGCAGCTGTACCTTGAAAGTAAGCGTACCTCATGAGTATATCAGCAGTACATCTTCTGACATGCTTGATGTGAATGTGAACATAGAATAATAGTTAAAAACAACTATAGAATTGGTCAGCAGAATCACCATTTGAGGTTCCGTAAACGTCCCCATTGGTTGTTTTCATGTCAGGTCTCCAGGTGGAACACATCGTCATCTGGTCACAATACTATGGCTGTGAGCCGTCGCACTATCAGCTGGAACACAAATATCCATCGACCGTGGGTCCACCGCGCGTGCGCGAACACAACTGCCCTCTAGCGACAGGCACAACAGCGCACAGGTGGTGAAAGCTCGTGGGAACAATAGATATAAAAAACTGACAGTTTCTGATGACCGAAACAGGGACCATTGTGTTTCTTAACATCAAACAGAACAAGGTTCTAATTGTTAGTTAAAGGGTACCTCTTATCTCAATTCAGAGTATTGTTAGATAGCGGCATTCCAATGGCTTCTTCCACTACACAGTCCCAATACAGCGACGCAGGGTCAACCACTTGTCTCATCGTACAACATTTCATATTTTTCAGTAAGACAATGTTCAGACACTCAGATTTTTCTGGCTGAATTAAATGTGCGTGCCGATCGTGCTTCACGCAACGATACTGGAGCGTACAAATAGTTCGTCCAATACAGGCTTTCCCGCAACTGCGGGAATTGTGTAGATCCCGGGCTTTCTCGAACCAAAGTTATCCTTCACTAAGCCCAGCAGAGCTGTGGTCTCAGGCGGTGGATGGAAAATACTTTTAATATCAAACTTCTTTAAACTTTTTCCTGTTTCTGAAGATATGCTCCCCGCAAAATGTAGGAATTCCGCAGATTTGCTTGTATCTTCTGTTAGTTCCCGCGAATGTCCAGTCTCCAGTTCTTGCGTCAAACTGTCTGCATCTCAGATTGCGTAAACCCTTTTCACCAATGTAAGTAGGACCCCATTGCGTTGGTAGGATTGATAACTGCCTGATGGATAAAGATATCTGTTCGTATGCGTGTGCTTCAGATAAACTGTCCTAATGTCCCATCACCCCTCCTGTGGACCAAGACACCTAAAAACGGATGTTCGCCGTCCTCTTTGACTTCCATAATGAACTCAATATTGGGATGCACACAATTAAAATGATACAGAAAACGATCCAGAACATCCCTCCCAAATGGCCATCCCATAAACGTATGGTCGACGTATCTCCATGAACAAGTTGGTTTAAAGAACCATGTTGCAATGTCCTCAATCTTCCACAAATTGGCGACCACGGGGGATAATGGACTCCCAATAGCCACTCAGTTTGTTTAAAACTTTTGTCATTAAGTAAAAAAATACGTCAACGTCAACACATGGCGACAAAGCTTGTTGTTTCTTCGTCCAATTTTTCACAAATTAACTGCAAAGAATCCTCAAGAGGAACTTTGGAAAACAGAGACGCAACATCAAAACTAAAGAGCCAATTCTTGGGATTGAGACTCAGAAGTCATATGTTGAATAAAAACCAGAGAATTGGAAATAAGATTATAGCAATTTCCGACAGGGGGACTGAGCATGGACGCTAGATACTTAGCCAACTTATAAGTAGGAGTGCCCAAATTTCTAACAAAAAGCCGAAGAGAAAGTACTTCCTGTCTACCTTAGGCAAACCGTATAATCTCGGCTGGACTGCAGAACCAGGTCGACGTTTTTCCCAGAACTTCATCAGATAATGAAGTCTCTTTTAATGACTGGAAGAGTCTTGAGAGTCTTGGGTTTTATACGGTGAGTTGGATTGTTCTGCAATCTTTGGTATGCCAAGTGTGCAAGAGAGAGATAAATTTTAAGCACATAATTGTCCCGCAAAAGAAGAACCGTTGAACTGGCCTTGTCCGCTGGAGGAATTACGAAATCTTCTCTGAAGGACCGGATTGCGGCTCTTTAAAGCGAGATGTTACCTCGCGGGGGTGGCACCTGACACAGCTGAGACACCTCTTACCTAACCTCATCAGCTAGATGGTCGGGAAACCTGGACACGACTTGTTCAACGGCAGAAATGTATTCCGTAATTGGAACATCACTGGGTGTATGGGTAAAATTGAATTCCTGTTCCAATACTGCAGGCATAGCATCGTTCACTCTTTCGTTGTGAGACTGATCACATGTCGACGGGTGTTATCAGTGTAGACTGCGAAGAAAACCGTTGAATTTTCGAAGATTTCCTACTGACGGCGTTTGCCTACACCCAGTCTGATATTGCCCAGGACGAACTGTCGACCCAATTCCAGGATGCAGCGGAAGCAGCGCTGAAACTGCCAAATGCAGATAAAATAAATCATTGGATATGAAATCCAGTTGTGCGCGTATAAAACTATTGCGCTCCCTTAGTAAGGCAAAACCAGCACGCTTCTTAATGGTGTTGGCCATTCTTGTCTCAATGTAATCAACAATTCTGGCAAATTTAGGTATTAAAACTTCATTCCAGCATCTCAGCCAAAAAGCGAGGTTGCTCAGTAATTTCCCCTTCTTACGAAGTTCATGAAATACCCTTGAAAGTTGAAACGTCCCCTCACCGTAGAGGATCTTCATGTGATTCCGTAATCTCTGCCGGCGTAATAATTGGTTATATTCATGTCGGGGCTCCAGATTCAAAACATCATCTGATCTGGCTGGAGAGCCGACATGAATACCCATAATCACGTATCAAAGGCCAATGATGCAAACAAAATGGTCTTCGTCTCTTCGGTTTGGAGTGATCATGTGTACATGCGTGAACTCGAGTACACAAGTTATGTGACTAGAAGTGAGACAGGGTCATACAGCGTATAAATTCTCAACCATGCAGTTGAGAAAGATCCAAACACCATTTCAACCTCAATATTCACAATTTTCCATCGTGTTTAGCCTAGGATTATTGTTTGCCCTCAGATAAACCAAAAGTAAAGAAACACATAGTATAGGATGTTATGTTGTCCATACTGCAAATGAAATAAATCTTTGGATATGAAATCCAGTTGTCTGCTGTTAAAGTCTCAGCAAGCCTTAACAGGTAAAGTTCAGACATTTTGTTAAGGTCACGATGTCCAGAAACGAAAGGGCTGTTCTTAAAATTTCGGACAGTTGTCAGACAGGTATACACGGTGCTAAGTCGGAACTGTCCATTACCGCAACTAATTTCCAGCTGTATGAGGGGGCGAAAGAAGCAACACAAGGTACTTTGTTTCAGCAGTGTTCCGAAACGACAGGCAAATGATGTATTTATTATAACGAATGAAACATTGCACAAATAACTGACAGGACACTCAATATTTAGTCTGTCACGAATTACATGCGGGACACATCCAGAAATTAGTGAGAATTCTTAAATGGATGAAGTTTATCGCAGACGCTCATGGTGGGGAGGGAGGGGGGGGGGGGGGTTGGTGGCAAGTGCAACTCCTTGCTGTCTGTCCCCTGACGTCCCTCTCCTCCCCCCCCCCCCCCACTTCTGTAGCCTATGACTAAGTATAAATCTACGAAGTGCGACACTATGAATTAAATTTCAAAATAGGATATAAAAAAGTTTGCTCAAATGCGATTGCACAGATTAGAAATGGAATTCCTGAAAAACCACCCATGCTTTCTGAAAACCGGGGAAAGTGTTTTAAAAATATAGCTATGCTACTATCTGGGGAAAATCGAACGCATTTCTCGCAGTTACAGTGGAAAATTTACTCACAGAACATCCAGTAATATGCAGGCAGCACTGTGTGGTGGAAAAATTTCATAATTCACACAGTACTTACATGAAACTAAGTTTATTACTGTCTGCCAGCACTGAATCAGAAAAAAAGATGGTTCACCACTAATCTTGATAACCACAGAGAATACATGCAACTATCTAAATATGCTCCTGAGCTGTCCAGAATGCTGTGTTCCAATAACAGGTACATGGCTGTCCGGACCTCACTGCTGCTCCGTCCCAACACACGACGACCCGGAAATACTAGCGGTCGCTCTAAAGATAGTACGACAGTCCTCTTATCGATAAGCGCCGCTGGTGCCACTCACGGGCAGGCAAGCCAGCAACTTAGTGACGCCAGTAAATCTAATAAGAAACAGGACGGCAGTACCGCAAAGACAAGATGTTAAGCAATAAACGGCACTAACACGAGCCGCGCACGGCTCAATCAGGGTATGGTATAATGCAGGACAATATAATTACATGGTTTTCAGTGTATGTAGTATTGCGATCTTCGATTTGCTTCCTTACTTTATACCACTTTATAACGTAATAACGTAGTCCCGAAACATGTTCTGGTTATTATATCACACATTTAACAATTGACACGAAACATTGTCAGTACTGATTCATGAACCAGTTGTACGTTGCTTGACAATACATATACAAGCTTAGAATTTAGGACCTTAGCCACAGTCTTCCCACGTGGTATTGCTTCAGTTTATCCTGGTGTACAGCTGTGTATCCAAAGTACTGTCTGTTTTTTTAATTCATCTGTCTTTCGACTGGTTTGGAGTCCTACATCGCTTCCTATCTTCTGCACTACTTTTCATCTCTACAGGGTGTCCCCGAAATGTTGCGACAAAATTCAAGGAGTTGTAGAGGGTGTCTTGAGGAACAAATGGAGGATAGGAGTACGTGTCTAGAAATTTCATCCAACGAAGCTACAGAACGTCGAAGTCATAGAAGCCTATGTCTGCCACTAGGGCACCCCTTCGGCAGCAAATTCACATTGTACACTGACGAAATGCAAGAGGAACGCCTCGCAATGTTATTTCTTATTCAGTGATCGCAACTGATTGCCATGATCGCCATTGGAGAGGATGGAGCTAGCTGCTGCGTAGACAGGCCTTGTCTCCAATGAATGCGATGTTCTGTTGCCTTGGTGGATGACTGTTTCGGACACGGGTTTCCATCTGTAGTTTATTTTTCTCCTGTATTTTAGAGGGTTCCAGGAGAAAAATAAACTGCGGGTGGATACTCGTGTCAGAAACCGCCACCAACCGAAGCACCAGAGCATCGTATTCATAGGAAACAAAGCCGTTCTAAGCAGCAGCTAGCTCCACCTTCTCCACTGAAGGTCGCGGTAATCAGTCGATCAGTGAATAAACAAACAACATTAAGAGACTTTCTGCCTACCGTCCTTCAGCGTGCAAAGTCACGTTTGCTGCCAGCGACTATAACATCGGCGCGCTCTAGCGTCGTTGAACGACGTTCCCCAACACGGGTTTCTACCCGCAACGTATTCCTCAAGATACCATCTACAACCCCTCGAAGTCTGTTTCAACGTATCTAGAACACCAAGTTTATAATTTCTTTGTACTAGGACGCGTGTTCTAGTATCTGTCTACACCTACATTACTTTTTTCCATTTCTAATTCCTTCCAGCGCAAAATTAATTTTAGCGGCCTGCGTGGCAAATGTTCCATTAACGTGACCATTCTACTGGTAAGGCTTTCCCATAGATTTAATATAGGGCCTATTTGTTTTTTCAAAATGGTTCAAATGGCTCTGAGCACTATGTGCCTTAACATCTGAGGTCATCAGTCCCCTAGAACTTAGAACTACTTAAACCTAACTAACCTAAGGACATCACACACATCCATGCCCGAGGCAGGATTCGAACCTGCGACTGTAGCGGTCACGCGGTTCCCGACTGTAGCGCCTAGAACCGCTCGGCCACTGCGGCGGGCTGTTTTTTCAGTACCTCCTTGTTTCGTATCCCGTCTCTCTACTTTACTACCTTCTTCGATAGTACCTCATCTGAAAGGATCAAATTCTCCCCAACTTCTGATCGTTTGAAGTGGCGTAGTGATGAAGATAAGGGTCTCGTACTGGGGAGGACGGTGGATTCAAATACTCGCCCCACACTGAGATCAGATTTTCGTGGCTTCCCTGAACCACTTCAGGTCACTGCATGGATAGATCCTTTGAAAAGCATACGCCGATTTCCCTTCACACCCTTCACACATCTCAGTTTATGCACAGTCTCTAGTCATGATGATGCTGAAAGGAAGCCAAATCTTCGGTCCTTCTAATTTATACTTCTCAAATTTTCGCTTGGTATATATTTCAGTTCCACACAATGATATGCTCCAGAACTTTCTTCAGGTATGCCACATCCACTTGACGAATCCACCCCTGCAAGAGCTGTCATCTGCAGAGAGGAGTGAGAGTGTTTGTCATACCAGGAACATAAGAATACAACCCTGTGAAAATGGCTGCTGTCATCCTGGAAGACGGGAGGGTCCACAGCATATCCATATCAAAATGTAGAGGGGTAATGCTTAATTACAGATAATGCAGAGATGAACATCGTGGTTTATTTTCATGGCAATGAATGGTCGCAAGTCACGGTGCGAAAACTGCCCCAAAACATCACAGAACCACCTCCGGCCTGATCCACAACTTCCACTCTTCAGTATGGCATGATTGCACTCCAGTCAACTACTGCCCAGATACTGTGTTGTTTGTCCAATTAAAGACGTCCAACTCCACATGCCGCTGAGAGCAATGACCTTTTGCGAAGTACCTCGTTTCGAAAGTCCATGGCATGCAGTTCCATTCGCAACGTTGGTTCGCTGGAAACTTGTTGCATTCTTTCAGTCCTGGATCCATCAGGTGGGAGAGGTGAGAAAGTAAGAAACTGAGAGCCCCCCCCCCCCCCCCTCCAATTAGGATCCTACTGTGGATCCGTGTCTGCATTGAATGACTGCAGCAATTTCTGTCGGGTTGGAAAAATATTGTCATTGGCGAGGTGTGACATCCGTCACTAGTCACTGTCGGTTAGGGTGTTTTAACAATGGCTGCTCTTAACATGTGTTACATGACTGTGAGTGGTCCACCATTCCTTGTAGACAATCCACAATGATACACCAATCAACTTCTTCATCTCAGAAGAACAATGTCCTCAATTATTTGGTGCATATATTCCAATCTCTGTTTTCACCTACAGTTTTTACCTTCTACAGCTCCCTCTAGTACCATCCAAGTTACTGCCTAATGTCTTAACACATGTACATGTCCTATTACCTCGTCAACCTATCTTACAGCGCAAATTTCGGATAACTGAGTGGCACATACACAGAATTTCATTGTAAAGAGGCACTGTCCTGAATTAGGTCAGCAGTGGAGTGTCACACAACCATCTGGTATCAGTTCTACGTGACTTAGAGCGATCCAAAGCATTCGCTGTGAGCAGCAATTCCTTGTCATGTTTGAAACCGATTGTATCTGGTAGTGTATGACAATTGTCTCTGGTCCATGTCAGCTAAAGTCTTCTTACTAGTGTTGCTCCTACGCCGTACTACATGGCTGCGAGAGATCTACCATTACTGTCTTGATACATCAACAAATCGGTGGACTGCACTCACGATCTGATCACAGGAGAGTCCAAACACGATTACTACTAACTGCAATCCTGTCACTTCTCCATGTAGAGCCTTCTTACTGCGGTGTTCCTTATAACTAACTGGCACATAAACCATCTCATCAAAAGTATCTGGACACCGCTATGTGATGCGGAATTGGCGACTATATGTCACGAGAGGTAGACTCGACAGGGTAACTGGAGGTGGGAGCCATTGTCTTATTAGCAGAGAAACAGTACTGTAAAATGGGTTGTTCACGAGGGCTCGGTGATCTCGAACGTAGTGACTGGATGTCACCAGAGTAACAAATCCATCAGGGTCATTTCAGACGTTCTAAAGCTGCCCAAGTCGACTGCTAGCGATGGGAGTGTGCAGTGGAAGTGGGGAGGAAACTTAACAGCTAAACCTAGATGAAGCAGACATCATGTACTGACGGACAGGACCTCCAACCCTAGCAGACGGTGGTTGTAAGAAACCGCACGAAATGAGTGGAAGGGATCACTCGTGTGTTCCAAAGTACTACCAGTAGTCCAGCTAGCACAATGAATGAGAGTTAAATGGAATGGAGTACGATGGTCACGCAGCTTCTGTCAAGCCACAAATTTCTGTAATTAGTGCTAAGCAAAACATGGGGTGATGTAAAGAATGACGCCATTGGGCAGTGTATCACTGGAAAGGGGTGATTTGAAGTGAGGAACCACGCTACATACTTTGGAAATCCAATGAAAGGGTTTGTAGAATGCCTGCCATCATGCGTAATTCCAACACAGAAGTACAGAAGAGATGATGTTACAATATGGGGCTGTTTATCGTGCTTAGGGTGTCGTTCCCTCATTGCACTTAGGAAAACGCTATATGCAGAAGTATATGAAGACATTTTGTGGAGCTTTAGGCTGCATTCAGCACAGGACGTTTTCGGAGACTATAATTGTTTCAGCGTGATAGTAAACCCTGTTGTGCGGCAGTATCTGTGGTTTGTGAATAACAATATTCCTGAAATGGACTATGCTGCCCAGTGTCCCGACCTGAACCCAATGAAACTCATTTAGGAAGTGTTAAAAGATCGACTTCGCTCCAGAATCCAACATCACTACCACCTCTGGTTTCAGCACTTGAAGAAGAACAGACTGTCATTCCCTCACTGACATTCATGCACCTCACTGGAAATGTCCCCAGCAGAATTCCAGCTATCATAAATTAAAGGGTGGTCATATCCCATGAGTAATAAAGGGACACACACACACACACACACACACACACACACACACACACACACACACAGCCAACAGCCGACCCACCAGCCCTTCGCATGATCTCCGTCACAATTTCACCCAACCCCTCCCTCCCCCAATCACTCCACCCAAAAAATTATGTTATGTGTAGCGCTGCCCTGCCAGCCGACCAACAGAAGTTCATCTTTTGTCCCTGTAGTCACTCAGTAAAGTAGGTCGTAAAGTGTGTAGGCTGTACAGGAAATTGGTCGGTCGGTTGGTGTGTGTGCGCAGTGCCCTTTATGTCCATTACTAGATGCTGGACACTTTTGATCAGAAGGTGTACCCACCACTTGGCTGGCATGACATACTTCAGAGCGGTGGAGGGTAACGTGACAGCTTGGCAGAAGTCCTACACAGGTTGTTGTTGTTGTGGTCTCCAGTCCTGAGACTGGTTTGATATAGCTCTCCATGTTGCTCTATCCTGTGCAAGCTTCTTCATCTCCCAATACCTACTGCAACCTACATTCTTCTGAATCTGCTTAGTGTATTCATCTCTTGGTCTCCCTCTACGATTTTTACCCTCCACGCTGCCCTCCAATGCTAGATTGGTGATCCCTCGATGCCTCAGAACATGTCCAACCGATCCCTTCTTCTAGTCAAGTTGTGCCACAAACTTCTCTTCTCCCCAATTCTATTCAAAACCTCCTCATTAGTTATGTGATCTACCCATCTAATCTTCAGCATTTTTCTGTAGCACCACATTTCGAAAGCTTATATTCTCTTCTTGTCTAAACTATTTATTGTCCACATTTCACTTCCACACATGGCTACACTCCATACAAATACTTTCAGAAACGATTTCCTGACATTTAAATCTATACTTGATGTTAACAAATTTCTCTTCTTCAGAAACGATTTCCTTGCCATTGCCAGTCTACATTTTATATCCTCTATACTTCGACCATCATCAGTTATTTTGCTCCCCAAATAGCAAAACTCCTTTACTACTTTAAGTGTCTCATTTCCTAATCCAATTCCCTCAGCATCACCCGACTTAATTCGACTACATTCCATTATCCTCGTTTTGCTTTTGTTGATGTTCATCTTATACCCTCCTTTCAAGATACTGTCCATTCCGTTCAACTGCTCTTCCAGGTCCTTTGCTGTCTCTGACAGAATTACAACAATATCGGCGAACCTCAAAGTTTTTATTTCTTCTCCATGGATTTTAATACCTACTCCGAACTTTTCCTTTGTTTCCTTTATTGCTTGCTCTGTATACAGATTGAATAACATCGGGGATAGGCTACAACCCTGTTTCACTCACTTCCCAACCACTGCTTCTCTTTCATACCCCTCGACTCTTATAAGTGTCATCTGCTTTCTGTACAAATTGTAAATAGCCTTTCGCTCCCTGTATTTTACCCCTGCCACCTTCAGAGCTCCAAAGCGACGAGTTGAGCTTTTTTGAGGGGGTGGCTGATATTTTGTCCTGTGAGATTGTCTGTAGTGACGGGTGCCGGCGATGTGCCCGCAGGGCCCGACGTGGGAGTGGAGCGGCGAGTTGCCGCATGTGGCGTAGACGATCCAGCACCAACACGCGATCCAGGGCGATGTGACGGAGCTGCAGCTGGCCGCTGTGCGCTGGACGTCCTACTGCCGGCAGGCGCTGTCTTCGCCGCTGGACACTCGCATCCTGCTGCGCCTGCTGCAGGACCTGGACGCGCGCTGGCCACACGAGACGCTGTCCCGCGAGGAGGTAAGCGCTAAGCGGCCCGCGCGCGCCCGCATAGCTCGCCAGATACCGGAGGCCCATTTTCACTATCATATTCACACGTTGTCTAATTCGGCTCTGCTATTCCGATCAAATATCGGTTTTCCGAGCGTCAGTTGTTATACACCATGGTCGACCAAGTCGTGCAAAATTTCACTTTTGCACAATGTGCTGCTTCCAAGCGCTCCGAGGTTCGGTCTGTCTCGTCACTGTTTGGTACGTCTCGCCTTTGCTCGGTCCCTCTCGGTATAGCGCCACATTTCATACAGCAGAGCGATGCGACACTTCCTTCCAGCATTTGATGAGGCTTCTTTTGATCGACACGGCTTTCTTCAGCTCGCCAGGATCTTGGTGTAAGCACTGTTTATCCTTCGCTATTTGTTCGTGGTATAAAGGAAGTTGGTCCAGTGGTTATTCGCACAAAAACAGGCAGTCTAGTGATCTATCGTCACAAGATGTGGATGGGAACGAGAACAGAAGGTTGAAATTCTCCATATCCATTATGCAGTCGCAGTAATATATGAGTAGCAGAAATTTCCTATGGAACATTACACATCACTCAGATAGAATTTAAAGATTTAGTTGACGGGCTGGCCGGGGTGGTCGAGCGGTTCTAGGCACTACAGTCCGGAACCGCGGGACCGCTACGGTCGCAGGTTCGAATCCTGCCTCAGGCATGGATGTGTGTGATGTCCTTAGGTTAGTTAGGTTTAAGTAGTTCTAAGTTCTAGGGGACTGATGGCCTCAGAAGTTAAGTCCCATAGTGCTCACAGCCATTTGAACCATTTTTTTAGTTGACGAGGAAAGAACCAGAAATTACAAAGATTAGCAGACGAGATTCTGTGTTCTGTACATCAAAAAGCACTTTGTTTTAAATTAGCAGACGTAGCTGACGTGATGACATTGATGGTTCAAGTAGCAAATATTCGGAAGTAGAATACATTACTATGCCGTCAGGTATAACTGTTTCAGTGAAACTGTACGAAGAGTATGGAGACTAATCCATTTCGCAGAAAAAGTTCCAGGACAGGCTTTTTTTTATTTCTGAGCTTGCAATACCAAAAGGGAACAAATGTTGCTTTCATGTTAATGTGTGTGTCCTCTAAATGACCTTGCACGTGTTTCCGTGAAACTCACTATGTGGCAAGGCTGTGCTTAGCAACACCCTGTCTGGATTCTTGGCGCATTAGTTTTGGTGACACAATCGATGCTGAGTCTGAGCAAAGAGTGAAAAATAAGATATGCGTTAAGCTGGGAAAACCCTAGTGAAATGTGGGCGATGATTAAGCAACTGCAGCGAGGCCCTTTCAAGAATGCAACTGAAAGAAAACTCCATCAAGATATCACATACATACGACAGCCTGTGACAAATGAGCTTACAAGCATAGAAGTTGAAAATTTCCCTGCTTTCTTTCAAGACCTCCAGAAACGTTGGTAACTGAAGTACAATTTTCTATATATTTTTTAATCTGTCCTGTAACATTTCTGACAAAGGGAGTATATTCAGGATGAGTCATGCACGACGTAATACCCCTTTTATTTCGTGAATGATTTTAGATACCGAAGCTAGGTTTTGGGCCAATGATAGCACGCTAAGGGACACGTAATTTGGTGTGTAATACAGAATCTTCACTTTTGTATCGATCGTGATTATGAGGCAAGTATAATTTTTTAAAGAGAATGATATACTTTCTTAACGGCATCCGAAAGCGCATGAGAAGACGACTGCAGTGATACAATGCTTGTTAATTTTGTAGTAGAAATTCCTTGCAAAAGAATGAGAGAAATATTCTAAAACTGAGTCATCCGGAATCAGATATTACATTGTAAACATGGTCATGCCAGTCTACATCGTTGTATTAAGCTTTTCGACTGTTTACTTCTCTGTGCCCCAGAACTAACAAAACTGTGTTGTCTGTCAGCAGATCATTTATGATTCATAATTTCTTGCATGCTGACATGTACACCAATGTGCAAAAGTTAGACACGCTATTATGAGACGAATGTCAAGAAAATTCTGTGAAAATAGTAATGAAAAACTGCTCGAAAAACTGTAGTTGTTCCAACAAAAACCTGGAAAAGTACGTACAATTGAAACAGCTTTCCTTAGTCCCATCTGATACGCCAGAAACTAGCATATGCCATAGTCTCACAAAAAAAATCGTAGGTGTTTCTAGGTCGTATACAAAATGAGGTTTTATTTTAGTAGCGAAGGCGTGCCTTGCTGCATCGGCATATAACGGCTGAGTCTGGTCTGAGAGCTTGGTGTTATTTCACAGCAATGGCCTACTCTCGCCTCATTGCTTCCCAGTTTTAGTGCATTTCTCGGATTCTCTTGCGAAAGGCTTCAGTGTCAGTAATAAAAGCGCTATATCATCGTAACTGCCTTTCCAAGACCTACTGAATATAGTTATGAAAAGTATACATTTCCATTAAAAAAAATCATACTTGTATCAACATCTTGGTTGATGCCTGATATCAGGGCATTATCCATACAAAACAGTGCCCCTCAGGGTACTATCAATTGCACGAAACCTCGTTTCGATATCTGTAACCGTTCAGGAAATTAAAGGGGTGTCAGGTCTTTTGTAACTGGACTATATTATTTCAAAGTACGTTGGTTAAGTCAAGGGGCATGCCTGAAATGATTTTTCAAATTGAAACCCGCTATTGTTAAATTTATGAAAGAAAAATGAAAGGAGGAAAGAAAATTGGAACACCCAGGATGGGCTGAAGACTTTGCATTTTACGTGGATTTGACTGCACACTGCCCACAGTAAGATGTTGCAAGGTGAGAAATAATCTATTTTGGATATGACGGGGATATGTTTAAAAAAATAGCATTGTGCGGGTGATAAATTATGAAAAAAAAAACACCGTCCATTTCCCTAAACTCACTGGTGTTAAAGAAAACATGAATTTGAACAAACTTCTGTCTCGTTAAAAGAATTACAGAAATAGTTTTCCAAACATTTGAGCGCACTGCCAGTTCTAAATTTCCTTGTGATCTCTTTTAGAGACCGTTTTGCATTTCATTTTAAAGCGCCCCTGGGCAACTGCAGATGGAGCTTATCGATCTGCAACGTATTTCCCGTTTATAAGCCAAATCCATCTGTGTTGAAACTGTCCCGAAGCTCGACATTCCACGTCCATATAATGAGATTGCAAACGTGATAACAATGTTTTGATCAACATAAATGCATGAAAGACTGCTTTCGATTATGAAACTAAATAAGTCACGATTACGTGGCAGCCTGTGATGTAATGTAGAGCTGAATATAACACCAAATATGCAACGAACATTTTATGAAGGTTTGAAACTCGCAATTCAATGGTGTGTTCCTGTAAAAACCGTGTGCCAGTGCTGAAGAGTATCAAACATTAGTATCATCAGTGGACTTGAGTATCGACAAAGCATTCTACCACAGACGTGGTATGGAAAAGAATAAGGGCATTGGAGACTTACGTTGAATCCATTCAATTGCCTCAGAATGCTGACAGCGTGAGCTTGGTTCAACCACTGAAACATGTGGATTATGAGAGGAACAAATGCCTGGGCCATAAATGATGAACCTCCTCACCACAGTATCAATGGTTCCACTATGCACAAGCCTCAGCACACCATGTTCCAGCAAAGGGATGAACACTTTTATTGACTTTGGTAAACAAGTGAAACTGTAGCACATTCATGGACAGTTCAACTTAACAGCAGCATTAACAAACTCAAGTGCGCCTGCACCATATTTCATGTGAGGTGAGCACTCTGGACGATGCCGCAATAGCAGCAGTTAAATTCCAATAATCAAACTACAGACTCTGAATTCAAATGTGCCTGTTGATGCAACCTTTATTTATTCATTTATTATTTTGTAAATAGCGGTAGTAATAATGTGTAAAGTGTACATTAAACAAAATTAGATACAAACATTATGTAATGGCATGTTCTGAGAGTACATGAGGTAAACTTGGGCACAAATGAAGGTCTCAGTACAATGGCAGGCCAAGAGTTTAAAGCACAGAAAAGTTAAATGGTGTTAATGCACCACCACTGCATACTGACATCCAGCGACCAGTGATATGGATCACTCCAGTATACAATAAATGGGGAGGGGTAAGGGGTAAGGGGTGGCAAGGGAGGGGGGGGGTTGCAATTGTGTAGGTTCTTTAAATGACCTACACATATCAATAAAAAGTCGCACCATCCCCACGTGGCAGAGATATCATAGGGAGGTATGATTACATCTACGTTGACAGAAAATTTAAAAACAAAACTATCGATTTTTATGTACCTCTTTATGTATATATGTCTGCTTGTGTCTGTATATGTGCGGATGGATATGTGTGTGTGCGAGTGTATACCTGTCTCTTTCTCCCCCTAAGGTAAGTCTTTCCGCTCCCGGGATTGGAATGACTCCTTACCCTCTCCCTTAAAACCGACATCCTTTTGTCTTTCCCTCTCCTTCCCTCTTTCCTGATGAAGCAACTGTGGGTTGCAAAAGCTTGAATTTTGTGTGTGTGTTTGTTAGTGTGTCTATCAACATACCAACACTTTCGTTTGGTAAGTTACATCATCTTTGTTTATATATATACGAGGACCGTTCAGAAAGTAACCTCCGGTTGATTTAAAAAAATACACCAAGTTAAATAAAAATATTTTAATATATACATCTTACAACTACATCTTTGCACTATTTTTCTACATAGTCTCCATAGCGATTGAGGCACTTATCGTATCTCTTCACAAGCTTTGAAATTCCTTCTGCATAAAAATCACCCGCTTGTGCCTGGAGCCTGCCTGTCACCGCATCTTTGAGCTCTTCGTCGTCATCAAACCGCTGTAACCCGAGCCATTTCTTCAAATGCATGAAGAGGTGATAATCACTTGGCGCCAGGTCTGGGCTGTAAGGTGGATGGTTGATAACGTCCCACTTGAAGGACTCAAGAAGGGCCGTTGTTCTGCGAGCAGAGTGAGGACGGGCGTTATCGTGCAAAAAAACGATACCGGAAGTCAGCATACCACGGCGTTTGTTCTGTATAGCCCGTCGTAACTTTTTTATTGTTTCACAGTACACGTCTTGATTAATGGTCGTACCACGTTCCATGAATTCAACCAACAACACCCCTTTGGCATCCCAAAACACCGTTGCCATCAGTTTTCTGGCAGAAAAAATCTTGCGAGGCTTTTCTTGGTTTGGTAGGTGAATTTGAATGTGCCCACATCTTTGATTGTTCTTTTGTCTCAGGGTTCACGTACTTAATCCAGGTTTCGTCACCGGTCACGATTCTGTTTAACAATGGTTCTCCTTCGTCCTCATAACGTGACAGAAAGTCTAATGCAGAGGCCATTCTTTGAGTTTTGTGGTGGTCGGTAAGAATTTTGGGCACCCATCGTGCACAGAACTTACGGTAACCCAATCTTGCTGTCACTATCTCGTACAAGAGAGTCTTAGAAATCTGTGGAAAACCAGTAGACAACTCCGACATTGAGAAACGTCGATTTTCACGAACTTTTGCATCAACTGTCTGAACGAGTTCGTCAGTCACCAATGATGGTCAACCACTCCTCCCTTCATCATGAACGTTTTCTCGTCCACTTTTAAATAAACGTACCCATTCACGGACAACTCCTTCACTCATAACTCTTGGTCCGTACATGGCACAAAGCTCACGATGAATAGCTGCTGCAGAATATCCTTTGGCTGTAAAAAACCTTATGACAGCACGCACTTCACATTTGGCGGGGTTTTCTATTGCAGCACACATTTCAAACTGCCACAAAAACTAAACTAGCCCAGGTACGGCGTTCACTCGACCACGGCTTGATGCCGACTGACCTGTTGAGTGCGTGAACGCACAGATGGCGTCGCTACTCCCCCCACAACCCACACTGTGACCAATCGGAGGTTACTTTATGAACCGCCCTCGTATATATATCTCGGTGTCTTGTTGGTCTTTTGAGCTGGTGCAATAAAGACGTATGTAATTGCACTCTACCAGTATTCTTTTAATTAAAAGTTACAATATGCAGAAGACACAAGTTTTCATTCTCGTACCTAGCTACACCTTATTTTCTACTTCCCAATGTGACAAGGGCTTGCATTTTTAAATGGACCTTTTTGGAGATGAAGTCAACCTGAAGAGAGAATAGCCGCCGCAGCCATGTTGTTGTACATCGTTGGGGAGAAAAGGTAAATACCACGACGCGCACCCAAACTAACAGGAATTAACATTTATTCAATGCCACAATGTTCTTAACGTGTACGCATCTATACCTGTGCGCATTTATGGACAAGTTTTGCTGCGGCTAAATGATAATTACTTCAGATCTGGACAATTCACATCATCTCTCCCCCCAACCACTATAATTTTAAAGAATTGTGATAAGTAATTCTTTTTTACACACAGTGATTTACATTCAACTACAGTAAAACACACACACACACACACACACACACACACACACACACACACACACACACACACAAAATATAAACTTACATTTTTTTTTAAATTCTATGTAGTAGAAGCAGTTGTCAATCAAGTATAGCAATTTTGGTTTCTGCTTGAAGTTAATCTGGTTGTTACTACATTTTTTACTAATAATATTGTTCAGTTTTTACTAAAATGATAAACACTGTAACCAATTTTGATGATTGTATCGTTAGACGATCATTTTTTTGAGAAAAATTGTACTTAAAAAGTCTTCACAAAGCCGCATCAGCTGTTTTCACCTTCTGCCGTCACAGAGGTTATAGCTGTGGAGCAACATACACAACATAGTCAGCTCATGTCTCGTGTAGACGACTAATGGAAAGAAATTACTAGCCGAAAAAATATGTACTCGCATCTCAAAGAAGAGTGAAGAAAAAAGTATAAGTGACAAACAAACGGAGATTAAGAAGTGCTTTAGACAAGTTACAAGCTGTGCCATCTGCCAAACAGTGTGGTTTAAACCGATTAGGTGAGAAACAAACAATCAAGTCATCAGCCAAACGAAAATTACGAAATGGTTTAAACTGAAGAGGTCAGATGTGGATGAAGCAAAACTTATACAAGCTCCAGAAGTTAACTAACCTACTGATTGCCACCAGAAAACAGAAGCCATACACAAGAAAGGTACTGAAAATTTTTAGGGTAAGTGCTGTATTAGAAATGCCATTGGATAAAGAATCAGAAACCATTTCCACTAAAGTTACTAAATACCCAGGGTTTGCTATCGTACACCATAATGTTCAGTCACTCACAAATAAAATTTCCATGTTGGAAGCACTACTCCACTATGCACTAAATGTAGATACAATTTGCATTACTGAACACTGGCTATGAAATGCCGAAGTAAAATTAACCTCAATCTCAGGATATAGATTAGCAAGTCATTTTAGCCGAGAGTTTTCCAAACATGGTGGCTCTGCTATCTTTGTGAAAAAACAAATAAAGTTCTGTGATGTCAGTAAAAGTTATATTGACCCGATTGATCATTATTACTGATTATTCAAAAGCCTACAAAAGAATCTATGGTAGAGTAGTCAAAGAGGCAAAAATTATGTGGAATGACAATTTGATAAGAAACTCATCTAACAAAATGAGATCCACGTGGAGAGTTATAAAGAAAGAAACTTGTAGTTCAGCTCCAAAGAAAAAGAATGTATCATTAACACTAGAAGACTCAAAAGTCACAGACCCAAATTTGATAGTGGAAAAATTCAGTGAATACTTCACTTCACTGGCTGAAGACCTCATTCAAGTACACTGTCAAGGACCAGTCCCAAGTTTCTCCAGCAAGTCAGTGATCTTGACTGCTTCTATGTATGTTTATGAAACAAACCCCAATGAAATTATAAGTAAAATTAAATCATTAAGCAATAAAATGTCAAGTGGTCTTGATGAAGTACCTGATTTCATATTAAAAACATGTGCTCACCACATAGAAAACCCCTTGGCAAAAATTTTCAACCTCTCTTTAAAAACTGGTGTATTTCCAGATGTTTTTAAAATAGCAAAAGTTACACCAATGCTAAAAAAAAGGGTCTTCGGAAAAAAATATCAAACTACCGACCCGTGTCACTGTTAAGTTTCTACTTAAAAATTCTAGAAAAACTCTTCTATGACAGGCTTCTAAGTTTCATAAATAAATATGCACCACTTACAGTACAACAACACGGTTTTAGAAAGTCTAAATCTACACAGACACCAATTTTCGAATTCTTAGACTGCATTTTAAAATCCCTTGATCAACATAAATTAGCTGCAGGTATTTTTCTAGATCTATCAAAAGCCTTTGATATCCTGGACCATAACATTCTGCTCGAAAAATTAGAAAGACGAGGAGTAAGAGGTGTAGCACATAGCTGGTTGTTTTCATACCTAAAAAACTGCAGGCAGAAAGTATCACTTCAGTATGAATTCAACAAAATTAATAAAATAAGAAACAACTCCTTACTTTCTAGCGAATTAACAATAAAACTTGGTGTACTGCAGGGCTCAATCTTAGGTCCATTACTCTTCTTGATTTATGTGGATGGCTTAGTTGAATATACGAGTCCCACAAAAACCATCCTGTTTGCCGATGACACCAGCATATTGCTCACTGGATCCAATCCAGAAACTTTGCAGTCCACAGCAAAAAGTTCTATGGAAAGACTTTCTGAGTGGTTCACAAAAAAACAAACTCATTATAAATACAGAAAAAACTGTGTGTGTCGATTTTCATTTAATTCCTCCAACTAATCAAATGTCTATTCAAGCACAATTAAAAAATGATACCCTAGAAAATGTAAGTGTCACAAAATTTTTGGGTCTATTGGTTCAGCAGGACTTAAAGTGGGGCACACATATAAATAACTTGTCTAGAAAACTATAATCTGTGTGCTATGGCCTAAGAATTTTAAAGGCTACAACAAGCAAAACAACAGTACTGCAGGCATACTATGCACAGTTCCACTCACTAGTCCAATATGGGATCGTTTTCTGGGGATACTCAATTCATAGTATAAAGGTTTTTAGAATGCAACAAGGGCTCTAAGAATAATTTGTGGCCTTAAAAAGATGGACTCCTGTAAATCCCATTTTACTGAGCTTAGTGTTCTAAATGTTCCAAGTTTATTCATTTATGAAACTGTCTTGTTCACTAGGGACTACCTCCTGAAAACAAGCAAACTGCTACAGAACAAAAATGTACACAACTATGGTACCAGAGGGAAATCAAATATACATCAAAAATATCACAGAACAACCACCTATTAGAGGAGCATAATTAACATTGGTGTAATACTACATAATAAGATAACAGAGGAAATAAAAAATGCTACTCATCCAATATTTAAAGCTAAACTAAAGGCATTTCTAATAAAGCACTGTTTCTATTCTGCCAGAGAATTTCTGAATACGTAACAAAATTAATTGTAATAGGTACCTATTTTTAATTTGCCTACTATTTTGCTTATACTATGTATTATTGTAACTTATATTTGACCTGTCCAATATCAATTGTACAATTTGTGCTGTATGATAAAACTGGACCAATAAAAAATCAAATCAAATCAAATCAGATTTTAAAATTTGTTGTTCCACTCACATATTTGAACACATCATCAGTTTTACTTGCTATCTGAGGCAATGTAGGAAGGGTCTCACCCAGATGTAGATGAATGTAGGTTGAAGCAGAATATTAGCTTAAAGGAAAAAACAGGTTGGGATTAAATTAGAATAGGAAAAGAAGAATTCTGCTTCTAGGTAGCAGTCATGGGAGGGGTGTAGGCCAGCGGCTTCAGGACGAATTAGGCGCAGGGTAATAGGTCACAAGTTTTGTGAAACCATGTGCTAGCCTTAGCCAGGTGACAGCAAACTTAGGTCAGTTATGCAGGAACTCTGAGAAGGAACATCAGGTTATTATAATTGGAGGAGCAGGAGACAGCCTGGCTATGAATCCAAGATAAATCATTAGGAGTGACCTGGATAAAACAGGAGCAGAAAATGGGCACACAAATGTGGGGTTTGTGGAGCTCTTTCTATGCCATGATCGGCTCTGGATAAACACTGCTATAAGGCACGACTGGACAGGATGCCCCAGACACCGGCAAAATCTCATGTAAGTGTTGTTCCAGTTGATGCTATTGGTAAGTGGGAATACACCTGCACCTAAATATGAAGGGGAAAGACAAGGTCGCTTCTCTATTAGTAGATACTGTAAGGAGGGCCACAGTTACACATGGGACAATCGCTGTGGTTAATGGGACCAGGCAAACAGGTTCTTTAGATTAAAGCCAAAGTCCAGACAGACAACAATCAAGAAAAATAGTACAAATGAAGCCATATGTACAGCAAATAGAGATAAAGCTATGGGTACTATCAACTTACTTCACCAAAATATCAGGGAAACAAAAAATAAAGTAGATGAGCTATTAGTGTGTTTAGATGATCTCAAAAATAAGAATGTGATTGATATACTTTGTCTGTCTGAACACCATGTAACTGTGGGGATGGAAAGTGTCAGTACAAATGGGTATAATTCAGCATCTTACACTTGCAGATCTAGCATGGATAAAGGAGGAATTGCCATTTACACAAAACAAGGGTACAAATACAGAACTGTAGAAGTAAGCAAATTTTGTGTTGATCAGCACTCTGAAGTTTGTGCATGTGAACTACAGCTAGCTAGTGTATGTTGATATTAGCAACAGTGCACAGGTCCCCATTAGGAGAATGGGAGCTATTCATAAAAAACGTTTGACTTCCTATTATGCTGTCCGTCAGACAGAAAGAAGAAGTTATTAATCTGTGGTGATTTCAATATAAACTTTCTAAGCAACTCTGATAGGAAAAGTGAACAAGAAGTGTTATTAATGACATGTAACTTAGAATCAATGATCAATTTCCCTACACATATAGCTCAAGACAGTAGCACTCTAATAGATAATGTATTTGTAAAGCAAGAGGATGCAGAACTAACACATGCTTTCCCTGTGACAAATGGATTATCAGACCATGATGCACAATTGATTAACTTACAAAACCTAGCAGGGTGTACAGTTCAGAAACCATTAAGTAACAGTGTAAGGTTGCTCAGTCCAGTACCTATAGAGCACTTCAAAGAAAGTTTAAGAAATGTTAATTGGGGAGATGTACCTATATAATGAGCCAAATGCTAATGATAAATGCAACATATATCTTGATAGGTTTATATCCCCTTCTGAACATTGTTGCCCAAAAAAATTACTAAATGTAACACCATTTTTCAAAGAAACCTTGGATTGCTAAAAGTATTAAAATGTCTCCAGAAAGAAAAAGAAAACTGTATGAGATAGCAAGAATTAGTATAGACCCAGGAGTAATTTTACACTATAAAGTTATTGTAACATAGTGAAAGAAGTTGTCAGAAAATAAAGAGATACATATGTTAGAGATGAAATTAACAACTCGGGCAATAAAATCAAATCAATATGGAATGTTGTTAGAAGGGAGACAGGAAAAGTAACCACGGGGGTATGTAGTATTACTATTAAGGGGAATGAGACTATTTTAACCAACAGTACACAAGCAGTTAATGTATTTAACAACTACACAAGCCGCTAATGTATTTAACAACCATTTCTTAAGTGTAGGTAAAAAACTTGGTGAGAACAGCTCAAGAAAAAAAAAACAAGCAGCACGTGGAAGAGTCAGTTTGGAGAAATCTTAAATTAATTTTCACCTAACAACCTCTTATGAAATAAGGAAAATCATTAAATCTTTGAAAAATAAATGTTCAGTTGGAGTAGATGACATCTCTAACAAGATATTAAAACAATGTGGAGAATTTACAACTGATGTTCTGAGTCACATATGTAATGCATCACTAACTCAAGGTATTTTCCCAGACAGTTTAAAATATGTCATTGTCATAGCCTCTCTAGGAAAAATGGGACACCACATATGTCAATAATTACCGGTCAGTATCCTTGCTTACAGCATTTTCAAAAATCACCAAGAATGTAATGTACTCAAGAATGGTTAGCCATCTCAACAGTAATGGGATACTTAGTAAATCACAGTTCGGATTTCAAAAATGCTGTTCTACTCAGACAGCTATATACAATTTCACTGTCCATGTAATAGAGTCTTTAAATAGTAAAATATCGCCAATAGGAATTTTCTGTGACTTATCCTAAGCATCTGATTGTGTGAACCATGACATTATATTACAGAACTTGCAACTCTACAGTATAAATGGAACAGCATATGAATGGTTTAAGCCATATCTACAAAAGAGGAAACAAAAAAGTTTCTTTCTATGGTTTAGATGATTTAAGGAAGTTTGCCACTTCATGTAACTGGAGTGAAATTACATTAGGTGTTCCACAGGGTTTGATCCCGGGTCTCCTTCTGTTCTTGATATAAATGAATGATCTTCCTACCTTTTCTGAAACAAGAAGCTAACCTGACACTATTTGCTGATTATGCAAGCATCATTATTTATCCAGTAAAAGAAACTCCAATAGAAAATGATACAACTAATGAATTTGCAAAAGTTGTTCATTGCTTTTCTGCAAATGGGCTTGCTCTGAACTTAAAAAAAAAAAAAAAAAAACACAGTACATCCAATTTTCTGCCACAAGGAGTACAGTTCCTTCAATAAAAATAACACATCAACAGAAGTCAGTAGACAGGGTAGAGCATACTAAGTTTGTAGGTGGACATATAGATGAGATTCTTAATTGGAAAAATTCATATTTTGGATCTCCTAAAGCGACTAGGTTCAGGAACTTTGCAATCAGAATAATTGCCAATTCTGAGAATATAGAAATTAGTAAGCTAACATACTTAGCACAATTTCACTCTCTGATGTCATACGGAATTATATTTTGGGGTAACTCAACACTTGGGCAAATGTATTCACTGTTCAGAAGAAAGAGGTTAGAATAATTTGTGGGACTCATAGTCGCACATCTAGGCATCTGTTTAAAAGGTTAGGAATTCTTACAACAGCCTCATAGTACATTTACTCACTAATGAAATTTGTTCTCAATGACATGGACCATTTTAAAAACAACAGTGACATTCATGATTATGATACTAGAAGGAAGAAAGACTTACACTCTCCTCTTCTTTACCTATATTTGGCACAGGAAGGGGTAAAATATGCTGCTGTAAAACTTTTTGATAAATTACCAGATGAAATAAAATGTTTGACAGACCATACATGAATTCTTCAATAGGAATAAATAAATTTATAGGTATAATATATGAGTTTTGTGCCATTTAATAATATGGGGTACATGATAAAAATTTTAAGCATAAAAAAATTGATTCATGTATGCATTTATTATGCACTTGACACATTCCACATCATAATGGTTACTGTGAGAATGATCAATGGAACACATAACCAAAACAAATGAAACTGATTGTTGCCCACAGCAACAAGGTCTTGCAATGCAGACTTTGTCTGCCCACTCTCTACTGCCTTTCTTATGTAAATCTTGTCCCCTCCACACTTCTCTACTGCTCCACTTCACTGTGTGATAACACCTTCCTACATGGGCTATAGTTTCTGCAAAAATACTTAACAGCTATTTAAGAAGCATAAAAAAATCGAAAAATTGTGTAATTTAAGACAGAAATATAGTGAATACACATCTTTTATGAGTTTTTATTGTTTTTAAAAATTTAAGTGAAGGTACTCTATTTTGCAGAAACATACAGACAGAATAAAAACATTCTTGTATTCAGATTTGGGTCTGTTCGCTACTTAATAAATTCATGAATTTCATTTACAGTTCGGCACTGGAATAGACATTCCGGACATTTCTTTTGAAATCTGCCTTTAACGTTAAGGACTTTTGAATCACAGAAATTATTCAATACTCGAGATGAGAGTGAACTCAAGCACAGTTTTATAAAAAATGTCAATAATCCACTCACTCTGCTACGGTCTGCTATAGGAGGAGATCAGTACAAGGAATCAGCTTCAGTTATATATTTGGCAGGATCTAATATAGATTAAGGCATGCATGGCAGTTAAAGTTGAAAAAGTCAATTTGTTTTCACATTGAAACAATAAGAGGAATTTATAACCCACTGCCTGCCATATTGCCATATAACAACAAGGGAAATTTCTGGATGAACTAAAACATAAAATAAGGACTGTAGAGGACTGATGTATCACACATGTAAACACGCAACAGAAAACATTATTCACACTAGTTTTTGAGCTCTTTACCTTCCTCCAGCAAAAATGCACATATTCACACACACAACCACACAAACTCCCAAGCACACTCTCCCACAACTATAGAAAGGTTGACTAATGATTATTGATTATTGAGAGCAGTTGCCTGCACAGCTGCAGGTGCTGAGGATGTAGAGAAGGACACACAAGGCAAGGAGGGATAGTGGGATTAATGTGGGGAAGATCTTTCGACAGATGACTCAGTGGCTGCACACCAAGACAAAAGTAGTGCAGAAGATAGAGGGGAAAGGAAAGGGGGACAGGGGTGAGAGAGAGGGGTGAAGTGGGAAGATGGGGAGGGGTGAGAGAGGGGAGGATATAGGAGGGGGAGGGAGTGAGAGAAGAGGGATAGGGGCAAGAGAGGGAGGGGGTGGGAGGGGAAGGGGGGGAGAGAGGAGTGGGGAGGGGAAGGGGAGTGAGGAGGGAAGTGGAGAGGGTGCGGGTAAGAGGAGGGGAGGGGAGGTGGCAGATGGGGGGAGGTAGACTGGGAGGAGAGGGGGAGGGAGAGGGGGAGGGGGAGGGAGAGGGGGAGGGAGAGGAGGAGGGGGAGGGAGAGGTGGGAGTGAGAGAAGGGGAGGGGAAGAGAGGGGGAGGGGAGAGAAGAGGGGGGAGAGGGGAGGGGAGAGAAAAAGGGGAGGGAGGGAGGGGAGAGGGAAAAAGAGAGGGGGGAGGGAGGGGGAGAGAGAGAGCCCACTTGACACGACACGAGGCAGGAGGAGGGGGGGAGGGAGCAGCAGGACATAATCTGGACAGGAAACGAATGCTGTAGACAGATGAGAGAAGGGAAAAGGTCAGGTGAGGCAGTGGTAGACAGTTAAATGGAGGTTTAGGCCAAGGGGATTGTACAAGTGCAGGATATGGTGGAGAGACAATTCCCACCTGTGTAGTTATAAGAAACTAGTGCTGCCAGGGAGTATCCAAATGGCTCCCTTAGTGAAATAGTTGTGGGAGTCACCTGTGTTGTGGTGCACAAAATGTTCGGCAACTGGTTGGTCATATTTGCAGTTTGCCATAGTTTGGAGGTAACTATTCATGCGAGTAGATGGTTGATTACTTGTCATGCCCACATAGAACACTGGGTAGTAACTGCAGCATAGCTGACACAAAACATGGTTGCTTTTAAATGTGGCCCTGCCTTTTATTGGCTAAGAAATGCCAGTGAGTGGACTGTGATAGGAGATGGTTAGGTGTGTGGGACATATTTTGCACTGGAGTTAACCACAAGGGAATGACCCATGGGGTGCATTCGGAGTAGGTTTGGAATAGGGACGGATAAGTATACTCTGTAAACTGCGTGGGCAGTAGAACACTGCACGATGTGAACAGGATACTGTCTGTCAATAAGGTTTTATCGAGCTAGTCCACAGACAGATCTGCTGTGTCATCTCCTGAAACACCAGTAAACCTGTTAACCAGCCACCGACCAGCACTCCTCTGATCTGCTAGTATCACCTTGGCCTTGAAAAGATCAACAAAAAGCTCAACCACACCCTTCACCAGGTTTTCAACTACCTCTCATTACACCCTGAGATGAGGGACATTGTACCTTAAATCATACCCACATCAACCAAAGTAGTGGTTTGCCAAGCACCAGACCAACAGAATATCCTTGCCATACAGCTCCCAATCCTGCACCCCATGGGTCATTTCCTTCTGGTCAACACAGGAGCAAGACACTTCCATACACCAACCCACCATCCACCACCTCGTACTGCAGTCAAGTCATATGCATTGTAATGTTCTGATATAGGCTAGATGAAGTGTATGAGAACTTTAGGGGAGTTTCAGGTGAGACATAGTTTTCGAGCAGTCAGGAGCAAATGCCGAAAAACAAACATCCAGTGATAGCAGGTAGCTCCTTGGGTCAGCACCAAACACTGTCACAAGGGAGCACCTACAAGTGGTGTGGATTTTGCGACTCTTGGAGGATACTTGTAGGAGATTCAAACAATCGAAAAGTCAGGATGGAATGAAGACAATATTATGAAAAGGATAATTGCTACTCACCATATAGCAATGATGCTGGGTCAAAGATGTGGACAACAAAACAACTTTGCGACAGTCTTTTTGTTGTGCCTATCTGACTCGGCATCTCCACTATATGGTGAGTAGCAACTATCCTTTCACAATATTATAGGAGACTCAAGGAATTCTAGAGTTTCATAACAATCAATTACTTTATTCCAACTTAACTACTACACTGAAGACCATTTATAAACATAGATGAGAGAGAACAGAAGAAGAATCACCCAGTGCTTCATTAAGTACAAACATTTGAGAGCAACATTAAAAGTGAGAAAACAGACTTAAATTGGACATTACCCAAGGTTGGTGTTGAGCAACACGTAATCCCAACACTCTGACTGACAAATACTTGGAATACGAAAACCTGAGGCTTTAGAAAGTATTCTGACAGCACAATGTTTCTGCAGCCACCCCACTAACACTACTGGAATGTCACAGTCATTTGCCAGTCTAACATGGGGCTTTTCTCCTTCATGGTGCCTCCAACCAACTCCATTTTGCATCCTTCCCCTTCTTCTTCTCTGCTGGATGACTGCTTCTAGCATTCAGACTAACAAGCTGTACATTTGGTAGCAACAGCATCCAGCTGAAAGCTAAACATCACTGCCCTTCTTAGTACGGTAAGGAACAACAGTGTTTTACATCGCCATGCTTCACCCTGCAGACGCAGGCTTCTATCTCATGAGCAGAGGCCTCTACTTCAGCAGTTTTCTTCATTTTCCCTCTCAATCTAACTTCTGTGAAACTACTGATGCGGCTATTCTTAGGTGTAATGGTCATTCTTGCTGCATGTGCTAAGAAATGCCTGTTTATGATTATCGCCTACTTACAACAACATGTAGATGGTTGTGGAGATACTAATTAGTTCTCTTTATCATGACTTATACCCTGGGACAGCTGTCCAAGCATTTGCAGTTCGTAAGTTTCCTCCATTACTATTTCCCTAGAGTAACCTAAAAGCTACGATTTACGCCTGTACCTACAGTGTGTCTCTGGTTTCTTGCCTCGGAGCACTCTTGCTGACTCTCAACAGTCTCAAGCTTAACAGTGAATGATTCAATAAGTTGTTAATATATGACAGCATTTCCTTTCCAATGGCCAATGGCCTTGCCACACTGATAATACTGGTTCCCATCAGATGACTGAAGTTAAGTGCTGTCAGGCTTGGCTAGCACTTGGGATGTTGGTAAGCGGGATGCACTCAGCCGTTGAGACAACCACGTAAGGAGCTACTTCATTGAGAAGTAGTAGTTACGGTCACAAAAACTAACAATGGCCAGAACAGCAGTGGGCTGACCACATGCCCCTCCACAACCACATCCCGTGACGCCTATAACCTGCTGTGGCAATCACTTGATACCATTTGGGCCCCCCAGGGCCCATCCAGACAGAGAATTTCCTACCCAATAAAAGGCAAGGTCATGTGTAAAATCCGAAAAGTTTACATCAGCTATGCTGCAATTACTCTGCAGCATGCTATGTGGGCATGACAAGTAACCAATTGTCTACTTGCATGAGTGGCCATCGTCAAACTGTGGCAGTCTGCAAACTTGATCATCCAGTTCCCGAACATGCTGTGTACCACAGCACAAATGACTTCAACAGCTGCTTCAGTAACTGCGCAAATGGATTCCCCTACCAGAATAGTTTCTCTGAACTACATAGGCGGGACTTCCCTCTCCAACACATCCTGCACTCACGCAATTCCTCTGATCTAAACCTCCGTTAATCAGTTCCTCATTACCTTTTCCCTTCTCTCTTCTGTCCTCACCAGTCCTTTTCACTCCAGATCATGTACTGTCTTCTCCCAGCACTCTCCCCCCACCCCCAGAGGTGGCATGCATTCTCTCTCTCTCTCTCCCCCCCCCCCCCCCCCCCTCCCTTCTACCCTTTTCCATCCTTCCTCCTTCCTTCCTGTCTCCCTCTTCATCTCTACCTTCCTCTCCCTTCCTCCCATCCCTTTCAACCCCACTTCCTTTCTCTATCTCTTACAAACTCTACCCTCTGAATTTCTTTTGTCTTGTTGTGCAGACACTGAGTCATCTGTCGAAAGACCTCCTTCACACTATCCTACTAACCCCTCACTTCTAGTGCATTCTTCTCTCCTCCCTCCCCACCACCATCTGCGCAGGCAAGTGCTCTCAATAAGTGATAATCAACAGCCAGTCTCACTGCAGGAATGTGGTTGGGTGTCTGTCTGCCTAAATATGTGTACTTTTTCTAGAGAAAGCGTAAGAGCTCAAAAGCTAATATGAATACTGTTTTCTACTGCATGTTTCTATATGCCACACCTCACTCCACTGGTTTCTCTTATATTATACTGTTGTTTAGA
The DNA here is from genome assembly GCF_021461395.2 of Schistocerca americana. Classification (NCBI taxonomy): domain Eukaryota; kingdom Metazoa; phylum Arthropoda; class Insecta; order Orthoptera; family Acrididae; genus Schistocerca; species Schistocerca americana. The sequence goes on from NC_060130.1 coordinate 25,647,435, forward strand.
TCTAGCAAGTACACATTAAAAAGGGTTTGAGCCTATTCCTCGAGCCAATATGACATTTAAAGTTACATGCAGCAGTTTAAATAATAAAATGTGTATTAAATAAAACACTCATACTCAAATGTTTACAAGGAAGTAATCAGTTTATTTTAACTTCGAGTCTCTACATTACATAACTTACCCCACCATCTATTATGTATAATCCTTTGTCTTTCTTCACAATATTGCAGTGAGACCTTGACACATACATTGATAGGCAATTGATTTCATTATATCGTGCCCTTCCAACTCTGTACTGTAAACAGAATTTCAAACTGTTATCATATCTGTGTTACATGATATGGAGTATGTGAACTTACACTACATCTTACTTGTTGAACATGTTATACTTGTTGGATAATAGATGAGAAGCAAATATGCCTAAAATGATTGGAGTTATAAATAAAGATGTTTTTGGTTAAAATGAAAGCATGTACTGGAGATGTTATGGTAATAAAACAGTGAGACCACATGACCTAGAGAGAGACGTAAACAAATAAGAATTGTTTCTTCTCTGTAACATCTGAGATTTATAACGAGGTGCACATTTATAAGGAACTATTATAACATCTATTATTTTTGCTTATTTAAGGTTCCAACTGTTTGAAGAATAAATTATGACTTCTCAATTAGATATTTTAGCTGCTGTTCTTGTTGTTGTTGTTATCTTCATTCTGAAATATGTCACAATTTTGTACAATAATAGAGAAGCAGATGTGCCTAAACAGAATGGAGCTTTAAATGAGGATACATTTGCTGAAAATAAAACCATATTTACAGAACTTGCTAATAGTGATACAAGGGCAGGATCATGTGACACACAGAGCTATGTAAACAAATACGAAATGTTTCTTCTCTGTAACATTGGGGATTTATATTGTTACAGCTATTATTTTTGCTCATGTATAAGGCTCCCCACTGTTTCAAGAAAATTCCAACTTGACAATTAGGAGCAGCTGCAAAAGTTACAAAGTGTAACATAAAACAAACAAGGTATCTGGCCTTGTAAGTAAGATATGGCCATAATGTTGAAGGAAATCACGAGTTTACACAGCACACAACATTGTCTTCACTGATAATGATAAAATATTTTGATAAGCTAGATGTTAAAATGATTAAAATAAACAAATACGCCAGGATGTAAAGATCACGATAAAAAGAAAAAGCTTAGCATTGCATGAAACTCTCTCTCTCTCTCTCTCTCTCTCTCTCTCTCTCTCTCTCTCTGTCTTGTAAATTCTTGATTGCCTTCATCATGGTGTCCATATTCTACCTACTAGGTCCAATGGCCTATTTGTTTTTTCTTATACTTCATAACTTTTGTTGCTGCTGATTGTGAAGTTAGGATTATTTTTTGAAACAATTGGAGCCTTAAGTGAGCAAAAATAATGAGTGCAATAATGGGTCCCTATAAACATCCACCATGTTATAAGTCCCCGATGTCAATGAGAAGAAACAGTTCTTATTTCTTTACAAATCTCTCGGAGTCACAAGGTCTCACTCTTTTATCCCTACAGCATGTCCTGCAAATACATTCTCATTTTTAGCAAAAACACCCTAATTTAGAATTCCAACCTGTATACATTTGTATGTGTGGCAATGAACATCAGACAAAACAGAGATGAGCTAAGCACACTGAAAAACATTAAAGCATCAGCTTTGAAAGACTGAGAAATCAATCAGGCAAAATACAGTTTTAAAAAGAGATCCACAGCAGCTGCATCAACCATAAAAAAAAAAGAAAAATATAAAGAAAGAAAGAAAGAAAAATAAAGAAAGAAAGAAAGGAAAGAAAGAAAAGATGTGATCTCCGTTTATCACAATTCCCTTGTCTGTTGTCTGAAAACAGAATGCACCCAGTAAAATGTAATGCACTAACTGTAGAGGGAGAACAAGGCTTGTATACAGTAAGCAGATTAAAGTGGATATAGGTTGCAGTGGTAATGCAAAGATGAAGAGGCTTGCACAAGGTGGTCCATGTGGAGAGCTACATCAAACCAGTCTGAAGATACATCATCTTCATCAAATCATCATCATTGTCAACAACAATTAAAACATAAATAGACAGACCAAGGCTACTGTATTTTCTCTGTCTGAGTGTGCAGATGATATTACATCATGGCAGCAGTATATCTACATGCACACCATAAGCTGGGTGTTCCCAAGTTAGATGACAACCAGCATCCATGTGAAAGTGGAAGTGTCTTTTTCATGACAAGTTATGCAGATTATCATCATCTTGCCTTTCGCTGCTGTGGGTGTGTATACATGCCCTGCTACATTGCTGCTCAGGTGAATAAAGAGCTAGTTGTGTTTCACAGGAACGATGTTTTCTGAACCCATGTTGACTGTGTGTCAATAGGCATAGTGTTGTGGAAAACGGTGGACAGCATACTGCACATGTTTTGCGCCAGTCACATGGAAATTAATAATACGATTTGATTTTTATTGATGCTTTTTATGTGCTTTTTTGCTTCTGGACAATTAAAAACCGATGTGATTGATCCTTTTTATGCGGTTTTTGGCTTCAGGACAATTAAAAACCGATGTGACTGATACTTTTTATGTGGTTTTATGCCTCAGAACAATTAAAAACCCATGTAAGTGATGCTTTTTATGCGGTTTTGACCTCAGGACATTAAAAATAGATTTTTCCCATCTTATGAGATATGACCTTGCCATGGTGGATGGGCTTACTTAACTAACAGTATCACAACTGTACACCCATGCACACTGAGTAGTACAGTTTGTTTAAAGTCAAACATACACCTTAGGTATCGTTGTATGATTCATTCTTCATTTTTAGTTGACCACTATTAAATCATGATGCTTACAGCGCCCTCTTTTGCTACATTTTGTAACTATTTGTTTTTCTTCTGCCATAAGTTTTCCCCCTTCTCCGATAATATTCCATATCAATTTGAAGTTATTCTGACCAGTGGTGTTATTTCTACAGTGGTTTGAAAGTTGAACTTTAATTATAATGTTTCTGTATTTTTAATTATTTCTAGTTCATATTCCACATCATGGTCTCTATCCCATCTCCTTGGATTATCATTAACATAAAATTAGGTAGAAGCAGAAAGTGTGAAAAAGCTATCTATGATGTTAATGTTACTTAACACAAATTTAATCTTTCATTTTGTTGTCACAATGCTACAAAGGCCAGTTCCCCTGCTCTTGGTAATCAGAAGTCCATACCTGGCTCTAAAGCTGGGTTTCTACTGGCATGAATTTCTTACAAGTAGATCCCCTGCTACCACTCCCATAATTCAACATACGTGTGGAAACATGCAATTTGCATGTTGTTATACCAACTTACACCTAACTTTTGAAAGTTAAGTGGCGTTCTACCTCCTCCACCATCATCTACAAGTTTCAGCAACTATGATTAGTGGATCTGCTCTCATTCTACTCTGATTCATTCAACAGCACAGATCTAGAATTGTTTATTTACGTGAAAAGTTAGTATCATACCAAAATAATGTGCTTGTTCTTCAACTAAGTTAATGAATACCTTCTAAAGTGACAAAATATTCTTAAACTATGTGACAGGGACATCTTTTTAACATTCAACAACTCTTTATAATCATTTATTTGTATCAGAGTAACATATCATCTTTCAAAGCGACGAAATGATTAAACAGTATCGTTACTGGCAGAATGGACTTGTCGAAGTTCATATTACAGCAGAACACTCAATACTGTAAAGGTATTTTTTATTTCAGTATAGTGATAATAAGGTCTTGCTTTAGTCATTGAGTGTAAGTATTATGGCGAAATAGAAGTTTATTTTTAACTTTAGAGAATTAAAACTACTCTTGTCCATCATTAAAATCCTATGCAAATGTGACAGTGTTCATATTGGCACTGTTACTGAGTGATTACTTTTCTCCACAGCTTTATAAATTCTGATTACAAAATAAGTGCTGCACCAGCGAAACAAACATATACAAATATTGCAGTGACATCAGTTTGCCAGATGTGTCAGTGTTACTTCTAATTTAATGTGAGGTGGCATGACAGCTTGCATACGTGTACTAGATCTTGCTACAGAGCCACAAATATAGCTCAAAAAGGATTTCAAAATTGATGTTACTCATTCAAAAATGATTTTAAAATGAATGCTGTCTCAAGCAAATAACTTCCTCATTAGCATACAGGATGTTCCCAAGTGATTGCTACAAGATGTTCACTCCCATACCCAACTTTAATAAAAAAAATATGACCTTTTAAGTTGAAAAAACTTTTTGAGTATCCCATTCATCAAAAAACAAAGTTCATTGTATATTTTATTTTTAGTTTCAGAAATGTTGATGTGCGAAATCAGATGATTGTTTTTATACACACTGTTTATAATTCACTAGGTCTCAGTGTGGTTTCAGGCCCCAATGGTTCATATTCAAAGATGTGAAAATGTTATTTCTTTCGTGCAAGCTTCTTTTGAATGAAAAACATCTACTGAAGGCACTCTAGCTGATCTGATTAATGTATTTGATTTAGTAAACTGGAGATACCAAGGCATTATGGCATCCACGACTTGGAACCTTTGCCTAAGGATCAATTCTTCAGTCACTGTCATTTGCAATGTTTGTTAATGATCTTCAGAGTAATTTGTCATGTATATCTGTACATGATGCAGATGACACAATGACTGCAAATTCTGGAAAAGATGTGAACAAACTGAAACTACAAAACGGTGAGTCCTTCAAGTTATCAAATACTTGGTTTAATGCCAATGAATATCTGGTAAACTACTTGGCATGTATATGGATGCAGATTTTATCTGTTGAGTAAACTACATAAATGTCTTTCTGAAAAACTGTACCTTTGTTCATTTTGTGCATTCTTTCACTTTTATATAAGATTTGGTTTTGTTGGGTGGGGTGATTCTCCTGGAGAAAAAAAATGTAGCAGAAGTAGAGCATTAGCTGTTTCCATAACTGAAACATCTTGTGGGCCTAATTCCAAACAGTAAATTGTATTAATAGTTACATGTCTCTTCATACAGAGTTGTCCCTTTGCTTTAAAAGAAAACCACCACCAGTATAGCCTAAGGCAGCCTGTGCACAAACATAATACTTATCAAATATTAAAAACAGATACACAAACAACTAGAGAAAACGCAGTGTAGTTACAAGTGTCTAGTTACAAGGCGTTTTAGTATATTACCTTCATAGGTACCACAGGTCTCACTAAAGTGGCTGAAAGAGAAGGTCTATCTTAAACTTGAAGAATATGAGAATTGTGTAGCGGTTGATCTTAATTAATAATTAATTAACAAAGTTTACAGCTTCCACCACCTGAGGAGGTGCAGTGGGGAATTAGTCCACATTAAAGAAGAATTACATGATTGTCAGAACACTCAATAAAGAAGTAGATCAGAAATTGAAATAATGGCCGTAATCTAAACATACTGTCTCACAAAAGGGAAAACACTTCATCCTGACAACTCATTGAAGAGCCCAGACTACTTCTGTGCTGTAAATCTGAATAAGAAAAATAAACAGAAACCCAGGAAAAAATAACGATTTTGAAGGGGGTTTCATCGAAAAATATTGTTGTTGTTCTTAACTATGTGACCAATAGTTGAGATTATAGTAGCACACGAGCCATTACCAGCAATTCAATAAAGAAACTTTAGAATACCTGCTTGGTTGATGAGTAATTATTAAAGCCATCAACTCTGCTGTTGAAGAATGAGTGGGAAGACCGTCAATCACAATTTCTAAGGACTAAAACTGTTTCATTGGTTCCACAACTATGTCATAGAATTGAGAAGCAATGGAGTCCACCTGGCACAGTGATCCAGCTCGCCATCAGTGTCCGCTACACACCATGCTGCACAGCAACTGTGGTGAGCTGTACTTAATTCATACTACTTTTTTGTGACAGTAGTACCTACTGTGAAATAATTTAAAAGTGTCTACATCCAAAAACAGAGACGTTGAACGAAATATATATACGCCAGCTTGACAGTTCATGGGGTCGCGGGTAAATATTCAAATGGTCATTTCTTTTGTTATGTAGTTATGAATAAGCACTTAAATTTTGTGTGCATGCTTTACACCTTCCTTTGATATTTACAAGAGCCTGGAAACTACTTTTGCAGTCTGGCAGAAAGTAGTGGAGAACATACTGAGCATAATTTCCAGTCTGCAAGTCCAGATTCCTCTTTATGCTCACTGAAAGAAAATGTGCCTCTTTGCTGTTTACTCAGCAGGATCAGGAACTACGATTATTAGTAAAACTTTTGAGTTTTAACTGATTGCTATATTCTGTAAAAGTTCACATGTACAAAATATAATAATATCCCTGATAATAATAATAATAATAATAATAATAATAATGGTAACGACACTGCTAGCCAACTGGAAAATGATTTAAATCCAAATAGAGGTGTTTTGCAGGATATGCTTCCTGCAACCACCCTAGAAGGAAAACAAAGACAGAGGATGAGATGGTCACATGAAGTTAATCGACACCTCATGTTCTGTTATTACCAAGCAACAAACCTAGGAACCAACACAACTGGATACAGATCACAAGTATACACAACATTTATTACCAGATACCCAGAATTAAAATTTTTAACAGAACAACGACTAGCTGATCAGATCTGTGTAATAATAAAAAATAACAGGATACCCCAGTCAGAATTAGAAAACATCAAACAACAAGTACAACAAATACTGGAACAAAATAATGTGCAATCAGAAGAAGAAGAAGAAAATACAGTAATGGACTCAAACATCCCAGAGCAAACAAACAAAGAACAACACGCACCAATTAAACAATTAGAGGAAAACGAAATCTTAAGACAGCCAACAGAACAAGCACAAATAGAACACGAAGTGACACAGATGTTAGATATAGAAGAAAAATTTCAGCTAACATATATAGAATACAAAGACACAAATACAGACATTAGACCATTCTTGCATAGACCACCAAATAACCCACAAGTCGAAACAACAATAAAAACTATCAACACAATCATACACAACAAAATAAATGAAAACACAACTATGGAAGAGTTACAACTACTGGTTTATATAGGAGCACTCACTACACTAAATATACACACTAGGCAGAGATCAGAACCAACAAACACACAGAAGAAACCCACAAAACCAGCATGGCAACACAGGCTACAGATCAAAATAGAAAAACTGAGAAAAGACATCGGACAGCTAACACAATTTATAAGAAATGAAATCTCGGAAAGAAAACAAAAAAGGTTGGGTAAAATCTCACAACAAGAAGCGACAGAGCAATTAGACGAAAAGAAGCAGAAATTACAAGCATTAGCCAAACGACTCAGAAGATACAAAAAAAGTGAAAATAGAAGGAAACAAAACCAAACATTCAACACAAACCAAAAGAAATTTTACCAGACAATAGTTAACACACACATTAAAATAAACAATCCACCAAACATAACAGACATGGAACACTTCTGGAGCAACATATGGTCAAACCCGGTACAACATAACAGGCATGCACGATGGATACAAGCAGAAACATACACATACAAAATGATACCACAAATGCCTGAAGTGATAATTTTGCAACATGAAGTCACCCAAGCAATTAATTCTACTCACAATTGGAAAGCCCCTGGAAATGATAAAATAGCAAATTTCTGGTTAAAGAAGTTCACCTCAATTCATTCACATCTAACTAAATTATTTAACCATTACATTGCAGACCCATACACATTCCCTGATACACTTACACACGGAATAACATATCTGAAACCTAAAGATCAAGCAGACACAGCGAACCCAGCTAAATATCGGCCCATAACATGCCTACCAACAATATACAAAATATTAACTTCAGTCATTAAACAGAAATTAATGACACATACAACACAGAACTAAATTATAAATGAAGAACAAAAAGGCTGTTGCAAAGAAGCACGAGGGTGTAAAGAGCAACTGATAATAGATGCAGAGGTGACATATCAAGCTAAAACTAAACAAAGGTCGCTACACTACGCATACATTGTTTACCAAAAAGCTTTTGATAGTGTACCCCACTCATGGTTACCACAAATATTGGAACTATACAAAGTAGATCCTAAATTGATACAGTTCCTAAACATGGTAATGAAAAATTGGAAAACCACACTTAATATCCAAACAAATTCAAATAATATCACATCACAGCCAATACAGATTAAGCGTGGAATATACCAAGTCCTTTCTGGTTCTGCCTTGCTCTAAACCCACTATCCAACATGCTAAATAATACAAATTATGGATACAATATTACTGGAACATACCCACACAAAATCACACATTTGCTATACATGGGTGATCTAAAACTACTGGCAGCAACAAATCAACAACTCAATCAATTACTAAAGATAACAGAAGGATTCAGCAATGATATAAGTATGGCTTTTGGAACAGACAAATGTAAGAAAAATAGCATAGTCAAGGGAAAACACACTAAACAAGAAGATTACATATTGGATAACCACAGCGACTGCATAGAAGCGATGGAAAAAACAGATGCCTATAAATATCTAGGATACAGACAAAAAATAGGAATAGATAATACAAATATTAAAGAAGAACTAAAAGAAAAATATAGACAAAGACTAACAAAAATACTGAAAACAGAATTGACAGCAAGAAACAAGACAAAAGCTATAAATACTTATGCCATACCAATATTGACCTACTCATTTGGAGTAGTGAAATGGAGTAACACAGACCTAGAAGCACTCAATACATTTACACGATCACAATGCCACAAATATAGAATACATCATATACATTCAGCAACAGAAAGATTCACATTAAGCAGAAAGGAAGAAGGAAGGGGATTTATCGACATAAAAAACCTACATTATGGACAGGTAGACAATTTAAGAAATTTCTTTCAAGAACGAGCAGAAACTAGCAAAATACACAAGGCAATCACTCATATAAATACATCGGCTACACCACTGCAATTTCATAACCACTTCTACAACCCTTTAGATCACATAACATCAACAGATACGAAGAAAGTAAATTGGAAAAAGAAAACACTTCATGGCAAGCACCCGTATCATTTAACACAGCCACACATTGATCAAGACGCATCCAACACATGGCTAAGAAAAGGCAATATATACAGTGAGACAGAAGGATTCATGATTGCAATACAGGATCAAACAATAAACACCAGGTATTACAGCAAGCATATTATTGAAGATCCCAATACCACAACGGATAAATGCAGACTTTGTAAACAACAAATAGAAACAGTAGATCACATCACAAGTGGATGTACAATACTAGCAAATACAGAATACCCCAGAAGACATGACAATGTCACAAAAATAATACATCAACAGCTTGCCTTACAACATAAACTTTTAAAACAACACGTTCCTACATACAAGTATACACCACAAAATGTACTGGAGAATGATGAATACAAATTATACTGGAACAGAACCATTATAACAAATAAAACAACGCCACATAACAAACCTGACATCATACTCACCAATAAAAAGAAGAAATTAACACAACTAATCGAAATATCCATACCCAATACAACAAATATACAAAAGAAAACAGGAGAAAAAATTGAAAAATACATCCAACTGGCTGAGGAAGTCAAAGACATGTGGCATCAGGATAAAGTTGACATCATACCAATTATACTATCAACTACACGAGTCATACCACACAATATCCACCAGTACATCAATGCAATACAGCTACATCCAAACATATATATACAACTACAGAAATCTGTAATTATTGATACATGTTCAATTACCCGAAAGTTCCTAAATGCAATATAACACATACCGTACAGTTAAAAGGAAGTGACGCTTGATCAAGGTCCGCGTCACTCCATTTTTAACCGGACTTAACGTCTGAGAAAGTGAAGGAAATAATAATAATAATAATAATAATCGTTTCAGAAACAGCACTATTAACAGTGCAGAGATGACCACTGTGGGAACTTCCAAGTAAAATGGTATATCATCCTGATTTCTAATCACCAAAAGTTACTTCCTTGCCAATATAGCGGAAAAATAACTTCCTCACTTGCCACGTGGTTTTGTCAGCATTGTGGGCGACACACAGTTACTTCTGTGAAATTTAAGGGAACCAGGATAGTGGAATATCTTCACAGGTTCACTTCCAGCTTTTATGGAAAATCGCATTCAACTCTGCCAAGCTCTGACGTCGTCCAAGACACCAGGCAAGCAGGCATTTGACTGACATGAACATATTGATATCCTGGTTCAAAGTGTCTCTCCTAACTGCCTCTCAGGCCATATTTATATATGGCCACAGTGGACCACCAAAGGGAACATCTGCTATCAGTCGTCCTAGGGACAGGGTCAGAATCTAAAAGGCCCATTTCTCGGACACGTATTAATTAATAATAATTGTTTAACAATTTGTAATCTTCTCAATTTGTATATAAATAGAATTAAGTTTGGTTTAGTTATTAAAATGTTTTAGCTGGCTACAATTTTTTAAAGCGGAATCGACAGTAGAACATGACCTCTGAACTGCCTTTTTAAGATTCCTTGTTCTCATAGTTATTTATGAACTGTCCCGAAACTTGCTATAGCTGTATTACTGCACTATTGCAATCGCGTACTGTAAGTACAACTTTCTATTACAAATACAAATGATAATCAATTATGAGTAAGGACTTCATTTCAAATTTGGTTTTTAGTAAATAATTTGAAAACCAAAAGAGGTAACATATTGGTGCTACATATAGAAGAAGTTTACATCTTACTGAGGATGTTCTAAGTCTAGTATTTAGAGCCTTTAATTTTTCATAAAAACCCAAATAACTTTTGATTGTGATGTACATGATGTGCATTTGTATATTATGACCAGTTTTTAGCTCTCTAGTTCTATTATTTAGTGCCACTATTTTTTCTTAAGGTCGTATATTTTGCCTGACATATGAAGGGCTTATTTCAATAGTATAATTGAATATTTCTGGTATCTCAACTGCAGATTTTTCAGCGCTCATTTAATTTTAGGACTCTGCATCTCAGAATGAACAAAAATGTACTTGTACGACTATTGAAATAAGCCCTTCATATTCATTTGATCATTCTGAGACCTTAAAATGTTAAAAATAATATACTTAAGCCTACACTGATCAAGTTTGGAGCATTTATTTTAGATTTAATGTCACAATTATATTATGGTGTAATCCTTTGTATGTTAAGCACAGATGTTATGATGATGTGACATTGGTAGTAGTGAATTGGAGTAAACCCCTGCACACTAGCTTTCCCCTATGCCTCTTATAACGATACAGCACTTGTTTAGCCTCAAGTTAGCAGCAGTAGAATATTAGGTGCAAACTCGTTATGGTTTTACCATATGCCAATATGAGATGGAAGAGCTATTCAAGATTTTTGCAGAATTAAAATCTGACTTTAATAATAAATTGGATACTACTTATGCAAATATTGAAACTGGAGGTATTAAGTTAAACCCAGAGGCAGATGTACATTCTACATGTTTTTAAAGATATTTTATAAGTCCCTGCTTAAGTGTTGTGATGAATCCAAAAAACTGATTTTTCCCTGAGTTATTTGGAAGAGGATGATGCTAAATGAGGAACTGGTCATTCGAAGAATTCCCTTCTTGGAATGATTTTCAGGAAATGTTTAAGAAGTACTGGTTGTCCAGCACACAGGAAAAGTTAATGCTAGAGTTATTTGGCCCAAAATATTATAGTAATAGTTGGCATCCTGGTAGTTATAAGAAATACAGAATGTCCCAAAATAATGTATACATTCTTTGAAACTGAACATCTCTTTAATGAAAGGGGTTAGAAATACAATTTTAGTGGTACTAGGTGCCTCATGGCCCGACTTAAGATGGTAAATGTTCAAAGTGGTGTCTGTCCATCGCAATACACTATCGACAAAGACTTACAACTGAGCGACATGCCAATGTTATTGTTTCCAACGGAATAGCAGCACAGACTTGTTTAATTTGCTCTCTAAGGTCATCCAGTGTGTGTGGTCTCACAGTGTAAACTGTATTCTTGAGAGTACCCCAAAGAAAGAAGTCTAGAGGAGTTAAATCTGGAGATTGAGTGGGATACTCCACACTCCATCTTCGTCCTATCCATCTGGTACGGAATGTATGATTGAGAAATGTCTTCACATCCAGGTGAAAGTGAGGTGGCGCCCCATCCTGTTGAAAGTAATAATCTTCCATTCCAGACACAACGCTAAGACCAGGAGTTATCATTTACAACATTTCCAAGTACGAGTCACCCGTGACAGTGTTGTTGAAGAAGTACAGCCTGATTAACACTCTAGAAGACAGACCACACCAGACTGTTACTCCTAGTAGATTAACATGCCTTTGCTCAGTTACGTATGGATTCTCCCTGGCCCAGTACACGCAATTATGGTTGTTAATTGCTCCATCAAGTTCAAACGTCGCATCATCTGACCAAATAATTCGATCTTGGAAACATTGCTCTTCTTCACATCTGTTAATGTGCCACTCACAAAATTCGCTTCGCCTATCAGGATCATCCTCGTTAAGAGCATGGAGAAGTCTTGGAATGTAAGGCTTAAAGTTCTGAGATGGCAAAATTGTATGACCCCTGCTTCTGCAGATCCCAGTCCCATGAGAGCATTGCCTCACATATTTCTTCGGGGATCGTGTGTATGCCTGGATTACTGCATCAAAACCCTCGTTGTCTGTTGAACTTCTCTTTCGTCCGCTATTTCTCTTCTTCTCATTCTGCACTGTTTCTTCGATTTCAAACTTATCTCTGATTATTAGAATTGTTACTCTTGTTGGTGGTGGTATTCCAAATTCAGCTCTCCAATGTCTCCAATTTTTCCCGAGGACATGCAGCTTTACTGTATGATTAAATGATGATGGCGTCCTCTTGGGTAAAATATACCGGAGGTAAAATAGTCCCCCATTCAGATCTCCAGGTGGGGACTACTCAAGAGGATGTCGTTATCAGGAGAAAGAAAACTGGCGTTCTACGGATCGGAGCGTGGAATGTCAGATCCCTTAATCGGGCAGGTAGGTTAGAAAATTTAAAAAGGGAAATGGATAGGTTAAAGTTAGATATAGTGGGAATTAGTGAAGTTCGGTGGCAGGAGGAACAAGACTTTTGGTCAGGTGATTACAGGGTTATAAATGCAAAATCAAATAGGGGTAATGCAGGAGTAGGTTTAATAATGAATAAAAAAATAGGAATGCGGATTAGCTACTACAAACAGCATAGTGAACGCATTATTGTCGCCAAGATAGACACAAAGCCCATGCCTACTACAGTAGTACAAGTTTATACGCCAACTAGCTCTGCAGATGATGAAGAAATAGATGAAACGTATGACGAGATAAAAGAAATTATTCAGGTAGTGAAGGGATACGAAAATTTAATAGTCATGGGTGACTGGAACTCGTCAGTAGGAAAAGGGAGAGAAGGAAACATAGTAGGTGAATATGGATTGGGGGGAAGAAATGAAAGAGGAAGCCGCCTTGTAGAATTTTGCACAGAGCATGACTTAATCATAGCCAACACTTGGTTCAAGAACCATATAAGAAGGTTGCATACCTGGAAGAATCACGGAGATACTAAAAGGTATCAGATAGATTATATAATGGTAAGACAGAGATTTAGGAACCTGGTTTTAAATTGTAAGACATTTCCAGGGGCAGATGTGGATTCTGACCACAATCTATTGGTTATGAACTGCAGATTGAAACTGAAGAAACTGCAAAAAGGTGGGAATTTAAGGAGATGGGACCTGGATAAACTGAAAGAACCAGAGGTTGTACAGAGTTTCAGAGCATAAGGGAACAATTGACAGGAATGGGGGAAAGAAATACAGTAGAAGAAGAATGGGTAGCTCTGAGGGATGAAGTAGTGAAGGCAGCAGACGATCAAGTAGGTAAAAAGACGAGGGCTAATAGAAATCCTTGGGTAACAGAAGAAATATTGAATTTAATTGATGAAAGGAGAAAATATAAAAATGCAGTAAATCAAGCAGGCAAAAAGGAATACAAACGTCTCAAAAATGAGATCGACAGGAAGTGCAAAATGGCTAAGCAGGGATGGCTAGAGGACAAATGTAAGGATGTAGAGGCTTGTCTCACTAGGGGTAAGATAGATACTGCCTACAGGAAAATTCAAGAGACCTTTGGAGAGAAGAGAACCACTTGTATGAATATCAAGAGCTCAGATGTCAACCCAGTTCTAAGTAAAGAAGGGAAGGCAGAAAAGTGGAAGGAGTATATAGAGGGTTTATACAAGGGCGATGTACTTGAGGACAATACTATGGAAATGGAAGAGGATGTACATGATGATGAAATGGGAGATATGATTTTGCGTGAAGAGTTTGACAGAGCACTGAAAGACCTGAGTCGAAACAAGGACCCCGGTGTAGACAACATTCCATTAGAACTACTGACAACCTTGGGAGAGCCAGTCCTGACAAAACTCTACCATCTGGTGAGCAAGATGTATGAGACAGGCAAAATACCCTCAGACTTCAAGAAGAATATAATAATTCCAATCCCAAAGAAAGCAGGTGTTGACAGATGTGAAAATTACCGAACTATCAGTTTAATAAGTCACAGCTGCAAAATACTAATGCGAATTCTTTACAGACGAATGGAAAAACTGGTAGAAGCAGACCTCGGGGAAGATCAGTTTGGATTCCGTAGAAACGTTGGAACACACGAGGCAATACTAACCTTACGACTTATCTTAGAAGAAAGATTAAGAAAAGGAAAACCTACATTTCTAGCATTTGTAGACTTACAGAAGGCTTTTGACAATGTTAACGGGAATACTCTCTTTCAAATTCTGAAGGTGGCAGGGGTCAAATACAGGGAGCGAAGGGCTATTTACAATTTGTACAGAAACCAGATGGCAGTTATAAGAGTCGAGGGGCATGAAAGGGAAGCAGTGGTTGGGAAAGGAGTGAGACAGGGTTGTAGCCTCTCCCCAATGTTATTCAATCTGTATATTGAGCAAGCAGTAAAGGAAACAAAAGAAAAATTCGGGGAAGGTATTAAAATTCATGGAGAAGAAGTAAAAACTTTGAGGTTCGCCGATGACATTGTAATTCTGTCAGAGACAGCAAAGGACTTGGAAGAGCAGTTGAACGGAATGGACAGTGTCTTGAAAGGAGGATATAAGATGAACATCAACAAAAGCAAAACGAGGATAATGGAATGTAGTCAAATTAAATCGGGTGATGCTGAGGGAATTAGATTAGGAAATAAGACACTTAAAGTAGTAAAGGAGTTTTGCTATTTGGGGAGTAAAATAACTGATGATGGTCAAAGTAGAGAGGATATAAAATGTAGACTGGCAATGGCAAGGAAATCGTTTCTGAAGAAGAGAAATTTGTTAACGTCGAGTATAGATTTAAGTGTCAGGAAGTCATTTCTGAAAGTATTTGTATGGAGTATAGCCATGTATGGAAGTGAGACATGGACAATATCTAGTTTGGACAAGAAGAGAATAGAAGCTTTCGAAATGTGGTGCTACAGAAGAATGCTAAAGATAAGGTGGGTAGATCACGTAACTAATGAGGAGGTATTGAATAAGATTGGGGAGAAGAGAAGTTTGTGGCACAACTTGACTAGAAGAAGGGATCGGTTGGTAGGACATGTTTTGAGGCATGAAGGGATCACAAATTTAGCATTGGAGGGCAGTGTGGAGGGTAAAAATCGTAGAGGGAGACCAAGAGATGAATACGTTAAGCAGATTCAGAAGGATGTAGGTTGCAGTAGGTACTGGGAGATGAAGAAGCTTGCACAGGATAGAGTAGCATGGAGAGCTGCATCAAACCAGTCTCAGGACTGAAGACCACAACAACAACAACAACATGTCAGCATACGACACTCACATTCTCTGTTTTCCAGTAACACTATAGCATCCATTTCCTTTGTTCAAACGATAACGCCATGTTCGCTGACAATCCTGAAACAGAAGAAATCATTGTTATGTTTTTCACCGCCTTCTTAATTATTACCCATAAAAATTGTACTTCTGTCTCCTGTAATTAACGATATTCTCTGTTTCAAAGAGCGTATACATTATTTTGGGACACCCTGTATATTGAGTGGTAGCTAAAAAGCTCAAAATACGTGGACAATCCTATAGAGGACAGCCTGTAACTAAAGTGTTGGTGCAGAGGATACCTTACTATGTCAAGAAAGATATATAATATTTTAGCAGATGACGGCAAACTGTTTATTGACATTTATCAAAGGTATTGATATACTGAACAAAGAATGAGGAGACTACGCACAAGGTGACAACTGCCAACCAGACAATAATGAAGAGAAAGGTATCCACACACATTTTAATGAAAAAGTAATACGAAGTATTGTGAAGTAAGGATGTGGAATAATAATAGGAGAAATAATCAAGGAAGTAACGAGGCATAGATAATTCATTCTAGTAATGTAAACAACATCATCAGGAACTAGGTTGACACTTAGTGTGGTGGCTGATGTGAAGGTATCTCCAGCAGCTGTCGCTCCCATCAGCCACCGTGCCGAGTGTCAAATTGTTGTGTGAACAGTAATGTAAGTACTAATATGCTGATTGACTGGAGAACACCTTGCAGTTTGTTGTTCACTTTATTGATCAGATGAACACGAGCTCAATGCAACTCACTTTGCTTGTGTTGCACAATAGACAGGGCATCACACAGTTGAGTACCATCAGCTTACAGTCATGTGATGCCTTTTGATACCACTGGAAAGTTGGCGTTGTTTTGCAAACTCACATCACCAGTTTTGTAAAGGGCTCGTCGATACTGTTGTGGAGGCCGAGTTGCCACCGTGTTACGGCAGGCCGAGTTTGAGAGTTTGTGGAATGGCTTCTGGTGCAGTACACCGCTAAGACAATTTGTCCCTGCCACTATTACACAACTGTGCCCCAGGGTCAGGTGACAGGATAGGTGAATGAAGGTTCAACAACACTCCAACAAATTAGCAACAAAGTCACACTAATGAGTTAAAAAGGTTTACTTGTCTTTGTGACTTGTTGAATGATTAAGTCTGCAATACTGCATGTAATATAAGACAAAAGAGGCCCTCAATGGCTAAGTGCAAAATGATTGAAGGTAAACTTCACAGTACATAGCAAATGAAATTTTTACAAGAACTGTCTGTTCACTTTTAAGAGTACACTAAATGACGTTCCCTGTCCAAGTCAGCCCTGGACGATGATCTATAAACAAGTGGGCGAGAGCTGCTCTTCTATCGTCCGAGCGGGCTTCTTTCCGTTGTCGTCTGGTCATTGGCGGACGGTAATCGGTCAGCAATTGGCTGAGGCGAGGTCGATATCTTTACCCTCAGCGCCATGGAGGTAAGAATAAGGGGAGATGGCGCTACGTATCCCAGCCGTACTACGTTTTGAAGCCATGGGGGCGTGGCTCACTGCCATGACACTCTGACCAAAACATTGTCAGTGTGCTATAGCGCTGCGTGTATTACAGTCGCTAATTGCACCATATACGCATGTAACGTCATCAGATTGGTTGTTTCAAAGTTTTTGTTTAAAATAAAATCTCGTAAAGGCGAAATTCCGCATTTCTTCTGATTAAAAATAGTTTTTAATGTAATATTACGAACAGCTAGCCTTCAATGTAAACGATACAATGTTGTTAATTCAGTAATAAACGTGTATCACAAACTAAATAATAGAAACTGAAAACTAAGTTAGCTATACCCTCCCTCCAAAGACCCATAAATACATCTTGTTTGTAATACATGCTGGGACATTTCAGTTACGTTACACTACTGGGAAACACTCTTCATTACCACCAATATTTACTGAAATGAGGTACATAGAATGGCAAATCTACACAGTGTCCTGTTTAGGACAGTTAATGTAGTGTTAGCTTTTAATTTGGTACATCATGAAGACAAAGTGAGTTACTCAACACTTTGATTATCGACGATACGTACGTATTATACTGAAATGTGAACTTGAAAACTAAGAATTTAATTCTTCGAATTAACATACCTTTTGCAAATGTTTTGGGTGTGTAGGGAAAACTGATGGTACAGCATTTTCTCGGAGCCTTACTGTTGAAACGGAAGTTCGGTCTATGTCCTCTTCTCGGAAATGCTGAGAACATATAGTGCTCCATTTCGACGCACACCAATTCTTCCTCCTCACGGCATTCTCCCACAGAGCTTTCCGACTTTCATTTTTAGGAAATCTACAGGAGAAAAACACGCTATAGTACAAGTATCGATGTAGCACACGTTCATTCACAATGAAGTTGTAAAATCACACTTAACGAGACAACTTACACATGAAATGTTATTCCCTTCGATTTCGCATCACAATCAGAAAGATTCGTACATCCGAACACCACACAAGTCACCATAATAGCGCAAAATCCTTCCAAAAGTGAGCGACAAGCCTATGCACACAAGTTTACAGCAGCAATGTTTTGGTCGGATTGAGATGACTACCCTCGGCTTCACATAACTTCACAGCTGTGACATCACGGCGTCTCCCTCTATTCTTACCTCCATGCTCAGTGCCGACAGTGGAGCAGGTGGAACTTGCGCAAGTGGAGAGTCTCTATGGCACTGGCACCAGCTCGCATCTTTGCACCTGTGTCTTGTTCGGATGACACAGTGCGTTGATGTATGTCAAGTTTAGAGACAACGTATCTGTAAAGAACTCTTTGGCAGTTCTGATAGCACTTTATTAATCACTATCAGGCTCAGAAAAGATCGTCTTGTTTTGGTGTAATAGGTACAGTAATACTCAACAACATTAACCCAAGAACCTCATTGTGTAAGTACAAGCTGAGGGGGAAATGGAGGGAAGCTCCCTGTTCTTTAATTTTTGTACTCTTAGTGGAGCTTTCACATAGATTTTCTTGCTAGAGGAGATCGGTTGGCTCACATCAGTGCAATTTAATTTCACCTCTTCTACAGCTCTGTACAATGCGTGTGCAAGGCAAGTGATGTGTGCCACACTGGGATAGAGACTCTGAAGTCTGTAGGCTGCTACAGCCATGTATGAAGCACCATTTATTGGTCTCTATTCACACCAACAGTGACAGTAGCTTCATTGAGTTGTCAAACGCAAAGGCAGTTGTCGAGCTGTTTATTCTGCTGAGAGCTTCACACCCTTAGGAGAAACATTTCTCCAGGTCCGTCAACTTTAAGGACACCAACAAAAGTATTTACAATTTAACCCCTATCCAAATTGGTGATTTCCGATAGACGCCCTAATCTCTTGGTCAACAACTTTAGTTCGTATTTTGTCGAGCACTTCCTCGTAGCACACAGATAAATAGTCGTTTCTCAGCGTAGCTTCATCTGGAACTGGATTTATTTTGTACTTCAAGAACTGTCTGAAGCGGGGATTCTTCAGCTTCTCCAATAGGACATTGCAAGACACCACCATCTTAAACAAGTTCTTGCACCTCTGAAGATGGACATGTCTACTCAAATAACAGCGTTCGTCTGCTGTCCTTCTCAGCACTTATCTTCGTGCAGCTACTGTGTTTGGAGGTGTTGCAGTGTTTTTACACGTTAAAGCCATTTCCCCCATTAACCTTAACTTCATATAGTTTATAAAATAATATTTCCTTGTCATTGCTGAAGAATTTCTCCCCTGGTTTCGTCGAATAGGACTAAGTTTGTATTCAAACTGAATGGGGCGACTACTTGTGCTATGTTTATTGCACCAGAAGCCACCCTTGTTGGCTTCGAGAATGTTTTGTAGACTCTGTGCAACAATCTTTATATCAGTGAACGGACTACATAATGTGTTACACTGCTTGTCTACTATAAACCCGATAAATAAATCTTTGTAGTAATTGTGTTTAATTGTGACAACATTACCTCAAACATTGTCATGTGAGTAAAATTTTCGTGTTTATATTCTTGTGTACTTCAAAAAAAAATGACAAACATTTGGATTTCTGGAAAAAAATTTGGTCGAAATATGATTCATTATGGAAAAAGTTGTCCGAAATTTGACCTATTACTAAGAAAGATATAAACATAATTTTTGCTACATTAAAGCTTTGTGGATGAATTGCTGTAAAATTCACCCTAAAGTTCAGGAAAAAGATTTGACACTAAGATCCATGCCAAACTAATAATAGAATAGTAGGCCCTCATTCAGAGAAGACAGTAATCCTCACATGGTTGAGACCTATTCTTGAGTAGTTGTTTAAAGAAGGAAAAGTAACAGCTAAGGGAGAACATTGTAAACCAATAGTAGTGAGTGACATTTTTGGAAATAAAGTTGATGTTCACCTATATTCTGTGCATAAAATATCATTAATCTTACACCATGGCTAGCACTAATGAGGAAGAAATATTGTTGCCTCCTAGTACCAGTAATGGGAGTGTGTGTTACCGGAACCCCCTGTAATAAAGGGAAGCAAATTAAAAAAGAAACATGACTACCAGTTACGATTAAAAAGTGGAACTTCCATCAAACATTGTTGCTAGTGCCATAGATCCTGTTAGGATAAGATTGGTTACTTGATAATTATTATCGATTGGATTTCAACCAGAAAATATTTGTGTGGAAAATAGGTAAAAAGGTAGCTAGCATAGCTTTCCAAAGTAATCCATTGAAATCTAAGCAAGGCCCATCATCAGAGGAGCATATTCATTTAGTTGTGTTTACTGATATTATTGCAACAGATGAAAATAAACAAGAAAAAGAAGGGAAGTATTAAATCAAGAGGAGTTGGCATTAAATTGATAGCAAGAGAATCACCTGTAGTGCCAGAAGAACAGAAATCTTAATTAGAAGGTATTCTGTTAACACATAAAGATGTGGTCACAGATAACTTGGGACTAATGAAGGAATACTTCTGTAAGTTTAAAGTAAAAGATGACACAGTTTTTTTCCTTTTGCAAGTCATATCCACTACCAATAAACCTTCGAATTGCAGTGAGAGATGAAATATGAAAGGAGATAGACAGCAACATAACTCAATGTATTTTTAGGGTCTGTTGTGGGTACTTAAGAGACTTGTGGTAGGTGTTCATTTAGTTTTAGATTCATGATCACTCCATAAACACAAAGAGACAGAAAGGGTTAGAACCCTGAGTACAGAAGTGATGTTATCTAACTTTGATGAAGCAGAATTTCATATTTCCATAGATTTCATGGAAGGATACTGGCAGGTAGCATTACATGACCACTCAAGGCCATACACAGTCTTCTTATTTGAAAGAAAATCTTTTCAGTTTAAAGTAAATGCCATGGAAGTATTACAATTCGCCTTGGGTTGTGAGCTGTACCAAGGAGAATGGAATCCAGGAGAAGGTGATCACAGAACAACAGCTTTCATTAGTTGAAGTCTTGGCAAGCATGATTGAATTACTCCATTACCGAATTGGACATTCCTGTGTCAGCTTTCATTCCTGCTCAATATTTATTAGGGAGGGAATTAGTGCAAGAATTAATAATGTATGTCAATGATTTATTAATAGTCTACAAGACTTGGGAAGACTGTTGACAATTATTGATATATATTTTGAGGTGACTGGAAGAAAAAGGGTTACTAATAAAAGTTTCTAAAACATACTTTTGGTGACAAGAGTTGACTTTTTGGGACACAGTGTGAGAATAATGGGAATACAACTATGTCCAGAAAGAATGCAAGTTATAAGAGACTGTCCAGAGACTAGAAATATTAAGCATCTATGATCACTTAGATTTGGCTGGATTCTATAGGAGCTTTGTAAGAGGCTAGGCTATGAAAGATGCTCATTTATCGAACTTATTGAAATAGAAAACTATCTGGAACTGTGATGAAAGTACAAAAGAAGACTTTAGCAATATTAAGCAAGCTAAAGCAAAAGCATGGAAATAAGACAAGTCACTATTTCGCACTGACTATGAACTTCACTACATAATAGATGAGAATAAATATTTTATGAGTAATATCTAGATAAGTATGCATGAGAAGATAGCATTTACTATTAAGGAATTACTCATTACTCACAGAAGTCACCATAATTTACCACAGCCCACATTTAAAAAGAACAAGAGATCAGAAGAGACATCAGAACTGAATAGATTCTCTCTTACATGCATAGCCATCACCACATAGAGAGATGGTAATAAATGGCAAGAATATCCAGATTACATTCTAAGTCCAAAAAGGCTACTCTGTAAAAGGAACAACATATATTTTGTCAAGGACAACCTTGTTCTGTAAGTTCTAAGCTTTTCGATCTCTGATAGTGGCAGGAGCTGAAGTGGTGTAATAAATGAAGAAAATTTTAATATCGGTCTAGACGACTTTACTCAAAATAATGTTTCTTGCTCATGCTGAGTTGAACAAAGAGTAGTATATTTAAGAGACAGTAGTATATTTAAGAGGAAGCTCAGTAATAAGGTATGGGTTCAAAATACAATAGAATTAAGGTAACTAAAGTTATAAGAGGGAAGACGAGAAAGTAGCAGTTTAGTGGGAGTGATGTAATAATGAACAGGCTATGATACGCGTATATACATGAATTATATTATGAATAGTGCAGGTGGGATAAAGGGAGTATTACTTAAGTTTAAATGGAGGAAAAATGGAGGCATATATATAGGGCCAATATAGCTATAAAATTTGAATGGTCTTTATGAAGGACTTTTCTGTAGGAGGAGTAGTATTTATGGGTTTCTGCAGAAGTAGGATACTATTAGCTTTGAGGATTACTATAAAGTTGCAAAATACAGGAACGAACCTGAGTTTTGTGGTCTAATTCTTATACTCATTTCAGAAATGGATAACTAGGACAGAATTGTCTTAACTTTGTGTGCTGCTCTTAACACAGAAAGTAGGAAGTTAACAAGTTCACTACACTAGTTGTTCTCAACATTTATTACATTTGATTGTTTGAAATTGACAGATTAATATATAAACTCCGAAAAGCTCGAAGTGTCTATGGAAAACTATAATTTGCTGTCAGAACTGAATGGATACATCCAACGACTTGGGATGTTTGCATGTTTCACAACTATTCCTTAGAATTTTTTGTACTTTTCTCATGGTTAGCAGTACCTTTGTTTGCTAGGAGCTTTTTACGAGGGGAATTTTTACTTATTTTCGATGGTTAAATCACATGATTTAGTTTATACACATTTTTAGGGAATGTTAGCTTAACTTAGAATAAGTAGGTTAACTGCCTGCTTACCTTATCCTACTTGAAGGATGTGTAGAGGAAATAAGAAATGAGGCTCCTAAGCCTATGTTTCCTCACAAGTTTAGTTGGTAATCCAGATGAAGATACAACTATGATCAATTCATAATAAGAATTAATAATTACTCCATGTCCAGTCAGCATGATTAGGCTACGAATACTCCCTGTGTCTGAATAGACCATTGATAATTAAAACAGAGGTACAGCTGGTTTACCAGCCACCATTGTGGCTGGTCCACATACATAGAGAAATAGAGACAATGAAAAAATAATATATGGTCATAACATTTTAAGACTATAACTTACTTCAAGAATTCAAATTCCTATTGAAGAATGGTTACTTTGCACCAGTGTTTATCCGACCTCAAGCAAAGTATTTGAGATCAGATACATTGAAATGATAAATTTTTACTGAGTCTTTGTAAGTAATCCACAAGTAATCATTAAGTAACGTTAGGGCTATGTCATGAGTAAAGATGTTTTGAAATGGAATTATATGAAATATTACTTAGTTCAAATACCATAAGTAAAGGGTTTTTATTTTACAAAGTTTTAACAATTTTCGTTTCTGAAGACAAATGTACAATCTGAACTAGCAGTATTATTTATTTCTCTACGTCCTGTGGTTGTGATGACATCATTTACATACACAAAAAGGTGACATACAGTATAACATACCACTTGGGTAAGGCAATGTGTTGCACAATGTCTACCAGGCCGACAAATGATGAGTATCATAGTGAGCATACCGGTTTTTTATAAGTTTGTTGTTCTAGAATAGCATGTTGTTTGGAAGTTTATGACTGTCTGTGCATGTACATGGGTAAGGATGGGCGCCACATGTCTGCAAGGTGGAATGACGGCAGCTGCTTTACTATACTTTTGTGGTACTTGCTGGTTCGGCTGTTTATTCCATCGGAGATGTGACTTGCCATGAAACTGCATACTCTGTGACAATATGAATTATTGCATGCAGAGAAAAAAACAAAACAAACATTTTTTATACGTCAAAATGGATTAAGATAACTTTCATTAAGGTTAAGCAGAATGCATGTAACATTACAGCTCATATTTGAAAACAAACCTTTATGAAGTGTTTTTGCATCATATATGAATGGTCAGTACAATTGTACTTCCAAAGAAATGCTATTTCCTAATTAGCAGAAAGTTACTAATTTGAGAAAAATATACAGCTTACAGCACCAGAAAAGTTACAGTGAAGAGAAATCCATATTAACAAATAATTACACAGACCAACAATGGAAAACTTTTTGGTGAAAATACCTTATTCTTTTTATTGTTAGGGTGGGAAATCTAAATATGATACTTCAAAAACTGTATCACCCACCATTTCTTCACACTTTACAGTTAAATTTATTAAAGTAAGTGATTTTTTAAAGAATTTAACAGCTTTTGTATAGTTAAAATAATTTAAAATGAGGTGTAATAAATGTAGATGAGAAACATTTGCTGGCACAAAAGGTCAATTCTATTTTTGTGTTAACAGATGGTGGTTTGTATACTGTCAATCTAACTTCACTTTCTCGTTTCCTGTACATGTGCTCAATACAGTGTTTAATCATGGTTGTAAAAACTCTGCTGACAGTTTTTGTTATATTTGTGTTGAATTTGTGATTAAAAACACCAAAGAAACATTGTTGACTTTTTGAAAAAGGTTTATTTATCATACTTTCGATCTAAACTTGATCATCAAGATAAATTTTAGGCGCCACACAAGGTATATTGTGTGTGTGTTGGAGACCTGAGAAAATGGTTGAAAAAGGAGAGAAAAGCCTTTAGATTTGCTGTTCCCATGATATGGAGGAAGCCAAGAAATCATTCCGATGATTGCTACTTTTGCAGTGTTGATATTACTGGTCATTATGCGGAAAACAAAAAAGGTAATAAGCTACTCTAACCTTTCATCTGCCATCCGACCAGTAAGGCATGGTGTAGATTTGCTGTTTCCTGACCCACCAGATGATTTAAATTCTGTTCTAACAGAAGTATTTTCTGATGCACAATGTGATTTAGATGAACCAGACGATGATGAATTCCAATGTAATACAGAAAGTCTAGAGCCCAAATTGTTTACTGAGACCGAGCTTAACGATTTGGTTAGGGATCTGGGCTTAATGAAAGAAAAAGTTGAATTGCTTGGCTTTAGATTAAAAGAAAAGAACTTATTGGCAGTTGAAACCAGCATATACGTGCATAGAAAGAGTGAGCAGCAATTTTCCAACTTTTTTCAACAAGAAGGTTATTTAGTGCACTGCTCAGACATTCCAGGTCTGATGAATGAGTTTGGTACTGAATACAACAAGGAAGACTGGAGGATGTTTATTGATTCATCCAAAACTAGTTTTAAGGCTGTTTTATTAGACAATTGTAACATGTATGCATCTATACCTGTTGGACATTCTGTACACATGAAAAAAAGCTATGAAAATCTAGAAATAATGTTAAATGAAATAGGCTATTCTGCTCATGGTTGGATGAAATGTGGCGATCTAAAAGTAACATGGATGCTCCTTGGTCAGCAAGGTGGCTTTACCAAATTTCCATGTTTCTTGTGTGAATGGGACAGTAGGGCTAGGGATGAACACTGGTACAGAAAGAACTCGTCTGTGAGGAAGTCTTTAAAACCTGGTGAGAAGAACATTCTACACAAAACCTAGTAGATCCAAATAACGTCCTCCTGCCACCTCTACATATAAAGTTAGGCATAATGAAATAGTTTGTAAAGGCTTTGCCTAAAGATGGACTACTTCTTTTTCTCGATCAGTCGATAAAAGCTGACGTCGAGAGATTGTGAGTAAGATATTGGCCACGCCTTCTTTGCCAGCCTCCTCCACTTTCGCCTCGCACGCCACTGCTACGTAAGACCACCATGCAGCAGCGAATACTCGATCGCTGCTGTCCTTCGTTTTACAACTTATTGTTAAACCTAAATCGCACTACACTGACTTGTGTCCGCTTTGAGTTTCCCGTCGTTTCGCCTCAGACGAAACTCACACACAGGAGTGGGTATGATGACAGTTTTTCATACCGGAAATTATCAGATTTCTAAATTACCACGATTAGTCGTAATTTTTTCTTCATACTTTGTGTTTCTTCACTCATGCCGTAACCACGGCTATAATGGTTCTGCAAACAAATATGCTGCATGAGTGTGGAAAACCACAGGATGGTTGTTATTTGTCATGATTAACATTTTTTTAAAAAACTTTCGAGAAATCGTGTTTTCACTAATAGAAGCAATAGATTTCTTTTATGTTGCCTCATTTGGTAAGAGGGTTTGAGTTGATTTGGGGTGAGGGGACCAAATAGCGAGATCATCGGTGGTCGCATCGGATTAGGGAAGGACGGGGAAGGTAGTCGGCCGTGCCCTTTCAAAGCTGTCACCCCGGCATTTGCCTGAAGCGATTTAGGGAGATCACAGAAACTTCAATCAGGAAGGCCGAACGTGGGTTTAAACCGTCGTCCTCCCAAATGCGAGTACAGTGAGCTAACCAATGTGTCAGCTTGCCCAGTTGTATGGCAAGAGTATTGCGCAAAAGAAACAGGAAGGACAAAGTCCCGTAGGCTGCCGTCATTCCGTCGGTCACGTGGCGACGTGCTGACACGGGATTGGCTGCCTTGAAGTGGCGTGATACTCTCATAGCAGTACAGAGCAGGGTGTGGTCGCATCCACATCATCTCAGCACACAGATTGTTGGAAAGAGTGATATTGTATTTCTCTAAACACAATTTTAATAACATTCTCCGATTAACACATCAATTCAAAAATGCAAAATTAGCCTCTCAGACAGTGCAATCTTTATGGTTAAAGCCTAACACAACTGTGAAGCTAGTAGCAGTATCCATTCCCTTTGTTTCCAGCGTCTCAAGCATAGTAATAAGGAAAATATAATAATAATAATGCTACCAATAAAACGTGATGTAGTTGTTGATGTGGTCTTGAATGAAAGACTGGTTTGTGCAGCTCTCCACTTTACTGTATCCTGTGCAAGCCTCCTCATGTTCGCTAAATACAGCAACCTCTATTTGAATCTGCTTAACTGTATTCATCGCTTGGCCTCCCTCTACAATTTTTACTCAGCACACTTCCCTCTACTATCAAACTACCGCTACCTTCATGCCTTAGGACATGTAGTACCAAATGGTCCCTTCTTCTAGTCAAATTCTTCTATAAATTTCTTTTCTCCCCAATTAGATTCAGTACCACCTCATTAGATACTCGATCTACCTATCTAATGTTCAGCATTATTCTGTAGTACCACATTTGGAAAACTTCTATTCTCTTCTTATTTGAACTGCTTGTAATCCACATTTCATTTCTGTAGAAGGCTACACTCCACACAAATAGCTTCAGAGAACACATCCTGACACTGAAATTTGTATTAGATGTTAACAAATTCTGCTTCTTGAGAAATGTGTTTCTAGCTACAACCAGTCTGCATTTTATATCCTCTCTGCTCCCGCCATCCTCAGTTACTTTGCTGTCAAAACAGCAAAAATCAACTAAAACTTTTAAGTGCCTCATCAGTAAACCCATCACCCAATTCTTTAAAGATTCAAACTCATATGTATGAAACACCTTCAAACGTCTGATAAATACGAGAATGAGGTAAGGTGTTAAATATTTGACACTAACCATGTAAGGGAGAAAAAATATAACGAAGATTTAAAATTACGTTTAAATTTATGTTTCATGCTCTTCGATTTGGGAGCTTAGAATGCTGACTGTGGGTTGCACATTATCCAAACAAACCAAAAAAGAAGCTTCATTTTACTTTAATTATGCAGGTCAGCCCTAAACACTGGATGGTGTGAAAATAATCTAATAAATCCATTCACATGATCAGACTTTACATTTTGTAAGCCATATGACTTCAAAGTTACTATTTTAATCAGTCACTTTTTATTGTTAGTTTTGTGATATTCAACAAGGTTTATGTAGCCTGTCTGACTTTTTCGTTCTATTGCAGTATTCAGTGACAATCTAAACATTATAACTATATGAATGAAAATATCTTTAGTGAATATTGTCTGCCATAATTTCCCGATTTGTTGAATCATATGCAGATGTCATTTTTGATCGTTTAATTGAAAAGAATGTATCCATATTCATTATTACTAGTACAAAAAGATTTACTTTGCATTTATTTATGAAATATGCTTGCCTTTTGGGTTATGAAAGTAGTGTGTTCTTCAAAATATACTGAGTCAACTACCAATGCTTTGAGATACAATAAAACTGATAATACCATGTTACAATTTATTCTTAGGGTATAATTGTCTGCTGAGGACCACATCAAATACAAAAATTTTAAAACCTTGACCACTCCTGAATAAATTTCTGCAAACATCCACGTTTGCTGCATTTAAATATGGCTGCCATCAATGTTTGCACCATATCATAGCTCAGAAAAGAAAATACACACTGTCATCTGAAGCTGTCAAACCAAACAAATGTGTCCCTTATTAGTTGGTTAGTAGATAACTGCCTATAACAGCTAATTTTACAATGGTGATGTGTAATGTCGTTCTTATGGCGTCAGGTTAGAATTACACAATGACTTTTCAATCGAATTATCGTTTAAACAATTTCAAAGACAACCAAAATGATGTTCAGGTATCCTTACACTCTGTCTCTGTTGTTTCGAGGCAAATCGTGTTTGTAATATATTGACTAAACTGGTTTGGTGTGGGGACAGAAGGGCTAAAAGTTACAAAAACAATAATTACTACAAAATCAAAATTGTACATAATTTAATTGGTATATTAAAAGACTGTATCTGATTAGCACATTACGTATTAGGCGTCGGATTTTGTAAGGTTGAGTTATCTCGAAATTTGCTGCTACATCCTTATTTCTGCTTTAGTTAATTAATAATGACTAAAACATCTTCTTTTAGATTAATCAGATCACTTCCATCACGGCATTTTGACCTCACAGTTTGATCAATCTATCTCATATGCTTAAAAACTATATTTAACGAAAGTATCAAAAAGCAAAGTGAAACACACTTTCGTATCAGAGTTAGTGGGATTAGTCCATAGAAGCCATCCTCCACACACATAATGTTACTGTGGGTGGTTCTGATATCCACTAAGTGTTAGTAATGCTGATGATAGTTTCTAAATAAGAAAACTTAAATTACAAAGTGAAAGCTGATAAAGTAGATATAAGTGAAAAGATTTATATGAAAAGACACAATAACTGATAGCATTTTTATGTTGTATTAGGGACTGTTTCTTATGCTATGAGTGACTGAAATCAGGAAGTACCACAGTGTGTGACTGGCATTTGCATGAAATCAGACTGTGACATGATGTCTTTCTCCCAGTGTAATGTGCTCTTTGTCTTGACTACCACATTTATGAAAGCGCTGCTAAAGATTCGATCATAACTAAATATTTATGACAAAACGTTCAAATATATGTGAAATCTTATGGGACTTAACTGCTAAGGTCATCAGTCCCTAAGCTTACACACTACTTAACTTAAATTATCCTAAGGACAAACACACACACACCCATGCCCGAGGGAGGACTCGAACCTCCGCCAGGATCAGCCGCACAGTCCTTGACTGCAGTGCCTTAGACCGCTCGGCTAATCCCACGCAGCATTTATGACAAGCAAAACTACAAATATGATTGCTGCTCATTTCATTTGCACCAATTTAAGCTGTGCTCTTAGGTTTGTGTATAACCACACTCTCAAAAATCGTGGCTTATTTCAAAGAAATCACAAAGCATTGGTAACAAGCAAGACTATACATATGATTGCTGCTCGTTTCACTCGCAGTAACTTAAGCTTTACTTGTAGGTTCCCACCTAACCACACCCTCAGGAATCATGACATATTAAAAAAAAAGTCAATTATTTGTGATAAGAAAAAATGTAAATTTCATATGATGTAAATGTCTTTACTGCTTGTTTCACTAGCAGCAGTTTCATCGTTCATTTTTTAAGCTTGAAGCCATGAAAGAGAAGAAACTCATTTCATGTAAATAACATCGAATATTGTGGGACATGCTTCTATTACATAAATAAGAAGACCCAGAATGTGTTACAAAAGCAAAGCTGGAGAGAAAAGGTATTAGTGTGTTCTAGGATATTATCCTACTTCTTTCAGTTCTGTAACACTACGTCTCTAACCACAGTGAATGCATTTCATCTTGAAATCTCTTAAGGACTGATGTGTCTAAGAGATATTTAATTATAACAAATTGTATATAGAGTGATGTGTTTGTGATAAATCTTCTATTTGACATTGCCTTCAAATTGCATACTGTCAAAAAATCAAAGTTATAACATGGAAACAACGAAATATGATGGATACAATACTGTGTCTCAAAATTAGTGAGTGAGGAATGTCACATGACCGATTTCTGATTTCAACCAAACACTAGCCACTAATTTCTGATTTCAGCCAAATGCCAGCCACATAACATAATACTTCCTAATTTTAGTGACTCACAATACGTTATGTCATAACCAGTGATTAGTATGTGAAAATTTATGTTATGATGGTACCACTTTTGTTCCAGCTGGTAAAAATTGAGGAGCATTAAAGCAGTAAAGTAGGGATCATTTCAGAGCAGCCAGTAAGTGGTTCCATCTCACTGAATTTTGTATTAATACTGACAAACTGTAAATATTCTCTTTACCTTATCAATTAAAGAGGATGGCAATAACTGCTTCAGCTAAACTTCTTGACTTCTGTCTTCACACGAAATTAACATGGAAGAATTATACCAAATATATCTCTACTAACTTAGTATGTGCTACATATTTGTTAGGTAAACTAAGGTCATGTGTTAATGATAAGCTATTGCTAAATGCATACTATACCTTTTTCTAAGCACAATTGACATGCCATTGTGTTATTGAGGAATTTCCCTGGAGCAAAAAAAGATCACATTTGGCAAAAATAAGGAGTTCAGATGCATCTGTGGGGCTATAAATAATGTCTTGGGAACCCTATTTAAAAAAATATATATATATATAAATAAATAAAAATACCCACAGCTACATTCCTCTTCATATTAAGTTGTCTAATACATACAAAAGAAAACTAGCATTATTACAAACTAAAACACTCTATCCATTGATGTTATTTTGGAAATTTGTGGTACGTTCCTATTGGGACAAACTGCTGAGGTCATGAGGTCATTGGTTTACACACTACTTAATCTAAAACTATCTCACGCTAAGGATAACACACCCATCCACGCCCGAGGGAGGATCCGAACCTCTGATGGCGGGGGGGGGGGGGGGGGGGGGGGGGGGCAGAGCTCTGCAGGAACTGTGACAAGGTGCCTCGACCCCGCGGTGGTGTAGCCTCGTGGCCCGTCAATATAATACACACCTAAAACAGAAGACAGACATCACAGTCGCTAGACTTAAGGAAACTCTAGACAGTTACAAATACATGAGGGTAAAACAGTTTAATATGTTGTCACTACAGGTACACAATGTGTCACCAATATGTTTAAAGACATCGCACAGTTGTGGCTTTGAGAGAAAAAGCATTTTATACAATAGAAGAGTTCGAAATAGGCTTTAAAAATTATCTCAGACAGTAATATAGTTTCATTACATTAAACTTATGTATGTGATTCTACATAATACATCATGCGCAGTATGATGGACAATTTAATGTCGAACAGTAATTACGTAAAATATTTTTTAGTCTGTGCGTGTTATTTATGTAATTGTATTGCTACGTCTGTGTACACAAAAGATTATGTTGGTTGCATTTTTAAAGGTGTATAATAAATAAATAAATGAAACATCCTTCATCTGAAGCACTTGATTAGATAGAAAGTGTGTATTTGTAATTGACCTTGATCTTTTTTCCTTTCAGATAATTTTGCAGTTACAGTCATCTCGAATACAGGCTGCTGTGGCAGACTTATATCCATTTATGGTATTTACCAAACTATTCTATTCGTTATGTTCGGCTGACGTAGAGACCCATAAATCTTCCTGTCTATTCCAGAAATTGGGAATCTAGCACTTTCTGCAGTGTTTGCTTATTTTTACATGACATCCATTTTCTCACTGTCGTTTCTTGGGGTGGTAGATTTTATATTGCCACAATATTATTTTCCAACTAATGAGAACTAATCAAGTAGATATATATGCAAAACAGAACTAACAGCCCCTTGGTTTCCAGAGCTCTTACTTCCATAACATAAGGTGTGCAAAGTTAACGTATCTATAGAAATACCAGTAACTTGATGTTTTTAATTTCTGGATCTGTGTCGTTTACCAGTCATGATTGGACAGACTGTGTGAAGATTAAATATGCAAGAGTTATTTATCATTTTTCATATATATAAGGAAATATATATGATACACACACTGAAGAGCCAAAGAAACTGGTACACCTGCCTAATATCGGGTAGGGCCCCCGCGAGTATGCAGAAGTTTTGCAGCATGACGTGGCATGGACTCAACTAATGTCTAAAGTAGTCATGGAAGGAATGACACCATGAATCCTGCAGTGCTGCCCATCAATCTGCTAGAGTAGAAGGGGGTCGAATCTGTACTGAACAGCTTGTTGCAAGGCATCCCAGGTATGCACAAACATGTTCATGTCTGGAGAGATGGAGGCCAGCGGAAGTGCTGGACGTGTGGGGTGTTGGATTGACCTGCTGGATTTTTCCAAGTCTGTCGGAATGCACAATGGACATGAATGGAGGCAGGTTGACATGATGTTTACATATGTGTCACCTGTCAGAATCGTATCTAGAAGTATAAGGGGTCCCATTTAATTCCAACTGCACACGTCCCACACCATTACAGAGCCTCCACCAGGTCGAATTGCGTGAACATAGGCTTGCAGTGCTGCAGTCTTTAGCTTGATGCAAAGATTCTGACTGCTTTTTTTATGTAGCACTGCCACATACTTGCAGCCTTCAGAATATCCCCATAACAGTAGGCCATGATTGATGTGGCTATTAAATATTGCATAATGCACTGTTATAAGGTATGGGTCAGCTAATACACCTTCTGTTCTCCTCAGAAGGTATATTACTGTACACACAAACTAAGTTGACACTCGGCGCGGTGGCTGAAGCGAGTGACAGTGGAGGCATCTCCCATTTACAGTCATTCCCATAAGCCACGGCGCCGAGTGTCAACTTACTTTCTGCAGACAGTACATCAGAGAGCTGGGAGCACACATACACTGTTTGTTCATTCATTATTAATTTGCTGTCAATCAGGAATCCCAGCAGTTTGATAGCCTCCATATTATCGGGGTATGCCACATTTGTAAGGCTGCATGTAAGATTTTGTTGTGTTATTTCTTCATACGTTTTCATTTTATTGTTGAAGAACCATTGTTTGATGTTTTGTAAGATCACATTTGTTGTTTGCAGAGCTTGTGCAGCAGTTTTTGTTTTCGCAGATATTAACAGTGCACTGGCAAAAAATAAGTTAAAATCTATGTGAATGATCATTGCTCCGGTATGTCTGTACAAACAAAACACAGAAGGAAACATATACTGGAGACTGCCCAACCGAATGAACTGCTGGACAAGGAAATATGCATGTGTGGTTGGACATTTAAAAAAGTCAAATTCGTAATGTCCTGTTGGTGCCGAATTCACTGAAGCCATGATACATGCACGGATTGGAGAAGGATAGAACTGTCTCTGTTATTTTCCTTGAGTTATTTAGTGAGATTACAGAATGCATAAATCTGGCAAATGAGTCAAGGATTATACACTTCAGAAAAGTTGCAGTAACATTTTCAGGGATCAGACCACCGCTATTGTCGCAGGTTCGAATCCTGCCTCGAGCACGGGTGTGTGTGATGTCCTTAGGTTAAATAGGTTTAAGTAGTTCTAGGGGACTGATGACCTCAGAAGTTAAGTCCCATAGTGCTCAGAGCCTTTTGAACCATTTTTTTAAACTAGTAAAGAGTATAGGAAGGTGTTTTGTACTGAGTGACTAAATCGGTCAAACAACACTTCGAAAATGTGCCTCTGTTTAATGGTTTCGTTCAAATTTAAATAAGAAACTCTCGTATTACAACGAGCCAATAATAGCAACCAAAGCATTAAGCCGTAAAAATCATATGCAAAACTTACGATAAAGATAGTGACATTTATAATAAGTATCCTTTACTTCCAAAGCAATTCGTATTTTCTCCTTGAGTTTCATTCTTCTACACATTTTTCTAACGCACACTGTGGACATTTTTATAAGCGGAGGTAAGTTTCTGGAAATTTCTTGTTTAGTTATTAGTGTAAGATCTACGATCTCTATTGGATTGGATTGGCTTTGTCAATAATGATTTTTAATTCTGTCATCAAATGCCCCCACTTTCGAAGTCAGTACTTTAATCTAAAAAGCCATGGATTCATGTCAGCAAATAACAAAACATTTTAAATTAATCAAATAAACTGGCTTGTTCTAGTGCGTAGTTCAGTTGCTTTGTTGTCTTTGGTTGTCGGTATTATTAAAATCCACTGCTCCGGTATGTCTTCATTTATTAAAATACAATCTCTGAAAAGCAGTTTGTTTGGAGGCATACGAAAACCGGTGCTGTGTTCATCTAGGTTTGTTATTTTGAGTATGCATATGGTGTCCATTGTCATGTAATCGTATCGTGTTAAGAAGTTATTTGTGTGTTCGAAGTTTGGTTGCGCGTTGCGCGATTACTTGCTAGTTGCAAGCAGTTATTTTTATCGGTGTACTGCTACAAATTATTCGATTGTTGTAAAAGACGTCTCCAGGGCTATTACGAGTCATAACGTCTCAAAATTGATGAAAATACGTCCTCAAATAATCTCCCTTCATTGTCTCATACCATTATTATATATACTGTCTGATGTTTTGGATTCCGGGGGAGAAAAACCGGTAAATTAAATTTGTAATCATTTATTTGATGGTTGCAGGTGCATTAGTAACATCCAGTACCAGTATGTAATTTCACTGATAAAATAAAACCATTACCGTCACACCCCTCCAGTTCTGTAGGACTACGGTTTTGTTGAATACACATTTTTAATATTGAACTGTATTAATCATCCCTTTTATGTGTAATCATGCTTATTTCTAGACCTCGGTATATTTATTTTATTACGCATTTTATCGCAGTCATGTTTTACGTGAAGTTTCATTGCTCACATCGAAATAATTGTGACGCATTGGCATTATTTCACCTAAACCAAGTACGTAAAGATCTGTATTTACGAAAACCGGTACATGAAATGTGTAGCTATTGTAATTGGAATTGTGAATAAGTTTTGTTTTAATTGTAGCGTAAATCATTGGTAAGGTTGAAATATGGCATCCCGGCTAAGACACAAGTTGAAAATATGATCACTATTTTTTATTTACTTAAATTTGCCATATTTCGTGACAGTGCCTTTTCCGTTAGACATTTGCAAGGCGAAATTAGTCTTGGCTTCAGTTGTCTAAGTATGATTCTACAATGCATCATTGTCGGCTGCAGAAAAGACGTGGTTCAACGTGTTTCTCTCATTTTGGTGTTTCAAATACAGTTTCTTCAAATGTAGTTTCTTCTTTTTAGTTAATACAAAAATAATAGTAACATAATTCAAAATTATTTATGACGGCGACCTTCACATTGTTCTTCCGTCAACATACACCAAGAGTTAGCTGCCGACTAACTATAGTCAAAGACGACTCCAATGTCAAAGATATTTTACACAATTCACAAGTTTCCACTTGTAATCAGTCTCTTTGCTATTCTTCGATACATTTTCTAATAGTAATCAATATGCTTTTACTCTCAAAAACAGAAGTAAATTAACATACAATAAGACAAATTATAATAAATTCTGACAAAAATATAAGAAAACATTTACAATTCGGTATCAACAAATACGGTAAAAAAATAACATCTCCCAGATCCATTAAACTGCTCCCCAGGGCTTTTGTTGTTATGGACATATACAACAAAATCCCGACAACACTCAGTGATGGATCTGTATTACACAATTAGGACATTAATGATGCAGTCTGATAGCCTCTTCCAAATTTGGACTCTTTGAATCTGTGGACTTATTACTGGCTGTTGTTGCAATGATACTTCCCCATCAATCCCATACACAAAATTTTCAAGTAAAGAAATTATTTAACATGACAAATATACATGGTATAAAACATACATGAGAAATATTCTAACATACAGCATGCAGATTGAAAATAATAGAAAGGTAAAACTCATTTCCTAGAATAAGTTTTAATTTTTTTTTAAATATTAATGTTAATTTCATTATGCTTACATATTGTACAGTAAAAATGATATTGGACATATATAGTGTAATGTGTTTTTCTCTATATTTCCCTTTTATATATATATTTTTTTTTAACATCTGATTTTTTTTTAATTTTTATATTTTTTTTATTAGTCATGGATTTTTTTGTTTTTTGTATATTTTTTTTGCTTATGATTTTCTTTTTAAATTTTTTTACTTAGGTTTTTTTTATTTTGTATTTTTTTATGATTTTCTTCTTTTAGTACAGCTAAAGATACATCAGTATTATCTAAATTTTTTGCAATTATTTATGTACACTTTCCTCTCTACTACAATATTACTACAAGTTACATTCTTGTGAAGAGTACTTTTGCTCCCCACAACATCAGTATAAACAACAATAAACTGCTCATATATCATGAGGCTTTATCTAAAATTGGTTTTGAAACTTATACCTTTGCATGCATGTCCTCACATGCATGCCTTCACCCACAGGGAAGACTTAGCTTCCAAAAATTAGAAAAATTCAGAAATTCTCACTATGGAGACTTTTTTTTGTAAAAAAGTAAAAATAAATCTTTCTCTCATTCTTTGTTAGAACAGTGTTTTTCATCAGTTTCAATTAATATGTGACTTCAAATTATTAATTTATACATGCAAATATACACACTTCGTTGTACAGGCAGTTTTGTTCTAACAAGCGTATTGCAGTGGAGAACTTTTGTTTTAGATGATAATAGGTTATTTAAATTTTGAAATTATGATTTCTGTTTATACAGTTTTTAAGAGACAACATTCCTAAGACCAAATAATTTCTTTGACTTAGGATACACCAAAAGATAAGCATTAGGGTGCGGATTTTCTATGACTTCAACAGGCCCAATACAGATATCAACGAATTTTTTAATTTCTGAAGTTAACATTTTTGATTTTTCATGAGATTTGACCAGAACAAGATCCTCAATTTTAAAAGTGGTTAATCTTACCCTATTGTTATATCTTTTATTCCTCTTTTCCCCTTGTTTCCTCATAGTTCCCCTGACAATATCTTCTCTCTCTTGCATAGTTAAAGGTGGACATTTAGGAAATTCAATAAGTTCTGATATAAGATTTGGAGGTCTAATATTAAACATAATCTCATATGGTGAAAATCCTGTGGAACTATGTTGTAGGCTATTCATAATATCTTCAAAATTTCGAATGTGCTCAAACCAGGTTGGATGCTTATGGCTACAATAGTTTCTACAAAGTCTCCCAATTTCCCTCATATATCTTTCTGCAGGATTGGTGGACGGAGAATAAACAGATATAAGTATATGCTTCAATTTTTATCTTTCAATAAACTTTTTCCAAATTTTAGAGGTGAACTGTGAACCATTATCTGATAATATAGCTTTTGGTTTACCCACCTGTTCGAAATAATCTCTTTCAATTTTTATTATAATTTCATGGCTAGTAGCTTTTTTCACTGGATATAGTTTAATTAATTTTGAAAATACATCTACCATAACAAATATGTAACAGTAACCACCTTTACTCTTTGGTAACATTCCATATACGTCCACTGCAATAAGATCTAAAGGTTTTTCCGGAATAATGTTTTGCATCTCTCCACCACATCTTTGATTGCTCACTTTAACTCTCTGCCATTTGTCACAGGTTGCCAATTCTTTTCTTACCTTCTTTCCAATATTGTAAAAATAAACATTTTCTTGTATCTTTTGAATTGACTTCTGTATCCCACAATGACCGAAACTTTCATGTATGTAAATGATCAGCTTATCAGCATCTGCCTCTGACCAACACAGTTTCCAATTATCAGAATCTACATCTGTTCTCCGAAACAAAATCCCCTTATGCAATTTGTAAAATTTATCAAGTTTCTCATACCCCTTCTTGCCTAAACATTCTTTGATTAATTTCCAACTCTGATCTAAATTTTGATTTTTTCTAATTTTGTTACACATAGCTCTAATTGTTTTTTCATTTTCCACCCCTTTCAAGTATCTAATTTTAAATTGCTTTTCCTCCTCTTGTTCAAAAATCTCCTTTTCTCCCCCAATTGGTAAACTTGAAAGTGAATCAGCTACTACATTCTCAGAACCTTTTATGTGTTTGATTTCAAAGTCAAACTGTTGCAGTAAAATTGCCCATCTGGTCAATCTACTGTGGTATAATTTGCACTCTTGTAAGTAACTCAAAGCTTTGTGATCCGAAAATACTATGGT
Organism: Schistocerca americana; assembly: GCF_021461395.2. Taxonomy (NCBI): domain Eukaryota; kingdom Metazoa; phylum Arthropoda; class Insecta; order Orthoptera; family Acrididae; genus Schistocerca; species Schistocerca americana. Next base: position 25,686,150 of record NC_060130.1, read on the forward strand.
TTTATGTCCAACAAGGTAAATTCTAAATTTTGTAAAAGCCCAATGAATTGCCAAAAGTTCCTTCTCTGTGACTGTATAATTTTTCTCATGCTTGAGCAACATTCTGCTTGAAAATGCTATGGTACAATGTATCTTAACTCCATTCTTTACTCTTTCTTGAAATAACTCTGCTCCAAGCCCATAATTACTGCTATCCGTGTTCAAACAAAATGGAAAACTAAAATCAGGTCTGTGTAATAAGTGTTGCTTTCTCAACTCTTGGTTAATTTTATCAAACTCTTCCTGACAACTTTTATCCCAAACCCAAACAGTGTTTTTCTTAAGTAATTGGCTTAAACATGGTGCATTCAGACTCTGATCACTTATATGTTTTCGGTAATAACCGCATAACCCAAAGAACGACTTTAATTGTTTTTTAGTCTTACGAATAGGAATTTCTGAAATTGCTTTAATTTTTTCTGGATCTGCCAAATTTCCCTTGTCTGTGACAACATGACCCAAAAATTTCAATTCAGAAACTGCAAATTTACATTTCTCTAATTTCAATGTCATCCCCCCTTTTCTAAGTTTTTCACAAACTGACTTCAAAATCAAAAAATGTTCCTCCCAATTTTGCCCTGTAACCAAAATGTCATCTACATAAATTATCAGTTTAGACGCAAGTTCTTGCCCCAGTACATGATCCAAAGCTCTTATAAATTCAGAAACAGAAGAATTTAACCCAAATGGCACAACACAATATTGGTAACGGTAACTCTTACCATTGTACAAGAAAGCAGTATATTTTCTAGGATTAACCGAAAGTGGTACCTGATGAAAACCCGAAGTTAGATCCAAACTTGACATATATTTTAAATCCGTAAATTTATAGAGTAACTCATCAATATTTTCAGGATGGTCTATCTGTCTGAACAAAATTTTGTTTAAGTGTGTAGAGTCCAAAACCAATGTTACTCCACCATCTTTTTTCGAAACTACTACTAGAGGATTATTATATGCACTGATACTCCTTTCTATTATGTTACATCCTTCCATCTTTTTCAGCTCTTTCTCAACACCAGGTCTTTTTGATATTGCAATACTGTATGGTTTTATGAAAAATGGTTCATGAGGTTTTACCTGAAGCTCACACTGACAACCCTTTACCCTTCCAGGTATGTCACTGAAAACATCACTGTATTCCCACAGCAGATTTTCTAACTGTTGTTTTCGCTCCCCAGATAAATTTTGTGTTTCTGAAATTTTCAAATTTACTAAATTCCCAAATTCAACTTCATTGGTATCAAATCTATGAGTTTCAATATTCTCCAATCTTTTTTCTTTTAGTAAATTGATACTGTCAAAATTTCCATTACTCTGATCACCAAGTGTGTTCGCAAAATTTGTCTGAATGTACTCCCTTTCACTAGTTTCTACAAAAGTTTTTTTCCAACCCAATCAAATGCTGTATTTGCTTCTACTATCCAATTCATACCCAAAAGAAAATCCTCATTAAATTCCTGAATTACGAAACATCCATGTGTGAACAACTTGCCTCCAATTAAAAATGTCACTAAAGCCTGGCTTTTTACCAATTTACTGCTCTTCCCAGTAGCACCTTTTATCTTTACCCCAACAACTGGCATTTCAACATAATCTTTCCCCACTTTCAATTTCTTGCTTAACCTTTCAGATATTCCCGAGATCTCACTTCCTGTATCAATTAAACATTTACCAATCCATGACCCAATTTGAACTTTTATATAGGGACTGCAAAATTGATCACTTTTCTCAGAACCTGTATCCTCATGTAATAAATCACTTTCAATTTCCCCAAACCTATACTTATCAGAATCATATGGCATATCATTACATGTATTATTTGTCACAGTTATAAAATTTGCACAAGACACAAAATTGTCATGAGTACTCTCTATTATCTCAAATAGCCAAGAATTTTCATCCAAATCACATTGTATACTATTGAAGTACTTATCCTTCAGCTTTTCAAAAATAAAATATCTCATCTTTTTCCACCACTCAGGACATACAGTTTCACATACATTAATAAGCATCTTTCTAAAGTTCTTGTCAAAAGAAATAGTTTCACTGTTGAGCCATATATTCATAAGAAATGTGTGTGTATCATTAGTATCTGTAAAAGTTTCACTTAGGTTAAAGTTATACATGTGTCATTGTCATTTGTGTAGTCAGATTCTTTATCAACAACATCAAAATTCACACTTTCACATACATCCAGCTTGTGAGCTTTATTCATCCTGGTAACATCCCTGGGAATTTCTATAATATTCTCACTATTTAATCCATTTTCAACCATGTATATACCCAATTCCCTATTTAAACTAATGAAATACCTTTCCTCAACATCATCATCAATACCATTACCATCATTATCAACTTTATCAACAACATCATTATCATTACACATATTCAGGTCATACACATTCAAATTATTCCCCAAAATATTATTTCCCCTTTCTAAAGTTACCAGATCCCTTTCACCAACATTTTCATTCTCACAGAATGCATTCTCTCTTTCATTCACACACATCTCTGAACTACTACAAATTACATCATCTGACAAAGTGTTGTTCTTTTCTGCCCGAGTGTAAAACTCTGTTAAATTAAATGAATCACAATTACTTTTATCTACTGTATGTTCTTGTGTACTGAAAATTTTATCTTTATCAATATTATTTTCCTCTTGAAATTTTTTCAATAAGTAACAACTAATAACCTCATGTGATAGCTTAGGTTTGGAACTGTCATGTTTGGGTTTATGATAGTCACATCCATTGGTCCTTTCATCATGCTCACCTTCTGCCTCAACCTTGCGGACCTTCAAGGGGGCGTCTACTCGTTTTTTATTTCCGGTTCCTGTATGAACTGGTGATTGTGGTTCTGCCAATGTCTCTGATCAACATTTCTGGTTGGTTGGTTTCGGGGAAGGGGACCAGCCAGCGAGGTCAACGGTCTCATCGGATTAGGGAAGGATGGGGAAGGAATTCGGCCGTGCCCTTTCAGAGGAACCATTCCGGCATTTGCCTGGAGTGATTTAGGGAAATCACGGAAAACCTAAATCAGGATGGCCGGACGCGGGATTGAACCGTCGTCCTCCCGAATGCGAGTCCAGTGTCTAACCACTGCGCCACCTCGCTCGGTTCAACATTTCTGATCCCATTCCTATGCCAAACATTACCTGATTGTTGGTAGTTCCTATTGTACGGACCTCTATCAAAATTTCTGTGATTTTGATCCCTAAAGTGTTCTCTATTTTGTTGATTATTAATGTGAAAATGTTGTTCTTGTTTTGGATAAAATTTATGGTCCTTCTTTTCAAAATTGTTATATCCCCCTGAATTTTGACTGACGCCATGATAATTGTTTTGTTCCCTTTTTTGAAAGTTGTCATTTCCCCAATTTTGACCTTTACCTTTCTGAGTAAACCCATCAGGACAATGAACTAAACTCAACTGCATTGCTGATGGCAATCTTCTCTTTAAGGTATCAATTTTGATCAAGTCATCCAAAGGTTTTGTTAAATGAATAAGTTTTTGAAGTTCACTTTTGCAAAATTGTTTCATGCTCCCATCTGATTCTCTATAGTTTCGCCCATTCAAAAATTCACTTTTGATTCTAGTTTGTTTAAGATCATCCCAAAATTTTTCCAGAGTTACAATCTGGTTTGCCCAAGTCAAAGCTTCCCCTTCTAAGAATTTTTTCACAAATTTAATTTTTATTTCATCTGGTGAGTGAGGTAAAAAACAATCCTTACAATACAGCATAAAATCAACAGGATGTAAGGGTCCATCTACCGAAAAGTGCTTCAGTGGAATATTAGATACAAGATTACATGTGTTGACATTGTAATTTTTGCTTTGAAATTCAATGTTAAAACTTTCAATTTTTTCGCTAAGTTCTTTGACAGATTTTTTGTTTTCTAAATCATTGCATTCTACTTTTTCTTCTAGAGTAACCAAACGATTGTCAAACTTTTTGTATTCTCATCCAAATTTTTTATATCCCCTTTTATCTCATTAAAATACATTAAATTTCGTTCCCTATCTACCAGTAAGTCATTTTTTACAGTATTAATTTCACCGCTCAATTTAGCATCAATTTCATTTACTTTTGCTTCCACAGATTCAATTTTTTCCTCAACACTGCCAACTCTGTTCGAAAGCTCACCCACTTGGGTATTGACTGCTTGGACTTGCAACAAAATGTTATCAATTTTTTCATCCCGGTAAGTCTTATTGTCGTCAACTGATTGTTTAATTTCTCTCGTGAAATTTACAAGAAAACTTTTTAAATCAAATTGATCGGTTCTTTCTCTTTGATTTGACCTGTCCTGATGTTCGAAGTCTATTAAATTACTACTTTCTACTTTAGGCACAATACTCTCGAAAAACTCGTAAGTCATTGTGAAGAACAAAAATTTATACACAACAATATAAAACAAGATAAAAATATTGTATTAACAAAATACGAGGTTTTCGTGACTTATCTGGAACACTCTTCTACTGTTGCAAAACCACGTTTTCCATCCATGTGATTGTTGACCAAAATTCTTGAAGTATTTTCTTCTGTCGAAAATTATATTTTTTGCCGAAACATTTCTTCTCCAAAACTTTTACTTCCCGATGAACACAAACACTGTAACACACATTCTGAAGAAACAGGTATTAACACACAAATCTGTTCTTCCTCGTAGCACTGTTGAAAATCTCGTGAACACAATATCCCGGCTACAGTCCCTAGTTGAAATATGGCATCCCGGCTAAGACACAAGTTGAAAATATGATCACTATTTTTTATTTACTTAAATTTGCCATATTTCGTGATTGTACCTTTTCCGTTAGACGTTTGCAAGGCGATATTAGTCTAGGCTTCAGTTGTCTAAGTATGATTCCACAATGCATCGTTGTCGGCTGCAGAAAAGACGTGGTTCAACGTGTTTCTCTCATTTTGGTGTTTCAAATACAGTTTCTTCAAATGTAGTTTCTTCTTTTTAGTTAATACAAAAATAATAGTAATATAATTCAAAATTATTTATGACGGCGACCTTCACATTGTTCTTCCGTCAACACACACCAAAACAATAGTCAAAGACGACTCCAACGTCAAAGATATTTTACACAATTCACAAGTTTCCACTCGTAATCAGTCTCTTTGCTATTCTTCGATACATCATAACAGTAGCGACACTTCTCCTCGATTTTGTTGCCTACAGCGCCAGCAGCGCCCCAAGAGGCTGCTGCGTTACACTGTGAATTCGCCGCGATCGTGAAAGAGAATAGTGGTTGTTTATTTCGATTTATACAATGGCTTTTACTGGCGGGAGCGTTTGTAGCGCAATAAATTGCACTAACAACAGGAAGAAGACACCACAGCTGTCTTTTTTTAGGTTTCCTAAGGATCCTGAGAGGTATATACCATCATGTTACTAAACTGTATCGTCAGGATTCACTTGCAAACTATATGTGTATAAATGATGAATGTTTCGTTTTAGGAGCAGAAAATGGCTTGTTAATAGCAGGCGAGAAGGCCTCATTAAGAAAGAACCAGTGTACCTGTATAATAATATTAGGTTTTGTTCGCCACATTTCGAACAAAACCAGTTCATGAACGCAGACAACAACAGACTCGTGTGGAATGCAGTACCCACACTGTTTGACATTCCAAATAAGCCACCTCAGCTGACGATGAAGAGGAAACTGCCACAAAGATTCGACAGTCAATCTAAAGCAGTAAAACAGTCCTATGACACAGAAGCAGCCGGTTCAACTCTGCATGTATCAGTGCCAGATTCGTGTGAATCGTCAACACAATTTGCTTTGACGATGAAGTGGTTAGATTAAGTGCAGCTGTTCGTGTCTTACAAAAGCGTGTGAAGTGTCAGAATGTGCAAATCGCTAGACTTTGAGCGAAACTATTACGGGACAAGGAAAGTGCCTACAGACAGCGACAGAAACTGTATCAGAAGGAGCAAGTGAACAAGGACAAACGAATGTTAAAGACTGTAGGACCCCGATATTTAAAAAAAGTGCCCTTGACTTGTTGGTAAGCCAGATTACCATGCCATTGAGAGAAAAACGTGCTGCAAGATGGAAAGACGAAAATAATCTGTTTCCTCTAAATTTATTATATTACAGCACTCAGGCATACAGGTTTTTGTCAGAATGTTTTATGCTTCCATCAGTGCGTACATTACAAAGGTATGTGGAAGGCATACAAATAAAATGTGGGATAAGTGACTATATATTCCATCTTTTAAAGCAAAAGGTGCAACATTTTTCTTATATTGATAAACTTGTGAATATGTCATTGGATGAAATGTCTCTAATGGCAAATTTGACATATGAGGCACAGTTAAAATTGCGAACAGTGTGTTGGTGATAATGATTAGTGGCATTTTTTTCATGTTTCAAACAACCATTGCTGTACTGTTTTTGTAAAGGAACAGTGGGAGCTATGCATTTGACTGCTATATTTTATGAAGTACTCAAGACACTTAAGGAAATTGGCTTGGTTGTAAAGACCTGTGTGACTGATCAGGGTTCAAATTTTGTGGGCTGTAGAAAGAGACTGGGAATTACACAAGACAATCCAAGTTTGGTATATGAGGAGCAGAAGATCTATTTCTTCTATGATACCCCACGTTTGTTTAAGAGCATCAGAAACAACCTATTTAGGTATGGCATAATTCATACATCAAATGATGGTTTGGTTGGTACTGCTTCTTGGAAGGACATTTCTCAGCTCTATTCAAATGACTTGCACAGGAAATACAAGTTAGCTCCGAAGCTGACTAAAAAAGCTGTCAAACTGCCAGCTTTTTCAAAAATGAAAGTGGGTGCTGCAGTTCGTGTGTTAAGCCACACAGTGGCAGCTGGTATTGACACACTTGTATTTTGTGGTAGTATGCCATTATCTGCAACTGGCACTTCAGACTTTTGTCAGAAAGTTAATGACATTTTTGATTTCTTTAATACATACAGTGTGAAAGGGCCTGTGCATCTAAGAAACTGTATTAGGAGTGATTCAGAGCATCTGGATGTTCTACATGTGATGAAGCCATGGATTCACTCTTGGAAATTTGTAGGCTCTGATGGAAAAGATTACTCCCTGAGGATAAAATGTGTAAAGGGGCTTCTAAGCAATATATGTGCTTTGGAAATGCTTGCTTTCGAGGTACTGACTGGAACAAAACTGTACTTATTCTCACGTAAAATTAACCAAGACACATTGGAAAACTTTTTTTCAACTATGAGGCAGAGAGGTGGTTTTTGCAGCAACCCATTTCCAAGGCAGTTTTGTGCTGCATTTAACAGCTGTACACTAAGCAAACTGATAAATTCCTCTAATGTGGCAAGCAGTAATTGTGAAGGAATTGACTGGGGTCAGGCAATACTGGACATGAAATCTGCTCAAACATTAAAGGTCTCTCAGTTGTTATGCAGTAGTGATACACGTTCTGCAACAAAGCTACCAAATGTGGAAGTTCCAGCAGACCTTGAAGAACAAAACAGTATGAGATATGTGTTTGGTTACATGTTGAAGAAACTTTTTTCTTTACATAATTGTGTCAAGTGCAGGAATCTACTTGTAGACAACAGCCAGGACTTAGATGCAAATGACAAATTTTATTGCCATTTCAAAAGTTACGAAGACAATTTTGAAGCTTGGTTATTTGCAGTGAAAATATTTGTTTATTTTTCAGGGATTGTGAAAATCAGATGGCATCAGTTTTTGATGAACATTCTCACAAGAAAAACTGTGGTGAATTATATGTAAACTTGTTGCTGGCTGTCCCAAGTTTTCCCCCTGGATGTTGTGAAGAAACTAAGCTGCTGTTAATCAAGATATTTGTTAAAGTGAGACTTGTTTACCGGCTCAAATATTGGAATCAAGACTTAGTTTCTAACAACAAGAAAGCAAATAAGAAACTGAAGTAGTTGGCTCATTTGGGCTGCTGATTTCTTTGGTATGTATTTCGTTCACTTCTGTTGTTAGTCACCTAATTTTCCTTGCTTCTTTCGTGTGATGACATTATTTTGTCAGCACCTTGTGCACTGACTGATTGATTGAAAATTATTCAAATATTTGGTTTTTCTTGAAATGTAGTGTAATCAGCTCATTATAATGTTTTTAGCATATTTCTCCCGCTATTTTGCAGTTGCTTGTGTCACTTAGAATAATATAAAGATGAAGGTCGTACTTGTGGCAACGGGCGAAAATGACAAACGCAGTAGGCCTACAGTACGATAAACGAGCTGTCGGTCGTTTTTGCATGTAGAGGTACATGTATGTGCTTCCTACATGTGAATCTGTGTGTTTATAATCTTTTGATATCAATGTGGTAAGCTGCAATTCTGTCCAATGTCAAAAGTGTTTCTTCACGAATGTGTTGTAGCTTGCCACTCTATTCATGATTTTTGTCCTTACTTGCGCTTTTTTTAGAATCATTTTTAGTAACATATATGCCTTCTGGTACCACACAAACCCTTGGAGCCAAGAAAATAACTCAAATAATTCGGAAATGAAGAAGGAAATGGATGCAAACAAACATTATGCTTACGACGCGTCTGACGTTCACCTTACCTGCCACTTGGAGCGCTAGTGTCGCTCCATCTGTCAAACGGCAACAATTTTTACAGCAGTGAGTGTCGCGACTGTTATATTAGACTGTGGATACATTTTCTAATAGTAATCAATATGCTTTTACTCTCAAAAACAGAAGTAAATTAACATATAATAAGACAAATTATAATAAATTCTGACAAAAATATAAGAAAACATTTACAATTCGGTATCGACAAATACGGTAAGAAAATAACATCTCCCAGATCCATTACAAGGTCTTGGTAGCATAACTATGACTGTGTAGCTAATATCTAAACCCCAGAAAGCACCAAGCTGGTATTCCGAAGGGGGTGTGGAATCTGAGAAACAACCAGTATTCAAGAATATTGCTATCAAAAATATGTTTTTGGGAGTTAATTTGACAAACTTAACCACGATAGCCTCATGATACTTATTCAGGAAACTGGACTAAGCAATAAATGCTTGTGTGTGAAAAAATAAACGTGTTTGGAGTCCAGTGAACAACATGAGCCATAGGTAGCCTATATGAAATGTGATGTGATATGGCATCTAGGATATTTCGTTTGTTTCAGTGAAATATTTTGAGTGTGTGTTTTGATCATAATATGTTTATTTTTTGTGGCTGGTAGCTTAGACTGTATTGTTTGCTAGGTGTACTTTAAGTCTAGGCCTACTGGAGATTGTGTTCGACTGGGGGAATGCTTGTGACATACAAGATGTATATATGTGTTCATTTACATTGACAGGCTGATCTGTAGACTGGTGTAAACATATATCTAGGATAGGTTGGGTTGGTAGGTCATTCCATAGATACATTTAAGTACCTATGTGTGGCTCCATTTTCGAATTGGGGTCTGGTATTTTCAAGTTTTTAATATATTTGAAGGACTAATAGAAAGAACATCCTGGGCCCAAAACTACCTTTTCTCACAGAGATCCTGTTAGTCCCTAGCATTTTATTTCGCTAACATTTACGTGTTATTAGTTAGGTGAGCAGTTGATCAGTTCTGTGTCTTATATCTCCACCACGTTAAGGGTGTTGTCGTTCATAAGCTTGGTATCACATTTTTAACTAATCCTGTTTTTGGCATTTCAAAGATTGATTTGGACACAACAGTTCATAACCAGTTCTTTGTCTTGCCTTTCTCCAACCAGTCAGTTATAGAGAGGTCTGTGGTTTAACATGAACCCTAAAAACAGTGCAGTTTTTATATTAACAGATTGTTGCCAGAGGTTAAAGAGTGATAAATGACAGAAGAAAGGGGTTGTGACATTTTGAAAACTTAAAGTAAGTGCAATTTTAGGGTATGCCTTCTTGGTCACTGTCCACGTTCTCAGACTAACATGTAAAAATCATTTTATGTACTGTGATATCATGTCTTAGAGTTCAAGTTTGTTGTCTAGATAACAATAGGGGGAACAATCTTACACGTGAGGTGACATCAGTGCAAGAATCCAAATATTAAACAATGAAGTTATTAAGGAATTGTTTTATAAAGAAACAGTATGGCTGGTCACTACTGATAGTCAAGTAAGCAAGATCCCAGGAGGCCCTACTGCTGATTAACACTTTTAAAAGTGAAACACTAATCTTATTTTTCAGAACTATTCATTCTTGTCCTCACATCCTGTCTGTCTGCGTGAGGTAGGAACTAAGTTAAGGGGCCATTGGAAGTGTTCTATTCCACCTGTCTCCTTTGACCCATGACATAATGGTGGTGTGTGTGTGTTTTTGAATTGGTTTGTGTTTGTTGAGTTTAACATGTGATATTGGGTTCATTATCACTATGGTAACATGGGTTTATTTGAGTCTGGGTAGCCAGTGCTGCAATGTGGGTTTGGAAATCTTCATTTTTCAGTGATGGTTTTTTATGTGTGTGGCATTTTGTTAGGTTTGATTAGTTTTGTGTGTGTGTGTGTGTGTGTGTGTGTGTGTGTGTGTGTGTGTGTACTGGTAGCGGCGGTCAACCTAGGTGATTTTGTTGCATGCTTTTGTTGGTAATAAACTTTTATTTTGGTTTTAATCTGTAGTAATTCTGATGTTCTGTCTGTTTTACATTTATCGTACTTTGGTTGGTTTTAATTGATCTGGTGTATATACAGGTTTTTGCGTTTTCGAGTTGTTGAAGGTTTTGGTTTTTGTGGTGTTTTTTGAGTTATGTTGGTGTGTGAAGTTTACATTGTTTTCATTATTATTATTATTATTATTATTATTATTGCTGGTAGGTATTGAGAGCTGCATTTGAGCTACATAGGTCAAGGGAAATGTCTGATTCCACTCTTCAGGTTGTAGCTATTGGTTCCTTGGTATCTGGGCTTCCTTTCAGCTGTATTGGTTCCTTGCTATCTGGGCTTCCTTTCAGCTGTAGAGGTCAAGGGAAACATCTGATTCTGCTTTTCGTGGCACTTAGGCAGTCTAGGGAGTACATGCGCTGATCATGAGAAAAGTACCTATTTTTGAAGGAAACACGTATTTCTGAAGATATAAGCATATATATGCGCTGAATGCCAAAAATTTTTTTATTTCAAAACTTGAGTGTTACAGTCATATCTGACGCGCTCTTCACCAAAAAAGTACTTATTTTTCATTTGGATGCAAAGAAAAAAATCTGTTAACTGTCTCAAAAAATTTTTTTGTATCAAAAATGACATATTGCATATGTATGCACGGAATTTAATTTTTTTTTTTTTTTTCTCCTCTCTCTCTCTCTCTCTCTCTCTCTCTCTCTCTCTCTCTCTCTCTCTCTCTCTTCTAGAAAGGTGGAATTAATAACAAAATTGTGGAATGGGTTTTCCCCAAAACGTTGACACCAGAGAAATTCCGCCAGGTAGTTATTCAGCATAGCACAGTGAGTTCTGAAAGGCCTTATAGGATTTTTTTCTTTAGCTTTTTGCCAGACTGACTCCATGTGATTTGTGGTTGCGTTTGTAAAGGGATCGAGAAAATAGAAACAGTGAAAGTAATCTTACTTCAATGATAAAATGAAACTACATAACAACCGCGGGAAATAGGGGGTCTAGCGCAAGGACAACCTAATTTTAACAATACAAAACATCACATCACATCACCCCTAAAAAAAGTCTCACCCTACGACATAATGCTACAGCCACAAAGCCAGCAGGAATCGTACAGTTCACTCGACCTATATAGCTCAAACCAAGCCCACAATACCAAAAAACGAACATCTGCAATAACGAAAATGGCACTTACGCAGTTTGGGGGGGTACATGCACTGATCATGAGAAAAATACCTATTTTTGAAGCAAACACATATTCTTAAGATATAAGCATATATATGCACAGAATACCAAAAAAGTACTTATTTTCATATGGTGGTGGTGGGGGGGGGGGGGGGGGGAGGGAAAGATTAATTAACTGTCTGCTTTCACCAGCTTATTCATGTTGCTATGCCAATATGCTGCAGACATTTTAATATATTTCTTCACAGAGTTCTTTAGCCATAGGTAATGCTGACAGTTTCATACATCCTTACCATGATAGCTATTGTTGGCTTTGCATATTGTTGCATATGGTATTTGTCCCTGTTGCTCACAGTTATGCATCTTGATCAGTGCGCCCAACAACCTATATTTTCCTGTTGAGGCTGTCCGTTTTGAAGTATCGTATATTACTGCGTGTGCCAAAATGGCGAGAAATTTTCCAGATTTGAGCAATTTGGTAATGGAAGATTTATACCATGTTATGGAGAACACCCGAAGCTCAATACAATGGGCTAGGCAACAAGGTCTTATGAAGAACGATATGGTGTGTGAAAATAGGTATTGTGTTGGATACAACGAGATGAAGCTGGAGAAAACTACAGGGAAAGATGGCGAAATTTGGAGCTGCTCCATTGGCAGGGACTGTAGAAAGAAATGTTCAGTCAGGAAAATATCATTTTTTGCTGGCAGTCATTTAGACATTTCTAAAATTGTGCAACTGTCTTACATGTGGGTTTTCGAACTCAGTAGGCAAAAGTTTTTAATAAGGGAGCTCAAAATTGGCAGTGAGCACACTGTGTTCGATTGGTGCCAATTTTGTAGAAATATCTGCCATGAATATTTCTTAATTGAGCCAATAGTTTTGGGCGGCCCTGGCCATACTGTTGAAATAGACGAGAGCTGCTTCGTCAGCACCATCGAAGTCATAGGTGCGAGAGCAATGGGTCTTTGGTGGTTATGACGTTGAGACAAAGCAAAGCTTTATGGTTGCTGTGCCACAACGTGATGCTACCCATTTGCTGCCAATTTTGCAACAGTATGTTTTGCTACTGGAAACACAGCAGTTTCTGATTTGTGGCAACTTACAACACCATAGGTAACTTGGGCTACTTGTCGTTGCAGTGTGTGGCTGATTTTGATGAGTGATTTATGTCCAGCATTTTGATGATGTGATAGGTGAAAGCAGACAGTTGGTATTGATAAAAATCAAAATTTCTGTTATGTAAGCTAGGACTAGTGGGCCAGGGAAAAAAGTAACCAGTCGCTCGGTCATTTCAGAAAAAAATTGATATTTGCTGGATGAATTCCCGAATGTTTAATGGGTTTAAAGACATTTTTAAAAAAAATTTATTCTCAACATTTAGAAACAGTGGCTATTTTTTGCTTTTACAGGCATCTGTTTTTATATAAATTATTCAGTACTGAGTTGCCCCAGAAATTTCAAATAAGAATCATTAACTGGACTATAAATTAAAAACCATGATAACCATGCTGAATGTATTCCTTAATATAGGCCCTACTTTTAATGGCTCAAACTTGTTGATTGCAAGCTAAAAAAGCTCATTCTTTAAACTATTTAATTGAATAGATAAAAATTCTACTCGTCAAGCAGCGGCAGAACACATACATAAAAGACAGCTGTAATTAGCAATCTTTTGGAGCCAGTGGCTCCTTCTTCAGGCAGAAGGGTGGAAGGGGAAGTAATCGAGTGAAGGAGAAAGACTGGAGAGGTCTAGGAAAAGGGGTAGATATTGGTTAAGTCACCCAGAACCGCGGGTCAGAGGAGACTTACCGTACGGGATGAGAAGGAAAGACATTACTTACGGTAAGTCTCCTCTGACCCGCTGTTCTGGGTGACTTTCCCGATATCTACCAATTTTCCTAGACGTCTCCAGTTCTCTTCCTTCACCCCTCTTCCGTCTTTTATGTGCGAGTTCTGCTGCCACTTGGTGAGTAGATTTTTTATCTACCCTAATTGTATTTTTCCAAAGTAAGAGTAATTTCTCAGCCTTAATATTTATTGTGCTATTTCACTATACAGTATAACTACTTCTTATAGTGAGAAGCTTACACAAAATGTACACTATTTTAAAAAATTGATTTTTTGAATTTTTTCATTCTTTGACCTACAATATCTTTGTAAGGAGAGCAGATAAAAGTCTGAAAATTACACACTTAATGGATCTTCATGATATCAAACTTAAATTGGAAGTAACAAACAGAAAATATTGTGGGGAAGTGTAATCAAAGACTGCAATTTATTGGCAGTACGAAGGAGATTGCCTACACTACGCTTGTCCGTCCTCTTTTAGAATTCTGCTGCGCGGTGTGGGATCCTTGCCACATAGGACTGACAGAGTACATTGAAAAAGTTCAAAGAAGGGCAGCACATTTTGTATTATTGTGAAATATGAGAGAGAGTGTCACAGAAATGATAATGGATTTGGGCTGGACATAATTAAAAGAAAGGCATTTTTTGTTGCAACAGAATCTTCTCATAAAATTCCAATCACCAACTTTCTCCTCTGAATGTGAAAATATTTTGTTGACACTGACCTACATAGGAAGAAACGATCACCACGATAGAATAAGGGAAATCAGAGCTCGAACGGAAAGATATAGGTGTTCCTTCTTTCTGCGCTCTATACGAGATTGGAATAATAGAGAACTGCGAAGGTGGTTCGATGAACCCTCTGCTAGGCACTTAAATGTGATTTGCAGAGTATCCATGTAGATGTAGACAAGCCTGTACAAATCTGTGTGTTGTCATCCCCCTTCCACCAACATCTGTTCACTCACACTTAGTTAATAATGAGCCCTTGAAGTGTGCAGTTGAACAATCGAGTCTCAAAATAATGAGAATAGTTTTTCTAAGTGTTGGTTACTAACCTTGAAAACTCAATAGTGTGTCATTTAATTGCCAAAGTCAGGATAAATTTCTGAAGGACAAAAGCAAACCTTGGCAGTTGATGAATGTATAGTTCTTGCTGACTTTTCTGAAAACTATTCCTTTGTTGTTCAAGTGAAATACAAGGGCACCACTGGGTAAACAAACAGGCCACAGTTTGTCCATTTATGTTCTGTTATAAAGATCCAGATAAACTAGAGTCATAGTTTTTGTGTTGCAAATGATTACTTTGAGCACAAAGCTACAGCAGTGCATGCTTTTCACCTGCAGTTAACAAACTACGTAAAACAGCACGACAGTTCCATAAACAAACTGATGAACTTCTCTGATGGTGGTGCAAGCCAATATAAAAGCAAACAAATATTAATATCTCCTTTCTCCGAGAAAAAAAGACCGTTGGCTTGGTGCAGAATAGCACTTTTTTGCATCATGCCCTGGGAAGAGTGAGTGTGATGGCATAAAGGGTACAACAAAGTGAGCTGTCACAAAAGCTAGTCTGCAACGGACCTATGAGAACCAAATCTGGACACGTCAAGAAATGTTCACATTCTGTATAAAGAATAGGTAAAAGGGATTACGTATGTTTCATTAAATGTGAGGAAATACGAGAACTCTATGCCAATGTCTTGGAGGAAAGATTCAAAACTTGTCAGAAGGTTAAAGGCACCTGATCTTTTCATTGTTTTATACCTTAGTCATACAACTTGCTCAACTGTATCACTGTGGAAAACTTGTACCACTGACACTTCAAAGTAAGGACATAGTGGCTTGTGTCTATGACGAACAGTGGTGGATTGCCAAAGTTGGTAACATTGCTCGTCAAAACCAAGATGTGGATGTTACATTTTACCAGCACCAAGAACCCCGTTTAAAAAATTTGAAAAGGATGAATTCGAGAGGCCCGTTAAAAATCATTAAAGGAGTTGTCTTCTCCCCTGGAATTTATGACTGTGACTAGGCGAACATTTAACCCTGTGCCCAACATGAGTGAAGAAATATCTCTGTTGTTCAATAAACAACATAGTAAAAACAAATAAGTTGAGAACGGGATAATGTAATGAATTGTCTCATTTTTTAAAGAGTTATCCTAGATATTTTTAAATTATGTAATTTATACACTGTTTCCATCAGCCCAGATATTGCAAACAGTAAGAAACATATTTTTGACTCGTATTTGAAATTTTTTTGTCCATGGAATCTCAAGGTTGAAATTTATACAGAAGTTTGATATCATAAAGGTCTATTAAATGTGTAATTTTCAGATTTATATCTGGTCCATTAACAAAGAATGAAAAAATTCAAAACATTTGTTTTTAAAGTGTTTTTAAGTATAAGCTTGTCATAATTGTTTCTCTAAAAAAAAAAAAAAAAAAAAAAAAAAAAAAAAAAAAAAAAAAAAAGAAAAAGGTATCTATACTGAGTAGTGTAATACCACAAAATGTATTAAGGCTAAGAAACTACTCTTTGGAAAGATAGTATTAAAAATGGTTTTTTTAAATTTACAACCAACAACTTTGAGACATTAAAAGTGTATTCCCTAATACATTCAGCAGGGTGATCATGGTTTTAATTTATGGTCCAGTGTCTGCTGAAATAAATACCTCTTATATGAAAGGTCTGGCGCAATCCATTACCGAATAATTTAAAAAACCACAGACGCTTATAAAAGTGTAAGAATGCTTGCAGCCTGAAACAAAAATGGCTGCTCTTTCTAAACGATAACCAATAAATGTTTTTAAAAAATATTTTTGAGTCCACCAAACATGAAGGAATTCACCCAGCGAATTCTTTCTACGCGAATGCAATTGTCTCTCTTTGTAATTTTATTGCTTTCTCAAGTATGTTTCCCTTTGGATACAATTAATTGATAGTTTTATGGTTTGGATGGTGTACGATCTTCCACAGAATGCTTGTATTTACTTAATAGGCACACGTTTCAAAATCCAAATATTAGATCATTATTTCTCTAAAGGAAACATTTTTTCCAGTATAAATCCTAGAGGCAGAATTGTATTGTTTACATTGTGACTGCAGCACTACTCTTCTCTCACCTGTTGTATATAAATATTTCTGGAATAATTTTATCACCTCTTTAACAGGACACTAATGACAGCAGCGGAGAAGCTTGCCGCTGTTCCTGATGTGGATATCGACCCAGAAGGAACATTTAAGTATGTTCTAATAGGTGTCTTTGGTCCAGAGGGTCCTGATGGCAAAGAACCGAGCAAATTAGTGGTCAGTAACTGGTAAACTAATATTTGGTCAACTTTGTGATACATTATTATTTGAGAGACAGTCGTTAGCATCATTTTTCAATTTTCTCAGTTGAATTTTTTCTTTTGATGTCGGTGACTTCCAATGGGGAATTGTAGCCTAAGGTTGGTTGTTATCTGCATAACATAGTGTTTCAGTGTTTACTGTTAAATTGGAAGGGAGATGGTGGATGGTGATACAACTGAAAACACACAAAAAATTTTCACTGAAACACTGTTGAACTACAGTTATGGCCCTGTGTGCTATGGTATCTTTGTCAGATAGTGTTGACAGAGGACATGAAAAAGCATTCAAAGAAGAGCAACTTATGTTGTTTTATTGCTAAGAAGGGGGAGTGCGCCATGGACATGCAGGGTGTGTACGACCCGGAAGAGCTGGGGAAAAACCCGGGAAATTTTTCATTGTTTTTGTTTTCAGTTAAATTTGTGTAATTTTGATTGGTAAGAACCAATACTCTAACAAAGGATATTTCTGTGTCTCAATACTGCAGCAATAAAACATGAACAAGAGAAAAAACGAAAATAAAACTTAAATTTCAAGGGAAATGCACCATATACAGCAACAAAACGGTGCTCATACAAGTGTCCGCCAACAGTAAAATGCGTCAAAGGCCTTAGGAAGACTGTGCAATGCTTTGTAACAGCAAATTGCCTCTGCTGAGCGTGACGTCACAACTGTTTACATTAAATTCATTTTAACAGTTACGAGCTCGATCATGCACATGCACAGTTGAGTAGTACCTTCTCCCGCTTCTGGCTACAGAAATTGTTGGTTGTGTAAGCAGTCGCAGCAAGCAGCTAGATGCTACTGGGAAAAATTTTACTGGAGCGCCCAAGCTGCCAGATTTATACATGCGCAGGAGGTCCAAATCTAGGGAGGGGGGGCAAATTCATATTCTTGAGGGGGGGGGGGGGGGAGGAAACCTTGTTTCACAAAGCGACTCGCATCCAGCGCACGTTAGTATGTTAGTTTATCGATTATTCATATTACGTTGAAACTCATCCCTGTCGGTTTTTGAACATTTTTAACACATTCTAAGTTGATTTTGAATGAATCGTAAGTTGATTTGTGAATGCGTGCGTAGTGTACATGTTTCCTCTGTCAGTGGAATCTGACAGAGCTGAGCGAAGTAAGGCTGAACGGATGAATGCCAACCGCTGTCTGATTGTGTGGTTGATTGTGTTTGCGAATGATGAGCGTTGTTGTAATTACTAGCGGAATCCATAGATTCAGATTACAGGAGTGGAAATAAACGAATAACAGGTAAGAATGATTACGTATTACGTTCTCGGTGTATACAAGAAAATGAAATTTTGACAAAAAATTTTTGGGCAGATCGCTATACTAGTAAGGGCGAGTTGTACAGTCCACAGCTAGCAGCTACTTTAAGTTTCTAGTTCACCTTTATCTCTCCCCATATTTTTTTATCTTTCATTTTCATTTCAACCTCATGTTACACTTTCCACCTTCTAATACCATGTCACCCTCACAACACCCCCACAAAAAAATGGTCTTTAAATATGTCTGCTTGTGTCTGTATATGTGGTCTTTAAATATGTCTGCTTGTGTCTGTATATGTGTGGATGGATATGTGTGTGTGCGCGAGTGTATACCCGTCCTTTTTTCCCCCTGAGGTAAGTCTTTCCGCTCCCGGGATATATATATATATATATATACACACACTTCCCAACTGTAATTCAGACTGTTCTGCGCATCGGTCCCGGATCTCTAATATTTCCGAACCGGGGCAATACCCCGCCATCCCCTCGAGCGTTTGAGATAGGACGTTAAAAAAAATTTTTATATATATATATATATATATAAATTCCCCTCGAGCGTTTGAGATAGGACGTTAAAAAAAAATTATATATATATATATATATATATATATATATATATATATATAATTTTTTTTTAACGTCCTATCTCAAACGCTCGAGGGGATGGCGGGGTATTGCCCCGGTTCGGAAATATTAGAGATCCGGGACCGATGCGCAGAACAGTCTGAATTACAGTTGGGAAGTGTGTAGTCTCCACGTGACCCATTTTTACATTTAGTGTTTTTGCTGCTTCCTCTTCATTTACTGCTCCCACGTCAAATGAAGACAAAACAGATTTCTGTGGCCGGGAGCTATCAAGTGAATTAAAATACATTCACATAATTATGGAAGGCTAAACTGTGTTATTAGTAGCAGATTTTATTTTATTTCCATCTTTCTGACAGTCAAGCGTTAATTGCCTTTTAGAACAATGAAGTTATTTTTGTTGGTTTGCCAAAGTTATTTTCTTTCATTGATCTTTTCCACTAAGGCAGACAATATAATTTAGACAAAGTGTTTAATTCCACACACTGTGTTTGCTGCATTTCAAGTGCACATTTTCAACTTCTAGCTTATTTGGCGTTACGCCATAATAAAGAACCAAATATGAGACAGGACAGTACTGGTACTCCAAGAAAATTTACATCCCAAAAACCACATAGAAAAGCTTAATAACAGGTCGTGGGATTCTGGACATACAAATTTGCACTTTAAATGTGAACATTTTAGTATGGGTCATGAAATTCTGATTCTCTTGGAGTATCCTCTGATGTCTTGTTTCTTACATAATGTAATATCTTTTATTGTTTCACACGTACGAACATGCGGGCTCCCTACGACATCGTAGCTGCGCTTGCGCAGTGATGCCTGTCATCTGGCGCTCTCTGGCAACTGCAGAAACGAACCTATTTCTAACAGGTCGTGGGAAAATATTTCGAATGGTGGGTTGAAAATCGTTACCATCAAAGTACCATTCTAGCAGTTACACCAGAACTATGTGAGATAATATACGATGAATTTCTTAAATCACAAAGTATTTGACTCTCATTTAAAAATCAACTCTTTGATGATGAGCCATTTAGATGAATTTTGAGCCTGGAAGATCAGACATTAATGTCGTTATTAAAAATTTTACTGGCACCTTTGTGTGATACATCTTAAATTGTAATACGCGCATAAAAGACCAACATTTTATGTGAAAGCTTAGCTTCTCTTGCAGCGTATTAATCTGATAGACCAATATTATATGTGAAGGCTTTGCGTTTCGTTTAGCAACAGTATTTACATTAATTTGAACCATTAACTTTTTCTGTTTGTGTGTTCGCGCTACTTAACAGTGATGTTGCTGTTGGTTGACTACATCACGTGTCCTAAGCTCTGAATACCTGCTGTGATCGGCTGGCGAAATCGCATGAAATGAGCTATGACTAACTTACAAAAGCGCATCCCAATCTCAATTTCAATGCTTTGGAAAGTAACATGCGGTGTTTGGTGGAATTCGAGTTCATACTTTCCTGATACAAAAATATACAGCATACATGTTGCTGCACATCAAAGATCTTTCCAAAATGCGTGTTTTTTTTATTTTTTTCCCTAAAGCGCCAGGACATTCTACGCCCGTGTATAAAACCATAATCAAAGGACTTATAAGTTATACAGTTCCAAGAGAAAATATACCGTCAGTTAACAGGGAAAAAGTATGTTTTCACTTGGGAGAAAGTGTATTTTTGACTGAGAAAACTGGGAATTTTTTTTCCTTGTCCGCGTATACCCTGACATGATATACAAGTTGGGGTGACAGTCATTAAAACAAAGGTGTTTTTTGTTATGATGAGATGTTTTCAGGAAATTTCCTCTGAATGGCAAAATATTTTGTTGGCACCCACCTACATAGGGAGAAATTATTATCATGATAAAGTAAGAGAAATCAGAGCTCCCACAGAAAGATTTAAATGATATTTTTCCCCAGTGCTGTTGAAGAGTGGAATGTTACAGAAATAGTCTGAAGGCTTTTCGATGAATCCTCTGCCGAACACTTAAGGATACAGGATACTTATAAATGGTGGAAAAATCAAAATTTTTTAAATGACTTTATTAAATTCTATAGTCTTTCCTGATTACATTGATATATACACTGTAGGGTTTGAAATGAAAAAAGACCTATACATACCAAATTTTAAAGTTACGGTCATGTACGAGGTGCGACAATAAAGTAATGAGACTGATTTTCTTTGCAAGGTGTGGCACCCCTGCAGGCTTGCGTAGGCACAATATCTGTGACCTTGGTCTATAAGCCGCTTCTAGTCCAAGCGGCATGTTGAAGCAACTGCTCAGTCACGAGTTGTGCTGTAATAAGTTAACACGTGTTAGTGTCTCTCATCACAGAAATGGAACTGCATAATATTGCGCAACAGTATGCCATTTCTTTTTGCGTTAAATTGAGTGAAAACGCGACGACAACTTACGGTAAGCTTAAGAAGGCTTTTGGAGAGGAGGTTATGTCAAAAGCTCAAGTTTCTGATTGGCATAAAATGTTTAGTGAAGGCAGAACAAATGTTGAAGATGAAGACTGCAGTGGACGACTGTCAACCTCACGGATGGGTGCATGAACTCGTAAAATCTGATAGAAGTTTATCCATGAAAATGATTGCAGGAGAACTGCACATCAATCGAGGAACGGTTCGTCTAATAATAACATTGCTGATAATTGGATTCTGCATCACGATAATGCACTATCCCATACTGCTCTGTCAGTACAGTAATTTCTAACCTCAAAACAAATTTCGGTACTACCAGAGCCACCTTATTCACCAAATATTACTCCGTGCAACTTTTTTCTCTGTGAAAGAGTCAAAATGGCGGTCAAGGACACCATTTTCAAATAACACAAGATGTCCCAAGAGCTGTGACGAAGGTCTTGGAGGATATTACAGAAGATTAGTTCCAGAAATGTTACCATCAATGGCAGAAGTGCTAAAGAAAGTGTGTGCAATCAGAAGGGAACTTTGAAGGAGACAACACGAAAATTGACTAAAACTGTAAGCAACATTTTTTTTCACATCAGTGTCATTACTTTACATTCGCACCTTGTATACTGCCATGCCCCCTTTATTTCTGTTACAGAAACCAGTATTATTTTGAAAAGAACTGTGCACTTTCTTTCTGTTTCCAGCGATTATATGTATGATACATTGTATATGTTGGTAACAGTGCAGGTTTCTAGCGTCTGTAAATGATTATCTTTGCAAGTATTTACTTTTGTGTTCTGAAGCAGTTTGTTCACATGTTAATAAACGTTTGTTTCCCAAGTGCTACATATATTTGTGGAAATACATATTTTTTAGTGTGCCACACATCAAGAAATTCAATAAAAGGAAATTCTGTGGTAACCAGTTGACAAACAAAACAAGCCACACTGTTGAAAGTAACCTACGTGTCAGTTCTTCAGTGAAGAAATTCACATGTGGCACGCCTCCTGGTGATTCAAATTTTTGTGTTAAAAATGACGCTGTTTGTAGTGGATTTGTTGTTGTTGGTGTGGGTATCTTATCTTCTTTGATAAAGGAAGTGGAAAAATGTAAACAATGTGATGGTGTAGGCTGTCTGGAACTAACTGAACAACAAAGTAGCAGGAAGGGTTTAGCGCCAAAATTAGTTGGTCTGTGTAGATCCTGTAATAAATCTACCTCGAAAATGACTTCGAACATTGTGCATAATTCATATGATGTGAATTTGAAGTTAGTGTACGCAATGCGTGCAATAGGAAAAGGAAAAAAAGGCTGCACAAACGTTCTGTCATTTGATTGATCTTCCTCCTCCCAGTAGGTTCAGCAAGTACATAAGAATACTTTTAGGTGCCTTGACGGTTGTGTCTAAAGCATCTATGAAATGTGCAGTAGAAAAAACTGTTAATATTAGTGAAACAAGGGACATTGCTGTTGCACTTGATGGGACATGGCAACATCGAGGACATCGTTCCTTGAATGGTGTTTTAAGTGCTACTTCTGTGGAGAATGGAAAAGTTTTTGATGTTGAGTGCTTATCTAATTATTGCCACACCTGCCATAGTAACACTGAAGGACATATTGAACATCAGTGTTATAATAATTATGATGGTTACAGTAGAGGTATGGAGAGTGATGGAGCTCTAAAATTATTTCAGAGGTCAGTGCCCGTTCATAACCTTAGATATACAAAGTACCTAGGTGATGGGGAATCTAAAGCTTTCAATAAAATTAATGAGTTCAATGTTTATGGTGATAGCTTCGTAACAAAACTGGAGTGTTGTGGACATGTGCAAAAGAGGATGGGTGCTAGATTGAGGAAGCTAAGAAGAGAAATGAAAGGAAAATTGCTATCTGATGGAAAATCTCTGTCTGGCTGAGACAGATTGACAAAAACTGAAATAGACCTCCTTCAGAGGTATTAAGGACTGGCCATTAGACAAACTGCACCTCTGAATGATGATACAGCAATGAGGAAAGCTGTATGGGCCACCTACTTTCATAAGTTGTCCACAGATGACCACACTGTTCATGGACTTTGCCCTAAAGGAGTAGATTCTTAGGTGTGCTTACCAAAAAGCAAAAGAAAGTGGTCAAATATACTATCAAAATATCATAAGCATTTTCTTCTTGAGCCTGTTATGAATGAAATAAAACCAATTTTTAGAGACCTGAGTGGACCCTGTTTTGCTTAGTACCACATTTACTAGAATCTAAGACGCACCTGAAAAATGAGACTCGAAATCCAGGAAAAAAAATTTTCCCGAATCTAAGCCGCACCTGAAATTTGAGACTTGAAATTCAAGGGGAGAGAAAAGTTTTAGGCCGCACCTCCAAATCGAAACAAAGTTGGTCCATTGTAATATGAGACACAATTTAGGTCAAATGAATGACGATACAGCTACAGTAGTTTGGTTCGAGTCGTAAGCTCAGTAGTTAAGCTTTACCAGGTAGCCATTACTATGCGTCAGGCGCTCCGTCCATATTATACGGGTACCCTTCCTCTTTCGCGTACTTCGTTAGCGAAACAATGGCAAGAGACTGCTATTTACTGTTACCTACACTCCTGCTTTCTTGGAGAATGATCAACAAGAACCAAATAATAGACAGCGTACGATAGAAGATATTCTGAACGGGAGTTTAGCGAAAATTTTTCTCCGTTTGAAAATCTTTGCAGGCACCTCGTTAGTACATTACATTCTGCACTGAAATTAGTCATCTTCGATTTAAAAATCTAGTCAATTGCCGTGCTTCATTTCTGACTGTATCACTATTAGGCATAAGAATAATACAAATATAAATATGGGATGATA
Organism: Schistocerca americana; assembly: GCF_021461395.2. NCBI lineage: Eukaryota > Metazoa > Arthropoda > Insecta > Orthoptera > Acrididae > Schistocerca > Schistocerca americana. The sequence continues at coordinate 25,710,298 of NC_060130.1, forward strand.
TCTATATTTTTCCGTGTTTGCTGTTGTCTCACTCTAGTTTCGTAGTTTATTAGGCAGACAGGATTTAAATGAGTTAGCAGCAAACACGAAAGAATACATGGCAAAATGTTTATATTCTAATTATTCTTATGTGAAGAGAATACTGCATGCTATTCACAATTCATAAAAGTTCCTATAAGGAACCATCTCTTCTCACAGTTAGGAAAAAATTCAGAACGTAGAGTTGGCCATATTGACAAACATCCCAAACAGTCTTGCCAGTCGGATTTTCGTAGTGCATTGAAATGCTGCTACATTCAAAGGTGCACAATACGGAATTTGTATTTACTTCGTTGGATAATGTATGAAAATGCAGTGGTCGAAACTCAAGGCGGAGGAAAAACTTGTCTGCCACCCCTTTTTCTTTTTCTTTTTTTTTTTTTTTTTTTAATACACTCATGCAGAGGGTTTGGCGCCAGTATTTATCTTTGTGCCTGCAAAGCATGCCTGTGTAGCGCTACATATATTCGACAGCAGAAGTTAGTTGTGGCGGCACCTACCAACATTTTCCAGAACTTCCGCTTACTTTGCACTCAATTCTAAGCCGCAGGCGGTTTTTTGGATTACAAAAACTGGAAAAGAAGTGCGGCTCAGATTCGAGTAAATACGGTAAATGTCTTCATGGGGGCACTCAGAATACAAATGAAAGTTTCAACCATTCCATACGGGAAAGATTACTCAAGAATGTTTTTGTAGGAATAAATACATTAATAGTTGGTGTACTAGATGGTGTGCTATGTTTCAATGATGGAGTGATAGGAAGGTAGGAAGTCCTGAGAAATTTAGGCATAAAATGTGGCTCTAATATGAAAGATCAATTTCTTCTGTGTGACAGACAACGGGTGCATGAAGCTGAGAGATTCGCTCTTCAAGTTACCAAAGAAGCAAGAAGTGCTAAAAGGAATGCCAAGAGGAAGCTTGAAGATGAAGAAAGGCTGCAGGATGTAGACTATGCTTCAGGAATGTTCTGAGGCACAGTTTAATTGGACTCATATGTTCATTCGCAATTTCCCGCTAGTTGTTTTCTTCAGAATTCAGGTACAAATATTTCCTAAAGTTTATAAAGCATTGCTCTCATTTTTTCTGTAACTTTCGGTAGTCCATACTTATGTAGTAGACCTAAGCTTTATTGCAGAATCAGCTAAATCATAAAAAAATAACATTTTTATTAGGAAAAAATTATAAATATTAAATGTAAGATGTGATACTTTTTTATCCTTGTAATATACGTAATAGGTGGAATTAAATAGGTCTAGTACCTCAGCCATGTCATGCATGTCTGGTAAAAATTTGGTCTCCTTCAAATGTATAACATTGGATCAAATGGTACCTCAGTTTGAGGAAGAATTTCCTTGTTACTTTTTTTAAATAACTCTAAGCAGGTTCAAAAATATTCAAAATACTTCTAATTTGTTTAGAAAGTGTGATCTATTACCTGATATCAACAAAAAATCTTAAAACATATACATTATAAACAGTGCCTGAAAGAAATAGGTGTTGATTTTTACATAATATTGAGCTGGAAAAATGCCGTGTATCCTTAAGTGTGAACTGCCAGATAGCTGTGTAGATTTACACGAGAAATATCGTCTGGTTTGCACTGATGATGTAATGATGTGAGGGGGCTGAATGCATTTTTTTTTCCAAATTTAATGTGCCATTATCAACAGAATGATTGCATGCAGATCATTATATTGGCGTGTGAGGTTTTGGGATTAACATTTATTTTTTTATCGCGTATCTTGAGACTTTGAGCCAAAGCTCATGGGATGAGGTGGTACCTAGTTTACAGAAAGCTGAATATATAATTTATAAACAAAAAATTACAGAATTAATAAAATATGAAATTAAGAGAAATTAGGATAAATTACATGTTGCATAGAGAAGTTTTCATGTATTGTGAGGGTCTCCTGTGTGGAATTCTAGCATACCACAAGGTAACCTTTGTGTGTGGATTTGAATACTTAGGTGTATCACTCTTTTTTTCTGCCCTGCTGGGAAATTTGGAAAACAAACCCTGGAGAAATCTTGTTTTTTGTCTCAGTAGATGAAACAGTTTGTTTACTGGGATTTCCTGCATCGTCGCTGGCTGGGTGCAGCTTAATACATGCACCGCTTCCCTACTCCCTCATTCTTACTGCTTCTCCACTTCCTACCACTCCCCTCAGCTTGCAGTCAGTGCTGCCACCACTTCTTGCCACTAGCCTAGTAGCTGCCGATGGGTGGCGTGAGGGGTGGTTTGTTTTGATATGATTCTTGGAGATTGTTGACCCAGTGGCTGGAGACAACGGTCATATGTGCACGAGTTGTGTCTGAGTGATTGTGTGAATATGTGTGTGTGTGTGTGTGTTATTTTCCAAGAAAGGTTATGGCCAAAAATTTAGTTGTGAGAGTGTGATTGTCTTTTCTACGTGTCTGTCCATGGTTCAGCTATCATCTTTACGTTGAGTTGCTACCTATCTTCATTAGCATTAATTCTCAGAGTATTTGCACAAATTGATGGATTTATCACCACCATCTCATTTTGTCAACATAATGTCAGTGACTTGTGTAAAGCTGGCCACATGAATGGACTTCCATGATGGGCCAAAACCACAGGCCATTTCTGTGGGTCTCTCTAACGGATTGGGTCTGCCGATTTGAAGCCCATCGTTTCCCAATAATGTGCAAGCCCTGCCCATCGGATCTAGTCTCGCCGATCTGCTCCCAGGCCGGCTCTGTTTGTGTGTGGTATAATGCAGTGGGTTTTCGTGATTTATATGAGGACTCAGGACTGTGGTGCTCCTCGGCAGGCCAGAGGCCACGGGCGATGGAGTTCAGGAATTGTGACTTTCTCACTGCAAGTACAGTGTGCGGTACATTTTTTTATAAACATTTTATTTATTCTAGTACTTTTTGGGGCTTAGAAAATAATTTATACAGGATGTACATATCTTTTTTTTTTTTTACAAACGTTCAGTACGCGAATCATGAGTGACCCGGCAGACATCAATACAATAATCGAATTCGTGCCATACCTGTCCCAGCATGGCATCGTCGATTGTGATATTTGTTTCTCGTATTCTCTCCCGGAGCTCCGCTACATCACGTGGTAGAGACCATACATACACCGGATCTTAAATGTGTCCCCACAGAAAAAAAGTCACACAGAGTGAGGTCTGGTGATCAGGGAGGCCATTTCATGAAACAGCTGTTCCCTTCTGTAGCACGGCCAGTTCATCGATGCGGCAGCTCCGTATTCAGGTACCCGCAAACTTCACGATGAAAATGGGGGGGAGCCCCATCCTGCTGAAAGATGAACGGAGAGCCCAATTGCATCTGAAGCATCAGCCATTGCTGCAACAAATCCGAGTAGGAATATCCAGTGACAGTTCTCTTGGCGAAGAAGAATGGCCCGTACAGTTTTCGACACAACAAAGCACAAAAAACATTTACATTTAGCGAATCACACCCAAATTCAATGCATTCGTGTGGATGCTTTGCACCCCAGATTCGACAATTATGCCTGTACACTTTCCCATTAGTGTGAAAAGTGGCTTCATTGCTAAAACTTAAGCGATCAAAAATTCCATCCCCGTCCTTATTCAATTGTTGCAACTGTGAACAAAACTCAAAACACTTGTCTTTGTCGTTGTTATTGACCTTCTACCCTAGCTCCAATCTGAATGGTTTCATAGACAACTTCTGTCGCATGACTTGCCACAGTCAGTGGAGCCATTTCGAGTTCATGGGATGCACGACGCACCAATTTCTTTGGACTCCTTATGAATGTCTCTCATATGCAATCCAAATTCACTTCACTCACACTGGGATGTCTGCTTCTCTGTGCTGGGCACAAGCAACCCGTCATAATAAATTTGTTGTGCCTTCCTTATTGGTGGTTTCTTACCGTACTTTGTTCTAAACATCCATTGAACAGCTGTAGCAAACACTTTGTTTGTCGAACTCCAACACGCAGAAAGCTCGCTCCGCACCTGAACTTGCAATGTTTATGACTGGTGTTATCGGCAAATCACCAAAGTATGCTGCGGTGGTATACATGAAAAAGAACTTTCAGGGTTTCCTTCAAAAAGACATATGTGTGATATCTGTGCTATGTTTGGTTCTTGTGCAATAAATAATTGAAAGTGTTCCCAGATGTAATGTACACCCTGTATATTAGAAAGTATGAGCGATAGGAAGAACAACTTGTGGCAGTCACAGGCGGTTTGTATGCTATGTACCTGTATATTTTGGCCTGCCTTATATACTACTTTCAATAGGCCTACTTTTTTCTGAGGTTATTTCTGAAATCAGTGTAGGTATTTTAAATCTGTCTTGCGACTCCAAGGAAATGCGTATTTGTGTCACCAAATATGTTTAGTTTTATTGAAATAAAATAACATCAGTGCTCTTCATGGAATATTATATACCATTGTCTTTCTTTCTCCATCTAAAAACTGTTCATTACAAAAGATGCTGACATTAGTACTTAAGATTTTTGCTCATGAGGGGAAGAAAGACAGAAGTCCTTACATTTTTTTTGTGAACTTATGTCTTTACTTGCCCTTGAGACCTCGAAATTTGTCAGGGAAAAATGCTAAAACTTGCTGGAAATCAGGGAACGTCACTTGGGGAAACTTGCGGCAACCCTGAATGTTCACAAGCTGGCACTGCAGACCTTGCTGACTGCATTTTTCAGGGATGAGAATATTCTTGCCAAGTGCACAGAATTGCCCCAAACTATAACACCATATGAGATAACAGAGCAAAAGTAAACAAGCTTTTGTGTTTGTGTCCAAGACATAGTGTATAGTGAAGACAGAAGTGTTCATTTTCTGCTTAAGGTGTTGAACATGATACTTCTGAGAGAGCTTTTCATCTATCTTCAGTCTTAAGAATTTAAAATGTCTGTTCGACCAGCTCAGGACAAGACTATTTCTATTTTACAAGAGTTCCGTTGTTGGCAGTGAAGTATTAATCCATTCTCCAAAAGCCATGTGCTGATGTTGCCAACTACCTTGTCAGCTAGATGATTTACGTTATGTTCAGTGTTTTCCGAGAGAACACATGTCCGAATATACAAAAGCTTTCGTTTGCATTTGCAGTAGGTATGGAATAAAAATAAAAAAAAAAAAAAAAAAAAAAAAAAAACAGAAGCCCCTGTTTGTGTTTCCTATAGATAGTGGATATAACAACAGCTCCTTTAAGTTATGTTTTCAGATTATTTTTGATGCCACAATTTCCACTCACGTTGCTACTTTTGTGTTTTCTTCTTGCTTAGTACTCTTGATACATTTTGTTGAAAGTTTGACTATGGTTCCTGCTACTAGGTGCGAGGATACAAGTGAGTTGGCTTCCATTCGGACGTCTACGATGAGACGATGGACAGGGTGAAAGGCCTCGGCGTTGATACCGAGTGCACTGGTGGTGGTAGAATACCGCACGACCCCAGTGCCAACGTCATCAAAGCGTACAGCTACTCACAGGTGATACCAAAAGCAGTGAGTTGTAGAAATGACAGTATGTGTCATCTTGAGCTGTTATTCAACTTAATTTTTTACTGTGTGACTGGTTTCAGTTGAAGACCATTTTCAGGCACCTGTTGTATATACATCGTGGATACGGGAAAATTTGGGATGAAAAGAATGTTTGAAAATTATAGTAACAATACAAGCAACACTTACAGAATTTGATTACCAGCAAAAACTATATATATCAAAAGAATACAATGTCAGAAATATAAATTAAATATCCACAAGCATTGTATGTATTGTTACTACAATTTTGAAGTATCCATTTTGCCTGAATTTTTCCTGTTTCCATGCTGTGGGTACAACAGGTCCTCAAAAATGGTCTTTGACCAAAACTGGTTGCATCATAAAAAAAAATATCAACAGCTTAAGATTAAAAGAATCGATTTCTGTGATTTTATCCTTGCTCAAATGGAAACAGATGAATCTTTCATTTCAAAGATTGTGTTTAGTGATGAAGCAACTTTCCACACTAACGGGAAAGTCAACCGTCACAATGTCTGTGTATGGGGCACTGAGAATCCGCGGGAAACAACTCAGTATGAACATGACTCGCCTAAGGTGAACGTTTTCTGTGCCATTTGAGCCAATAAAGATTTTGGTCCCTTTTTCTTCGAAGGTGCTACTGTAACTGGACTACAGTATCTGGAGATCTTAGAGAATTGGCTGTTCCCTCAGCTCGAACAAGAAGCACAATAATTCGTATTTCAGCAGGATGGAGCGCCACCACATTGGCACTTATCTGTCCGTAACTACCTGAACGTCAACTACCCCAGGCGATGGATCGGCCGCCAGGCAGCCCGTGACAGAGCATTTCGTCACTGGCCTCCAAGAAGCCCTGATCTTACCCCCTGCGATTTTTTCTTATGGGGGTATGTTAAGGATATGGTGTTTCGGCCACCTCTCCCAGCCACCATTGATGATTTGAAATGAGAAATAACAGCAGCTATCCAAACTGTTACGCCTGATATGCTACAGAGAGTGTGGAACGAGTTGGAGTATCGGGTTGATATTGCTCGAGTGTCTGGAGGGGGCCATATTGAACATCTCTGAACTTGTTTTTGAGTGAAAAAAACCTTTTTAAATACTCTTTGTAATGATGTATAACAGAAGGTTATATTATGTTTCTTTCATTAAATACACATTTTTAAAGTTGTGGTATTCTTTTTGAATCACCCTGTACAGTTAGTTCTGGCCCAAAAAGTCATTTTAAATGTTTTTAAAGTACAACAAACAGTAGCATTTCTACTGTAATTTGTAAGCCATGATGAACAGTAGCACATAGTGTGAGTTTGCTGCCTTTTTATTTCTGTGGGACCTCGCTATGTGTGTAAACCGAAAAATGGCTTTTCGAGCTGAAACTAGTTGCTTAATTAAAAATATTTTTAGTAACTCTATTATCTTAAGCTGAAAAATATCATTTTCATCCAATGACATTAATAATTTTTGTGTCCTCTTTTTCACTTTTGCCATATGGGTGTGTTCTGAGAAGGTCTATCACATGTTTGTTTCTAAGATTGGTACAGTTGTTTTCTGTCATTAGTTATTGTATGCTGCTTTTGACCACTGAGAATCAAATTTTTCAACTGTTTAATATCAGGATTTAGCAGCAAGTTTTTTTACTCAAGTGTTAAAAGGTGTTGTATCTAACAACTATTTTTCTGATCTTCACAACTATTTTTCTGATCTGAAGATTGCCATGCAGGAACTCAACAAACTAGTTCTGATCTGATTCAAAGACTGCATTCATTTTGTTGGTAGAGACAGTGGGGAGCTGTCCTCTTCAGTCATCATTATCCAGAGGTGAAGCTAGTTTCTTTCAGTAGTGGCTGTCATTATTGACTTCAGTCTTCAAGAGTGTGTCTCAGAAATCATTAAATCAGCAGCAGACTGTTGGTTTATTGCATGAAGAGATTCCAAATACTGCTTTAAATTCACTTCTATCTTAAATTCAGTGCCATGTATGAATGTTTGCTTTTAAACTCCATTGCTACCTCAGTCTAACTGATGTGTGTACAAAAGGAGTGAACAAGTGGCCCGTGTAATATGCCTAGTGTGTTAACAGTGTACACCACTACACATTGTCTATTTTAAAAAATGAATCACTCTGCAGCAACCCAGAATGTCTCAGAATTCCCACACTATGCAGTACAGTATCCAAAGATTGTTATTCTGTGAACAGATATCCATTGGTGTTAATTAGATGTGTACTGTACTCTCCATTTAATGTACAAAAGCAGTTGTCCAGTAGCAATTCATTGCAAGAGGAGGGACAATTTCCAGTTTTGTTATTTATTTTATTTGCCCATTTAAATAAAGCTGACTTAGGAATTTTCCCTTATGTGGGGACTGTTTGTACTAGATAATGTGTCTGTTTGAAGTTCTATATTTGTATATTTTGCTGTTCATGTCACTTCTGCGTAATTTTTCATTGATTGTATCGATACTTGTTTGAATTCTGATATGTTGTGAAATTTCAAACATTTGGGAATCCCGTGATAAACCAGTACTATTACCGTCAATTGTAGGCTTAAACTAAACTGTGTTCTTTCAAAAATTTTTAGAACAGTATGCCTATCATCCTCATTCAAAATATTCTGTCTCTTATTTTGTTGTCCAATTATGTGAGAAATAGTTTAGTTTCAGAATTTTGAGATGCCTGCAAAACTATACTTTGTAAGTTAGTGCTACCAGTGTTTTGTATACGTAATTTACGTAGCAAATCAATGCTTTGTGGTTCACAGCTCAGCCAAAGTATACATCACCCCTGAATTTCATTGTATATCAATGCAAATAAATGTGTATTTTTGAGAATTTTCGGAAGTTACCATTGTCCTTTGCATAATCTGTGAGCAGTTGGGGTTTGTGATGTAGTTCCTGTAGCAGATTTTCTGCCAGACATTTTGTGTTACATCTGGTTTTCCCTTAACCCTTTACTGGCCAAAACTCTATTGGATCTTTTTTTTTTGCAAACTTTTATACATAAATATGTTACATTGAGTGATAAATTGAATAAAAAGTTGTTTTGAAAAGTTTCAGTTTATTAGAACAAAAACTACAGAAGTCCTCATTTTTGGGACATTGGCCAAATGCGCTATCCAAATTCACAATCTTATTCTCCATGCATAATATTGTAAGAAGCAACACAAACATTAAATAAAGAATATTGTAATGTTATGGAATGTATATTGTACTGGTTGTTACCTATCTCGTTTCTTGATAACTGAATGATGTGGACTCTTACGCGGTATATTGTGGTAGGACCACATTCGCACCACGTGTTTGTAATTGATAATAATATGAGTAGTTCCAGCACAATTTCAGCAAGGCTTATTTATTAGTAGCTGGTGAAAGATTACACACTGCAGATCTCGTTTGTCTAGGGGTTTTGTCTGCAAAACATTACTCTAACGAGCCTGGCCTGGGTTTTCTTCTTGTTTGAAATAAACACTACCGGGTTTGAATTACTTTCGGCTAAAACTAATATTTATTCGTACTCTTTGTTTAGTAACTACAATATTTTCACTTCGAACATTGATACCCTAAAAATGCATTATACTGTACTGGTCACTTAAACACGTCCATCTCCCTCCAATACCGACAAAGAATTGGCGTGCAAGCCAACATGTGCCCGGAAGTTGCAGACATTCCTGCATTCCAGATTCTTTGGTCTTCTGACCTTAATACACTCCAAAGACACATATAAATAAATACATATAAATATACCACATTTATCATCTCAAACAAATCCATTATTTATCATAAAAGAAAATATTCATAAATAAATAAATTAAACACATTGTATGGCAACATAATGAAGTTACCTTAACTCTCTACTGTGGGCATCGTACTTTTCGCATGAGATAAACTTTATCTCTGACAGTTAATTACATTACAATAGCCCACCAGGACTTGCAAGTGTACCTTGGTCCACTTGTCAGTCCGATACAGAAATTGCATCATTGTCTTAGCTTGTATACAACTTTTTATCACAACTGTAGTAAACTGTTTATTCTTTCATCAACCATTGACTTCCTCCTTTGTCTCACAACATAAATACATATGTCGATTTGTTGCCCAGAAATTTACTATAAAATAATACTAAAGTTAAAACATTTTCTCATATTAGAACAAACATAGTACTAACTCCTATATCATCAGTGAGTTTGCAAAAGTATTTCAATTCAACAACACTATTCTCTCATGAGCCTTGTGAATTATGTTATATCAAAATTAAGAGGCAAAATAAGCCAACAAAGTATCTTTATGGGGTTATAAACAGAGCTGAATAAAACCAGTTATGGTGAGCATGATGTAAAACAAAGGCACACTTGCATATACAAGAAAATATATTCTATTAACTATTCAATTTTTTTTTTTTTTAGCATTATGGTCTATTTAAGTGAATGAACAAATTTCAAAATTTATGAGATTTGCTATTCTCAAACTGTGAGGGTGGGTGACATGTCTTGTCTCCTAGCATCATCAATAAAATAAAATCCCTTATTTATCAAGTTTACATATTTTGCAATTCATTAAATACTGTAAAATTACTTTAAAAAACACATAGGAATCATGAAATCTAATCTTATAATATAATTACGTGACAATCAGTCTAGATACAACATCGTTTTGCATGAGATGTGTTACATGGCATAGTATGGTGACTGCATTTTTTTTCTTTCTTTCTTTACTTCCAGTAAAATTCTTTCCAGATAAAGGCATGTTTTTAGGCTCAGTTTGCTCTTTTCTCAATATACGGCTTCAAAGAAACATTCCTAAGACCAAACAGCTTTCTCGACTTGGGATATACTAATCGGTACGCATTTGGATGGGGTTCTCAATAATCTCAAATGGCCCAATGTAAATGTCAAAGAACTTCTTGAGTTCTGCTGTTAGTAACTTTGATCGTTCGTGGGATTTCACTAAGACATGGTCACCTACTCTGAATGTGGTAGCCTTTATTTTCCTATTACGTCTGTTTTTCCTAGCTTCACCTAGTTTCTTCATGGTTTTCTTTACAATCTCTTCACGTTCTTTCATTGATATTAAGCTACATTGTGGAAAGTCTATTAATTCAGAAATAAGATTTGCTGGTCTGAGGTGAAACATAATTTCATATGGTGAAAACCCAGTGGAGCTATGCTGCAAGCTGTTCATGATATCCTCAAAGTTGTTTACATGGTCGGACCAACTAGGATGTTTGTGACTACAATATGTCCTACAAAGTCTCCCTATTTCTCTCATGTACCTTTCTGCTGGGTTTGAAGATGGGTTGTACACGGATATCAAGATATGTTTTGTGTTAGTTTTTTTCCATGAATGCTTTCCAGTTTTTTGAAACAAATTGTGAACCATTATCAGATAGTATAGCTTTAGGTTTCCCTACACTCTTGAAGTAATCTCTCTCAATTTTTGCAATGATCTCTTTACTTGTAGCTTTTTGCACAGAATAAAGTTTAATTAGTTTGGAAAATACATCAACCATGACGAATATAAAACAATGGCCACCTTTGCTTTTAGGTAAAGGTCCATAAAAGTCTACAGCTACTAAATCTAATGGTTTATCTGGAATGATGTTCTGCATTTCTCCCTGACATGTTCTGTTGCTTACTTTTACTCTTTGACATTTGTCACATGTTGATATTTCGTTCCTCACCTTCTTTACCATGTTATAAAAGTAGATATTTTCTTGTAACTTTTTTTACACATTTCTGTATTCCACAGTGACCATAACTCTCATGGGTGTACTTCATTAATTTGTCTGCCTCACACTCTGGCCAACGTAGCTTCCAATTGTCAGAGTCCACATCTGTTCTTCTAAAGAGTGTTCCCTTAAAGACCTTATAGTACTTGTCAAGTTTATCATACCCTCTTTTGCCTAAACAGTCCTTAACCAATTTCCAATTAGGATCGTTATTCTGTCCCCTCCTGATGTTATTGCAAAGTGTCTTTATGAGCTTTTCATCCTGGATTCCCTTCATGTATCTTATTTTAAATTCCTTTTCTTCCTCTTGATCAAACATTTCCTGATCTCCTCCTACTGGTGACCTGGATAAAGCATCAGCTACTACGTTTTCTGATCCCTTAATATACACAATTTCGTAATCAAACTGTTGCATGAACATTGCCCACCTGGTTAATCTACTGTGATATAATCTACACTCCTGCAAGTAACTTAAAGCTTTGTGGTCTGAATAGACTTTTATCTTGTGTCCTAACAGGTATGTTTTAAATTTTGTAAACGCCCAGTGTACTGCGAGTAATTCTTTTTCTGTGACAGTGTACGTTCTCTCATGTTTAAGTAACATTCTGCTGGCAAATGCAATTGTACAATGAAGATTTTTTTCATTCACAATTTTCTCCTGAAATAGTTCTGCTCCTAGTCCATAATCACTACTGTCAGTGTGAAGACAAAATGGCAAACTAAAATCTGGTCTGTGTAAAAGACTGTTCTTACAAAGTTCATTCTTAATTTTATCAAATGCTTTCTGGCACTCTTCAGACCAATTCCATGGAGTATTTTTTCTAAGTAAGTTGCTTAAACATGTTACATTAAGGCATTGTCCATTTACATATTTTCGATAGAATCCACAGAGTCCGTAGAAAGACTTTAATTGTTTCCGGTTTCTAGGAGATGGAAAGTTTACGATAGATTTTATTTTCTCCGGATCTGCACTTATCCCTTCCTTAGTAATGACATGACCTAAAAATTTTAGTTCTGACACACCAAATTTACATTTTTCCAGTTTTAATGTCATACCACCTCTTCTGAGTTTCTCACACACCTTCTTCAATAACTTCAAATGATCCTCCCAACTTTGATTTGAAACTAATATATCGTCTACATAAATTGTTAATTCTGACACAACTTCTTGGCCAAGTACATAGTCTAGTGCCCTTATAAATTCGGCGACTGATGAGTTTAATCCGAAAGGCACTACACAATACTGGTAACATCTCCCATTGTATAAGAAAGCAGTGTACTTTCTAGAACTAATTGCAAGAGGTACTTGATGAAAACCTGAAGTTAGGTCAAGGCTTGACATAATTTGGATATTTTTAAATTTATATAACAACTCATCGATGTTCTCTGGGTGGTCAGTTTCTCTGTATAAACATTTGTTTAACTGTCTGGAATCTAGTACTAATCTGACTTGTCCATTAGGTTTATTTACAGTGACTAAGGGATTATTATAAGGGCTTATACTCCTCTCAATGATTTCACACACTTCCATCTTTTGCAATTCTTTCTCCACTGCTACCCTTTTCGAGATTGGAATACTGTATGGTTTTGTAAAGAAAGGTTCATGTGGCTTCAACTGTAAAGTACATTGGTATCCAATTACTTTACCTGGTATATTGCTAAATACATCACTATATTCCCACAAAAATAATTTCAAATCTTGTTTTTGGTTCTCAGTTAGTTCTCTAGCCTCGACTACTTTTTCATTTACTAACTTTTCAAACTCTATCTCATCTGTATCGAAATCTGTGACATGGCTTTCAATGTACTCACCTTCTTTTGTAAATTCAATACTGTTCACAGTCTTATTCATACAAAACACATTTGATTGAAGAAGTTTCGTAGTGATGACTTCACCACTTGGTAGAGTCATCATTAATTTCTGCCCTGCCCAATCAAATGCTGCACTTACTTTTGTTATCCAAGACATGCCTAGGATAAAATCCTCTGTGAGATCAGGAATGACGAGACACCCATGTGACCATGATACTCCTTCAATTTCAAAAGTAATAAAAGCCTGACTCCTTATTGATTTACTGTGCTTCCCGGTAGCACCTCTTATTTTAATTCCTACCACAGGTAACTCGACATAATCCTTATTAGTTTTCAGTTTTTTACTTAATGATTCTGATATCCCAGATACTTGACTTCCTGTGTCTACTAAACACTTTCCTTTCCATGATCCTATCTGCACATCAATAAACGGACTGCTTACATCAAAGTCAAATTTTTTGTTAATATTCTCATGTAATAAGTCATCTTCAATTTCACTGAATCCATATCCCTTTCCAGTATCCTTACCTGTATCATTACTACCAGAGTTATATGCTGTTATTACCCTAATTGCATTTTCTTTGGCCTGATTACTATTTCTGAATATTTCATTAAGCCAACTACATTCATTTGTGCTATTGTGTGTCTCTCCTTTATATTTCTGTCTTAACATTTGTGCAATGTGATACTTAATTCTATGCCACCAGTCTGGATACAAAGTTTCACATATATCAAGTGTTACCTTTCTGAAATTTTCATCATCCTTAATGGCACTACTGTTAACCCATAAGTTAAACAAAAATTGCTCACTATCTGACATTTCATCATCTACTCCCCTAATGCTGTTAAGATTACCTGCTGTCAATTCCTTCTCATTTTTCTTCCATGTATTAAGATCAAATAACTCATTGGCTGAAATTCTGGCATCCTTATCATTGAAATTGTCAACTGTGTTCATGTGTACCTCGCTAATTTCATTACTATCCTCTTTTATATTAGTAATCCCTAAAGCTTCCAACTCCTCACTTACACCAATAAAACATCTATCTTCACTACTATCCTCAATTTCCTTTTCTTCCCAATCAACATCACAAAAATTATCATCTTTATCCTCTGCACTCTTACCTTCAGTATGCAGATATACATTTAAATCATCCTTACTAGGTGCTCTTTTCATTCCTAGCCCACCAGACTCTTCCATAAGTTCTCTAATTCCTAATACACTTTGATCATTTGAACAACTATTTTCCAGCAAGGTGCTCCTCTCAGCCCACTCATAGAATGAATCTAAGTTTAAGTCTTCACAGTTTTCTAAGCAATCAGTGTCTTTAAATAACTTACCTTTTGTTTCAGGTTTATTTGTATGTCATATATTATTTGTAACAGATACTACATTAATGGGATAACACTCCTCTTTGAAATAATTACTCATTATGTCACAGGTATCTTTCTGTTTAGTTAGACAGTTTGGGTTGGCCCTTTCCATTTGTGTATAAGTAGCTCCTACCTTGCGGACCGCCAATGGAGCCTCATTCAGTTTTTTAACTCCTGTTCAGTTCTCCCCATACCATTATGACTATTCCACTCCTTTGGTTTATTTCCAAAGTGTCTGTTACCAGATTGGTTATGATTATTTCCATACTGACCTTTGTAATGGAAATTGTGTCCTTGTGATCCCTTGAAGTTGTACTGGTGATTTCTCTGATGAGAATCACTACTTCCAAAATTGTGTGTTTCCTTTTTATCATGTTGTGTGTTTCCCCAATTTGTATGCCCTGTCCTTTGAAAATGGTTTTGACTATGGTGTGGTGGTTTACCCGTTTTCTCAATAATTCTGTCTAGTTTGTCAACATATTTCAAAAACTGATCTATTGTGTCATCTGGACCATAAGCTAACTCCCACTGTAGTTCACATGGTAGCCTCCTTTTGAGTGCATCAATTTGAGTGAGTTCATCAAAAGGTTTGCTTAGGCGAGTGAGTTTCCTTAACTGATTTCTGCAAAATTGCTTCATGCTACGAAATTCATGTTTATAAACAGGTCCATTCAAGAATTCGCTTTTTATTCTTGCCTGTTCTGTCTCTGACCAGAATTTACTTAAGAACCTCTCCTCGAACTCTGCAAAAGACATTCCCTCAGTACAATAATGATTAGTCCATGACAATGCTTCACCTTCTAGAAATCTTTTCACAAATTTAATTTTCAAATTATCATTCATATTTGGAAAAAAGATATCCTTGCAATGCTGCGGGAAATCTACCGGATGCATACTGCTCTCATCTGAAAAGTTTTGTACTGGAATATTGTACCACAAAGTGCCAATATTGTTCGGCAAACTATTGCTGACCATATTGCTACTAACACTTTCAAGTTTCTTAGTGATGTCATTAATACTACTTTCTAAACTCTTGACTTCATTTTTGTTTATCTGATTATTTACATCTATTTTTTCAGTAATAATTCCTATCTTTTGTTCAAATTTGCTTTCTACTTTAACAATTTTATCGTCTACAAGAGAAATACGCTCAGATACTGTTTCTTCTACATGTTTGATATCTGAATGCACAACTTTAAACGCATTATGGATTTTCTCTCTACCTGTACTTGCTTCAGTTTTCAGATTTTTTACTTTTGCATCTACATTTTTAACTTTTCTCCCGACATAATTGACCTTACCCGTGATCTTAACCATATTACGACTCAAACTGGAAATTTTTGCTTCTACTTTTTGAAAGTGATTGTCATTTTTCTTTTCATATTCTTTGAATTGTTTTTCAAATTTATCACTCATGAGCTTGAGAGTCTGGTCTAACTGAGCAGCATTGTTTTGCTCCATTTGATCCAAACGAATCTCATTAGCATCGAGTCTGTCTTTAATATTTCCTAACCACTGTCCGTTTTGTCTGTTAGTGTCATCAATTGCCTTAAATTTTCCCTCCATATAATTCATTATTTTTGATAGCATGTCTTTAACTTCATTCTGTCTTTCCGTATGAGTTTCAACTTTGTCTACAGGATTCGGACTATTACTGTTGCATTCACTTTCGTATGATAAATTCACATCTGTACTAGCGTTGGCGACACCGTCGTCAATACCTTCCTCTTTTACAATAGTCATCTTTTTACACAGGAATAAACAAAACACAACAAATTTATCTTTTCTAAAGGAAACTAAACTATTTTACTCACAGTTTACTTATTTTCTTATAAGGTCTTCTTTGTTGATTGGTGCGTGATGGAATTCACAACACTGAAACACTACACTTATATGAATATTGCTTTTTTGGTTGCACAACACTTTACACTTTTTTCTTCTTTCGTGACTTATTGCGCCGTTATTCTTGCTCCAGTAACTGCATCCCGTTGTCTTGAAGGTATCAGCATTCGACTTCCTTTGTCTTGAAGGTATCAGCATTTGACTTCCTTTAACATTTTCAGCCAGGATGTACGAATTCTGTCGTTTTCTTCGCAATCTCGGTGGTAGTTCATTTCGGTAACATTTTCAATAATCCCGGACGACGCCACCATATTGTACTGGTTGTTACCTATCTCGTTTCTTGATAACTGAATGATGTGGAATCTTACGCGGTATATTGTGGTAGGACCACTTTCGCACAACGTGTTTGTAATTGATAATAATACGAGTAGTTCCAGCACAATTTCAGCAAGGCTTATTTATTAGTAGCTGCCGATAGATTACACACTGCAGATCTCGTTTGTCTAGGGGTTTTGTCTGCAAAACATTACTCTAACACGCCTGGCCTGGGTTTTCTTCTTGTTTGAAATAAACACTACCGGGTTCGAATTACTTTCGGCTAAAAATAATATTTATTCGTACTCTTTGTTTAGTAACTACAATATATTCTCTTCGAACATTGATACCCTAAAAATGCATTATACTGTACTGGTCACTTAAACACGTCCATCTCCCTCCAATACCGACAAAGAAGTGGCGTGCAAGCCAACATGTGCCCGGAAGTTGCAGACATTCCTGCATTCCAGATTCTTTGGTCTTCTGACCTTAATACACTCCAAAGACACATATAAATAAATACCTATAAATATACCACATTTATCATCTCAAACAAATCCATTATTTATCATAAAAGAAAATATTCATAAATAAATAAATTAAACACATTGTATGGCAACATAATGAAGTTACCTTAACTCTCTACTGTGGGCATCGTACTTTTCGCATGAGATAAACTTTATCTCTGACAGTTAATTACATTACAATATTCAGTATGAAATGAAGCAAAACACTTGTCATGTCCACCAACATTGCACCTATCACAAATTTTTGTTGTTTTTTTCTTGCAGTAAGCACATTTCTTCTGTGTTTTACTTGGCACAAAGAAATGATTTCCTGGATCTAGTCGTACATCTGTGCTCACCCATCCTCCCATCAATTTGCTTCCTTGTGCTCCTCTTTGTTTTGGTACTGATCCTTTTTCCTTTGATAGAAAAAACATCACTATTCTCTGTCGGACATCCAAAAGTAAGAGCTTCTCATTAGAGTTAGCAATTTGGTATGCACGCCATGTGTTTACTATGCAGATATATATCATCTGTGTGAATAATGGCCACCACCATTTCTTTGACCTTATCCTCGTCCTATAAAGTGATATCTGCTTGTCCAGTAGATATATGGCACCCATGTGGGCATTGTATTCTTCAATGATATGTGGCAGTGTAACAGATATTTCCTTTTTTTTGCCCGTGAATATATTTTAGTAGAACTCAAGGAATAATAGTACTGTTATTTGTCACTACACATACTGGTTTGTTGTCACTCCATTTCACAACCAGAACTTCATTCTCTTTGTCAAATATGTAGTCATAGAATCCTCGTTCCTTCCTTTTGCCATTCTTTTCGAGTCAATCAAAGGACATGCATTAGTTCGGATCTCTGTTATTGTTCCTGCAGCTTTCATTTTACTCTTTCCGAGTGTGATCAGTGTGTCAACACTGGTGAAAAAGTTGTCAAAGAAAAGCTTATAATTCGGATACTCTGATTCTGGAATAATGGTTTTTAGTTCATTAATTACCCTTGCACCTAAAGGCTCCTGTTTGTTGTCAGTCTTGCTACAGTATGGTGAAAAATTATAAAGAAAGCCATTGGAACTTGTAAGACACCAAATTTTATATCCAAATTTGATAGGCTTTTCCCTCAGAAACATTTTAGCTGAATGTTTGCCATAATAATGTACCATTATTTCATCAGTTGAGAGTTCTGAATGAAATACGCCAAATTTACCAAATTCCTATTTCAGCATTTCAAATTATAACCTCAGTTTGTACATCTTGTCGTTTCTGTCTATTTTGGAGTTGTCATTGAGATGAATGAATCTCTTTATTTCCCAAAACCTATTTCTTGACACGGAGTTGAAGACTAAAGGAACACCGACGTCAGGAGCCTGTTCCCAGTACTTATTCTTGTGGGGAAGCTTATGATAACCACTCAGAAGTAGTACGCCAATAAATAATTTTAGTTCTTCTTTGGTTAGCAGAAAATTTATTCTGTTATGTTGGCAAGCATAAATTTCGCTTTGTTCAATAATAGTATCCATTAGTTTCTTAGAAAAAGAAATCCTCAAACACCTGGGGCACTGTGTTATTTGCTAGACATTCCGCATCATAATGTTTGTTGCTCTTCCCTGGTTCACTATTGTTTGTGTACGTTGGTTGACATTTATACCACTTACATATATATTTTTTTGTAGATAACATACCACTTTCTCCTCCACCTCCCAACGCTTTCCTTCTTTTGGCTTCTGGATGTACAACTGTAGCATTAACTTCATCTCAGCTGGTTGTGAGCTCTAAAGTACCGGCGTCATCTTGTACAACAGTACATTTTCGTCAGTGTCTTCTTCATCTGTTATTACATCTGCATTGGGTGGAATAATTGCCAATTCTGTATATCATCTTCATCGTCACTCTCTTGATGGTTCTCTAGTTCTGCTAGAATTTCTTCAAATGTAAGTTCACGTGGCATGTTTTTGTCCTGTTGGAATCGTAAAATTCGAATAGAATATGAAAAAAGCAGATATAAAGAACATAAAATGCAATTCTTCTCTGTATATTATGTGTATACAAGAATAGGGCACATCAACAATAAATAAATGATTTTTTTATATATATATATATATATATATATATATATATATATATACACACACACACACACACACACGAAAGGATGTGCGTTTTAAGGGAGAGGGTAAGGAGTCATTCCAATCCCCGGAGCGGAAAGACTTACCTTAGGGGGAAAAAAGAACAGGTATACACTTGCACACACACCCATATCGAACCACACGTACACAGACACAAGCAGACATTTGTAAAGGCAAAGAGATTCGGCAGAGATGTCAGTCAAGGCAGAAGTACAGAGGCAAAAATGATGTTGAAAGACAGGTGAGGTACGAGTGGCGGCAACTTGAAATTAGCGGAGGTTGAGGCCTGGCGGATAACAAGAAGAGAGGATATACTGAAGGGCAAGTTCCCATCTCCGGAGTTCTGACAGGTTGGTGTTAGTGGGAAGTATCCAGATAACCCGGACGGTGTAACACTGTGCCAAGATGTGCTGGCCGTGCACCAAGGCAAGTTTAGCCACAGGGTGATCCTCATTACCAACAAACACTGTCTGCCTGTGTCCATTTCCCCCCTGCGGGTTCGGGGGTTAGAATAGGCCCGCGGTATTCCTGCCTGTCGTAAGAGGCGACTAATAGGAGTCTCAACTGTTTCGGCCTTTAATGTGATGGTCCCCATTAGGGTTTGACCTCCATTTTTCCAAATTCAACAGAAGTAAGAGCCTTTTGGGGAAGGACCCCTTACGTGGTGCACCATCAGTCCTCTGTGCCCTAAGACCTTGGCACTCTTTATCGTCTGGGTGTCGTAACTGCACCCTCCATCCCTCATTTTGGGCATACACACCTGATGGATTGTGTAAGTTACGCCCTTAGTGCATCATCATCTGCACCCACGATCACTATGGACTACCCATGGCACCCAAAATCCAGCACGGTAGCCAGCCCGTTGTGGTGGGGTCGTCATGTACCCTCTAGGTTGTAGCCCCCTGACAACACAGGGATCGTACTGCCGATGCCTGAACTGCCGCCTCCCTACGTAAGCCTAGGAGTAGATGCCCGTCTCTCCGGGGCATCAGGACTCCCGGCAACGGCCATCCTGCTAGGTGGCCTTTGCTGTGGCTGGGTGCCACCCGTGGGGAGAGCCCCTGGTCGGAGTGGGTGGCATCGGGGCGGATACCCCGCAATGAAATGGGTACAATCTCAATCCGGTGGTCGCACGACCACCAACGTCTCTAAGCGCAATAAAGTAGACTTTAACGCTGTGGCATATAACCCCAAATCGTCCCCTTCCCTAGCCACGCCCTGGGAGGGACGCAGGGCTGCGGACAGACAGGAGCCATATTCACCGCGATATCTTGTGTGCAGCAGAACTGATGGGGATTCATTTTTGGGGACTAAGCCTCTGTTCTTTGTGACCCATCTTGAATATAAGTTCGGGGAAGTGGCCCCTCTTTCCAAAATGCGGAGCGGGGCCATTTTGATACAAGCACCTTCCTCTGCACAGTCAAGGGCGTTGCTCGCCTGTGAGAAGCTTGGTGACATACCTGTTAACGTCACTCCCCATAAGTCACTAAATTTGGTCCAGGGGATTATCTTTCATAAAGATCTTCTGCTACCGTCTGATGACGAGCTACGGGAGAACCTGGCACGAAGAGGTGCACACTTCGTTCGTCGTGTCTTTAGGGGACCCAAGGATAATAGGATCGCTTCCGGTGCTTTCATCCTGGCCTTTGAGGGCAACTGCTTGCCTGAGAAGGTCAAGGTCATGATCTACCGGTGCGATTTCAAGCCCTATGTCCCACCCCCTATGCGATGCTTCCAGTGCTGGAAATTCGGGCACGTGTCCTCCAGATGCACTGCCAGCCCCACATGTCGCGATTGTGGACGACCTTCGCATCCAAATGCTCCGTGTGCTCCACCTCCCACCTGCGTTAACTGTGGGGAGCATCATTCTCCCTGCTCGCCAGATTGTGCAGTCTACCAACGAGAGCGGAAGATACAAGTAATTAAGACCCTGGACCGTTTAACTTACCAAGAGGCGAGGAAGAAATTAGAATGGCTCAACCCCACACCTATGTTGAGGAGTTATGCTGCTGTAACACTGCAGCCACCAGTTCCTGCAAAGACTCCTTTGACAGTTGGCCCACCGAACAGTCATGTTTCGCCTGCCCCACCACCGGTGGGGGCCACTCTCTCTTCCACTGCTCCCAAAACACACAGTTCGGGAGCAGTGCGCCCCAAGCAACCGAGGACGTCGGTCCCCACCTCTCAGCCGGAGCGGCGACAGCCCTCTCTGGCTCCTCAGCCGGGGAAGCGACAGCTCTCTCCGGCTGCTCAGCCGGAGACGCAACAGCCTCCTCTGGCCTCACTTGTTCGGAAGGGATCCCTTGGGGGAGTCCCTTCCAAGGACTTCCCCAGTGTCTCACAAGACACTAGCCAGTGGCTGAAGAAGCCACCAGCTGCTGGTCGAAGGGCTTCACGCTCTTCCTCTGTTCCTGATAATGCGTCAGGAAAGCCCTCCCAGCATGCCAACCCTCCTCCGAAAGACAAGAGAGAGAAGAGGAAGCTCTCCAAGAAGGATAAGGACCCAGTGGTTCCCGCACCAACGCTTCCTGTCAGCTCAGCCTCTGAGGATGAGGTCGAGCTCTTTGCGTCCCCTGATGACCTGGATCTCGCCGTCTCCTCAGAAACGATGGCCGTAGCGATGTCCGTCACTCAGTCGGTGGCAGCATGTGACCCTGCCCAGTAATTTGCCTTTTCAGTGCCTGAATGCCTCTACAGGACACGCTTTGTACAATCCTCCAGTGGAATTGTGGCGGTTATTTTAGCCATCTACCTGAGCTGCGTCAGCTTGTAAGCTTGACACCTGCTTTATGCATTGCTCTCCAGGAAACCTGGTTCCCGGCAATGCGGACCCCTGTCCTCCGTGGATACAGGGGTTATTACTGCAACCGAAGCACTTACAATAGTGTGTCAGGTGGAGCCTGCGTGTATGTCCTTACCTCTGTATATAGTGCTCCTGTGCCCCTTCAAACATCTTTGGAAGCTGTGGCTGTCCGCGTAAGGACTACCCAGGACATAAACGTCTGCAGTGTCTATCTCCCTCCAGGTGGTACAGTCTCCCTGACCGAATTGGCTGCACTTGTCGCCCAACTTGCCACGCCTTTTCTTCTCCTTGGGGATTTTAACGCCCACAATCCCCTGTCGGGTGGATCGAAGATTACTGGCCAAGGCAGAGATGGCGAGAATCTCATCTCCCAACTTGATCTCTGCCTCTTAAACACTGGCGCTGCCACGCATTTCAGTGTGGCGCATGGCACGTTCTCGGCCATAGATCTGTTGTTGTGCAGCCCAGGGCTTTTACCATCGGTCCACTGGAGAGTCCATGATGACTTGTGTGGTAGTGACCATTTTCCCATCTTCCTTTCACTACCCCAGCGTCGATCCCATGAACGCCTGCCTAGGTGGGCATTTAGCAAGGCAAACTGGGAAACATTCTCCTCTGCTGCCACTGTTGCATCTCTCCCCCACAGTACCATCGATGTGGTGGTTGAGACACTGACTGCAGCGATTGTTTCCGCTGCAGAACGTACCATTCCTCGTTCGTTAGGGTGCCCCCGGCGAAAGGCAGTGCCTTGGTGGTCTCCGGAGGTCGCTGAATCCATTAAAGAACGTCGGCGGGCTCTTCAGCGACATAAGTGGCACCCGTCTTTGGAGAACCTCATTTTCTTCAAATGTCTCCGTGCTCAGGCACGGCGGCTCATCAAGAGTCGGAAACAGGAGCGCTGGGAGAGGTACGTTTCCACCATTGGTTCCCGTACTTCACCCTCCCAGGTGTGGATGAAGATTCGGCGCATCTTTGGAGTGCAGCACTCTACGGGTGTCCCAGGGCTTACCATCAATGGGGCGGTATCCACCGATGCTGATGCAATCGCCAAGCATTTCGCACAGCAGTATGTTCGGGCCTCTGCGTCGGGGAATTACCCGCCTGCGATTCGCGCGCTTAAACGCCAGGAGGAAGGCAAACGGCTTTCTTTTGCTTCTCGCCACCCTGAGACGTATAACGCCCCATTTAGTTTGTGGGAACTCCAAAGCGCCCTGGCACAGTGCCCCGATACGGCCTCTGGGCCAGATGGCATCAACAATCAGATGCTCAAACACCTGTCCCCGGTCTGTCAGCGATGTGTTCTTGCCGTCTTCAACCGCATATGGGGTGATGGTGTCTTTCCGTCGCAGTGGCGAGAAAGTACCATCATTCCGGTGCTGAAGCCTGGTAAGGACCCACTTACTGTGGATAGCTATCGACCCATCAGCTTGATAAATACTCTGTGCAAGCTACTGGAACGTATGGTGAGTCGACGGCTGTGTTGGCTGCTCGAGTCTCGGGGTCTTCTGGCTCAGTGCCAGAGCGGCTTCCGTCAGGGCCGTTCCACCGCCTATACTTTGGTCTTTCTTGAGTCTGCAATCCGCACTGCTTTTTCCAGGCGCCAACACCTTGTCTCCCTCTTTTTCGACCTCTCCAGAGCATATGACACGACGTGGCGGCACCATATACTCGCCACGTTGCACGGATGGGGTCTCCGGGGCTCTCTCCCCATTTTTATTCAGAATTTTTTATCTGTTCGGACATTCCGCGTTTTAATTGGCACATCCCATAGTTCACTTCATATCCAGGAGAATGGCGTTCCACAGGGCTCAGTATTGAGTGTGCCCCTTTTCCTTGTGGCCATAAATGGCCTTGCAGCAGCAGTTGGGTCGTCTGTCTCACCCACGTTATATGCTGACGATTTCTGCATCTTGTTCAGCTCCTCCACCATTAGTGTTGCAGAACGTGGGTTGCAGGGAGCCATACGCAAGGCGCAGGCATGGGCCCTATCTCATGGGTTTCAATTTTATCCTGCAAAGACTTTTTTTATGCACTTTTGTCGGTGCCGAACTGTCCATCCCCACCCTGAGCTCTATCTTCAGGATGCCATTCTCAAGGTTGTTGACACTTACCGTTTTCTGGGATTGCTGTTCGATGCCCGGCTTACTTGGCTTCGACATATTCATCAGCTCAAGCGTCAGTGCTGGCAGCATCTGAATGCCCTTCGCTGCCTCAGCAACACAACTTGGGGTGCCAATCGTAATACGCTGCTGCAGCTCTACAAAGCCCTTGTGCTGTCCCGGCTTGATTATGGGAGTGTGGCGTATGGCTCAGCGTCGCCCTCAGCATTGCAACTGCTGCACCCCGTTCACCACTGTGGGGTTCGACAGGTGACAGGAGCATTCCGCACCAGCCCTGTGGACAGCATACTTGTGGAGGCAGGTGTACCTCCAGTGCGATTGAGGCTCCAACATTTACTGGCCGCTTATGCTGCCCATGTTTTTAGCTTGCCTGGGCATCCAAACTATCGTCTCCTGTTCCCACAATCGGTCGTCCATCTTCCTGAACGTCGGCCCCGGTCAGGTTGTACGATCGCGGTCCGCGTCAAAGAGCTTCTCTCTGGGCTTACGGTTTTTACAGTTCCACCTCCTTTCCGGGCCACTTTGCGGACACCCCCATTGTGTGTTCCTCACCCTTGCCTTCGGCTCGACATGGCACAGGGCCCGAAGGACTCCGTCCCTCCAGAGGCCTTCCGCTGCCGTTTTTATTCCATCTTGACCACGTATCAGGGCTCTGGCATTGTATACACTGACGGTTCAATGGTTGCTGGTCGTGTCGGATATGCGCTTACTCTAGGGGACCATTCTGAACAACGTTCCTTGCTGGATGGCTGCAGCGTTTACACAGCTGAGCTGGTCGCCATCTTTTGTGCCCTAGAGTATATCCGCTTCTGCTCAGGTGAGTCCTTTGTTATCTGTAGCAATTCCCTGAGCAGTTTACGAGCTCTCGACCAGTATTTCCCTCGTTCTCGTCTGGTGATGGCTGTCCATGAGTCCCTGCATACTCTTGCACGTAACGGCCGCTCTGTGGTCTTTGTGTGGACCCCAGGCCATGTTGGGATCCCCGGCAATGAGAATGTTGACCGCCTGGTGAAAGAGGCCATCAGTAAACCACCTCTGGAGATTGGCCTCCCGGCGACTGATTCGCGGGCACTATTACGCCGCAAAGTTTTCGAATTCTGGGACATTGAATGGCGCAACCTGCCCGTGCCAAACAAACTCCGTCGTATCAAGGAGATGACGACTGTTTGGCGGTCATCCCTGCGAGCCACCCGCAGGGACTCAGTCGTCGTTTGTCGGCTCCACATTGGCCACACCCGACTGACGCACAGTTATTTACTGTGTCGTGAGGATCCTCTTATTATGCGTTCAGTTAACTAAGTAGAAATTAGTAATATCTTATCTCAGTGAGGAACTTGAAACTTTCAGGACAGGTCAGGAGCATGTAGAGGTGCTCTTCCTCTACTTGAAAAGAACAGTTGACCACACACTGAGTAGATAGGTTCCTAGTAGAACAGTTCATAATGGGATGGAACCTCCGTGGTATACAGTCACTGTAAAGAAAACGTCTAAAGGAACAGAGATTACTGCATAATAGGTGTAAAACAAAGTGTAGGATTATAGATTGAGAGACGCTGGATGAAACATGTTTGGCTGTCAAGAGAGCAATGCATGAAGCCTTCAATGGCTACTGTAGCAGAATATTGTCAAATGACATTTCACAAAATCCAAATAAATTCTGGTCGTATGTAAGGGCTGTTAGTGGCACAAAAGTTAGTGTCCAGTCCCTAGCAAGTGAGACAGGAACTGAAATTGAGGGTAGCAAAGTAAAAGCTGAAATTCTGAACTCGATTTTCAAATGTTCCTTTGCAAATAAAAACCCAGGAGAACTGCTCCAATTCAATCCTTGTACACTGAAAAAATGAACAAAATAGGTATTAGTGTCAGTTGTGTTGAGAAACAGTTGAAATCATTAAACAAAGCTCCAGACCCCGATGGAATCGCAGTCAGATTCTATATTGAATTTGTGGCTGAGCTATCCTCTCTTCTCACTGTAATCTATCCAAAAAACCTTACCCAGTTTTTGGAAAAAGTTACAGATCACACCCGTCTACAAGAAGGGTTGTAGGAGTGACAAAACTACCATCCAGTAGCCTTGACATCGATTTGTTGTAGATTCTTAGAAAATATTTTGAGCTCAAACATAATGAGGTATCTCGAACGGAACTACCTTCTCAATATGAACCAGCATGGTTTTCAAAAACATAGATGATATGAAATCCAACTCTCACTTTTCTCACATAACTTGCTGAAAGCATTGGATCAAGGCAACAGGTAGATAGTGTTTTTTGATTTCCTAACAGTATTTGACTCTGTTCCACACCTACACTGACTGTGAAAAGTACGATCATATGGGGTATCAAGTGAAATTCATAACTGGATTGAGGACTTTTTGATAGGAAGGACACAGCATGTTACCTTGGATGGAGAGTCATCATCAGATGTAGAAGTAACTTCAGGTGTGCCCCAGGGAAGTGTGTTGGGGCCCTTGCAGTTCTTGTCCATTAATGACCTTGCTGTAAATCAGGATTTTTGCAGATGATGCAGTTATCTGTAATGAAGTGCTATTTCAGAGAAGCTGCATAAATATTCAGTCAGATCTTGATGAGATTTCAACATAGTGCAGTGATTGGCAACTTGCTCTGAATGTTTAGAAATGTATAAACTTAGTATCCTGTGACCATAATATTGGTGAGTCACTGTCGGAATCTGCCAACTCGTACAAATACCTGTGTGTAACACTTTGTAGGAATATGAAATGGCATGATCACATAGGTTCAGTTGTGGGTAAAGCAGGTTGTAGACCTTGCCCTAGACTATTGCTACAGTGTGTGGGACTTGTACCAGATAAGACTAGCAGGAGACATTGAATGTATACAAAGAAAGGCAGCATGGTCACAGGTTTGCTTAATCCATGGGAGAGTGTCACAGAGATACTGAAGGAACTGAAATGGCAGACTGTTGAAGACAGGTGTAAACTATCCCAAGAAAGTGTATTAGCAAAGTTTCAAGAACTGTCTTTAAATGATTACTCTAGGGATATACCACAACCCCCCCCCCCCCCCCCCCCCCCCCCACATATTGCTCTCACAGGGGTCGTGAAGATAAGATTAGGATGATTACTGCTCACACAGAGGCATTCAGACAAATTCAGACAATCATTCTTCCACGCTCCATACATGAATGAAACAGCAAGAAACCCTGATAACTGGTACAATGGGACTTACCCTGTACCATGCACCTCCTGGTGGATTGCAGATTACAAACGTAGATGTGAACTGACAGTCTCTTACATGTGCATGAGGGAAACATCTAATCACCTTTATTTTACCAAGACAAAAATTATGATTTACTAAAGTTTCAAACCTTGACAGGAAATAATGGATTAGGCTGTCCATAAATTATAAACTAACATTATTGTGATGATGGAAAGTCTCATATAAAGACGTGAAACAAATACTAACAAAGAGATAGAGGGGCTGGCCAGTACAGCCAATAGATACACAAAACATAACAGAAAATTTACGTATCGTAGCTTTTGGAACTTTGTTCCTTCATCAGGGAGGAGAGAGGGGAAAGAAGGGGAAGAAGAGAAAGTGGATTCAGTTACTCACAACCCAGGTTATGAAGCAACAGGGTAGAGGTAAACAGGGAGGGTAGCAAAGATGGAGGCATGGGTGTATACTCTACAGTATGTCAACATGTTGCCTTGACCTGTTTGATCACCAGGTCTGGCTCCAATTCAGTGCACACGGGACATCATCGAACAACTCCAGTGTCTCCCAAAAACAGCATTAACCATCCCTGTTTCGATGACAATGTGAAACAGGCATGGAACTTCATCCCACAAACTCATATCCAGCACAATGCATGCATGTTTGCATGCTTACATTTGGGCAGTTACACTGGATTTCAATGTATTAGTGTATCACATTTGCAATGGTGTATCTCGCACTTATATTATCCTGTGATCTTGCAACATTAATCACTTAAATAAGTTACTTAGACATATATGTTCCTGAAATTTCATTACTCTACGTTAATTACTTTTTGGTGTTGCAATTTTTTTTTTTTTTGCAGTGTACATGATGACTACAATAATACATTATAATGTTTCTCCAGTGGTTTCAACATTAACTTTTTAACAGAAAAGATTTTGCTTACAGTTCATTTTTTAGTTAACATTTCTAAACTTCTTAACAATCCATATTAAAGCTAGCAATAGTAACTATATTAATAATTGCTGCTGTAAACAGTTACACATATGGACATCAGTTTTGAATAATGGGTTTTGAGTGTAAATAATGTTTTATGTAAGTGTTTGTATTGATACTTAAAATTAAATGTCATGTAATGAATGTCCAGATACTCATATAAAAAGTTTTGTTGGATCAAGTTATTTACGAACGCGATGTACTGTGTTCTTCCATTAGAGAATGAGACTGTATTGTTTATCGGTTTCATTACAAAATGCTAATAAGCTTTTAGTTAGAAAACCTTCTATAACTAGAATTATTAATATGAGAAAAATAGGAACAGTGAAAGAACGGAAGATCAGTTGCAGAAACAAGAGTAGCTCTGAGTTGCAAGAGTGGTTGCTTTTCCCACACATGTAATTAACTGGCATTATCGCCACTATTAACTTACCATGGTTTCACATCTCATCTGTTCATTGTTCCCCATGTCCTGCCCTTCTGTTCCCCCTTCCTATTAGATCATATATGCCTCTGTTACTGTAATCGGTATGTAAACAATAATTATCACATGACCTTTTTTTGTTACAGGTTGTAATATTTGACATTGCAGCTTTTGAAAATGGAGCAGGATGTTGTGCCCTCTCTCCTATTGGAGTGTTTCTCTGTGATCAGAATTGGAGGCAGACAATTCACTTGAACGTCTCGACGCGCAGGTCACCGAAGTGGCGTCAAATCGAAAGACCTGCACCAGGCGAACGGTCTACCCGACGGGAGGCCCTAGCCACACGACATTTCCATTTTTACTTGAACGTCCATTGCTGTTGTTGATGTCTTTGAATCATGTTGGTTCTTTGTGATTAATAAAAAAATTATACAATCCAATGGTTTCTTCGCCTTGTCTTTAAAAATTCCAGACCTATTGTGCAAACACATATTTTGAGAGTTATACATCTGAGCCTTTTTGTGGAAAGTGCGTTTCACACATACTTTCAAGATAAATTGAATAATGACCCCCATTTTGTGTGTTGGGGAAGATAATTTGATACAGCTAAATGCATATACGGGTACACACATTTGCTCGCGCCTGAGACAAAGTGAGAGTGATTCAAAGGAAGAATTCACTACTTTTTACCTACTTTCTGAATAACTCGTACTTTCGTCAGAAATGTCACACTGCAAAGTTGATTAGGTAAAGGGACAAAAATGAGAGTAAAATATAATTTGAATATCAGAAAAAATAACCACTTAGTTTCCAGAATGAGATTTTCACTCACCACCTAGTGTTTGTGTAATACTTTACGGCAAGCGTAAAATTAATTTTTAAACATTGGGAAATCTGGGATGGAATAACAATAATATGAAATAGGATAGCTTTCTGCTCCCCACCTAGAGAAGACACTGAGTGGCAGACTGGCACATTGAAGGAAGATTTTTAGATATTAGAAAGTATGGGACAGCCCTCATCAAGCAGGTGTGGTGGTGTGAGGCTGGGGTGGGAGCAGGTAAAGGACAGGTGAGACAGAGAGACTAGCAAAGGTTTACATAACGGGGTTTACAGGAGTGAAGAATATGCCGCAGCTAAAGTTTCTAGGTTTCGTTCCTGTGGCCCCACACCTCAATGCCCTCCCCTGCTCCCATTCCAATCTCACACACTGTTACTGTCCCCCTAGTACACTTCTCTCTGTCTGTCCACCTCCACACTCCCAACCAGCAGAGACTCCCTATGCTGAGGTGGGCTCTGTCCATTAGATTACACTCGTAAGATAAAAATAAACATTATGCAGCATGAAAGAATTATCTGTGTGGGATGGAAATATGTAGATGTGATGTACGTGCACAGACAAAAAAAAAAAAAAAATAAAATAAAATAAAATAAAAATTACAATGTCAGAAAAATTGATTGATTAATTCAAGATAAAGAGCTTCACAAATTGAGCAAGTTGGTTCACCTCTGACTCTTGAGCAAGCTTGGCATTGATAGATTTGTTGGATGTCCTACTGAGGGACATCAAGCCAAATTCTATCCAAGTGGCGCATTGTATTGTCTAAATCATGAGCTGGTTGGGTGGCCCTGCCCATAATGCCCCAGACATACTCAGTTGGGGAGAGATCCCGTGACCTTGCTGGCAAAGATAAGGTGTGGCAAGTATGAAGACGAATTGTGTGTGGGCAGGCATTATCTTGCTGAAATGTAAGCAAATGATGGCTTGTCATGAAGAGAAACAAAATGGGGTTTATAATATCGTCAACAGATGTCTGTGTTGTAATGGTGACACAGATGACAACCAAAGGGGTCCTGTTATGAAAAGAAATGGCACAGTAGACCATCAGTCCTCGTTTGGCTGTATGGCAGCCAGCAGCCAGGTTGGTATCGCACTGCTATCTGGTGTGCCCCCAGGCACGTCCCTGGTCTGGAATTGCATTGACTGGAATATAATTGGCTTCAGTGATGAATCCCACTATGAACTGAGCCCCAATGATCAGCACAGATGTGTCTGAAGACGCCCCAGACGGTGGGATGCCACCGTGAATGTCACATCCCATATGGTCCAACTACCAGGACTGATGATCTGGGGTGCGATTTCTTTTCCTAACAGATCCCTTTTGGTCAACAGACGACTATGCTGTAGGGGTGACATGGATGCCCCCCCCTACAGCATAGTCGTCTGTTGACAATACTGTACATCCTATTTTGTTTCCCTTCTTGGCAAGCCATACATTGCTTACATTTCAGCAAGATAATGCCTGTCCGCACACAGCTTGTCCTCATGCTTGCCAAACCCTAGCTTGGCCAGCAAAGTTGCTGGATCTCTCCCCAATTGAGAATGTAAGGAGCATTATGGGCAGGGCCATTAGACCACCTCGGGATTTTGACTATCTACCGTGACATTTGAATAGAATTTGGCATCATGTCCCTATGTTGGACATCCAACAACTCTATCAGCCAGAGCCAAGCTTGTATAAGGGCCAGAGGTGGACCATCTCATCCAATTTGTGATGCTCTTTCTCTTGAATAAATCATCCAGTTTTTTCTGAAACTGTAATTATTTTTCTGTCTTCACATGTATGTCACATTTACTGATTTCAGCCCTATTTGGTATTTGGATAATTCCTTCAGTACCTAAGTGTTTTTTTTGAGTATATAGTATTTGACAGTTTTTTTTTTTTCAGTATGCTTGTCTGCTGCCCATTGCCTGCTCTAACTGGTTAGTAGCAATCTGTCCTATTTCATATTGTTGGAATTAACTTTTGACACTCAATATTTATGATGCAAGCAAACTGTTATTGCCACTTGACATGATGGTGAATGGTACTCTGTTAGCCATTGGCACAAATGGATTGACATGATAAAACAAGGGTCCACAGCTTTTACAAACTTTTTGGATGTGATAAATACAGCTTACTGCTGTCAATACTTTTCTTAATTACAATATTGATCGTTTGTTATTTTCAAGCATACATTTCAGGTGCCACGACACCTTTGAATTACTGCAAATGGACAAAGATGACCAGACTCATTTCTCTTCAGTAGAAACAACTATTGACAAGAGAAGAAACTTGATGTCATTCAAATCTACTTTTTCATTGGTAGAGATCTTTCACTCATGGGATTAGCAGCAGAGATTAAAAAGAAGCAGCAGCAAACAGATCCAAGGCATCCATTGTTTGGAACTCATGTTCTTCCATCACAACTCCTTATAATAGTATCAGCTCTGGAGAACTAAGTCCCGATTCATTTTCTTGTAACAAAATAGACTGCCATTACCTTGCAGTTAAAAATGGGAAGCTTTACATGAATGTCCTACATGCAGTTTTTTTATACTTGTGCTCTTTGAGTTCCTGTCCTAGAATACATTAAAATATTAAAAAATGTGTAAATTAATCTTTGAAACAATCCAAAGCTTTCAATGGAAACCAGGAAAGACTTAGAAACATTATCATTAAAAAAAAAAAAAAAATCAAGGAAAGGTAATGTAAGGAACAATCAGGAAAAGTCCGCTGTACCCTTCCTGTTGTGTACTGTTATTGTTATTCTTAATTTTTTAAAATTTGATAATGGCCATTAAAGACCACGCAGAATAGCAATTGCACATTACTAGAAGCTGGCTTTGCATTCTTCCTCCAACAGCCCGTTGTATTTGCTCAGCGTAGAAGCCTTTAAAGTTGTAACTCTGGTCGGTCTGAGACGCCGCCTAGATTTAATCCAGCCTGTCAAAGATCCCTTTGTCATTCCCCTGAACTATGTCAGAAACTTTAGGGTTCTTTCCAAGAGTATTAAAAATCTGTTTTGTCAACCTGACCTTCAAACTTTCGTCTTCCTGACTCGACAGGTGCAGGCAGTATTTCTCGATTTCTGAACAGCTTTTGACTTAGTGCCAGATTGATGCTTATTATCAAAATTGCTACCGTGAGGGGTATCGAGTGAAATTTGTCACTGTAATTGAGGATATTTTGGTAGGAATGACTTACATGTTATCTTGGCTGGGGAGTCATCATCTGATGTAGAAGTAACCTCAGATGTGTCATAGAGAGGTATGTTGTGACCATTGCTGTTCATGTTCATGTACATTAATGACTTTGCAGACAATATTAATAGTAAAGCACTCTTTTCACAAATAGTGCATTTATCTAGAATAAAGTGCAGTCTGAAAGAAATTGTACAAACATTCATCAGATCTTGATAATTTCAAACTTTCTTTTAAATGTTCAGACATGTAAAATCGTGCATTTTGCAAAGTGAAGAAAACGCAGTGTGGTATGACTACAGTATCAGGGTGTCTTGCTTGGATTAAGTCTATTCGTACAATTACCTGGGTGAAGCACTTTGTAGGGATATGAAATGAACAGTCATATGGGCCTACTCAGGGGTAAGGCAGGCGAAAGAGAGAGATTTTTTTTTGTAGAATACCATAGAAATGCAGTCATTCTACAAATCGTTTGTATGATCCATCCTAGAATATTGCTCAAATGTGTGGGACCTGTATCAAAATGAATTAATGGGGAATTGAACGCATGCAGAGAAGGGCAGATCAAATGGTCACAGGTTTGCTTGACCCAAGGGAGAGTGTCACAGAGATGCTGAAATAACTGAATTGGCAGACGCTTCAGGATAAGATGTACACTATCCTAAGAAAGTATGCTTACCAAAAGACGACTCTAGGAATAAGCTACAACCTTGTAACTATTGCTCCCATAGGAACCATGAGGACAATATTAGATTAATTACAGCATGCAGAGAAAGATTTAAATGGTCTTGAAACATGAACAAGCTTTAATATCTGGTACAGTGAGATGTACCCTCTGTCATACTCTTCATAGTGGTTTGCAGAGTGTGGATGAACATGTGGATAGCATCATCAAGAACGCAATCGATGTGTATCTGAAACTTGAGCTTCTCCTAGATGTGTAGTGTCACAAACGTTTTGACATTATTATACATACGTCTGCCACTGGGGCAATCACAGGTAATGACTAATTTGGCAGTAATATGCAGTGCTAGATTTGTTAAAAGAAAAAAAATAGACTTCTTAACATGTATTTATGGTAAGTAGCACTCTATCATTTCCTATATTTCTAAGTTCCTACCGAGAGTTTCCGTAGTTTGATTTAGACTTCTGAAAAAGTTATAACACTTTTCTGAGCTTTTTAAAAGTGTGAATACAACATTTGCATCTTACCGCTTCAACTAGAGCAAAAGTTCTATTGTACCACATCTCAAAATCTTTGGGTCCAATTTTTTTCGTCATCAGCGGTATACTGTCACAAATCAAGCCTTGGTTATGTGTATTGTTAGATTTTGTTTATTATTATTTATGTGGGGTGCATGAACAATGCAGCTGACTGGGATTCACCTGCTGCAAGTCATAGACTGACCGCTGCTGTGTTCACTGCCTGGGTCAAAGGTGCTGAAAGGATGTGCTCATTGATGCTATGGAGACACTGTTCTGTGTTTTATTTTAACGACAATTATTGTCAGTTTTTTCTTGTTTTGTTTATAAGAAAGGAATGAGGACATCATTAGATCTTTTGAAGAGTACACAACATAAATCACAAAATGTTATTTCTGTATTAGCAAAAAATTGGACTACATTGTATCAATATAATGGAAGGAAACATTCCACGTGGGAAAAATTATATATAAAAACAAAGATGAGGTGACTTACCGAACAAAAACGCTGGCAGGTCGATAGACACACAAACAAACACAAACATACACACAAAATTCAAGCTTTCGCAACAACTTGTTGCCTCATCAGGAAAGAGGGAAGGAGAGGGGAAGACGAAAGGAAGTGGGTTTTAAAGGAGAGGGTAAGGAGTCATTCCAATCCCGGGAGCGGAAAGACTTACCTTAGGGTGAAAAAAGGACAGGTATACACTCGCACACACGCACATATCCATCCACACATACAGACACAAGCAGACATATTTAAAGACAAAGAGTTTGGGCAGAGATGTCAGTCGAGGCAGAAGTGTAGAGGCAAAGAAGTTGTTGAAAGACAGGTGAGGTATGAGTGGCGGCAACTTGAAATTAGCGGAGATTGAGGCCTGGCGGATGACGAGAAGAGAGGATATACTGAAGGGCAAGTTCCCATCTCCGGAGTTCGGATAGGTTGGTGTTGGTGGGAAGTATCCAGATAACCCGGATGGTGTAACACTGTGCCAAGATGTGCTGGCCGTGCACCAAGGCATGTTTAGCCACAGGGTGATCCTCATTACCAACAAACACTGTCTGCCTGTGTCCATTCATGCGAATGGACAGTTTGTTGCTGGTCATTCCCACATAGAATGCGTCACAGTGTAGGCAGGTCAGTTGGTAAATCACGTGGGTGCTTTCACACGTGGCTCTGCCTTTGATCGTGTACACCTTCCGGGTTACAGGACTGGAGTAGGTGGTGGTGGGAGGGTGCATGGGACAGGTTTTGCATCGGGGGCGGTTACAAGGATAGGAGCCAGAGGGTAGGGAAGGTGGTTTGGTTATTTCATAGGGATGAACTAACAGGTTACGAAGGTTAGGTGGACGGCGGAAAGACACTCTTGGCGGAGTGGGGAGGATTTCATGAAGGATGGATCTCATTTCAGGGCAGGATTTGAGGAAGTCGTATCCCTGCTGGAGAGCCACATTCAGAGTCTGGTCCAGTCCCGGAAAGTATCCTGTCACAAGTGGGGCACTTTTGTGGTTCTTCTGTGGGGGAAGTACTGTTGCTTGTTGGTGGGTTTGATGTGGACGGACGTGTGAAGTTGGCCATTGGACAGGTGGAGGTCAACGTCAAGGAAAGACGTTGACGTTGACCTCCACCTGTCCAATGGCCAACTTCACACGTCCGTCCACATCAAACCCACCAACAAGCAACAGTACTTCCATTATGACAGCTGCCACCCATTCCACATCAAACGGTCCCTTCCCTACAGCCTAGGTCTTCGTGGCAAACGAATCTGCTCCAGTCCGGAATCCCTGAATCATTACACCAACAACCTGAAAACAGCTTTCGCATCCCGCAACTACCCTCCCGACCTGGTACAGAAGCAAATAACCAGAGCCACTTCCTCGTCCCCTCAAACCCAGAATCCCCCACAGAAGAACCACAAAAGTGCCCCACTTGTGACAGGATACTTTCCGGGACTGGACCAGACTCTGAATGTGGCTCTCCAGCAGGGATACGACTTCCTCAAATCCTGCCCTGAAATGAGATCCATCCTTCATGAAATCCTCCCCACTCCGCCAAGAGTGTCTTTCCGCCGTCCACCTAACCTTCGTAACCTGTTAGTTCATCCCTATGAAATAACCAAACCACCTTCCCTACCCTCTGGCTCCTATCCTTGTAACCGCCCCCGATGCAAAACCTGTCCCATGCACCCTCCCACCACCACCTACTCCAGTCCTGTAACCCGGAAGGTGTACACGATCAAAGGCAGAGCCACGTGTGAAAGCACCCACGTGATTTACCAACTGACCTGCCTACACTGTGACGCATTCTATGTGGGAATGACCAGCAACAAACTGTCCATTCGCATGAATGGACACAGGCAGACAGTGTTTGTTGGTAATGAGGATCACCCTGTGGCTAAACATGCCTTGGTGCACGGCCAGCACATCTTGGCACAGTGTTACACCATCCGGGTTATCTGGATACTTCCCACCAACACCAACCTATCCGAACTCCGGAGATGGGAACTTGCCCTTCAGTATATCCTCTCTTCTCGTCATCCGCCAGGCCTCAATCTCCGCTAATTTCAAGTTGCCGCCACTCATACCTCACCTGTCTTTCAACAACTTCTTTGCCTCTACACTTCTGCCTCGACTGACATCTCTGCCCAAACTCTTTGTCTTTAAATATGTCTGCTTGTGTCTGTATGTGTGGATGGATATGTGCGTGTGTGCGAGTGTATACCTGTCCTTTTTTCACCCTAAGGTAAGTCTTTCCGCTCCCGGGATTGGAATGACTCCTTACCCTCTCCTTTAAAACCCACTTCCTTTCGTCTTCCCCTCTCCTTCCCTCTTTCCTGATGAGGCAACAATTTGTTGCGAAAGCTTGAATTTTGTGTGTATGTTTGTGTTTGTTTGTGTGTCTATCGACCTGCCAGCGTTTTTGTTCGGTAAGTCACCTCATCTTTGTTTTTATATAGGACTACATTGTATGATAGAGATGAAAAAGAAACTGTGATTAAATTCTTTCTGTGTTAGATTCCTGAACCTGCCGATCTTTGAGAGAGAGAGAGAGAGAGAGAGAGAGAGAGAGAGAGAGGGGGGGGGGGGGATGGGATTTAATTGTATCTCCCCATGCAGCTGTAGCATTTTGGCATGTCGTACATTGGTCAGATCATCAGTAGCTTGGAGGACTCGTATGTAGGACAAAAATCAGCAGCTGTAAAAGGCAGATTTTTTTTCCAACTACAACCAATTCCTCCATTTTACAACAGCATAAATGAATGCAGCTCTTTTTCCCCAAATTTGCTGCTTCAGAGTATTAGTGTCATAATGAAGTCTTTTAAGAATTAGGGGCACAGACAGATTAATAAATACAAAGGAAAGCAGGAATATTCAATTTGCTCGAGGCTACCAAATGAAAGAAGAAAGGGGGGTAGGGAGGAGAAAACAAGATCACGTAAGAAAGAAATAAACTGCTGATTGTTTGCATCATTCCTAGACTCAAAACCCTAAGCAAAAGAAACAGTGATGATAGCATTGATTTAAAATGATGTCAGAAAAGACGGCAGCTAATTCTAGGTGATGCTCCATAAAGCCATGGTCTCACGTTGTCAAACCCCTGCAGGATTGTTTGAGGGACAATGATTTGACATTGATTGTTAAGTCAGAAAGGCAATGCATCTTTGACTGAAGAAACAATCAAAAATATATTCTTTTAATGGAATATTTACATTGCAGTGTACTGATCTGAGAAACATACTGAAAAGAAACATGACTATGTTGAGAAATTTTCATTTTGTATTTTCTTATATTTGTAATCACAGTACATGAAAAAAGTGACACTCGACATTTGAGTTAACTGAAAGATGAAAGATTAGGGTTTCATGCCCTGCCGATCCTTGTCCCCAAACGGGGACAGCCCGCAAACAGAATTCTACCAACCAGCTTGGACTGAAAACATAACACACAAGAATCGTGCCCGTGAGTGTAGATGACACTCGGAATATCACGCAACACGGATACCCGAGGATGGTGTCTGTCAGAGCACATTGCAGATGAAGCACGAAGGCAGAGGGAACAAATTACAGACCTGCTCCATCTGACGGTCAGTCTCAAGTAGCACTTTGTAAAAGCAACAACTAATGTCACCGAAATATGCGAGGAAGACAATGATGTCCGACTGTGCAAAGGACAACTCAGGAATTTCAGCAAACTTCTGGAAAAACCTGAAGAATTAAATTGACAGAAACCTGTTCTGGATTGGTAACTTACAAAATAAAACATTTTCAATCTCTGGACAAGTCACACACAAGAAAGATAATAGGCCTTTAAAAAAGAGGATACCATACAGTGTAAAGCTGAAACATGTAAATTGGTCTGGCCAATATGCTCTACACCTGAGCAAAAATGTCAATGAAGTGGTGCACCTTTTAGGAACTGTTAAAAAAGTGTCATTTTACATCAATGAACACAGCAATGACAACCTGATCCTAGGAGAAAAGAGCTGATACACACTATTTATTTAAGAATGAACACTTCACCTCAACTTTTCACAGCACGGGACCATCAAAAATTGAAACAATAGAGCAACACAGAGGACACTACCACACAGCTGGGGGAGGGCACAGAGAGAGAGAGAGAGAGAGAGAGAGTTTAATGACCTACTTACTCACTTTTTACTGGCAACAAGATAAGAGTGCAGGTGGTGTCATATCAAAATTGTAGAGAACATGCACGAGAAAAAGTTTTTAACAATAGCAAATTAACGTACTTGCTAGTGCTTATTTTTTGTTTTAAATATCTCTCTCAAACTGATCAGGTATTGGAAAAAGAAAGATAAATATTTTGAATTAAGACTTAAAACAGGATGGAAACGGGTACCATATTGGCCTGAATATAAGATACACCATTTCTACAAAAAATCTCCCATAAAAACTGGGACTTTTATGAATCATAGAAACCTCAACTGTAGTGCTTTTTCTTAAGTTTGAAATGAAACAAAAATATCACTACAGTTTGTAAATCAATTGTTGTGTATGAGGTAGCAATGCAAACATTCTCTTTGTTGCTATCCCATTTAGGTAGTGACTACAGAGGGATCCAGAGAAGTGTAGACATTTTCTGATTGTTATTACCTTTGGAACAAAGTGTTATATGGCTGCAATTTTGAGTGGTAGCATAAACCACTGTTTTCCCAACAGATCTTGTCGTGTGGGTTTCCAGCAGATGACAATGCAGCACTGAATGAAATACAACTATTGTTTGAGCAATGCAAGGATGTACTGAAACAACAATTTATTGTATTTGGTATAAATTTTAAGCAGACAATACTGTTTAAAATGTGCACAAGGAAAGGTCCTCCGAACAAGAACATCAACCTCCAGGTTCCAGCACTGCTGTATTGCAACATTTTTCTAGATCATCTCAAAAATCTATGAAGCAGGATCTATGGGGAAGTGGGGTAAGCTGATCAAGTGCATGATAAATTCTGAAGACTGCAAAGTGGAAAGTGTACATTCCAAGATTATTTCACACTATGAATGAGGACAACCCGAATCGAAGGATGGAGCACTACGAGTGGTCTGAAGGCATGCTTCACGAAGATGATGGTTTGCAGGGAAGGTTATCTGGCCTAATGAGGCACAATTCAACCTGAATGGTAATGTAAACTGTCATAGCTGCATGTATTGGGCTGCTGAAAATCCTCATGTTCACATGGACAAACATGTTACTTCACATGGTGTTAATGTGTGGTGCAGTCCGTCATAGTATTGTTTCTCTGACCCATTCTTCTTTGAAGGTACATAACTGGTGAGGTGTATCATATGCTGCAAACATTGATTTTATTAGCCATCCAAGAGGTGTTTGGAAACAAAAGATTTTTACCTACAAGACTGTACTCCGCCTCACCACCACAGAGATATCAGATTCTACTTAGATGAAAATCTACGTGGGTGACGGATAAGTCGAAGAGGAGCTGTCAAGTGCCCACCAAGGTCACGGGACCTTACAATTCTCGACTTCTACCAATGGGGGACCTCGACAAACAAAGTTTACCAACAGAACCCAGCTACACTGAATGAGATATGAGAAACCATCAAGACATTCTGTGCAGCTACCACACTGGCAACACTGACAGCTGTACTTCAGTCAACAATTCAGCAACATTGATGTTGCTTGGCTGCTAACAGGTGTCACTTTGAACACACAAAATGATCTTCCTCCCATGCAAGAATTTTGACACTATGCCATTTTGTTCCATCAATATTGACTATCAAAGAGAGTCTACATTTTTCTGGACCCCTCCGTATTACCATTCTCACAGTTTCACTATTTTAGACAATGGGACAGGCACAGTTTTTCTCTAACCAAAGAATATAATTTATTCTTCACCAATGAAGCACAACATTGAGAGAAAATTTTGGAATTCCGTACAGTTACGTTGCAAATTTCAAACTCACAGTTATTCATCTAACAGATGTGCTTTTTAAAGGTACGGTTCAAGAAATGCTGCACATGCAATGCCCGGGATTGTAGCGACGGCACTGTACTTTGGGAGGAGAGTGACAAAAATACTGACAGTGACAAAACAATGAATGTTAGTGAAGTTAAGAGTGTCTTACATGAAAACTGCAACTGAAAGCTTTGTTTTGGTGTGTAATTTATCTACAGTGTACTACAAAAAAAAGTGGTTAAGGGTAAATCACATTTTGAAAAGCTTTTGTAAATGGGCAACTTGACAAATTATTTTTAATTAAGTTTCTCTCTTTTTCGAAATTAAAGGTGCAACTTATATTCAGGCCAATTCGATGTGTGTATAATTTATGATAACTACGAACAGACTTTGAAATTTGCCTACGTCACACCAGGTATACTTAACTTATTTCACTGACCCACACAGATGCTCATGTCCGGTGGAAGTCTCCTCTAGTTCCCCCACTTTTGGTCAGAAGCATTATTTCAGATATCACAATGTCATGACTCACAGCTTTGCACATATCGTACACTGTTAAGGCAGACACCGATACAGCAGTGAGAGCTTCCATCTCCACGCCTGTCTGCCCTCTACACTTTGCTGTGCCAGTTATAATCACACAGTTGAGAGCAGAGTCCAGTTCAATGTCCACAGCCACAGAGGAGAAAGATATATTATGACACAGAGGGATAAAACTGGACGTCTGCTTGGACCCCACAATTCCCGCCAGGCGAGCAACGCTAAGTACGTCACCTTTCTTCAGGCCATTTTCTCGTACGAGTTTCATCAGTTCGGGTCCCACAAAAACCTTTGCTCATGCTGTAGCAGTCCGTTCTGTCACCAGCTTCGAACCCATGTCGACCATTTTCGCCCTGCCGGTCCGGTCAACATGAGTCAGACTTCCAGACTGTGCTCCCAAACTGCAGAAACGGCAAGAGAAGACAGAGGGCTGTGCTCTGTGTGTTTGTCTTGTTAGGAGTCCTGCATTGCACATAATGCTTGGGGTACAGGGAAGCAAAAGAAACTGTTTTCTAGATTCAGTCACTACACTCAAATTATGTGACAACAACTGAGACATCTGTGTTTCCAACACAAACAGGGGCGAAATGTTGGTGTCTGAGAAGAAGTACTTTTGAAAATCTTGTTTCTGAAGGTTTAACAACTTCCAACTCTGTGCCTTCATGACATCACTACAGCCATCAAGTTCAGTGCCACCTGGAACAAAAATACAAGCTGTAACAAAGAACTCTTCATAATCTGAAAATAGGTTAACTACAAAAGAATTTTTAAGCATTTGTGTTGAAACACCCCCGATTAATTCCTTTACTGGATTTTGGGTAATTTACCGAAGCCACCAAACAGTTAATTATTATGATATATGACCGTGTGCTTAATGGATGAAAGGCTATTGGTTGTTCTGCGAATGCGGCTGTTCTGAGACAGAATAGCTAATGATTGAAAGTTTGTCTATTATTAAGTATCACAAAGGTTGCGATGTACAACTGATATATATTTCCTACTAACACACAAATTCTGAGGCAGTTGTTACCTTTGCCTTACACGTCTAATTGCGGTTATCTCTTTTTACTGATTGCTGATTTTCAGTACTTTGTCACACGCAATGCTGATGGTTAACATTCACAACAATCCTCACTGCAATCCATGGTTGTTGCTGGCCGACGCGGTTGACGTGAAACACGTAATTCGGCACTTGTCACTTTCTGTTTCTTATCACTCGCGAATCGGCATTAGTGAGAGTCAACCCCACGACGATCAGGGGGACGTGCTCACTCGTCATACTCCAGTGAATTTTACCGTTTACAACTCACTCGACCACCATTCTTGCCCGTCTTTCCCACTCTACTTCTCACTCGACACTCTACCATACTACTGCGCACTCAGCACTAGTCTCACTGCCTACTGCAGCGCTCGACAATCGACTCCTGTCCGCTATCGACCTGGGCATCAGATACTAGCATCTATGTTTGTGGGATCACGGATCCCTTACAGTGTTCAAGACAAGTTCTTTGAACCTTAATGATCTGTGATGATTCTTTTCTTTCCTAAGCTAAGGTCGAAAATCTGTTTTGTCTGCAGAAGTGTGCAATATGAATATTACATAAAGTTGATAGGAACATCTCACATAAATCTCCTCAGTGGCTGTAGATTTCACAATCTTGCAGGAGTGGATACAAGTGGAGGTCATAGCAATGATGATAACTACCAAACACTTCCCAAACAACATATTATACTGGGGTGCCCTTAAGAAGGCAGCAGTGTGGTGCATTCTGTGCAGAAAGAGATGGGGAATGTTTTATGGTGCTGTCTGTGTGTTCTCTCTCTCTCTCTCTCTCTCTCTCTCTCTCTCTCTCTTTCTCTCTGTCCCACAACTCACATTTCAGCCACTTCCAACCCTCGTATCTGGCACAGGCCACTGTGTCTGCTTCTGACTCTGCCTAGTAGAATTTATGCGGTCGGAAAGCTATCGCTGTTGCTTTCTAATGTAATACTTGTCATGTTTCCTTTATGCCAGCCATTGTGAACACTAATGGCTAAGTAACCTCACCATACCTAAATGCCTTGTATCGTACACGCACTGCAAAATGCACACTACAGACAGATGTGGCAGAATGACACGATGTCTTTATATTTTTTACTTCACCAATTTCCAAATGCACACATAACTTTTGGAGAAGGAGGTAGCGTGGAAACAGAAGTGTGTCAAAAATGCCAAGTTCTTCCAGCAATGACAAGCTACATGTAATAAAGGACACTTTTCAGTTGCTCGTGCTAGGGTCTGCCCACAAGGACATGCTTTTGGTCTGATTGACAACATTCCAGCTGGGTAAAGCTGCACACCACTGGGTTGAACATACCAGCTGTCAACAACAGATCCGATACAACAACAACAGAAAGAATGACTTCCCGAACACAGTTGGAAATCACTGATAGAAACAGCATTCCCCTCATTCACATGTGTTTGCAGACCTCTGTTCAGTCATAATGTTTATTGAAATAATGATGGTGAGCACACACTTTGACAGAGTTCAACTTGGTTGTTACGTGATTGTTCAGCTTTTTCCTTCTTTCCTCCTCCCTTTTCTCTTCCCAAAATCTTTTCATTCTTTGACTGTGTTCTTGTTTCCTTTGATATGTACATATTTTCTCTGTTTTCTTCCTTTCCTTTACTTCAAGTTTTATGTTCATAATTTTGTTTCTGAATTTGTCTCTTTCATTCATCATTTCCATTCTGATTCCTGCTTGTTTGTAGCCTTCTTCTATTTCTTGAAACCAACTGGTTTCTTTGATTAAGGCATTTACTACATCCTAAATCCCTTTGTGAATCTGTCGCTATTCATTGTGTGTATGTGTCCACAGAATGTTAGTCGGTGTTTTCTGATTGTGACTGAGTCTGCCTCTGTGTTCATATAATTCTCTGGTTGATCTCTTCATTCATATACCATCTCTGTGCACTGCTCCTAAAAATTTTCTGAGGATTTTGCATTGTATTCTTTCTGCTTTGTGGTGCCTGGTCCTCAGATTGTGGTCATTTCTGATGCGAAGAGTGCTTCTGATACTATAACTGTATTGTAGTGCATGTGTTTGCCTTGTACTGAAATGTTTCTTTTATTATAGTGTGTCCATGTCAGTTTGTACACTTTCTGAAGTTCTTTTGTTTGTTCTATGTTTTCTTCCTTCTTTGATCCACCTATTTGTATTGTTACTATTATATTGAATAATTTAATATATTTTTGTGTGTTTATTATTGTTATTAAAATTGTAGATGTCTGTCGTATGCTAACAGCGAGGTTGCTAGCGAGTTGCATTTTTGAGGGAAGCTGGGCGAGGGAGGGTGGAAACAATAACAAATCATCACTCCCCCCGTAGCAAGACTGCAGCACAAGAGGCAGGAGTGCCATCTGTTCCCTTCGACGTTTCTGTCTTGCTTTGCCACCTATCAGTAAGTGATGAACCAGCTAAATCTGGACTTTGCTGCCACAAATCAAGAAGCAATGGCTCGGAGACAGCATGAGCTCATTGTCCAACTGACGGGTGGAAGCAACACAACAGCAACAGCAACACCAACACCAGTCACACCACCAGTGAATATACTAGAGAGGCCCTCAATATCACCGCAGTAGTCCTCGAGCTGGAAGTGTGAGCTCCGTGGAACAAAGATGGACCTTGGAAGCTGGTGGGTCCAAAATGCAATCAGCAGCAACATACACGAACAACTGAGCCTACTGACTCACACGGCAAATGCAGCGTGCTT
Organism: Schistocerca americana; assembly: GCF_021461395.2. Lineage (NCBI taxonomy): Eukaryota > Metazoa > Arthropoda > Insecta > Orthoptera > Acrididae > Schistocerca > Schistocerca americana. The sequence continues at coordinate 25,755,040 of NC_060130.1, forward strand.
TTACCAACACCAGTTCCGAGCATCGGTAATATGAGGGACCATACAAACAATTCTGCAGCACCTCAACTACACAACACTACCCCAGCCGCTACGCAGAACACTACACCGACTGGCTTCCCACTGGTCAAAGTACACAATTACACTTGCCTTGGCAAGCTAAACAATACATTTGTAGAATCCCACGAACGCTGACTGCAAATTTGTATGTCCGTCTGGTTATTTGACCTGTTGTGCTGCCATTCGCAAACAGCATTCCTGGAGGTGTTTTCCTACAGGATAACACTTGCTCACATACTGCTGTTGTAAGCCAACATGCTATAGTGTGTCAACATATTGCCTTGGCTTGCTCGATAACCAGCTCTACCTCCAATCGAGCACATATTGGACATCATCTGATGACAGCTTCAACGCATCCACAAACATCATTAACTGTCCTTATATTGGCCAACAAAGTGCAACAGGCATGGAACTCCATTCCACAAACTGACACATGACACGTGTACTACAGCGTACCAGAATTTACATTTACATTTGCTGTGGCTTATCTCACACTTACATTGATCCCTGATCCTGCAACATTAATCACTTTACATATGTTGTCTCAACAAATATATTCCTGGTATTTCATTACTCTACATTAATTATTTTTTGGTGTTGCAAATTTTTCCGTCAGTGTACCTGGCCTTTCTTTAACCATCCCTGGTGCAATGCAGAATTTTCTTCCCAGTAGCGAGAAAATGCTGTTATTCCAATTTTGAAATCAGATAAATTGCCTCTTCAAACGGACAGCTGTCGTCCAGATTGTTTACTCAGTGTCCTGCAAGTTACTTGAACATATGGTTAGTCGAAGGCTGTATTGTGTCCTTGAATCCCCGGGTCTTTTGGCTTCGATCCAGTGTGCTTTTCGCCAAGGGCGCTCTACTGAAGATAATTTAGTCCACTTGAAGTGTGTTATCTGAACAGCTTTTGCTCAGCATCAGTTCCTTGTTGCAGTTTTCATTGATCTGCATATATATCTTATGATACCACATGGTGCCATAACGTCCTTGCCACCTTAAAGGAGTGGGGCCTCCATGGTCCACTCATGATTTTTATCCAGAACTTTCTTCCATGTCACACTTTTTGGGTACAGGTTGGTGCCTCCTGTAGCATCCCCCCCTGCAGGAGACGGGGCTTGCACAAGGTTCTGTTTTGAGTGCCGCTCTCTTTTATGTGGCTATCAATGATCTGGTGGCAGCTGCATGACATATGGTGTCCCCATCTTTTTTGTTCATCCGCGACGGCTATTGCTGGAGGCAGAATGCAGGGAGCAATACACTAAGCACAATCCTGCGCTTTCACTCATAGCATCCATTTTTTGGCTGCCATGACCTACGTTATGCATTTCTGCCATTGTGTTTTTTAGGACCGGTCTTTTATGCCTAGTTGACATGGCTTCCCCGTCTTTGTCAACTAAAGCAGACATGTAGGTCGCACCTGAATGCTCTTCTATGCCTCAGCGGAGTGGTCCACTCTACTTTGATATGGCTGTATGCAGCATTGGTGCAGTCACACCTAGATTACAGGAATCTCTCATATGACTTTTTATCAGCTACGACATTACGCCTGGATTCGATACACTATTGTGGGGTAAGACTGGTAACAGGTGCCTTTGGACTAGGCAGCAGTTCCACTATTGTGGGTTCTGCACCATCAAAAATTGATGGCAGCTGCTCGCCCATAGTACCCTAACTGTCATCTCCTCTTTCCAGATACGAGATTTACCTCCGAAAACGGCAACACAGGTCTGGGGTTACGATCACCAAGTTTGAGCCTTGGTCCAGCACACAGTTTTAATCTGCCAGGAAGTTTCATATCAGTGCACGCTATGCTGCAGAGTGAAAGTCTCATTCTAGAAAACTCTTTAACTGTAATTCTCTTTACATATTGGCTATTTTCTTCTTATATGGGGGACATGGTCTCATCTGAGAAGTGAAAGCAAGCCTGTAAAAGAAAGGGGGGTGGGGGTAGTTCTCAATTCTTGAGCAGTGACACTTTTTTTTTTTTTTTTTTTTTAAAAAAAAAGAAAGATCCTTTGTAATTTGGGTGAGTTTATGTTCAATCCTTGCACCCAATTTACTCTTTCATCTACCTACTTTTTTTCTCGTCTAGCAGAACGATATTTATGACCGTTGCTTAATACCTGTTTGTATCACTTACACTGCTGGTATTTATGAATTCTTTAGCATTTGACTCCGGAAAGACCATTTTTCTTTGTAGTGAGGTCTTGCCAACAGCAAATTTTCTGGATGGAAAGTTGCCAATCTGCTCATATACTTTGAAATTTAAAAGTAAATCTAGCAATGCTAGAATGTATACAAAATACTGATATACCCATTATCAAGTTGTTGTTTAAAGATTCGTGACTTTTAAAACTTACGTAGATTATCTTTTTCATGATAGAACTTTACATAAGAAGTTATTAAGAACATTGTGAATATCACATGATGAACAATTGAATGACTAAAGCAGTGTTATCAACCCTCATTCATTGACACATGTAATAAATTCATCGAGGCAGTGAAGTCCAGAGCTGTTGTAAAAATTTCTGAAATTAAAAGTATATATTACCTAATGAAGGTAGTATTTTGGGGTGAAAGAGCACAATAACTATTATTTTTGGAATGTAATAATTCACTATGGCTTCATTTTAATTCTAATAAGTTTCACACTGTAATGAAACATTGTCTAAATGCCTCTCTCTCTCTCTCTCTCTCTCTCTCTCTCTCTCATTTGTTATAACTTACCGCTGTTATTTTGTATTTGTATTGCAGTCATTACATTAAAATTGGCTATATTGATTCTGCAATTTATACTATTATGTTATTGCTAAGAATTGATTTAAAGAATAAACGTATATATTTATTTGTAAGATTTTGTAAATTTATACCACTGGAACTCTTTCAAAATATTTGATTGCGTAATACTGCCAATAAATACAATGACTTTCTTTCTTCTGTTTATGATTGTAATAGATGTTGGACACGTTGATTCCAAGTATGTTATACAGAAACGCAGTGATTTTTTACAAAAGGCAAAACTATGTGTTCGAAGAATTGTGGAGAGGAGGGTATGTGATGTATTTTAAGTAGGTTATAAAGAGTGACTATAACAACAAAAACAATATATTATTGATAAAATTATTTAATTGAATAGATAAAAAATCTACTCACCAAGTGGCAGCAGAACATACACATAAAAGACTGTTATGATTGGCAAGCTTTCGGAGCCAGTGGCTCCTCCAGACAGAAGCATTGAAGGGGAAGAAAGAAGGGTAAAGGAAAAGGCCTGGAGAGTTCCAGGAAAAGGTGTAGATTTTGGGAAAGTCACCCAGAACTGCGGATCAGGCGAAAAATAGAAATGACACATGTCATATACCAGCTATTATGTAAACACTGTTCAGCTTTCTACATCTGCATGACTACCACCAAATTATTAGTTACGATAAATGGGCATAGGCATAGTGTATATACTGGAAACTCACAATATCCTGTTGCAGGGCATGCTCTACAACATGGCATACGTGACCTCGACACTTGTTTCACCACACATGCCACCTGGATTCTTCCGCCATACACCAGTTTCTCAGAACTCCGCAGGTGGGAACTAGCACTACAACGTGTCCTTGGTTCTCACCACCCACCTCGCTTTAATTTACGTTAATTTCTGCTGTCTCAGCCTTTCTTCACTGTAATTACTCTTTGCTTCACTCCGTTTTAGCTTTCTACATCTTTCATTGTCTTTCCCGTCTATTTTCACTACCCCCTCCCGCAGCTGTTGTATACAATACGCTTAGCTTCTCACTCTTATTAACTCATGTACAGTTTTAGTAGTAATCTCTGTCTTGCATATTACCCTGTCTTCCACCTTTAAGCTCTCAGGTTTCCGAATCTTGCCCGATGCAGTCCCCAACAATTAGTCTTTCCTTCTCATCCTGTACGGTAAGTCACCCATGACCCACGGTTCTGGGTAACTTTCCCAAAATCTACCCCTTTTCTTAGACCTCTCCAGTCCTTTTCCTTCACCCTTCTTGCTTCCCCTGCAACCCTTTAGCCTGAAGAAGGAGTCACTGGCTCCAAACGCTTGCCTATCACAACAGTCTTTTATGTGTGTGTTCTGCCACTGCTTGGCGAGTAGATTTTTTATCTATCCAATTAAATAATTTTATAAAGAGTCTCTGTGTGTCATGTTTTTATTGGTATACAACTTGTTATAAACAAAACTTATTTTTACCATTTAATATGTTTCCAGATATTTACCAGTGGGAAAGATGAAATTGGGTTGATTGTACTTGGTTCTGACAAGACACAGACTCTACTTGATTACCCAAATGCGAGTGTGGAATTTCCTCTTGCACTGCCTACATGGCAGATGATATCCTTTGTGGAGAAATCTTTACATGAAAGAGAAATAAAAACAGATTGGATAGATGGTGTTGTTGTTGGCATGCAAGTCTTGAAAGATGAGCTAGAGTAAGTATTTAAAGCTGTCTGTTTCATGACATTCCTGGAACATGTTCCAGAATGTGTGTTACACAAATCACAGCGACATAGTTGTGACTTTATAAATTTGAATCAATATGTTTTTGTAATGAAAAGGAAACAGAAGGCACAATACCTGCAGAAATAGGAAATTTTTTTGTGTGATTTTACTGTATGAATGTTTTTTACAGTTTTTCAGCTCAATAATTAAGGAGGTATTGATACAAGGCTTTGCCAAAAATCAATTTGTCACCTACAATTCCAGCCCTGTCACTGGCATTCTCTATCCCCACAACATGACTGGGCCACCATGAAAGCAGCCACATCATTGTCAAATTCACTGAAACTACTGCATAGCAATTTACTTGAGTATGGCTGCTGTTGTGGTCTTCAGTTTGGTTTAAGCACTGCGTCAATACCTTCTCTTCATAGCACTCGGAGGTCGCGATCTGCGACTGTTTTTACAAATGGCAAGAGAACTTTTCCTCTAGTTGCTTGTTTTTCAGTGAAAGATGCAAATATTTTAGAATGTAGTGCCTTATGTATATCTGTTAGAATAGCCACAAGGTCTGAAAGTTATTTTCAAATGATTGAGCTCTTCTACAGAGTATTGAAATTCACAGATTCTTCCAACCTGGTCCACCAATGTCTTACATACTCCTCTTCCTCCATGGATTGTTTCCAGCATTTGGAGATGAAACATTAGGCACCAAAACGTGCCTTATAACCAAAATCTAATGAACATATAATTAAATTAACCAAAGATGTAATGTTGCACTCTCAGGTAAGACTGATCTTGAATGCAAAGCCTAAGTGGAAATTAAATGTACGCTGCAACATTCATCACACTTTTTGTTATTGAAATTATTCACAGTGCCATAGGGAGAACTGAGTTTATGTGTTTTGTAGAGTCAGATACACGCTGTGGCGCAGGGTGCTGTCCGTTATTCTCCTGACTATGATGTGCAGGAATGGTAGTCTTCCTTCTTCTTCGGTCTCCATAGTGAATTTGATTTTGTGGCGTGTGGAGTTCAGATGTACAAAGAAGTCAAGAAGTTTGTCTCTTCCATGAGGCCAGATGACAAGTGTGTTATCCACATAACAGAAGAAGAAGAAGAAGAAGAAGAAGAAGAAGAAGGATTTCCATTTGGATGACATCAGGGCCTCTTCCTCAAAGTGCACCGTAAATATATCCACAATCTCTGGTCAGAGTGGGCTGCCTATTGTGACTCCATCTGTTTGCGGGAGGGGGGTGTGCCACGAGTCAGTGAAGTGGGAAAGCTGACCAAGTAATATGTGTGACGTGTCATACCTCGACCGATATTGAGAACAGAATAAAAAATTCAGAGGCATTACTTTTCAGCACTCCCATGCATATTCTGTATGCAAGATAAGCTTATGGAGCAGGTTTCTCATTCAGAAATTCTATTTCGGTGTTGATTGTTTACACGAAGACCGTGTTAAGCACAATGGAAGAAGGAGAAATGTTTATCAGCATTCCAGATTTGGCAGTGGCAGGCTCATGGTCTGCTGAGACTCTGGTTTATTGTTTCACTATATTGCTGCTTGCATTGCTCAGAATCTCATTTTGTGCGAACATAGAATTGGTAGGTTCAGGAGGGCCATGCTAAATGCCTTGCAGGGCCTCAGTAGTGCCACCCAACTAGAACCTGAGAGGGCAGACAAGTGTTTGCTCATGCGTACGTGATCCTGCAGTGAAGTTGTGTACATTTAGTCAGGAAGTGGGCTTGTATACAGTGAGACAAGTATCCACACAGACAATGTGATGGCATCTGGAGCAGCACAGACTGTCAACCCCTTAATGCAGCTCTAGAGAGAGGTGAACTGACAGCGGTGCAACTAACAACAATGCCAGACACAGGAATGGCACTGTGTCATTGTACCAGATGAGTCTCGGTTCTGTAACATCGTCACAATTGATGTACTTGTGTGTGGAGGCTCTGATGCCAACAGACCTGGCCAGATTGTACCTGTCATTCCCATGCGGGTCCAGCATGTGATGTGATGGTATGGGGTGCAACTGGATACATGTCACAACCTGTGGTTCACATAGCCAGTAATTTGGACAGCAGCCACTGCATTTGTGTTTTGTTAAGGCCTATCGCTGTGCCGTATTTTCAAGGGCTCCATGATGTTATCTTTTAACAAGATAATGCAAGACTACACATCACCTGAGCTGTACTGAGCTACCTCGATACAGAGAGTGTTCCACTGTTGCCATATCCAGCATTTTCTTCAAATCTGTCACCTGTGGAGAACATCTGTTCACAGGATGCCAAGAGATGGGTATGCCACCAGTCGCCAGCCACCAGTCGCCAACCACTACAGTTGATGAACTCTGACATATGACATACAGTTGAGTAGCATGAATTAATGTACCCATGGCTGTAATCCAACCTCGATTTGATATCCAGTGTGATGAGAGCTGTTCTGCTGTTCCAGTTTCAATACTGAAATTCATATATTATTTTTATGCTATCCTTACCAGATTGGACTGTGGTGTCATACAGCATAAAATACCTTACAACATGTTGAATCAGTGATGAGAAGTGTAGAACAGCCAGCAGGGGAAAGATGTTGGCAATGAGACAGCTTTTATGTAGAACAGCAGTACAGTGTTTTACAGTGCATAATGCTTCCTCAGATTGAGAACAAAATGTGCGGTTTGCTGTCATCCATTTTCACAAACATAGCCTTGAAAAATAATGTTGACATTACTGTGCATTTCACTCTGAGGCATATTGCACTCTGAGAATGTTCATCGAATTCAGTTACTTTGTATTATATTTCAGTAACAGTGACATAATAGCAAATTGGACTGTATGAGTTTTTATGGATATTTTTTTCCAGAGACACACTACCATTTCTTCAGATTTATTTAATTTGGGTATAAATCCTTTCCAGCATATATGCTGTACACAAAATGTTGAACATAAAATATAGCTATCTGCTGATTTAACATCTTGCTGAGTATACCAGTACAATGTTTTGTTGTAACAAATAGTTCAATGTATTTTACACACTTATAAACTTATTTATACAGTTATAGTAATTTATACCATTACATTAATGTTGTACCTTAATGTTCTGGAAGACGATATTATAAGGAACCTCATACTTTTCCTGGATGATAGAGTTGTCTATAATGAATTATTGCCTGAAAAAGATCTGTACAAATTTGAGTCAGATCATAACATTTCAAATTGGTCCAAAGATGGGCAACTGAGTTTAAGTTTTCAGAAATGTAAATTGGAGCACATCACAAAACAAATAAAAGACAGAATTGTATGACTACATTATCAAATAATCACAGTTTTAATTGGTCAACTCATACAAATATCTGGATGAAATGAAATGGTGACATAGACTCACTTGTAGGCAAAGCAGAATGCAGACTTCAATTCGTTGGTAAGATACTGGAAAATGCAATCAGTCAATAGAGGACATTGCTTACAGAATACTTGTGTGGCCCATTCTAGAATATTGCTTAAGTATGACCCATAACAAATAAGGCTAATGGCAGACATTGAATGTATACAAAATAGTGTAGCATGATTGATCATAGATTTATTTGATGCATGGGAGAGCACCAAGAAGCTACTAAAAATTGGAAATGCCAGACAAGTGAAGATAGACGCCAAATATATGACAAAACCCAACTTATGAAATTTCAGGAACATGTATTAAGCGAGGTATTTAGGGATTATACAATAACCGCATATGTATCACTCCTATAGGGACCATGAAGGCAAGATTAATTACAGCATGCACAGAACCATTTAAAGAATCATTCTTCCCACACTCCACATGAGCACTGAATGGGGAAAAACCATAATGTGTGGTACAACAATGTACTTTGTCGGACAAACCCACAGTGGTTTATACAGTGTGCATGGAGACATGGAATCAGTTGACAGTAGTGGTAATGGTTCATATTGATTCCCATTTCTCTGTTTCAGTAGGTGATCTTATGCCTCTAATTATTTTTTCATTGCTATCTTAACTTGCATTCTTCAATTCAGTTTATTAACCCTTCTTATCTCTTTGTATTAGGGCAAATGTACAGTTAACTTTTAAGGAATTTGTATTTTCAATTTATCAACTGGAGTTTTGTTTCATATGCAGCAGAAATGTTACAAATTATTTGTTTCAGTTTTGCTGTTTCACAGGTGCCCTGAAAAAAATAAAAGATTGCGAAAGTGTCTTAATGACAACCGATGGCCTCATATTGACAAGACAGCTGGTTGCCTTGCAGAGGGCAGGGCTTGACGGTCTGAACATCTGCTTAGACACCCTGCAGTCCCAATGCTACAACCAGATCACGAGGAGGAAAGGCTGGGAGCGTGCCATGGCTGGCATAGATCTAGCCTTGCAACTTGAATACGACCCTGTGAAGGTATTACTAGTGCAGCTGTCATCGCATGCAGACTTTCATAAGCAAGAGATATAAATCTGTTGTTAAGAATATCAATACAAGAATCACCATTTTAAAGCAGTACGCCCTCACCCTCGACTCCATCCCCGCTCCCACCCTCACCCCTGTCTCCACACTGCAGCTGAAAGTGAAGGAAGGTATATTAAGACAGAAGAAGTAAATTTTAGCTGAAGATGCTAACAGTTTCGTAGTTTATACAACATAAAAAAGTATGCCTTGCAAGTTTACCTATTAAATATCTTATATTTTCCTCCCAAGAGAGTCTTATGAGACTCAAGATCTTTACAGTTTCTCTTTTTTTCTTTTGTGTCTTTAGTTTAAAATAAGTTTCCTCTATTGTGGTGTTGTTTTGAAAAAAATACTCAATTGTTTGGAAAAATTATTCTTAATTCTGTAGTCACACTTTTGTTGTGTCTAAGTACTACTGGTTTCAGTAGCGAGTACCAGCATCAGTTCATCTTATTATCAAAAATTTCTTTGCAAAATAAAAGCTGACCACTGTGGCCGAGCGGTTCTAGGCACTTCAGTCCGGAACCATGCTGCTGCTACGGTCGCAGGTTCGAATCCTGCCTCAGGCAGGGATGTCCTTAGGTTAGTTAGGTTTAAGTACTTCTAAGTCTGGGGGACTGATGACCTCAGATGTTAAGTCCCATAGTGCTTAGAGCCATTTGAACCATTTTGCAAAATAAAAAGCTTCTGTACAACTGCAAACTAGACATACCATTTTCAGGGTGCAGTTCACATCTATTGAAAGCACAACAGTGACCTTTACTTTTAGTAGATAAGACACCTACTGGGGTAAGTGACTTGATGAATGCACACAAGACGTTGTCATTTATTCCATATGTAGCTGCCATGCAGAATCATATTTTGTATTAGTTTGTCCTTACTCTTCCAAAAGGTTAAACCTTGTCTCTGCAGCCACAGCTTCCTCTCTTCAGCAGTTGTTTTCATCTCCATGTGTGAAGAAAATCCCATTCATTGATCATATTGTTTAAGTAGGATGTTCTCAGTCATCCCCTTGTTTTCTTACCTATGATCTTGCCTTCAGAAATGTTTTTTAAAAGATTATCATCTCCAGTTAAGTGTCCAGTGTATTTTGCTTTGCTCTGGCCTATAACTTTCAGTGGTTCCTTCTTCTCTCCTATTTCCTTTAATTTTTCTGTCAATGCAGCTAGTTCTTGTACTTCTCCTCCAGAACCACATTTCAGCAGGTTTGAGGTGAGCTTCCTTTGGCTTTTCTAATGTACAGATTTTGCATCTGTGTGTCAGAACACTCCACACAAAGGTCTTTACAAATATTTTCTTAATGTGGGAGCTGATATGTTTATTCAGTTGCAGCTTCTTCTTATTTTGGAAGGGACTCTTCACCTGTGCTATTCTTTTCTTGAATGCCTTGAAATATTGATTGTTTTCTTGCAAAATGCTACTGAGATAGTGAATTTCAGTTCCTTTCTTGAGTTGCTCATTGCCTGTTCTTGCGTCAGTCCTGCCTCCACCTCCTTTCTTGTCTGTAGCCATAAATTTTGTCTTCTTTGTATTCATTTTTAGCTTTAGTTTTACCATTTCTTGATTTAAGGCCTGAAACATTTTATTTAGTTCCTACTCTGATTTACTATTGTGATGTCGTCAGTCTGCAGTGTATATGCATGCAATTAAGTCTCCATATCGACATCATGCTCCAAAAACCACCTAACTGTGTGTGACAGGGGGTACGTCTCATGCCACCAACTGACCCCCTCTGCCTTGTTCCACTTGTGAACAGTGTTTGGGAAGAATGACTGTCAGTACGCTTCTGTATTATCTCTAACTTCTCAAATTTTCTTCTCGTGATCATTTCGTGAATTGTATATGAGAGAAACTATTATGTTGTCAGACTCTTCTCGGAAACTACTCTCTCGAAACATGGGTAGTAAATCTTTCCGTGATGCACAACTGCTCTCTTATGGCATCTACCACTGGAGTTGCTGAGCATCTCTGTAATGATCTCACAGTGACTAAATGATTCTGTGACAAAACACTCCGCACTTCATTGGATCTTCTTTCTCTCTTCTGTCAGTCGTACAGGGTAAGGACACAGGGGTAATTTACATTCACTTAAGATTCTTCCTGTGGATGTTAGTCTGGCATCTGCTTTTCTATTGCTGTTTTGTGTGATCATTCCGCTTTAAGGTTGCTCTGAATAGTTACTTCTAGATATTTTGTGGTAGATTCTGTTTCCAGCAATTTGTCATTAATAGTGTAGTTGTACAGTATTGGATTTCTTTTCCTGTGTGTGTGTGTGTGTGTGTGTGTGTGTGTGTGTGTGTGTGTGATATGTTACATTTATTTATGTGCAGGGTCAACTGCCAGAGCCTGCATCATTCACCAATCCTTTGCAGGTCATTGTGCAAATTGATACTGTCTTCTGTTGTTGACACTTTCTTATGGACAAGTGTAATACCTGTGAACAATATTAAGGAGCCTCTGACACTTTCTACTGGATCATTTATATACATTGTAAATGTAATGGCCCTATCACATTTCCTTGGAGTATTCCAGAAATTACCTTTTGATTCTTGTCATCTTTTCTTTGTTGTTGTTATTACTTCCTTGATGAACATATTAAGGAAGTAAGGTGATAGAAGGCACCCGTCTCTCACTGCCCTTCTGGTTTTCCTTTTTTCATATCCGGTTCAGTACTCTGACTTTTGTATATACTCAAAATTAATCATCTGTCCTTCCAGTTTGGACATTACTTTAAGGAATGATGATATAATGGTAATCTGTTTATTAAACAATATTTTAATGATACACTATGCTTTCTGATCATATAGTGGCTTGATGATGGAATTTGATACTGAAATTAGTAATCATTAGACAAAATAAAAGTGAAGCTATAATAAAAGAAAGTAATATTTTGGATCATGTCAGTCGTTGTTCCAAACAACTGCACGTCAGGAATAGGTTCAAATGGCTCTGAGCACTATGCAACTTAACTTCTGAGGTCATCAGTCGCCTAGAACTTAGAACTAATTAAACCTAACTAACCTAAGGACATCACACACATCCATGCCCGAGGCAGGATTCGAACCTGCGAACGTAGCGGTCACTCGGTTCCAGACTGTAGCGCCTAGAACCGCATGGCCACTCCGGCTGCCTAGGAATAGGTACTAAATTATTTGTCCGCTGATGACCTCACAGCTTAGAACACTAAAAAACAAATGTTAATTGTTTGTTATGTGCCCTGGTAGAGTGTACAACTGTTTACAGCTCACGATTGGTTGTTGGAGCTTGGGCGTTACTCACATAGTGTATTTGGTGCACAGTGCAGAAAAAGGCAGTGTCCAGAAAAGTAAACAAATGTAAAGGCAAAAGTTTCATGACAGGATGTTGTGTCACCATACTTGGAAGACAATTATAGCCAAAGACAGAAATTTAAAAGAAACTGGCTCATTTGAGCTGTGGAGACCTAGTCGAGGATTCTCAGTAGATAATTGTTAGCACAGTAGAATTTATAAAGAGACAATGTCAGTTCATGTGAGGGAAGGTTGATTGGTAAGTACCTATCAGCTTTCTCATAAAACTCACAATTTGAAGAATACACATCAAGGAAAAGGTAGAAGTCCAACAGTGTCAAATCTAGACAATAATATCGATCATCCAACAGTTTTGCAAAATCCCCAGTTGTACTTACTTTACTTACTTACTTACTAACTTACTCAGATTTGCTGTGTACCATACAAGGAACTGGTTTCACAGAGTTCACTCGATCAGCTGCCAAGTTCTCACCTTCCTCCAAGTTTGTGTCCATGCATTGAAGATTCATTGCAAAAGTTCCAGGTGTTAAAAGGTCTTCCTGTACATCTGTATCTGTCCATTGATTTCCACAACAGTGTTGATTTTGGGATTCTTCCACCTTACATGTATAGAACATAACCTGCAATCTTCAGTCTTCTTTCAACAATAATTTTGTGCAGGCTGTGTAGACCTCGTATTCTCAGCACTACATCGTTTGTAACTTGGTCGGGTTAACATCTTCAGAATTCATCTCTAGCATTGTTGGTGAAAAATATGGAGACTGTGTGCTGATTTTACTGACATTTTCCAAGTCTCACAAATATAAACAATAAAGGAGTACAGGCAAAGCTTTGTTGACATATTACAGACCTAATTGCCATATGGACTGATTTTCCAGTTCTGCTGGTGATTTCTGCATCTGTGACCTCATTATTACATATAAAGCTACCGAGATATGGCAATCTGTCAACATCTTGTAGTATCTTCTATTGCACTGTAATCGGGGAAGAGACGAGTAATTTCCACTTACTTTGCACATTCTGTTTGCCTTATCTCTATTAATTTTCAGCCGTACACAATAGGGCATTTAATGAGAAAGCAGATAAAAATTAACTTGATGCCTTCCAAGGTGACGGTCTCTACTAAGTATCTACTCCTTCAAGTCTGACTATGTAAGTGTAGACCAGAGATGGTTTAAATTCAGAGAAATAGTATCGACATCAATTAAGAGATATATACCAAATAAATTGAATGGATACCAAATAAATTAAAAGGGTGGTGCACAAAATATGTCAAAACTCAGCTGCAGAAGCAATGAAAAAAAGCATGTCAAAATTTAAAAGAATGCAAAATCTCCAAGATTAGCGATGTTTTACTGAAGCTCGAAACTTAGGGTGGATTTCAGTGGAAGATGTGTTTAATAATTCCCATAGTGAAACTTCGTTTTGAAATCTGGAAGAAAATCCAAAGAGGTTCTGGTTGAATGTATAGTACACCAATGGCAAGACTTAGCCAATACCTTCACTGCGCAATAGCTGTGGTAATGTTACTGATGACAGTGCTACTAAAGTAGAGTTACTAAACACGGATTTCTGAAATTTCTTCACCAAAGACAACAAAGTAAATATTGCAGTATTCAAATCAAGAACAACTGCAACTGTGAGTAACTTAGTAGTAGCTCTCCTCAGTGTCATAAACCATTTATGTTTCTTTCAGAGAATGTTGATACAATAGCTCCATTAGAAATCATATATAGCCGCTCATTTGATAAAGATCCATACCTAGAGACTGAAAAGTTGCTCAGGTCACACCAATGCTCAAGAAAGAAAAGAGGAGTAATCTACTAAATAACAGACTCATATCACTAATGTTGATTTGCATTAGGATTTTGGAACATATATTGTGTTTGAATATTTTGAATTATCTCAAAGGTAATGATTCATTGATAAATAGCTAAGATAGATTCAGAAATATCGACCTTTTAAAACACAGCTAGCTCTTTAGTCACACAAAGTAATAAGTGCTGTCGACTGGGGATCTCAAATTGATTCCATATTTGTAGATTTCCAGAAGACTTTTTGAAACAGTTCCTCACAAGCATTTTCTAATCATATTGTGTGCCTATGGAGTATTGTCTGAGTTGTACAACTGGATGTGTGGTTTCCTGTCAGAAAGGTCACAGTTCATAGCAATTGATGGAAAATCGTCATGTAAAACAGAAGTGATATCTGACATTCCTCAAGGAAGTGTTATAGACCACCTGCTGTTGCCGATCTACATTAACAATTTAAGAGAGAATCTGAGCAGTCCTCTTAGATGATGCTATCATTTACAGTCTCGCAAATCATTTACTGTCTTGTAAAGTGATCAGATGATCAAAATGAACTGCAAAATGATTTAGGCTACCTATCCATATGATGCAAAAAGTGGTAACTGACCTTAAATAATAAAAATTTTTATGTCATCTGCACGAGTAGTAAAAGGCATCTACTAAATTTTGTTTACATGATAATTCACACAGATCTAAAGGCTGTGAAGTCTACTGAATACTTAGGAATTACATTTACAAATAACTTAAATTGGAATGCTCACATAGATAATGCGGTGGCAAAGCAAACAAAAGACTGTGATTTAATAGTAAAACATTTAGAAGATTAGGATTACTAAAGAGACTATCTACAACTATACTTGTCTGTCCTCTTTTGGAGTATTCTGCATGGTGTGGGATCCTTACCAGATTGGACTGACAGAGGACATCATTTAAAAGTTCAAAGAAAGGCAGCTCATTTTGTATTATTGGGAAACAGGAAAGTGCATGCCACAGATATCACATGTGAATTGGGGTGGCAGTCATTAAAGCAAAAGCATTTTGCTGGAGCAGGTTCTTAAAATTTCAATCATCAACTTTCTCCTCCGAATGTGAAAATATTTTGTTAGAGCCCTCTTACATAGGGAGAAATGATCATTGTAATGAAATAAGAGAAATCAGAGCTTGTACGGAAATATTGAAGTGTTTGTTTTTCCTCAAATGCTGTAGGGGAGTGGAATGGTAGATAAATAGGTTGAGGGTGGTTCTCTGAACCCTCTGCCAGCATTCAATTGTGAATTACAGACTTGTCATGCAGATATAGATAATGTAGATAGGCTTTCAATATTGTGCACCTATTCTCTAATTTTATACATTGCTCAAATACTTTCGTGGCGCTTTGGAGTGACCCCTTTAAAATAAAAATTTACCAGTCTTCTTAATATGTATTTTGGTAATGAGGTTGATAAGAAGTTACAACAATACTTTCTTATTACTCCCCAGTTTTGGGTTTTATTAATGAACAAAATCGCCACAGTGTTCCACAACAATTACGGGTTGAAGTTTCCTGCTGATGGAACCAATATGATTTTCTGTGTTTCTGAGCATACAGGTTGTGTGCGCTGTTTGGAGTCTGGTGTATGCTGAATCAAATGTTTTTATTGTTGTGATCTTCCATCTGAAGATTGGTTTCATGGAGTTGCCCATGCTAGCCTATCCTGTGTGACCCTCTTCACCTCTGCGTAACTACTACAGCGTACAATAACTTGAACTTGCTTACTGCAGTCAGTTTTTGGTCTCCTACAGTTGTTACCCCCATTATATTCACAGATGACCACATATTGTGGAAATTGCATATTGTAATGTAGGATGCAATAATAACGTACGGAAAGTTTCTGTTGAAAATTACGAATTATTTAGGAATAAAGCAGATGGCTCACCAAAAGGCAGAAGCACTGTCTCATTGATAGGCACACGAACAAAAGGTTTGTAGAATGAGATTTTCACTGTGCAGTGGAGTGTGCACTGATATGAAACTTCGTGGCAGATTAAAAGTGTGTGCCGGACTAAGAGTCAAACTTGGGACCTTTGCCTTTTGTGGGCAAGTGCTCTACCATCTGAGCTATCCATGCATGACTCACGACCCGTACTCACAGCTTTACTTCCACCAGTACCTCGTCTTCTACCTTCCAAGCTAAAAGGTACGTTGCTTGGCGAGCTTCCAGAATGCACTTTCTTTTTCTAGCTGTAGGGAAAACATGCGCGCGCGTGCACACACACACACACACACACACACACACACACACACACACACACACTCACTCACATGCACATGCATGTCTCCTTATGTTGTGGTCGCTCAACTGCCAGCTCTTTACTGGCCCATGGTGAGTGTTCTGGAGTGAGGTAGGGCTTTAGAGTGGGGTAGGATGGGGTGGGTTGAGGCAATGTGAGGGATGGAGAGAGATGGGAGGGGTTTGGAGGGCAGCATTTAGTGGCTCGTGGGAGAGTGGGGAGCCATCTGTGGGTTAGCTAGGGGTGCAGGTAGAGGGGTCAGGCGACAGACAGCTGGGCACTCATAGACTAGGGTGTGACATGAGATAACAACACACAACTAGCTGATTGGGAAGGGGGGAGAGGGGGGGGGGAGGGGGGGCAGGGGCGTGTGTGTGTGTGGGGGGGGGGGGAGGGGGCAGGGGGGCTGGTAGTTAACTTGGATTTAGGCCAGGAAGCAAAGGATGTGCTGTAAGTATGGCTACGAAAGTTGAGTATTCTTAAATAAGATCAGCTGGTGGCAATGTATTGGAAAGTAACTGGCACACAAAGTGCAATTTTGGCTCCTTTTTCTTTGTGAATTTTAAATAGTCTGCAGAGCAAATTGAATTAGGAGGATCAGGCATTTGTGTGGGTCTAGGAAAGTAAATTGTAGAGCCAGATAAAAGGCGCGCAAGACAGGAGGGGTACTACTGCTCATCACTGCTGTATCGTGCTACTAGTACATGTCAGTGTGAGTGCACCGAGAGTGGTGTTGCCGTACATGCGTCTTTAAATTGGTCACCCACTGATCATTGCAGGCTGGCTGCTGGATTCTGTCTCTGGGAGCCAAGCGTGTGGCGCGGTCGCTGCCATGCCATCTGCTGGTGACTCGCACATATATTAGTGTGGAACAGTGCTGACTGATTCTCTGTGTGATTCTAGTTTGTAATGTGCACATCAGTGTTCTGTGTCTTGTTGAGTCCTTAGAGGCATATTGTTCGGAGGTTATTATTAAAGCCATATTTGTGCGACTTGGATCACACTTCAGTATTACTTGGTTATTACATCACCACAAACATATGGACCGGGAATGTACATGCTTTGACAGTTTGCTACGTCTCTCTCTTCTAGGACTGACATGGTAGCTGCCTTGCATTTCTTAATGACTCTGACCTTGTCAACCACAAACCGAATCTTAGTACAGTCATGATTTCCCTGAAGAGATTACATGACAGCAGAGACTTGTAAAATTGTGTTACCCATTTCTCTAGCCAGTGAAGATTCATTCTGTACCTTCAGATACAGTGTCATGTAGGAGTAGAACAGCAAGAAATACGTAGCTCCTCTAACCGTAATGACAGTTTATCACCTCCCAACACTACATGTGCCAATGTTTCAGTGCATTTTTGAATATGTTTGTTAACAGATTCATCAACACAACAAAAATTTACGATCTCAGTAGCATCTTATTTCTTAACTCATACTTTACTATTCATCAGAATCTTCATCGCTGCTCTTTGATTCGTCAGAGCTCCCTGCCGTACTTTGTTTTATTTCATAGTCAGAATTAGGTGAAATACCACCTACCGTATTTACTCAAATCTAAGCTGCACTCAAACCTGAAAAATGAGACTCGAAATAAAGGAAGGAAAAAAAAAATTCCCGAATCTAAGCCGCACCTGAAATTTGAGACTCGAAGTTCAAGGGGAGAGAAAAGTTTTAGGCTGCACCTCCAAATCGAAACAAAGTCGGTCCATTGTAATATGAGACACAATTTAGGTCGAATGAATGACGATACAGCTACAGTAGTTTGGTTCGAGTCGTAAGCTTAGCACTTAAGCTTTACCAGGTAGCCTTTGCTATGCGTCAGGCCCTCCGTCCGTATTTATACTGGTACCCTTCCTTTTTCACGTGCTTCGTCTGGTTTGAATCAATTGCTTATTTTGCTTTGATCTGATAAGTGCCGTTTTCCTTGTTATAGGCGTTTATGTCACTCTAAGCTGAAAATACATTACTGTACTGTGTCATGCATTGTTTGTCGCATTCTGATAGTGCGTGTTTGCGGCCTGTCGTCACTCGCGGCATGGCTTGCTTTTATGCACGCTACCACCGCCTACAATTAAAAAAAAAAAAAAAAAAAAGAGAGAGAAATCATCTCATTAGCGAAACAATGGCAAGAGACTATTTGTTGTTACTTACACTGCTGCTTTCTTTGATAATGATCAACAAGAACCAAATAATAGACTGCGTATGATAGAACATGTTCTGAACGAGAGTTAGGCGAAAATTTATCTCCGTTTGAAAATCTTTGCGGCCGCTTCTTTAGTACATCAAATTCTGCACAGAAATTAGAGTCATCTTAGATTTAAAAATCTAGTCAGTTGCTGTGCTTCAGTTCTGACTGTATCACTATTAGGCATAAGAATAATACGAATATAAACATGACACGATACGTATATTCTTCCACATTTGCTGTTGTCTCACTCTAGTTTCGTAGTTTATTAGGCAGACAGGATTTAAATAAGATAGCAGCAAACACGAAAGAATACGTGGCAACATGTTTATATTCGTATTACTCTTATGATGAAGAGAATACTGCATGTGATTCACATTTCATCAGGTTCCTATAAGCAACCATCTCTTCTCACAGGTAGGAAAAAATTCAGAACGTAGAGTTGGCCATATTGACAAACATCTGAAACAGTCTTGCCAGTCGGATTTTCGTAATACATTGAAGTTCTGCTACATTCGAAGATGAACAATACGGAATTTATATTTACTTCGTTGGATAATGTGTGAAAATCGTCTTTCACCTTTTTTTTTAATTTATTTACTGACGCAGAGGTTTTGGCGCAAGTATTTATCTTTGTGCCTACGAAGCATGCCTGTGTTGCGCTACATATATTCGACGGCAAAAGTTAGTTGTGGCAGCACCTACCGACATTTTTCAGAACTTCCACTTGCTTTGCACTCGATTCTAAGCCGCAGGCGGTTTTTTGGATTACAAAAACCAGAAAAAATGGGGCTTACATTTGAGTAAATACGGTACATCCTCTCCTTTGGATTCAACTTCTTAAGTATTATCTTTCAAGTCAACACCTGCTAATCTGTGAGACCGAAATGATGAGCCATACTACTCTATTTCACTGTGCCTGTTTGTTTCATTTGTATAACATTTTATTCCATCATAGATGCTGCACTTACAGTTTCATATATGCATTGCAGCAGCAGACACAATAAAAGTAGCAATCAGCAGTGCTTAGTTTGTGAATGGGTAAAAAATATGCCGTTGTCCCAGTTCCACATATCCCCAAAATTTGATTCTGCCAAATTCTGTACTCTCTGAAATCGAATGTTTAATCCAAAGATGAAAGTGAACAAGTTTGATGCAGTATTGCTAATATTGTTTATTACTCATCTTGCTGGATGAAGTGCATACTGTGTCCTTTCTGAAAGGTTTGCAGAAGTAATGCACATACCAGTTTTCTAAAAACTTACATTGAGATTGTGCTCTCCTTCCTCTTGTACAAATTAGTAGAGCCCTTCGGATTACTCCACAATATGCCTCTTGGCAAGGTGGTAACGACAGTATTATGAAAAGGATAGATTGGCACTCACTGTATAGTGTAGATGTTGTGTTGCAGGCAGGGGAAAAAAAAAAAAAAAATACACCACCCATTAAACACGTAAGCTTTTGGTGCAAACCTCCCCCCCCCCTTCCCACACACACACACACACACACACACACATGCGCGCAAATGCAGATCACACATACATGACCACGGTCTCTGGCTGCTAGGGCCAGACTGGGAGCAACTGCGCATCATGGGAGAAACAACAGTCATATGTGTGTGTGTGTGTGTGTGTGTGTGTGTGTGTGTGTGTGTGTGTGTGTGTTTTGTCCACTTACGAAGAAGACTTTCTGATCGAATGCTTACGTGTTTAGTAGTCTTTTTGTTGTGCTTGTCTGTGACCTAACATTTCCTGTGTACAGTGAATAGCAATGGATCTTTTTTATAATATGGTCATTATTCCAGCCTAGATTTTCTATTGTTTGTTTCCTTTTAAGACCTTATAGAGACAGTTACTGACAATTTCTTTTTTCTTATTGGAGAAAAGTAAAACCATATGGGGGCAGACGTAGATTGTGAATGAATATGGAATAGAGTATTTTTATTCTCCCTGTATGCAGTGTCAATAACGTCACCTCACACACTTCATTTCTGGCAGCACCTCCTCCTCAACACATGACTGTCCCCCACCACCTCACCATAGTCTTCAAGTTACATCCTATAGCACTTCTGGGTGGACAAATAGATGAAGGATGTAGTTTAAAACAGTATAACTAAACTTAAAAGCCGAACTGCCCTTTTATAGAGCCTGCCATCATTATTTAAACATACTAAACAACATCAAAACAGTCAAAAGAAATTGTTTTTCAAAAGAGCAGAAAATTGTAATGAAATTCATGAAAGGATTGTTTTAAATTGTTATATCTTAAATCTGTCAGCATTTCCCAAGATTTTCTGGCTTAATTAAGACTAGGTCATGCCACCACAGTGGTCAAACAGTGGACTTGCCTTCGAGAGGACAACGGACCCGAGTCCCACCGGGCCACCAAAATTTGGGTTTTCCTTGATTTCCCTAAATGATTTAAGACAAATTCTGGGATGGTTCCTTTGAAAAAGATGACATTCAGCTGAGGAAGCTACACAGTGCTGGTGGAAGCACGAGTATTTCAGAGCACACCATCCATTGCACATTGTTAAACATAGGGCTCTGCTGCAGACAACCCCTGTATGTTCCCATGTTGACAACACAGTTGAATTACAATTTCTGTGGCTCAGGAGCATTGAGATTGGGCAGTGAATCAATAGAAATGTGTCATCTGGTTGAATCATTCGAGTTTCGCATTACACCTGCGTGACGGTTTTGTGCACATACACTGTCAACAGAGTGAATTGGTGCTTGAAAGGTGCACTTTGCTACAGACTTAGGCCAGTGGGAGCAATATTATGCTATGGAGGACATTCACCTGGTCTTCTATGGGTCCTGTGGTAGTAACTGAAGGCTCCATAACAGCTTTGTTCTGTGTGAACATTATTGTGCACTGTCCGCACCCTGTCCCTAATGAAGGTGACATGTTTCAACAATATGACTTTCAGTGTCACGAGGCCAGAATCAAATTCACCCCTTCTGAATCTGATGGAATACATCTGCAATGCTATCAGATACCAGTTCTGCACCCAGAAACCACTGATCTGCAATTTATGGGAATTACATGACCTGTGCTTAGACATGCGGTGCTGCATAATGCTGGGAACATACCTCACATAATGCTGGGAACATACCTGAAATTTGTTGAACTTGTCCCACACAAAATCACTGCTGTATTGTGTTCCAACAGTGGACAAACACATTATCAAACATGAGGTCATAGTGTTTTGTCTCATCAGTTTATATATTCAATGCTTGAATGAAAGGTGTGCTCTTTTCCTTTTTTCTGCCATTGCGTGTATGTGTAAAGCAGGATGTTCTACCATTTGGGCTTGTTTATATGATGGCTGTCAGTATTACCACCTGCACAGATACTAAATGCTCCTTTTGTGAAGACCTTTTATCTTGAGAACACTTTTAACTTTGTTTCACAAATGGCAGCACAGTTTCAAGAAAGCTTCTTAATTTCATGTAATAGTTAAAATAATACCTTCAGCAAAAGATGTGTGCATTGGAGTGGGGAAAAAGATTGAAGATGTATGTAGTTTAATTTTCATAAATTGTTAAGAAGGTTAACAGCTTGGCATGCTAAGATAAATTCAGACATTCTCTAAAAAGAGAGAAAAAGATTAATTTAACAGAATCAGTGAGGTATACAAATATAACAACAGACTTGTAGAACCATTATTTTGTAGGTTAGATTAGATTAGATTCAGCTTTTGTTCCAAGACCCAAAACATGAGACGATTCTCATGGGTGAGTAACATGCCAGAAAGTATAACATAAAAAATATAAAACATTTGAATACCCTGATCATTTGTCAGGAGATTGTCAAACTAGGTGAATACAATACAAACTGGAACAGCTAATATTTTCAGAATTGATACGCTGTCAGACTGAAACATTGTTATGCACTATTAATAAATTTATCAAACAAAAAGTGCATAATCTTGACTGTTATGGCAAAGTGCTCTCAGAACTGAAATCTAACAGACATTCTTATTTAAGCTGGCCTAACAGCCACTGTTAAGATATTCATCTATCGAGTAGGATGAGTTATCTATCAAAAAGTCTTTCAAACTCTGTTTAAACCAGGCTTTATCTGATACCAAGTTTTTAATGGTGTCTTTCTTCCACAGATAAATTGTGTTGTAATGCGAAGTTTTAATGAAGATGAAGTGTGCAGTTTTGTGGAGTTAACAAAAGAGAAAAATGTTGATGTAAGATTTATCGAGTACATGCCTTTCAGCGGCAACAAATGGAATGATGGGAAGATGGTCTCATTTTGTGAAATGCTCCAAATAATTAGAAAGCAGTGGCCTAATTTTGATCCTCTTCCCAATAGGCCCAATGATACCTCAAAGGTACGTGCAGTATTACGTATGAACATACATTGAAAATAATTTAATGTTTATGACTTACTACCAATCACAAGAATACTTCACATCTGCTGGTGGTATGAGAGATAGACTGGTTTAGTTACATATTTCTCATCCCATTCAGTAAGTCTGTCCTGGCCTGGGTTTCTCTGCAGCTTTTCTGCAACTCTCCCCATTTCCTAAACCTTGACAATCCTTTTCTTTCTTCCCTTTTCCTTCCCCTTATTGTTTCTGCCAGAAGAAGAAGCCACTGGCTCCGAAAGCTTACACATTTCCATAACTTTAAGGGGAGTTAGAAGGGGAAAACATTCTTTTTCACTTTTTCGGGTTTTTATCTGATTATAAAATTTGCCATTTTCCAAATAAAATGATATGTATATTACTTATAAACTTGTGTGAGAAGTATTTCATTTTATTTTCTAAAATATAATATACACCAGTTGAAAATGTTAAAATTTTTACATGCATTACTTCAAGACCTAATAAAATCGGTAATTTTTTATATACAGGGTAGTCCATTGATCGTGACCGGGCCAAATATCTCACGAAATAAGTGTCAAACGAAAAAACTACAAAGAACGAAATTTGTCTAGCTCGAAGGGGGAAACCAGCTGGCGCAATGGTTGGCCTGCTATAAGGCGCTGCCATAGCTCAAACGGATATCAACTGTGTTTTTTAAAATAGGAACCCCATTTTTTATTACATATTCGTGTAATACATAAAGAAATATGAATGTTTTAGTTGGACCACTTTTTTCAGTTTGTGATAGATGGCACTGTAATAGTCACAAACATATGTCTCATAATTTTAGACGAACAGTTGGTAACAGGTAGGTTTTTTAAATTAAAATACAGAACCTAGGTACATTTGAACATTTTATTTCGGTTGTTCCAATGTGATACATGTACCTTTGTGAACTTATCATTTGTGAGAACGCATGCTGTTACGGCGTGATTACCTGTGAATACCACATTAATGCAATAAATGCTCAAAATGATGTCTGTCAACCTCAATGCCTTTGGCAATACGTGTAATGACATTCCTCTCAACAGTGAGTAGTTTGCCTTCCGTAATGTTCGTACATGCATTGATAATGTACTGACGCATGTTGTCAGGCATTGTTGGTGGATCACGATAGCAAATATCCTTCAACTTTCCCCACAGAAAGAAATCCGGGGACGTCAGATCCGGTGAACGTGCGGGCCATGGTATGGTGCTTTGACGACCAATCCACCTGTCATGAAATGTGCTATTCAATACTGCTTCAACCGCACGCAAACTATGTGCGGGACATCCATCATGTTGGAAGTACATCGCCATTCTGTCATGCAGTGAAACATCTTGTAGTAACATTGGTAGAACATTACGCAGGAAATCTGCATACATTGCACCATTTAGATTGCCATGGATAAAATGGGGGCCAATTAACCTTCCTCCCTTAATGCCACACCATACATTAACTTGCCAAGGTAGCTGCTGTTCCACTTGTCGCTGCCATCGTAGATTTTCCGTTGTCCAATAGTGCATATTATGGCGGTTTAGGTTACCGCTGTTGGTGAATGATGCTTCATCGCTAAATAGAACACATGCAAAAAATCTTTCATCGTCTCGTAATTTCTCTTGTGCCCAGTGGCAGAACTGTTCATGACATTCAAAGTCATTGGCATGCAATTCCTGGTGCATTGAAATATGGTACGGGTGCAATCAATGTTGATGTAGCATTCTCAACACCGACGTTTTTGAGATTCCCAATTCTCGCGCAATTTGTCTGCTACTGATGTGTGGATTAGCTGCCCCAGCAGCTGAAACACCTACTAGGGCATCATCATTTGTTGCAGGTCATGGTTGATGTTTCACATGTGACTGGACACTTCCTGTTTCCTTAAATAATGTAACTATCCGGCGAATGGTCCCGACACTTCAATGATGTTGTCCAGGATACCGAGCAGCATACATAGCACAAGCCCCTTGGGCATTTTGATCACAATAGCCATACATCAACACGATACCGACCTTTTCCGCAATTGGTAAACGGTCCATTTTAACACGGGTAATGTATCACGAAGCAAATACCGTCCGCACTGGCGGAAAGTTATGTGATACTACATACTTATATGTTTGTGACTATTACAGCAGCTGGCCGAAGTGGCCGAGCGGTGCTAGGCGCTACAGTCTGGAAACGCACGACCGCTACGGTCGCAGGTTCGAATCCTGCCTTGGGCATGGATGTGTGTAATGTCCTTAGGTTAGTTGGGTTTAAGTAGTTTTAAGTTCTAGGGGACTGATGACCTCAGAAGTTAAGTCCCATAGTGCTCAGAGCCATTTGAACCATTTTTGACTATTACAGCTTCATCTATCCCAAAGTGAAAAAGGGGTCCAGCTAAAACATTCACATTTCTTTACGTACTACATGAATATGTAATAAAAAATGGGGGCTCCTATTTTTAAAAAATGCAGTTGATATGAGTTTGACCTATGGCAGTGCCATTTAGCAGGCCAACCATAGCGCCATCTGGTTTCTCCCTTCAAGCTAGACGAATTTCGTTCTTTGTAGTTTTTTCATTTCATGCTTATTTCGTGAGATATTTGGCCCGGTCACTATCAATGGACTACCCTGTAGAAAGCTGTGGATTGCTGTGTTATAAAGGTTAAATTATGTGTTTGCATTGGTAGCACTGTCAAAAATAGTATCGTATCTTTTCATAGTATAAACATGCTTTGTATATCAAAGTGCTAACGTTTTTCCGAGGAGAAGTGATGAATAGACTGGTAAATCTCTCAAAAAGTATGACTCCAAAATGAAGTGTTTTTAAGAAATGTGGGTTTCATGGTAATAAATTTTTGAATAAAGAGAAACATTGTGTTCAGCATGTGGTGTGTGAAGTTGCAGACAATGAAATACTGGCAAACTCATGAGTATCTAGCGAAACACCCATTAGTGCTTCGAAGATTAAAATAAAACATAGTGATAACACAGTTATCTCAAAACAAAACTCATGTAAACGGTAGGTTAGGTTATATTCTGATACATTTACACATCCTAACAGGGGTGTTATGTGAATGTGTGTGCTGTATGTATGTGGAGGGCCAGTTAGTTTACATGAAGACATTGAGGTATCAAATGGACTAGCCAGGAAACTTACCATTAATTCTGCCATTTGTAAATACACTCATTCATTTTGGAATTCTGATAAGTGTAAAGATAATTATTTTGACGTAAATGTTAGGTGGTTTTATGGATTGAGAGCTATTGGCAAAGGACACACTGCAGCAGAAACAATGTGTGTCGTGATGTATATGCCACGCCCACTTTGTAAAATGGACAAGTATGCAGGATTTATTGGAGCTGCTGTGAAATCCACTGCATGTGAGTCAATTAAGGGTGCTACAAATGAAGCTGCTGAAATAAACGATGGTATGATTGTCATATCAGTAGCTTTTGGGGCACTTGGTAGAAGCGCAGCTGCAGTTCTAAGAATTCTGTTGCTACAGTGACCAGTGTTGATACTGGAAAGCTAATAGATTTCCAGATTTTAACCAAACATTGTTATAAGTATAAATCAGGGAATGAAGAAGGGCATATCTGTGACAGAAATTATGAAGGACAACTAGTCGTACGGAGGCCTGTGCAGCTGTTGAAATTTATAATCGATCTGTAAACTAAAGGGGAGTGTGTTACACTAAGTTCTTAGGTTATGCAGACTCAAATGCATATAACAGTGTAGTAGCCACTCAGCCTTATGGTGAGAAGCTTATCACAGAACTGGAATGTGTTGCTCATGTCCAGAAGAGGATGGATACCAGATTGAGGAAGTTGAAACAAAGTTTGAGAGACAAGAAACTTTCAGGTGGTAAGACCATAAGAAGCAGGCTGACAGACAACATGATTGATGAACTACAACAGTATTATGAGATTGCCATTAGAAATAATACTGAGGATTTGTTGAAAATGAAGCAGGCAGTATGGGCTACCTTCTTCCAGAGACTGTCAGCTGATGATAAACCAGTACACCATCTTTGCCCTCCTAGATCTGGTTCATGGTGCAATTACCGCAATGCCCAGTACTCAAACAGGTCATACAGCCATAAACATTCTATCCCAGCAGCAGTTGTGGATATCATAAAACCTGTTTACAGAGACCTGGCAATCCTGAATTATTGAAGAAGTGTCTGCATTGTCAGACTCAAAATCCCAGTGAGTCGTTCAATAATCTTATTGTGTCAGTGTCGTTGTAACTGCCATCTGCGTCACGTCTGCTGTGCAGCGAGCTATGCTAATTGAAGTATTAACTCTATTTTTCTTACTTGTCACTTCCTTTTCCGTGTGTTTTTGCTTTTAGGAAGCTTTAATTGTCGGGTGCTAGTAATAGTGTTCCATAGATTTCGTGTTTGTTTTGAATACAGTCAGAGAGAGTCCGTTTAGTCAGCCATAGTGCCAGTAGTGCTAGTGTTTGTTTTCAATACAGTCCAGAGACAGGTAGTGCTATTTTCATTGTTTTCTACAGGAAGTGTCTAGTAACCACAGTTTAGTCAACTATCAGCCGCCTTTAGTGAATTAGCAGTCTAGTTATAAGTTGATTAACTCTCTACAGTAAATTGATTTCTTATGATGGATAGGATGTGTGACTGCTGTGTACGGACACAGGAGGAGCTGGCCACTGTTCGCAAACAGCTGAATGTGTTGAAGCCGCGGTTAGCCATCTTCAGGCTGCTGCCTCAGAGTGTAGCGGCAGTGGGGAGTCTTGTGCGTTGCATGGTACACACCAGGTGTTACATTACATGCTTCACCCACTGACCCTGCTGTCAAGACATCTTTGCGGCTACCGGGCACGGTTGGGCCACCCTCTTCCCAAGGGGAGTGGCGGGTTCAGCGGCATTCGCGGCGCATGAGGCGGAGGGTCAGTGTGGAGGCTGGCCGTGTGGCATCGCCCGTTCTGCCTGTGAGTGGACATGTGGCCACTCCTTCAGCAAGGTCCAAGGAGGCACATGGGGGGAGGGGTATATTAGTTATTGGGAGCTCCAACGTTAGGCGGGTGATGGAGCCCCTTAGGGAAATAGCGGAAAGGTCGGGGAAGAAGGTCAGTGTTCACTCTGTCTGCTTGCCGGGGGTCTCATCCGAGATGTGGAGGAGGCCGTGCTGGCAGTGATAGAGAGCACTGGGTGCACCCGACTGCAAATTGTTGCTCATGTCGGCACCAATGACTCCTGCCGTCTGGGTTCAGAGGTCATCCTCAGTTCGTACAGGCAGTTAGCGGAGTTGGTGTAGGCGGAAAGCCTCGCGGGGTGGAATCTGAGCTAGCTACTTGTTGTATCGTTCCCAGAACCGATAGTGGTCCTCTGGTTTGGAGCCGAGTGGAAGGCTTAAACCAGGGGCTCAGACGATTCTGCGGAGATCTGGGGTGCAAATTTCTTGACCTCCGCTATCGGGTGCAGAAATGTAGGGTCCCCCTGAATAGGTCACGCGTGCACTACATGCAGGAAGCGGCTACAAGGGTAGCGGAGTATGTGTGGAGTGCACATGTGGGTTTTTTAAGTTAGAGAACTCCCTCCCTAGGCCCGACGAGACACCTCCTGAGATGCGGCAAGGTAGGAGTAGACAAAATGCAGCAGGGAATAACAATATTAATGTGCTAATAGTAAACTGCAGGAGCGTCTATAGAAAGGTCCCAGAACTGCTCTCATTAATAAACGGTCACAATGCCCACATAGTACTAGGGACAGAAAGTAGGCTGAAACCAGATGTAAACAGTAATGAAATTCTAAACTCAGATTGGAATGTATACCACAGAGACAGGCTGGACAGTGAAGGGGGAGGCATGTTTAATGCGATAAGAAGTGCAATAGTATCGAAGGAAATTGATGGAGATCCGAAATGTGAAATAATTTGGGTGAAGGTCATGGTTAAAGCAGGCTCAGACATGGTAATTGGATGTCTCTATAGGCCCCCTGTCTCAGCAGCTGTTGTGGCTGAGCACCTGAAGGATAATTTGGAAAATATTTCGAGTAGATTTGCCCACCATGTTATAGTTCTGGGTGGAGATTTTAATTTGCCGGATATAGACTGGGAGACTCAAACTTTCATAATGGGTGGCAGGGACAAAGAATCCAGTGAAATTTTTTAAGAGCTTTATCTGATAACTACCTTGAGCAGTTAAACAGAGAACTGACTCGTGGCGATAACATATTAGACCTTCTAGTGACAAACAGACCCGAACTATTTGAAACAATTAACGCAGAACAGGGAATCAGCGATCATAAAGCGGTTACTGCAGCGATGATTTCAGCCGTAAATAGAAATATTAAAAAAAGGTACGAAGATTTTTCTGGTTAGCAAAAGTGACAAAAATCAGATATCAGAGTACCTAATGCCTCAACACAAAAGTTTTGTTTTAAGTACAGATAGTGTTGAGGATCAGTGGACAAAGTTCAAAACCATCGTACAATATGCGTTAGATGAGTATGTGCCAAGCAAGATCGTAAGAGATGGAAAAGAGCCAGCTTGGTACAACAACCGAGTTAGAAAACTGCTGCGGAAGCAAAGGGAACTTCACAGCAAACATAAACGTAGCCAACACCTTGCAGACAAACAAAAATTACGTGAAGTGAAATGTAATGTGAGGAGGGCCATGCGAGAGGCGTTAAATGAATTCGAAAGTAAAGTTCTATGTACTGACTTGGCAGAAAATCCTAAGAAATTTTGCTCTTATGTCAAAGCGGTAGGTGGATCAAAACAAAATGTCCAGACACTCTGTGACCAAAAAGGTACTGAAACAGAGGATGATGGACTGAAGGCTGAAATACTAAATGTCTTTTTCCAAAGCTGTTTCACAGAGGAAGATTGCACTGTAGTTCCTTCTCTAGATTGTCGCACAGATGACAAAATGGTAGATATTGAAATAGATGACAGAGGGATAGAGAAACAATTAAAATCACTCAAAAGAGGGAAGGCCGCTGACCTGATGGGATACCAGTTCAATTTTACACAGAGTATGCGAAGGAACTTACACCCCTTCTTGCAGCAGTGTACCGTAGGTCTCTACAAGAGCGTAGCATTCCAAAGAATTGGAAAAGGGCGCAGGTCATCCCCGTTTTCAAGAAGGGACGTCGAACAGATGTGCAGAACTATAGACCTATATCTCTAATGTCGATCAGTTGTAGAATTTCAGAACATGTATTATGTTCGAGTATTATGATTTTTCTGTAAACTAGAAATCTACTCTGTAGGAATCAGCATGGGTTTCGAAAAAGACGATCGTGTGAAACCCAGCTCGCACTATTCGTCCACGAGACTCAGAGGGCCATAGACACGGGTTCCCAGGTAGATGCTGTGTTTCTTGACTTCCGCAAGGTGTTCGATACAGTTCCCCGCAATCATTTAATGAACAAAGTAAGAGCATATGGGCTATCAGACCAATTATGTGATTGGATTGAAGAGTTGCTAGATAACAGAACGCAGCCTGTCATTCTCAATGGAGAGAAGTCTTCCAAAGTAAGAGTGATTTCAGGTGTGCTGCAGGGGAGTGTCGTAGGACCGTTGCTATTCACAATACACATAAATGACCTTGTGAATGACATCAGAAGTTCACTGAGGCTTTTTGCGGATGATGCTGTGGTATATCGAGAGGTTGCAACAATGGAAAATTGCACTGAAATGCAGGATGATCTGCAGCGAATTGATGCATGGTGCAGGGAATGGCAATCGAATCTCAATGTAGACAAGTGTAATGTGCTGCGAATACATAGAAAGAAAGATCCCACATCATTTAGCTACAATATAGCAGGTCAGCAATTGGAAGCAGTTAATTCCATAAATTATCTGGGAGTATGCATTAGGAGTGATTTAAAATGGAATGATCATATAAAGTTGATCATCGGTAAATCAGATGCCAGACTGAGATTCATTGGAAGAATCCTAAGGAAATGCAATCCAAAAACAAAGGAATTAGGTTACAGTACACTTGTTCCCCCAATGTTTGAATACTGCTCAGCAGTGTGGGATCTGTACCAGATAGGGTTGATAGAAGAGATAGAGAAGATCCAACAGAGAGCAGCATGCTTCGTTATAGGATCATTTAGTAATCATGAAAGCATTACGGAGATGTTAGATAAACTCCAGTGGAAGACTCTGCGGGAGAGACGCTCAGTAGCTCGGTATGGGCTTTTGTTGAAGTTTCGAGAACATACCTTCACTGAGGAGTCAAGCAGTATATTTCTCCCTCCTACGTATATCTCACGAAGAGACCATGAGGATAAAATGAGAGAGATTAGAGCCCGCACAGAGGCATACCGACAATCCTTCTTTCCATGAACAATACGAGACTGGAATAGAAGGGAGAACCAATAGAGGTACTCAAGGTAGCCTACACCATCAGGTGGCTTGAGGAGTATGGATGTAGATGTAGATGTAGACCAAAAAATGTTTTTCTTGTAATGAAGACACTAAAGTGGGGGTCAGTCATGCTGTTATTGCTTTTAATGATGGCAACATTGGTAGCGTGAAAGTGCTACAACATATGGGAATTAATTCTGGAGCAAACTGCATCAGAGAATTTGAAGGGATGGACAAGGTTTGCACTGGTAAAGCAGAGTATGCAGCACAGTTGGCCACTACGGAGTCCAGAAAGAAGAAAACAAAAAAAACTTAAAAAAGATCAAGAGGATGATATACAGTATGGTGCAGGGTGCTTCTGAGTGACTAAAAATAAAATGTTAAGCATATATTGAGTTACAGTCTATTGAAACTTTAAAAACTCTTCCTGAAAATTTACATTTTCTCTTGCATTTTTCCCTAAATCTCCGAAACTACGGCAAGTAGCAAATTCAAATTTTCAGGGAGTAATGACATATGTATCCTGAGTCTTCTGAACTAAAAGAAAAACATAATGTTATGTATAAATAAAATTATTTAGAATAACATACAAAAAGGTACACAAAATTTTAACTGTGTAATTAAAAAATTGTATTTCCAAAAGCAGTGGCTGAAATGCAATTATTGTAAGACTCAGAACATATAGTTTAATGTCCTGTAAAAGTTTCTTGTCAATGGCTACAGTTGTTCCTGAAGTACGGGAAAGTTAAGTCACTAAATGTAACATTGTCAGGATAGGGCGTTCAAACTCCCCTTAATGCACATTTTCTCCTTCCTCCACTTGGTGAGCAACACATTTATAGTATTTTCACAACAGCAGTACCTATTTTCTTACAATTTCTTTTTGCAGGCATACCATGTCCCAGGCTTCAAGGGACGTGTGGGATTTATTACCTCAATGAGTGAACACTTCTGTGGCACGTGCAACCGTTTACCGATAACAGCTGATGGCAATTTGAAGGTGTGTCTCTTTGGGAATTCAGAGATATCTCTCAGGTGAGTGATGAAACATAGAATAATCATGTCCAAGTGAAAATTCATGCGAGGAAACCATATAATTACTAGAAGACTGACAGACTGATCAGTATTTTACCTTCAGGAGGTGAAATTCCAAAACTTCTTATAGACACATTTGTTCCTCTTGTCCTCACATTAGTTGTGGAGTCCGAGTGACCTTCCAGACCTTCAGAAACTTATCCCTCTTTCCTCTCTCATGAAGTAACTGATAGTTCCAAATGCTGAGTATAGAATAATACTTTCAAACTGTTTGCCATGCACATTAGGTATGTGGTTGGTATATGGAAGAGATAAACTGCAGTTAAATCCAGCAGGTATGAAATGAGTAATCTTTTCTTGAAGTTTTCATCTTGCACCCTCCTCCCTCCCAGACATACAAACCAGATACCTCTAGCTAAATAATTTGTGAGTATATATAATTTGCCTCTGTCAACATCATGTTACACTAACCTATTTGTTAGATTAAATTAAAGGAAAGTAATCAGAACTGGAAATTATGTAAAGACATTTTTAGCTATGTCCCTATGTTGTATTAAAGTTAACACAGTATTTCTGTCCGTGTGATGGTAACTATGATTCGCCAGCCACCGTTGCCGAGCGGTTCTAGGCGCTTCAGTCCAGAACTGCGCGACTGCTACGGTCGCAGGTTTGAATCCTGCCTTGGCTCAGATGTTAAGTCCCATAGTGCCCAGAGCCATTTGAACTGTGATTCATGATTATCAGAGTCTATATGTTCCAAATAAAAATTGGAACTTCATGTGTATAAATGTACAAATTATTAGACAATGGGACCAACAACTGACACTTTTAAATTGATGACTAGACTAAGAGATTAATAATAGGAAAAAAACTGCAAGATACTTGGCGATAAGTTTGTTTCAGGACAAGGTAAGGGGGGTGAGGGGTGGGAAAATCAGCTCTCTCTTTGTGAGCATACCAGAAATCCTTTATCAACCGAAGGTAAAATAAGATATAAAAATACAGGGTCAAACAATTAATTTAAGTATCTTAAAAACCAAATGACTAATAAAATTGGAAGCTAAGAAAAGTAAGTTCGTAGTAAGTAGGGTGAAACACAGGGGGCTGCAACATATTGCCATTGTTGTTTGACTTGTCTATCAAAGAAAAAAGAAATGGATCAAAAGAAAATAAAAGTGAGAATGGAAATGTATCAGAAGCAAATAGGAATAAGCAAGGAACATATTCTTTAATACAAAAAAAAAAAAAGTGACATGTGAGGCAGATGTTCCTACAATTTTATGTTCAAAGCACAGCAGTCTGTGAAAGCAAAATATTTATGACATTGAAAAAAGAAAATCAATGAGTGAAAAGTGTGTGTAGGTGAATTGTGGTGAAAGACTGGATATTGGAACTTCTGTTAGGCTGCCCAGTATTAGTTAACTTGGTAGTAAAGGAGCAAGTTTGCAAGGGCAGATAACTGTTTGGCTACGTAAAATAGAGTGGGAGTATGGAAAAGCTAGTCCAAGATAGGATGAAAAAGATAACAGCAACTTAAAAAATGAATTGATAAGTTACCATGAACCCCATTCCAATCTAGTGAATCCAGTGGTTGACAATATCTTGTGACATTCGCCTATAAGGCTCAAACAATAATTGCTAAATAAAATTACAAAATGTTGACAAGACTGTATCTAAGCTGTCACTCTCTTTTGAAACAAGGGTGTTTAAACCAAGAAACACGCAGGAAAGCAGGGACAACTCGCACACTAGAGGAGGATGGGAAGTATCATTGAAGGAGTGAGCATAAACCGTGTGGAATATGTGTGGTACAAGTAATAGTAAAAAAAAAAAAAAAAAAAAAAAAAAAAACCAAGAAGAGGAAGAGGAAAAGTCTTGATCTGGAAACAAGGGAATAAAAATTTGCCATGTGAAGAGACAATATGATACTGTGCTGATGAGTGTGTACAAGTGGTGATATACAATATACATAGATAAAGGAACTCTGCATTGGGCCCAGAAGACCACGCAATGCTCTTCGAGAGATGTCCTCTACTATAAATCTATGGAGAGTTAGGGGGTCAGTATACAACTCTCCAGGCTGTTATCAACTTCCAGAAGTTGAAGACACTACTTCTCACTTGAGTATCTCCTCAGCTGGAACTACAAGCAGAGTGTACCCTATTCCAGTCTGTCCACCGAGCAGAATTTCCCGGCTCTACAAGGAATTGAACCTGATCGCTTTCTATGGCACGCCTGTGGCATACTGACTGTGTGGCTGTGGCAAGAGTCATAATATACACTTGTGAACAATTGAGTTATAACTATTCTGTTTATTGGGGAGAGAGTATGTATATAGCCACTGTGAATGAAACAGTTTAGTGTATCATAACTGTAATGTATTCAGACCTCGTACTTGTTGTGTGAGAGCGCAGTGTCTTAGACACTTGTAGTGTTTGGCTTAGCATGTACTAACCGGTGTGCCTTACTTTCTAGTATTTTTAATTGTATATCATTACTGGTGCCTCTGGCACTTTTGTGTTGCAATAGCAATAGCTTGCAATAGCAAACATTGAGTCAACCATGGTTTTTGGATTAGAAGTAGAGGTCAGCTGGGTTGACATTGGGAATAGAGTGATGGGAAGTGGACAATAAGCAGTTATATCAAAGGGTGCATTATTTGATATGTTAAGGTTAATTACAAAATGTGAATTGGAGAATTTTTCACGTTGAGCAGAAGTAACTTTACAGGACCAGGTGTCAAATTACACATGATCAGTGTGAATCCCTATAGTCAGCATGAACACTGGCACACAGAATAATTTATAGGTAGCCTTGCTGTATATAAAAAATCAGATTTGTGCTGAACTGTCATGAACAAACTGTCACTTCTCTGGAATAAATAGACTCTGATTTGTTAATTACATCTGTGTAAATGAAAAATATAGGAAAACATAGATTGCTGCTTACTGCAAAGGAGACATGTTACATT
This sequence comes from Schistocerca americana, assembly GCF_021461395.2. NCBI lineage: Eukaryota > Metazoa > Arthropoda > Insecta > Orthoptera > Acrididae > Schistocerca > Schistocerca americana. The sequence continues at coordinate 25,790,289 of NC_060130.1, forward strand.
GTAGACAGGCACAATTAAAAAGGCACTTACACAAAGCTTTCGGCCACAGCCTTCATCAGCAAAAGAGATACAGAGAAACACACACATTCATACACACAGGCAAGCACATGTCACACACATATGACTGCCAACTCCAGCAGCTTGCCCCTAGCTGCTGGACTTGGCAGTTTTTTTTCTCTGTGTGTGTGCAGGGAAAGATAGATCACTATTTACCATAAAGAAAACAAAGTTGCACCAGGCACAACACACAAGCAATCATTACGTATCCTGTTTCAGACCTCACGCCCTCCTTTTTTAACTTAGCGCGTGCCTTTCGGCTTCCTCTCATTGTGTCTAGGCTGTCTTGTCTAGACACAACAATTTTTGGCGACAAGTCAACGGAAAGGGTCTTGTTCTTTCAAATTGCTTACATTTACTTGTGTCATGGTTTCGCCAGATGTACTGTCCGAATTTTATCACTTGCAGAATCAGCAGACGCAGGCGTTATTGGATGCCCTTGGACGGCTCGTCCAGGGTCAACGTGAACTGCACAATGATGCGGCAGCCACCGCTCTACTACTACTGCAGCCACAACTCGCAGTTGCACCGCCTTTTAGGCCGTTTGACCCAGCTAAGGAAACATGGACGGAGTGGTCACGCCAGTTTGGATTTCATCTCGCCGCCTACAGAATTCAAGGTAACGAGCGGCAGCCTCATTTATTGGCATGTGTAGGGGTGCAAACGTACCGTGTGATAGTGAAATTATTTCCCCAATGCGACGTAGCAACTCTGTCCTACGAAGAACTTTTGTCTGCTTTAGATGCCTATTTCAAGGAAACAGTTAATGTAGTTGCAAAAAGGTATACGTTCTTTCGTACAAAACGTACGGCCGGTCAAACTAATAGGGAGTGGGTTGCAACATTGCAAGGCCTACAAGGGATTGTGCTTTTGAGTGTGAATGTGGACTCCCTTATTCAGATACAATGGTCCGTGATGCAATTGCACAGAACGTTTCTGATGTTCGTATATGGGAACAGATTTTGAAACTAGTTAATCCCTCCCTTCAGCAAGTGATAGACATATTAGATAGACAAGACACACTTCACTTTGCTCAGGAATCATTTGCAACTTCGCCAGCCGTGTGTAACATTAACCAGCCCGCCGGGCGCGCAGCACGGCCCGGTAAACTGCCCTCGCGCACGTCCACGCAGCTGCCACTGTGCTCTAAACCAGGTGTGCCACGACAGCATACAACTGCAGTAAAATCATGCCCGCGGTGTGCTACTAGACATTCGCGTGAAAATTGCCCGTCACGCCAAGCTATTTGCTTTTTCTGTAATAAGAAAGGACATGTTCAAAGTGTTTGCCAGAAAAAGCTCAGATCAGACAATCACAACCATTCCAGGCCTTTTGCTTCGCGCCGGAATCGAACCAAGGACACTCAGGCTCGTGGACCTTCGCCCATGGACATTCATGTAGTGAATTCCACCCCGTCCAGTGCCACTTTCTCAAACAGTGACAGTGTTCGTCCCACACAAAGTGTGCGTCGTCGTCGCCGGAAATCACGTCAATTAGCAAGTGATGCTGTACCTGTATCAGTTCAAATTGCACGAGACAGTTGCTCTTGTCGTCAGCAGGACAATAAACTTTTTGTAGATTTGGATTTTAATGGAATGGTCATACCATTCCAGCTCAATACCGGAGCTGCAGTTTCGTTGCTCAATCACGACACGTACAAACAACTGGGCAAACCTCCGTTGCGTGCCGCAAATGTTAAGTTAAATAGTTATTCAGGTCAGAATATCCCCTGTGTTAGGACAGTGCAGCCTTCTTGCAACATACAAGGGACAAACAAAACTTGTCTCATTTTACGTTCTTCGTTCTTCTACTGCAGTGAACTTGTTTGGTTTCGATTTATTTCAGTTGTTTAACATGTCTATAGTAAATCAGGTCCTATCAGTGAATCAGACTGTGCCTTCAGACAGTGTTTCTCGTCTGTGTGAAGAATTTGCAGACATTTTTGCGCCGGGCTTAGGTTGCGCTAAAAACTATGAAGCACATTTGGAACTGAAAGTCAACGGGCAACCGAAATTTTTCAGAGCGTGCAATGTTCCTCACGCATTGCATGATGAGGTTGCAAGAACATTACACAATTTAGAATCACAAGGTGTAATTGAACGTGTGCAGGCTTCTCTCTGGGCCTCACCATTAGTAATTTTGCCCAAACCTTCCGGAAAACTGAGACTTTGTGTGGACTTCAAGGCCACTGTGAATCCACAACTAGTGTTTGCAACTTTTCCATTACCCCGCCTGGAAGATCTTTTTGACAAACTGTGCCCGGGTAAATATTTTTCAAAGTTGGACGTCACAGATGCGTACTTCCAAATACCAGTGGACGAAGAATCCCAGCGCGTCTTGGTGGTTAACACGCATCTTGGTTTGTACCGATTCAAAAGACTGCCATTCGAGTGTGCATCCGCCCCTGCATTGTTTCAGCAATATTTACAAACTGTTTGTGCATCAGTCCCAACTGCTGCGAACTATCTGGACGATATTGTGATCTCCGGAAAGACAGCAGACGAGCATTTAGCACACCTACGAACATTATTTCAGGTATTGCGACAAAATGGTCTTCGCTTGCGGAAGGACAAATGTGTGTTTTTTGCTCGTGACTTACCATACCTGGGACATGTCATCAATGCCCAAGGCATACATCCGAGTCCAGAGCACCTCCGTGCCATACAAGACTTGCCTTTGCCGCAGAATTTGAAGCAGCTACAGAGTGTGTTGGGTAAAATTAACTATTATCATCGCTTTCTGCGCAATGCCTCTTCCATTTCAGCTACGATTCATAGCTTACGCCGTAAGGGTGTTCCGTTCGTCTGAACGACGGAATGCGAACGCGCCTTTCGCCAGTTGAAATCGGCGTTGCTTTCTAATACTTGCCTTACGCCATTCAATCCCCAGAAACCCCTTTTGTTGATGGTAGATGCATCAGATTTCGGGATCGGTGCTGTGCTTGCGCACAAAGATGGGTCGCATGATCGCCCTATTGCCTTTGCATCCAAATTGCTCTCGTCTGCGCAAAGAAATTATTCACAGATAGAGAAAGAAGCTTTGGCTCTCGTGTTTGGTGTTACTAAGTTCCATGATTTCTTGTATGGTCGTCACTTTACCATCATCACAGACCACAAACCTTTGATGTCGCTTTTTCATCCGAACAAGCCTGTACCTCCGCGTACAGCGCAGAAATTCATTCGCTGGTCTATTTTCCTCTCGCAGTACCGCTACGATATCTTGTATCGGTCCACTGCTAAGCACGGAAACGCCGATGCGTTGTCCCGTTTGCCTGTTGCTGAGGATAGAGCATTCGATTCTTCTGAACTTGCTTGCATGTTCATTGATTCGGAAACCGATGACGTGGTCGACTCGTTTCCGATTGATTTTCGTCGTGTAGCTACAGCCACAGCTGCTGACCCGGTCCTTGCTACCGTTTTGCATTTTGTTGCTACGCAATGGCCTTTGTCAAAGTCTCGGATCGAGGATCCGTTGGTTTGCTGATTTTTTGCTCACAAGGAGAGACTTTTTGTTCGACGCGGTGTTTTGTTGTTGCGTTCTGATAATGATCAGTCCAGAATCGTGGTCCCACGTTCGTTACAGTCCTCTGTTTTACGGCTTCTTCACCGAGGACATTGGGGTATAGTGCAAACGAAACAACTTCCTCGTCAGCACTGTACTTGGTTCGGAATCGATGCTGCGATTACGAATATGTGTTCTTCTTGCGTGGCGTGTGCCAAAGAACAATCCACACTGCCGCGGAAAGTCTTTGCATGGCCAAGAGCCACTTCCCCTTGGCAACGCTTGCACATCGATTTTGCTGGTCCATTCTGGTATGCTCGGTGGTTTGTTCTGGTAGATGCCTTCAGTAATTTTCCTTTTGTTGTCCGGATGTCTTCCACGACATCAACTGCCACCATCCAAGCGTTGTCTGCATCTTTTGCATTGAAGGTCTTCCGCAGACTATTGTTTCCGACAATGGCTCACAATTCATGTCCGCAGAATTTCAGTCATTCTGCCAGGCCAATGGTATTCAACATCTGACATCCGCGCCGTTTTCGCCTCAGTCAAACGGTGCCGCTGAACGATTGGTCCGGACTTTCAAGTCACAGATGTTGAAGTTGAAAGAGTCGCATTCTCGGGAGGACGCGTTGTTGCTCATTTTGTCTTTGTATCGCTCTCAGCCCCGAGATGGTCGCTCGCCAGCTGAGTTGCTCCACAGTCGTCCTCATCGAACCTTGATGTCTTTGCTGCACCCGCCGCATCAGGTTCCTGTGCAGCGGCAGACTTCTGCTTTTGCTCCAGGCGACGTTGTATTTTATCGCAACTATCGAGGTTCACGGCGTTGGCTCGCAGTGCACATTCTTTGCTGCCTCGGCCGCGTGATGTATTTGGTTTTTGGGGCCTCTGGTGAGGTGCGTCGGCATCTCAATCAGCTGCACCTCTGTCGTCGCACGGGTTCTGCCGTTCCCCGTCTGCTTTCAGCGACGGTGCCATCCGGTCAGCGCCCTGGGGACCCATCTACTGGTTCGCCTCATCCCCAGGTGTTACCAACGATGCCTTCCATTTTGCCCCATGGCGACGCGCCGCTGCCGCCTCCGCCGCCGCCGCCTGTCCAGCTGGTGCCGCCCGCAGTGGACGCTTCGCTGCAGCCACCAAGCGCCTCCCTGGGTCACACGCCGCCGATCGCTTCCCGTGACCAGCTGTCCTCCGCCATGGAACTCTTGCCCGCTCCGGACCACATGGCGTCTTCGCGCGTCGGGTACCCCGACGCAATGGAGGTCGACCCTTCGGCCCCTCCTGTCTCTTTACGGGCACATACACCGCATGTTGACGTGCACCCTGGACTAGGTTTTCAGGTGTTTCCTAGCTCCCCTTGGACCAAATGGCCGCGTGCGGGTGGCACAGCCTCGCCTGTTGTTAGGCTCCCCACCTCATCGCATACGTCAACATGGGGTTCTCCCCACGGCGGGCGGAAGCCTTATAACACGACCATTCGCCGATTTGCAGGGGAGGAATGTGGTGTCACCGCCAGACACCACACTTGCTAGGTGGTAGCTTTAAATTGGCCAGGGTCCATTAGTACATGTCGGACCCGCGTGTCGCCACTGTGTGATTGCAGACCGAGCGCCACCACAAGGCAGGTCTCGAGATACGGACTAGCACTCACCCCAGTTGTACGGACGACTTTGCTAGCGACTACATGGACGAAGCATTGCTCATTAGCCGAGCCGATAGTTAGAATAGCCTTCAGCTAAGTCAATGGCTACGACCTAGCAAGGCACCATTAGTAACATTGCATGTATATAAAGAGTCTCACTTGTATCACCACAATCTCCAGATGTACCAAAAGGATGGATTAAAGTTAAGTATTCCAGAAGCTACGTACTTTTCTTTATAGCATTCATTACGTATCCTGTTTCAGACCTCACGCCCTCCTTTTTTAACTTAGAGCATGCCTTTCGGCTTCCTCTCATTGTGTCTAGGCTGTCTTGTCTAGACACAACATGAAGCATGCAGGAAGGTCGTCTGTCTGATGATTTGCGGTACATATTGCCAAGGTGGCAGGGAGCAAAATAAGGAGTGATCAAAAAACTTCCATTTTAAGGCTGCATAGTTCAGATCAGATCAGTATGCCACACACACACACACACACACACACACACACACACACACACACACACACACACACACACACATATCCATCCACACATATACCCTGCTTGTGTCTGTATATGTGCGGATGGATATATGTGTGTGTGTGTGTGCGAGTGTATACCTGTCCTTTTTCCCCCCTAAGGTAAGTCTTTCCACTCCCAGGATTGGAATGACTCCTTACCCTCTCCCTTAAAACCCACATCCTTTCGTCTTTCCCTCTCCTTCCCTCTTTGCTGATGAAGCAACTGTGGGTTGCGAAAGCTTGAATTTTGTGTGTGTGTTTGTTTGTGTGTCTATCAACATACCAATGCTTTCGTTTGGTAAGTTACATCATCTTTGTTTTTAGATATATTTTTCCCATTTGGAATGTTTCCCTGTATTATATTATATATCAGTGCTTTCCTCTCCCACAACTATCCTGCAGACCTTGTCCACAAACAGATCTCCCAAGCAATACATTCCTCCCCACCCAACAACAATGGTACTACCCCCAGACCACACAGAAGCATCCCCCTTGTCACCCAATATTATCCTGGCCTCGAATACATCAACTAATTACTCCGCCAGGGATATGACTTTCTCAAGTCAAGCCCTGAAATGAGATCATCCCTTGACAATATTCTCCCCACACCACCCAGAGTTGCCTTTTGCCAACCCCCTAACCTCCGTATCATCCTTGTCAAACCCTACAATATTCCCAGACCACCTTCTCTACCCTTGGATACGATACAAATGTTGGGAAATGTGTCAAAAGTGAATGATAAATGTCACCAGATGATGTACCTTGTCATGCTTGCAGTGGTAGAGCCTCTCGGTCTGTCACACTTGATCATCCCAACCCAAGTCAAGTATTCATATCATTGTGGCTACGGACACACATGTGCGACTTTAGTGATGGCGTTCAGGATTTGAGTCTTGCATCTGGCAGGCAGTATTTTTTCATTGTGTTTAACAATTATGTATTTATATTGAAGTTTATTATTTTATTTACCGATCTTGCAGTTTCCTTGATTTCTTGCAAAGTACAGTACAAATCAAAACCTACCGTATTGCATAAAAAGTAGATGAGTATAAACTTCAGAATAGCATCATTGCCATTAAATGACCTATGTTTTCTTTACTAACTAATGTCTGTAAACAAAAAGAGGACAGAAGCAAAAAACACAAAATCAGAACTGCTTTTGCTTGATTACAGCAGGGACAGTAATTTTGTAACATCTACATTTACAACAGATCATATTTACAAAATGTTTTCGAAATTTGCTCTGTTTGCTCAAATGAAAGTATTGCACTGCTCAATCATTCCTTTACACTCAACTCCGACTGCTGCACATGCTGTGGGGTATGTCATCTGGTTATGTCATATGTTCAGTGTTTCTCGCCAATTTTTGGGGTATTTTGAAATGTACAAAAAGGCAAATGCAGAAAATTATCACATTTGGCTGCACATTACCTGCGTCACAGAAAAATAATGTATACGAATCTTCTCAGATTTTCCACTGAATAACTTTGTGCAAGCCTCACAATATTTCAGCAACACAACTGTTCGTCATCTTCAGGTAGTGGTGGGTCCTGTCATCACTGCTGCAAGATGTGACTGGTGATATTTGCACAGCAGAATTGAAATTTGTCAGGCTAGAAGCAGGAGTACGAAGGCACTCCCAGTTGGATGGAAATGCCATTCATAGTAGCCTTCTGCTTATGTGTTGTGGGCAATGACTGCACTTCTGGACACTCGTGTGGTTAAACGCTGAATTAACTCTCTGCAAGGTGCTGCATCAGGTCATACATCGGAGGATCTGGTTTCTACTGTTTTAATTTCATGGCAGTCAGTGCTGGATTCTGGGCAGTGCTTAGTCAAAATTCCATATTCCTGTTGGTAAGATTGCCCACCGTATGGATACATGCCTCATTCTTAAAAACACAATCCTAGAGTGATGATCCTGAGAATAAAATTTCAGTCCTCTTGGGAAACATGTGGTGCCCTGTATTCAGGCAGTGCTCTGCTACCACTAATTTACTGGGTGGCATTTTTGTCAGCGCTGTTGAACACAGTGTTCTTGCACAATGTGAGGTGTCTGCCCTATATAAGATTTCCCATAATGGCATCAGATCTTATATATGATCTGTGTTTTCTAAGGTCAAGATTGTCTTTAACTGAACACAAACAATTCCTTAGTTTTGCTGGTAGACAAAAAACACACTTGATTCTGTTTCTCTTAGTGATTCTTTCTATTTTTGAAAACATGCCGCTGAAATATGGTAGGAAAGCCATTTGCAGTGCTTGTCTAAGTAACTTCATTTACATCCCTACACTGAACTTGCTTTGCTCAGAACACATTGCAAATCTGTTTACAAGAATAAACATTCTGCTGGAACACTGTTCTTTGGTGTTACAGTTCACCAGGCAGACTGTCGGTATCTGAGATCACGTGAGCTCTATGTGCCAGGGAGTGTAAGACACCACCACATTGTGCAGGGTGACGGCAACTTTTGGACCGCAAATATAACTCTGCGTGTATCAGTTTGCAGTAGAGACTAAGCCCCAGTGTTCTGTCAGCTTTTCTTCTAACCGTGACATCCAGGAATGGTAAGCTGCTATCTTTTTGTACTTCCACAGTGAACTGAATATTTAGATGGACCGAGTGCAAATGCTGCAGGAACATAGGTAGTGTCTGTATTATGTGGGCCACACCACAAATGTCTCTTCAGCATTCTGCCAGAAGGAGGAATGTTGGATATTTACTAAGGGAAATAGAGGATCTCCCATGGGAACACTGTCCACTTGATTAAAGTAGTTGGTGTTACATAAGAAATAGGATGAGGTATGCACATTTTTAAACAGCACCACAATTTCTTTCTCAAACTTGCTGCTAATAACCTCTAATGAGGGCTGCAGGGCACTTTTGTAAGTAATGATATAACATTTGAGCTAACTAAAAGATCTGAAAGTTCTAGTTTAAGCATTTTCAGGTATTCTATGAAATCCTCTGAATTCTAAATATGATGGTCATAGTCATCCACATGATAAATTTCAAAGCTGTCATGTGGAAATTGCCAGTTCCATCTTGCAGCAGTGATGGTGGAAATCACCATCACCTGAAGATGCCAAAACGTTGTGTCACTGAAATATTGAGGGAGGGACTTGCATAATGTTATCTGGTGGGGAACCCAAAGTGTTTTTGCAACAGATCTATCAGGCAAGCCTGAAAAGTCACATATACTCCAAGCAGTAAGTACCTATTGTAAAATGGTCACATTAGTGAGCTTCGCAATTAATTAACAGTTTATCAATAAATTTGGCTTCATTTTGCAAGAAATTGTGCTGTGTTCCACTACTCCCTCTTCAACAAAACTAATGTCAGTTTCTGCTCCACCTCTTCAGCCCGAGATCCTATGTATACTCTTGAGCATTTGTGTAAGATACCTGTTTATTTATAAAAATAAAAGTAACTTCTATCATGACTTTCCCATTTTTGTCCAGTGGGTTTGTTATCCTGCTGTTGCCTACTGCAGACTACAAGATTACTGTTGAAGATTTCTGTAAAGTTTTTCTTCCTTTTTAGTGTACCAACATTTCACTGTGTGGTGTTGGCCTGGTACTGTTTAACGGGTGTTTTAACTGTTGTTTCAGAGATGCAATACGAAGCAAATGCAGTGAGGATGACTTGCTTGCCATGATTGGGGCAGCAGTGAGAAGAAAGAAGAAACAACATGCAGGTAAGATACATTACAGCAAATGTAACTCTATAGATAGAAAGAAAATTTCTGCTTAACAAGTCATAGCAAACATAAGAGCAAAACAGAACGAAAAACAACAGTGATAGAACCTGAGTTTTTTGTGTAAAATTGGATTTAATTTTTTATTTAGTATTCATTCTGATTAATGCCCATTGGTCAACAGTACATTTCAGCCCTAGAATTTGGTTCTGCAAGGTCCACCAGATAACCATATATGGCTGTTGTAACTCCTTTATTGGACTTCAGAAGTTTTCCAGCAACAAATCTTTTTTTTTTCTTTCTTTCTTTTTTTTTTCTTTTTTTAAAAATAGCTAAAATGCAGAAAACATCATAAAGGAAACACTCACAGAAAAGCGTCAGTGTCCTTGAAACAATGGAAACTCCAGTAGGAATATCAACAATGTTGGAAAAGACAGATTACTACTTACTGATGAAGGCTGTGGCTGAAAGCTTTGTGTAAGTTTCTTTTAATTCTGCCCATCTGCAGCCTAAGGTATCTTCTTTATGGTAAGTAACAGTCTGTCTTTTCCTTCATTATTCATTAGTGTTCTTTGTTTTTATTGCTGTTTAGCAAGCATCGTGTGGTACATAAGGGATGTGAATAGCGTCAGATGTTGAATCATCACTCTGGAGGATATGAAGGTGCTGCATATTGGTGTGAGACAGCATTATCTGATGAGAGTTTGAAAGAAACCTCATTGTGGATGTCCATTTGGTCGCCTGGTTAAACCTTGCAACATCTGTATTTTTGGAGTATTTGGATCTGACAGTGGCCTGATGTTGGAAAGTAAGGGCATACTCATCATCAATCTTCCAGTTGACTACATCAGACCGCTACAAGGGAGCATCACTGTGTAGTGTACTGAGTACATTGTAATCTGTTCATGTCTGTGACTGCCATCTGAGAACAAGTACAGTAAACTCTCGTGCAGCTACACTTTTGGCTAGCTAGATTGACGCTTGACAAGTTTCAATTTGCATGCACCTGGAGCCAAGCATTTGCTAGTGTTTTTTGGCAATCTACTGCTAATCAGTGCACTGGTGCGTGTCAAAAGTCCAAGTATCATCAATTCGTGCGTGTGTTGGTTGAAGCTCTAGTGTGTTTCTTATTCGTATGCCACTGCCATCTATTGGAACTCCTTGGAAGTACAGTACATACAGTATTGTTCTATGCAGCGCAACGTAGCCCTGTCGAAACCGACAATTAGAGTGCGCCGCCTAACACTTTCCACTTGTTGTCGGTACACCAAAGCTGAGTGTTTAACAGTGAACGTACAACACCCTGTTGTGTTGCCACGTGGGCTTGGGTAGAACAGAGGAAATGGCATAGATGTATCGAATGCTTTCATTTGATGGCTGCCACAGCCTGGTTTCAAAAATCAAAAGTTTGTCTAGTGCATCTCGAGTGTTGTCAAGTTTTGCATCTGTGTGTTTCTGATTTGAGGTTTTGTGCTCCCACTATGTGCCTTAAAGTGTCCAGAGATAAAAGGGGCCAAAAACCATAAAGGACTCAGTCGAGTGTCTGTAAAAAGAACACTGAACGTGACTACGGGCACAAAACATAAAACAAATGTGATCTTGTTGGAAAAAGAGCTTCACACTTTGCAGAGAATTGATGCTGGTGAGCCACCCACAAAAGTTGCTGCAGAGTAGGAGTACAATTACTGATCGGAAGACAAATCGATCAGGAATTGAAAAATTTTGTTCCATCCAAGCATTGGGCAGCGCAGTGAAATCTTGAAAAACAATGAGAAAAGGTGCACATCCTCAGTTAGAAGAGGCATTATTTTTGTGGCACGAATAAATAAGAGCCAAAGATGTGTCAGTTTCACGTCCTCTACTTTGTCAAAATGAGCTGATGAGCTGATTGAAGGAAAGAAGCAAGAATTCCTCGGAAGTAATGGCCGGCAGGATTGTTTCAAGAAGCGGCATGGCATTCATGAAATTGCCATCAGTGCCAAATCATTATCTGGGGATGAAGCTGCTACGCTGATTTTAAGAAGAAACTGCACGCAATCATTGACAAAGGAGGTTATACTGGCAATCAACTTTACAAATGTGATGAGACTGAGTTGAATTACAAAATGCTGCCAACGAAAACCCTTGCCTCTAAAGAAGAAGAAATGGCTTCCGGGTACAAAAAAATCAAAGAAAGATTTACTGTCCTCACTTGCAGTAATGCCACTGGCAATCATAAACTGTGTCTTACTTTAATTGGTAAATCCAAAACACCAAGAGCATTTAGACACCAACCAACCAGCTTTGCCACTGAGGTACACGAATCAGTCTTAAGGCATGTATGAACAGTGCCATCTTCAGAGAGTGGTTCCAGGCAGAGTTTGTTCCAGCTGTAGTAAATTACATGGAAGGAAAAGGACTTCCTTGAAAAGCGCTACTTCTTGTGGATAATGCTCCTTATCACCCAGGTGATCTGCAAGACGGGGATATCAAAGTTGTATTTCTCCCACAAAATGTCACATCTCTATGTCAACCGATGGACCAAGGTATTCTTGAGGCGATAGAAAAACATTACAGACGCAAGATGCTGGAATACTTAATAGGTGTGATTGATGCTGCAGATGATTTTGTGGAAGCTCTTAAAAAAATCGATGTTTTAAGTGTCATTCATTGATTGCTGAAGCTTGGAATCTAATTCCTCCAGTTCCTCTCGTTAGGTCTTGGAAAAAACTCTTAGATCGTAAGGCAACCTAAGTGGTGGGAAGGAGGAGGCAACACCGAAACTCAAGCTGACATAATTTTGGTGAATTTACTGGAGAAGCTGGTTGTAAAGACACACACTTCGAAGACATTGAAGAGTGAATGGAAAATGGCATTTTTTCATGTGACTGAGGATGAAATCGTCCAAATTGTGACCGATCATAAAGCGTTAGAAGACTATGTTTCTGATGATGAATCAGAGAAAAATATTCCTCACACATTCTGTTACGAAGTGATCCAAACTGCCCTGGAGTACATCAGCCAACAGGAGGAGACGATTTATCCTGAAATAGTTTGATTTCAATGTTGGAGATGTATTGTTGCAGCAATAGTTTCTCAAGCAAAAAAACAAAAAAAAAAAAGACATTCGTGACTTCGTTACCAAAAAATAAACTCTAATGAATCCTAGAACTTCTATGTCCATAACTTAAAAGGTTTCTTTTTTTTAATTTTCTTGAAAGTTCCTCTAGACAGACTTTTCGTTCCTTTGAGTAATCTCTAGATTTGTTTCACAATTTTGTTCAGTAGTTTATTTTTTATTCAAAAGAGCAGGTAATAAAATTAAAACTCCTGTTTTTTCCTGCTGCCAAATAAGGGAGATTTTTTCTGTAAGAATGCAAAATAAACGAGCTTTGTTATACAGCATTTAAAAACTTTGAGTTTTCAATCATAGTTTGGTGCCTTTTTAACATGTCAACACAATTTTTTCAGTAAAAAAGTACAGGGTTATTTGCAACCGTATCAGAAACGTTTTACATACCCTACGCACGTTTTACGATCGTATTTCGCAATATTGACACAATTTGTAGTGTTCACATGTGAAAACAGGGGGACTTTGATTTATCTGAAATTTTCGTTATCGGAACCGGCCACCGTCCTGATCATTTCGGATAAACAGGAGTTCACTGTAATAGACTCCTTGCAACATGCTGTGTCACACAGCTAGGAAGTGGTGCCATGATCGAGAAGTATGGACTGCTAATGAATGGTGTCACATTATGTTCACTAATGAGTCCCAGTCCTGCACTGCTCCAAATGACTATCGTGGAGAAGTTTGACAGTGACCCGGGGAGATTGGGAGAGGTCCCATTCTTCCACATTTTTGGGGGGGGGGGTCACAAAGGAGTCCCATGGTGTGGGGAGCCATTGGGTATGACTTCAAGTCACGGCTTGTAATGGCCGAGGGAACTCTGATGGTACAGCAGTGTGTAATAGTATTGTGGTGCTATTTTTCAACAGGCCAGTGCTTGTCCACATGTAGTATGTGTCTCTTTAAATTGTCTGTGTGATGTTGATATACTCCTGTGGCCAGCAAAATCCCCATATCTGTCCCCGATAGAACATTATGGGACCAACATGGACGTCAACTCCGTCCCACTGCCTGTATCCATGATTGCAATGTCCAGTTACAACAGTTGTGGATCACCTTTCTCAGGAGGGTATGCAGCAGCTTTACGACATCCTCCCGCACTGTCCAGGCCAGACAGGGTGCATTGCTGTATTGATAAGTGGGCTCAAACTGATAAGTTCTGTGTAAATTTGACTCTGTTTTGTTATCACTGAAATAACATCACATATCCTCTAAATTCGCTATGTTTCAATTTGTTTTCTCCCCACCTTCTGAGTGTCTCACTTTTTTTCAAGCAGTGTAATTTAAGACAGACATAAGAATATGAAAATGGGATGGCACATCACATTGCTATTCAACTATGCCCCTAAGAAAATGGTAAGGTAATGGAGAAGAGCAGGTGCACTATTACACTGACTAGAACGTAAACTTAAAGATAGAATTATATTGTGTAACCTATACCGATGACATAATACTAATTGACAAAAACATTACTGTTGTGCTAAAGCAATTTGAAATATTAAGGGAGCAAGCTAGGAAAATTGGACTACTAATTTCACCTGGAGAAAAAATTCTTGGCTGATACCAAAATGGCACTAGTTGAACTTATGTAGGCAACAACATAGTATTTGGTGTTAAAGAGTTTAAATAATTAGGTGAAAAAGACCACTGAACATCATAATGAAAAGAAGGCCATAGAATACAGACTTCAGAAAATACAAACTGTCTCTCAGTTAACTAAAAGTATTTTTCCTGGAACTCTAAAATCTAACATTGTACAACAGTGATCAAATTAGAATTTCTTTATGCATGAGAGAGACTCTTTGTCCAACACAAGACATGAAAACAGCAAACTGAATTAGAATAATGTAAAATTGTAGTAAAAATCTTAGGCCCAAGAATAAAAGATGGAACACATCACACAGAACCCAGCGTGAAATCTCCATCAAATTCCTAAAAACTCTTGTTACAATGTGTCTCCAAAGAATCCAACTTGTGGGACATACAGAAAGAATGTGTCCAAACAGGCAGCTCATTGGATTCCCACATACTTGAAAAATAAGATCCAACTGATGAAAACAAACAGGAAGAGACCTTAAGAAATTGGAATCACTACATTTACAGTATTCTGATGTAGTGATGAGTCACACAGAGTGCAGTTTCACAGTAGCTTGATCCATGCTTGTACTTGTGTATGTAGTATATGCAAGTGTGTACAGCGTCTATTCTGGTGCACTCACAATATGCTAATTTAGTGGCCGAGCAGTAAACCGGATCCCTACTCGGTTCCAGTGTGCTGTGCTAATTATTCTTCTTCACTTGACATTTATGCTTGGAGCTGCAAGAGAGGTCATTTTGCAGATAGTGCCACAAAAACAACAAATTCTCAGATATCAGTTTAACTTACACGCTTCAACATCATAGACAACATTTCACATTAATATGTTGCAGAACACTAGATTAGTGTTAAAATTGCCAGAGTAAACATTGTTCTCCATGTGACAGATTGTCACCCGACGTCCAAAATCGATAAATTTTATATCTCTGCACAGAGAAGCAGCTGGTTGGTCATTGTCATGTGTGGTGCTAATCAATGGGTCGAGCTCGTTGCTGCCACAGCGCCACCACAGAGTAAGTGGCCCCTCATCCCAGCAGGTGGCGATGTTTTAACACCCGTATAGCTCCCCAGACTTACCACGTCTGTGGATAACTCCGTCTCTGCACAGAACTTCCCACATTTCCCACACAGTGGGCCATAGTGTCTTTTACACACAATAAATCTTCAAACTTATTTCATTGGCTAAGTTAAATTTCGAGTGTGACATGCTATTTAGTAAAAAATAGCAAACGGTAGACATGGATGTTATTGTGACTCTTTCCTAAGGCAACATTTGTGTATTACACTTGTAGAAGTGCACTGCAAAATAAAACAGTAGACCGTAAGTTCAAACAATGGAAACTCCAGGTTGGAATATCAGCAGTGTAGGAAAAGATAGAGTGCTAATTACCATAAAGATGGCACGTTAAAATGCAGACAGGCACAGTTAAGACACTTACGCATAAGCTTTTGGCCACAACCTTCATCAGAAAAAGAAATAGAAATACACACCATTCATTCACACAAGCAAGCACACCTCACACACACATGACCGCCAACTCCGACAGCTCAGAGCAGAATGCTAGTCTGTAAGTTTGCTACACAATAAAATAATTATTCTGAGCTACAAGAAAAATGGATTCAAAGAACTAAACTGCTTGAAGAAAAAAAAGGGAAGCTCCCTGAAGCAACGTAGTTTCACGAGTGTGCATACCAGTGGTAAATTATGAGAGTCGCAACTCTCTGAAATGGATACAAAGGCCACCAGATTGCATTAGCTTTGTTTGTGTCTTGGATTGTTACCATGAATGGTAGGAGCTATAAGAGATGTGAAGAGTGTAAGATGTTGAGTGATCCCTGTGAAGGACACAGATGCCCTGTACTTCTGTGAGTCAGCATTATCAGCATGTAACAAAATTTGAAGGGGCCTAATTGTGTGTCTCCATTTGCCAGGCTGATTGAATTATGCAATATGCAGATTTGTGAGACATTCAGATGTGGTAGTGGCCCCATGTTGGACTGCTTGGGAACGTAAGGGCAGCGTGCTTGTCAGCAAGCTTCCAGTTGACCGTGTCTGACGAGCCCATGGGAGAATCGCTGTAATGTACACTGAGCACATTGTAACCCTTTCACACCTGCACCTGTCATGTGATCAGCAGTGAGTCACATTCTGCAAGACCCGCGATTGCAGTTGTCAGTCAGTATGACAACGACATAGGGAGAGGGCGTGTGGGGCAGCATCGGATATGACTTCAGGTCACTCTGACAGCACAGCAGTATGTCATGAACATCCTACATCCTCATTTGCTACCTCCATGTCCAACGGAGTTACAAGAGACAGAGCAGTGAAAACATATCCAGTTGTTGACTCACAAAATGGTTTTGAGCTGTGACGCATATAGTCTTAAGTGAATCATTCATACAAAAAGAAAAGAAGAAGAAGCTAAAGTCAGAATGTGAAAAAATTGGAGAATGGAATAGATATTTGAAGACTTCACACTTGAAACTCCCAGTTTTCCTGTTGTGAAAGTGCCTTTGTGACCATATGCATTTCACTGACGATAAACTTTTTTTTTTCCCCCTGGGTCTTGGCTCCATATTTTTTCATCCAGTTGAGTCAGAATACTTGCATAGTATTTGTGAGGTATTGTTTCAGTCTTGCAAGCTAATCTAAAATACAAATCCCTTTTGCATCCTAGAAAACAATGACCACTCTTTCTCTCTGATGAAGTCACCTTGGCTATTTTTGTGCAACTGCTGTTTCATTTCGGTCATCTCTCATCCACGGGAACAGATTGGTGCATAGAATCAGTTGTGTGTCAGATTGTCCCAAATTGTTTTTCACATTAGGTTGTAGTGAGGCTTCAACAGATATGCCACTCACTTTCTGGTACAGCCACGGCATCAACTGTTTTGCACATCTTTTTAATTACTGATCTTGCAATATCACACTGTGTTCTTTCTCAGCATTTTCATATTTGATTGTAATTCTAGGAAATTGTTCATGAGTCATCTTACAGACATATACCACATATGAATTCAGCCACCCATTCCTTAACTGTTGACTATGAAGGAACTCCCCTCATGAACCATGGACCTTACCGTTGGTGGGGAGGCTTGCGTGCCTCAGCGATACAGATGGCCGTACCGTAGGTGCAACCACAATGGAGGGGTATCCGTTGAGAGGCCAGACAAACATGTGGTTCCTGAAGAGGGGCAGCAGCCTTTTCAGTAGTTGCAGGGGCAACAGTCTGGATGATTGACTGATCTGGCTTTGTAACATTAACCAAAATGGCCTTGCTGTGCTGGTACTGCGAACGGCTGAAAGCAAGGGGAAACTACAGCCATAATTTTTCCCGAGGACATGCAGCTCTACAACTAGACTAGAAGAAGAGATCGGTTGGTAGGACATGTTTTGAGGCATCAAGGCATCACAAATTTAGCATTGGAAGGCAGCATGGAGGGTGAAAATCGTAGAGGGAGACCAAGAGATGAATACACTAAGCAGATTCAGAAGGATGTAGGTTGCAGGAGGTACTGGGAGATGAAGAAGCTCGCACAGGAGAGAGTAGCATGGAGAGCTGCATCAAACCAGTCTCAGGACTGAAGACCACAACAACAACAACATGAATGAACTGACTCCTAATAAGTAAGATGATGCCTGTAGAAAAGTACAGCAAGACAGTAATCTCAAAAAAGGACAAGGTAGACAGCACATTCTGTAGGACATATTAAAAATGATTGGTAAAAGAGACTTGGCGTGTTAAATGCAGCTTTTGATTACATGATAATTGAATTGGATAGATAAACAATCTACTCGCTAAGTGGCGGCAGAACACACACATAAAAGAAGATTATAATTAGGCGAGCTTTCAGAGCCAGTAGCTCATTCTTCAGGCAGAAGGGTTGAAGTGGAAGGAAGAGGGGTGAAGGATAGGTCTAGGAAAAAGGTTAGATTTTGAGAAAGTTACCCAGAACTGCAGATCAGGGGAGACTTTCCAGATGGGATGAGAAGGAAAGACTGATTCCACATCTACATACATACTCCACTAGCCACCATATGGTGCATGGCTGAAGGTACCCTGTCTCACTACAATAGTCTGAATAAAATTGCTTGATAGTTGACATCAATCACTTGCTGCAACAATGTTGCCATATTGGCTACCAGCTACCGTTTGGTTACAGGTGACAACAAACAAGCGGCTCACTTCACAAATTATGTTAAATGTTTAACACAGAGCAATTTTTCTAGTGGCTGGTGCAAGGTATGTCAGAAATGTTGGATACTCTGTTGACTATTGATTTAAAGTGACCAGTGACTGAACTGGGGCAGACAACGCGTTTTGTATCCCTGACTGTAAACTTGTGTCCTAACCCAGCTGAGAAAATTGTGGTCAACAGTCTGCAGCAGTACTAATATCATTATCGCTTTGTTCATGGCGATTAAAGCTAACCCTTAAGGGTAAACTCAAGACAACAAAAACTCAATTTCAGGGCTGAAAGCAAATTGAAATTTCTCCGTGTCATTTGTTACCTGTAACTATCCTTAAACTAGCTGCACATGCTGCCATGTTTGAAACCAGTGAACAGTCCGTGTGGGCCCTTAGTCGTGGATTATAGATGACTGAGACAGATTCCAAATGAAGAAATAATGACAAGATGAAAAATAAGACCA
Organism: Schistocerca americana; assembly: GCF_021461395.2. Classification (NCBI taxonomy): domain Eukaryota; kingdom Metazoa; phylum Arthropoda; class Insecta; order Orthoptera; family Acrididae; genus Schistocerca; species Schistocerca americana. Next base: position 25,809,063 of record NC_060130.1, read on the forward strand.
AATAGAACAGTCAAAACAATGATGAAAAATGATGCAGCGAAGTATTAAAAATAAAAAAATACATTTAAACCAATTAATTGAATGAAAATAATAATCACACTCATTTGGTTAGATTTGGAATTAAAAATTTTGCTACATTGATGAGATTCAAACCTACGACATGCTACACATTAGATTAATCTGCCAACCATTGTGCTATGCCACAGCACTGCATGAAGTATTTATATATGTGAATGTAGTGACCCAGTTCCAACTATGAATTGCAACCTTAAAAATTTCAGTTTCACGCAGTATAGTGAAAAGCTTATCTAATGTAAGATGATCTCTGTGAATATGATAACTATAAGTATGATACTGAATTACACCTTGTGCTGATTTATTCAGTAGTGTTTGGTTAGTGCTATGAATGAAATATGTGTCTTTCATTAGCATTGTTAATGTGTGTTGTTTTTGGTGTAGTTATCATGTGTCATGAAATACATAATAAAAGTGTCGGGCTCATAATTCGGGATACAAATACATCAAGAAAGAATGCTGTACCAGGAATTGGAAGTGACTGGACAATTTTGGTGGAGTTTGGCAACAGCAGACAGTTCAAGTGTGACGCTGACAACTCTTATTGGCGTTTGAAGTGCCAACTATCAAGTAATTTTAATTCGACTGTAGTCAGTTCCTTTCCCGTTCCATCTGCCAATCGAGTGGGGAAAAAGTGAATGTCTATATGCCTCTCTATGAGTCCTAATTTGTCATCTCTTATCTTCGTGGTCCCTATGCGTAATGTATGTTGGTGCAAGCAGAATTGTTCTGCAGTCAGCACAGTGTTCCTCAAAATCCCTCCAGGGATTCCCATTTGAGTTCCAGAAACATCTCCATAATACTTGTATGTTGTTGTTTCAACCTACTGTTAACAAATCTAGTATCCTGCCTCTGAAATACCTCAATGTCTGCTTTAATTTGACCCCTTGTGGATCCCAGACACTCAAACTGTACTCAAGAAGAGATCACACTAGCACCCTATATGTGATGTCCATCACAGCTGAGCCACACTAGTAAAATCCACCCAACAAACGAAAGATGATTATTCACCTTCCCTACCATGACCCTCACAAGTTTGTTCCATTTCATATCACATTGCAAAGTTATGTCCAGATATTGAAACAATATGACTTCTTCATTCATGACACTACTAATGCAGGATTCTGGCATTATGGATTTGTTTTTCCAACTCATTTGCAGTAACTTATACTTTTCTACATTTAGGGTTAGCTGTCATTTATTGCACCAACTGGGAACTTTGTCCAAGTCATCTTTTATCCTCCTAAATCACTCAACAATGACACCTTCCATACACCACATCATCATCAGCAAACAACCATAGATTACTGTCCACTTTGTCCATCAGATCAGTTATGCACATAGAAAATATGAGTAATAGCGCTCCTAGCACACATCCCTGGAACGATCCTAATGATACCCTAGTCACTGATGGACACTCACCGTCGGGATAATGTAGTGGGTTCTATTACTTCAGAAGTCTTTGAGCCACTCACATGTCTGGGAACCTATTCCATGTGCTTGTACCTTTGTTAAAAGTCTGCAGTGAGGCACTATGTCAAATGCTTCTCGGAAATCAAGAAATATGGAATCTGGGTTTGTGAATTTTGTGATGGCAAAGTTAGAGGAGCAATGCATCTGCATTAAATTTTGCGTGAAACTCAAGAAAACCTTTACAGAGACACACCAAATGATGCAGGGAGCCTATAGCGATGAGTGCTTAAGCCATACTCGGTGTTACGTATTATTCACACGTTTTAAAAATGGCTTTACAAAAGTCAAAAATGATCCTTGTTCAGGACACTCTTAGATGTCCCCTGATGACGCTTGTGTCAGGAACGTCAACGAAATTGTGTGTGCCAGTCGAAGATTCACTGTCCGAGAGATTGTAGAAGAATGTAACATTTCAATTGGATCATGTTATGAAATGACACAGCATCTTGGAATGCATTGTGTTGCCGCCAAGTTCATTCCACGGCTCATGAGTCAAAACCAAAAAAACTTTTTGGATCTCACAAAAGAGAATGAGATGTTCCATGTGAGAATAGTATGACCCCTGCAGACTTCTTTTTATTTCCAAAGTTGAAAAGGATGAAGTTTTGCAATGGTAGATGAGATAAAAGAAAATTCGCAGACAGCACTTTATGCGACCCAGCAAGAGGTGTGTCAAGACTGCTCCTGGAAGTGGAAATGATATTGGGAGCAGTGTATCAATTGTGGAGGAGAGTATTTCGAAGGAGACAATCCATAGTAACTAAAAGATAAGCATAGAAAATTTTGTGGACAAAGTTCTGGAATTTTTTGAACAGACGTCGTATGACAAAAGAGCATGCTGAGTTGCCCATGAGTGATGCTTTGTACTGATTTGTGGACATAAACTTATTGGTCACTATGAAACTGATTAGATTCAAACCCAGAATATGTACAAGAATTCTGCAGCAAACTGATGTTACGGATTGGTCTGTAATTTCGTAGGTCTGTTCTTTCGCCCTTCGTATTTACAGGAGACGCCTCTGTATTTTTTTCCCCAGTTGCTTAGGTCTTTCTGCTGGGTGAGAGATTCACAATAAATACAAGCTAAGTAAGGGTCTAGTGCCATATAGCACTCTTTGTAAAACCAAATTGAGATTCCATCTGCAACTGGCGACTTATTTGTTTTTAATTATTTCAGGTGTCAGGGATGCTTACGAGGGTGGTTTGAAAAGTTCTTGAAACAGAATAGAAAAAAAGTACTTATGTCACTGAAACTTTTTTGTTTTTCAATGTACCCTGCTTGTAGATTAATTCGCTTGGTCCAGCAGTGTTCCAATACCTTGATGCCATCTCGACAATGATTTTCCTCCAGGCCTACAAAAGAGTTGTCAACTCAGGCTACCAATTCTTCATTTAAGTGAATCTTCATCCACAAAGAAAAATTTTCAGTTTAGGGAAGAGGCACGTGTGGCAACAATTCATACCTTAGTTTGTGTAATTTTACCATGGCGATGGCACACGCGTGTGAGCGTGCATTGGCTTGATGCTAGATGACTTTCTTCCTTATTAAACCTGGCCTTTTTCGCATACCTTTTGTTATAATTTGTCCAGAAGGTTAGCATAGTATTCTCCAGTAATTGTTTGCCCAGCGGGGAGACAATGTACAAACAGAATCCCCTTCTCATCCCAGAACACTGATGCCATGATCTTCCCCGCTGAAGGAATTTGGTGGCGCATCCCAGAACACTGACGCCAAGTCCTTCCCCGCTGAAGGAGTTTGGCGGCGGAGATTCAGCATGTTTCCACTGCTTTGATTGTTGCTTTGTCTCTGGGGTATAGTAGTAAAACAAAGTTTCTTCGTGGTCACAAACCAGCACAAGAGATCTTGTTTGTTTCTCCTAAAACAGGCCAAACATTGTTGTGATATGTCCATTCTCATGCGTTTTTGACCCAGCGTCAAGAGTCGCGGCACCCATCTTGTGAATACCTTTCAGATACATCTGGCAAGCGTGAGCAATTTCATGCCCTCTAAATTGGTGATCCTCCTTGATCATTATGCGCACTTTTGCAATGATTTCTAGAGTAGTGACACATCTTGGCTGACCTATTCATGGATGATCATCATCTAAGCTCTCCTGACCAAATTTAAATTCATTTATCCACTTGGCAACAGTTGAAGACAAAGGAGCAGAGTCCCCTGGTGTATTCTGGAAATCGGCATGAATGTCCTTCGCTTTCATACCTTTCTTTATGAAGTTCTTAATTACTGCTTGAATCTCGACCCCCCCCCCCCTGTACCGTCCCGTCATTGCAGATCACTACACAGGAACAACAACAGAGCCGTGTCACTGCCACAGCTCTCTTCCAAGAGCACTGACATGGCATGTGTTTACAGGCAACAGTCCAACGAATATCATGTGAACAACTTGTGCTAGCGCTGGCCTCTTGTGGTGATTGTTGTTAGGTGTCTTTGTGCTATTGTCAAATGACGGTATGTTTATATGATTCTCTTGCATGAATGATTTCTTGAATGCAAAATTTAAAACATTTATCTCCTACTGCCACACCAGACTGGTCAAGTGACTTGATGGAAAACTTTGACTCACTTAGTGATTTTACATAGGACAATAATTTCCCCTGCTTCTCAGCCAGATCTTTTGCTGAGGTATGACAGTGGTAGTAACCTTTCCTTGTTGGCATTTGGCATTCTCTTTTGAACTAAGAGTGCAGTAGCTTTTCCTTCCTCAGTATTTTCTGAATTTCATTGTTAAACCACAGTGGCTCTTTTGCATCCATAATTCGTTTACTAGGTACAGACTTGTTGAGAGTGCAATTCATGATCTATTTAAGCTTTGACCATAATCTCTCTATGTCCATCTTAATGGAACTAAGTGATGTCAGTTCTGTCTAAGTGAGATGCTAACATCTGCTTATCTGCTCTTTCTGGCATGAACATTTTCCTAGCCTTCTTGACTGATTTATTAATTTTTGTAATCTTAGTTGTTATGATGTTATCATGATTATTAATCCCCATCTCTATGCTGAAGCCATTGATGATATCTGGGCTGTTTGTAACTACAAGGTCTAAGATATTTCCATTGCATGTGGCATGCCAAACTAGGTGCTCAAGACAATTTTCGAAAACCACATTCAAAAGTGCTTCACAAGATTGACTGCACCCCCTGAAATAAAGCCATAGGCTACCATCTATACTCAGTAGGCTAAATTAACCTCCAACTAGCATTGCATGATCTAGGTATTTACGTGCTACTGTCTGTAGACTTTCTTTGAATGGCTCCAAAACTGTCATAGCAGAACTGGGTGGATGATTAAAACATCCATTAATTAACGTGATTTCACATAGACTTGTTATAGGCAACCAGGTAACTTCACTGTCACAATCAGCTTTGGCCTCAATAGAGACAATGGACACTCCCTCTCCTACAGTGTCTAACCTGCCTTTCCGATATATATTCCATTAATCACTAAATATGTGAGAGCTTTCTACTCTGGGTTTCAGCCAGCTCTCAGTCTCTGAGAATAATTTGAGTGGGAAACTTTCCTGGATGGCAGTAAATTCGGAAACTGTGTTACAAGTACTTTGACAACTGATAAAATTTTGACAATCTACACTGGAGTGAATTCAAAAGATAAACCTCAACCAACATTGAATGTATCTTGGTGATAAAGAGCCAAAATAAATAAATTGATGATTTTATTCCATTTCATCTGATTGAATGAAACACACACAGCATAACTACTCAGAAAACAACTATAGTGCGGATTACATTTACTATCATACATGTAGCACTCTGAGAACATTTCACCTTGTCATAGTAGTCCTGTGTTTTGGAACTAGGCAGTGCTTCATTTCACAAAGCGAAAGGAATAGCTTGTGTAAAAAAAAAAGAAGAGGAAATAGTGGTTGCTGGTGTTTTTAACACTATCATTCAATTTAGTTCCTACTGTGAACTTTGCAGCTAGGATATGTAAATGCTCTGAGACTGCTATTGATAATATCTTTATGAACAAATCTAGGGGAAAAAAGTCATATCACAAAACCAATAGTAAATGGACTATCTGATCACGATGTGCAGCATCTTGTGTTAAATGTTGAAACTTGTCAGGATAAAAAAATATTAAATCTGAGTACAGGAGGATAATAAATAAGCCAGAAATTGAGGAATTCAGGAAATTGCTCAAAGACATGAACTGGAGAGATGTTTACCTGACTCAAATGGAAAATACAAAGCATTTATTAATAAAGTTACCTCCTCTTTTGAAAATTGTTTTCCCCTAAAGGTAACTCAGATCACACAGAAGTCAAAAGATAAACCATGGATTACACAAGGAATAAAGATATCATGTGGGGCAAAAAGGAGACTGTATCTACTATCTAGGAACATTTCTGATATTAGAATTGTAATGCATTGCAAAGAATACTGCAAAATATTGAATCAAGTAATCCAGAAATCGAAGTAACTTTATTAAGAGAAAAAGATGATTGTATCTGGCAACAAAATAAGAACTGTATGGGATATAGTGAAGACAGAGAGAAGTGGGGCCAAAAAGGAAGTGGAACAGATAGCTCTAAAAGTAAATGAGACTTTGGTAACAAGTGCATGTAGTGCTGTAAATCTCTTAAGCAAGACTTAATTTTTGTTACTGACGGCTTGGGGTTATCAGGTTCGGTGAATGGTGCAATGGAGTATCTGGGACCAGTCTTTGAAGAACATCGTGTAGAACTTATTCGAGGAACTTTGAATTCCAACCATTGCTTCTCAGTATACTTACTCCTCAATGAAATTTGATGCAAGTTATATATCTATATTTCCAACAAATAGCTCAATACATATTATCAATACTAGGAATAAGAACAATCTACATAAAGACCTAAAATCACTTATGTTGGTCCAAAAGGGGGCCCAATATTCAGGAACACACATTTTCAATAAATTACCAGCAACCATTAAAAACTTGGTTTCAGATAAAGCACAGTTTAAACAGAGTTTGAATGACTTTTTGATAGGCAATGCCTTCTACTCTACAGATGAATTTCCTAACAGAGACTGTTAGGCCAGCGTAAGTAAAAATATGTTAGATTTAAGTTTTGACAGTACTTGGTTGCAACAGTCAATATTAGGTATTTTGTGTATGCTAAATTTATTAATAGTGCATAACATAAATTTATTAATAGTGCATAACAATGTTTCCCCCCCCCCCCCCCCCTATGAACCATGGACCTTGCCGTTGGTGGGGAGGCTTGCGTGCCTCAGCGATACAGATAGCCGTACCGTAGGTGCAACCACAATGGAGGGGTATCTGTTGAGAGGCCAGACAAACGTGTGGTTCCTGAAGAGGGGCAGCAGCCTTTTCAGTAGTTGCAAGGGCAACAGTCTGGATGATTGACTGATCTGGCCTTGTAACAATAACCAAAACGGCCTTGCTGTGCTGGTACTGCGAACGGCTGAAAGCAAGGGGAAACTACAGCTGTAATTTTTCCCGAGGGCATGCAGCTTTACTGTATGATTACATGATGATGGCGTCCTCTTGGGTAAAATATTCCGGAGGTAAAATAGTCCCCCATTCGGATCTCCGGGCGGGGACTACGCAAGAGGATGTCGTTATCAGCAGAAAGAAAACTGGTGTTCTACGGATCGGAGCGTGGAATGTCAGATCCCTTAATCGGGCAGGTAGGTTAGAAAATTTAAAAAGGGAAATGGATAGGTTGAAGTTAGATATAGTGGGAATTAGTGAAGTTCGGTGGCAGGAGGAACAAGACTTCTGGTCAGGTGACTACAGGGTTCTAAACACAAAATCAAATAGGGGTAATGCAGGAGCAGGTTTAATAATGAATAGGATAATAGGAATGCGGGTAAGCTACTACAAACAGCATAGTGAACGCATTATTGTGGCCAAGATAGATACGAAGCCCACGCCTACTACAGTAGTACAAGTTTATATGCCAACTAGCTCTGCAGATGACGAAGAAACTGAAGAAATGTATGATGAAATAAAAGAAATTATTCAGATTGTGAAGGGAGACGAAAATTTAATAGTCATGGGTGACTGGAATTCGAGTGTAGGAAAAGGGAGAGAAGGAAACATAGTAGGTGAATATGGACTGGGGGACAGAAATGAAAGAGGAAGCCGCCTGGTCGAATTTTGCACAGAGCACAACATAATCATAACTAACACTTGGTTTAAGAATCATGAAAGAAGGTTGTATACATGGAAGAACCCTGGCGATACTAAAAGGTATCAGATAGATTATATAATGGTAAGACAGAGATTTAGGAACCAGGTTTTAAATTGTAAGACATTTCCAGGGGCAGATGTGGACTCTGACCACAATCTATTGGTTATGGCCTGTAGATAAAAACTGAAGAAACTGCAAAAAGGTGGGAATTTAAGGAGATGGGACCTGGATAAACTGAAAGAACCAGAGGTTGTACAGAGATTCAGGGAGAGCATAAGGGAGCAATTGACAGGAATGGGCGAAATAAATACAGTAGAAGAAGAATGGGTAGCTTTGAGGGATGAAGTAGTGAAGGCAGCAGAGGATCAAGTAGGTAAAAAGACGAGAGCTAGTAGAAATCCTTGGGTAACAGAAGAAATATTGAATTTAATTGATGAAAGGAGAAAATATAAAAATGCAGTAAGTGAAACAGGCAAAAAGGAATACAAACGTCTCAAAAATGAGATCGACAGGAAGTGCAAAATGGCTAAGCAGGGATGGCTAGAGGACAAATGTAAAGATGTAGAGGCCTATCTCACTAGGGGTAAGATAGATACCGCCTACAGGAAAATTAAAGAGACCTTTGGAGATAAGAGAACGACTTGTATGAATATCAAGACCTCAGATGGAAACCCAGTTCTAAGCAAAGAAGGGAAAGCAGAAAGGTGGAAGGAGTATATAGAGGGTCTATACAAGGGTGATGTACTTGAGGACAATATTATGGAAATGAAAGAGGATGTAGATGAAGATGAAATGGGAGATATGATACTGCGTGAAGAGTTTGACAGAGCACTGAAAGACCTGAGTCGAAACAAGGCCCCCGGAGTAGACAATATTCCATTGGAACTACTGACGGCCATGGGAGAGCCAGTCCTGACAAAACTCTACCATCTGGTGAGCAAGATGTATGAAACAGGCGAAATACCCTCAGACTTCAAGAAGAATATAATAATTCCAATCCCAAAGAAAGCAGGTGTTGACAGATGTGAAAATTACCGAACTATCAGCTTAATAAGTCACAGCTGCAAAATACTAACACGAATTCTTTACAGACAAATGGAAAAACTAGTAGAAGCCAACCTCGGGGAAGATCAGTTTGGATTCCGTAGAAACACTGGAACACGTGAGGCAATACTGACCTTACGACTTATCTTAGAAGAAAGATTAAGGAAAGGCAAACCTATGTTTCTAGCATTTGTAGACTTAGAGAAAGCTTTTGACAATGTTGACTGGAATACTCTCTTTCAAATTCTAAAGGTGTCAGGGGTAAAATACAGGGAGCGAAAGGCTATTTACAATTTGTACAGAAACCAGATGGCAGTTATAAGAGTCAAGGGACATGAAAGGGAAGCAGTGGTTGGGAAGGGAGTAAGACAGGGTTGTAGCCTCTCCCCGATGTTGTTCAATCTGTATATTGAGCAAGCAGTAAAGGAAACAAAAGAAAAATTCGGGGTAGGTATTAAAATTCATGGAGAAGAAATAAAAACTTTGAGGTTCGCCGATGACATTGTAATTCTGTCAGAGACAGCAAAGGACTTGGAAGAGCAGTTGAATGGAATGGACAGTGTCTTGAAAGGAGGATATAAGATGAACATCAACAAAAGCAAAACAAGGATAATGGAATGTAGTCTAATTAAGTCGGGTGATGCTGAGGGAATTAGATTAGGAAATGAGGCACTTAAAGTAGTAAAGGAGTTTTGCTATTTGGGGAGCAAAATAACTGATGATGGTCGAAGTAGAGAGGATATAAAATGTAGGCTGGCAATGGCAAGGAAAGCGTTTCTGAAGAAGAGAAATTTGTTAACATCCAGTATAGATTTAAGTGTCAGGAAGTCATTTCTGAAAGTATTCATATGGAGTGTAGCCATGTATGGAAGTGAAACATGGATGATAAATAGTTTGGACAAGAAGAGAATAGAAGCTTTTGAAATGTGGTGCTACAGAAGAATGCTGAAGATTAGATGGGTAGATCACATAACTAATGAGGAAGTATTGAATAGGATTGGGGAGAAGAGAAGTTTGTGGCACAACTTGACCAGAAGAAGGGATCGGTTGGTAGGACATGTTCTGAGGCATCAAGGGATCACCAATTTAGTATTGGAGGGCAGCGTGGAGGGTAAAAATCGTAGAGGGAGACCAAGAGATGAATACACTAAGCAGATTCAGAAGGATGTAGGTTGCAGTAGGTACTGGGAGATGAAAAAGCTTGCACAGGATAGAGTAGCATGGAGAGCTGCATCAAACCAGTCTCAGGACTGAAGACCACAACAACAACAACAACAACAACAACAACAATATTTCATTCTGACAGCGTATTAATTCTGTAAATATTAGCTTCTCCAGTTTACTGTATTGTATTCACCTATTTTGACAATCTCGTGACAAATGATCAGGGTAGTATTCATTATATTAAAATGTTTTGTGTTATACATTCTGACATGTTCCACACCCTTGAGAATCATCTCATTTTTTCGGTGTATGTAACGAAAACTGAATCAAATCAAATGCAATCACCATCTCTCATCATGTAATAACTTCACTTCTTCTTCTTCCCTTGTCGTCTCCTGTTTTTCCAGTACTCATCCATCTCCTCCTCATGTTTTTCCCCCTTTATTCTATTCGTGTTGTTCTCAATCCCCTATTTCTTCTGCATCGAAAGCCTTTTATTTTTATTTTTATTTTTATTTTTATCGAGGTGAGTCTTTATGGACTGTGTGGTAACAACCGACTTCACTGTAGTGTCCAGGTCTTGTTCTTGCTCCAGCTTTGACTTCCTGCCAGTATCTTCTGAGCCCCTCCAAGAAGTACCTTTTTATGCCCTTCAGATAAGGGTCCTCACTGTCTTTCGGATGTTGATGCCATGTTAAAACCTTGGTAGTTGGTCACCAATCTTCTAAATTTGTTCCTTTCAGGAATTTCTCTCTGAGATACCAATCTGCTTAAGATCTTTTTCACATTCTTTGAACCATCTCGGCCTCGTTTTCTTAGATGGGATGAAACTCTGTATTCTTTTTGATAGTCGATCACCGTCCATTTTCATGAGATGACCATAAAATAACAATCATTTCTTTGTAATGGATGCTGTGATAGGTTCTGTCTTGCTGCACGATTCCTCATTTGCTCTCATTCGCCATTGTCCATCGACCCATATATTACCTTAGGATTTTCCTTAATATCCTACACTCACACTTTTCCAGCCGCTCAGCTTGACCTTGTCTATTCGTGGTCAAAGTTTTGGATGCTTATAAGCCCTCAGGTTTTACAACTGTATTATAATGTTGGAACTTGGCCCACATACTCGTAGACTTTTTGCTATAAGTATTCTTTGTCAGTTGGTATGCTTGGTCTAACTTCCTCATCCTGGCAATTGCTTCTTCTTTTAATCCATTCTCCTGGTGGATGACTTCACCGAGATACCTGAAATTCTTAACTCATCCGATTTTTTCCCAGGTTGGTTATCATCCATTCAGGTCCATCACAGATGTTCGTCATATATTTTGTCTTTTGAATAGAGATCTGGAGTCTAACTTTTTTCAGCAATTTCTGACAGCCTATTTATCTTGTTGACTGCTGACTCTATGTTGTTAGCAAAAATGGCCAGGTCAGCCGCAAAATCTAAGCAGTCAATGCACACCCCTTTGTTCTTAGGACCAAGTCTGAACCACTCTTCATTTGTTTCTTCTTGGGCTAATAACTTTCTCCACTCTCGAGTGACCTTTTCCAAGACACAATTGAAAAGGAGAGGGATAGTCCATCTCCTCGTCTTATGTCCGTTCAGATTGTAAAGGGAATTGATACCTCACCCATAAATTTAAATTTTGACGCTGTGTTAGTAAGAGTTTGTTTGATCAGCTTTCTTGAGGTATTATCCATCCCAAACTTTTCCAAAATATTCATTAATGCCTGTCAGTCGATGGAGTCATATACTTTTTGAAAATCAACAAACATGACCACATAGTTATTTCTTCCAGTTTTTTGGACCTGATGATGTTCTTCAGGCTAAAGATCTGTTCTGCGCAAGAATCGCCCTTTCGGAAACCAGCTTGATAGTCCCCAATCAGTTGGTTACAATGACCTTCTATTCTATTCTGTATCACTTTGGAGAGAATCTTATATGGAACAGATATACTAATGAGGTACCCCTATAGTTATTGACATTCTATTTATCACCTTTTTTGTGTAGACGATGGATTAAAGCTGACTGCCATTCAGTTGGTATCATCCCAGCTCTCCAGATCTCCTCAAAAAGTTGGACTAGTATATCTAGAGTTTCATTATTTGCCAGCTTCAGTAGTTCCACCACTATTGAATCCTCTCCAGCTGCCTTATTATTCTTAAAGTTGTTGATGATCTCTTTGGTCTCCTCTTTACTAGATGGAGATTAGGGGTAGTTTGTGGATTGGGGCACATGCAGGGAATCTTTCTTTCGGTTCATCACAATTAAGTAGGTTTTCAAAGTAACGAGACATGATCTTGCAGTTTTCTTTGTTGGTCAGGCCGAGTGTGGTGTGCATACTGTAAGACCTTCAGTACACACACCATCAGATTATTTGACTTGTTGCTCTAACGAAGTAAGCGAGTGTCAGCAATATGTCTCGTGGTCTTATCATGGTGTGTTTATCTTCTGCCATTCGGTCAGATGATAGAAATGCCACTTGCATGCTTAGAGTAGCAGATTGACGGTGACCAACTTTAAACAGAATTTGATTAATTTTCACACACATTTACTAAAATAATAACAAATATAAAAATTACTTAACTTGGTTCTGGATGCTATTTACAATTGACAATCTGAAGTTCTTTGGGATTGGTACGTTAATCTTATTCTCACATATATCTCAGATACTTGACAAAAGTGTCTATACATTTATCTTCATGGCTATGTACAGGAATATGGTAATCTTATCAGACGCAGACTGAATCTTGACTATGGACTGGTACAGACAATTGTAGAACTCGACGGACTGGTACAGACTAATGCAGACTGGTACAGACTAATGCAGACTCATACAGACTGGTGCAGACAAATGCAGACTGACTGATCGAAGGTCTTTACACTCGTTATAATACCTCGCACGTTCATGTATCACTGCGCGAGTGTGATGCGCGAGGAGAAAATGTTCTATGTTAGCAGCAATCTCATTGGCTGCGTTACATATTAATACGCGGATCGGCGGAAGCAGAATTTTGTCCGTCTCTATGGCAGCGCCATCTCATAGTGCGGAGATGGACGAGCGCTGCGCCTGCGCTGTTTTGCTTAGCGGGGCGCACTCTAGTGGGAAATTTGTGTACGCGCTGAATATGCGGAACTATGTACACAACACTGAGCTTTCCATTTTCGTCTCTAAAACAAAAACTAGGGGCTTGGTATCCTTTCAAGTTCGATTTGAACGTCTGATAGAAGTCTCTGACATTGTTTATCTGGAAACGCTGATCGATCTATTCTAACTGCTGTTTCTCATGCAATTGCTTAGACCTTCATAGAGTTCTGGCTGCATATTTTCGAACTTCATGGAATACATCAAAATCATCAGGACTCCTGGTAGAATTCCACTTTTTCCATGCACTTGCTGTTTAGGCCACCACCTCACCACAAACCTCATTCCACCATGTATGATTCCTCTTTTTAGCTGTCAGGATTGTAGTATTAGCTGCTTGTTGGATCATGGAGGCAATGTCTGCCCATTTATGGGATTCAACTGTCAGTTACTGGTGGCATTGTTCCAATATGTTTTGATTGATTTTGATCTTCGCAATATCATATTTATGAATTTTATTTCCGGTTTTCACGGTCTTATTGAGAGGGATGAAATTAATTTTGATCTTGGAGAGGTGATGATCCTTTTAAATTCAGTATTTTATCTGTAAAAAGGTTTCTTTCTATTATTTCTGATTGTTTGATGTTGTTTCTTTCTTATTTCTGTAATCCATGCTATCATTGAGTCCTTCTTCCAGTACTACTCATTCAGTAGAGGTCTCTAAAAAAAGATTAATCTTCTTTTAGCCATTACTTCTGATATTTTCTCAAAATTTTTGTAGATCTCCTCATTACTTCTCATTTTCCAGCCATCTGTAGCTTGTATTGCAATCATTATTTTCTAATAATGCTCCTTTGAGGAACCTCTGTTCTGTCCAGCTTATAGTTCATCATTAGGCATCCTCATCCATATAAACATCCTGGTCATACCACTGTGGGATAGTGTTTTAGTTTTGTTTTTTTAGTTGTACATTTCTTGTTGTAAATATCCTTTGTAAAACGATTTGCTCTCTCCAGTTTGCTGACTCTTGCATCTACTGTTAATTCTTCTAGTCCATTTTGTTGTACAGTTTGTCCAATATATTTAAATTTACTTACTAACGCTATTTTACATTTTTGTTTTTCTAAGAATGTTGATGCATTGTTTGAAATTGTCATCAATGTTGTTTTTTCGGCTGAAATTTTGGGACCAGCTCTCTTTGCTATTTCTTCCAAAAGATTTCTTTCAATAACTGTCTGTCAGATTTTTTGAAAGTATATCAGAATCATCTGCAGAAGCCAGGCAGTTTACCTTAATTCCATTTGTTATTCGTCCTAAAATTATTGGTTCAATTTTGTAATTTTTTTTTCTCCAAATTCCAGATACTTTCTATTTTTTCTAGAATGCAGTGTTACAGTAAAGGTGATAAACTGTCCCCTTGTCTAACACCAGTTTTTATTTCAAATGGTTGAGATACTTCTCCCATAAATTTAGCTTCAGTCACCCTATTTGCTAGTGTTTTGAGGATTATGTTTGCTTTAACACAAAATTCTTTGATGATTTTACCCATAATTTCTCTGCCTACCAAATCAAATGTTTTCTTGAAACCAATACGTGATACTATTATTGGTTTGGTGATTAACAGTCTGTGGAGAATTATCAATTTTCTAATAAACATCTGTTCTGTGCAGGGTCTTCCCTTTCTAGAGCTCCTTGAGATTCTCCCAGTTATTTGTCTAAAGTTTCTACAACTCTGTCCAGAGAATTTTTGATAATATTTTGTATACCACTGGCAGAAGTCAGGCATCTCTGCAATTGTTGACATTTTGTGTGTCCCCTTTTTTTCATAGCTGTGGATTAATGCTTTCAATAATCTCTTCAGCTTTCCAAATGTTCTCAAACAGCAGTTGTAGATCATTTGTGTGTTCTGACTATTTCAATAATTTTGCTGTAGTGGAGTCTTCATTTGTTGCTTTGAAGTTTTGGAAGATTTGATGGCTTCATGAATTTATTGCTCTGTTAGTGGAAAATCTTCCTCCAGATGTTGTGGGACTGCTATTATATATTGCTACAATGTGCTGTTATTATTGTTGTTGTTGTTGTTGTTGTTGTTTGGTTGCCTGTTCTTCAGCACTTTCTTTCTGTTTCCTTTATCTATTTGCCGCCATTTTAGCCCATTTACCGGTATTTTCAGCTTGTTCTTCACTTATTTGACCTTTTGGTGGCTCCTCTTGAAGAGATCTTATTTCTCAGCATTTAAAATTACATCATCTGCTGCTCTTTCGCAACTGAATTTCATCATGTCCATCTTCCTTGACTCAAGATCCTGAATTTTCATCCTTAATTCTTGAACAGTCTCATTTCTCTTTTTGTGTTTTCCAGATGAAGAAACTTTTGGTCCTCAAAGCTAAGATTAGTATCAGTTTTTTTATTTGTTTCTGCCTATGGCTGCTATATCTCTTTAGTTAGAATATTTTCTCTCTCTGTATTTGATTATAGTCTAAGTCTGAATATTTTTATAAGTACATTTATTGCTATAGCAATGAGTAAAATAAATTGTATTGCACTGCCTGTAGCATGTAGCACCATTTTGACTTTTAGTCCTCTTGCTGTACAAAAAGTAGCTTTGATGATTACTTAATGCAAGTATTTTGTAAGAGCTGTGGAACGGTTAGTATCTGTTTATATTTTTCTGATTAATTCAAGCTCGTCAATGCACATCCTGTGTTAAGGAAATATTTGCACTGAATTTACTGTGTGTTAAATATAAGCAGTGGATCCATTGGGGTAGTCTGTTTGGTAGAAATATGTCAAGGTGAACAAAACAGGAGATGGTGAAGGAAGAGAGGGAAAAGAACAACATTTGCTTCTCATCAGCATTATAACTGGGTTGCAACATTCAGTGAAAATTATCTGTGACAGGAAGTTGTCATAAATACATTTTTTGAAGAAACTTTATGTTTGTATAAGCATTTATTAAATTTAAAAAGTTGGATTTCATCTGTTAATACAAAAGATAATGTTTTGCATTGCAGGCATGATGAACCTGTCAAAGATGAAGAATCGGCCAATGATTCTTATTGGAGGATAACAGTATGTATAACTTAAACTTGAGATTCTTGAAAATAAAGCTAGTCAGTATTTCTTAACAGTACTGATTTAAATACATCTAAAAGATCGCTGTTACCTAAATGAAAGTTGACGGGCAAAGTCTTAGTGGACATTTGTATAAAATTGTCATAGGTGTTATTTACAAGAAGAGTAAGTAGTTTCAATAGGAATGTGGTGAGACATTTAACAAATGTCATGACCACACATTAATAGGACCTTATAACACTACCATTATGATATTAGTATGCTTTTACGTAAATAACAGAAACCCTGTCTCTATGTTGCCACGTATAACCCTCTTACTAAAATTTAGTTTAGTTTTAAAATAAAATACACTATCGAAGGATAGTCCTGTTTACAGGAAAAGATAATCAATAGAGTTATCCTTCTTACAGGATTTACCGTGTGTTGCGTCTAATGGATAAGTAAATTGGACTATTCACTTCTTTTCCTAAGATCTTACCCAGTGGCAAGATAGGAACACAGTATGAATAATAATATACTGAAGCTAGGAAAACTCATTTCCAAGTTCATTTAGTGGTTTAAAACATGTACTTAATGGTCACCAACCTATCCTGGCAATGAAATAGTGAAGTATTGGAGAAGCAGAAATGTGAATTTTGCCTACTTTCTTGCTACTGTTTAGTTTGGCTCTTCAAATAAATTACCCCACTTAAACAATTTTGGGCTGCATCTTTATACATTATGTTTTTAAAAAAGAAAAAGCCCAGTAGATAACTTCAAGGAAGGTAAAAAAAATTAGCCGGGGTGGGGGGGACTACCTTTAGAAAAGCACTTTCCATAATCAAGAAACTTAAATACTTAGACACTAAAGCACACACTTTTTAACTGAACATTTCACTTAAAGAAAACCTCTTTCTTGGTGGAATTTACTTTCAAAAGCTATTATTGTTTGAAATAATTCTGTGTAGGCATCTAACAGGTTCTAGTAACTTGGCTTCACTCTGATTGAATTTTATGTAAGCAAACCATAACACTTTGCAATAGTTAAGAAAACATTTTTATTATTTACACTAAAGCAATTTAAATGGTGCCTCTTTATATTAACTTGGCACTTCATAAGTCTGTAAAACAGGACACTCGGATTAATCAAACACCAGGAAGGAACCCTATACAGATGTATGATTAGGATGAAATAACAGGGTGAGCCAGTTTCCGTAAAGTTCAAGAATGATTATTAAAACACAGTTTAAATTAATGGTTCATGCTGTACAAAGGTAAAAATAGAAAAAAATCTTATCTGGTGGCTGTAGGCTTGAGTGTGGTGAACAGTTATGATGGCTACACTACCCACACTACGGCCTGCAAGTTTCTTGCTGTATGGGCTCAATTTCTCTTCTTGGCTTCATTCAGTTTTACATACAGTAGCTCAACAACTCGCAGCTATGCTGTAAGCTGTTTGCAGTCTTCAACCGAGGCATTTTTATGAAAATTTGCAGGCAAAGCTTCTGCTCCACAAAGGAGTTACCTCAATCACTGCTGCCTTCAGACTGTGTGACTTACTTCCCGAACTTGCTCAAGGTAGCACGCCAATTCGCCTTTCGCACCTCTTCCGTGCGCCACAGCCATTTTCGTTTCAAACAAAAGCACACTGGTTTTTACATAACACCTATTTCTTACATTGTTCCTAAGCATGACCATTTCTTAAATTGTCAAATTTACATCAACATGAACAATTTATACACACACATATTTTTAAATACAAAATGTTATCAAAACATTATTTAGACACTTGGTATCCTTTGTAGAGGACTTGGGCAGGTTTGTCCCATCCTAGTACACATTATTTTGTTACTTCCCTTCAGATATTCCATTTAGCTACATCTACAATAATTCCCAATGTTCTGACTTTTGAGGTGTCCAGTGTGGGTTGCTCTCCACTTCCTGGGTGTATTGTATCTAGTTAGCTTTTTCAAATTTCCATGAGGGTTTATCAATGTATTTTGTAACTGATATTTCAGCACCAATGATAACTTTTGTGAGCCAATGTACACTCCTTGAAAAATGTTTAGGTACTACTATTGAGTGATTCAGTGGTAATTTGTTCTCATCAGTGGAAAAGATGGATGGGTCAGGTTTTGTATCAGTTTCCATCTGCCTGCCCAAAACTTTTTAAATTCCTTGGCATCAAACTTAGATAATTTCTTGTGTGTTGATCCATTCGAACAATGGTTCTCTATTTTTGTCTCTATTTATGTATCTCCAGGTTGTGTTTTGGAATTAAAATCTTAAACATATACGTGCTGTCTAGTTGCTGTGTGTAAGACTAGTGTCAGACACTTTCCGTTAGGTGATTTGTGGACTGATGTAATAACCAGGCCTTTGAGTTTTATCCTAATTACTTCTACATCACTAATTTTCTGACAGCTTAAGCCAGCATAATCCAAGAGCTGTTTCTTTTTTCATTTATTGTGGATGCACCTAACAATTGAGAGGAGTATTGATATTGCTTTATATTGCGTAATCTTGCATGTAGCTGCTGAATTATCACCTAAATGCATTTCCTTTAGAGCTATAATACTGATGGCATGCTCATCATTTAATTTGCTTTGGTAACTGCATTTGTCACTTGTTAATCCTACGTTAATTTGCATAATATGGACACCTTGCCTGATAATTTTTGACTGTAAGCTCTGAGACGTGCTAGACCATCTTTTGTGTAGAGTTTTTGCTGTCTGCTCCTGCAGTCACACAGCCTTGGTGCACCATCTCAGGGGTTGTCTACATGCCCCACAACAGTCTTTTTGGTGTCCAGTGTGAATGATTCACTGGTAAATATCCTGTCCCATACACTTTTGTTTGTAGACAATACTACTGTGTTAGCTGACAATAGAAACCCTGAGCCAGGAAGCAGTAGTCTCAGTACCTCAGAGAATTAGTTTCAGGTAAAGTATATGGGTCTAACATATCTAAAATGCACATGGTTTAGTTTGGAAACCACACAAACAGCCAAATGTACACACCCGCAGTAGCTGCTAGGGGTGGGGGGGCAGAGTGATTGGAGAAGACAGTACATGGTCTGAATGGGAAAAGATTGGTGGGTACAGAAGAGAGAAGGGAAAAGGTAAAGTGAAACAGTGGGAAACAAATTAGCAGAGGTTTAGGTCAGGTGAATGGCACTAGATGTGCTGGAGAGACAATTTCCACCTGTGTAGTTCAGAGAAACTTGCACTGGAAGGGAATATCCAAATGGTATGTCTAGTGAAGCAGTTGTTGAAGTGGTGTACAGCCTCTTGGCAACTGCAATGTCAAGTCTGTGGTTTGCCACAGTTTGGTGCTAGACATTACTGCGAGTGAACAGTTGGTTACTTGTCATCCCTACATGGAAAATTGTATGGTAATTGCAGCATAGCTGATTTTTAACAGGTTGCTTTTGCACATGATCGTGCCTTTTATATGGTGGGAGATGCCTGCGACTGGACTGCTGTAGGAGGTGGTGGGTGGATTTGTGGGACAGGTCTTGCACCTGGGTCACTCACAGGATTAGTGGCGGACAAGTATGTTCTCTAGATTGTGCAGGCCGTGGAACACTACTTTGCAGGACATTGACCGTGAAAAACAGAGATTGCATCGGGATTGAATACAAAACACACAATGCCAAGTTAAGTACAAGAAGAGTGAATCTTCTAAGAGTTTGTGCTTCCAGCGTCTCCTGGTAGACCAGTATTAGATTCCGATGCACCAGTGCAGGTTTACTGTATCCCTTGGACTTTCATATTGACCGTGAAACACAGAAATTGCATCGTGATTGAATAAAAATGGCACAATGCCGACTTAAGTACAAGAAGAGTGAATCTTCTAAGACTTTGTGATTTGAGCGGCTCCTGGGAGACCAGTATTAGATTCCGACGAACCAGTGCAGGTTTACTGTATCCCTTGTACCTTCACATTGACCATGAAACACAGAAATTGGATCGGGATTGAATAGAATAGGCACTATGACGACTTAAGTACAAGAAGAGTGAATCTTCTAAGAGTTTGTGCTTTGAGCGGTTCCTGGGAGACCAGTATTAGATTCCGTTTCACCAGTGCAGGTTTGCTGAATCCCTTGGACCTTCACATTGACCATGAGACACAGAAATGCATCAGGATTGAATACAAAAGGCACAATGCCAGCATAAGTACAAGAAGAGTGAATCTTCTAAGAGTTTCTGCTTTGTACAGATTATGGAAGACCAGTATTAGATTGCGATGCACCAGTGCAGGTCTGCAGAATCCCTTGGACGTTCACATTGACCATGAAACTCCGAAATTCCATCGTGATTGAATACAATTTGGCTCTAATCCGACTTATGTACAAGAAGAGTGAATCTTCTAAGAGTTTGTGCTTTGAGCGACTCCTGGGGGTAAAGTATTAGATTCCGTTGCACCAGTGCAGGTTTACTGTATGCCTTGTACCTTCACTTTGACCATGAAACACAAAAATTGGATAGGGATTGAATAGAATAGGCACAATGACGACTTAAGTACAAGAAGAGTGAAACTTCTAAGAGTTTGTGTTTGAGCTGCTCGTGGCAGACCAGTATTATATTCCAATGCACCAGTGCAGGATTACTGTATCCCTTGGACTTTCACAGTGACCGTGTAACACAGAAATTGCATTGGGATTGAATACTAATGGCACATTTACGACTTAAGTACAGAAACAGTGAAACGTCTATGAGTTTGTAGTTTGGGCGTCTCCTGGGAGACCAGTAATAGACTCCGATTCACCAGTGCAGGTTTACTGAATCCTTTGGACCCTCACATTGATCATGAAACACAGAAATTGCATCGGGATTGAATACAAAAGGCACAATGCCGATTTAAGTACAAGAAGAGTGAATCTTCTGAGAGTTTGTTCTTTGAGCGGCTCCTGGGAGACCAGTATTAGATTCCGATGCAGCAGTGCAGGTTTCCTGTATCCCTTGGACCTTCTCATTGACCGTGACACACAGAAATTGGATCGGGATTGAATACAAAAGGCACAATGCCGACTTAGGTACAAGAAGACTGAATCTTCTAAGATTTTGAACTTTGAACGGCTCCTGGGAGACCAGTATTAGATTCCGATGCACCAGTGCAGGTTTACTGAATGTCTTGGACCTTCACAATGTGCATGAAACACAGATATTGCATCAGGATTGAATACAAAAGGCACAATGCCGACTTAAGTACAAGAGGAGTGAATCTTCCAAATGTTTGTGCTTTGAGTGGCTCCTGTAATACGTGTATTAGATTCCCATGCACCAGTGCAGGTTTACTGAATGCTTTGGACCTTCACATGGCCAGGATGCACAGAAATTGCATCGGGATTGAATACAAAACACCCAATGCCGACTTAAGTACATGAGGAGTGAATCTCCTAAGTGGTTGTGCTTAGAGCGTCTCCTGGGAGACCAGTATTAGATTCCGCTGCACCAATGCAGGTTTACTCTATCCCTTGGACTGTCACATTGACCATGTAACACAGAAATTGGAGCGGGATTGAATACAAACGGCTTAATGCCGACCTAAGTACAAGAAGAGTGAATCATCTAAGAATTTGAGTTTTGAGCGGCTCCTGGGAGACCAGTATTAGATTCCAATGCATCAATGCAGGTTTACTGTATCCCTTCGACTTTCACATTGACCATGATACACAGAAAACGCATCGGGATTGAATTGAAATGGAACAATGCCGACTTAAGTACAAGAAGAGTGTATCTTCCATGCGTTTCTGCTTTGAGCGTATCCTGGGAGACCAGTATTACATTCCGATGCACCAGTTCAGGTTTACTGTATCCCTTTGACCTTCATATTGACCATGAAACGCAGAAATTGCACCGCAATTGAATACAAAAGACACAATGCCGAATTAAGTACAAGAAGAATGAATCTTCTAAGAGTTTGTGATTTGAGCGGCTCATGGGGGACCAGTATTAGATTCCGGTGCACCAGCGCAGGTTTACTGTATCCTTTCGACTTTCACATTAACCACGAAACACAGAAATTTCATCTGCATTGAATACGATAGGCTCTACGCCGCCTTATGTACAAGATGAGTGAATCTTCTAAGAGTTTGTGCTTTGAGCGACACTTAATGGGTAAAGTATTAGATTCCGATGCTCCAGTGCAGGTATACTGTATACCTTGGACCTTCACATTGACCATGAAACACAGAAATTGCATCGGGATTGAATACAAAAGGCTTAATGCCGACATAAGTACAAGAAGAGTGAATCATCTAAGAATATGAGTTTTGAGCGACTACTGGGAGACCAGTATTGGATCCCGATGCACCAGTGCAGTTTTACTGTGTCCCTTGGACTTTAACATTGACCATGAAACACAGAAATTGCATCATAATTGAATAGAAAACACCGAATGCCGACTTAAGTACAAGAGGAGTGAATCTCCTAAGAGGTTGTGCTTAGAGCGTCTCCTGGGAGACCAGTATTAGATTCCGCTGCACCAATACAGGTTTATTCTATCCCTTGGACTGTCACATTGACCATGTAACACAGAAATTGGATCGCTATTGAATACAAATGGCTTAATGCCTCTTAAGTACAAGAGTGAATCATCTAAGAATTTGAGTTTTGAGCGGCTCCTGGGAGACCAGAATTAGATTCCAATGCATCAATGCAGGTTTACTGTATCCCTTCGACTATCACATTGACCATGAAACACAGAAATTGCATCGGGATTGAATTCAAATGGAACAATGACGACTTAAGTACTAGAAGAGAGAATCTTCTAAGAGTTTGTGATTTGAGCGGCTCCTGGGGGACCAGTATTAAATTCCGAAGCACCAGTGCAGGTTTATCGATTCCCTTGGACTTTCACATTGATCATGAGACATAGAAATTACATCGGGATTGAATACAAAACACACAATGCCGACTTAAGTACAAGAAGAGTGATTCTTCTACGATTTTGTGTATGAGCGGCTCCTTGGAGACCAGTATTAGATTCCGATGCACCAATGCAGGTTTACTGTATCCCTTGGACCTTCACATTGACCATGAGACACAGAAATTGCATCGGGATTGAATACAAAAGGCACAATGCCGACTTAAGTACAAGAAGAGTGAATCATCTAAGAGTTTGAGCTTTGAGCGTCAACTGGTAGACCAGTATTAGATTCCGATGCACCAGTTCAGGCTAACAGTATCCCTTGAACACTCACATTGATCATGAATTTGAGCAAATGGCATCGCGATTGAATACAAAAGGCACAATACCGGCTAAAGTGCAAGAAGAGTGAATCTTCTAAGAGATTGTGCATGAGCGGCTCCTGGGAGACCAGTATTAGATTCCGATGCACCAATGCAGGTTTACTGTATCCCTTGGACCTTCGCATTGACCATGAGGCACAGAAATTGCATCGGGGTTGAATACAAAATGCAAAATGCCGACTTTAGTACAAGAAGAGTGAAGCTTTTAAGAGTTTCTGCTTTGAGCGGCTGCTGGGAGACCAGTATTAGATTCCGATGCACCAGTGCAGGTTTATTGAATCCCTTGGACCTTCAAATCGAACATAAAACACAGAAATTGCGTCGGGATTGAGAACAAAAGGCACAATGCCGAATTAAGTACAAGGAGAGTGAATCTTCTAAGAATTTGTGCTTTGAGAATCTCCTGGAGCCAAGTATTAGATTCCGATGTACCAGTGCAGGTTTAGTGAATCCCTTGGACCCTAACATTGACCATGAAACACTGGAAATGCATCGGGATTGAATACAAAAGTCACAATGCCGACTTAAGTACAAGAATAGTAAATCTTCTAATAGTTTGTGCTTTGAACGGCTCCTTGGTGACCAGTAGTAGATTCCTATGCACCAGTGCTGGTTTACTGTATCCCTTCGACTTTTGCGTTTACCATGAAACACAGAAATTGCATCGGGATTGAATTCAAAAGGCAAAATGCCGACTTAAGTGCAAGAAGAAAGAATGTTTTAAGAGTTTGTGCTTTGTGCGGCTCCTGGGAGACCAGTATTAGTTTCCGATGCATCAGTGCTGGTTTACTTTATCCCTTGGACCTTCACATTGACCTTGAGAGACGTAAATTATATCGGGATTGAATACAAAAGCACAATGCCGACTCAAGTACAAGAAGAGTGAAGCTTCTAAGAGTGTCTGCTTTGTGCGGCTCCTGGGAGACCAGTATTAGATTCGGATGCACCAGTTCAGGTTTACTGTATACTTTGGACCTTCCTATTGACCATGAAACACAGAAATTGCATCTCGATTAAATACAAAAGGCACAATGCCGACTTAAGTAAAAGAAGAGTGAATCTTCTAAGAGTTTGTGGTTTGAGCGCTCCCTGGGAGACCAGTATCATATTCCAATGCACCACTGCAGGTTTGCTGTATCCCTCCGACTCTCACATTGACCATGAAACACAGAAAAACATCGGGATTGAATACAAAAGGCACAATGCAGACTTAGGTACAAGAAGAGTGAATCTTCTAAGAGCTTGTGTTTTGAGCTGCTCCTGGGAGACAAGAATTAAATTCCGATGCACAAGTGCAGGTTTGCAGCATTCCTTGGACCTTCTCATTGATCATGAGACACTGAAAATGCATCGGGATTCAATACAAAATGCACAATGCCGACTTAAGTACAAGAAGAGTGAATCTTCTAAGTGTTTGTGCTTTGAGCGGCTCCTGGGAGACCAGTATTAGATTCCGATGCACCAGTACAGGTTTACTGTATCCCTTGGACCTTCACATTGACCAAGAAACACAGAAATTGGATCAGGAGTGAATACAAAAAAGCACAATGCCGACTTAACTACAAGAATAGTGAATCTTCTAAGAGTTTGTGCTTTGAGCGGCTCCTGGGAGACCAGTATTAGATTCCATTGCACCAGTGCTGATTTACTGTAGCGCTTAAACATTCACATTGACCATGAAACACAGAAAATGCATCGGG
This sequence comes from Schistocerca americana, assembly GCF_021461395.2. Lineage (NCBI taxonomy): Eukaryota > Metazoa > Arthropoda > Insecta > Orthoptera > Acrididae > Schistocerca > Schistocerca americana. Next base: position 25,834,096 of record NC_060130.1, read on the forward strand.
ATTGAATACAAAAGGCACAATGCCGATTTAAAGACATGAAGAGTGAATCGTCTAAGAGTATGTGCTTTGAGTTTGTCCTGGTAGACCAGTATTAGATTTCGATGCACCAGTGCAGGTTTACTGAACGACGTGGACCTTCACATTGGGCATGAAACACAGAAATTGCATCACGATTGAATACCAATGGCACAATGCCGACTTATCTACAATTGTAGTTAATCTTCTAAGTATTTGTGCTTTGAGCGGTCCCTGGGGGGCAAGTATTAGATTCCAATGCACCAGTGCATGTTACTGTATACCTTGGACCTTCACATTGACCATGAAGCACTGAAAATGCATCGGTATTGAACACAAAAGGCACAATGCCGACTTCAGTACAAGAAGAGTGAGTCTACTCAGAGTTTGTGTTTTGAGCTGCTACTGGGAGACCTGATATAAATTCCGATGCACAAGTGCAGGTTTATAGCATTCGTTGGACCTTCACATTGACCATGAAACACAGAAATTGAATCGGGATTGAATACAATAGGCACAATGCTGACTTAAGTACAAGAAGATTGAAACTTCTAAGAGTTTGTGATTTGAGCGGCTCCTGGCAGACCAGTATTAGATTCCGATGCACCAGTGCAGGTTTACTGAATCCCTTGGACCTTTACATTGTCCTTGAGACACATAAATTACACCGGGATTGAATACAAAACGCACAATGCCGACGTAAGTACAAGAAGAGTGAATCTTCTAAGAGTTCGTGCTTTGAGCGGCTCCTGGGAGACCAGTATTAGATTCCAATGCACCAATCGACTTTTACTGTATCCCTTGGAACTTCACATTGATCATAAAACACAGAAATTGCATCGAGATTGAATTCAAAAGGCAAAATGCCGACTTAAGCGCAAGAAGAGTGAATGTATTAAGAGTTTGTGCTTTGTGCGGCTCCTGGGAGACCAGTATTAGTTTCCGATGCATCAGTGCTGGTTTACATTATTCCTTGGACTTTCGCATTGACCATGAAACATAGAATTTGCTTCGGGATTGAATACAAATTGCACAATGCCGACTTAAGTACAAGGAGAGTGAATCTTCTAAGAGTTTGTGCTATGAGCGGCTCCTTGATGACCAGTATTAGATTCCGTTGCAACAGTGCTATTTTACTGTATCGCTTCGACTTTCGCGTTTACCATGAAATACAGAAATCGCATCGGGATTGAATACATAAGGCACAATGCCGACTTAAGTACAACAAGTGTGTATCTTCCAAGTGTATGTGCTTTGAGTGGCTCCTGGGAGACCAGTTTTAGATTCCCATGCACCAGTGCAGGGTTACTGAATCCCTTGGACCTTCACATTGACCATGATGCACAGAAAATGCATCGGGATTGAATACAAAAGACTCAATGCTGACTTATGTACAAGAAGAGTGAATCTTCTAAAAGCTTCTGCCATGTACGGCTACTGGGAGACCAGTATTAGATTCCAATGCACCAATGCAGGCTTACTGTATACCTTGGACTTTCACATTGACCATGAAACAAAGAAATTGCACCGCGATTGAATACAAAAGACACAATGCAGCATTAATTACAATAAGAGTGAACCTTCTAAGAGTTTGTGATTTGAGCGGCTCCTGGGAGACCAGTATTAGATTCCGATGCACCAGTGTAGGTTTACTGTATCCTTTGGACCTTCACATTGACCATGAAACACAGAAATTGAATCGGGATTGCATACAAAGGCACAATGCCGACTTAAGTACGAGAGGAGTGAATCTTTACGAGTTTGTGGTTTGTGCGGCTCCTGGGGGACCAGTATTAGATTCCGATGCACCAGTGCAGGTGTACTGTAACCCTTGGACATTCACATTGACCATGAAGCACAGAAATTGCATTGGGATTGAATACTAAAGGCACAATGCCGACTTAAGTACAAGAGGAGTGAATCTTCTAAGAGTTTGTGGTTTGAGTGGCTCCTGGGGGACCAGTATTAGATTCCAATGCACCACTGCAAGTTTACTGTATCCCTTGGACATTAACATTGACAATGAAATACAGAAATTGCATCGGGATAGAATGCAAAAGACAGAATGCAGCCTTAAGTACAAGTAGAGTGAATCTTCTACGACTTTGTGCTTTGCGCGGCTCCCTTTAGACCATTATTACAATCCGATGCGCTATTCTAGCTTAACTGTATCCCTTGGACCTTCATGTTGACCATGAAACACAGAAATTGCACCGTGATTTGATACAAAAGACACAATGCCGTATTAAGTACAAGAAGAGTGAATCTTCTAAGGGTTTGTGATTTGAGCGGCTCCTGGGAGACCAGTATTAGATTCCGATGCACCAGTGCAGGTTTAATGAATCCCTTGGACCTTCACATTGACCATGAGAGACAGAAACTACATCGGGATTGAATACAAAAATCACAATGCCGACTTAAGTACAAGAAGAGTGAATCTTCTAAGAGTTTCTGCTTTAAGCGACTCCTGGGAGACCAGTGTTAGATTCCAGTGCACCAGTGCAGGTTTACAGTATACCTTGGACCTTCACATTGACCATGAAACACAGAAAATGCATCGGGATTGAATACAAAAGGCACAATGCCGACTCAAGTACAAGAAGAGTGAATCTGCTAAGAGCTTGTGTTTTGAGCTGCTCCTGGGAGACCAGTATTAGTTTCCGATGCACCAGTGCAGATTTACTGTATCCCTTCGACTGTCACATTGACCATGAAAAACAGAAATCGCATGGGGATTGAATACCAAATCCTTAATGCCGACCTAAGTACAAGAAGAGTGAATCTTCTAAGAATTTGTGCTATGGGCAACTCCTGCGAGACCAGTATAAGATTCCAAAGCACCAGTTCAGGTTTACTGTATACTTTGGAGCTTCCTATTGACCATGAAACACTGAAATTGCATCGCGATGAAATGCAGAAGGCACAATGCCGACTTAAGTACAAGAAGAGTGAATCTTCTAAGAGTTTGTGGTTTGAGCGGCTCCTGGGAGACCAGTTATTGATTCCGATGCACCAATGCAGGTTTAGTGTATCCCTCGGACCTTCACATTGTGCATGAAACACAGAAATTGCATCGCGATTGAATACCAAAGGCACAATGCCGACTTTAGTACAATTAGAGTTAATCCTCTAAGAGTTTGTGCTTTGAGCGGACCCTGGGGGTCAAGTATTAGATTCCGATGCACCAGTGCAGGTTACTGTATACCTTGGACCTTCGCATTGACCATGAGACACTGAAAATGCATTGGGATTGAATACAAAATGCACAATGCCCACTTAAGTACAAGAATAGTGAATCTTCTAAGGGTTTGTGTTTTGAGCTGCTCCAGGGAGACCAGAATTAAATTCCGATGCACAAGTGCAGGTTTGCAGCATTCCTTGGACATTCTCATTGACCATGAAACACAGGAATTGAATCGGGATTGAATACAATAGGCACAATGCCGACTTAAGTACAAGAAGAGTGAATCTTCTAAGTGTTTGTGCTTTGAGCGGCTCCTGGGAGACCAGTATTAGATTCAGATGCACCAGTACAGGTTTACTGTATCCCTTGGACCTTCACATTGACCGAGGAACACAGAAATTGGATCAGGATTGAATACAAAAGGCACAATGCCGACTTAACTACAAGAATAGTGAATCTTCTAAGAGGTTGTGCTTTGAGCGCCTCCTGGGGGACGAGTATTAGATTCCATTGCACCAGTGCTGATTTACTGTAGCGCTTAAACATTCACATTGACCATGAAACACAGAAAATGCATCAGGATTGAATACAAAAGGCCCATTCCGACTTATTTACATGAAGAGTGAATCGTCTAAGAGATTGTGCTTTGAATTTGTCCTGGCAGACCAGTATTAGTTTCCGATGCACCAGTGCAGGTTTACTGTATCCCTCGGACGGTCACATTGTGCATGAAACACAGATAATGCATCGCGATTGAATACCAAAGGCATAATTCCGCCTTAAGTACAATTAGAGTTAATCATCTAAGAGTTTGTGCTTTGAGCGGCCCCTGGGGGTCAAGTATTAGATTCCTATGCACCAGTGCATGTTTCTGTATACCTTGGACCTTCACATTGACCAAAAAACACAGAAATTAGATCAGGATTGAATACAAAAGGCACAATGCCGACTTAACTACAAGAATACTGAAACTTCTAAGAGTTTCTGCTTTGAGCGGCTCGTGGGAGACCAGTATTAGATTCTGATGCACCAGTGTGGGTTAACTAAATCCCTTGGGCTTTCACACTGAGCATGAAACACAGATAGTGCATCGGGATTGAATACAAAAGGCAGAATGCCGACTTAAATACACTCCTGGAAATGGAAAAAAGAACACATTGACACCGGTGTGTCAGACTCACCATACTTGCTCCGGACACTGCGAAAGGGCTGTACAAGCAATGATCACACGCACGGCGCAGCGGACACACCAGGAACCGCGGTGTTGGCCGTCGAATGGCGCTAGCTGCGCAGCATTTGTGCACCGCCGCCGTCAGTGTCAGCCAGTTTGCCGTGGCATACGGAGCTCCATCGCAGTCTTTAACACTGGTAGCATGCCGCGACAGCGTGGACGTGAATCGTATGTGCAGTTGACGGACTTTGAGCGAGGGCGTATAGTGGGCATGCGGGAGGCAGGGCGGACGTACCGCCGAATTGCTCAACACGTGGGGCGTGAGGTCTCCACAGTACATCGATGTTGTCACCAGTGGTCGGCGGAAGGTGCACGTGCCCGTCGACCTGGGACCGGACCGCAGCGACGCACGGATGCACGCCAAGACCGTAGGATCCTACGCAGTGCCGTAGGGGACCGCACCGCCACTTCCCAGCAAATTAGGGACACTGTTGCTCCTGGGGTATCGGCGAGGACCATTCGCAACCGTCTCCATGAAGCTGGGCTACGGTCCCGCACACCGTTAGGCCGTCTTCCGCTCACGCCCCAACATCGTGCAGCCCGCCTCCAGGGGTGTCGCGACAGGTGTGAATGGAGGGACGAATGGAGACGTGTCGTCTTCAGCGATGAGAGTCGCTTCTGCCTTGGTGCCAATGATGGTCGTATGCGTGTTTGGCGCCGTGCAGGTGAGCGCCACAATCAGGACTGCATACGACCGAGGCACACAGGGCCAACACCCGGCATCATGGTGTGGGGAGCGATCTCCTACACTGGCCGTACACCACTGGTGATCGTCGAGGGGACACTGAATAGTGCACGGTACATCCAAACCGTCATCGAACCCATCGTTCTACCATTCCTAGACCGGCAAGGGAACTTGCTGTTCCAACAGGACAATGCACGTCCGCATGTATCCCGTGCCACCCAACGTGCTCTAGAAGGTGTAAGTCAACTACCCTGGCCAGCAAGATCTCCGGATCTGTACCCCATTGAGCATGTTTGGGACTGGATGAAGCGTCGTCTCACGCGGTCTGCACGTCCAGCACGAACGCTGGTCCAACTGAGGCGCCAGGTGGAAATGGCATGGCAAGCCGTTCCACAGGACTACATCCAGCATCTCTACGATCGTCTCCATGGGAGAATAGCAGCCTGCATTGCTGCGAAAGTTGGATATACACTGTACTAGTGCTGACATTGTGCATGCTCTGTTGCCTGTGTCTATGTGCCTGTGGTTCTGTCAGTGTGATCATGTGATGTATCTGACCCCAGGAATGTGTCAATAAAGTTTCCTCTTCCTGGGACAATGAATTCACGGTGTTCTTATTTCAATTTCCAGGAGTGTACAAGAAGATAGAATCTTCTACGAGTTTGTGCTTTGAGCAGCTGCTGGGAGACCAGTATTAGATTCCGATGCACCAGTACAGGTTTATTGAATTCCTTGGACCTCCAAATTGAACATGAAACACAGAAATTGCGTCGGGATTGAAAACAAAAGGCACAATGCCGACTTAAGTACAAGGAGAGTGAATCTTCTAAGAGTTTGTGCTTTGAGCATCTCCTTTGGTCCAGTATTAGATTCCGATGCACCAGTGCAGGTTTAGTGAATCCCTTGGACCCTAACATTGACCATGAAACACTGCAAATGCATCGGGATTGAATACAAAAGTCACAATGACGACTTAAATACAAGTATAGTGAATCTTCTAAGAGTTTGTGCTTTGAGCGGCTCCTTGGTGACCAGTATTAGATTCCTATGCACCAGTGCTGGTTTACTGTATCCCTTCGACTTTCGCGTTTACCATGAAACACAGAAATTGCATCGGGATTGAATACATAAGGCACAATGTCGACTTAAGTACAAGAAGTGTGAATCTTCCAAGTGTATGTGCTTTGAGTGGCTCCTGGGAGACCAGTTTTAGATTCCCATGCACCGTTGCAGGGTTACTGAATCCCTTGGACCTTCACATTGACCATGATGCACAGAAGATGCATCGAGATTGAATTCCAAAGGCAAAATGCCGACTTAAGTACAAGAGGAGTGAATCTTCTAAGAGTTTGTGGTTTGAGCGGCTCCTGGGGCACCAGTATTAGATTCTGATGCACCAGTGCAGGTTTACAGTAACCCTTGGACATTCACATTGACCATGAAGCACAGAAATTGCATCGGGATTGAATACAAAAGGCACAATGCCAACATAACTACAAGAAGAGTGAATCTTCTAAGATTTTGCGCTTTTAGCAACTCCTGGGAGACCAGTATCAGGTTCCGATGCACCAGTTCAGGTTTACGGTATACTTTGGACCTACCTATTGACCATGAAACACAGAGATTGCATCGCAATTAAATTGAAAAGGCACAATGCCGACGTAAGTACATGAAGATTGAATCTTCTAAGAGTTTGTGGTTTGAGCGGCTCCTGGGAGACCAGTTTTTGATTCCGATGCACCAATGCAGGTTTACTGTATCCCTCGGACCTTCACATTGTGCATGAAACACAGAAATTGCATCGCGATTGAATACCAAAGGCACAATGCCGACTTTAGTACAATTAGAGATAATCTTCTAAGAGTTTGTGCTTTGAGCGGACCCTGGGGGTCAGGTATAAGATTCCGATGCACTAGTGCAGGTTACTGTAACTCTTTGACCCTCACATTGACCATGAGACACAGAAACTACATCGGGATTGAATACAAAATGCACAATGCCGACTTATGTACAAGAAGAGTGAATCTTGAAAGAGTTTCTACTTTAAGCGACTCCTGGGAGACCAGTATTAAATTCCGATGCACCAGTGCAGGTTTACTGTATCCCTTTGACTTTCACATTGACCATGAAACACAGAAATTTCATCGGGATTAAATACAATAGGCTCTATGCCGCCTTATGTACAAGATGAGTGAATCTTCTAAGAATTTGTGCTTTGAGCGATTCCTGATGGGTAAAGTATTAGATTCCGATGCACCTGTGCAGCTATACAGTACACCTTGGACCTTCACATTGACCATGAAACACAGAAAATGCATCAGGATTGAATACAAAAGGCACAATGCCGACTTAAATACATGAAGAGTGAATTGTCTAAGAGTTTGTGGTTTGAGCTGCTACTGGGAGACCCGATCTAAATTCCGAAGCACAAGTGCTGCTTTAAAGCATTCGTTGGACATTCACATTGACCATGAAACACAGAAATTGAATCGGGATTGAATACAATATGCACAATGCCGACTTAAGTACAAGAAGTGTGAATCTTCTAAGAGTTTGTGCTTTGAGCGGCTCCTTGGAGACCAGTATTAGATTCCAATGCACCAGTGCAGATTTACTGTATCCCTTGGACCTTCACAGTGCCCATGAAACACAGAAAATGCATTGGGATTGAAAACAAAAGGCACATAGCCGATTTAAGTACAAGAAGAGTGAAACTTCTAAAAGTTTCTGCTTTGAGCGGCTCCTGGCAGACCAGTATTAGATTTCGATGCACCAGTGCTGGTTTACTGTATCCATTCGACTTTCGCGTTGACCATGAAACACAGAAATTGCATCGGGATTGAATACATAAGGCACAATGCCGACTTAAGTCCAAGTAGTGTGAATCTTCCAAGTGTTTCTTCTTTGAGACACTTCTGGGAGACCTGTATTTGATTCCCATGCACCAGTGCAGGTTTACTGAATCCCTTGGACCTTCACATTGCCCATGATGTACCGAAATTGCATCAGGATTGAATACAAAAGGCTCAATGCCGACTTAAGTACAAGAAGAGTGAATCTTCTAAGAGTTTGCGCTTTGAGCGGCTCGTGGGAGACCAGTATTAGATTCTGATGCACCAGTGTGGGTTAACTGTATCCCTTGGACTTTCACATTGACCATGAAACACAGATAGTGCATCGGGATTGAATACAAAAAGCTGAATGCCGACCTAAATACAAGAAGAGTGAATCATCTACGAGTTTGTGCTTTGAGCGGCTGCTGGGAGACCAGTATTAGATTCCGATGCACCAGTGCAGGGTTACTGTATCCCTCGGACCTTCACATTGTGCATGAAACACAGAAATTGCATTGCGATTGAATACCAAAGGCACAATGCCTACATAACTGCAATTAGAGTTAATCTTGTAAGAGTTTGTGCTTTGAGCGGCCCCTGTGGGTCAAGTATTGGATTCCGATGCACCAGTGCAGGTTACTGTATACCTTGGACCTTCACATTGACCATGAAGCACTGAAAATGCATCGGGATTGAATACAACATGCACAATGCCGACTTAAGTACAACAAGAGTGAATCTTCTAAGAATTTGTGTTTTGAGCGGCTCGTGGGAGACCAGTATTAGTTTCCAATGCACCAGTGCAGATTTACTGTATCGCTTGGACTTTCATATTGACTATGAAACACAGAAAATGCATCGGGATTGAATGTAAAAGGCACAATGCCGACTTAAGTACAAGAAGAGTGAATTTTATGAGTTTGTAATTTGAACGGCTCCTGGGACACCAGTATTAGAGTCCGATGCAGCAGTGCAAGTTTACTGTATCCCATGGACCTTCACATTGACCATGAAACACAGAAATTGCATCGGGATTGGATACAAAAGGCACCAACCAATTAGCATACTGCCTGCTGTTTCCAAAGCACTCGAATATATTGTTCATGACCAAATCACTGAACACTTGCACGAATTCAGCCTATATCACAAATTTCAATCCGGTTTCCGTAAACATCACAGCACAAACACTGCTCTAATTAAAGTATTAGATGACCTGAAATGTGCCATTGACAATCTAAAGGCAGCAATATTGACGCTACTGGACTTCAGCAAAGCTTTTGACACTGGTAACTTTGACATATTGCTCAAAAAAATGCAACAGCTTAATTTCTCTGTTAGTGCAGTGAGATGGTTTGAAAGCTACTTAAAAGACAGACAGCAATGTGTTGGCTGCGTAAATGAAAAATCTTCCTGGAAACATCTTTCCTCGGGACTGCCACAAGGATCAGTCTTAGGACCACTTTTGTTTTCTTTATATGTCAACTATATTTCGTCGGTTCTGTCCTGTAAATATCATTTCTATTCCGACGACCTCCAGCTCTACCTAAGCGTCAGACCTGAAAACGTAAACACTGCAAACGCTCAGATGAATGATGATCTGTCTTCGGTAGTGACATGGGCGAAAAGCCTGGGGCTTAAACTAAATGCAAAGAAGACGCAAGTAATCTTAATAGCCCATCAGAAATTAATAAGTTCAGATCTCCGCGAATGGCTACCTTCTATTCTGCTCGATGGTACTCCAATACCATATCAGAAAACAGTGAAAAATTGGGTGTAACTTTGGATGAGCATCTCAACTGGGCGGAGAATACAGTCGCAGTGTGCCGAAAGACGTCTGCTTGTCTCTATGCTCTCAAAAAGTTTCAGAACATATTTCCACTGGACTTGAAACGCCAGCTCGTGCAAGCACTCTTTCCACCGAACCTCCACTATTGTGATGTGATTCAACAAGGCACGGGTAGTGAAAAGAAAATACGGCTAGAGATAACCATGAATGCCTGTGTGCATTACACCTGCAACATTCGCCGATATGATCATGTTAGTGCTTCATACTCCGAGCTAAAGTGGCTGCGGCCGGACAAATTGCGTGACTACCACACTCTATGTCTACTTCACAAACTCTTCGTCGCGCAAGCACCCCAGTACCTTGCTTCAGAGATGAAAAACCTGTCGTGCCATCATAATCGAAACACGAGGTCACTCTTATTTGGTATCCTAACTGTGCCCACTCACAAAACAAAAACTTTTGCAAACTCCTTCTCAGTTGCCGCTGTCAGCATCCGGAACAAACTGCCCCTTACCTTGCGCAAAAATCAATCTCCTGCTGCTTTTAAGAAGAAGTTGAAGCATTTCGTACTATCATCCTCATAAAGTTCTCCACAAAATTAATGTACCAGGCCAATCCTCTCATCTGTCAAATAGCAAAGCTAGCGTCTCCCATCTTGCTCCTGAGATGCCTTCCCATTCATCTATCTCTATTAGCCAGGCAATCTTCTTTTCCTTTATATTTCCTTAATTATGTTTCATCATGTGTATTCTTCTCCTCCGTTCACAATGAGTGTCCCTCATACTCCCTGCTGCCAGCACTCCTATCTAAAATTTGTCTCTTCAATAATGTCTAATTATAACAGTACTTATGATCTTCGAATATAAACTCTATATGTATATATTTTTCCAGGTGTACCTTTCTAATTGTTTATTTCACTTTTTGTAGAAATGTAGTTTAACATGCCTACTTAAACATATGAATGTAAAATAATTAGGATGCCTGGATAGATGTAAGAGAGGGCCTGATGGCCCTAATCTTGCCAGGTTAAATAAATCAATAAATAAATAAATAAATTAAGTACAAGAAGAACGAATCTTCTAAGAGTTTCTGATTTCAGCGGCACCTGGGAGACCAGTATTAGATATCGATGCACCAGTGCAGGTTTACTGTATCCCATGGACTTTCACATTGACCATGAAACACAGAAAAAGCATCGGGATTGAATACAACAGGCACAATGCCGACTTAAGTACAAGAAGAGTCAATCATCTAAGAGTTTGTGCTTTGAGCGGCTCCTGGGAGACCAGTATTTATTTCCGATGCACCAGTGCAGGTTTACTGTATACCATGGACCTTCACATTAACCATGAAACACAGAAATTGTATGGCGATTGAATACAAAAGGCACAATGCCGACTTAAGTACAAGAAGAGTGAATCTTCTAAAACTTTGTGATTTGAGCGGCTCCTGAGAGACCAGCATTCGATTCCGATGCACCAGTGCAGGTTCAGTGAATCCCTTGGACCTTCACATTGACCATGAAACACAGAAATTGCATTGTGATTGAATACAAAAGGCACAATGCCGACTTAAGTACAAGAAGAAAGAATCATCTAGGAGTTTCTGCTTTGGGCGGCTCCTGTGAAACCAGTATTAGATTCCGATGCACCAGTACAGGTTTACTGTATCCCTTGGACCTTCACATTGACCATGAAACACAGAAATTCCATCGGGATTGAATACAAAAGGGACAATGCCAACTTAAGTACAAGAAGAGTGAATCTTGTAAGAGCTTGTGCTTTGACCGGCTCCTGGAGACCAGTATTAGATTCCGATGCACCAGTACAGGTTTAGTAAATCCCTTGGACACTCACATTGACCATGAGACACAGAAATTGCATCGGGATTGAATACAAAAGGCACAATGCCGCCTTAAGTACAAGAAGAGTGAATCTTCGAAGAATTTGTGCTTACAGCGGCTACTGGGAGTCCAGTATTAGATTCCAATACACCAGTGCAGGTTTCCTGTATCTCTTGGACCTTCACAATTACCATTAAATTCAAAAACTGCATCGGGATTGAATACCAAAGGCACAATGCTGACTTTAGTACTAGAAGAAAGAATATGCTAAGAATTTGTGCTTTGTGCGGCTCCTGGGAGACCAATATTAGATTCCGATGCACCAGGCAGGTTTAATGTATCCCTTGGATCTTCGCATTGACCATGAAACACAGAAATCGCATTGGGATTGAATGCAAAAGGCACAATGCCGACTTAAGGACAAGAAGAGTTAAACTTCTAAGAGTTTGTCCATTGAGCTGCTCCTGGTAGACCAGTATTAGATTCCGATGCACCAGTGAGGGTTTACTGTATTCCTTCGACCTTCACATTGACCATGAAACACAGAAATTGCATCGGGATTGAATACAAAAATCACAATGCCGACTTAAGTACAAGAGGACTGACTCTTCTTGCATTCCATGAATTGAACCATTCCTGTGAGATCAGTTTTAGATTCCGATGCTTCAATTCAGGCTCACTGTATCCCTTGGAACTTCTTATTGACGATGAAACACAGAAATTTTATTGGAAATTAATGTAAAAGTCACAATGCCGACCTAAGTACAAGACGACTGACTCGTCTTACTCTCTATGTTTTGAACCTTTCCTGTGGGACCAGTTTTGATTACGATGCTTCACAACAAGTTTACTGTATCTCTTGGACCTTCTTATTGACGATGAGCCACCGATATTACATCGGAATTAAATACAAAAGGCAAAATGCCGACTTAAAATCAAGAAGACTGACTCTTCTCACTGCCTATGATTTGAACCTTTCCTGTGAGACCAGTTTTACATTCCGATGCTTTACTTCAGGTTTAATGTATCCCTTGGATCTTCTTATTGACGATGAAACACAGAAATTGCATCGGAATTAAATACAAAAGGCACAATGCCGACTTAAGAACCAGAGGACTGACTCTTCTTACATTCTAAGATTTGAACCTTTCCTGTGAGACCAGTTTTAGATTCCGATACATCACTTCAGGTTTACTGTATTCCTTGGACCTTCTTATTGACGAAGAAACGCAGAAATTGAATTGGAATTAAATACAAAAGGCACAATGCCGATTTAAGTACAAGAAGACTGACTCTTCTTTTTGTCTATGATTTGAACCTTTGCTGTGAGACCAGTTTCGATTCGGATGCTTCACTTCAGGTTTACTGTATCCCTTGGACCTTCGTATTGTCGATGAAACACAGAAATTGCATAGGAACTAAATACAAAAGGTAGAATGCCGACTTAAGTACAAGAAGGCTGTCTCTTCTTACTGACTATGATTTGTAACCTTTCCTGTGAGACCAGTTTTGATTCTGATGCTTCACTTCAGGTTTACTGTATCCCTCAGACTTTCTTGTTGACGATGAAACACAGAAATTGCATCGGAAGTAAATACAACAGGCACAATGCCGACTTAAAAACAAGTAGACCGACTGTTCTTATTGTCTATGTTTTGAAAGTTTCCTGTGAGACCAGTTTTGATTCCGATTCTTCACTTCAGGTTTACTGTATCCCTTGGACCTTCTTATTGACAAAGAAACACAGAAATTGCATCGGCATTAAATACAAAATGAACAATGCCGATTTAAGTCAAGAAGACTGACTCTTCTTACTGTCTATGATTTGAACCTTTCCTGTGAGACCTGTTTAAGATTACGGTGCTTCACTTCAGGTTTACTGTATCCCTTGAACCTTCTTATTGACGATGAAACACAGAAATTGAATTGGTATTAAATACAAAAGGCACAGTGCCGACTTAAGTACAAGAAGACTGACTCTTCATGATGTCTATGCTTTTGAACCTTTACTGTGAGACCAGTTTTAGATTCCGATGCTTCACTTCAGTGTTAATGTATCCCTTGGACCTTCTTATTGACTATGAAACACAGAAATTGCATCGGAATTAAATACAAAAGCCAAAATGCCGACCTAACTACAAGAAGACTTACTCTTCTTACAGTCTATGCTTTGAACCTTTCCTGTGAGACCAGTTTTAGATTCCGATGCTTCACTTTGGTTTACTGTATCCATTGCACCTTCATATTGATGATGAAACACAGAAATTGCATCGGAAATAAATACAAAAGGAACATTGCCGACCTAAGTACAAGAAGACTGAGTCTTCTTTCTGTCTATGATTTAAACCTTTCCTGTGAAACCAGTTTTAGATTCCTATGCTTCATTTCAGGTTACTGTATCCCTTGGACCTTCTTATTGACGATGGAACACAGAAATTGCATCGGAATTAAATACAAAAGGCACAATGCCGACTTAAGTACAAGAGGACTGACTCTTCTTACATTCCATGATTTGAACCTTTCCTGTGAGATCAGTTTTAGATTCCGATGCCTCACTTCAGGTTTACTGTATCCCTTGGACCTGCTTATTGACGATGATACACCGAAATTGCATCGGAATTAAATACAAAAGTTACAATGCCGACTTAAGTACAAGAAGACTGACTCTTCTTACTGACTATACTTTGATCCTTTCCTGTGAGACCAATTTTAGATTCCGATGATTCATTTCAGGTTTACTGTATCCCTTGGAACTTCTTATTGACGATGAAACACAGAAATTTTATTGGAATTAAATACAAAACTCACAATGCCGACCTAAGTACAAGACGACTGACTCTTCTTTCTCTCTATGTTTTGGACCTTTCCTGTGAGCCCAGTTTTGATTCCGATGCTTCACAACAGATTTACTGTATCCCTTGGACCTTCTTATTGACGATGAACCACCGAAATTAGGTCGGAATTAAAAACAAAAGGCAAAATGCCGACTTAAATTTAAGAAGACTGACTCTTCTCACTGCCTATGATTTGAACCTTTTCTGTGAGACCAGTTTTACATTCCGATGCGTTACTTCAGGTTTCCTGTAGCCCTTGGATCTTCGTATCGACGACGAAACACAGAAATTGTTTCGGAATTAATTAAAAAGGCACAATGCCGACTTAAGAACCAGAGGACTGACTCTTCTTACATTCTATGATTTGAAACTTTCCTGTAAGGCCAGTTTTAATTCCGAAGCTTCACTTCAGGTTTACTGTATCCCTTGGACCTTCTTATTGACGAAGAAACACAGAAATTGCATCGGGAATAAATACAAAAGGCACAATGCCAATTTAAGTACAAGAAGACTGACTCTTCTTACTGTCTATGATTTGAACCTTTCCTGTGAGACCTGTTTTAGATTACGGTGCTTCACTTCAGGTTTACTGTATCCCTTGGACCATCTTATTGACGATGAAACACAGAAATTGCATCGGAGTTAAATACAAAAGGCACAATGCCGACTTAAGTACAAGAAGACTGACTCTTCTTACTGTCTATGTTTTGAACCTTTCCTGCGAGACCTGTTTTAGATTACGATGATGCACTCCAGGTTTGCTGTATCCCTTGGACCTTCTGACTGACGATGAGCCAGAGAAGTTGCATTGGAATTAAATACAAAGGCACAATGCCGACTTAAGTACAAGAAGACTGACTCTTATTACGTTCTATGTTTTGAATCTTTACTGTGAGACCTGTTTTAGATTCCGATGCTTCACTTCAGGTTTACTGTATCCCTTGGACCTTCTTATTGACGATAAAACACAGATATTGCATCGGAATTAAATAGAAAAGTCAAAATGGCGACTTACGTACAAGAAGGCTGGCTCATCTTACTGTCTTTACTTTGAACCTTTCCTGTGAGACCCGTTTTATATTCTGATGCTTCACTTTGGTTTACTGTATCCCTTGGACCTTCATATTGACGATAAAACACAGAAATTGCATCGGAATTAAATACAAAAGGCACAATGCCGACTTAAGTACAAGAAGACATAGTCTCCTTACTGTCTATGATTTGAACTTACCTGTGAGACCAGTTTTAGATTCCTATGCTTCATTTCAGGTTAACTGTATCCCTGGTACCTTCTTATTGACGATGAAACACAGAAATTGCATCGGAGTTAAATACAAGAGGCACAATGCTGACTTAAGTACAAGAGACTCTTCTTACGTTCTACGATTTGAATCTTTCCAGTGAGACCAGTTTTGATTCCGATGTTTCACTTCAGGTTTACTGTATCCCTTGGATCTTCATATTGACGATGAATCACAGAAATTGCATCGGATTTGAATACAAAAGGCCCAACGCCGACTTAAGTACAAGAGGACTGACTCTTCTTATATTCTATGATTTGAACCTCTCCTGTGAGACCAGTTTTAGATTCCGATGCTTCACTTCAGGTTTACTGTATCCCTTGGACCATCTTATTGACGATGAAACACAGAAATCGCATCGGAATTAAATACAAATAGCACAATGCCGACTTAAGTACAAAAAGACTGACTGCTCTTACTGTCTAGGTTTTGAACCTTTCCTGGGTGACCAGTTTTGATTCCGATGCTTCATTTCAGGTTTACTGTATCCCTTGGACCTTGGCCAGCCGAAGTGGCCGTGCGGTTATAGGCGCTGCAGTCTGGACCGCTAGACCGCTACGGTCGCAGGTTCGAATCCTGCCTCAGGCATGGATTTTTGTGATGTCCTTAGGTTAGTTAGGTTTAACTAGTTCTAAGTTCTAGGGGACTAATGACCTCAGCAGTTGAGTCCCATAGTGCTCAGAGCAATTTGAACCATTTGAACCTTGGACCTTCTTAATGACGATCAAACACAGAAATTGCATCGGAATTAAATACAAAAGGCACAATGCCGACTTAAGTACAAGAGACTCTTCTTACGTTCTACGATTTGAACCTTTCCTGTGAGACCAGTTTTGATTCCGATGTTTCACTTCAGGTTTACTGCATCAATTGGAACTTCTTATTGACGATGAATCACAGAAATTGCATCGGAATTAAATACAATAGGCACAACGCCGACTTAAGTACAAGAGGACTGACTCTTCTGACATTCTGCGATTTGAACCTTTCCTGTGAGACCAGTTTTAGATTCCGATGCTTCACTTCAGGTTTACTGTATCAGTTGGTCCTTTTTATTGATGATGAAACACAGAACATGCATCGGACTTAAACACAAAAGGCACAATTCCGACTAAAGTACAAGAAGACTGACTCTTCTTACTTTCTATGTTTTGAACCATTCCTGTGAGGCCAGTTTTAGTTTCCGATGCTTCACTTCAGGTTTACTGTATCCCTTGGACCTTCTTATTGACGATGAAAGACAGAAATTACATCGGAATTAAATACAAAATGCACAATGCCGACTTAAGTACAAGAAGACTGACTCTTCTTACTGTCTATGTTTTGAACCTTTCCTGCGAGACCTGTTTTAGATTACGATGCTTCACTTCAGGTTTACTGTATCCCTTGGACCTTTTGACTGACGAGGAACCACAGAAGTTGCATTGGAATTAAAAACAAAAGGCACAATGTCGCCTTAAGTAGAAGAAGACTGACTCTTCTTACTGTCTATGTTTTGAACCATTCCTGTGAGACCAGTTTTGATTCCGATGCTTCACTTCAGGTTTAGTGTTTCCCTTGGACTTTCTTATTGACGATGAAACACAGAAATCGCATCGGAATTAAATACAAAAGGCGCAATGCCGACTTAAGTACAAGAAGACTGACTCCTCTTACTGTCTATGTTTTGAACCTATCCTGTGAGACCAGTTTTAGATGCCAATGCTTTACTTCAGGTTTACTGTATCCCTTGGACCTTCTTATTGACGATGGAACATAGCAATTGCATCGGAACTAAATACAAAAGGCGCAATGCCGACTTAAGTACAAGAGGACTGACTCTTCTTACATTCTATCAATTGAACCTCTTCTGTGAGACCAGTTTTAGTTTCCGATGCTTCACTTCAGGGTTAATGTATCCCTTGGACCTTCTTATTGACGATGAAACACAGAAATTGCATCGGAATTAAATACAAAAGGCACAATGCCGACTTAAGTACAAGAAGACTGACTCTTCTTGCTGTCTATGTTTTTGACCTTTACTGTGAGACCAGTTTTAGATTCCGATGCTTCACTTCATGGTTAATGTATCCCTCTGACCTTCTTATTGACGATGAAACAGAGAAATTACATCGGAATTAAATACAAAAGTCAAAATGCTGACTTACGTACAAGAGGACTGACTCTTCTTACTGTCTATGTTTTGAAAATTTTCTGTGAGACCAATTTTAGGTTCCGATGCTTCTCTTTGGTATTGCTGTATCTCAAGGACCTTCATATTGACGATGAACACAGTAATTGCATCGGAAATCAATACAAAAGGCACATTGCCGACCTAAGTACAAGAAGACTGAGTCTTCTAACTGTCTATGATTTAAACCTTTCCTGTGAGACCAGTTTTAGATTCCTATTCTTAATTTCAGGTTACTGTATCCCTTGTACCTTCTTATTGCCGATGAAACACAGAAATTGCATCGGAATTAAATGCAAAATGCACAATGCCGACTTAACTACAAGAAGACTGAGTCTCCTTACTGTCTATGATTTGAACTTTCCTGTGAGACCAGTTTTAGATTCCTATGCTTCACTTCAGGTTTACTGTATCCCTGGTACCTTCTTATTGACGATGAAACACAGAAATTGCATCGGAAATAAATATAAAAGGCACAATGCCGACTTACGTACAAGAAGACGGACTCCTCTTACTGTCTATGTTTTGAACCATTCCTGTGAGACCAGGTTTAGTTTCCGATGCTTCACTTCAGGTTTACTGTATCCCTTGGACCTTCTTATTGCCGATGAAAGACAGAAATTGCATCGGAATTAAATACAAAATGCACAGTGCCGACTTAAGTACAAGAAGACTGACTCTTCTTACTGTCTATGTTTTGAACCTTTCCTGCGAGACCTGTTTTAGATTACGATGTTTCACTTCAGGTTTACTGTATCCCTTGGACCTTCTGACAGACGAGGAACCACAGAAGTTGCATTGGAATTAAAAACAAAAGGCACAATGCCGCCTTAAGTACAAGAAGACTGACTCTTCTTACTGTCTATGTTTTGAATCTTTACTGTGCGACCAGTTTTAGATTCCGATGCTTCACTTCAGGTTTACTGTATCCCTTGGACCTTCTTATTGACGATGAAACACAGAAATCGCATCGGAATTAAATACAAAAGGCACAATGCCGACTTAAGTACAAGAAGACTGACTCCTCTTACTGTCTATGTTTTGAACCTTTGCTGTGAGACCAGTTTTGATACCGATGCTTCACTTCAGGTTTACTGTATCCCTTGGACCTTGGCCAGCCGAAGTGGCCGTGCGGTTATAGGCACTGCAGTCTGGAACCGCTAGACCGCTACGGTCGCAGGTTCGAATCCTGCCTCAGGCATGGATGTTTGTGATGTCCTTAGGTTAGTTAGGTTTAACTAGTTCTAAGTTCTAGGGGACTAATGACCTCAGCAGTTGTGTCCCATAGTGCTCAGAGCAATTTGAACCATTTGAACCTTGGACCTTCTTAATGACGATCAAACACAGAAATTGCATCGGAATTAAATACAAAAGGCACAATGCCGACTTAAGTACAAGAGACTCTTCTTACGTTCTACGATTTGAACCTTTCCTGTGAGACCAGTTTTGATTCCGATGTTTCACTTCAGGTTTACTCTATCAATTGGATCTTCATATTGACGATGAATCACAGAAATTGCATCGGAATTAAATACAATAGGCACAACGCCGACTTAAGTACAAGAGGACTGACTCTTCTGACATTCTATGATTTGAACCTTTCCTGTGAGACCAGTTTTAGATTCCGATGCTTCACTTCAGGTTTACTGTATCAGTTGGTCCTTTTTATTGATGATGAAACACAGAAATTGCATCGGAATTAAACACAAAAGGCACAATTCCGACTTAAGTACAAGAAGACTGACTCTTCTTACTGTCTATGTTTTGAACCATTCCTGTGAGACCAGTTTTAGTTTCCGATGCTTCACTTCAGGTTTACTGTATCCCTTGGACCTTCTTATTGACGATGAAAGACAGAAATTGCATCGGAATTAAATACAAAATGCACAATGCCGACTTAAGTTCAAGAAGACTGACTCTTCTTACTGTCTATGTTTTGAACCTTTCCTACGAGACCTGTTTTAGATTACGATGCTTCACTTCAGGTTTACAGTATTCCTTGGACCTTCTGACTGACGATGAACCACAGAAGTGGCATTGGAATTAAATACAAAAGGAACAATGCCGACTTAAGAACAAGAAAACTAACTCCTCTTACTGTCTATGTTTTGAACCATTCCTGTGAGACCAGTTTTGATTCCGATGCTTCACTTCAGGTTTACTGTTTCCTTTGGACTCTTTTATTGCCGATGAAACACATATATTGCGTCGGAATTAAATACAAAAGCCACAATGCCCCCTTAAAAACAAGAAGACTGACTCTTCTTACTGTCTATGTGTTGAACCTATCCTGTGAGACCAGTTTTAGATGCCGATGCTTTACTTCAGGTTTACTGTATCCCTTGGACCTTCTTATTGACGATGGAACATAGCAATTGCATCGGAACTAAATACAAAAGGCGCAATGCCGACTTAAGTACAAGAGGACTGACTTTTCTTACATTCTATGAATTGAACCTCTTCTGTGAGACCAGTTTTAGTTTCCGATGCTTCACTTCAGGGTTAATGTATCCCTTGGACCTTCTTATTGACGATGAAATACAGAAATTGCATCGGAATTAAATACAAAAGGCACAATGCCGACTTAAGTACAAGAAGACTGACTCTTCTTGCTGTCTATGTTTTTGACCTTTACTGTGAGACCAGTTTTAGATTCCGATGCTTCACTTCATGGTTAATGTATCCCTCTGACCTTCGTATTGACGATGAAACAGAGAAATTGCATCGGAATTAAATACAAAAGTCAAAATGCTGACTTACGTACAAGAAGACTGACTCTTCTTACTGTCTATGTTTTGAAAATTTCCTGTGAGACCAATTTTAGGTTCCGATGCTTCACTTTGGTATTGCTGTATCTCAAGGACCTTCATATTGACGATGAACACAGTAATTGCATCGGAAATCAATACAAAAGGCACATTGCCGACCTAAGTACAAGAAGACTGAGTCTTCTTACTGTCTATGATTTAAACCTTTCCTGTGTGACCAGTTTTAGATTCCTATGCTTATTTTCAGGTTACTGTATCCCTTGTACCTTCTTATTGCCGATGAAACACAGAAATTGCATCGGAATTAAATGCATAAGGCACAATGCCGACATAAGTACAAGAAGACTGAGTCTCCTTACTGTCTATGATTTGAACTTTCCTGTGAGACCAGTTTTAGATTCCTATGCTTCACTTCAGGTTTACTGTATCCCTGGTACCTTCTTATTGACGATGAAACACAGAAATTGCATCGGAAATAAATATAAAAGGCACAATGCCGACTTAAGTACAAGAAGACGGACTCCTCTTACTGTCTATGTTTTGAACCATTCCTGTGAGACCAGGTTTAGTTTCCGATGTTTCACTTCAGGTTTACTGTATCCTTTGGACCTTCTTATTGCCGATGAAAGACAGAAATTGCATCGGAATTAAATACAAAATGCACAGTGCCGACTTAAGTACAAGAAGACTGACTCCTCTTACTGTCTATGTTTTGAACCTTTGCTGTGAGACCAGTTTTGATACCGATGCTTCACTTCAGGTTTACTGTATCCCTTGGACCTTGGCCAGCCGAAGTGGCCGTGCGGTTATAGGCGCTGCAGTCTGGAACCGCTAAACCGCTATGGTCGCAGGTTCGAATCCAGCCTTAGGCATGGTTGTTTGTGATGTCCTTAGGTTAGTTAGGTTTAACTAGTTCTATGTTCTAGGGGACTAATGACCTGAGCAGTTAAGTCCCATAGTGCTCAGAGCCATTAGAACCATTTGAACCTTGGACCTTCTTAATGACGATCAAACACAGAAATTGCATCGGAATTAAATACAAAAGGCACAATGCCGACTTAAGTACAAGAAGACTGACTCTTCTTACTGTCTATGTTTTGAACCTATCCTGTGAGACCAGTTTTAGATGCCGATGCTTTACTTCACGGTTACTGTATCCCTTGGACCATCTTATTGACGATGGAACATAGAAATTGCATCGGAACTAAATACAAAAGGCACAATGCCTACTTAAGTAATAGAAGACTGACTCTTCTTACATTCTATGAATTGAACCTTTCCTGTGAGACCAGTTTTAGTTTCCGATGCTTCACTTCAGGTTTAATGTATCCCTTGGACCTTCTTATTGACGATGAAACACAGAAATTGCATCGGAATTAAATACAAAAGTCAAAATGCCGACTTACGTACAAGAACACTGACTCTTCTTACTGTCTATGTTTTGAACATTTCCTGTGAGACCAGTTTTAGATTCCAATGCTTCACTTTGGTATTACTGTATCCCTTGGACCTTCATATTGACGATGAAACAGAGAAATTGCATCGGAAAGAAATACAAAAGGCACATTGCCGACCTAAGTACAAGAAGACTGAGTCTTCTTACTGTCTATGATTTAAACCTTTCCTGTGAGACCAGTTTTAGATTCCTATGCTTAATTTCAGGTTTACTGTATCCCTTGGACCTCCATATTGACGATGAAACACAGAAATTGCATCGGAAATAAATATAAAAGGCACAATGCCGACTTAAGTACAAGAGACTCTTCTTACGTTTTACGATTTGAACCTTTCCTGTGAGACCAGTTTTGATTCCGATGTTTCACTTCAGGTTTACTGTATCCCTTGGATCTTCATATTGACGATGAATCACAGAAATTGCATCGGAATTAAATACAAAAGGTACAACGCCGACTTAAGTACAAGAGGACTGACTCTTCTTACATTCTATGATTTGAACCCTTCCTGTGAGACCAGTTTTAGATTCCGATGCTTCAAGTCAGGTTTACTGTATCGCTTGGACCTTCTGACTGACGAAGAACCACAGAAGTTGCATTGGAATTAAAAACAAAAGGCACAATGCCGCCTTAAGTACAAGAAGACTGACTCTTCTTACTGTCTATGATTTGAACCTTTCCTGCGAGACCTGTTTTAGATTACGATGCTTCACTTCATGTTTACTGTATCCCTTGGAATTTCTGACTGACGAAGAACCACAGATGTTGCATTGGAATTAAATACAAAAGGACCAATGCCGTCTTAAGTACAAGAAAACTAACTCCTCCTACTATCTATGATTTGAACCATTCCTGTGAGACCAGTTTTGATTCCGATGCTTCACTTCAGGTTTACTGTTTCCCTTGGACTTTCTTATTGACGATGAAACACAGAAAATTCGTCGGAATTAAATACAAATGCCATAATGTCCACTTAAAGACAAGAAGACTGACTCTTCTTACTGTCTATGTTTTGAACCTATCCTGTAAGGCCAGTTTTAGATGCCGATGCTTTACTTCAAATTTACTGTATCCCTTGGACCTTCTTATTGACGATGGAAAATAGAAATTGCATCGGAACTAAATACAAAGGGCACAATGCCGACTTAAGTACAAGAGGACTGACTCTTCTTACATTCTATGAATTGAACCTTTACTGTGAGACCAGTTTTAGATTCCGATGCTTCACTTCAGGGTTAATGTATCCCTTGGACCTTCTTATTGACGATGAAACACAGAAATTGCGTCGGAATTAAATACAAATTTCGTAATGCCCACTTAGAAACAAGAAGACTGACTCTTCTCACTGTCTATGATTTGAACCTTTCCTATGAGACCAGTTTTAGATGCCGATGCTTTACTTCAGGTTTACTGTATCCCTTGGACCTTCTTGTTGACGATGAAACACAGAAATTGCGTCGGAATTAAATACAAAAGGCATGATGCCGACATAAAAACAAGAAGACCGACTCTTCTTACTGACTATGTTTTTAACCTCTCCTGTGAGACCAGTTATTGATTCCGATGCTTTACTTCAGGTTTACTGTATCCCTTGGACCTTCTCATTGACGATGAAACACAGAAATTGCATCGAAGTAAAATACAAAAGGCACAATGCCGACGTAAGTACCAGAAGACTGACTCTTCTTACATTCTACGATTTGAACCTTTCCTGTGAGACCAGTTTTGATTCCGATGCTTCACTTCAGGTTTTCTGTATCCCTTAGATCTTCATATTGACGATGAAGGACAGAAACTGTATCGGAAGTAAATACAAAAGGCACAATGCCGACTGAAGTACAAGAGGACTGACTCTTCTTACAATCTATCATTTGAACCTTTTCTGTGAGACCAGTTTTAGATTCCGATGCTTCACTTCAGGTTTACTGTATCCCTTGGACCTTTTTATTGACGATGAAACAAAGAAATTGCATCGGCATTAAATACAAAAATACAATGCCGACTTATGTACAAGAATACTGAGTCTTCTTACTGTCTATGATTTGAAACTTTCCTGTGAGACCAGTTTTAGATTCCTATGCTTCATTTCAGGTTTACTGTATCCTTTGTACCCTCTTATTGACGATGAAACACAGAAATTGCATCGGAATTAAATACAAGAGGCACAATGCCGAGTTTAGTACAAGAAGACTGCCTCTTCTTACTGTCTATGTTTTGACCTTTCCTGTGAGACCAGTTTTTATTCCTATGCTTCATTTCAGGTTTACGGTATCCCTTGTACCTTCTTATTGACGATGAAACACAGAAATATCATCGGAATTAAATACAAGAGTCACAATGCCGAGTTTAGTACAAGAGGACTGACTCTTCTTACTGTCTATATTTTGAACCTCTCCCGTGAGACGAGTTTTAGATTCCGATGCTTCGCTTCGGGTTTACTGTATCCCATGGACCTCCTGACTGAAGATGAACCACAGAAGTTGCATTGGAATTAAATACAAAAGGTACAATTCCGACTTAAGTGCAAGAAGACTGACTCATCTTACTGTCTATATTTTGAACCTCTCCCGTGAGACCAGTTTTAGATTCCGATGCTTCACTTCAGGTTTACTGTATCCCTTGGACCTTCTTATTAACGAGGAAACACAGAAATTGCAACGGAATTAAATACAAAAATCAAAATGCCGACTTAAGTACAAGAGGACTGACTCATCTTACTGACTATATTTTGAACCTCTCCCGTGAGACCAGTTTTAGATTCCGATGCTTCACTTTGGTTTACTGTATCCCTTGGACCCTCATATTGACGATGAAACACAGAAATTGCATCGGAATTACATACAAAAGGCACAATGCCGACTTAAGTACAAGAAGACTGACTCGTGTTACTATGTATGTTATGAACCATTCCTGTGGGACCAGTTTTGATTCCGATGCTTCACTTAGGTTTACTGTATCAATTGGCCTTTCTTGTTGAGGATGAAACACAGAAATTGCGTCGGAATTAAATACAAAAGGCACAATGCCCACTTAAAAACAAGTAGACTGACTCTTCTTACTCTCTATGCTTTGAACCTTTCCAAAGTGACCAGTTTTAGATTCCGATGCTTCACTTCAGGTTTACTGTATCCCTCAGACTTTCTTATTGACGGTGAAACACAGAAACTGCATTGGAATTAAATACAAAAGGCACAATGCCGACTTAAGTACAAGAGGACTGACTCTTCATACTTTCTACGATTTGAACCTTTCCTGTGAGACCAGTTTTGATTCCGATGCTTCACTTTAGGTTTACTGCATCCCTTGGATCTTCATATAGACGATGAAACACAGAAATTGCATCGGAATTAAATACAAAAGGCACAATGCCGACTTAAGAACAAGAAGACTGTTCTTCTTACTGTCTATGTTTTGAACCATTCCTGTGAGACCAGTTTAGATACCGATGCTTACCTTCAGGCTAACTGTATCCCTTGGACCTTTTTATTGACGATGAAACACAGAAATTGCGTCGGTATTAAATACAAAAGGCACAATGTCGACTTAAAAACATGAAGACTGACTCCTCTTACTCTCTCTGTTTTGAACCTTTCCTGTGTGATCATTTTTAGATTCCGATGCTTTAGTTCAGGTTTACTGTATCCCTCGGACCTTCTTATTGACGATGAAACAAGAAATTGCATCGGATTTAAATACATAAGGCACAATGCCGACTTAAGTACAAGAGGACTGCCTCTTCTTACATTCTATGATTTAAACCTTCCTGTGAGACCAGTTTTAGTTTCCGATGCTTCACTTCAGGTTTACTGTATCCCT
The DNA here is from genome assembly GCF_021461395.2 of Schistocerca americana. NCBI lineage: Eukaryota > Metazoa > Arthropoda > Insecta > Orthoptera > Acrididae > Schistocerca > Schistocerca americana. The sequence goes on from NC_060130.1 coordinate 25,860,017, forward strand.
TGGACCTTCTGACTGACGATGAACCACAGAAGTTGCATTGGAATTAAATACAAAAGGAACAATGCCGACTTGAGTACAAGAAGACTGACTGTTCTTAATGTCTATATTTGAATCTTTACTGTGAGACCAGTTTTAGATTCCGAAGCTTCACTTCAGGTTTACTGTATTCCTTGGACCTTCTTGTTGACGATGAAACACGGAAATTGCAACGGAATTACATACAAAAATCAAAATGCCGACTTAAGTACAAGAAGAGTGAATGATCTTACTGTCTATATTTTGAACCTTTCCTGTGAGACCAGTTTTAGATTCCGATGCGTCACTTTGGTTTACTGTATCCCTTGGACCTTTATATTGTCAATGAAACACAGAAACATCATCGGAATAAAATACAATAGGCACAATGCCGACTTAAGTACAAGAAGACTGACTCTTTTTACTGTCGATGTTTTGAACCTTTCCTGTGAGACCAGTTTTAGATTCCTATGCTTCATTTCAGGTTTACTGTATCCCTTGTACCTTCTTATTGACGATGAAACACAGAAATTGCATCGGAATTAAATACAAAAGGCACAATGCCGACTCAAAAACTAGAAGACCGACTCTTCTTACTGTCTATGTTTTGAACCTTTCCTGCGAGACCTGATTTAAATTACGATGCTTCGCTTCAGGTTTACTGTATCCCATGGACCTCCTGACTGACGATGAACCACAGAAGTTGCATTGGAATTAAATACAAAAGGTACAATTCCGACTTAAGTACAAGAAGACTGCCTCTTCTAACTGTCTATGTTTTGAATCTTTACTGTGAAACCAGTTTTAGATTCAGATGCTTCACTTCAGGTTTACTGTATCCCTTGGACCTTCTTATTAACGAGGAATCACAGAAATTGCAACGGAATTAAATACAAAAATCAAAATGCCGACTTAAGTACAAGAAGACTGACTCATCTTACTGTCTATATTTTGAACCTCTCCCGTGAGACCAGTTTTAAATTCCAATGCTTCACTTTGGTTTACTGTATCCCTTGGACCCTCATATTGACGATGAAACACAGAAATTGCATCGGAATTACATACAAAAGGCACAATGCCGACTTAAGTACAAGAGGACTGACTCTTCACACTTTCTACGATTTGAACCTTTCCTGTGAGACCAGTTTTGATTCCGATGCTTCACGTCAGGTTTACTGAATCCCTTGGATCTTCATATTGACGATGAAACACAGAAATTGCATCGGAATTAAATACAAAAGGCACAATGCCGACATAAGAACAAGAAGACTGTTCTTCTTACTGTCTATGTTTTGAACCATTCCTGTGAGACCAGTTTAGATACCGATGCTTAACTTCAGGTTTACTGTATCCCTTGGACCTTTTTATTGACGATGAAACACAGAAACTGCGTCGGTATTAAATGCAAAAGGCACAATGTCGACTTAAAAACATGAAGACTGACTCCTCTTACTCTCTATGTTCTGAACCTTTCCTGTGTGATCATTTTTAGATTCCGATGCTTTAGTTCAGGTTTACTGTATCCCTTGGACCTTCTTATTGACGATGAAACAAGAAATTGCATCGGATTTAAATACATAAGGCACAATGCCGACTTAAGTACAAGAGGACTGCCTCTTCTTACATTCTATGATTTGAACCTTCCTGTGAGACCAGTTTTAGTTTCCGATGCTTCACATCAGGTTTTCTGTATCCCTTGGACCTTCTGACTGACGATGAACCACAGAAGTTGCATTGGAATTAAATACAAAAGGAACGATGCCGACTTGAGTACAAGAAGACTGACTCTTTTTAATGTTTATATTTGAATCTTTACTGTGAGACCAGTTTTAGATTCCGATGCTTCACTTCAGGTTTACTGTATCCCTTGGACCTTCTTATTGACGATGAAACACGGAAATTGCAACGGAATTACATACAAAAATCAAAATGTCGACTTAAGTACAGGAAGAGTGACTCATCTTACTGTCTATATTTTGAACCTTTCCTGTGAGACCAGTTTTAGATTCCGATGCGTCACTTTGGTTTACTGCATCTCTTGGACCTTTATATTGTCAATGAAACACAGAAACATCATCGGAATAAAATACAAAAGGCACAATGCCGACTTAAGTACAAGAAGACTGACTCTTTTTACTGTCTATGTTTTGAACCTTTCCTGTGAGACCAGTTTTGATTCCGATGCTTCACTTCAGGTTTACTGTATCCCTTGGATCTTCATATTGACGATGAAACACAGATATTGCGTCGGTATTAAATACAAAAGGCACAATGTCGACTTAAAAACATGAAGACTGACTCCTCTTACTGTCTATGTTTGAATCTTTCCTGTGTGATCAGTTTTAGATTCCGATGCTTTAGTTCAGGTTTACTGTATCCCTTGGACATTCTTATTGACGATGAAAAACAGAAATTGCATCGGATCCAAATACAAAATGCACAATGCCGACTTAAGAACAAGAGGACTGGCTCTTCTTACATTCTATGACTTGAAGTTTCCTGTGAGACCAGTTTTAGTTTCCGATGCCTCACTTAAGGTTTACTGTATCCCTTGGCCCTTCTTATTGACGATGAAACACAGAAATTGCATCGGAATTAAATACAAAAGCCAAAATGGCAACTTAAGGACAAGAAGACTGACCGATCCTACTGTCTTTATTTTGATCCTTTCCTGTGAGACCCGTTTTAGATTCCGATGCTTCACTTTGGTTTACTGTATCCCTTGGACCTTCATATTGTCGATGAAACACAGAAATTGCATCGGAATTACATACAAAAGGCACAATGCCGACTTATGTACAAGGAGACTAAGTCTTCTTACTGTCTATGATTTAAACCTTTCCTGTGAGACCAGTTTTAGATTCCTATGCTTAATTTCAGGTTTACTGTATCTCTTGGACCTCCATATTGACGATCAAACACAGAAATTGCATCGGAAATAAATATAAAAGGCACAATGCCGACTTAAGTACAAGAGACTCTTCTTACGTTTTACGATTTGAACCTTTCCTGTGAGACCCGTTTTGATTCCGATGTTTCACTTCAGGTTTACTGTATCCCTTGGATCTTCATATTGACGATGAATCACAGAAATTGCATCGGAATTAAATACAAAAGGTACAACGCCGACTTAAGTACAAGAGGACTGACTCTTCTTACATTCTATGATTTGAACCCTTCCTGCGAGACCTGTTTTAAATTACGATGCTTCACTTCATGTTTACTGTATCCCTTGGACCTTCTGACTGACGATGAACCACAGATGTTGCATTGGAATTAAATACAAAAGGACCAATGCCGTCTTAAGTACAAGAAAACTAACTCCTCTTACTGTCTATGATTTGAACCATTCCTGTGAGACCAGTTTTCATTCCGATGCTTCACTTCAGGTTTACTGTTTCCCTTGGACTTTCTTATTGACGATGAAACACAGAAAATGCGTCGGAATTAAATACAAATGTCATAATGTCCACTTAAAAACAAGAAGACTGACTCTTCTTACTGTCTATGTTTTGAACCTATCCTGTGAGACCAGTTTTAGATGCCGATGCTTTACTTCAAATTTACTGTATCCCTTGGACCTTCTTATTGACGATGGAACATAGAAATTGCATCGGAACTAAATACAAAAGGCACAATGCCGACTTAAGTACAAGAGGACTGACTCTTCTTACATTCTATGAATTGAACCTTTTCTGTGAGACCAGTTTTAGATTCCGATGCTTCACTTCAGTGTTAATGTATCCCTTGGACCTTCTTATTGACGATGAAACACAGAAATTGCGTCGGAATTAAATACAAATTTCGTAATGCCCACTTAGAAACAAGAAGACTGACTCTTCTCACTGTCTATGATTTGAACCTTTCCTATGAGACCAGTTTTAGATGCCGATGCTTTACTTCAGGTTTACTGTATCCCTTGGACCTTCTTGTTGACGATGAAACACAGAAATTGCGTCGGAATTAAATACAAAAGGCACGATGCCGACATAAAAACAAGAAGACCGACTCTTCTTACTGACTATGTTTTGAACCTCTCCTGTGAGACCAGTTATTGATTCCGATGCTTTACTTCAGGTTTACTGTATCCCTTGGACCTTCTTATTGACGATGAAACACAGAAATTGCATCGAAGTAAAATACAAAAGGCACAATGCCGACTTAGGTACCAGAAGACTGACTCTTCTTACATTCTACGATTTGAACCTTTCCTGTGAGACCAGTTTTGATTCCGATGCTTCACTTCAGGTTTACTGTATCCCTTAGATCTTCATATTGACGATGAAGCACAGAAACTGTATCGGAAGTAAATACAAAAGGCACAATGCCGACTTCAGTACAAGAGGACTGACTCTTCTTACAATCTATCATTTGAACCTTTCCTGTGAGACCAGTTTTAGATTCCGATGCTTCACTTCAGGTTTACTGTATCCCTTGGACCTTTTTATTGACGATGAAACACAGAAATTGCATCGGAATTAAATACAAAAGGCACAATGCCGACTTAAGTAAAAGAAGACTGACTCTTCTTACTGTCTATGTTTTGAACCTTTCCTGTTTGATCATTTTTATATTCCGATGCTTTAGTTTAGGTTTACTGTATACCTTGGACCTTCTTATTGACGATGAAACAAGAAATTGCATCGGATTTAAATACATAAGGCACAATGCCGACTTAAGTACAAGAGGACTGCCTCTTCTTACATTCTATGATTTGAACCTACCTGTGAGACCAGTTTTAGTTTCCGATGCTTCACATCAGGTTTACTGTATCCCTTGGACCTTCTGACTGACGATGAACCACAGAAGTTGCATTGGAATTAAATACAAAAGGAACAATGCCGACTTAAGTACAAGAAGACTGACTCTTCTTAATGTCTATATTTGAATCTTTACTGTGAGACCAGTTTTAGATTCCGATGCTTCACTTCAGGTTTACTGTATCCCTTGGACCTTCTTATTGACGATGAAACACGGAAATTGCAACGGAATTACATACAAAAATCAAAATGCCGACTTAAGTACAGGAAGAGTGACTCATCTTACTGTCTATATTTTGAACCTTTCCTGTGAGACCAGTTTTAGATTCCGATGCGTCACTTTGGTTTACTGCATCCCTTGGACCTTTATATTGTCAATGAAACACAGAAACATCATCGGAATAAAATACAAAAGGCACAATGCCGACTTAAGTACAAGAAGACTGACTCTTTTTACTGTCTATGTTTTGAACCTTTCCTGTGAGACCAGTTTTGATTCCGATGCTTCACTTCAGGTTTACTGTATCCCTTGGATCTTCATATTGACGATGAAACACAGATATTGCGTCGGTATTAAATACAAAAGGCACAATATCGACTTAAAAACATGAAGACTGACTCCTCTTACTGTCTATGTTTGAATCTTTCCTGTGTGATCAGTTTTAGATTACGATGCTTTAGTTCAGGTTTACTGTATCCCTTGGACATTCTTATTGACGATGAAAAACAGAAATTGCATCGGATCCAAATACAAAATGCACAATGCCGACTTAAGTACAAGAGGACTGGCTCTTCTTACATTCTATGACTTGAAGGTTCCTGTGAGACCAGTTTTAGTTTCCGATGCCTCACTTAAGGTTTACTGTATCCCTTGGCCCTTCTTATTGACGATGAAACACAAAAATTGCATCGGAATTAAATACAAAAGCCAAAATGGCAACTTAAGGACAAGAAGACTGACCGATCCTACTGTCTTTATTTTGATCCTTTCCTGTGAGACCCGTTTTAGATTCCGATGCTTCACTTTGGTTTACTGTATCCCTTGGACCTTCATATTGTCGATGAAACACAGAAATTGCATCGGAATTACATACAAAAGGCACAATGCCGACTTATGTACAAGGAGACTAAGTCTTCTTACTGTCTATGATTTAAACCTTTCCTGTGAGCCCAGTTTTGATTCCGATGCTTCACAACAGATTTACTGTTTCCCTTGTACCTTCTTATTGACGATGAAACACAGAAATTGCATCGGAATTAAATACAAAAGGCAGAATGCCGACTTAAGTACAAGAACACTGACTCTTCTTACTGTGTATGTTTTAAAGCTTTCGTGTGTGATCAGTTTTAGTATCCGATGTTTCATTTCAGGTTTACTGTATCCCTTGTACCTTCTTATTGACGATGTAACAGAGAAATTGCATCGGAAAGAAATACAAAAGGCACATTGCCGACCTAAGTACAAGAAGACTGACTCTTCTTACTGTCTATGATTTGAACCATTCCTGTGAGACCAGTTTTGATTCCGATGCTTCACTTCAGGTTTACTGTTTCCCTTGGACTTTCTTATTGACGATGAAACACAGAAAATGCGTCGGAATTAAATACAAATGCCATAATGTCCACTTAAAGACAAGAAGACTGACTCTTCTTACTGTCTATGTTTTGAACCTATCCTGTGAGACCAGTTTTAGATGCCGATGCTTTACTTCAAATTTACTGTATCCCTTGGACCTTCTTATTGACGATGGAACATAGAAATTGCATCGGAACTAAATACAAAAGGCACAATGCCGACTTAAGTACAAGAGGACTGACTCTTCTTACATTCTATGAATTGAACCTTTTCTGTGAGACCAGTTTTAGATTCCGATGCTTCACTTCAGTGTTAATGTATCCCTTGGACCTTCTTATTGACGATGAAACACAGAAATTGCGTCGGAATTAAATACAAATTTCGTAATGCCCACTTAGAAACAAGAAGACTGACTCTTCTCACTGTCTATGATTTGAACCTTTCCTATGAGACCAGTTTTAGATGCCGATGCTTTACTTCAGGTTTACTGTATCCCTTGGACCTTCTTGTTGACGATGAAACACAGAAATTGCGTCGGAATTAAATACAAAAGGCACGATGCCGACATAAAAACAAGAAGACCGACTCTTCTTACTGACTATGTTTTGAACCTCTCCTGTGAGACCAGTTATTGATTCCGATGCTTTACTTCAGGTTTACTGTATCCCTTGGACCTTCTTATTGACGATGAAACACAGAAAATGCATCGAAGTAAAATACAAAAGGCACAATGCCGACTTAGGTACCAGAAGACTGACTCTTCTTACATTCTACGATTTGAACCTTTCCTGTGAGACCAGTTTTGATTCCGATGCTTCACTTCAGGTTTACTGTATCCCTTAGATCTTCATATTGACGATGAAGCACAGAAACTGTATCGGAAGTAAATACAAAAGGCACAATGCCGACTTAAGTACAAGAGGACTGACTCTTCTTACAATCTATCATTAGAACCTTTCCTGTGAGACCAGTTTTAGATTCCGATGCTTCACTTCAGGTTTACTGTATCCCTTGGACCTTTTTATTGACGATGAAACACAGAAATTGCATCGGAATTAAATACAAAAGGCACAATGCCGACTTAAGTAAAAGAAGACTGACTCTTCTTACTGTCTATGTTTTGAACCTTTCCTGTTTGATCATTTTTATATTCCGATGCTTTAGTTTAGGTTTACTGTATCCCTTGGACCTTCTTATTGACGATGAAACAAGAAATTGCATCGGATTTAAATACATAAGGCACAATGCCGACTTAAGTACAAGAGGACTGCCTCTTCTTACATTCTATGATTTGAACCTACCTGTGAGACCAGTTTTAGTTTCCGATGCTTCACATCAGGTTTACTGTATCCCTTGGACCTTCTGACTGACGATGAACAACAGAAGTTGCATTGGAATTAAATACAAAAGGAACAATGCCGACTTGAGTACAAGAAGACTGACTCTTCTTAATGTCTATATTTGAATCTTTACTGTGAGACCAGTTTTAGATTCCGATGCTTCATTTCAGGTTTACTGTATCCCTTGTACCTTCTTCTTGACGATGAAACAGAGAAATTGCATCGGAAAGAAATACAAAAGGCACAATGCCGACTTAAGTACAAGAGGACTGCCTCTTCTTACTTTCTATGATTTGAACCCTTCCTGTGAGACCAGTGTTAGATTCCGATGCTTCACGTCAGGTTTACTGTATCCCTTGGACCTTCTGACTGACGAAGAACCACAGAAGTTGCATTGGAATTAAAAACAAAAAGCACAATACCCCCTTAAGTACAAGAGGACTGATTCTTCTTACTGTCTATGATTTGAACCTTTCCTGCGAGACCTGTTTTAGATTACGATGCTTCACTTCATGTTTACTGTATCCCTAGGACCTTCTGACTGACGATGAACCACAGATGTTGCATTCGAATTAAATACAAAACGACCAATGCCGTCTTAAGTACAAGAAAACTAACTCCTCTTACTGTCTATGATTTGAACCATTCCTGTGAGACCAGTTTTGATTCCGATGCTTCACTTCAGGTTTACTGTTTCCCTTGGACTTTCTTATTGACGATGAAACACAGAAAATGCGTCGGAATTAAATACAAATGCCATAATGTCCACTTAAAGACAAGAAGACTGACTCTTCTTACTCTCTATGTTTTGAACCTATCCTGTGAGACCAGTTTTAGATGCCGATGCTTTACTTCAAATTTACTGTATCCCTTGGACCTTCTTATTGACGATGGAACATAGAAATTGCATCGGAACTAAATACAAAAGGCACAATGCCGACTGAAGTACAAGAGGACTGACTCTTCTTACATTCTATGAATTGAACCTTTACTGTGAGACCAGTTTTAGATTCCGATGCTTCACTTCAGTGTTAATGTATCCCTTGGACCTTCTTATTGACGATGAAACACAGAAATTGCGTCGGAATTAAATACAAATTTCGTAATGCCCACTTAGAAACAAGAAGACTGACTCTTCTCACTGTCTATGATTTGAACCTTTCCTATGAGACCAGTTTTAGATGCCGATGCTTTACTTCAGGTTTACTGTATCCCTTGGACCTTCTTGTTGACGATGAAACACAGAAATTGCGTCGGAATTAAATACAAAAGGCATGATGCCGACATAAAAACAAGAAGACCGACTCTTCTTACTGACTATGTTTTGAACCTCTCCTGTGAGACCAGTTATTGATTCCGATGCTCTACTTCAGGTTTACTATATCCCTTGGACCTTCTTATTGACGATGAAACACAGAAATTGCATCGAAGTAGAATACAAAAGGCACAATGCCGACTTAGGTACCAGAAGACTGACTCTTCTTACATTCTTCGATTTGAACCTTTCCTGTGAGACCAGTTTCGATTCCGATGCTTCACTTCAGGTTTACTGTATCTCTTAGATCTTCATATTGACGGTGAAGCACAGAAACTGTATCGGAAGTAAATACAAAAGGCACAATGCCGACTTAAGTACAAGAGGACTGACTCTTCTTACAATCTATCATTTGAACCTTTCCTGTGAGACCAGTTTTAGATTCCGATGCTTCACTTCAGGCTTACTGTATCCCTTGGACCTTTTTATTGACGATGAAACAAAGAAATTGCATCGGCATTAAATACAAAAATCACAATGCCGGCTTATGTACAAGAAGACTGACTCTTCCTACTGTCTAATTTTGAACCATTCCTGTGACACTAGTTATAGATTCCGATACTTCACTTCAGGTTTACTGTATCCCTCTGACCATCTTCTTGACGATGAAACACAGAAATTGCATCGGAATTAAATACAAAAGGCACAATGCCGACTTAAGTACAAGAAAACTGACTCTTCTTACTCTCTATGTTTTTAACCATTCCTGTGTCACTAGTTATAGATTCCGATGCTTCACTTCAGGTTTACTGTATCCCTCTGACCTTCTTATTGACGAAGAAACACAGAAATTGCAACGGAATTAAATACAAAAGGCACAATGCCAACTTAAGTACAAGAAAACTAACACTTCTTACTGTCTATGTTTTGAACCATTCCTGTGACACTAGTTATAGATTCCGATACTTCACTTCAGGTTTACTGTATCCCTTGGACCGTCTTATTGACGATGAAACACAGAAATTGCAACGGAATTGAATACAAAAGGCACAATGCCGACTTATGTACAAGAAGACTGACTCTTCTTACTGTCTATGTTTGAACCCTTCCTGTGACACTAGTTATAGATTCCGATGCTTCACTTCAGGTTTACTGTATCCCTCTGACCTTCTTATTGACGATGAAACACTGAAATTGCATCGGAATGAAACACAAAACGCACAATGCCAGCTTAAGTACAAGTAAACTGACTCTTCTTACTGTCCATGCTTTGAACCATTCCTGTGACTCTAGTTATAGAATCCGATGCTTCACTACAGGTTTACTGTATCACTCTGACCTTCTTATTGACGATGAAACACAGAAAATGCATCGGAATTATATACAAAAGGCACAACGCCGAATTAAGTACAAGTAAACTGACTCTACATACTCTCTATGTTTTGAACTATTCCTGTAACACTAGTTATAGATTCCGATGCTTCACTTCAGGTTTACTGTATCCTTCAGACCTTCTTATTGACGATGAAACACAGAAATTGCATCGGAATTAAATACAAAAGGCTCAATGACGACTTAAGCACAAGAAAACTGACTCTTCTTACTCTCTATGTTTTTAATCATTTCTGTGTCACTAGTTATAGATTCCGATGCTTCACTTCAGGTTTACTGTATCCCTCTGACCTTCTTATTGATGAAGAAACACAGATATTGCAACGAAATTAAATACAAAAGGCACAATGCCAACTTAAGTACAAGAAAACTAACTCTTCTTACTGTCTATGTTTTGAACCATTCCTGTGACACTAGTTATAGATTCCGATACTTCACTTCAGGGTTACTGTATCCCTTGGACCGTCTTATTGACGATGAAACGCAGAAATTGGAACGGAATTGAATACAAAAGGCACAATGCCGACTTATGTACAAGAAGACTGACTCTTCTTACTGTCTATGTTTGAACCATTCCTGTGACACTAGTTATAGATTCCGATGCTTCACTTCAGGTTTACTGTATCCCTCCGACCTTCGTATTGACGATGAAACACAGAAATTGCATCGGAATGAAACACAAAACGCACAATGCCAACTTAAGTACAAGTAAACTGACTCTTCTTACTGTCCATGCTTTGAACCGTTCCTGTGACACTAGTTATAGATTCCGATGCTTCACTACAGGTTTACTGTATCTCTCTGAAATTCTTATTGACGATGAAACACAGAGAATGCATCGGAATTATATACAAAAAGCACAACGCCGAATTAAGTACAAGTAAACTGACTCTACATACTGTCTATGTTTTGAACCTTTCCTGTGAGACCGGTTTTAGAATCCGATGCTTCACTTCAGATTTACTGTATCCCTTGGACCTTCTTATTGACGACGAAACACAGAAATTGCATCGGAATTAAATACAAAAGGCACAATGCCGATTTAAGTACAAGTAAACTGACTCTTCTTACTGTCTATGTTTTGAACCATTCCAGTGACACTAGTTATGGATTCCGATGCTTCACTTCAGGTTTACTGTAACCCTCTGACCGTCTTATTGACGATGAAACACACAAATTGCATCGGAATTAAATACAACGAGCACAATGCCGATTTAAGTACAAGAAAACTGACGCTTCTTACTGTCTATGTTTTGAACCATTCCTGTGACACTAGTTATGAATTCCGATGCTTCACTTCAGGTTTACTGTATCCCTCTGACCTTTCGTATTGACGATTAAACACAGAAACAGCATCGGAATTGAATACAAAAGGCACAATGCCGACTTAAGTACAATAAAACTAACGCTTCTTACTGTTTATGTTTTGAACCACTCCTGTGACACTAGTTATAGATTCCGATGCTTCACTTCAGGTTTACTGTTTCCCTGTGACCTTCTTATTGACGATGAAACACAGATATTGCATCGGAATTAAATACAAAATGCACAATGCCAACATAAGTACAAGAAAATTGACTCTTCTTACTATCTATGTTTTCAACCACTCCTGGAACACTAGTTATAGATTCCGATGCTTCACTTCAGGTTTACTGTATCCCTCTGACCTTCTTATTGACGATGGAACACATAAATTGCATCGGAATTAAATACAAAAGGCGCAATGCCGACTTGAGTACAAGAAAATTGACTCTTCTTACTGCCTATGTTTTGAACCATTCCTGTGACACAAGTTATAGATTCCGATATTTCACTTCAGGTTTACTGTATCCCTCCGACCTTCTTATTGACGATGGAACACAGAAATTGCATCGGAACTAAATAGAAAAGGCACAATGCGGACTGAAGTTCAAGAAAACTGACTCTTATTACTGTCTTTGGTTTTATCCATTCCTCTGACACTAGTTATAGATTCCGATGCTTCACTTCAGGTTTACTGTATCCCTCTGACCTTCCTATTGACGATTAAGCACAGGAATTGCATCGGAATTAATTACAAAAGGCACAATGCCGACTTAAGTACAAGAAAACCGTCTCTTCTTACTGTATATGTTTTGAACCATTCCTGTGACATTTGTTATAGATTCCGATGCTTCACTTCAGGTTTACTGTATCCCTCTGACCTTCGTATTGCCGATGAAACACAGAAATTGCATCGGAATTAAAAACAAAAGGCAGAATGCCGACTTAAGTACAAGAAAACTAACTCTTCTTACTGTCTATGTTTTGACCTGTCCTGTGACACTAGTTATTGATTCCGATGCTTCACTTCAGGTTTACTGTATCCCTCTGACCTTCTTATTGACGATGAAACACAGAAATTGCGTCGGAATTAAATACAAAACGCACAATGCTGACTCATGTACCAGAAGACTGGCTCTTCTTACTGTCTATTTTTTTACCTTTCCTGTGAGACCGGTTTTAGATTCCGATGCAACACTTCAGGTTTACTGTATCCCTTGGCCCTTCTTATTGACGACGAAACACAGAAATTGCATCGGAATCATATAGAAAAGGCACAATGCCGACTTAAGTACAAGAAATCTGACTTTTCATATTGTCTATGTCTTATCCATTCTTGTGACACTAGTTATAGAGTCCGATTCTTCACTTCAGGTTTGCTGTATCACTCTGACCGCCTTATTGACGATGAAACACAGAAATTGCATCGGAATTAAATACAAAAGGCACAATGCCGACTTAAGTACAAGAAGACTGACTCTTCTTACTGTCGATGTTTTGAACCATTCCTGTGTCACTAGTTATAGATTCCGATGCTTCACTTCAGGTTCACTGTAACCCTCTGACCTTCTTATTGACGATGAAACACAGAAACTGCTTCGGAATTAAATACAAAAAAGCCCAATGCCGACTTAAGTACAAGAAAATTGACTCTCCTTCCTGTGTATGCTTTGAACCATTCATGTCACACTAGTTTTAGATTCCGATGCGTCAATTCAAGTTTACAGTATCCCTCTGACCTTCTTACTGACGATGAAACACAGAAATTGCATCGGAATGATACACAAAACGCACAATGCCAACTTAAGTACAAGTAAACTGACTCTACTTACTGTCTATGCTTTGAACTATTCCTGTGACACTAGTTATAGATTCCGATACTTCACTTCAGGTTTACTGTATCCCTCTGACCATCTTATTGACGATGAAACACAGAAATTGCATCGGAATTAAATACAAAAGGCACAATGCCGACTTAAGTAAAAGAATACTGACTCTTCTTACTCTCTATGTTTTTAACCATTCCTGTGTCACTAGTTATGGATTCCGATGCTTCACTTCAGGTTTACTGTATCCCTCTGACCTTCTTATTGACGAAGAAACACAGAAATTGCAACGGAATTAAATACAAAAGGCACAATGCCAACTTAAGTACAAGAAAACTAACTCTTCTTACTGTCTATGTTTTGAACCATTCCTGTGACACTAGTTATAGATTCCGATACTTCACTTCAGGTTTACTGTATCCCTTGGACCGTCTTATTGACGATGAAACACAGAAATTGCGACGGAATTGAATACAAAAGGCACAATGCCGACTTATGTACAAGAAGACTGACTCTTCTTACTGTCTATGTTTGAACCCTTCCTGTGACACTAGTTATAGATTCCGATGCTTCACTTCAGGTTTACTGTATCCCTCTGACCTTCTTATTGACGATGAAACACAGAAATTGCATCGGAATGAAACACAAAACGCACAATGCCAGCTTAAGTACAAGTAAACTGACTCTTCTTACTGTCCATGCTTTGAACCATTCCTGTGACACTAATTATAGAATCCGATGCTTCACTACAGGTTTACTGTATCACTCTGACCTTCTTATTGACGATGAAACACAGAAATTGCATCGGAATTATATACAAAAGGCACAACGCCGAATTAAGTACAAGTAAACTGACTCTACATACTCTCTATGTTTTGAACTATTCCTGTAACACTAGTTATAGATTCCGATGCTTCACTTCAGGTTTACTGTATCCCTCAGACCTTCTTATTGACGATGAAACACAGAAATTGCATCGGAATTAAATACAAAAGGCACAATGACGACTTAAGCACAAGAAAACTGACTCTACTTACTCTCTATGTTTTTAACCATTTCTGTGTCACTAGTTATAGATTCCGATGCTTCACTTCAGGTTTACTGTATCCCTCTGACCTTCTTATTGACGAAGAAACACAGATATTGCAACGAAATTAAATACAAAAGGCACAATGCCAACTTAAGTACAAGAAAACTAACTCTTCTTACTGTCTATGTTTTGAACCATTCCTGTGACACTAGTTATAGATTCCGATACTTCACTTCAGGTTTACTGTATCCCTTGGACCGTCTTATTGACGATGAAACACAGAAATTGCAACGGAATTGAATACAAAAGGCACAATGCCGACTTATGTACAAGAAGACTGACTCTTCTTACTGTCTATGTTTGAACCTTTCCTGTGACACTTGTTATAGATTCCGATGCTTCACTTCAGGTTTACTGTATCCCTCTGATCTTCGTATTGACGATGAAACACAGAAATTGCATCGGAATGAAACACAAAACGCACAATGCCAACTTAAGTACAAGTAAACTGACTCTTCTTACTGTCCATGCTTTGAACCGTTCCTGTGACACTAGTTATAGATTCCGATGCTTCACTACAGGTTTACTGTATCTCTCTGAACCTCTTATTGACGATGAAACACAGAGATTGCATCGGAATTATATACAAAAAGCACAACGCCGAATTAAGTACTAGTAAACTGACTCTACATACTGTCTATGTTTTGAACCTTTCCTGTGAGACCGGTTTTAGAATCCGATGCTTCACTTCAGATTTACTGTATCCCTTGGACCTTCTTATTGACGACGAAACACAGAAATTGCATCGGAATTAAATACAAAAGGCACAATGCCGATTTAAGTACAAGTAAACTGACTCTTCTTACTGTCTATGTTTTGTACCATTCCAGTGACACTAGTTATGGATTCCGATGCTTCACTTCAGGTTTACTGCAACCCTCTGACCGTCTTATTGACGATGAAACACACAAATTGCATCGGAATTAAATACAACGAGCACAATGCCGATTTAAGTACAAGAAAACTGACGCTTCTTACTGTCTATGTTTTGAATTATTCCTGTGACACTAGTTATAGATTCCGATGGTTCACTTCTGGTTTACTGTATCCCTCTGACCTTCTTAATGACGATGAAACACAGCAATTGCATCGTAATACAAACAAAAGGCACAATGCCGACTTATGTACGAGAAAACTGACATTTCTTACTGTCTATGTTTTGAACCATTCCTCTGACACTAGTTATGAATTCCGATGCTTCACTTCTGGTTTACTGTATCCCTCTGACCTTTCGTATTGACGATTAAACACAGAAACAGCATCGGAATTGAATACAAAAGGCACAATGCCGACTTAAGTACAATAAATCCGACGCTTCTTACTGTTTATGTTTTGAACCACTCCTGTGACACTAATTATAGATTCCGATGCTTCACTTCAGGTTTACTGTTTCCCTGTGACCTTCTTATTGACGATGAAACACAGATATTGCATCGGAATTAAATACAAAATGCACAATGCCGACTTAAGTACAAGAAAATTGACTCTTCTTACTATCTATGTTTTCAACCATTCCTGGAACGCTAGTTATAGATTCCGATGCTTCACTTCAGGTTTACTGTATCCCTCTGACCTTCTTATTGACGATGAAACACATAAATTGCATCGGTATACAAACAAAAGGCACAATGCCAACTTAAGTACAAGAAGACTGACTCTTCTTACTGTCTATGGTTGGAACCATTCCTGTGACACTAGTTATAGATTCCGATGCTTCAATTCAGTTTTACTGTATCTCTTGGACCTTCTTATTGACGATGAAACACAGAAATTGCATCGGAATTAAATACAAAAGGCACAATGCCGACTCAAGTACAAGAAGACTGGTTCTTCTTACGATCTCTGATTTGAACCTTTCCTGTGAGACCGGTTTTAGTTTCCGATGCTTCACTTCCGGTTTACTGTATCCCTTGGCCTTTCATATTGACGAGGAAACATAGAAAGTGCATCGGAATTACATCTAAAAGGCACAATGCCGACTTAAGCACAAGAAAACTGACTCCTCTTACTGTCTATGCTTTGAACCAATCAGTGACACTAGTTATAGATTCCGATGCTTCACTACATGTTTACTGTTTCTCTTGGACCTTCTTATTGACGATGAAACACAGAAATTGCTTCGGAATTAGAAACAAAAGGCACAATGCCGACTCAAGTACAACAAGACTGGCTCTTCTTACTGTCTATGTTTTGAACCATTCCTGTGACACTAGTTTTAGATACCGATGCTTCACTTCAGGTTTACTGTATCCCTCTGACCCTCTTATTGACGATGAAACACAGAAACTGCTTCGGAATTAAATACAAAAAAGCCCATTGCCGACTTAAGTACAAGAAAATTGACTCTTCTTACTGTCTATGCTTTGAACCATTCCTGTCACACTAGTTATAGATTCCGATGCG
This sequence comes from Schistocerca americana, assembly GCF_021461395.2. Classification (NCBI taxonomy): domain Eukaryota; kingdom Metazoa; phylum Arthropoda; class Insecta; order Orthoptera; family Acrididae; genus Schistocerca; species Schistocerca americana. Next base: position 25,876,976 of record NC_060130.1, read on the forward strand.
TCAATTCAAGTTTACTGTATCCCTCTGACCTTCTTACTGACGATGAAACACAGAAATTGCATCGGAATGAAACACAAAACGCACAATGCCAACTTAAGATCAAGTTAACTGACTCTTCTTACTGTCCATGCTTTGAACCATTCCTGTGTACACTAGTTATAGATTCCGATGCTTCACTACAGGTTTACTGTGTCTCTCTGATCTTCTTATTGACGATGAAACACAGAAATTGCATCGGAATTATATACAAAAGGCACAATGCCGAATTAAGTACAAGTAAACTGACTCTACATACTGTCTATGTTTGAACCATTCCTGTGCCACTAGTTTTAGATTCCGATACTTCACTTCAGGTTTACTGTATCCCTTGGACCGTCTTATTGACGATGAATCACAGATATTGCATCGAAATTAAATACAAAAGGCACAATGCCGACTTATGTACAAGAAAACTGACTCTTCTTACTGTCTATGTTTTGAACCATTCCTGTGACACTAGTTATGACTTCTGATGCTCCAGTTCAGGTTTACTGTATCCCTCTGACCTTTCGTATTGACGATGAAACACAGAAATAGCATCGGAATTGAATACAAAAGGCACAATGCCGACTTAAGTAGAAGAAAACTGACGCTTCTTACTGTTTATGTTTTGAACCACTCCTGTGGCACTAGTTATAGATTCCGATGCTTCACGTCAGGTTTACTGTATCCCTTAGCCCCTGTTATTGACGATGAAACACAGACATTGCATCGAAATTAAATACAAAAGGCACAATGCCGACTTATGCACAAGAAAACTGACTCTTCTTACTGTCTATGTTTTGAACCATTCCTGTGACACTAGTTATGAATTCCGATGCTTCACTTCGGGTTTGCTGTATCCCTCTGACCGTCTTATTGACGATGAAACACAGAAAATGCATCGGAATTAAAAACAAAAGGCACAATGCCGACTCAAGTACAAGAAGACTGGCTCTTCTTACTGTCTATGTTTTAAACCTTTCCTGTGAGACCGTTTTAGAATACGATGCTTCACTTCAGATTTACTGTATCCCTTGGAACCTTTTATTGACGACGAAACACAGAAATTGCATCAGAAATAAATACAAAAGGCACAATGCCGACTTAAGTACAAGAAAACTGACGCTTCTTACTGTTTATGTTTTGAACCACTCCGGTGACACTAGTTATAGATTCCGATGCTTCCCTTCAGGTTTACTGTATCTCTGTGACCTTCTTATTGACGATGAAACACAGAAATTGCATCGGAATTAAATACAAAAGGCACAATGCCGACTTAAGTACAAGAAAACTGACTCATCTTACAGTCTATGCTTTGAACCATTCCTGTGACACTAGTTATAGATCCCCATGGTTCACCTCAGGTTTACTGTATCCCTCTGACCTTCTTATTGGCGATGAAATACAGAAATTGCATCGGAATACAAACAAAAGGCACAATGACGACTTATGTACAAGAAGACTGATTCTTCTTACTGTCTATGTTTAGAACCATTACTGTGACACTAGTTATAGATTCCGATGCTTCACTTCAGGTTACCTGTATCCCCCTGACCTTCTTATTGACGATGAAACACAGAAATTGCATCGGAATTAAATACAAAAGGCACAATGCCGATTCAAGTACAAGAAGACAGGCTCTTCTTACTGTCTATGTTATGATCCTTTCCTGTGAAACCGGTTTTAGATTCCGATGCTTCACTTTAGGTTTACTATATCCCTTGACCCTTCTTATTGACGACGAAACACAGAAAGTGCATCGGAATTAAATAGAAAAGGCACAATGCCAACTTAAGTTCAAGTAAACTGACTCTTCTTACTGTCGATGTTTTGAACCATTCCTGTGACACTAATTATAGATTCCGATGCTTCACTACAGATTTACTGTGTACCTCGGACCTTCTTATTGACGATGAAACACAGAAATTGCATCGGAATTATATACAAAAGGCACAATGCCGAATTAAGTTCAAGTAAACTGACTCTATTTACTGTCTATATTTTGAACAATTCCTGCGACACTAGTTATAGATTTCGGTGCTTCACTTCAGGTTTACTGTATCCCTCTGACCTTGATATTGACGGTGAAACACAGAAATTGCATCGGAATTAAATACAAAAGGCACAATGCCGACTTATGCACAAGAAAACTGACGTTTCTTACTTTCGATGTTTTGAACCATTCCTGTGACACTAGTTATGAATTCCGATGCTTCACTTCAGGTTTACTGTATCCCTCTGACCTTTCGTATTGACGATTAAACAAAGAAATAGCATCGGAATTGAATACAAAAGGCACAATGCCGACTTAAGTACAAATAAACTGACGCTTCTTACTGTTTATGTTTTGAACCACTCCTGTGACACTAGTTATAGATTCCGATGCTTCACTTCAGGTTTACTGTTTCCCTGTGACATTCGTATTGACGATGAAACACAGAAATTGCATCGGAATTAAATACAAAATGCACATTGCCGTCTTAAGTACAAGAAAATTGACTCTTCTTACTATCTACGTTTTGAACCATTCCTGGGACACTAGTTATAGATTCCGATGCGTCACTTCAGGTTTACTGTATCCCTCTGACCGTCTTATTGACGATGAATCACATAAATTGCATCGGTATACAAACAAAAGGCACAATGCCGACTTAAGTACAAGAAGACTGACTCTTCTTACTGTTTATGGTTTGAACCGTTCCTGTGACACTAGTTATAGGTTCCGATGCTTCACTTCAGTTTTACTGTATCTCTTGGACCTTCTTATTGACGATGAAACACAGAAATATCATCGGAATTAAATACAACGGGCACAATGCCGACTTAAGTACAAAAAAACTGACGCTTCTTACTGTTTATGTTTTGAACCACTCCTGTGACACTAGTTATAGATTGCGATGCTTCACGTCATGTTTACTGTATCCCTGTGACCTTCTTATTGACGATGAAACACAGAAATTGCATCGGAATTAAATACAAAATGCACAATGCCGACTTAAGTACAATAAAACAGACTCAACTTACAGTCTATGCCTTGAACCATTCCTGTGACACTAGTTATAGATCCCGATGGTTCACTTTTGGTTTACTGTATCCCTCTGACCTTCTTATTGACGACGAAACACAGAAATTGCATCGGAATACAAACAAAAGGGACAATGCCGACATATGTACAAGAAGACTGACTCTTCTTACTGTCTATGTTTTGAACCATTACTGTGACACTACTTATAGATTCCGATGTATCACTTCAGGTTTACTGTATCCCTCTGACCTTCTTATTGACGATGAAACACAGAAATTGCATCGGAATTAAATACAAAAGGCACAATGCCGATTCAAATACAAGAAGACTGGCTCTTCTTACTGTCTATGATTTGAACCTATCCTGTGAAACCGGTTTTAGATTCCATTGCTTCACTTCAGGTTTACTGTATCCCTTGGCCCTTCTAATTGACAACGAAACACAGAAAGTGCATCGAAATTAAATAGAAAAGGCACAATGCCGACTTAAGTACAAGAAAACTGACCCTTCTTACTGTCTATGTTTTGAACCATTCCTGTGATAGTAGTTATAGATTCCGATGCATCACTTCAGGGTTACTGTATCCCTCTGACCTTATTGACGATGAAACACTAAAATTGCATCGGAACAAAATACAAAACGCCCAATGCCAACTTAAGTACAAGTAAACTGACTCTTCTTACTGTCTATGTTTTGAAACATTCCTGTCACACTAGTTATAGATCCCGATGCTTCACTTCAGGTTTACTGTATCCCTCTGACCTTATTGACGATGAAACACTAAAATTGCATCGGAACGAAATACAAAACGCACAATGCCAACTTAAGTACAAGTAAACTGACTCTTCTTAATGTCTATGATTTGAAAAATTCCTGTCACATTAGCTATGGATTCCGATGCCTCACTTCAGGTTTACTGTATCCCTCTGACCTTCTTATTGAAGATGAAACACAGAAACTGCATCGGAATTACATACTAAAGGCACACTGCCGAATTAAGTACAAGTAAACTGACTCTTCTTACTGTCTATGTTTTGAACTATTTTTGTGACACTAGTTATAGATTCCGATGCATCACTTCAGGTTTACTGTATCCCTCTGACCGTCGTATTGACGATAACACACAGAAATTTCATCGGAATTAAATACAAAAGGCACAATGCCGACTTAAGTACAAGAAAACTGACTCTTCTTACTGCCTATGATTTTACCCATTCCTGTGACACTTGTTATAGATTCCGATGCTTCAATTCAGGTTTACTGTATCCCTCTGACCTTCGTATTGACGATGAAACACAGAAATTGCATCGGAATTGAATAAAAATGGCACAATGCCCACTTAAGTACAAGAAAACTGACTCTTCCTTCAGTCTATGATTTGCACCATTCCTGTGACACTAGTTATAGATTCCGATACTTCACTTGAGGTTTACTGTATCCCTGTGACCTTCTTATTGACGATGAAACACAGAAATTGCATCGGAATTAAATACAAAAGGCACAATGCCGACTTAAGTACAACAAAACTGACTCTTCTTACTGTCTCTGTTTTGAACCATTCCTGTGACACTAGTTATAGTTTCCGATGCTTCACTTCAGGTTTACTGTATCCCTCTGACCTTCTTATTGACGATGAAACACAGAAATTGCATCGGAATTAAATACAAAAGGCACAATGACGACTTTAGTACTAGTAAACTGTCTCTTCCTACTGTCTATGTTTTGAACCATTCCTGTGACACTAGTTATAGATTCCGATGCTTCACTTCAGGTTTACTGTATCCCTCTGACCTTCTTATGCACGATGAAACATAGAAATTGCATCGGAATTAAATACAAAAGGCACAATGCCGACTTAAGTACAAAAAGAATGACTCTTCTTACTCTCTATGTTTTGAACCAATCCTGTGACCCTAGTTATAGATTCCGATGCTTCACTTCAGGTTTACTGTAACCCTCTGACCTTCTTATTGACGATGTAGCACAGAAATTGCATAGGAATTAAACAGAAAAGGCACAATGCCGTCTTAAGTACAAGAAAACTGACTCTTCTTACTGTCTATGTTTTGAACCATTCCTGTGACACTAGTTATAGATTCCGATGGTTCACTTCAGGTTTATTGTATCTCTCTGACCTTCATATTGACGATGAAACACAGACATTGCATCGGAATTAAAGACAAAAGGCACAATGCCGACTTAAGTACAAGAAAACTGACTCCTCTTACTGTCTATGTTTTGAACCATTCCTGTGACACTAGTTATAGATTCCGATGCTTCACTTCAGTTTTACTGTATCTCTTGAACCTTCTTATTGACGATGAAACACAGAAATTGCATCGGAATTGAATACAAAAGCACAATGCCGACTCAAGTACAAGGAAACTGGCTCTACTTACTGCCTATGATTTGAACCATTCCTGTGACACTAGTTATAGATTTCGATGCTTCACTTCAGGTTAACTGGATCCCTCTGACCTTCTTATTGACGATGAAACACAGAAATTGCATCGGAATTAAATACAAAAGGCACAATGCCGAATTAAGTACAAGTAAACTGACTCTTCTTACTGTCTATGTTTTGAACTATTCCTGTGACACTAGTTATAGATTCCGATGCTTCACTTCAAAATTACTGTATCCCTCTGACCTTCTTATTGACGACGAAACACAGAAATTGCATCGGAATTAAATACAGTAGGCACAATGCCGAATTAAGTGCAAGTAAACTGACTCTTCTTACTGTCTATGTTTGAACTATTCCTGTGACATTAGTTACAGATTCCGATGCTTCACTTCAGGTTTACTGTATCCCTCTGACCGTCTTATTGACGATGTAATACCGAAATTGAATCGGAATTAAATACAAAAGGCACAATGCCCACTTAAGTACAAGTAAACCGACTCTTCTTACTATCTATGTTTTGAACCATTCCTGTGAAACTAGTTATAGATTCCGATGCTTCACTTCAGTTTTACTGTATCCCCCTGACGTTCGTATTGACGATGACACACAGAAATTACATCGGAAATAAATACAAAAGGCACAATGCCGACATAAGTAAAAGAAAAGTGACTCTTCTTACTGTCTATGTTTTTAACCATTCCTGTGACACTAGTTGTAGACTCCGATGCTTCACTTCAGGTTTGCTGTATCCCTCTGACCTTCTTATTGACGATGAAACACAGAAATTGCATCAGAATTAAATACAAGTGGCACAGTGCCGACTTAAGTACAAGAAAACTGACTCTTCTTACTGTCTATGTTTTGAACCATTCCTGTGACACTAGTTATAGATTCCGATGCTTCACTTCAGGTTTACTGTATCCCTCTGACCTTCTTATTGACGATGAAACACAGATATTGCATCGGTATTAAATACAAAAGGCACAATGCCGACTTAAGTACTAAAAAAATGAATCTTCCTACTGTCTATGTTTTGAACCATTCCTGTGAATCTAGTAATAGATTCCGATGCTTCACTTCAGGTTTACTGTATCCCTCTTACCTTCTTATTGACGACGAAACACAGAAATTGCATCGGAATTAAATACAAAAGGCTCAATGCCGACTCAAGTACAAGAAGACTGGCTCTTCTTACTGTCTATGTTTTAAACTATTCCTGTGATACTAGTTATAGATTCCGATGCTTCACTTCAGGTTTACTGTATCCCTCTGATCTGCTTATTGACGATGAAACACAGATATTGCATCGGAATTAAATACAAAAGGCCCAATGCCGACTTAAGTACAAGAAGACTGACCTTTCTTGCTGTCTATGTTTTGAACCATTCCTGTGACACTAGTTACAGATTCCGATGCTTCACTTCAGGTTTACTGTATCCCTCTGACCTTCATATTGACGATGAAACACAGGTATTACATCGGAATTAAATACAAAAGGCACAATGCCGACTTAAGTACAAAACGATTGACTCTTCTTACTCTCTATGTTTTGATCCAATCCTGTGACACTAGTTATAGATTACGATGCTTCACTTCAGGTATACTGTAACCCTCTGACCTTCTCATTGACGATGAAGCATAGAAATTGCATAGGGATTAAATACAAAAGGCGCAATGCCGACTTAAGTACAAGAAAACTGACTCTTCTTACTGTATATGTTCTGAACCATTCCTGTGACACTGGTTATAGATTCCGATGCTTCACTTCAGGTTTACTGTATCCCTCTGACCTTCATATTGACGATGACACACAGAAATTGCATCGGAATTAAATACAAAAGGGACAATGCCGACTTCTGTACTAGAAGACTGACTCTTCCTACTGTCTATGTTTTGAACCATTCCTGTGATACTAGTTATAGATTCCGATGCTTCACTTCTGGTTTACTGTAACCCACTGACCATCTTATCGACGATGAAGCACAGAAATTGCATCGGAATTAAATACAAAATGCACAATGCCGACTTAAGTACAAGAAAACTGACTCTTCTTACTGTCTATGTTTTGAACCATTCCTGTGACACTAGTTATAGATTCAGATGCTTCACTTCAGGTTTACTGAATCCCTCTGTCCGTCTTATTGACGATGAAACACAGAAATTGCATCGGAGTTAAATACAAAAGCATAATGCCGACTCAAGTACAAGAAGACTGGCTCTTCTTACTGCCCATGTTTTGAACCATTCCTGTGACACTAGTTATAGATTGCGATGGTTCACTTCAGGTTTACTGTATCCCTCTGACCTTCTTATTGACGATAAAACACATAAATTGCATCGGAATTAAATACAAAAGGTACAATGCCGACTTAAGTACAAGAAAACTGACTCTTCCTACTGTCTATGTTTTGAACTATTCCTGTGACACTAGTTATAGATTCCGTGCTTCACTTCATGTTTACTGTATCTCTCCGACCGTCTTATTGACGATGTATCACCGAAATTGAATCGGAATTAAATACGAAAGGCACAATGCCCACATCAGTAAAAGAAATCTGACTCTTCTTACTGTCTATGTTTTGAACCATTCCTGTGACACTAGTTAAAGATTCCAATGTTTCACTTCAGGTTTACTGTATCCTTCTGACCTTCTTATTGCCGACGAAACACAGAAATTCCATCGGCATGAAATACAAAAGGCACAATGCCGACTTAAGTACAAAAAACTGACTCTACTTACTGTCTATGTTTTGAACCATTCCTGTGACACTAGTTATAGATACCGATGCTTCACTTCAGGTTTACTGTATCCCTCTGACCTTCGTATTGACGATGAAACACAGAAATTGCATCAGAAATAAATACAAAAGGCACAATGCCGACCTAAGTACAAGAAAACAGACCCTTCTTACCTTTTACGTTTTTATCCATTCCTGTAACACTAGTTATAGATTCCGATGCTTCACTTCAGGTTTACTGTATCCCTGTGACCTTCTTATTGACGATGAATTACAGGGTTTTCATCGGAATGAAATACAAAAGGCTCAATGCCGACTCAAGCACAAGAAGACTGGCTCTTCTTACTGTCTATGTTTAAACCATTGCTATGACAATAGTTATGGATTCCGATGCTTCACCTTCAGGTTTACTGTGTCCCTCTGATCTTCTTATTGACGATGCAACACAGATATTGCATCGGAATTTAATACAAAAGGCACATTGCCGACTTAAGTACAAGAAGACTGACCTTTCTAACTGTCTATGTTTCGAACCATTCCTGTGACACTAGTTATAGATTCCGATGCTTCACTTCAGGTTTACTGTATCCCTACGACCTTCTTATTGACGATGAAACACAGATATTGCATCGGAATTAAATACAAAAGGCACAATGCCGACTTATGTACAAGAAAACTGACTCTTCTTACTGTCTATGTTTTGAACCATTCCTGTGCCACTAGTTATAGATTCCGATGGTTCACTTCAGGTTTACTGTATCCCTCTGACCTTCATATTGACGATGAAACACAGAAATTGCATCGGATTTTAATACAAAAGGCACAATGCCGACTTCAGTACTAGGAGACTGACTCATCCTACAGTCTATGTTTTAAACCATTCCTGTGACACAAGTTATAGGTTCCGATGCTTCACCTCAGGTTTACTGTAACCCTCTGACCTTCGTATTGACGATGAAGCACAGAAATTGCATCGGAATTAAATACAAAAGGCACAATGCCGACTTAAGTACAGGAAAACTGACTCTTCCTACTGCCTATGTTTTGAACCATTCCTGTGACACTAGTTATAGATTCAGATGCTTCACTTCTGGTTCACTGTATCCCTCTGTCCACCTTATTGACGATGAAACACAGAAATTGCATCGGAATTAAATACAAGAGGCACAATGCCGACTCGAGTACAAGAAGACTGGCTCTTCTTATTGTCTATGCTTTGAACCATTCCTGTGACACTAATTATAGATTCCGATGCTTCACTTCAGGATAACTGTATCCCTCTGACCTTCTGATTGACGATGATACACAGAAATTGCATCGGAATTAAATACAAAACGCACAATGCCGACTTAAGTACTAGAAGACTGACTCTTCCTACTATCAATGCTTTGAACCATTCCTGTGACACTAGTTATAGATTCCGATGCTTCACTTCAGGTTTACTGTATCCCACTGACCTTCTTATTGACGATGAAACACAGAAATTGCATCGGAATTAAATACAAAAGGCTCAATGCCGACTCAAGTAATAGAAGACTGGCTCTTCTTGCCGTCTATGATTTGAACCATTCCTGTGACACTAGTTATGGATTCAGATGCTTCACTTCAGGTTTACTGTATCCGTCTGACCTTCTTATTGACATTGAAACACAGAAATTGCATCGGAATTAAATAGAAAAGGCACCATGACGACTCAAGTACAGGCAGACTGGCTCTTCTTACTGTCTATGTTTTGAACCATTCCTGTGACACTAGTTATAGATTCCGATGCCTCACTTCAGGTTTACTGTATCCCTCTGACCTTCATATTGACGATGAAACACAGAAATTACATCGGAATTATATACAAGTGGCACAATGCCGACTTAAGTACAAGAAGACAGACCCTTCTTATTGTCTATGTTTTGAACCTTTCCTGTGACACTAGTCATAGATTCCGATACTTCACTTCAGGTTTACTGTATCCCTCTGACCTTCTTATTGACGATCAAACACAGAAATTGCATCGGATTTAAATACAAAAGGCACAATGCCGACTCAAGACAAGAGGACTGGCTCTTCTTACTGTCTATGTTTTGAACCTTTTCTGCGAGACCGGATTTACATTCCGATGCTTCACTTCAGGTTTACTGTATCCCTTGGACCTTCTTATAGACGACGAAACACAGAAATTACATCGGAATTATATACAAATGGCACAATGCCGACTGAAGTACAAGAAAACTGACTCTTCCTACTGTCTATGTTTTTAACCATTCCTGTGACACTAGTTATGGATTCCGATGCTTCGCTTCAGGTTTTCTGTATCCCTCTGACCTTCATATTGACGATGAAACACAGAAATAGCATCGGAATTAAATACAAATGGCACAATGCCGGCTTAAGTACAAAAAAACTGACTCTTCTTACTGTCTATGTCTTGAACCATTACCGTGACACTAGTTATAGATTCCGATACTTCACTTGAGGTTTACTGTATCCCTCTGACCTTCTTATTGACGATGAAACACAGAAATTGCATCGGAATTAAATACAAAAGGCACAATGCCGACTTAAGTACAAGGAAACTGACTCTTCTTACTGACTATGTTTTGAACCAATCCTGTGACACTAGTTATAGATTGCGATGCTTCACTTTAGGTTTACTGTATCCCTCTGACCTTCATACTGACGATGAAACACAGAAATTGCATCCGAATTAAATACAAAAGGCACAATGCCGACTTAAGTACAAGAAAACTGACTCTTCTTACTGTCTATGTTTTGAACCATTCCTGTGACACTAGTTATGGATTCCGATGCTAAACTTCAGGTTTACTGTATCCCTCTGACCTTCTTATTGACGATGAAGCACAGAAATTGCATCGGAATTAAATACAAAAATCACAATGCCGACTTAAGTAGTAGAAAACTGACTCTTCCTACGCTCTATGTTTTGAACCATTCCTGTAACACTAGTTATAGATTCCGATGCTTCACTACAGGTTTACTGTAGCCCTCTGACCTTCTTATTGACGTTGAAACACAGAATTTTCATCGGAATTAAATACAAAAGGCTCAATGCCGACTCAAGTACAAGAAGACTGGCTCTTCTTACTGTCTGTGTTTGAACCATTCCTGTGACAATAGTTAAGGATTCCGATGCTTCACCTTCAGGTTTACTGTGTCCCTCTGATCTTCTTATTGACGATGCAACACAGATATTGCATCGGAATTAAATACAAAAGGCACATTGCCGACTTAAGTATAGGAAGACTGACCTTTTTTACTGTCTATGTTTTGAACCATTCCTGTAACACTAGTTATAGATTCCGATGCTTCATTTCAGGTTTAGTGTATCCCTCTGACCTTCTTATTGACGATGAAACACAGATATTGCATCGGAATTAAATACAAAAGGCATAATGCCGACTTATGTACAAAAAGACTGACTCTTCTTACTCTCTATGTTTTGAACCATTCCTGTGACACTAGTTATTGATTCCGATGCTTCACTTCAGGTTTACTGTATCCCTCTGACCTTCTTATTGACGATGAAGCACAGAAATTGCATCGGAATTAAATACAAATGGCACAATGCCGACTTAAGTACAAGAAAACTGACTCTTCTTACTGTCTATGTTTTGAACCATTCCTGTGACACTAGTTATAGATTCCGATGCTTCACTTCAGGTCTACTGTATCAAGCTGAACTTCATATTGACGATGAAACACAGAAATTGCATCGGAATTAAATACAAAAGGCACAATGCCGACTTCAGTACTGGAAGACTTACTCTTCCTACTGTGTATGTTTTGAACCATTCCTGTGACACAAGTTATAGATTCCGATTCATCACTTCAGGTTTACTGTAACCCTCTGACCTTCTTATTGACGATGAAGCACAGAAAATGCATCGGAATTCAATACAAAAGGCACAATGCCGACTTAAGTACAAGAAAACTGACTCTTCTTACTGTCTATGTTTTGAACCATTCCTGTGACACTAGTTATAGATTCAGATGCTTCACTTCAGGTTTACTGTATCCCTCTGTCCGCCTTATTGACGATGAAACACAGAATTTGCATCGGAATTAAATACAAGAGGCACAATACCGACTCAAGTAGAAGAAGACGGGCTCTTCTTATTGTCTATGTATTGAACCATTCCTGTGACACTAGTTATAGATTCCGATGCTTCACTTCAGGATAACTGTATCCCTCTGACCTTCTTATTGACGATGAAACACAGAAATTGCATCGGAATTAAATACAAAAGGCACAATGCCGACTTAAGTACTAGAAGACTGACTCTTTCTACTGTCAATGCTTTGAACCATTTCTGTGACACTAGTTATAGATTCCGATGCTTCACTACAGGTTTACTGTATGCCTCTGACCTTCTTATTGACGATGAAACTCAGAAATTGCATCGGAATTAAATGCAAAAGGCTCAGTGCCGACTCAAGTACAAGAAGACTGGCTCTTCTTACCGTCTATGTTTTGAACCATTCCTGTGACGCTAGTTATAGATTCAGATGCTTCACTTCAGGTTTACTGTATCCGTCTGACCTTCTTATTGACGTTGAAACACAGAAATTGCATCGGAATTAAATACAAAAGGCACAATGCCGACTCAAGTACATGCAGACTGGCTCTTCTTACTGCCTATGTTTTTGAACCATTCCTGTGACACTAGTTATAGATTCCGATGCTTCACTTCAGGTTTACTGTATCCCACTGACCTTCTTATTGACGAGGAAACACAGAAATTGCATCGGAATTAAATACAAGAGGCACAATGCCGACTCAAGTACAAGAAGACAGACCCTTCTTATTGTCTATATTTTGAACCTTTCCTGTGACACTAGTCATAGATTCCGATACTTCACTTCAGGTTTACTGTATCCCTCTGACCTTCTTATTGACGATGAAACATAGAAATTGCATCTTAGTTAAATATAAAATGCTCAATGCCGACTTAAGAACAGGAAGACTGACTCTTCCTACTGTCTATGTCTTTAACCATTCCTGTGACACTAGTTATAGATTCCGATGCTTCACTTCAGGTTTGCTGTATCCCTCTGACCTTCTTATTGACGATGAAACACAGAAATTGCTTCGGAATTAAATACAAATGGCGCAATGCCGGCTTAAGTACAAGAAAACTGACTCTTCTTACTGTCTATGTTTTGAACCATTCCTGTGACACTAGTTATAGATTCCGATACTTCACTTGAGGTTTACTGTATCCCTCTGACCTTCTTATTGACGATGAAACACAGAAATTGCATCGGAATTAAATGCAAAAGGCACAATGCCGACTTAAGTACAAGAAAACTGACTCTTCTTACTGACTATGTTTTGAACCATTCCTGTGACACTAGTTATAGGTTGCGATGCTTCACTTCAGGTTTACTGTATCCCTCTGACCTTCATATTGACGATGAAACACAGAAATTGCATCGGAATTAAATACAAAAGGCACAATGCCCACTTAAGTACAAGAAAACTGACTTTACTTACTGTCTATGTTTTGAACCTTTCCTGTGACACTAGTTATAGATTCCGATGCTTTACTTCAGGTTTACTGTATCCCTCTGACCTTCTTATTGACGATGAACCCAGAAATTGCATCGGAATTAAATACAAAAGGCACAATGCCGACTTAAGTACAAGAAAACTGACTCTTCGTACTGTCTATGATTTGAAACATTCCTGTGACACTAGTTATAGATTCCGATGCTTCAATTCAGGTTTACTGTATCCCCCTGACCTTCTTATTGACGACGAAACACAGAAATTGCATCGGAATTATATACAAAAGGCACAATGCCGACCTAAGTACAAGAAAACTGACTCTTCTTACTGTCTATGTTTTGAACCATTCCTGTGACACTAGTTATAGTCTGCGATGCTTCACTTCAGGTTTACGGTATCCCTCTGACCTCCATATTGACGATGAAACACAGAAGATGCATCCGAATTAAATACAAAAGGCACAATGCCGACTTAAGTACAAAAAACTGACTCTACTTACTGTCTATGTTTTGAACCATCCCTGTGACACTAGTTATAGATTCAGATACTTCACTTCAGGTTTACTGTATCCCTCTGACCTTCTTATTGACGATGAAACACAGAAATTGCATCTTAGTTAAATACAAAAGGCTCAATGCCGACTTAAGTACAGGAAGACTGACTCTTCTTACCGTCTATGTTTTGAACCATTCCTGTGACACTAGTTCTAGATACCGATGCTTCACTTCAGGTTTACTGTATCCCTCAGACCTTCTTATTGACGATCAAACACAGAAATTGCATTGGAATTAAATACAAAAGGCACAATGCCGACTCAAGTACAAGAGGACTGGCCCTTCTTACTGTCTATGTTTTGAACCTTTCCTGTGAGACCGGATTTAGATTCCGATGCTTCACTTCAGGTATACTGTGTCCCTTGGACCTTCTTATAGACGACGAAACACAGAAAATGCGTCGGAATTAAATAGAAAAGCACAGTGCCGACTTAAGTACAAGAAAACTTACTCTTCTTACTGCCTTTGTTTTGAACCATTCCTGTGACACTAGTTATAGATACCGATGCTTCACTTTAGGTTTACTGTATCCCTCTGACCTTCTTATTAACGATGAAACACAGAAATTGCATCGGAATTAAATACAAAAGGCACAATGCCGACTTAAGTACACGAAAACTGACGCTTCTTACTGTTTATGTTTTGAACCATTCCTGTGACACTAGTTATAGATTCCGATGCTTCACTTCAGGTTTACTGTATCCCTGTGACCTTCTTATTGACGATGAAACACAGAAATAGCATCGGAATAAAATAAAATAGGCCCAATGCCGTCTTAAGTACAAGAAAACTGACTCTTCTTGCTGTCTATGTTTTGAACCATTTCTGTGACACTAGTTATAGATTCAGATGCTTCACTTCAGGTTTACTGTATCCCTCCGTCCGCCTTATTGACGATGAAACACAGAAATTGCATCGGAATTAAATACAAGAGGCACAATGCCGACTCAAGTACAAGAAGACTGACTCTTCTTACTGCCTATGTTTTGAACCATTCCTGTGACACTAGTTATAGATTCCGATGCTTCACTTCAGGTTTACTGTATCCCGCTGACCTTCATATTGACGATGAAACACAGAAATTGCATCGGAATTAAATACAAAAGGCACAATGCCGACTTCAGTACTGGAAGACTTACTCTTCCTACTGTCTATGTTTTGAACCATATCTGTGACACAAGTTATAGATTCCGATGCTTCACTTCAGGTTTACTGTAACCCTCTGACCTTCTTATTGACGATGAAGCACAGAAATTCATCGGAATTCAATACGAAAGGCACAATGCCGACTTAAGTACAAGAAAACTGACTCTTCTTACTGTCTATATTTTGAACCATTCCTGTGACGCTAGTTATAGCTTCAGATGCTTCACTTCAGGTTTACTATATCCCTCTGTCCGCCTTATTGACGATGAAACACAGAATTTGCATCGGAATTAAATACAAGAGGCACAATGCCGACTCAAGTAGAAGAAGACGGGCTCTCCTTATTGTCTATGTATTGAACCATTCCTGTGACACTAGTTATAGATTCCGATGCTTCACTTCAGGATAACTGTATCCCTCTGACCTTCTTATTGACGATGAAACACAGAAATTGCATCGGAATTAAATACAAAAGGCACAATGCCGACTTAAGTACTAGAAGACTGACTCTTTCTACTGTCAATGCTTTGAACCATTCCTGTGACACTAGTTATAGATTCCGATGCTTCACTTCAGGTTTACTGTATCCCTCTGACCTTCTTATTGACGATGAAACACAGAAATTGCATCGGAATTAAATACAAAAGGCTCAATGCCGACTCAAGTACAAGAAGACAGACCCTTCTTATTGTCTATATTTTGAACCTTTCCTGTGACACTAGTCATAGATTCCGATACTTCACATCAGGTTTACTGTATCCCTCTGACCTTCTTATTGACGATAAAACACCGAAATTGCATCTTAGTTAAATATAAAAGGCTCAATGCCGACTTAAGTACAGGAAGACTGACTCTTCCTACTGTCTATGTTTTTAACCATTCCTGTGACACTAGTTATAGATTCCGATGCTTCACTTCAGGTTTGCTGTATCCCTCTGACCTTCTTATTGACGATGAAACACAGAAATTGCATCGGAATTAAATACAAATGGCACAATGCCGGCTTAAGTACAAGACAACTGACTCTTCTTACTGTCTATGTTTTGAACCATTCCTGTGACACTAGTTATAGATTCCGATGCTTCACTTCAGGTTTGCTGTATCTCTGTGACCTTCTTATTGACGATGAAACACTGAAAATAGCATCGGAATAAAATAAAATAGGCACAATGCCGTCTTAAGTACAAGAAAACAGACTCTTCTTGCTGTCTATGTTTTGAACCATTTCTGTGACACTAGTTATAGATTCAGATGCTTCACTTCAGGTTTACTGTATCCCTCCGTCCGCCTTATTGACGATGAAACACAGAAATTGCATCGGAATTAAATACAAGAGGCACAATGCCGACTCAAGTACAAAAAAACTGGCTCGTCTTATTGTCTATGTTTTGTACCATTCCTGTGACACTAGTTATAGATTCCGATGCTTCACTTCAGGATTACTGTATCCCTCTGACCTTCTTATTGACGATGAAACACAGAAATTGCTTCGGAATTAAATACAAAAGGCACAATGCCGACTTAAGTACTAGAAGACTGACTCTTCCTACTGTCTATGTTTTGAACCATTCCTGTGACACTAGTTACGGATTCCGATGCTCCACTTCAGGTTTACTGTATCCCTCTGACCTTCTTATTGACGATGAAACACAGAAATTGCATCGGAATTAAATGCAAAAGGCTCAATGCCGACTCTAGTACAATAAGACTGGCTCTTCTTACCGTCTATGTTTTGAACCATTCCTGTGACACTAGTTATTGATTCAGATGCCTCACTTCAGGTTTACTGAGTCCCTCTGACCTTCTTATTGACGATGAAACATAGAAATTGCATCGGAATTAAATACAAAAGGCACAATGCCGACTCAAGTACAAGCAGACTGGCTCTTCTTACTGTCTATGTTTTGAACCATTCCTGTGACACTAGTTATAGATTCCGATGCTTCACTTCAGGTTTACTGTATCCCTCTGACCTTCATAGCGACGATGAAACACAGAAATTACATCGGAATAATATACAAGTGGCACAATGCCGACTTAGGTACAAGAAGACTGACCCTTCTTATTGTCTATGTTTTGAACCATTCCTGTGACACTAGTTATAGATTCCGATACTTCACTTCAGGTTTATTGTATCCCTCTGACCTTCTTATTGACGATGAAACACAGAAATTGCATCTTAGTTAAATACAAAAGGCTCAATGCCGACTTAGGTACAGGAAGACTGACTCTTCTTACCATCTATGTTTTGAACCATTCCTGTGACACTAGTTATAGATACCGATGCTTCACTTCAGGTTTACTGTATCCCTCTGACCTTCATATTGACGATGAAACACAGAAATTGCATCCGAATTAAATGCAAAAGGCACAATGCCGACTTAAGTACAAGAAAACTGACTTTACTTACTGTCTATGTTTTGAACCATTCCTGTGACACTAGTTAGAGATTCCGATGCTTTACTTCAGGTTTACTGTATCCCTCTGACCTTCTTATTGACGATGAAACCCAGAAATTGCATCGGAATTAAATACAAAAGGCACAATGCCGACTCAAGTACAAGAGGACTGGCCCTTCTTACTGTCTATGTTTTGAACCTTTCCTGTGAGACCGGATTTAGATTCCGATGCTTCACTTCAGGTTTACTGTGTCCCTTGGACCTTCTTATAGACGACGAAACACAGAAATTGCGTCGGAATTAAATAGAAAAACACAGTGCCGACTTAAGTACAAGAAAACTGACTCTTCTTACTGCCTTTGTTTTGAACCATTCCTGTGACACTAGTTATAGATACCGATGCTTTACTTTAGGTTTACTGTATCCCTCTGACCTTCTTATTAACGATGAAACACAGAAATAGCATCCGAATTAGATACAATAGGCACAATGCCGACTTAAGTACACGAAAACTGACGCTTTTTACTGTTTATGTTTTGAACCATTCCTGTGACACTAGTTATAGATTCCGATGCTTCACTTCAGGTTTACTGTATCCCTGTGACCTTCTTATTGACGATGAAACACAGAAATAGCATCGGAATAAAATAAAATAGGCACAATGCCGTCTTAAGTACAAGAAAACTGACTCTTCTTGCTGTTTATGTTTTGAACCATTTCTGTGACACTAGTTATAGATTCAGATGCTTCACTTCAGGTTTACTGTATCCCTCCGTCCGCCTTATTGACGATGAAACACAGAAATTGCATCGGAATTAAATACAAGAGGCACAATGCCGACCCAAGTACAAGAAGACTGGCTCGTCTTATTGTCTATGTATTGTACCATTCCTGTGACACTAGTTATAGATTCCGATGCTTCACTTCAGGATTACTGTATCCCTCTGACCTTCTTTTTGACAATGAAACACAGAAATTGTATCGGAATCAAATACAAAAGGCACAATGCCGACTTAAGTACCAGAAGACTGACCCTTCCTACTGTCTATGCTTTGAACCATTCCTGTGACACTAGTTATAGATTCCGATGCTTCACTTCAGGTTAACTGTATTCCTCTGACCTTCTTATTGACGATGAATCACAGAAATTGCATCGGAATTAAATGCAAAAGGCTCAATGCCGACTCTAGTACAAGAATACTGGCTCTTCTTACCGTCTATGTTTTGAACCATTCCTGTGACACTAGTTATTGATTCAGATGCTTCACTTCAGGTTTACTGAGTCCCTCTGACCTTCTTATTGACGATCAAACACAGAAATTGCATTGGAATTAAATACAAAAGGCACAAAGCCGACTCACGTACAAGAGGACTGGCCCTTCTTACTGTCTATTTTTTGAACCTTTCCTGTGTGACCGGATTTAGATTCCGATGCTTCAATTCAGGTTTACTGTATCCCTTGGACCTTCTTATAGACGACGATACACTGAAATTGCATCGGAATTAAATAGAAAAGCACAATGCCGACTTAAGTACAAGAAAACTGACTCTTCTTACTGCCTTTGTTTTGAACCATTCCTGTGACACTAGTTATAGATACCGATGCTTCACTTCAGGTTTACTGTATCCCTCTGACAGTCTTATTGACGATGAAACACAGAAATTGCAACGGAATTAAATACAAAAGGCACAATGCCGACTTAAGTAAAAGTAAACTGACTCTCCTTACTAACTATGTTTTGAACAATTCCTGTGATACTAGTTATAGATTCCGATGCTTCGCTTCTGGTTAACTGTATCCCTCTGACGTTCGTAATGACGATGACACACAGAAATTACATCGGAATTAAATACAAAAGGCACAATGCCGACATAAGTAAAAGAAAAGTGACTCTTCTTACTGTCTATGTTTTTAACCATTCCTGTGACACTAGTTGTAGACTCCGATGCTTCACTTCAGGTTTGCTGTATCCCTCTGACCTTCTTATTGACGATGAAACACAGAAATTGCATCAGAATTAAATACAAGTGGCACAGTGCCGACTTAAGTACAAGAACACTGACTCTTCTTACTGTCTATGTTTTGAACCATTCCTGTGACACTAGTTATAGATTCCGATGCTTCACTTAAGGTTTACTGTATCCCTCTGACCTTCTTATTGACGATGAAACACAGATATTGCATCGGTATTAAATACAAAAGGCACAATGCCGACTTAAGTACTAAAAAAATGAATCTTCCTACTGTCTATGTTTTGAACCATTCCTGTGAATCTAGTAATAGATTCCGATGCTTCACTTCAGGTTTACTGTTTCCCTCTTACCTTCTTATTGACGACGAAACACAGAAATTGCATCGGAATTAAATACAAAAGGCTCAATGCCGACTCAAGTACAAGAAGACTGGCTCTTCTTACTGTCTATGTTTTAAACCATTCCTGTGATATTAGTTATAGATTCCGATGCTTCACTTCAGGTGTACTGTATCCCTCTGATCTTCTTATTGACGATGAAACACAGATATTGCATCGGAATTAAATACAAAAGGCCCAATGCCGACTTAAGTACAAGAAGACTGACCTTTCTTACTATCTATGTTTTGAACCATAACTGTGACACTAGTTACAGATTCCGATGCTTCACTTCAGGTTTACTGTATCCCTCTGACCTTCATATTGACGATGAAACACAGATATTACATCGGAATTAAATACAAAAGGCACAATGCCGACTTAAGTACAAAACGACTGACTCTTCTTACTCTCTATGTTTTGATCCAATCCTGTGACACTAGTTATAGATTACGATGCTTCACTTCAGGTATACTGTAACCCTCTGACCTTCTCATTGACGATGAAGCACAGAAATTGCATAGGGATTAAATACAAAAGGCACAATGCCGACTTAAGTACAAGAAAACTGACTCTTCTTACTGTATATGTTCTGAACCATTCCTGTGACACTGGTTATAGATTCCGATGCTTCACTTCAGGTTTACTGTATCCCTCTGACCTTCATATTGACGATAACACACAGAAATTGCATCGGAATTAAATACAAAAGGCACAATGCCGCCTTCTGTACTAGAAGACTGACTCTTCCTACTGTCTATGTTTTGAACCATTCCTGTGACACTAGTTATAGATTCCGATGCTTCACTTCTGGTTTACTGTAACCCACTGACCATCTTATTGACGATGAAGCACAGAAATTGCATCGGAGTTAAATACAAAAGCACAATGCCGACTCAAGTACAAGAAGACTGGCTCTTCTTACTGCCCATGTTTTGAACCATTCCTGTGACACTAGTTATAGATTGCGATGGTTCACTTCAGGTTTACTGTATCCCTCTGACCTTCTTATTGACGATGAAACACATAAATTGCATCGGAATTAAATACAAAAGGTACAATGCCGACTTAAGTACAAGAAAACTGACTCTTCCTACTGTCTATGTTTTGAACTATTCCTGTGACACTAGTTATAGTTTCCGATGCTTCACTTCATGTTTACTGTATCTCTCCGACCGTCTTATTGACGATGTATCACCGAAATTGAATCGGAATTAAATACGAAAGGCACAATGCCCACATCTGTAAAAGAAATCTGACTCTTCTTACTGTCTATGTTTTGAACCATTCCTGTGACACTAGTTAAAGATTCCAATGTTTCACTTCAGGTTTACTGTATCCTTCTGACCTTCTTATTGCCGACGAAACACAGAAATTCCATCGGCATGATATACAAAAGGCACAATGCCGTCTTAAGTACAAGAAAACTGACTCTTCTTACTGTCTATGTATTGAACCATTCCTGTGACACTAGTTATAGACCGTGATGCTTCACTTTAGGTTTACTGTATTCCTCTGGCCTTCATATTGACGATGAAACACAGAAATTGCATCCGAATTAAATGCAAAAGGCACAATGCCGACTTAAGTACAAAAAACTGACTCTACTTACTGTCTATGTTTTGAACCATTCCTGTGACACTAGTTATAGATACCGATGCTTCACTTCAGGTTTACTGTATCCCTCTGACCTTCTTATTGACGATGAAACACAGAAATTGCATCAGAAATAAATACAAAAGGCACAATGCCGACTTAAGTACAAGAAAACAGACCCTTCTTACCTTTTACGTTTTTATCCATTCCTGTAACACTAGTTATAGATTCCGATGCTTCACTTCAGGTTTACTGTATCCCTCTGACCTTCTTATTGACGATGAAACACAGAAATTGCATCGGAATTAAATGCAAAAGGCTCAATGCCGACTCTAGTACAAGAATACTGGCTCTTCTTACCGTCTATGTTTTGAACCATTCCTGTGACACTAGTTATTGATTCAGATGCTTTACTTCAGGTTTACTGAGTCCCTCTGACCTTCTTATTGACGATCAAACACAGAAATTGCATTGGAATTAAATACAAAAGGCACAAAGCCGACTCACGTACAAGAGGACTGGCCCTTCTTACTGTCTATTTTTTGAACCTTTCCTGTGTGACCGGATTTAGATTCCGATGCTTCAATTCAGGTTTACTGTATCCCTTGGACCTTCTTATAGACGACGAAACACTGAAATTGCATCGGAATTAAATAGAAAAGCACAATGCCGACTTAAGTACAAGAAAACTGACTCTTCTGACTGCCTTTGTTTTGAACCATTCCTGTGACACTAGTTATAGATACCGATGCTTCACTTCAGGTTTACTGTATCCCTCTGACAGTCTTATTGACGATGAAACACAGAAATTGCAACGAAATTAAATACAAAAGGCACAATGCCGACTTAAGTAAAAGTAAACTGACTCTCCTTACTAACTATGTTTTGAACAATTCCTGTGATACTAGTTATAGATTCCGATGCTTCGCTTCTGGTTAACTGTATCCCTCTGACGTTCGTAATGACGATGACACACAGAAATTACATCGGAATTAAATACAAAAGGCACAATGCCGACATAAGTAAAAGAAAAGTGACTCTTCTTACTGTCTATGCTTTTAACCTTCCTGTGACACTAGTTGTAGACTCCGATGCTTCACTTCAGGTTTGCTGTATCCCTCTGACCTTCTTATTGACGATGAAACACAGAAATTGCATCAGAATTAAATACAAGTGGCACAGTGCCGACTTAAGTACAAGAAAACTGACTCTTCTTACTGTCTATGTTTTGAACCATTCCTGTGACACTAGTTATAGATTCCGATGCTTCACTTCAGGTTTACTGTATCCCTCTGACCTTCTTATTGACGATGAAACACAGATATTGCATCGGTATTAAATACAAAAGGCACAATGCCGACTTAAGTACTAAAAAAATGAATCTTCCTACTGTCTATGTTTTGAACCATTCCTGTGAATCTAGTAATAGATTCCGATGCTTCACTTCAGGTTTACTGTATCCCTCTTACCTTCTTATTGACGACGAAACACAGAAATTGCATCGGATTTAAATACAAAAGGCTCAATGCCGACTCAAGTACAAGAAGACTGGCTCTTCTTACTGTCTATGTTTTAAACCATTCCTGTGATATTAGTTATAGATTCCGATGCTTCACTTCAGGTGTACTGTATCCCTCTGATCTTCTTATTGACGATGAAACACAGATATTGCATCGGAATTAAATACAAAAGGCCCAATGCCGACTTAAGTACAAGAAGACTGACCTTTCTTACTGTCTATGTTTTGAACCATTCCTGTGACACTAGTTACAGATTCCGATGCTTCACTTCAGGTTTACTGTATCCCTCTGACCTTCATATTGACGATGAAACACAGATATTACATCGGAATTAAATACAAAAGGCACAATGCCGACTTAAGTACAAAACGACTGACTCTTCTTACTCTCTATGTTTTGATCCAATCCTGTGACACTAGTTATAGATTACGATACTTCACTTCAGGTTTACTGTATCCCTCTGACCTTTATATTGACGATGAAACACAGAAATTGCATCTTAGTTAAATACAAAAAACTCAATGCCGACTTAAGTACAGGAAGAAAAAAATGGTTTAAATGGCTCTGAGCACTATGGGACTCAACTGCCGTGGTCATAAGTCCCCTAGAACTTAGAACTACTTAAACCTAACTAACCTAAGGACAGCACACAACACCCAGCCATCACGAGGCAGAGAAAATCCCTGACCCCGCCGGGAATCAAACCCGGGAACCCGGGCGTGGGTAGCGAGTACGCTACCGCATAAGTACAGGAAGACCGACTCTTCTTACCGTCTATGTTTTGAACCATTCCTGTGACACTACTTATAGATTCCGATGCTTCACTTCAGGTTTACTGTATCCCTCTGACCTTCTTATTGACGATCAAACACAGAAATTGCATCGGATTTAAATACAAAAGTCACAATGCCGACTCAAGACAAGAGGACTGGCTCTTCTTACTGTCTATGTTTTGAACCTTTTCTGCGAGACCGGATTTACATTCCGATGCTTCACTTCAGGTTTACTGTATCCCTTGGACCTTCTTATAGACGACGAAACACAGAAATTACATCGGAATTATATACAAAAGGCACAATGCCGACTTAAGTACAAGAAAACTGACTCTTCCTACTGTCTATGTTTTTAACCATTCCTGTGACACTAGTTATGGATTCCGATGCTTCACTTCAGGTTTTCTGTATCCCTCTGACCTTCATATTGACGATGAAACACAGAAATAGCATCGGAATTAAATACAAATGGCACAATGCCGGCTTAAGTACAAAAAAACTGACTCTTCTTACTGTCTATGTCTTGAATCATTACCGTGACACTAGTTATAGATTCCGATACTTCACTTGAGGTTTACTGTATCCCTCTGACCTTCTTATTGACGATGAAACACAGAAATTGCATCGGAATTAAATACAAAAGGCACAATGCCGACTTAAGTACAAGAAAACTGACTCTTCTTACTGACTATGTTTTGAACCATTCCTGTGACACTAGTTATAGATTGCGATGCTTCACTTTAGGTTTACTGTATCCCTCTGACCTTCATACTGACGATGAAACACAGAAATTGCATCCGAATTAAATACAAAAGGCACAATGCCGACTTAAGTACAAGAAAACTGACTCTTCTTACTGTCTATGTTTTGAACCATTCCTGTGACACTAGTTATGGATTCCGATGCTAAACTTCAGGTTTACTGTATCCCTCTGACCTTCTTATTGACGATGAAGCACAGATATTGCATCGGAATTAAATACAAAAATCACAATGCCGACTTAAGTAGTAGAAAACTGACTCTTCCTACTGTCTATGTTTTGAACCATTCCTGTAACACTAGTTATAGATTCCGATGCTTCACTTCAGGTTTACTGTAGCCCTCTGACCTTCTTATTAACGTTGAAAAACAGAATTTTCATCGGAATTAAATACAAAAGGCTCAATGCCGACTCAAGTACAAGAAGACTGGCTCTTCTTACTGTCTGTGTTTGAACCATTCCTGTGACAATAGTTAAGGATTCCGATGCTTCACCTTCAGGTTTACTGTGTCCCTCTGATCTTCTTATTGACGATGCAACACAGATATTGCATCGGAATTAAATACAAAAGGCACATTGCCGACTTAAGTATAGGAAGACTGACCTTTCTTACTGTCTATGTTTTGAACCATTCCTGTAACACTAGTTATAGATTCCGATGCTTCACTTCAGGTTTACTGTATCCCTCTGACCTTCTTATTGACGATGAAACACAGATATTGCATCGGAATTAAATACAAAAGGCACAATGCCGACTTAAGTACAAAAAGACTGACTCTTCTACTCTCTATGTTTTGAACCATTCCTGTGACACTAGTTATTGATTCCGATGCTTCACTTCAGGTTTACTGTAACCCTCTGACCTTCTTATTGACGATGAAGCACAGAAATTGCATCGGAATTAAATACAAAAGGCACAATGCCGACTTATGTACAAGGAAACTGACTCTTCTTACTTTCTATGTTTTGAACCATTCCTGTGACACTAGTTATAGATTCCGATGCTTCACTTCAGGTCTACTGTATCCCGCTGACCTTCATATTGACGATGAAACACAGAAATTGCATCGGAATTAAATACAAAAGGCACAATGCCGACTTCAGTACTGGAAGACTTACTCTTCCTACAGTCTATGTTTTGAACCATTCCTGTGACACAAGTTATAGATTCCGATTCATCACTTCAGGTTTACTGTAACCCTCTGACCTTCGTATTGACGATGAAGCACAGAAATTGCATCGGAATGCAATACAAAAGGCACAATGCCGACTTAAGTACAAGAAAACTGACTCTTCTTACTGTCTATGTTTTGAACCATTCCTGTGACACTAGTTACAGATTCCGATGCTTCACTTCAGGTTTACTGTATCCCGCTGACCTTCATATTGACGATGAAACACAGATATTACATCGGAATTAAATACAAAAGGCACAATGCCGACTTAAGTATAGGAAGACTGACCTTTCTTACTGTCTATGTTTTGAACCATTCCTGTAACACTAGTTATAGATTCCGATGCTTCACTTCAGGTCTACTGTATCCCGCTGACCTTCATATTGACGATGAAACACAGAAATTGCATAGGGATTAAATACAAAAGGCACAATGCCGACTTAAGTACAAGAAAACTGACTCTTCTTACTGTATATGTTCTGAACCATTCCTGTGACACTGGTTATTGATTCCGATGCTTCACTTCAGGTTTACTGTATCCCTCTGACCTTCATATTGACGATAACACACAGAAATTGCATCGGAATTAAATACAAAAGGCACAATGCCGACTTCTGTACTAGAAGACTGACTCTTCCTACTGTCTATGTTTTGAACCATTCCTGTGACACTAGTTATAGATTCCGATGCTTCACTTCTGGTTTATTGTAACCCACTGACCATCTTATTGACGATGAAGCACAGAAATTGCATCGGAATTAAATACAAAATGCACAATGCCGACTTAAGTACAAGAAAACTGACTCTTCTTACTGTCTATGTTTTGAACCATTCCTGTGACACTAGTTATAGATTCAGATGCTTCACTTCAGGTTTACTGAATCCCTCTGTAAGTCTTATTGACGATGAAACACAGAAATTGCATCGGAGTTAAATACAAAAGCACAATGCCGACTCAAGTACAAGAAGACTGGCTCTTCTTACTGCCCATGCTTTGGACAATTCCTGTGACACTAGTTATAGATTCCGATGCTTCACTTCAGGTTTACTGTATCCCGCTGAACTTCATATTGACGATGAAACACAGAAATTGCATCGGAATTAAATACAAAAGGCACAATGCCGACCTCAGTACTGGAAGACTTACTCTTCCTACAGTCTATGTTTTGAACCATTCCTGTGACACAAGTTATAGATTCCGATTCATCACTTCAGGTTTACTGTAACCCTCTGACCTTCGTATTGACGATGAAGCACAGAAATTTCATCGGAATTCAATACAAAAGGCACAATGCCGACTTAAGTACAAGAAAACTGACTCTTCTTACTGTCTATGTTTTGAACCATTCCTGTGACACTAGTTATAGATTCTGATGCTTCACTTCTGGTTTATTGTAACCCACTGACCATCTTATTGACGATGAAGCACAGAAATTGCATCGGAATTAAATACAAAATGCACAATGCCGACTTAAGTACAAGAAAACTGACTCTTCTTACTGTCTATGTTTTGAACCATTCCTGTGACACTAGTTATAGATTCAGATGCTTCACTTCAGGTTTACTGAATCCCTCTGTCCGTCTTATTGACGATGAAACACAGAAATTGCATCGGAGTTAAATACAAAAGCACAATGCCGACTCAAGTACAAGAAGACTGGCTCTTCTCACTGCCCATGTTTTGGACCATTCCTGTGACACTAGTTATAGATTCCGATGCTTCACTTCAGGTTTACTGTATCCCTCTGACCTTCTTATTGACGATGAAACACATAAATTGCATCGGAATTAAATACAAAAGGTACAATGCCGACTTAAGTACAAGAAAACTGACTCTTCCTAATGTCTATGTTTTGAACTATTCCTGTGACACTAGTTATAGATTCCGATGCTTCACTTCATGTTTACTGTATCTCTCCGACCGTCTTATTGACGATGTATCACCGAAATTGAATCGGAATTAAATACGAAAGGCACAATGCCCACATCAGTAAAAGAAATCTGACTCTTCTTACTGTCTATGTTTTGAACCATTCCTGTGACACTAGTTAAAGATTCCAATGTTTCACTTCAGGTTTACTGTATCCTTCTGACCTTCTTATTGCCGACGAAACACAGAAATTCCATCGGCATGAAATACAAAAGGCACAATGCCGTCTTAAGTACAAGAAAACTGACTCTTCTTACTGTCTATGTATTGAACCGTTCCTGTGACACTAGTTATAGACCGTGATGCTTCACTTTAGGTTTACTGTATTCCTCTGACCTTCATATTGACGATGAAACACAGAAATTGCATCCGAATTAAATGCAAAAGGCACAATGCCGACATAAGTACAAAAAACTGACTCTACTTACTGTCTATGTTTTGAACCATTCCTGTGACACTAGTTATAGATACCGATGCTTCACTTCAGGTTTACTGTATCCCTCTGACCTTCTTATTGACGATGAAACACAGAAATTGCATCAGAAATAAATACAAAAGGCACAATGCCGACTTAAGTACAAGAAAACAGACCCTTCTTACCTTTTACGTTTTTATCCATTCCTGTAACACTAGTTATAGATTCCGATGCTTCACTTCAGGTTTACTGTATCCCTCTGACCTTCTTATTGACGATGAATTACAGAGTTTTCATCGGAATGATATACAAAAGGCTCAATGCCGACTCAAGCACAAGAAGACTATCTCTTCTTACTGTCTATGTTTAAACCATTCCTGTGACAATAGTTATGGATTCCGATGCTTCACCTTCAGGTTTGCTGTGTCCCTCTGATCTTCTTATTGACGATGCAACACAGATATTGCATCGGAATTTAATACAAAAGGCACATTGCCGACTTAAGTACAAGAAGACTGACCTTTCTTACTGTCTATGTTTCGAACCATTCCTGTGACACTAGTTATAGATTCCGATGCTTCACTTCAGGTTTACTGTATCCCTCTGACCTTCTTATTGACGATGAAACACAGATATTGCATCGGAATTAAATACAAAAGGCACAATGCCGACTTATGTACAAGAAAACTGACTCTTCTTACTGTCTATGTTTTGAACCATTCCTGTGCCACTAGTTATAGATTCCGATGGTTCACTTCAGGTTTACTGTATCCCTCTGACCTTCATATTGACGATGAAACACAGAAACTGCATCGGAATTTAATACAAAAGGCACATTGCCGACTTAAGTACAGGAAAACTGACTCTTCCTACTGCCTATGTTTTGAACCATTCCTGTGACACTAGTTATAGATTCAGATGCTTCACTTCTGGTTTACTGTATCCTTCTGTCCACCTTATTGACGATGAAACACAGAAATTGCATCGGAATTAAATACAAGAGGCACAATGCCGACTCAAGTACAAGAAGACTGGCTCTTCTTATTGTCTATGCTTTGAACCATTCCTGTGACACTAATTATAGATTCCGATGCTTCACTTCAGGATAACTGTATCCCTCTGACCTTCTTATTGACGATGAAACACAGAAATTGCATCGGAATTAAATACAAAAGGCACAATGCCGACTTAAGTACTAGAAGACTGACTCTTCCTACTATCAATGCTTTGAACCATTCCTGTGACACTAGTTATAGATTCCGATGCTTCACTTCAGGTTTACTGTATCCCTCTGACCTTCTTATTGACGATGAAACACAGAAATTGCATCGGAATTAAATACAAAAGGCTCAATGCCGACTCAAGTAATAGAAGACTGGCTCTTCTTACCGTCTATGATTTGAACCATTCCTGTGACACTAGTTATGGATTCAGATGCTTCACTTCAGGTTTACTGTATCCGTCTGACCTTCTTATTGACATGGAAACACAGAAATTGCATCGGAATTAAATAGAAAAGGCACCATGACGACTCAAGTACAGGCAGACTGGCTCTTCTTACTGTCTATGTTTTGAACCATTCCTGTGACACTAGTTATAGATTCCGATGCCTCACTTCAGGTTTACTGTATCCCTCTGACCTTCATATTGACGATGAAACACAGAAATTACATCGGAATTATATACAAGTGGCACAATGCCGACTTAAGTACAAGAAGACAGACCCTTCTTATTGTCTATGTTTTGAACCTTTCCTGTGACACTAGTCATAGATTCCGATACTTCACTTCAGGTTTACTGTATCCCTCTGACCTTTATATTGACGATGAAACACAGAAATTGCATCTTAGTTAAATACAAAAAACTCAATGCCGACTTAAGTACAGGAAGAAAAAAATGGTTCAAATGGCTCTGAGCACTATGGGACTCAACTGCCGTGGTCATAAGTCCCCTAGAACTTAGAACTACTTAAACCTAACTAACCTAAGGACAGCACACAACACCCAGCCATCACGAGGCAGAGAAAATCCCTGACCCCGCTGGGAATCAAACCCGGGAACCCGGGCGTGGGAAGCGAGTACGCTACCGCATAAGTACAGGAAGACTGACTCTTCTTACCGTCTATGTTTTGAACCATTCCTGTGACACTACTTATAGATTCCGATGCTTCACTTCAGGTTTACTGTATCCCTCTGACCTTCTTATTGACGATCAAACACAGAAATTGCATCGGATTTAAATACAAAAGTCACAATGCCGACTCAAGACAAGAGGACTGGCTCTTCTTACTGTCTATGCTTTGAACCTTTTCTGCGAGACCGGATTTACATTCCGATGCTTCACTTCAGGTTTACTGTATCCCTTGGACCTTCTTATAGACGACGAAACACAGAAATTACATCGGAATTATATACAAAAGGCACAATGCCGACATAAGTACAAGAAAACTGACTCTTCCTACTGTCTATGATTTTAACCATTCCTGTGACACTAGTTATGGATTCCGATGCTTCTCTTCAGGTTTTCTGTATCCCTCTGACCTTCATATTGACGATGAAACACAGAAATAGCATCGGAATTAAATACAAATGGCACAATGCCGGCTTAAGTACAAAAAAACTGACTCTTCTTACTGTCTATGTCTTGAATCATTACCGTGACACTAGTTATAGATTCCGATACTTCACTTGAGGTTTACTGTATCCCTCTGACCTTCTTATTGACGATGAAACACAGAAATTGCATCGGAATTAAATACAAAAGGCACAATGCCGACTTAAGTACAAGAAAACTGACTCTTCTTACTGACTATGTTTTGAACCATTCCTGTGACACTAGTTATAGATTGCGATGCTTCACTTTAGGTTTACTGTATCCCTCTGACCTTCATACTGACGATGAAACACAGAAATTGCATCCGAATTAAATACAAAAGGCACAATGCCGACTTAAGTACAAGAAAACTGACTCTTCTTACTGTCTATGTTTTGAACCATTCCTGTGACACTAGTTATGGATTCCGATGCTAAACTTCAGGTTTACTGTATCCCTCTGACCTTCTTATTGACGATGAAGCACAGAAATTGCATCGGAATTAAATACAAAAATCACAATGCCGACTTAAGTAGTAGAAAACTGACTCTTCCTACTGTCTATGCTTTGAACCATTCCTGTAACACTAGTTATAGATTCCGATGCTTCACTTCAGGTTTACTGTAGCCCTCTGACCTTCTTATTAACGTTGAAACACAGAATTTTCATCGGAATTAAATACAAAAGGCTCAATGCCGACTCAAGTACAAGAAGACTGGCTCTTCTTACTGTCTGTGTTTGAACCATTCCTGTGACAATAGTTAAGGATTCCGATGCTTCACCTTCAGGTTTACTGTGTCCCTCTGATCTTCTTATTGACGATGCAACACAGATATTGCATCGGAATTAAATACAAAAGGCACATTGCCGACTTAAGTATAGGAAGACTGACCTTTCTTACTGACTATGTTTTGAACCATTCCTGTAACAGTAGTTATGGATTCCGATGCTTCACTTCAGGTTTACTGTATCCCTCTGACCTTCTTATTGACGATGAAACACAGATATTGCATCGGAATTAAATACAAAAGGCACAATGCCGACTTAAGTACAAAAAGACTGACTCTTCTTACTCTCTATGTTTTGAACCATTCCTGTGACACTAGTTATTGATTCCGATGCTTCACTTCAGGTTTACTGTAACCCTCTGACCTTCTTATTGACGATGAAGCACAGAAATTGCATCGGAATTAAATACAAAAGGCACAATGCCGACTTATGTACAAGGAAACTGACTCTTCTTACTGTCTATGTTTTGAACCATTCCTGTGACACTAGTTATAGATTCCGATGCTTCGCTTCAGGTCTACTGTATCCCGCTGACCTTCATATTGACGATGAAACACAGAAATTGCATCGGAATTAAATACATAAGGCACAATGCCGACTTCAATACTGGAAGACTTACTCTTCCTACTGTCTATGTTTTGAACCATTCCTGTGACACAAGTTTTAGATTCCGATTCATCACTTCAGGTTTACTGTAACCCTCTGACCTTCGTATTGACGATGAAGCACAGAAATTGCATCGGAATTAAATACAAAAGGCACAATGCCGACTTAAGTACTAGAAGACTGACTCTTCCTACTGTCAATGCTTTGAACCATTCCTGTGACACTAGTTATAGATTCCGATGCTTCACTTCAGGATAACTGTATCCCTCTGACCTTCTTATTGACGATGAAACACAGAAATTGCATCGGAATTAAATACAAAAGGCACAATGCCGACTTAAGTACTAGAAGACTGACTGTTCCTACTGTCAATGCTTTGAACCATTCCTGTGACACTAGTTATAGATTCCGATGCTTCACTTCAGGTTTACTGTATCCCTCTGACCTTCTTATTGACGATGAAACTCAGAGATTGCATCGGAATTAAATGCAAAAGGCTCAGTGCCGACTCAAGTACAAGAAGACTGGCTCTTCTTACCGTCTATGTTTTGAACCATTCCTGTGACGCTAGTTATAGATTCAGATGCTTCACTTCAGGTTTACTGTATCCGTCTGACCTTCTTATTGACGTTGAAACACAGAAATTGCATCGGAATTAAATACAAAAGGCACAATGCCGACTCAAGTACATGCAGACTGGCTCTTCTTACTGCCTATGTTTTTGAACCATTCCTGTGACACTAGTTATAGATTCCGATGCGTCACTTCAGGTTTACTGTATCCCTCTGACCTTCTTATTGACGAGGAAAAACAGAAATTGCATCGGAATTAAATACAAGAGGCACAATGCCGACTCAAGTACAAGAAGACAGACCCTTCTTATTGTCTATATTTTGAACCTTTCCTGTGACACTAGTCATAGATTCCGATACTTCACTTCAGGTTTACTGTATCCCTCTGACCTTCATACTGACGATGAAACACAGAAATTGCATCCGAATTAAATACAAAAGGCACAATGCCGACTTAAGTACAAGAAAACTGACTCTTCTTACTGTCTATGATTTGAACCATTCCTGTGACACTAGTTATGGATTCCGATGCTAAACTTCAAATTTACTGTATCCCTCTGACCTTCTTATTGACGATGAAGCACAGAAATTGCATCGGAATTAAATACAAAAATCACAATGCCGACTTAAGTAGTAGAAAACTGACTCTTCCTACTGTCTATGCTTTGAACCATTCCTGTAACACTAGTTATAGATTCCGATGCTTCACTTCAGGTTTACTGTAGCCCTCTGACCTTCTTATTAACGTTGAAACACAGAATTTTCATCGGAATTAAATACAAAAGGCTCAATGCCGACTCAAGTACAAGAAGACTGGCTCTTCTTACTGTCTGTGTTTGAACCATTCCTGTGACAATAGTTAAGGATTCCGATGCTTCACCTTCAGGTTTACTGTGTCCCTCTGATCTTCTTATTGACGATGCAACACAGATATTGCATCGGAATTAAATACAAAAGGCACATTGCCGACTTAAGTATAGGAAGACTGACCTTTCTTACTGACTATGTTTTGAACCATTCCTGTAACAGTAGTTATAGATTCCGATGCTTCACTTCAGGTTTACTGTATCCCTCTGACCTTCTTATTGACGATGAAACACAGATATTGCATCGGAATTAAATACAAAAGGCACAATGCCGACTTAAGTACAAAAAGACTGACTCTTCTTACTCTCTATGTTTTGAACCATTCCTGTGACACTAGTTAATGATTCCGATGCTTCACTTCAGGTTTACTGTAACCCTCTGACCTTCTTATTGACGATGAAGCACAGAAATTGCATCGGAATTAAATACAAAAGGCACAATGCCGACTTATGTACAAGGAAACTGACTCTTCTTACTGTCCATGTTTTGAACCATTCCTGTGACACTAGTTATAGATTCCGATGCTTCGCTTCAGGTCTACTGTATCCCGCTGACCTTCATATTGACGATGAAACACAGAAATTGCATCGGAATTAAATACATAAGGCACAATGCCGACTTCAATACTGGAAGACTTACTCTTCCTACTGTCTATGTTTTGAACCATTCCTGTGACACAAGTTTTAGATTCCGATTCATCACTTCAGGTTTACTGTAACCCTCTGACCTTCGTATTGACGATGAAGCACAGAAATTGCATCGGAATTAAATACAAAAGGCACAATGCCGACTTAAGTACTAGAAGACTGACTCTTCCTACTGTCAATGCTTTGAACCATTCCTGTGACACTAGTTATAGATTCCGATGCTTCACTTCAGGATAACTGTATCCCTCTGACCTTCTTATTGACGATGAAACACAGAAATTGCATCGGAATTAAATACAAAAGGCACAATGCCGACTTAAGTACTAGAAGACTGACTCTTCCTACTGTCAATGCTTTGAACCATTCCTGTGACACTAGTTATAGATTCCGATGCTTCACTTCAGGTTTACTGTATCCCTCTGACCTTCTTATTGACGATGAAACTCAGAAATTGCATCGGAATTAAATGCAAAAGGCTCAGTGCCGACTCAAGTACAAGAAGACTGGCTCTTCTTACCGTCTATGTTTTGAACCATTCCTGTGACGCTAGTTATAGATTCAGATGCTTCACTTCAGGTTTACTGTATCCGTCTGACCTTCTTATTGACGTTGAAACACAGAAATTGCATCGGAATTAAATACAAAAGGCACAATGCCGACTCAAGTACATGCAGACTGGCTCTTCTTACTGCCTATGTTTTTGAACCATTCCTGTGACACTAGTTATAGATTCCGATGCGTCACTTCAGGTTTACTGTATCCCTCTGACCTTCTTATTGACGAGGAAAAACAGAAATTGCATCGGAATTAAATACAAGAGGCACAATGCCGACTCAAGTACAAGAAGACAGACCCTTCTTATTGTCTATATTTTGAACCTTTCCTGTGACACTAGTCATAGATTCCGATACTTCACTTCAGGTTTACTGTATCCCTCTGACCTTCTTATTGACGATGAAACACAGAAATTGCATCTTAGTTAAATATAAAAGGCTCAATGCCGACTTAAGTACAGGAAGACTGACTCTTCCTACTGTCTATGTTTTTAACCATTCCTGTGACACTAGTTATAGATTCCGATGCTTCACTTCAGGTTTGCTGTATCCCTCTGACCTTCTTGTTGACGATGAAACACAGAAATTGCATCGGAATTAAATACAAATGGCACAATGCCGGCTTAAGTACAAGAAAACTGACTCTTCTTACTGTCTATGTTTTGAACCATTCCTGTGACACTAGTTATAGATTCCGATACTTCACTTGAGGTTTACTGTATCCCTCTGACCTTCTTATTGACGATGAAACACAGAAATTGCATCGGAATTAAATACAAAAGGCACAATGCCGACTTAAGTACAAGAAAACTGACTCTTCTTACTGACTATGTTTTGAACCATTCCTGTGACACTAGTTATAGATTGCGATGCTTCACTTCAGGTTTACTGTATCCCTCTGACCTTCATATTGACGATGAAACACAGAAATTGCATCGGAATTAAATACAAAAGGCACAATGCCCACTTAAGTACAAGAAAACTGACTTTACTTACTGTCTATGTTTTGAACCTTTCCTGTGACACTAGTTATAGATTCCGATGCTTTACTTCAGGTTTACTGTATCCCTCTGACCTTCTTATTGACGATGAAACCCAGAAATTGCATCTTAGTTAAATACAAAAGGCACAATGCCGACTTAAGTGCAAGAAAACTGACTCTTCGTACTGTCTATGATTTGAAACATTCCTGTGACACTAGTTATAGATTCCGATGCTTCAATTCTGGTTTACTGTATCCCTCTGACCTTCTTATTGACGACGAAACACAGAAATTGCATCGGAATTATATACAAAAGGCACAATGCCGACTTAAGTACAAGAAAACTGACTCTTCTTACTGTCTTTGTTTTGAACCATTCCTGTGACACTAGTTATAGTCTGCGATGCTTCACTTCAGGTTTACCGTATCCCTCTGACCTCCATATTGACGATGAAACACAGAAGATGCATCCGAATTAAATACAAAAGGCACAATGCCGACTTAAGTACAAAAAACTGACTCTACTTACTGTCTATGTTTTGAACCATTCCTGTGACACTAGTTACAGATTCAGATGTTTCACTTCAGGTTTACTGTATCCCTCTGTCCCCATTATTGACGATGAAACACTGAAATTGCATCGGAATTAAATACAAGAGGCACAATGCCGACTCAAGTACAAGAAGACTGGCTCTTCTTATTGTCCATTATTGGAACCATTCCTGTGACACTAGTTATAGATTCCGATGCTTCACTTCAGGATTACAGTGTCCCTGTGACCTTCTTATTGACGATGAAACACAGAAATTGCATCGGAATTAAATACAAAATGCACAATGCCGACATAAGTACTAGAAGGCTGCCTCTTCCTACTGTCTATGTTTTGAACCATTCCTGTGACACTAGTTATAGATTCCGATGCTTCACTTCAGGTTTACTGTATCCCTCTGACCTTCTTATTGACGATGAAGCGCAGAAATTGCATCGTAATTAAATACAAAAGGCACAATGCCGACTTAAGTACAAGAAAACTGACTCTTCTTACTGTCTATGTTTTGAACCATTCCTGTGACACTAGTTTTAGATTCAGATGCTTTACTACAGGTTTACTGTATCCCTCTGTCCGCCTTATTGACGATGAAACACAGACATTGCATCGGAATTAAATACAAGAGGCACAATGCCGACTCAAGTACAAGAAGACTGGCTCTTCTTATTGTACCTGTTTTGAACCATTCCTGTGACATTAGTTATAGATTCCGATGCTTCACTTCAGGATTACTGTATCCCTCTGACCTTCTTATTGACGATGAAACACAGAAATTGCATCTTAGTTAAATACAAAAGGCTCAATGCCGACTTAGGTACAGGAAGACTGACTCTTCTTACCATCTATGTTTTGAACCATTCCTGTGACACTCGTTATAGATTCCGATGCTTCACTACAGGTTTACTGTATCCCTGTGACCTTCTTATTGACGATGAAACACAGAAATTGCATTGGAATTAAATACCAAAGGGACAGTGCCGACTTCAGTACAAGAAAAGTGACTCTTCTTACTGTCTACGTTTTGAACCTTTCCTGTGACACTAGTTATAGATTCAGATGCTCCACTTCAGGTTTACTGTATCCGTCTGTCCGCCTTATTGACGATGAAACACAGAAATTGCATCGGAATTAAACACAATAGGCACAATGCCGACTCAAGTACAGGAAGACTGGCTCTTCTTATTGTCCATGTTTTGAACCATTCCTGTGACACTAGTTATAGATTCCGATGCTTCACTTCAGGATTACTGTATCCCTCTGACCTTCTTATTGACGATGAAACACAGAAATTGCATCTTAGTTAAATACAAAAGGCTCAATGCCGACTTAGGTACAGGAAGACTGACTCTTCTTACCATCTATGTTTTGAACCATTCCTGTGACACTAGTTATAGATACCGATGCTTCACTTCAGGTTTACTGTATCCCTCTGACCTTCATATTGACGATGAAACACAGAAATTGCTTCGGAATTAAATACAAAAGGCACAATGCCGACTTAAGTACAAGAAAACTGACTCTTCTTACTGTCTATGTTTTGAACCATTCCTGTGACACTAGTTTTAGATTCAGATGCTTTACTACAGGTTTACTGTATCCCTCCGTCCGCCTTATTGACGATGAAACACAGAAATTGCATCGGAATTAAATACAAGAGGCACAATGCCGACTCAAGTACAAAAAAACTGGCTCGTCTTATTGTCTATGTTTTGTACCATTCCTGTGACACTAGTTATAGATTCCGATGCTTCACTTCAGGATTACTGTATCCCTCTGACCTTCTTATTGACGATGAAACACAGAAATTGCTTCGGAATTAAATACAAAAGGCACAATGCCGACTTAAGTACTAGAAGACTGACTCTTCCTACCGTCTATGTTTTGAACCATTCCTGTGACACTAGTTACAGATTCCGATGCTCCACTTCAGGTTTACTGTATCCCTCTGACCTTCTTATTGACGATGAAACACAGAAATTGCATCGGAATTAAATACAAAAGGCACAATGCCGACTCAAGTACAAGCAGACTGGCTCTTCTTACTGTCTATGTTATGAACCATTCCTGTGACACTAGTTATAGATTCCGATGCTTCACTTCAGGTTTACTGTATCCCTCTGACCTTCATATCGACGATGAAACACAGAAATTACATCGGAATAATATACAAGTGGCACAATGCCGACTTAAGTACAAGAAGACTGACCCTTCTTATTGTCTATGTTTTGAACCATTCCTGTGACACTAGTTATAGATTTCGATACTTCACTTCAGGTTTATTGTATCCCTCTGACCTTCTTATTGACGATGAAACACAGAAATTGCATCTTAGTTAAATACAAAAGGCTCAATGCCGACTTAGGTACAGGAAGACTGACTCTTCTTACCATCTATGTTTTGAACCATTCCTGTGACACTAGTTATAGACACCGATGCTTCACTTCAGGTTTACTGTATCCCTCTGACCTTCATATTGACGATGAAACACAGAAATTGCATCCGAATTAAATACAAAAGGCACAATGCCGACTTAAGTACAAGAAAACTGACTTTACTTACTGTCTATGTTTAGAACCATTCCTGTGACACTAGTTAGAGATTCCGATGCTTTACTTCAGGTTTACTGTATCCCTCTGACCTTCTTATTGACGATGAAACCCAGAAATTGCATCGGAATTAAATACAAAAGGCACAATGCCGACTCAAGTACAAGAGGACTGGCCCTTCTTACTGTCTATGTTTTGAACCTTTCCTGTGAGACCGGATTTAGATTCCGATGCTTCACTTCAGGTTTACTGTGTCCCTTGGACCTTCTTATAGACGACGAAACACAGAAATTGCGTCGGAATTAAATAGAAAAGCACAGTGCCGACTTAAGTACAAGAAAACTGACTCTTCTTACTGCCTTTGTTTTGAACCATTCCTGTGACACTAGTTATAGATACCGATGCTTTACTTTAGGTTTACTGTATCCCTCTGACCTTCTTATTAACGATGAAACACAGAAATAGCATCCGAATTAGATACAATAGGCACAATGCCGACTTAAGTACACGAAAACTGACGCTTCTTACTGTTTATGTTTTGAACGATTCCTGTGACACTAGTTATAGATTCCGATGCTTCACTTCAGGTTTACTGTATCCCTGTGACCTTCTTATTGACGATGAAACACAGAAATAGCATCGGAATAAAATAAAATAGGCACAATGCCGTCTTAAGTACAAGAAAACTGACTCTTCTTACTGTCTATGTTTTGAACCTTCCCTGTGTCACTAGTTATAGATTCCGATGCTTCAATTCAGGTGTACTGTATCCCTCTGACCTTCTTATTGACGATGAAACACAGAAATTGCATCGGAATTAAATACAAAAGGCACAATGCCGACTTCAGTACTAGAAGACTGACTCTTCCTACTGTCTATGTTTTGAACCATTCCTGTGACACTAGTTATAGATTCCGATGCTTCACTTCAGGTTTCCTGTAACCCTCTGACCTTCTTATTGACGATGAAACAGAGAAATTGCATCGGAAAATTAATACAAAAGGCACAATGCCGACTTAAGTACAAGAAAACTGACGCTTGTTACTGTTTATGTTTTGAACCATTCCTGTGACACTAGTTATAGATTCCGATGCTTCACTTTATGTTTACTGTATCCCTGTGACCTTCTTATTGACGATGAAACACAGAAATTACATCGGAATTAAATACAAGAGGCACAATGCCGACGCAAGTACAAGAAGACTGGCTCTTCTTATTGTCCATGATTTGAACCATTCCTCTGACACTAGTTATGGATTCCGATGCTTCACTTTTTGATTACTGTATCCCTCTGACCTTCCTATTGACGATGAAACACAGAAATTGCATCGGAATTAAATACAAAAGGCTCAATGCCGACTCAAGTACAAGAAGACTGGCTCTTCTTACCGTCTATGTTTTGTACCATTCCTGTGACACTAATAATAGATTCAGATGCTTCACTTCAGGTTTACTGTATCCATCAGACCTCCTTATTGACGATGAAACACCGATATTGCATCGTAAGTGAATACAAAAGGCACAATGCCGGCTCAAGTACAAGCAGACTGGCTCTTCTTACTGCATATGTCTTGAAATATTCCTGTGACACTAATTAGAAATTCCGATGCTTCACTTCAGGTTTACTGTATCCCTCTGACCTTCATATTGACGATGAAACACAGAAATTGCATCGGAATTAAATACAAAAGGCACAATGCCGACTTAAGTACAAAAAAACTGACGCTTCTTACTGTTTAGGTTTTGAACCATTCCTGTCACACTAGTTATAGATTCCGATGCTTCACTTCAGGTTTACTGTATCCCTGTGACCTTCTTATTGATATTGAAACACAGAAATTGCATCGGAATTAAATACAAAAGGCACAATGCCGACTTCAGTACTAGAAGACTGACTCTACCTAATTTCTATGTTTTGAACCATTCCTGTGACACTAGTTATAGATTCCGATGCTTCACTTCAGGTTTACTGTATCCCTCTAACCTTCTTATTGACGATGAAACATAGAAATTGCATCGGAACTAATTACAAAAGGCACAATGCCGACTCGAGTACAAGCAGACTGGCTCTTCTTACTGTCTATGCTTTGAACCATTCCTGTGACACTAGTTATGGATTCCGATGCTTCACTTCAGATTTGCTGTATCCCTCTCACCTTCATGTTGACGATGAAACACAGAAATTGCATCGGAATTATATACAAGTGGCACAATGCTTACTTAAGTACAAGGAGACTGACCCTTCTTACCGTCTATGTTCTAACGAGTCCTGTGACACTAGTTATAGATTTAGATGCTTCACTTCAGGTTTACTGTATCCCTCTGACCTCCTTATTGACGATGAAACACAGAAATTGATCGGAACTAAATACTAAAGGCACAATGCCGACTTAAGTACAAGTAAACTGACTCTCCTTACTATCTATGATTTGAACCATTCCTGTGAAACTAGTTATAGATTCCGATGCTTCACTTCAGGTTTACTGTATCCCTCTGACGTTCGTATTGACGATGACACACAGATATTGCATCGGATTTAAATACAAGAGGCACAATGCCGACCTAAGTACAAATAGACTGACTCTTCTTACCCTGTATGTTTTGAACCATTCCTGTGACACTAGTTATAGATTCCGATGCTTCACTTCAGGTTTACTGTAACCCTCTGACCTTCGTATTGACGATGAAGCACAGAAATTGCATCTGAATTAAATACAAAAGGCACAATGCCGACTTCAGTACTAGAAGACTGACTCTTCCACTGTCTATGTTTTGAACCATTCCTTTGACACTAGTTATAGATTCCGATGCTTCACTTCAGGTTTCCTGTAACCCTCTGACCTTCTTATTGACTATGAAGCACAGAAATTGCATCTGAATTAAATACAAAAGGCACAATGCCGACATAAGCACAAGAAAACTGACTCTTCTTACTGTCTATGTTTTGAACCATTCCTGTGACACTAGTTACAGATTCAGATGCTTCACTTCAGGTTTACTGTATCCCTCTGTCCCCATTACTGACGATGAAACACAGAAATTGCATCGGAGTTAAATACAAGAGGCACAATGCCGACTCAAGTACAAGGAGACTGGCTCTTCTTATTGTCCATGATTGGAACCATTCCTGTGAGACTAGTTATAGATTCCGATGCTTCACTGCAGGATTACAGTGTCCCTGTGACCTTCTTGTTGACGATGAAACACAGAAATTGCATCGGAATTAAATGCAAAATGCACAATGCCGACATAAGTACTACAAGGTTGACTCTTCCTACTGTCTATGTTTTGAACCATTCCTGTGACACTAGTTATAGATTCCGATGCTTCACTTCAGGTTTACTGTATCCCTCTGACCTTCTTACTTACGATGAAACACAGAAATTGCATCGGAATTAAATACAAAAGACTCAATGCCGACTCAAGTACAAACAGACTGGCTCTTCTTACCGTCTTTGTTTGAACCATTCCTGTGACACTAGTTATAGATTCAGATGCTTCGCCCTAGGTTTACTGTATCCCTCTGACCTTATTGACGATGAAACACAGAAATTACATCGGAATTAAATACAAAAGGCACAATGCCGACTTAAGTACAAGAAGACTGACACTTCTTACTGTCTGTGTTTTGAAACATTCCTGTTACACTAGTTATAGATTTCGATGCTTCACTTCAGGTTTACTGTATCCCTCTGACCTTCTTATTGACGATGAAACACAGATTTTGCATCGGGATTAAATACAAAAGGCACAATGCCGACATAAGTACAAGTAAACTGACTCCCCTTACTATCTATGATTTGAACCCTTCCTGTGAAACTAGTTATAGATTCCGATGCTTCACTTCAGGTTTACTGTATCCCTCTAACCTTCTTATTGACGATGAAACACAGAAATTGCATCGGAACTAAATACAAAAGGCACAATGCCGACTCAAGTACAAGCAGACTGGCTCTTCTTACTGTCTATGCTTTGAACCATTCCTGTGACACTAGTTATTGATTCCAATGCTTCACTTCAGATTTACTGTATCCCTCTGACCTTCATGTTGACGATGAAACACAGAAATTGCATCGGAATTATATACAAGTGGCACAATGCCTTCCTAATGTACAAGGAGACTGACCCTTCTTACCGTCTATGTTTTAACGAGTCCTGTGACACTAGTTATAGATTTAGATGCTTCACTTCAGGTTTACTGTATCCCTCTGACCTCCTTATTGACGATGAAACACAGAAATTGCATCGGAACTAAATACAAAAGGCACAATGCCGACTTAAGTACAAGTAAACTGACTCTCCTTACTATCTATGATTTGAACCATTCCTGTGAAACTAGTTATAGATTCCGATGCTTCACTTCAGGTTTACTGTATCCCTCTGACGTTTGTATTGACGATGACACACAGATATTGCATCGGATTTAAATACAAAAGGCACAATGCCGACCTAAGTACAAAAAGACTGACTCTTCTTACCCTGTATGTTTTGAACCATTCCTGTGACACTAGTTATAGATTCCGATGCTTCACTTCAGGTTTACTGTAACCCTCTGACCTTCGTATTGACGATGAAGCACAGAAATTGCATCGGAATTAAATACAAAAGGCACAATGCCGACTTAAGTACAAGAAAACTGACTCTTCTTACTGTCTATGTTTTGAACCTTTCCTGTGACACTAGTTATAGATTCCGATGCTTCACTTCAGGTTTACTGTATCCCTATGACCTTCTTATTGACGACGAAACACAGAAATTGCATCGGAATTAAATACAAAAGGCACAATGCCGACTTCAGTACTAGAAGACTGACTCTTCCTACTGTCTATGTTTTGACCCATTCCTTTGACACTAGTTATAGATTCCGATGCTTCACATCAGGTTTCCTGTAACCCTCTGACCTTCTTATTGACTATGAAGCACAGAAATTGCATCGGAATTAAATACAAAAGGCACAATGCCGACATAAGCACAAGAAAACTGACTCTTCTTACTGTCTATGTTTTGAACCATTCCTGTGACACTAGTTACAGATTCAGATGTTTCACTTCAGGTTTACTGTATCCCTCTGTCCCCATTATTGACGATGAAACACTGAAATTGCATCGGAATTAAATACAAGAGGCACAATGCCGACTCAAGTACAAGAAGACTGGCTCTTCTTATTGTCCATTATTGGAACCATTCCTGTGACACTAGTTATAGATTCCGATGCTTCACTTCAGGATTACAGTGTCCCTGTGACCTTCTTATTGACGATGAAACACAGAAATTGCATCGGAATTAAATACAAAATGCACAATGCCGACATAAGTACTAGAAGGCTGCCTCTTCCTACTGTCTATGTTTTGAACCATTCCTGTGACACTAGTTATAGATTCCGATGCTTCACTTCAGGTTTACTGTATCCCTCTGACCTTCTTATTGACGATGAAGCGCAGAAATTGCATCGTAATTAAATACAAAAGGCACAATGCCGACTTAAGTACAAGAAAACTGACTCTTCTTACTGTCTATGTTTTGAACCATTCCTGTGACACTAGTTTTAGATTCAGATGCTTTACTACAGGT
Source organism: Schistocerca americana (assembly GCF_021461395.2). Classification (NCBI taxonomy): domain Eukaryota; kingdom Metazoa; phylum Arthropoda; class Insecta; order Orthoptera; family Acrididae; genus Schistocerca; species Schistocerca americana. The sequence goes on from NC_060130.1 coordinate 25,921,583, forward strand.
TTACTGTATCCCTCTGTCCGCCTTATTGACGATGAAACACAGATATTGCATCGGAATTAAATACAAGAGGCACAATGCCGACTCAAGTACAAGAAGACTGGCTCTTCTTATTGTACCTGTTTTGAACCATTCCTGTGACATTAGTTATAGATTCCGATGCTTCACTTCAGGATTAATGTATCCCACTGACCTTCTTATTGACGATGAAACACAGAAATTGCATCCTAATTAAATACAAAAGGCACAATGCCGACTTAAGTACAAGAAGACTGGCTCTTCTTACCGTCTATGTTTTGAACCATTCCAGTGACACTAGTTATAGATTCAGATGCTTTACTTCAGGTTTACTGTATCCCTCCGACCTTCTTATTGACGATGAAACACAGAAATTGAATCGGAATTAAATACAAAAGGCACAAAGCCGACTTAAGTACAAGAAAACTCACGCTTCTTACTGTTTATGTTTTGAACCATTCCTGTGACACTCGTTATAGATTCCGATGCTTCACTACAGGTTTACTGTATCCCTGTGACCTTCTTATTGACGATGAAACACAGAAATTGCATTGGAATTAAATACCAAAGGGACAGTGCCGACTTCAGTACAAGAAAAGTGACTCTTCTTACTGTCTACGTTTTGAACCTTTCCTGTGACACTAGTTATAGATTCAGATGCTCCACTTCAGGTTTACTGTATCCGTCTGTCCGCCTTATTGACGATGAAACACAGAAATTGCATCGGAATTAAACACAATAGGCACAATGCCGACTCAAGTACAGGAAGACTGGCTCTTCTTATTGTCCATGTTTTGAACCATTCCTGTGACACTAGTTATAGATTCCGATGCTTCACTTCAGGATTACTGTATCCCTCTGACCTTCTTATTGACGATGAGACACAGAAATTGCATCGGAATTAAATACAAAAGGCACAATGCCGACATAAGTACAAGAAAACTGACGCTTCTTACCGTTTATGTTTGGAACCATTCCTGTGACACTAGTTAAACATTCCGATGCTTCACTTTAGGTTTACTGTATCCCTCTGACCTTCATATTGACGATAAAACACAGATATTGCATCGGAATTAAATACAAAAGGCACAATGCCGACTTAAGTACAAGAAAACTGACGCTTGTTACTGTTTATGTTTTGAACCATTCCTGTGACACTAGTTATAGATTCCGATGCTTCACTCATGGTTACTGTATCCCTGTGACCTTCTTGTTGACTATGAAACACAGAAATTGCATCGGAATTAAATACAAAAGGCGCAATGCCGACTTCAGTACTAAAAGACTGACCCTTCCTACTGTCTATGTTTTGAACCATTCCTGTGACATAGATTCCGATGCTTCACTTCAGGTTTACTGTATCCCTCTCACCTTCATGTTGACGATGAAACACAGAAATTGCATCGGAATTATATACAAGTGGCAGAATGCCGACTTAAGTACAAGTAAACTGACCCTTCTTACTGTCTATGTTTTGAACCATTCCTGTGACACTAGTTATAGATTCCGATGCTTCACATCAGGTTTACTGTATCCCTCTGACCCTCTTATTGACGATGAAACACAGAAATTGCATCGGAATTAAATACAAAAGTCTCAATGCCGACTCAAGTACAAGAAGACTGGCTCTTCTTACTGCCTATGTTTGAACCATTCCTGTGACACTAGTTATAGATTCCGATGCTTCACTTCAGGTTTACTGTTTCCCTCCGATCTTCTTATTGACGATGAAACACAGATATTGCATCGGAATTAAATTTAAAAGGCACTTTGCCGACTGAAGTACAAGAAGACTGACCTTTCTTACTGTCTATGTTTTGAACCATTCCTGTGACACTGATTATAGATTCCGATTCTTCACTTCAGGTTTACTGTAACCCTCTGACCTTCGTATTGACGATGAAGCACAGAAATTGCATCGGAATTAAATACAAAAATCACAATGACGACTTAAGTACTAGAAAACTGACTCTTCCTACTGTCTATGTTTTGAACCATTCCTGAGACACTAGTTATAGATTCCGATGCTTCACATCAGGTTTACTGTAACCCTCTGACCCTCTTATTGACGATGAAACACAGAAATTGCATCGGAATTAAATACGAAAGGCTCAATGCCAACTCAAGTACAAGAAGACTGGCTCTTCTTACTGTCTATGTTTGAACCATTCCTGTGACACTAGTTACAGATTCCGATGCTTCACTTCGTGTTTACTGTATACCTCTGACCTTCTTATTGACGATGAAACAGAGATATAGCATCGGAATTAAATACAAAAGGCACAATGCCGACTTAAGTACAAGAAAACTGACGCTTGTTACTGTTTATGCTTTGAACCATTCCTGTGACACTAGTTATATATTCAGATGCTTCACTTCAGGTTTACTGTAACCCTCTGACCTTCGCATTGACGATGAAGCAAAAGGCACAATGCCGACTTATGTACAGGAAAACTGACTCTTCTTACTGTCTATGTTTTGAACCATTCCTGTGACACTAGTTATAGTTTCAGATGCTTCACTTCAGGTTTACTGTATCCCTCTGTCCGCCTTATTGGCGATGAAACACAGAAATTGCATCGGTATTAAATACAAGAGGCACAATGCTGACTCAAGTACAAGAAGACTGGTTCTTCTTATTGCCCATGCTTTGAACCATTCCTGTGACACCAGTTATAGATTCCGATGCTTCACTTCAGGATTACTGTATCCCTCTGACCTTCTTATTGACGATGAAACACAGACATTGCATCGGAATTAAAAACAAAAGGCACAATGAAGACTTAAGTACTAGAAGACTGTTTCTTCCTACTATCTATGTTTTGAACCATTCCTGTGACACTAGTTATAGATTCCGATGCTTCACTTCAGGTTTACTGTATCCCTCTGACCTTCTTATTGACGATGAAACACAGAAATTTCATCGGAATTAAATACAAAAGGCTCAATGCCGACTCAAGTGCAAGAAGACTGGCTCTTCTTACCGTCTATGATTTGAACCATTCCTGTGACACTAGTTATAGATTCAGATGCTTCACTTCAGGTTTAGTGTATCCCTCCGACCTTCTCATTTACGATGAAACACAGAAATTGCATCGGAATTAAATACAAAAGGAACAATGCCGACTCAAGTACAAGCAGACTGGCTCTTCTTACTCTCTATGTTTTGAACCATTCCTGTGACACTACTTATAGATTCCGATGCTTCACTTCAGGTTTACTGTATCCCTCTGACCTTCATATTGGCGATGAAACACAGAAATTGCATCGGAATTAAATACAAAAGGGACAATGCCGAATTAAGTACAAGAAAGCTGACGATTGTTACTGTTTATGTTTTGAACCATTCCTGTGACACTAGTTATAGGTTCCGATGCTTCACTTCATGTTTACTGTATCCCTGTGACCTTCTTATTGACGATGAAACACAGAAATTGCATCGGAATTAAATACAAAAGGCACAATGCCGACTTCAGTACTAGAAGACTGACTCTTCCTACTGTCTATGCTTTGAACCACTCCTGTGCCACTAGTTATAGATTCCGATGCTTCACTTCAGGTTTTCTGTAACCCTCTGACCTTCTTATTGACGATGAAGCACAGAAATTGCATCGGAATTAAATACAAAAGGCACAATGCCGACTTAAGTACAAGAAAACTGACTCTTCTTACTGTCTATGTTTTGAACCATTCCTGTGACACTCGTTATAGATTCAGATGCTTCACTTCAGACTTACTGTATCCCTCTGTCCGCCTTATTGACGATAAAACACAGAAATTGCATCGGAATTAAATACAAGAGGCACAATGCCGACTCAAGTACAAGAAGACTGGCTCTTCTTATTGCCCATGTTTTGAAAGATTCCTGTGACACTAGTTATAGATTCCGATGCTTCACTTCAGGATTACTGTATCCCTCTGACCTTCTTATTGACGATGAAACACAGAAATTGCATCGGAGGTAAATACAAACGGCACAATGCCGACTTAAGTACTAGACGACTGACTCTTCCTACTGTCTATGTTTTGAACCATTCCTGTGACACTAGTTATAGATTCCGATGCTTCACTTCAGGTTTTCTGTATCCCTCTGACCTTCTTATTCACGATGAAACACAGAAATTGCATCGGAATTAAATACAAAAGGCTCAATGCCGACTCAAGTACAAGAAGACTGGCACTTCTTACCGTCTATGTTTTGAACCATTCCTGTGACACTAGTTATAGATTCAGATGCTTCACTTCAGGTTTACTGTATCCCATCGACCTTCTTATTGACGATGAAACACAGAAATTGCATCGGAATTAAATACAAAAGGCACAATGCTGACTCAAGTACAAGCAGACTGGCTCTTCTTACTGTCTATGTTTTGAACCATTCCCGTGACACTAGTTATAGATTCCGATGCTTCACTTCAGGTTTACTGTATGCCTCTGACCTTCATATTGACGATGAAACACAGATATTGCATCGGAATTAAATACAAAAAGCACAATGCCGACTTAAGTACAAGAAAACTGACGCTTGTTACTGTTTATGTTTTCAACCATTCCTGTGACACTAGTTACAGATTCCGATGCTTCACTTCATGTTTAGTGTATCCCTGTGACCTTCTTATTGACGATGAAACACAGAAATTGCATCGGAATTAAATACAAAAGGCGCAATGCCGACTTCAGTACTAGAAGACTGACTCTTCCTACTGTCTATGTTTTGAACCATTCCTGTGACACTAGTTATAGATTCCGATGCTTCACTTCAGGTGTACTGTATCCCTCTCACCTTCGTGGTGACGATGAAACACAGAAATTGCATCGGAATTATATACAAGTGGCAGAATGCCGACTTAAGTACAAGTAAACTGACCCTTCTTACCATCTATGTTTTAACCATTCCTGTGACACTAGTTACAGATTCCGATGCTTCACTTCTGGCTTACTGTATCCCACTGACCGTCTAATTGACGATGTAACACCGAAATTGAATCGGAATTAAATACAAAAGGCACAATGCCCACTTAAGTACAAGAAAACTGACTCTTCTTACTGTCTATGTTTTGAAATACTCCTGTGACACTAGTTATAGATTCCGATGCCTCACTTCAGGTTTACTGTATCCCTCTGACCTTCTTATTGACGATGAAACACAGAAATTTCATCGGCATGAAATACAAATGGCACAATGCCGACTTAAGTACAAGAAGACTGATTCTTCGTACTGTCTATGTTGTGAAACATTCCTGTTACACTAGTTATAGATTTCGATGCTTCACTTCAGGTTTACTGTATCCCTCTGACCTTCTTACTGACGATGAAACACAGATATTGCATCGGGATTAAATACAAAAGGCACAATGCCGGCCTAAGTACAAGTAAACTGACTCTCCTCACTGTCTATGTTTTGAACCATTCCTGTGACACTAGTTATAGATTCCGATACTTCACTTGAGGTTTACTGTATCCCTCTGACCTTCTTATTGACAATGAAACACAGAAATTGCATCGGAATTAAATACAAAAGGCACAATGCCGACTTAAGTATAAGAAAACTGACTCTTCTTACTGTCTATGTTTTGAACCATTCCTGTGACACTAGTTATAGATTCCGATGCTTCACTTCAGGTTTACTGTATCCCACTGACCATCTTATTGACGATGAAACCTAGAAATTGCATCGGAATGAAATACAAAAGGCACAATGCCGACTTAAGTACAAGAAAACTGACGCTTCTTACTGTTTAAGCTTTGAACCATTCCTGTGACACTAGTTATAGATTCCGATGCTTCACTTCAGGTTTACTGTATCCCTGTGACCTTCATATTGACGATGAAACGTAGAAATTGCATCGAAATTAAATACAAAAATCACAATGACGACTTAAGTACTAGAAAACTGACTCTTCCTACTGTCTATGTTTTGAACCGTTCCTGTGACACTAGTCATAGATTTTGATGCTTTACATCAGGTTGACTGCATGCCTCCGACCCTCTTATTAACGATGAAACACTGAAATTGCATCGGAATTAAATACAAAAGGCACAATGCCGACTTAAGTACAAGAAAACAGACTCTCCTCACTATCTATGATTTGAACCATTCCTGTGAATCTAGTTATAGATTCCTATGCTTCACTTCAGGTTTACTGTATCCCTCTGACGTTCGTATTGACGATGACACACAGAAATTACATCGGAATTAAATACAAAAGGCACAATGCCGACTTAAGTACAAGAAAACTGACTCTTCTTACTGTTTGTGTTTTGAACCATTCCTGTGACACTAGTTATAGATTCAGATGCTTCACTTCAGGTTTACTGTATCCCTCTGTCCGCCTTATTGACGATGAAACATAGAAATTGCATCGGAATTAAATACAAGAGGCACAATGCCGACTCAAGTACAACAAGACTGGCGCTTCTTATTGTCCATGTTTTGAACCATTCCTGTGACACTAGTTATAGATTCCGATGCTTCACTTCAGGATTACTGTATCCCTCTGACCTTCTTATTGACGATGAAACACAGAAATTGCATCGGAATTAAATACAAAAGGCACAATGCCGACTTAAGTACTAGAAGACTGACTCTTCCTAATGTCTATTTTTTGAACCATTCCTGTGATACTAGTTATAGATTCCGATGCTTCACTTCAGGTTTACTGTATCCTTCTGACCTTCTTATTGACGATGAAACACAGAAATTGCATCGGAATTAAATACAAAAGGCTCAATACCGACTCAAGTACAAGAAGACTGGCTCTTCTTACCGTCTATGTTTTGAACCATTCCTGTGACACTAGTTATAGATTCAGATGCTTCACTTCAGGTTTAGTGTATCCCTCCGACCTTCTTATTGACGATAAATCACAGAAATTACATCGGAATTAAATACAAAAGGCACAATGCCGACTCAAGTACAAGCAGACTGGCTCTTCTTACTTTCTATGTTTTGAAATATCCCTGTGACACTAGTTATAGATTCCGATGCTTCACTTCAGGTTTACAGTAACCCTCTGATCTTCTTATTGACGATGAAGCACAGAAATTGCATCGGAATTAAATACAAAAGGCACAATGCCGACTTAAGTACAAGAAACCTTTCTTTTCTTACTGTCTATGTTTTGAACCATTCCTGTGACACTAGTTATAGATTCAGATGCTTCACTTCAGGTTTACTGTATCCCTCTGTCCGCCTTATTGACGATGAAACACAGAAATTGCATCGGAATTAAATACAAAAGGCACAATGCCGACTTAAGTACTAGAAGACTGACTCTTCTTAATGTCTATGTTTTGAGCCATTCCTGTGATACTAGTTATAGATTCCGATGCTTCACTTCAGGTTTACTGTATCCCTCTGACCTTCTTATTGACGATGAAACACAGAAATTGCATCGGAATAAAATACAAAAGGCACAATGCCGACTTAAGTAAAAGTAAACTGACTCTCCTTACTAACTATGTTTTGAACCATTCCTGTGAAACTACTTATAGATTCCGATGCTTCGCTTCTGGTTTACTGTATCCCTCTGACGTTCATATTGACGATGACACACAGAAATTACATCGGAATTAAATACAAAAGGCACAATGCCGACTTAAGTACAAGAAAACTGACTCTTCTTATTGTCTATGCTTTTAGCCATTCCTGTGACACTAGTTATAGATTCCGGTGCTTCACTTCAGGTTTGCTGTATCCCTCTGACCTTCTTATTGACGATGAAACACAGAAATTGCATCGGAATTAAATACAAAAGTCTCAATACCGACTTAAGTACAAGAAGACTGACAATTCTTATTGTCTAAGTTTTGAACCATTCCTGTGACACTAGTTATTGATTCAGATGCTTCACTTCATGTTTACTGTATCCCTGTGACCTTCTTATTGACGATGAAACACAGAAATTGCATCGGAATTAAATATAAAAGGCACAATGCCGACTTCAGTACTAGAAGACTGACTCTCCCTACTGTCTATGTTTTGAACCATTCCTGTGACACTAGTTATAGATTCCGATGCTTCACTTCAGGTTTACTGTAACCCTCTGATCTTCTTATTGACGATGAAGCACAGAAATTGCATCGGAATTAAATACAAAAGGCACAATGCCGACTTAAGTACAAGAAAACTGACTCTTCTTACTGTCTATGTTTTGAACCATTCCTGTGACACTAGTTATAGATTTCGATGCTTCACTTCAGGTTTACTGTATCCCTCTTATCTTCATGTTGACGATGAAACACAGAAATTGCATCGGAATTATATACAAGTGGCACAATGCCGATTTAAGTACAAGTAAACTGACCCTACTTACTGTCTATGTTTTAACCATTCCTGTGACACTAGTTATAGATTCCGATGCTTCACTTCAGGTTTACTGTATCCCTCTGACCGTCTTATTGACGATGTAACACCGAAATTGAATCGGAATTAAGGGGATACGGAATCGGATTTTGGGTTAAAAAATCGAATTTTTTTTATTGGCGTATTATATTCTGCCATGTTTCCTCTTTAAAATGACGTATCATACATAGCTCTACTACAATTATAACTATTTTATTTTTATATATTTGTGAGATCGGGTATTGCGCTTTAGTTATACACGTCTCTCGTGGCTGACCATGAACCTTTTGGCAGTACCTTTAAAGTGACATGAATTCAAATATCCCGGTTTCCAGCGACTATTTATACACTAGTTGCCCGAAAATGTTTCTCTCTGGTTTCCTCAAGTTACTCTTTGACTTTGTGGCGGGACTGTTTTGTAAACAGTGTGATATAAGAAAGTAGTTGTTGTTGAGTTATTTCGTATTTAGTGCTTCATTTTTCGCAGTGAAAATGCCTAGAGCTAAAGCAAAAGTATTTAAAAAGCGTGTGAACTGGCAAAAGAAAAGAAATAATGATTCATTAGCAAAGCAAAGCAGTTCATCATCATCACTGTTGGAAAATGTGAATCCACTTATTACTGATTTGCCGAACGAACTTACACCAAATGAAAACAGTGCTTCTCATAAAAAACTAAGAGATTTGGAAGAGAAATATAATTTACTTGATAGAGGGAATGAAGTTTTTGAACTCATTGATACGAATATATTGTGTGAAGCTCTTGAAAACAGTTTGTGCTGCAAAAAATGTCATGGAAACGTTTCTCTGAAAGTAGAATCCCATGTTGGCCTGGCTGCCCAGTTTAATTTAATATGCAGTGTTTGTAAATACAGCTGTAAGTTTCCAAGTTCGGTTTCAGTAACTGTAAATAATGGATACAAGAAAACTGAACTTTATAGTGTAAATATTAGGTTAGTTTATGGATTGCGAGCAATTGGTAAGGGCAAAGCAGCTGGTGATATGCTATGTGGTGTTCTAAATCTTCCAAGTGCACCTTCAAAGTTTGAAGCTTACAATTATGTACTAGGATCTGCAGTTGAAGATGTAGCACAGAAGTCAATGCAGGTTGCTGTGGAAGAAGCAGTGGAAGAAAATGACGGCAGTCGTGACCTCACAGTGGCGTTTGATGGCACGTGGCAGCAAAGGGGGCACACCTCCAACAATGGTGTTGTAACAGCAACTAGTGTTGATACTGGCAAGGTTATTGATGTTGCAATAATGTCTAAATACTGTAGGTGCACAGGCAGGCTGAAAAATGAACACAGTGACGACTGTATTGCTAATTATTATGGTAGTAGTGGTGGCATGGAGGTTGCTGGGGTGAAGAAAATTTTTCATCGCTCTTCACAGTGGTATAATGTTCGCTATGTCAAATATCTGGGAGATGGTGACTCTAAAGCATTCAAAGAAGTTTTGGAAAGCAAACCATATGGGAACAGTGTAAATATAAGCAAACTTGAATGTATAGGACATGTGCAGAAGAGAATGGGTGCCAGGCTGAGAAGGTTAAAATCAGTTATGAAAGGGAAAAAAACTAGATGATGGGAAAACCTTGGATGGCAGAGGAAGATTGACTGATTCCATAATAGACCACATTCAGAACTGCTATGGCCTTGCAATGAGGCAAAATACAGGCAATCTTGAAGAAATGAGGAGAGCTATATGGGCTTTATATTTCCACACCGCATCCACAGATGAGCATCCACAACATGGTTTGTGCCCCAAAGGTGAAAACAGCTGGTGTAAATACAATAGAGGACTAACAACAGGAGAGAAATACATTCACCACCACAGTCTACCATCAGCCATCATGGCAGAAATAAAGCCCATTTTCAGAGATCTGGCTGACAGAAGTCTTCTGATGAAATGTCTTCACGGAAAAACGCAGAACCCCAACGAGTGCTTGAATAGTGTGATATGGCATCGTCTCCCAAAAACAGTGTTTGTCGGAATTAATACACTACATTTTGGTGTGTATGATGCTGTGGCAACCTTCAATCTTGGAAATATAACTAAATGCCAGGTCCTTCAAAAGTTGGGTATGTGTGTTGGTTCCCGTACGGTACGTGCTATGTTCTTTTTAGATCAGCACAGACTAAGGCATGCTGATAATATAATCAAGACATTAGTGAAAAAAGCAAGACGGGTGCAGAGGGGTGCCAAAAGAAGACTTGAAGATGATTACGAAGACTGTGAAGGGGGTATTAGCTACGGATCAGGAATGTTTTAATCTTCTTTCTCCGTTTCCCGTAAGTTTACTTTTTACTTCATCTAGGAACATTATCTCAGGTACTGGTAAACCTAGAAGTCTGAAATTTTTATGACGTAGTGACATAGGTCCCTATTACATACTGAAACAACGATTTTTTAATTACGTGATTTACAAAAGACTTAGGGGTGATAGTCTAGTAAAAAGCGATGGAAAAAATTTACTTAAAAATAAATGTACAATATCTCTGTAAGAAAATACTTTGACAATAAACTGTTGTTTCAGTATTGTTGTAACATATGAATGCACATACAGTAAAATTTTTACCTCTCTGTCTCCAGTAGTTTGTGAGAAAATGTTCCCTATAGTAGGCATATATTAACATTGCGGGGATAGGTGATTCCGTATCCCCTTAAATACAAAAGGCACAGTGCCCACTTAAGTACAAGAAAACTGACTCTTCTTACTGTCTATGTTATGAAATATTCCTGTGGCACTAGTTATAGATTCCGATGCCTCACTTCAAGTTTACTGTATCCCTCTGACCTTCTTATTGACGATGAAACACAGAAATTTCAGCGGCATGAAATACAAATGGCACAATGCCGACTTAAGTACAAGAACACTGACTCTTCGTACTGTCTATGTTGTGAAACATTCCTGTTACACTAGTTATAGATTTCGATGCTTCACTTCAGATTACTGTATCCCTCTGACCTTCTTACTGACGATGAAACACAGATATTGCATCGGGATTAAATACAAAAGGCACATTGCCGACTTAAGTACAAAAAACTGACTCTCCTCACTATCTATGATTTGAACCATTCCTGTGAATCTAGTTATAGATTCCCATGCTTCACTTCAGGTTTACTGTATCCCTCTGACGATCGTATTGGCGATGACACACAGAAATTACATCGGAATGAAATACAAAAGGCACAATGCCGGCTTAAGTACAAGAAAACTGACTCTTCTTACTGTCTATGTTTTGAACCATTCCTGTGACACTAGTTATAGATTCAGATGCTTCACTTCAGGTTTACTGTATCCCTCTGTCCGCCTTATTGACGATGAAACATAGAAATTGCATCGGAATTAAATACAAGAGGCACAATGCCGACTCAAGTACAACAAGACTGGCGCTTCTTATTGTCCATGTTTTGAACCATTCCTGTGACACTAGTTATAGGTTCCGATGCTTCACTTCAGGATTACTGTATCCCTCTGACCTACTTATTGACGATGAAACACAGAAATTGCATCGGAATTAAATACAAAAGGCACAATGCCGACTTAAGTACTAGAAGACTGACTCTTCTTAATGTCTATGTTTTGAACCATTCCTGTGATACTAGTTATAGATTCCGATGCTTCACTTCAGGTTTACTGTATCCCTCTGACCGTCGTATTGACGATGAAACACAGAAATTGCATCGGAATAAAATACAAAAGGCACAATGCCGACTTAAGTAAAAGGAAACTGACTCTCCTTACTAACTATGTTTTGAACCATTCCTGTGAAACTAGTTATAGATTCCGATGCTTCGCTTCTGGTTTACTGTATCCCTCTGACGTTCATATTGACGATGACACACAGAAATTACATCGGAGTTAAATACAAAAGGCACAATGCCGACTTAAGTACAAGAAAACTGACTCTTCTTACTGTCTATGCTTTTATCCATTCCTGTGACACTAGTTATAGATTCCGGTGCTTCACTTCAGGTTTGCTGTATCCCTCTGACCTTCTTATTGACGATGAAACACAGAAATTGCATCGGAATTAAATACAAATGGCACAATGCCGCCTTAAGTACAAGAAAACTGACTCTTCTTACTGTCTATGCTTTTAGCCATTCCTGTGACACTAGTTATAGATTCCGGTGCTTCACTTCAGGTTTGCTGTATCCCTCTGACCTTCTTATTGACGATGAAACACAGAAATTGCATCGGAATTAAATAAAAATGGCACAATGCCGACTTAAGTACAAGAAAACTGACTCTTCTTACTGTCTATGCTTTTAGCCATTCCTGTGACACTAGTTATAGATTCCAGTGCTTCACTTCAGGTTTGCTGTATCCCTCTGACCTTCTTATTGACGATGAAACACAGAAATTGCATCGGATTTAAATACAAAAGGCACAATGCCGACTTAAGTACAAAATGACTGACTCTTCTTACCCTGTATGTTTTGAACCATTCCTGTGACACTAGTTATAGATTCCGATGCTTCACTTCAGGTTTACTGTAATCCTCTGACCTTCGTATTGACGATGAAGCACAGAAATTGCATCGGAATTAAATACAAAAGGCACAATGCCGACTTAAGTACAAGAAGACTGACCCTTCTTATTGTCTAAGTTTTGAACCATTCCTGTGACACTAGTTATTGATTCAGATGCTTCACCTCATGTTTACTGTATCCCTGTGACCTTCGTATTGACGATAAAACACAGAAATTGCATCAGAATTAAATACAAAAGGCACAATGCCGACTTCAGTACTAGAAGACTGACTCTTCCTACTGTCTATGTTTTGAACCATTCCTGTGACACTAGTTATAGATTCCGATGCTTCACTTCAGGTTTACTGTAACCCTCTGACCTTCTTATTGACGATGAAGCAGAGAAAATGCATCGGAATTAAATACAAAAGGCACAATGCCCACTTAAGTACAAGAAAACTGACGCTTCTTACAGTCTATGTTATGAAATATTCCTGTGACACTAGTTATAGATTCCGGTGCCTCACTTCAAGTTTACTGTATCCCTCTGACCTTCTTATTGACGTTGAAACACAGAAATATCACCGGCATGAAATACAAATGGCACAATGCCGACTTAAGTACAAGAGGACTGACTCTTCGTACTGTCTATGTTGTGAAACATTCCTGTTACACTAGTTATAGATTTCGATGCTTCACTTCAGATTACTGTATCCCTCTGACCTTCTTACTGACGATGAAACACAGATATTGCATCGGGATTAAATACAAAAGGCACAATGCCGACTTAAGTACAAAAAACTGACTCTCCTCACTATCTATGATTTGAACCATTCCTGTGAATCTAGTTATAGATTCCGATGCTTCACTTCAGGTTTACTGTATCCCTCTGACGTTCGTATTGACGATGACACACAGAAATTACATCGGAATTAAATACAAAAGGCACAATGCCGACTTAAGTACAAGAAAACTGATTCTTCTTACTGTCTATGTTTTGAACCATTCCTGTGACACTAGTTATAGATTCAGATGCTTCACTTCAGGTTTACTGTATCCCTCTGTCCGCTTTATTGACGATGAAACACAGAAATTGCATCGGAATTAAATACAAAAGGCACAATGCCGACTTAAGTACAAGAAAACTGACTTTTCTTACTGCCTATGTTTTGAACCATTCCTGTGACACTAGTTATAGATTCAGATGCTTCACTTCAGGTTTACTGTATCCCTCTGTCCGCCTTATTGACGATGAAACACAGAAATTGCGTCGGAATTAAATACAAGTGGCACAATGCCGACTTAACTACAAGAAGACTGACCCTTCTTATTGTCTAAGTTTTAACCATTCCTGTGACACTAGTTATTGATTCAGATGCTTCACTTCATGTTTACTGTATCAATGTGACCTTCTTATTGACGATGAAACACAGAAATTGCATCGGAATTAAATACGAAAGGCACAATGAAGACTTCAGTACTAGAAGACTGACTCTTCCTAGTGTCTATGTTTTGAACCATTCCTGTGACACTAGTTATAGATTCCGATGCTTCACTTCAAATTTACTGTAACCCTCTGACCTTCTTATTGACGATGAAGCACAGAAATTGCATCGGAATTAAATATAAAAGGCACAATGCCGACTTAAGTACAAGTAAACTGACTCTTCTTACTGTCTATGTTTTCAACCATTCCTGTGACACTAGTTATAGATTCCGATACTTCACTTCAGGTTTACTGTATCCCTCTCACCTTCATGTTGACGATGAAACACAGAAATTGCATCGATATTATATACAAGTGGCACAATGCCGACTTAAGTACAAGTAAACTGACCTTTCTTACCGTCTACGTTTTAACCATTCCTGTGACACTAGTTATAGATTCCGATGCTTCACTTCAGGTTTACTGTATCCCTCTGACCGTCTTATTGACGATGTAACACCGAAATTGAATCGGAATTAAATACAAAAGGCACAATGCCCACTTAAGTTCAAGAAAACAGACTCTTCTTGCTGTCTATATTATGAAATATTCCTGTGACACTACTTATAGATTCCGATGCTTCACTTCAGGTTTACTGTATCCCTCTGACTTTCATATTGACGATGAAACACAGAAATTACATCGGAATTACATACAAGTGGCACAATGCCGACTTAAGTACAAGAAGTCTGACCCTTCTTATTGTCTAAGTTTTGAACCATTCCTGTGACACTAGTTATAGATTTCGATGCTTCACTTCAGGTTTACTGTATCCCTCTTACCTTCATGTTGACGATGAAACACAAAATTGCATCGGAATTATATACAAGTGGCACAATGCCGACTTAAGTACAAGTAAACTGACCATTCTTACTGTCTATGTTTTAACCATTCCTGTGACACTAGTTATAGATTCCGATGCTTCACTTTAGGTTTGCTGTATCCCTCTGACCGTCTTATTGACGATGTAACACCGAAATTGAATCGGAATTAAATACAAAAGGCACAGTGCCCACTTAAGTACAAGAAAACTGACTCTTCTTACTGTCTATAATATGAAATATTCCTGTGGCACTAGTTATAGATTCCGATGCCTCACTTCAAGTTTACTGTATCCCACTGACCTTCTTATTGACGATGAAACACAGAAATTTCATCGGCATGAAATACAAATGGCACAATGCCGACTTAAGTACAAGAACACTGACTCTTCGTACTGTCTATGTTGTGAAACATTCCTGTTACACTAGTTATAGATTTCGATGCTTCACTTCAGATTACTGTATCCCTCTGACCTTCTTACTGACGATGAAACACAGATATTGCATCGGGATTAAATACAAAAGGCACATTGCCGACTTAAGTACAAAAAACTGACTCTCCTCACTATCTATGATTTGAACCATTCCTGTGAATCTAGTTATAGATTCCCGTGCTTCACTTCTGGTTTACTGTATCCCTCTGACGTTCGTATTGGCGATGACACACAGAAATTACATCGGAATTAAATACAAAAGGCACAATGCCGACTTAAGTACAAGAAAACTGACTCTTCTTACTGTCTATGTTTTGAACCATTCCTGTGACACTAGTTATAGATTCAGATGCTTCACTTCAGGTTTACTGTATCCCTCTGTCCGCCTTATTGACGATGAAACATAGAAATTGCATCGGAATTAAATACAAAAGGCTCAATACCGACTTAAGTACAAGAAGACTGACCCTTCTTATTGTCTAAGTTTTGAACCATTCCTGTGACACTAGTTATTGATTCAGATGCTTCACTTCATGTTTACTGTATCCCTGTGACCTTCTTATTGACGATGAAACACAGAAATTGCATCGGAATTAAATATAAAAGGCACAATGCCGACTTCAGTACTAGAAGACTGACTCTCCCTACTGTCTATGTTTTGAACCATTCCTGTGACACTAGTTATAGATTCCGATGCTTCACTTCAGGTTTACTGTAACCCTCTGATCTTCTTATTGACGATGAAGCACAGAAATTGCATCGGAATTAAATACAAAAGGCACAATGCCGACTTAAGTACAAGAAAACTGACTCTTCTTACTGTCTATGTTTTGAACCATTCCTGTGACACTAGTTATAGATTTCGATGCTTCACTTCAGGTTTACTGTATCCCTCTTACCTTCATGTTGACGATGAAACACAGAAATTGCATCGGAATTATATACAAGTGGCACAATGCCGATTTAAGTACAAGTAAACTGACCCTACTTACTGTCTATGTTTTAACCATTCCTGTGACACTAGTTATAGATTCCGATGCTTCACTTCAGGTTTACTGTATCCCTCTGACCGTCTTATTGACGATGTAACACCAAAATTGAATCGGAATTAAATACAAAAGGCACAGTGCCCACTTAAGTACAAGAAAACTGACTCTTCTTACTGTCTATGTTATGAAATATTCCTGTGGCACTAGTTATAGATTCCGATGCCTCACTTCAAGTTTACTGTATCCCTCTGACCTTCTTATTGACGATGAAACACAGAAATTTCAGCGGCATGAAATACAAATGGCACAATGCCGACTTAAGTACAAGAACACTGACTCTTCGTACTGTCTATGTTGTGAAACATTCCTGTTACACTAGTTATAGATTTCGATGCTTCACTTCAGATTACTGTATCCCTCTGACCTTCTTACTGACGATGAAACACAGATATTGCATCGGGATTAAATACAAAAGGCACATTGCCGACTTAAGTACAAAAAACTGACTCTCCTCACTATCTATGATTTGAACCATTCCTGTGAATCTAGTTATAGATTCCCATGCTTCACTTCAGGTTTACTGTATCCCTCTGACGATCGTATTGGCGATGACACACAGAAATTACATCGGAATGAAATACAAAAGGCACAATGCCGACTTAAGTACAAGAAAACTGACTCTTCTTACTGTCTATGTTTTGAACCATTCCTGTGACACTAGTTATAGATTCAGATGCTTCACTTCAGGTTTACTGTATCCCTCTGTCCGCCTTATTGACGATGAAACATAGAAATTGCATCGGAATTAAATACAAGAGGCACAATGCCGACTCAAGTACAACAAGACTGGCGCTTCTTATTGTCCATGTTTTGAACCATTCCTGTGACACTAGTTATAGATTCCGATGCTTCAATTCAGGATTACTGTATCCCTCTGACCTACTTATTGACGATGAAACACAGAAATTGCATCGGAATTAAATATAAAAGGCACAATGCCGACTTCAGTACTAGAAGACTGACTCTCCCTACTGTCTATGTTTTGAACCATTCCTGTGACACTAGTTATAGATTCCGATGCTTCACTTCAGGTTTACTGTAACCCTCTGATCTTCTTATTGACGATGAAGCACAGAAATTGCATCGAAATTAAATACAAAAGGCACAATGCCGACTTAAGTACAAGAAAACTGACTCTTCTTACTGTCTATGTTTTGAACCATTCCTGTGACACTAGTTATAGATTTCGATGCTTCACTTCAGGTTTACTGTATCCCTCTTACCTTCATGTTGACGATGAAACACAGAAATTGCATCGGAATTATATACAAGTGGCACAATGCCGATTTAAGTACAAGTAAACTGACCCTACTTACTGTCTATGTTTTAACCATTCCTGTGACACTAGTTATAGATTCCGATGCTTCACTTCAGGTTTACTGTATCCCTCTGACCGTCTTATTGACGATGTAACACCGAAATTGAATCGGAATTAAATACAAAAGGCACAGTGCCCACTTAAGTACAAGAAAACTGACTCTTCTTACTGTCTATGTTATGAAATATTCCTGTGGCACTAGTTATAGATTCCGATGCCTCACTTCAAGTTTACTGTATCCCTCTGACCTTCTTATTGACGATGAAACACAGAAATTTCATCGGCATGAAATACAAATGGCACAATGCCGACTTAAGTACAAGAACACTGACTCTTCGTACTGTCTATGTTGTGAAACATTCCTGTTACACTAGTTATAGATTTCGATGCTTCACTTCAGATTACTGTATCCCTCTGACCTTCTTACTGACGATGAAACACAGATATTGCATCGGGATTAAATACAAAAGGCACATTGCCGACTTAAGTACAAAAAACTGACTCTCCCCACTATCTATGATTTGAACCATTCCTGTGAATCTAGTTATAGATTCCCGTGCTTCACTTCTGGTTTACTGTATCCCTCTGACGTTCGTATTGGCGATGACACACAGAAATTACATCGGAATTAAACACAAAAGGCACAATGCCGACTTAAGTACAAGAAAACTGACTCTTCTTACTGTCTATGTTTTGAGCCATTCCTGTGACACTAGTTATAGATTCAGATGCTTCACTTCAGGTTTACTGTATCCCTCTGTCCGCCTTATTGACGATGAAACATAGAAATTGCATCGGAATTAAATACAAGAGGCACAATGCCGACTCAAGTACAACAAGACTGGCGCTTCTTATTGTCCATGTTTTGAACCATTCCTGTGACACTAGTTATAGATTCCGATGCTTCACTTCAGGATTACTGTATCCCTCTGACCTACTTATTGACGATGAAACACAGAAATTGCATCGGAATTAAATACAAAAGGCAAATGCCGACTTAAGTACTAGAAGACTGACTCTTCTTAATGTCTATGTTTTGAACCATTCCTGTGATACTAGTTATAGATTCCGATGCTTCACTTCAGGTTTACTGTATCCCTCTGACCGTCTTATTGACGATGAAACACAGAAATTGCATCGGAATAAAATACAAAAGGCACAATGCCGACTTAAGTAAAAGGAAACTGACTCTCCTTACTAACTATGTTTTGAACCATTCCTGTGAAACTAGTTATAGATTCCGATGCTTCGGTTCTGGTTTACTGTATCCCTCTGACGTTCATATTGACGATGACACACAGAAATTACATCGGAGTTAAATACAAAAGGCACAATGCCGACTTAAGTACAAGAAAACTGACTCTTCTTACTGTCTATGCTTTTAGCCATTCCTGTGACACTAGTTATAGATTCCGGTGCTTCACTTCAGGTTTGCTGTATCCCTCTGACCTTCTTATTGACGATGAAACACAGAAATTGCATCGGAATTAAATACAAATGGCACAATGCCGACTTAAGTACAAGAAAACTGACTCTTCTTACTGTCTATGCTTTTAGCCATTCCTGTGACACTAGTTATAGATTCCGGTGCTTCACTTCAGGTTTGCTGTATCCCTCTGACCTTCGTATTGCCGATGAATCACAGAAATTGCATCGGAATTAAATACAAATGGCACAATGCCGACTTAAGTACAAGAAAACTGACTCTTCTTCCTGTCTATGCTTTTAGCCATTCCTGTGACACTAGTTATAGATTCCGGTGCTTCACTTCAGGTTTGCTGTATCCCTCTGACCTTCTTATTGACGATGAAACACAGAAATTGCATCGGATTTAAATACAAAAGGCACAATGCCGACTTAAGTACAAAATGACTGACTCATCTTACCAGGTATGTTTTGAACCATTCCTGTGACACTAGTTATAGATTCCGATGCTTCACTTCAGGTTTACTGTAATCCTCTGACCTTCGTATTGACGATGAAGCACAGAAATTGCATCGGAATTAAATACAAAAGGCACAATGCCGACTTAAGTACAAGAAGACTGACCCTTCTTATTGTCTAAGTTTTGAACCATTCCTGTGACACTGGTTATTGATTCAGATGCTTCGCTTCATGTTTACTGTATCCCTGTGACCTTCGTATTGACGATGAAACACAGAAATTGCATCATAATTAAATACAAAAGGCACAATGCCGACTTCAGTACTAGAAGACTGACTCTTCCTACTGTCTATGTTTTGAACCATTCCTGTGACACTAGTTATAGATTCCGATGCTTCACTTCAAGTTTACTGTAACCCTCTGACCTTCTTATTGACGATGAAGCACAGAAAATGCATCGGAATTAAATACAAAAGGCACAATGCCCACTTAAGTACAAGAAAACTGACGCTTCTTACTGTCTATGTTATGAAATATTCCTGTGACACTAGTTATAGATTCCGATGCCTCACTTCAAGTTTACTGTATCCATCTGACCTTCTTATTGTCGATGAAACACAGAAATTTCATCGGCATGAAATACAAATGGCACAATGCCGACTTAAGTACAAGAGGACTGACTCTTCGTACTGTCTATGTTGTGAAACATTCCTGTTACACTAGTTATAGATTTCGATGCTTCACTTCAGATTACTGTATCCCTCTGACTTTCTTACTGACGATGAAACACAGATATTGCATCGGGATTAAATACAAAAGGCACAATGCAGACTTAAGTACAAAATACTGACTCTCCTCACTATCTATGATTTGAACCATTCCTGTGAATCTAGTTATAGATTCCGATGCTTCACTTCAGGTTTACTGTATCCCTCTGACGTTCGTATTGACGATGACACACAGAAATTACATCGGAATTAAATACAAAAGGCACAATGCCGACTTAAGTACAAGAAAACTGATTCTTCTTACTGTCTATGTTTTGAACCATTCCTGTGACACTAGTTATGGATTCAGATGCTTCACTTCAGGTTTACTGTATCCCTCTGTCCGCCTTATTGACGATTAAACATAGAAATTGCATCGGAATTAAATACAAGAGGCACAATGCCGACTCAAGTACAACAAGACTGGCGCTTCTTATTGTCCATGTTTTGAACCATTCCTGTGACACTAGTTATAGATTCCGATGCTTCACTTCAGTATTACTGTATCCCTCTGACCTTCTTATTGACGATGAAACACAGAAATTGCATCGGAATTAAATACAAAAGGCACAATGCCGACTTAAGTACTAGAAGACTGACTCTTCCTAATGTCTATGTTTTGAACCATTCCTGTGATACTAGTTATAGATTCCGATGCTTCACTTCAGGTTTACTGTATCCCTCTGACCTTCTTATTGACGATAAATCACAGAAATTGCGTCGGAATTAAATACAAAAGGCACAATGCCGACTCAAGTACAAGCAGACTGGCTCTTCTTACTGTCTATGTTTTGAGACATCCCTGTGACACTACTTATAGATTCCGATGCTTCACTTCAGGTTTATTGTAACCCTCTGATCTTCTTATTGACGATGAAGCACAGAAATTGCATCGGAATTAAATAGAAAAGGCACAATGCCGACTTAAGTACAAGAAAACTGACATTTCTTACTGCCTATGTTTTGAACCATTCCTGTGACACTAGTTATAGATTCAGATGCTTCACTTCAGGTTTACTGTATCCCTCTGTCCGCCTTATTGACGATGAAACACAGAAATTGCGTCGGAATTAAATACAAGTGGCACAATGCCGACTTAAGTACAAGAAGACTGACCCTTCTTATTGTCTAAGTTTTTAACCATTCCTGTGACACTAGTTATTGATTCAGATGCTTCACTTCATGTTTACTGTATCAATGTGACCTTCTTATTGACGATGAAACACAGAAATTGCATCGGAATTAAATACAAAAGGCACAATGAAGACTTCAGTACTAGAAGACTGACTCTTCCTAGTGTCTATGTTTTGAACCATTCCTGTGACACTAGTTATAGATTCCGATGTTTCACTTCAGGTTTACTGTAACCCTCTGACCTTCTTATTGACGATGAAGCACAGAAATTGCATCGGAATTAAATACAAAAGGCACAATGCCGACTTAAGTACAAGAAAACTGACTCTTCTTACGGTCTATGTTTTCAACCATTCCTGTGACACTAGTTATAGATTCCGATGCTTCACTTCAGGTTTACTGTATCCCTTTCACCTCCATGTTGACGATGAAACACAGAAATTGCATCGGAATTATATACAAGTGTCAGAATGCCGACTTAAGTACAAGTAAACTGACCCTTCTTACCGTCTATGTTTTAACCATTCCTGTGACACTAGTTATAGATTCCGATGCTTCACTTCAGGTTTACTGTATCCCTCTGACCGTCTTGTTGACGATGTAAGACCGAAATTGAATCGGAATTAAATACAAAAGGCACAATGCCCACTTAAGTTCAAGAAAACTGACTCTTCTTACTGTCTATGTTATGAAATATTCCTGTGACACTACTTATAGATTCCGATGCTTCCCTTCAGGTTTACTGTATCCCTCTGACCTTCTTATTGACGATGAAACACAGAAATTTCATCGGCATGAAATACAAATGGCACAATGCCGACTTAAGTACAAGAGGACTGACTCTTCGTACTGTCTATGTTGTGAAACATTCCTGTTACACTAGTTATAGATTTCGATGCTTCATTTCAGATTACTATATCCCTCTGACCTTCTTACTGACGATGAAACACAGATATTGCATCGGGATTAAATACAAAAGGCACAATGCCGACTTAAGTACAAAAAACTGACTCTCCTCACTATCTATGATTTGAACCATTACTGTGAATCTAGTTATAGATTCCGATGCTTCACTTCAGGTTTACTGTATCCCTCTGACGTTCGTATTGGCGATGACACACAGAAATTACTTCGGAATTAAATACAAAAGGCACAATGCCGACTTAAGTGCAAATGGACTGACTCTTCTTACTGTCTATGTTTTCAACCATTCCTGTGACACTAGTTATAGATTCCGATGCTTCACTTCAGGTTTACTGTATCCCTCTCACCTTCATGTTGACGATGAAACACAGAAATTGCATCGGAATTATATACAAGTGGCACAATGCCGACTTAAGTACAAGTAAACTGACCCTTCTTACCGTCTATGTTTTAACCATTCCTGTGACACTAGTTATAGATTCCGATGCTTCACTTCAGGTTTACTGTATACCTCTGACCGGCTTATTGACGATGTAACACCGAAATTGAATCGGAATTAAATACAAAAGGCACAATGCCCACTTATGTTCAAGAAAACTGACTCTTCTTACTGTCTATGTTATGAAATATTCCTGTGACACTACTTATAGATTCCGATGCTTCACTTCAGGTTTACTGTATCCCTCTGACTTTCATATTGACGATGAAACACAGAAATTACATCGGAATTACATACAAGTGGCACAATGCCGACTTAAGTACAAGAAGACTGACCCTTCTTATTGTCTAAGTTTTGAACCATTCCTGTGACACTAGTTATTGATTCAGATGCTTCACTTCATGTTTACTGTATCCCTGTGACCTTCTTATTGACGATGAAACACAGAAATTGCATCGGAATTAAATATAAAAGGCACAATGCCGACTTCAGTACTAGAAGACTGACTCTCCCTACTGTCTATGTTTTGAACCATTCCCGTGACACTAGTTATAGATTCCGATGCTTCACTTCAGGTTTTCTGTAACCCTCTGATCTTCTTATTGACGATGAAGCACAGAAATTGCATCGGAATTAAATACAAAAGGCACAATGCCGACTTAAGTACAAAAAACTGACTCTCCTCACTATCTATGATTTGAACCATTCCTGTGAATCTAGTTATAGATTCCGATGCTTCACTTCAGGCTTACTGTATCCCTCTGACGTTCGTATTGGCGATGACACACAGAAATTACTTTGGAATTAAATACAAAAGGCACAATGCTGACTTAAGTACAAGAAAACTGACGCTTCTTACTGTCTATGTTTTGAACCATTCCTGTGACACTAGTTATAGATTCAGATGCTTCACTTCAGGTTTACTGTATCCCTCTGTCCGCCTTATTGACGATGAAACATAGAAATTGCATCGGAATTAAATACAAGAGGCACAATGCCGACTCAAGTACAACAAGACTGGCGCTTCTTATTGTCCATGTTTTGAACCATTCCTGTGACACTAGTTATAGATTCCGATGCTTCACTTCAGGATTACTGTATCCCTCTGACCTACTTATTGACGATGAAACACAGAAATTGCATCGGAATTAAATACAAAAGGCACAATGCCGACTTAAGTACTAGAAGACTGACTTTTCTTAATGTCTATGTTTTGAACCATTCCTGTGATACTAGTTATAGATTCCGATGCTTCACTTCAGGTTTACTGTATCCCTCTGACCGTCTTATTGACGATGAAACACAGAAATTGCATCGGAATAAAATACAAAAGGCACAATGCCGACTTAAGTACAAGAAAACTGACTCTTCTTACTGTCTATGCTTTTAGCCATTCCTGTGACACTAGTTATAGATTCCGGTGCTTCACTTCAGGTTTGCTGTATCCCTCTGACCTTATTATTGACGATGAAACACAGAAATTGCATCGGAATTAAATACAAATGGCACAATGCCGACTTAAGTACAAGAAAACTGACTCTTCTTACTGTCTATGCTTTTAGCCATTCCTGTGACACTAGTTATAGATTCCGGTGCTTCACTTCAGGTTTGCTGTATGCCTCTGACCTTCTTATTGACGATGAAACACAGAAATTGCATCGGATTTAAATACAAAAGGCACAATGCCGACTTAAGTACAAAATGACTGACTCTTCTTACCATGTATGTTTTGAACCATTCCTGTGACACTAGTTATAGATTCCGATGCTTTACTTCAGGTTTACTGTTCTCCTCTGACCTTCGTATTGACGATGAAGCACAGAAATTGCATCGGAATTAAATACAAAAGGCACAATGCCGACTTAAGTACAAGAAAACTGACTCTTCTTACGGTCTATGTTTTCAACCATTCCTGTGACACTAGTTATAGATTCCGATGCTTCACTTCAGGTTTACTGTATCCCTTTCACCTCCATGTTGACGATGAAACACAGAAATTGCATCGGAATTATATACAAGTGTCAGAATGCCGACTTAAGTACAAGTAAACTGACCCTTCTTACCGTCTATGTTTTAACCATTCCTGTGACACTAGTTATAGATTCCGATGCTTCACTTCAGGTTTACTGTATCCCTCTGACCGTCTTGTTGACGATGTAAGACCGAAATTGAATCGGAATTAAATACAAAAGGCACAATGCCCACTTAAGTTCAAGAAAACTGACTCTTCTTACTGTCTATGTTATGAAATATTCCTGTGACACTACTTATAGATTCCGATGCTTCCCTTCAGGTTTACTGTATCCCTCTGACCTTCTTATTGACGATGAAACACAGAAATTTCATCGGCATGAAATACAAATGGCACAATGCCGACTTAAGTACAAGAGGACTGACTCTTCGTACTGTCTATGTTGTGAAACATTCCTGTTACACTAGTTATAGATTTCGATGCTTCATTTCAGATTACTATATCCCTCTGACCTTCTTACTGACGATGAAACACAGATATTGCATCGGGATTAAATACAAAAGGCACAATGCCGACTTAAGTACAAAAAACTGACTCTCCTCACTATCTATGATTTGAACCATTACTGTGAATCTAGTTATAGATTCCGATGCTTCACTTCAGGTTTACTGTATCCCTCTGACGTTCGTATTGGCGATGACACACAGAAATTACTTCGGAATTAAATACAAAAGGCACAATGCCGACTTAAGTGCAAATGGACTGACTCTTCTTACTGTCTATGTTTTCAACCATTCCTGTGACACTAGTTATAGATTCCGATGCTTCACTT
This sequence comes from Schistocerca americana, assembly GCF_021461395.2. Taxonomy (NCBI): domain Eukaryota; kingdom Metazoa; phylum Arthropoda; class Insecta; order Orthoptera; family Acrididae; genus Schistocerca; species Schistocerca americana. Next base: position 25,947,478 of record NC_060130.1, read on the forward strand.
CAGGTTTACTGTATCCCTCTCACCTTCATGTTGACGATGAAACACAGAAATTGCATCGGAATTATATACAAGTGGCACAATGCCGACTTAAGTACAAGTAAACTGACCCTTCTTACCGTCTATGTTTTAACCATTCCTGTGACACTAGTTATAGATTCCGATGCTTCACTTCAGGTTTACTGTATACCTCTGACCGGCTTATTGACGATGTAACACCGAAATTGAATCGGAATTAAATACAAAAGGCACAATGCCCACTTATGTTCAAGAAAACTGACTCTTCTTACTGTCTATGTTATGAAATATTCCTGTGACACTACTTATAGATTCCGATGCTTCACTTCAGGTTTACTGTATCCCTCTGACTTTCATATTGACGATGAAACACAGAAATTACATCGGAATTACATACAAGTGGCACAATGCCGACTTAAGTACAAGAAGACTGACCCTTCTTATTGTCTAAGTTTTGAACCATTCCTGTGACACTAGTTATTGATTCAGATGCTTCACTTCATGTTTACTGTATCCCTGTGACCTTCTTATTGACGATGAAACACAGAAATTGCATCGGAATTAAATATAAAAGGCACAATGCCGACTTCAGTACTAGAAGACTGACTCTCCCTACTGTCTATGTTTTGAACCATTCCCGTGACACTAGTTATAGATTCCGATGCTTCACTTCAGGTTTTCTGTAACCCTCTGATCTTCTTATTGACGATGAAGCACAGAAATTGCATCGGAATTAAATACAAAAGGCACAATGCCGACTTAAGTACAAAAAACTGACTCTCCTCACTATCTATGATTTGAACCATTCCTGTGAATCTAGTTATAGATTCCGATGCTTCACTTCAGGCTTACTGTATCCCTCTGACGTTCGTATTGGCGATGACACACAGAAATTACTTTGGAATTAAATACAAAAGGCACAATGCTGACTTAAGTACAAGAAAACTGACGCTTCTTACTGTCTATGTTTTGAACCATTCCTGTGACACTAGTTATAGATTCAGATGCTTCACTTCAGGTTTACTGTATCCCTCTGTCCGCCTTATTGACGATGAAACATAGAAATTGCATCGGAATTAAATACAAGAGGCACAATGCCGACTCAAGTACAACAAGACTGGCGCTTCTTATTGTCCATGTTTTGAACCATTCCTGTGACACTAGTTATAGATTCCGATGCTTCACTTCAGGATTACTGTATCCCTCTGACCTACTTATTGACGATGAAACACAGAAATTGCATCGGAATTAAATACAAAAGGCACAATGCCGACTTAAGTACTAGAAGACTGACTTTTCTTAATGTCTATGTTTTGAACCATTCCTGTGATACTAGTTATAGATTCCGATGCTTCACTTCAGGTTTACTGTATCCCTCTGACCGTCTTATTGACGATGAAACACAGAAATTGCATCGGAATAAAATACAAAAGGCACAATGCCGACTTAAGTACAAGAAAACTGACTCTTCTTACTGTCTATGCTTTTAGCCATTCCTGTGACACTAGTTATAGATTCCGGTGCTTCACTTCAGGTTTGCTGTATCCCTCTGACCTTATTATTGACGATGAAACACAGAAATTGCATCGGAATTAAATACAAATGGCACAATGCCGACTTAAGTACAAGAAAACTGACTCTTCTTACTGTCTATGCTTTTAGCCATTCCTGTGACACTAGTTATAGATTCCGGTGCTTCACTTCAGGTTTGCTGTATGCCTCTGACCTTCTTATTGACGATGAAACACAGAAATTGCATCGGATTTAAATACAAAAGGCACAATGCCGACTTAAGTACAAAATGACTGACTCTTCTTACCATGTATGTTTTGAACCATTCCTGTGACACTAGTTATAGATTCCGATGCTTTACTTCAGGTTTACTGTTCTCCTCTGACCTTCGTATTGACGATGAAGCACAGAAATTGCATCGGAATTAAATACAAAAGGCACAATGCCGACTTAAGTACAATAAAACTGACTCTTCTTAATGTCTATGTTTTGAACCTTTCCTGTGTTACTAGTTATAGATTCCGATGCTTCAATTCAGGTGTACTGTATCCCTCTGACCTTCTTATTGATGAAGAAACACAGAAATTGCAACGGAATTAAATACAAAAGGCACAATGCCGACTTCAGTACTAGAAGACTGACTCTTCCTACTGTCTATGTTTTGAACCATTCCTGTGACACTAGTTATAGATTCCGATGCTTCACTTCAGGTTTCCTGTAACCCTCTGACCTTCTTATTGACGATGAAACACAGAAATTGCATCGGAATTAAATACAAAAGGCACAATGCCGACTTAAGTGCAAGAAAACTGACTCCTCTTACTGTCTATGTTTTGAACCATTCCTGTTACACTAGTTATAGATTCAGATGCTTCACTTCAGGTTTACTGTATCCCTCTGTCCGCCTTATTGACGATAAAACACAGAAATTGCGTCGGAATTGAATACTAGTGGCACAATGCCGACTTAAGTACAAGAAGACTGACCCTTCTTATTGTCTAAGTTTTGAACCATTCCTGTGACACTAGTTATTGATTCAGATGCTTCACTTCATGTTTACTGTATCAATGTGACCTTCGTATTGACGATGAAACACAGAAATTGCATCGGAATTAAATACAAAAGGCACAATGCCGACTTCAGTACTAGAAGACTGACTCTTCCTACTGTCTATGTTTTGAACCATTCCTGTGACACTAGTTATAGATTCCGATGCTTCACTTCAGGTTTACTGTAACCCTTTGACGTTCTTATTGACGATGAAGCACAGAAATTGCATCGGAATTAAATACAAAAGGCACAATGCCGACTTAAGTACAAGAAAACTGATTCTTCTTACAGTCTATGTTTTGAACCATTCCTGTGACACTAGTTATAGATTCCGATGCTTCACTTCAGGTTTACTGTATCCCTCTCACCTTCATGTTGACGATGAAACGCAGAAATTGCATCGGAATTATATACAAGTGGCACAATGCCGACTTAAGTACAAGTAAACTGACCCTTCTTACCGTCTATGTTTTAACCATTCCTGTGACACTAGTTATAGATTCCGATGCTTCACTTCAGGTTTACTGTATCCCTCTGACCGTCTTTTTGACGATGTAACACCGAAATTGAATCGGAATTAAATACAAAAGGCACAATGCCCACTTAAGTTCAAGAAAACTGTCTCTTCTTACTGTCTATGTTATGAAATATTCCTGTGACACTACTTATAGATTCCGATGCTTCACTTCAGGTTTACTGTATCCCTCTGTCCTTCATATTGACGATGAAACACAGAAATTACATCGGAATTACATACAAGTGGCACAATGCCGACTTATGTACAAGAAGAATGACCCTTCTTATTGTCTAAGTTTTGAACCATTCCTGTGACACTAGTTATTGATTCAGATGCTTCACTTCATGTTTACTGTATCCCTGTGACCTTCTTATTGACGATGAAACACAGAAATCGCATCGGAATTAAATATAAAAGGCACAATGCCGACTTCAGTACTAGAAGACTGACTCTTCCTACTGTCTATGTTTTGAACCATTCCTGTGACACTAGTTATAGATTCCGATGCTTCACTTCAGGTTCACTGTAACCCTCTGATCGTCTTATTGACGATGAAGCACAGAAATTGCATCGGAATTAAATACAAAAGGCACAATGCCGACTTAAGTACAAAAAAACTGAATCTTCTTACTGTCTATGTTTTGAACCATTCCTGTGACACTAGTTATAGATTCCGATGCTTCACTTCAGGTTTACTGTATCCCACCCACCTTCATGTTGACGACTAAACACAGAAATTGCATCGGAATTATATACAAGTGGCACAATGCCGACTTAAGTACAAGTAAACTGACCCTTCTTACCGTCTATGTTTTAACCATTCCTGTGACACTAGTTATAGATTCCGATGCTTCACTTCAGGTTTACTGTATTCCTCTGACCGTCTTATTGACGATGTAACACCGAAATTGAATCGGAATTAAATACAAAAGGCACAATGCCCACTTAAGTACAAGAAAACTGACTCTTCTTACTGTCTATGTTATGAAATATTCCTGTGACACTAGTTATAGATTCCGATGCCTCACTTCAAGTTTACTGTATCCCTCTGACCTTCTTATTGACGATGAAACACAGAAATTTCATCGGCATGAAATACAAATGGCACAATGCCGACTTAAGTACAAGAAGACTGACTCTTCGTACTGTCTATGTTGTGAAACATTCCTGTTACACTAGTTATAGATTTCGATGCTTCACTTCAGATTACTGTATCCCTCTGACCTTCTTACTGTCGATGAAACACAGATATTGCATCGGGATTAAATACAAAAGGCACAATGCCGACTTAAGTACAAAAAACTGACTCTCCTCACTATCTATGATTTGAACCATTCCTGTGAATCTAGTTATAGATTCCGATGCTTCACTTCAGGTTTACTGTATCCCTCTGACGTTCGTATTGGCGATGACACACAGAAATTACATCGGAATTAAATACAAAAGGTACAATGCCGACTTAAGTACAAGAAAACTGACTCTTCTTACTGCCTATGTTTTGAACCATTCCTGTGACACTAGTTATAGATTCAGATGCTTCACTTCAGGTTTACTGTATCCCTCTGTCCGCCTTATTGACGATGAAACATAGAAATTGCATCGGAATTAAATACAAGAGGCACAATGCCGACTCAAGTACAACAAGACTGGCGCTTCTTATTGTCCATGTTTTGAACCATTCCTGTGACACTAGTTATAGATTCCGATGCTTCACTTCAGGATTAGTGTATCCCTCTGACCTTCTTATTGACGATGAAACACAGAAATTGCATCGGAATTAAATACAAAAGGCACAATGCCGACTTAAGTACTAGAAGACTGACTCTTCCTAATGTCTATGTTTTGAACCATTCCTGTGATACTAGTTATAGATTCCGATGCTTCACTTCAGGTTTACTGTATCCCTCTGACCGTCTTATTGACGAGGAAACACAGAAATTGCATCGGAATTAAATACAAAAGGCACAATTCCGACTTAAGTAAAAGTAAACTGACTCTCCTTACTAACTATGTTTTGAACCATTCCTGTGAAACTAGTTATAGATTCCGATGCTTCGCTTCTGGTTTACTGTATCCCTCTGACGTTCGTATTGAAGATGACACACAGAAATTACATCGGAATTAAATACAAAAGGCACAATGCCGACTTAAGTACAAGAAAACTGACTCTTCTTACTGTCTATGCTTTTAGCCATTCCTGTGACACTAGTTATAGATTCCGGTGCTTCACTTCAGGTTTGCTGTATCCCTCTGACCTTCTTATTGACGATGAAACACAGAAATTGCATCGGAATTAAATACAAATGGCACAATGGCGACTTAAGTACAAGAAAACTGACTCTTCTTAACGTCTATGTTTTTACGAGTCCTGTGACACTTGTTATAGATTTAGATGCTTCACTTCAGGTTTACTGTATCCCTCTGACCCCCTTATTGACGATGAAACACAGAAATTGCATCGGAACTAAATACAAAAGGCACAATGCCGACTTAAGTACAAGTAAACTGACTCTCCTTACTATCTATGATTTGAACCATTCCTGTGAAACTAGTTACAGATTCCGATGCTTCACTTCAGGTTTACTGTATCCCTCTGACCTTCTTATTGACGATGAAACACAGAAATTGCATCGGAATTAAATACAAATGGCACAATGCCGACTTAAGTACAGGAAAACTGACTCTTCTTATTGTCTATGCTTTTAGCCATTCCTGTGACACTAGTTATAGATTCCGGTGCTTCACTTCAGGTTTGCTGTATCCCTCTGACCTTCTTATTGACGATGAAACACAGAAATTGCATCGGATTTAAATACAAAAGGCACAATGCTGACATAAGTACAAAATGACTGACTCTTCTTACCCTGTATGTTTGAACCATTCCTGTGACACTAGTTATAGATTCCGATGCTTCACTTCAGGTTTACTGTAATCCTCTGACTTTCGTATTGACAATGAAGCACAGAAATTGCATCGGAATTAAATACAAAAGGCACAATGCCGACTTAAGTACAATAAAACTGACTCTTCCTACTGTCTATGTTTTGAACCATTCCTGTGACACTAGTTATGGATTCCGATGCTTCACTTCAGATTTACTTTATCCCTCTCACCTTCATGTTGACGATGAAACACAGAAATTGCATCGGAATTATATACAAGTGGCACAATGCCTACTTAAGTACAAGGAGACTGACCCTTCTTAACGTCTATGTTTTAACGAGTCCTGTGACACTTGTTATAGATTTAGATGCTTCACTTCAGGTTTACTGTATCCCTCTGACCTCCTTATTGACGATGAAACACAGAAACTGCATCGGAACTAAATACAAAAGGCACAATGCCGACTTAAGTACAAGTAAACTGACTCTCCTTACTATCTATGATTTGAACCATTCCTGTGAAACTAGTTATAGATTCCGATGCTTCACTTCAGGTTTACTGTATCCCTCTGACGTTCGTATTGACGATGACACACAGATATTGCATCGGATTTAAATACAAAAGGCACAATGCCGACCTAAGTACAAAAAGACTGACTCTTCTTACCATGTATGTTTTGAACCATTCCTGTGACACTAGTTATAGATTCCGATGCTTCACTTCAGGTTTACTGTAACCCTCTGACCTTCGTATTGACGATGAAGCACAGAAATTGCATCGGAATTAAATACAAAAGGCACAATGCCGACTTAAGTACAAGAAAACTGACTCTTCTTACTGTCTATGTTTTGAACCATTCCTGTGACACTAGTGATAGATTCCGATGCTTCACTTCAGGTTTCCTGTAACCCTCTGACCTTCTTATTGACGATGAAACACAGAAATTGCATCGGAATTAAATACAAAAGGCACAATGCCGACTTAAGTACAAGAAAACTGACGCTTGTTACTGTTTATGTTTTGAACCATTCCTGTGACACTAGTTATAGATTCCGATGCTTCACTTTATGTTTACTGTATCCCTGTGACCTTCTTATTGAAGATGAAACACAGAAATTACATCGGAATTAAATACAAGAGGCACAATGCCGACTCAAGTACAAGAAGACTGGCTCTTCTTATTGTCCATGATTTGAACCATTCCTGTGACACTAGTTATAGATTCCGATGCTTCACTTCAGGATTACTGTATCCCTCTGACCTTCCTATTGACGATGAAACACAGAAATTGCATCGGAATTAAATACAAAAGGCTCAATGCCGACTCAAGTACAAGAAGACTGTCTCTTCTTACCCTCTATGTTTTGAACCATTCCTGTGACACTAGTTATAGATTCAGATGCTTCACTTCAGGTTTACTGTATCCATCCGACCTTCTTATTGACGATGAAACACAGATATTGCATCGTAATTAAATACAAAAGGCACAATGCCGGCTCAAGTACAAGCAGACTGGCTCTTCTTACTGCATATGTTTTGAACCATTCCTGTGACACTAATTATAAATTCCGATGCTTCGATTCAGGTTTACTGTATCCCTCCGACCTTCATATTGACGATGAAACATAGAAATTGCATCGGAATTAAATACAAAAGGCACAATGCCGACTTAAGTACAAGAAAACTGACGCTTCTTACTGTTTATGTTTTGAACCATTCCTGTCACACTAGTTATAGATTCCGATGCTTCACTTCAGGTTTACTGTATCCCTGTGACCTTCTTATTGATATTGAAACACAGAAATTGTATCGGAATTAAATACAAAAGGCACAATGCCGACTTCAGTACTAGAAGACTGACTCTACCTACTGTCTATGTTTTGAACCATTCCTGTGACACTAGTTATAGATTCCGATGCTTCACTTCAGGTTTACTGTATCCCTCTAACCTTCTTATTGATGATGAAACACAGAAATTGCATCGGAACTAAATACAAAAGGCACAATGCCGACTCAAGTACAAGCAGACTGGCTCTTCTTACTGTCTATGCTTCGAACCATTCCTGTGACACTAGTTATGGATTCCGATGCTTCACTTCAGATTTACTGTATCCCTCTCACCTTCATGTTGACGATGAAACATAGAAATTGCATCGGAATTATATACAAGTGGCACAATGCCTACTTAAGTACAAGGAGACTGACCCTTCTTAACGTCTATGTTTTAACGAGTCCTGTGACACTTGTTATAGATTTAGATGCTTCACTTCAGGTTTACTGTATCCCTCTGACCTCCTTATTGACGATGAAACACAGAAATTGCATCGGAACTAAATACAAAAGGCACAATGCCGACTTAAGTACAAGTAAACTGACTCTCCTTACTATCTATGATTTGAACCATTCCTGTGAAACTAGTTATAGATTCCGATGCTTCACTTCAGGTTTACTGTATCCCTCTGACGTTCGTATTGACGATGACACACAGATATTGCATCGGATTTAAATACAAAAGGCATAATGCCGACCTAAGTACAAAAAGACTGACTCTTCTTACCATGTATGTTTTGAACCATTCCTGTGACACTAGTTATAGATTCCGATGCTTCACTTCAGGTTTACTGTAACCCTCTGACCTTCGTATTGACGATGAAGCGCAGATATTGCATCGGAATTAAATACAAAAGGCACAATGCCGACTTAAGTACAAGAAAACTGACTCTTCTTACTGTCTATGTTTTGAACCTTTCCTGTGACACTAGTTATAGATTCCGATGCTTCACTTCAGGTTTACTGTATCCCTCTGACCTTCTTATTGACGACGAAACACAGAAATTGCATCGGAATTAAATACAAAAGGCACAATGCCGACTTGAGTACTAGAAGACTGACTCTTCCTACTGTCTATGTTTTGAACCATTCCTGTGACACTAGTTATAGATTCCGATGCTTCACTTCAGGTTTCCTGTAACCCTCTGACCTTCTTATTGACTATGAAGCGCAGAAATTGAATCGGAATGAAATACAAAAGGCACAATGCCGACATAAGCACAAGAAAACTGACTCTTCTTACTGTCTATGTTTTGAACCAGTCCTGTGACACTAGTTACAGATTCAGATGCTTCACTTCAAGTTTACTGTATCCCTCTGTCCCCATTATTGACGATGAAACACAGAAATTGCATCGGAATTAAATACAAGAGGCACAATGCCGACTCAAGTACAAGAAGACTGGCTCTTCTTATTGTCCATGATTTGAACCATTCCTGTGACACTAGTTATAGATTCCGATGCTTCACTTCAGGATTACTGTATCCCTCTGACCTTCCTATTGACGATGAAACACAGAAATTGCATCGGAATTAAATACAAAAGGCTCAATGCCGACTCAAGTACAAGAAGACTGTCTCTTCTTACCCTCTATGTTTTGAACCATTCCTGCGACACTAGTTATAGATTCAGATGCTTCACTTCAGGTTTACTGTATCCATCCGACCTTCTTATTGACGATGAAACACAGATATTGCATCGTAATTAAATACAAAAGGCACAATGCCGGCTCAAGTACAAGCAGACTGGCTCTTCTTACTGCATATGTTTTGAACCATTCCTGTGACACTAATTATAAATTCCGATGCTTCGATTCAGGTTTACTGTATCACTCTGACCTTCATATTGACGATGAAACATAGAAATTGCATCGGAATTAAATACAAAAGGCACAATGCCGACTTAAATACAAGAAAACTGACGCTTCTTACTGTTTATGTTTTGAACCATTCCTGTCACACTAGTTATAGATTCCGATGCTTCACTTCAGGTTTACTGTATCCCTGTGACCTTCTTATTGATATTGAAACACAGAAATTGCATCGGAATTAAATACAAAACCCACAATGCCGACTTCTGTACTAGAAGACTGACTCTACCTACTGTCTATGTTTTGAACCATTCCTGTGACACTAGTTATAGATTCCGATGCTTCACTTCAGGTTTACTGTATCCCTCTAACCTTCTTATTGACGATGAAACACAGAAATTGCATCGGAACTAAATACAAAAGGCACAATGCCGACCTAAGTACAAAAAGACTGACTCTTCTTACCATGTATGTTTTGAACCATTCCTGTGACACTAGTTATAGATTCCGATGCTTCACTTCAGGTTTACTGTAACCCTCTGACCTTCGTATTGACGATGAAGCACAGAAATTGCATCGGAATTAAATACAAAAGGCACAATGCCGACTTAAGTACAAGAAAACTGACTCTTCTTACTGTCTATGTTTTGAACCATTCCTGTGAGACTAGTGATAGATTCCGATGCTTCACTTCAGGTTTCCTGTATCCCTCTGACCTTCCTATTGACGATGAAACACAGAAATTGCATCGGAATTAAATACAAAAGGCTCAATGCCGACTCAAGTACAAGAAGACTGTCTCTTCTTACCCTCTATGTTTTGAACCATTCCTGTGACACTAGTTATAGATTCAGATGCTTCACTTCAGGTTTACTGTATCCATCCGACCTTCTTATTGACGATGAAACACAGATATTGCATCGTAATTAAATACAAAAGGCACAATGCCGGCTCAAGTACAAGCAGACTGGCTCTTCTTACTGCATATGTTTTGAACCATTCCTGTGACACTAATTATAAATTCCGATGCTTCGATTCAGGTTTACTGTATCCCTCTGACCTTCATATTGACGATGAAACATAGAAATTGCATCGGAATTAAATACAAAAGGCACAATGCCGACTTAAGTACAAGAAAACTGACGTTTCTTACTGTTTATGTTTTGAACCATTCCTGTCACACTAGTTATAGATTCCGATGCTTCACTTCAGGTTTACTGTATCCCTGTGACCTTCTTATTGATATTGAAACACAGAAATTGCATCGGAATTAAATACAAAAGGCACAATGCCGTCTTCAGTACTAGAAGACTGACTCTACCTACTGTCTATGTTTTGAACCATTCCTGTGACACTAGTTATAGATTCCGATGCTTCACTTCAGGTTTACTGTATCCCTCTAACCTTCTTATTGACGATGAAACACAGAAATTGCATCGGAACTAAATACAAAAGGCACAATGCCGACTCAAGTACAAGCAGACTGGCTCTTCTTACTGTCTATGCTTCGAACCATTCCTGAGACACTAGTTATGGATTCCGATGCTTCACTTCAGATTTACTGTATCCCTCTCACCTTCATGTTGACGATGAAACACAGAAATTGCATCGGAATTATATAGAAGTGGCACAATGCCTACTTAAGTACAAGGAGACTGACCCTTCTTAACGTCTATGTTTTAACGAGTCCTGTGACACTTGTTATAGATTTGGATGCTTCACTTCAGGTTTACTGTATCCCTCTGACCTCCTTATTGACGATGAAACACAGAAATTGCATCGGAACTAAATACAAAAGGCACAATGCCGACTTAAGTACAAGTAAACTGACTCTCCTTACTATCTATGCTTTGAACCATTCCTGTGAAACTAGTTATAGATTCCGATGCTTCACTTCAGGTTTACTGTATCCCTCTGACGTTCGTATTGACGATGACACACAGATATTGCATCGGATTTAAATACAAAAGGCACAATGCCGACCTAAGTACAAAAAGACTGACCCTTCTTACCATGTATGTTTTGAACCATTCCTGTGACACTAGTTATAGATTCCGATGCTTCACTTCAGGTTTACTGTAACCCTCTGACCTTCGTATTGACGATGAAGCACAGAAATTGCATCGGAATTAGATACAAAAGGCACAATGCCGACTTAAGTACAAGAAGACTGACTCTTCCTACTGTCTATGTTTTGAACCATTCCTGTGACACTAGTTATAGATTCCGATGCTTCAGTTCAGGATTACAGTGTCCCTGTGACCTTCTTATTGACGATGAAACACAGAAATTGTATCGGAATTAAATACAAAATGCACAATGCCGACTCAAGTACTAGAAGGCTGACTCTTCCTACTGTCTATGTTTTGAACCATTCCTGTGACACCAGTTATAGATTCCGATGCTTCACTTCAGGTTTACTGTATCCCTCTGACCTTCTTATTGACGATGAAACACAGAAATTGCATCGGAATTAAATACAAAAGGCTCAATGCCCACTTAAGTACAAGAAAACTGACGCTTCTTACTGTTTATGTTTGAACCATTCCTGTGACACTAGTTATAGATTCCGATGCTGCACTTCAGGTTTACTGTATCCCTGTGACCTTGTTATTGATATTGAAACACAGAAATTGCATCGGAATTAAATACAAAAGGCACAATGCCGAATTCAGTACTAGAAGACTGACTCTTCCTACTGTCTATGTTTTGAACCATTCCTGTGACACTAGTTATAGATTCCGATGCTTCACTTCAGGATAACTGTAACCCTCTGACCTTCTTATTGACGATGAAGCACAGAAATTGCATCGGAATTAAATACAAAAGGCTCAATGCCGACTTAAGTACAGGAAGACTGGCTCTTCTTACCGTCTATGTTTTGAACCATTCCTGTGACACTAGTTTTAGATTCAGATGCTTTACTACAGGTTTACTGTATCCCTCTTTCCGCCTTATTGACGATGAAACACAGAAATTGCATCGGAATTAAATACAAGAGGCACAATGCCGACTCAAGTACAAGAAGACTGGCTCTTCTTATTGTACATGTTTTGAACCATTCCTGTGACACTAGTTATAGATTCCGATGCTTCACGTCAGGATTACTGTATCCCTCTGACCTTCTTATTGACGATGAAACACAGAAATTGCATCCTAATTAAATACAAAAGGCACAATGACGACTTAAGTACAAGAAGACTGGCTCTTCTTACCGTCTATGTTTTGAACCATTCCAGTGACACTAGGTATAGATTCAGATGCTTTACTTCAGGTTTACTGTATCCCTCCGACCTTCTTATTGACGATGAAACACGGAAATTGAATCGGAGTTAAATACAAAAGGCACAATGCCGACTCAAGTACAAGCAGACTGGCTCTTCTTACTGTCTATGTTTTGAACCATTCCTGTGACACTAGTTATAGATTCCGATGCTTCACTTCAGGCTTACTGTATCCCTCTGACCTTCATATTGACGATGAAACACAGATATTGCATCGGAATCAAATACAACAGGCACAATGCCGACTTAAGTACAAGAAAACTCACGCTTCTTACTGTTTATGTTTTGAACCATTCCTGTGACACTCGTTATAGATTCCGATGCTTCACTACAGGTTTACTGTATCCCTGTGACCTTCTTATTGACGATGAAACACAGAAATTGCATCGGAATTAAATACCAAAGGCACAATGCCGATTTCAGTACTTGAAGACTGACTCTTCCTACTGTCTATGTTTTGAACCATTCCTGTGACACTAAGTTATAGATTCCGATGCTTCACTTCAGGTTTACAGTAACCCTCTGACCTTCTTATTGACGATGAAGCGCAGAAATTGCATCGGAATTAAATACAAAAGGCACAATGCCGACTTAAGTACAAGACAACTGACTCTTCTTACTGTCTACGTTTTGAACCTTTCCTGTGACACTAGTTATAGATTCAGATGCTTCACTTCAGGTTTACTGTATCCGTCTGTCCGCCTTATTGACGATGAAACATAGAAATTGCATCGGAATTAAATACAAGAGGCACAATGCCGACTCAAGTACAAGAAGACTGGCTCTTCTTATTGTCCATGTTTTGAACCATTCCTGTGACACTAGTTATAGATTCCGATGCTTCACTTCAGGATTACTGTATCCCTCTGACCTTCTTATTGACGATGAGACACAGAAATTGCATCGGAATTAAATACAAAAGGCACAATGCCGACATAAGTACAAGAAAACTGACGCTTACTTACTGTTTATGTTTGGAACCATTCCTGTGACACTAGTTATAGATTCCGATGCTTCACTTCAGGTTTACTGTCTCCCTCAGACGTTAGTATTGACTATGACACACAGAAATTACATCGGAATTAAATAAAAAATGCACAATGCCGACTTAAGTACAAGAGAACTGACTCTTATTACTGTCTATGTTTTGAACCATTCCTGTGACACTAGTTATAGATTCCGATACTTCACTTGAGGTTTACTGTATCCCTCTGACCTTCTTATTGATGATGAAACACAGAAATTGCGTAGGAATTAAATACAAAATGCACAATGCCGACTTAAGTACAAGAAAACTGACTCTTCTTACTGTCTATGTTTTAAACCATTCCTGTGACACTAGTTACAGATTGCGATGCTTCACTTCAGGTTTACTGTATCCCTCTGACCTTCATATTGACGATGAAACACAGATATTGCATCGGAATTAAATGCAAAAGGCACAATGCCGACTTAAGTACAAGAAAACTGACGCTTGTTACTGTTTATGTTTTGAACCATTCCTGTGACACTAGTTATAGATTCCGATGCTTCACTTCAGGTTTACTGTTTCCCTCCGATCTTCTTATTGACGATGAAACACAGATATTGCATCGGAATTAAATTTAAAAGGCACTTTGCCGACTGAAGTACAAGAAGACTGACCTTTCTTACTGTCTATGTTTTGAACCATTCCTGTGACACTAATTATAGATTCCGATTCTTCACTTCAGGTGTACTGTAACCCTCTGACCTTCGTATTGACGATGAAACACAGAAATTGCATCGGAACTAAATACAAAAATCACAATGACGACTTAAGTACTAGAAAACTGACTCTTCCTACTGACTATGTTTTGAACCATTCCTGAGACACTAGTCATAGATTCCGATGATTCACATCAGGTTTACTGTATCCCTCTGACCCTCTTATTGACGATGAAACGCAGAAATTGCATCGGAATTAAATACAAAAGGCTCAATGCCAACTCAAGTACAAGAAGACTGGCTCTTCTTACTGTCTATGTTGGAACCATTCCTGTGACACTAGTTATAGATTCCAATGCTTCACTTAAGGTTTACTGTGTCTCTCTAATCATCTTATTGACGATGAAACACAGATATTGCATCGGAATTAAATACAAAAGGCTCATTGCCGACTGAAGTACAAGAAGACTGACCTTTCTTACTGTCTATGTTTTGAACCATTCCTGTGACACTAGTTATAGATTCCGATGCTTCACTTCGTGTTTACTGTATACCTCTGACCTTCTCATTGACGATGAAACACAGATATTGCATCGGAATTAAATACAAAAGGCACAATGCCGACTTAAGTACAAGAAAACTGACGCTTGTTACTGTTTATGTTTTGAACCATTCCTGTGACACTAGTTATAGATTCAGATGCTTCACTTCAGGTTTACTGTAACCCTCTGACCTTCGCATTGACGATGAAGCAAAAGGCACAATGCCGACTTTAGTACAGGAAAACTGACTCTTCTTACTGTCTATGTTTTGAACCATTCCTGTGACACTAGTTATAGATTCAGATGCTTCACTTCAGGTTTACTGTATCCCTCTGTCCGCCTTATTGGCGATGAAACACAGAAATTGCGTCGGTATTAAATACAAGAGGCACAATGCTGACTCAAGTACAAGACGACTGGTTCTTCTTATTGCCCATGTTTTGAAACATTCCTGTGACACTAGTTATAGATTCCGATGCATCACTTCAGTATTACTGTATCCCTCTGACCTTCTTATTGACGATGAAACACAGACATTGCATCGGAATTAAAAACAAAAGGCACAATGAAGACTTAAGTACTAGAAGACTAACTCTTCCTACTGTCTATGTTTTGAACCATTCCTGTGACACTAGTTATAGATTCCGATGCTTCACTTCAGGTTTACTGTATCCCTCTGACCTTCTTATTGACGATGAAACACAGAAATTGCATCGGAATTAAATACAAAAGGTTCAATGCCGACTCAAGTACAAGAAGACTGGCTCTTCTTACCGTCTATGTTTTGAACCATTCCTGTGACACTAGTTATAGATTCAGATGCTTCACTTCAGGTTTAGTGTATCCCTCCGACCTTCTTATTGACGATGAAACACAGAAATTGCATCGGAATTAAATACAAAAGGAACAATGCCGACTCAAGTACAAGTAGACTGGCTCTTCTTACTATCTATGACTTGAACCATTCCTGTGACACTACTTATAGATTCCGATGCTTCACTTCAGGTTTACTGTATCCCTCTGACCTTCATCTTGACGATGAAACACAGAAATTGCATCGGAAATAAATACAAAAGGGACAATGCCGAATTAAGTACAAGAAAACTGACGCTTGTTACTGTTTAAGTTTTGAACCATTCCTGTGACACTAGTTATAGGTTCCGATGCTTCACTTCATGTTCACTGTATCCCTGTGACCTTCTTATTGACGATGAAACACAGAAATTGCATCGGAATTAAATACAAAAGGCACAATGCCGACTTCAGTATTAGAAGACTGACTCTTCCTACTGTCTATGATTTGAACCACTCCTGTGCCACTAGTTATAGATTCCTATGCTTCACGTCAGGTTTTCTGTAACCCTCTGACCTTCTTATTGACGATGAAGCACAGAAATTGCATCGGAATTAAATACAAAAGGCACAATGCCGACTTAAGTACAAGAAAACTGACTCTTCTTACTGTCTATGTTTTGAACCATTCCTGTGACACTCGTTATAGATTCAGATTCTTCGCTTCAGGTTTACTGTATCCCTCTGTCCGCCTTATTGACGATAAAATACTGAAATTGCATCGGAATTAAATACAAGAGGCACAATGCCGACTCAAGTACAAGAAGACTGACTCTTCTTACTGTCTATGTTTTGAACCATTCCTGTGACACTAGTTATAGACTCCGATGCTTCACTTCATGTTTACTGTATCCCTGTGACCTTCTTATTGACGATGAAACACAGAAATTGCATCGGAATTAAATACAAAAGGCGCAATGCCGACTTCAGTACTAGAAGACTGACTCTTCCTACTGTCTATGTATTGAACCATTCCTGTGACACTAGTTATAGATTCCGATGCTTCACTTCAGGATTACTGTATCCCTCTGACCTTCATATTGACGATGAAACACAGATATTGCATTGGAATGAAATACAAAAAGCACAATGCCGACTTAAGTACAAGAAAACTGACGCTTGTTACTGTTTATGTTTTGAACCATTCCTGTGACACTAGTTATAGACTCCGATGCTTCACTTCATGTTTACTGTATCCCTGTGACCTTCTTATTGACGATGAAACACAGAAATTTCATCGGAATTATATACAAGTGGCAGAATGCCGACTTAAGTACAAGTAAACTGACCCTTCTTACCATCTATGTTTTAACCATTCCTGTGACACTAGTTATAGATTCCGATGCTTCACTTCAGGTTTACTGTATCCCTCTGACCGTCTTATTGACGATGTAACACCGAAATTGAATCGGAATTAAATACAAAAGGCACAATGCCCAGTTAAGTACAAGAAAACTGACTCTTCTTAGTGTCTATGTTTTGAAATACTCCTGTGACACTAGTTATACATTCCGATGCCTCACTTCAGGTTTACTGTATCCCTCTGACCTTCTTATTGACGTAGAAACACAGAAATTTCATCGGCATGAAATACAAATGGCACAATGCCGACTTAAGTACAAGAAGACTGATTCTTCGTACTGTCTATGTTGTGAAACATTCCTGTTACACTAGTTATAGATTTTGATGCTTCACTTCAGGTTTACTGTATGCTTCTGACCTTCTTACTGACGATGAAACACAGATATTGCATCGGGATTAAATACAAAAGGCACAATGCCGGCCTAAGTACAAGTAAACTGACTCTCCTCACTATCTATGATTTGAACCATTCCTGTGAATCTAGTTATAGATTCCGATGCTTCACTTCAGGTTTACTGTATCCCTCTGACGTTCGTATTGACGATGACACACAGAAATTACATCGGAATTAAATACAAAAGGCACAATGCCGACTTAAGTACAAGAAAACCGACTCTTCTTACTGTCTATGTTTTGAACCATTCCTGTGACACTAGTTATAGATTCCGATACTTCACTTGAGGTTTACTGTATCCCTCTGACCTTCTTATTGACGATGAAACACAGAAATTGCATCGGAATTAAATATAAAAGGCACAATGCCGACTTAAGTGTAAGAAAACTGACTCTTCTTACTGTCTATGTTTTGAACCATTCCTGTGACACTAGTTATAGATTCCGATGCTTCACTTCAGGTTTACTGCATCCCACTGACCATCTTATTGACGATGAAACCTAGAAATTGCATCGGAATGAAATACAAAAGGCACAATGCCGACTTAAGTACAAGAAAACTGACGCTTCTTACTGTTTATGCTTTGAACCATTCCTGTGACACTAGTTATAGATTCGAATGCTTCACTTCAGGTTTACTGTATCCCTGTGACCTTCATATTGACGATGAAACGCAGAAATTGCATCGGAATTAAATACAAAAATCACAATGGCGACTTAAGTACTAGAAAACTGACTCTTCCTACTGTCTATGTTTTGAACCGTTCCTGTGACACTAGTTATGGATTTTGATGCTTTACATCAGGTTGACTGTATGCCTCTGACCCTCTTATTGACGATGAAACACAGAAATTGCATCGGAATTAAATACAAAAGGCACAATGCCGACTTAAGTACAAGAAAACTGACTCTTCTTACTGTCTATGTTTTGAACCATTCCTGTGACACTAGTTATAGATTCAGATTCTTCACTTCAGGTTTACTGTATCCCTCTGTCCGCCTTATTGACGATAAAACACAGAAATTGCATCGGAATTAAATACAAGAGGCACAATGCCGACTTAAGTACTAGAAGACTGACTCATCCTACTGTCTATGTTTTGAACCATTCCTTTGACACTAGTTATAGATTCCGATGCTTCACTTCACGTTTACTGTATCCCTCTGACCTTCTTATTGACGATGAAACACAGAAATTGCATCGGAATTAAATTCATAAGGCTCAATGCCGACTCAAGTACAAGAAGACTGGCACTTCTTACCGTCTATGTTTTGAACCATTCCTAGGACACTAGTTATAGATTCCGATGCTTCACTTCAGGCTTACTGTATCCCTCCGACCTTCTCATTGACGATGAAAGACAGAAATTGCATCGGAATTAAATACAAAAGGCACAATGCCGACTCAAGTACAGGCAGACTGGCTCTTCTTACTGTCTACGTTTTGAACCATTCCTGTGACACTAGTTATAGATTCCGATGCTTCACTTCAGGTTTACTGTATCCCTCTGACCTTCATATTGACGATGAAACACAGAAATTACATCGGAATTATATACAAGTACCACAATGCCGACTTAAGTACAAGAAGACTGACCCTTCTTATTGTCAAAGTTTTGAACCATTTATGTGACACTAGTTATTGATTCAGATGCTTCACTTCATGTTTACTGTATCCCTGTGACCTTCGTATTGAAGATGAATCACAGAAATTGCATCGGAATTAAATACAAAAGGCACAATGCCGACTTCAGTACTAGAAGACTGACTCTTCCTTCTTTCTTTGTTTTGAACCATTCCTGTGACACTAGTTATAGATTCCGATGCTTCACTTCAGGTTTACTGTAACCCTCTGACCTTCTTATTGACGATGAAGCACAGAAATTGCATCGGAATTAAATACAAAAGGCACAATGCCGACTTAAGTACAAGAAAACTGACTCTTCTTACTGTCTATGTTTTGAACCATTCCTGTGACACTAGTTATAGATTCCGATGCTTCACTTCAGGTTTACTGTATCCCTCTCACCTTCATGTTGACGATGAAACACAGAAATTGCATCGGAATTATATACAAGTGGCACAATGCCGACTTAAGTACAAGTAAACTGACCCTTCTTACGG
Organism: Schistocerca americana; assembly: GCF_021461395.2. Taxonomy (NCBI): domain Eukaryota; kingdom Metazoa; phylum Arthropoda; class Insecta; order Orthoptera; family Acrididae; genus Schistocerca; species Schistocerca americana. The sequence goes on from NC_060130.1 coordinate 25,967,338, forward strand.
TCTATGTTTTAACCATTCCTGTGACACTAGTTATAGATTCCGATGCTTCACTTCAGGTTTACTGTATCCCTCTGACCTTCATATTGACGATGAAACACACAAATTACATCGGAATGATATACAAGTGGCACAATGCCGACTTCTGTACAAGAAGACTGACCCTTCTTATTGTCTAAGTTTTGAACCATTCCTGTGACACTAGTTATTGATTCAGATGCTTCACTTCATGTTTACTGTATCAATGTGACCTTCTTATTGACGATGAAACACAGAAATTGCATCGGAATTAAATACAAAAGGCACAATGCCGACTTCAGTACTAGAAGACTGACTCTTCCTTCTTTCTTTGTTTTGAACCATTCCTGTGACACTAGTTATAGATTCCGATGCTTCACTTCAGGTTTACTGTAACCCTCTGACCTTCTTATTGACGATGAAGCACAGAAATTGCATCGGAATTAAATACAAAAGGCACAATGCCGACTTAAGTACAAGAAAACTGACTCTTCTAACTGTCTATGTTTTGAACCATTCCTGTGACACTAGTTATAGATTCCGATGCTTCACTTCAGGTTTACTGTATCCCTCTCACCTTCATGTTGACGATGAAACACAGAAATTGCATCGGAATTATATACAAGTGGCACAATGCCGACTTAAGTACAAGTAAACTGACCCTTCTTACCGTCTATGTTTTAACCATTCCTGTGACACTAGTTATAGATTCCGATGCTTCACTTCAGGTTTACTGTATCCCTCTGACCTTCATATTGACGATGAAACACACAAATTACATCGGAATGATATACAAGTGGCACAATGCCGACTTCAGTACAAGAAGACTGAGCCTTCTTATTGTCTAAGTTTTGAACCATTCCTGTGACACTAGTTATTGATTCAGATGCTTCACTTCATGTTTACTGTATCCCTGTGACCTTCTTATTGACGATGAAACACAGAAATTGCATCGGAATTATATGTAAAAGGCACAATGCCGACTTCAGTACTAGAAGACTGACTCTTCCTACTGTCTATGTTTTGAACCATTCCTGTGACACTAGTTATAGATTCCGATGCTTCACTTCATGTTAACTGTAACCCTCTGATCTTCTTATTGACGATGAAGCACTGAAATTGCATCGGAATTAAATACAAAAGGCACAATGCCGACTTAAGTACAAGAAAACTGACTCTTCTTACTGCCTATGTTTTGAACCATTCCTGTGACACTAGTTATAGATTCCGATGCTTCACTTCAGGTTTACTGTATCCCTCTGTCCGCCTTATTGACGATGAAACATAGAAATTGCATCGGAATTAAGTACAAGAGGCACAATGCCGACTCAAGTACAACAAGACTGGCGCTTCTTATTGTCCATGTTTTGAACCATTCCTGTGACACTAGTTATAGATACCGATGCTTCACTTCAGGATTACTGTATCCCTCTGACCTTCTTATTGACGGTGAAACACAGAAATTGCATCGGAATTAAATACAAAAGGCACAATGCCGACTTAAGTACTAGAAGACTGACTCTTCCTAATGTCTATGTTTTGAACCATTCCTGTGATACTAGTTATAGATTCCGATGCTTCACTTCAGGTTTACTGTATCCCTCTGACCTTCTTATTGACGATGAAACACAGAAATTGCATCGGAATTAAATACAAAAGGCTCAATGCCGACTCAAGTACAAGAAGACTGGCTCTTCTTACCGTCTATGTTTTGAACCATTCCTGTGACACTAGTTATAGATTCAGATGCTTCACTTCAGGTTTAGTGTATCCCTCCGACCTTCTTATTGACGATAAAACATAGAAATTGCATCGGAATTGAATACAAAAGGCACAATGCCGACTCAAGTACAAGCAGACTGGCTCTTCTTACTGCCTATGTTTTGAAACATTCCTGTGACACTACTTATAGATTCCGATGCTTCACTTCAGGTTTACTGTAACTTTCTGATCTTCTTATTGACGATGAAGCACAGAAATTGCATCGGAATTAAATAGAAAAGGCACAATGCCAACTTAAGAACAAGAAGACTGGCCCTTCTTATTGTCTAAGTTTTGAACCATTCCTGTGACACTAGTTATTGATTCAGATGCTTTACTTCATATTTACTGTATCAATGTGACCTTCTTATTGACGATGAAACACAGAAATTGCATCGGAAATAAATACAAAAGGCACAATGCCGACTTCAGTACTAGAAGACTGACTCTTCCTACTGTCTATGTTTTGAACCATTCCTGTGACACTAGTTATAGATTCCAATGCTTCACTTCAGGTTTACTGTAACCCTCTGACCTTCTTATTGACGATGAAGCACAGAAATTGCATCGGAATTAAATACAAAAGGCACAATGCCGACTTAAGTACAAGAAAACTGACTCTTCTTACTGTCTATGTTTTGAACCATTCCTGTGACACTAGTTATAGATTCCGATGCTTCACTTCAGGTTTACTGTATCCCTCTCACCTTCATGTTGACGATGAAACACAGAAATTGCATCGGAATTAAATACAAAAGGCACAATGCCGACTTAAGTACAAGAAAACTGACTCTTCTTACTGTCTATGTTTTGAACCATTCCTGTGACACTAGTTGTAGATTCAGATGCTTCACTTCAGGTTTACTGTATCCCTCTGTCCGCCTTATTGACGATGAAACATAGAAATTGCATCGGAATTAAGTACAAGAGGCACAATGCCGACTCAAGTACAACAAGACTGGCGCTTCTTATTGTCCATGTTTTGAACCATTCCTGTGACACTAGTTATAGATACCGATGCTTCACTTCAGGATTACTGTATCCCTCTGACCTTCTTATTGACGGTGAAACACAGAAATTGCATCGGAATTAAATACAAAAGGCACAATGCCGACTTAAGTACTTGAAGACTGACTCTTCCTAATGTCTATGTTTTGAACCATTCCTGTGATACTAGTTATAGATTCCGATGCTTCACTTCAGGTTTACTGTATCCCTCTGACCTTCTTATTGACGATGAAACACAGAAATTGCATCGGAATTAAATACAAAAGGCTCAATGCCGACTCAAGTACAAGAAGACTGGCTCTTCTTACCGTCTATGTTTTGAACCATTCCTGTGACACTAGTTATAGATTCAGATGCTTCACTTCAGGTTTAGTGTATCCCTCCGACCTTCTTATTGACGATAAAACATAGAAATTGCATCGGAATTGAATACAAAAGGCACAATGCCGACTCAAGTACAAGCAGACTGGCTCTTCTTACTGCCTATGTTTTGAAACATTCCTGTGACACTACTTATAGATTCCGATGCTTCACTTCAGGTTTACTGTAACTTTCTGATCTTCTTATTGACGATGAAGCACAGAAATTGCATCGGAATTAAATAGAAAAGGCACAATGCCAACTTAAGAACAAGAAGACTGGCCCTTCTTATTGTCTAAGTTTTGAACCATTCCTGTGACACTAGTTATTGATTCAGATGCTTTACTTCATATTTACTGTATCAATGTGACCTTCTTATTGACGATGTAACACAGAAATTGCATCGGAAATAAATACAAAAGGCACAATGCCGACTTCAGTACTAGAAGACTGACTCTTCCTACTGTCTATGTTTTGAACCATTCCTGTGACACTAGTTATAGATTCCAATGCTTCACTTCAGGTTTACTGTAACCCTCTGACCTTCTTATTGACGATGAAGCACAGAAATTGCATCGGAATTAAATACAAAAGGCACAATGCCGACTTAAGTACAAGAAAACTGACTCTTCTTACTGTCTATGTTTTGAACCATTCCTGTGACACTAGTTATAGATTCCGATGCTTCACTTCAGGTTTACTGTATCCCTCTCACCTTCATGTTGACGATGAAACACAGAAATTGCATCGGAATTATATACAAGTGGCACAATGCCGACTTAAGTACAAGTAAACTGACCCTTCTTACCGTCTATGTTTTAACCATTCCTGTGACACTAGTTATAGATTCCGATGCTTCACTTCAGGTTTACTGTATCCCTCTGACCTTCATATTGACGATGAAACACACAAATTACATCGGAATTATACACACGTGGCACAATGCCGACTTCAGTACAAGAAGACTGACCCTTCGTATTGTCTAAGTTTTGAACCATTCCTGTGACACTAGTTATTGATTCAGATGCTTCACTTCATGTTTACTGTATCCCTGTGACCTTCTTATTGACGATGAAACACAGAAATTGCATCGGAATTAAATATAAAAGGCACAATGCCGACTTCAGTACTAGAAGACTGACTCTTCCTACTGTCTATGTTTTGAACCATTCCTGTGACACTAGTTATAGATTCCGATGCTTCACTTCAGGTTAACTGTAACCCTCTGATCTTCTTATTGGCGATGAAGCACAGAAATTGCATCGGAATTAAATACAAAAGGCACAATGCCGACTTAAGTACAAGAAAACTGACTCTACTTACTGCCTATGTTTTGAACCATTCCTGTGACACTAGTTATGGATTCCGATGCTTCACTTCAGGTTTACTGTATCCCTCTCACCTTCATGTTGACGATGAAACACAGAAATTGCATCGGAATTATATACAAGTAGCACAATGCCGACTTAAGTACAAGTAAACTGACCCTTCTTACCGTCTATGTTTTAACCGTTCCTGTGACACTAGTTATAGATTCCGATGCCTCACTTCAAGTTTACTGTATTCCTCTGACCTTATTATTGACGATGAAACACAGAAATTTCATCGGCATGAAATACAAATGGCACAATGCCGACTTAAGTACAAGAAGACTGACTCTTCGTACTGTCTATGTTGTGAAACATTCCTGTTACACTAGTTATAGATTTCGATGCTTCACTTCAGATTACTGTATCCCTCTGACCTTCTTACTGACGATGAAACACAGATATTGCATCGGGATTAAATACAAAAGGCACAATGCCGACTTAAGTACAAAAAACTGACTCTTCTTATTGTCTAAGTTTTGAACCATTCCTGTGACACTAGTTATAGATTCCGATACTTCACTTCAGGTTTACTGTATCCCTCTGCCCTTTCTATTGACGATGAAACACAGAAATTGCATCTTAGTTAAATACAAAAGGCTCAATGCCGACATAAGTACAGGAAGACTGACTCTTCTTACCGTCTATGTTTTGAACCATTCCTGTGACACTAGTTATAGATTCCGATGCTTCACTTCAGGTTTACTGTATCCCTCTGACTTTCTTATTGACGATCTAACACAGAAATTGCATCGGAATTAAATACAAAAGGCACAATGCCGACTTAAGTACAAGATAACTGACTCTTCTTACTGTCTATGTTTTCAACCATTCCTGTGACACTAGTTATAGATTCCGATGCTTCACTCCAGGTTTGCCATATCCCTCTGACCTTCTTATCGACGTGAAACACAGAAATTGCATCGGAATTAAATACAAATGCACAATGCCGACTTAAGTACAAGAAAACTGAATCTTCTTACTGTCTATGTTTTGAACTATTCCTGTGACACTAGTTACACTTTCCGATGCTTCACTTCAGGTTTACTGTATGCCTCCGACCGTCTTATTGACGATGTAACACCGAGATTGAATCGGATTTAAATACAAAGGGCATAATCCCCACTTAAGTACAAGAAGACTGGCTCTTCTTATTGCCCATGTTTTGAAAGATTCCTGTGACACTAGTTATAGATTCCGATGCTTCACTTCAGGATTACTGTATCCCTCTGACCTTCTTATTGACGATGAAACACAGAAATTGCATCGGAGTTAAATACAAACGGCACAATGCCGACTTAAGTACTAGACGACTGACTCTTCCTACTGTCTATGTTTTGAACCATTCCTGTGACACTAGTTATAGATTCCGATGCTTCACTTCAGGTTTACTGTATCCCTCTGACCTTCTTATTCACGATGAAACACAGAAATTGCATCGGAATTAAATACAAAAGGCTCAATGCCGACTCAAGTACAAGAAGACTGGCTCTTCTTACCGTCTATGTTTTGAACCATTCCTGTGACACTAGTTATAGATTCAGATGCTTCACTTCAGGTTTACTGTATCCCATCGACCTTCTTATTGACGATGAAACACAGAAATTGCTTCGGAATTAAATACAAAAGGCACAATGTTGACTCAAGTACAAGCAGACTGGCTCTTCTTACTGTCTATGTTTTGAACCATTCCTGTGACACTAGTTATAGATTCCGATGCTTCACTTCAGGTTTACTGTATCCCTCTGACCTTCATATTGACGATGGAACACAGATATTGCTTCGGAATTAAATACAAAAGGCACAATGCCGACTTAAGTACAAGAAAACTGACGCTTGTTACTGTTTATGTATTGAACCATTCCTGTGACACTAGTTATAGATTCCGATGCTTCACTTCATGTTTACTGTATCCCTGTGACCTTCTTATTGACGATGAAACACAGAAATTGCATCGGAATAAAATACAAAAGGCGCAATGCCGACTTCAGTACAAGATAACTGACTCTTCTTACTGTCTATGTTTTCAACCATTCCTGTGACACTAGTTATAGATTCCGATGCTTCACTCCAGGTTTGCCATATCCCTCTGACCTTCTTATCGACGATGAAACACAGAAATTGCATTGGAATTAAATACAAATGGCACAATGCCGACCTAAGTACAAGAAAACTAACTCTTCTTACTGTCTATGTTGTGAACCATTCCTGTGACACTAATTATAGATTCCGATACTTCACTTGAGGTTTACTGTATCCCTCTGACCTTCTTATTGACGATGAAACACAGAAATTGCGTCGGAATTAAATACAAAAGGCACAATGCCGTCTTAAGTACAAGAAAACTGATGCTTCTTAATGTTTATGTTTTGAACCATTCCTGTGACACTAGTTATAGATTCGGATGCTTCACTTCTGGTTTACTATATCCCTGAGACCTTCTTTTTGACGATGAAACACAGAAATTGCATCGGAATTAAATACAAATGCACAATGCCGATTTAAGTACAAGAAAACTGAATCTTCTTACTGTCTATGTTTTGAACTATTCCTGTGACACTAGTTATACTTTCCGATGCTTCACTTCAGGATTACTGTATCCCTCCGACCGTCTTATTGACGATGTAACACCGAAATTGAATCGGAATTAAATACAAAGGGCATAATCCCCACTTAAGTACAAGAAAACTGAGTCTTCTTACTGTCTATGTTTTGAACCATACCTGTGACACTAGTTATAGATTCCGATGCTTCATCACAGGTTTACTGTATCCCTCTGACCTTCATATGGACGATGAAACACAGAAATTGCATCCGAATTAAATACAAAAGGCACAATGCCGACTTAAGTACAAAAAACTGACTCTACTTACTGTCTATGTTTTGAACCATTCCTGTGACACTAGTTATAGATTCCGATGCTTCTCTTCAGGTTTACTGTATCCCTCTGACCTTCTTATTGACGATGACACACAGAAATTGCATCGGAATTAAATACAAAAGGCATAATTCCGACTTAAGTACAAGAAAACTGACGCTTCTTACTGTTTATGTTTTGAAAAATTCCTGTGACACTAGTTATAGATTCCGATGCTTCACTTCAGGTTTACTGTATCCCTGTGACCTCCTTATTGACGATGAAACACAGAAATTGCATCGGAATTAAATACAAAAGGCACAATGCCGACTTAAGTACAAGAAAACTGACTCTTCTTACTGTCTATGTTTGAACCATTCCTGTGACACTAGTTGTAGATTCCGATGCTTCACTTCAGGTTTACTGTATCCCTCTGACCATCTTATTGACGATGAAACACAGAAATTGCATCGGAATTAAACACAAAGGGCACATTGCCGACTTAAGTAATAGAAGACTGACTCTTCCTACTGTCTACATTTTTAACCATTCCTGTGACACTAGTTATAGATTCCGATGCTTCACGTCAGGTTTACTGTATCCCTCTGACATTGTTATTGACGATGAAACACAGAAATTGCATCGGAATTAAATACAAAAGGCTCAATGCCGACTCAAGTACAAGACGACTGGCTCTTCTTGCCGTCGATGTTTTGAACCATTCCTGTGACACTAGTTATTGATTCAGATGCTTCACTTCAGGTTTACTGTATCCCTCTGACCTTCTTATTGACGATGAAACACAGAAATTGCATCGGAATTAAATACAAAAGACACAATGCCGACTCAAGTACAAGCAGACTGGCACTTCTTACTGTCAATGTTAGAACCATCCCTGTGACACTAGTTATAGATTCCGATGCTTCACTTCAGGTTTACAGTATCCCTCTGACCTTCATATTGACGATGACACACAGAAATTACATCGGAATTATATACAAGTGGCACAATGCCGACTTAAGTACAAGAAGACTGACCCTTCTTATTGTCTGTTTTTTGAACCATTCCTGTGACACTAATTATAGATTCCAATACTTCACTTCAGGTTTACTGTTTCCCTCTGACATTCTTATTGACGATAAAAACACAGAAATTGCATCTTAGGTAAATACAAACGGCTCAATGATGAGTTCAGTACAAGAAGATTGACTCTTCTTACCGTCTATGTTCTGAACCATTCCTGTGACACTAGTTACAGATTCCGATGCTTCACTTCAGTTTTACTGTATCCCTCTCACCTTCTTATTGACGATGAAACACAGAAATTGCATCGGAATTAAATACAAAAGGCTCAATGCCGACTCAAGTACAAGACGACTGGCTCGTCTCGCCGTCTATGTTTTGAACCATTCCTGTGACACTAGTTATTGATTCAGATGCTTCACTTCAGGTTTACTGTATCCCTCTGAACTTCTTATTGACGATGAAACACAGAAATTGCATCGGAATTAAATACAAAAGACACAATGCCGACTCAAGTACAAGCAGACTGGCTCTTCTTACTGTCTATGTTAGAACCATTCCTGTGACACTAGTTATAGATTCCGATGCTTCACTTCAGGTTTACAGTATCCCTCTGACCTTCATATTGACGATGGCACACAGAAATTACATCGGAATTATATACAAGTGGCACAATGCCGACTTAAGTGCAAGAAGACTGACCCTTCTTATTGTCTGTGTTTTGAACCATTCCTGTGACACTAGTTATAGTTTCCGATACTTCACTCCAGGTTTACTGTATCCCTCTGACATTCTTATTGACGATAAAAACACAGAAATTGCATCTTAGGTAAATACAAAATGCTCAATGCCGACTTCAGTACAGGAAGATTGACCCTTCTTACCGTCTATGTTTTGAACCATTCCTGTGACACTAGTTCTAGATTCCGATGATTCACTTCAGTTTTACTGTATCCCTCTCACATTTTTATTGACGATGAAACACAGACATTGCATCGGAATTAAATACAAAAGGCACAATGGCGACTTAAGTACTAGGAGACTGACTCTTCCTACTGTCTATGTTTTGAACCATTCCTGTGACACTAGTTATAGATTCTGATGCTTCACTTCAGGTTTACCGCAACCCTCTGACCTTCTTATTGACGATGAAGCACAGAAATTGCATCGGAATTAAATACAAAAGGCACAATGTGGACTTAAGTACAAGAAAACTGACTCTTCTTACTGTCTATGTTTTGAACCATTCCCGTGACACTAGTTATAGATTCAGATGCTTTACTTCAGGTTTACTGTATGCCTCTGTCCGCCTTATTGACGATGAAACACAGAAAATGCATCGGAATTTAATACAAGAGGCACAATGAAGACTCAAGTACAAGAAGACTGGCTCTTCTTATCGTCTATGTTTTGAACCATTCCTGTGACACTAGTTATCGATGCCGATGCTTCACTTCAGGATTACTGTATCCCTCTGACCTTCTTATTGACGATGAAACACAGAAATTGCATCGGAATTAAATACAAAAGGCACAATGCCGACTTAAGAACTAGAAGACTGACTCTTCCCACTGTCTATATTTTGAACCATTCCTGTGACACTAGTTATAGATTCCGATGCTTCACTTCAGGTTTACTGTATCCCTCTGACATTCTTATTGACGATGAAACACAGAGATTGCATCGGAATTAAATACAAAAGGCTCAATGCCGACTCAAGTACAAGACGACTGGCTCTTCTTGCCGTCTATGTTTTGAACCATTCCTGTGACACTAGTTATTGATTCAGATGCTTCACTTCAGGTTTACTGTATCCCTCTGACCTTCTTATTGACGATGAAACACAGAAATTGCATCGGAATTAAATACAAAAGACACAATGCCGACTCAAGTACAAGCAGACTGGCTCTTCTTACTGTCTATGTTAGAACCATTCCTGTGACACTAGTTATAGATTCCGATGCTTCACTTCAGGTTTACAGTATCCCTCTGACCTTCATATTGACGATGACACACAGAAATTACATCGGAATTATATACAAGTGGCACAATGCCGACTTAAGTACAAGAAGACTGACCCTTCTTATTGTCTGTGGTTTGAACCATTCCTGTGACACTAGTTATAGTTTCCGATACTTCACTCCAGGTTTACTGTATCCCTCTGACATTCTTATTGACGATAAGAACACAGAAATTGCATCTTAGGTAAATACAAAATGCCCAATGCCGACTTCAGTACAGGAAGATTGACTCTTCTTACCGTCTATGTTTTGAACCATTCCTGTGACACTAGTTATAGATTCAGATGCTTTACTTCAGGTTTACTGTATGCCTCTGTCCGCCTTATTGACCATGAAACACAGAAAATGCATCGGAATTTAATACAAGAGGCACAATGCCGACTCAAGTACAAGAAGACTGGCTCTTCTTATTGTCTATATTTTGAACCATTCCTATGACACTAGTTATAGATTCCGATGCTTCACTTCAGGTTTACTGTATCCCTCTGACCTTCTTACTGAGGATGAAACACAGAAATTGCATCGGAATTAAATACAAAAGGCTGAATGCCGACTCAAGTACAAGACGACTAGCTCTTCTTACCGTCTATGTTTTGAACCATTCCTGTGACACTAGTTATAGATTCAGATGCTTTACTTCAGGTTTACTGTATGCCTCTGTCCGCCTTATTGACGATGAAACACAGAAAATGCATCGGAATTTAATACAAGAGGCACAATGAAGACTGAAGTACAAGAAACTGGCTCTTCTTATCGTCTATGCTTTGAACCATTCCTGTGACACTAGTTATCGATTCCGATGCTTCACTTCAGGTTTACAGTGTGCCTCTGTCCGCGTTATTGACGATGAAACACAGAAAATGCATCGGAATTTAATACAAAAGGCACAATGCCGACTTAAGTACTAGAAGACCGACTCTTCTTACTGTCTATATTTTGAACCATTCCTATGACACTAGTTATAGATTCCGATGCTTCACTTCAGGTTTGCTGTATCCGTCTGACCTTCTTACTGACGATGAAACACAGAAATTGCATCGGAATTAAATACCAAAGGCTCAATGCCGACTCAAGTACATGACGACTGGCTCTTCTTGCCGTCTATGTTTTGAACCATTTTTGTGACACTAGTAATTGATTCAGATGCTTCACTTCAGGTTTACTGTATCCCTCTGACCTTCTTCTTGACGATGAAACACAGAAATTGCATCGGAAATAAATACAAAAGCAACAATGCCGACTCAAGTACAAGCAGGCTGGCTCTTCTTACTGTCTATGTTAGAACCATTCCTGTGACACTAGTTATAGATTCCGATGCTTCACTTCAGGTTTACAGTATCTCTCTGGCCTTCATATTGACGATGTTACACAGAAATTACTTCGGAATTATACACAAGTGGCACAATGCCCACTTAAGTACAAGAAGACTGACCCTTCTTATTGTCTATGTTTGAACCATTCCTGTGACACTAATTATAGATTCCGATACTTCACTTCAGGTTTACTGTATCCCTCTGACATTCTTATTGACGATAAAAACACAGAAATTGCATCTTAGGTAAATACAAAATGCTCAATGCCGACTTCAGTACAGGAAGATTGACTCTTCTTACCGTCTATGCTTTGAACCATTCCTGTGACACTAGTTATAGATTCCGATGCTTCACTTCAGGTTTAATGTATCCCTCTGACCTTCTTATTGACGATGAAGCACAGAAATTCTATCGGAATTAAATACAAAAGGCACAATGCCGACTTAGGTACAAGAAAACTGACGCCTCTTACTGTTAATGTTTTGAACCATTCCTGTGACACTAGTTATAGATTCCGATGCTTCACTTTAGGTTTACTGTATCCCTGTGACCCTCTTATTGACGATGAAACACAGAAATTGCATCGGAATCAAATACAAGAGGCACAATGCCGACTTAAGTACAAGAAAACTGACTCTTCTTACTGTCTATGTTTCGAACCATTCCGGTGACACTAGTTATAGATTCCGATGCTTCACTTCAGGTTTACTGTAACCCTCTGACCTTCTTATTGACGATGAAACACAGAAATTGCATCGGAATTAGATACAAAAGGCATAATGCCGACCTAAGTACAAGAAAACTGACTCTTCTTACTGTCTATGTTTTGAACCATTCCTGTGACACTAGTCACAGATTCAGATGCTTCACTTCAGGTTTACTGTATCCTTCTGACCTTCTTATTGACGATAAAACACAGAAATTGTTACGGAATTAAATACAAAAGGCACAATACCGACTCAAGTACAAGAGGACTGGCTCTTCTTACTGTCTATGTTTTGAAACTTTGCTGTGAGACCGGATTTAGATTCCGAAGCTTCACTTCAGGTTTACTGTATCCCTGTGACCTTCTTATTGACGATGAAACACAGAAATTGCATCGGAATTAAATACAAAAGGCACAATGCCGACTTCAGTACTAGGAGACTGACTCTTCCTACTGTCTATGTTTGAACCATTCCTGTGACACTAGTTATAGATTCCGATGCTTCACTTCAGGTTTACTGTAACCCTCTGACCTTCTTATTGACGATGAAGCACAGAAATTGCATCGAAATTAAATACAAAAGGCACAATGCGGACTTAAGTACAAGAAAACTGACTCTTCTTTCTGTCTATGTTTTGAACCATTCCTGTGACACTAGTTATAGATTCAGATGCTTCATTTCGGGTTTACTGTATCCCTCTGTCCGCCTTATAGACGATGAAACACAGAAAATGCATCGGAATTTAATACAAGAGGCACAATGCCGACTCAAGTACAAGAAGACAGGCTCTTCTTATTGTCTATGTTTTGAACCATTCCTGTGACACTAGTTGTAGATTCCGATGCTTCACTTCAGGATTACTGTATCCCTCTGACCTTCTTATTGACGATTAAACACAGAAATTGCATCGGAAATAAATACAAAAGGCACAACGCCAACTTAAGTACTAGAAGACTGACTCTTCCTACTGTCTATATTTTGAACCATTCCTGTGACACTAGTTATAGATTCCGATGCTTCACTTCAGGTTTACTGTATCCCTCTGACGTTCTTAGTGACGATGAAACACAGAAATTGCATCGGAATTAAATACAAAAGGCTCAATGCCGACTCAAGTACAAGAAGACTGGCTCTTCTTACCGTCTATGTATTGAACCATTCCTGTGACACTAGTTATTGATTCAGATGCTTCACTTCAGGTTTACTGTATCCCTCTGACCTTCTTATTTTTCGATGAAGCACAGAAATTGCATCGGATTTAAATACAAAAGGCACAATGCCGACGTAAGTACAAGAGAATTGATGCTCCTTACTGTTAATGCTTTGAACCATTCCTGTGACACTAGTTATAGATTCCGATGCTTCACTTTAGGTTTACTGTATCCCTGTGACCTTCTTATTGACGATGAAACACAGAAATTGAATCGGAATTAAATACAAAATGCACAATGCCGACTTAAGTACAAGAAAACTGACTCTACTTACTGTCTTTGTTTTGAACCATTCCTGTGACACTAGTTATAGATTCCGATGCTTCACTTCAGGTTTACTATAACCCTCTGATCTTCTTATTGACGATGAAGCACAGAAATTGCATCAGAATTAAATACAAAAGGCACAATGCCGACTTAAGTACAAGAAAACTGACTCTTCTTACTGTCTATGTTTGAACCATTCCAGTGACACTAGTCATAGATTCAGATGCTTCACTTCAGGTTTACTGTATCCCTCGGTCTGCGTTGTTGACGATGAAACACAGAAATTGCATCGGAATTAAATACAAGAGGCACAATGCCGACTCAAGTACAAGTAGACTGGCTCTTCTTATTGTCAATGCTTTGAACCATTCCTGTGACACTAGTTATAGATTCCGATGCTTCACTTCAGGATTACTGTATCCCTCTGACCTTCTTATTGACGATGAAACACAGAAATTGCATCGGAATTAAATACAAAAGGCACAATGCCGACTTAAGTACTAGAAGACTGACTCCTCCTACTGTCTATATTTTGAACCTTTCCCGTGTCACTAGTTATAGATTCCGATGCTTCACTTCAGGTTTACAGTATCCTTCTGACCTTCTTATTGACGATCAAACACAGAAATTGTTTCGGAATTAAATACAAAAGGCACAATGGCGACTCAAGTACAAGAGGACTGGCTCTTCTCACTGTCTATGTTTTGAACCTTTCCTGTGAGACCGGATTTACATTCCGATGCTTCACTTCAGGTTTACTGTATCCCTTGGACCTTCTTATAGACGACGAAACACAGAAATTGCATCGGAATTAAATAGAAAAGCACAATGCCGACTTAAGTACAAGAAAACTGACTCTTCTTATTGCCTTTGATTTGAACCATTCCTGTACCACTAGTTATAGATACCGATGCTTCACTTCAGGTTTACTGTATCCCTCTAACCGTCTTATTGACGATGAAACACAGAAATTGCATCGGAATTAAATACAAAAGGCACAATGCCGCCTTAGGTACAAGTAAACTGACTCTCCTTACGATCTATGTTTTGAACCATTCCTGTGAAACTAGTTATAGATTCCGATGCCTCACTTCAGGTTTACTGTATCACTCTGACGTTCGTATTGACGATGACACACAGAAATTACATCGGAATTAAATACAAAAGGCACAATGCCGACTTAAGTACAAGAAAACTGACTCTTCTTACTGTCTATGTTTTTAACCATTCCTGTGACACCAGTTATAGATTCCGATGCTTCACTTCAGGTTTGCTCTATCCCTCTGACCTTCTTATTGACGATGAAACCCAGAAATTGCATCGGAATTAAATACAAAAGGCACAATGCCGACTTAAGTACAAGGAAACTGACGAGTCTTACTGTTTATGTTTTGAACCATTCCTGTGACACTAGTTATAGATTCGGATGCATCACTTCAGGTTTACTGTATCCCTGTGACCTTCTTTTTGACGATGAAACACAGAAATTGCATCGGAATAAAATACAAAAGGCACAATGCCGACATAAGTACAAGAAAACTGACTCTTCTTACTGTCTATATTTGAACTATTCCTGTGACACTAGCTATAGATTCCGATGCTTCACTTCAGGTTTACTGTATCCCTCCGACCGTGTTATTGACGATGTAACACCGA
Source organism: Schistocerca americana (assembly GCF_021461395.2). Classification (NCBI taxonomy): domain Eukaryota; kingdom Metazoa; phylum Arthropoda; class Insecta; order Orthoptera; family Acrididae; genus Schistocerca; species Schistocerca americana. The sequence continues at coordinate 25,982,904 of NC_060130.1, forward strand.
AATTGAATCGGAATTAAATACAAAAGGCACAATGCCCACTTAAGTACAAGAAAACTGACTCTTCTTACTGTCTATGTTTCTAACCATTCCTGTGACACTAGTTATAGATTCCGATGCTTCACTTCAGGTTTACTGTATCCCTCTGACCTTCTTATTGACGATGAAACACAGAAATTCCATCGGCATGAAATACGAAACGCGCAATGCCGACTTAAGTACAAGAAACCTGACTCTTCGTACTGTCTATGTTTTGAAACATTGCTGTGCCACTAGTTATAGATTCCGATGCTTGAATTCAGGTTCACTGTATCCCTCTGACTTTCATATTGGCGATGAAACACAGAAATTGCATCCGAATTAAATTCAAAAGGCACAATGCCGACTTAAGTACAAGAAAACTGACTCTTCTTACTGTCTATGTTTTGAACCATTCCTGTGACACTAGTTATTGATTCCGATGCTTCACTTCAGGTTTACTGTATCCCTCGTCCCCTCTTATTGACGATGAAACACAGAAATTGCATCGGAATTAAATACGAAAATCACAATGCCGACTTAAGTACTAGCAAACTGACTCTTCCTACTGTCTATGCTTTGAACCATTCCTGTGACACAAGTTATAGATTACGATGCTTCACTTCCCGTTTACTGTATCCCTCTGACCTTCTTATTGACGATGAAACACAGAAATTGCATCGGAATTAAATACAAAAGGCTCAATGCCGACTCAAGTAGAAGAAGACTTGCTCTTCTTAATGTCTATGTTCGAACCATTCCTGTGACACTAGTTATAGATTCCGGTGCTTCACTTCAGGTTTACTGTATCCCTCTGACCTTCTTATTGACGATGAAACACAGAAATTGCTTCGCAATTAAATATAAAAGGCACAATGCCGACTTAAGAACAAAAAGACTGATATTTCTTACTCTCTATACTTTGAACCATTCCTGTGTCACCAGTTATAGATTCCGATGCTTCACTTCATGTTTCCTCTATCCCTCTGACCTTCTTATTGACGATGAAACCCAGAAATTGCATCGGAATTAAATACAAAAGGCACAATGAGGACTTAAGTACAAGGAAACTGACGCTTCTTACTGTTTATGTTTTGAACCATTCCTGTGACACTAGTTATAGATTCGGATGCATCACTTCAGGTTTACTGTATCCCTGTGACCTTCTTTTTGACGATGAAACACAGAAATTGCATCGGAATTAAATACAAAAGGCACAATGCCGACTTAAGTACAAGAAAACTGACTCTTCTTACTGTCTATATTTGAACTATTCCTGTGACACTAGCTATAGATTCCGATGCTTCACTTCAGGTTTACTGTATCCCTCCGACCGTCTTATTGACGATGTAACACCGAAATTGAATCGGAATTAAATACAAAAGGCACAATGCCCACTTAAGTACAAGAAAACTGACTCTTCTTACTGTCTATGTTTCTAACCATTCCTGTGACACTAGTTATAGATTCCGATGCTTCACTTCAGGTTTACTGTATCCCTCTGACCTTCTTATTGACGATGAAACACAGAAATTGCATCGGAATTAAGTACAATAGGCACAATGCCGACATAAGTACAAGAAAACTGACGCTTCTTACTGTTTATGTTTTGAACCATTTTTGTGACACTAGTAATTGATTCAGATGCTTCACTTCAGGTTTACTGTATCCCTCTGACCTTCTTCTTGACGATGAAACACAGAAATTGCATCGGAAATAAATACAAAAGCAACAATGCCGACTCAAGTACAAGCAGGCTGGCTCTTCTTACTGTCTATGTTAGAACCATTCCTGTGACACTAGTTATAGATTCCGATGCTTCACTTCAGGTTTACAGTATCTCTCTGGCCTTCATATTGACGATGTTACACAGAAATTACTTCGGAATTATACACAAGTGGCACAATGCCCACTTAAGTACAAGAAGACTGACCCTTCTTATTGTCTATGTTTGAACCATTCCTGTGACACTAATTATAGATTCCGATACTTCACTTCAGGTTTACTGTATCCCTCTGACATTCTTATTGACGATAAAAACACAGAAATTGCATCTTAGGTAAATACAAAATGCTCAATGCCGACTTCAGTACAGGAAGATTGACTCTTCTTACCGTCTATGCTTTGAACCATTCCTGTGACACTAGTTATAGATTCCGATGCTTCACTTCAGGTTTAATGTATCCCTCTGACCTTCTTATTGACGATGAAGCACAGAAATTCTATCGGAATTAAATACAAAAGGCACAATGCCGACTTAGGTACAAGAAAACTGACGCCTCTTACTGTTAATGTTTTGAACCATTCCTGTGACACTAGTTATAGATTCCGATGCTTCACTTTAGGTTTACTGTATCCCTGTGACCCTCTTATTGACGATGAAACACAGAAATTGCATCGGAATCAAATACAAGAGGCACAATGCCGACTTAAGTACAAGAAAACTGACTCTTCTTACTGTCTATGTTTCGAACCATTCCGGTGACACTAGTTATAGATTCCGATGCTTCACTTCAGGTTTACTGTAACCCTCTGACCTTCTTATTGACGATGAAACACAGAAATTGCATCGGAATTAGATACAAAAGGCATAATGCCGACCTAAGTACAAGAAAACTGACTCTTCTTACTGTCTATGTTTTGAACCATTCCTGTGACACTAGTCACAGATTCAGATGCTTCACTTCAGGTTTACTGTATCCTTCTGACCTTCTTATTGACGATAAAACACAGAAATTGTTACGGAATTAAATACAAAAGGCACAATACCGACTCAAGTACAAGAGGACTGGCTCTTCTTACTGTCTATGTTTTGAAACTTTGCTGTGAGACCGGATTTAGATTCCGAAGCTTCACTTCAGGTTTACTGTATCCCTGTGACCTTCTTATTGACGATGAAACACAGAAATTGCATCGGAATTAAATACAAAAGGCACAATGCCGACTTCAGTACTAGGAGACTGACTCTTCCTACTGTCTATGTTTGAACCATTCCTGTGACACTAGTTATAGATTCCGATGCTTCACTTCAGGTTTACTGTAACCCTCTGACCTTCTTATTGACGATGAAGCACAGAAATTGCATCGAAATTAAATACAAAAGGCACAATGCGGACTTAAGTACAAGAAAACTGACTCTTCTTTCTGTCTATGTTTTGAACCATTCCTGTGACACTAGTTATAGATTCAGATGCTTCATTTCGGGTTTACTGTATCCCTCTGTCCGCCTTATAGACGATGAAACACAGAAAATGCATCGGAATTTAATACAAGAGGCACAATGCCGACTCAAGTACAAGAAGACAGGCTCTTCTTATTGTCTATGTTTTGAACCATTCCTGTGACACTAGTTGTAGATTCCGATGCTTCACTTCAGGATTACTGTATCCCTCTGACCTTCTTATTGACGATTAAACACAGAAATTGCATCGGAAATAAATACAAAAGGCACAACGCCAACTTAAGTACTAGAAGACTGACTCTTCCTACTGTCTATATTTTGAACCATTCCTGTGACACTAGTTATAGATTCCGATGCTTCACTTCAGGTTTACTGTATCCCTCTGACGTTCTTAGTGACGATGAAACACAGAAATTGCATCGGAATTAAATACAAAAGGCTCAATGCCGACTCAAGTACAAGAAGACTGGCTCTTCTTACCGTCTATGTATTGAACCATTCCTGTGACACTAGTTATTGATTCAGATGCTTCACTTCAGGTTTACTGTATCCCTCTGACCTTCTTATTTTTCGATGAAGCACAGAAATTGCATCGGATTTAAATACAAAAGGCACAATGCCGACGTAAGTACAAGAGAATTGATGCTCCTTACTGTTAATGCTTTGAACCATTCCTGTGACACTAGTTATAGATTCCGATGCTTCACTTTAGGTTTACTGTATCCCTGTGACCTTCTTATTGACGATGAAACACAGAAATTGAATCGGAATTAAATACAAAATGCACAATGCCGACTTAAGTACAAGAAAACTGACTCTACTTACTGTCTTTGTTTTGAACCATTCCTGTGACACTAGTTATAGATTCCGATGCTTCACTTCAGGTTTACTATAACCCTCTGATCTTCTTATTGACGATGAAGCACAGAAATTGCATCAGAATTAAATACAAAAGGCACAATGCCGACTTAAGTACAAGAAAACTGACTCTTCTTACTGTCTATGTTTGAACCATTCCAGTGACACTAGTCATAGATTCAGATGCTTCACTTCAGGTTTACTGTATCCCTCGGTCTGCGTTGTTGACGATGAAACACAGAAATTGCATCGGAATTAAATACAAGAGGCACAATGCCGACTCAAGTACAAGTAGACTGGCTCTTCTTATTGTCAATGCTTTGAACCATTCCTGTGACACTAGTTATAGATTCCGATGCTTCACTTCAGGATTACTGTATCCCTCTGACCTTCTTATTGACGATGAAACACAGAAATTGCATCGGAATTAAATACAAAAGGCACAATGCCGACTTAAGTACTAGAAGACTGACTCCTCCTACTGTCTATATTTTGAACCTTTCCCGTGTCACTAGTTATAGATTCCGATGCTTCACTTCAGGTTTACAGTATCCTTCTGACCTTCTTATTGACGATCAAACACAGAAATTGTTTCGGAATTAAATACAAAAGGCACAATGGCGACTCAAGTACAAGAGGACTGGCTCTTCTCACTGTCTATGTTTTGAACCTTTCCTGTGAGACCGGATTTACATTCCGATGCTTCACTTCAGGTTTACTGTATCCCTTGGACCTTCTTATAGACGACGAAACACAGAAATTGCATCGGAATTAAATAGAAAAGCACAATGCCGACTTAAGTACAAGAAAACTGACTCTTCTTATTGCCTTTGATTTGAACCATTCCTGTACCACTAGTTATAGATACCGATGCTTCACTTCAGGTTTACTGTATCCCTCTAACCGTCTTATTGACGATGAAACACAGAAATTGCATCGGAATTAAATACAAAAGGCACAATGCCGCCTTAGGTACAAGTAAACTGACTCTCCTTACGATCTATGTTTTGAACCATTCCTGTGAAACTAGTTATAGATTCCGATGCCTCACTTCAGGTTTACTGTATCACTCTGACGTTCGTATTGACGATGACACACAGAAATTACATCGGAATTAAATACAAAAGGCACAATGCCGACTTAAGTACAAGAAAACTGACTCTTCTTACTGTCTATGTTTTTAACCATTCCTGTGACACCAGTTATAGATTCCGATGCTTCACTTCAGGTTTGCTCTATCCCTCTGACCTTCTTATTGACGATGAAACCCAGAAATTGCATCGGAATTAAATACAAAAGGCACAATGCCGACTTAAGTACAAGGAAACTGACGAGTCTTACTGTTTATGTTTTGAACCATTCCTGTGACACTAGTTATAGATTCGGATGCATCACTTCAGGTTTACTGTATCCCTGTGACCTTCTTTTTGACGATGAAACACAGAAATTGCATCGGAATAAAATACAAAAGGCACAATGCCGACATAAGTACAAGAAAACTGACTCTTCTTACTGTCTATATTTGAACTATTCCTGTGACACTAGCTATAGATTCCGATGCTTCACTTCAGGTTTACTGTATCCCTCCGACCGTGTTATTGACGATGTAACACCGAAATTGAATCGGAATTAAATACAAAAGGCACAATGCCCACTTAAGTACAAGAAAACTGACTCTTCTTACTGTCTATGTTTCTAACCATTCCTGTGACACTAGTTATAGATTCCGATGCTTCACTTCAGGTTTACTGTATCCCTCTGACCTTCTTATTGACGATGAAACACAGAAATTCCATCGGCATGAAATACGAAACGCGCAATGCCGACTTAAGTACAAGAAACCTGACTCTTCGTACTGTCTATGTTTTGAAACATTGCTGTGCCACTAGTTATAGATTCCGATGCTTGAATTCAGGTTCACTGTATCCCTCTGACTTTCATATTGGCGATGAAACACAGAAATTGCATCCGAATTAAATTCAAAAGGCACAATGCCGACTTAAGTACAAGAAAACTGACTCTTCTTACTGTCTATGTTTTGAACCATTCCTGTGACACTAGTTATTGATTCCGATGCTTCACTTCAGGTTTACTGTATCCCTCGTCCCCTCTTATTGACGATGAAACACAGAAATTGCATCGGAATTAAATACGAAAATCACAATGCCGACTTAAGTACTAGCAAACTGACTCTTCCTACTGTCTATGCTTTGAACCATTCCTGTGACACAAGTTATAGATTACGATGCTTCACTTCCCGTTTACTGTATCCCTCTGACCTTCTTATTGACGATGAAACACAGAAATTGCATCGGAATTAAATACAAAAGGCTCAATGCCGACTCAAGTAGAAGAAGACTTGCTCTTCTTAATGTCTATGTTCGAACCATTCCTGTGACACTAGTTATAGATTCCGGTGCTTCACTTCAGGTTTACTGTATCCCTCTGACCTTCTTATTGACGATGAAACACAGAAATTGCTTCGCAATTAAATATAAAAGGCACAATGCCGACTTAAGAACAAAAAGACTGATATTTCTTACTCTCTATACTTTGAACCATTCCTGTGTCACCAGTTATAGATTCCGATGCTTCACTTCATGTTTCCTCTATCCCTCTGACCTTCTTATTGACGATGAAACCCAGAAATTGCATCGGAATTAAATACAAAAGGCACAATGAGGACTTAAGTACAAGGAAACTGACGCTTCTTACTGTTTATGTTTTGAACCATTCCTGTGACACTAGTTATAGATTCGGATGCATCACTTCAGGTTTACTGTATCCCTGTGACCTTCTTTTTGACGATGAAACACAGAAATTGCATCGGAATTAAATACAAAAGGCACAATGCCGACTTAAGTACAAGAAAACTGACTCTTCTTACTGTCTATATTTGAACTATTCCTGTGACACTAGCTATAGATTCCGATGCTTCACTTCAGGTTTACTGTATCCCTCCGACCGTCTTATTGACGATGTAACACCGAAATTGAATCGGAATTAAATACAAAAGGCACAATGCCCACTTAAGTACAAGAAAACTGACTCTTCTTACTGTCTATGTTTCTAACCATTCCTGTGACACTAGTTATAGATTCCGATGCTTCACTTCAGGTTTACTGTATCCCTCTGACCTTCTTATTGACGATGAAACACAGAAATTGCATCGGAATTAAGTACAATAGGCACAATGCCGACATAAGTACAAGAAAACTGACGCTTCTTACTGTTTATGTTTTGAACCATTCTTGTGACACTAGTTATAGATTCCAATGCTTCACTTCAAGTTTACTGTATCCCTGTGACCTTCTTATTGACGATGAAACACAGAAATTGCATCCGAATTAAATACAAAAGGCACAATGCCGACTTAAGTACAAGAAAACTGACTCTTCTTACTGTCTATGCTTTGAACCATTCCTGTGACACTAGTTATTGATTCCGATGCTTCACTTCAGGTTTACTGTATCCCTCTGACCCTCGTATTGACCATGAAACACAGAAATTGCATCGGAATTAAATACAAAAATCACAATGCCGACTTAAGTACTAGCAAACTGACTCTTCCTACTGTCTATGCTTTGAACCATTCCTGTGACACAAGTTATAGATTACGATGCTTCACTTCCCGTTTACTGTATCCCTCTGACCTTCTTATTGACGATGAAACACAGAAATTGCATTGGAATTAAATAAAAAAGGCTCAATGCCGACTCAAGTAGAAGAAGACTTGCTCTTCTTACTGTGTATGTTCGAACCATTCCTGTGACACTAGTTATAGATTCCGGTGCTTCACTTCAGGTTTACTGTATCCCTCTGACCTTCTTATTGACGATGAAACACAGAAATTGCATCGGAATTAAATATAAAAGGCACAATGCCGACTTAAGAACAAAAAGACTGATCCTTCTTACTCTCTATACTTTGAACCATTCCTGTGACACTAGTTATAGATTAAGATGCTTCACTTCAGGTTTACTGTATCCCTGTGACCTTCTTATTGACGATGAAACACAGAAATTGCATCGGAATTAAATACAAAAGGCACAATGCCGACTTAAGTACAAGAAAACTGACTCTTCTTACTGTCTATATTTGAAATATTCCTGTGACACTATCTATAGATTCCGATGCTTCACTTCAGGTTTACTGTATCCCTCCGATCGTTTTATTGACGATGTAACACCGAAATTGAATCGGAGTTAAATACAAAAGGCACAATGCCCACTTAAGTACAAGAAAACTGACTCTTCTTACTGTCTATGTTTCTAACGATTCCTGTGACACTAGTTATAGATTCCGATGCTTCACTTCAGGTTTACTGTATCCCTCTGACCCTCTTATTGACGATGAAACACAGAAATTCCATCGGCATGAAATACAAATGGCACAATGCTGACTTAAGTACAAGAAAACTGACTCTTCGTACTGTCTATGTTTTGAAACATTCCTGTGCCACTAGTTATAGATTCCGATGCTTCAATTCAGGTTTACTGTATCCCTCTGACCTTCATATTGACGATGAAACACAGAAATTGCATCCGAATTAAATACACAAGGCACAATGCCGACGTAAGTACAAAAACTGACTCTGCTTACTGTCTATGTTTTGAACCATTCCTGTGAAACTAGTTGTAGATTCCGATGCTTCACTTGAGGTTTACTGTATTCCTCTGACCTTCTTATTGACGATGAAACACAGAAATTGCATCGGAATTAAGTACAATAGGCACAATACCGACTTAAGTACAAGAAAACTGACGCTTCTTACTGTTTATGTTTTGAACCATTCCTGTGACACTAGTTATAGATTCCAATGCTTCATTTCAAGTTTACTGTATACCTGTGACCTTCTTATTGACGATGAAACACAGAAATTGCATCCGAATTAAATACAAAAGGCACAATGCCGACTTAAGTACAAGAAAACTGACTCTTCTTACTGTCTATGTTTTGAACCATTCCTGTGACACTAGTTATTGATTCCGATGCTTCACTTCAGGTTTACTGTATCCCTCTGACCTTCGTATTGACGATGAAACACAGAAATTGCATCGGAATTAAATACAAAAATCAAAATGCCGACTTAAGTACTAGAAAACTGACTCTTCCTACTGTCTATGTTTTGAACCATTCCTGTGAGACAAGTTATAGATTACGATACTTCACTTCACGTTTAATGTATCCCTCTGACCTTCATGTTGACGATGAAACACAGAAATTGCATCTGAATTAAATACTAAAGGCTCAATGCCGACTCAAGTACAAGAAGACTGGCTCATTTTACTGTCTATGTTCGAACCATTCCTGTGACACTAGTTATAGATTCCGATACTTCACTTTAGGTTTACTGTATCCCTCTGACCTTCTTATAGACGATGAAACACAGATATTGCATCGGAATTAAATATAAAAGGCACAATGCCGACTCAAGTACAAAAAGAGTGATTCTTCTTACTCTCTATGTTTAGAACCATTCCTGTGACACTAGTTATAGATACCGATGCTTCACTTCAGGTTTACTGTAACCCTCTGACCTTCTTATTGACGATGAAGCACAGAAATTGCATCGGAATTAAATGCAAAAGGCACAATGCCGACTTAAGTACAAGAAAACTGACTCTTCTTACTGTCTATGTTTTCAACCATACCTGTGACACTAGTTATAGATTCCGATGCTTCACTTCAGGATTACTGTATCCCTCTGACCTTCTTATTGACGATGAAACACAGTAATTGCATCGGAATTAAATACTAAGGTCACAATGCCGACGTGAGTACTAGAAGACTGACTCTTCCTACTGTCTATGTTTTGAACAATTCCTGTGACACTAGTTATAGATTCCGATTCTTCACTTCAGGATTACTGTATCGCTCTGACCTTCTTATTGACGATGAAACACAGAAATTTCATCGGAATTAAATACAAAAGGCACAATGCCGACTCAAGTACAAGCAGACTGGCTCTTCTTACTGTCTATATTTTGAACCATTCCTGTGACACTAGTTATAGATCCGATGCTTCACTTCAGGTTTACTGTATCCCTCTGACCTTCATATTGACGATGAAACACAGAAATTACATCGGAATTATATGCAAGTGTCACAATGCCGCCTTAAGTACAAGAAGACTGACCCTACTTATTGTCTACGATTTGAACCATTCCTGTGACACTAGATATAGATTCCGATACTTCACTTCAGGTTTACTGTATCCCTCCGACCTTCTTATTGACGATGAAACACAGAAATTGCATCTTAGTTAAATACAAAAGGCTCAATGTCGACTTAAGTACAGGGAGACTGACTCTTCTTACCGTCTATGTTTGAACCATTCCTGTGACACTAGTTATAGATTCCGATGCTTCACTTCAGGTTTACTGTATCCCTCTGACCTTCTTATTGATGATCAAACACAGAAATTGCATCGGAATTAAATACAAAGGCACAATGCCGACTCAAGTACAAGAGGACTGGCTCTTCTTACTGTCTATGTTTTGGACCTTTCCTGTGAGACCGGATTTAGATTCCGATGCTTCACTTCAGGTTTACTGTATCCCTTGGACCTTCTTATAGACGACGAAACACAGAAATTGCGTCGGAATTAAATAGAAAAGCACAATGCCGACTTAAGTACAAGAAAACTGACTCTTCTTACTGCCTTTGTTTTGAACCATTGCTGTGACACTAGTTATAGATACCGATGCTTCACTTCAGGTTTACTGTATCCCTCTGACCGTCTTATTGACGATTAAACACAGAAATTGCATCGGAATTAAATACAAAAGGCACAATGCCGACTCAAGTACAAGAAGACTGGCTCTTCTTACTGTCTATGTTTTGAACCATTCCTTTGAGACCGGTTTCAGATTCCGATGCTTCACTTCAGGTTTACTGTATCCCTTGGACCTTCTTTATGACGACGAAACACAGACACTGCATCGGAATTATATAGAAAAGCCACAATGTCGACTTAAGTACAAGAAAACTGACTCTTCTTACTGTCTATGTTTTGAAATATTCCTGTGACACTAGCTATAGATTCCGTGCATCACTTCAGGTTTATTGTATCCCTCCGTCGTTCTTATTGATGACGAAACACAGAAATTGCATCGGAATTAAATACAAAAGGCACAATGCCGACTTAAGTATAAGAAAACTGACTCTTCTTACTGTCTATGCTTTGAACCATTCCTGTGACACTAGTTATGGATTCCGATGCTTCACTTCTGGTTTACTGTATCCCTCTGACCTTCTTATTGACGATGAAACACAGAAATTTCATCGGAATTAAATACAAAGGGCACAATGCCGACGTAAGTACTAGAAGACTGACTCTTCCTACTGTCTATGTTTTAAACCATTCCTGTGACACTAGTTATAGATTCCGATACTTCACTTCAGGTTTACTGTATCCCTCTGACCCTCTTATTGACGATGAAACACAGAAATTGCATCTTAGTTTAATACAAAAGGCTCAATGCCGTCTTAGGTACAGGGAGACTGACTCTTCTTACTGTCTATGTTTTGAACCATTCCTGTGACACTAGTTATAGATTCCGATGCTTCACTTCAGGTTTACTGTAACCCTCTGCCCTTTTTATTGTCGATGAAACACAGATATTGCATCGGAATTAAATACAAAAGGCACAATGCCGACTTAAGTACTAGAAGACTGACCATCCTTACTGTCTATGTTTTGAACTATTCCTGTGTCACTAGTTATAGATTCCGATCCTGCACTTCAGGTTTACTGTATCACTCTGACCTTCTTATTGACGATGAAACACAAAAATTGCATCGGAATTAAATACAAAAGACACAATGCCGACTCAAGTAAGAGAAGACTGGCTCTTTTTACAGTCTACGTTTTGATCCTTTCCTGTGAGATCGGTTTTAGGTTCCGATGCTTCACCTCAGGTCTACTGTATCCCGCTGACCTTCTTATTGACGATGAAGCACAGATATTGCATTGGAATTAAATACAAAAGGCACAAAACCGACTTAAGTACAAGAAAACTGACTCTTCTTACTGTCTATGTTTTGAACCATTCCTGTAACACTAGTTATAGATTCTGATGCATCACTTCAGGTTTACTGTATCCCTCTGTCCACCTTATTGACGATGAAACACAGAAATTGCATCAGAATTAAATGCAAGAGGCACAATGCCGACTCAAGTAGAAGAAGACTAAATCTTCTTACTGTCTATGTTTTGAACCATTCCTGTGACACTAGTTATAGATTCCGATGCTTCGCTTCAGGATTACTGTATCCCTCTGACCTTCTTATTGACGATGAAACACAGAAATCGCATCGGAGTTAAATACAAAGGGAACAATGACGACTTAAGTACTAGAAGACTGACTCTTCGTACTCCCTATGTTTTGAACCATTCTGTGACACTAGTTATAGATTCCGATGCTTCACTTCAGGTTTACTGAATCCCTCTGACCTTCTTATTGACGATGAAACACAGAAATTGCATCGGAATTAAATACAAAAGGCTCAATGCCGACTCAAGTATAAGAAGACTGGCTCTTCTTACCGTCTATGTTTTGAAACATTCCTGCTACACTAGTTATAGATTACGATGCTTCACTTCAGGTTTACTGTATCCCTCTGACCTTCTTATTGACGATGAAACACAGAAATTTCATCGGAATTAAATACAAAAGGCACAATGCCGACTCAAGTACAAGCAGACTGGCTCTTCTTACTGTCTATGTTTTGAACCATTCCTGTGAAACTAGTTATAGATTCCGATGCTTCACTTCAGGTTTACTGTATCCCTCTGACCTTCTTATTGACGATGAAACACAGAAATTGCATCTTAGTTAAATACAAAAGGCTCAATGCCGACTTAAGTACAGGGAGACTGACGCTTCTTACCGTCTATGTTTTGAACCATTCCTGTGAAACTAGTTATAGATTCCGATGCTTCACTTCAGGTTTACTGTATCCCTCTGACCGTCTTATTGACGATGAAACACAGAAATGGCATCGGAATTAAATACAAAAGGCACAATGCCGACTCAAGTACAAGAAGACTGACTCTTCTTACTGTCTATGTTTTGAACCATTCCTGTGAGACCGGTTTTAGATTCCGATGCTTGACATCAGGTTTACTGTATCCCTTGGACTTTCTTATTGACGACGAAACACAGAAACTGCTTTGGAAATAAATAGAAAAGCCACAATGTCGACTTAAGTACAAGAAAACTGACTCTTCTTACTGTCTATGTTTTGAAACATTCCTGTGACACTAGTTATACATTCCCTGCATAACTTCAGGTTTATTGTATCCCTCTGACCTTCTTATTGATGACGAAACACAGAAATTGCATCGGAATTGAATACAAAAGTCACAATGCCGACATAAGTATAAGAAAACTGACTCTTATTACTGTCTATGATTTGAACCATTACTGAGACACTAGTTATAGATTCCGATGCTTCACTTCAGGTTTACTGTATCCCTCTGACCTTCGTATTGACGATAAAACACAGATATTGCATCGGAATTAAATACAAAAGGCACAATGCCGACTTAAGTACAAAAAGACTGACTCTTCTTACTCTCTATGATTTGAACCATTCCTGTGACCCTAGTTATAGATTCCGATGCTTCACTTCAGGTTTACTGTAACCCTCTGACCTTCTTATTGACGATGAAACACAGATATTGCATCGGAATTAAATACAAAAGGCACAATGCCAACTTAAGTAATAGAAGACTGACCATCCTTACTATCTATGTTTTGAACTATTCCTGTGTCACTAGTTATAGATTCCGATCGTGCACTTTAGGTTTACCGTATCACTCTGACCTTCTTATTGACGATGAAACACAAAAATTACATCGGAATTAAATACAAAACGCACAATGCCGACTCAAGTAAGAGAAGACTGGCTCTTCTTACTGTCTATGCTTTGATCCTTTCCTGTGAGATCGGTTTTAGGTTCCGATGCTTCACCTCAGGTTTACTGTATCCCGCTGACCTTCTTATTGACGATGAAGCACAGAAATTGCATCGCATTAAATACAAAAGGCACAATGCCGGCTTAAGTACAAGAAAACTGACTCTTCTTACTGTCTATGTTTTGAACCATTCCTGTGACACTAGTTATAGATTCAGATGCTTCACTTCTGGTTTACTGTATCCCTCAGTCCGCCTTATTGACGATGAAACACAGAAATTGCATCGGAATTAAATACAAGAGGCACAATGCCGACTCAAGTACAAGAAGACTGGCTCCTCTTATTGTCTATGTTTTGAACCATTCCTGCGACACTAGTTATAGATTCCGATGCTTCACTTCAGGATTACTGTATCCCTCTGACCTTCTTATTGACGATGAAACACAGAAATCGCATCGGAATTAAATACTAAGGGCACAATGCCGACTTAAGTACTAGAAGACTGACTCTTCCTACTCTCTATGTTTTGAACCATTCCTGTGACACTAGTTATAGATTCCGATGCTTCACTTTAGGTTTACTGAATCCCTCTGACCTTCGTATTGACGATGGAACACAGAAATTGCATCGGAATTAAATGCAAAAGCCTCAATGCCGACTCAAGTATAAGAAGACTGGCTCTTCTTACCGTCTATGTTTTGAACCATTCCTGTGACACTAGTTATAGACTCCGATGCTTCACTTCCGGTTTACTGTATCCCTCTGACCTTCTTATTGACGATGAAACACAGAAATCGTTTCGGAATTAAATACAAAAGGCACAATGCCGACTCAAGTACAAGCAGACTGGCTCTTCTTACTATCTATGTTTTTAACCATTCCTGTGACACTAGTTATAGATACCGATGCTTCACTTCAGGTTTACTGTAACCCTCTGACCTTCTTATTGACGATGAAGCACAGAAATTGCATCGGAATTAAATGCAAAAGGCACAATGCCGACTTAAGTACAAGAAAACTGACTCTTCTTACTGTATATGTTTTGAACCATACCTGTGACACTAGTTATAGATTCCGATGCTTCACCTCAGGATTACTGTATCTCTCTGACCTTCTTATTGACGATGAAACACAGTAATTGCATCGGAATTAAATACTAAGGTCACAATGCCGACGTGAGTACTAGAAGACTGACCCTTCCTACTGTCTATGTTTTGAACCATTCCTGTGACACTAGTTATAGATTCCGATGCTTCACTTCAGGATTACTGTATCGCTCTGACCTTCTTATTGACGATGAAACACAGAAATTTCATCGGAATTAAATACAAAAGGCACAATGCCGACTCAAGTACAAGCAGACTGGCTCTTCTTACTGTCTATATTATGAACCATTCCTGTGACACTAGTTATAGATTCCGATGCTTCACTTCAGGTTTACTGTATCCCTCTGACCTTCATATTGACGATGAAACACAGAAATTACATCGGAATTATATACAAGTGGCACAATGCCGACTTAAGTACAAGAAGACTGACCCTACTTATTGTCTACGATTTGAACCATTCCTGTGACACTAGATATAGATTCCGATACTTCACTTCAGGTTTACTGTATCCCTCTGACCTTCTTATTGACGATGAAACACAGAAATAGCATCTTAGTTAAATACAAAAGGCTCAATGCCGACTTAAGTACAGGGAGACTGACTCTTCTTACCGTCTATGTTTGAACCATTCCTGTGACACTAGTTATAGATTCCGATGCTTCACTTCAGGTTTACTGTATCCCTCTGACCTTCTTATTGACGATGAAACACAGAAATTTCATCGGAATTAAATACAAAGGGCACAATGCCGACGTAAGTACTAGAAGACTGACTCTTCCTACTGTCTATGTTTTGAACCATTCCTGTGACACTAGTTATAGGTTCCGATACTTCACTTCAGGTTTACTGTATCCCTCTGACCCTCTTATTGTCGATGAAACACAGAAATTGCATCTTAGTTAAATACAAAAGGCTCAATGCCGTCTTAAGTACAGGGAGACTGACTCTTCTTACTGTCTATGTTTTGAACCATTCCTGTGACACTAGTTATAGATTCCGATGCTTCACTTCAGGTTTACTGTAACCCTCTGCCCTTTTTATTGTCGATGAAACACAGATATTGCATCGGAATTAATTACAAAAGGCACAATGCCGACTTAAGTACTAGAAGACTGACCATCCTTACTGTCTATGATTTGAACTATTCCTGTGTCACTAGTTATAGATTCCGATCCTGCACTTCAGGTTTACTGTATCACTCTGACCTTCTTATTGACGATGAAACACAAAAATTGCATCGGAATTAAATACAAAAGACACAATGCCGACTCAAGTAAGAGAAGACTGGCTCTTTTTACAGTCTATGTTTTGATCCTTTCCTGTGAGATCGGTTTTAGGTTCCGATGCTTCACCTCAGGTCTACTGTATCCCGCTGACCTTCTTATTGACGATGAAGCACAGATATTGCATCGGAATTAAATACAAAAGGCACAATGCCGACTTAAGTACAAGAAAACTGACTCTTCTTACTGTCTATGTTTTGAACCATTCCTGTAACACTAGTTATAGATTCTGATGCATCACTTCAGGTTTACTGTATCCCTCTGTCTGCCTTATTGACGATGAAACACAGAAATTGCATCGGAATTAAATACAAGAGGCACAATGCCGACTCATGTAGAAGAA
Source organism: Schistocerca americana (assembly GCF_021461395.2). NCBI lineage: Eukaryota > Metazoa > Arthropoda > Insecta > Orthoptera > Acrididae > Schistocerca > Schistocerca americana. The sequence continues at coordinate 25,999,618 of NC_060130.1, forward strand.
GACTAAATCTTCTTACTGTCTATGTTTTGAACCATTCCTGTAACACTAGTTATAGATTCTGATGCATCACTTCAGGTTTACTGTATCCCTCTGACCTTCATATTGACGATCAAACACAGAAATTGCGTCGGAATTAAATACAAAAGGCACAATGCCGACCCAAGTACAAGAGGACTGGCTCTTCTTACTGTCTATGATTCGAACCTTTCCTGTGAGACCGGATTTAGATTCCGATGCTTCACTTCAGGTTTACTGTATCCCTTGGACATTCTTATAGACGACAAAACACAGAAATTGGATCGGAATTAAATAGAAAAGCACAATGCCGACTTAAGTACTAGAAAACTGACTCTTCTTACTGCCTTTGTTATGGACCATTCCTGTGACACTAGTTGTACATACCGATGCTTCACTTCAGGTTTACTGTATCCCTCTGACCGTCTTATTGACGATGAAACACAGAAATTGCATCGGAATTAAATACAAAATTCACAATGCCGACTCAAGTACAAGAAGACTGGCTCTTCTTACTGTCTATGTTTTGAACCATTCCTGTGAGACCGGTTTTAGATTCCGATGCTTCACCTCAGGTTTACTGTATCCCTTGGACTTTCTTATTGACGACGAAACACAGAAACTGCTTTGGAAATCAATAGAAAAGCCACAATGTCGACTTAAGTACAAGAAAACTGACTCTTCTTACTGTCTATGTTTTGAAACATTCCTGTGACACTAGTTATAGATTCCCTGCATAACTTCAGGTTTATTGTATCCCTCTGACCTTCTTATTGTGACGAAACACAGAAATTGCATCGGAATTAAATACAAAAGGCACAATGCCGACATGAGTATAAGAAAACTGACTCTTCTTACTGTCTATGATTTGAACCATTACTGAGACACTAGTTATAGATTCCGATGCTTCACTTCAGGTTTACTGTATCCCTCTGACCTTCGAATTGACGATAAAACACAGATATTGCATCGGAATTAAATACAAAAGGCACAATGCCGACTTAAGTACAAAAAGACTGACTCTTCTTACTCTCTATGATTTGAACCATTCCTGTGACCCTAGTTATAGATTCCGATGCTTTACTTCAGGTTTACTGTAACCCTCTGACCTTCTTATTGACGATGAAACACAGATATTGCATCGGAATTAAATACTAAAGGCACAATGCCAACTTAAGTAATAGAAGACTGACCATCCTTACTATCTATGTTTTGAACTATTCCTGTGTCACTAGTTATAGATTCCGATCGTGCACTTCAGGTTTACCGTATCACTCTGACCTTCTTATTGACGATGAAACACAAAAATTACATCGGAATTAAATACAAAACGCACAATGCCGACTCAAGTAAGAGAAGACTGGCTCTTCTTACTGTCTATACTTTGATCCTTTCCTGTGAGATCGGTTTTAGGTTCCGATGCTTCACCTCAGGTTTACTGTATCCCGCTGACCTTCTTATTGACGATGAAGCACAGAAATTGCATCGCATTAAATACAAAAGGCACAATGCCGGCTTAAGTACAAGAAAACTGACTCTTCTTACTGTCTATGTTTTGAACCATTCCTGTGACACTAGTTATAGATTCAGATGCTTCACTTCTGGTTTACTGTATCCCTCAGTCCGCCTTATTGACGATGAAACACAGAAATTGCATCGGAATCAAATACAAGAGGCACAATGCCGACTCAAGTACAAGAAGACTGGCTCCTCTTATTGTCTATGTTTTGAACAATTCCTGTGACACTAGTTATAGATTCCGATGCTTCACTTTAGGTTTACTGAATCCCTCTGACCTTCTTATTGACGATGGAACACAGAAATTGCATCGGAATTAAATACAAAAGCCTCAATGCCGACTCAAGTATAAGAAGACTGGCTCTTCTTACCGTCTATGTTTTGAACCATTCCTGTGACACTAGTTATAGATTCCGATGCTTCACTTCAGGTTTACTGTATCCCTCTGACCTTCATATTGACGATGAAACACAGAAATTACATCGGAATTATATACAAGTGGCACAATGCCGACTTAAGTGGAAGAAGACTGACCCTTCTTATTGTCTGTGTTTTGAACCATTCCTGTGACACTAGTTATAGATTCCGATACTTCACATCAGGTTTACTGTATAACTCTGACCTTCTTATTGACGATGAAACACAGAAATTGCATCTTAGTTAAATACTAAAGGCTCAATGCCAACTTAAGTACGGGGAGACTGACTCCTGTTACCGTCTATGTTTTGAACTATTCCTGTGACACTAGTTATAGATTCCGATGCTTCACTCCAGGTTTACTGTATCCCTCTGACCTTCTTATTGTCGATCAAACACAGAAAATGCGTCGGAATTAAATACAAAAGGCACACTGCCGACTCAAGTACAAGAGGACTGGCTCTTCTTACTGTCTATGTTTCGAACCTTTCCTGTGAGACCGGATTTAGATTCCGATGCTTCATTTCAGGTTTACTGTATCCCTTGGACCTTCTTATAGACGACGAAACACAGAAATTGCGTCGGAATTAAATAGAAAAGCACAATGCCGACTTAAGTACAAGAAAACTGACTCTTCTTACTGCCTTTGTTTTGAACCATTGCTGTGACACTAGTTATAGATACCGATGCTTCACTTCAGGTTTACTGTATACCTCTGACCGTCTTATTGACGATTAAACACAGAAATTGCATCGGAATTAAATACAAAAGGCACAATGCCGACTCAAGTACAAGAAGACTGGCTCTTCTTACTGTCTATGTTTTGAACCATTCCTTTGAGACCGGTTTCAGATTCCGATGCTTCACTTCAGGTTTACTCTATCCCTTGGACCTTCTTTATGACGACGAAACACAGACACTGCATCGGAATTATATAGAAAAGCCACAATGTCGACTTAAGTACAAGAAAACTGACTCTTCTTACTGTCTATGTTTTGAAATATTCCTGTGACACTAGCTATAGATTCCGTGCATCGTTTCAGGTTTATTGTATCCCTCCGTCGTTCTTATTAATGACGAAACACAGAAATTACATCGGAATTAAATACAAAAGGCACAATGCCGACTTAAGTATAAGAAAACTGACTCTTCTTACTGTCTATGCTTTGAACCATTCCTGTGGCACTAGTTATAGATTCCGATGCTTCACTTCAGGTTTACTGTATCCCTCTGACCTTCTTATTGACGATGAAACACAGAAATTTCATCGGAATTAAATACAAAAGGCACAATGCCGACTCAAGTACAAGCAGACTGGCTCTTCTTACTGTCTATGTTTTGAACCAATCCTGTGACACTAGTTATGAATTCCGATGCTTCACTTCAGGTTTACTGTATCCCTCTGACCTTCATATTGACGATGAAACACAGAAATTACATCGGAATTATATACAAGTGGCACAATGCCGACTTAAGTACAAGAAGGTTGACCCGTCTTATTGTCTACGATTTGAACCATTCCTGTGACACTAGTTATAGATTCCGATACTTCACTTCAGGTTTACTGTATCCCTCTGACCTTCATATTGACGATCAAACACAGAAATTGCGTCGGAATTAAATACAAAAGGCACAATGCCGACCCAAGTACAAGAGGACTGGCTCTTCTTACTGTCTATGATTCGAACCTTTCCTGTGAGACCGGATTTAGATTCCGATGCTTCACTTCAGGTTTACTGTATCCCTTGGACATTCTTATAGACGACGAAACACAGAAATTGCATCGGAATTAAATAGAAAAGCACAATGCCGACTTAAGTACTAGAAAACTGACTCTTCTTACTGCCTTTGTTATGGACCATTCCTGTGACACTAGTTGTACATACCGATGCTTCACTTCAGGTTTACTGTATCCCTCTGACCGTCTTATTGACGATGAAACACAGAAATTGCATCGGAATTAAATACAAAAGGCACAATGCCGCCTCAAGTACAAGAAGACTGGCTCTTCTTACTGTCTATGTTTTGAACCATTCCTGTGAGACCGGTTTTAGATTCCGATGCTTCACCTCAGGTTTACTGTATCCCTTGGACTTTCTTATTGACGACGAAACACAGAAACTGCTTTGGAAATAAATAGAAAAGCCACAATGTCGACTTAAGTACAAGAAAACTGACTCTTCTTACTGTCTATGTTTTGAAACATTCCTGTGACACTAGTTATAGATTCCCTGCATAACTTCAGGTTTATTGTATCCCTCTGACCTTCTTATTGATGACGAAACACAGAAATTGCATCGGAATTAAATACAAAAGGCACAATGCCGACATGAGTCTAAGAAAACTGACTCTTCTTACTGTCTATGATTTGAACCATTACTGAGACACTAGTTATAGATTCCGATGCTTCACTTCAGGTTTACTGTATCCCTCTGACCTTCGTATTGACGATAAAACACAGATATTGCATCGGAATTAAATACAAAAGGCACAATGCCGACTTAAGTACAAAAAGACTGACTCTTCTTACTCTCTATGATTTGAACCATTCCTGTGACCCTAGTTATAGATTCCGATGCTTTACTTCAGGTTTACTGTAACCCTCTGACCTTCTTATTGACGATGAAACACAGATTTTGCATCGGAATTAAATACTAAAGGCACAATGCCAACTTAAGTAATAGAAGACTGACCATCCTTACTATCTATGTTTTGAACTATTCCTGTGTCACTAGTTATAGATTCCGATCGTGCACTTTAGGTTTACCGTATCACTCTGACCTTCTTATTGACGATGAAACACAAAAATTACATCGGAATTAAATACAAAACGCACAATGCCGACTCAAGTAAGAGAAGACTGGCTCTTCTTACTGTCTATATTTTGATCCTTTCCTGTGAGATCGGTTTTAGGTTCCGATGCTTCACCTCAGGTTTACTGTATCCCGCTGACCTTCTAATTGACGATGAAGCACAGAAATTGCATCGCATTAAATACAAAAGGCACAATGCCGGCTTAAGTACAAGAAAACTGACTCTTCTTACTGTCTATGTTTTGAACCATTCCTGTGACACTAGTTATAGATTCAGATGCTTCACTTCTGGTTTACTGTATCCCTCAGTCCGCCTTATTGACGATGAAACACAGAAATTGCATCGGAATCAAATACAAGAGGCACAATGCCGACTCAAGTACAAGAAGACTGGCTCCTCTTATTGTCTATGTTTTGAACAATTCCTGTGACACTAGTTATAGATTCCGATGCTTCACTTTAGGTTTACTGAATCCCTCTGACCTTCTTATTGACGATGGAACACAGAAATTGCATCGGAATTAAATACAAAAGCCTCAATGCCGACTCAAGTATAAGAAGACTGGCTCTTCTTACCGTCTATGTTTTGAACCATTCCTGTGACACTAGTTATAGACTCCGATGCTTCACTTCCGGTTTACTGTATCCCTCTGACCTTCTTATTGACGATGAAACACAGAAATCGTTTCGGAATTAAATACTAAAGGCACAATGCCGACTCAAGTACAAGCAGACTGGCTCTTCTTACTATCTATGTTTTTAACCATTCCTGTGACACTAGTTATAGATTCCGTTGCTTCACTTTAGGTTTACTGTATCCCTCTGACCTTCATATTGACGATGAAACACAGAAATTACATCGGAATTATATACAAGTGGCACAATGCCGACTTAAGTGGAAGAAGACTGACCCTTCTTATTGTCTGTGTTTTGAACCATTCCTGTGACACTAGTTATAGATTCCGATACTTCACATCAGGTTTACTGTATAACTCTGACCTTCTTATTGACGATGAAACACAGAAATTGCATCTTAGTTAAATACTAAAGGCTCAATGCCAACTTAAGTACGGGGAGACTGACTCCTGTTACCGTCTATGTTTTGAACTATTCCTGTGACACTAGTTATAGATTCCGATGCTTCACTCCAGGTTTACTGTATCCCTCTGACCTTCTTATTGTCGATCAAACACAGAAAATGCGTCGGAATTAAATACAAAAGGCACACTGCCGACTCAAGTACAAGAGGACTGGCTCTTCTTACTGTCTATGTTTCGAACCTTTCCTGTGAGACCGGATTTAGATTCCGATGCTTCATTTCAGGTTTACTGTATCCCTTGGACCTTCTTATAGACGACGAAACACAGAAATTGCGTCGGAATTAAATAGAAAAGCACAATGCCGACTTAAGTACAAGAAAACTGACTCTTCTTACTGCCTTTGTTTTGAACCATTGCTGTGACACTAGTTATAGATACCGATGCTTCACTTCAGGTTTACTGTATACCTCTGACCGTCTTATTGACGATTAAACACAGAAATTGCATCGGAATTAAATACAAAAGGCACAATGCCGACTCAAGTACAAGAAGACTGGCTCTTCTTACTGTCTATGTTTTGAACCATTCCTTTGAGACCGGTTTCAGATTCCGATGCTTCACTTCAGGTTTACTGTATCCCTTGGACCTTCTTTATGACGACGAAACACAGACACTGCATCGGAATTATATAGAAAAGCCACAATGTCGACTTAAGTACAAGAAAACTGACTCTTCTTACTGTCTATGTTTTGAAATATTCCTGTGACACTAGCTATAGATTCCGTGCATCACTTCAGGTTTATTGTATCCCTCTGTCGTTCTTATTAATGACGAAACACAGAAATTACATCGGAATTAAATACAAAAGGCACAATGCCGACTTAAGTATAAGAAAACTGACTCTTCTTACTGTCTATGCTTTGAACCATTCCTGTGGCACTAGTTATAGATTCCGATGCTTCACTTCAGGTTTACTGTATCCCTCTGACCTTCTTATTGACGATGAAACACAGAAATTTCATCGGAATTAAATACAAAGGGCACAATGCCGACGTAAGTACTAGAAGACTGACTCTTCCTACTGTCTATGTTTTGAACCATTCCTGTGACACTAGTTATAGATTCCGATACTTCACTTCAGGTTTACTGTATCCCTCTGACCCTCTTATTGACGATGAAACACAGAAATTGCATCTTAGTTAAATACAAAAGGCTCAATGCCGTCTTAAGTACAGGGAGACTGACTCTTCTTACTGTCTATGTTTTGAACCATTCCTGTGACACTAGTTATAGATTCCGATGCTTCACTTCAGGTTTACTGTAACCCTCTGCCCTTTTTATTGTCGATGAAACACAGATATTGCATCGGAATTAAATACAAAAGGCACAATGCCGACTTAAGTACTAGAAGACTGACCATCCTTACTGTCTATGTTTTGAACTATTCCTGTGTCACTAGTTATAGATTCCGATCCTGCACTTCAGGTTTACTGTATTACTCTGACCTTCTTATTGACGATGAAACACAAAAATTGCATCGGAATTAAATACAAAAGACACAATGCCGACTCAAGTAAGAGAAGACTGGCTCTTTTTACAGTCTATGTTTTGATCCTTTCCTGTGAGATCGGTTTTAGGTTCCGATGCTTCACCTCAGGTCTACTGTATCCCGCTGACCTTCTTATTGACGATGAAGCACAGATATTGCATCGGAATTAAATACAAAAGGCACAATGCCGACTTAAGTACAAGAAAACTGACTCTTCTTACTGTCTATGTTTTGAACCATTCCTGTAACACTAGTTATAGATTCTGATGCATCACTTCAGGTTTACTGTATCCATCTGTCCGCCTTATTGACGATGAAACACAGAAATTGCATCGGAATTAAATACAAGAGGCACAATGCCGACTCAAGTAGAAGAAGACTAAATCTTCTTACTGCCTATGTTTTGAACCATTCCTGTGACACTAGTTATAGATTCCGATGCTTCGCGTCAGTATTACTGTATCCCTCTGACCTTCTTATTGACAATGAAACACAGAAATCGCATCGGAGTTAAATACAAAGGGAACAATGCCGACTTAAGTACTAGAAGACTGACTCTTCGTACTCCCTATGTTTTGAACCATTCTGTGACACTAGTTATAGATTCCGATGCTTCACTTCAGGTTTACTGAATCCCTCTGACCTTCTTATTGACGATGAAACACAGAAATTGCATCGGAATTAAATACAAAAGGCTCAATGCCGACTCAAGTATAAGAAGACTGGCTCTTCTTACCGTCTATGTTTTGAAACATTCCTGCTACACTAGTTATAGATTACGATGCTTCACTTCAGGTTTACTGTATCCCTCTGACCTTCTTATTGACGATGAAACACAGAAATTTCATCGGAATTAAATACAAAAGGCACAATGCCAACTCAAGTACAAGCAGACTGGCTCTTCTTACTGTCTATGTTTTGAACCATTCCTGTGACACTAGTTACGAATTCCGATGCTTCACTTCAGGTTTACTGTATCTCTCTGACCTACATATTGACGATGAAACACAGAAATTACATCGGAATTATGTACAAGTGGCACAATGCCGAATTAAGTACAAGAAGACTGACCCTTCTTATTGTCTACGATTTGAACCATTCCTGTGACACTAGTTACAGTTTCCGATACTTCAGGTTTACTGTATCCCTCTGACCTTCTTATTGACGATGAAACACAGAAATTGCATCTTAGTTAAATACAAAAGGCTCAATGCCGACTTAAGTACAGGGAGACTGACTCTTCTTACCGTCTATGTTTTGAACCATTCCTGTGAAACTAGTTATAGATTCCGATGCTTCACTTCAGGTTTACTGTATCCCTCTGACCTTCATATTTACGATCAAACACAGAAATTGCGTCGGAATTAAATACAAAAGGCACAATGCCGACCCAAGTACAAGAGGACTGGCTCTTCTTACTGTCTATGATTCGAACCTTTCCTGTGAGACCGGATTTAGATTCCGATGCTTCACTTCAGGTTTACTGTATCCCTTGGACATTCTTATAGACGACGAAACACAGAAATTGCATCGGAATTAAATAGAAAAGCACAATGCCGACTTAAGTACTAGAAAACTGACTCTTCTTACTGCCTTTGTTATGGACCATTCCTGTGACACTAGTTATACATACCGATGCTTCAATTCAGGTTTACTGTATCCCTCTGACCTTCATATTGACGATCAAACACAGAAATTGCGTCGGAATTAAATACAAAAGGCACAATGCCGACTCAAGTACAAGAAGACTGGCTCTTCTTACTGTCTATGTTTTGAACCATTCCTGTGAGACCGGTTTTAGATTCCGATGCTTCACCTCAGGTTTACTGTATCCCTTGGACTTTCTTATTGACGACGAAACACAGAAACTGCTTTGGAAATAAATAGAAAAGCCACAATGTCGACTTAAGTACAAGAAAACTGACTCTTCTTACTGTCTATGTTTTGAAACATTCCTGTGACACTAGTTATAGATTCCCTGCATAACTTCAGGTTTATTGTATCCCTCTGACCTTCTTATTGATGACGAAACACAGAAATTGCATCGGAATTAAATACAAAAGGCACAATGCCGACATAAGTATAAGAAAACTGACTCTTCTTACTGTCTATGATTTGAACCATTACTGAGACACTAGTTATAGATTCCGATGCTTCACTTCAGGTTTACTGTATCCCTCTGACCTTCGTATTGACGATAGAACACAGATATTGCATCGGAATTAAATACAAAAGGCACAATGCCGACTTAAGTACAAAAAGACTGACTCTTCTTACTCTCTATGATTTGAACCATTCCTGTGACCCTAGTTATAGATTCCGATGCTTCACTTCAGGTTTACTGTAACCCTCTGACCTTCTTATTGACGATGAAACACAGATATTGCATCGGAATTAAATACAAAAGGCACAATGCCAACTTAAGTAATAGAAGACTGACCATCCTTACTATCTATGTTTTGAACTATTCCTGTGTCACTAGTTATAGATTCCGATCGTGCACTTCAGGTTTACCGTATCACTCTGACCTTCTTATTGACGATGAAACACAAAAATTTTATCGGAATTAAATACAAAACGCACAATGCCGATTCAAGTAAGAGAAGACTGGCTCTTCTTATTGTCTATGCTTTGATCCTTTCCTGTGAGATCGGTTTTAGGTTCCGATGCTTCACCTCAGGTTTACTGTATCCCGCTGACCTTCTTATTGACGATGAAGCACCGAAATTGCATCGCATTGAATACAAAAGGCACAATGCCGGCTTAAGTACAAGAAAACTGACTCTTCTTACTGTCTATGTTTTGAACCATTCCTGTGACACTAGTTATAGATTCAGATGCTTCACTTCTGGTTTACTGTAACCCTCAGTCCGCCTTATTGACGATGAAACACAGAAATTGCATCGGAATTAAATACAAGAGGCACAATGCCGACTCAAGTACAAGAAGACTGGCTCCTCTTATTGTCTATGTTTTGAACCATTCCTGTGACACTAGTTATAGATTCCGATGCTTCACTTCAGGATTACTGTATCCCTCTGACCTTCTTATTGACGATGAAACACAGAAATCGCATCGGAATTAAATACTAAGGGCACAATGCCGACTTAAGTACTAGAAGACTGACTCTTCCTACTCTCTATGTTTTGAACAATTCCTGTGACACTAGTTATAGATTCCGATGCTTCACTTTAGGTTTACTGAATCCCTGTGACCATCTTATTGACGATGGAACACAAAAATTGCATCGGAATTAAATACAAAAGCCTCAATGCCGACTCAAGTATAAGAAGACTGGCTCTTCTTACCGTCTATGTTTTGAACCATTCCTGTGACACTAGTTATAGACTCCGATGCTTCACTTCCGGTTTACTGTATCCCTCTGACATTCTTATTGACGATGAAACACAGAAATCGTTTCGGAATTAAATACAAAAGGCACAATGCCGACTCAAGTACAAGCAGACTGGCTCTTCTTATTATCTATGTTTTTAACCATTCCTGTGACACTAGTTATAGATTCCGATGCTTCACTTCAGGTTTACTGTATCCCTCTGACCTTCATATTGACGATGAAGCACAGAAATTACATCGGAATTATATACAAGTGGCACAATGCCGACTTAAGTAGAAGAAGACTGACCCTTCTTATTGTCTGTGTTTTGAACCATTCCTGTGACACTAGTTATAGATTCCGATACTTCACATCAGGTTTACTGTATAATTCTGACCTTCTTATTGACGATGAAACACAGAAATTGCATCTTAGTTAAATACTAAAGGCTCAATGCCAACTTAAGTACGGGGAGACTGACTCCTGTTACCGTCTATGTTTTGAACCATTCCTGTGACACTAGTTATAGATTCCGATGCTTCACTCCAGGTTTACTGTATATCTCTGACCTTCTTATTGACGATCAAACACAGAAAATGCGTCGGAATTAAATACAAAAGGCACACTGCCGACTCAAGTACAAGAGGACTGGCTCTTCTTACTGTCTATGTTTCGAACCTTTCCTGTGAGACCGGATATAGATTCCGATGCTTCATTTCAGGTTTACTGTATCCCTTCGACCTTCTTATAGACGACGAAACACAAAAATTGCATCGGGATTAAATAGAAAAGCACAATGCCGATTTATGTACAAGAAAACTGACTCTTCTTACTGCCTTTGTTATGGACTATTCCTGTGACACTAGTTATACATACCGATGCTTCACTTCAGGTTTACTGTATCCCTCTGACCGTCTTATTGACGATGAAACACAGAAATTGCATCGGAATTAAATATAAAAGGCACAATGCCGACTCAAGTACAAGAAGACTGGCTCTTCTTACTGTCTACGTTGTGAACCATTCCTGTGAGACCGGTTTTAGATTCCGATGCTTGTCTTCAGGTTTACTGTATCCCTTGGACCTTCTTATTGACGACGAAACACAGAAACTGCATTGGAATTAAATAGAAAAGCCACAATGTCGACTTAAGTACAAGAAAACTGACTCTTCTTACTGTCTATGTTTTGTACCATTCCTGACACACTAGTTATAGTTTCCGATGCTTCACTTCAGGTTTACTGTATCCCTCTGATTTTCTTATTGACGAAGAAACACAGATATTGCATCGTAATTAAATACAACAGACACAATGCCGACTTAAGTACAAAAAGACTGACTCTTCTTACTCTCTATGATTTGAACCATTCCTGTCACCCTAGTTATAGATTCCGATGCTTCACTTCAGGTTTACTGTAACCCTCTGACCTTCTTATTGACGATGAAACACAGATATTGCATCGGAATTAAATACAAAAGGCACAATGCCAACGTAAGTAATAAAAGACTGACCATCCTTACTGTCTATGTTTTGAACTATTCCTGTGTCACTAGTTATAGATTCCGATCGTGCACTTCAGGTTTACCGTATCACTCTGACCTTCTTATTGACGATGAAACACAAAAATTTCATCTGAATTAAATACAAAACGCACAATGCCCACTCCAGTAAGAGAAGACTGGCTCTTCTTACTGTCTATGCTCTGATCCTTTCCTGTGATATCGGTTTTAGGTTCCGATGCTTCACCTCAGGTTTACTGTATCCCGCTGACCTTCTTATTGACGATGAAGCACAGAAATTGCATCGCATTAAATACAAAAGGCACAATGCCGGCTTAAGTACAAGAAAACTGACTCTTCTTACTGTCTATGTTTTGAACCATTCCTGTGACACTAGTTATAGATTCAGATGCTTCACTTCTGGTTTACTGTATCCCTGAGTCAACCTTATTGACGATGAAACACAGAAATTGCATCGGAATTAAATACAAGAGGCACAATGCCGACTCAAGTACAAGAAGACTGGCTCCTCTTATTGTCTATGTTTTGAACCATTCCTGTGACACTAGTTATAGATTCCGATGCTTCACTTCAGGATTACTGTATCCCTCTGACCTTCTTATTGACGATGAAACACAGAAATCGCATCGGAATTAAGTACTAAGGGCACAATACCGACTTATGTACTAGAAGACTGACTCTTCCTACTCTCTATGTTTTGAACCATTCCTGTGACACTAGTTATAGATTCCGATGCTTCACTTTAGGTTTACTGAATCCCTCTGACCTTCTTATTGACGATGGAACACAGAAATTGCATCGGAATTAAATACAAAAGGCTCAATGCCGACTCAAGTATAAGAAGACTGGCTCTTCTTACCGTCTATGTTTTGAACCATTCCTGTGACACTAGTTATGGACTCCGATGCTTCACTTCCGGTTTACTGTATCCCTCTGACCTTCTTATTGACGATGAAACACAGAAATCGTTTCGGAATTAAATACAAAAGGCACAATGCCGACTCAAGTACAAGCAGACTACCTCTTCTTACTATCTATGTTTTTAACCATTCCTGTGACACTAGTTATAGATTCCGATGCTTCACTTCAGGTTTACTGTATCCCTCTGACCTTCATATTGACGATGAAACACAGAAATTACATCGGAATTATATACAAGTGGCACAATGCCGACTTAAGTAGAAGAAGACTGGCCCTTCTTATTGTCTGTGTTTTGAACCATTCCTGTGACACTAGTTATAGATTCCGATACTTCACATCAGGTTTACTGTATCCCTCTGACCTTCTTATTGACGATGAAACACAGAAATTGCATCTTAGTTAAATACTAAAGGCTCAATGCCAACTTAAGTACGGGGAGACTGACTCCTGTTACCGTCTATGTTTTGAACCATTCCTGTGACACTAGTTATAGATTCCGATGCTTCACTCCAGGTTTACTCTATCCCTCTGACCTTCTTATTGACGATCAAACACAGAAAATGCGTCGGAATTAAATACAAAAGGCACACTGCCGACTCAAGTACAAGAGGACTGGCTCTTCTTACTGTCTATGTTTCGAACCTTTCCTGTGAGACCGGATTTAGATTCCGATGCTTCATTTCAGGTTTACTGTATCCCTTGGACCTTTTTATAGACGACGAAACACAAAAATTGCATCGGGATTAAATAGTAAAGCACAATGCCGATTTAAGTACAAGAAAACTGACTCTTCTTACTGCCTTTGTTATGGACCATTCCTGTGACACTAGTTATACATACCAATGCTTCACTTCAGGTTTACTGTATCCCTCTGACCGTCTTATTGACGATGAAACACAGAAATTGCATCGGAATTAAATATAAAAGGCACAATGCCGACTCAAGTACAAGAAGACTGGCTCTTCTTACTGTCTATGTCGTGAACCATTCCTGTGAGACCGGTTTTAGATTCCGATGCTTGTCTTCAGGTTTACTGTATCCCTTGGACCATCTTATTGACGACGAAACACAGAAACTGCATTGTAATTAAATAGAAAAGCCACAATGTCGACTTAAGTACAAGAAAACTGACTCTTCTTACTGTCTATGTTATGAAACAATCCTGTGACACAAGTTATAGATTCCGTGCATAACGTCAGGTTTATTGTATCCCTCTGACCTTCTTATTGATGACGAAACACAGAAATTGCATCGGAATTAAATACAAAAGGCACAATGCCGACTCAAGTACAAGAAGACTGGCTCTTCTTACTGTCTATGCTTTGAACCTTTCCTGTGAGACCAGTTTTAGATTCCGATGCTTGACTTCAGTTTTACTGTATCCCTTGGACCATCTGATTGACGACGAAACATAGAAATTGCTTCGGAATTAAATAGAAAAGGCTCAAAGCCGACTTAACAACAAGAAAACTGACTCTTCTTACTGTCTATGTTTTGAACCATTCCTGACACACTAGTTATAGTTTCCGATGCTTCACTTCAGGTTTACTGTATCCCTCTGATTTTCTTATTGACGAAGAAACACAGATATTGCATCGTAATTAAATACAAAAGGCACAATGCCGACTTAAGTACAAAAAGACTGACTCTTCTTACTCTCTATGATTTGAACCATTCCTATGACCCTAGTTATAGATTCCGATGCTTCACTTCAGGTTTACTGTAACCCTCTGACCTTCTTATTGACGATGAAACACAGATATTGCATTGGAATTAAATACAAAAGACACAATGCCAACTTAAGTAATAAAAGACTGACCATCCTTACTGTCTATGTTTTGAACTATTCCTGTGTCACTAGTTATAGATTCCGATCGTGCACTTCAGGTTTACCGTATCACTCTGACCTTCTTATTGACGATGAAACACAAAAATTACATCGGAATTAAATACAAAACGCACAATGCCGACTCAAGTAAGAGAAGACTGGCTCTTCTTACTGTCTATGCTTTGATCCTTTCCTGTGAGATCGGTTTTTGGTTCCGATGCTTCACCTCAGGTTTACTGTATCCCGCTGACCTTCTTATTGACGATGAAGCACAGAAATTGCATCGGAATTAAATACAAAAGGCACAATGCCGGCTTAAGTACAAGAAAACTGACTCTTCTTACTGTCTATGTTTTGAACCATTCCTGTGACACTAGTTATAGATTCAGCTGCTTCACTTCTGGTTTTCTGTATCCCTCTGTCCGCCTTATTAACGATGAAACACAGAAATTGCATCGGAATTAAATACAAGAGGCACAATGCCGACTCAAGTACAAGAAGACTGGCTCCTCTTATTGTCTATGTTTTGAACCATTCCTGTGACACTAGTTATAGATTCCGATGCTTCACTTCAGGATTACTGTATCCCTCTGACCTTCTTATTGACGATGAAACACAGAAATCGCATCGGAATTAAATACAAAGGGCACAATGCCGACTTAAGTACTAGAAGACTGACTCTTCCTACTCTCTATGTTTTGAACCATTCCTGTGACACTAGTTATAGATTCCGATGCCTCACTTTAGGTTTACTGAATCCCTCTGACCTTCTTATTGACGATGGAACACAGAAATTGCATCGGAATTAAATACAAAAGGCTCAATGCCGACTCAAGTATAAGAAGACTGGCTCTTCTTACCATCTATGTTTTGAACCATTCCTGTGACACTAGTTACAGACTCCGATGCTTCACTTCAGGTTTACTGTATCCCTCTGACCTTCTTATTGACGATGAAACACAGAAATCGCATCGGAATTAAATAAAAAAGGCACAATGCCGACTGATGTACAAGCAGACTGGTTCTTTTTACTGTCTATGTTATGAACCATTCCTGTGACACTAGTTATAGATTCCGATGCTTCACTTCAGGTTTACTGTATCCCTCTGACCTTCATATTGACGATGAAACACAGAAATTACATCGGAATTATATGCAAGTGGCACAATGCCGACTTAAGTAGAAGAATACTGACCCTTCTTATTGGCTATGTTTTGAACCATTCCTGTGACACTAGTTACAGATTCCGATACTTCACATCAGGTTTACTGTATCCCTCTGACCTTCTTATTGACGATGAAACACAGAAATTGCATCTTAGTTAAATACTAAAGGCTCAATGCCAACTTAAGTACGGGGAGACTGACTCCTCTTACCGTCTATGTTTTGAACCATTCCTGTGACACAAGTTATAGATTCCGATGCTTCACTCCAGGTTTACTGTATCCCTCTGACCTTCTTATTGACGATCAAACACAGAAAATGCGTCGGAATTAAATACAAAAGGCACACTGCCGACTCAAGTACAAGAGGACTGGCTCTTCTTACTGTCTATGTTTCGAACCTTTCCTGTGAGACCGGATTTAGATTCCGATGCTTGTCTTCAGGTTTACTGTATCCCTTGGACCTTCTTATTGACGACGAAACAAAGAAACTGCATTGGAATTAAATAGAAAAGCCACAATGTCGACTTAAGTACAAGAAAACTGACTCTTCTTACTGTCTATGTTATGAAACATTCCTGTGACACAAGTTATAGATTCCGTGCATAAAGTCAGGTTTATTGTATCCCTCTGACCTTCTTATTGCTGACGAAACACAGATATTGCATCGGAATTAAATACAAAAGGCACAATGCCGACTCAAGTACAAGAAGACTGGCTCTTCTTACTGTCTATGCTTTGAACCTTTCCTCTGAGACCAGTTTTAGATTCCGATGCTTGACTTCAGGTTTACTGTATCCCTTGGAACATCTGATTGACGACGAAACATAGAAATTGCTTCGGAATTAAATAGAAAAGGCTCAAAGCCGACTTAACAACAAGAAAACTGACTCTTCTTACTGTCTATGTTTTGAACCATTCCTGAGACACTAGTTATAGTTTCCGATGCTTCACTTCAGGTTTACTGTATCCCTCTGATTTTCTTATTGACGAAGAAACACAGATATTGCATCGTAATTAAATACAAAAAGCACAATGCCGACTTAAGTACAAGAAGACTGACCTTTCTTACTGTCTATGTGTTGAACCATTCCTGTGACACTAGTTATAGATTCCGATGCATCACTTCAGGTTTACTGTATCCCTCTGACCTTCGTATTGACGATGAAACACAGAAATTACATCGGAATTATATACAAGTGGCACAATGCCGACTTAAGTACAAGAAGACTGACCCTTCTTATTGTCTACGATTTGAACCATTCCTGTGACACTAGTTATAGATTCCGATACTTCACTTCAGGTTTACTGTATCCCTCTGACCTTCTTATTGACGATGAAACACAGAAATTGCATCTTAGTTAAATACAAAAGGCTCAATGCCGACTTAAGTACAGGGAGACTGACTCTTCTTACCGTCTATGTATTGAACCATTCCTGTGAAACTAGTTATAGATTCCGATGCTTCACTTCAGGTTTACTGTATCCCTCTGACCTTCATATTGACGATCAAACACAGAAATTGCGTCGGAATTAAATACAAAAGGCACAATGCCGACCCAAGTACAAGAGGACTGGCTCTTCTTACTGTCTATGATTCGAACCTTTCCTGTGAGACCGGATTTAGATTCCGATGCTTCACTTCAGGTTTACTGTATCCCTTGGACATTCTTATAGACGACGAAACACAGAAATTGCATCGGAATTAAATAGAAAAGCACAATGCCGACTTAAGTACTAGAAAACTGACTCTTCTTCCTGCCTTTGTTATGGACCATTCCTGTGACACTAGTTACACATACCGATGCTTCACTTCAGGTTTACTGTATCCCTCTGACCGTCTTATTGACGATGAAACACAGAAATTGCATCGGAATTAAATGCAAAAGGCACAATGCCGACTCAAGTACAAGAAGACTGACCATCCTTACTATCTATGTTTTGAACTATTCCTGTGTCACTAGTTATAGATTCCGATCGTGCACTTCAGGTTTACCGTATCACTCTGACCTTCTTATTGACGATGAAACACAAAAATTACATCGGAATTAAATACAAAACGCACAATGCCGACTCAAGTAAGAGAAGACTGGCTCTTCTTACTGTCTATGCTTTGATCCTTTCCTGTGAGATCGGTTTTAGGTTCCGATGCTTCACCGCAGGTTTACTGTATCCCGCTGACCTTCTTATTGACGATGAAGCACAGAAATTGCATCGCATTAAATACAAAAGGCACAATGGCGGCTTAAGTACAAGAAAACTGACTCTTCTTACTGTCTATGTTTTGAACCATTCCTGTGACACTAGTTATAGATTCAGATGCTTCACTTCTGGTTTTCTGTATCCCTCTGTGCGCCTTATTGACGATGAAACACAGAAATTGCATCGGAATTAAATACAAGAGGCACAATGCCGACTCAAGTACAAGAAGACTGGCTCCTCTTATTGTCTATGTTTTGAACCATTCCTGTGACACTAGTTATAGATTCCGATGCTTCACTTCAGGATTACTGTATCCCTCTGACCTTCTTATTGACGATGAAACACAGAAATCGCATCGGAATTAAATACAAAGGGCACAATGCCGACTTAAGTACTAGAAGACTGACTCTTCCTACTCTCTATGTTTTGAACCATTCCTGTGACACTAGTTATAGATTCCGATGCTTCACTTTAGGTTTACTGAATCCCTCTGACCTTCTTATTGACGATGGAACACAGAAATTGCATCGGAATTAAATACTAAAGGCTCAATGCCGACTCAAGTATAAGAAGACTGGCTCTTCTTACCGTCTATGTTTTGAACCATTCCTGTGACACTAGTTACAGACTCCGATGCTTCACTTCAGGTTTACTGTATCCCTCTGACCTTCTTATTGACGATGAAACACAGGAATCGCATCGGAATTAAATAAAAAAGGCACAATGCCGACTCATGTACAAGCAGACTGGCTCTTCTTACTGTCTATGTTATGAACCATTCCTGTGACACTAGTTATAGATTCCGATGCTTCACTTCAGGTTTACTGTATCCCTCTGACCTTCATATTGACGATGAAACACAGAAATTACATCGGAATTATATACAAGTGGCACAATGCCGACTTAAGTAGAAGAAGACTGACCCTTCTTATTGGCTATGTTTTGAACCATTCCTGTGACACTAGTTACAGATTCCGATACTTCACATCAGGTTTACTGTATCCCTCTGACCTTCTTATTGACGATGAAACACAGAAATTGCATCTTAGTTAAATACTAAAGGCTCAATGCCAACTTAAGTACGGGGAGACTGACTCCTCTTACCGTCTATGTTTTGAACCATTCCTGTGACACAAGTTATAGATTCCGATGCTTCACTCCAGGTTTACTGTATCCCTCTGACCTTCTTATTGACGAAGAAACACAGAAAATGCGTCGGAATTAAATACAAAAGGCACACTGCCGACTCAAGTACAAGAGGACTGGCTCTTCTTACTGTCTATGTTTCGAACCTTTCCTGTGAAACCGGATTTAGATTCCGATGCTTGTCTTCAGGTCTACTGTATCCCTTGGACCTTCTTATTGACGACGAAACACAGAAACTGCATTGGAATTAAATAGAAAAGCCACAATGTCGACTTAAGTACAAGAAAACTGACTCTTCTTACTGTCTATGTTATGAAACATTCCTGTGACACAAGTTATAGATTCCGTGCATAAAGTGAGGTTCATTGTATCCCTCTGACCTTCTTATTGCTGACGAAACACAGAAATTGCATCGGAATTAAATACAAAAGGCACAATGCCGACTCAAGTACAAGAAGACTGGCTCTTCTTACTGTCTATGCTTTGAACCTTTCCTGTGAGACCAGTTTTAGATTCCGATGCTTGACTTCAGGTTTACTGTATCCCTTGGACCATCTGATTGACGACGAAACATAGAAATTGCTTCGGAATTAAATAGAAAAGGCTCAAAGCCGACTTAACAACAAGAAAACTGACTCTTCTTACTGTCTATGTTTTGAACCATTCCTGAGACACTAGTTATAGTTTCCGATGCTTCACTTCAGGTTTACTGTATCCCTCTGATTTTCTTATTGACGAAGAAACACAGATATTGCATCGTAATTAAATACAAAAAGCACAATGCCGACTTAAGTACAAGAAGACTGACCTTTCTTACTGTCTATGTGTTGAACAATTCCTGTGACACTAGTTATAGATTCCGATGCATCACTTCAGGTTTACTGTATCCCTCTGACATTCGTATTGACGATGAAACACAGAAATTACATCGGAATTATATACAAGTGGCACAATGCCGACTTAAGTACAAGAAGACTGACCCTTCTTATTGTCTACGATTTGAACCATTCCTGTGACACTAGTTATAGATTCCGATACTTCACTTCAGGTTTACTGTATCCCTCTGACCTTCTTATTGACGATGAAACACAGAAATTGCATCTTAGTTAAATACAAAAGGCTCAATGCCGACTTAAGTACAGGGAGACTGACTCTTCTTACCGGCTATGTATTGAACCATTCCTGTGAAACTAGTTATAGATTCCGATGCTTCACTTCAGGTTTACTGTATCCCTCTGACTTTCATATTGACGATCAAACACAGAAATTGCGTCGGAATTAAATACAAAAGGCACAATGCCGACCCAAGTACAAGAGGACTGGCTCTTCTTACTGTCTACGATTCGAACCTTTCCTGTGAGACCGGATTTAGATTCCGATGCTTCACTTCAGGTTTACTGTATCCCTTGGACATTCTTATAGACGACGAAACACAGAAATTGCATCGGAATTAAATAGAAAAGCACAATGCCGACTTAAGTACTAGAAAACTGACTCTTCTTACTGCCTTTGTTATGGACCATTCCTGTGACACTAGTTATACATACCGTTGCTTCACTTCAGGTTTACTGTATCCCTCTGACCGTCTTATTGACGATGAAACACAGAAATTGCATCGGAATTAAATACAAAAGGCACAATGCCGACTCAAGTACAAGAAGACTGGCTCTTCTTACTGTCTATGTTTTGAACCATTCCTGTCAGACCGGTTTTAGATTCCGATGCTTCACCTCAGGTTTACTGTATCCCTTGGACTTTCTTATTGACGACGAACAACAGAAACTGCTTTGGAAATAAATAGAAAAGCCACAATGTCGACTTAAGTACAAGAAAACTGACTCTTCTTACTGTCTGTGTTTTGAAACATTCCTGTGACACTAGTTATAGATTCCCTGCATAACTTCAGGTTTATTGTATCCCTCTGACCTTCTTATTGATGACGAAACACAGAAATTGCATCGGAATTAAAAACAAAAGGAACAATGCCAACTTAAGTAATAGAAGACTGACCATCCTTACTATCTATGTTTTGAACTATTCCTGTGTCACTAGTTATAGATTCCGATCGTGCACTTCAGGTTTACCGTATCACTCTGACCTTCTTATTGACGATGAAACACAAAAATTACATCGGAATTGAATACAAAACGCACAATGCCGACTCAAGTAAGAGAAGACTGGCTCTTCTTACTGTCTATGCTTTGATCCTTTCCTGTGAGATCGG
This sequence comes from Schistocerca americana, assembly GCF_021461395.2. Taxonomy (NCBI): domain Eukaryota; kingdom Metazoa; phylum Arthropoda; class Insecta; order Orthoptera; family Acrididae; genus Schistocerca; species Schistocerca americana. The sequence continues at coordinate 26,021,309 of NC_060130.1, forward strand.
TTTTAGGTTCCGATGCTTCACCGCAGGTTTACTGTATCCCGCTGACCTTCTTATTGACGATGAAGCACAGAAATTGCATCGCATTAAATACAAAAGGCACAATTCCGGCTTAAGTACAAGAAAACTGACTCTTCTTACTGTCTATGTTTTGAACCATTCCTGTGACACTAGTTATAGATTCAGATGCTTCACTTCTGGTTTACTGTATCCCTCAGTCCGCCTTATTGACGATGAAACACAGAAATTGCATCGGAATTAAATACAAGAGGCACAATGCCGACTCAAGTACAAGAAGACTGGCTCCTCTTATTGTCTATGTTTTGAACCATTCCTGTGACACTAGTTATAGATTCCGATGCTTCACTTCAGGATTACTGTATCCCTCTGACCTTCTTATTGACGATGAAACACAGAAATCGCATCGGAATTAAATACTAAGGGCACAATGCCGACTTAAGTACTAGAAGACTGACTCTTCCTACTCTCTATGTTTTGAACCATTCCTGTGACACTAGTTATAGATTCCGATGCTTCACTATAGGTTTACTGAATCCCTCTGACCTTCTTATTGACGATGGAACACAGAAATTGCATCGGAATTAAATACAAAAGCCTCAATGCCGACTCAAGTATAAGAAGACTGGCTCTTCTTACCGTCTATGTTTTGAACCATTCCTGTGACACTAGTTATAGACTCCGATGCTTCACTTCCGGTTTACTGTATCCCTCTGACCTTCTTATTGACGATGAAACACAGAAATCGTTTCGGAATTAAATACAAAAGGCACACTGCCGACTCAAGTACAAGAGGACTGGCTCTTCTTACTGTCTATGTTTCGAACCTTTCCTGTGAGACCGGATTTAGATTCCGATGCTTCATTTCAGGTTTACTGTATCCCTTGGACCATCTTATAGACGACGAAACACAAAAATTGCATCGGGATTAAATAGAAAAGCACAATGCCGATTTAAGTACAAGAAAACTGACTCTTCTTACTGCCTTTGTTATGGACCATTCCTGTGACACTAGTTATACATACCGATGCTTCACTTCAGGTTTACTGTATCCCTCTGACCGTCTTATTGACGATGAAACACAGAAATTGCATCGGAATTAAATATAAAAGGCACAATGCCGACTCAAGTACAAGAAGACTGGCTCTTCTTACTGTCTATGTTGTGAACCATTCCTGTGAGACCGGTTTTAGATTCCGATGCTTGTCTTCAGGTTTACTGTATCCCTTGGACCTTCTTATTGACGACGAAACACAGAAACTGCATTGTAATTAAATAGAAAAGCCACAATGTCGACTTAAGTACAAGAAAACTGACTCTTCTTACTGTCTATGTTATGAAACATTCCTGTGACACAAGTTATAGATTCCGTGCATAACGTCAGGTTTATTGTATCCCTCTGACCTTCTTATTGATGACGAAACACAGAAATTGCATCGGAATTAAATACAAAAGGCACAATGCCGACTCAAGTACAAGAAGACTGGCTCTTCTTACTGTCTATGCTTTGAACCTTTCCTGTGAGACCAGTTTTAGATTCCGATGCTTGACTTCAGTTTTACTGTATCCCTTGGACCATCTGATTGACGACGAAACATAGAAATTGCTTCGGAATTAAATAGAAAAGGCTCAAAGCCGACTTAACAACAAGAAATCTGACTCTTCTTACTGTCTATGTTTTGAACCATTCCTGACACACTAGTTATAGTTTCCGATGCTTCACTTCAGGTTTACTGTATCCCTCTGATTTTCTTATTGACGAAGAAACACAGATATTGCATCGTAATTAAATACAAAAGGCACAATGCCGACTTAAGTACAAAAAGACTGACTCTTCTTACTCTCTATGATTTGAACCATTCCTGTGACCCTAGTTATAGATTCCGATGCTTCACTTCAGGTTTACTGTAACCCTCTGACCTTCTTATTGACGATGAAACACAGATATTGCATCGGAATTAAATACAAAAGGCACAATGCCAACTTAAGTAATAAAAGACTGACCATCCTTACCGTCTATGTTTTGAACTATTCCTGTGTCACTAGTTATAGATTCCGATCGTGCACTTCAGGTTTACCGTATCACTCTGACCTTCTTATTGACGATGAAACACAAAAATTACATCGGAATTAAATACAAAACGCACAATGCCGACTCAAGTAAGAGAAGACTGGCTCTTCTTACTGTCTATGCTTTGGTCCTTTCCTGTGAGATCGGTTTTAGGTTCCGATGCTTCACCTCAGGTTTACTGTATCCCGCTGACCTTCTTATTGACGATGAAGCACAGAAATTGCATCGGAATTAAATACAAAAGGCACAATGCCGGCTTAAGTACAAGAAAACTGACTTTTCTTACTGTCTATGTTTTGAACCATTCCTGTGACACTAGTTATAGATTGAGATGCTTCACTTCTGGTTTACTGTATCCCTCTGTCCGCCTTATTGACGATGAAACACAGAAATTGCATCGGAATTAAATACAAGAGGCACAATGCCGACTCAAGTACAAGAAGACTGGCTCCTCTTATTGTCTATGTTTTGAACCATTCCTGTGACACTAGTTATAGATTCCGATGCTTCATTTCAGGATTACTGTATCCCTCTGACCTTCTTATTGACGATGAAACACAGAAATCGCATCGGAATTAAATACAAAGGGCACAATGCCGACTTAAGTACTAGAAGACTGACTCTTCCTCCTCTCTATGTTTTGAACCAATCCTGTGACACTAGTTATAGATTCCGAAGCTTCACTTTAGGTTTACTGAATCCCTCTGACCTTCTTATTGACGATGGAACACAGAAATTGCATCGGAATTAAATACAAAAGGCTCAATGCCGACCCAAGTACAAGAGGACTGGCTCTTCTTACTGTCTACGATTCGAACTTTTCCTGTGAGACCGGATTTAGATTCGGATGCTTCACTTCAGGTTTACTGTATCCCTTGGACATTCTTATAGACGACGAAACACAGAAATTGCATCGGAATTAAATAGAAAAGCACAATGCCGACTTAAGTACTAGAAAACTGACTCTTCTTACTGCCTTTGTTATGGACCATTCCTGTGACACTAGTTATACATACCGATGCTTCACTTCAGGTTTACTGTATCCCTCTGACCGTCTTATTGACGATGAAACACAGAAATTGCATCGGAATTAAATACAAAAGGCACAATGCCGACTCAAGTACAAGAAGACTGGCTCTTCTTACTCTCTATGTTTTGAACCATTCCTGTGAGACCGGTTTTAGATTCCGATGCTTCACCTCAGGTTTACTGTATCCCTTGGACTTTCTTATTGACGACGAAACACAGAAACTGCTTTGGAAATAAATAGAAAAGCCACAATGTCGACTTAAGTACAAGAAAACTGACTCTTCTTACTCTCTGTGTTTTGAAACATTCCTGTGACACTAGTTATAGATTCCCTGCATAACTTCAGGTTTATTGTATCCCTCTGACCTTCTTATTGATGACGAAACACAGAAATTGCATCGGAATTAAAAACAAAAGGAACAATGCCAACTTAAGTAATAGAAGACTGACCATCCTTACTATCTATGTTTTGAACTATTCCTGTGTCACTAGTTATAGATTCCGATCGTGCACTTCAGGTTTACCGTATCACTCTGACCTTCTTTTTGACGATGAAACACAAAAATTACATCGGAATTAAATACAAAACGCACAATGCCGACTCAAGTAAGAGAAGACTGGCTCTTCTTACTGTCTATGCTTTGATCCTTTCCTGTGAGATCGGTTTTAGGTTCCGATGCTTCACCGCAGGTTTACTGTATCCCGCTGACCTTCTTATTGACGATGAAGCACAGAAATTGCATCGCATTAAATTCAAAAGGCACAATGCCGGCTTAAGTACAAGAAAACTGACTCTTCTTACTGTCTATGTTTTGAACCATTCCTGTGACACTAGTTATAGATTCAGATGCTTCACTTCTGGTTTACTGTATCCCTCAGTCCGCCTTATTGACGATGAAACACAGAAATTGCATCGGAATTAAATACAAGAGGCACAATGCCGACTCAAGTACAAGAAGACTGGCTCCTCTTATTGTCTATGTTTTGAACCATTCCTGTGACACTAGTTATAGATTCCGATGCTTCACTTCAGGATTACTGTATCCCTCTGACCTTCTTATTGACGATGAAACACAGAAATCGCATCGGAATTAAATACTAAGGGCACAATGCCGACTTAAGTACTAGAAGACTGACTCTTCCTACTCTCTATGTTTTGAACCATTCCTGTGACACTAGTTATAGATTCCGATGCTTCACTTTAGGTTTACTGAATCCCTCTGACCTTCTTATTGACGATGGAACACAGAAATTGCATCGGAATTAAATACAAAAGCCTCAATGCCGACTCAAGTATAAGAAGACTGGCTCTTCTTACCGTCTATGTTTTGAACCATTCCTGTGACACTAGTTATAGACTCCGATGCTTCACTTCCGGTTTACTGTATCCCTCTGACCTTCTTATTGACGATGAAACACAGAAATCGTTTCGGAATTAAATACAAAAGGCACAATGCCGACTCAAGTACAAGCAGACTGGCTCTTCTTACTATCTATGTTTTTAACCATTCCTGTGACACTAGTTATAGATTCCGATGCTTCACTTCAGGTTTACTGTATCCCTCTGACCTTCATATTGACGATGAAACACAGAAATTACATCGGAATTATATACAAGTGGCACAATGCCGACTTAAGTAGAAGAAGACTGACCCTTCTTATTGTCTGTGTTTTGAACCATTCCTGTGACACTAGTTATAGATTCCGATACTTCACATTAGGTTTACTGTATAACTCTGACCTTCTTATTGACGATGAAACACAGAAATTGCATCTTAGTTAAATACTAAAGGCTCAATGCCAACTTAAGTACGGGGAGACTGACTCCTGTTACCATCCTTGTTTTGAACCATTCCTGTGACACTAGTTATAGATTCCGATGCTTCACTCCAGGTTTACTCTATCCCTCTGACCTTCTTATTGACGATCAAACACAGAAAATGCGTCGGAATTAAATACAAAAGGCACACTGCCGACTCAAGTACAAGAGGACTGGCTCTTCTTACTGTCTATGTTTCGAACCTTTCCTGTGAGACCGGATTTATATTCCGATGCTTCATTTCAGGTTTACTGTATCCCTTGGACCTTCTTATAGACGACGAAACACAAAAATTGCATCGGGATTAAATAGAAAAGCACAATGCCGATTTAAGTACAAGAAAACTGACTCTTCTTACTGCCTTTGTTATGGACCATTCCTGTGACACTAGTTATACATACCGATGCTTCACTTCAGGTTTACTGTATCCCTCTGACCGTCTTATTGACGATGAAACACAGAAATTGCATCGGAATTAAATATAAAAGGCACAATGCCGACTCAAGTACAAGAAGACTGGCTCTTGTTACTGTCTATGTTGTGAACCATTCCTGTGAGACCGGTTTTAGATTCCGATGCTTGTCTTCAGGTTTACTGTATCCCTTGGACCTTCTTATTGACGACGAAACACAGAAACTGCATTGTAATTAAATAGAAAAGCCACAATGTCGACTTAAGTACAAAAAGACTGACTCTTCTTACTCTCTATGATTTGAACCATTCCTGTGACCCTAGTTATAGATTCCGATGCTTCACTTCAGGTTTACTGTAACCCTCTGACCTTCTTATTGACGATGAAACACAGATATTGCATCGGAATTAAATACAAAAGGCACAATGCCAACTTAAGTAATAAAAGACTGACCATCCTTACTGTCTATGTTTTGAACTATTCCTGTGTCACTAGTTATAGATTCCGATCGTGCACTTCAGGTTTACCGTATCACTCTGACCTTCTTATTGACGATGAAACACAAAAATTTCATCGGAATTAAATACAAAACGCACAATGCCGACTCAAGTAAGAGAAGACTGGCTCTTCTTACTGTCTATGCTCTGATCCTTTCCTGTGAGATCGGTTTTAGGTTCCGAAACTTCACCTCAGGTTTACTGTATCCCGCTGACCTTCTTATTGACGATGAAGCACAGAAATTGCATCGCATTAAATACAAAAGGCACAATTCCGGCTTAAGTACAAGAAAACTGACTCTTCTTACTGTCTATGTTTTGAACCATTCCTGTGACACTAGTTATAGATTCAGATGCTTCACTTCTGGTTTACTGTATCCCTCAGTCCGCCTTATTGACGATGAAACACAGAAATTGCATCGGAATTAAATACAAGAGGCACAATGCCGACTCAAGTACAAGAAGACTGGCTCCTCTTATTGTCTATGTTTTGAACCATTCCTGTGACACTAGTTATAGATTCCGATGCTTCACTTCAGGATTACTGTATCCCTCTGACCTTCTTATTGACGATGAAACACAGAAATCGCATCGGAATTAAATACTAAGGGCACAATGCCGACTTAAGTACTATAAGACTGACTCTTCCTACTCTCTATGTTTTGAACCATTCCTGTGACACTAGTTATAGATTCCGATGCTTCACTTTAGGTTTACTGAATCCCTCTGACCTTCTTATTGACGATGGAACACAGAAATTGCATCGGAATTAAATACAAAAGGCTCAATGCCGACTCAAGTACAAGCAGACTACCTCTTCTTACTATCTATGTTTTTAACCATTCCTGTGACACTAGTTATAGATTCCGATGCTTCACTTCAGGTTTACTGTATCCCTCTGACCTTCATATTGACGATGAAACACAGAAATTACATCGGAATTATATACAAGTGGCACAATGCCGACTTAAGTAGAAGAAGACTGACCCTTCTTATTGTCTGTGTTTTGAACCATTCCTGTGACACTAGTTATAGATTCCGATGCTTCACTCCAGGTTTACTCTATCCCTCTGACCTTCTTATTGACGATCAAACACAGAAAATGCGTCGGAATGAAATACAAAAGGCACACTGCCGACTCAAGTACAAGAGGACTGGCTCTTCTTACTGTCTATGTTTCGAACCTTTCCTGTGAGACCGGATTTAGATTCCGATGCTTCATTTCAGGTTTACTGTATCCCTTGGACCATCTTATAGACGACGAAACACAAAAATTGCATCGGGATTAAATAGAAAAGCACAATGCCGATTTAAGTACAAGAAAACTGACTCTTCTTACTGCCTTTGTTATGGACCATTCCTGTGACACTAGTTATACATACCGATGTTTCACTTCAGGTTTACTGTATCCCTCTGACCGTCTTATTGACGATGAAACACAGAAATTGCATCGGAATTAAATATAAAAGGCACAATGCCGACCCAAGTACAAGAAGACTGGCTCTTCTTACTGTCTATGTTGTGAACCATTCCTGTGAGACCGGTTTTAGATTCCGATGCTTGTCTTCAGGTTTACTGTATCCCTTGGACCTTCTTATTGACGACGAAACACAGAAACTGCATTGTAATTAAATAGAAAAGCCACAATGTCGACTTAAGTACAAGAAAACTGACTCTTCTTACTGTCTATGTTATGAAACATTCCTGTGACACAAGTTATAGATTCCGTGCATAACGTCAGGTTTATTGTATCCCTCTGACCTTCTTATTTATGACGAAACACAGAAATTGCATCGGAATTAAATACAAAAGGCACAATGCCGACTCAAGTACAAGAAGACTGGCTCTTCTTACTGTCTATGCTTTGAACCTTTCCTGTGAGACCAGTTTTAGATTCCGATGCTTGACTTCAGTTTTACTGTATCCCTTGGACCATCTGATTGACGACGAAACATAGAAATTGCTTCGGAATTAAATAGAAAAGGCTCAAAGCCGACTTAACAACAAGAAAACTGACTCTTCTTACTGTCTATGTTTTGAACCATTCCTGACACACTAGTTATAGTTTCCGATGCTTCACTTCAGGTTTACTGTATCCCTCTGATTTTCTTATTGACGAAGAAACACAGATATTGCATCGTAATTAAATACAAAAGGCACAATGCCGACTTAAGTACAAAAAGACTGACTCTTCTTACTCTCTATGATTTGAACCATTCCTGTGACCCTAGTTATAGATTCCGATGCTTCACTTCAGGTTTACTGTAACCCTCTGACCTTCTTATTGACGATGAAACACAGATATTGCATCGGAATTAAATACAAAAGGCACAATGCCAACTTAAGTAATAAAAGACTGACCATCCTTACTGTCTACGTCTTGAACTATTCCTGTGTCACTAGTTATAGATTCCGATCGTGCACTTCAGGTTTACCGTATCACTCTGACCTTCTTAATGACGATGAAACACAAAAATTACATCGGAATTAAATACAAAACGCACAATGCCGACTCAAGTAAGAGAAGACTGGCTCTTCTTACTGTCTATGCTTTGGTCCTTTCCTGTGAGATCGGTTTTAGGTTCCGATGCTTCACCTCAGGTTTACTGTATCCCGCTGACGTTCTTATTGACGATGAAGCACAGAAATTGCATCGGAATTAAATACAAAAGGCATAATGCCGGCTTAAGTACAAGAAAACTGACTCTTCTTACTGTCTATGTTTTGAACCATTCCTGTGACACTAGTTATAGATTCAGATGCTTCACTTCTGGTTTACTGTATCCCTCTGTCCGCCTTATTGACGATGAAACACAGAAATTGCATCGGAATTAAATACAAGAGGCACAATGCCGACTCAAGTACAAGAAGACTGGCTCCTCTTATTGTCTATGTTTTGAACCATTCCTGTGACACTAGTTATAGATTCCGATGCTTCATTTCACGATTACTGTATCCCTCTGACCTTCTTATTGACGATGAAACACAGAAATCGCATCGGAATTCAATACAAAGGGCACAATGCCGACATAAGTACTAGAAGACAGACTCTTCCTCCTCTCTATGTTTTGAACCATTCCTGTGACACTAGTTATAGATTCCGATGCTTCACTTTAGGTTTACTGAATCCCTCTGACCTTCTTATTGACGATGGAACACAGAAATTGCATCGGAATTAAATACAAAAGGCTCAATGCCGACTCAAGTATAAGAAGACTGGCTCTTCTTACCGTCTATGTTTTGAACCATTTCTGTGACACTAGTTACAGACTCCGATGCTTCACTTCAGGTTTACTGTATCCCTCTGACCTTCTTATTGACGATGAAACACAGAAATCGCATCGGAATTAAATAAAAAAGGCACAATGCCGACTCATGTACAAGCAGACTGGCTCTTCTTACTGTCTATGTTATGAACCATTCCTGTGACACTAGTAATAGATTCCGATGCTTCACTTCAGGTTTACTGTATCCCTCTGACCTTCATATTGACGATGAAACACAGAAATTACATCGGAATTATATACAAGTGGCGCAATGCCGACTTAAGTAGAAGAAGACTGACCCTTCTTATTGGCTATGTTTTGAACCATTCCTGTGACACTAGTTACAGATTCCGATACTTCACATCAGGTTTACTGTATCCCTCTGACCTTCTTATTGACGATGAAACACAGAAATTGCATCTTAGTTAAATACTAAAGGCTCAATGCCAACTTAAGTACGGGGAGACTGACTCCTCTTACCGTCTATGTTTTGAACCATTCCTGTGACACAAGTTATAGATTCCGATGCTTCACTCCAGGTTTACTGTATCCCTCTGACCTTCTTATTGACGATCAAACACAGAAAATGCGTCGGAATTAAATACAAAAGGCACACTGCCGACTCAAGTACAAGAGGACTGGCTCTTCTTACTGTCTATGATTCGAACCATTCCTGTGAGACCGGTTTTAGATTCCGATGCTTGTCTTCAGGTTTACTGTATCCCTTGGACCTTCTTATTGACGACGAAACACAGAAACTGCATTGGAATTAAATAGAAAAGCCACAATGTCGACTTAAGTACAAGAAAACTGACTCTTCTTACTGTCTATGTTATGAAACATTCCTGTGACACAAGTTATAGATTCCGTGCATAACGTCAGGTTTATTGTATCCCTCTGACCTTCTTATTGCTGACGAAACACAGAAATTGCATCGGAATTAAATACAAAAGGCACAATGCCGACTCAAGTACAAGAAGATTGGCTCTTCTTACTGTCTATGCTTTGAACCTTTCCTGTGAGACCAGTTTTAGATTCCGATGCTTGACTTCAGGTTTACTGTATCCCTTGGACCATCTGATTGACGACGAAACATAGAAATTGCTTCGGAATTAAATAGAAAAGGCTCAAAGCCGACTTAACAACAAGAAAACTGACTCTTCTTACTGTCTATGTTTTGAACCATTCCTGAGACACTAGTTGTAGTTTCCGATGCTTCACTTAAGGTTTACTGTATCCCTCTGATTTTCTTATTGACGAAGAAACACAGATATTGCATCGTAATTAAATACAAAAAGCACAATGCCCACTTAAGTACAAGAAGACTGACCTTTCTTACTGTCTATGTTTTGAACCATTCCTGTGACACTAGTTATAGATTCCGATGCATCACTTCAGGTTTACTGTATCCCTCTGACCTTCGTATTGACGATGAAACACAGAAATTGGATCGGAATTAAATACGAAAGGCACAATGCCGACTTAAGTACAAAAGCACTGACTCTTCTTACTCTCTATGATTTGAACCATTCCTGTGACACTAGTTATGGATTCCGATGCTTCACTTCAGGTTTACTGTAACCCTTTGACCTTCTTATTGACGATGAAACACGGATATTGCATCGGAATTAAATACAAAAGGCACAATACCGACTTAAGTACTAGATGACTGACCATCGTTAGTGTCTATGTTTTGAACTAGTCCTGTGACAATAGTTATAGATTCCGATCCTGTACATCAGGTTTACTGTATCACTCTCACCTTCTTATTGACGATGAAACACAGGAATTGCATCGGAATTAAATACAAAAGGCACAATGCCGACTCAAGTACAAGAAGACTGGCTCTTCTTACTGACTATGTTTTGAACCATTCCTGTGACACTAGTTATAGTTTCCGATGCTTCACTTCAGGTTTACTGTATCCCTCTGACCTTCTTATTGACGATGAAACACAGAAATTGCATCGGAATTAAATACAAAAGGCACAATGCTGACTTAAGTACAAGAGAACTGACTCTTCTTACTGTCTATGTTTTGAACCATTCGTGTGACACTAGTTATAGTTTCCGATGCTTCACTTCAGGTTTACTGTAACCCTCTGACCTTCTTATTGACGATGAAGCATAGAAATTGCATCGGAATTAAATACAAAAGGCCCAATGCCGACTTAAGTACAAGAAAACTGACTCTTCTTACTGTCTACGTTGTGAACCATTCCTGTGACACTAGTTATAGATTCAGATGCTTCACTTCAGTTTTACTGTCTCCCTCTGACCTTCTTATTGACGATGAAACACAGAAATTGCGTCGGAATTAAATACAAAAGGCACAATGCCGACTCAAGTACTAGAAGACTGGCTCTTCTTACTGTCTATGATTTGAACCATTCCTGTGACACTAGTTATAGATTCCGAGGCTTCAGTTTAGGTTTACTGTATCCCTCTGACCTTCATATTGACGATGAAACACAGACATTGCATCGGAATTTTATACAAGTGGAACAATGCCGACTCAAGTACAAGAGGACTGGCTTTTCTTACTGTCTATGTTTTAAACCTTTCCTGTGAGACCGGATTTAGATTCCGATGCTTCACTTCAGGTTTACTGTATCCCTTGGACCTTCTTATTGACGACGAAACACAGAAAATGCATCGGAATTGAATAGAAAAGCACAATGCCAACTTAAGTACAAGACAACTGACTCTTCTTACTGCCTTTGTTTTGTACCATTCCTGTGACACTAGTTATAGATTCCGATGATTCACTTCAGGTTTACTGTATCCCTCTGACCTTCTTATTGACGATGAAACACAGGAATTGCATCGGAATTAAATACAAAAGGCACAATGCCGACTCAAGTACAAGAAGACTGGCTCTTCTTACTGACTATGTTTTGAACCATTCCTGTGACACTAGTTATAGTTTCCGATGCTTCACTTCAGGTTTACTGTATCCCTCTGACCTTCTTATTGACGATGAAACACAGAAATTGCATCGGAATTAAATACAAAAGGCACAATGCTGACTTAAGTACAAGAGAACTGACTCTTCTTACTGTCTATGTTTTGAACCATTCGTGTGACACTAGTTATAGTTTCCGATGCTTCACTTCAGGTTTACTGTAACCCTCTGACCTTCTTATTGACGATGAAGCACAGAAATTGCATCGGAATTAAATACAAAAGGCCCAATGCCGACTTAAGTACAAGAAAACTGACTCTTCTTACTGTCTACGTTGTGAACCATTCCTGTGACACTAGTTATAGATTCAGATGCTTCACTTCAGGTTTACTGTATCCCTCTGACCTTCTTATTGACGATGAAACACAGAAATTGCATCGGAATTATATACAAGTGGCACAATGCCGACTCAAGTACAAGAGGAACGGCTTTTCATACTGTCTATGTTTTGAACCTTTCCTGTGAGACCGGATTTAGATTCCGATGCTTCACTTCAGGTTTACTGTATCCCTTGGACCTTCTTATAGACGACGAAACACAGAAATTGCATCGGGATTAAATAGAAAAGCACAATGCCGACTTAAGTACAAGAAAACTGACTCGTCTTACTGCCTTTGTTATATACCATTCCTGTGACACTAGTTATACATACCGATGCTTCACTTCAGGTTTACTGTATCCCTTGGACCATCTGATTGACGACGAAACACAGAAATTGCTTCGGAATTAAATAGAAAAGGCTCAAAGCCGACTTAACAACAAGAAAACTGACTCTTCTTAGTGTCTATGATTTGAAACATTCCTGAGACACTAGTTATAGTTTCCGATGCTTCACTTCAGGTTTACTGTATCCCTCTGATCTTCTTATTGACGAAGAAACACAGAAATTGCATCGGAATTAAAAACAAAAGGCTCAATACCGACTCAAGTACAAGAAGACTGCCTCTTCTTACTGACTATGTTTTGAACCATTCCTGTGACACTAGTTATAGTTTCCGATGCTTCACTTCAGGTTTACTGTATCTCTCTGATCTTCTTATTGACGATAAAACACAGATATTGCATCGGAATTAAATACAAAAGGCACAATGCCGAGTTAAGTACAAGAAGACTGACCTTTCTTACTGTCTATGTTTTGAACCATTCCTGTGACACTAGTTATAGATTCCGATGCTTCACTTCAGGTTTACTGTATCCCTCTGACCTTCTTATTGACGATGAAACACAAAAATTGCATCGGAATTAAATACAAAACGCACAATGCCGACTCAATTAAAAGAAAACTGGCTCTTCTTACCGTCTATGTTTTGATCCTTTCCTGTGATTTCGGTTTTTGATTCCGATGCTTCACTTCAGGTTAACTGTATCCCACTGACCTTCTTATTGACAATGAAACACAGGACTTGCATCGGAATTAAACACAAAAGGCACAATGCCGACTCAAGAACAAGAAGACTTACTCTTCTTACTGTCTATGTTTTGAACCTTTCCTGTGAGACCGTATTTAGATTCCGATGCTTCACTTAAGGTTTACTGTATCCCGCTGACCTTCTTATTGACGATGAAACACAGAAATTGCATCGGAATTAAATACAAAAGGCTCAATACCGACTCAAGTACAAGAAGACTGCCTCTTCTTACTGACTATGTTTTGAACCATTCCTGTGACACTAGTTATAGTTTCCGATGCTTCACTTCAGGTTTACTGTATCTCTCTGATCTTCTTATTGACGATGAAACACAGATATTGCATCGGAATTAAATACAAAAGGCACAATGCCGAGTTAAGTACAAGAAGACTGACCTTTCTTACTGTCTATGTTTTGAACCATTCCTGTGACACTAGTTATAGATTCCGATGCTTCACTTCAGGTTTACTGTATCCCTCTGACCTTCTTATTGACGATGAAGCACAGAAATTGCATCGGAATTAAATAGAAAAGGCCCAATGCCGACTTACGTACAAGAAAACTGACTCTTCTTACTGTCTATGTTGTGAACCATTCCTGTGACACTAGTTATAGATTCAAATGCTTCAGTTCTGGTTTACTGTATTCCTTTGACCGTCTTATTGACGATGAAACACAGAAATTGCATCGGAATTAAATACAAAAGGCACAATGCCGACTCAAGTACAAGAAGAATGGCTCTTCTTACTGTCTATGCTTTGAACCATTCCTGTGACACTAGTTATAGATTCCGATGATTCACTTCAGGTTTACTGTATCCCTCTGACCTTCTTATTGACGATGAAACACAGAAATTGCATCGGAATTAAATACAAAAGTCTCAATGCCGACTCAAGTACAAGAAGACTGGCTCTTCTTACTGTCTATGTTTTGAACCATTCCTGTGTCACTGGCTATAGATTCAGATGCTTGACTTCAGTTTTACTGTCTCCCTCTGACCTTCTTATTGACGATGAAACACAGAAATTGCGTCGGAATTAAATACAAAAGGCACAATGCCGACTCAAGTACTAGAAGACTGGCTCTTCTTACTGTCTATGTTTTGAACCATTCCTGTGACACTAGTTATAGATTCCGAGGCTTCAGTTTAGGTTTACTGTATCCCTCTGACCTTCATATTGACGATGAAACACAGACATTGCATCGGAATTTTATACAAGTGGAACAATGCCGACTCAAGTACAAGAGGACCGGCTTTTCTTACTGTCTATGTTTTGAACCTTTCCTGTGAGACCGGATTTAGATTCCGATGCTTCACTTCAGGTTTACTGTATCCCTTGGACCTTCTTATTGACGACGAAACACAGAAAATGCATCGGAATTGAATAGAAAAGCACAATGCCAACTTAAGTACAATACAACTGACTCTTCTTACTGCCTTTGTTTTGTACCATTCCTGTGACACTAGTTATAGATTCCGATGATTCACTTCAGGTTTACTGTATCCCTCTGACCTTCTTATTGACGATGAAACACAGGAATTGCATCGGAATTAAATACAAAAGGCACAATGCCGACTCAAGTACAAGAAGACTGGCTCTTCTTACTGACTATGTTTTGAACCATTCCTGTGACACTAGTTATAGTTTCCGATGCTTCACTTCAGGTTTACTGTATCCCTCTGACCTTCTTATTGACGATGAAACACAGAAATTGCATCGGAATTAAATACAAAAGGCACAATGCTGACTTAAGTACAAGAGAACTGACTCTTCTTACTGTCTATGTTTTGAACCATTCGTGTGACACTAGTTATAGTTTCCGATGCTTCACTTCAGGTTTACTGTAACCCTCTGACCTTCTTATTGACGATGAAGCACAGAAATTGCATCGGAATTAAATACAAAAGGCCCAATGCCGACTTAAGTACAAGAAAACTGACTCTTCTTACTGTCTACGTTGTGAACCATTCCTGTGACACTAGTTATAGATTCAGATGCTTCACTTCAGGTTTACTGTATCCCTCTGACCTTCTTATTGACGATGAAACACAGAAATTGCATCGGAATTATATACAAGTGGCACAATGCCGACTCAAGTACAAGAGGAACGGCTTTTCATACTGTCTATGTTTTGAACCTTTCCTGTGAGACCGGATTTAGATTCCGATGCTTCACTTCAGGTTTACTGTATCCCTTGGACCTTCTTATAGACGACGAAACACAGAAATTGCATCGGGATTAAATAGAAAAGCACAATGCCGACTTAAGTACAAGAAAACTGACTCGTCTTACTGCCTTTGTTATATACCATTCCTGTGACACTAGTTATACATACCGATGCTTCACTTCAGGTTTACTGTATCCCTTGGACCATCTGATTGACGACGAAACACAGAAATTGCTTCGGAATTAAATAGAAAAGGCTCAAAGCCGACTTAACAACAAGAAAACTGACTCTTCTTAGTGTCTATGATTTGAAACATTCCTGAGACACTAGTTATAGTTTCCGATGCTTCACTTCAGGTTTACTGTATCCCTCTGATCTTCTTATTGACGAAGAAACACAGAAATTGCATCGGAATTAAAAACAAAAGGCTCAATACCGACTCAAGTACAAGAAGACTGCCTCTTCTTACTGACTATGTTTTGAACCATTCCTGTGACACTAGTTATAGTTTCCGATGCTTCACTTCAGGTTTACTGTATCTCTCTGATCTTCTTATTGACGATAAAACACAGATATTGCATCGGAATTAAATACAAAAGGCACAATGCCGAGTTAAGTACAAGAAGACTGACCTTTCTTACTGTCTATGTTTTGAACCATTCCTGTGACACTAGTTATAGATTCCGATGCTTCACTTCAGGTTTACTGTATCCCTCTGACCTTCTTATTGACGATGAAACACAAAAATTGCATCGGAATTAAATACAAAACGCACAATGCCGACTCAAGTAAAAGAAAACTGGCTCTTCTTACCATCTATGTTTTGATCCTTTCCTGTGATTTCGGTTTTTGATTCCGATGCTTCACTTCAGGTTAACTGTATCCCACTGACCTTCTTATTGACGATGAAACACAGGACTTGCATCGGAATTAAACACAAAAGGCACAATGCCGACTCAAGAACAAGAAGACTGGCTCTTCTTACTGTCTATGTTTTGAACCTTTCCTGTGAGACCGTATTTAGATTCCGATGCTTCACTTAAGGTTTACTGTATCCCGCTGACCTTCTTATTGACGATGAAACACAGAAATTGCATCGGAATTAAATACAAAAGGCTCAATACCGACTCAAGTACAAGAAGACTGCCTCTTCTTACTGACTATGTTTTGAACCATTCCTGTGACACTAGTTATAGTTTCCGATGCTTCACTTCAGGTTTACTGTATCTCTCTGATCTTCTTATTGACGATGAAACACAGATATTGCATCGGAATTAAATACAAAAGGCACAATGCCGAGTTAAGTACAAGAAGACTGACCTTTCTTACTGTCTATGTTTTGAACCATTCCTGTGACACTAGTTATAGATTCCGATGCTTCACTTCAGGTTTACTGTATCCCTCTGACCTTCTTATTGACGATGAAGCACAGAAATTGCATCGGAATTAAATAGAAAAGGCCCAATGCCGACTTACGTACAAGAAAACTGACTCTTCTTACTGTCTATGTTGTGAACCATTCCTGTGACACTAGTTATAGATTCAAATGCTTCAGTTCTGGTTTACTGTATTCCTTTGACCGTCTTATTGACGATGAAACACAGAAATTGCATCGGAATTAAATACAAAAGGCACAATGCCGACTCAAGTACAAGAAGACTGGCTCTTCTTACTGTCTATGCTTTGAACCATTCCTGTGACACTAGTTATAGATTCCGATGATTCACTTCAGGTTTACTGTATCCCTCTGACCTTCTTATTGACGATGAAACACAGAAATTGCATCGGAATTAAATACAAAAGTCTCAATGCCGACTCAAGTACAAGAAGACTGGCTCTTCTTACTGTCTATGTTTTGAACCATTCCTGTGTCACTGGCTATAGATTCAGATGCTTGACTTCAGTTTTACTGTCTCCCTCTGACCTTCTTATTGACGATGAAACACAGAAATTGCGTCGGAATTAAATACAAAAGGCACAATGCCGACTCAAGTACTAGAAGACTGGCTCTTCTTACTGTCTATGTTTTGAACCATTCCTGTGACACTAGTTATAGATTCCGAGGCTTCAGTTTAGGTTTACTGTATCCCTCTGACCTTCATATTGACGATGAAACACAGACATTGCATCGGAATTTTATACAAGTGGAACAATGCCGACTCAAGTACAAGAGGACCGGCTTTTCTTACTGTCTATGTTTTGAACCTTTCCTGTGAGACCGGATTTAGATTCCGATGCTTCACTTCAGGTTTACTGTATCCCTTGGACCTTCTTATTGACGACGAAACACAGAAAATGCATCGGAATTGAATAGAAAAGCACAATGCCAACTTAAGTACAAGACAACTGACTCTTCTTACTGCCTTTGTTTTGTACCATTCCTGTGACACTAGTTATAGATTCCGATGATTCACTTCAGGTTTACTGTATCCCTCTGACCTTCTTATTGACGATGAAACACAGAAATTGCATCGGAATTAAATACAAAAGTCTCAATGCCGACTCAAGTACAAGAAGACTGGCTCTTCTTACTGTCTATGTTTTGAACCATTCCTGTGTCACTGGTTATAGATTCAGATGCTTGACTTCAGGTTTACTGTCTCCCTCTGACCTTCTTATTGACGATGAAACACAGAAATTACGTCGGAATTAAATACAAAAGGCACAATGCCGACTCAAGTAAAAGGAAACTGGCTCTTCTTACCGTCTATGTTTTGATCCTTTCCTGTGAGTTCGGTTTTTGATTCCGATGCTTCACTTCAGGTTAACTGTATCCCGCTGACCTTCTTATTGACGATGAAACACAGGACTTGCATTGGAATTAATCACAAAAGGCACAATGCCGACACAAGAACAAGAAGACTGGCTCTTCTTACTGTCTATGTTTTGAACCTTTCCTGTGAGACCGTTTTTAGATTCCGATGCTTCACTTGAGGTTTACTGTATCCCTCTGACCTTCTTATTGACGATGAAACACAGAAATCGCATCGGAATTAAATACAAAAGGCTCAATACCGACTCAAGTACAAGAAGACTGCCTCTTCTTACTGACTATGTTTTGAACCATTCCTGTGACACTAGTTATAGCTTCCGATGCTTCACTTCAGGTTTACTGTATCTCTCTGATCTTCTTATTGACGATGAAGCACAGATATTGCATTGGAATTAAATACAAAAGGCACAATGCCGAGTTAAGTACAAGAAGACCGACCTTTCTTACTGTCTATGTTTTGAACCATTCCTGTGACACTAGTTATAGATTCCGATGCTTCACTTCAGGTTTACTGTATCCCTCTGACCTTCTTATTGCCGATGAAGCACAGAAATTGCATCGGAATTAAATAGAAAAGGCCCAATGCCGACTTACGTACAAGAAAACTGACTCTTCTTACTGTCTATGTTGTGAACTATTCCTGTGACACTAGTTATAGATTCAAATGCTTCACTTCTGGTTTACTGTATTCCTCTGACCGTCTTATTGACGATGAAACACAGAAATTGCATCGGAATTAAATACAAAAGGCACAATGCCGACTCAAGTACAAGAAGACAGGCTCTTCTTACTGTCTATGCTTTGAACCATTCCTGTGACACTAGTTATAGATTCCGATGATTCACTTCAGGTTTACTGTATCCCTCTGACCTTCTTATTGACGATGAAACACAGAAATTGCATCGGAATTAAATACAAAAGTCTCAATGTCGACTCAAGTACAAGAAGACTGGCTCTTCTTACTGTCTATGTTTTGAACCATTCCTGTGTCACTGGTTATAGATTCAGATGCTTGACTTCAGGTTTACTGTCTCCCTCTGACCGTCTTATTGACGATGAAACACAGAAATTGCGTCGGAATTAAATACAAAAGGCACAATGCCGACTCAAGTACAAGAAGACTGGCTCTTCTTACTGTCTATGTTTTGAACCATTCCTGTGACACTAGTTAAAGATTCCGAGGCTTCACTTTAGGTTTACTGTATCCCTCTGACCTTCATATTGACGATGAAACACAGACATTGCATCGGAATTTTATACAAGTGGCACAATGCCGACTCAAGTACAAGAGGATCGGCTTTTCTTACTGTCTATGTTTTGAACCTTTCCTGTGAGACCGGATTTAGATTCCGATGCTTCACTTCAGGTTTACTGTATCCCTTGGACCTTCTTATAGACGACGAAACACAGAAATTGCATCGGAATTAAATACAAAAGTCACAATGCCGACTCAAGTACAAGAGGACTGGCTTTCCTTACTGTCTATGTTTTTAACCTTTCCTCTGAGACCGGATTTAGATTCCGAAGCTTCACTTCAGGTTTACTCTATCCCTTCGACCGTCTTATAGACGACGAAACACAGAAACTGCATCGGAATTAAATAGAAAAGGCACAATGTCGACTTAAGTACAAGAAAACTGACTCTTCTTACTGTCTATGTTTGAAACATTCCTGTGACACTAGTTATAGATTCCGATGCAATACTTCAGGTTTATTGTATCCCTCTGACCTTCTTATTGATGACGGAAAACAGAAATTGCATCTTAATTAAATACAAAAGGCACAATGCCGACTTAAGTATAAGAAAACTGACACTTCTTACTGTCTATGCTTTGAACCATTCCTGTGACACTAGTTATAGATTCCAATGCTTCACTTCAGGTTTACTGTATCCCTCTGACATTCTTATTGACGATGAAACACAGAAATTGCATCGGAATTAAATACAAAAGGCACAATGCTGACTCAAGTACAAGAAGACTGGCTCGACTTACTGTCTATGTTTTGAATCTTTCCTGTGGGTCCAGTTTTAGATTCCGATGCTTGACTTCAGGTTCACTGTATCCCTTGGACCTTCTTATTGACGACGAAACACAGAAATTGCATCGGAAATAAATAGAAAAGGCACAAAACCGACTTAAAAACAAGAAAACTGACTCTTCTTACTGTCTATGTTTTGAACCATTCCTGTGACACTAGTTACAGATTCCGATGCTAGACTTCAGGTTAACTGTGTCCCTCTGACCTTCTTAATGACGATGAAACACAGAAATTGCATCAGAATACAAACAAAAGGCACAATGCCGACTTAAGTACTAGAAGACTGACCATCCTTACTGTCTATGTTTTGAACTATTCCTGTGACACTAGTTATTGATTCCGATCCTTTACTTCAGGTTTACTGTATCACTCTGACCTTCTTATTGACAATGAAACACGGAAATTGCATCGGAATTAAATATAAAAGGCACAATGCCGACTCAAGTACAAGAAGACTGGCTCTTCTTACTGCCTATGTTTTGAACCTTTCCTGTGAGACCGGTTTTAGATTCCGATGCTTCACTTCAGGTTCACTGTATCCCTCTGACCTTCTTATTGACGATGGGACACAGGAATTGCATCGGAATTAAATACAAAAGGCACAATGCCGACTCAAGTGCAAGAAGATTGGCTCTTCTTACTGTCAATGTTTTGATCCTTTCCAGTGAGACCGGTTTTAGATTCCAACGCTTCACTTCAGGTGTACTGTATCCCTCTGACCTTCCTATTGACGATGAAACAAAGAAATTGCATCGGAATTAAATACAAAAGTCTCAATGCCGACTCAAGTACAAGAAGACTGGCTCTTCTTACAGTCTATGTTTTGAACCATTCCTGTGACACTAGTTATAGATTCAGATGCTTCACTACAGGTTTACTGTATCCCTCTGACCTTCCTATTGACGATGAAACACAGAAATTGCGTCGGAATTAAATACAAAAGGCACAATGTCGACTCAAGTACAAGAAGACTGGCTCTTCTTACTGTCTATGTTTGAACCATTCCTATGACACCAGTTATAGATTCCGATGATTCAAATCAGGTGTACTGTATCCCTCTGACCTTGTTATTGACGATCAAACACAGAAATTGCATCGGAATTAAATACAAAAGTCACAATGCCGACTCAAGTACAGGAGGACTGGCTCTCCTTACTGTCTATGTTTTGAACCTTTCCTCTGAGACCGGATTTAGATTCCGATGCTTCACTTCAGGTTTAAAGTATCCCTTGGACCTTCTTATAGACGACGAAACACAGAAACTGCATCGGAATTAAATAGAAAAGGCACAATGCCGACTTAAGTACTAGAAGACTGACCATCCTTACTGTCTATGTTTTGAACTATTCCTGTGACACTAGTTATAGATTCCGATGCTTCAATTCAGTTTTACTGTATCCCTCTGACCTTCTTATTGACGATCAAACACAGAAATTGCATCGGAATTAAATACAAAAGTCACAATGCCGACTCAAGTACAAGAGGACTGGCTCTCCTTACTGTCTATGTTTTGAACCTTTCCTCTGAGACCGGATTTAGATTCCGATGCTTCACTTCAGGTTTACTGTATCCCTTGGACCTTCTTATAGACGACGAAACACAGAAACTGCATCGGAATTAAATAGGAAAGGCACAATGTCGACTTATGTACAAGAAAACTGACTCTTCTTACTGTCTATCTTTGAAACATTCCTGTGACACAAGTTATAGATTTCGATGCATCACTTCTAGTTTATTGTATCCCTCTGACCTTCTTATTGAATACGAAACACAGAAATTGCATCTTAATTAAATACAAAAGGCACAATGCCGGCTTAAGTAAAAGAATACTGACTCTTCTTACTGTCTATGCTCTGAACCATTCCTGTGACACTAGTTACAGATTCCAATGCTTCACTTCAGGTTTACATTATACCTCTGCCATGCTTATTGACGATGATACTCAGAAATTGCATCGGAATTAAATACAAAAGACACAACGCTGACTCAAGTACAAGAAGACTGGCTCATCCTACTGTCTATGTTTTGAACCTTTCCTGTGAGCCCAGTTTTAGATTCCGATGCTTGACTTCAGGTTTACTGTATCCCTTGGACCTTCTTATTGACGATGAAACACAGAAATTGCATCGGAAATAAATAGAAAAGGTACAAAGCCGACATAAAAACAAGAAAACTGACTCTTCTTACTGTCAATGTTTTGAACCATTCCTGTGACACCAGTTGTAGATTCCGCTGCTTCACTTCAGGTTTTTCTCTATCCCTTGGACCTTCTTATTGACGACGAAACACAGAAATTGCATCGGAGTTAAATAGAAAAGCACAATGCCAACTTAAGTACAAGAAAACTGACTCTTCTTACTGCCTTTGCTTTGTACCATTCCTGTGACACTAGTTATAGATATCGATGCTTCACTTCAGGTTTACTGTATTCCTCTGACCGTCTTATTGACGATGAAACACAGAAATTGCATCGGAATTAAATACAAAAGGCACAATGCCGACTCAAGTACAAGAAGACTGGCTCGTCTTACTGTCTATGTTTTGAACCTTTCCTGTGAGCCCAGTTTTAGATTCCGATGCTTGACTTCAGGTTTACTGTATCCCTTGGACCTTCTTATTGACGCCGAAACACAGAAATTGCATCGGAAATAAATAGAAAAGGCACAAAGCCGATTAAAAACAAGAGAACTGACTCTTCCTACTGTCTATGTTTTGAAACGTTCCTGTGACACTAGTTATAGATTACGATGCATCACTTCAGGTTTATTGTATCCCTCTGACCGTCTTATTGATGATGGAACACAGTAATTGCATCGGAATTAAATACAAAAGGCACAATGCCGACTTAAGTATAAGAAAACTGACTCTTCTTACTGTCTATGTTTTGAACCATTCCTGTGACACTAGTTATAGATTCCGATGCTTGATTTCAGGTTTACTGTATCCCTCTGACCTTCTTATTGACGATGAAACACAGAAATTGCATCGGAATGAAATACAAAATTCACAATGCCGACTCAAGTACAAGAAGACTGTCTCTTCTTACCATCTATGCTTTGAACCATTCCTGTGACACTACTTATAGATTCGGATGCTTCATTTCATGTTTACTGTATCCCTCTGACCTTCTTATTGACGATCAAACACAGAAATTGCATCGGAATTAAATACAAAGGGCACAATGCCGACTCAAGTACAAGGGGACTGGCTCTTCTTACTGTCTATGTTTTGAACCTTTCCTGTGAGACCGGATTTAGATTCCGATGCTTCACTTCAGGTTAACTGTATCCCTTGGACCATCTTATTGACGACGAAAGACAGTTATTGCATCGGAATTAAATTAAAAAGCACAATGCCAACTTAAGTACAAGAAAACTGACTCTTCTTACTGCCTTTGTTTTGTACCATTCCTGTGAAACTAGATATAGATACTGATGCTTCACTTGAGGTCTACTGTATCCCTCTGACCGTCTTATTGACGATGAAACACAGAAATTGCATCGGAATTAAGTACAAAAGGCACAATGCCGACTCAAGAACAAGAAGACTGGCTCCTCTTACTGTCTATGTTTGGAACCTTTCCTGTGACACCGGTTTTAGATTCCGATGCTTCACTTCAGGTTTACTGTATCCCTCTGACTTTCTTATTGACGATGAAACACAGAAATTGCATCGGAATGAAATACAAAACGCACAATGCCAACTTAAGTACAATAAACTGACTCTTCTTACTGTCTATGTTTTGAACCATTCCTGTGACACTAGCTAGAGATTCCTACACTAGCTACAAGATTCCTTCAGGGTCACAGTATAACTCTGACCTTCTTATTGACGATGAAACACAGAAATTGCATCGGAATTAAATACAAAAGGCACAATGCCGAATTAAGTGCAAGTAAATTGACACTTCTTACTGTCAATGTTTTGAACCATTCCTGTGACACTAGTTATAGATTCCGATGCTTCACTTCAGGTTTACTGTATCCCCCTGAATTTCTTATTGACAATGAAACACAGAAATTGCATCGGAATGAAATACAAAACGCACAATGCCAACTTATGTACAACAAACTGACTCTTCTTACTGTCTATGTTTTGAACCATTCCTGTGACACTAGTTATAGATTCCGATGCTTCAGTTCAGGTTTACTGTATTCCTCTAACCTTCGTATTGACGATGAAACACAGAAATTGCATCGGAATTAAATACGAAAGGCACAATGCCGAATTAAGTACAAGTAAACTGACTCCTCTTATTGTCTATGCTTTGAACTATTCCTGTGACACTAGTTATAGAATCCAATGCTTCACTTCAGGTTTACTGTATCCCTCTGACCTTCTTATTGACGATGAAATACAGAAATTGCATCGGAATTAAATACAAATGGCACAATGCCGACTTAAGTACAAATAAACTGACTCTTCTTACTGGCTATGTTTTGAACCATTCCTGTGACACCAGTTATAGATTCCGATGCTTCACTTCAGGTTTATTGTATCCCTCTGACTTTCGTATTGACGATGACACACAGAAATTGCATCGGAATTAAATACAAAAGGCACAATGCTAACTTAAGTACAAGAAAACTGACTCTTCTTACTGTCTATGTTGTAACCATTCCTGTCACACTAGTTATAGATTCCGATTCTTCACGTCAGGTTTACTTTATCCCTCTGACCATCTGATTGACGTGAAACACAGTAATTGCATCGGAATTAAATACAAATGGCACAATGCCGACTTAAGTACAAGAAAACAGACTCTTGTTACTGCCTATGTCTTGAACCATTCCTGTGACACTACTTATAGATTTCGATACTTCACTTCAGGTTTACCGTATCCCTCTGACCTTCTTATTAACGATGAAACACAGAAATTGCATCGGAATTAAATACAAAAGGCACAATGCTGACTTAAGTACAAGAAATCTGACTCTTCTTACTGTCTATGCTTTGAAGCATTCCCGTGACACTAGTAATAGATTCCGATGCATCACTTCAGGTTTACTGTATCCCTCTGACCTTCATATTGACGATGAAACACAGAAATTGCATCGGAATTAAATACCAAAGGCACAATGCCGACTTAAGTACAAAAAAACTAAGTATTCCTATTGTCTATGTTTGAACCATTCCTGTGACACTAGTTATAGATTACGATGCTTCACTTCAGGTTTTCTGTACCCCTCTGACCTTCTTATTGACGATGAAACACAGAAATTGCATCGGAGTTAAATACAAAAGGCACAATGACGACTTAAGTACAAGAAGACTGACCTTTCTTACTGTCTATGTTTTGAACCATTCCTGTGACACTAGTTATAGATTCCGATGCGTCACATCAGGCTTACTGTAACCCTCTGACCTTCTTATTGACAATGAAACACAGAAATTGCATCGGAATTAAATACAAAAGGCACAATGCCGAGTTATGTACAAGAGGACTGACTCTTCTTACTGTCTATGTTTTGAACAATTCCTGTGACACTAGTTATAGATTCCGATGCTTCACTTTACGTTTACTGTATCCCTCTGACCTTCTTATTGACGATGTAACACAGAAATTGCATCGGAATTATATACAAAAGGCACAATGCCGACTTAAGTACAAGAAAATTGACTCTTCTTACTGTCTATGTTTTGAACCATTCCTGTGACACTAGTTACAGATTACGATGCTTCACTTCAGGTTCACTGTATCCCTCTGACTTCTTATTGACGATGAAACACAGAAATTGCATCGGAATGAAATACAAAACGCACAATGCCAACTTAAGTTCAAGTAAACTGACCCTTCTTACTGTCTATGTTTTGAACCATTCCTGTGACACTAGTTATGGATTCCGATGCTTCACTTCAGGTTTACTGTATCCCTCTGACCTTCTTATTGACGATGAAACACAGAAATTGCATCGGAATTAATTACAAAAGGCACAATGCCGAATTAAGTACAAGTAAACTGACTCTTATTACTGTCTATGTTCTGAACTATTCCTGTGACACTAGTTATAGATTCCGATGCTTCACTTCAGGTTTACTGTATCCCTCTGACCTTCTTATTGACGATGAAGCACAGAAATTACATCGGAATTAAATACAAAAGGCACAATGCCGAATTAAGTACAAGTAAACTGACTCTTCTTACTGTCTATGTTGTGAACCATTCCTGTGACACTAGTTATAGATTCCGATGCTTCACTTCAGGTTTACTGTAACCCTCTGACCTTCTTATTGACGATGAAACACAGAAATAGCATCGGAATTAAATATAAAAGAGACAATGCCGAGTTATGTACAAGAAGACTGACTCTTCTTACTGTCTATGTTCTGAAGCATTCCTGTGACACTAGTTATAGATTCCGATGCTTTACTTTACGTTTACTGTATCCCTCTGACCTTCGTATTGACGATGAAACACAGAAATTGCATCGGAATTAAATACAAAAGGTATAATGCCGACTTAAGTACAAGAAAATTGACTCTTCTTACTGTCTATGATTTGAACCATCCCTGTGACACTAGTTATAGATTCCGATGCTTCAGTTCAGGTTTACTGTATCCCTCTGACCTTCTTATTGACGATGAAACACAGAGATTGCATCGGAATGAAATACAAAACGCCCAATGCCAACTTAAGTACAAGTAAACTGACTCTTCTTGCTCTCTATGTTTTGTACCATTCCTGTGACACTAGTTATAGATTCCAATGCTTCACTTCAGGTTTACTGTATCCCTCTGACCTGCTTATTGACGATGAAACACAGAAATTGCATCGGAATTAAATACAAAAGGCACAATGCCGAATTAAGTACAAGTAAACTGACTCTTCTTACTGTCTATGTTTTGAAACATTCCTGTGACACTAGTTATAGATTCCGATGCTTGCCTTCAGGTTTACTGTATCCCTCTGACTTTCGTATTGACAATGACACACAGAAATTGCATCGGAATTAAATACAAAACGCACAATGCTAACTTAAGTACAAGAAAACTGACTCTTCTTACTGTCTATGTTATAACCATTCCTGTGACACTAGTTATAGATTCCTATGCTTCACTTCAGGTTTACTGTATCTCTCTGACCTTCATATTGACGACGAAACACAGAAATTGCATCGGAATTAAATACAAAAGGCACAATGCCGACTTAAGTACAAGAAATCTGACTCTTCTTACTGTCTATGCTTTGAAGCATTCCTGTGACACTAGTAATAGATTCCGATGCATCACTTCAGGTTTACTGTATCCCTCTGACCTTCTTATTGACGATGAAACACAGAAATTGCATCGGAATTAATTACAAAAGGCACAATGCCGAATTAAGTACAAGTAAACTGACTCTTCTTACTGTCTATGTTCTGAACTATTCCTGTGACACTAGTTATAGATTACGATGCTTCACTTCAGGTTTTCTGTATCCCTCTGACCTTCTTATTGACGATGAAACACAGAAATTGCATCGGAGTTAAATACAAAAGGCACAATGACGACTTAAGTACAAGAAGACTGACCTTTCTTACTGTCTATGTTTTCAACCATTCCTGTGACACTAGTTATAGATTCCGATGCGTCACATCAGGCTTACTGTAACCCTCTGACCTTCTTATTGACAATGAAACACAGAAATTGCATCGGAATTAAATACAAAAGGCACAATGCCGAGTTATGTACAAGATTACTGACTCTTCTTACTGTCTATGTTTTGAACAATTCCTGTGACACTAGTTATAGATTCCGATGCTTCACTTTACGTTTACTGTATCCCTCTGACCTTCGTATTGACGATGAAACACAGAAATTGCATCGGAATTATATACAAAAGGCACAATGCCGACTTAAGTACAAGAAAATTGACTCTTCTTACTGTCTATGTTTTGAACCATTCCTGTGACACTAGTTACAGATTACGATGCTTCACTTCAGGTTCACTGTATCCCTCTGACTTCTTATTGACGATGAAACACAGAAATTGCATCGGAATGAAATACAAAACGCACAATGCCAACTTATGTTCAAGTAAACTGACCCTTCTTACTGTCTATGTTTTGAACCATTCCTGTGACACTAGTTATGGATTCCGATGCTTCACTTCAGGTTTACTGTATCCCTCTGACCTTCTTATTGACGATGAAACACAGAAATTGCATCGGAATTAATTACAAAAGGCACAATGCCGAATTAAGTACAAGTAAACTGACTCTTCTTACTGTCTATGTTTTGAACTATTCCTGTGACACTAGTTATAGATTCCGATGCTTCACTTCAGGTTTACTGTATCCCTCTGACCTTCTTATTGACGATGAAGCACAGAAATTACATCGGAATTAAATACAAAAGGCACAATGCCGAATTAAGTACAAGTAAACTGACTCTTCTTACTGTCTATGTTGTGAACCATTCCTGTGACACTAGTTATAGATTCCGATGC
Organism: Schistocerca americana; assembly: GCF_021461395.2. Taxonomy (NCBI): domain Eukaryota; kingdom Metazoa; phylum Arthropoda; class Insecta; order Orthoptera; family Acrididae; genus Schistocerca; species Schistocerca americana. The sequence goes on from NC_060130.1 coordinate 26,050,201, forward strand.
TTCACTTCAGGTTTACTGTAACCCTCTGACCTTCTTATTAACGATGAAACACCGAAATAGCATCGGAATTAAATATAAAAGGCACAATGCTAACTTAAGTACAAGAAAACAGACTCTTCTTACTGTATATGTTATAACCATTCCTGTGACAGTAGTTGTAGATTCCGATGCTTCACTTCAGGTTTACAGTATCCCTCTGACCTTCTTATTGACGATGAAACACAGAAATTGCATCGGAATTAATTACAAAAGGCACAATGCCGAATTAAGTACAAGTAAACTGACTCTTCTTACTGTCTATGTTTTGAACTATTCCTGTGACACTAGTTATAGATTCCGATGCTTCACTTCAGGTTTACTGTATCCCTCTGACCTTCTTATTGACGATGAAGCACAGAAATTACATCGGAATTAAATACAAAAGGCACAATGCCGAATTAAGTACAAGTAAACTGACTCTTCTTACTGTCTATGTTGTAAACCATTCCTATGACACTAGTTATAGATTCCGATGCTTCACTTCAGGTTTACTGTAACCCTCTGACCTTCTTATTGACGATGAAACACCGAAATAGCATCGGAATTAAATATAAAAGGCACAATGCCGAGTTATGTACAAGGTGACTGACTCTTCTTACTGTCTATGTTCTGAAGCATTCCTGTGACACTAGTTATAGATTCCGATGCTTTACTTTACGTTTACTGTATCCCTCTGACCTTCTTATTGACGATGAAACACAGAAATTGCATCGGAATTAAATACAAAAGGTATAATGCCGACATAAGTACAAGAAAATTGACTCTTCTTACTGTCTATGATTTGAACCATCCCTGTGACACTAGTTATAGATTCCGATGCTTCAGTTCAGGTTTACTGTATCCCTCTGACCTTCTTATTGACGATGAAACACAGAGATTGCATCGGAATGAAATACAAAACGCCCAATGCCAACTTAAGTACAAGTAAACTGACTCTTCTTACTCTCTATGTTTTGAACCACTCCTGTGACACTAGTTATAGATTCCGATGCTTCACTTCAGGTTTACTGTATCCCTCTGACCTGCTTATTGACGATGAAACACAGAAATTGCATCGGAATTAAATACAAAAGGCACAATGCCGAATTAAGTACAAGTAAACTGACTCTTCTTACTGTCTATGTTTTGAAACATTCCTGTGACACTAGTTATAGATTCCGATGCTTGCCTTCAGGTTTACTGTATCCCTCTGACTTTCGTATTGACAATGACACACAGAAATTGCATCGGAATTAAATACAAAAGGCACAATGCCGACTTAAGTACAAGAAATCTGACTCTTCGTACTGTCTATGCTTTGAAGCATTCCTGTGACACTAGTAATAGATTCCGATGCATCACTTCAGGTTTACTGTATCCCTCTGACCTTCTTATTGACGATGAAGCACAGAAATTACATCGAAATTAAATACAAAAGGCACAATGCCGACTTCAGTACAAAAAAACTAACTCTTCCTATTGTCTATGTTGGAACCATTCCTGTGACACTAGTTATGGATTCCGATGCTTCACTTCAGGTTTACTGTATCTCTCTGACCTTCATATTGACGATGAAACACAGAAATTGCATCGGAATTAAATACAAAAGGCACAATGCCGACTTAAGTACAAGAAATCTGACTCTTCGTACTGTCTATGCTTTGAAGCATTCCTGTGACACTAGTAATAGATTCCGATGCATCACTTCAGGTTTACTGTATCCCTCTGGCCTTCATATTGACGATGAAACACAGAAATTGCATCGGAAATAAATACCAAAGGCACAATGCCGACTTAAGTACAAAAAAACTAAGTATTCCTATTGTCTATGTTTGAACCATTCCTGTGACACTAGTTATAGATTACGATGCTTCACTTCAGGTTTTCTGTATCCCTCTGACGTTCTTATTGACGATGAAACACAGAAATTGCATCGGAGTTAAATACAAAAGGCACAATGACGACTTAAGTACAAGAAGACTGACCTTTCTTACTGTCTATGTTTTCAACCATTCCTGTGACACTAGTTATAGATTCCGATGCGTCACATCAGGCTTACTGTAACCCTCTGACCTTCTTATTGACAATAAAACACAAAAATTGCATCGGAATTAAATACAAAAGGCACAATGCCTAGTTATGTACAAGAGGACTGACTCTTCTTACTGTCTATGTTTTGAACCATTCCTGTGACACTAGTTATAGATTCCGATGCTTCACTTTACGTTTACTGTATCCCTCTGACCTTCTTATTGACGATGAAACACAGAAATTGCATCGGAATTATATACAAAAGGCACAATGCCGACTTAAGTACAAGAAAATTGACTCTTCTTACTGTCTATGTTTTGAACCATTCCTGTGACACTAGTTACAGATTCCGATGCTTCACTTCAGGTTCACTTTATCCCTCTGACTTCTTATTGACGATGAAACACAGAAATTGCATCGGAATGAAATACAGAACGCACAATGCCAACTTAAGTTCAAGTAAACTGACCCTTCTTACTGTCTATGTTTTGAACCATTCCTGTGACACTAGTTATGGATTCCAATGCTTCACTTCAGGTTTACTGTATCCCTCTGACCTTCTTATTGACGATGAAACACAGAAATTGCATCGGAATTAATTACAAAAGGCACAATGCCGAATTAAGTACAAGTAAACTGACTCTTCATACTGTCTATGCTTTGAACTATTCCTGTGACACTAGTTATAGATTCCGATGCTTCACTTCAGGTTTACTGTATCCCTCTGACATTCTTATTGACGATGAAATACAGAAATTGCATCGGAATTAAATACAAAGGGCACGATGCCGACTTAAGTACAAATAAACTGACCCTTCTTACTGTCTATGTTTTGAACCGCTCCTGTGACACCAGTTATAGATTCCGATGCTTCACTTCAGGTTTACTGTATCCCTCTGACTTTCGTATTGACGATGTCACACAGAAATTGCATCGGAATTAAATACAAATGGCACAATGCTAACTTAAGTACAAGAAAACAGACTCTTCTTACTGTATATGTTATAACCATTCCTGTGACAGTAGTTGTAGATTCCGATGCTTCACTTCAGGTTTACAGTATCCCTCTGACCTTCTTATTGACGATGAAACACAGAAATTGTATCGGAATCAAATACAAATGGCACAATGCCGTCTTAAGTACAAGAAATCTGACTCTTGTTACTGTCTATGTTTTCAACCATTCCTGTGACACTACTTATAGATTCCGATACTTCACTTCAGGTTTACTGTATCCCTCTGACCATCTTATTGACGATGAAACACAGAAATTGCATCGGAATTAAATACAAAAGGCACAATGCCGACTTAAGTACAAGAAATCTGACTCTTCTTACTGTCTATGCCTTGAAGCATTCCTGTGACACTAGTAATAGATTCCGATGCATCACTTCAGGTTTACTGTATCCCTCTGACCTTCATATTGACGATGAAACACAGAAATTGCATCGGAAATAAATACCAAGGCACAATGCCGACTTAAGTACAAAAAAACTAAGTATTCCTATTGTCTATGTTTGAACCATTCCTGTGACACTAGTTATAGATTACGATGCTTCACTTCAGGTTTTCTGTATCCCTCTGACCTTCTTATTGACGATGAAACACAGAAATTGCATCGGAGTTAAATACAAAAGGCACAATGACGACTTAAGTACAAGAAGACTGACCTTTCTTACTGTCTATGTTTTCAACCATTCCTGTGACACTAGTTATAGATTCCGATGCGTCACATCAGGCTTACTGTGACCCTCTGACCTTCTAATTGACAATGAAACACAGAAATTGCATCGGAATTAAATACAAAAGGCACAATGCCGAGTTATGTACAAGAGGACTGACTCTTCTTACTGTCTATGTTTTTAACCATTCCTGTGACACTAGTTATAGATTCCGATGCTTCACTTTACGTTTACTGTATCCCTCTGACCTTCTTATTGACGATGAAACACAGAAATTGCATCGGAATTAAATACAAAAGGCACAATGCCGACTTAATTATAAGAAAGCTGACTCTTCTTACTGTATATGCTTTGAACCACTCCTGTGACACTAGTTATGGATTCCGATGCTTCACTTCAGGTTTACTGTATCTCTCTGACCTTCATATTGGCGATGAAACACAGAAATTGCATCGGAATTAAATACAAAAGGCTCAATGCCGACTTCAGTACAAAAAAACTAACTTTTCCTATTGTCTATGTTGGAACCATTCCTGTGACACTAGTTATAGATTCCGATGCTTCACTTCAGGTTTACTGTATCCCTCAGACCTTCTTATTGACGGTGAAACACAGAAATTGCATCCGAATTAAATACAAAAGGCACAATGACGACTTAATTATAAGAAAACTGACTCTTCTTACTGTCAATGATTTGAACCATTCCTGTGATACTAGTTATAGATTCCGATGCTTCACTTCAGGTTTACTGTATCCCTCTGACGTTCTTATTGACGATGAAACACAGAAATTGCATCGGAATTAAATACAAAAGGCACAATGCCGACTTAAGTGCAAGAAAATTGAATCTTCTTACTGTCAATGCTTGAACCATTCCTGTGACACTAGTTATGGATTCCGATGCTTCACTTCAGGTTTACTGTATCCCTCTGACGTTCTTATTGACGATGAAACACAGAAATTGCATCGGAATTAAATACAAAAGGCACAATGCCGACTTAAGTGCAAGAAAATTGAATCTTCTTACTGTCAATGCTTGAACCATTCCTGTGACACTAGTTATGGATTCCGATGCTTCACTTCAGGTTTACTGTATCCCTCTGACCTTCTTATTGACGATGAAACACAGAAATTGCATCGGAATTAAATACAAATGGCACAATGCCGACTTAAGTACAAGAAATCTGACTCTTCTTACTGTCTATGTTTTGAAGCATTCCTGTGACACTAGTAATAGATTCCGATGCTTCACTTCAGGTTTACTGTATCTCTCTGACCTTCATATTGACGATGTAACACAGAAATTGCATCGGAATTAAATACAAAAGGCACAATGCCGACTTCAGTACAAAAAAACTAATTCTTCCTATTGTCTATGTTGGAACCATTCCTGTGACACTAGTTATAGATTCCGATGCTTCACTTCAGGTTTACTGTGTCCCTCAGACCTTCTTATTGACGGTGAAACACAGAAATTGCATCCGAATTAAATACAAAAGGCACAATGACGACTTAATTATAAGAAAACTGACTCTTCTTCTGTCAATGATTTGAACCATTCCTGTGATACTAGTTATAGATTCCGATGCTTCACTTCAGGTTTACTGTATCCCTCTGACGTTCTTATTGACGATGAAACACAGAAATTGCATCGGAATTAAATACAAAAGGCACAATGCCGACTTAAGTACAAGAAAATTGAATCTTCTTACTGTCAATGCTTGAACCATTCCTGTGACACTAGTTATGGATTCCGATGCTTCACTTCAGGTTTACTGTATCCCTCTGACCTTCTTATTGACGATGAAACACAGAAATTGCATCGGAATTAAATACTTAAGGCACAATGCCCACTTAAGTACAAGACAACTGACTCTTCTTACTGTCTATGCTTTGAACCATTCCTGTGACACTAGTTATAGATTCCGATGCTTTACTTCAGGTTTACTGTATCCCTCTGGCCTTCTTATTGACGATGAAACACAGAAAGTTCATCGGCATTAAATACAAAAGGCACAATGCCGGCTTAAGTACAAGAAAACTGACTCTTCTTACTGTCTATGATTTGAAACATTCCTGTGACACTAGTTGTAGATTCCGATGCTCCACTTCCGGTTTACTGTATACCTCTGTCCATCGTATTGACGATGAAACACAGAAATAGCATCGGAATTCAATACAAAGGCACAATGCCGACTTATGTACAAGTAAACTGAATCCTCTTACTGTCTATGTTTTGAACCATTCCCGTGACAATAGTTATAGATTCCGACACTTCACGGCAGGTTTACTGTATACCTCCGACCTTCTTCTTTGCGATGAAACACAGAAATTGCATCGGAATTAAATACAAATAGCACAATGCCGACTTAAGTACAAGAAAACTGACTCTTCTTACTGTCTATGTTCTGAACCATTCCTGTGACACTAGTTATAGATTCCGATGCTTCACTTTAGGTTTACTGTATCCCTCTGACCTTCTTATTGACGATGAAGCACAGAAATTTCATCAGCATTAAATACAAAATGCACAATGCCGGCTTAAGTATAAGAAAACTGTCCCTTTTTACTGTCTATGTTTTGAAACATTCCTGTGACACTAGTTATAGATTCCGATGCTTCACTTCAGGTTTACTGTATCCCTCTGACCTTCTCAATGACGATGAAACACAGAAATTGCATCGGAATTAAATACAAATGGCACAATGCCGACTTAAGTACAAGAAAACTGACTCTTCTTACTGTCTATGTTTTGAACCATTCCTGTGACACTGGTATAGATTCCGAACTTCACTTCAGGTTTACTGTATCCCTCTGACCTCCTTATTGACGATGAAACACAGAAATTGCATCGGAATTAAATACAAAAGGCACAATGCCCACTTAAGTACAAGACAACTGACTCTTCTTACTGTCTATGTTTTGAACCATTCCTGTGACACTAGATATAGATTCCGATGCTTCACTTTAGGTTTACTGTATCTTTCTGACCTTCTTATTGACGATGAAACACAGAAATTTCATCAGCATTAAATACAAAATGCACAATGCCACTTAAGTACAAGACAACTGACTCTTCTTACTGTCTATGTTTTGAACCATTCCTGTGACACTAGTTATAGATTCCGATGCTTTACTTCAGGTTTACTGTATCCATCTGACCTTCTTATTGACGATGAAACACAGTAAGTTCATCGGCATTAAATACAAAAGGCACAATGCCGGCTTAAGTACAAGAAAACTGACTCTTCTTACTGTCTATGATTTGAAACATTCCTGTGATACTAGTTATAGATTCCGATGCTCCACTTCCGGTTTACTGTATACCTCAGTCCTTCTTATTGACGATGAAACACAGAAATAGCATCGGAAATCAATACAAAGGCACAATGCCGACTTATGTACAAGTAAACTGAATCCTCTTACTGTCTATGTTTTGAACCAATCCTGTGACACTAGTTATAAATTCCGATGCTTCACTTCAGGTTTACTGTATCCCTCTGACCTTCGTATCGACGTTGACACACAGAAATTGCATCGGAATTAAATACAAAATGCACAGTGCCGACTTAAGTACAAGAAAACTGACTCTTCTTACTTTCTAAGTTTTAACCATTCCTGTGACACTAGTTATAGATTCCGATGCTTCACATCACATTTACTGTATCCCTCTGACCTTCTTATTGACGATGAAACACAGAAATTGCATCGGGATTAAAAACAAATGGCACAATGCCGACTTAAGTACAAGAAAACTGACTCTTCTTACTATCTATGATTTCAACCATTCTTGTGACACTAGTATAGATTCCGATACTTCACTTCAGGTTTACTGTATCCCTCTGACCTTCTTATTGACGATGAAACACAGAAATTGTATCGGAATCAAATACAAATGGCACAATGCCGTCTTAAGTACAAGAAATCTGACTCTTGTTACTGTCTATGTTTTCAACCATTCCTGTGACACTACTTATAGATTCCGATACTTCACTTCAGGTTTACTGTATCCCTCTGACCATCTTATTGACGATGAAACACAGAAATTGCATCGGAATTAAATACAAAAGGCACAATGCCGACTTAAGTACAACAAATCTGACTCTTCTTACTGTCTATGCCTTGAAGCATTCCTGTGACACTAGTAATAGATTCCGATGCATCACTTCAGGTTTACTGTATCCCTCTGACCTTCATATTGACGATGAAACACAGAAATTGCATCGGAAATAAATACCAAGGCACAATGCCGACTTAAGTACAAAAAAACTAAGTATTCCTATTGTCTATGTTTGAACCATTCCTGTGACACTAGTTATAGATTACGATGCTTCACTTCAGGTTTTCTGTATCCCTCTGACCTTCTTATTGACGATGAAACACAGAAATTGCATCGGAGTTAAATACAAAAGGCACAATGACGACTTAAGTACAAGAAGACTGACCTTTCTTACTGTCTATGTTTTCAACCATTCCTGTGACACTAGTTATAGATTCCGATGCGTCACATCAGGCTTACTGTAACCCTCTGACCTTCTAATTGACAATGAAACACAGAAATTGCATCGGAATTAAATACAAAAGGCACAATGCCGAGTTATGTACAAGAGGACTGACTCTTCTTACTGTCTATGTTTTTAACCATTCCTGTGACACTAGTTATAGATTCCGATACTTCACTTTACGTTTACTGTATCCCTCTGACCTTCTTATTGACGATGAAACACAGAAATTGCATCGGAATTAAATACAAAAGGCACAATGCCGACTTAATTATAAGAAAGCTGACTCTTCTTACTGTATATGCTTTGAACCATTCCTGTATCACTAGTTATAGATTCCGATGCTTCACTTCAGGTTTACTGTATCCCTCTGACCTTCTTATTGACGATGAAGCACAGAAATTGCATCGGAATTAAATACAAAAGGCACAATGCCGACTTCAGTACAAAAAAACTAACTCTTCCTATTGTCTATGTTGGAACCATTCCTGTGACACTAGTTATGGATTCCGATGCTTCACTTCAGGTTTACTGTATCTCTCTGACCTTCATATTGGCGATGAAACACAGAAATTGCATCGGAATTAAATACAAAAGGCACAATGCCGACTTCAGTACAAAAAAACTAACTTTTCCTATTGTCTATGTTGGAACCATTCCTGTGACACTAGTTATAGATTCCGATGCTTCACTTCAGGTTTACTGTATCCCTCAGACCTTCTTATTGACGGTGAAACACAGAAATTGCATCCGAATTAAATACAAAAGGCACAATGACGACTTAATTATAAGAAAACTGACTCATCTTACTGTCAATGATTTGAACCATTCCTGTGATACTAGTTATAGATTCCGATGCTTCACTTCAGGTTTACTGTATCCCTCTGACGTTCTTATTGACGATGAAACACAGAAATTGCATCGGAATTAAATACAAAAGGCACAATGCCGACTTAAGTGCAAGAAAATTGAATCTTCTTACTGTCAATGCTTGAACCATTCCTGTGACACTAGTTATGGATTCCGATGCTTCACTTCAGGTTTACTGTATCCCTCTGACCTTCTTATTGACGATGAAACACAGAAATTGCATCGGAATTAAATACAAATGGCACAATGCCGACTTAAGTACAAGAAAAGTGACTCTTGGTATTGTCTTTGTTTTGAACCATTCCTGTGACACTACTTATAGATTCCGATAATTCACTTCAGGTTTACTGTATCCCTCTGACCTTCTTATTGACGATGAAACACAGAAATTGCATCGGAATTAAATACAAAAAGCACAATGCCGACTTAAGTACAAGAAATCTGACTCTTCTTACTGTCTATGTTTTGAAGCATTCCTGTGACACTAGTAATAGATTCCGATGCTTCACTTCAAGTTTACTGTATCTCTCTGACCTTCATATTGACGATGAAACACAGAAATTGCATCGGAATTAAATACAAAAGGCACAATGCCGACTTCAGTACAAAAAAACTAATTCTTCCTATTGTCTATGTTGGAACCATTCCTGTGACACTAGTTATTGATTCCGATGCTTCACTTCAGGTTTACTGTGTCCCTCAGACCTTCTTATTGACGGTGAAACACAGAAATTGCATCCGAATTAAATACAAAAGGCACAATGACGACTTAATTATAAGAAAACTGACTCTTCTTCTGTCAATGATTTGAACCATTCCTGTGATACTAGTTATAGATTCCGATGCTTCACTTCAGGTTTACTGTATCCCTCTGACGTTCTTATTGACGATGAAACACAGAAATTGCATCGGAATTAAATACAAAAGGCACAATGCCGACTTAAGTACAAGAAAATTGAATCTTCTTACTGTCGATGCTTGAACCATTCCTGTGACACTAGTTATGGATTCCGATGCTTCACTTCAGGTTTACTGTATCCCTCTGACCTTCTTATTGACGATGAAACACAGAAATTGCATCGGAATTAAATACTTAAGGCACAATGCCCACTTATGTACAAGACAACTGACTCTTCTTACTGTCTATGTTTTGAACCATTCCTGTGACACTAGTTATAGATTCCGATGCTTTACTTCAGGTTTACTGTATCCCTCTGACCTTCTTATTGACGATGAAACACAGAAAGTTCATCGGCATTAAATACAAAAGGCACAATGCCGGCTTAAGTACAAGAAAACTGACTCTTCTTACTGTCTATGATTTGAAACATTCCTGTGACACTAGTTGTAGATTCCGATGCTCCACTTCCGGTTTACTGTATACCTCTGTCCATCTTATTGACGATGAAACACAGAAATAGCATCGGAATTCAATACAAAGGCACAATGCCGACTTATGTACAAGTAAACTGAATCCTCTTACTGTCTATGTTTTGAACCATTCCCGTGACAATAGTTATAAATTCCGATGCTTCACTTCAGGTTTACTGTATCCCTCTGACCTTCGTATCGACGATGACTCACAGAAATTGCATCGGAATTAAATACAAAATGCACAGTGCCGACTTAAGTACAAGAAAACTGACTCTTTTTACTTTCTATGTTTTAACCATTCCTGTGACACTAGTTACAGATTCCGATGCTACACATCACATTTACTGTATCCCTCTGACCTTCTTATTGACGATGAAACACAGAAATTGCATCGGAATTAAAAACAAATGGCACAATGCCGACTTAAGTACAAGAAAACTGACTCTTCTTACTATCTATGATTTGAACCATTCCTGTGACACTAGTATAGATTCCGATACTTCACTTCAGGTTTACCGTATCTCTCTGACCTTCTTATTGACGATGAAACACAGAAATTGCATCGGAATTAAATACAAAAGGCACAATGCCCACTTAAGTACAAGACAACTGACACTTCTTACTGTCTATGTTTTGAACCATTCCTGTGACACTAGTTATAGATTCCGATGCTTCACTTCAGGGTTACTGTATCCCTCTGACCTTCCTATTGACGATGAAACACAGAAATTTCATCGGCATTAAATAAAAACGCACAATGCCGGCTTAAGTACAAGAAAACTGACTCTTCTTACTGTCTATGTTTTGAAGCATTCCTGTGACACTAGTTATAGATTCCGATGCTTCACTTCAGGTTTACTGTATCCCTCTGTCCTTCTTATTGACGATGAAATACAGAAATTGCATCGGAATTCAATACAAAGGGCACAATGCCGACTTAAGAACAAGTAAACTAACTCTTCTTACTGTCTATGTTTTGAGCTATTCCTGTGACGCTAGTTATAGATTCCGATGCTTCACTTCAGGTTTACTGTACCCCTCTGACTTTCGTATTGACGATGACTCACAAAATTGCACCGGAAATTAATACAAAAGGCACAATGCCGACTTAAGAACAAGAAAACTGACTCTTCTTACTGTCTATGTTTTAGCTATTCCTGTGACACTAGTTATAGATTCCGAAGCTTCACTTCAGGTTTACTGTATCCCTCTGACCTTCTTATTGACGATGAAACACAGAAAGTGCATCGGAATTAAATACAAATGGCACAATGCCGACTTAAGTACAAGAAAACTGAGTCTGCTTACTGTCTATGTTCTGAACCATTCCTGTGACACTAGTTATAGATTCCGACACTTCACGGCAGGTTTACTGTATACCTCCGACCTTCTTCTTTGCGATGAAACACAGAAATTGCATCGGAATTAAATACAAATAGCACAATGCCGACTTAAGTACAAGAAAACTGACTCTTCTTACTGTCTATGTTCTGAACCATTCCTGTGACACTAGTTATAGATTCCGATGCTTCACTTTAGGTTTACTGTATCCCTCTGACCTTCTTATTGACGATGAAACACAGAAATTTCATCAGCATTAAATACAAAATGCACAATGCCGGCTTAAGTATAAGAAAACTGTCCCTTTTTACTGTCTATGTTTTGAAACATTCCTGTGACACTAGTTATAGATTCCGATGCTTCACTTCAGGTTTACTGTATCCCTCTGACCTTCTCAATGACGATGAAACACAGAAATTGCATCGGAATTAAATACAAATGGCACAATGCCGACTTAAGTACAAGAAAACTGACTCTTCTTACTGTCTATGTTTTGAACCATTCCTGTGACACTGGTATAGATTCCGAACTTCACTTCAGGTTTACTGTATCCCTCTGACCTCCTTATTGACGATGAAACACAGAAATTGCATCGGAATTAAATACAAAAGGCACAATGCCCACTTAAGTACAAGACAACTGACTCTTCTTACTGTCTATGTTTTGAACCATTCCTGTGACACTAGATATAGATTCCGATGCTTCACTTTAGGTTTACTGTATCTTTCTGACCTTCTTATTGACGATGAAACACAGAAATTTCATCAGCATTAAATACAAAATGCACAATGCCACTTAAGTACAAGACAACTGACTCTTCTTACTGTCTATGTTTTGAACCATTCCTGTGACACTAGTTATAGATTCCGATGCTTTACTTCAGGTTTACTGTATCCATCTGACCTTCTTATTGACGATGAAACACAGAAAGTTCATCGGCATTAAATACAAAAGGCACAATGCCGGCTTAAGTACAAGAAAACTGACTCTTCTTACTGTCTATGATTTGAAACATTCCTGTGATACTAGTTATAGATTCCGATGCTCCACTTCCGGTTTACTGTATACCTCTGTCCTTCTTATTGACGATGAAACACAGAAATAGCATCGGAAATCAATACAAAGGCACAATGCCGACTTATGTACAAGTAAACTGAATCCTCTTACTGTCTATGTTTTGAACCAATCCTGTGACACTAGTTATAAATTCCGATGCATCACTTCAGGTTTACTGTATCCCTCTGACCTTCGTATCGACGTTGACACACAGAAATTGCATCGGAATTAAATACAAAATGCACAGTGCCGACTTAAGTACAAGAAAACTGACTCTTCTTACTTTCTAAGTTTTAACCATTCCTGTGACACTAGTTATAGATTCCGATGCTTCACATCACATTTACTGTATCCCTCTGACCTTCTTATTGACGATAAAACACAGAAATTGAATCGGGATTAAAAACAAATGGCACAATGCCGACTTAAGTACAAGAAAACTGACTCTTCTTACTATCTATGATTTCAACCATTCTTGTGACACTAGTATAGATTCCGATACTTCACTTCAGGTTTACTGTATCCCTCTGACCTTCTTATTGACGATGAAACACAGAAATTGCATCGGAATTAAATACAAAAGGCACAATGCCCACTTAAGTACAAGACAACTGACACTTCTTACTGTCTATGTTTTGAACCATTCCTGTGACACTACTCATAGATTCCGATGCTTCACTTCAGGTTTACTGTATCCCTCTGACCTTCCTATTGACGATGAAACACAGAAATTTCATCGGCATTAAATACAAAACGCACAATGCCGGATTAAGTACAAGAAAACTGACTCTTCTTACTGTCTATGTTTTGAAACATTCCTGTGACACTAGTTATAGATTCCGATGCTTCACTTCAGGTTTACTGTATCCCTCTGTCCTTCTTATTGACGATGAAATACAGAAATTGCATCGGAATTCAATACAAAGGGCACAATGTCGACTTAAGAACAAGTAAACTGACTCTTCTTACTGTCTATGTTTTGATCCATTCCTGTGACGCTAGTTATAGATTCCGTTGCTTCACTTCAGGTTTACTGTACCCCTCTGATTTTCGTATTGACGATGACACACAAAATTGCACCGGAAATTAATACAAGAGGCACAATGCCGACTTAAGAACAAGAAAACTGACTCTTCTTACTGTCTATGTTTTAACTATTCCTGTGACACTAGTTATAGATTCCGAAGCTTCACTTCAGGTTTACTGTATCCCTCTGACCTTCTTATTGACGATGAAACACAGAAATTGCATCGGAATTAAATACAAATAGCATAATGCCGACTTAAGTACAAGAAAACTGACTCTTCTTACTGTCTATGTTCTGAACCATTCCTGTGACACTAGTTATAGATTCCGATGCTTCACTTTAGGTTTACTGTATCCCTCTGACCTTCTTATTGACGATGAAACACAGAAATTTCATCAGCATTAAATACAAAATGAACAATGCCGGCTTAAGTATAAGAAAACTGTCCCTTTTTACTGTCTATGTTTTGAAACATTCCTGTGACACTAGTTATAGATTCCGATGCTTCACTTCAGGTTTACTGTATCCCTCTGACCTTCTCAATGACGATGAAACACAGAAATTGCATCGGAATTAAATACAAATGGCACAATGCCGACTTAAGTACAAGAAAACTGACTCTTCTTACTGTCTATGTTTTGAACCATTCCTGTGACACTGGTATAGATTCCGAACTTCACTTCAGGTTTACTGTATCCCTCTGACCTCCTTATTGACGATGAAACACAGAAATTGCATCGGAATTAAATACAAAAGGCACAATGCCCACTTAAGTACAAGACAACTGACTCTTCTTACTGTCTATGTTTTGAACCATTCCTGTGACACTAGATATAGATTCCGATGCTTCACTTTAGGTTTACTGTATCTTTCTGACCTCCTTATTGACGATGAAACACAGAAATTTCATCAGCATTAAATACAAAATGCACAATGCCACTTAAGTACAAGACAACTGACTCTTCTTACTGTCTATGTTTTGAACCATTCCTGTGACACTAGTTATAGATTCCGATGCTTTACTTCAGGTTTACTGTATCCATCTGACCTTCTTATTGACGATGAAACACAGAAAGTTCATCGGCATTAAATACAAAAGGCACAATGCCGGCTTAAGTACAAGAAAACTGACTCTTCTTACTGTCTATGATTTGAAACATTCCTGTGATACTAGTTATAGATTCCGATGCTCCACTTCCGGTTTACTGTATACCTCTGTCCTTCTTATTGACGATGAAACACAGAAATAGCATCGGAAATCAATACAAAGGCACAATGCCGACTTATGTACAAGTAAACTGAATCCTCTTACTGTCTATGTTTTGAACCAATCCTGTGACACTAGTTATAAATTCCGATGCTTCACTTCAGGTTTACTGTATCCCACTGACCTTCGTATCGACGGTGACACACGGAAATTGCATCGGAATTAAATACAAAATGCACAGTGCCGACTTAAGTACAAGAAAACTGACTCTTCTTACTTTCTAAGTTTTAACCATTCCTGTGACACAAGTTATAGATTCCGATGCTTCACATCACATTTACTGTATCCCTCTGACCTTCTTATTGACGATGAAACACAGAAATTGCATCGGGATTAAAAACAAATGGCACAATGCCGACTTAAGTACAAGAAAACTGACTCTTCTTACTATCTATGATTTCAACAATTCTTGTGACACTAGTATAGATTCCGATACTTCACTTCAGGTTTACTGTATCCCTCTGTCCTTCTTATTGACGATGAAACACAGAAATTGCATCGGAATTAAATACAAAAGGCACAATGCCCACTTAAGTACAAGACAACTGACACTTCTTACTGTCTATGTTTTGAACCATTCCTGTGACACTAGTCATAGATTCCGATGCTTCACTTCAGGTTTACTGTATCCCTCTGACCTTCCTATTGACGATGAAACACAGAAATTTCATCGGCATTAAATACAAAACGCACAATGCCGGATTAAGTACAAGAAAACTGACTCTTCTTACTGTCTATGTTTTGAAACATTCCTGTGACACTAGTTATAGATTCCGATGCTTCACTTCAGGTTTACTGTATCCCTCTGTCCTTCTTATTGGCGATGAAATACAGAAATTGCATCGGAATTCAATACAAAGGGAACAATGCCGACTTAAGAACAAATAAACTGACTCTTCTTACTGTCTATGTTTTGATCCATTCCTGTGACGCTAGTTATAGATTCCGTTGCTTCACTTCAGGTTTACTGTACCCCTCTGATTTTCGTATTGACGATGACACACAAAATTGCACCGGAAATTAATACAAGAGGCACAATGCCGACTTAAGAACAAGAAAACTGACTCATCTTACTGTCTGTGTTTTAACTATTCCTGTGACACTAGTTATAGATTCCGAAGCTTCACTTCAGGTTTACTGTATCCCTCTGACCTTCTTATTGACGATGAAACACAGAAATTGCATCGGAATTAAATACAAAGTGCACAATGCCCACATAAGTACAAGACAACTGACTCTTCTTACTGTCTATTTTTTGAACCATTCCTGTGACACTAGTTATAGATTCCGATGCTTCACTTTAGGTTTACTGTATCCCTCTGACCTTCTTATTGACGATGAAACACAGAAATTTCATCAGCATTAAATACAAAATGCACAATGCCGGCTTAAGTATAAGAAAACTGTCCCTTTTTACTGTCTATGTTTTGAAACATTCCTGTGACACTAGTTATAGATTCCGATGCTTCACTTCAGGTTTACTGTATCCCTCTGACCTTCTTAACGACGATGAAACACAGAAATTGCATCGGAATTAAATACAAATGGCACAATGCCGACTTAAGTACAAGAAAACTGACTCTTCTTACTGTCTATGTTTTGAACCATTCCTGTGACGCTAGTATAGATTCCGAACTTCACTTCAAGTTTACTGTATCCCTCTGACCTCCTGATTGACGATGAAACACAGAAATTGCATCGGAATTAAATACAAAAGGCACAATGCCTACTTAAGTACAAGACAACTGACTCTTTTTACTGTATATGTTTTGAACCATTCCTGTGACACTAGTTATTGATTCTGATGCTTCACTTCAGGTTTACAGTATCCCTCTGACCTTCCTATTGACGATGAAACACAGAAATTTCATCGGCATTAAATACAAAAGGCACAATGCCGGCTTAAGTACAAGAAAACTGACTCTTCTTACTGTCTATGTATTGAAACATTCCTGTGACACTAGTTATAGGTTCCAATGCTTCACTTCAGGTTTACTGTATCCCTCTGACCTTCTTATAGACGATGAAATTCAGAAATTGCATCGGAATTCAATACAAAAGGCACAATGCTGACTTATGTACAAGTAAACTGACTCTCCTTACTGTCTATGTTTTGAACCATTCCTGTGACACTAGTTATAGATTCTGATGCTTGACTTCGGGTTTACTGTATCCCTCTGACCTTCGTATTTTTGATGACACAAAAAATTGGATCGGAATTAAATACAAAAGGCACAATGCCGACTTAAGTACAAGAAATCTGACTCTTCTTACTGTCTATGTTTTGAACCATTCCTGTGACACTAGTATAGATTCCGAACTTCACTTCAGGTTTACTGTATCCCTCTGACCTCCTTATTGACGATGAAACACAGAAATTGCATCGGAATTAAATACAAAAGGCACAATGCCCACTTACGTACAAGACAACTGACTCTTCTTACTGTCTATGTTTTGAACCATTCCTGTGACACTAGATATAGATTCCGATGCTTCACTTTAGGTTTACTGTATCTTTCTGACCTTCTTATTGACGATGAACCACAGAAATTTCATCAGCATTAAATACAAAATGCACAATGCCCACTTAAGTACAAGACAACTGACTCTTCTTATTGTCTATGTTTTGAACCATTCCTGTGACACTAGTTATAGATTCCGATGCTTTACTTCAGGTTTACTGTATCCATCTGACCTTCTTATTGACGATGAAACACAGAAAGTTCATCGGCATTAAATACAAAAGGCACAATGCCGGCTTAAGTACAAGAAAACTGACTCTTCTTACTGTCTATGATTTGAAACATTCCTGTGATACTAGTTATAGATTCCGATGCTCCACTTCCGGTTTACTGTATACCTCTGTCCTTCTTATTGACGATGAAACACAGAAATAGCATCGGAAATCAATACAAAGGCACAATGCCGACTTATGTACAAGTAAACTGAATCCTCTTACTGTCTATGTTTTGAACCAATCCTGTGACACTAGTTATAAATTCCGATGCTTCACTTCAGGTTTACTGTATCCCTCTGACCTTCGTATCGACGGTGACACACAGAAATCGCATCGGAATTAAATACAAAATGCACAGTGCCGACTTAAGTACAAGAAAACTGACTCTTCTTACTTTCTAAGTTTTAACCATTCCTGTGACACTAGTTATAGATTCCGATGCTTCACATCACATTTACTGTATCCCTCTGACCTTCTTATTGACGATGAAACACAGAAATTGCATCGGGATTAAAAACAAATGGGATAATGCCGACTTAAGTACAAGAAAACTGACTCTTCTTACTATCTATGATTTCAACCATTCTTGTGACACTAGTATAGATTCCGATACTTCACTTCAAGTTTACTGTATCCCTCTGACCTTCTTATTGACGATGAAACACAGAAATTGCATCGGAATTAAATACAAAAGGCACAATGGCCACTTAAGTACAAGACAACTGACACTTCTTACTGTCTATGTTTTGAACCATTCCTGTGACACTAGTCATAGATTCCGATGCTTCACTTCAGGTTTACTGTATCCCTCTGACCTGCCTATTGACGATGAAACACAGAAATTTCATCGGCATTAAATACAAAACGCACAATGCCGGATTAAGTACAAGAAAACTGACTCTTCTTACTGTCTATGTTTTGAAACATTCCTGTGACACTAGTTATAGATTCCGATGCTTCACTTCAGGTTTACTGTATCCCTCTGTCCTTCTTATTGGCGATGAAATACAGAAATTGCATCGGAATTCAATACAAAGGGCACAATGCCGACTTAAGAACAAGTAAACTGACTCTTCTTACTGTCTATGTCTTGATCCATTCCTGTGACGCTAGTTATAGATTCCGTTGCTTCACTTCAGGTTTACTGTACCCCTCTGATTTTCGTATTGACGATGACACACAAAATTGCACCGGAAATTAATACAAGAGGCACAATGCCGACTTAAGAACAAGAAAACTGACTCTTCTTACTGTCTATGTTTTAACTATTCCTGTGACACTAGTTATAGATTCCGAAGCTTCACTTCAGGTTTACTGTATCCCTCTGACCTTCTTATTGACGATGAAACACAGAAATTGCATCGGAATTAAATACAAATGGCACAATGCGGACTTAAGTACAAGAAAACTGTGTCTTCTTACTGTCTATGTTCTGAACCATTCCTGTGACACTGGTTATAGAATCCGACACTTCACTTCAGGTTTACTGTATACCTCTGACCTTCTTATTTGCGATGAAACACAGAAATTGCATCGGAATTAAATACAAAATGCACAATGCCCACTTAAGTACAAGACAACTGACTCTTCTTACTGTCTATGTTTTGAACCATTCCTGTGACACTAGTTATAGATTCCGATGCTTCACTTTAGGTTTACTGTATCCCTCTGACCTTCTTATTGACGATGAAACACAGAAATTTCATCAGCATTAAATACAAAATGCACAATGCCGGCTTAAGTATAAGAAAACTGTCCCTTTTTACTGTCTATGCTTTGAAACATGCCTGTGACACTAGTTATAGATTCCGATGCTTCACTTCAGGTTTACTGTATCCCTCTGACCTTCTTAATCACGATGAAACACAGAAATTGCATCGGAATTAAATAAAAATGGCACAATGCCGACTTAAGTACAAGAAAACTGACTCTTCTTACTGTCTATGTTTTGAACCATTCCTGTGACACTAGTACAGATTCCGAACTTCACTTCAGGTTTACTGTATCCCTCTGACCTCCTTATTGACGATGAAACACAGAAATTGCATCGGAATTAAATACAAAAGGCACAATGCCTACTTAAGTACAAGACAACTGACTCTTTTTACTGTATATGTTTTGAACCATTCCTGTGACACTAGTTATTGATTCTGATGCTTCACTTCAGGTTTACAGTATCCCTCTGACCTTCCTATTGACGATGAAACACAGAAATTTCATCGGCCTTAAATACAAAAGGCACAATGCCAGCTTAAGTACAAGAAAACTGACTCTTCTTACTGTCTATGTATTGAAACATTCCTGTGACACTAGTTATAGGTTCCAATGCTTCACTTCAGGTTTACTGTATCCCTCTGACCTTCTTATAGACGATGAAATTCAGAAATTGCATCGGAATTTAATACAAAAGGCACAATGCTGACTTATGTACAAGTAAACCGACTCTCCTTACTGTCTATGTTTTGAACCATTCCTGTGACACTAGTTATAGATTCTGATGCTTCACTTCGGGTTTACTGTATCCCTCTGACCTTCGTATTTTTGATGACACAAAAAATTGCATCGGAATTAAATACAAAAGGCACAATGCCGACTTAAGTACAAGAAATCTGACTCTTCTTACTGTCTATGTTTTGAACCATTCCTGTGACACTAGTTATAGATTCCGATGCTTCACATCAGGTTTACTGTATATCTCAGACCTTCTTATTGACGGTGAAACACAGAAATTGCATCCGAATTAAATACAAAGGGCACAATGACGACTTAATTATAAGAAAACTGACTCTTCTTATTGTCAATGTTTTGAACCATTCCTGTGATACTAGTTATAGATTCCGATGCTTCACTTCAGGTTTACTGTATCCCTCTGACGTTCTTATTGACGATGAAACACAGAAAGTTCATCGGCATTAAATACAAAAGGCACAATGCCGGCTTAAGTACAAGAAAACTGACTCTTCTTACTGTCAATGATTTGAAACATTCCTGTGACACTAGTTATAGATTCAGATGCTCCACTTCCGGTTTACTGTATACCTCTGCCCTTCTTATTGACGATGAAACACAGAAATAGCATCGGAATTCAATACAAAAGTATAATGCCGACTTAAGTGCAAGTAAACTGAATCCTCTTACTGTCTATGTTTTGAACCATTCCTGTGACACTAGTTATAAATTCCGATGCTTCACTTCAGGTTTACTGTATCCCTCTGACCTTCGTATCGACGATGTCACACAGAAATTGCATCGGAATTAAATACAAAATGCACAGTGCCGACTTAAGTACAGGAAAACTGACTCTTCTTACTTTCTATGTTTTAACCATTCCTGTGACACTAGTTATAGATTCCGATGCTTCACATCACATTTACTGTATCCCTCTGACCTTCTTATTGACGATGAAACACAGAAATTGCATTGGAATTAGAGACAAAAGGCACAATGCCGGCTTAAGTACAAGAAAACTGACTCTTCTTACTGTCTATGTTTTCAAACATTCCTGTGACACTAGTTATAGATTCCGATGCTTCACTTCAGGTTTACTGTATCCCTCTGTCCTTCTTATTGACGATGAAATACAGAAATTGCAATGGAATTCAATACAAAAGGCACAATGCCGACTTAAGTACAAGTAAACTGACTCTTCTTACTGTCTATGTTTTGATCCATTCCTGTGACGCTAGTTATAGATTCCGATGCTTCACTTCAGGATTACTGTACCCCTCTGACTTTCGTATTGACGATGACACACAAAACTGCATCGGAAATTAATACAAAAGGCTCAATGCCGACTTAAGAACAAGAAAACTGACTCTTCTTACTGTCTACGTTTTAACTATTACTGTGACACTAGTTATAGATTCCAAAGCTTCACTTCAGGTTTACTGTATCCCTCCGACCTTCTTATTGACGATGAAACACAGAAATTGCATCGGAATTAAATACAAATGGCACAATGCCGACTTAAGTACAAAAAAACTGACTCTTCTTACTGTCTATGATCTGAACCATTCCTGTGACACTAGTTATAGATTCCGTCACTTCACTTCAGGTTTACTGTATACCTCTGACCTTCTTATTTGCGATGAAACACAGAAATTGCATCGGAATTAAATACAAAATGCACAATGCCCACTTAAGTACAAGACAACTGAGTCTTCTTACTGTCTATGTTTTGAACCATTCCTGTGACACTAGTTATAGATTCCGATGCTTCACTTTAGGTTAACTGTATCCCTCTGACCTTCTTATTGACGATGAAACACAGAAATTTCATCAGCATTAAATACAAAAGGCACAATGCCGGCTTATGTAAAAGAAAACTGACTCTTCTTACTGTCTATGTTTTGAAACATTCCTGTGACACTAGTTATAGATTCCGATGCTTCACTTTAGGTTCACAGTATCCCTTTGACCGTCTTATTGACGATGAAATTCAGAAATTGCATCGGAAATCAATACAAAAGGCACAATGCCGACTTATGTACAAGTAATCTGACTCTTCTTACTGTCTATGTTTTGAACCATTCCTGTGACACTAGTTATAGATTCCGATGCTTCACTTCGGGTTTACTGTATCCCTCTGACCTTCGTATTGACGATGACGCAAAAAATTGCATCGGAATTAAATACAAAAGGCACAATGCCGACTTGAGTACAAGAAATCTGACTCTTCTTACTGTCTATGTTTTGAACCATTCCTGTGACACTAGTTATTGATTCCGATGCGTCATTTCAGGTTTACTGTATCCCTCTGACCTTCATATTGACGATGAAACACAGAAATTGCATCGGAATTAAATACAAAAGGAACAATGCCGTTTTAAGTACAAAAAAACAAACTCTTCTTATTGTCAATGTTTTGAACCATTCCTGTGACACTAGTTATAGTTTCCGATGCTTCACTTCAGGTTTACTGTATCCATCTGACCTTCGTATTGACGATGAAACTCAGAAATTGCATCGGAATTAAATACAAAAGGCACAATGCCCACTTAAGTACAAGACAACTGACTCTTCTTACTGTCTATGTTTTGAACCATTCCTGTGACACTAGTTATAGATTCAGATGCTTCACTTCAGGTTTACTTTACCCCTCTGACTTTCGTATTGACGATGACACACAAAATTGCATCGGAAATAAATACAAATGGCACAATGCCGACTTAAGTACAACAAAACTGACTCTTCTTACTGTCTATGTTCTGAACCATTCCTGTGGCACTAGTTATAGATTCCGATACTTCACTTCAGGTTTACTGTATACCTCAGACCTTCTTATTGGCGATGAAACACAGAAATTGCTTCAGAATTAAATACAAAAGGCTCAATGCCCACTTAAGTACAAGACAACTGACTCTTCTTACTGTCTATGTTTTGAACCATTCCTGTGACACTAGTTATAGATTCCGATGCTTCACTTTAGGTTCACTGTATCCCTCTGACCTTCTTATTGACGATGAAACACAGAAATTTCATCAGCATTAAATACAAAAGGCACAATGCCGGCTGAAGTACAAGAAAACTGTCCCTTTTTACTGTCTATGTTTTGAAACATTCCTGTGACACTAGTTATAAATTCCGATGCTTCACTGCAGGATTACTGTATCCCTCTGACGTTCGTATTGACGATGACACACAGACATTGCATCGGAATTAAATACAAAAGGCACAGTGCCGACTTAAGTGCAGGTAAACTGACACTTCTTACTGTCTATGTTTTGAACCATACCTGTGACACTAGTTATAGTTTCCGATGCTTCACTTCAGGTTTACTGTATCCATCTGACCTTCTTATTGACGATGAAACACAGAAATTGCACCGGAATTAAATACAAAAGGCACAATGCCCACTTAAGTACAAGAGAACTGACTCGTCTTACTGTCTATGTTTTGAACCATTCCTGTGACACTAGTTATAGATTCCGATGCTTCACTTCGGGTTTACTGTATCCCTCTGACCTTCTTATTGTCGACCAAACACAGAAATTTCAACGGCATTAAATACAAAAGGCACAATGCCGGCATAAGTACAAGAAAACTGACTCTTCTTACTGTCTATGTTTTGAAACATTCCTGTGACACTAGTTACAGATTCCGATGCTTCACTTAGAATTTTACTGTAACCCTCTGACCTTCTTATTGACGATGAAGCACAGAAATTGCGTCGGAATTAAATACAAAAGGCACAATGCCGACTTAAGTACAAGAAGATTGACTATTCTTACTGTCTATGTTTCTAACCATTCCTGTGACGCTAGTTATAGATTCCGATGCTTCACTTCACGATTTATGTATCCCTCAGACCTTCTTATTGACGATGTAACACAGAAATTGCATCAGAATTATATACAAAAGGCACAATGCCGACTTAAGTACAAGTAAACTGACACTTCTTACTGTCTATGTTTTGAACCATTCCTGTGACACTAGTTATAGATTCCGATGCGTCACCTCAGGTTTACCGTATGCCTCTGACCTTCTTATTGACGATGAAACACAGAAATTGCATCGGAATTAAATACAAATGGCACAATGACGACTTAAGTACAAGAAAACTGAATCTATTTACCGTCAATGTTTTGAACCATACCTGTGACACTAGTTATAGTTTCCGATACTGCACTTCAGGTTTACTGTATCCCTCTGACCTTCTTATTGACGATGAAACACAGAAATTGCATCGGAATTAAATACAAAAGGCACAATGCCGACTTAAGTACAAGTAAACTGACACTTCTTACTGTCTATGTTTTGAACCGTTCCTGTGACACTAGTTATAGTTTCCGATGCTTCACTTCAGGTTTACTGTATCCATCTGAACTTCTTATTGACGATGAAACACAGAAATTGCATCGGAATTAAATACAAAAGGCACAATGCCGGCTGAAGTACAAGAAAACTGTTCCTTTTTACTGTCTATGTTTTGAAACATTCCTGTGACACTAGTTATAAATTCCGATGCTTCACTTCAGGCTTACTGTATCTCTCTGACGTTCGTATTGACGATGACACACAGACATTGCATCGGAATTAAATACAAAATGCACAATGCCAACTTAAGTACAAGAAAACTGACCCTTCTTACTTTCTATGTTTTAACCATTCCTGTGACACTAGTTATAGATTCCGATGCTTCACTTCAGCTATACTGTATCCCTCTGACCTTCTTAATGACGATGAAACACAGAAATTGCATCGGAATTAAATACAAATAACACAATGCCGACTTAAGTACAAGAAAACTGACTCTTCTTACTCTCTATGTTTTGAACCATTCCTGTGACACTAGTATAGATTCCGATACTTCACGTCATGTTTTCTGTATTACTCTGACCTTCATATTGACGATGAAATACAGAAATTGCATCGGAATTAAATACAAAAGGCACAATGCCGACTTAAGTACAAAAAAACGAACTCTTCTTATTGTCGATGTTTTGAACCATTCCTGTGACACTAGGTATAGATTCCGATGCTTCACTTCAGGTTTACTGTATCCCTCTGACCTTCTTAATCACGATGAAACACAGAAATTGCATCGGAATTAAATACAAATGGCACAATGCCGACTTAAGTACAAGAAAACTGACTCTTCTTACTGTTTATGTTTTGAACCATTCCTGTGACACTAGTACAGATTCCGAACTTCACTTCAGGTTTACTGTATCCCTCTGACCTCATTATTGACGATGAAACACAGAAATTGCATCGGAATTAAATACAAAAGGCACAATGCCTACTTAAGTACAAGACAACTGACTCTTTTTACTGTATATGTTTTGAACCATTCCTGTGACACTAGTTATTGATTCAGATGCTTCACTTCAGGTTTACAGTATCCCTCTGACCTTCCTATTGACGATGAAACACAGAAATTTCATCGGCCTTAAATACAAAAGGCACAATGCCAGCTTAAGTACAAGAAAACTGACTCTTCTTACTGTCTATGTATTGAAACATTCCTGTGACACTAGTTATAGGTTCCAATGCTTCACTTCAGGTTTACTGTATCCCTCTGACCTTCTTATAGACGATGAAATTCAGAAATTGCATCGGTATTCAATACAAAAGGCACAATGCTGACTTATGTACAAGTAAACCGACTCTCCTTACTGTCTATGTTTTGAACCATTCCTGTGACACTAGTTATAGATTCTGATGCTTCACTTCGGGTTTACTGTATCCCTCTGACCTTCGTATTTTTGATGACACAAAAAATTGCATCGGAATTAAATACAAAAGGCACAATGCCGACTTAAGTACAAGAAATCTGACTCTTCTTACTGTCTATGTTTTGAACCATTCCTGTGACACTAGTTATAGATTCCGATGCTTCACATCAGGTTTACTGTATCCCTCAGACCTTCTTGTTGACGGTGAAACACAGAAATTGCATCCGAATTAAATACAAATCGCACAATGACGACTTAATTATAAGAAAACTGACTCTTCTTATTGTCAATGCTTTGAACCATTCCTGTGATACTAGTTATAGATTCCGATGCTTCACTTCAGGTTTACTGTATCCCTCTGACGTTCTTATTGACGATGAAACACAGAAAGTTCATCGGCATTAAATACAAAAGGCACAATGCCGGCTTAAGTACAAGAAAACTGACTCTTCTTACTGTCAATGATTTGAAACATTCCTGTGACACTAGTTATAGATTCATATGCTCCACTTCCGGTTTACTGTATACCTCTGCCCTTCTTATTGACGATGAAACACAGAAATAGCATCGGAATTCAATACAAAAGTATAATGCCGACTTAAGTGCAAGTAAACTGAATCCTCTTACTGTCTATGTTTTGAACCATTCCTGTGACACTAGTTATAAATTCCGATGCTTCACTTCAGGTTTACTGTATCCCTCTGACCTTCGTATCGACGATGTCACACAGAAATTGCATCGGAATTAAATACAAAATGCACAGTGCCGACTTAAGTACAGGAAAACTGACTCTTCTTACTTTCTATGTTTTAACCATTCCTGTGACACTAGTTATAGATTCCGATGCTTCACATCACATTTACTGTATCCCTCTGACCTTCTTATTGACGATGAAACACAGAAATTGCATCGGAATTAGAGACAAAAGGCACAATGCCGGCTTAAGTACAAGAAAACTGACTCTTCTTACTGTCTATGTTTTCAAACATTCCTGTGACACTAGTTATAGATTCCGATGCTTCACTTCAGGTTTACTGTATCCCTCTGTCCTTCTTATTGACGATGAAATACAGAAATTGCAATGGAATTCAATACAAAAGGCACAATGCCGACTTAAGTACAAGTAAACTGACTCTTCTTACTGTCTATGTTTTGATCCATTCCTGTGACGCTAGTTATAGATTCCGATGCTTCACTTCAGGTTTACTGTACCCCTCTGACTTTCGTATTGACGATGACACACAAAACTGCATCGGAAATTAATACAAAAGGCTCAATGCCGACTTAAGAACAAGAAAACTGACTCTTCTTACTGTCTACGTTTTAACTATTACTGTGACACTAGTTATAGATTCCAAAGCTTCACTTCAGGTTTACTGTATCCCTCCGACCTTCTTATTGACGATGAAACACAGAAATTGCATCGGAATTAAATACAAATGGCACAATGCCGACTTAAGTACAAAAAAACTGACTCTTCTTACTGTCTATGATCTGAACCATTCCTGTGACACTAGTTATAGATTCCGTCACTTCACTTCAGGTTTACTGTATACCTCTGACCTTCTTATTTGCGATGAAACACAGAAATTGCATCGGAATTAAATACAAAATGCACAATGCCCACTTAAGTACAAGACAACTGAGTCTTCTCACTGACTATGTTTTGAACCATTCCTGTGACACTAGTTATAGATTCCGATGCTTCACTTTAGGTTAACTGTATCCCTCTGACCTTCTTATTGACGATGAAACACAGAAATTTCATCAGCATTAAATACAAAAGGCACAATGCCGGCTTATGTAAAAGAAAACTGACTCTTCTTACTGTCTATGTTTTGAAACATTCCTGTGACACTAGTTATAGATTCCGATGCTTCACTTCGGGTTTACTGTATCCCTCTGACCTTCGTATCGACGATGTCACACAGAAATTGCATCGGAATTAAATACAAAATGCACAGTGCCGACTTAAGTACAGGAAAACTGACTCTTCTTACTTTCTATGTTTTAACCATTCCTGTGACACTAGTTATAGATTCCGATGCTTCACATCACATTTACTGTATCCCTCTGACCTTCTTATTGACGATGAAACACAGAAATTGCATCGGAATTAGAGACAAAAGGCACAATGCCGGCTTAAGTACAAGAAAACTGACTCTTCTTACTGTCTATGTTTTCAAACATTCCTGTGACACTAGTTATAGATTCCGATGCTTCACTTCAGGTTTACTGTATCCCTCTGTCCTTCTTATTGACGATGAAATACAGAAATTGCAATGGAATTCAATACAAAAGGCACAATGCCGACTTAAGTACAAGTAAACTGACTCTTCTTACTGTCTATGTTTTGATCCATTCCTGTGACGCTAGTTATAGATTCCGATGCTTCACTTCAGGTTTACTGTACCCCTCTGACTTTCGTATTGACGATGACACACAAAACTGCATCGGAAATTAATACAAAAGGCTCAATGCCGACTTAAGAACAAGAAAACTGACTCTTCTTACTGTCTACGTTTTAACTATTACTGTGACACTAGTTATAGATTCCAAAGCTTCACTTCAGGTTAACTGTATCCCTCTGACCTTCTTATTGACGATGAAACACAGGAATCGCATCGGAATTAAATACAAAAGGCACAATGCCGACTTGAGTACAAGAAATCTGACTCTTCTTACTGTCTATGTTTTGAACCATTCCTGTGACACTAGTTATTGATTCCGATGCGTCATTTCAGGTTTACTGTATCCCTCTGACCTTCATATTGACGATGAAACACAGAAATTGCATCGGAATTAAATACAAAAGGAACAATGCCGTTTTAAGTACAAAAAAACAAACTCTTCTTATTGTCAATGTTTTGAACCATTCCTGTGACACTAGTTATAGTTTCCGATGCTTCACTTCAGGTTTACTGTATCCATCTGACCTTCGTATTGACGATGAAACTCAGAAATTGCATCGGAATTAAATACAAAAGGCACAATGCCCACTTAAGTACAAGACAACTGACTCTTCTTACTGTCTATGTTTTGAACCATTCCTGTGACACTAGTTATAGATTCAGATGCTTCACTTCAGGTTTACTTTACCCCTCTGACTTTCGTATTGACGATGACACACAAAATTGCATCGGAAATAAATACAAAAGGCTCAATGCCCACTTAAGAACAAGAAAACTGACTCTCCTTACTGTCTATGCTTTAACTATTCCTGTGACACTAGTTATAGATTCCGAAGCTTCACTTCAGGTTTACTGTATCCCTCCGACCTTATTGACGATGAAACACAGAAATTGCATCGGAAATAAATACAAATGGCACAATGCCGACTTAAGTACAACAAAACTGACTCTTCTTACTGTCTATGTTCTGAACCATTCCTGTGACACTAGTTATAGATTCCGATACTTCACTTCAGGTTTACTGTATACCTCAGACCTTCATATTGGCGATGAAACACAGAAATTGCTTCAGAATTAAATACAAAAGGCTCAATGCCCACTTAAGTACAAGACAACTGACTCTTCTTACTGTCTATGTTTTGAACCATTCCTGTGACACTAGTTATAGATTCCGATGCTTCACTTTAGGTTCACTGTATCCCTCTGACCTTCTTATTGACGATGAAACACAGAAATTTCATCAGCATTAAATACAAAAGGCACATTGCCGGCTGAAGTACAAGAAAACTGTCCCTTTTTACTGTCTATGTTTTGAAACATTCCTGTGACACTAGTTATAAATTCCGATGCTTCACTGCAGGATTACTGTATCCCTCTGACGTTCGTATTGACGATGACACACAGACATTGCATCGGAATTAAATACAAAAGGCACAGTGCCGACTTAAGTGCAGGTAAACTGACACTTCTTACTGTCTATGTTTTGAACCATTCCTGTGACACTAGTTATAGTTTCCGATGCTTCCCTTCAGGTTTACTGTATCCATCTGACCTTCTTATTGACGATGAAACACAGAAATTGCACCGGAATTAAATACAAAAGGCACAATGCCCACTTAAGTACAAGAGAACTGACTCGTCTTACTGTCTATGTTTTGAACCATTCCTGTGACACTAGTTATAGATTCCGATGCTTCACTTCGGGTTTACTGTATCCCTCTGACCTTCTTATTGTCGACCAAACACAGAAATTTCAACGGCATTAAATACAAAAGGCACAATGCCGGCATAAGTACAAGAAAACTGACTCTTCTTACTGTCTATGTTTTGAAACATTCCTGTGACACTAGTTACAGATTCCGATGCTTCACTTAGAGCTTTACTGTAACCCTCTGACCTTCTTATTGACGATGAAGCACAGAAATTGCGTCGGAATTAAATACAAAAGGCACAATGCCGACTTAAGTACAAGAAGATTGACTATTCTTACTGTCTATGTTTCTAACCATTCCTGTGACGCTAGTTATAGATTCCGATGCTTCACTTCACGATTTATGTATCCCTCAGACCTTCTTATTGACGATGTAACACAGAAATTGCATCAGAATTATATACAAAAGGCACAATGCCGACTTAAGTACAAGTAAACTGACACTTCTTACTGTCTATGTTTTGAACCATTCCTGTGACACTAGTTATAGATTCCGATGCGTCACTTCAGGTTTATCGTATGCCTCTGACATTCTTATTGACGATGAAACACAGAAATTGCATCGGAATTAAATACAAATGGCACAATGACGACTTAAGTACAAGAAAACTGAATCTATTTACCGTCAATGTTTTGAACCATACCTGTGACACTAGTTATAGTTTCCGATACTTCACTTCAGGTTTACTGTATCTCTCTGACCTTCTTATTGACGATGAAACACAGAAATTGCATCGGAATTAAATACAAAAGGGTCAATGCCGACTTAAGTACAAGTAAACTGACACTTCTTACTGTCTATGTTTTGAACCGTTCCTGTGACACTAGTTATAGTTTCCGATGCTTCACTTCAGGTTTACTGTATCCATCTGAACTTCTTATTGACGATGAAACACAGAAATTGCATCGGAATTAAATACAAAAGGCACAATGCCGGCTGAAGTACAAGAAAACTGTTCCTTTTTACTGTCTATGTTTTGAAACATTCCTGTGACACTAGTTATAAATTCCGATGCTTCACTTCAGGCTTACTGTATCTCTCTGACGTTCGTATTGACGATGACACACAGACATTGCATCGGAATTAAATACAAAATGCACAATGCCAACTTAAGTACAAGAAAACTGACCCTTCTTACTTTCTATGTTTTAACCATTCCTGTGACACTAGTTATAGATTCCGATGCTTCACTTCAGCTATACTGTATCCCTCTGACCTTCTTAATGACGATGAAACACAGAAATTGCATCGGAATTAAATACAAATGGCACAAGGCCGACTTAAGTACAAGAAAACTGACTCTTCTTACTCTCTATGTTTTGAACCATTCCTGTGATACTAGTATAGATTCCGATACTTCACGTCAGGTTTTCTGTATTACTCTGACCTTCATATTGACGATGAAATACAGAAATTGCATCGGAATTAAATACAAAAGGCACAATGCCGACTTAAGTACAAAAAAACGAACTCTTCTTATTGTCGATGTTTTGAACCATTCCTGTGACACTAGTTATAGATTCCGATGCTTCACTTCAGGTTTTCTGTATCCCTCTGACCTTCATATTGACGATGAAACACAGAAATTGCATCGGAATCAAATACAAAAGGCACAATGCCTACTTAAGTACAAGACAACTGATTCTTCTTACAGTCGATGTTTTGAACCATTCCTGTGACACTAGTTATAGATTCCGATACTCACTTCAGGTTTGCTGTATACCTCTGACCCTCTTATTGACGATGAAACACAGAAATTTCATCAGCATTAAATACAAAAGGCACAATGTCGGCTGAAGTACAAGAAAACTGTCCCTTTTTACTGTCTATGTTTTGAAACATTCCTGTGACACTAGTATAGATTCCTATACTTCACTTCAGGTTTTCTGTATCCCTCTGACCTTCATATTGACGATGACATACAGAAATTGCATCGGAATTAAATACAAAAGGCACAATGCCGACTTAAGTACAAAAAAACAAACTCTTCTTATTTTCGATGCTTTGAACCATTCCTGTGACACTAGTTATAGATTCCGATGCTTCACTTCAGGTTTTCTGTATCCCTCCGACCTTCATATTGACGATGAAACACAGAAATTGCATCGGAATCAAATACAAAAGGCACAATGCCGACTTGAGTATAAGAAATCTGACTCTTCTTACTGTCTATGTTTTGAACCATTCCTGTGACACTAGTTATTGATTCCGATGCGTCATATCAGGTTTACTGTATCCCTCTGACCTTCATATTGACGATGAAACACAGAAATTGCATCGGAATTAAATACAAAAGGAACAATGCCGTTTTAAGTACAAAAAAACAAACTCTTCTTATTGTCAATGTTTTGAACCATTCCTGTGACACTAGTTATAGTTTCCGATGCTTCACTTCAGGTTTACTGTATCCATCTGACCTTCGTATTGACGATGAAACTCAGAAATTGCATCGGAATTAAATACAAAAGGCACAATGCCCACTTAAGTACAAGACAACTGACTCTTCTTACTGTCTATGTTTTGAACCATTCCTGTGACACTAGTTATAGATTCAGATGCTTCACTTCAGGTTTACTTTACCCCTCTGACTTTCGTATTGACGATGACACACAAAATTGCATCGGAAGTAAATACAAAAGGCTCAATGCCGACTTAAGAACAAGAAAACTGACTCTCCTTACTGTCTATGTTTTAACTATTCCTGTGACACTAGTTATAGATTCCGATGCTTCACTTTAGGTTCACTGTATACCTCAGACCTTCTTATTGGCGATGAAACACAGAAATTGCTTCAGAATTAAATACAAAAGGCTCAATGCCCACTTAAGTACAAGACAACTGACTCTTCTTACTGTCTATGTTTTGAACCATACCTGTGACACTAGTTATAGATTCCGATGCTTCACTTTAGGTTCACTGTATCCCTCTGACCTTCTTATTGACGATGAAACACAGAAATTTCATCAGCATTAAATACAAAAGGCACAATGCCGGCTGAAGTACAAGAAAACTGTCCCTTTTTACTGTCTATGTTTTGAAACATTCCTGTGACACTAGTTATAAATTCCGATGCTTCACTGCAGGATTACTGTATCCCTCTGACGTTCGTATTGACGATGACACACAGACATTGCATCGGAATTAAATACAAAAGGCACAGTGCCGACTTAAGTGCAGGTATACTGACACTTCTTACTGTCTATGTTTTGAACCATTCCTGTGATTCTAGTTATAGTTTCCGATGCTTCACTTCAGGTTTACTGTATCCATCTGACCTTCTTATTGACGATGAAACACAGAAATTGCACCGGAATTAAATACAAAAGGCACAATGCCCACTTAAGTACAAGAGAACTGACTCGTCTTACTGTCTATGTTTTGAACCATTCCTGTGACACTAGTTATAGATTCCGATGCTTCACTTCGGGTTTACTGTATCCCTCTGACCTTCTTATTGTCGACCAAACACAGAAATTTCAACGGCATTAAATACAAAAGGCACAATGCCGGCATAAGTACAAGAAAACTGACTCTTCTTACTGTCTATGTTTTGAAACATTCCTGTGACACTAGTTACAGATTCCGATGCTTCACTTAGAATTTTACTGTAACCCTCTGACCTTCTTATTGACGATGAAGCACAGAAATTGCGTCGGAATTAAATACAAAAGGCACAATGCCGACTTAAGTACAAGTAAACTGACACTTCTTGCTGTCTATGTTTTGAACCATTCCTGTGACACTAGTTATAGATTCCGATGCGTCACTTCAGGTTTACCGTATGCCTCTGACCTTCTTATTGACGATGAAACACAGAAATTGCATCGGAATTAAATACAAATGGCACAATGACGACTTAAGTACAAGAAAACTGAATCTATTTACCGTCAATGTTTTGAACCATACCTGTGACACTAGTTATAGTTTCCGATACTTCACTTCAGGTTTACTGTATCTCTCTGACCTTCTTATTGACGATGAAACACAGAAATTGCATCGGAATTAAATACAAAAGGCACAATGCCGACTTAAGTACAAGAAAAATGACACTTCTTACTGTCTATGTTTTGAACCGTTCCTGTGACACTAGTTATAGTTTCCGATGCTTCACTTCAGGTTTACTGTATCCATCTGAACTTCTTATTGACGATGAAACACAGAAATTGCATCGGAATTAAATACAAAAGGCACAATGCCGGCTGAAGTACAAGAAAACTGTTCCTTTTTACTGTCTATGTTTGAAACATTCCTGTGACACTAGTTATAAATTCCGATGCTTTACTTCAGGCTTACTGTATCTCTCTGACGTTCGTATTGACGATGACACACAGACATTGCATCGGAATTAAATACAAAATGCACAATGCCAACTTAAGTACAAGAAAACTGACCCTTCTTACTTTCTATGTTTTAACCATTCCTGTGACACTAGTTATAGATTCCGATGCTTCACTTCAGCTATACTGTATCCCTCTGACCTTCTTAATGACGATGAAACACAGAAATTGCATCGGAATTAAATACAAATGGCACAATGCCGACTTAAGTACAAGAAAACTGACTCTTCTTACTCTCTATGTTTTGAACCATTCCTGTGACACTAGTATAGATTCCGATACTTCACGTCAGGTTTTCTGTATTACTCTGACCTTCATATTGACGATGAAATACAGAAATTGCATCGGAATTAAATACAAAAGGCACAATGCCGACTTAAGTACAAAAAAACGAACTCTTCTTATTGTCGATGTTTTGAACCATTCCTGTGACACTAGTTATAGATTCCGATGCTTCACTTCAGGTTTTCTGTATCCCTCTGACCTTCATATTGACGATGAAACACAGAAATTGCATCGGAATCAAATACAAAAGGCACAATGCCTACTTAAGTACAAGACAACTGATTCTTCTTACTGTCGATGTTTTGAACCATTCCTGTGACACTAGTTATAGATTCCGATGCTTCACTTCAGGTTTACTGTATCCCTCTGACCTTCCTATTGACGATGAAACACAGAAATTTCATCGGCGTTAAATACAAAAGGCACAATGCCTGCTTAAGTACATGAAAACTGACTCTTCTTACTGTCTATGATTTGAAATATTCCTGTGACACTAGTTATACATTGCGATGCTTCACTTCAGGTTTACTGTATCCCTCTGACCTTCTTATTGACGATGAAATACAGAAATTGCATCGGAATCCAATACAAAAGGCACAATGCCTTCTCAAGTACAAATAAACTGACTCTTCTTACTGTCTATGTTTTGAACCATTCCTGTGACACTAGTTATAGATTCCGATACT
The DNA here is from genome assembly GCF_021461395.2 of Schistocerca americana. NCBI lineage: Eukaryota > Metazoa > Arthropoda > Insecta > Orthoptera > Acrididae > Schistocerca > Schistocerca americana. The sequence continues at coordinate 26,085,714 of NC_060130.1, forward strand.
CACTTCAGGTTTACTGTATACCTCTGACCCTCTTATTGACGATGAAACACAGAAATTTCATCAGCATTAAATACAAAAGGCACAATGTCGGCTGAAGTACAAGAAAACTCTCCCTTTTTACTGTCTATGTTTTGAAACATTCCTGTGGCACTAGTTATAAATTCCGATATTTCACTTCAGGCTTACTGTATCCCTCTGTCGTTCGTATTGACGATGACACACAGACATTGCATCGGAATTAAATACAAAATGCACAATGCCGACTTAAGTACAAGAAAACTGACCCTTCTTACTGTCTATGTTTTGAAACATTCCTGTGACACTAGTTACAGATTCCGATGCTTCACTTAGAATTTTACTGTAACCCTCTGACCTTCTTATTGACGATGAAGCACAGAAATTGCGTCGGAATTAAATACAAAAGGCACAATGCCGACTTAAGTACAAGTAAACTGACACTTCTTGCTGTCTATGTTTTGAACCATTCCTGTGACACTAGTTATAGATTCCGATGCGTCACTTCAGGTTTACCGTATGCCTCTGACCTTCTTATTGACGATGAAACACAGAAATTGCATCGGAATTAAATACAAATGGCACAATGACGACTTAAGTACAAGAAAACTGAATCTATTTACCGTCAATGCTTTGAACCATACCTGTGACACTAGTTATAGTTTCCGATACTTCACTTCAGGTTTACTGTATCTCTCTGACCTTCTTATTGACGATGAAACACAGAAATTGCATCGGAATTAAATACAAAAGGCACAATGCCGACTTAAGTACAAGAAAAATGACACTTCTTACTGTCTATGTTTTGAACCGTTCCTGTGACACTAGTTATAGTTTCCGATGCTTCACTTCAGGTTTACTGTATCCATCTGAACTTCTTATTGACGATGAAACACAGAAATTGCATCGGAATTAAATACAAAAGGCACAATGCCGGCTGAAGTACAAGAAAACTGTTCCTTTTTACTGTCTATGCTTTGAAACATTCCTGTGACACTAGTTATAAATTCCGATGCTTTACTTCAGGCTTACTGTATCTCTCTGACGTTCGTATTGACGATGACACACAGACATTGCATCGGAATTAAATACAAAATGCACAATGCCAACTTAAGTACAAGAAAACTGACCCTTCTTACTTTCTATGTTTTAACCATTCCTGTGACACTAGTTATAGATTCCGATGCTTCACTTCAGCTATACTGTATCCCTCTGACCTTCTTAATGACGATGAAACACAGAAATTGCATCGGAATTAAATACAAATGGCACAATGCCGACTTAAGTACAAGAAAACTGACTCTTCTTACTCTCTATGTTTTGAACCATTCCTGTGACACTAGTATAGATTCCGATACTTCACGTCAGGTTTTCTGTATTACTCTGACCTTCATATTGACGATGAAATACAGAAATTGCATCGGAATTAAATACAAAAGGCACAATGCCGACTTAAGTACAAAAAAACGAACTCTTCTTATTGTCGATGTTTTGAACCATTCCTGTGACACTAGTTATAGATTCCGATGCTTCACTTCAGGTTTTCTGTATCCCTCTGACCTTCATATTGACGATGAAACACAGAAATTGCATCGGAATCAAATACAAAAGGCACAATGCCTACTTAAGTACAAGACAACTGATTCTTCTTACTGTCGATGTTTTGAACCATTCCTGTGACACTAGTTATAGATTCCGATGCTTCACTTCAGGTTTACTGTATCCCTCTGACCTTCCTATTGACGATGAAACACAGAAATTTCATCGGCGTTAAATACAAAAGGCACAATGCCTGCTTAAGTACATGAAAACTGACTCTTCTTACTGTCTATGATTTGAAATATTCCTGTGACACTAGTTATACATTGCGATGCTTCACTTCAGGTTTACTGTATCCCTCTGACCTTCTTATTGACGATGAAATACAGAAATTGCATCGGAATCCAATACAAAAGGCACAATGCCTTCTCAAGTACAAATAAACTGACTCTTCTTACTGTCTATGTTTTGAACCATTCCTGTGACACTAGTTATAGATTCCGATACTCACTTCAGGTTTACTGTATACCTCTGACCCTCTTATTGACGATGAAACACAGAAATTTCATCAGCATTAAATACAAAAGGCACAATGTCGGCTGAAGTACAAGAAAACTGTCCCTTTTTACTGTCTATGTTTTGAAACATTCCTGTGACACTAGTTATAAATTCCGATATTTCACTTCAGGCTTACTGTATCGCTCTGTCGTTCGTATTGACGATGACACACAGACATTGCATCGGAATTAAATACAAAATGCACAATGCCGACTTAAGTACAAGAAAACTGACCCTTCTTACTTTCTACGTTTTAACCATTCCTGTGACACTAGTTATAGATTTCGATGCTTCACTTCAGGTATACTGTATCCCTCTGACCTTCTTAATGACGATGAAACACAGAAATTGCATCGGAATTAAATACAAATGGCACAATGCCGACTTAAGTACAAGAAAACTGACTCTTCTTACTGTCTATGTTTTGAACCATTCCTGTGACACTAGTATAGATTCCTATACTTCACTTCAGGTTTTCTGTATCCCTCTGACCTTCATATTGACGATGACATACAGAAATTGCATCGGAATTAAATACAAAAGGCACAATGCCGACTTAAGTACAAAAAAACAAACTCTTCTTATTTTCGATGCTTTGAACCATTCCTGTGACACTAGTTATAGATTCCGATGCTTCACTTCAGGTTTTCTGTATCCCTCCGACCTTCATATTGACGATGAAACACAGAAATTGCATCGGAATCAAATACAAAAGGCACAATGCCGACTTAAGTACAAGTAAACTGACACTTCATACTGTCTATGTTTTGAACCATTCCTGTGACACTAGTTATAGTTTCCGATGCTTCACTTCAGGTATACTGTATCCATCTAACCTTCTTATTGACGATGAAACACAGAAATTGCATCGGAATTAAATACAAATGGCACAATGCCTACTTAAGTACAAGTCAACTGACTCTTCTTACTGTCTATGTTTTGAACCATTCCTGTGACACTAGTTATAGATTCAGATGCTTCACTTCAGGTTTACTTTACCCCTCTGACTTTCGTATTGACGATGACACACAAAATTGCATCGGAAGTAAATACAAAAGGCTCAATGCCGACTTAAGAACAAGAAAACTGACTCTCCTTACTGTCTATGTTTTAACTATTCCTGTGACACTAGTTATAGATTCCGAAGCTTCACTTCAGGTTTACTGTATCCCTCCGACCTTCTTATTGGCGATGAAACACAGAAATTGCATCGGAAATAAATAGAAATGGCACAATGCCGACTTAAGTACAACAAAACTGACTCTTCTTACTGTCTATGTTCTGAACCATTCCTGTGACACTAGTTATAGATTCCGATACTTCACTTCAGGTTTACTGTATACCTCAGACCTTCTTATTGGCGATGAAACACAGAAATTGCTTCAGAATTAAATACAAAAGGCTCAATGCCCACTTAAGTACAAGACAACTGACTCTTCTTACTGTCTATGTTTTGAACCATACCTGTGACACTAGTTATAGATTCCGATGCTTCACTTTAGGTTCACTGTATCCCTCTGACCTTCTTATTGACGATGAAACACAGAAATTTCATCAGCATTAAATACAAAAGGCACAATGCCGGCTGAAGTACAAGAAAACTGTCCCTTTTTACTGTCTATGTTTTGAAACATTCCTGTGACACTAGTTATAAATTCCGATGCTTCACTGCAGGATTACTGTATCCCTCTGACGTTCGTATTGACGATGACACACAGACATTGCATCGGAATTAAATACAAAAGGCACAGTGCCGACTTAAGTGCAGGTAAACTGACACTTCTTACTGTCTATGTTTTGAACCATTCCTGTGACACTAGTTATAGTTTCCGATGCTTCACTTCAGGTTTACTGTATCCATCTGACCTTCTTATTGACGATGAAACACAGAAATTGCACCGGAATTAAATACAAAAGGCACAATGCCCACTTAAGTACAAGAAAACTGACTCGTCTTACTGTCTATGTTTTGAACCATTCCTGTGACACTAGTTATAGATTCCGATGCTTCACTTCGGGTTTACTGTATCCCTCTGACCTTCTTATTGTCGACCAAACACAGAAATTTCAACGGCATTAAATACAAAAGGCACAATGCCGGCATAAGTACAAGAAAACTGACTCTTCTTACTGTCTATGTTTTGAAACATTCCTGTGACACTAGTTACAGATTCCGATGCTTCACTTAGAATTTTACTGTAACCCTCTGACCTTCTTATTGACGATGAAGCACAGAAATTGCGTCGGAATTAAATACAAAGGGCACAATGCCGACTTAAGTACAAGTAAACTGACACTTCTTACTGTCTATGTTTTGAACCATTCCTGTGACACTAGTTATAGATTCCGATGCGTCACTTCAGGTTTACCGTATGCCTCTGACCTTCTTATTGACGATGAAACACAGAAATTGCATCGGAATTAAATACAAATGGCACAATGACGACTTAAGTACAAGAAAACTGAATCTATTTACCGTCAATGTTTTGAACCATACCTGTGACACTAGTTATAGTTTCCGATACTTCACTTCAGGTTTACTGTATCTCTCTGACCTTCTTATTGACGATGAAACACAGAAATTGCATCGGAATTAAATACAAAAGGCACAATGCCGACTTAAGTACAAGAAAAATGACACTTCTTACTGTCTATGTTTTGAACCGTTCCTGTGACACTAGTTATAGTTTCCGATGCTTCACTTCAGGTTTACTGTATCCATCTGAACTTCTTATTGACGTTGAAACACAGAAATTGCATCGGAATTAAATACAAAAGGCACAATGCCGGCTGAAGTACAAGAAAACTGTTCCTTTTTACTGTCTATGTTTTGAAACATTCCTGTGACACTAGTTATAAATTCCGATGCTTTACTTCAGGCTTACTGTATCTCTCTGACGTTCGTATTGACGATGACACACAGACATTGCATCGGAATTAAATACAAAATGCACAATGCCAACTTAAGTACAAGAAAACTGACCCTTCTTACTTTCTATGTATTAACCATTCCTGTGACACTAGTTATAGATTCCGATGCTTCACTTCAGCTATACTGTATCCCTCTGACCTTCTTAATGACGATGAAACACAGAAATTGCATCGGAATTAAATACAAATGGCACAATGCCGACTTAAGTACAAGAAAACTGACTCTTCTTACTCTCTATGTTTTGAACCATTCCTGTGACACTAGTATAGATTCCGATACTTCACGTCAGGTTTTCTGTATTACTCTGACCTTCATATTGACGATGAAATACAGAAATTGCATCGAAATTAAATACAAAAGGCACAATGCCGACTTAAGTACAAAAAAACGAACTCTTCTTATTGTCGATGTTTTGAACCATTCCTGTGACACTAGTTATAGATTCCGATGCTTCACTTCAGGTTTTCTGTATCCCTCTGACCTTCATATTGACGATGAAACACAGAAATTGCATCGGAATCAAATACAAAAGGCACAATGCCTACTTGAGTACAAGACAACTGATTCTTCTTACTGTCGATGTTTTGAACCATTCCTGTGACACTAGTTATAGATTCCGATGCTTCACTTCAGGTTTACTGTATCCCTCTGACCTTCCTATTGACGATGAAACACAGAAATTTCATCGGCGTTAAATACAAAAGGCACAATGCCTGCTTAAGTACATGAAAACTGACTCTTCTTACTGTCTATGATTTGAAATATTCCTGTGACACTAGTTATACATTGCGATGCTTCACTTCAGGTTTACTGTATCCCTCTGACCTTCTTATTGACGATGAAATACAGAAATTGCATCGGAATCCAATACAAAAGGCACAATGCCTTCTCAAGTACAAATAAACTGACTCTTCTTACTGTCTATGTTTTGAACCATTCCTGTGACACTAGTTATAGATTCCGATACTCACTTCAGGTTTACTGTATACCTCTGACCCTCTTATTGACGATGAAACACAGAAATTTCATCAGCATTAAATACAAAAGGCACAATGTCGGCTGAAGTACAAGAAAACTGTCCCTTTTTACTGTCTATGTTTTGAAACATTCCTGTGACACTAGTTATAAATTCCGATATTTCACTTCAGGCTTACTGTATCCCTCTGTCGTTCGTATTGACGATGACACACAGACATTGCATCGGAATTAAATACAAAATGCACAATGCCGACTTAAGTACAAGAAAACTGACCCTTCTTACTTTCTACGTTTTAACCATTCCTGTGACACTAGTTATAGATTTCGATGCTTCACTTCAGGTATACTGTATCCCTCTGACCTTCTTAATGACGATGAAACACAGAAATTGCATCGGAATTAAATACAAATGGCACAATGCCGACTTAAGTACAAGAAAACTGACTCTTCTTACTGTCTATGTTTTGAACCATTCCTGTGACACTAGTATAGATTCCTATACTTCACTTCAGGTTTTCTGTATCCCTCTGACCTTCATATTGACGATGACATACAGAAATTGCATCGGAATTAAATACAAAAGGCACAATGCCGACTTAAGTACAAAAAAACAAACTCTTCTTATTTTCGATGCTTTGAACCATTCCTGTGACACTAGTTATAGATTCCGATGCTTCACTTCAGGTTTTCTGTATCCCTCCGACCTTCATATTGACGATGAAACACAGAAATTGCATCGGAATCAAATACAAAAGGCACAATGCCGACTTAAGTACAAGTAAACTGACACTTCATACTGTCTATGTTTTGAACCATTCCTGTGACACTAGTTATAGTTTCCGATGCTTCACTTCAGGTATACTGTATCCATCTAACCTTCTTATTGACGATGAAACACAGAAATTGCATCGGAATTAAATACAAATGGCACAATGCCTACTTAAGTACAAGTCAACTGACTCTTCTTACTGTCTATGTTTGGAACCATTCCTGTGACACTAGTTATAGATTCCGATACTTTACTTCAGGTTTACTGTATACCTCTGACCCTCTTATTGACGATGAAACACAGAAATTTCATCAGCATTAAATACAAAAGGCACAATGTCGGCTGAAGTACAAGAAAACTGTCCCTTTTTACTGTCTATGTTTTGAAACATTCCTGTGACACTAGTTATATATTCCGATACTTCACCTCAGGCTTACTGTATCCCTCTGTCGTTCGTATTGACGATGACACACAGACATTGCATCGGAATTAAATACAAAATGCACAATGCCGACTTAAGTACAAGAAAACTGACCCTTCTTACTTTCTACGTTTTAACCATTCCTGTGACACTAGTTATAGATTCCGATGCTTCACTTCAGGTATACTGTATCCCTCTGACCTTCTTAATGACGATGAAACACAGAAATTGCATCGGAATTAAATACAAATGGCACAATGCCTACTTAAGTACAAGTCAACTGACTCTTCTTACTGTCGATGTTTTGAACCATTCCTGTGACACTAGTTATAGATTCCGATGTTTCACTTCAGGTTTACTGTATCCCTCTGACCTTCCTATTGACGATGAAACACAGAAATTTCTTCGGCGTTAAATACAAAATGCACAATGCCGACTTAAGTACAAGAAAACTGACCCTTCTTACTTTCTACGTTTTCACCATTCCTGTGACACTAGTTATAGATTCCGATGCTTCACTTCAGGTTTTCTGTATCCCTCCGACCTTCATATTGACGATGAAACACAGAAATTGCATCGGAATCAAATACAAAAGGCACAATGCCGACTTAAGTACAAGTAAACTGACACTTCATACTGCCTATGTTTTGAACCATTCCTGTGACACTAGTTATAGTTTCCGATGCTTCACTTCAGGTATACTGTATCCATCTGACCTTCTTATTGACGATGAAACACAGAAATTGCATCGGAATTAAATACAAATGGCACAATGCCTACTTAAGTATAAGTCAACTGACTCTTCTTACTGTCGATGTTTTGAACCATTCCTGTGACACTAGTTATAGATTCCGATGTTTCACTTCAGGTTTACTGTATCCCTCTGACCTTCCTATTGACGATGAAACACAGAAATTTCTTCGGCGTTAAATACAAAAGGCACAATGCCGGCTTAAGTACAAGAAAACTGACTCTTCTTACTGTCTAAGATTTGAAACATTCCTGTGACACTAGTTATAGATTCCGATGCTTCACTTCATATTTACTGTATCCCTCTGACCTTCTTATTGACGACAAAATACAGAAATTGCATCGGAATTCAATACAAAAGGCACAATGCGGACATAAGTACAAGTAAACTGACTCTTCTTACTGTCTATGTTTTGAACCATTCCTGTGACACTAGTTATAGATTCCGATGCTTCACTTGAGGTTTACTGTATCCCTCTGACCTTCATATTACAGATGAAACACAGAAATTGCATCGGAATTAAATACAAAAGGCACAATGCCGACATAAGTACCAAAAAAACAAACTCTTCTTATTATCTATGTTTTGAACCATTCTTGTGACACTAGTTATAGATTCCGATGCTTCACTTCAGGTTTTCTGTATCACTCTGACCTTCTTATTGACGATGAAACACAGACATTGCATCGGAATTAAATACAATAGACACAATGCCGACTTAAGTACAAGAAAACTGACTCTTCTTACTGTCTATGTTCTGAACCATTCCTGTGACACTAGAATAGATTCCGATACTTCACTTCAGGTTTACTGTATCCCTCTGACCTTCTTATTGACGATGAAACACAGAAATTGCATCGGAATTAAATACAAAAAGCACAATGCCTACTTAAGTACAAGACAACTGACTCTTCGTACTGTCTATGCTTTGAACCATTCCTGTGACACTAGTTATAGATTCCGATGCTTCACTTCAGGTTTACTGTATCCCTCTGACCTTCCTAAGGCGATGAAACACAGAAATTTCTTCGGCGTTAAATACAAAAGGCACAATGCCTGCTTAAGTACATGAAAACTGACTCTTCTTACTGTCTATGATTTGAAATATTCCTGTGACACTAGTTATACATTGCGATGCTTCACTTCAGGTTTACTGTATCCCTCTGACCTTCTTATTGACGATGAAATACAGAAATTGCATCGGAATCCAATACAAAAGGCACAATGCCTACTCAAGTACAAATAAACTGACTCTTCTTACTGTCTATGTTTTGAACCATTCCTGTGACACTAGTTATAGATTCCGATACTTCACTTCAGGTTTACTGTATACCTCTGACCCTCTTATTGACGATGAAACACAGAAATTTCATCAGCATTAAATACAAAAGGCACAATGTCGGCTGAAGTACAAGAAAACTGTCCCTTTTTACTGTCTATGTTTTGAAACATTCCTGTGACACTAGTTATAAATTCCGATACTTCACTTCAGGCTTACTGTGTCCCTCTGTCGTTCGTATTGACGATGACACACAGACATTGCATCGGAATTAAATACAAATGGCACAATGCCTACTTAAGTACAAGTCAACTGACTCTTCTTACTGTCGATGTTTTGAACCATTCCTGTGACACTAGTTATAGATTCCGATGTTTCACTTCAGGTTTACTGTATCCCTCTGACCTTCCTATTGACGATGAAACACAGAAATTTCTTCGGCGTTAAATACAAAAGGCACAATGCCGGCTTAAGTACAAGAAAACTGACTCTTCTTACTGTCTATGATTTGAAACATTCCTGTGACACTAGTTATACATTGCGATGCTTCACTTCAGGTTTACTGTATCCCTCTGACCTTCTTATTGACGATGAAATACAGAAATTGCATCGGAATCCTTTACAAAAGGCACAATGCCTACTCAAGTACAAATAAACTGACTCTTCTTACTGTCTATGTTTTGAACCATTCCTGTGACACTAGTTATAGATTCCGATTCTTCACTTCGGGTTTACTGTATCCCTCTGACCTTCGTATTGACGATGACGCAAAAAATTGCATCGGAATTAGATACAAAAGGCACAATGCCGACTTGAGTACAAGAAATCTGACTCTTCTTACTGTCTATGTTTTGAACCATTCCTGTGACACTAGTTATTGATTCCGATGCGTCATTTCAGGTTTACTGTATCCCTCTGACCTTCATATTGACGATGAAACACAGAAATTGCATCGGAATTAAATACAAAAGGAACAATGCCGTTTTAAGTACAAAAAAACAAACTCTTCTTATTGTCAATGTTTTGAACCATTCCTGTGACACTAGTTATAGTTTCCGATGCTTCACTTCAGGTTTACTGTATCCATCTGACCTTCGTATTGACGATGAAACTCAGAAATTGCATCGGAATTAAATACAAAAGGCACAATGCCCACTTAAGTACAAGACAACTGACTCTTCTTACTGTCTATGTTTTGAACCATTCCTGTGACACTAGTTATAGATTCAGATGCTTCACTTCAGGTTTACTTTACCCCTCTGACTTTCGTATTGACGATGACACACAAAATTGCATCGGAAATAAATACAAAAGGCTCAATGCCGACTTAAGAACAAGAAAACTGACTCTCCTTACTGTCTATGTTTTAACTATTCCTGTGACATTAGTTATAGATTCCGAAGCTTCACTTCAGGTTTACTGTATCCCTCCGACCTTCTTATTGACGATGAAACACAGAAATTGCATCGGAAATAAATACAAATGGCACAATGCCGACTTAAGTACAACAAAACTGACTCTTCTTACTGTCTATGTTCTGAACCATTCCTGTGACACTAGTTATAGATTCCGATACTTCACTTCAGGTTTACTGTATACCTCAGACCTTCTTATTGGCGATGAAACACAGAAATTGCTTCAGAATTAAATACAAAAGGCTCAATGCCCACTTAAGTACAAGACAACTGACTCTTCTTACTGTCTATGTTTTGAACCATTCCTGTGACACTAGTTATAGATTCCGATGCTTCACTTTGGGTTCACTGTATCCCTCTGACCTTCTTATTGACGATGAAACACAGAAATTTCATCAGCATTAAATACAAAAGGCACAATGCCGGCTGAAGTACAAGAAAACTGTCCCTTTTTACTGTCTATGTTTTGAAACATTCCTGTGACACTAGTTATAAATTCCGATGCTTCACTGCAGGATTACTGTATCCCTCTGACGTTCGTATTGACGATGACACACAGACATTGCATCGGAATTAAATACAAAAGGCACAGTGCCGACTTAAGTGCAGGTAAACTGACACTTCTTACTGTCTATGTTTTGAACCATTCCTGTGACACTAGTTATAGTTTCCGATGCTTCACTTCAGGTTTACTGTATCCATCTGACCTTCTTATTGACGATGAAACACAGAAATTGCACCGGAATTAAATACAAAAGGCACAATGCCCACTTAAGTACAAGAGAACTGACTCGTCTTACTGTCTATGTTTTGAACCATTCCTGTGACACTAGTTATAGATTCCGATGCTTCACTTTGGGTTTACTGTATCCCTCTGACCTTCTTATTGTCGACCAAACACAGAAATTTCAACGGCATTAAATACAAAAGGCACAATGCCGGCATAAGTACAAGAAAACTGACTCTTCTTACTGTCTATGTTTTGAAACATTCCTGTGACACTAGTTACAGATTCCGATGCTTCACTTAGAATTTTACTCTAACCCTCTGACCTTCTTATTGACGATGAAGCACAGAAATTGCGTCGGAATTAAATACAAAAGGCACAATGCCGACTTAAGTACAAGAAGATTGACTATTCTTACTGTCTATGTTTCTAACCATTCCTGTGACGCTAGTTATAGATTCCGATGCTTCACTTCACGATTTATGTATCCCTCAGACCTTCTTATTGACGATGTAACACAGAAATTGCATCAGAATTATATACAAAAGGCACAATGCCGACTTAAGTACAAGTAAACTGACACTTCCTACTGTCTATGTTTTGAACCATTCCTGTGACACTAGTTACAGATTCCGATGCGTCACTTCAGGTTTACCGTATGCCTCTGACCTTCTTATTGACGATGAAACACAGAAATTGCATCGGAATTAAATACAAATGGCACAATGACGACTTAAGTACAAGAAAACTGAATCTATTTACCGTCAATGTTTTGAACCATACCTGTGACACTAGTTATAGTTTCCGATACTTCACTTCAGGTTTACTGTATCTCTCTGACCTTCTTATTGACGATGAAACACAGAAATTGCATCGGAATTAAATACAAAAGGCACAATGCCGACTTAAGTACAAGTAAACTGACACTTCTTACTGTCTATGTTTTGAACCGTTCCTGTGACACTAGTTATAGTTTCCGATGCTTCACTTCAGGTTTACTGTATCCATCTGAACTTCTTATTGACGATGAAACACAGAAATTGCATCGGAATTAAATACAAAAGGCACAATGCCGGCTGAAGTACAAGAAAACTGTTCCTTCTTACTTTCTATGTTTTAACCATTCCTGTGACACTAGTTATAGATTCCGATGCTTCACTTCAGCTATACTGTATCCCTCTGACCTTCTTAATGACGATGAAACACAGAAATTGCATCGGAATTAAATACAAATGGCACAATACCGACTTAAGTACAAGAAAACTGACTCTTCTTACTCTCTATGTTTTGAACCATTCCTGTGACACTAGTATAGATTCCGATACTTCACGTCAGGTTTTCTGTATTACTCTGACCTTCATATTGACGATGAAATACAGAAATTGCATCGGAATTAAATACAAAAGGCACAATGCCGACTTAAGTACAAAAAAACGAAATCTTCTTATTGTCGATGATTTGAACCATTCCTGTGACACTAGTTATAGATTCCGATGCTTCACTTCAGGTTTTCTGTATCCCTCTGACCTTCATATTGACGATGAAACACAGAAATTGCATCGGAATCAAATACAAAAGGCACAATGCCTACTTAAGTACAAGACAACTGATTCTTCTTACTGTCGATGTTTTGAACCATTCCTGTGACACTAGTTATAGATTCCGATGCTTCACTTCAGGTTTACTGTATCCCTCTGACCTTCCTATTGACGATGAAACACAGAAATTTCATCGGCGTTAAATACAAAAGGCACAATGCCTGCTTAAGTACATGAAAACTGACTCTTCTTACTGTCTATGATTTGAAATATTCCTGTGACACTAGTTATACATTGCGATGCTTCACTTCAGGTTTACTGTATCCCTCTGACCTTCTTATTGACGATGAAATACAGAAATTGCATCGGAATCCAATACAAAAGGCACAATGCCTACTCAAGTACAAATAAACTGACTCTTCTTACTGTCTATGTTTTGAACCATTCCTGTGACACTAGTTATAGATTCCGATACTCACTTCAGGTTTACTGTATACCTCTGACCCTCTTATTGACGATGAAACACAGAAATTTCATCAGCATTAAATACAAAAGGCACAATGTCGGCTGAAGTACAAGAAAACTGTCCCTTTTTACTGTCTATGTTTTGAAACATTCCTGTGACACTAGTTATAAATTCCGATATTTCACTTCAGGCTTACTGTATCCCTCTGTCGTTCGTATTGACGATGACACACAGACATTGCATCGGAATTAAATACAAAATGCACAATGCCGACTTAAGTACAAGAAAACTGACCCTTCTTACTTTCTACGTTTTAACCATTCCTGTGACACTAGTTATAGATTTCGATGCTTCACTTCAGGTATACTGTATCCCTCTGACCTTCTTAATGACGATGAAACACAGAAATTGCATCGGAATTAAATACAAATGGCACAATGCCGACTTAAGTACAAGAAAACTGACTCTTCTTACTGTCTATGTTTTGAACCATTCCTGTGACACTAGTATAGATTCCTATACTTCACTTCAGGTTTTCTGTATCCCTCTGACCTTCATATTGACGATGACATACAGAAATTGCATCGGAATCAAATACAAAAGGCACAATGCCGACTTAAGTACAAGTAAACTGACACTTCATACTGTCTATGCTTTGAACCATTCCTGTGACACTAGTTATAGATTCCGATGCTTCACTTCGGGTTTACTGTATCCCTCTGACCTTCGTATTGACGATGACGCAAAAAATTGCATCGGAATTAAATACAAAAGGCACAACGCCGACTTGAGTACAAGAAATCTGACTCTTCTTACTGTCTATGTTTTGAACCATTCCTGTGACACTAGTTATTGATTCCGATGCGTCATTTCAGGTTTACTGTATCCCTCTGACCTTCATATTGACGATGAAACACAGAAATTGCATCGGAATTAAATACAGAAGGAACAATGCCGTTTTAAGTACAAAAAAACAAACTCTTCTTATTGTCAATGTTTTGAACCATTCCTGTGTCACTAGTTATAGTTTCCGATGCTTCACTTCAGGTTTACTGTATCCATCTGACCCTCGTATTGACGATGAAACTCAGAAATTGCATCGGAATTAAATACAAAAGGCACAATGCCCACTTAAGTACAAGACAACTGACTCTTCTTACTGTCTATGTTTTGAACCATTCCTGTGACACTAGTTATAGATTCCGATGCTTCACTTCAGCTATACTGTATCCCTCTGACCTTCTTAATGACGATGAAACACAGAAATTGCATCGGAATTAAATACAAATGGCACAATACCGACTTAAGTACAAGAAAACTGACTCTTCTTACTCTCTATGTTTTGAACCATTCCTGTGACACTAGTATAGATTCCGATACTTCACGTCAGGTTTTCTGTATTACTCTGACCTTCATATTGACGATGAAATACAGAAATTGCATCGGAATTAAATACAAAAGGCACAATGCCGTCTTAAGTACAAAAAAACGAAATCTTCTTATTGTCGATGTTTTGAACCATTCCTGTGACACTAGTTATAGATTCCGATGCTTCACTTCAGGTTTTCTGTATCCCTCTGACCTTCATATTGACGATGAAACACAGAAATTGCATCGGAATCAAATACAAAAGGCACAATGCCTACTTAAGTACAAGACAACTGATTCTTCTTACTGTCGATGCTTTGAACCATTCCTGTGACACTAGTTATAGATTCCGATGCTTCACTTCAGGTTTACTGTATCCCTCTGACCTTCCTATTGACGATGAAACACAGAAATTTCATCGGCGTTAAATACAAAAGGCACAATGCCTGCTTAAGTACATGAAAACTGACTCTTCTTACTGTCTATGATTTGAAATATTCCTGTGAGACTAGTTATACATTGCGATGCTTCACTTCAGGTTTACTGTATCCCTCTGACCTTCTTATTGACGATGAAATACAGAAATTGCATCGGAATCCAATACAAAAGGCACAATGCCTACTCAAGTACAAATAAACTGACTCTTCTTACTGTCTATGTTTTGAACCATTCCTGTGACACTAGTTATAGATTCCGATACTCACTTCAGGTTTACTGTATACCTCTGACCCTCTTATTGACGATGAAACACAGAAATTTCATCAGCATTAAATACAAAAGGCACAATGTCGGCTGAAGTACAAGAAAACTGTCCCTTTTTACTGTCTATGTTTTGAAACATTCCTGTGACACTAGTTATAAATTCCGATATTTCACTTCAGGCTTACTGTATCCCTCTGTCGTTCGTATTGACGATGACACACAGACATTGCATCGGAATTAAATACAAAATGCACAATGCCGACTTAAGAACAAGAAAACTCACCCTTCTTACTTTCTACGTTTTAACCATTCCTGTGACACTAGTTATAGATTTCGATGCTTCACTTCAGGTATACTGTATCCCTCTGACCTTCTTAATGACGATGAAACACAGAAATTGCATCGGAATTAAATACAAATGGCACAATGCCGACTTAAGTACAAGAAAACTGACTCTTCTTACTGTCTATGTTTTGAACCATTCCTGTGACACTAGTATAGATTCCTATACTTCACTTCAGGTTTTCTGTATCCCTCTGACCTTCATATTGACGATGACATACAGAAATTGCATCGGAATCAAATACAAAAGGCACAATGCCGACTTAAGTACAAGTAAACTGACACTTCATACTATCTATGCTTTGAACCATTCCTGTGACACTAGTTATAGATTCCGATGCTTCACTTCGGGTTTACTGTATCCCTCTGACCTTCGTATTGACGATGACGCAAAAAATTGCATCGGAATTAAATACAAAAGGCACAACGCCGACTTGAGTACAAGAAATCTGACTCTTCTTACTGTCTATGTTTTGAACCATTCCTGTGACACTAGTTATTGATTCCGATGCGTCATTTCAGGTTTACTGTATCCCTCTGACCTTCATATTGACGATGAAACACAGAAATTGCATCGGAATTAAATACAGAAGGAACAATGCCGTTTTAAGTACAAAAAAACAAACTCTTCTTATTGTCAATGTTTTGAACCATTCCTGTGACACTAGTTATAGTTTCCGATGCTTCACTTCAGGTTTACTGTATCCATCTGACCCTCGTATTGACGATGAAACTCAGAAATTGCATCGGAATTAAATACAAGAGGCACAATGCCCACTTAAGTACAAGACAACTGACTCTTCTTACTGTCTATGTTTTGAACCATTCCTGTGACACTAGTTATAGATTCAGATGCTTCACTTCAGGTTTACTTTACCCCTCTGACTTTCGTATTGACGATGACACACAAAATTGCATCGGAAATAAATACAAAAGGCTCAATGCCGACTTAAGAACAAGAAAACTGACTCTCCTTACTGTCTATGTTTTAACTATTCCTGTGACACTAGTTATAGATTCCGAAGCTTCACTTCAGGTTTACTGTATCCCTCCGACCTTCTTATTGACGATGAAACACAGAAATTGCATCGGAAATAAATACAAATGGCACAATGCCGACTTAAGTACAACAAAACTGACTCTTCTTACTGTCTATGTTCTGAACCATTCCTGTGACACTAGTTATAGATTCCGATACTTCACTTCAGGTTTACTGTATACCTCAGACCTTCTTATTGGCGATGAAACACAGAAATTGCTTCAGAATTAAATACAAAAGGCTCAATGCCCACTTAAGTACAAGACAACTGACTCTTCTTACTGTCTATGTTTTGAACCATTCCTGTGACACTAGTTATAGATTCCGATGCTTCACTTTAGGTTCACTGTATCCCTCTGACCTTCTTATTGACGATGAAACACAGAAATTTCATCAGCATTAAATACAAAAGGCACAATGCCGGCTGAAGTACAAGAAAACTGTCCCTTTTTACTGTCTATGTTTTGAAACATTCCTGTGACACTAGTTATAAATTCCGATGCTTCACTGCAAGATTACTGTATCCCTCTGACGTTCGTATTGACGATGACACACAGACATTGCATCGGAATTAAATACAAAAGGCACAGTGCCGACTTAAGTGCAGGTAAACTGACACTTCTTACTGTCTATGTTTTGAACCATTCCTGTGACACTAGTTATAGTTTCCGATGCTTCACTTCAGGTTTACTGTATCCATCTGACCTTCTTATTGACGATGAAACACAGAAATTGCACCGGAATTAAATACAAAAGGCACAATGCCCACTTAAGTACAAGAGAACTGACTCGTCTTACTGTCTATGTTTTGAACCATTCCTGTGACACTAGTTATAGATTCCGATGCTTCACTTCGGGTTTACTGTATCCCTCTGACCTTCTTATTGTCGACCAAACACAGAAATTTCAACGGCATTAAATACAAAAGGCACAATGCCGGCATAAGTACAAGAAAACTGACTCTTCTTACTGTCTATGTTTTGAAACATTCCTGTGACACTAGTTACAGATTCCGATGCTTCACTTAGAATTTTACTGTAACCCTCTGACCTTCTTATTGACGATGAAGCACAGAAATTGCGTCGGAATTAAATACAAAAGGCACAATGCCGACTTAAGTACAAGAAGATTGACTATTCTTACTGTCTATGTTTCTAACCATTCCTGTGACGCTAGTTATAGATTCCGATGCTTCACTTCACGATTTATGTATCCCTCAGACCTTCGTATTGACGATGTAACACAGAAATTGCATCAGAATTATATACAAAAGGCACAATGCCGACTTAAGTACAAGTAAACTGACACTTCTTACTGTCTATGTTTTGAACCATTCCTGTGACACTAGTTATAGATTCCGATGCGTCACTTCAGGTTTACCGTATGCCTCTGACCTTCTTATTGACGATGAAACACAGAAATTGCATCGGAATTAAATACAAATGGCACAATGACGACTTAAGTACAAGAAAACTGAATCTATTTACCGTCAATGTTTTGAACCATACCTGTGACACTAGTTATAATTTCCGATACTTCACTTCAGGTTTACTGTATCTCTCTGACCTTCTTATTGACGATGAAACACAGAAATTGCATCGGAATTAAATACAAAAGGCACAATGCCGACTTAAGTACAAGTAAACTGACACTTCTTACTGTCTATGTTTTGAACCGTTCCTGTTACACTGGTTATAGTTTCCGATGCTTCACTTCAGGTTTACTGTATCCATCTGAACTTCTTATTGACGATGAAACACAGAAATTGCATCGGAATTAAATACAAAAGGCACAATGCCGGCTGAAGTACAAGAAAACTGTTCCTTTTTACTGTCTATGTTTTGAAACATTCCTGTGACACTAGTTATAAATTCCGATGCTTCACTTCAGGCTTACTGTATCTCTCTGACGTTCGTATTGACGATGACACACAGACATTGCATCGGAATTAAATACAAAATGCACAATGCCAACTTAAGTACAAGAAAACTGACCCTTCTTACTTTCTATGTTTTAACCATTCCTGTGACACTAGTTATAGATTCCGATGCTTCACTTCAGCTATACTGTATCCCTCTGACCTTCTTAATGACGATGAAACACAGAAATTGCATCGGAATTAAATACAAATGGCACAATGCCGACTTAAGTACAAGAAAACTGACTCTTCTTACTCTCTATGTTTTGAACCATTCCTGTGACACTAGTATAGATTCCGATACTTCACGTCAGGTTTTTTGTATTACTCTGACCTTCATATTGACGATGAAATACTGAAATTGCATCGGAATTAAATACAAAAGGTACAATGCCGACTTAAGTACAAAAAAACGAACTCTTCTTATTGTCGATGTTTTGAACCATTCCTGTGACACTAGTTATAGATTCCGATGCTTCACTTCAGGTTTTCTGTATCCCTCTGACCTTCATATTGACGATGAAACACAGAAATTGCATCGGAATCAAATACAAAAGGCACAATGCCTACTTAAGTACAAGACAACTGATTCTTCTTACTGTCGATGTTTTGAACCATTCCTGTGACACTAGTTATAGATTCCGATGCTTCACTTCAGGTTTACTGTATCCCTCTGACCTTCCTATTGACGATGAAACACAGAAATTTCATCGGCGTTAAATACAAAAGGCACAATGCCTGCTTAAGTACATGAAAACTGACTCTTCTTACTGTCTATGATTTGAAATATTCCTGTGACACTAGTTATACATTGCGATGCTTCACTTCAGGTTTACTGTATCCCTCTGACCTTCTTATTGACGATGAAATACAGAAATTGCATCGGAATCCAATACAAAAGGCACAATGCCTACTCAAGTACAAATAAACTGACTCTTCTTACTGTCTATGTTTTGAACCATTCCTGTGACACTAGTTATAGATTCCGATACTCACTTCAGGTTTACTGTATACCTCTGACCCTCTTATTGACGATGAAACACAGAAATTTCATCAGCATTAAATACAAAAGGCACAATGTCGGCTGAAGTACAAGAAAACTGTCCCTTTTTACTGTCTATGTTTTGAAACATTCCTGTGACACTAGTTATAAATTCCGATATTTCACTTCAGGCTTACTGTATCCCTCTGTCGTTCGTATTGACGATGACACATAGACATTGCATCGGAATTAAATACAAAATGCACAATGCCGACTTAAGTAGAAGAAAACTGACCCTTCTTACTTTCTACGTTTTAACCATTCCTGTGACACTAGTTATAGATTTCGATGCTTCACTTCAGGTATACTGTATCCCTCTGACCTTCTTAATGACGATGAAACACAGAAATTGCATCGGAATTAAATACAAATGGCACAATGCCGACTTAAGTACAAGAAAACTGACTCTTCTTACTGTCTATGTTTTGAACCATTCCTGTGACACTAGTATAGATTCCTATACTTCACTTCAGGTTTTCTGTTTCCCTCTGACCTTCATATTGACGATGACATACAGAAATTGCATCGGAATTAAATACAAAAGGCACAATGCCGACTTAAGTACAAAAAAACAAACTCTTCTTATTTTCGATGCTTTGAACCATTCCTGTGACACTAGTTATAGATTCCGATGCTTCACTTCAGGTTTTCTGTATCCCTCCGACCTTCATATTGACGATGAAACACAGAAATTGCATCGGAATCAAATACAAAAGGCACAATGCCGACTTAAGTACAAGTAAACTGACACTTCATACTGTCTATGTTTTGAACCATTCCTGTGACACTAGTTATAGTTTCCGATGCTTCACTTCAGGTATACTGTATCCATCTAACCTTCTTATTGACGATGAAACACAGAAATTGCATCGGAATTAAATACAAATGGCACAATGCCTACTTAAGTACAAGTCAACTGACTCTTCTTACTGTCTATGTTTGGAACCATTCCTGTGACACTAGTTATAGATTCCGATACTTTACTTCAGGTTTACTGTATACCTCTGACCCTCTTATTGACGATGAAACACAGAAATTTCATCAGCATTAAATACAAAAGGCACAATGTCGGCTGAAGTACAAGAAAACTGTCCCTTTTTACTGTCTATGTTTTGAAACATTCCTGTGACACTAGTTATATATTCCGATACTTCACCTCAGGCTTACTGTATCCCTCTGTCGTTCGTATTGACGATGACACACAGACATTGCATCGGAATTAAATACAAAATGCACAATGCTGACTTAAGTACAAGAAAACTGACCCTTCTTACTTTCTACGTTTTAACCATTCCTGTGACACTAGTTATAGATTCCGATGCTTCACTTCAGGTATACTGTATCCCTCTGACATTCTTAATGACGATGAAACACAGAAATTGCATCGGAATTAAATACAAATGGCACAATGCCTACTTAAGTACAAGTCAACTGACTCTTCTTACTGTCGATGTTTTGAACCATTCCTGTGACACTAGTTATAGATTCCGATGTTTCACTCCAGGTTTACTGTATCCCTCTGACCTTCCTATTGACGATGAAACACAGAAATTTCTTCGGCGTTAAATACAAAATGCACAATGCCGACTTAAGTACAAGAAAACTGACCCTTCTTACTTTCTACGTTTTCACCATTCCTGTGACACTAGTTATAGATTCCGATGCTTCACTTCAGGTTTTCTGTATCCCTCCGACCTTCATATTGACGATGAAACACAGAAATTGCATCGGAATCAAATACAAAAGGCACAATGCCGACTTAAGTACAAGTAAACTGACACTTCATACTGTCTATGTTTTGAACCATTCCTGTGACACTAGTTATAGTTTCCGATGCTTCACTTCAGGTATACTGTATCCATCTGACCTTCTTATTGACGATGAAACACAGAAATTGCATCGGAATTAAATACAAATGGCACAATGCCTACTTAAGTATAAGTCAACTGACTCTTCTTACTGTCGATGTTTTGAACCATTCCTGTGACACTAGTTATAGATTCCGATGTTTCACTTCAGGTTTACTGTATCCCTCTGACCTTCCTATTGACGATGAAACACAGAAATTTCTTCGGCGTTAAATACAAAAGGCACAATGCCGGCTTAAGTACGAGAAAACTGACTCTTCTTACTGTCTATGATTTGAAACATTCCTGTGACACTAGTTATAGATTCCGATGCTTCACTTCATATTTACTGTATCCCTCTGACCTTCTTATTGACGACAAAATACAGAAATTGCATCGGAATTCAATACAAAAGGCACAATGCGGACATAAGTACATGTAAACTGACTCTTCTTACTGTCTATGTTTTGAACCATTCCTGTGACACTAGTTATAGATTCCGATGCTTCACTTGAGGTTTACTGTATCCCTCTGACCTTCATATTACAGATGAAACACAGAAATTGCATCGGAATTAAATACAAAAGGCACAATGCCGACATAAGTACCAAAAAAACAAACTCTTCTTATTATCTATGTTTTGAACCATTCTTGTGACACTAGTTGTAGATTCCGATGCTTCACTTCAGGTTTTCTGTATCACTCTGACCTTCTTATTGACGATGAAACACAGACATTGCATCGGAATTAAATACAAAAGACACAATGCCGACTTAAGTACAAGAAAACTGACTCTTCTTACTGTCTATGTTCTGAACCATTCCTGTGACACTAGAATAGATTCCGATACTTCACTTCAGGTTTACTGTATCCCTCTGACCTTCTTATTGACGATGAAACACAGAAATTGCATCGGAATTAAATACAAAAAGCACAATGCCTACTTAAGTACAAGACAACTGACTCTTCGTACTGTCTATGCTTTGAACCATTCCTGTGACACTAGTTATAGATTCCGATGCTTCACTTCAGGTTTACTGTATCCCTCTGACCTTCCTAAGGCGATGAAACACAGAAATTTCATCGGCGTTAAATACAAAAGGCACAATGCCTGCTTAAGTACATGAAAACTGACTCTTCTTACTGTCTATGATTTGAAATATTCCTGTGACACTAGTTATACATTGCGATGCTTCACTTTAGGTTTACTGTATCCCTCTGACCTTCTTATTGACAATGAAATACAGAAATTGCATCGGAATCCAATACAAAAGGCACAATGCCTACTCAAGTACAAAGAAACTGACTCTTCTTACTGTCTATGTTTTGAACCATTCCTGTGACACTAGTTATAGATTCCGATACTTCACTTCAGGTTTACTGTATACCTCTGACCCTCTTATTGACGATGAAACACAGAAATTTCATCAGCATTAAATACGAAAGGCACAATGTCGGCTGAAGTACAAGAAAACTGTCCCTTTTTACTGTCTATGTTTTGAAACATTCCTGTGACACTAGTTATAAATTCCGATACTTCACTTCAGGCTTACTGTGTCCCTCTGTCGTTCGTATTGACGATGACACACAGACATTGCATCGGAATTAAATACAAAATGCACAATGCCGACTTAAGTACAAGAAAACTGACCCTTCTTACTTTCTACGTTTTAACCATTCCTGTGACACTAGTTATAGATTCCGATGCTTCACTTCAGGTATACTGTATCCCTCTGACCTTCCTAATGACGATAAAACACAGAAATTGCATCGGAATTAAATACAAATGGCACAATGCCGACTTAAGTACAAGAAAACTGACTCTTCTTACTGTCTATGTTTTGAACCATTCCTGTGACACTAGTTATAGTTTCCGATGCTTCACTTCAGGTATACTGTATCCATCTGACCTTCTTATTGACGATGAAACACAGAAATTGCATCGGAATTAAATACAAATGGCACAATGCCTACTTAAGTACAAGTCAACTGACTCTTCTTACTGTCGATGTTTTGAACCATTCCTGTGACACTAGTTATAGATTCCGATGTTTCACTTCAGGTTTACTGTATCCCTCTGACCTTCCTATTGACGATGAAACACAGAAATTTCTTCGGCGTTAAATACAAAAGGCACAATGCCGGCTTAAGTACAAGAAAACTGACTCTTCTTACTGTCTATGATTTGAAACATTCCTGTGACACTAGTTATAGATTCCGATGCTTCACTTCATATTTACTGTATCCCTCTGACCTTCTTATTGACGACAAAATACAGAAATTGCATCGGAATTCAATACAAAAGGCACAATGCGGACATAAGTACAAGTAAACTGACTCTTCTTACTGTCTATGTTTTGAACCATTCCTGTGACACTAGTTATAGATTCCAATGCTTCACTTCAGGTTTACTGTATCCCTCTGACCTTCGTATTGACGATGACACACAAAATTGCAACGGAACTAAATACAAAAGGTACAATGCCGACTTAAGTACAAGAAAACTGACTCTTCTTACTGTCTATGTTTTAACATTTCCTGTGACACTAGTTATAGATTCCGATGCTTCACTTCAGCTTTACTGTATCCTTCCGACCTTCTTATTGACGATGAAACACAGAAATTGCGTCGGAATTTAATACAAATGGCACAATGCCGACTTAAGTACAAGAAAACTGACTCTTCTTACTGTCTATGTTTTGAACCATTCCTGTGACACTAGTTATAGATTCCGATTCTTCACTTCAGGTTTAATGGATCCCTCTGACCCTCTTAGTGACGATGAAACACAGAAATTGCATCGGAATTAAATACAAAAGGCACAATGCCGACTTAAGTACAATAAATCTGACTCTTCTTACTGTCTATGTTTAGAACCATTCCTGTGACACTAGTTATAGATTCCGATGCTTCACTTCAGGTTTACTGTATCCCTCTGACCTTCATATTACAGATGAAACACAGAAATTGCATCGGAATTAAATACAAAAGGCACAATGCCGACATAAGTACCAAAAAAACAAACTCTTCTTATTATCTATGTTTTGAACCATTCCTGTGACACTAGTTATGGATTCCGATGCTTCACTTCAGGTTTTCTGTATCACTCTGACCTTCTGATTGACGATGAAACACAGACATTGCATCGGAATTAAATACAAAAGACACAATGCCGACTTAAGTACAAGTAAGCTGACACTTCTTACTGTCTATGTTTTGAACCATTCCTGTGACACTAGTTATATATTCCGATGCTTCACTTCAGGTTTACTGTATCCCTCTAACCTTCTTATTGACGATGAAACACAGAAATTGTATCGGAATTAAATACAAAAGGCACAATGCCCGCCTAAGTACAAGACAACTGACTCCTCTTACTGTCTATGTTTTGAACCATTCCTGTGACACTAGTTATAGATTCCGATGCCTCACTTCAGGTTTACTGTATCCCTCTGACCTTCTTATTGACGATGAAACACAGAAATTGCAGCGGAATTACATACAAAAGGCACATTGCCGACTTAAGTACAAGAAAAGTGACGCATCTTACTGTCTATGATTCGAACCATTCCTCTGACACTAGTTAAAGATCCCGATATTTCACTTCAGGATTACTGTATCCCTCTGACCTTCTTATTGACGATCAAACACAGAAATTTCATCGGCATTAAGTACAAAAGGCACAATACCGGCTTAAGTACAAGAAAACTGACTCTTCTTACTGTCTATGTTTTGAAACATTCCTGTGACACTAGTTATAGATTCCGATGCATCACTTCAGGTTTACTGTATCCCTCTGAGCTTCTTATTGACGATGAAACACAGAAATTGCATCGGAATTAAATACAAATGGCACAATGCCAACTTAAGTACAAGAAAACTGACTCTTCTTACTGTCTATGTTCTGAACCATTCCTGTGACACTAGAATAGATTCCGATACTTCACTTCAGGTTTACTGTATCCCTCTGACCTTCTTATTGACGATGAAACACAGAAATTGCATCGGAATTAAATACAAAAAGCACAATGCCTACTTAAGTACAAGACAACTGACTCTTCTTACTGTCTATGCTTTGAACCATTCCTGTGACACTAGTTATAGATTCAGCTACTTCACTCCAGGTTTGTTGTATCCCTCTGACCTTCTTATTGACGATGAAACACAGAAATTGCATCGGTATTAAATGCAAAAAGCACAATGCCGACTTAAGTACAAGAAATAAGACTCTTCTTACTGTCTATGTTTTGAACCATTCCTGTGACACTAGTTATAGATTCCGATGCTTCACTTCAGGTTTACTGTATTCCTCTGACCTTCTTATCGACGATGAAACACAGAAATTGCATCGGAATTAAATACAAATGGCACAATGAAGACTTAAGTACAAGTAAACTGACTATTCTTACTGTCCACGATTTGAACCATTCCTGTGACACTAGTATACATTCCGATACTTCACCTCAGGTTTACTGTATACCTCTGACCTTCTTATTGACGATGAAACACAGAAATTGCTTCGGAATTAAATACAAAAGGCACAATGCCCGCTTAAGTACAAGACAACTGACTCCTCTTACTGTCTATGTTTTGAACCATTCCTGTGACACTAGTTATAGATTCGGATGCTTCACTTCAGGTTTACTGTATCCCTCTGACCTTCTTATTGACGATCAAACACAGAAATTTCATCGGCATTAAGTACAAAAGGCACAATGCCGTCTTAATTATAAGAAAACTGACTCTTCTTACTGTCTATGCTTTGAACCATTCCTGTGACACTAGTTATAGATTCCGATGCTTCACTTCAGGTTTACTGTATCCCTCTGACCTTCTTATTGACAATGAAACACAGAAATTGCATCGGAATTAAATACAAAAGGCACAATGCCGACTTAAGTACAAGTAAACTGACACTTCTTACTGTCTATGTTTTGAACCATTCCTGTGACACTAGTTATAGATTCCGATGCTTCACTTCAAGTTTACTGTAACCCTCTGACCTTCTTATTGACGATGAAACACAAAAATTGCGTCGGAATTAAATACAAAAGGCACAATGCCGACTTAAGTACTAGAAGACTGACTCTTCCTACTGTCTATGTTTTGAACCACTCCTGTGACACTAGTTATAGATTCCTATGCTTCACTTCAGGTTTACTGTATCCCTCTGACCTTCATATTGACGATGAAACACAGAAATTGCATCGGAATTCAATACAAAATGCACAATGCCGACTTAAGTACAAGTAAACTGAATCCTCTTACTGTCTATTTTTTGAACCATTAGTGTGACACTAGTTTTAAATTCCGATGCTTCACTTCAGGTTTACTGTATCACTCTGACCTTCGTATTGACGATGACACACAGAAATTGCATCGGAATTAAATACAAAATGCACAATGCCGACTTAAGTACAAGAAAACTGACTCTTCTCACTTTCTATGTTTTAACCATTCCTGTGACACTAGTTATAGATTCCGATGCCTCACTTCAGGTTTACTGTATCCCTCTGACCTTCTTATTGACGATGAAACACAGAAATTGCATCGGAATTAAATACAAAAAGCACAATGCCTACTTAAGTACAAGACAACTGACTCTTCTTACTGTCTATGCTTTGAACCATTCCTGTGACACTAGTTATAGATTCCGATACTTCACGTCAGGTTTTCTGTATCCCTCTGACCTTCATATTGACGATGAAACACAGAAATTTCATCAGCATTAAATACAAAAGGCACAATGCCGGCTGAAGTACAAGAAAACTGTCCCTTTTTACTGTCTATGTTTTGAAACATTCCTGTGACACTAGTTATAAATTCCGATACTTCACTTCAGGCTTACTGTATCCCTCTGTCGTTCGTATTGACGATGACACACAGACATTGCATCGGAATTAAATACAAAATGCACAATGCCGACTTAAGTACAAGAAAACTGACTCTTCTTACTGTCTATGATTTGAAACATTCCTGTGACACTAGTTATAGATTCCGATGCTTCACTTCATATTTACTGTATCCCTCTGACCTTCTTATTGACGACAAAATACAGAAATTGCATCGGAATTCAATACAAAATGCACAATGCCGACATAAGTACAAGTAAACTGACTCTTCTTACTGTCTATGTTTTGAACCATTCCTGTGACACTAGTTATAGATTCCAATGCTTCACTTCAGGTTTACTGTATCCCTCTGACCTTCGTATTGACGATGACACACAAAATTGCATCGGAACTAAATACAAAAGGTACAATGCCGACTTAAGTACAAGAAAACTGACTCTTCTTACTGTCTATGTTTTGAACCATTCCTGTGACACTAGTTATAGATTCCGATACTTCACTTCAGGTTTAATGGATCCCTCTGACCTTCTTAGTGACGATGAAACACAGAAATTGCATCGGAATTAAATACAAAAGGCACAATGCCGACTTAAGTACAATAAATCTGACTCTTCTTACTGTCTATGTTTAGAACCATTCCTGTGACACTAGTTATAGATTCCGATGCTTCACTTCAGGTTTACTGTATCCCTCTGACCTTCCTATTGACGATGAAACACAGAAATTTCATCAGCATTAAATAGAAAAGGCACAATGCCGACTTAAGTACAAGAAAACTGACCCTTCTTACTTTCTACGTTTTAACCATTCCTGTGACACTAGTTATAGATTCCGATGCTTCACTTCAGGTATACTGTATCCCTCTGACCTTCTTAATGACGATGAAACACAGAAATTGCATCGGAATTAAATACAAATGGCACAATGCCGACTTAAGTACAAGAAAACTGACTCTTCTTACTGTCTATGTTTTGAACCATTCCTGTGACACTAGTATAGATTGCTATACTTCACTTCAGGTTTTCTGTATCCCTCTGACCTTCATATTGACGATGACATACAGAAATTGCATCGGAATTAAATACAAAAGGCACAATGCCGACTTAAGTACAAAAAAACAAACTCTTCTTATTTTCGATGCTTTGAACCATTCCTGTGACACTAATTATAGATTCCGATGCTTCACTTCAGGTTTTCTGTATCCCTCCGACCTTCATATTGACGATGAAACACCGAAATTGCATCGGAATCAAATACAAAAGGCACAATGCCGACTTAAGTACAAGTAAACTGACACTTCATACTGTCTATGTTTTGAACCATTCCTGTGACAGTAGTTATAGTTTCCGATGCTTCACTTCAGGTATACTGTATCCATCTGACCTTCTCACTGACGATGAAACACAGAAATTGCATCGGAATTAAATACAAATGGCACAATGCCTACTTAAGTACAAGTCAAATGACTCTTCTTACTGTCGATGTTTTGAACCATTCCTGTGACACTAGTTATAGATTCCGATGTTTCACTTCAGGTTTACTGTATCCCTCTGACCTTCCTATTGACGATGAAACACAGAAATTTCTTCGGTGTTAAATACAAAAGGCACAATGCCGGCTTAAGTACAAGAAAACTGACTCTTCTTACTGTCTATGATTTGAAACATTCCTGTGACACTAGTTATAGATTCCGATGCTTCACTTCATATTTACTGTATCCCTCTGACCTTCTTATTGACGACAAAATACAGAAATTGCATCGGAATTCAATACAAAATGCACAATGCCGACATAAGTACAAGTAAACTGACTCTTCTTACTGTCTATGTTTTGAACCATTCCTGTGACACTAGTTATAGATTCCAATGCTTCACTTCAGGTTTACTGTATCCCTCTGACCTTCGTATTGACGATGACACACAAAATTGCATCGGAACTAGATACAAAAGGTACAATGCCGACTTAAGTACAAGAAAACTGACTCTTCTTACTGTCTATGTTTTAACTTTTCCTGTGACACTAGTTATAGATTCCGATGCTTCACTTCAGCTTTACTGTATCCCTCCGACCTTCTTATTGACGATGAAACACAGAAATTGCATCGGAATTTAATACAAATGGCACAATGCCGACTTAAGTACAAGAAAACTGACTCTTCTTACTGTCTATGTTTTGAACCATTCCTGTGACACTAGTTATAGATTCCGATACTTCACTTCAGGTTTAATGGATCCCTCTGACCTTCTTAGTGACGATGAAACACAGAAATTGCATCGGAATTAAATACAAAAGGCACAATGCCGACTTAAGTACAATAAATCTGACTCTTCTTACTGTCTATGTTTAGAACCATTCCTGTGACACTAGTTATAGATTCCGATGCTTCACTTCAGGTTTACTGTATCCCTCTGACCTTCATATTACAGATGAAACACAGAAATTGCATCGGAATTAAATACAAAAGGCACAATGCCGACATAAGTACCAAAAAAACAAACTCTTCTTATTATCTATGTTTTGAACCATTCCTGTGACACTAGTTATAGATTCCGATGCTTCACTTCAGGTTTTCTGTATCACTCTGACCTTCTTATTGACGATGAAACACAGACATTGCATCGGAATTAAATACAAAAGACACAATGCCGACTTAAGTACAAGTAAGCTGACACTTCTTACTGTCTATCTTTTGAACCATTCCTGTGACACTAGTTATATATTCCGATGCTTCACTTCAGGGTTACTGTATCCCTCTAACCTTCTTATTGACGATGAAACACAGAAATTGTATCGGAATTAAATACAAAAGGCACAATGCCCGCTTAAGTACAAGACAACTGACTCCTCTTACTGTCTATGTTTTGAACCATTCCTGTGACACTAGTTATAGATTCCGATGCCTCACTTCAGGTTTACTGTATCCCTCTGACCTTCTTATTGACGATGAAACACAGAAATTGCAGCGGAATTACATACAAAAGGCACATTGCCGACTTAAGTACAAGAAAAGTGACGCATCTTACTGTCTACGATTCGAACCATTCCTCTGACACTAGTTAAAGATCCCGATACTACACTTCAGGATTACTGTATCCCTCTGACCTTCTTATTGACGATCAAACACAGAAATTTCATCGGCATTAAGTACAAAAGGCACAATGCCGGCTTAAGTACAAGAAAACTGACTCTTCTTACTGTCTATGTTTTGAAACATTCCTGTGACACTAGTTATAGATTCCGATGCATCACTTCAGGTTTACTGTATCCCTCTGAGCTTCTTATTGACGATGAAACACAGAAATTGTATCGGAATTAAATACAAATGGCACAATGCCAACTTAAGTACAAGAAAACTGACTCTTATTACTGTCTATGTTCTGAACCATTCCTGTGACACTAGAATAGATTCCGATACTTCACTTCAGATTTGCTGTATCCCTCTGACCTTCTTATTGACGATGAAACACAGAATTTGCATCGGATTTAAATACAAAAAGCACAATGCCTACTTAAGTACAAGACAACTGACTCTTCTTACTGTCTATGCTTTGAACCATTCCTGTGACACTAGTTATAGATTCCGATACTTCACTTCAGGTTTGTTGTATCCCTCTGACCTTCTTATTGACGATGAAACACAGAAATTGCATCGGAATTAAATGCAAAAAGCACAATGCCGACTTAAGTACAAGAAATAAGACTCTTCTTACTGTCTATGTTTTGAACCATTCCTGTGACACTAGTTATAGATTCCGATGCTTCACTTCAGGTTTACTGTATTCCTCTGACCTTCTTATCGACGATGAAACACAGAAATTGCATCGGAATTAAATACAAATGGCACAATGAAGACTTAAGTACAAGTAAACTGACTATTCTTACTGTCCACGATTTGAACCATTCCTGTGACACTAGTATAGATTCCGATACTTCACCTCAGGTTTACTGTATACCTCTGACCTTCTTATTGACGATGAAACACAGAAATTGCTTCGGAATTAAATACAAAAGGCACAATGCCGACTTAAGTACAAGTAAACTGACACTTCTTACTGTCTATGTTTTGAACCATTCCTGTGACACTAGTTATAGATTCCGATGCTTCACTTCAAGTTTACTGTAACCCTCTGACCTTCTTATTGACGATCAAACACAGAAATTTCATCGGCATTAAGTACAAAAGGCACAATGCCGTCTTAATTATAAGAAAACTGACTCTTCTTACTGTCTATGCTTTGAACCATTCCTGTGACACTAGTTATAGATTCCGATGCTTCACTTCAGGTTTACTGTATCCCTCTGACCTTCTTATTGACAATGAAACACAGAAATTGCATCGGAATTAAATACAAAAGGCACAATGCCGACTTAAGTACAAGTAAACTGACACTTCTTACTGTCTATGTTTTGAACCATTCCTGTGACACTAGTTATAGATTCCGATGCTTCACTTCAAGTTTACTGTAACCCTCTGACCTTCTTATTGACGATGAAACACAGAAATTGCGTCGGAATTAAATACAAAAGGCACAATGACGACTTAAGTACTAGAAGACTGACTCTTCCTACTGTCTATGTTTTGAACCACTCCTGTGACACTAGTTATAGATTCCTATGCTTCACTTCAGGTTTACTGTATCCCTCTGACCTTCTTATTGACGATGAAACACAGAAATTGCATCGGAATTCGTTACAAAATGCACAATGCCGACTTAAGTACAAGTAAACTGAATCCTCTTACTGTCTATTTTTTGAACCATTCCTGTGACACTAGTTTTAAATTCCGATGCTTCACTTCAGGTTTACTGTATCACTCTGACCTTCGTATTGACGATGACACACAGAAATTGCATCGGAATTAAATACAAAATGCACAATGCCGACATAAGTACAAGAAAACTGACCCTTCTCACTTTCTATGTTTTAACCATTCCTGTGACACTAGTTATAGATTTCGATGCCTCACTTCAGGTTTACTGTATCCCTCTGACCTTCTTATTGACGATGAAACACAGAAATTGCATCGGAATTAAATACAAAAAGCACAATGCCTACTTAAGTACAAGACAACTGACTCTTCTTACTGTCTATGCTTTGAACCATTCCTGTGACACTAGTTATAGATTCCGATACTCACTTCAGGTTTATTGTATCCCTCTGACCTTCTTATTGACGATGAAACACAGAAATTGCATCGGAATTAAATGCAAAAGGCACAATGGCGACTTAAGTACAAGAAATAAGACTCTTCTTACTGTCTATGTTTTGAACCATTCCTGTGACACTAGTTACAGATTCCGATACTTCACTTCAGGTTTAATGGATCCCTCTGACCTTCTTAGTGACGATGAAACACAGAAATTGCATCGGAATTAAATACAAAAGGCACAATGCCGACTTAAGTACAAGAAATCTGACTCTTCTTACTGTCTATGTTTAGAACCATTCCTGTGACACTAGTTACAGATTGCGATGCTTCACTTCAGGTTTACTGTATCCCTCTGACCTTCATATTGACGATGAAACACAGAAATTGCATCGGAATTAAATACAAAAGGCACAATGCCGACATAAGTACCAAAAAAACAAACTCTTCTTATTGTCTATGTTTTGAACCATTCCGATGACACTAGTTATAGATTCCGATGCTTCACTTCAGGTTTTCTGTATCACTCTGACCTTCTTATTGACGATGAAACACAGAAATTGTATCGGAATTAATTACAAAAGGCACAATGCCGACTTAAGTACAAGTAAGCTGACACTTCTTACTGTCTATGTTTGAACCATTCCTGTGACACTAGTTATATATTCCGATGCTTCACTTCAGGTTTACTGTATCCCTCTAAGCTTCTTATTGACGATGAAACACAGAAATTGTATCGGAATTAAATACAAAAGGCACAATGCCCGCTTAAGTACAAGACAACTGACTCCTCTTACTGTCTATGTTTTGAACCATTCCTGTGCCACTAGTTATAGATTCCGATGCCTCACTTCAGGTTTACTGTATCCCTCTGACCTTCTTATTGACGATGAAACACAGAAATTGCTGCGCAATTAAATACAAAAGGCACATTGCCGACTTAAGTACAAGAAAACTGACGCTTCTTACTGTCTATGATTCGAACCATTCCTCTGACAGTAGTTAAAGATTCCGATACTTCACTTCAGGTTTACTGTATCCCTCTGACCTTCTTATTGACGATCAAACACAGAAATTTCATCGGCATTAAGTACAAAAGGCACAATGCCGGCTTAAGTACAAGAAAACTGACTCTTCTTACTGTCTATGTTTTAAACATTCCTGTGACACTAGTTATAGATTCCGATGCATCACTTCAAGTATACTGTAACCCTCTGACCTTCTTATTGACGATGAAACACCGAAATTGCGTCGGAATTAAATACAAAATGCACAATGCCGACTTAAGTACAAGAAGACTGACTCTTCTTACAGTCTATTTTTTGAACCATTCCTGTGACACTAGTTTTAAATTCCGATGCTTCACTTCAGGTTTACTGTATCCCTCTGACCTTCGTATTGACGATGACACATAGAAATTGCATCAGAATTAAATACAAAATGCACAATGCCGACTTAGGTACAACACAACTGACTCTTCTTACTGTCTATGCTTTGAACCATTCCTGTGACACTAGTTATAGATTCCGATACTTCACTTCAGGTTTATTGTATCCCTCTGACCATCTTATTGACGATGAAACACAGAAATTGAATCGGAATTAAATGCAAAAGGCACAATGCCGACTTAAGTACAAGAAATAAGACTCTTCTTACTGTCTATGCTTTGAACCATTCCTGTGACACTAGTTATAGATTCCGATGCTTCACTTCAGGTTTACTGTATCCCTCTGACCTTCTTATTGACGATGAAACACAGAAATTGCATCGGAATTAAATACAAATGGCACAATGAAGAATTAAGTACAAGAAAACCGACTTTTCTTACAGTCCATGATTTGAACCATTCCTGTGACACTAGTATAGATTCCGATACTTCACCTCAGGTTTACTGTATACCTCTGACCCTCTTATTGACGATGAAACACAGAAATTGCTTCGGAATTAAATACCAAAGGCACAATGCCCGCTTAAGTACAAGACAACTGACTCCTCTTACTGTCTATGTTTTGAACCATTCCTGTGACACTAGTTATAGATTCGGATGCTTCACTTCAGGTTTACTGTATCTCTCTGACCTTCTTATTGACGATCAAACACAGAAATTTCATCGGCATTAAGTACAAAAGGCACAATTCCGGCTTAAGTACAAGAAAACTGACTCTTCTTACTGTCTATGTTTTGAAACATTCCTGTGACACTAGTTATAGATTCCGATGCATCACTTCAAGTTTACTGTAACCCTCTGACCTTCTTATTCACGATGAAACACAGAAATTGCGTCGGAATTAAATACAAAATGCACAATGCCGACTTAAGTACAAGAAGACTGACTCTTCTTACTGTCTATGCTTTGAACCATTCCTGTGACACTAGTTATAGATTCCGATGCTTCACTTCAGGTTTACTGTATCCCACTGACCTTCTTATTGACGATGAAACACAGAAATTGCATCGGAATTAAATACAAAAGGCACAATGCCGACTTAAGTCAAGTAAACTGACACTTCTTACTGTCTATGTTTTGAACCATTCCTGTGACACTAGTTATAGATTCCGATGCTTCACTTCAAGTTTACTGTAACCCTCTGACCTTCTTATTGACGATGAAACACAGAAATTGCGTCGGAATTAAATACAAAAGGCACAATGCCGACTTAAGTACAAGAAGACTGACTCTTCTTACTGTCTATGTTTTGAACCATTTCTGTGACACTAGTTATAGATTCCTATGCTTCACTTCAGGTTTACTGTATCCCTCTGACCTTCTTATTGACGATGAAACGCAGAAATTGCATCGGAATTCAATCCAAAAGGCACAATGCCGACTTAAGTACAAGTAAACTGAATCCCCTTACTGTCTATTTTTTGAACCATTCCGGTGACACTAGTTTTAAATTCCGATGCTTTACTTCAGGTTTACTGTATCACTCTGACCTTCGTATTGACGATGACACACAGAAATTGCATCGGAATTAAATACAAAATGCACAATGCCGACTTAAGTACAAGAAAACTGACCCTTCTCACTTTCTATGTTTTAACCATTCCTCTGACACTAGTTATAGATTCCGATGCCTCACTTCAGGTTTACTGTATCCCTCTGACCTTCTTATTGACGATGAAATACAGAAATTGCATCGGAATTAAATACAAATGGCACAATGCCAACTTAAGTACAAGAAAACTGACTCTTCTTACTGTCTATGTTCTGAAATATTCCTGTGACACTAGTATAGATTCCGATGCTTCACTTCAGGTTTACTGTATCCCTCTGACCTTCTTATTGACGATGAAACACAGAAATTGCATTGGAATTAAATACAAATGGCACAATGCCGACTTAAGTACAAGAAAACTGACTTTTCTTACTGTCCATGATTTGAACCATTCCTGTGACACTAGTATAGATTGCGATACATCACCTCAGGTTTACTGTATACCTCTGACCTTCTTATTGACGATGAAACACAGAAATTGCTTCGGAATTAAATACAAAATGCACAATGCCCGCTTAAGTACAAGACAACTGACTCCTCTTACTGTCTATGTTTTGAACCATTCCTGTGACACTAGTTATAGATTCCGATGCCTCACTTTAGGTTTACTGTATCCCTCTGACCTTCTTATTGACGATGAAACACAGAAATTGCAGCGGAATTAAATACAAAAGGCACATTGCCGACTTAAGTAGAAGAAAACTGACGCTTCTTACTGTCTATGATTCGAACCATTCCTTTGACACTAGTTAAAGATTCCGATACTTCACTTCAGGTTTTCTGTATCCCTCTGACCTTCTTATTGATGATCAAACACAGAAATTTCATCGGCATTAAGTACAAAAGGCACAATGCCGGCTTATGTACAAGAAAACTGACTCTTCTTACTGTCTATGTTTTAAACATTCCTGTGACACTAGTTATAGATTCCGATGCATCACTTCAAGCTTACTGTAACCCTCTGACCTTCTTAGTGACGATGAAACACAGAAATTGCGTCGGAATTAAATACAAAATGCACAATGCCGACTTAAGTACAAGAAGACTGACTCTTCTTACTGTCTATGTTTTGAACCATTCCTGTGCCACTAGTTATAGATTCCGATGCTTCACTTCAGGTTTACTGTATCCCTCAGACCATCTTATTGACGATGAAACACAGAAATTGCATCCGAAATTAATACAAAAGGCACAATGCCGACTTAATTATAAGAAAACTGACTCTTCTTACTGTCTATGCTTTGAACCATTCCTGTGACACTAGTTATAGATTCCGATGCTTCACTTCAGGTTTACTGTATCCCTCTGACCTTCTTATTGACGATCAAACACAGAAATTGCATCGGAATTAAATACAAAAGGCACAATGCCGACTTAAGTACAAGTAAACTGACACTTCTTACTGTCTATGTTTTGAACCATTCCCGTGACACTAGTTATAGATTCCGATGCTTCACTTCAAGTTTACTGTAACCCTCTGACCTTCATATTGACGATGAAACACAGAGATTGCGTCGGAATTAAATACAAAAACACAATGCCGACTTAAGTACAAGAAGACTGACTCTTCTTACTGTCTATGTTTTGAACCATTTCTGTGACACTAGTTATAGATTCCTATGCTTCACTTCAGGTTTACTGTATCCCTCTGACCTTCTTATTGACGATGAAACACAGAAATTGCGTCGGAATTCAATACAAAAGGCACAATGCCGACTTAAGTACAAGTAAACTGAATCCTCTTACTGTCTATTTTTTGAAGCATTCCTGTGACACTAGTTTTAAATTCCGATGCTTCACTTTCGGTTCATTGTATCCCTCTGACCTTCGTATTGTCGATGACACACAGAAATTGCATCAGAATTAAATACAAAATGCACAATGCCGACTTAAGTACAAGAAAACTGACCCTTATCACTCTCTATGTTTTAACCATTCCTGTAACACTAGTTATAGATTCCGATGCCTCACTTCAGGTTTACTGTATCCCTCTGACCTTCTTATTGACGATGAAATACAGAAATTGCATCGGAATTAAATACAAATGGCACAATGCCAACTTAAGTACAAGAAAACTGACTCTTCTTACTGTCTATGTTCTGAACCATTCCTGTGACACTAGTATAGAGTCCGATACTTCACTTCAGGTTTACTGTATCCCTCTGACCTTCTTATTGACGATGAAACACAGAAATTGCATCGGAATTAAATATAAAAAGCACAATGCCTACTTAAATACAAGACAACTGACTCTTCTTACTGTCTATGCTTTGAACCATTCCTGTGACACTAGTTATAGATTCCGATGCTTCACTTCAGGTTTACTGTATCCCTCTGACCTTCTTATTGACGATGAAACACAGAAATTGCATCGGAATTAAATACAAATGGCACAATGAAGACTTAAGTACAAGAAAACTGACTTTTCTTACTGTCCATGATATGAACCATTCCTGTGACACTAGTATAGATTCCGATACTTCACCTCAGGTTTACTGTATACCTCTGACTTTCTTATTGACGATGAAACACAGAAATTGCTTCGGAATTAAATACAAAAGGCACAATGCCCGCTTAAGTACAAGACAACTGACTCCTCTTACTGTCTATGTTTTGAACCATTCCTGTGACACTAGTTATAGATTCGGATGCTTCACTTCAGGTTTACTGTATCCCTCTGACCTTCTTGTTGACGATCAAACACAGAAATTTCATCGGCATTAAGTACAAAAGGCACAATGCCGGCTTAAGCACAAGAAAACTGACTCTTCTTATTGTCTATGTTTTGAAACATTCCTGTGACACTAGTTATAGATTCCGATGCATCACTTCAAGTTTACTGTAACCCTCTGACCTTCTTATTGACGATGAAACACAGAAATTGCGTCGGAATTAAATACAAAATGCACAATGCCGACTTAAGTACAAGAAGACTGACTCTTCTTACTGTCTATGTTTTGAACCATTCCTGTGCCACTAGTTATAGATTCCGATGCTTCACTTCAGGTTTACTGTATCCCTCAGACCATCTTATTGACGATGAAACGCAGAAATTGCATCCGAATTAAATACAAAAGGCACAATGCCGACATAATTATAAGAAAACTGACCCTTCTTACTGTCTATGCTTTGAACCATTCCTGTGACACTTGTTATAGACTCCGATGCTTCACTTTAGGTTTACTGTATCCCTCTGACCTTCTTATTGACGATGAAACACAGAAATTGCATCGGAATTAAATACAAAAGGCACAATGCCGACTTAAGTACAAGTAAACTGACACTTCTTACTGTCTATGTTTTGAACCATTCCTGTGACACTAGTTATAGATTCCGATGCTTCTCTTCAAGTTTACTGTAACCCTCTGACCTTCTTATTGACGATGAAACACAGAAATTGCGTCGGAATTAAATACAAGAGGCACAATGCCGACTTAAGTACAAGAAGACTGACTCTTCTTACTGTCTATGTTTTGAACCATATCTGTGACACTACTTATAGATTCCTATGCTTCACTTCAGGTTTACTGTATCCCTCTGACCTTCTTATTGACGACGAATCGCAGAAATTGCATCGGAATTCAATACAAAAGGCACAATGCCGACTTAAGTACAAGTAAACCGAATCCTCTTACTGTCTATTTTTTGAACCATTCCTGTGACACTAGTTTCAAATTCCGATGCTTCACTTCAGGTTTACTGTATCACTTTGACCTTCGTATTGACGATGACACACAGAAATTGCATCGGAATTAAATACAAAATGCACAATGCCGACTTAAGTACAAGAAAACTGACCCTTCTCACTTTCTATGTTTTAACCATTCCTGTGACACTAGTTATAGATTCCGATGCCTCACTTCAGGTTTACTGTATCCCTCTGACCTTCTTATTGACGATGAAATACAGCAATTGCATCGGAATTAAATACAAATGGCACAATGCCAATTTTAGTACAAGCAAAAACTGACTCTTCTTACTGTCTATGTTCTGAACCATTCCTGTGACACTAGTATAGATTCCGATGCTTCACTTCAGGTTTACTGTATCCCTCTGACCTTCTTATTGACGATGAAACACAGAAATTGCATCGGAATTAAATACAAATGGCACAATGCCGACTTAAGTACAAGACAACCGGCTCTTCTAACTGTCGATGTTTTGAACCATTCCTGTGACACTAGTAATAGATTCCGATGCTTCACTTCAGGTTTACTGTATCCCTCTGACCTTCGTACTGACGATGACACACAAATTTGCATCGGAATTAAATACAAAAGGCACAATGACGACTTAAGTACAAGAAAACTGACTCTTCTTATTGTCTATGTTTTAACTATTCCTGTGACACTAATTATAGATTCCGATGCTTCACTTCAGGTTTACTGTATCCCTCTGACCTTTATATTGACGAAGAAACACAGAAATTGCTTCGGAATTAAATACAAGTGGCACAATGCCGACTTAAGTACAATAAAACTGACTCTACTTACTGTCTATGTTTTGAACCATTCCTGTGACACTAGTTATAGATTCGGATGCTTCACTTCAGGATTACTGTATCCCTCTGACCTTCTTGTTGACGATCAAACACAGAAATTTCATCGGCATTAAGTACAAAAGGCACAATGCCGGCTTAAGTACAAGAAAACTGACTCTTCTTACTGTCTATGTTCTGAAACATTCCTGTGACACTAGTTATAGATTCCGATGCATCACTTCAAGTTTACTGTAACCCTCTGACCTTCTTATTGACGATGAAACACAGAAATTGCGTCGGAATTAAATACAAAATGCACAATGCCGACTTAAGTACAAGAAGACTGACTCTTCTTACTGTCTATGTTTTGAACCATTCCTGTGCCACTAGTTATACGAGGGTCGGTCAAAAAGTAGTGGCTCCCATTTTTTTTCTACTTAAAGAAATTAAGTTAAGTGACAAATTTGAATTTGGCGCCATTCCTCAAACCTTCTTCTGCAATCCACTGCAGTAGTAACTTTCTGTGTCAATAGGTGGCAGCACAGCAGAAGTTTGTAAGATGGCCGACATCGATGTTCGTTTGAGACAGCGTTGTGTGATTGAATTCTTGAATGCAGAAGGTGAAACGCCCATACGCATTCATGAAAGACTGAAGAAGGTGTATGGTGTTGTGACAGTGGATGTCAGCACTGTTAGACGATGGGTTCGTCGTTGTAAGGAAGCTGAAGGGCAAACACAGTTGACTGACGAAAAGCGGAGCGGCAGGCCGGTGAGTGCAGTGACTCCACACAACATTCAGCAAGTTGATGACATCATTCGTGGTGACCGTCGGGTGACTGCAGATGAAGTGTGTCGCATTATTTCTCTTAGTAAAGGCAGTGTGATCACGATTATTAAACAATTGGGGTACTCAAAAGTTTGTGCACGGTGGGTTCCAAGAATGTTAACCGATCAGAATAAAGAGGCAAGGAAAACAATAGCCTCCCAACACTTGCAGCGCTTCCGTTTGGAGGGAGATGAGTTTCTGAAAAAAATTGTGACCGGGGACGAAACATGGGTGCATTTTTTTGAACCCGAATCAAAGAGGCAGTCAATGGAGTGGCGTCACACAAGCTCGCCGAGGAAGAAAAAATTCAAAACTGTGCGATCGGCAGAGAAAGTTATGGCAACAGTTTTCTGGGATACGGAGGGTGTGATTCTGGTTGATTTTTTGGAGCAGGGATGCACAATAAATTCTGTTCAATACGTCACAACCCTCAACAAACTTAAAGCACGTCTTCAGCGAGTTCGCCCAACAAAATCAATGGCAGATGTTCTTCTTTTGCATGACAATGCAAGACCACACACCAGTCGTCACACCTCTGACGAGATTGTCAAAATTGGATGGGAAGTTTTGCCTCATCCCCCATACAGCCCTAACCTGGCACCATCAGACTTCCATCTGTTCGGGCCACTAAAAGAAGCTCATCGTGGGATTCATTTTGAAGATGAGGAGGCCGTCAAAACATCCGTGCGTCAATGGCTTAGGAAGCAGAGCTGTGATTTTTACCGTGCTGGGATACATGCCCTTGTTCAAAGATGGACCAAAACTGTAGAGATGGGCGCAGATTACATTGAAAAATGACAAAATGAACCTCAATGTTGTGGTTTTCAACCTATGTAATTGCATTTAAATTTCCTGACAATTAAAAGTAGAAAAAAAAAATAGGAGGCATTACTTTTTGACTGACCCTCGTAGATTCCGATGCTGCACTTCAGGTTTACTGTATCCCTCAGACCTTCTTATTGGCGATGAAACACAGAAATTGCATCCAAATTAAATACAAAAGGCACAATGCCGACTTAAGTACAAGAAGATTGACTCTTCTTATTGTCTATGGTTTGAAACATTACTGTGACACTAGTTATAGATTCCGATGGTTCAATTCAGGTTTACTGTATCCCTCTGACCTTTTTATTGACGATGAAACACAGAAATTGCATCGGAATTAAATACAAAAGGCACAATGCCGACTTAAGTACAAGTAAACTGACACTTCTTACTGTCAATGATTTGAACCATTCCTGTGACACTAGTTATAGATTCCGATACTTCACTTCAAGTTTACTGTAACCCTATGACCTTCTTATTGACGATCAAACACAGAAATTTCATCGGCATTAAATACAAAAGGCACAATGCCGGCTTAAGTAAAAGAAAACTGACTCTAATTACTGTCTATGTTTTGAAACATTCCTGTGACACTAGTTATAGATTCCCTTGCTTCACTTCAGGTTTACTGTATCCCTCTGACCTTCTTATTGACGATGAAACACAGAAATGGCATCGGAATTCAATACAAAAGGCACAATGCCGACTTAAGTACAAGTAAACTGAATCGTCTTACTGTCTATGTTTTGAACCATTCCTGTGACACTAGTTATAGATTCCGATGCTTCACTTCAGGTCTACTGTATCCCTCTGACCTTCGTATTGACGATGATACACAGAAATTGCATAGGAATCAAATATAAATGGCACAATGCTGACTTAAGTACAAGAAAACTGACTCTTCTTACTGTCTAAGTTTTGAACCATTCCTGTGACACTAGTTATAGATTGCGATGCTTCACTTCAAGTATACTGTATCCCTCTGACCTTCATATTGTCGATGAAACACAGAAATAGCATCGGAATTAAATACAAAAGGCACAATGCCGACTTAAGTACAAGAAAACTGACTCTTCTTATTGTCTATGCTTTGAAACATTCCTGTGACACTAGTTATAGATTCCGATGCTTCACTTCAGGTTTACTGTATCCCCCTGACCTTCTTATTGACGATGAAACACAGAAATTGCATCGGAATTAAATGGAAAAGGCACAATGCTGACTTAAGTACAAGAAAACTGACGCTTCTTACTGCTTATGTTTTGATCCATTCCTGTGACCCTAGTTATAGATTCCGATGCTTCACTTCAGGTTTACTGTATCCCTCTGATCTTCTTATTGACGATGAAACACAGATATTGCATCGGAATAAAAATCCAAAAGGCACAATGCCGACTTCAGTACAAGAAGTCTGACCTTTCTTACTGTCTATGTTTTAACCATCCTGTGACACTAGTTATAGATTCCGATGCTTCACTTCAGGTTTACTGTATCCCTCTGACTTTCTTATTGACGATGAAACACAGAAATTGCATCGGAATTAAATACGAAAGGCACAATGCCGACTTAAGTACAAAAAGACTGACTCTTCTTACTGTCTATGTTTTGAACCATTCCTGTGGCACTAGTTATAGATTCGGATGCTTCACTTCAGGATTACTGTATCCCTCTGACCTTCTTGTTGACGATCAAACACAGAAATTTCATCGGCATTAAGTACAAAAGGCACAATGCCGGCTTAAGTACAAGAAAACTGACTCTTCTTACTGTCTATGTTTTGAAACATTCCTGTGACACTAGTTATAGATTCCGATGCATCACTTCAAGTTTACTGTAACCCTCTGACCTTCTTATTGACGATGAAACACAGAAATTGCGTCGGAATTAAATACAAAATGCACAATGCCGACTTAAGTACAAGAAGACTGACTCTTCTTACTGTCTATGTTTTGAACCATTCCTGTGCCACTAGTTATAGATTCCGATGCTTCACTTCAGGTTTACTGTATCCCTCAGACCATCTTATTGACGATGAAACACAGAAATTGCATCCGAATGAAATACAAAAGGCACAATGCCGACTTAATTATAAGAAAACTGACCCTTCTTACTGTCTATGCTTTGAACCATTCCTGTGACACTAGTTATAGATTCCGATGCTTCACTTCAGGTTTACTGTATCCCTCTGACCTTCTTATTGACGATGAAACACAGAAATTGCATCGGAATAAAATACAAAAGGCACAATGCCGACTTAAGTACAAGTAAACTGACACTTCTTACTGTCTATGTTTTGAACCATTCCTGTGACACTAGTTATAGATTCCGACGCTTCACTTCAAGTTTACTGTAACCCTCTGACCTTCTTATTGACGATGAAACACAGAAATTGGGTCGGAATTAAATACAAAAGGCACAATGCTGACATAAGTACAAGAAGACTGACTCTTCTTACTGTCTATGTTTTGAACCATTTCTGTGACACTAGTTATAGATTCCTATGCTTCACTTCAGGTTTACTGTATCCCTCTAACCTTCTTATTGACGATGAATCGCAGAAATTGCATCGGAATTCAATACAAAAGGCACAATGCCGACTTAAGTACAAGTAAACTGAATCCTCTTACTGTCTATTTTTTGAACCATTCCTGTGACACTAGTTTTAAAATCCGATGCTTCACTTCAGGTTTACTGTATCACTCTGACATTCGTATTGACGGTGACACACAGAAATTGCATCGGAATTAAATACAAAATGCACAATGCCGACTTAAGTACAAGAAAA
Organism: Schistocerca americana; assembly: GCF_021461395.2. Lineage (NCBI taxonomy): Eukaryota > Metazoa > Arthropoda > Insecta > Orthoptera > Acrididae > Schistocerca > Schistocerca americana. The sequence goes on from NC_060130.1 coordinate 26,130,273, forward strand.
CTGACCCATCTCACTTTCTATGTTTTAACCATTCCTGTGACACTAGTTATAGATTCCGATGCCTCACTTCAGGTTTACTGTATCCCTCTGGCCTTCTTATTGACGATGAAATACAGAAATTGCATCGGAATTAAATACAAATGGCACAATGCCAACTTAAGTACAAGCAAAAACTGACTCTTCTTACTGTCTGTGTTCTGAACCATTCCTGTGACACTAGTATAGATTCCGATGCTTCACTTCAGGTTTACTGTATCCCTCTGACCTTCTTATTGATGATGAAACACAGAAATTGCATCGGAATTAAATACAAATGGCACAATGCCGACTTAAGTACAAGAAAACTGACTTTTCTTACTGTCCACGATTTGAACCATTCCTGTGACACTAGTATAGATTCCGATACTTCACCTCAGGTATACTGTATACCTCTGAGCTTCTTATTGACGATGAAACACAGAAATTGCTTCGGAATTAAATACAAAAGGCACAATGCCTACTTAAGTACAAGACAACCGGCTCTTCTAACTGTCGATATTTTGAACCATTCCTGTGACACTAGTAATAGATTCCGATGCTTCACTTTAGGCTTACTGTATCCCTCTGACCTTCGTACTGACGATGACACACAAATTTGCATCGGAATTAAATACAAAAGGCACAATGACGATTTAAGTACAAGAAAACTGACTCTTCTTACTGTCTATGTTTTGAAACATTCCTGTGACACTAGTTATAGATTCCGAAGCATCACTTCAAGTTTACTGTAACCCTCTGACCTTCTTATTGACGATGAAACACAGAAATTGCGTCGGAATCAAATACAAAATGCACAATGCCGACTTAAGTACAAGAAGACTGACTCTTCTTACTGTCTATGTTTTGAACCATTCCTGTGCCACTAGTTATAGATTCCGATGCTTCACTTCAGGTTTACTGTATCCCTCAGACCATCTTATTGACGATGAAACACAGAAATTGCATCCGAATGAAATACAAAAGGCACAATGCCGACTTAATTATAAGAAAACTGACCCTTCTTACTGTCTATGCTTTGAACCATTCCTGTGACACTAGTTATAGATTCCGATGCTTCACTTCAGGTTTACTGTATCCCTCTGACCTTCTTATTGACGATGAAACACAGAAATTGCATCGGAATAAAATACAAAAGGCACAATGCCGACTTAAGTACAAGTAAACTGACACTTCTTACTGTCTATGTTTTGAACCATTCCTGTGACACTAGTTATAGATTCCGACGCTTCACTTCAAGTTTACTGTAACCCTCTGACCTTCTTATTGACGATGAAACACAGAAATTGGGTCGGAATTAAATACAAAAGGCACAATGCTGACATAAGTACAAGAAGACTGACTCTTCTTACTGTCAATGTTTTGAACCATTTCTGTGACACTAGTTATAGATTCCTATGCTTCACTTCAGGTTTACTGTATCCCTCTAACCTTCTTATTGACGATGAATCGCAGAAATTGCATCGGAATTCAATACAAAGGCACAATGCCGACTTAAGTACAAGTAAACTGAATCCTCTTACTGTCTATTTTTTGAACCATTCCTGTGACACTAGTTTTAAAATCCGATGCTTCACTTCAGGTTTACTGTATCACTCTGACATTCGTATTGACGGTGACACACAGAAATTGCATCGGAATTAAATACAAAATGCACAATGCCGACTTAAGTACAAGAAAACTGACCCTTCTCACTTTCTATGTTTTAACCATTCCTGTGACACTAGTTATAGATTCCGATGCCTCACTTCAGGTTTGCTGTATCCCTCTGGCCTTCTTATTGACGATGAAATACAGAAATTGCATCGGAATTAAATACAAATGGCACAATGCCAACTTAAGTACAAGCAAAAACTGACTCTTCTTACTGTCTGTGTTCTGAACCATTCCTGTGACACTAGTATAGATTCCGATGCTTCACTTCAGGTTTACTGTATCCCTCTGACCTTCTTATTGACGATGAAACACAGAAATTGCATCGGAATTAAATACAAATGGCACAATGCCGACTTAAGTACAATAAAACTGACTCTACTTACTGTCTATGTTTTGAACCCTTCCTGTGACACTAGTTATAGATTCCGATACTTCACTTCAGGTTTATTGTATCCCTCTGACCTTCTTATTGACGATGAAACACAGAAATTGCATCGGAATTAAATACAAAAGGCACAATGCAGACATATGTACAAGAAAACTGACTCTTCTTACTGTCTATGTTTTGAAAAATTCCTGTGACACTAGTTATAGATTCCGATGCTTCACTTCAGGTTTACTGTATCTCTCTGACCTCCATATTGACGATGAAACACAGACATTGCATCGGAGTTAAATACAAAAGGCACATTGCCGACTTAAGTACAAAGAAACAAACTCCTCTTATTGTCTATGTTTTGACCATTCCTGTGACACTAGTTATAGATTCCGATGCTTCACTTCAGGCTTTCTGTATCTCTCTGACCTTCTTTTTGACGATGAAACACACAAATTGCATCTAAATTAAATACAAAAGGCACAATGCCCACTTAAGTAAAAGACAACTGACTCTTCTTACTGTCTATGTTTTGAACCATTCCTGTGACACTAGTTATAGATTCCGATGCTTCACTTCAGGTTTACTGTATCCCTCTGACCTTCTAATTGACGATCAAACACAGAAATTTCATCGGCATTAAATACAAAAGGCACAATGCCGACTTAAGTACAAGAAGATTGACTCTTCTTACTGTCTATGGTTTGAAACATTCCTGTGACACTAGTTATAGATTCCGATGGTTCAATTCAGGTTTACTGTATCCCTCTGACCTTTTTATTGACGATGAAACACAGAAATTGCATCCGAATTCAATACAAAAGTCACAATGCCGACTTAGGTACAAGTAAACTGACACTTCTTACTGCCAATGATTTGGACCATTCCTGTGACTCTAGTTATAGATTCCGATACTTCACTTCAAGTTTACTGTAACCCTATGACCTTCTTATTGACGATCAAACACAGAAATTTCATCGGCATTAAATACAAAAGGCACAATGCCGGCTTAAGTACAAGAAAACTGACTCTAATTACTGTCTATGTTTTGAAACATTCCTGTGACACTAGTTATAGATTCCTCTGCTTCACTTCAGGTTTACTGTATCCCTCTGACCTTCTTATTGACGATGAAACACAGAAATGGCATCGGAATTCAATACAAAAGGCACAATGCCGACTTAAGTACAAGTAAACTGAATCGTCTTACTGTCTATGTTTTGAACCATTCCTGTGACAATAGTTATAGATTCCGATGCTTCACTTCAGGTCTACTGTATCCCTCTGACCTTCGTATTGACGATGACACACAGAAATTGCATCGGAATCAAATACAAATGGCACAATGCTGACTTAAGTACAAGAAAACTGACTCTTCTTACTGTCTATGCTTTGAACCATTCCTGTGACACTAGTTATAGATTCCGATGCTTCACTTCAGGTTTACTGTATCCCTCTGATCTCCTTATTGACGATGTAACACAGATATTGCATAGGAATAAAAATCCAAAAGGCACAATGCCGACTTAAGTACAAGAAGTCTGTCCTTTCTTACTGTCTATGTTTTAACCATTCCTGTGACACTAGTTATAGATTCCGATGCTTCACTTCATTTTTACTGTATCCCTCCGAAAGTCTTATTGACGATGAAACACAGAAATTGCATCGGAATTAAATACAGAAGGCACAATGCCGACTTAAGTACTAGGAGACTGACTCTTCCTACTGTCTATGTTTTGAACCACTCCTGTGACACTAGGTATAGATTCCGATGCTTCACTTCAGGTTTACTGCATCTCTCTGACCTTCTTATTGACGATGAAACACAGATATTGCATCGGAATTAAATACAAAAGGCACACTGCCGACTCAAGTTCAAGAAGACTGGCTCTTCTTTTTGTCTATGTTTTGAACCATTCTTGTGACAATAGTTATAGATTCCGATGCTTCACTTCAGGTTTACTGTATCCCTCTGATCTTCTTATTTACGATGAAACACAGATATTGCATCGGAAATAGATACAAAAGGCACAAAGCTGACTTAAGTACAAGAAGACTGACCTTTCTTACTGTCTATGTTTTGAAGCATTCCTTTGACTCTAGTTATAGATTCCGTTGCTTCACTTCAGGTTTACTGTATCCCTCTGACTTTCTTATTGACGATGAAACACAGAGATTGCATCGGAATTAAATACAAAATGCACAATGCCGACTTATGTACAAAAAGACTGACTCTTCTTACTCTCTATGATTTGAACCATTCCTGTGACACTAGTTATAGATTCCGATGCTTCACTTCAGGTTTACTGTATCCCTCTGATCTTCTTATTGACGATGAAACACAGATATTGCATCGGAATTAGATACAAAAGGCACAATGCCGACTTAATTACAAGTAGACTGACCTTTCCTACTGTCTGTGTTTTGAAACATTCCTGTGACACTAGTTATAGATTCCGATGCTTCACTTCAGGTTTACTGCATCCCTCTGACCTTCTTATTGACAATGAAACACAGATATTGCATCGGAATTAAATGCAAAAGGCACACTGCCGACTCAAGTACAAGAAGACTGGCTCTTCTTACTGTCTATATTGTGAACCATTCCTGTGACACAGTTATAGATTCCGATGCTTCACTTCAGGTTTACTGCATCCCTCTGACCTTCTTATTGACGATGAAACACAGATATTGCATCGGAATTAAATGCAAAAGGCACACTGCCGACTCAAGTACAAGAAGACTGGCTCTTCATACTGTCTATGTTTTGAACCATTCCTGTGACACTAGCTATAGATTCCAATGCTTCACTTCAGGTTTACTGCATCCCTCTGACCTTCTTATTGACGATGAAACACAGATATTGCATCGGAATTTAATACAAAAGGCACAATGCCGACCCAAGTACAAGAAGACTGGCTCTTCTTACGGTCTATGTTTTGAACCATTCCTGTGACAATAGTTATAGATTCCGATGCCTCACTTCAGGTTTACTGTATCCCTCTGATCTTCTTATTGACGATGAAACACAGATATTGCATCGGAATTAGATACAAAAGGCACACTGCCGACTTAAGTACAAGAAGACTGACCTTTCTTACTGTCTATGTTTTGAAGCATTCCTGTGACTCTAGTTATGGATTCCGTTGCTACACTTCAGGTTTACTGTGTCCCTCTGACCCTCTTATTGACGATGAAACACAGAGATTGCATCGGAATTAAATACAAAAGGCACAATGCCGACTTATGTACAAAAAGTCTGACTCTTCTTACTCCCTATGTTTTGAACCATTCCTGTGGCACTAGTTATAGATTCCGATGCTTCACTTCACGTTTACTGTATCCCTCTGACCTTCTTATTGACGATGAAGCACAGAAATTGCATCGGAATTAAACCGAAATGGCACAATGCCGACTTAAGTACAAGAAAACTGACTCTTCTTACTGTCTATGTTATGAACCATTCCTGTGACACTAGTTATAGATTCCGATGCCTCACTTCAGGTTTACTGTATCCCTCTGACCGTCTTATAGAGGATGAAACACAGAAATTGCATCGGAATTAAATACAAAAGGCACAATGTCGTCATCAGTACTAGGAAACTGACTCTTCTTACTGTCTAAGTTTTGAACCATTCCTGTGACACCAGTTATAGATTGCGATGCTTTACTTCAGGTACTGCATCCCTCTGACCTTCATATTGACGATGAAACACAGAAATAGAATCGGAATTAAATACAAAGGGCACAATGCCGGCTTAAGTACAAGAAAACTGACTCTTCTTATTGTCTATGTTTTGAACCATTCCTGTGACACTTGTTACAGATTCCGATGCTTCACTTCAGGTTACCTGTATCCCTCTGACCTTCTTATTGACGATGAAACACAGATATTGCACCGGAATAAGTATCCAAATGGTACAATGCCGACCTAAGTACAAGAAGTCTGACCTTTCTTACTGTCTATGTTTTAACCATTCCTGTGACACTAGTTATAGATTCCGATGCTTCACTTCAGGTTTACTGTATCCCTCTGACCCACTTATTGACGATGAAACACAGAAATTTCATCGGAATTAATTACAAAAGGCACAATGCCGACTTAAGGACAAGAAAGCTGACTCTTCTTACTGTCTATGTTTTGAACCATTCCTGTGACACTAGTTATAGATTCAGATGCTTCACTTAAGGTATACTGTATCCCTCTGACCTTCATATTGACGATGAAACACAGAAATAGAATCGGAATTAAATACAAAGGGCACAATGCCGGCTTAAGTACAAGAAAACTGACTCTTCTTATTGTCTATGATTTGAACCATTCCTGTGACACTTGTTACAGATTCCGATGCTTCACTTCAGGTTACCTGTATCCCTCTGACCTTCTTATTGACGATGAAACACAGATATTGCACCGGAATAAGTATCCAAATGGTACAATGCCGACCTAAGTACAAAAAGTTTGACCTTTCTTACTGTCTATGTTTTAACCGTTCCTGTGGCACTAGTTATAGATTCCGATGCTTCACTTCACGTTTACTGTATCCCTCTGACCTTCTTATTGACGATGAAGCACAGAAATTGCATCAGAATTAAATAGAAAAGGCACATTGCCGACTTAAGTACAAGAAAACTGACTCTTCTTACTGTCTATGTTTTGAACCATTCCTGTGACACTAGCATAGATTCTGATACTTCACCTCAGGTTTACTGTCTACCTCTGACCTTCTTATTGACGATGAAACACAGAAATTGCTTCGGAATTAAATACAAAAGGCACAATGCCTACTTAAGTACAAGACAACCAGCTCTTCTTACTGTCGATGTTTTGAACCATTCCTGTGACTCTAGTAATAGATTCCGATGCTTCACTTCAGGTTTACTGTATTCCTCTGACCTTCGTACTGACGATGAGACACAAATTTGCATCGGAATTAAATACAAAAGGCACAATGACGACTTAAGTACAAGAAAACTGACTCTTCTTATTGTCTATGTTTTAACTATTCCTGTGACACTAATTATAGATTCCGATGCTTCACTTCAGGTTTACCGTATCCCTCTGACCTTTATTTTGACGAAGAAACACAGAAATTGCATCGGAATTAAATACAAATGGCTTAATGCCGACTTAAATACAATAAAACTGACTCTACTTACGGTCTATGTTTTGAACCCTTCCTGTGACACTAGTTATAGATTCCGATACTTCACTTCAGGTTTATTGTATCCCTCTGACCTTCTTATTGACGATGAAACACAGAAATTGCTTCGGAATTAAATACAAAAGGCACAATGCAGACATAAATACAAGAAAACTGACTCTTCTTACTGTCTATGTTTTGAACCATTCCTGTGACACTAGTTATAGATTCCGATGCTTCACATCAGGTTTACTGTATCCCTCTGACCTCCATATTGACGATGAAACACAGACATTGCATCGGAGTTAAATACAAAAGGCACAATGCCGACTTAAGTACAAAGATACAAACTCTTCTTATTGTCTATGTTTTGACCATTCCTGTGACACTAGTTATAGATTCCGATGCTTCACTTCAGGCTTTCTGTATCCCTCTGACCTTCTTTTTGACGATGAAACACACAAATTGCATCGGAATTAAATACAAAAGGCACAATGCCCACTTAAGTAAAAGACAACTGACTCTTCTTACTGTCTATGTTTTGAACCATTCCTGTGACACTAGTTACAGATTCCGATGCTTCACTTCAGGTTTACTGTACCCCTCTGACCTTCTTATTGACGATCAATCACAGAAATTTCATCGGCATTAAATACAAAAGGCACAATGCCGGCTTAACTACAAGAAAACTGACTCTTCTTACTGTCTATGTTTTGAAACATTCCTGTGACACTAGGTATAGATTCCGATGCTTCACTTCAAGTTTACTGTAACCCTCTGACCTTCTTATTGACGATGAAACACAGAAATTGCGTCGGAATTACATACAAAAGGCACAATGCCGACTTAAGTACAAGGAGACTGACGCTTCTACTGTCTATGTTTGAACCATTCCTGTGTCACTAGTTATTGATTCCGATGCTTCACTTCAGGTTTACTGTATCCCTCAGACCTTCTTATTGACGATGAAGCACAGAAATTGCATCCGAATTAAATACAAAAGGCACAATGCCGACTTAAGTACAATAAGATTGACTCTTCTTACTGTCTATGGTTTGAAACATCCCTGTGACACTAGTTATAGATTCCGATGGTTAAATTCAGGTTTACTGTATCCCTCTGACCTTTTTATTGATGATGAAACACAGAAATTGCATCAGAATTAAATACAAAAGGCACAATGCCGACTTAAGTACAAGTAAACTGACACTTCTTACTGTCAATGATTTGAACCATTCCTGTGAAACTAGTTATAGATTCCGATACTTCACTTCAAGTTTACTGTAACCCTCTGACCTTCTTATTGACGATCAAACACAGAAATTTCATCGGCATTAAATACAAAAGGCACAATGCCGACTTAAGTACAAAAAAACTGACTCTTCTTATTGTCTATGCTTTGAAACATTCCTGTGACACTAGTTATAGATTCCGATGCTTCACGTCAGGTTTACTGTATCCCCCTGACCTTGTAATTGATGATGAAACACAGAAATTGCATCGGAATTAAATGGAAAAGGCACAATGCTGACTTAAGTACAAGAAATCTGACGCTTCTTACTGTTTATGTTTTGAACCATTCCTGTGACCCTAGTTATAGATCCCGATGCTTCACTTCAGGTTTACTGTATCCCTCTGATCTTCTTATTGACGATGAAACACAGATATTGCATCGGAATAAAAATCCAAAAGCACAATGCCGACTTAAGTACAAGAAGTCTGACCTTTCTTACTGTCTATGTTTTAACCATTCCTGTGACACTAGTTGTAGATTCCGATGCTTCACCTCAGGTTTACTGTATCCCTCTGACCTTCTTATTGACGATTAAACACAGAAATTGCATCGGAATTAAATTCAAAAGGCACAATGCCGACTTAAGTACAAAAAGACTGACTCTTCTTACTGTCTATGTTTTGAACCATTCCTGTGACACTAGTTATAGATTCCGATGCTTCACTTCAGGTTTACTGTATCCCTCAGACCTTCTTATTGACGATAAAGCACAGAAATTCCATCGGAATTAAATACAAAATGCACAATGCCGACTTAAGTACAAGAAAACTGACTCTTCTTACTGTCTATGTTTGAACCATTCCTGTGACACTAGTTATAGATTCAGATGCTTCACTTCATTTTTACTGTATCCATCCGACCGTCTTATTGACGATGAATCACAGAAATTGCATCGGAAATAAATACAGAAGGCACAATGCCGACTTAAGTACTAGAAGACTGACTCTTCCTACTGTCTATGTTTTGAACCACTCCTGTGACACTAGTTATAGATTCCGATGCTTCACTTCAGGTTTACTGCATCACTCTGACCTTCTTATTGACGATGAAACACAGATATTGCATCGGAATTAAATACAAAAGGCACACTGCCGACTAAAGTACAAGAAGACTGGCTCTTCTTATTGTCTATGTTTTGAACCATTCCTGTGACAATAGTTATAAATTTCGATGCTTCACTTCAGGTTTACTGTATCCCTCTGATCTTCTTATTTACGATGAAAGACAGATATTGCATCGGAAATAGATACAAAAGGCACAATGCTGACTTAAGTACAAGAAGACTGACCTTTCTTACTGTCTATGTTTTGAAGCATTCCTGTGACTCTAGTTGTAGATTCCGTTGCTTCATTTCAGGTTTACTGTATCCCTCTGACCTTCTTATTGACGGTAAAATACAGAAATTTCATCGGAATTAAATACAAAAGGCACAATGCCGACTTAAGGACAAGAAAACTGACTCTTCTTACTGTCTATGTTTTGAACAATTCCTGTGACACTAGTTATAGATTCAGATGCTTCACTTCAGGTATACTGTATCCCTCCGACCGTCTTTTTGACGATGAAACACAGAAATTGCATCGGAATTAAATACAAAAGGCACAATGACGACTCAAGTACAAGAAGACTGGCTCTTCTTACTGTCTGTGTTTAGAACCATTCCTGTGACACTAGTTATAGATTCCCATGCTTCACTTCAGGTTTACTGTATCCCTCTGACCTTCATATGGACAATGAAACACAGAAATTGCATCGGAATTAAATACAAAAGGCTCAATGCCGACTTAAGTACTAGAAGACTGACTCTTCCTACTGTCTATGTTTTGAACCATTCCTGTGACACTAGTTATAGATTCCGATGCTTCACATCAGGTTTACTGCATCCCTCTGACCTTCTTATTGACGATGAAACACAGAAATTGCATCGGAATTAAATACAAAAGGCACATTGCCGACTCAAGTACAAGAAGGCTGGCTGTTCTTACTGTCTATGTTTTGAACCATTCCTGTGACACTAGTTATAGATTCCGATGCTTCACTTCAGGTTTACTGAATCCATCTGATCTTCTTATTGACGATGAAACACAAATATTGCTTAGGGATTAGATACAAAAGGCACAATGCCGACTTAGGTACAAGAAGACTGACCTTTCCTAATGTCTGTGTTTTGAAACATTCCTGTGACACTAGTTATAGATTCCGATGCTTCACTTCAGGTTTACTGCATCCCTCTGACCTTCTTATTGACGATGAAACACAGATATTGCATCGGAATTAAATACAAAAGGCACGATGCCGACCCAAGTACAAGAAGACTGGCTCTTCTTACTGTCTATGTTTTGAACCATTCCTGTGACAATAGTTATAGATTCCGATGCTTCACTTCATGTTTACTGCATCCCTCTGACCTTCTTATTGACGATGAAACACAGAAATTGCATCGGAATTAAATACAAAATGCAGAATGCCGACATATGTACAAGAAGACTGACTCTTCTTACTGTCTATGTTTTGAACCTTTCCTGTGAGACCGGTTTTAGATTCCGATGCTTCACTTCAGGTTTACTGTATCCCTCTGACCTTCTTATTGACGAGGAAACACAGAAATTGAATCGGAATTAAATACAAAATGCAGAATGCCGACATATGTACAAGAAGACTGACTCTTTTTAGTGTCTATGATTTGAACCTTTCCTGTGAGACCGGTTTTAGATTCCGATGCTTCACTTCAGGTTTACTGTATCCCTCTGACCTTCTTATTGACGATGAAACACAGATATTGCATCGGATTTAAATGCAAAAGGCACACTGCCGACTCAAGTACAAGAAGACTGGCTCTTCTTACTGTCTATGTTTTGAACCATTCCTGTGACACTAGTTATAGATTCCGATGCTTCACTTCAGGTTTACTGCATCCCTCTGACCTTCTTATTGACGATGAAACACAGATATTGCATCGGAATTAAATACAAAAGGCACAATGCCGACCCAAGTACAAGAAGACTGGCTCTTCTTACTGTCTATGCTTTGAACCATTCCTGTGACAATAGTTATAGATTCCGATGCTTCACTTCAGGTTTACTGTATCCCTCTGATCATCTTATTGACGATGAAACACAGATATTGCATCGGAATTAGATACAAAAGGCACAATGCCGACTTAAGTACAAAAAGACTGACCTTTCTTACTGTCTGTGTTTTGAAGCATTCCTGTGACTCTAGTTATATTTTTCGTTGCTTCACTTCAGGTTTACTGTATCCCTCTGACCCTCTTATTGACGATGAAACACAGAGATTGCATCGGAATTAAATACAAAATGCACAATGCCGACTTATGTACAAAAAGACTGACTCTTCTTACTCTCTATGCTTTTAACCATTCCTGTGGCACTAGTTATAGATTCCGATGCTTCACTTCACGTTTACTGTATCCCTCTGACCTTCTTATTGACGATGAAGCACAGAAATTGCATCGGAATTAAATAGAAATGGCACAATGCCGTCTCAAGTACAAGAAGACTGGCTCTTTTTACTGTCTATGATTTGAACCTTTCCTGTGAGACCGGTTTTAGATTCCGATGCTTCACTTCAGGTTTACTGTATCCCTTGGGCCTTCTAATTGACGACGAAACACAGAAATTGCATCGGAATTAAATAGAAAAGGCACAAAGCCGGGTTAAGTACAAGAAAACTGAATCTTCTTACTGTCTATGCTTTGAACCTTTCCTGTGAGACCAGTTTTAGATTCCGATGCTTGACTTCAGGTTTACTGTATTCCTCTGACCTTCTTATTGACGATGAAACACAGAAATTGCATCGGAAGTAAATACAAAAGGCACTATGTCGACATCAGTACTAGGATACTGACTCTTCTTACTGTCTAAGTTTTGAACCATTCCTGTGACACCAGTTATAGATTGCGATGCTTTACTTCAGGTTTACTGCATCCCTCTGACCTTCATATTGACGATGAAACACAGAAATAGAATCGGAATTAAATACAAAGGGCACAATGCCGGCTTAAGTACAAGAAAACTGACTCTTCTTATTGTCTATGTTTTGAACCATTCCTGTGACACTTGTTACAGATTACGATGCTTCACTTCAGGTTACCTGTATTCCTCTGACCTTCTTATTGACGATGAAACACAGAAATTGCATCGGAATTAAATACAAAAGGCACAATGCCGACTTAAGTACAAGTAATCTGACGTTTCTTACTGTTTATTTTTTGAACCATTCCTGTGACACTAGTTATAGATTCCGATGCTTCACTTCAGGTTTACTGTATCCCTCTGATCTTCTTATAGACGATGAAACACAGATATTGCATCGGAATAAATATCCAAATGGTACAATGCCGACTTAAGTACAAGAAGTCTGACCTTTCTTACTGTCTATGGTTTAACCATTCCTGTGACACTAGTTATAGATTCCGATGCTTCACTTCAGGTTTACTGTATCCCTCTGACCTACTTATTGACGATGAAACACAGAAATTGCATCGGAATTAAATACAAAAGGCTCAATGCCGACTTAAGTACTAGAAGACTGACTCTTCCTACTGTCTATGTTTTGAACCATTCCTGTGACACTATTTATAGATTCCCATGCTTCACTTGAGGTTTACTGCATCCCTCTTACGTTCTTATTGACGATGAAACACAGAAATTGCATCGGAATTACATACAAAAGGCACATTGCCGACTCACGTTCAAGAAGACTGGCTCTTCTTAATGTCTATGTTTTGAACCATTCCTGTGACACTAGTTATAGATTCCGATGCTTCACTTCATGTTAACTGTATCCCTCTGACCTTCTTATTGACGATGAAACACAGAAATTGCATGGGAATTAAATACAAAAGGCACAATGCCGACTTAAGTACAAGTAAACTGAACTTCTTACTGTCAATGTTTTGAACCATTCCTGTGATACTAGTTATAGATTCCGATGCTTCACTTCAAGTTTACTGTAACCCTCAGACCTTCTTATTGACGATCAAACACAGAAATTTCATCGGCATTAAATACAAAAGGCACAATGCCGGCTTAAGTACAAGAAAACTGATTCTTCTTACTGTCTATGTTTTGAAACATTCCTGTGACACTAGTTATAGATTCCGATGCTTCACTTCAGGTTTAGTGTATCCCTCTGACCTTCTCATTGACGATGACACACAGAAATGACATGGAAATTCAATACAAATGTCACAATGCCGACTTAAGTACAAGTAAACTGAATCGTCTTACTGTCTATGTTTTGAACCATTCCTGTGACTCTAGTTATAGATTCCGATGCTTCACTTCAGGTTTACTGCATCCCTCTGACCTTCTTATTGGCGATGAAACACAGATATTGCATCGGAATTAAATACAAAAGGCACGATGCCGACCCAAGTACAAGAAGACTGGCTCTTCTTACTGTCTATGTTTTGAACCATTCCTGTGACAATAGTTATAGATTCCGATGCTTCACTTCATGTTTACTGCATCCCTCTGACCTTCTTATTGACGATGAAACACAGAAATTGCATCGGAATTAAATACAAAATGCAGAATGCCGACATATGTACAAGAAGACTGACTCTTCTTACTGTCTATGTTTTGAACCTTTCCTGTGAGACCGGTTTTAGATTCCGATGCTTCACTTCAGGTTTACTGTATCCCTCTGACCTTCTTATTGACGAGGAAACACAGAAATTGAATCGGAATTAAATACAAAATGCAGAATGCCGACATATGTACAAGAAGACTGACTCTTTTTAGTGTCTATGATTTGAACCTTTCCTGTGAGACCGGTTTTAGATTCCGATGCTTCACTTCAGGTTTACTGTATCCCTCTGACCTTCTTATTGACGATGAAACACAGATATTGCATCGGATTTAAATGCAAAAGGCACACTGCCGACTCAAGTACAAGAAGACTGGCTCTTCTTACTGTCTATGTTTTGAACCATTCCTGTGACACTAGTTATAGATTCCGATGCTTCACTTCAGGTTTACTGCATCCCTCTGACCTTCTTATTGACGATGAAACACAGATATTGCATCGGAATTAGATACAAAAGGCACAATGCCGACTTAAGTACAAAAAGACTGACCTTTCTTACTGTCTGTGTTTTGAAGCATTCCTGTGACTCTAGTTATATTTTTCGTTGCTTCACTTCAGGTTTACTGTATCCCTCTGACCCTCTTATTGACGATGAAACACAGAGATTGCATCGGAATCAAATACAAACTGCACAATGCCGACTTATGTACAAAAAGACTGACTCTTCTTACTCTCTATGCTTTTAACCATTCCTGTGGCACTAGTTATAGATTCCGATGCTTCACTTCACGTTTACTGTATCCCTCTGACCTTCTTATTGACGACGAAGCACAGAAATTGCATCGGAATTAAATAGAAATGGCACAATGCCGTCTCAAGTACAAGAAGACTGGCTCTTTTTACTGTCTATGATTTGAACCTTTCCTGTGAGACCGGTTTTAGATTCCGATGCTTCACTTCAGGTTTACTGTATCCCTTGGGCCTTCTAATTGACGACGAAACACAGAAATTGCATCGGAATTAAATAGAAAAGGCACAAAGCCGGGTTAAGTACAAGAAAACTGAATCTTCTTACTGTCTATGCTTTGAACCTTTCCTGTGAGACCAGTTTTAGATTCCGATGCTTGACTTCAGGTTTACTGTATTCCTCTGACCTTCTTATTGACGATGAAACACAGAAATTGCATCGGAAGTAAATACAAAAGGCACTATGTCGACATCAGTACTAGGATACTGACTCTTCTTACTGTCTAAGTTTTGAACCATTCCTGTGACACCAGTTATAGATTGCGATGCTTTACTTCAGGTTTACTGCATCCCTCTGACCTTCATATTGACGATGAAACACAGAAATAGAATCGGAATTAAATACAAAGGGCACAATGCCGGCTTAAGTTCAAGAAAACTGACCCTTCTTATTGTCTATGTTTTGAACCATTCCTGTGACACTTGTTACAGATTACGATGCTTCACTTCAGGTTACCTGTATTCCTCTGACCTTCTTATTGACGATGAAACACAGAAATTGCATCGGAATTAAATACAAAAGGCACAATGCCGACTTAAGTACAAGTAATCTGACGTTTCTTACTGTTTATTTTTTGAACCATTCCTGTGACACTAGTTATAGATTCCGATGCTTCACTTCAGGTTTACTGTATCCCTCTGATCTTCTTATAGACGATGAAACACAGATATTGCATCGGAATAAATATCCAAATGGTACAATGCCGACTTAAGTACAAGAAGTCTGACCTTTCTTACTGTCTATGGTTTAACCATTCCTGTGACACTAGTTATAGATTCCGATGCTTCACTTCAGGTTTACTGTATCCCGCTGACCTACTTATTGACGATGAAACACAGAAATTGCATCGGAATTAAATACAAAAGGCTCAATGCCGACTTAAGTACTAGAAGACTGACTCTTCCTACTGTCTATGTTTTGAACCATTCCTGTGACACTATTTATAGATTCCCATGCTTCACTTGAGGTTTACTGCATCCCTCTTACGTTCTTATTGACGATGAAACACAGAAATTGCATCGGAATTACATACAAAAGGCACATTGCCGACTCACGTACAAGAAGACTGGCTCTTCTTAATGTCTATGTTTTGAACCATTCCTGTGACACTAGTTATAGATTCCGATGCTTCACTTCATGTTAACTGTATCCCTCTGACCTTCTTATTGACGATGAAACACAGAAATTGCATGGGAATTAAATACAAAAGGCACAATGCCGACTTAAGTACAAGTAAACTGAACTTCTTACTGTCAATGTTTTGAACCATTCCTGTGATACTAGTTATAGATTCCGATGCTTCACTTCAAGTTTACTGTAACCCTCAGACCTTCTTATTGACGATCAAACACAGAAATTTCATCGGCATTAAATACAAAACCCACAATGCCTGCTTAAGTACAAGAAAACTGATTCTTCTTACTGTCTATGTTTTGAAACATTCCTGTGACACTAGTTATAGATTCCGATGCTTCACTTCAGGTTTAGTGTATCCCTCTGACCTTCTCATTGACGATGACACACAGAAATGACATGGAAATTCAATACAAATGTCACAATGCCGACTTAAGTACAAGTAAACTGAATCGTCTTACTGTCTATGTTTTGAACCATTCCTGTGACTCTAGTTATAGATTCCGATGCTTCACTTCAGGTTTACTGTATCCCTCTGACCTTCGTATTGACGATGACACACAGAAATTGCATCGGAATCAAATACAAATGGCACAATGCTGACTTAAGTACAAGAAAACTGACTCTTCTTACTGTCCATGCTTTGAACCATTCCTGTGACACTTCAGGTTTACTGCATCCCTCTGACCTTCTTATTGACGATGAAACACAGATATTGCATCGGAATTAAATACAAAAGGCACACTGCCGACTCAAGTACAAGAAGACTGGCTCTTCTTACTGTCTATGTATCCGTCTGACCTTCTTATTGACGATTAAACACAGAGATTGCATCGGAATTAAATACAAAAGGCACAATGCCGACTTACGTACAAAAAGACTGACTCCTCTTACTCTCTACGTTTTGAACCATTCCTGTGACACTAGTTCTAGATTCCGAGGCTTCACTTCATGTTTACTGTATCCCTCTGACTTTGTTATTGGCGATGAAGCACAGAAATTGCATCGGAATTAAATAGAAAAGGCACAATGCCGACTTAAGAACAAGAAAACTGAATCTTCTTACTGTCCATGTTTTGAACCATTCCTGTGACACTAGTTATAGATTCCGATGCTTCACTTCAGGTTTACTGTATCCCTCTGACCTTCATATTGACGATGAAACACAGAAATAGCATCGGAATTAAATACAAAGGGCACAATGCCGGCTTAAGTACAAGAAAACTGACTCTTCTTATTGTCTATGTTTTGAACCATTCCTGTGACACTAGTTACAGATTCCGATGCTTCACTTCATGTTAACTGTATCCCTCTGACCTTCTTATTGACGATGAAACACAGAAATTGAATCGGAATTAAATACAAAAGGCACAATGCCGACTTAAGTACAGGTAATCTGACGTTTCTTACTGTTTATGTTTTGAACCATACCTGTGACACTAGTTATAGATTCCGATGCTTCACTTCAGGTTTACTGCATCCTTCTGACCTTCTTATTGACGATGAAACACAGAAATTACATCGGAATTAAATACCAAAGACACATTGCCGACTCAAGTACAAGAAGACTGGCTCTAGTTACTGACTATGATTTGAACCTTTCCTGTGAGACCGGTTTTAGATTCCGATGCTTCACTTCAGGTTTACTGTATCCCTCTGACCTTCTTATTGACGATGAAACACAGAAATTGCAATGGAATTAAATACAAAAGGCACAATGCCGACTTAAGTACAAAAAGACTGACTCCTCTTACTCTCTTTATTTTGAACCATTCCTGTCACACTAGTTATAGATTCCGATGCTTCACTTCAAGGTTACTGTATCCCTCTGATCTTCTTATTGACGATGAAGCACAGAAATTGCATTTGAATTAAATAGAAAATTCACAATGCTGACTTAAGTGCAAGAAAACTGACTCTTCTTACTGTCTATGATTTGAACTATTTCTGTGACACTAGTTATAGATTCCGATGCTACACTTCAGGTTTACTCTATCCCTCTGACCGTCTTATTGACGATGAAACACAGAAATTGCATCGGAATTAAATACAAAAGGCGCAATGTCGACTCAAGTACAAGAAGACTGGCTCTTCTTACTGTCTATGTTTTGGACCATTCCTGTGACACTAGTTATAGATTCCGATGCTTCACTTCAGGTTTACTGTATCCCTCTGACCTTCATATTGACGATGAAACACAGAAATAGCATCGGAATTAAATACAAAGGGCACAATGCCGGCTTAAGTACAAGAAAACTGACTCTTCTTATTGTCTATGTTTTGAACCATTCCTGTGACACTAGTTACAGATTCCGATGTTTCACTTCATGTTAACTGTATCCCTCTGACCTTCTTATTGACGATGAAACACAGATATTGCATCGGAATTAAATACAAAATGCACAATGCCGACTTAAGTACAAGAAGACTGACCTTTCCTACCGTCTATGTTTTGAAGCATTCCTGTGACACTAGTTTTAGATTCCGTTGCTTCACTTCAGGTTTACTGTATCCCTCTGACCTTCTTATTGACGATGAAACACAGAAATTGCAATGGAATTAAATACAAAAGGCACAATGCCGACTTAAGTACAAAAAGACTGACTCTTCTTACTCTCTATATTTTGAACCATTCCTGTCACACTAGTTATAGATTCCGATGCTTCACTTCAAGGTTACTGTATCCCTCTGATCTTCTTATTGACGATGAAGCACAGAAATTGCATTTGAATTAAATAGAAAATTCACAATGCTGACTTAAGTGCAAGAAAACTGACTCTTCTTACTGTCTATGATTTGAACCATTTCTGTGACACTAGTTACAGATTCCGATGCTACACTTCAGGTTTACTCTATCCCTCTGACCGTCTTATTGACGATGAAACACAGAAATTACATCGGAATTAAATACCAAAGACACATTGCCGACTCAAGTACAAGAAGACTGGCTCTAGTTACTGACTATGATTTGAACCTTTCCTGTGAGACCGGTTTTAGATTCCGATGCTTCACTTCAGGTTTACTGTATCCCTCTGACCTTCTTATTGACGATGAAACACAGAAATTGCAATGGAATTAAATACAAAAGGCACAATGCCGACTTAAGTACAAAAAGACTGACTCCTCTTACTCTCTTTATTTTGAACCATTCCTGTCACACTAGTTATAGATTCCGATGCTTCACTTCAAGGTTACTGTATCCCTCTGATCTTCTTATTGACGATGAAGCACAGAAATTGCATTTGAATTAAATAGAAAATTCACAATGCTGACTTAAGTGCAAGAAAACTGACTCTTCTTACTGTCTATGATTTGAACTATTTCTGTGACACTAGTTATAGATTCCGATGCTACACTTCAGGTTTACTCTATCCCTCTGACCGTCTTATTGACGATGAAACACAGAAATTGCATCGGAATTAAATACAAAAGGCGCAATGTCGACTCAAGTACAAGAAGACTGGCTCTTCTTACTGTCTATGTTTTGGACCATTCCTGTGACACTAGTTATAGATTCCGATGCTTCACTTCAGGTTTACTGTATCCCTCTGACCTTCATATTGACGATGAAACACAGAAATAGCATCGGAATTAAATACAAAGGGCACAATGCCGGCTTAAGTACAAGAAAACTGACTCTTCTTATTGTCTATGTTTTGAACCATTCCTGTGACACTAGTTACAGATTCCGATGTTTCACTTCATGTTAACTGTATCCCTCTGACCTTCTTATTGACGATGAAACACAGATATTGCATCGGAATTAAATACAAAATGCACAATGCCGACTTAAGTACAAGAAGACTGACCTTTCCTACCGTCTATGTTTTGAAGCATTCCTGTGACACTAGTTTTAGATTCCGTTGCTTCACTTCAGGTTTACTGTATCCCTCTGACCTTCTTATTGACGATGAAACACAGAAATTGCAATGGAATTAAATACAAAAGGCACAATGCCGACTTAAGTACAAAAAGACTGACTCTTCTTACTCTCTATATTTTGAACCATTCCTGTCACACTAGTTATAGATTCCGATGCTTCACTTCAAGGTTACTGTATCCCTCTGATCTTCTTATTGACGATGAAGCACAGAAATTGCATTTGAATTAAATAGAAAATTCACAATGCTGACTTAAGTGCAAGAAAACTGACTCTTCTTACTGTCTATGTTTTGAACCTTTCCTGTGAGACCGGTTTTAGATTCCGATGCTTCACTTCAGGTTTACTGTATCCCTCCGACCTTCTTATTGACGATGAAACTCAGAAATTGCATCGGAATAAAATACAAAAGGCACAATGCCGACTTAAGTACAAAAAGACTGACTCTTCTTACTGTCTATGTTTTGAACCATTCCTGTGACACTTGTTATAGATTCCGATGCTTCACTTCAGGTTTACTGTATCTCTCAGACCTTCTTATTGGCGATGAAGCACAGAAATTGCATCGGAATTAAATAGAAAATACACAATGCCGACTTAAGTACTAGAAGACTTACTCTCCCTACTGTGTATGTTTTGAACCATTCCTGTGACACTAGTTATAGATTCCGATGCTTCTCTTCAGGTTTACTGTATCCCTCTGACCTTCTTATTGACGAGGAAACACAGAAATTATATCGGAATTAAATACAAAAGGCACAATGCCGACTTAAGTACTAGAAGACTGACTCTTCCTACTGTCTATGTTTTGAACCATTCCTGTGACACTAGTTGTAGATTCCGATGCTTCACTTCAGGTTTACTGCATCCTTCTGACCTTCTTATTGACGATGAAACACAGAAATTACATCGGAATTAAATACCAAAGACACATTGCCGACTCAAGTACAAGAAGACTGGCTCTAGTTACTGACTATGATTTGAACCTTTCCTGTGAGACCGGTTTTAGATTCCAATGCTTCACTTCAGGTTTACTGTATCCCTCTGACCTTCTTATTGACGATGAAACACAGAAATTACATCGGAATTAAATAGAAAACTCACATCGCCGACTCAAGCACAAGAAGACTGGCTCTAGTTACTGTCTATGTTTTGAACCTTTCCTGTCAGACCGGTTTTAGATTCCGATGCTTCACTTCAGGTTTACTGTATCCCTCTGACCTTCTTATTGACGAGGAAACACAGAAATTATATCGGAATTAAATACAAAAGGCACAATGCCGACTTAAGTACAAGAAGACTGACTCTTCTTACTGTCTAAGTTTTGAACCTTTCATGTGAAACCGGTTTTAGATTCCGTTGCTTCACTTCCGGTTTACTGTATCCCTCTGACCTTCTTATTGACGATGAAACACAGAAATTGCAATGGATTTAAAAACAAAAGGCACAATGCCGACTGAAGTACAAGAAAACTGACTCTTCTTACTGTCTATGTTTTGAACCTTTCCTGTGAGACCGGTTTTAGATTCCGATGCTTCACTTCAGGTTTACTGTATCCCTCCGACCTTCTTATTGACGATGAAACTCAGAAATTGCATCGGAATAAAATACAAAAGGCACAATGCCGACTTAAGTACAAAAAGACTGACTCTTCTTACTGTCTATGTTTTGAACCATTCCTGTGACACTTGTTATAGATTCCGATGCTTCACTTCAGGTTTACTGTATCTCTCAGACCTTCTTATTGGCGATGAAGCACAGAAATTGCATCGGAATTAAATAGAAAATACACAATGCCGACTTAAGTACTAGAAGACTTACTCTCCCTACTGTGTATGTTTTGAACCATTCCTGTGACACTAGTTATAGATTCCGATGCTTCTCTTCAGGTTTACTGCATCCCTCTGACCTTCTTATTGACGATGAAACTCCGATATTGCATCGGAATTAAATACAAATGGCACACTGCCGACTCGAGTACAAGAAGACTGGCTCTTCTTACTGTCTATGTTTTGAACCATTCCTGTGACAATAGTTATAGATTCCGATGCGTCACTTCAGGTTTACCGTATCCCTCAAATCTTCTTATTGACGATGAAACACAGATATTGGATCGGAATTAGATACAAAAGGCACAATGACGACTTAAGTACAAGACGACTGACCTTTCCTACTGTCTATGTTTTGAAGCATTCCTGTGACTCTAGTTACAGATTCCGTTGCTTCACTTCAGCTTTATTGTATCCCTCTGACCTTCTTATTGACGATGAAACACAGAGATTGCATCGGAATTAAATACAAAAGGAACATTGCCGACTTATGTACAAAAAGGCTGACTCTTCTTACTCTCTATGTTTTGAACCATTCCTGTGACACTAGTTATGGATTCCAATGCTTCACTTCAGGTTTACTGCATCCCTCTGACCTTCTTATTGACGATGAATCACAGAAATTGCATCGGAATTAAATAGAAAAGGCACAATACCGACTTAAGTACAAGAAAACTGACTCTTCTTACTGTCTATGTTTTGAACCATTCCTGTGACACTAGTTATAGATTCCGATGCTTCACTTCAGGTTTACTGTATCCCTCTGACCGTCTTATTGAGGATGAAACACAGAAATTGCATCGGAATTAAATACAAAAGGCACAGTGCCGACTCAAGTACAAGAAGACTGGCTCTTGTTACTGTCTATGTTTTGAACCTTTCCTGTGAGACCGGTTTTACATTTCGATGCTTCACTTCAGGTTTACTGTATCCCTCTGACCTTCTTATTGACGAGGAAACACTGAAATTGCATCGGAATTAAATACAAAAGGCACAATGCCGACTTAAGTACAAGGAGACTGACTCTTCTTACTGTCTAAGTTTTGAACTTTTCCTGTGAGACCTGTTTTTGATTGCGATGCTTCACTTCAGGTTTACTGTATCCCTTGGCCCTTCTTATTGACGACGAAACACAGAAATTGCATCGGAAGTAAATGGAAAAGGCACAATGCGGAAATAAGTACAAGAAAACTGACTCTTCTTACTTTCTATGTTGTGAACCATACCCGTGACACTAGCTATAGATTCCGATGCTTCACTTCAGGTTTACTCTATCCCTCTGTCCGTCTTATTGACGATGAAACACAGAAATTGCATCGGAATTAAATACAAAAGGCACAATGTCGACTCAAGTACAAGAAGACTGGCTCCTCTTACTGTCTATGTTTTGGACCATTCCTGTGACACTAGTTATAGATTCCGATGCTTCACTTCAGGTTTACTGTATCCCTCTGACCTTCATATGGACGATAAAAAAACAGAAATTGCATCGGAATTAAATACAAAAGGCACAATGCTGACTTAAGTACTAGAAGACTGACTCTTTCTACTGTCTATGTTTTGAACCATTCCTGTGACACTAGTTGTAGATTCCGATGTTTCACTTCAGGTTTACTGCATCCTTCTGACCTTCTTATTGTCGATGAAACACAGAAATTACATCGGAATTAAATACCAAAGGCACATTGCCGACTCAAGTACAAGAAGACTGGCTCTAGTTACTGTCTATGATTTGAACCTTTCCTGTGAGACCGGTTTTAGATTCCGATGCTTCACTTCAGGTATACTGTATCCCTCTGACCTTCTTATTGACGATGAAACACAGAAATTACATCGGAATTAAATAGAAAACTCACATTGCCGACTCAAGTACAAGAAGACTGGCTCTAGTTACTGTCTATGTTTTGAACCTTTCCTGTCAGACCGGTTTTAGATTCCGATGCTTCACTTCAGGTTTACTGTATCCCTCTGACCTTCTTATTGACGAGGAAACACAGAAAATATATCGGAATTAAATACAAAAGGCACAATGCCGACTTAAGTACAAGAAGACTGACTCTTCTTACTGTCTAAGTTTTGAACCTTTCATGTGAGACCGGTTTTAGATTCCGTTGCTTCACTTCCGGTTTACTGTATCCCTCTGACCTTCTTATTGACGATGAAACACAGAAATTGCAATGGAATTAAAAACAAAAGGCACAGTGCCGACTGAAGTACAAGAAAACTGACTCTTCTTACTGTCTATGTTTTGAACCTTTCCTGTGAGACCGGTTTTAGATTCCGATGCTTCACTTCAGGTTTACTGTATCCCTCTGACCTTCTTATTGACGATGAAACTCAGAAATTGCATCGGAATAAAATACAAAAGGCACAATGCCGACTTAAGTACAAAAAGACTGACACTTCTTACTGTCTATGTTTTGAACCATTCCTGTGACACTAGTTATAGATTCCGATGCTTCACTTCAGGTTTACTGCATCCCTCTGACCTTCTTATTGACGATGAAACTCCGATATTGCATCGGAATTAAATACAAATGGCACACTGCCGACTCGAGTACAAGAAGACTGGCTCTTCTTACTGTCTATGTTTTGAACCATTCCTGTGACAATAGTTATAGATTCCGATGCCTCACTTCAGGTTTACCGTATCCCTCAAATCTTCTTATTGACGATGAAACACAGATATTGCATCGGAATTAGATACAAAAGGCACAATGACGACTTAAGTACAAGACGACTGACCTTTCTTACTGACTATGTTTTGAAGCATTCCTGTGACTCTAGTTACAGATTCCGTTGCTTCACTTCAGTTTTTTTGTATCCCTCTGACCTTCTTATTGACGATGAAACACATAGATTGCATCGGAATTAAATACAAAAGGCACAATGCCGACTTATGTACAAAAAGGCTGACTCTTCTTACTCTCTATGCTTTGAACCATTCCTGTGACACTAGTTATGGATTCCAATGCTTCACTTCAGGTTTACTGCATCCCTCTGACCTTGTTATTGACGATGAAGCACAGAAATTGCATCGGAATTAAATAGAAAAGGCACAATACCGACTTAAGTACAAGAAAACTGACTCTTCTTACTGTCTATGTTTTGAACCATTCCTGTGACACTAGTTATAGAATCCGATGCTTCACTTCAGGTTTACTGTATCCCTCTGACCGTCTTATTGAGGATGAAAGACAGAAATTGCATCGGAATTAAATACAAAAGGCACAGTGCCGACTCAAGTACAAGAAGACTGGCTCTTGTGACTGTCTATGTTTTGAACCTTTCCTGTGAGACCGGTTTTACATTCCGATGCTTCACTTCAGGTTTACTGTATCCCTCTGACCATCTTATTGACGAGGAAACACAGAAATTGCATCGGAATTAAATACAAAAGGCACAATGCCGACTTAGGTACAAGAGGACTGACTCTTCTTACTGTCTATGTTTTGAACCTTTCTTGTGAGACCGGTTTTAGATTCCGATGATTCACTTCAGGTTTACTGTATCCCTTGGCCCTTTTTATTGACGACGAAACACAGAAAATGCATCCGAGTTAAATAGAAAAGGCACAATGCCGATTTAAGTACAAGAAAACTGACTCTTCTTACTGTCTATGTTTTGAACCATACCTGTGACACTAGTTATAGAATCCGATGCTTCACTTCAGGTTTACTGTATCCCTCTGACCTTCTTATTGACGATGAAACACAGAAATTGCAATGGAATTAAATACAAAAGGCACAATGCCGACTTAAGTACAAAAAGACTGACTCCTCTTACTCTCTATATTTTGAACCATTCCTGTCACACTAGTTATAGATTCCGATGCTTCACTTCAAGGTTACTGTATCCCTCTGATCTTCTTATTGACGATGAAGCACAGAAATTGCATTTGAATTAAATAGAAAATTCACAATGCTGACTTAAGTGCAAGAAAACTGACTCTTCTTACTGTCTATGATTTGAACTATTTCTGTGACACTAGTTATAGATTCCGATGCTACACTTCAGGTTTACTCTATCCCTCTGACCGTCTTATTGACGATGAAACACAGAAATTGCATCGGAATTAAATACAAAAGGCGCAATGTCGTCTCAAGTACAAGAAGACTGGCTCTTCTTACTGTCTATGTTTTGGAGCATTCCTGTGACACTAGTTATAGATTCCGATGCTTCACTTCAGGTTTACTGTATCCCTCTGACCTTCATATTGACGATGAAACACAGAAATAGCATCGGAATTAAATACAAAGGGCACAATGCCGGCTTAAGTACAAGAAAACTGACTCTTCTTATTGTCTATGTTTTGAACCATTCCTGTGACACTAGTTACAGATTCCGATGTTTCACTTCATGTTAACTGTATCCCTCTGACCTTCTTATTGACGATGAAACACAGATATTGCATCGGAATTAAATACAAAATGCACAATGCCGATTTAAGTACAAGAAGACTGACCTTTCCTACCGTCTATGTTTTGAAGCATTCCTGTGACACTAGTTTTAGATTCCGTTGCTTCACTTCAGGTTTACTGTATCCCTCTGACCTTCTTATTGACGATGAAACACAGAAATTGCAATGGAATTAAATACAAAAGGCACAATGCCGACTTAAGTACAAAAAGACTGACTCTTCTTACTCTCTATATTTTGAACCATTCCTGTCACACTAGTTATAGATTCCGATGCTTCACTTCAAGGTTACTGTATCCCTCAGATCTTCTTATTGACGATGAAGCACAGAAATTGCATTTGAATTAAATAGAAAATTCACAATGCTGACTTAAGTGCAAGAAAACTGACTCTTCTTACTGTCTATGATTTGAACCATTTCTGTGACACTAGTTACAGATTCCGATGCTACACTTCAGGTTTACTCTATCCCTCTGACCGTCTTATTGACGATGAAACACAGAAATTGCATCGGAATTAAATACAAAAGGCGCAATGTCGACTCAAGTACAAGAAGACTGGCTCTTCTTACTGTCTATGTTTTGGACCATTCCTGTGACACTAGTTATAGATTCCGATGCTTCACTTCAGGTTTACTGTATCCCTCTGATCTTCATATGGACGATAAAAAAACAGAAATTGCATCGGAATTAAATACAAAAGGCACAATGCCGACTTAAGTACTAGAAGACTGACTCTTCCTACTGTCTATGTTTTGAACCATTCCTGTGACACTAGTTGTAGATTCCGATGCTTCACTTCAGGTTTACTGCATCCTTCTGACCTTCCTATTGACGATGAAACACAGAAATTACATCGGAATTAAATACCAAAGACACATTGCCGACTCAAGTACAAGAAGACTGGCTCTAGTTACTGACTATGATTTGAACCTTTCCTGTGAGACCGGTTTTAGATTCCGATGCTTCACTTCAGGTTTACTGTATCCCTCTGACCTTCTTATTGACGATGAAACACAGAAATTACATCGGAATTAAATAGAAAACTCACATCGCCGACTCAAGCACAAGAAGACTGGCTCTAGTTACTGTCTATGTTTTGAACCTTTCCTGTCAGACCGGTTTTAGATTCCGATGCTTCACTTCAGGTTTACTGTATCCCTCTGACCTTCTTATTGACGAGGAAACACAGAAATTATATCGGAATTAAA
Source organism: Schistocerca americana (assembly GCF_021461395.2). Lineage (NCBI taxonomy): Eukaryota > Metazoa > Arthropoda > Insecta > Orthoptera > Acrididae > Schistocerca > Schistocerca americana. The sequence continues at coordinate 26,157,831 of NC_060130.1, forward strand.
TACAAAAGGCACAATGCCGACTTAAGTACAAGAAGACTGACTCTTCTTACTGTCTAAGTTTTGAACCTTTCATGTGAAACCGGTTTTAGATTCCGTTGCTTCACTTCCGGTTTACTGTATCCCTCTGACCTTCTTATTGACGATGAAACACAGAAATTGCAATGGATTTAAAAACAAAAGGCACAATGCCGACTGAAGTACAAGAAAACTGACTCTTCTTACTGTCTATGTTTTGAACCTTTCCTGTGAGACCGGTTTTAGATTCCGATGCTTCACTTCAGGTTTACTGTATCCCTCTGACCTTCTTATTGACGATGAAACTCCGATATTGCATCGGAATTAAATACAAATGGCACACTGCCGACTCGAGTACAAGAAGACTGGCTCTTCTTACTGTCTATGTTTTGAACCATTCCTGTGACAATAGTTATAGATTCCGATGCGTCACTTCAGGTTTACCGTATCCCTCAAATCTTCTTATTGACGATGAAACACAGATATTGGATCGGAATTAGATACAAAAGGCACAATGACGACTTAAGTACAAGACGACTGACCTTTCCTACTGTCTATGTTTTGAAGCATTCCTGTGACTCTAGTTACAGATTCCGTTGCTTCACTTCAGCTTTATTGTATCCCTCTGACCTTCTTATTGACGATGAAACACAGAGATTGCATCGGAATTAAATACAAAAGGAACATTGCCGACTTATGTACAAAAAGGCTGACTCTTCTTACTCTCTATGTTTTGAACCATTCCTGTGACACTAGTTATGGATTCCAATGCTTCACTTCAGGTTTACTGCATCCCTCTGACCTTCTTATTGACGATGAAGCACAGAAATTGCATCGGAATTAAATAGAAAAGGCACAATACCGACTTAAGTACAAGAAAACTGACTCTTCTTACTGTCTATGTTTTGAACCATTCCTGTGACACTAGTTATAGATTCCGATGCTTCACTTCAGGTTTACTGTATCCCTCTGACCGTCTTATTGAGGATGAAACACAGAAATTGCATCGGAATTAAATACAAAAGGCACAGTGCCGACTCAAGTACAAGAAGACTGGCTCTTGTTACTGTCTATGTTTTGAACCTTTCCTGTGAGACCGGTTTTACATTTCGATGCTTCACTTCAGGTTTACTGTATCCCTCTGACCTTCTTATTGACGAGGAAACACTGAAATTGCATCGGAATTAAATACAAAAGGCACAATGCCGACTTAAGTACAAGGAGACTGACTCTTCTTACTGTCTAAGTTTTGAACTTTTCCTGTGAGACCTGTTTTTGATTGCGATGCTTCACTTCAGGTTTACTGTATCCCTTGGCCCTTCTTATTGACGACGAAACACAGAAATTGCATCGGAAGTAAATGGAAAAGGCACAATGCGGAAATAAGTACAAGAAAACTGACTCTTCTTACTTTCTATGTTGTGAACCATACCCGTGACACTAGCTATAGATTCCGATGCTTCACTTCAGGTTTACTCTATCCCTCTGTCCGTCTTATTGACGATGAAACACAGAAATTGCATCGGAATTAAATACAAAAGGCACAATGTCGACTCAAGTACAAGAAGACTGGCTCCTCTTACTGTCTATGTTTTGGACCATTCCTGTGACACTAGTTATAGATTCCGATGCTTCACTTCAGGTTTACTGTATCCCTCTGACCTTCATATGGACGATAAAAAAACAGAAATTGCATCGGAATTAAATACAAAAGGCACAATGCTGACTTAAGTACTAGAAGACTGACACTTTCTACTGTCTATGTTTTGAACCATTCCTGTGACACTAGTTGTAGATTCCGATGCTTCACTTCAGGTTTACTGTATCCCTCTGACCTTCATATGGACGATAAAAAAACAGAAATTGCATCGGAATTAAATACAAAAGGCACAATGCCGACTGAAGTACTAGAAGACTGACTCTTCCTACTGTCTATGTTTTGAACCATTCCTGTGACACTAGTTGTAGATTCCGATGTTTCACTTCAGGTTTACTGCATCCTTCTGACCTTCTTATTGTCGATGAAACACAGAAATTACATCGGAATTAAATACCAAAGGCACATTGCCGACTCAAGTACAAGAAGACTGGCTCTAGTTACTGTCTATGATTTGAACCTTTCCTGTGAGACCGGTTTTAGATTTCGATGCTTCACTTCAGGTATACTGTATCCCTCTGACCTTCTTATTGACGATGAAACACAGAAAATACATCGGAATTAAATAGAAAACTCACATTGCCGACTCAAGTACAAGAAGACTGGCTCTAGTTACTGTCTATGTTTTGAACCTTTCCTGTCAGACCGGTTTTAGATTCCGATGCTTCACTTCAGGTTTACTGTATCCCTCTGACCTTCCTATTGACGAGGAAACACAGAAAATATATCGGAATTAAATACAAAAGGCACAATGCCGACTTAAGTACAAGAAGACTGACTCTTCTTACTGTCTAAGTTTTGAACCTTTCATGTGAGACCGGTTTTAGATTCCGTTGCTTCACTTCCGGTTTACTGTATCCCTCTGACCTTCTTATTGACGATGAAACACAGAAATTGCAATGGAATTAAAAACAAAAGGCACAATGCCGACTGAAGTACAAGAAAACTGACTCTTCTTACTGTCTATGTTTTGAACCTTTCCTGTGAGACCGGTTTTAGATTCCGATGCTTCACTTCAGGTTTACTGTATCCCTCTGACCTTCTTATTGACGATGAAACTCAGAAATTGCATCGGAATAAAATACAAAAGGCACAATGCCGACTTAAGTACAAAAAGACTGACACTTCTTACTGTCTATGTTTTGAACCATTCCTGTGACACTAGTTATAGATTCCGATGCTTCACTTCAGGTTTACTGCATCCCTCTGACCTTCTTATTGACGATGAAACTCCGATATTGCATCGGAATTAAATACAAATGGCACACTGCCGACTCGAGTACAAGAAGACTGGCTCTTCTTACTGTCTATGTTTTGAACCATTCCTGTGACAATAGTTATAGATTCCGATGCCTCACTTCAGGTTTACCGTATCCCTCAAATCTTCTTATTGACGATGAAACACAGATATTGCATCGGAATTAGATACAAAAGGCACAATGACGACTTAAGTACAAGACGACTGACCTTTCTTACTGACTATGTTTTGAAGCATTCCTGTGACTCTAGTTACAGATTCCGTTGCTTCACTTCAGTTTTTTTGTATCCCTCTGACCTTCTTATTGACGATGAAACACAGAGATTGCATCGGAATTAAATACAAAAGGCACAATGCCGACTTATGTACAAAAAGGCTGACTCTTCTTACTCTCTATGCTTTGAACCATTCCTGTGACACTAGTTATGGATTCCAATGCTTCACTTCAGGTTTACTGCATCCCTCTGACCTTCTTATTGACGATGAAGCACAGAAATTGCATCGGAATTAAATAGAAAAGGCACAATACCGACTTAAGTACAAGAAAACTGACTCTTCTTACTGTCTATGTTTTGAACCATTCCTGTGACACTAGTTATAGAATCCGATGCTTCACTTCAGGTTTACTGTATCCCTCTGACCGTCTTATTGAGGATGAAAGACAGAAATTGCATCGGAATTAAATACAAAAGGCACAGTGCCGACTCAAGTACAAGAAGACTGGCTCTTGTGACTGTCTATGTTTTGAACCTTTCCTGTGAGACCGGTTTTACATTCCGATGCTTCACTTCAGGTTTACTGTATCCCTCTGACCATCTTATTGACGAGGAAACACAGAAATTGCATCGGAATTAAATACAAAAGGCACAATGCCGACTTAGGTACAAGAGGACTGACTCTTCTTACTGTCTATGTTTTGAACCTTTCTTGTGAGACCGGTTTTAGATTCCGATGATTCACTTCAGGTTTACTGTATCCCTTGGCCCTTTTTATTGACGACGAAACACAGAAAATGCATCCGAGTTAAATAGAAAAGGCACAATGCCGATTTAAGTACAAGAAAACTGACTCTTCTTACTGTCTATGTTTTGAACCATACCTGTGACACTAGTTATAGATTCCGATGCTTCACTTCAGGTTTACTGTATCCCTCTGACCGTCTTGTTGAGGATGAAATACAGAAATTGCATCGGAATTAAATACAAAAGGCACAATGCCGACTCAAGTACAAGAGGACTGGCTCTTGTTACTGTCTATGTTTTGAACCTTTCCTGTGAGACCGGTTTTAGATTCCGATGCTTCACTTCAGGTTTACTCTATCCCTCTGACCGTCTTATTGACGATGAAACACAGAAATTGCATCGGAATTAAATACAAAAGGCACAATGTCGACTCAAGTACAAGAAGACTGGCTCTTCTTACTGTCTATGTTTTGGACCATTCCTGTGACACTAGTTATAGATTCCGATGCTTCACTTCAGGTTTACTGTATCCCTCTGACCTTCATATGGACGATAAAAAAACAGAAATTGCATCGGAATTAAATACAAATGGCACAATGCTGACATAAGTACTAGAAGACTGACTCTTCCTACTGTCTATGTTTTGAACCATTCCTGTGACACTAGTTGTAGATTCCGATGCTTCACTTCAGGTTTACTGCATCCTTCTGACCTTCTTATTGACGATGAAACACAGAAATTACATCGGAATTAAATACAAACGGCACATTGCCGACTCAAGTACAAGAAGACTGGCTCTAGTTACTGTCTATGTTTTGAACCTTTCCTGTGAGACCGGTTTTAAATTCCGATGCTTCACTTCAGGTTTACTGTATCCCTCTGACCTTCTTATTGACGAGGAAACACAGAAATTGCATCGGAATTAAATACAAAAGGCACAATTCCGACTTAAGTACAAGAAGACTGACTCTTCTTACTGTCTAAGTTTTGAACCTTTCCTGTGAGACCGGTTTTAGATTCCGTTGCTTCACTTCAGGTTTACTGTATCCCTCTGACCTTCTTATTGACGATGAAACACAGAAATTGCAATGGAATTAAAAACAAAAGTCACAATGCCGACTGAAGAACAAGAAAACTGACTCTTCTTACTGTCTATGTTTTGAACCTTTAGTGTGAGGCCGGTTTTAGATTCCGATGCTTCACTTCAGGTTTACTGTATCCCTCTGACCTTCTTGTTGACGATGAAACTCAGAAATTGCATCGGAATAAAATACAAAAGGCACAATGCCGACTTAAGTACAAAAAGACTGACTCTTCTTACTGTCTATGTTTTGAACCATTCCTGTGACACTAGTTATAGATTCCGATGCTTCACTTCAGGTTTTCTGTATCTCTCAGACCTTCTTATTGGCGATGAAGCACAGAAATTGCATCGGAATGAAATACAAAATGCACAATGCCGACTTAAGTACTAGAAGACTTACTCTTCCTACTGTCTATGTTTTGAACCATTCCTGTGAGACTAGTTATAGATTCCGATGCTTCACTTCAGGTTTACTGCATCCCTCTGACCTTCTTATTGACGATGAAACTCCGATATTGCATCGGAATTAAATACAAATGGCACACTGCCGACTCGAGTACAAGAAGACTGGCTCTTCTTACTGTCTATGTTTTAACCATTCCTGTGACAATAGTTATAGATTCCGATGCCTCACTTCAGGTTTACCGTATCCCTCAAATCTTATTATTGACGATGAAACACAGATATTGCATCGGAATTAGATACAAAAGGCACAATGACGAGTTAAGTACAAGACGACTGACCTTCCTTACTGTCTATGTTTTGAAGCATTCCTGTGACCCTAGTTATAGATTCCGTTGCTTCACTTCAGCTTTATTGTATCCCTCTGACCTTCTTATTGACGATGAAACACAGAGATTGCATCGGAATTAAATACAAAAGGCACAATGCCGACTTATGTACAAAAAGGCTGACTCTTCTTACTCTCTATGTTTTGAACCATTCCTGTGACACTAGTTATGGATTCCAATGCTTCACTTTAGGTTTACTGTATCCGTCTGACCTTCTTATTGACGATGAAACACAGAGATAGCATCGGAATTAAATACAAAAGGCACAATGCCGACTTATCTACAAAAAGGCTGACTCTTCTTACTCTCTATGTTTTGAACCATTCCTGTGAGACCGGTTTTAGATTCCGATGCTTCACGTCAGGTTTACTGTATCCCTTGGCCCTTTTTATTGACGACGAAACACAGAAAATGCATCCGAGTTAAATAGAAAAGGCACAATGCCGACTTAAGTACAAGAAAACTGACTCTTCTTACTGTCTATGTTTTGAACCATTCCAGTGACATTAGTTATAGATTCAGATGCTTCACTTCAGGTATACTGTATACCTCCGACCGTCTTATTGACGATGAAACACAGAAATTGCATCGGATTTAAATACAAAAGGCACAATGCCGACTCAAGTACCAGAAGACTGGCTCTTCTTACTGTCTATGTTATGAACCTTTCCTGTGAGACCGGTTTTAGATTCCGATGCTTCACTTCAGGTATACTGTATCCCTCTGACCTTCTTAGTGACGATGAAACACAGAAATTGCATCGGAATTAAATACAAAAGGCACAATGCCGAATTAAGTTCAAGTTAACTAACTCTTCTTACTGTCTATGATTTGCACCATTCCTGTGACACTAGTTATAGATTCCGAAGCTTCACTGCAGGTTTACTGTATCCCTCTGATCTTCGTATTGACGATGAATCACAGAAATTTCATCGGAAATAATTTTTTGAACCATTCCTATGACACTAGTTATAGATTCCGATGCTTCACTTCAGGTTTCCTGTATTCCTCTGACCTTCTTATTGACGATGAAACACAGAAATTGCATCGGAATTAAATACAAAAGGCACAATGCCGACTTAAGTACAAGAAAACTGACGCTTCTATCTGTCTATGATTTGAACGATTCCTGTGACACCAGTTATAGATTTCGATACTTCACTTCAGGTTTACTGTATCCCTCTGACCTTCTTATTGACGATGAAACCCAGAAATTGCATCGGAATTGGATACAAAAGGCACAATGCCGTCTTAGGTACGAGAAGACTAACCTTTCTTACTGTCTATGTTTAGAAGCATTCCTGCGACACTAGTTATAGATTCCGTTGCTTCACTTCAGGTTTACTGTATCCCTCTGACCTACTTATTGACGATGAAACACAGAAATTGCATCGGAATTCAGTACAAAAGGCACAATGCCGACTTAAGAACAATAAGACTGACTCTTCTTACTCTCTATGTTTTGAACCATTCCTGTTACACTAGTTAGCGATTCCGATGCTTCACTTCAGGTTTACTGTATCCCTCTGACCTTCTTATTGGCGATGAAGCACAGAAATTGCATCGGAATTAAATAGAAAAGGCACAATGCCGATTTAAGTACAAGAAGACTGACACTTCTTACTATCTACGTATTGAACCATTCCTGTGACACTAGTTATAGATTCCGAAGCTTCACTTCAGGTTTACTGTATCCCTCTGACCTTCTTATTGACGATGAAGCACAGAAATTGCATCGGAATTAAATAGAAAAGGCACAATGCCGACTCAAGTACAAGAAGACTGGCTCTTCTTACTGTCTATGTTTTGAACCATTCCTGTGACAGTAGTTACGGATTCCGATGCTTCACTTCAGGTTTACTGTATCCCTCTGACCTTCTTATTGACGAAGAAACACGGAAATTGCATCGGAATTAAATACAAAAGGCACAATGAAGAATTAAGTACAAGTAAACTGACTCTTCTTACTGTCTATGATTTGAACCATTCCTGTGACACTAGTTATACATTCCGATGCTTCACATCAGGTTTACTGTATCCCTCTGACCTTCCTACTGACGATGAAACACAGAAATTTCATCGGAATTAAATAGAAAAGGCACAATGCCGACTCAAGTACAAGAAGACTGGCTCTTCTTACTGTCTATGTTTTGAACCATTCCTGTGACAGTAGTTACGGATTCCGATGCTTCACTTCAGGTTTACTGTATCCCTCTGACCTTCTTATTGGCGATGAATCACAGAAATTTCATCGGAAATAAATACAAAAGGCACAATGCCGACATAAGTACAAGAAAACTGACTGTTCTTACTGTGTATTTTTTGAACCATTCCTGTGACACTAGTTATAGATTCCGATGCTTCACTTCAGGTTTCCTGTATTCCTCTGACCTTCTTAATGACGATGAAGCACAGAAATTGCATCGGAATTAAATAGAAAAGGCACAATGCCGACTTAAGTACAAGAAAACTGACTCTTCTTACTGTCTATGTTTTGAACCATTCCTGTGACGCTAGTTATAGATTCCGATGCTTCACTTCAGGTTTACTGTATCCCTCTGACCGTCTTATTGTGGATGAAACACAGAAATTGCATCGGAATCAAATACAAAAGGCACAATGCCGACTCAAGTACAAGAAGACTGGCTCTTGTTACTGTCTACGTTTTGAATCTTTCCTGTGAGACCGGTTTTAGATTCCGATGCTTCACTTCAGGTTTACTGTATCCCTCTGACCTTCTTATTGACGAGGAAACAAAGAAATTGCATCGGAATTAAATACAAAAGGCCCAATGCCGACTTATGTACGAGAAGACTGACTCTTCTTACTGTCTATGTTTTGGACCATTCCTGTGACACTAGTTATAGATTCCGATGCTTCACTTCAGGTTTACTGTATCCCTCTGACCTTCATATGGACGATAAAAAAACAGAAATTGCATCGGAATTAAATACAAAAGGCACAATGCTGACATAAGTACTAGAAGACTGACTCGTCCTACTGTCTATGTTTTGAACCATTCCTGTGACACTAGTTGTAGATTCCGATGCTTCACTTCAGGTTTACTGCATCCTTCTGACCTTCTTATTGACGATGAAACACAGAAATTACATCGGAATTAAATACAAACGGCACATTGCCGACTCAAGTACAAGAAGACTGGCTCTAGTTACTGTCTATGTTTTGAACCTTTCCTGTGAGACCGGTTTTAGATTCCGATGCTTCACTTCAGGTTTACTGTATCCCTCTGACCTTCTTATTGACGAGGAAACACAGAAATTGCATCGGAATTATATACAAAAGGCACAATTCCGACTTAAGTACAAGAAGACTGACTCTTCTTACTGTCTAAGTTTTGAACCTTTCCTGTGAGACCGGTTTTAGATTCCGTTGCTTCACTTCAGGTTTACTGTATCCCTCTGACCTTCTTATTGACGATGAAACACAGAAATTGCAATGGAATTAAAAACAAAAGGCACAATGCCGACTGAAGAACAAGAAAACTGACTCTTCTTACTGTCTATGTTTTGAACCTTTAGTGTGAGGCCGGTTTTAGATTCCGATGCTTCACTTCAGGTTTACTGTATCCCTCTGACCTTCTTGTTGACGATGAAACTCAGAAATTGCATCGGAATAAAATACAAAAGGCACAATGCCGACTTAAGTACAAAAAGACTGACTCTTCTTACTGTCTATGTTTTGAACCATTCCTGTGACACTAGTTATAGATTCCGATGCTTCACTTCAGGTTTTCTGTATCTCTCAGACCTTCTTATTGGCGATGAAGCACAGAAATTGCATCGGAATGAAATACAAAATGCACAATGCCGACTTAAGTACTAGAAGACTTACTCTTCCTACTGTCTATGTTTTGAACCATTCCTGTGACACTAGTTATAGATTCCGATGCTTCACTTCAGGTTTACTGCATCCCTCTGACCTTCTTATTGACGATGAAACTCCGATATTGCATCGGAATTAAATACAAATGGCACACTGCCGACTCGAGTACAAGAAGACTGGCTCTTCTTACTGTCTATGTTTTAACCATTCCTGTGACAATAGTTATAGATTCCGATGCCTCACTTCAGGTTTACCGTATCCCTCAAATCTTCTTATTGACGATGAAACACAGATATTGCATCGGAATTAGATACAAAAGGCACAATGACGAGTTAAGTACAAGACGACTGACCTTCCTTACTGTCTATGTTTTGAAGCATTCCTGTGACCCTAGTTATAGATTCCGTTGCTTCACTTCAGCTTTATTGTATCCCTCTGACCTTCTTATTGACGATGGAACACAGAGATTGCATCGGAATTAAATACAAAAGGCACAATGCCGACTTATGTACAAAAAGGCTGACTCTTCTTACTCTCTATGTTTTGAACCATTCCTGTGACACTAGTTATGGATTCCAATGCTTCACTTTAGGTTTACTGTATCCCTCTGACCTTCTTATTGACGATGAAACACAGAGATAGCATCGGAATTAAATACAAAAGGCACAATGCCGACTTATCTACAAAAAGGCTGACTCATCTTACTCTCTATGTGTTGAACCATTCCTGTGAGACCGGTTTTAGATTCCGATGCTTCACTTCAGGTTTACTGTATCCCTTGGCCCTTTTTATTGACGACGAAACACAGAAAATGCATCAGAGTTAAATAGAAAAGGCACAATGCCGACTTAAGTACAAGAAAACTGACTCTTCTTACTGTCTATGTTTTGAACCATTCCTGTGACATTAGTTATAGATTCAGATGCTTCACTTCAGGTATACTGTATCCCTCCGACCGTCTTATTGACGATGAAACACAGAAATTGCATCGGATTTAAATACAAAAGGCACAATGCCGACTCAAGTACCAGAAGACTGGCTCTTCTTACTGTCTATGTTATGAACCTTTCCTGTGAGACCGGTTTTAGATTCCGATGCTTCACTTCAGGTATACTGTATCCCTCTGACCTTCTTAGTGACGATGAAACACAGAAATTGCATCGGAATTAAATACAAAAGGCACAATGCCGAATTAAGTACAAGTTAACTGACTCTTCTTACTGTCTATGATTTGCACCATTCCTGTGACACTAGTTATAGATTCCGAAGCTTCACTGCAGGTTTACTGTATCCCTCTGACCTTCGTATTGACGATGAATCACAGAAATTTCATCGGAAATAAATACAAAAGGCACAATGCCGACATAAGTACAAGAAAACTGACTCTTCTTACTGTGTATTTTTTGAACCATTCCTGTGACACTAGTTATAGATTGCGATGCTTCACTTCAGGTTTCCTGTATTCCTCTGACCTTCTTATTGACGATGAAACACAGAAATTGCATCGGAATTAAATACAAAAGGCACAATGCCGACTTAAGTACAAGAAAACTGACGCTTCTATCTGTCTATGATTTGAACGATTCCTGTGACACCAGTTATAGATTTCGATACTTCACTTCAGGTTTACTGTATCCCTCTGACCTTCGTATTGACGATGAAACCCAGAAATTGCATCGGAATTGGATACAAAAGGCACAATGCCGTCTTAGGTACGAGAAGACTAACCTTTCTTACTGTCTATGTTTAGAAGCATTCCTGTGACACTAGTTATAGATTCCGTTGCTTCACTTCAGGTTTACTGTATCCCTCTCACCTACTTAATGACGATGAAACACAGAAATTGCATCGGAATTCAGTACAAAAGGCACAATGCCGACTTAAGAACAAAAAGACTGACTCTTCTTACTCTCTATGTTTTGAACCATTCCTGTTACACTAGTTAGCGATTCCGATGCTTCACTTCAGGTTTACTGTATCCCTCTGACCTTCTTATTGGCGATGAAGCACAGAAATTGCATCGGAATTAAATAGAAAAGGCACAATGCCGATTTAAGTACAAGAAGACTGACACTTCTTACTATCTACGTATTGAACCATTCCTGTGACACTAGTTATAGATTCCGAAGCTTCACTTCAGGTTTACTGTATCCCTCTGACCTTCTTATTGACGATGAAGCACAGAAATTGCATCGGAATTAAATAGAAAAGGCACAATGCCGACTCAAGTACAAGAAGACTGGCTCTTCTTACTGTCTATGTTTTGAACCATTCCTGTGACAGTAGTTACGGATTCCGATGCTTCACTTCAGGTTTACTGTATCCCTCTGACCTTCTTATTGACGAAGAAACACGGAAATTGCATCGGAATTAAATACAAAAGGCACAATGCCGAATTAAGTACAAGTAAACTGATTCTTCTTACTGTCTATGATTTGAACCATTCCTGTGACACTAGTTATACATTCCGATGCTTCACATCAGGTTTACTGTATCCCTCTGACCTTCCTATTGACGATGAAACACAGAAATTTCATCGGAATTAAATAGAAAATGCACAATGCCGACTCAAGTACAAGAAGACTGGCTCTTGTTACTGTCTATGTTTTGAACCATTCCTGTGACAGTAGTTACGGATTCCGATGCTTCACTTCAGGTTTACTGTATCCCTCTGACCTTCTTATTGGCGATGAATCACAGAAATTTCATCGGAAATAAATACAAAAGGCACAATGCCGACATAAGTACAAGAAAACTGACTCTTCTTACTGTGTATTTTTTGAACCATTCCTGTGACACTAGTTATAGATTCCGATGCTTCACTTCAGGTTTCCTGTATTCCTCTGACCTTCTTAATGACGATGAAGCACAGAAATTGCATCGGAATTAAATAGAAAAGGCACAATGCCGACTTAAGTACAAGAAAACTGACTCTTCTTACTGTCTATGTTTTGAACCAAACCTGTGACGCTAGTTATAGATTCCGATGCTTCACTTCAGGTTTACTGTATCCCTCTGACCGTCTTATTGTGGATGAAACACAGAAATTGCATCGGAATCAAATACAAAAGGCACAATGCCGACTCAAGTACAAGAAGACTGGCTCTTGTTACTGTCTACGTTTTGAATCTTTCCTGTGAGACCGGTTTTAGATTCCGATGCTTCACTTCAGGTTTACTGTATCCCTCTGACCTTCTTATTGACGAGGAAACACAGAAATTGCATCGGAATTAAATACAAAAGGCATAATGCCGACTTATGTACGAGAAGACTGACTCTTCTTACTGTCTAACATTTGTACCTTTCCTGTGAGACCGTTTTTAGATTCCGATGCTTCACTGCAGGTTTACTGTATCCCTTGGCCCTTCTTATTGTCGACGAAACACAGAAATTGCATCGGAAGTAAATAGAAAAGGCACAATGCCGAATGAAGTACAAGAAAACTGACTCTTCTTACTGTCTATGTAGTGAACCATACCCGTGACACTTGCTATAGATTCCGATGCTTCACTTCAGGTTTACTCTATCCCTCTGATCGTCTTATTGACGATGAAACACAGAAATTGCATCCGAAATTAATACAAAAGGCACAATGCCGACTTAATTATAAGAAAACTGACTCTTCTTACTGTCTATGCTTTGAACCATTCCTGTGACACTAGTTATGGATTCCGATGCTTTACTTCAGGTTTACTGTATCCCTCTGATCTTCATATTGACGATGAAACACAGGAATAGCAACGGAATTAAATACAAAGGGCACAATGCCGGCTAAAGTACAAGAAAACTGACTCTTCTTATTGTCTATGTTTTGAACCATTCCTGTGACACTAGTTACAGATTCCGATGCTTCACTTCAGGTTAACTGTATCCCTCTGACCTTCTTATTTACGATGAAACACAGAAATTGCTTCGGAATTAAATACAAAAGGCACAATGCCGACTTAAGTACAAGTAATCTGACGTTTCTTACTGTTTAATGTTTTGAACCATTCCTGTGACACTAGTTATAGATTCTGATGCTTCACTTCAGGTTTACTGTATCCCTCTGATCTTCTTATTGACGATGAAACACAGATATTGCATCGGAATAAAAATCCAAAAGGCACAATGCCGACTTAAGTACAAGAAGTCTGACCTTTCTTACTGTCTATGTTTTAACCATTCCTGTGACACTAGTTATGGATTCCGATGCTTCACTTCAGGTTTACTGTATCCCTCTGACCTTCTTATAGACGATGAAACACAGAAATTGCATCGGAAATAAATAAAAAAGGCACAATGCCGACTTAAGAACAAAAAGACTGACTCTTCTTACTCTCTACGTTTTGAACCATTCCTTTTACACTAGTTAGCGATTCCGATGCTTCACTTCAGGTTTACTGTATCCCTCTGACCTTCTTATTGGCGATTAAGCACAGAAATTGCATCGGAATTAAATAGAAAAGGCACAATGCCGATTTAAGTACAAGAAGACTGACACTTCTTAGTATCTACGTATTGAACCATTCCTGTGACACTAGTTATAGATTCCGAACCTGCACTTCAGGTTTACTGTATCCCTCTGACCTTATTGACGATGAAGCACAGAAATTGCATCGGAATTGAATAGAAAAGGCACAATGCCGACTTATCTACAAAAAGGCTGACTCTTCTTACTCTCTATGTTTTGAACCATTCCTGTGAGACCGGTTTTAGATTCCGATGCTTCACTTCAGGTTTACTGTATCCCTTGGCCCTTTTTATTGACGACGAAACACAGAAAATGCATCCGAGTTAAATAGAAAAGGCACAATGCCGACTTAAGTACAAGAAAACTGACTCTTCTTACTGTCTATGTTTTGAACCATTCCTGTGACATTAGTTATAGATTCAGATGCTTCACTTCAGGTATACTGTATCCCTCCGACCGTCTTATTGACGATGAAACACAGAAATTGCATCGGATTTAAATACAAAAGGCACAATGCCGACTCAAGTACCAGAATACTGGCTCTTCTTACTGTCTATGTTATGAACCTTTCCTGTGAGACCGGTTTTAGATTCCGATGCTTCACTTCAGGTATACTGTATCCCTCTGACCTTCTTAGTGACGATGAAACACAGAAATTGCATCGGAATTAAATACAAAAGGCACAATGCCGAATTAAGTACAAGTTAACTGACTCTTCTTACTGTCTATGATTTGCACCATTCCTGTGACACTAGTTATAGATTCCGAAGCTTCACTGCAGGTTTACTGTATCCCTCTGACCTTCGTATTGACGATGAATCACAGAAATTTCATCGGAAATAAATACAAAAGGCACAATGCCGACATAAGTACAAGAAAACTGACTCTTCTTACTGTGTATTTTTTGAACCGTTCCTGTGACACTAGTTATAGATTCCGATGCTTCACTTCAGGTTTCCTGTATTCCTCTGACCTTCTTATTGACGATGAAACACAGAAATTGCATCGGAATTAAATACAAAAGGCACAATGCCGACTTAAGTACAAGAAAACTGACGCTTCTATCTGTCTATGATTTGAACGATTCCTGTGACACCAGTTATAGATTTCGATACTTCACTTCACGTTTACTGTATCCCTCTGACCTTCTTATTGACGATGAAACCCAGAAATTGCATCGGAATTGGATACAAAAGGCACAATGCCGTCTTAGGTACGAGAAGACTAACCTTTCTTACTGTCTATGTTTAGAAGCATTCCTGTGACACTAGTTATAGATTCCGTTGCTTCACTTCAGGTTTACTGTATCCCTCTGACCTACTTATTGATGATGAAACACAGAAATTGCATCGGAAATAAATACAAAAGGCACAATGCCGACATAAGTACAAGAAAACTGACTCTTCTTACTGTGTATTTTTTGAACCATTCCTGTGACACTAGTTATGGATTCCGATGCTTCACTTCAGGTTTACTGTATCCCTCTGACCTTCTTATAGACGATGAAACACAGAAATTGCATCGGAAATAAATACAAAAGGCACAATGCCGACTTAAGAACAAAAAGACTGACTCTTCTTACTCTCTACGTTTTGAACCATTCCTTTTACACTAGTTAGCGATTCCGTTGCTTCACTTCAGCTTTATTGTATCCCTCTGACCTTCTTATTGACGATGAAACACAGAGATTGCATCGGAATTAAATACAAAAGGCACAATGCCGACTTATGTACAAAAAGGCTGACTCTTCTTACTCTCTATGCTTTGAACCATTCCTGTGACACTAGTTATGGATTCCAATGCTTCACTTTAGGTTTACTGTATCCCTCTGACCTTCTTATTGACGATGAAACACAGAGATAGCATCGGAATTAAATACAAAAGGCACAATGCCGACTTATCTACAAAAAGGCTGACTCTTCTTACTCTCTATGTTTTGAACCATTCCTGTGAGACCGGTTTTAGATTCCGATGCTTCACTTCAGGTTTACTGTATCCCTTGGCCCTTTTTATTGACGACGAAACACAGAAAATGCATCCGAGTTAAATAGAAAAGGCACAATGCCGACTTAAGTACAAGAAAACTGACTCTTTTTACTGTCTATGTTTTGAACCATTCCTGTGACATTAGTTATAGATTCAGATGCTTCACTTCAGGTATACTGTATCCCTCCGACCGTCTTATTGACGATGAAACACAGAAATTGCATCGGATTTAAATACAAAAGGCACAATGCCGACTCAAGTACCAGAAGACTGGCTCTTCTTACTGTCTATGTTATGAACCTCTCCTGTGAGACCGGTTTTAGATTCCGATGCTTCACTTCAGGTATACTGTATCCCTCTGACCTTCTTAGTGACGATGAAATACAGAAATTGCATCGGAATTAAATACAAAAGGCACAATGCCGAATTAAGTACAAGTTAACTGACTCTTCTTACTGTCTATGATTTGCACCATTCCTGTGACACTAGTTATAGATTCCGAAGCTTCACTGCAGGTTTACTGTATCCCTCTGACCTTCGTATTGACGATGAATCAAAGAAATTTCATCGGAAATAAATACAAAAGGCACAATGCCGACATAAGTACAAGAAAACTGACTCTTCTTACTGTGTATTTTTTGAACCATTCCTGTGACACTAGTTATAGATTCCGATGCTTCTCTTCAGGTTTCCTGTATTCCTCTGACCTTCTTATTGACGATGAAACACAGAAATTGCATCGGAATTAAATACAAAAGGCACAATGCCGACTTAAGTACAAGAAAACTGACGCTTCTATCTGTCTATGATTTGAACGATTCCTGTGACACCAGTTATAGATTTCGATACTTCACTTCAGGTTTACTGTATCCCTCTGACCTTCTTATTGACGATGAAACCCAGAAATTGCATCGGAATTGGATACAAAAGGCACAATGCCGTCTTAGGTACGAGAAGACTAACCTTTCTTACTGTCTATGTTTAGAAGCATTCCTGTGACACTAGTTATAGATTCCGTTGCTTCACTTCAGGTTTACTGTATCCCTCTGACCTACTTATTGACGATGAAACACAGAAATTGCATCGGAATTCAGTACAAAAGGCACAATGCCGACTTAAGAACAAAAAGACTGACTCTTCTTACTCTCTATGTTTTGAACCATTCCTGTTACACTAGTTAGCGATTCCGATGCTTCACTTCAGGTTTACTGTATCCCTCTGACCTTCTTATTGGCGATGAAGCACAGAAATTGCATCGGAATTAAATAGAAAAGGCACAATGCCGATTTAAGTACAAGAAGACTGACACTTCTTACTATCTACGTATTGAACCATTCCTGTGACACTAGTTATAGATTCCGAAGCTTCACTTCAGGTTTACTGTATCCCTCTGACCTTCTTATTGACGATGAAGCACAGAAATTGCATCGGAATTAAATAGAAAAGGCACAATGCCGACTCAAGTACAAGAAGACTGGCTCTTCTTACTGTCTATGTTTTGAACCATTCCTGTGACAGTAGTTACGGATTCCGATGCTTCACTTCAGGTTTACTGTATCCCTCTGACCTTCTTATTGACGAAGAAACACGGAAATTGCATCGGAATTAAATACAAAAGGCACAATGCCGACATAAGTACAAGAAAACTGACTCTTCTTACTGTGTATTTTTTGAACCATTCCTGTGACACTAGTTATAGATTCCGATGCTTCACTTCAGGTTTCCTGTGTTCCTCTGACCTTCTTAATGACGATGAAGCACAGAAATTGCATCGGAATTAAATAGAAAAGGCACAATGCCGACTTAAGTACAAGAAAACTGACTCTTCTTACTGTCTATGTTTTGAACCATTCCTGTGACGCTAGTTATAGATTCCGATGCTTCACTTCAGGTTTACTGTATCCCTCTGACCGTCTTATTGTGGATGAAACACAGAAATTGCATCGGAATCAAATACAAAAGGCACAATGCCGACTCAAGTAGAAGAAGACTGGCTCTTGTTACTGTCTACGTTTTGAATCTTTCCTGTGAGACCGGTTTTAGATTCCGATGCTTCACTTCAGGTTTACTGTATCCCTCTGACCTTCTTATTGTCGACGAAACACAGAAATTGCATCGCAAGTAAATAGAAAAGGCACAATGCCGAATGAAGTACAAGAAAACTGACTCTTCTTACTGTCTATGTTGTGAACCATACCCGTGACACTTGCTATAGATTCCGATGCTTCACTTCAGGTTTACTCTATTCCTCTGATCGTCTTATTGACGATGAAACACAGAAATTGCATCCGAAATTAATACAAAAGGCACAATGCCGACTTAATTATAAGAAAACTGACTCTTCTTACTGTCTATGCTTTGAACCATTCCTGTAACACTAGTTATGGATTCCGATGCTTTACTTCAGGTTTACTGTATCCCTCTGATCTTCATATTGACGATGAAACACAGGAATAGCAACGGAATTAAATACAAAGGGCACAATGCCGGCTAAAGTACAAGAAAACTGACTCTTCTTATTGTCTATGTTTTGAACCATTCCTGTGACACTAGTTACAGATTCCGATGCTTCACTTCAGGTTAACTGTATCCCTCTGACCTTCTTATTTACGATGAAACACAGAAATTGCTTCGGAATTAAATACAAAAGGCACAATGCCGACTTAGGTACAAGTAATCTGACGTTTCTTACTGTTTATGTTTTGAACCATTCCTGTGACACTAGTTATAGATTCTGATGCTTCACTTCAGGTTTACTGTATCCCTCTGATCTTCTTATTGACGATGAAACACAGATATTGCATCGGAATAAAAATCCAAAAGGCACAATGCCGACTTAAGTACAAGAAGTCTGACCTTTCTTACTGTCTATGTTTTAACCATTCCTGTGACACTAGTTATGGATTCCGATGCTTCACTTCAGGTTTACTGTATCCCTCTGACCTTCTTATAGACGATGAAACACAGAAATTGCATCGGAAATAAATACAAAAGGCACAATGCCGACTTAAGAACAAAAAGACTGACTGTTCTTACTCTCTACGTTTTGAACCATTCCTTTTACACTAGTTAGCGATTCCGATGCTTCACTTCAGGTTTACTGTATCCCTCTGACCTTCTTATTGGCGATTAAGCACAGAAATTGCATCGGAATTAAATACAAAAGGCACAATGCCGATTTAAGTACAAGAAGACTGACACTTCTTAGTATCTACGTATTGAACCATTCCTGTGACACTAGTTATAGATTCCGAAGCTGCACTTCAGGTTTACTGTATCCCTCTGACCTTCTTATTGACGATGAAGCACAGAAATTGCATCGGAATTGAATAGAAAAGGCACAATGCCGACTCAAGTACAAGAAGACTGGCTCTTCTTACTGTCTATGTTTTGAACCATTCCTGTGACAGTAGTTACGGATTCCGATGCTTCACTTCAGGTTTACTGTATCCCTCTGACCTTCTTATTGACGAAGAAACGCGGAAATTGCATCGGAATTAAATACAAAAGGCACAATGCCGAATTAAGTACAAGTAAACTGACTCTTCTTACTGTCTATGATTTGAACCATTCCTGTGACACTAGTTATAGATTCCGATGCTTCACATCAGGTTTACTGTATCCCTCTGACCTTCCTATTGACGATGAAACACAGAAATTTCATCGGAATTAAATAGAAAAGGCACAATGCCGACTCAAGTACAAGAAGACTGGCTCTTCTTACTGTCTATGTTTTGAACCATTCCTGTGAAAGTAGTTACGGATTCCGATGCTTCACTTCAGGTTTACTGTATCCCTCTGACCTTCTTATTGACGAAGAAACACGGAAATTGCATCGGAATTAAATACAAAAGGCACAATGCCGAATTAAGTACAAGTAAACTGACTCTTCTTACTGTCTATGATTTGAACCATTCCTGTGACACTAGTTATAGATTCCGATGCTTCACATCAGGATTACTGTATCCCTCTGACCTCCTTATTGACGATGAAACACTAAAATTGCATCGGAATTAAATACAAAAGGCACAATGCCGCCTTAAGTACAAGAGAACTGACTCTCCTTACTGTCTATGTTTTGAACCAGTCCTGTCACACTAGTTACAGATTCCGATGCTTCACTTCAGGTTGTCTGTATCCCTCAGACCTTCTTATTGACTGCGAAACACAGATATTGCATCGGAATTGGATACAAAAGGCACAATGCCGTCTTAGGTACGAGTAGACTGACCTTTCTTACTGTCTATGTTTAGAAGCATTCCTATGACACTAGTTAGCGATTCCGATGCCTCACTTCCGGTTTACTGGATCCCTCTGACCTTCTTATTGGCGATGGAGCACAGAAATTGCATCGGAATTAAATAGAAAAGGCACAACGCCGACTTTAGTACAAGAAGACTGACTCTTCTTACTATCTACGTTTTGAACCATTCCTGTGACACTAGTTATAGATTCCGATGCTTCACTTCAGGTATACTGTATCCCTCTGACCTTCTTATTGACGATGAATCACAGAAATTGCATGGGAATTAAAAACAAAAGGCACAATGCCGACTCAAGTACAAGAAGACTGGCTCTTCTTACTGTCTATGCTTTGAACCTTTCCTGTGAGACCGGTTTTAGATTCCGATGCTTCACCTCACGTTTACTGTATCCCTTGGCCCTTCTTATTGACGACGAAACACAGACATTGCATCGGAATTAAATAGAAAAGGCACAATGCCGACTTAAGTACAAGAAAACTGACTCTTTTTACTGTCTATGTTTTGAACCATACCTGTGACACTAGTTATAGATTCCGATGCTTCACTTCAGGTTTACTGTATCCCTCTGACCTTCTTATTGACGATGATACACAGAAATTTCATCGGAATTAAATAGAAAAGACACAATGCCGACATAAGTACAAGAAAACCGACTCCTCTTAATGTCTATGTTTTGAACCATTCCTGTGACACTAGTTATAGATTCCGATGCCTCACTTCAGGTTTACTGTATCCCTCTGACCTTCTTATTGACGATGAAACACAGAAATTGCAGCGGAATTAAATACAAAAGGCACATTGCCGACTTAAGTACAAGAAAACTGACGCTTCTTACTGTCTATGATTCGAACCATTCCTCTGACACTAGTTAAAGATTCCGATACTTCACTTCAGGTTTACTGTATCCCTCTGACCTTCTTATTGACGATGAAACACTGAAATTGTATCGGAATTAAATACAAAAGGCACAATGCCGACCTAAGTACAAGAAAACTGACTCTTCTTACTGTCTATGTTCTGAACCAGTCCTGTGACACTAGTAATAGATTCCGATGCTTCACTTCAGGTTTACTGTATCCCTCTGACCTTCTTATTGACGATGAAACACAGATATTGCATGGGAATTCAATACAAAAGGCACAATGCTGACTCAAGTACAAGAAGACTGAATCTTCTTACTATCTATGTTTTGAACCTTTCCTGTGAGACAGGTTTCAGATGCCAATGCTTCACTTCAGGTTTACTGTATGATTTGGACCTTCTTGTTGACGATGAAACACAGAAATTGCATCGGAATTAAATACAAAACGCACAATGCCGACCTAAGTACAAGAAAACTGACTCTTCTTACTGTCTATGTTTTGAACCATTCCTGTGACACTAGTTATAGATTCCGATGCTTCACTTCAGGATTACTGTATCCCTCTGTCCTACTTATTAACGATGAAACACAGATATTGCATGGGAATTCAATACAATAGGCTCATTGCCGGCTCAAGTACAAGAAGACTGCCTCTTCTTACTGTCTATGTTTTAAACCCTTCCTGTGAGACCGGTTATGGATTCCGATGCTTCACTTCAGGTTTACTGTATCCCTCTGACCTTCTTATTGACGATGAAACACAGATATTGCATGGGAATTCAATACAAAAGGCTCAATGCCGACTCAAGTACAAGAAGACTGCCACTTCCTACTGTCTATGTTTTGAACCTTTCCTGTGAGATCGCTTTTAGATTCCGATGCTTCACTTCAGGTTCACTGTATGCCTTGGACCTTCTTATTGACGAAGAAACACAGAAATTGCATCGGAATTAAATACAAAACGCACAATGCCGACCTAAGTACAAGAAAACTGACACTTCTTACAGTCTATGATTTGAAAAATTCCTGTGACACTAGTTATAGATTCCGATGCATCACTTCAGGTTTACTGTATCCCTCTGACCTTCGTATTAACGATGAAACACAGAAATTGCATCGGAATTAAATAGAAGAGGCACAATGCCGACTTAAGTACAAGAAAACTGACTCTTCTTACTGTCTATGCTTTGAACCATTCATGTGACACTAGTTACAGTTTCCGATGCTTCACTTCAGGTTTACTGTATCCCTCTGACCTTCTTATTGACGATGAAACACAGAAATATCATCGGAATTAAATACAAAAGGCACAATGCCGACGTATGTACAAGAAAACTGACTGTTCTTACTGTCTAAGTTTTGAACCACTCCTGTGACACTAGATATAGATTCCGATGCTTCACTTCAGGTTTACTGTATCCCTCTGACATTCTTATTGACGATGACACACAGAAATTGCATCGGAATTAAATAGAATATGCACAATGCCGACTTATGTACAAGAAAACTGACTTTTCTTACTGTCTATGTTTTGAACCATTCCTGTGACACTAGTTATAGATTCCGATGCTTCACTTCAGGTTTACTGTATCCCTCTAACCTTCTTATTGACGATGGAACACAGAAATTACATCATAATTAAATACAAAAGGCACAATGCCAACTTAAGTACAAGAAAACTGACTCTTCTTACTGTGTATGTTTTGGACCATTCCTGTGACACTATTTATAGATTCCGATGCTTCACTTCAGGTTTACTCTATCCATGTGACCGTCTTATTGACGATGAAACACAGAAATTGCATCGGAATTAAATACAAAAGGCGCAATGCCGACTCAAGTGCCAGAGGACTGGCTCTTCTTACTGTCTCTGTTATGAACCTTTCCCTTGAGACCGGTATTAGATTCCGATGCTTCACTTCAGGTTTACTGTATCCCCTGGACCTTCTTATTGACGACGAAACACAGAAATTGCATCGGAATTAAATAGAAAAGGCACAATGTCGGGTTAAGTGCATGAAAACTGACTCCTGTTTTTGTCTATGTTTTGAACCATTCCTGTGACACTAGTTATAGATTCCGATGCATCACTTCAGGTTTACTGTATCCCTCTGACCTTCTTATTGACGCTGAAACACAGAAATTGCATTGGAATTAAATACAAAAGGCACAATGACGACTTAATTATAAGAAAACTTACTCTACTTACTGTCTATGAATTGAGCCATTCCTGTGAGACTAGTTATAGATCCCGATGCTTCACTTCAGGTTTACTGTATCCCTCTGACCTTCTTATTGACCATGAAACACAGAAATTGCATCGGAAGTAAATACAAAAGGCACTTTGGCGACTCAAGTACAGGAAGATCGGCTCATCTTACTGTCTATGTTTTGAACCTTTCCTGTGAGACCGGTATTAGATTCCGATGCTTCACTTCTGGTTTACTGTATCCCTTGGACCTTCTTATTGACGACGAAACACAGAAATTGCATCGGAATTAAATAGAAAAGGCACAATGTCGGGTTAAGTGCAAAAAAACTGACTCCTGTTACTGTCTATGTTTTGAACCATTCTTGTGACACTAGTTATAGATTCCGATGCATCACTTCAGGTTTACTGTATCCCTCTGACCTTCTTATTGTAGATTGAAACACAGAAATTGCATCGGAATTAAATACAAAAGTCACAATGCAGACTTAAGTACAAGAAAACTGACTCTTCTTACTGTCTATGCTTTGAACCATTCCTGTGACACTAGTGATAGATACCGATGATTCACTTCAGGTTTACTGTATCCGCCTGACCTTCGTATTGACGATGAAACACAGAAATTGCATCGGAAATAAACACAAAAGGCACTTTGACGACTCAAGTACAGGAAGTTCGGCTCATCTTACTGTCTATGTTTTGAACCTCTCCTGTGAGACCAGCTTTAGATTCCGATGCTTGACTTCAGGTTTACTGTATCCCTTGGACCTTCGTATTGACGATCAAACACAGAAATTGCATCGGAATTAAATACAAAAGTCACAATGTCGACTTAAGTACAAGAAAACCGACTCTTCTAACTGTCTATGATTTGAACCATTCCTGTGACACTAGTTATAGATTCCGATGCTTCACTTCAGGTTTACTGTATCCCTCTGACCTTCTTATTGACGATGAGAAACAGCAGTTGCATCGGAATTAAATAAAAAACGCACAATGCCGACTTAAGTACAAGAAAACTGACTCTTCTAACTGTCTATGATTTGAACCATTCCTGTATCACTAGTTATAGATTCCGATGCTTCACTTCAGGTTTACTGTTTCCCTCTAACCTTCTTATTGACGATGAAACACAGAAATTACATCATAATTAAATACAAAAGGCACAATGCCGACATAAATACAAGATAACTGACTCTTCTTACTGCCTATGTTTTGAACCATTCCTGTGACACTAGTTATAGATTCCGATGCTTCACATCAAATTTACTGTATCCCTCTGACCTTCTTATTGACGATGAAACACTGAAATTGCATCGGAATTAAATACAAAAGGCACAATGCCGACTTAAGTACAAGAAAACTGACTCTTCTTACTGTCTATGTTTTGAACCATTCCTGTGACACTATTTATAGATTCCGTTGCTTCACGTCAGGTTTACTATATCCTTCTGACCTTCTTATTGACAATGAAACACAGTAATTGCATGGGAATTCAATAGAAAAGGCTCAATGCCGACTCAAGTACAAGTAGACAGGCTCTTCTTACTGTTTATGTCTTGAACCTTTCCTGTGAGACCGGTTTTGGATTCCGATGCTTCACTTCAGGTTTACTGTATCCCTTGGACCTTCTTATCGACGACGAAACACCGAAATTGCATCGGAATTAAATACAAAACGCATAATGCCGTCGTAAGTACAAGAAAACTGACACTTCTTAGTGTCTATGATTAGAACCATTCCTGTGACACTAGTTATAGATTCCGATACCTCACTTCAGGTTTACTGTATCCCTCTGCCCCTCTTATTGACGATGAAACACAGAAATTGCTTCGGAATGAAATACAAAAGGCACAATGCCGACTCAAGTACAAGAAGACTGGCTCATCTTACTGTCTACGATTTGAACCATTCCTGTGACACTAGTTATAGATTCCGATGCTTCACTTCAGGTTTACAGTATCCCTCTGACCTTCGTATTGACGATGAAACACAGAAATTGCCTCGGATTTAAACAGAAAAGTCACAATGTCGACTTAAGTACAAGAAAACTGACTGTTCTTACTGTCTATGTTTTGAACCATTCATGTGACACTAGTTATAGTTTCCGATGCTTCACTTCAGGTTTACTGTATCCCTCTGACCTTCTTATTGACGATGAAACACAGAAATTGCATCGGAATTAAATACAAAAGGCACAATGCCGACTTAAGTACAAGAGAACTGACTCTTCTTACTGTCTATGTTTTGAACCATTCCTGTGACAGCAGTTAGAGATTCCGATGCTTCACTTCAGGTCTACTGTATCCCTCTGACTTTCTTATTGACGATGAAACACAGAAATTGCATCGGAATTAGATACAAAAAGCACAATGCCTACTTAAGTACAAGACAACTGACTCTTCTTACTGTCTATGTTTTGAACCATTCATGTGACACTAGTTATAGTTTCCGATGCTTCACTTCAGGTTTACTGTATCCCTCTGAGCTTCTTATTGACGATGAAACACAGAAATTGCATCGGAATTAAATACAAAAGGCACAATGCCGACATAAGTACAAGAAAACTGACTGTTCTTACTGTCTATGTTTTGAACCACTCCTGTGACACTAGATATAGATTCCGATGCTTCACTTCATTTTTACTGTATACCTCTGACATTCTTATTGACGATGAAACGCAGTAGTTGCATCGGAATTAAATAGAAAAGGCACAATGCCGACTTATGTACAAGAAAACTGACTCTTCTTACTGTCTATGTTTTGAACCATACCTGTGACACTAGTTATAGATTCCGATGCTTCCCTTCAGGTTTACTCTATCCATGTGACCGTCTTATTGACGATGAAACACAGAAATTGCATCGGAATTAAATACAAAAGGCGCAATGCCGACTCAAGTGCCAGAGGACTGGCTCTTCTTACTGTCTCTGTTATGAACCTTTCCTGTGAGACCGGTATTGGATTCCGATGCATCACTTCAGGTTTACTGTATCCCTTGGACCTTCTTATTGACGACGAAACACAGAAATTGCATCGGAATTAAATAGAAAAGGCACAATGTCGGGTTAAGTGCAAGAAAACTGACTCCTGTTACTGTCTATGATTTGAACCATTCCTGTGACACTAGTTATAGATTCCGATGCATCACTTCAGGTTTACTGTATCCCTCTGACCTTCTTATTGACGCTGAAACACAGAAATTGCATTGGAATTAAATACAAAAGGCACAATGACGACTTAATTATAAGAAAACTGACTCTACTTACTGTCTATGAATTGAGCCATTCCTGTGAGACTAGTTATAGATCCCGATGCTTCACTTCAGGTTTACTGTATCCCTCTGACCTTCTTATTGACCATGAAACACAGAAATTGCATCGGAAGTAAATACAAAAGGCACTTTGACGACTCAAGTACAGGAAGATCGGCTCATCTTACTGTCTATGTTTTGAACCTTTCCTGTGAGACCAGCTTTAGATTCCGATGCTTGACTTCAGGTTTACTGTATCCTTTGGACCTTCTTATTGATGATCTAACACAGAAATTGCATCGGAATTAAATACAAAAGGCGCAATGCCGACTCAAGTGCCAGAGGACTGGCTCTTCTTACTGTCTCTGTTATGAACCTTTCCTGTGAGACCGGTATTGGATTCCGATGCATCACTTCAGGTTTACTGTATCCCTTGGACCTTCTTATTGACGACGAAACACAGAAATTGCATCGGAATTAAATAGAAAAGGCACAATGTCGGGTTAAGTGCAAGAAAACTGACTCCTGTTACTGTCTATGATTTGAACCATTCCTGTGACACTAGTTATAGATTCCGATGCTTCACTTCCGGTTTACTGCATCCCTCTGAACTTCCTATTGACGATGAAACACAGGAATTGCTTTGGAATTAAATACAAAAGGCACAATGCCGACTCAAGTACAAGAAAACTGACGCTTCTATCTGTCTACGATTTGAACCATTCCTGTGACACTAGTTATAGATTTCGATACTTCACTTCAGGTTTACTCTATCCCTCTGACATTCTTATTGACGATGAAACACGGAAATTGCATCGGAATTAAATACAAAAGGCACAATGCCGAATTAAGTACAAGTAAACTGACTCTTCTTACTGTCTACGTTTTTAACCATTCCTGTGACACTAGTTATAGATTCCGATGCTTCACATCCGGTTTACTGTATCCCTCTCAATTTCTTATTGACGATGAAAAACAGAAATTGCATCGGAATTAAATACAAAAGGCACAATGCCGACTCAAGTACAAGAAGACTGGCTCTTCTTACTGTCTATGTTTTGAACCTTTCCTCTGTGACCGGTTTTAGATTCCGATGCTTCACTTTACGTTTACTGTATTCCTTGGCCCTTCTTATTGACGACGAAAAACAGACATTGCATCGGAATTAAATAGAAAAGGCACAATGCCGACTTAAGTACAAGAAAACTGACTCTTCTTGCTGTCTATGATTTGAACCGTACCTGTGACACTAGTTATAGACTCCGATGCTTCACTTCAGGTTTACTCTATCCCTCTGACCGTCTTATTGACGATGAAACGCAGGAATTTCATTGGAATTAAATACAAAAGGCACAATGCCAACTTAAGTACAAGTAAACTGACTCTTCTTACTGTCTAAGTTCTGAACCAATCCTGTGACAGTAGTTATGGATTCCGATGCTTCACTACAGGTTTACTGTATCCCTCTGACCTTCTTATTGACGAAGAAACACGGAAATTGCATCGGAATTAAATGCAAAAGGCACAATGCCGAATTAACTACAAGTAAACTGACTCTTCTTACTGTCTATGTTTTGAACCATTCCTGTGACACTAGTTATAGATTCCAATGCTTCACATCCGGTTTACTGTATCCCTCTCACCTTCTTATTGACGATGTAAAACAGAAATTGCATCGGAATTAAATACAAAAGGCACAATGCCGACATAAGTACAAGAATACTGACTCCTCTTACTGTCTATGTTTGGAACCATTCCTGTGACACTAGTTATAGATTCCGATGCTTCACTTGAGATTTACTGTATCCCTCTGACCTTCTTATTGACGATGAAACACAGAAATTATATCGGAATTAAAGAGAAAAGTCACAATGCCGACATAAGTACAAGAAAACCGACTCTTCTTAATGCCTATGTTTTGAACCATTCCTGTGACACTAGTTATAGATTCCGATTCCTCACTTCAGGTTTACTGTATCCCTCTGACCTTCTTATTGACGATGAAACACAGAAATTGCAGCGGAATTAAATACAAAAGGCACATTGCCGACTTAAGTACAAGAAAACTGACGCTTCTTACTGTCTATGATTCGAACCATTCCTCTGACACTAGTTAAAGATTCCGATACTTCACTTCAGGTTTACTGTTTCCCTCTGACCTTCTTATTGACGATGAAACACTGAAATTGCATCGGTATTAAATACAAAAGGCACAATGCCGACTTAAGTACAAGAAAACTGACTCTTCTTACTGTCTATGTTCTGAACCAGTCCTGTGACACTAATTATAGATTCCGATGCTTCACTTCGGGTTTACTGTATCCCTCAGACCTTCTTATTGACGATGAAACACAGATATTGCATGGGAATTCAATACAAAAGGCACAATGCCGACTCAAGTACAAGAAGACTGCCTCTTCTTACTATCTATGTTTTGAACCTTTCCTGTGAGACAGGTTTCAGATTCCAATGCTTCACTTCAGGTTTACTGTATGATTTGGACCTTCTTGTTGACGATGAAACACAGAAATTGCATCGGAATTAAATGCAAAACGCACAATGCCGGCCTAAGTACAAGATAACTGACACTTCTTACTGTCTATGATTTGAAAAATTCCTGTGACACTAGTTATAGATTCCGATGCTTCACTTCGGGTTTACTGTATCCCTCTGACCTTCTTATTGAAGATGAAACACAGAAATTGCATCGGAATTTAATACAAAAGGCACAATGCCGGCTCTAGTACAAGAAGGATGGCTCATCTTACTGTCTATGTTTTGAACCATTCCTGTGACACTAGTTATAGATTCCGATGCTTCACTTCAGGTTTACTGTATCCCTCTGACCTTCGAATTGACGATGAAACACAGAAATTGCATCGGATTTAAATAGAAGAGGCACAATGCCGACATAAGTACAAGAAAACTGACTCTTCTTACTGTCTATGTTTTGAACCATTCATGTGACACTAGTTATAGTTTCCGATGCTTCCTTTCAGGTTTACTGTATCCCTCTGACCGTCTTGTTGACGATGAAACACAGAAATTGCATCGGAATTAAATACAAAAGGCACAATGCCGACTTAAGTACAAGAAAACTGACTGTTCTTACTGTCTATTTTTTGAGCCACGCCTGTGACACTAGATATAGATTCCGATGCTTCACTTCAGGATTACTGTATCCCTCTGACATTCTTATTGACGATGAAACACAGAAATTGCATCGGAATTAAATAAAATATGCACAATGCCGACTTATGTACAAGAAAACTGACTCTTCTTACTGTCTATGGTTTGAATCATTCCTGTGACACTAGTTATAGATTCCGATGCTTCACTTCACGTTTACTGTATCCCTCGGACCTTCGTATTGACGATGAAACACAGAAATTGCAGCGGAATTAAATACAAAATGCACAATGCCGACTCAAGTACTAGAAAACTGGCTCTTTTTACTGTCTATGATTTGAACTTTCCTGTGAGAGCGGTTTTAGATTCCGATGCTTCTCTTGAGGTTTACTGTATCGCTTGGCCTTACTTATTGACGACGAAATACAGAAATTGCATCGGAATGAAATAGAAAAGGCACAATGCCGACTTAAGTACAAGCAAACTGACTCTTCTTACTGTCTATGTTTAGAACCATTCCTGTGACACTAGTTATAGATTCCGATGCTTCACTTCAGGTTTACCCTATCCATCTGACCGTCTTATTGACGATGAAACACAGAAATTGCATCGGAATTAAATACCAAAGGCACAATGCCGACTCATGTGCCAGAAGACTGGCTCTTCTTACAGTCTATGCCATGATACATTCCTGTGAGACCGGTTGTAGATTCCGATGCTTCACTTCAGGTTTACTGTATCCCTTGGACCGTCTTATTGACGACGAAACACAGAAATTGCATCGGAATTAAATAGAAAAGGCACAATGCCGGGTTAAGGACAAGAAAACTGACTCCTCCTACTGTCTATGTTTGGAACCATTCCTGTGACACTAGTTATAGATTCCGATGCATCACTTCAGGTTTACTGTATCCCTCTGACCTACGTATTAACGATGAAACACAGATATAGCATGGGAATTCAATACAAAAGGCTCATTGCCGGCTCAAGTACAAGAAGACTGCCTCTTCTTACTGTCTATGTTTTGAACCTTTCCTGTGAGACCGGTTATAGATTCCGATGCTTCACTTCAGGTTTACTGTATCCCTCTGACCTTCTTATTGACGATGAAACACAGTTATTGCATGGGAATTCAATACAAAAGGCTCAATGCCGACTCAAGTACAAGAAGACTGCCACTTCTTACTGTCTATGTTTTGAACCTTTCCTGTGAGATCGCTTTTAGATTCCGATGCTTCACTTCAGGTTTACTGTAAGCCTTGGACCTTCTTATTGACGAAGAAACACAGAAATTGTATCGGAATTAAATACAAAACGCACAATGCCGACGTATGTACAAGAAAACTGACTGTTCTTACTGTCTAAGTTTTGAACCACTCCTGTGACACTAGATATAGATTCCGATGCTTCACTTCAGGTTTACTGTATCCCTCTGACATTCTTATTGACGATGAAACACAGAAATTGCATCGGAATTGAATAGAATATGCACAATGCCGACTTACGTACAAGAAAACTGACTCTTCCTCCTGTGTATGTTTTAACCATTCCTGTGACTCTAGTTATAGATTCCGAAGCTTCACTTCAGGTTTACTGTATCCCTCTGACCTTCTTATTGACGATGAAAAACAGCAGTTGCATCGGAATTAAATACAAAACGCACAATGCCGACATAAGTACAAGAAAACTGACTCTTCTTACTATCTATGTTTTGAACCATTCCTGTGACACTAGTTATAGATTCCGATGCTTCACTTCAGGTTTACTGTAGCCCTCTGACCTTCTTATTGACGATGAAACACAGAAAATGCATCGGAATTAAATACAAAAGGCACAAAGCCGACTTAAGTACAAGAAAACTGACGCTTCTTACTGTCTATGATTTGAACCATTCCTCTGACACTAGTTATAGTTCCGATACTTCACTTCAGGTTTACTGTATCCCTCTGACCTTCTTATTGACGATGAAACACTGAAATTGCATCGGAATTAAATACAAAAGGCACAATGCCGACTTAGGTACAAGAAAACTGACTCTTATTACTGTCTATGTTTTGAACCATTCCTGTGACACTAGTTATAGATTCCGTTGCTTCACTTCAGGTCTACTGTATCCCTCTGACCTTCTTATTGACGATGAAACACAGTAATTGCATGGGAATTCAATACAAAAGGCCCAATGCCGACTCAAGTACAAGTAGACAGGCTCTTCTTACTGTCTATGTCTTTAACCTTTCCTGTGAGACCGGTTTTGGATTCCGATGCTTCACTTCAGGTTTACTGTATACCTTGGACCTTCTTATTGACGATGAAAAACAGCAGTTGCATCGGAATTAAATACAAAACGCACAATGCCGACTTAAGTACAAGAAAACTGACTCTTCTTACTGTCTATGTTTTGAACCACTCCTGTGACACTAGATATAGATTCCGATGCTTCACTTCATTTTTACTGTATACCTCTGACATTCTTATTGATGATGAAACGCAGTAGTTGCATCGGAATTAAATAGAAAAGGCACAATGCCGACTTATGTACAAGAAAACTGACTCTTCTTACTGTCTATGTTTTGTACCATACCTGTGACACTAGTTATGGATTCCGATGCTTCACTTCAGGTTTACTCTATCCATGTGACCTTCTTATTGACGATGAAACACAGAAATAGCATCGGAATTAAATACAAAAGGCGCAATGCCGACTCAAGTGCCAGAGGACTGGCTCTTATTACTGTCTATCTTATGAACCTTTCCTGTGAGACCGGTATTAGATTCCGATGCTTCACTTCAGGTTTACTGTATCCCTTGGACCTTCTTATTGACGACGAAACACAGAAATTGCATCAGAATTAAATAGAAAAGGCACAATGTCTTGTTAAGTGCAAGAAAACTGACTCCTGTTACTGTCTATGTTTTGAACCATTCCTGTGACACTAGTTATAGATTCCGATGCATCACTTCAGGTTTACTGTATCCCTCTGACCTTCTTATTGACGCTGAAACACAGAAATTGCATTGGAATTAAATACAAAAGGCACAATGCCGACTTAATTATAAGAAAACTGACTCTACTTACTGTCTATGATTTGAACCATTCCTGTGAGACTAGTTATAGATCCCGATGCTTCACTTCAGGTTTACTGTATCCCTCTGACCTTATTGACCATGAAACACAGAAATTGCATCGGAAGTAAATACAAAAGGCACTTTGGCGACTCAAGTACAGGAAGACTGGCTCTTCTTACTGTCTATGTTTGAACCTTTCCTGTGAGACCAGTTTTAGATTCCGATGCTTGACTTCTGGTTTACTGTATCCCTTGGACCTTCTTATTGAAGATTGAAACACAGAAATTGCATCGGAATTAAATACAAAAGTCACAATGCAGACTTAAGTACAAGAAAACTGACTCTTCTTACTGCCTATGTTTTGAACCATTCCTGTGACGCTAGTTATAGATTCCGATGCTTCACTTCAGGTTTACTGTATCCCTCTGACCTTCTAATTGACGATGAAACACAGAAATTGCATCGGAATTAAATACAAAAGGCACAATACCGAATTAAGTACAACAAAACTGACTCTTCTTACTGTCTATGTTTTGAACCTTTCCTGTGACAGTAGTTATAGCTTCCGATACTTCACTTAAGGTTTACTGTATCCCTCTGACCTTCTTCTTGTCGATGAAACCCAGAAATTGCATCGGAATTAAATACAAAAGGCACAATGCCGACTTAAGTACAAGAAAACTGACTCTTCTTACTGTCTATGTTTTGAACCATTCCTGTGACACTAGTGATAGATACCGATGCTTCACTTCAGGTTTACTGTATCCGCCTGACCTTCGTATTGACGATGAAACACAGAAATTGCATCGGAAATAAACACAAAAGGCACTTTGACGACTCAAGTACAGGAAGATCGGCTCATCTTACTGTCTATGTTTTGAACCTTTCCTGTGAGACCAGCTACAGATTCCGATGCTTGACTTCAGGTTTACTGTATCCCTTGGACCTTCTTATTGACGATCAAACACAGAAATTGCATCGGAATTAAATACAAAAGTCACAATGTCAACTTAAGTACAAGAAAACTGACTCTTCTTACTGTCTATGTTTTGAACCATTCCTGTGACACTAGTTATAGATTCCGATGCTTCACTTCAGGTTTACTGCATCCCTCCGACCTTCTTATTGACGATGAAACCCAGAAATTGCATCGGAATTAAATAGAAAACGCACAATGCCAACTTAAGTACAAGAAAACTGACTCTTCTTACTGTGTATGTTTTTAACCATTCCTGTGACTCTAGTTATAGATTCCGATGCTTCACTTCAGGTTTACTGTATCCCTCTGACCTTCTTATTGACGATGAAAAACAGCAGTTGCATCGGAATTAAATACAAAACGCACACTGCCGACTTAAGTACAAGAAAACTGACTCTTCTTACTGTCTATGTTTTGAACCATTCCTGTATCACTAGTTATAGATTCCGATGCTTCACTTCAGGTTTACTGTATCCCTCTAACCTTCTTATTGACGATGAAACACAGAAATTACATCATAATTAAATACAAAAGGCACAATGCCGACATAAATACAAGGAAACTGACTCTTCTTACTGCCTATGTTTTGAACCATTCCTGTGACTCTAGTTATAGATTCCGATGCCTCACTTCAGGTTTACTGTATCCCTCTGACCTTCTTATTGACGATGAAACACAGAAAATGCATCGGAATTAAATACAAAAGGCACAATGCCGACTTTAGTACAAAAAACTGACGCTTCTTATTGTCTATGATTTGAACCATTCCTTTGACACTAGTTATAGATTCCGATACTCCACTTCAGGTGTACTGTATCCCACTGACCTTCTTATTGACGATGAAACACTGAAATTGCATCGGAATTAAATACAAAAGGCACAATGCCGACTTTAGTACAAGAAAACTGACGCTTCTTACTGTCTATGATTTGAACCATTCCTCTGACACTAGTTATAGATTCCGATACTTCACTTCAGGTTTACTGTATCCCTTGGACCTTCTTATTGACGATCAAACACAGAAATTACATCGGAATTAAATACAAAAGTCACAATGTCGACTTAAGTACAAGAAAACTGACTCTTCTTACTGTCTATTTTTGAACCATTCCTGTGACACTATTTATAGATTAAGTTGCTTCTCTTCAGGTTTACTGTATCCCTCTGACCTTCTTATTGGCAATGAAACACAGTAATTGCATGGGAATTCAATACAAGAGGCTCAATGCCGACTCATGTACAAGTAGACAGGCTCTTCTTACTGTCTATGCCTTGAACCTTTCCTGTGAGACCGGTTTTGGATTCCGATGCTTCACTTCAGGTTTACTGTATCCCTTGGACCTTCTTATCGACGACGAAACACCGAAATTGCATCGGAATTAAATACAAAACGCACAATGCCGACCTAAGTACAAGAAAACTGACACTTCTTAGTGTCTATGATTAGAACCATTCCTGTGTCACTAGTTATAGATTCCGATGCCTCACTCCAGGTTTACTGTACCCCTTGGACCTTCTTATTGACGATGAAAAACAGAAATTGCATCGGAAGTAAATACAAAAGGCACAATGCCTACTTAAGTACAAGAAGACCGACTCTTCCTACTGTCTAACTTCAGAACAATTCCTGTGACACTAGTTATAGATTCCGATGCTTCACTTCAGGTTTACTGTATCCCTCTGACCTTCTTATTGTCGATGAAACACAGAAATTGCATCGGAATTAAATACAAAAGGCACAATGCCGAAGTAAGTACAAGTAAACTGACTCTTCTTACTGTCTATGTTTTGAACCTTTCCTGTGACTCTAGTTATAGATTCCGATGCTTCACTTCAGGTTTACTGTATCCCTCTGACCCTCTTATTGACGATGAAACACAGAAATTGCATCGGAATTAAATACAAAACGCACAATGCCGACTTCAGTACAAGAAAACTGACGCTTCTTACTGTCTATGCTTTGAACCATTCCTGCGACACTAGTTATAGATGCCGATACTTCACTTCAGGTTTACTGTATCCCTCTGACCTTCGTATTGACAATGAAACACAGAAATTGCATCGCAATTAAATTGAAAACGCACAATGCCAACTTAAGTACAACAAAACTGACTCTTCTTACTGTGTATGTTTTTAACCATTCCTGTGACACTAGTTATAGATTCCGATGCTTCACATCAGGTTTACTGTATCCCTCTGACCATCTTATTGACGATGAAAAACAGCTATTGCATCGGAATTAAATACAAAACGCACAATGCCGACTTATGTACAAGAAAACTGACTCTTCTTATTGTCTATGTTTTGAACCATACCTGTGACACTAGTTATAGATTCCGATGCTGCACTTTAGGTTTACTGTATCCCTCTGACCTTCTTATTGACGATGAAAAACAGCAGTTGCATCGGAATTAAATACAAAACGCACAATGCCGACTTAAGTACAAGAAAACTGACTCTTCTTACTGTCTATGTTTTGAACCATTCCTGTATCACTAGTTATAGATTCCGATGCTTCACTTCAGGTTTACTGTATCCCTCTAACCTTCTTAATGACGATGAAACACAGAAATTACATCATAATTAAATACAAAAGGCACAATGCCGACATAAATACAAGAAAACTGACTCTTCTTACTGTCTATGTTTTGAACCATTCCTGTGACACTAGTTATAGATTCCGATGCTTCACTTCAGGTTTACTGTATCCCTCTGACCTTCTTATTGACGATGAAACACAGAAAATGCATCGGAATTGAATACAAAAGGCACAATGCCGACTTTAGTACAAGAAAACTGACGCTTCTTACTGTCTATGATTTGAACCATTCCTCTGACACTAGTTATAGATTCCGATACTTCACTTCAGGTTTACTGTATCCCTCTGACCTTCTTATTGACGATGAAACACTGAAATTGCATCGGAATTAAATACAAAAGGCACAATGCCGACTTCAGTACAAGACAACTGACTCTTCTTACTGTCTATTTTTGAACCATTCCTGTGACACTATTTATAGATTAAGTTGCTTCACTTCAGGTTTACTGTATCCCTCTGACCTTCTTATTGACAATGAAACACAGTAATTGCATGGGAATTCGATACAAAAGGCTCAATGCCGACTCATGTACAAGTAGACAGGCTATTCTTACTGTCTATGTCTTGAACCTTTCCTGTGAGACCGGTTTTGGATTCCGATGCTTCACTTCAGGTTTACTGTATCCCTTGGACCTTCTTATCGACGACGAAACACCGAAATTGCATC
This sequence comes from Schistocerca americana, assembly GCF_021461395.2. NCBI lineage: Eukaryota > Metazoa > Arthropoda > Insecta > Orthoptera > Acrididae > Schistocerca > Schistocerca americana. The sequence continues at coordinate 26,194,909 of NC_060130.1, forward strand.
GGAATAAAATACAAAACGCACAATGCCGACCTAAGTACAAGAAAACTGACACTTCTTAGTGACTATGATTAGAACCATTCCTGTGTCACTAGTTATAGATTCCGATGCCTCACTTCAGGTTTACTGTATCCCTCTGACCCTCTTATTGACGATGAAACACAGAAATTGCTTCGGAATTAAATACAAAAGGCACAAAGCCGACTCAAGTACAAGAAGGCTGGCTCATCTTACTGTCTACGTTTTGAACCATTCCGGTGACACTAGTTATAGATTCCGATGCTTCACTTCAGGTTTACTGTATCCCTCTGACCTTCTTATTGACGATGAAACACAGAAATTGCATCGGATTTAAATAGAAAAGTCACAATGTCGACTTAAGTACAAGAAAACTGACTCTTCTTACTGTCTATGTCTTGAACCATTCATGTGACACTAGTCATAGTTTCCGATGCTTCACTTCAGGTTTACTGTATCCCTCTGACCTTCGTATTGACGATGAAACACAGAAATTGCATCGGAATTAAATACAAAAGGCACAATGCCGACTTAAGTACAAGAGAACTGACTCTTCTTACTGTCTATGTTTTGAACCATTCCTGTGACAGCAGTTAGAGGATCCGATGCTTCACTTCAGGTCTACTGTATCCCTCTGACTTTCTTATTGACGATGAAACACAGAAATTGCGTCGGAATTAAATACAAAAGTCATAATGCCGACTTAATTATAAGAAAACTGACACTTCTTACTGTTTATGCATTGAACCATTCCTGTGACATTAGTTATAGATTCCGATATTTCACTTCAGGTTTACTGTATCCCTTGGACCTTCATATTGACGATGAAACACAGAAATTTCATCGGAATTAAACACAAAAGGCACAATGCCGACTTAAGTACAAGAAGACTGACTCTTTCTACTGTCTAAGTTCAGAACAATTCCTGTGACACTACTTATAGATTCCGATGCTTCACTTCAGGTTTACTGTATCCCTCTGACCTTCTTATTAACGATGAAACACAGAAATTGCATCGGAATTAAATACAAAAGGCACAATGCCGAAGTAAGTACAAGTAAACTGACTCTTCTTACTGTCTATGTTTTGAACCTTTCCTGTGACTCTAGTTATAGATTCCGATGCTTCACTTCAGGCTTACTGTATCCCTCTGACCTTCTTATTGACGATGAAACACAGAAATTGCATCGGAATTAAATACAAAAGGCACAATGCCGACTTCAGTACAAGAAAACTGACGCTTCTTACTGTCTATGCCTTGAACCATTCCTGTGACACTAGTTATAGATTCCGATGCCTCACTCCAAGTTTACTGTATCCCTTGGACCTTCTTATTGACGATGAAACACAGAAATTGCATCGGAATTAAATACAAAAGGCACAATGCCGACTTAAATACAAGAAGACTGACTCTTCCTACTGTCTAAGTTCAGAACAATTCCTGTGACACTAGTTATAGATTCCGATGCTTCACTTTAGGTTTACTGTATTTCTCTGACCTTCTTATTAACGATGAAACACAGAAATTGCATCGGAATTAAATACAAAAGGCACAATGCCGAAGTAAGTACAAGTAAACTGACTCTTCTTACTGTCTATGTTTTGAACCTTTCCTGTGACTCTAGTTATAGATTCCGATGCTTCACTTCAGGTTTACTGTATCCCTCTGACCTTCTTATTGACGATGAAACACAGAAATTGCATCGGAATTAAATACAAAAGGCACAATGCCGACTTCAGTACAAGAAAACTGACGCTTCTTACTGTCTATGCCTTGAACCATTCCTGTGACACTAGTTATAGATGCCGATACTTAACTTCATGTTTATTGTATTACTCTGACCTTCTTATTGACGATGAAACCCAGAAATTGCATCGGAATTAAATACAAAAGGCACAATGCCGACTTAAGTACAAGAAGACTAACTCTTCCTAATGTCTAAGTTTTGAACCATTCCTGTGACACTACTTATAGATTCCGATGCTTCACTTCAGGTTTACTGTTTCCCTTGGACCTTCTTATTGACGATGAAACACAGAAATTGCATCGGAATTAAATACAAAAGGCACAAAGCAGGCTTAAGTACAAGATGACTGACTCTTCCTACTGTCTAAGTTTTGAACCATTCCAGAGACACTAGTTATAGATTCCGATGCTTCACTCCAGGTTTACTGTATCCCGTGGACCTTCTTATTGACGATGAAACACAGAAATTGCATCGGAAATAAATAGAAAACGTACAATGCCAACTTAAGTACAAGAAAACTGACTCTTCTTACTGTGTATGTTTTTAACCATTCCTGTGACACTAGTTATAGATTCCTATGCTTCACTTCAGGTTTACTGTATCCCTCTGACCATCTTATTGACGATGAAAAACAGCTATTGCATCGGAATTAAATACAAAACGCACAATGCCGACTTATGTACAAGAAAACTGACTCTTCTTACTGTCTATGGTTTGAACCATTCCTGTGACACTAGTTATAGGTTCCGATGCTTCACTTCAGGTTTACTGTATCCCTCTGACCTTCTTATTGGCGATGAAACACAGAAAACTCATCGGAATTAAATACAAAAGGCACAATGCCGACATAAGTACAAGAAAACTGACTCTTCTTACTGTGTATGTCTTGAACCATTCCTGTGACACTAGTTATAGATTCCGATGCTTCACTTCAGGTTTACTGTATCCCTCTGACCTTCTTATAGACGATGAAACACAGAAATTGCTTCGGAATTAAATACAAAAGGCACAATGCCGATTCAAGTACAAGAAGGCTGGCTCATCTTACTGTCTCCGTTTTGAACCATTCCTGTGACACTAGTTATAGATTCCGATGCTTCACTTCAGGTTTACTGTATCCCTCTGTCCTTCGTATTGACGATGAAACACAGAAATTGCATCGGATTTAAATAGAAAAGTCACAATGTCGACTTAAGTACAAGAAAACTGACTCTTCTTACTGTCTATGTTTTGAACCATTCATGTGACACTAGTTATAGTTTCCCATGCTTCACTTCAGGTTTACTGTATCCCTCTGACCTTATTGACGATGAAACACAGAAATTGCATCGGAATTAAATACAAAAGGCACAATGCCGACTTAAGTACAAGAGAACTGACTCTTCTTACTGTCTATGTTTTGAACCATTCCTGTGACAGCAGTTAGAGATTCCGATGCTTCACTTCAGGTCTACTGTATCCCTTTGACTTTCTTATTGACGATGAAACACAGAAATTGCATCGGAATTAAACACAAAAGTCAGAATGCCGACTTAATTATAAGAAAACTGACACTTCTTACTGTTTATGCATTGAACCATTCCTGTGACATTAGTTATAGATTCCGATACTTCACTTCAGGTTTACTGCATCCCTTGGAACTTCATATTGACGATGAAAAACAGAAATTGCATCGGAATTAAATACAATAGGCACAATGCCGACTTAAGTACAAGAAGACTAACTCTTCCTACTGTCTAAGATTTGAACCATTCCTGTGACAATAGTTATAGATTCCGATGCCCCACTCCAGGTTTACTGTATCCCTTGGACCTTCTTATTGACGATGAAACACAGAAATTGCATCGGAATGAAATACAAAAGGCACAATGCCGACTTAAGTACAAGAAGACTGACTCTTCCTACTGTCTAAGTTCAGAACAATTCCTGTGACACTAGTTATAGATTCTGGTGCTTCACTTCAGGTTTACAGTATCCCTCTGATCTTCTTATTGACGATGAAACACAGAAATTGCATCGGAATTAAATACAAAAGGCACAATGCCGAAGTAAGTACAAGTAAACTGACTCTTCTTACTGTCTATGTTTTGAACCTTTCCTGTGACTCTAGTTATAGATTCCGATGCTTCACTTCAGGTTTACTGTATCCCTCTGACCTTCTTATTGACGATGAAACACAGAAATTGCATCGGAATTAAATACAAAAGGCACAATGCCGACTTCAGTACAAGAAAACTGACGGTTCTTACTGTCTATGCATTGAACCATTCCTGTGACACTAGTTGTAGATGCCGATACTTCACTTCATGTTTATTGTATCCCTCTGACCTACTTATAGACGATGAAACCCCGAAATTGCATCGGAATTAAATACAAAAGGCACAATGCCGACTTAAGTACAAGAAGACTAACTCTTCCTAATGTCTAAGTTTTGAACCATTCCTGTGACACTAGTTATAGATTCCGATGCTTCACTTCAGGTTTACTGTAACCCTCTGACCATCTTATTGACGATGAAATACAGCTATTGCATCAGAATTAAATACAAAACGCACAATCCCGACTTATGTACAAGAAAACTGACTCTTCTTACTGTCTATGTTTTGAACCATTCCTGTGACACTAGTTATAGGTTCCGATGCTTCACTTCAAGTTTACTGTATCCCTCTGACCTTCTTATTGGCGATGAAACACAGAAAACTCATCGGAATTAAATACAAAAAGCACAATGCCGACATAAGTACAAGAAAACTGACTCTTCTTACTGTGTATGTCTTGAACCATTATTGTGACTCTAGTTATAGATTCCGATGCTTCACTTCAGGTTTACTGTATCCCTCTGACCTTCTTATTGACGATGAAACACTGAAATTGCATCAGAATTAAATACAAAAGGCACAATGCCGCCTTAAGTACAAAAAAACTGACTCTGCTTACTGTCTATGTTTTGAACCATTCCTGTGACACTAGTGACAGATTCCGATGCTTCACTTCAGGTTTACTGTATCCCTCTGTCCTTCTTATTGACGATGAAACACAGTAATTGCATGGGAATTCAATACAAAAGGCTCAATGCCGACTCAAGTACAAGAAGACTGGCTCTTCCTACTGTCTATGCTTTGAACCTTCCTGTGAGACCGGTTTTGAATTCCGATGCTTCACTTCAGGTTTACTGTATCCCTTGGACCTTCTTATCGACGACGAAACACAGAAATTGCATCGGAATTAAACACAAAACGCACAATGCCGACCTAAGTACAAGAAAACTGACACTTCTTACTGTCTATGATTAGAACCATTCCTGTGACACTAGTTATAGATTCCGATGCCTCACTTCAGGTTTACTGTATCCCTATGACCTTCGTATTGACGATGAAACACAGAAATTGCATCGGATTTAAATAGAAAAGGCACAATGGCGACTTAAGTACAAGAAAACTGACTCTTCTTACTGTCTATGTTTTGAACCATTCATGTGACACTAGTTATAGTTTCCGATGCTTCACTTCAGGTTTACTGTATCCCTCTGACCTTCTTATTGACGATGAAACACAGAAATTGCATCGGAATTAAATACAAAAGGCACAATGCCGACTTAAGTACAAGAAAACTGACTGTTCTTACTGTCTATGCTTTGAACCATTCCTGTGACACTAGTTATAGATTCTGATGCTTCACTTCAGGTTTACTGTATCCCTCGGGACTTTCTTATTGACGATGAAACACAGAAATTGCATCGGAATAAATACAAAAGCAGAATGCCGACTTAAGTACAAGAGAAATGACTCTTCTTACTGTCTATGTTTTGAACCATTCCTGTGACAGTAGTTATAGATTCCGATGCTTCACTTCAGGTCTACTGTATCCCTCTGACTTTCTTATTGACGATGAAACACAGAAATTGCATCGGTATTAAATACGAAAGGCAAAATGCCGACGTAAGTACAAGAAAACTGACTCTACTTACTGTCTATGATCTGAACCATTCCTGTGACACTAGTTATAGATTCCGATGCTTCTTTTCAGGTTTACTGTATCCCTCTGACCTTCTTATTGACGATGAAACACTGAAATTGCATCGGAATTAAATACAAAAGGCACAATGCCGACTTAAGTACAAGAAAACTGACTCTTCTTACTGTCTATGCTTTGAACCATTCCTGTGACACTATTTATAGATTCCGTTGCTTCACTTCAGGTTTACTGTATCCCTCTGACCTTCTTATTGATAATGAAACACAGTAATTGCATGGGAATTCAATACAAAAGGCTCAATGCCGACTCAAGTACAAGTAGACAGGCTCTTCTTACTGTCTATGTCTTGAACCTTTCCTGTGAGACCGGTTTTGGATTCCGATGCTTCACTTCAGGTTTACTGTATCCCTTGGACCTTCTTATCGACGACGAAACACAGAAATTGCATCGGAATTAAATAAAAACGCACAATGCCAACCTAAGTACAAGAAAACTGACACTTCTTAGTGTCTATGATTAGAACCATTCCTGTGACACTACTTATAGATTCCGATGCTTCTTTTCAGGTTTACTGTATCCCTCTGACCTTCTTATTGACGATGAAACACCGAAATTGCATCGGAATTAAATACAAAAGTCACAATGCCGACTTAATTATAAGAAAACTGACACTTCTTACTGTTTATGCATTGAACCATTCCTGTGACATTAGTTATAGATTCCGATACTTCACTTCAGGTTTATTGTATCCCTTGGACCTTCATATTGACGATGAAACACAGAAATTGCATCGGAATTAAATACAAAAGGCACAATGCCGACTTAAGTACAAGAAGACTAACTCTTCCTACTGTCAAAGATTTGAACCATTCCTGTGACACTAGTTATAGATTCCGATGCTTCACTTCAGGTTTACTGTATCCCTCTGACCTTCTTATTGACGATGAAACACCGAAATTGCATCGGAATTAAATACAAAAGTCACAATGCCGACTTAATTATAAGAAAACTGACACTTCTTACTGTTTATGCATTGAACCATTCCTGTGACACTAGTTATAGATTCCGATGCCTCACTCCAGGTTTACTGTATCCCTTGGACCTTCTTATTGACGATGAAACACAGAAATTGCATCGGAATTAAATACAAAAGGCACAATGCCGACTTAAGTACAAGAAGACTGAATCTTCCTACTGTCTAAGTTTAGAACAATTCCTGTGACACTAGTTATAGATTCCGATGCTTCACTTCAGGTTTACTGTATCCCTCTGACCTTCTTATTGACGATGAAACACAGAAATTGCATCGGAATTAAATACAAAAGGCACAATGCCGAAGTAAGTACAAGTAAACTGACTCTTCTTACTGTCTATGTTTTGAACCTTTCCTGTGACTCTAGTTATAGATTCCGTTGCTTCACTTCAGGTTTACTGTATCCCTCTGACCATTTTATTGACGATGAAACACAGAAATTGCATCGGAATTAAATACAAAATGCACAATGCCGACTTATGTACAAGAAAACTGACTCTTCTTACTGTCTATGTTTTGTACCATACCTGTGACACTAGTTATGGATTCCGATGCTTCACTTCAGGTTTACTCTATCCATGTGACCTTCTTATTGACGATGAAACACAGAAATAGCATCGGAATTAAATACAAAAGGCGCAATGCCGACTCAAGTGCCAGAGGACTGGCTCTTATTACTGTCTATCTTATGAACCTTTCCTGTGAGACCGGTATTAGATTCCGATGCTTCACTTCAGGTTTACTGTATCCCTTGGACCTTCTTATTGACGACGAAACACAGAAATTGCATCAGAATTAAATAGAAAAGGCACAATGTCGGGTTAAGTGCAAGAAAACTGACTCCTGTTACTGTCTATGTTTTGAACCATTCCTGTGACACTAGTTATAGATTCCGATGCATCACTTCAGGTTTACTGTATCCCTCTGACCTTCTTATTGACGCTGAAACACAGAAATTGCATTGGAATTAAATACAAAAGGCACAATGCCGACTTAATTATAAGAAAACTGACTCTACTTACTGTCTATGATTTGAACCATTCCTGTGAGACTAGTTATAGATCCCGATGCTTCACTTCAGGTTTACTGTATCCCTCTGACCTTATTGACCATGAAACACAGAAATTGCATCGGAAGTAAATACAAAAGGCACTTTGGCGACTCAAGTACAGGAAGACTGGCTCTTCTTACTGTCTATGTTTGAACCTTTCCTGTGAGACCAGTTTTAGATTCCGATGCTTGACTTCTGGTTTACTGTATCCCTTGGACCTTCTTATTGAAGATTGAAACACAGAAATTGCATCGGAATTAAATACAAAAGTCACAATGCAGACTTAAGTACAAGAAAACTGACTCTTCTTACTGCCTATGTTTTGAACCATGCCTGTGACGCTAGTTATAGATTCCGATGCTTCACTTCAGGTTTACTGTATCCCTCTGACCTTCTAATTGACGATGAAACACAGAAATTGCATCGGAATTAAATACAAAAGGCACAATACCGAATTAAGTACAACAAAACTGACTCTTCTTACTGTCTATGTTTTGAACCTTTCCTGTGACAGTAGTTATAGCTTCCGATACTTCACTTAAGGTTTACTGTATCCCTCTGACCTTCTTCTTGTCGATGAAACCCAGAAATTGCATCGGAATTAAATACAAAAGGCACAATGCCGACTTAAGTACAAGAAAACTGACTCTTCTTACTGTCTATGTTTTGAACCATTCCTGTGACACTAGTGATAGATACCGATGCTTCACTTCAGGTTTACTGTATCCGCCTGACCTTCGTATTGACGATGAAACACAGAAATTGCATCGGAAATAAACACAAAAGGCACTTTGACGACTCAAGTACAGGAAGATCGGCTCATCTTACTGCCTATGTTTTGAACCTTTCCTGTGAGACCAGCTACAGATTCCGATGCTTGACTTCAGGTTTACTGTATCCCTTGGACCTTCTTATTGACGATCAAACACAGAAATTGCATCGGAATTAAATACAAAAGTCACAATGTCAACTTAAGTACAAGAAAACTGACTCTTCTTACTGTCTATGTTTTGAACCATTCCTGTGACACTAGTTATAGATTAGGATGCTTCACTTCAGGTTTACTGCATCCCTCCGACCTTCTTATTGACGATGAAACCCAGAAATTGCATCGGAATTAAATAGAAAACGCACAATGCCAACTTAAGTACAAGAAAACTGACTCTTCTTACTGTGTATGTTTTTAACCATTCCTGTGACTCTAGTTATAGATTCCGATGCTTCACTTCAGGTTTACTGTATCCCTCTGACCTTCTTATTGACGATGAAAAACAGCAGTTGCATCGGAATTAAATACAAAACGCACACTGCCGACTTAAGTACAAGAAAACTGACTCTTCTTACTGTCTATGTTTTGAACCATTCCTGTATCACTAGTTATAGATTCCGATGCTTCACTTCAGGTTTACTGTATCCCTCTAACCTTCTTATTGACGATGAAACACAGAAATTACATCATAATTAAATACAAAAGGCACAATGCCGACATAAATACAAGGAAACTGACTCTTCTTACTGCCTATGTTTTGAACCATTCCTGTGACTCTAGTTATAGATTCCGATGCCTCACTTCAGGTTTACTGTATCCCTCTGACCTTCTTATTGACGATGAAACACAGAAAATGCATCGGAATTAAATACAAAAGGCACAATGCCGACTTTAGTACAAAAAACTGACGCTTCTTATTGTCTATGATTTGAACCATTCCTTTGACACTAGTTATAGATTCCGATACTCCACTTCAGGTGTACTGTATCCCACTGACCTTCTTATTGACGATGAAACACTGAAATTGCATCGGAATTAAATACAAAAGGCACAATGCCGACTTTAGTACAAGAAAACTGACGCTTCTTACTGTCTATGATTTGAACCATTCCTCTGACACTAGTTATAGATTCCGATACTTCACTTCAGGTTTACTGTATCCCTTGGACCTTCTTATTGACGATCAAACACAGAAATTACATCGGAATTAAATACAAAAGTCACAATGTCGACTTAAGTACAAGAAAACTGACTCTTCTTACTGTCTATTTTTGAACCATTCCTGTGACACTATTTATAGATTAAGTTGCTTCTCTTCAGGTTTACTGTATCCCTCTGACCTTCTTATTGGCAATGAAACACAGTAATTGCATGGGAATTCAATACAAGAGGCTCAATGCCGACTCATGTACAAGTAGACAGGCTCTTCTTACTGTCTATGCCTTGAACCTTTCCTGTGAGACCGGTTTTGGATTCCGATGCTTCACTTCAGGTTTACTGTATCCCTTGGACCTTCTTATCGACGACGAAACACCGAAATTGCATCGGAATTAAATACAAAACGCACAATGCCGACCTAAGTACAAGAAAACTGACACTTCTTAGTGTCTATGATTAGAACCATTCCTGTGTCACTAGTTATAGATTCCGATGCCTCACTCCAGGTTTACTGTACCCCTTGGACCTTCTTATTGACGATGAAAAACAGAAATTGCATCGGAAGTAAATACAAAAGGCACAATGCCTACTTAAGTACAAGAAGACCGACTCTTCCTACTGTCTAACTTCAGAACAATTCCTGTGACACTAGTTATAGATTCCGATGCTTCACTTCAGGTTTACTGTATCCCTCTGACCTTCTTATTGTCGATGAAACACAGAAATTGCATCGGAATTAAATACAAAAGGCACAATGCCGAAGTAAGTACAAGTAAACTGACTCTTCTTACTGTCTATGTTTTGAACCTTTCCTGTGACTCTAGTTATAGATTCCGATGCTTCACTTCAGGTTTACTGTATCCCTCTGACCCTCTTATTGACGATGAAACACAGAAATTGCATCGGAATTAAATACAAAACGCACAATGCCGACTTCAGTACAAGAAAACTGACGCTTCTTACTGTCTATGCTTTGAACCATTCCTGCGACACTAGTTATAGATGCCGATACTTCACTTCAGGTTTACTGTATCCCTCTGACCTTCGTATTGACAATGAAACACAGAAATTGCATCGCAATTAAATTGAAAACGCACAATGCCAACTTAAGTACAACAAAACTGACTCTTCTTACTGTGTATGTTTTTAACCATTCCTGTGACACTAGTTATAGATTCCGATGCTTCACATCAGGTTTACTGTATCCCTCTGACCATCTTATTGACGATGAAAAACAGCTATTGCATCGGAATTAAATACAAAACGCACAATGCCGACTTATGTACAAGAAAACTGACTCTTCTTATTGTCTATGTTTTGAACCATACCTGTGACACTAGTTATAGATTCCGATGCTGCACTTTAGGTTTACTGTATCCCTCTGACCTTCTTATTGACGATGAAAAACAGCAGTTGCATCGGAATTAAATACAAAACGCACAATGCCGACTTAAGTACAAGAAAACTGACTCTTCTTACTGTCTATGTTTTGAACCATTCCTGTATCACTAGTTATAGATTCCGATGCTTCACTTCAGGTTTACTGTATCCCTCTAACCTTCTTAATGACGATGAAACACAGAAATTACATCATAATTAAATACAAAAGGCACAATGCCGACATAAATACAAGAAAACTGACTCTTCTTACTGTCTATGTTTTGAACCATTCCTGTGACACTAGTTATAGATTCCGATGCTTCACTTCAGGTTTACTGTATCCCTCTGACCTTCTTATTGACGATGAAACACAGAAAATGCATCGGAATTGAATACAAAAGGCACAATGCCGACTTTAGTACAAGAAAACTGACGCTTCTTACTGTCTATGATTTGAACCATTCCTCTGACACTAGTTATAGATTCCGATACTTCACTTCAGGTTTACTGTATCCCTCTGACCTTCTTATTGACGATGAAACACTGAAATTGCATCGGAATTAAATACAAAAGGCACAATGCCGACTTCAGTACAAGACAACTGACTCTTCTTACTGTCTATTTTTGAACCATTCCTGTGACACTATTTATAGATTAAGTTGCTTCACTTCAGGTTTACTGTATCCCTCTGACCTTCTTATTGACAATGAAACACAGTAATTGCATGGGAATTCGATACAAAAGGCTCAATGCCGACTCATGTACAAGTAGACAGGCTATTCTTACTGTCTATGTCTTGAACCTTTCCTGTGAGACCGGTTTTGGATTCCGATGCTTCACTTCAGGTTTACTGTATCCCTTGGACCTTCTTATCGACGACGAAACACCGAAATTGCATCGGAATAAAATACAAAACGCACAATGCCGACCTAAGTACAAGAAAACTGACACTTCTTAGTGACTATGATTAGAACCATTCCTGTGTCACTAGTTATAGATTCCGATGCCTCACTTCAGGTTTACTGTATCCCTCTGACCCTCTTATTGACGATGAAACACAGAAATTGCTTCGGAATTAAATACAAAAGGCACAAAGCCGACTCAAGTACAAGAAGGCTGGCTCATCTTACTGTCTACGTTTTGAACCATTCCGGTGACACTAGTTATAGATTCCGATGCTTCACTTCAGGTTTACTGTATCCCTCTGACCTTCTTATTGACGATGAAACACAGAAATTGCATCGGATTTAAATAGAAAAGTCACAATGTCGACTTAAGTACAAGAAAACTGACTCTTCTTACTGTCTATGTCTTGAACCATTCATGTGACACTAGTCATAGTTTCCGATGCTTCACTTCAGGTTTACTGTATCCCTCTGACCTTCGTATTGACGATGAAACACAGAAATTGCATCGGAATTAAATACAAAAGGCACAATGCCGACTTAAGTACAAGAGAACTGACTCTTCTTACTGTCTATGTTTTGAACCATTCCTGTGACAGCAGTTAGAGGATCCGATGCTTCACTTCAGGTCTACTGTATCCCTCTGACTTTCTTATTGACGATGAAACACAGAAATTGCGTCGGAATTAAATACAAAAGTCATAATGCCGACTTAATTATAAGAAAACTGACACTTCTTACTGTTTATGCATTGAACCATTCCTGTGACATTAGTTATAGATTCCGATATTTCACTTCAGGTTTACTGTATCCCTTGGACCTTCATATTGACGATGAAACACAGAAATTTCATCGGAATTAAACACAAAAGGCACAATGCCGACTTAAGTACAAGAAGACTGACTCTTTCTACTGTCTAAGTTCAGAACAATTCCTGTGACACTACTTATAGATTCCGATGCTTCACTTCAGGTTTACTGTATCCCTCTGACCTTCTTATTAACGATGAAACACAGAAATTGCATCGGAATTAAATACAAAAGGCACAATGCCGAAGTAAGTACAAGTAAACTGACTCTTCTTACTGTCTATGTTTTGAACCTTTCCTGTGACTCTAGTTATAGATTCCGATGCTTCACTTCAGGCTTACTGTATCCCTCTGACCTTCTTATTGACGATGAAACACAGAAATTGCATCGGAATTAAATACAAAAGGCACAATGCCGACTTCAGTACAAGAAAACTGACGCTTCTTACTGTCTATGCCTTGAACCATTCCTGTGACACTAGTTATAGATTCCGATGCCTCACTCCAAGTTTACTGTATCCCTTGGACCTTCTTATTGACGATGAAACACAGAAATTGCATCGGAATTAAATACAAAAGGCACAATGCCGACTTAAATACAAGAAGACTGACTCTTCCTACTGTCTAAGTTCAGAACAATTCCTGTGACACTAGTTATAGATTCCGATGCTTCACTTTAGGTTTACTGTATCCCTCTGACCTTCTTATTAACGATGAAACACAGAAATTGCATCGGAATTAAATACAAAAGGCACAATGCCGAAGTAAGTACAAGTAAACTGACTCTTCTTACTGTCTATGTTTTGAACCTTTCCTGTGACTCTAGTTATAGATTCCGATGCTTCACTTCAGGTTTACTGTATCCCTCTGACCTTCTTATTGACGATGAAACACAGAAATTGCATCGGAATTAAATACAAAAGGCACAATGCCGACTTCAGTACAAGAAAACTGACGCTTCTTACTGTCTATGCCTTGAACCATTCCTGTGACACTAGTTATAGATGCCGATACTTAACTTCATGTTTATTGTATTACTCTGACCTTCTTATTGACGATGAAACCCAGAAATTGCATCGGAATTAAATACAAAAGGCACAATGCCGACTTAAGTACAAGAAGACTAACTCTTCCTAATGTCTAAGTTTTGAACCATTCCTGTGACACTACTTATAGATTCCGATGCTTCACTTCAGGTTTACTGTTTCCCTTGGACCTTCTTATTGACGATGAAACACAGAAATTGCATCGGAATTAAATACAAAAGGCACAAAGCAGGCTTAAGTACAAGATGACTGACTCTTCCTACTGTCTAAGTTTTGAACCATTCCAGAGACACTAGTTATAGATTCCGATGCTTCACTCCAGGTTTACTGTATCCCGTGGACCTTCTTATTGACGATGAAACACAGAAATTGCATCGGAAATAAATAGAAAACGTACAATGCCAACTTAAGTACAAGAAAACTGACTCTTCTTACTGTGTATGTTTTTAACCATTCCTGTGACACTAGTTATAGATTCCTATGCTTCACTTCAGGTTTACTGTATCCCTCTGACCATCTTATTGACGATGAAAAACAGCTATTGCATCGGAATTAAATACAAAACGCACAATGCCGACTTATGTACAAGAAAACTGACTCTTCTTACTGTCTATGGTTTGAACCATTCCTGTGACACTAGTTATAGGTTCCGATGCTTCACTTCAGGTTTACTGTATCCCTCTGACCTTCTTATTGGCGATGAAACACAGAAAACTCATCGGAATTAAATACAAAAGGCACAATGCCGACATAAGTACAAGAAAACTGACTCTTCTTACTGTGTATGTCTTGAACCATTCCTGTGACACTAGTTATAGATTCCGATGCTTCACTTCAGGTTTACTGTATCCCTCTGACCTTCTTATAGACGATGAAACACAGAAATTGCTTCGGAATTAAATACAAAAGGCACAATGCCGATTCAAGTACAAGAAGGCTGGCTCATCTTACTGTCTCCGTTTTGAACCATTCCTGTGACACTAGTTACAGATTCCGATGCTTCACTTCAGGTTTACTGTATCCCTCTGTCCTTCGTATTGACGATGAATCACAGAAATTGCATCGGATTTAAATAGAAAAGTCACAATGTCGACTTAAGTACAAGAAAACTGACTCTTCTTACTGTCTATGTTTTGAACCATTCTTGTGACACTAGTTATAGTTTCCCATGCTTCACTTCAGGTTTACTGTATCCCTCTGACCTTATTGACGATGAAACACAGAAATTGCATCGGAATTAAATACAAAAGGCACAATGCCGACTTAAGTACAAGAGAACTGACTCTTCTTACTGTCTATGTTTTGAACCATTCCTGTGACAGCAGTTAGAGATTCCGATGCTTCACTTCAGGTCTACTGTATCCCTTTGACTTTCTTATTGACGATGAAACACAGAAATTGCATCGGAATTAAACACAAAAGTCAGAATGCCGACTTAATTATAAGAAAACTGACACTTCTTACTGTTTATGCATTGAACCATTCCTGTGACATTAGTTATAGATTCCGATACTTCACTTCAGGTTTACTGCATCCCTTGGAACTTCATATTGACGATGAAAAACAGAAATTGCATCGGAATTAAATACAATAGGCACAATGCCGACTTAAGTACAAGAAGACTAACTCTTCCTACTGTCTAAGATTTGAACCATTCCTGTGACACTAGTTATAGATTCCGATGCCCCACTCCAGGTTTACTGTATCCCTTGGACCTTCTTATTGACGATGAAACACAGAAATTGCATCGGAATGAAATACAAAAGGCACAATACCGACTTAAGTACAAGAAGACTGACTCTTCCTACTGTCTAAGTTCAGAACAATTCCTGTGACACTAGTTATAGATTCTGGTGCTTCACTTCAGGTTTACAGTATCCCTCTGATCTTCTTATTGACGATGAAACACAGAAATTGCATCGGAATTAAATACAAAAGGCACAATGCCGAAGTAAGTACAAGTAAACTGACTCTTCTTACTGTCTATGTTTTGAACCTTTCCTGTGACTCTAGTTATAGATTCCGATGCTTCACTTCAGGTTTACTGTATCCCTCTGACCTTCTTATTGACGATGAAACACAGAAATTGCATCGGAATTAAATACAAAAGGCACAATGCCGACTTCAGTACAAGAAAACTGACGGTTCTTACTGTCTATGCATTGAACCATTCCTGTGACACTAGTTGTAGATGCCGATACTTCACTTCATGTTTATTGTATCCCTCTGACCTACTTATAGACGATGAAACCCCGAAATTGCATCGGAATTAAATACAAAAGGCACAATGCCGACTTAAGTACAAGAAGACTAACTCTTCCTAATGTCTAAGTTTTGAACCATTCCTGTGACACTAGTTATAGATTCCGATGCTTCACTTCAGGTTTACTGTAACCCTCTGACCATCTTATTGACGATGAAATACAGCTATTGCATCAGAATTAAATACAAAAGGCACAATGCCGCCTTAAGTACAAAAAAACTGACTCTGCTTACTGTCTATGTTTTGAACCATTCCTGTGACACTAGTGACAGATTCCGATGCTTCACTTCAGGTTTACTGTATCCCTCTGTCCTTCTTATTGACGATGAAACACAGTAATTGCATGGGAATTCAATACAAAAGGCTCAATGCCGACTCAAGTACAAGAAGACTGGCTCTTCCTACTGTCTATGCTTTGAACCTTCCTGTGAGACCGGTTTTGAATTCCGATGCTTCACTTCAGGTTTACTGTATCCCTTGGACCTTCTTATCGACGACGAAACACAGAAATTGCATCGGAATTAAACACAAAACGCACAATGCCGACCTAAGTACAAGAAAACTGACACTTCTTACTGTCTATGATTAGAACCATTCCTGTGACACTAGTTATAGATTCCGATGCCTCACTTCAGGTTTACTGTATCCCTATGACCTTCGTATTGACGATGAAACACAGAAATTGCATCGGATTTAAATAGAAAAGGCACAATGGCGACTTAAGTACAAGAAAACTGACTCTTCTTACTGTCTATGTTTTGAACCATTCATGTGACACTAGTTATAGTTTCCGATGCTTCACTTCAGGTTTACTGTATCCCTCTGACCTTCTTATTGACGATGAAACACAGAAATTGCATCGGAATTAAATACAAAAGGCACAATGCCGACTTAAGTACAAGAAAACTGACTGTTCTTACTGTCTATGCTTTGAACCATTCCTGTGACACTAGTTATAGATTCTGATGCTTCACTTCAGGTTTACTGTATCCCTCGGGACTTTCTTATTGACGATGAAACACAGAAATTGCATCGGAATAAATACAAAAGCAGAATGCCGACTTAAGTACAAGAGAAATGACTCTTCTTACTGTCTATGTTTTGAACCATTCCTGTGACAGTAGTTATAGATTCCGATGCTTCACTTCAGGTCTACTGTATCCCTCTGACTTTCTTATTGACGATGAAACACAGAAATTGCATCGGTATTAAATACGAAAGGCAAAATGCCGACGTAAGTACAAGAAAACTGACTCTACTTACTGTCTATGATCTGAACCATTCCTGTGACACTAGTTATAGATTCCGATGCTTCTTTTCAGGTTTACTGTATCCCTCTGACCTTCTTATTGACGATGAAACACTGAAATTGCATCGGAATTAAATACAAAAGGCACAATGCCGACTTAAGTACAAGAAAACTGACTCTTCTTACTGTCTATGCTTTGAACCATTCCTGTGACACTATTTATAGATTCCGTTGCTTCACTTCAGGTTTACTGTATCCCTCTGACCTTCTTATTGATAATGAAACACAGTAATTGCATGGGAATTCAATACAAAAGGCTCAATGCCGACTCAAGTACAAGTAGACAGGCTCTTCTTACTGTCTATGTCTTGAACCTTTCCTGTGAGACCGGTTTTGGATTCCGATGCTTCACTTCAGGTTTACTGTATCCCTTGGACCTTCTTATCGACGACGAAACACAGAAATTGCATCGGAATTAAATAAAAACGCACAATGCCAACCTAAGTACAAGAAAACTGACACTTCTTAGTGTCTATGATTAGAACCATTCCTGTGACACTAGTTATAGATTCCGATGCTTCTTTTCAGGTTTACTGTATCCCTCTGACCTTCTTATTGACGATGAAACACCGAAATTGCATCGGAATTAAATACAAAAGTCACAATGCCGACTTAATTATAAGAAAACTGACACTTCTTACTGTTTATGCATTGAACCATTCCTGTGACATTAGTTATAGATTCCGATACTTCACTTCAGGTTTATTGTATCCCTTGGACCTTCATATTGACGATGAAACACAGAAATTGCATCGGAATTAAATACAAAAGGCACAATGCCGACTTAAGTACAAGAAGACTAACTCTTCCTACTGTCAAAGATTTGAACCATTCCTGTGACACTAGTTATAGATTCCGATGCTTCACTTCAGGTTTACTGTATCCCTCTGACCTTCTTATTGACGATGAAACACCGAAATTGCATCGGAATTAAATACAAAAGTCACAATGCCGACTTAATTATAAGAAAACTGACACTTCTTACTGTTTATGCATTGAACCATTCCTGTGACACTAGTTATAGATTCCGATGCCTCACTCCAGGTTTACTGTATCCCTTGGACCTTCTTATTGACGATGAAACACAGAAATTGCATCGGAATTAAATACAAAAGGCACAATGCCGACTTAAGTACAAGAAGACTGAATCTTCCTACTGTCTAAGTTTAGAACAATTCCTGTGACACTAGTTATAGATTCCGATGCTTCACTTCAGGTTTACTGTATCCCTCTGACCTTCTTATTGACGATGAAACACAGAAATTGCATCGGAATTAAATACAAAAGGCACAATGCCGAAGTAAGTACAAGTAAACTGACTCTTCTTACTGTCTATGTTTTGAACCTTTCCTGTGACTCTAGTTATAGATTCCGTTGCTTCACTTCAGGTTTACTGTATCCCTCTGACCATTTTATTGACGATGAAACACAGAAATTGCATCGGAATTAAATACAAAATGCACAATGCCGACTTCAGTACAAGAAAACTGACGCTTCTTACTGTCTATGATTTGAACCATTCCTCTGACACTAGTTATAGATTCCGTAGCTTCACTTCAGGTTTACTGTATCCCTCTGACCTTCTTATTGGCGATGAAACACAGAATATTCATCGGAATTAAATACAAAAGGCACAATGCCGACATAAGTACAAGAAAACTGACTCTTCTTACTGTCTATGTCTTGAACCATTCCTGTGACACTAGTTATAGATTCCGATGCTTCACTTTAGGTTTACTGTATCCTTCTGACCTACTTATTGACGATGAAACACAGAAATTGCATCGGAATTAAATACAAAAGGCACAATGCCGACTTAAGTACAAGTAAACTGACGCTTCTTACTGTCTATGATTTGAATCATTCCTCTGACACTAGTTATAGATTACGATACTTCACTTCAGGTTTACTGTATCCCTCTGACCTTCGTATTGACGATGAAACACAGAAATTGCATCGGATTGAAATACAAAAGTCACAATGTCGACTTAAGTACAAGAAAACTGACTCTTCTTACTGTCTATGTTTTGAACCATTCTTGTGAAACTAGTTATAGTTTCCGATGCTACACTTCAGGTTTACTGTATCCATCTGACATTCTTATTGACGATGAAACACAGAAACTGCATCGGAATTAAATACAAAAGGCACAATGCTGACTTAAGTACAAGAGAACTGACTCCTCTTACTGTTTATGTTTTGAACCATTCCTGTGACAGCAGTTATAGATTCCGATGCTTCACTTCAGGTCTTCTGTATCCCTCTGACTTTCTTATTGACGATGAAACACAGAAATTGCATCGGTATTAAATACGAAAGGCACAATGCCGACTTAAGTAAAAGAAGACTGACTCTTCCTACTGTCTAAGTTTAGAACAATTCCTGTGACACTAGTTATAGATTCCGATGCTTCACTTCAGGTTTACTGTATCCCTCTGACCTTCTTATTGACGATGAAACACAGAAATTGCATCGGAATTAAATACAAAAGGCACAATGCCGAAGTAAGTACAAGTAAACTGACTCTTCTTACTGTCAATGTTTTGAACCTTTCCTGTGACTCTAGTTGTAGATTCCGATGCTTCACTTCAGGTTTACTGTATCCCTCTGACCTTCTTATTGACGATGAAACACAGAAATTGCATCGGAATTAAATACAAAAGGCACAATGCCGACTTCAGTACAAGAAAACTGACGCTTCTTACTGTCTATGCTTTGAACCATTCCTGTGACACCAGTTATAGATGCCGATACTTCACTTCATGTTTATTGTATCCCTCTGACCTTCTTATTGACAATGAAACCCAGAAATTGCATCGGAATTAAATACAAAAGGCACAATGCCGACTTAAGTACAAGAAAACTGACTGTTCTTACTGTCTATGTTTTGAACCATTCCTGTGACACTAGTTATAGATTCTGATGCTTCACTTCAGGATTACTGCATCCCTCGGGACCTTCTAATTGACGATGAAACACAGAAATTGCATCGGAATAATTACAAAAGGCACAATGCCGACTTAAGTACAAGAGAACTGACTCATCTTACTGTCTATGTTTTGAACCATTCCTGTGACAGTAGTTATAGATTCCGATGCTTCACTTCAGGTCTACTGTATCCCTCTGACTTTCTTATTGACGATGAAACACAGAAATTGCATCGGTATGAAATACGAAAGGAACAATGCCGACGTAAGTACAAGAAAACTGACTCTCCTTACTGTCTATGATTTGAACCATTCCTGCGACACTAGTTATTGATTCCGATGCTTCTTTTCTGGTTTACTGTATCCCTCCGACTTCCTTATTGGCGATGAAACACAGAAATTGCATCGGAATTAAATTCAAAAGTCACAATGCCGACTGAATTATAAGAAAACTTACACTTCTTACTGTTTATGCTTTGAACCATTCCTGTGACATTAGTTATAGAATCCATTACTTCACTTCACGTTTACTGTATCCCTTGGACCTTCTTGTTGACGATGAAACACAGAAATTGCATCGGAATTATATACAACAGACGCAATGCCGACAGAGTACAAGAAGACTGACTCTTCCTACTGTCTAAGATTTGAACCATTCCTGTGACACTAGTTATAGATTCCGATGCCTCACTCCAGGTTTACTGTATCCCTTGGTCCTTCTTATTGACGTCGAAACTCAGAAATTGCATCGGAATTAACTACAAAAGGCACAATGCCGACTTAAGTACAAGAAGACTGACTCTTCCTACTGTCTAAGTTCAGAACAATTCCTGTGACACTAGTTATAGATTCCGATGCTTCACTTCAGGTTTACTGTATCCCTCTGACGTTCTTATTGACGATGAAACCGGGAAATTGCATCGGATTAAATACAAAAGGCACAATGCCGAAGTAAGTACAAGTAAACTGACTCCTCTCACTGTCTATGTTTTGAACCTTTCCTGTGACACTAGTTATAGATTCCGATGCTTCACTTCAGATTTACTGTATCCCTCTGACCTTCTTATTGACGATGAAACACAGAAATTGCATCGGAATTAAATACAAAAGGCACAATGCTGACTTAAGTACATGAGAACTGACTCTTCTTACTGTCTATGTTCTGAACCATCCGTGTGACACTAGTTATAGTTTCCGATGCTTCACTTCAGGTTTACTGTACCCTCTGACCTTCTTATTGACGATGAAACACAGAAATTGCATCGGAATTAAATACAAAAGGCACAATGCTGACTTAAGTACAAGAGAACTGACTCTTCTTACTGTCTATGTTTTGAACCATTCCTGTGACAGCAGTTATAGATTACGATGCATCACTTCAGGTTTTTCTGTATCCCTTGGGCCTTCATATTGACGATGAAACACAGAAATTGCATAGGAATTAAATACAAAAGGCACAATGCCGACTTAAGTACAAGAAGACTAACTCTTCCTACTTTCTAAGATTTGAACCATTCCTGTGACACTAGTTACAGATTCCGATGCCTCACTCCAGGTTTACTGTATCCCTTGGACCTTCTTATTGACGATGAAACACAGAAATTGCATCGGAATTAAATACAAAAGGCACAATGCCGACTTAAGTACAAGAAGACTGACTCTTCCTACTGTCTAAGTTTAGAGCAATTCCTGTGACACTAGTTATAGATTCCAATGCTTCACTTCAGGTTAACTGTATCCCTCTGACCTTCTTATTGACGATGAAACACAGAAATTGCATCGGAATTAAATACAAAAGGCACAATGCCGAAGTAAGTACAAGTAAACTGACTCTTCTTACAGTCTATGTTTGAACCTTTCCTGTGACTCTGGTTATAGATTCCGATGCTTCACTTCAGGTTTACTGTATCCCTCTGACCTTCTTATTGACGATGAAACACAGAAATTGCATCGGAATTAAATACAAAAGGCACAATGCCGGCTTCTTTACAAGAAAACTGACGCTTCTTACTGTCTATGCTTTGAACCATTCCTGTGACACTAGTTATAGATGCCGATACTTCACTTAATGTTTATTGTATTCCTCTGACCTTCTTATTGACGATGAAACCCAGAAGTTGCATCGGAATTAAATACAAAAGGCACAATGCCGACTTAAGTACAAGAAAACTGACTCTTCTTACTGTCTATGTCTTGAACCATTCCTGTGACACTAGTTATAGATTCCGTTGCTTCACTTTAGGTTTACTGTATCCCTCTGACCTTCTTATTGACGATGAAACACAGAAATTGCATCGGAATTAAATACAAAAGGCACAATGCCGACTTAAGTACAAGAAAACTGACGCTTCTTACTGTTTATGATTTGAACCATTCCTCTGACACTAGTAATAGATTCCGATACTTCACTTCAGGTTTACTGTATCCCTCTGACCTTCTTATTGACGACGAAACACTGATATTGCATCAGAATTAAATACAAAAGGCACAATGCCGCCTTAAGTAAAAAAAAACTGATTCTGCTTACTGTCTATGTATTGAACCATTCCTGTGACACTAGTTACAGATTCCGATGCTTCACTTCAGGTTTACTGTATCCCTCTGACATTCTTATTGACGATGAAACACAGAAATTGCATACAAATGAAATACAAAAGGCACAATGCTGACTTAAGTACATGAGAACTGACTCTTCTTACTGTCTATGATTTGAACCATTCCTGTGACAGCAGTTATAGATTCCGATGCTTCACTTCAGGTCTACTGTATCCCTCTGACTTTCTTATTGACGATGAAACACAGAAATTGCATTGGTATTAAATACGAAAGGCACAATGCAGACGTAAGTACAAGAAAACTGACTCTACTTACTGTCTATGATCTGATCCATTCCTGTGACACTAGTTATAGATTCCGATGCTTCTTTTCAGGGTTACTGTATCCCTCCGACTTTCTTATTGGCGATAAAACACAGAAATTGCATCGGAATTAAATACAAAAGTCACAATGCCGACTTAATTATAAGAAAACTGACTCTCCTTACTGTCTATGATTTGAACCATTCCTGTGACACTAGTTATTGATTCCGATGCTTCTTTTCAGGTTTACTGTATCCCTCCGACTTTATTATTGGCGATGAAACACAGAAATTGAATCGGAATTAAATTCAAAGGTCACAATGCCGACTGAATTATAAGAAAACTTACACTTCTTACTGTATATGGTTTGAACCATTCCTGTGACATTAGTTATAGAATCCATTACTTCACTTCAGGTTTACTGTATCCCTTGGACCTTCTTATTGACGATGAAACACAGAAATTGCATCGGAATTAACTACAGTAGACACAATGCCGACAGAAGTACAAGAAGGCTGACTCTTCCTACTGTCTAAGATTTGAACCATTCCTGTGACACTAGTTGTAGATTCCGATGCCTCACTCCAGGTTTACTGTAGCCCTTGGTCCTTCTTATTGACGATGAAACACAGAAATTGCATCGGAATTAAATACAAAAGGCACAATGCCGACTTAAGTACAAGAAGACTGACTCTTCCTACTTTCTAAGTTTAGAACAATTCCTGTGACACTAGTTATAGATTCCGATGCTTCACTTCAGGTTTACTGTATCCCTCTGACCTTCTTATTGACGATGAAACACAGAAATTGCATCGGAATTAAATACAAAAGGCACAATGCCGACTTAAGTACAAGAAGACTGACTCTTCCTACTGTCTAAGTTTAGAGCAATTCCTGTGACACTAGTTATAGATTCCGATGCTTCACTTCAGGTTAACTGTATCCCTCTGACCTTCTTACTGACGATGAAACACAGAAATTGCATCGGAATTAAATACAAAAGGCACAATGCCGGCTTCTGTACAAGAAAACTGACGCTTCTTACTGTCTATGCTCTGAACCATTCCTGTGACACTAGTTATAGATGCCGATACTTCACTTAATGTTTATTGTATCCCTCTGACCTTCTTATTGACGATGAAACCCAGAAGTTGCAACGGAATTAAATACAAAAGGCACAATGCCGACTTAAGTACAAGAAAACTGACTCTTCGTACTGTCTATGTCTTGAACCATTCCTGTGACACTAGTTATAGATACCGATGCTTCACTTCAGGTTTACTGTATCCCTCTGACCTTTGTATTGTCAATGAAACACAGAAATTGCATCGGAAATAAACACAAAAAGCACTTTGACGACTCAAGTCCAGGAAGATCGGCCATTCTTACTGTCTATGTTTTGAACCTTTCCTGTGAGACCAGTTTTAGATTCCGATGCTTGACTTCAGGTTTACTGTATCCCGTGGACCTTCTTATTGACGATGAAACACAGAAATTGCATCGGAATTAAAAAGAAAACGCACAATGCCAACTTTAGTACGAGAAAACTGACTCTTCTTACTGTGTATGTCTTGAACCATTCCTGTGACACTAGTTATAGATTCCGTTGCTTCACTTTAGGTTTACTGTATCCCTCTGACCTTCTTATTGACGATGAAACACAGAAATTGCATCGGAATTAAATACAAAAGGCACAATGCCGACTTAAGTACAAGAAAACTGACGCTTCTTACTGTCTATGATTTGAACCATTCCTCTGACACTAGTTATAGATTCCGATACTTCACTTCAGGTTTACTGTATCCCTCTGACCTTCTTATTGACGACGAAACACTGATATTGCATCAGAATTAAATACAAAAGGCACAATGCCGCCTTAAGTAAAAAAAAAACTGATTCTGCTTACTGTCTATGTATTGAACCATTCCTGTGACACTAGTTACAGATTCCGATGCTTCACTTCAGGTTTACTGTATCCCTCTGACCTTCTTATTGACGATGAAACACAGCAATTGCATGGGAATTCAATGCAAAAAGCTCAATGCCGACTCAAGTACAAGAAGACTGGCTCTTCTTACTGTCTATGTTTTGAACCTTTCCTGTGAGACCGGTTTTGAATTCCGATGCCTCTCTTCAGGTTTACTGTATCCCTTGGACCTTCTTATCGACGACGAAGCACAGAAATTGCATCGGAATTAGATACAAAACGCACAATGCAGACCTAAGTACAAGAAAACTGACACTTCTTACTGTCTATGATTAGAACCATTCCTGCGACACTAGTTATAGATTCCGATGCCTCACTTCAGGTTTACTGTATCCCTCTGACCTTCGTATTGACGATGAAACACAGAAATTGCATCGGATTTAAATAGCAAAGGCACAATGCCGACTAAAGTACAAGAAAACTGACTCTTCTTACTGTCTATGTTTTGAACCATTCATGTGACACTAGTTATAGTTTCCGATGCTTCACTTCTGGTTTACTGTATCCCTCTGACCTTCTTATTCACAATGAAACACAGAAATTGCATCGGAATTAAATACAAAAGGCACAATGCCGACTTAAGTACAAGAAAACTGACTGTTCTTACTGTCTATGTTTTGAACCATTCCTGTGACAGTAGTTATACATTCCGATGCTTCACTTCACGTCTACTGTATCCCTCTGACTTTCTTATTGACGATGAAACACAGAAATTGCATCGGTATGAAATACGAAAGGCACAATGCCGACGTAAGTACAAGAAAACTGACTCTCCTTACTGTCTATGATTTGAACCATTCCTGTGACACTAGTTATTGATTCCGATGCTTCTTTTCAGGTTTACTGTATCCCTCCGACTTTCTTATTGGCGATGAAACACAGAAATTGAATCGGAATTAAATTCAAAGGTCACAATGCCGACTGAATTATAAGAAAACTTACACTTCTTACTGTATATGGTTTGAACCATTCCTGTGACATTAGTTATAGAATCCATTACTTCACTTCAGGTTTACTGTGTCCCTTGGACCTTCTTATTGACGATGAAACACAGAAATTGCATCGGAATTAACTACAGTAGACACAATGCCGACAGAAGTACAAGAAGACTGACTCTTCCTACTGTCTAAGATTTGAACCATTCCTGTGACACTAGTTGTAGATTCCGATGCCTCACTCCAGGTTTACTGTATCCCTTGGTCCTTCTTATTGACGATGAAACACAGAAATTGCATAGGAATTAAATACAAAAGGCACAATGCCGACTTAAGTACAAGAAGACTGACTCTTCCTACTGTCTAAGTTTAGAACAATTCCTGTGACACTAGTTATAGATTCCGATGCTTCACTTCAGGTTTACTGTATCCCTCTGACGTTCTTATTGACGATGAAACACAGAAATTGCATCGGAATTAAATACAAAAGGCACAATGCCGAAGTAAGTACAAGTAAACTGACTCTTCTTACTGTCTATGTTTTGAACCTTTCCTGTGACACTAGTTATAGATTCCGATGCTTCACTTCAGGTTTACTGTATCCCTCTGACCTTCTTATTGACGATGAAACACAGAAATTGCATCGGAATGAAATACAAAAGGAACAATGCTGACTTAAGTACATGAGAACTGACTCTTCTTACTGTCTATGTTTTGAACCATTCATGTGACACTAGTTATAGTGTCCGTTGCTTCACTTCAGGTTTACTGTATCCCTCTGACCTTCTTATTGACGATGAAGCACAGAAATTGCATCGGAATTAAATACTAAAGGCACAATGCCGATGTAAGTACAAGTAAACTGACTCTTCTTACTGTCTATGATTTGAACCATTCCTGTGACAGCAGTTATAGATTCCGATGCTTCACTTCAGGTCTACTGTATCCCTCTGACTTTCTTATTGACGATGAAACACAGAAATTGCATTGGTATTAAATACGAAAGGCACAATGCAGACGTAAGTACAAGAAAACTGACTCTACTTACTGTCTATGATCTGAACCATTCCTGTGACACTAGTTATAGATTCCGATGCTTCTTTTCAGGGTTACTGTATCCCTCCGACTTTCTTATTGACGATGAAACACAGAAATTGCATCGGAATTAAATACAAAAGTCACAATGCCGACTTAATTATAAGAAAACTGACTCTCCTTACTGTCTATGATTTGAACCATTCCTGTGACACTAGTTATTGATTCCGATGCTTCTTTTCAGGTTTACTGTATCCCTCCGACTTTATTATTGGCGATGAAACACAGAATTGGAATCGGAATTAAATTCAAAGGTCACAATGCCGACTGAATTATAAGAAAACTTACACTTCTTACTGTATATGGTTTGAACCATTCCTGTGACATTAGTTATAGAATCCATTACTTCACTTCAGGTTTACTGTATCCCTTGGACCTTCTTATTGACGATGAAGCACAGAAATTGCATCGGAATTAACTACAGTAGACACAATGCCGACAGAAGTACAAGAAGACTGACTCTTCCTACTGTCTAAGATTTGAACCATTCCTGTGACACTAGTTGTAGATTCCGATGCCTCACTCCAGGTTTACTGTATCCCTTGGTCCTTCTTATTGAAGATGAAACACAGAAATTGCATCGGAATTAAATACAAAAGGCACAATGCCGACTTAAGTACAAGAAGACTGACTCTTCCTACTGTCTAAGTTTAGAACAATTCCTGTGACACTAGTTATAGATTCCGATGCAGGTTGACTGTATCCCTCTGACGTTCTTATTGACGATGAAACACAGAAATTGCATCGGAATTAAATACAAAAGGCACAATGCCGATGTAAGTACAAGTAAACTGACTCTTCTTACTGTCTATGTTTTGAACCATTCCTCTGACACTAGTTATAGATTCCGATACTTCACTTCAGGTTTACTGTATCCCTCTGACCTTCTTATTGACGACGAAACACTGATATTGCATCAGAATTAAATACATAAGGCACAATGCCGCCTTAAGTAAAAAAAAAACTGATTCTGCTTACTGTCTATGTATTGAACCATTCCTGTGACACTAGTTACAGATTCCGATGCTTCACTTCAGGTTTACTGTATCCCTCTGACCTTCTTATTGACGATGAAATTGCATGGGAATTCAATACAAAAAGCTCAATGCCGACTCAAGTAAAAGAAGACTGGCTCTTCTTACTGTCTATGTTTTGAACCTTTCCTGTGAGACCGGTTTTGAATTCCGATGCCTCTCTTCAGGTTTACTGTATCCCTTGGACCTTCTTATCGACGACGAAGCACAGAAATTGCATCGGAATTAGATACAAAACGCACAATGCCGACCTAAGTACAAGAAAACTGACACTTCTTACTGTCTATGATTAGAACCATTCCTGCGACACTAGTTATAGATTCCGATGCCTCACTTCAGGTTTACTGTATCCCTCTGACCTTCGTATTGACGATGAAACACAGAAATTGCATCGGATTTAAATAGCAAAGGCACAATGCCGACTAAAGTACAAGAAAACTGACTCTTCTTACTGTCTATGTTTTGAACCATTCATGTGACACTAGTTATAGTTTCCGATGCTTCACTTCTGGTTTACTGTATCCCTCTGACCTTCTTATTCACAATGAAACACAGAAATTGCATCGGAATTAAATACAAAAGGCACAATGCCGACTTAAGTACAAGAAAACTGACTGTTCTTACTGTCTATGTCTTGAACCACTCCTGTGACACTAGTTATAGATTCTGATGCTTCACTTCAGGTTTTTTGCATCCCTCGGGACCTTCTCATTGACGATGAAACACAGAAATTGCATCGAAATAAATACAAAAGGCACAATGCCGACTGAAGTACAAGAGAACTGACTCTTCTTACTGTCTATGTTTTGAACCATTCCTGTGACAGTAGTTATACATTCCGATGCTTCACTTCACGTCTACTGTATCCCTCTGACTTTCTTATTGACAATGAAACACAGAAATTGCATCGGTATGAAATACGAAAGGCACAATGCCGACGTAAGTACAAGAAAACTGACTCTCCTTACTGTCTATGATTTGAACCATTCCTGTGACACTAGTTATTGATTCCGATGCTTCTTTTCAGGTTTACTGTATCCCTCCGACTTTCTTATTGGCGATGAAACACAGAAATTGAATCGGAATTAAATTCAAAGGTCACAATGCCGACTGAATTATAAGAAAACTTACACTTCTTACTGTATATGGTTTGAACCATTCCTGTGACATTAGTTATAGAATCCATTACTTCACTTCAGGTTTACTGTATCCCTTGGACCTTCTTATTGACGATGAAACACAGAAATTGCATCGGAATTAACTACAGTAGACACAATGCCGACAGAAGTACAAGAAGACTGACTCTTCCTACTGTCTAAGATTTGAACCATTCCTGTGACACTAGTTGTAGATTCCGATGCCTCACTCCAGGTTTACTGTATCCCTTGGTCCTTCTTATTGACGATGAAACACAGAAATTGCATCGGAATTAAATACAAAAGGCACAATGCCGACTTAAGTACAAGAAGACTGACTCTTCCTACTGTCTAAGTTTAGAACAATTCCTGTGACACTAGTTATAGATTCCGATGCTTCACTTCAGGTTTACTGTATCCCTCTGACGTTCTTATTGACGATGAAACACAGAAATTGCATCGGAATTAAATACAAAAGGCACAATGCCGAAGTAAGTACAAGTAAACTGACTCTTCTTACTGTCTATGTTTTGAACCTTTCCTGTGACACTAGTTATAGATTCCGATGCTTCACTTCAGGTTTACTGTATCCCTCTGACCTTCTTATTGACGATGAAACACAGAAATTGCATCGGAATGAAATACAAAAGGAACAATGCTGACTTAAGTACATGAGAACTGACTCTTCTTACTGTCTATGTTTTGAACCATTCATGTGACACTAGTTATAGTGTCCGTTGCTTCACTTCAGGTTTACTGTATCCCTCTGACCTTCTTATTGACGATGAAGCACAGAAATTGCATCGGAATTAAATACTAAAGGCACAATGCCGATGTAAGTACAAGTAAACTGACTCTTCTTACTGTCTATGATTTGAACCATTCCTGTGACAGCAGTTATAGATTCCGATGCTTCACTTCAGGTCTACTGTATCCCTCTGACTTTCTTATTGACGATGAAACACAGAAATTGCATTGGTATTAAATACGAAAGGCACAATGCAGACGTAAGTACAAGAAAACTGACTCTACTTACTGTCTATGATCTGAACCATTCCTGTGACACTAGTTATAGATTCCGATGCTTCTTTTCAGGGTTACTGTATCCCTCCGACTTTCTTATTGGCGATGAAACACAGAAATTGCATCGGAATTAAATACAAAAGTCACAATGCCGACTTAATTATAAGAAAACTGACTCTCCTTACTGTCTATGATTTGAACCATTCCTGTGACACTAGTTATTGATTCCGATGCTTCTTTTCAGGTTTACTGTATCCCTCCGACTTTATTATTGGCGATGAACCACAGAATTGGAATCGGAATTAAATTCAAAGGTCACAATGCCGACTGAATTATAAGAAAACTTACACTTCTTACTGTATATGGTTTGAACCATTCCTGTGACATTAGTTATAGAATCCATTACTTCACTTCAGGTTTACTGTATCCCTTGGACCTTCTTATTGACGATGAAGCACAGAAATTGCATCGGAATTAACTACAGTAGACACAATGCCGACAGAAGTACAAGAAGACTGACTCTTCCTACTGTCTAAGATTTGAACCATTCCTGTGACACTAGTTGTAGATTCCGATGCCTCACTCCAGGTTTACTGTATCCCTTGGTCCTTCTTATTGAAGATGAAACACAGAAATTGCATCGGAATTAAATACAAAAGGCACAATGCCGACTTAAGTACAAGAAGACTGACTCTTCCTACTGTCTAAGTTTAGAACAATTCCTGTGACACTAGTTATAGATTCCGTTGCTTCACTTCAGGTTGACTGTATCCCTCTGACGTTCTTATTGACGATGAAACACAGAAATTGCATCGGAATTAAATACAAAAGGCACAATGCCGATGTAAGTACAAGTAAACTGACTCTTCTTACTGTCTATGTTTTGAACCTTTCCTGTGACACTAGTTATAGATTCCGATGCTTCACTTCAGGTTTACTGTATCCCTCTGACCTTCTTATTGACGATGAAACACAGTAATTGCATGGGAATTCAATACAAAAGGCTCAATGCCCACTCAAGTACAAGAAGACTGGCTCTTCTTACTGGCTATGCTTTGAACCTTTCCTGTGAGACCGGTTTTGAGTTCCGATGCTTCACTTCAGGTTTACTGTATCCCTTGGACCTTCTTATCGACGACGAAACACAGAAATTGCATCGGAATTAAATACAAAACGCACAATGCCAACCTAAGTACAAGAAAACTGACACTTCTTACTGTCTGTGATTAGAACCACTCCTGTGACACTAGTTATAGATTCCGTTGCCTCACTTCAGGTTTAGTGTATCCCTCTGACCTTCGTATTGACGATGAAACACAGAAATTGCATCGGATTTAAATAGAAAAGGCACAATGCCGACTTAAGTACAAGAAAACTGACTCTTCTTACTGTCTATGTTTTGAACCATTCATGTGACACTAGTTATAGTTTCCGATGCTTCACTTCAGGATTACTGTATCCCTCTGACCTTCTTATTGACAATGAAACACAGAAATTGCATCGGAATTAAATACAAAAGGCACAATGCCGACTTAAGTACAAGAAAACTGACTGTTCTTACTGTCTATGTTTTGAACCATTCCTGTGACACTAGTTATAGATTCTGATGCTTCACTTCAGGTTTACTGCATCCCTCGGGACCTTCTTATTGACGATGAAACACAGAAATTGCATTGGTATTAAATACGAAAGGCACAATGCAGACGTAAGTACAAGAAAACTGACTCTACTTACTGTCTATGATCTGAACCATTCCTGTGACACTAGTTATAGATTCCGATGCTTCTTTTCAGGGTTACTGTATCCCTCCGACTTTCTTATTGGCGATGAAACACAGAAATTGCATCGGAATTAAATACAAATGTCACAATGCCGACTTAATTATAAGAAAACTGACACTTCTTACTGTTTATGCATTGAACCACTCCTGTGACATTAGTTATAGATTCCGATACTTCACTTCAGGTTTACTGTATCCCTTGGACCTTCATATTGACGATGAAACACAGAAATTGCATCGGAATTAAATACAAAATGCACAATGAAGACTTAAGTACAAGAAGACTAACTCTTCCTACTGTCTAAGATTTGAACCATTCCTGTGACACTAGTTATAGATTCCGATGCCTCACTCCAGGTTTACTGTATCCCTTGGACCTTCTTATTGATGATGAAACACAGAAATTGAATCGGAATTAAATACAAAAGGCACAATGCCGACTTAAGTACAAGAAGACTGACTCTTCCTACTGTCTAAGTTTAGAACAATTCCTGTGACACTAGTTATAGATTCCGATGCTTCACTTCAGGTTTACTGTATCTCTCTGACCTTCTTATTGACGATGAAACACAGAAATTGCATCGGAATTAAATAGAAAAGGCACAATGCCGAAGTAAGTACAAGTAAACTGACTCTTCTTACTGTCTATGTTTGAACCTTTCCTGTGACTCTAGTTATAGATTCCGATGCTTCACCTCAGGTTTACTGTATCCCTCTGACCTTCTTATTGACGATGAAACACAGAAATTGCATCGGAATTAAATACAAAAGGCACAATGCCGACTTCAGTACAAGAAAACTGACGCTTCTTAGTGTCTATGCTTTGAACCATTCCTGTGACACTAGTTATAGATGCCGATACTTCACTTCATGTTTATTGTATCCCTCTGCCCTTCTTATTGACGTGGAAACCCAGAAATTGCATCGGAATTAAATACAAAAGGCACAATGCCGACTTAAGTACAAGAAAACTGACTCTTCTTACTGTCTATGTCTTGAACCATTCCTGTGACACTAGTTATAGATACCGATGCTTCACTTCAGGTTAACTGTATCCTTCTGACCTTCGTATTGACAATGAAACACAGAAATTGCATCGGAAATAAACACAAAAAGCACTTTGACGACTCAAGTCCAGGAAGATCGGCCATTCTAACTGTCTATGTTTTGAACCTTTCCTGTGAGACCAGTTTTAGATTCCGATGCTTGGCTTCAGGTTTACTGTATCCCGTGGACCTTCTTATTGACGATGAAACACAGAAATTGCATCGGAATTAAAAAGAAAACGCACAATGCCAACTTAAGTACGAGAAAACTGACTCTTCTTACTGTGTACGTCTTGAACCATTCCTGTGACACTAGTTATAGATTCCGATGCTTCACTTTAGGTTTACTGTATCCCTCTGACCTTCTTATTGACGATGAAACACAGAAATTGCATCGGAATTAAATACAAAAGGCACAATGCCGACTTAAGTAGAAGAAAACTGACGCTTCTTACTGTCTATGATTTGAACCATCCCTCTGACACTAGTTATAGATTCCGATACTTCACTTCAGGTTTACTGTATCCCTCTGACCTTCTTATTGACGATGAAACACTGAAATTGCATCAGAATTAAATACAAAAGGCACAATGCCGCCTTAAGTACAATAAAACTGACTCTGCTTACAGTCTATGTTTTGAACCATTCCTGTGACACTAGTTACGGATTCCGATGCTTCACTTCAGGTTTACTGTATCCCTCTGACCTTCTTATTGACGATGAAACACAGTAATTGCATGGGACTTCAATACAAAAGGCTCAATGCCCACTCAAGTACAAGAAGACTGGGTCTTCTTACTGTCTACGTTTTGAACCTTTCCTGTGAGACCGGTTTTGAATTCCGATGCTTCACTTCAGGTTTACTGTATCCCTTGGACCTTCTTATCGACGACGAAACACAGAAATTGCATCGGAATTAAATACAAAACGCACAATGCCGACATAAGTACAAGAAAACTGACACTTCTTAGTGTCTGTGATTAGAACCATTCCTGTGACACTAGTTATAGATTCCGATGCCTCACTTCAGGTTTACTGTATCCCTCTGACCTTCGTATTGACGATGAAACACAGAAATTGCATCGGATTTAAATAGAAAAGGCACAATGCCGACTTAAGTACAAGAAAACTGACTCTTCTTACTGTCTATGTTTTGAATCATTCATGTGACACTAGTTATAGTTTCAGATGCTTCACTTCAGGTTTACTGTATCCCTCTGACCTTCTTATTGACAATGAAACACAGAAATTGCATCGGAATTAAATACAAAAGGCACAATGCCGACTTAAGTACAAGAAAACTGACTGTTCTTACTGTCTATGTTTTGAACCATTCCTGTGACACTAGTTATAGATTCTGATGCTTCACTTCAGGTTTACTGCATCCCTCGGGACCTTCTTATTGACGATGAAACACAGAAATTGCATCGGAATAAATACAAAAGGCACAATGCCGACTTAAGTACAAGAGAACTGACTCTTCTTACTGTCTATGTTTTGAACCATTCCTGTGACAGTAGTTATAGATTCCGATGCTTCACTTCAGGTCTACTATATCACTCTGACTTTCTTATTGACGATGAAACACAGAAATTGCATCGGTATTAAATACGAAAGGCACAATGCCGACGCAAGTACAAGAAAACTGACTCTCCTTACTGTCTATGATTCGAACCATTCCTGTGACATTAGTTATTGATTCCGATGCTTCTTTTCAGGTTTACTGTATCCCTCCGACTTTCTTATTGGCGATGAAACACAGAAATTGCGTCGGAATTAAATTCAAAAGTCACAATGCCGACTGAATTATAAGAAAACTTACACTTCTTACTGTTTATGCTTTGAACCATTCCTGTGACATTAGTTATAGAATCCAATACTTCACTTCAGGTTTACTGTATCCCTTGGACCTTCTTATTGACGATGAAACACAGAAATTGCATCGGAATTAAATACAATAGACACAATGCCGACAGAAGTACAAGAAGACTGACTCTTCCTACTGTCTAAGATTTGAACCATTCCTGTGACACTAGTTATAGAATCCGATGCCTCACTCCAGGTT
Source organism: Schistocerca americana (assembly GCF_021461395.2). Classification (NCBI taxonomy): domain Eukaryota; kingdom Metazoa; phylum Arthropoda; class Insecta; order Orthoptera; family Acrididae; genus Schistocerca; species Schistocerca americana. Next base: position 26,230,255 of record NC_060130.1, read on the forward strand.
TACTGTATCCCTTGGTCCTTCTTATTGACGATGAAACACAGAAATTGCATCGGAATTAAATACAAAAGGCACAATGCCGACTTAAGTACAAGAAGACTGACTCTTCCTACTGTCTAAGTTTAGAACAATTCCTGTGACACTAGTTATAGATTCCGATGCTTCACTTCAGGTTTACTGTATCCCGTGGACCTTCTTATTGACGATGAAACACAGAAATTGCATCGGAATTAAAAAGAAAACGCACAATGCCAACTTAAGTACGAGAAAACTAACTCTTCTTACTGTATATGTCTTGAACCATTCCTGTGACACTAGTTATAGATTCCGATGCGTCCCTTTTGGTTTACTGTATCCCTCTGACCTTCTTATTGACGATGAAACACAGAAATTGCATCGGAATTAAATACAAAATTCACAATGCCGACTTACGTACTAGAAAACTGACGCTTCTTAGTGTCTATGATTTGAACCATTCCTCTGACACTAGTTATAGATTCCGATACTTCACTTCAGGTTTACTGTATCCCTCTGACCTTCTTATTGACAATGAAACACAGAAATTGCATCTGAATTAAATACAAAGGGCACAATGCCGACTTCAGTACAAGAAAACTGACGCTTCTTACTGTCTATGCTTTGAACCATTCCTGTGACACTAGTTATAGATGCCGATTCTTCACTTCATGTTTATTGTATCCCTCAGACCTTCTTATTGACGATGAAACCCAGAAATTGCATCGGAATTAAATACAAAAGGCACAATGCCGACTTAAGTACAAGAAAACTGACTCTTCTCACTGTCTATGTCTTGAACCATTCCTGTGACACTAGTTATATATACCGATGCTTCACTTCAGGTTTACTGTATCCCTCTGACCTTCGTATTGACAATGAAACACAGAAATTGCATCGGAAATAAACACAAAAAGCACTTTGACGACTCAAGTCCTGGAAGATCGGCCATTCTTACTGTCTATGTTTTGAACCTTTCCTGTGAGACCAGTTTTAGATTCCGATGCTTGACTTCAGGTTTACTGTATCCCGTGGACCTTCTTATTGACGATGAAACACAGAAATTGCATCGGAATTAAAAAGAAAAGGCACAATGCCAACTTAAGTTCGAGAAAACTGACTCTTCTTACTGTGTATGTCTTGAACCATTCCTGTGACACTAGTTATAGATTCCGATGCTTCACTTTAGGTTTACTGTATCCCTCTGACCTTCTTATTGACGATGAAACACAGAAATTGCATCGGAATTAAATACAAAAGGCACAATGCCGAATTAAGTACAAGAAAACTGACGCTTCTTACTGTCTATGATTTGAACCATTCCTCTGACACTAGTTATAGATTCCGATACTTCACTTAAGGTTTACTGTATCCCTCTGACCTTCTTATTGACGATGAAACACTGAAATTGCATCAGAATTAAATACAAAAGGCACAATGCCGCCTTAAGTACAAAAAAACTGACTCTGCTTACTGTCTATGTTTTGAACCATTCCTGTGACACTAGTTACAGATTCCGATGCTTCACTTCAGGTTTACTGTATCCCTCTGACCTTCTTATTGACGATGAAACACAGTAATTGCATGGGAATTCAATACAAAAGGCTCAATGCCGACTCAAGTACAAGAAGACTCGCTCTTCTTACTGTCTATGATTTCAACCTTTCCTGTGAGACCGGTTTTGAATTCCGATGCTTCACTTCAGGTTTACTGTATCCCTTGGACCTTCTTATCGACGACGAAACACAGAAATTGCATCGGAATTAAGTCCAAAACGCACAATGCCGACCTAAGTACAAGAAAACTGACACTTCTTACTGTCTATGATTAGAACCATTCCTGTGACACTAGTTATAGATTCCGATGCCTCACTTCAGGTTTACTGTATCCCTCTGACCTTCGTATTGACGATGAAACACAGAAATTGCATCGTATTTAAATAGAAAAGGCACAATGCCGACTTAAGTACAAGAAAACTGACTCTTCTTACTGTCTATGTTTTGAACCATTCATGTGACACTAGTTATAGTCTCCGATGCTTCACTTCAGGTTTACTGTATCCCTCAGACCTTCTTATTGACAATGAAACACAGAAATTGCATCGGAATTAAATACAAAAGGCACAATGCCGACTTAAGTACAAGAAAACTGACTGTTCTTACTGTCTATGTTTTGAACCATTCCTGTGACACTAGTTATAGATTCTGATGCTTCACTTCAGGTTTACTGCATCCCTCGGGACCTTCTTATTGACGATGAATCACAGAAATTGCATCGGAATAAATACAAAAGGCACAATGCCGACTTAAGTACAAGAAAACTAACTCTTCTTACTGTCTATGTTTTGAACCATTCCCGTGACAGTAGATATATATTCCGATGCTTCACTTCAGGTCTACTGTATCCCTCTGACTTTCTTATTGACGATGAAACACAGAAATTGCATCGGTATTAAATACGAAAGGCACAATGCCGACGTAAGTACAAGAAAACTGACTCTCCTTACTGTCTATGATTTGAACCATTCCTGTGACACTAATTATTGATTCTGATGCTTCTTTTCAGGTTTACTGTATCCCTCCGACTTTCTTATTGGCGATGAAACACAGAAATTGCATCGGAATTAAATTCAAAAGTCACAATGCCGACTGAATTATAAGAAAACTTACACTTCTTACTGTTTATGCTTTGAACCATTCCTGTGACATTAGTTATTGAATCCATTACTTCACTTCAGGTTTACTGTATCCCTTGGACCTTCTTATTGATGATGAAACACAGAAATTGCATCGGAATTAAATACAATAGACACAATGCCGACAGAAGTACAAGAAGACTGACTCCTCATACTGTCTAAGATTTGAACCATTCCTGTGACACTAGTTGTAGATTCCGATGCCTCACTCCAGGTTTACTGTATCCCTTGGTCCTTCTTATTGACGATGAAACACATAAATTGCATCGGAATTAAATACAAAAGGCACAATGCCGAAGTAAGTACAAGTAAACTGACTCCTCTTACTGTCTATGTTTTGAACCTTTCCTGTGACACTAGTTATAGATTCCGATGCTTCACTTCAGGTTTACTGTATCCCTCTGACCTTCTTATTGACGATGAAACACAGAAATTGCATCGGAATTAAATACAAAAGGCACAATGCTGACTTAAGTACAAGAGAACTGACTTTTCTTACTGTCTACGTTTTGAACCATTCATGTGACACTAGTTATAGTTTCCGATGCTTCACTTCAGGTTTACTGTATCCCTCTGACCTTCTTATTGACGATGAAACAAGAACTGACTTTTCTTACTGTCTATGTTTTGAACCATTCATGTGACACTAGTTATAGTTTCCGATGCTTCACTTCAGGTTTACTGTATCCCTCTGACCTTCTTATTGACGATGAAACACAGAAATTGCATCGGAATTAAATACAAAAGGCACAATGCCGACTTAAGTACAAGAAGACTGACGCTTCCTACTGTCTATGTTTTGAACCATTCATGTGACACTAGTTATAGTTTCCGATGCTTCACTTCAGGTTTACTGTATCCCTCTGACCTTCTTATTGACGATGAAACACAGAAATTGCATCGGAATTAAATACAAAAGGCACAATGCCGACTTAAGTACAAGAAGACTGACGCTTCCTACTGTCTAAGTTTAGAACAATTCCTGTGACACTAGTTATAGATTCCGATGCTTCCCTTCAGGTTTACTGTATCCCTCTGACCTTCTTATTGACGATGAAACACAGAAATTGCATCGGAATTAAATACAAAAGGCACAATGCCGAAGTAAGTACAAGTAAACTGACTCTTCTTACTGTCTATGATTTGAACCTTTCCTGTGACTCTAGTTATAGTTTCCGATGCTTCACTTCAGGTTTACTGTATCCCTCTGACCTTCTTATTGACGATGAAACACAGAAATTGCATCGGAATTAAATACAAAAGGCACAATGCCGACTTCAGTACAAGAAAACTGACGTATCTTACTGTCTATGCTTTGAACCATTCCTGTGACACTAGTTATAGATGCCGATACTTCACTTCATGTTTATTGTATCCCTCTGACCTTCTTATTGACGATGAAACCCAGAAATTGCATCGGAATTAAATACAAAAGGCACAATGCCGACTTAAGTACAAGAAAACTGACTCTTCTTACTGTCTATGTCTTGAACCATTCCTGTGACACTAGTTATAGATACCGATGCTTTACTTCAGGTTTACTGTATCCCTCTGACCTTCGTATTGACAATGAAACACAGAAATTGCATCGGAAATGAACACAAAAAGCACTTTGGCGACTCAAGTACAGGAAGATCGGCCCTTCTTACTGTCTATGTTTTGAACCTTTCTCGTGAGACCAGTTTTAGATTCCGATGCTTGACTTCAGGTTTACTGTATCCCGTGGACCTTCTTATTGACGATGAAACACAGAAATTGCATCGGAATTAAAAAGAAAACGCACAATGCCAACTTAAGTACGAGAAAACTGACTCTTCTTACTCTGTATGTTTTTAACCATTCCTGTGACATTAGTTATAGATTCCGATGCTTCACTTCAGGTTTACTGTATCCCTCGGACCATCTTATTGACGATGAAAAACAGCTATTGCATCGGAATTAAATACAAAACGCACAATGCCGACTTATGTACAAGAAAACTGACTCTTCTTACTGTCTATGTTTTGAACCATTCCTGTGACACTAGTTACAGATTCCGATGCTTCACTTCAGGTATACTGTATCCCTCTGACCTTCTTATTGACGATGAAACACTGAAATTGCATCAGAATTAAATAAAAAAGGCACAATGCCGCCTTAAGTACAAAAAAACTGACTCTGCTTACTGTCTATTTTTTGCACCATTCCTGTGACACTAGTTACAGATTCCGTTGCTTCACTTCAGGTTTACTGTATCCCTCTGACCTTTTTATTGACGATGAAACACAGTAATTGCATGGGAATTCAATACAAAAGGCTCAATGCCGACTCAAGTACAAGAAGACTGGCTCTTCTTACTGTCTATGTTTTGAACCTTTCCTGTGAGACCGGGTGTGAATTCCGATGCTTCACTTCAGGTTTACTGTATCCCTTGGACCTTCTTATCGACGAGGAAACACAGAAATTGCATCGGAATTAAATACAAAACGCACAATGCCGACCTAAGTACAAGAAAACTGACACTTCTTACTGTCTATGATTAGAACCATTCCTGTGACACTAGTTATAGATTCCGATGCCTCACTTCAGGTTTACTGTATCCCTCGGGACCTTCTTATTGACGATGAAACACAGAAATTGCATCGGAATAAATACAAAAGGCACAATGCCGACTTAAGTACAAGAGAACTGACTCTTCTTACTGTCTATGTTTTGAACCATTCCCGTGACAGTAGTTACAGATTCCGATGCTTCACTTCAGGTCTACTGTATCCCTCTGACTTTCTTATTGACGATGAAACACAGAAACTGCAACGGTATTAAATACGAAAGGCACAATGCCGACGTAAGTACAAGAAAACTGACTCTCCTTGCTGTCTATGATTTGAACCATTCCTGTGACACTAGTTATTGATTCCGATGCTTCCTTTCAGGTTTACTGTATCCCTCCGACTTTCTTATTGGCGATGAAACACAGAAATTGCATCGGAATTAAATTCAAAAGCCACAATGCCGACTTAAGTACAAGAAGACTGACTCTTCCTACTGTCTAAGTTTAGAACATTTCCTGTGACACTAGTTATAGATTCCGATGCTTCACTTCAGGTTTACTGTATCCCTCTGACCTTCTTATTGACGATGAAACACAGAAATTGCATCGGAATTAAATACAAAAGGCACAATGCCGAAGTAAGTACAAGTAAACTGACGCTTCTTACTCTCTATGCTTTGAACCATTCCTGTGACACTAGTTATAGATGCCGATACTTTACATCAGGTTTACTGTATCCCTCTGACCTTCTTATTGACGACGAAACCCAGAAATTGCATCGGAATTAAATACAAAAGGCACAATGCCGACTTAAGAACAAGAAAACTGACTCTTCTTACTGTGTATGTTTTTAACCATTCCTGTGACACTAGTTATAGATTCCGATGCTTTACTTCAGGTTTACTGTATCCCTCTGACCATCATATTGACGATGAAAAACAGCTATTGCATCGGAATTAAATACAAAACGCAGAATGCCGACTTATGTACAAGAAAACCGACTCTTCTTACTGTCTATATTTTGAACCATTCCTGTGACACTAGTATAGATTCCGATGCTTCACTTCAGGTTTACTGTATCCCTCTGACCTTCTTATTGACAATGAAACACAGAAATTTCATCGGAATTGAATACAAAAGGCACAATGCCGACATAAGTACAAGAAAACTGACTCCTCTTACTGTCTATGTCTTGAACCATTTCTGTGACACTAGTTATAGATTCTGATGCTTCACTTCAGGTTTACTGTATCCCTCTGACCTTCTTATTGACGGTGAAACACTGAAATTGCATCGGAATTAAATACAAAAGGCACAATGCCGTATTAAGTACAAAAAAACTTACTCTTCTTACTGTCTATGTTTTGAACCATTCCTGTGACACTAGTTACAGATTCCGATGCTACACTTCAGGTTTACTGTATCCCTCCGACCTCCTTATTGACGATGAAACACAGTAATTGCACGGGAATTCAATACCAAAGGCTCAATGCCGACTCAAGTACAAGAGGACTGGCTCTTCTTACTGTCTATGTTTTGAACCTTTCCTGTGAGACCGGTTTTGGATTCCGATGCTTCACTTCAGGTTTACTGTATCCCTTGGACCTTCTTGTCGACGACGAAACACAGAAATTGCATCGGAATTAAATACAAAAGGCACAATGCCGACTTAAGTACAAGAAAACTGACTCTTCTTACTGTCTATGTTTTGAACCATTCCTGTGACACTAGTTATAGATACCGATGCTTCACTTCAGGTTTACTGTGTCCCTCTGACCTTCGTATTCACGATGAAACACAGAAATTGCATCGGAAATAAACACAAAACGCACTTTGAAGACTCAAGTACAGGAAGATCGGCTCTTCTTACTGTCTATGTTTTGAACCTTTCCTGTGAGACCAGTTTTAGATTCCGATGCTTCACTTCAGGTTTACTGTATCCCTTGGACCTTCTTATTGACGATGAAACACAGAAATTGCATCGGAATTAAATACAAAAGTCACAATGCCGACTTAAGAACAGGAAAACTGACTCTTCTTACTGTCTATGTTTTGAACCATTCCTGTAACACTAGTTATAGATTCCGATGCTTCACTTCAAGTGTACTGTATCCCTCCGACCTTCTTATTGACGATGAAACACAGAAATTGCATCGGAATTAAATAGAAAACGCACAATGCCAACTTAAGTAGAAGAAAACTGACTCTTCTTACTGTGTATGTTTTTAACCATTCCTGTGACACTAGTTATAGATTCCGATGCTTCACTTCAGGTTTACTGTATCCCTCTGACCATCTTATTGACGATGAAAAACAGCTATTGCATCGGAATTAAATATAATACGCACAATGCCGACTTATGTACAAGAAAACTGACTCTTCTTACTGTCTATGGTTTGAACCATTCCTGTGACACTAGTTATAGATTCCGATGCTTCACTTCAGGTTTACTGTATCCCTCTGACCTTCTTATTGACGATGAAACACAGAAATTTCATCGGAATTAAATTCAAAAGGCACAATGCCGACATAAGTACAAGAAAACTGACTCTTCTTACTGTCTATGTCTTGAGCCATTTCTGTGACATTAGTTATAGAATATAATTCTTCACTTCAGGTTTACTGTATCCCTTGGACCTTCTTATTGACGATGAAACACAGAAATTGCATCGGAATTAAATACAATAGACACAATGCCGACAGAAGTACAAGAAGACTGACTCTTCCTACTGTCTAAGATTTGAACCATTCCTGTGACACTAGTTATAGATTCCGATGCCTCACTCCTGGTTTACTGTATACCTTGGACCTCCTTATTGACGATGAAACACAGAAATTGCATCGGAATTAAATACAAAAGGCACACTGCCGACTTAAGTACAAGAAGACTGACTCTTCCTGCTGTCTAAGTTTAGAACCATTCCTGTGACACTAGTTATAGATGCCGATGCTTCACTTCATTTTTACTGTATACCTTGGACCTTCTTATTGACGATCAAACACAGAAATTGCATCGGAATTAAATACAAAAGGCACAATGCCGACTTAAGTACAATATGACCGATTCATCCAATTGTCTAAGCTTTGAACCATTCCTGTGACACTAGTTATAGATTACGATGCTTCTCTCCAGGTTTACTGTATCCCTTGGACCTTCTTATTGACGATGAAACACAGAAAATGTATCGTAATTAAATACAAAATATAATGCCGACTTAAGTACAAGGGGACTGACTCTTCCTAATGTCTAAGTTTTGAACCATTCCTGTGACACTAGTTACAGATTCCGATGCTTCACTTCAGGTTTACTGTATCCCTTGGACATTCTTATTGACGATGAAACACAGAAATTTCATCGGAATTAAATACAAAAGGCAAAAAGCCGACTTAAGTACAAGAGAACTGACTCTTCCTACTGTCTTAGTTTTGAACCTTTCCTGTGACACTAGTTATAGATTCCGATGCTTCACTTCAGGTTTACTGTATCCCTTGGACCTTCTTATTGACGATGAAACACAGAAATTGCATCGGAATTAAATACAAAAGGCACAATGCCGACTTAAGTACATGAAGGCCGACATTTCCTACTGACTATGTTTTGAACTATTCCTGTGACACTAGTTATTGATTCCGATGCTTCTTTCCAGGTTTACTGTATCCCTCCGACTTTCTTATTGGCGATGAAACTCAGAAATTGCATCGTAATTAAATTCAAAAGTCACAATGCCGACTTAATTATAAGAAAACTGACACTTCTTACTGTTTATGCTTTGAACCATTCCTGTGACATTAGTTATAGAATCCAATTCTTCACTTCAGGTTTACTGTATCCCTTGGACCTTCTTATTGACGATGAAACACAGAAATTGCATCGGAATTAAATACAATAGACACAATGCCGACAGAAGTACAAGAAGACTGACTCTTCCTACTGTCTAAGATTTGAACCATTCCTGTGACACTAGTTATAGATTCCGATGCCTCACTCCTGGTTTACTGTATACCTTGGACCTTCTTATTGTCGATGAAACACAGAAATTGCATCGGAATTAAATACAATAGACACAATGCCGACAGAAGTACAAGAAGACTGACTCTTCCTACTGTCTAAGATTTGAACCATTCCTGTGACACTAGTTATAGATTCCGATGCCTCACTCCAGGTTTACTGTATACCTTGGACCTCCTTATTGACGATGAAACATAGAAATTGCATCGGAATTAAATACAAAAGGCACAATGCCGACTTAAGTACAAGAAGACTGACTCTTCCTAATGTCTAAGTTTTGAACCATTCCTGTGACACTAGTTACAGATTCCGATGCTTCACTTCAGGTTTACTGTATCCCTTGGACCTTCTTATTGACGATGAAACACAGAAATTTCATCGGAATTAAATACAAAAGGCAAAAAACCGATTAAGTACAAGAGAACTGACTCTTCCTACTGTCTAAGTTTTGAACCATTCCTGTGACACTAGTTATAGATTCCGATGCTTCACTTCAGGTTTACTGTATCCCTTGGACCATCTTATTGACGATGAAACACAGAAATTGCATCGGAATTAAATACAAAAGGCACAATGCCGACTTAAGTACATGAAGACCGACACTTCTTACTGACTATGTTTTGAACCATTCCTGTGACACTAGTTATAGATTCCGATGCTTCACTTCAGGTTTACTGTATCCCTTGGACCTTCTTATTGACGATGAAACACAGAAATTGCATCGGAATTAAATAGAAAACGCACAATGCCGACTTATATACAAGAAAACTGACTCTTCCTACTGTCTATGTTTAAACCATTCCTATGACACTAGTTATAGATTCCGATGCTTCTTTTCAGGTTTACTGTATCCCTCTGACTTTCTTATTGACGATGAAACACAGAAATAGCATCGGAATTAAATACAAAAGGCACAATGCTAACTTATTTATAAGAAAACTGACACTTCTTACTGTTTATGCTTTGAACCATTCCTGTGACATTACTTATGGATTCCGATGTTTCACTTGAGGTTTACTGTATCCCTCTGACCTTCTTATTGACGATGAAACACAGAAATTGCATCGGAATTAAATACAAAAGGCACAATGCCGACTCAAGGACAAGAAGACTGACTCTTCCTACTGACCTTTCCTGTGACACTAGTTACAGATTCCGATTCTTCACACCAGGTTTACTGTATCCCTTGGACCTTCTTATTGACGAAGAAACACAGAAATTGCATCGGAATTAAATACAAAAGGCACAATGCCGACTTAAGTACAAAAGGACTGACTGTTCCTACTGTCTAAGTTTTTAACCATTCCTCTGACACTAGTTACAGATTCCGATGCTTCACTTCAGATTTACTGTATCCCTTGGACCATCTTATTGACGATGATACACAGAAATTGCATCGGAATTAAATACAAAAGGCACAATGCCGACTTAAGGACAAGAGGACTGACTCTTCCTACTGACCATTCCTGTGACACTAGTTATAGATTCCGATTCTTCACACCAGGTTTACTGTATCCCTTGGACCTTCTTATTGACGATGAAACACAGAAATTGCATCGGAATTAAATACAAAAGGCACAATGCCGACTTAAGTACATGAAGGCCGACATTTCCTACTGACTATGTTTTGAACTATTCCTGTGACACTAGTTATTGATTCCGATGCTTCTTTCCAGGTTTACTGTATCCCTCCGACTTTCTTATTGGCGATGAAACTCAGAAATTGCATCGTAATTAAATTCAAAAGTCACAATGCCGACTTAATTATAAGAAAACTGACACTTCTTACTGTTTATGCTTTGAACCATTCCTGTGACATTAGTTATAGAATCCAATTCTTCACTTCAGGTTTACTGTATCCCTTGGACCTTCTTATTGACGATGAAACACAGAAATTGCATCGGAATTAAATACAATAGACACAATGCCGACAGAAGTACAAGAAGACTGACTCTTCCTACTGTCTAAGATTTGAACCATTCCTGTGACACTAGTTATAGATTCCGATGCCTCACTCCTGGTTTACTGTATACCTTGGACCTTCTTATTGTCGATGAAACACAGAAATTGCATCGGAATTAAATACAATAGACACAATGCCGACAGAAGTACAAGAAGACTGACTCTTCCTACTGTCTAAGATTTGAACCATTCCTGTGACACTAGTTATAGATTCCGATGCCTCACTCCAGGTTTACTGTATACCTTGGACCTCCTTATTGACGATGAAACACAGAAATTGCATCGGAATTAAATACAAAAGGCACAATGCCGACTTAAGTACAAGAAGACTGACTCTTCCTAATGTCTAAGTTTTGAACCATTCCTGTGACACTAGTTACAGATTCCGATGCTTCACTTCAGGTTTACTGTATCCCTTGGACCTTCTTATTGACGATGAAACACAGAAATTTCATCGGAATTAAATACAAAAGGCAAAAAACCGATTAAGTACAAGAGAACTGACTCTTCCAACTGTCTAAGTTTTGAACCATTCCTGTGACACTAGTTATAGATTCCGATGCTTCACTTCAGGTTTACTGTATCCCTTGGACCATCTTATTGACGATGAAACACAGAAATTGCATCGGAATTAAATACAAAAGGCACAATGCCGACTTAAGTACATGAAGACCGACACTTCTTACTGACTATGTTTTGAACCATTCCTATGACACTAGTTATAGATTCCGATGCTTCTTTTCAGGTTTACTGTATCCCTCTGACTTTCTTATTGACGATGAAACACAGAAATAGCATCGGAATTAAATACAAAAGGCACAATGCTAACTTATTTATAAGAAAACTGACACTTCTTACTGTTTATGCTTTGAACCATTCCTGTGACATTACTTATGGATTCCGATGTTTCACTTGAGGTTTACTGTATCCCTCTGACCTTCTTATTGACGAGGAAACACAGAAATTGCATCGGAATTAAATACAAAAGGCACAATGCCGACTCAAGGACAAGAAGGCTGACTCTTCCTACTGACCTTTCCTGTGACACTAGTTACAGATTCCGATTCTTCACACCAGGTTTACTGTATCCCTTGGACCTTCTTATTGACGAAGAAACACGGAAATTGCATCGGAATTAAATACAAAAGGCACAATGCCGACTTAAGTACAAAAGGACTGACTGTTCCTACTGTCTAAGTTTTTAACCATTCCTCTGACACTAGTTACAGATTCCGATGCTTCACTTCAGGTTTACTGTATCCCTTGGACCTTCTTATTGAAAATGAATCACAGAAATTGCATCGGAATTAAATACAAAAGGCACAATGCCGACTTAATTATAAGAAAACTGACACTTCTTACGGTTTATGGTTTGAACCATTCCTGTGACATTAGTTATAGATTACGATGCTTCACTTCAGGTTTACTGTATCACTCTGACCTTCTTATTGACGATGAAACACAGGAATTGCATCGGAATTAAATACAAGACGCACAGTGACGACTCTAGTACAAGGAGACGGGCTTTTCTTACTGTCTATGTTTTGAACCTTTCCTGTGACACTAGTTATAGATTCCGATACTTCACTTCAGGTTTACTGTATCTCTTGGACCTTCTTATTGACGATGACACACAGAAATTGCATCGGAATTTAATACAAAAGGCACAATGCCGACTTAAGTACAAGAAGACTGACTCTTCCTACTGTCTAAGTTTTGAACCATTCCTGTAACACTAGTTATAGATTCCGATGCTTCCCTCCAGGTTTACTGTATCCCATGGACCTTCTTATTGACGATGAAACACAGAAATTGCATCGGAATTAAATGCAAAAGGCACAATGCCGACGTAAGCACAAGAAGACTGACTCTTCCTACTGACTAAGATTTGAACCATTCCTGTGACACTAGTTATAGACTCCGATGCTTCACTTCAGGTTTACTGTATCCTTTGGACCTTCTTATTGACGATGAAACACAGAAATGGCATCGGAATTAAATACAAAAGGCACAATGCCGACTTAAGTACAAGAAGACTGACTCTTCCTACTGTCTAAGTTTTGAACCATTCCTGCGACACTAGTTATAGATTCCGATGCTTCACTCCAGGTTTACTGCATCCCTTGGACCTTCTTATGGACGATGTAACACAGAAATTGCATCGGAATTAAATACAAAAGCAAAATGCCGACTTAAGTACAAGGGGACTGACTCTTCCTAATGTCTAAGTTTTGAACAATTCCTGTGACACTAGTTATAGGTTCCGATGCTTCACTTCAGGTTTACTGTTTCCCTCCGACTTTCTTATTGACGATGAAACACAGAAATTGCATCGGAATTAAATACAAGAGGCACAATGCCGCCTTAAGTACAAGAAGACTGACTCTTCCTACAGACCATTCCTGTGACACTAGTTATGGATTCCGATTCTTCACACCAGGTTTACTGTATCCCTTGGACCTTCTTATTGACGAAGAAACACAGCAATTGCATCGGGGTCAAATACAAAAGGCACAATACCGACTAAGTACAAGAAGACCGACTCTTCCTACTTTCTAAGTTTTGAACCATTCCTCTGACACTAGTTATAGATTCCGATGCTTCACTTCAGGTTTACTGTATTCCTGGGACCTTCTTATTGACGATGAAACACAGAAATTGCATCGGAATTAAATACAAAAGGCACAATGCCGACTTAAGGACAAGAAGACTGACTCTTCCTACTGACCATTCCTGTGACACTAGTTATAGATCCCGATGCTTCACTTCTGGTTTACTGTATCCCTTGGACCTTCTAATTGACGACGAAACACAGAAATTGCATCGGAATTAAATACAAAAGCACAACGCCGACTTAAGTACAAGAGGACTGACTCTTCCTAATGTCTAAGGTTTGAACCATTCCTGTGACACTAGTTATAGATTCCGATGCTTTACTTCAGGTTCACTGTATCCCTCGGACCTTCGTATTGACGATGAAACACAAAAAATTGCATCGGATTTAAATAGAAAAGGCGCAATGCCGACATATGTACAAGAAAACTGACTCTTCTTACTGTCTATTGTTTGAACCATTCATGTGACACTAGTAATAGTTTCCGATGCTTCACTTCAGGTTAACTGTATCCCTCTGACCTTCTTATTGACGATGAAACACAGAAATTGCAACGGAATTAAATACAAAACGCACAATGCCGACTTAAGTACAAGAAAACTGACTCTCCTTACTGTCTATGATTTGAACCAATCGTGTGACACTAGTTATAGGTTCCGATGCTTCATTTCAGGTTTACTGTATCCCTCTGACTTTCTTATTGACGATGAAACACAGAAATTGCATCGGAATTAAATACAAAAGGCACAATGCCGACTTAATTATAAGAAAACTGACACTTCTTACTGTTTATGCTTTGATCCATTCCTGTGGCACTAGTTGTAGATTCCGATGCTTCCCTCCAGGTTTACTGTATCCCATGGACGTTCATATTGACGATGAAACACAGATATTGCATCGGAATTAAATACAAAAGGCACAATGCCGACGTAAGTACAAGAAGACTGACTCTTCCTACTGTCTAAGTTTTGAACCATTCCTGTGACACTAGTTATAGATTCCGATGCTTCACTTCAGGTTTACTGTATCCCTTGGACCTTCTTATTGACGATGAAATACAGAAGTGGCATCGGAATTAAATACAAAAGGCACAATGCCGACTTAAGCACAAGAACACTGACTCTTCCTATTGTCTAAGTTTTGAACCATTCCTGTGACACTAGTTATAGATTCCGATGTTTCACTCCAGGTTTACTGTATCAATTGGACCTTCTTATTGACGATGAAACACAGAAATTGCATCGGAATTAATTACAAAAGGCACAATGCCGACTTAAGGGAAAGAAGACTGACTCTTCCTAATGTCTAAGATGTGAACCATTCCTGTGACACTAGTTAAAGATTCCGATGCTTCACTTCAGGTTTACTGTATCCCTTGGACCTTCTTATTGACGATGAAACACAGAAATTGCATCGGAATTAAATACAAAAGGCACAATGCCGACTTAAGGACAAGAAGACTGACTCTTCCTAATGTCTTAGATGTGAACCATTCCTGTGACACTAGTTAAAGATTCCGATGCTTCACTTCAGGTTTACTGTATCCCTTGGACCTTCTTATTGACGATGAAACACAGAAATTGCATCGGAATTAAATACAAAAGGCACAATGCCGACTTAAGTACAAGAAGACTGACTCTTCCTAATGTCTAAGTTTTGAACCATTCCTGTGACACTAGTTACAGATTCCGATGCTTCACTTCAGGTTTACTGTATCCCTTGGACCATCTTATTGACGATGAAACACAGAAATTGCATCGGAATTAAATACAAAAGGCACAATGCCGACTTAAGTACATGAAGACCGACACTTCTTACTGACTATGTTTTGAACCATTCCTATGACACTAGTTATAGATTCCGATGCTTCTTTTCAGGTTTACTGTATCCCTCTGACTTTCTTATTGACGATGAAACACAGAAATAGCATCGGAATTAAATACAAAAGGCACAATGCTAACTTATTTATAAGAAAACTGACACTTCTTACTGTTTATGCTTTGAACCATTCCTGTGACATTACTTATGGATTCCGATGTTTCACTTGAGGTTTACTGTATCCCTCTGACCTTCTTATTGACGATGAAACACAGAAATTGCATCGGAATTAAATACAAAAGGCACAATGCCGACTCAAGGACAAGAAGACTGACTCTTCCTACTGACCTTTCCTGTGACACTAGTTACAGATTCCGATTCTTCACACCAGGTTTACTGTATCCCTTGGACCTTCTTATTGACGAAGAAACACAGAAATTGCATCGGAATTAAATACAAAAGGCACAATGCCGACTTAAGTACAAAAGGACTGACTGTTCCTACTGTCTAAGTTTTTAACCATTCCTCTGACACTAGTTACAGATTCCGATGCTTCACTTCAGGTTTACTGTATCCCTTGGACCTTCTTATTGACGATGAATCACAGAAATTGCATCGGAATTAAATACAAAAGGAACAATGCCGACTTAATTATAAGAAAACTGACACTTCTTACGGTTTATGCTTTGAACCATTCCTGTGACATTAGTTATAGATTACGATGCTTCACTTCAGGTTTACTGTATCACTCTGACCTTCTTATTGACGATGAAACACAGGAATTGCATCGGAATTAAATACAAGAGGCACAGTGACGACTCTAGTACAAGGAGACGGGCTTTTCTTACTGTCTATGTTTTGAACCTTTCCTGTGACACTAGTTATAGATTCCGATACTTCACTTCAGGTTTACTGTATCTCTTGGACCTTCTTATTGACGATGACACACAGAAATTGCATCGGAATTTAATACAAAAGGCACAATGCCGACTTAAGTACAAGAAGACTGACTCTTCCTACTGTCTAAGTTTTGAACCATTCCTGTAACACTAGTTATAGATTCCGATGCTTCCCTCCAGGTTTACTGTATCCCATGGACCTTCTTATTGACGATGAAACACAGAAATTGCATCGGAATTAAATGCAAAAGGCACAATGCCGACGTAAGTACAAGAAGACTGACTCTTCCTACTGACTAAGATTTGAACCATTCCTGTGACACTAGTTATAGACTCCGATGCTTCACTTCAGGTTTACTGTATCCTTTGGACCTTCTTATTGACGATGAAACACAGAAATGGCATCGGAATTAAATACAAAAGGCACAATGCCGACTTAAGTACAAGAAGACTGACTCTTCCTACTGTCTAAGTTTTGAACCATTCCTGCGACACTAGTTATAGATTCCGATGCTTCACTCCAGGTTTACTGCATCCCTTGGACCTTCTTATGGACGATGTAACACAGAAATTGCATCGGAATTAAATACAAAAGCAAAATGCCGACTTAAGTACAAGGGGACTGACTCTTCCTAATGTCTAAGTTTTGAACAATTCCTGTGACACTAGTTATAGGTTCCGATGCTTCACTTCAGGTTTACTGTATCCCTCCGACTTTCTTATTGACGATGAAACACAGAAATTGCATCGGAATTAAATACAAGAGGCACAATGCCGCCTTAAGTA
This sequence comes from Schistocerca americana, assembly GCF_021461395.2. NCBI lineage: Eukaryota > Metazoa > Arthropoda > Insecta > Orthoptera > Acrididae > Schistocerca > Schistocerca americana. Next base: position 26,247,580 of record NC_060130.1, read on the forward strand.
CAAGAAGACTGACTCTTCCTACAGACCATTCCTGTGATACTAGTTATGGATTCCGATTCTTCACACCAGGTTTACTGTATCCCTTGGACCTTCTTATTGACGAAGAAACACAGCAATTGCATCGGGGTCAAATACAAAAGGCACAATACCGACTAAGTACAAGAAGACCGACTCTTCCTACTTTCTAAGTTTTGAACCATTCCTCTGACACTAGTTATAGATTCCGATGCTTCACTTCAGGTTTACTGTATCCCTGGGACCTTCTTATTGACGATGAAACACAGAAATTGCATCGGAATTAAATACAAAAGGCACAATGCCGACTTAAGGACAAGAAGACTGACTCTTCCTACTGACCATTCCTGTGACACTAGTTATAGATCCCGATGCTTCACTTCTGGTTTACTGTATCCCTTGGACCTTCTAATTGACGACGAAACACAGAAATTGCATCGGAATTAAATACAAAAGCACAATGCCGACTTAAGTACAAGAGGACTGACTCTTCCTAATGTCTAAGGTTTGAACCATTCCTGTGACACTAGTTATAGATTCCGATGCTTTACTTCAGGTTCACTGTATCCCTCGGACCTTCGTATTGACGATGAAACACAAAAAATTGCATCGGATTTAAATAGAAAAGGCGCAATGCCGACATATGTACAAGAAAACTGACTCTTCTTACTGTCTATTGTTTGAACCATTCATGTGACACTAGTAATAGTTTCCGATGCTTCACTTCAGGTTAACTGTATCCCTCTGACCTTCTTATTGACGATGAAACACAGAAATTGCAACGGAATTAAATACAAAACGCACAATGCCGACTTAAGTACAAGAAAACTGACTCTCCTTACTGTCTATGATTTGAACCAATCGTGTGACACTAGTTATAGGTTCCGATGCTTCATTTCAGGTTTACTGTATCCCTCTGACTTTCTTATTGACGATGAAACACAGAAATTGCATCGGAATTAAATACAAAAGGCACAATGCCGACTTAATTATAAGAAAACTGACACTTCTTACTGTTTATGCTTTGATCCATTCCTGTGGCACTAGTTGTAGATTCCGATGCTTCCCTCCAGGTTTACTGTATCCCATGGACGTTCTTATTGACGATGAAACACAGATATTGCATCGGAATTAAATACAAAAGGCACAATGCCGACGTAAGTACAAGAAGACTGACTCTTCCTACTGTCTAAGTTTTGAACCATTCCTGTGACACTAGTTATAGATTCCGATGCTTCACTTCAGGTTTACTGCATCCCTTGGACCTTCTTATTGACGATGAAATACAGAAGTGGCATCGGAATTAAATACAAAAGGCACAATGCCGACTTAAGCACAAGAACACTGACTCTTCCTATTGTCTAAGTTTTGAACCATTCCTGTGACACTAGTTATAGATTCCGATGTTTCACTCCAGGTTTACTGTATCAATTGGACCTTCTTATTGACGATGAAACACAGAAATTGCATCGGAATTAATTACAAAAGGCACAATGCCGACTTAAGGGAAAGAAGACTGACTCTTCCTAATGTCTAAGATGTGAACCATTCCTGTGACACTAGTTAAAGATTCCGATGCTTCACTTCAGGTTTACTGTATCCCTTGGACCTTCTTATTGACGATGAAACACAGAAATTGCATCGGAATTAAATACAAAAGGCACAATGCCGACTTAAGGACAAGAAGACTGACCTTCCTAATGTCTTAGATGTGAACCATTCCTGTGACACTAGTTAAAGATTCCGATGCTTCACTTCAGGTTTACTGTATCCCTTGGACCTTCTTATTGACGATGAAACACAGAAATTGCATGGGAATTAAATACAAAATGCTCAATGCCGACTTAAGTACATGAAGACCGACACTTCTTACTGACTATTTTTTGAACCATTCCTGTAACACTAGTTATAGATTGCGATGCTTCACTTCAGGTTTACTGTATCCCTTGGACCTTCTTATTGACGTTGAAACACAGAAATTGCATCGGAATTAAATACAAACGGCACAATGCCGACTTATGGACAAGAAGATTGACTCTTACTACTGACCATTCCTGTGACAATAGTTATAGATTCCGATTTTTCACACCAGGTTTACTGTATCCCTTGGACCTTCTTATTGACGATGAAACACAGAATTTGCATCGGAATTAAATACAAAAGGCACAATGCCGACTTAAGGTCATGAAGACTGACTCTTCCTACTGACCACTCCTGTGACACTACTTATAGATTCCGATGCTTCACTTCAGGTTTACTGTATCCCTTGGACCTTCTTATTGACGATGAAACACAGAAATTGCATCGGAATTAAATACAAAAGGCACAATGCCGACTTAAGTACATGAAGACCGACACTTCTTACTGACTATGTTTTGAACCATTCCTGTGACACTAGCTATAGATTCCGATGCTTCACTTCAGCTTTACTGTATCCCTTGGACCTTCTTATTGACGATGAAACACAGAAATTGCATCGGAATGAAATACAAAATGCACAATGCCGACTTAAGTACATGAAGACCGACACATCTTACTGTCTACGTTTAGAACCATTCCTGTGACACTAGTTATAGATTCCGATGCTTCACTCCAGGTTTACTGTATCGCTTGGACCTTCTTATTGACGATGAAACACAGAAATTGCATCGGAGATAAATACAAAAGGCACAATGCCGACTTAAGTACATGAAGACCGACACTTCTTACTGACTATGATTTGAACCATTCCTGTAACACTAGTTATAGATTCCGATGCTTCACTTCAGGTTTACTGTTTCCCTTGGACCTTCTTATTGACGATGAAACACAGAAATTGCATCGGAATTAAATACAAAAGGCACAATGCCGACTTAAGTACATGAAGACCGACACTTCTTACTGACTATGTTTTGAACCATTCCTTTGACACTAGCTATAGATTCCGATGCTTCACTTCAGCTTTACTGTTTCCCTTGGACCTTCTTATTGACGATGAAACACAGAAATTGCATCGGAATTAAATTCAAAAGGCACAATGCCGACTTAAGTACAAGTAGACTGACTCTTCCTACTGTCTAAGTTTTGAACCATTCCTGTGACACTAGTTATAGATTCCGATGCTTCACTCCAGGTGTACTGTATCCCTTGGACCTTCTTATTGACGATGAAACACAGAGATTGCATCGGAAATACATACAAAAGGCACAATGCCGACTTAAGTACAAGACGACTGACTCTCCTAATGTCTAAGATTTGAACCTTTCCTGTGACACTAGTTATAGATACCGATGCTTCACTTCAGGTTTACTGTATCCCTTGGACCTTCTTATTGACAATGAAACACAGAAATTGCATCGGAATTAAATACAAATGGCACAATGCCGACTTAAGTACAAGAAAACTGACCCTCCTTACAGTCTATGATTTGAACCGTTCCTGTGACACTAGTTATAGATTCCGATGCTTCTTTTCAGGTTTACTGTATCCCTCTGACATTCTTATTGACGATGAAACACAGTAATTGCATCGGAATTAAATACAAAAGGCACAATGCCGACTTAATTATAAGAAAACTGACACTTCTTAAAGTTTATGCTTTGAACCTTTCCTGTGACACTACTTATAGATTCCAATACTTTACTTCAGGACCTTCTTATTGACGATGAAACACAAAAATTTCATCGGAATTAAATACAAAAGGCACAATGAGGACTTAAGGACAAGAAGACTGACTTTTCCTAATGTCTAAGATTTGAACCATTCCTGTGACACTAGTTAAAGATTCCGATGCTTCACTTCATGTTTACTGTATCCCTTGAACCTTCTTATTGACGATGAAACACAGAAATTGCATGGGAATTAAATACAAAATGCTCAATGCCGACTTAAGTACATGAAGACCGACACTTCTTACTGACTATGCTTTGTACCATTCCTGTAACACTGGTTACAGATTCCGATGCTTCACTTCAGGTTTACTGTATCCCTTGGACCTTCTTATTGACGTTGAAACACAGAAATTGCATCGGAATTAAATACAAACGGCACAATGCCGACTTATGGACAAGAAGACTGACTCTTCCTACTGACCATTCCTGTGACACTAGTTATAGATTCCGATTCTTCACACCAAGTTTATTGTATCCCTTGGACCTTCTTATTGACGATGAAACACAGAATTTGCATCGGAATGAAATACAAAAGGCACAATGCCGACTTAAGGTCAAGAAGACTGACTCTTCCTACTGACCATTCCTGTGACACTACTTATATATTCCGATGCTTCACTTCAGGTTTACTGTATTCCTTGGACCTTCTTATTGACGATGAAAAATAAAAATTGCATCGGAATTAAATACAAAAGGCACAATGCCGACTTAAGTACATGAAGACCGACACTTCTTACTGACTATGTTTTGAACCATTCCTTTGATACTAGCTATAGATTCCGATGCTTCACTTCATGTTTACTGTATCCCTTGGACCTTCTTATTGACGATGAAACACAGAAATTGCATGGGAATTAAATACAAAATGCTCAATGCCGACTTAAGTACATGAAGACCGACACTTCTTACTGACTATGCTTTGAACCATTCCTGTAACACTAGTTATAGATTCCGATGCTTCACTTCAGGTTTACTGTATCCCTCTGACCTTCTTATTGACGATGAAACACAGAAATTGCATCGGAATTAAATACAAACGGCACAATGCCGACTTATGGACAAGAAGACTGACTCTTCCTACTGACCATTCCTGCGAAACTAGTTATAGATTACGATTCTTCACACCAGGTTTACTGTATCCCTTGGACCTTCTTATTGACGATGAAACACAGAAATTGCATCGGAATTAAATACGAAATGCACAATGCCGACTTAAGTACATGAAGACCGACACTTCTTACTGTCTACGTTAACAACCATTCCTGTGACACTAGTTATAGTTTCCGATGCTTCACTCCAGGTTTACTGTATCGATTGGATCTTCTTATTGACGATGAAACACAGAAATTGCATCGGAATTAAATACAAAAGGCACAAAGCCGACTTAAGCACAAGATGACTGACTCTTCCTACTGTCTATGTTTTGAACCATTCCTGTGACACTAGTTATAGATTCCGATGCTTTACTTCAGGTTTACTGTATCCCTTGGACCTTCTTATTAACGATGAAACACAGAAATTGCATCGGAATTAAATACAAATGGCACAATGCCGACTTAAGTACAAGAAAACTGACCCTCCTTACAGTCTATGATTTGAACCATTCCTGTGACACTAGTTATAGATTCCGATGCTTCTTTTCAGGTTTACTGTATCCCTCTGACATTCTTATTGACGATGAAACACAGAAATTGCATCGGAGTTAAATACAAAAGGCACAATGCCGACTTAATTATAAGAAAACTGACACTTCTTACTGTTTATGCTTTGAACCTTTCCTGTGACACTAGTTATAGATTCCGATACTTTACTTCAGGTTTACTGTATCCCTTGGACCTTCTTATTGACGATGAAACACAGAAATTTCATCGGAATAAAATACAAAAGGCACAATGAGGACTTAAGTACAAGAAGACTGACTCTTCCTAATGTCTAAGATTTGAACCATTCCTGAGACACTAGTTAAAGATTCCGATGCTTCACTTCATGTTTACTGTATCCCTTGGACCTTCTTATTGACGATGAAACACAGAAATTGCATGGGAATTAAATACAAAATGCTCAATGCCGACTTAAGTACATGAAGACCGACACTTCTTACTGACTATGCTTTGAACCATTCCTGTAACACTAGTTATAGATTCCGATGCTTCACTTCAGGTTTACTGTATCCCTTGGACCTTCTTATTGACGTTGAAACACAGAAATTGCATCGGAATTAAATACAAACGGCACAATGCCGACATTAGGACAAGAAGACTCACTCTTCCTACTGTCTAAGTTTTGAACCATTCCTGTGACACTAGTTATAGATTCCGATGCTTCACTTCACGTTTACTGTATCCCTTGGACCTTCTTATTGACGATGAAACACAGAAATTGCATCGGAATTAAATACAAAAGGCACAATGCCGACTTATTTACATGAAGACCGACACTTCTTACTGACTACGATTTGAACCATTCCTGTGACACTAGTTATAGATTCCGATGCTTCACTCCAGGTTTACTGTATCCCTTGGTCCTTCTAATTGACGATGAAACACAGAAATTCCATCGGAATTAAATACAAAAGGCACAATGCCGTCTTAAGTACAAGAAGACTGACTCTTCCTACTGTCTATGTTTTGAACCATTCCTGTGACACTAGTTATAGATTCCGATGCTTCACTTCAGGTTTACTGTATCCCTTGGACCTTCTTATTGACGATGAAACACAGAAATTGCATCGGAATCAAATACAAAAGGCACAATGCCCTCTTAAGTACAAGAAGACTGACTTTTCCTACTGTCTATGTTTTGAACCATTCCTGTGACACTAGTTATAGATTCCGATGCTTCACTTCAGGTTTACTGTATCCCTTGGACCATCTTATTGACGATGAAGCACAGAAATTGCATCGGAATTAAATACAAAAGGCACAATGCCGACTTAAGTACAAGAAGACTGACTCTTCCTGCTGTCTAGGTTGTGAACCGTTCCTGTGACACTAGTTATACATTCCGATGCTTAACTTCAGGTTTACTGTATCCCATGGACCTTCTTATTGACAATGAAACACAGAAATTGCATCGGAATTAAATACAAAAGGCACATTGCCGACTTAAGTACATGAAGAAGGACACTTCTTACTGACTATGCTTTGAACCATTCCTGTGACACTAGTTATAGATTCCTACGCTTCACTTCAGGTTTACTGTATCCCTTGGACCTTCTTATTGACGATGAAACACAGAATTTGCATCGGAATTACATTCAAGAGGCACAATACCGACTTAAGTACATGAAGACCGAGACTTCTTACTGACTATGTTTTGAACCATTCCTGTGACACTAGTTACAGATTCCCATGCTTCACTCCAGGTTTAGTGTATCCCTTGGACCTTCTTATTGACGATGAAACACAGAAATTGCATCGGAATTAAATACAAAAGGCACAATGCCGACTTAAGTACATGAAGACCGCCACTTCTTACTGACTTTATTTTGAACCATTCCAGAGACACTAGTTATGGATTCCGATGCTTCACTCCAGGTTTACTGTATCCCTTGGACCTTCTTATTGACGATGAAACACAGACATTGCATTGGAATTAAAATACAAAAGTCACAATGCCGACTTATGAACATGAAGACCGACACTTCTTACAGACTATGTTTTGAACCATTCCTGTAACACTAGTTATAGATTCCGATGCTTCACTTCAGGTTTACTGTATCCCTTGGACCTTCTTATTGACGATGAAACACAGAAATTGCATCGGAATTAAATGCAAAAGGCACAATGCCGACTTGAGTACTTGAAGACCGACACATCTTACTGACTATGAGTTGAACCATTCCTGTGCCACTAGTTATAGATTCCGTTGCTTCACTCCAGGTTGACTGTATCCCTTGGACATTCTTATTGACGATGAAACACAGAAATTGCATCGGAATTAAATACGAAAGGCACAATGCCGACTTAAGTACATGAAGACCGACACTTCTTACTGACTATGTTTTGAACCATTCCTGTAACACTAGTTATAGATTCCGATGCTTCACTTCAGGTTTACTGTATCCCTTGGACCTTCTTATTCACGATGAAACACAGTAATTGCATCGGAAATAAATGCAAAAGGCACAATGCCGACTTCAGTACAAGAAGACTGACTCTTCCCACTGTCTAAGTTTTGAACAATTTCTGTGACACTAGTTATAGATTCCGATGCTTCACTTCAGGTTTACTGTATCCCTTGGACCTTCTAATTGACGATGAAACACAGAAATTGCATCGGAATTAAATACAAAATGCACAATGCCGACTTAAGTACAAGAAGACTGACTCTTCCTACTGTCTAAGTTTTGAACCATTCCTGTGACACTAGTTATGGATTCCGATGCTTCACTCCAGGTTTAGTGTATCCCTTGGACCTTCTTATTGACGATGAAACACAGACATTGCATTGGAACTAAATACAAAAGTCACAATGCCGACTTATGTACATGAAGACCGACACTTCTTACTGACTATGTTTTGAACCATTCCTGTAACACTAGTTATAGATTCCGATGCTTCACTTCAGGTTTACTGTATCCCTTGGACCTTGTTATTGACGATGAAACACAGAAATTTCATCGGAATTAAAAACAAAAGGCACAATGAGGACTTAAGGACAAGAAGACTGACTCTTCCCAATGTCTAAGATTTGAACCATTCCTGTGACACTAGTTATAGATTCCGTTGCTTCACTCCAGGTTTACTGTATACCTTGGACCTTCTTATTGACGATGAAACACAGAAATTGCATCGGAATTAAATACAAAAGGCACAATGCCGACTTAAGGACAAGAAGACTGACTCTTCCTACTGTCTAAGTTTTGAACCATTCCTGTGACAGTAGTTATAGATTCCGATGCTTCACTCCAGGTTTACTGTATCCCTTGGACCTTCTTATTGACGATGAAACACAGTAATTGCATCGGAAATAAATGCAAAAGGCACAATGCCGACTTCAGTACAAGAAGACTGACTCTTCCTACTGTCTAAGTTTTGAACAATTCCTGTGACACTAGTTATAGATTCCGATGCTTCACTTCAGGTTTACTGTTTCCCTTGGACCTTCTTATTGACGATGAAACACAGAAATTGCACCGGAATTAAATACAAAAGGCACAAAGCCGACTTAAGTACAAGATGACTGACTCTTCCTACTGTCTAAGTTTTGAACCATTCCTGAGACACTAGTTATAGATTCCGATGCTTCACTTCAGGTTACTGTATCCCTTGGACCATCTTATTGACGATGAAACACAGAAATTGCATCGGAATTAAATACAAAAGGCACAATGCCGACTTAAGTACAAGAAGACTGACTCTTCCTACTGTCTAAGTTTTGAACCATTCCTGTGACACTAGTTATAGATTCCGATGCTTCACTCCAGGTTTACTGTATCCCTTGGACCTTCTTGTTGACGAAGAAACACAGAAATTGCATCGGAATTAAATACAAAGGCACAATGCCGACTTAAGTACAAGAATACTGACTCTTCCTAATGTCTACGTTTTGAACCATTCCTGTGACACTAGTTATAGATTCCGATGCTTCACTTCAGGTTTACTGTATCCCTTGGACCTTCTTATTGACGATGAAACACAGAAATTGCATCGGAATTAAATACAAAAGGATCAATGCCGACTTAAGTACATGAACACCGACACTTCTTACTATGCTTTGAACCATTCCTATAACACTAGTTATAGATTCCGATGCTTCACTTCAGGTTTACTGTATCCCTTGGACCTTCTTATTGACGATGAAACACAGAAATTGCATCGGAATTAAATACAAAAGGCACAATGCCGACTTAAGCACAAGAACACTGACTCTTCCTACTGACCATTCCTGTGACACTAGTTATAGATTCCGATTCTTCACACCAGGTTTACTGTATCCCTTGGACCATCTTATTGACGATGAAACACAGAAATTGCATCGGAATTAAATACAACGGGCATAATGCCGACTTAAGTACATGAAGACCGACACATCCTACTGACTATGTTTTGAACCATTCCTGTGACACTAGTTGTAGATTCCGATGCTTCACTTCAGGTTTACTGTATCCCTTGGACCTTCTTATTGACGTTAAAACACAGAAATTGAATCGGAATTAAATACAAAAGGCACAATGCCGACTTAAGGACAAGAAGACTGACTCTTCCTACTGACCATTCCTGTGACACTAGTTATAGATTCCGATGCCTCACTTCACGTTTACTGTATCCCTTGGACCTTCTTATTGAAGATGAAACACAGAAATTGCATCGGAATTAAATACAAAAGGCACAATGCCGACTTATGTACATGAAGACCGACACTTCTTACTGACTACTATTTGAACCATTCCTGTGACACTAGTTATAGATTCCGATGCTTCACTTCAGGTTTATTGTATCCCTTGTACCTTCCTATTGACGATGAAACACAGAAATTGCATCGGAATTAAATACAAAAGGCAGAATGCCGATTTAAGTACATGAAGTCCGACACTTCTTACTGACTATATTTTGAACCATTTCTGTGACACTAGTTATAGTTTCCGATGCTTCACTTCAGCTTCACTGTATCCCCTGGACCTTCTTATTGACGATGAAACGCAGAAATTGCATCGGGACTAAATACAAAAGGAACAATGCCGACTTAAGTACATGAAGACCGACGCTTCTTACTGACTATGTTTTAAACCATTCCTGTAATTCTAGTTATAGATTCCGATGCTTCACTTCAGGTTTACTGTATCCCTTGGACCTTCTTATTGACGATGAAACACAGAAATTGCATGGGAATTAAATTCAAAAGGCACTATGCCGACCTAAGGACACGAAGACTGACTATTCCTACTGACCATTCCAGTGACACTAGTTTTAGGTTCCGATGCATCACTTCATTTTTACTGTATCCCTTGGACCTTCTTATTGACGATGAAACACAGAAATAGCAACGGAATTAAATACAAAAGCACAATGCCGACTTAAGGACAAGAAGACTGACTCTTCCTACTGACCATTCCTGCGACACTAGTTATAGATTCCGAGGCTTCACTTCAGGTTTACTGTATCCCTTGGACCTTCTTATTGACGATGAAACACAGAAATTGCATCGGAACCAAATACAAAAGGCACAATGCCGACTTAAGTACATGAAGACCGACACTTCTTACTGACTATGTCTTGAACCATTCCTGTGACACTAGTTATAGATTCCGATGCTACACTTCAGGTTTACTGTATCCCTTGGACCTTATTATTGACGATGAAACACAGAAATTGCATCGGAATTAAATACAAAAGGCACAATGCCGTCTTAAGGACAAGAAGAAAGACTCTTCCTACTGACCATTCCTGTAACACTAGTTGCAGATTCCGATGCTTCACTTCAGGCTTACTGTATCCCTTGGACCTTCGTATTGACGATGAAACACAGAAATTGCATCGGAATTAAATACAAAAGGCACAATGCCGACTTAAGTACATGAAGACCGACACTTCTTACTGACTTTGTTTTGAACCATACCTGTGACACTAGTTATAGATTCCGATGCTTCACTTCAGGTTTACTGTATACCTTGGACCTTCTTTTTGACAATGAAACACAGAAACTGCATCGGAATTAAATACAAAAGGCACAATGCCGACTTAAGGGCAAGAAGTCTGACTCTTCCTACTGACCATTCCTGTGACACTAGTTATAGATTCCCATGCTTCACTTCATGTTTACTGTATCCCTTGGACGTTCTTATTGACGATGAAACACAGATATTGCATCGGAAATAAATACAAAAGGCACAATGCCGACTTAAGTACATGAAGACCGACACTTCGTACTGACTATGTTTTGAACCATTCCTGTGACACTAGTTATAGATTCCAATGCTACACTCCAGGTTCACTGTATCCCTTGGACCTTCTTATTGACGATGAAACACAGAAATTGCATCGGAATTAAATACAAAAGGCACAATGCCGACTTAAGTACATGGAGACCGACACTTCTTACTGACTATGTTTTGAACCATTCCTGTAACAATAGTTATAGATTCCGATGCTTCACTTCAGGTTTACTTTATCCATTGGACCTTCTTATTGAGGATGAAACACAGAAATTGCATCGGAATTAAATACAAAAGGCACAATGCCGACTTAAGGACAAGAAGACTGACTCTTCCTACTGACCATTCCTGTGACACTAGTTAGAGATTCCGATGCTTCACTTCAGGTTTACTGTATCCCTTGGACCTTCTTATTGACGATGAGACACAGAAATTGCATCGGAATTATATACAAAAGGCATAATTCCGACCTAAGTACATGAAGAGCGAATCTTCTTACTGACTATGTTTTGAACCATTCCTGTGACACTAGTTATAGATTCCGATGCTTCCCTCCAAGTCTACTGTATCCCTTGGACCTTCTTATTGACGATGAAACACAGAAATTGCATCGGAATTAAGTACAAATGGCACAATGCCGAATTAAGTACATGAAGACCGACACTTCTTACTGACTATGTTTTGAACCATTCCTGCAACACTAGTTATAGATTCCGATGCTTCACTTCATGTTTACTGTATCCCTTGGACCTTGTTATTGACGATGAAACACGGAAAATGCATCGGAATTAAAACAAAAGGCACAATGCCGACATAAGGACAAGAAGACTGACTCTTCCTACTGACCATTCCTGTGACACTAGTTATAGATTCCGATGCTTCACTTCAGGTTCACTGTATCCCTTGGACATTCTTATTGACGATGAAACTCAGAAATTGCATCGGAATTAAATACAAAAGGCACTATGCCGACCTAAGGACAAGATGACCGACTATTCCTACTGAACATTCCAGTGACACTAGCTATTGGTTCCGATGCTTCACTTCATTTTTACTGTATCCCTTGGACCTTCTTATTGACGATGAAACACAGAAATTGCATCGGAATTAAATACAAAAGCACAATGCCGACTTAAGGTCAAGAAGACTGACTCTTCCTAGTGACCATCCCTGTGACACTAGTTATAGATTCCGATGCTTCACTTCAGGTTTACTGTATCCCTTGGTCCTTCTTATTGACGATGAAACACAGAAATTGCATCGGAATTAAATACAAAAGCCACAATGCCGACTTAAGTACTTGAAGTCCGACACTTCTTACTGACTATGTCTTGAACCATTCCTGTGACACTAGTTATAAATTCCGATGCTTCACTTCAGGTTTACTGTATCCCTTGGACCTTCTTATTGACGATGAAACACAGAAATAGCATCGGAATTAAATACAAAAGGCACAATGCCGTCTTAAGTACATAACCACCGACACTTCCTACTGACTATGTTTTGAACCATTCCTGTGACACTAGTTATAGATTCCGATGCTTCACTTCAGGTTTACTGTATACCTTGGACCTTCTTTTTGACGATGAAACACAGAAACTGCATCGGAATTAAATACAAAAGGCACAATTCCGACTTAAGGACAAGAAGTCTGACTCTTCCTACGGACCATTCCTGTGACACTAGTTATAGATTTCCATGCTTCACTTCATGTTTACTGTATCCCTTGGACCATCTTATTGACGATGGAACGCAGAAATTGCATCGGAAATAAATACAAAAGGCACAATGCCAACTTAAGTACATGAAGACCGACACTTCTTACTGACTATGTTTTGAACCATTCCTGTGACTCTAGTTATAGATTCCGATGCTTCACTCCAGGTTCACTGTATCCCTTGGACCTTCTTATTGACGATGAAACACAGAAATTGCATCGGAATTAAATACAACAGGCACAATGCCGACTTAAGTACATGAAGAGCGACACTTCTTACTGACTATGTTTTGAACCATTCCTGTAACAATAGTTATAGATTCCGATGCTTCACTTCAGGTTTACTGTATCCCTTGGACCTTCTTATTGACGATGAAACACAGAAATTGCATCGGAATTAAATACAAAAGGCACAATACCGACTTAAGGACAAGAAGTCTGACTCTTCCTACTGACCATTCCTGTGACACTAGTTATAGATTCTGATGCTTTACTTCAGGTTTACTGTATCCCTTGGACCTTCTTATTGACGATGAAACACAGAAATTGCATCGGAATTAAATACAAAAGGCACAATGCCGACTTAAGAACATGAAGACCGACACTTCTTACTGACTATGTTTAGCTCCCATTCCTGTGACACTAGTTATAGATTCCGATGCTTCAATTCAGGTTTCCTGTATCCCTTGGACTTTCTTATTGACGATGAAACACAGGAATTGCATCGGAATTAAATACAAAAGGCACAATGCCGACCTAAGGACAAGAAGACTGACTCTCTCTACTGACCATTCCTGTGCCACTAGTTATAGATTCCTATGCTTCACTTCAGGTTTGCTGTACCCCTTGGACCTTCTTATTGACGATGAAACACAGAAATTGCTCGGAATTAAATACAAAAGGCACAATGTCGACTTAAGGGCAAGAAGACTGACTCTTCCTACTGACCATTCCTGTGACACTAGTTATAGATTCCGAGGCTTCACATCTGGTTTACTGTATCCCTTGGACCTTCGTATTGACGAAGAAACACAGAAATTGCATCGGAATTAAATACAAAAAGCACAATGCCGTCTTAAGTACATGAAGAACGACACTTCTTACTGACTATGTTTTGAACCATTCCTGTGACACTACTTATAGATTCCGATGCTTCACATCAGGTTTTCTGTATCCTTGGACCTTCTTATTGACGATGAAACACAGTAATTGCATCGGCATTAAATACAAAAGGCACAATCCCGACTTAAGTACATGAAGACCAACACTTCTTACTGACTATGTATTAAACCATTCCAGTAACTCTAGTTATAGATTCCGATGCTACACTTCAGGTTTACTGTATCCCTTGGACCTTCTTATTGACGATGAAACACAGAAATTGCATGGGAATTAATTTCAAAAACACTATGCCGACTTAAGGACAAGAAGACTGACTCTTCCTACTGACCATTCCAGTGAAACTAGTTTTAGGTTCCGATGCATCACTTCATTTTTACTGTATCCCTTGGACCCTCTTATTGACGATGAAACACAGAAATTGCAACGGAATTAAATACAAAAGCACAATGCCGACTTAAGGACAAGAAGACTGACTCCTCCTACTGACCATTCCTGTGACACTAGTTATAGATTCCGAAACTTCACTTCAGGTTTACTGTATCCCTTGGACCTTCTTATTGACGATGAAACACAGAAATTGCATCGGAACTAAATACAAAAGGCACAATGCCGACTTAAGTACATGAAGACCGACACTTCTTACTGACTTTGTTTTGAACCATTCCTGTGACACTAGTTATAGATTCCGATGCTTCACTTCAGGTTTACTGTATACCTTGGACCTTCTTTTTGACGATGGAACACAGAAACT
Source organism: Schistocerca americana (assembly GCF_021461395.2). Lineage (NCBI taxonomy): Eukaryota > Metazoa > Arthropoda > Insecta > Orthoptera > Acrididae > Schistocerca > Schistocerca americana. Next base: position 26,262,711 of record NC_060130.1, read on the forward strand.
GCATCGGAATTAAATACAAAAGGCACAATGCCGACTTAAGGGCAAGAAGTCTGACTCTTCCTACTGACCATTCCTGTGACACTAGTTATAGATTCCCATGCTTCACTTCATGTTTACTGTATCCCTTGGACCTTCTTATTGACGATGAAACTCAGAAATTGCATCGGAAATAAGTACAAAAGGCACAATGCCGACTTAAGTACATGATGACCGACACTTCTTACTGACTATGTTTTGAACCATTCCTGTGACACTAGTTATAGATTCCGATGCCTCCCTCCAGGTCTACTGTATCTCTTGGACCTTCTTATTGACGATGAAACACAGAAATTGCATCGGAATTAAATACAAATGGCACAATGCCGACATAAGTACATGAAGACCGACACTTCTTACTGACTACGTTTTGAACCATTCCTGCAACACTAGTTATAGATTCCGATGCTTCACTTGAGGTTTACTGTATCCCTTGGACCTTCTTATTGACGATGAAACACGGAAAATGCAATGGAATTATATACAAAAGGCACAATGCCGACTTAAGCACAAGAAGACTGACTCTTCCTACTGACCATCCCTGTGACACTAGTTATAGAGTCCGATGCTTCACTTCAGATTTACTGTATCCCTTGGTCCTTCTTATTGACGATCAAACACAGAAATTGCATCGGAATTAAATACAAAAGCCACAATGCCGACTTAAGTACATGAAGACCGACACTTCTTACTGACTATGTCTTGAACCATTCCAGTGACACTAGTTATAAATTCCGATGCTTCACTTCAGGTTTACTGTATCCCTTGGACCTTCTTATTGACGATAAAACACAGAAATTGCATCGGAATTAAATACAAAAGGCACAATGCCGACTTAAGTACATAACCACCGACACTTCCTACTGACTATGTTTTGAACCATTCCTGTGACACTAGTTATAGATTCCGATGCTTCACTTCAGGTTTACTGTATCTCTTGGACCTTCTTATTGACGATGAAACACAGAAATTGCATCGGAATTAAATACAAAAGGCACAATGCCGACTTAAGTACATGAAGACCGACACTTCTTACTGACTAAGTTTTGAACCATTCCTGCAACACTAGTTATAGATTCCGATGCTTCACTTCAGGTTTACTGTATCCCTTAGACCTTCTTATTGACGATGAAACACAGAAATTGCATCGGAATAAAAACAAAAGGCACAATGCCGACTTAAGGACAAGAAGAATGACTCTTCGTACTGACCATTCCTGTGACACTAGTTATAGATTCCGATGCTTCACTTCAGGTTTACTGTATCCCTTGGACATTCTTATTGACGATGAAACTCAGAAATTGCATCGGAATTAAATACAAAAGACACTATGCCGACCTAAGGACAAGAAGACTAACTATTCCTACTGACCATTCCAGTGACACTAGTTATTGGTTCCGATGCTTCACTTCATTTTTACTGTATCCCTTGGACCTTCTTATTGACGATGAAACACAGAAATTGCATCGGAATTAAATACAAAAGCACAATGCCGACTTAAGGACAAGAAGACTGACTCTTCCTACTGACCATCCCTGTGACACTAGTTATAGATTGCGATGCTTCACTTCAGGTTTACTGTATCCCTTGGTCCTTCTTATTGACGATGAAACACAGAAATTGCATCGGAATTAAATACAAAAGCCACAATGCCGACTTAAGTACATGAAGACCGACACTTCTTACTGACTATGTCTCGAACCATTCCTGTGACACTAGTTATAAATTCCGATGCTTCACTTCAGGTTTACTGTATCCCTTGGGCCTTCTTATTGACGATGAAACACAGAAATTGCATCGGAATTAAATACAAAAGGCACAATGCCGACTTAAGGACAAGAAGACTGACTCTTCCTACTGACCATTCCTGTGACACTAGTTACAGATTCCGATGCTTCACTTCAGAATTACTGTATCCCTTGGACCTTCTTATTGACGATGAAACACAGAAATTGCATCGGAATTAAATACAAAAGGCACAATCCCGACTTAAGTACATGAAGACCGACACTTCTTACTGACTATGTTTTGAACCATTCCTGTATCAATAGTTATAGATTCCGATGCTTCACTTCAGGTTAACTGTATACCTTGGACCTTCTTTTTGACGATGAAACACAGAACCTGCATCGGAATTAAATACAAAAGGCACAATGCCGACTTAAGGACAAGAAGTCTGACTCTTCCTACTGACCATTCCTGTGACACTAGTTATAGATTTCCATGCTTCACTTCATGTTTACTGTATCCCTTGGACCTTCGTATTGACGATGGAACACAGAAATTGCATCGGAAATAAATCCAAAAGTCACAATGCCGACTTAAGTACATGAAGACCGACACTTCTTACTGACTATGTTTTGAACCATTCCTGTAACAATAGTTATAGATTCCGATGCTTCACTCCAGGTTCACTGTATCCCTTGGACCTTCTTATTGACGATGAAACACAGAAATTGCATCGGAATTAAATACAAAAGGCACAATACCAACTTAAGGACAAGAAGTCAGACTCTTCCTACTGACCATTCCTGTGACACTAGTTATAGATTCCGATGCTTCACTTCAGGTTTACTGTATCCCTTGGACCTTCTTATTGACGATAAAACACAGAAATTGAATCGGAATTATATACAAAAAGCACAATGCCGACTTAAGTACATGAAGAGCGACACTTCTTACTGACTATGTTTTGAACCATTCCTGTGGCACTAGTTATAGATTCCGATGCTTCCCTCCAGGTTTACTGTATCCCTTGGACCTTCTTATTGACGATGAAACACAGAAATTGCATCGGAATTAAATACAAAAGGCACAATGCCGACTTAAGTACATGAAGCCCAACACTTCATACTGACTATGTATTGAACCATTCCTGCAACACTAGTTATAGATTCCGATGCTTCACTTCAGGTTTACTGCATCCCTTGGACCTTCTTATTGACGATGAAACAAAGAAAAGGCACCGGAATTAAATACAAAAGGCACAATGCCGACTTAAGGAGAAGAAGACTGACTCTTCATACTGACCATTCCTGTGACACTAGTTATAGTTTCCGATTCTTCACGCCAGGTTTACTGTATCCCTTGGACCTTCTTATTCACGGTGAAACACAGAAATTGCATCGGAATTAAATACAAAAAGCACAATGTCGACTCTCTACCTACTGTCTCAGTTTTGAACCATTCCTCTGACACTAGTTATAGATTCCGATTATTCACTTCAGGTTTACTGTATCCCTTGGACCTTCTTATTGACGATGAAACACAGAAATTGAATTGGAATTAAATACAAAAGGCTCAATGCCGACATAAGTACATGAAGACTGACACTTCTTACTTGCTATGTTTTGACCCACTCCTGTGACACTAGTTATAGATTTCCATGCTTCACTCCAGGTTTACTGTATCCCTTGGACCTTCTTATTGACGATGAAACACAGAAACTGCATCGGAATTAAATACAAAAGGCACAATGCCGACTTAAGTACATGAAGACCGACACTTCTTACTAACTATGTTTTGATCCATTCCTGTGACACTAGTTATTGATTTCCATGTTTCATTCCAGGTTTACTGCATGCCTTGGACTTACCTATTGACGATGAAACACAGAAATGGCATCGGAAAGAAATACAAAATTCACAATGCCGACTTAAGTACATGAAGACCGACACTTCTTACTATGATTTGAAACATTCCTGTAACACTAGTTATAGATTCCGATACTTCACTTCAGGTTTACTGTATCCCTTGGACCTTCTTATTGACGGTGAAACACAGAAGTTGCATGGGAATCAAATACAAAAGGCACAATGCCGACTTAAGGACAAGAAGACTGACTCTTCCTACTGACCATTCCTGTGACACTATTTTTGGATTCCGATGCTTCACTTCAGGTTTACTATATCCCTTGGACCTTCTTAATGACGATGAAACACAGAAATCGCATCGGAATTAAATACAAAAGGCACCATGCTGACTTAAGTACGTGAAGACCGACACTTCTTACTGACTATGTTTTGATCCATTCCTGTGACATTAGTTATAGATTCCGATGCTTCACTTCAGGTTCACTGTATCCCTTGGACCTACTTATTGACGATGAAACACAGAAATTGCATCGGAATTAAATACAAAAGGCACAATGCCGACTTAAGTACATGAAGACCGACACATCCTACTGACTAAGTTTTGAACCATTCCTGCAACACTAGTTATAGATTCCGATGCTTCACTTCAGGTTTACATTATCCCTTAGACCTTCTTATTGACGATGAAACACAGAAATTGCATCGGAATTAAATACAAAAGGCACAATGCCGACTTAAGTACATGAAGACCAACACTTCAAACTGACTATGTTTTGAACCTTTCCTGCAACATTAGTTACAGATTCCGATGCTTCACTTCAGGTTTACTGTATCCCTTGGACCTTCTTATTGATGATGAAACACAGAAAATGCATCGGAATTAAATACAAAAGGCACAATGCCGACTTAAGGACAAGAAGACTGACTCTTCATACTGACCATTCCTGTGACACTAGTTATAGATTCCGATGCTACACTTCAGGTTTACTGTATCCCTTGGACCTTCGTATTGACGATGAAACACAGAAATTGCATCGGAATTGAATACAAAAAGCACAATGCCGACTTAAGGACAAGAACACTGACTCTTATTACTGACCAGTCCTGTGACACTAGTTATAGATTCCGATGCTTCACTCCTGGTTTACTGTACCCCTTGGACCTTCTTATTGACGATGTAACACAGAAATTGCATCGGAATTAAATACAAAAGGCACAATGCCGACTTAAGTACATGAAGACCGACACTTCTTATTGACTATGTTTTGAACCATTCCTGTGACTCTAGTTATAGATTCCGATGCTTCACTCCAGGTTCACTGTATCCCTTGGACCTTCTTATTGACGATGAAACACAGAAATTGCATCGGAATTAAATACAAAAGGCACAATGCTGACTTAAGTACATGAAGACCGACACTTCTTACTGACTATGTTTTGAACCATTCCTATGACACTAGTTATAGATTCCGATGCTTCACGTAAGGTTTACTGTATAACTTGGACCTTCTTATTGACGATGAAACACTGAAATTGCTTCGGAATTAAATACAAAAGGCACAATGCCTTTTTAAGGACAAGAAGACTGACTCTTATTACTGACCATTCCTGTGACACTAGTTATAGATTCCGATTCTTCACACCAGGTTTACTGTATCCCTTGGACCTTCTTATTGACGGTGAAACACAGAAATTGCATCGGAATTAAGAACAAAAAGCACAATGTCGACTCTCTTCCTACTGTCTCAGTTTTGAACCATTCCTCTGACACTAGTTATAGATTCCGATGATTCACTTCAGGTTTACTGTATCCCTTGGACCTTCTTATTGACGATGAAACACAGAAATTGAATCGGAATTAAATACAATAGGCTCAATGCCGACATAAGTACATGAAGACTGACACTTCTTACTTACTATGATTTGACCCACTCCTGTGACACTAGTTATAGATTTCCATGCTTCACTCCAGGTTTACTGTATCCCTTGGACCTTCTTATTGACGATGAAACACAGAAACTGCATCGGAATTAAATACAAAAGGCACAATGCTGACTTAAGTATAGAAGACCGACACTTCTTACTAACTATGTTTTGATCCATTCCTGTGACACTAGTTATTGATTTCCATGTTTCCTTCCAGGTTTACTGTATGCCTTGGACCTACTTATTGACGATGAAACACAGAAATGGCATCGGAAAAAAATACAAAAGGCACAATGCCGTCTTAAGTACATGAAGACCGACACTTCTTACTGACTATGTTATGAACCATTCCTGTAACACTCGTTATAGATTCCGATGCTTCACTTCAGGACTACTGTATCCCTTGGACCTTCTTATTGACGATGAAACACAGAAATTGCATTGAAATTAAATACAAAAGGCACAATGCCGACTTAAGGGCAAGAAGACTGACTCTTCCTACTGATCACTCCTGTGACACTAGTTATAGATTCCCATGCTTCACTTCAGGTTTACTGTATCTCTTGGACCTTCTTATTGACGATGAAACACAGAAATTGCATCGGAATTAAATTCGAAAGGCGCAATGCCGACATAAGTACATGAAGAACGACACTTCTTACTGACTATGTTTTGATACATTCCTGTGACACTAGTTATAGATTCCCATGTGTCACTCCAGGTTTACTGTGTCCCTTGGACCTTCTTATTGCCGTTGAAACACGGAAATTGCATCGGAATTAAATACAAAAGGCACAATGCCGACTTAAGTACATGAAGACCGACACTTCTTACTATGTTTTGAAACATTCCTGTAACACTAGTTATAGATTCCGATGCTTCACTTCAGGTTTACTGTATCCCTTGGACCTTCTTATTGACGATGAAACACAGAAGTTGCATGGGAATTAAATACAAAAGGCACAATGCCGACTTAAGGACAAGAAGACTGACTCTTCGTACTGCCCATTCCTGTGACACTAGTTATAGTTTCCGATGCTTCACTTCAGGTTTACTGTATCCCTTGGACCTTCTTATTGACGATGAAACACAGAAATTGCATCGGAATTAAATACAAAAGGCACAATGCCGACTTAAGGACAAGAACACTGACTCTTCCTACTGACCATTCCTGTGACACTTGTTATAGATTCCGATGGTTCACTCCAGGTTTACTATACCCCTTGGACCTTCTTATTGACGATGAAACACAGAAATTGCATCGGAATTTAATACAAAAGGCACAATGCCGACTTAAGTACATGAAGACCGACACTTCTTATTGACTATGTTTTGAACCATTCCTGTGACTCTAGTTATAGACTCCGATGCTTCACGTAAGGTTTACTGTATAACTTGGACCTTCTTATTGACGATGAAACACTGAAATTGCTTCGGAATTAAATACAAAAGGCACAATGCCGACTTAAGTACATGAAGACCGACACTTCCTACTGACTATGTTTTGAACCATTCCTGTGACACTAGTTACAGATTCCGATGCTTCACTTCAGGTTTTCTGTATCCCTTGGACCTTCTTATTGACGATGAAACACAGAAATTGCATCGGAATTACATACAAAAGGCACAATGCCGACTTAAGGACAAGAAGACTGACTCTTCCTACTGACCATTCCTGTGACACTAGTTATAGATTCCGATTCTTCACACCAGGTTTACTGTATCCCTTGGACCTTCTTATTGACGATGAAACACAGAAATTGCATCGGAATTAAATACAAAAGGCACGATGCCGGCTTAAGTACAAGAAGACTGACTCTTCCTACTGTCTCAGTTTTGAACCATTCCTCTGACACTAGTTATAGATTCCGATGATTCACTTCAGGTTTACTGTATCCCTTGGACCTTCTTATTTACGATGAAACACAGAAATTGAATCGGAATTAAATACAAAAGGCTCAATGCCGACTTAAGTACATGAAGACTGACACTTCTTACTGTCTATGTTTTGACCCTTTCCTGTGACACTAGTTATAGATTTCTATGCTTCACTCCAGGTTTACTGTATCCCTTGGACCTTCTTATTGACGATGAAACACAGAAACTGCATCGGAATTAAATACAAAAGGCACAATGCCGACTTAAGGGCAAGAAGACTGACTCTTCCTACTGATCATTCCAGTGACACAAGTTATAGATTCCGATGCTTCACTTCAGGTTTACTGTATCCCTTGGACCTTCTTATTGACGATGAAACACAGAAATTGCATCGGAATTAAATACAAAAGGCGCAATGCCGACTTAAGTACATGAAGAACGACACTTCTTACTGACTATGTTTTGATACATTCCTGTGACACTAGTTATAGATTCCCATGTTTCACTCCAGGTTTACTGTGTCCCTTGGACCTTCTTATTGCCGATGAAACACGGAAATTGCATCGGAATTAAATACAAAAGGCACAATGCCGACTTAAGTACATGAAGACCGACACTTCTTACTGACTATGTTTTGAACCATTCCTGTAACACTAGTTATAGATTCCGATGCTTCACTTCAGGTTTACTGTATCCCTTGGACCTTCGTATTGACGATGAAACACAGAAGTTGCATGGGAATTAAATATAAAAGGCACAATGCCGACATAAGGACAAGAAGACTGACTCTTCCTACTGATCATTCCTGTGACACTATTTATAGATTCCGATGCTTCACTTCAGGTTTACTATATCCCTTGGACCCTCTTATTGACGATGAAACACAGAAATAGCATCGGAATTAAATACAAAAGGCACCATGCCGACTTAAGTACATGAAGACCGACACTTCTTACTGACTATGTTTTGAACCATTCCTGTGACACGAGTTATAGATTCCGATGCTTCACTTCAGGTTCACTGTATCCCTTGGACCTTCTTATTGACGATGAAAAACTGAAATTGCATCGGAATTAAATACAAAGGGCACAATGCCGACTTAAGGACAAGAAGACTGACTCTTCCTACTGACCATTCCTGTGACTCTAGTTATAGATTCCGATGCTTCACTTCAGGTTCACTGTATCCCTTGGACCATCTTATTGACGATGAAACACAGAAATTGCATCGTAATTAAATACAAAATGCACAATGCCGACTTAAGTACATGAAGACCGACACTTCTTACTGACTATGTTTTGAACCATTCCTGTAACACTAGTTATAGATTCCGATGCTTCACTTCGGGCTTACTGTATCCCTTGGACCATCTTATTGACGATGAAACACAGAAGTTGCATGGGAATTAAATACAAAAGGCACAATGCCGGCTTAAGAACAAGAAGACTGATTCTTCCTACTGACCATTCCTGTGACACTATTTATAGATTCCGATGCTTCTTTTCAGGTTTACTATATCCCTTGGACCTTCTTATTGACGATGAAACACAGAAATTGCATCGGAAGTAAATACAAAAGGCACCATGCCGACTTAAGTACATGATGACCGACACTTCTTACTGACTATGTTTTGAACCATTCCTGTGACACGAGTTATAGATTCCGATGCTTCACTTCAGGTACACTGTATCCCTTGGACCTTCTTATTGACGATGAAACACTGAAATTGCATCGGAAATAAATACAAAGGGCACAATGCCGACTTAAGGACAAGAAGACTGACTCTTCCTACTGCCCATTCCTGTGACACTAGTTATAGATTCCGATGCTTCACTTCAGGTTTACTGTATCCCTTGGACCATCTTATTGACGATGAAACACAGAAATTGCATCGTAATTAAATACAAAATGCACAATGCCGACTTAAGTACATGAAGACCGACACTTCTTACTGACTATGTTTTGATCCATTCCTGTGACACTAGTTATTGATTTCCATGTTTCACTCCAGGTTTACTGTATGCCTTGGACCTACCTATTGACGATGAAACACAGAAATGGCATCGGAATGAAATACAAAAGGCACAATGCCGACTTAAGTACATGTAGACCGACACTTCTTACTGACTATGTTATGAACCATTCCTGTAACACTCGTTATAGATTCCGATGCTTCACTTCAGGTTTACAGTATCCCTTGGACCTTCTTATTGACGATGAAACACAGAAATTGCATCGAAATTAAATACAAAAGGCACAATGCCGACTTAAGGGCAAGAAGACTGACTCTTCCTACTGATCATTCCTGTGACACTAGTTATAGATTCCGATGCTTCACTTCAGGTTTACTGTATCCCTTGGACCTTCTTATTGACGGTGAAACACAGAAATTGCATCGGAATTAAATACGAAAGGCGCAATGCCGACTTAAGAACATGAAGAACGACACTTCTTACTTAATATGTTTTGATACATTCCTGTGACACTAGTTATAGATTCCGATGTTTCACTCCAGGTTTACTGTGTCCCTTGGACCTTCTTATTGCCGATGAAACACGGAAATTGCATAGGAAGTAAATACAAAAGGCACAATGCCGAGTTAAGTACATGAAGACCGAAACTTCTTACTATGTTTTGAAACATTCCTGTAACACTAGTTATAGATTCCGATGCTTCACTTCAGGTTTACTGTATCCCTTGGACCTTCTTATTGACGATGAAACACAGAAGTTGCATGGGAATTAAATACAAAAGGCACAATGCTGACTTAAGGACAAGAAGACTGACTCTTCCTACTGACCATTCCTGTGACACTATTTTTGGATTCCGATGCTTCACTTCAGGTTTACTATATCCCTTGGACCTTCTTATTGACGATGAAACACAGAAATTGCATCGGAATTAAATACAAAAGGCACAATGCCGACTGAAGTACATGAAGACCGACACTTCCTATTGACTAAGTTTTGAACCATTCCTGCAACACTAGTTATAGATCCCGATGATTCACTTTAGGTTTACTGTATCCCTTGGACCTTCTTATTGACGATGAAACACAGAAATTGCATCGGAATTAAATACAAAAATCACAATGCCGACTTAAGTACATGAAGACCAACACTTCAAACTGACTATGTTTTGAACCATTCCTGCAACACTAGTTATAGATTCCGATGCTTCACTTCAGGTTTACTGTAACCCTTGGACCTTCTTATTGACGATGAAACACAGAAAATGCATCGGAATTAAATACAAAAGGCACAATGCCGACTTAAGGACAAGAAGACTGACTCTTCATACTGACCATTCCTGTGACACTAGTTATAGATTCCGATGCTTCACTTCAGGTTTACTGTATCCCTTGGACCTTCTTATTGACGATGAAACACAGAAATTGCATCGGAATTAAATACAAAAGGCACAATGCCGACTTAAGGACAAGAACACTGACTCTTCCTACTGACCATTCCTATGACACTAGTTATAGATTGCGATGCTTCACTCCTGGTTTACTGTATCCCTTAGACCTTCTTAATGACGATGAAACACAGAAATTGCATCGGAATTAAATACAAAAGGCACAATGCCGACTTAAGTACATGAAGACCGACACTTCTTATTGACTATGTTTTGAACCATTCCTGTGACTCTAGTTATAGATTCCGATGCTTCACTCCAGGTTCACTGTATCCCTTGGACCTTCTTATTGACGATGAAACACAGAAATTGCATCGGAATTAAATACAAAAGGCACAATGCTGACTTAAGTACATGAAGACCGACACTTCTTACTGACTATGTTTTGAACCATTCCTGTGACACTAGTTATAGATTCCGATGCTTCACGTAAGGTTTACTGTATAACTTGGACCTTCTTATTGACGATGAAACACTGAAATTGCTTCGGAATTAAATACAAAAGGCACAATGCCGACTTAAGTACATGAAGACCGACACTTCCTACTGACTATGTTTTGAACCATTCCTGTGACACTAGTTACAGATTCCGATGCTTCACTTCAGGTTTACTGTATCCCTTGGACCTTCTTGTTGACGATGAAACACAGAAATTGCATCGGAATTACATACCAATGGCACAATGCCGACTTAAGTACATGAAGACCGACACTTCTTACTGACTAAGTTTTGAACCATTCCTGCAAAACTAGTTATAGATTCCGATGCTTCACTTCAGGTTTACTGTATCCCTTGGACTTTCTTATTGACGATGAAACACAGAAATTGCATCGGAATTAAATACGAAAGGCACAATGCCGACTTAAGGACAAGAAGACTGACTCTTCGTACTGACCATTCCTGTGACACTAGTTATAGATTCCGATGCTTCACGTCAGGTTAACTGTATCCCTTGGACCTTCTTATTAACGATGAAACACAGAAATTGCATCGGAATTGAATACAAAAGGCACAATGCCGATTAAAGTTCAAGAACACTGACTCTTCCTACTGACCATTCCTGTGACACTAGTTATAGATTCCGATGCTTCACTTAAGGTTTACTGTTTCCCTTGGACCTTCTTATTGACGATGAAACACAGAAATTGCATCGGAATTAAATACAAAAGGAGCAATGCCGACTTAAGTACATGAAGAACGACACTTCTTACTGACTATGTTTTGATACATTCCTGTGTCACTAGTTATAGATTCCGATGTTTCACTCCAGGTTTACTGTGTCCCTTGGACCTTCTTATTGCCGATGAAACACGGAAATTGCATCGGAATTAAATACAAAAGGCACAATGCCGACTTAAGTACATGAAGACCGACACTTCTTACTGACTATGCTTTGAATGATTCCTGTAACACTAGTTGTAGATTCCGATGCTTCACTTCAGGTTTACTGTATCCCTTGGACCTTCTTATTGACGATGAAACACAGAAGTTGCATGGGAATTAAATACAAAAGGCACAATGCCGACTTAAGGACAAGAAGACTGACTCTTCCTACTGACCATTCCTGTGACACTATTTATAGATTCCGATGCTTCACTTCAGGTTTACTATATCCCTTGGACCTTCTTATTGACGATGAAACACAGAATTTGCATCGGAATTAAATAAAAAAGGCACCATGCCGATTTAAGTACATGAAGACCGACACTTCTTACTGACTATGTTTTGAACCATTCCTGTGACACGAGTTATAGATTCCGATGCTTCACTTCAGGTTCACTGTATCCCTTGGACCTTCTTATTGACGATGAAACACTGAAATTGCATCGGAATTAAACACAAAGGGCACAATGCCGACTTAAGGACAAGAAGACTGACTCTTCCTACTGACCATTCCTGTGACACTAGTTATAGATTCCGATGCTTCACTTCAGGTTTACTGTATCCCTTGGACCATCTTATTGACGATGAAACACAGAAATTGCATCGTAATTAAATACAAAATGCACAATGCCGACTTAAGTACATGAAGACCGACACTTCTAACTGACTATGTTTTGAACCATTCCTGTAACACTAGTTATAGATTCCGATGCTTCACTTCAGGTTTACTGTATCCCTTGGACCTTCTTATTGACGATGAAACAAAGAAATTGCATCGAAATTAAATACAAAAGGCACAATGCCGACTTAAGGGCAAGAAGACTGACTCTTCCTACTGATCATTCCTGTGACACTAGTTATAGATTCCGATGCTTCACTTCAGGTTTACTGTATCCCTTGGACCTTCTTATTGACGGTGAAACACAGAAATTGCATCGGAATTAAATACGAAAGCCGCAATGCCGACTTAAGAACATGAAGAACGACACTTCTTACTTAATATGTTTTGATACATTCCTGTGACACTAGTTATAGATTCCGATGTTTCACTCCAGGTTTACTGTGTCCCTTGGACCTTCTTATTGCCGATGAAACACGGAAATTGCATAGGAAGTAAATACAAAAGGCACAATGCCGACTTAAGTACATGAAGACCGAAACTTCTACTATGTTTTGAAACATTCCTGTAACACTAGTTATAGATTCCGATGCTTCACTTCAGGTTTACTGTATCCCTTGGACCTTCTTATTGACGATGAAACACAGAAGTTGCATGGGAATTAAATACAAAAGGCACAATGCCGACTTAAGGACAAGAAGACTGACTCTTCCTACTGACCATTCCTGTGACACTATTTTTGGATTCCGATGCTTCACTTCAGGTTTACTAAATCCCTTGGACCTTCTTATTGACGATGAAACACAGAAATTGCATCGGAATTAAATACAAAAGGCACCATGCCGACTTAAGTACATGGAGACCGACACTTCTTACTGACTATGTTTTGAACCATTCCTGTGACACTAGTTATAGATTCCGATGCTTCACTTCAGGTTCACTGTATCCCTTGGACCTTCTTATTGACGATGAAACACAGAAATTGCATCGGAATTAAATACAAAAGGCACAATGCCGACTTAAGTACATGAAGACCGACACTTCCTACTGACTACGTTTTGAACCATTCCTGCAACACTAGTTATAGATCCCGATGATTCACTTCAGGTTTACTGTATCCCTTGGACCTTCTTATTGACGATGAAACACAGAAATTGCATCGGAATTAAATACAAAAATCACAATGCCGACTTAAGTACATGAAGACCAACACTTCAAACTGACTGTGCTTTGAACCATTCCTGCAACACTAGATATAGATTCCGATGTTTCACTTCAGGTTTACTGTAACCCTTGGACCTTCTTATTGACGATGAAACACAGAAAATGCATCGGAATTAAATACAAAAGGCACAATGCCGACTTAAGGACAAGAAGACTGACTCTTCATACTGACCATTCCTGTGACACTAGTTATAGATTCCGATGCTTCACTTCAGGTTTACTGTATCCCTTGGACCTTCTTATTGACGATGAAACACAGAAATTGCATCGGAATTACATACAAAAGGCACAATGCCGACTTAAGGACAAGAACACTGACTCTTCCTACAGACCATTCCTATGACACTAGTTATAGATTCCGATGCTTCACTCCTGGTTTACTGTACCCCTTGGACCTTCTTATTGACGATGAAACACAGAAATTGCATCGGAATTAAATACAAAAGGCACAATGCCGACTTAAGTACATGAAGACCGACACTTCTTATTGACTATGTTTTGAACCATTCCTGTGACTCTAGTTATAGATTCCGATGCTTCACTCCAGGTTCACTGTATCCCTTGGACCTTCTTATCGACGATGAAACACAGAAATTGCATCGGAATTAAATACAAAAGGCACAATGCTGACTTAAGTACATGAAGACCGACACTTCTTACTGACTATGTTTTGAACCATTCCTGTGACACTAGTTATAGATTCCGATGCTTCACGTAAGGTTTACTGTATAACTTGGACCTTCTTATTGACGATGAAACACTGAAATTGCTTCGGAATTAAATACAAAAGGCACAATGCCGACTTAAGTACATGAAGACCGACACTTCCTACTGACTATGTTTTGAACCATTCCTGTGACACTAGTTACAGATTCCGATGCTTCACTTCAGGTTTACTGTATCCCTTGGACCTTCTTGTTGACGATGAAACACAGAAATTGCATCGGAATTACATACCAATGGCACAATGCCGACTTAAGTACATGAAGACCGACACTTCATACTGACTAAGTTTTGAACCACTCCTGCAAAACTAGTTATAGATTCCGATGCTTTCATTTTAGGTTTACTGTATCCCTTGGACTTTCTTATTGACGATGAAACACAGAAATTGCATCGGAATTAAATACGAAAGGCACAATGCCGACTTAAGGACAAGCAGACTGATTCTTCGTACTGACCATTCCTGTGACACTAGTTATAGATTCCGATGCTTCACTTCAGGTTAACTGTATCCCTTGGACCTTCTTATTGTCGATGAAACACAGAAATTGCATCGGAATTAAATACAAAAGGCACAATGCCGATTAAAGTACAAAAACACTGACTCTTCCTACTGACCATTCCTGTGACACTAGTTATAGATTCCGATGCTTCACTTCGGGTTTACTGTATCCCTTGAACCTTCTTATTGACGATGAAACACAGAAATTGCATCGGAATTAAATACAAAAGGAGCAATGCCGACTTAAGTACATGAAGAACGACACTTCTTACTGACTATGTTTTGATACATTCCTGTGTCACTAGTTATAGATTCCGATGTTTCACTCCAGGTTTACTGTGGCCCTTGGACCTTCTTATTGCCGATGAAACACGGAAATTGCATCGGAATTAAATACAAAAGGCACAATGCCGACTTAAGTACATGAAGACCGACACTTCTTATTGACTATGTTTTGAACCATTCCTGTGACTCTAGTTATAGATTCCGATGCTTCACTCCAGGTTCACTGTATCCCTTGGACCTTCTTATTGACGATGAAACACTGAAATTGCATCGGAATTAAACACAAAGGGCACAATGCCGACTTAAGGACAAGAAGACTGACTCTTCCTACTGACCATTCCTGTGACACTAGTTATAGATTCCGATGCTTCACTTCAGGTTTACTGTATCCCTTGGACCATCTTATTGACGATGAAACACAGAAATTGCATCGTAATTAAATACAAAATGCACAATGCCGACTTAAGTACATGAAGACCGACACTTCTAACTGACTATGTTTTGAACCATTCCTGTAACACTAGTTATAGATTCCGATGCTTCACTTCAGGTTTACTGTATCCCTTGGACCTTCTTATTGACGATGAAACAAAGAAATTGCATCGAAATTAAATACAAAAGGCACAATGCCGACTTAAGGGCAAGAAGACTGACTCTTCCTACTGATCATTCCTGTGACACTAGTTATAGATTCCGATGCTTCACTTCAGGTTTACTGTATCCCTTGGACCTTCTTATTGACGGTGAAACACAGAAATTGCATCGGAATTAAATACGAAAGCCGCAATGCCGACTTAAGAACATGAAGAACGACACTTCTTACTTAATATGTTTTGATACATTCCTGTGACACTAGTTATAGATTCCGATGTTTCACTCCAGGTTTACTGTGTCCCTTGGACCTTCTTATTGCCGATGAAACACGGAAATTGCATAGGAAGTAAATACAAAAGGCACAATGCCGACTTAAGTACATGAAGACCGAAACTTCTTACTATGTTTTGAAACATTCCTGTAACACTAGTTATAGATTCCGATGCTTCACTTCAGGTTTACTGTATCCCTTGGACCTTCTTATTGACGATGAAACACAGAAGTTGCATGGGAATTAAATACAAAAGGCACAATGCCGACTTAAGGACAAGAAGACTGACTCTTCCTACTGACCATTCCTGTGACACTATTTTTGGATTCCGATGCTTCACTTCAGGTTTACTAAATCCCTTGGACCTTCTTATTGACGATGAAACACAGAAATTGCATCGGAATTAAATACAAAAGGCACCATGCCGACTTAAGTACATGGAGACCGACACTTCTTACTGACTATGTTTTGAACCATTCCTGTGACACTAGTTATAGATTCCGATGCTTCACTTCAGGTTCACTGTATCCCTTGGACCTTCTTATTGACGATGAAACACAGAAATTGCATCGGAATTAAATACAAAAGGCACAATGCCGACTTAAGTACATGAAGACCGACACTTCCTACTGACTACGTTTTGAACCATTCCTGCAACACTAGTTATAGATCCCGATGATTCACTTCAGGTTTACTGTATCCCTTGGACCTTCTTATTGACGATGAAACACAGAAATTGCATCGGAATTAAATACAAAAATCACAATGCCGACTTAAGTACATGAAGACCAACACTTCAAACTGACTGTGCTTTGAACCATTCCTGCAACACTAGTTATAGATTCCGATGCTTCACTTCAGGTTTACTGTAACCCTTGGACCTTCTTATTGACGATGAAACACAGAAAATGCATCGGAATTAAATACAAAAGGCACAATGCCGACTTAAGGACAAGAAGACTGACTCTTCATACTGACCATTCCTGTGACACTAGTTATAGATTCCGATGCTTCACTTCAGGTTTACTGTATCCCTTGGACCTTCTTATTGACGATGAAACACAGAAATTGCATCGGAATTACATACAAAAGGCACAATGCCGACTTAAGGACAAGAACACTGACTCTTCCTACAGACCATTCCTATGACACTAGTTATAGATTCCGATGCTTCACTCCTGGTTTACTGTACCCCTTGGACCTTCTTATTGACGATGAAACACAGAAATTGCATCGGAATTAAATACAAAAGGCACAATGCCGACTTAAGTACATGAAGACCGACACTTCTTATTGACTATGTTTTGAACCATTCCTGTGACTCTAGTTATAGATTCCGATGCTTCACTCCAGGTTCACTGTATCCCTTGGACCGTCTTATCGACGATGAAACACAGAAATTGCATCGGAATTAAATACAAAAGGCACAATGCTGACTTAAGTACATGAAGACCGACACTTCTTACTGACTATGTTTTGAACCATTCCTGTGACACTAGTTATAGATTCCGATGCTTCACGTAAGGTTTACTGTATAACTTGGACCTTCTTATTGACGATGAAACACTGAAATTGCTTCGGAATTAAATACAAAAGGCACAATGCCGACTTAAGTACATGAAGACCGACACTTCCTACTGACTATGTTTTGAACCATTCCTGTGACACTAGTTACAGATTCCGATGCTTCACTTCAGGTTTACTGTATCCCTTGGACCTTCTTGTTGACGATGAAACACAGAAATTGCATCGGAATTACATACCAATGGCACAATGCCGACTTAAGTACATGAAGACCGACACTTCATACTGACTAAGTTTTGAACCATTCCTGCAAAACTAGTTATAGATTCCGATGCTTCACTTTAGGTTTACTGTATCCCTTGGACTTTCTTATTGACGATGAAACACAGAAATTGCATCGGAATTAAATACGAAAGGCACAATGCCGACTTAAGGACAAGCAGACTGATACTTCGTACTGACCATTCCTGTGACACTAGTTATAGATTCCGATGCTTCACTTCAGGTTAACTGTATCCCTTGGACCTTCTTATTGTCGATGAAACACAGAAATTGCATCGGAATTAAATACAAAAGGCACAATGCCGATTAAAGTACAAAAACACTGACTCTTCCTACTGACCATTCCTGTGACACTAGTTATAGATTCCGATTCTTCACTTCGGGTTTACTGTATCCCTTGAACCTTCTTATTGACGATGAAACACAGAAATTGCGTCGGAATTAAATACAAAAGGAGCAATGCCGACTTAAGTACATGAAGAACGACACTTCTTACTGACTATGTTTTGATACATTCCTGTGTCACTAGTTATAGATTCCGATGTTTCACTCCAGGTTTACTGTGTCCCTTGGACCTTCTTATTGCCGATGAAACACGGAAATTGCATCGGAATTAAATACAAAAGGCACAATGCCGACTTAAGTACATGAAGACCGACACTTCTTACTGACTATGTTTTGAATGATTCCTGTAACACTAGTTGTAGATTCCGATGCTTCACTTCAGGTTTACTGTATCCCTTGGACCTTCTTATTGACGATGAAACACAGAAGTTGCATGGGAATTAAATACAAAAGGCACAATGCCGACTTAAGGACAAGAAGACTGACTCTTCCTACTGACAATTCCTGTGACACTATTTATAGATTCCGATGCTTCACTTCAGGTTTACTATATCCCTTTGACCTTCTTATTGACGATGAAACACCGAATTTGCATCGGAATTAAATAAAAAAGTCACCATGCCGACTTAAGTACATGAAGACCGACACTTCTTACTGACTATGTTTTGAACCATTCCTGTGACACGAGTTATAGATTCCGATGCTTCACTTCAGGTGCACTGTATCCCTTGGACCTTCTTATTGACGATGAAACACTGAAATTGCATCGGAATTAAACACAAAGGGCACAATGCCGACTTAAGGACAAGAAGACTGACTCTTCCTACTGACCATTCCTCTGACACTAGTTATAGATTCCGATGCTTCACTTCAGGTTTACTGTATCCCTTGGACCATCTTATTGACGATGAAACACAGAAATTGCATCGTAATTAAATATAAAATGCACAATGCCGACTTAAGTACATGAAGACCGACACTTCTAACTGACTATGTTTTGAACCATTCCTGTAACACTAGTTATAGATTCCGATGCTTCACTTCAGGTTTACTGTATCCCTTGGACCTTCTTATTGACGATGAAACACAGAAAATGCATCGGAATTAAATACAAAAGGCACAATGCCGACTTAAGGACAAGAAGACTGACTCTTCATACTGACCATTCCTGCGACACTAGTTATAGATTCCGATGCTTCACTTCAGGTTTACTGTATCCCTTGGACCTTCTTATTGACGATGAAACACAGAAATTGCATCGGAATTAAATACAAAAGGCCCAATGCCGACTTACGGACAAGAAGACGTTCTCTTCCTACTGACCATTCCTGTGACACTAGTTATAGATTCCGATGCTTCACTTCAGGTTTACTGTATCCCTTGGACCATCTTATTGACGATGAAACACAGAAATTGCATCGTAATTAAATACAAAATGCACAATGCCGACTTAAGTACATGAAGACCGACACTTCTTACTGACTATGTTTTGAACCATTCCTGTGACACTAGTTATAGATTCCGATGCTTCACTTCAGGTTTATTATATCCCTTGGACCTTCTTATTGACGACGAAACACAGAAATTGCATCGGAATTAAATACAAAAGGCACCATGCCGACTTAAGTACATGAAGACCGACACTTCTTACTGCCTATGTTTTGAACCATTCTTGTGACACTAGTTATAGATTCCGATGCTTCACTTCAGGTCAACTATATCCCTTGGACCTTCTTATTGACGATGAAACACAGAAATTGCATCGGAATTAAATACAAAAGGCACCATGCCGACTTAAGTACATGAAGACCTACACTTCTTACTGACTATGTTTTGAACCATTCCAGTGACACTAGTTATAGACTCCGATGCTTCACTTCAGGTTCACTGTATCCCTTGGACCTTCTTATAGACGATGAAACACAGAAATTGCATTGGAATTAAATACAAAACTCACAATGCCGACTTAAGGACAAGAAGACTGACTCTTCCTACTGACCATTCCTGTGACACTAGTTATAGATTCCGATGCTTCACTCCAGGTTTACTGTATCCCTTGGACCTTCTTATTGACGATGAAACACAGAAATTGCATCGTAATTAAATACAAAACGCACAATGCCGACTTAAGTACATGAAGACCGACACGTCTAACTGACTATGTTCTGAACCATCCCTGCAACACTAGTTATAGATTCCGATGCTTCACTTCAGGTTTACTGTATCTCTTGGACCCTCTTATTGACGATGAAACACAGAAATTGCATCGGAATTAAATACAAAAGGCACAATGCCGTTTTAAGTACATGAAGACTGACTCTTCCTACTGACCATTCTTGTGACACTAGTTATAGATTCCGATGCTTCACTTCAGGTTTACTGTATCCCTTGGAACTTCTTATTGACGATGTAACACAGAAATTGCATCGGCATTAAATACAAAAGGCACAATGTCGATTTAAGTACATGAAGACCGACACTTCTTACTGACTATGTTTTGAACCACTCCTGCGACACTAGTTATAGATTCCGATGCTTCACTTCAGCTTCACTGTATCCCTTGGACCTTCTTATTGACGATGTAACACATAAATTGCATCGGAAATAAATACAAAACGCACAATGCCGACTTAAGGACAAGAAGACTGACTCTTCCTACTGACCATTCCTGTGACACTAGTTATAGATTCCAATGCTTCACTTCAGGTTTACTGTATCCCTTGGACCTTCTTATTGACGATGAAACACAGAAATTGCATCGTAATTAAATACAAAAGGCACAATGCCGACTTAAGTACATGAAGTTAGACACTTCTTACTGACTATGTTTTGAACCATTCCTGTGACACTAGTAATAGATTCCGATGCTTCACTTCAGGGTTACTGTATAACTTGGACCTACTTATTGACGATGAAGCACATAAATTGCATCGGAATTAAATACAAAAGGCATAATGCCGACTTAAGGACAAGCAGACTGACTCTTCCTACTGACCATTCCTGTGACTCTAGTTATAGATTCCGATGCTTCACTTCAGGTTTACTGTATCCCTTGGACCATCTTAGTGACGATGAAACACAGAAATTGCATCGGAATTAAATACAAAAGGCACCATGCCGACTTAAGTGCATGAAGACCGACACTTCTTACTGACTATGTTTTGAACCATTCCTGTGACACTAGTTATAGATTCCGATGCTTCACTTCAGGATCACTGTATCCCTTGGACCTTCTTATTGACGATGAAACACAGAAATTGCATTGGAATTAAATACAAAACTCACAATGCCGACTCAGGGACAAGAAGACTGACTGTTCCTACTGACCATTCCTGTTACACTAGTTATAGATTCCGATGCTTCACTTCAGGTTTACTGTATCCCTTGGACCATCTTATTGAAGATGAAACACAGAAATTGCATCGAAATTAAATACAAAATTCACAATGCCGACTTAAGTACATAAAGACCGACACTTCTTACTGACTATGTTTTGAACCATTCCTGTGACACTAGTTATAGATTCCGATGCTTCACTCCAGGTTTACTGTATACCTTGGACCTACTTATTGACGATGAAACACAGAAATTGCATCGGAATTAAATACAAAAGGAACAATGCCGATTTAAGGACGAGAAGTCTGACTCTTCCCACTGACCATTCCTATGACACCAGTTATAGATTCCCATGCTTCACTTCAGGTTTACTGTATCCCTTGGACCATCTTATTGACGATGAAACACAGAAATCGCATCCTAATTAAATACAAAAGGCATAATGCCGACTTAAGGACAAGAAGACTGACTCTTCCTACTGACCATTCCTGTGACATTTGTTATAGATTCCGATGCTTCACTTCAGGTTCACTGTATCCGTTGGACCTTCATATTGACGATGAAACACAGAAATTGCATCGGAATTAAATACAAAAGGCACAATGCCGACTGAAGTACATGAAGACCGAGACTTCTAACTGACTATGTTCTGAACCATTCCTGCAACACTAGTTATAGATTCCGATGCTTCACTTCAGGTTTACTGTATCTCTTGGACCTTCTTATTGACGATGAAACACAGAAATTGCATCGGAATTAAATACAAAAGGCACAATGCCGTTTTAAGGACAAGAAGACTGACTCTTCCTACTGACCTTTCCTGTGACACTAGTTATAGATTCCGATGCTTCACTTCAGGTTTACTGTATCCCTTGGACCTTCTTAATGACGATGAAACACAGAAATTGCATCGTAATTAAATACAAAAGGCACAATGCGGACTTAAGTACATGAAGTTAGACACTTCTTACTGACTATGTTTTGAACCATTCCTGTGACACTAGTCATAGATTCCGATGCTTCACTTCAGGGTTACTGTATAACTTGGACCTACTTATTGACGATGAAGCACAGAAAATGCATCGGAATTAAACACAAAAGGCACAATGCCGACTTAAGGACAAGAAGACTGACTCTTCCTACTGACCATTCCTGTGACACAAGTTATAGATTCCGATGCTTCACTTCAGGTTTACTGTATCCCTTGGAACTTCTTATTGACGATGAAACACATAAATTGCATCGCAATTAAAAACAAAAGTCACAATGCCGACTTATGTACATGAAGACCGACACTTCTCAGTGACTATGTTTTGAACCATTCCTGTGACACTAGTTATAGATTCCGATGCTTCACTCCAGGTTTACTGTATCCCTTGGACCATCTTATTGACGATGAAACACAGAAATTACATCGGAATTAAATACTAAAGGCACAATCCCGACTTAAGTACATGAAGACCGACACTTCTCAGTGACTATGTTTTGAACCATTCCTGCAACACTAGTTATAGATTCCGATGCTTCACTTCAGGTTTACTGTATCCCTTGGACCTTCTTATTGACGATGAAACACAGAAATTGCATCGGAATTAAAAACAAAAGGCACAATGCCGTTTTAAGAACAAGAAGGCTGACTCTTCCTACTGACCATTCCTGTGACACTAGTTATAGATTCCGATGCTTCACTTCAGGTTTACCGTATCCCTTGGACCTTCTTATTGACGATGAAACACAGAAATTGCATCGGAATTGAATACAAAAGGACACAATGCCGACTTAAGTACATGAAGACAGACACTTCTTACTGACTATGTTTTGAACCATTCCTGTGCCACTAGTTATAGATTCCGAAGCTTCACTTCACGTTTACTGTATCCCTTGGACCTTCTTATTGACAATGAAACACAGAAATGGCATCGGAATTAAATACAAAAGGCACAATGCCGACTTAAGGACAAGAAGACTGACTCTTCCTACTGACCATTCCTGTGACAGTAGTTATATATTCCGATGCTTCACTTCAGGTTTACTGTATCCCTCGGACCTTCTTATTGACGATGAAACACAGAAATTGCATCGCTATTAAATACAAAGAGCGCAATGCCGACTTAAGTACAAGAGAACTGACTCTTCTTACTGTCTATGTTTTGAACCATTCCTGTGACAGTAGTTATAGATTACGATGCTTCACTTCTGGTCTACTGTATCCCTCTGACTTTCTCATTGACGATGAAACACAGAAATTGCATCGGTATTAAATATGAAAGGCACAATGCCGACGTAAGTACAAGAAAACTGGCTCTCCTTACTGTCTATGATTTGAACCATTCCTGTGACACTAGTTATAGATTCCAATGCTTCTTTTCAGGTTTACTGTATCCCTCTGACTTTCTTATTGACGATGAAACACAGAAATTGCATCGGAATTAAATACAAAAGGCACAATGCCGACTTAATTATAAGAAAACTGACACTTCTTACTGTTTATGCTTTGAACCATTTCTGTGACATTAGTTATAGATTCCGATGCTTCACTTCAGGTTTACTGTATCCCTCTGACCTTCTTATTGACGATGAAACACAGGAATTGCATCGGAATTAAATACAAAAATCACAATGACGACTCAAGTACAAGGAGACTGGCTCTTGTTACTGTCTATGTTTTGAACCTTTCCTGTGGCACTAGTTATAGATTCCGATACTTCACTTCAGGTTTACTGTATCCCTTGGACAATATTATTGACGATGAATCACAGAAATTGAGTCGGAATTAAATACAAAAGGTACAATGCCGACTTAAGTACAAGAAGACTGACTCTTCTACTGTCTAAGTTTGAACCATTCCTGCGACACTAGTTGTAGATTCCGATGCTTCACCTCATGTTTACTGTATCCCTTGGACCTTCTTATTGACGATGAAACACAGAAATTGCACGGAATTAAATACAAAAGGCACAATGCCGACTTAAGTACAAGAAGACCGACTCTTCCTACTATCTTAGTTTTGAAAAATTCCTGTGACACTAGTTATAGGTTGCGATGCTTTACTTCAGGTTTACTGTATCCCTTGGACCTTCTTATTGACGATGAAACACAGAAATTGCATCGGAATTATAAATAAAAAGCACAATGCAGACTTAAGGACAAGATGACTGACTCTTCCAACTGTCTAAGATTTGAACCATTCCTCTGACACTAGTTATAGATTCCGATGATTCACTTCAGGTTTTCTGTATCCCTTGGACCTTCTTATTGACGATGAAACACAGAAATTGCATCGGAATTAAATACAAAAGGCACAATGCCGACTTAAGTACGTGAAGACCGACACTTCTTACTGACCATGTTTTGACCCATTCCTGTGACACTACTTATAGATTTCCATGTTTCACTCCAGGTTTACTGTGTCCCTTGGACCTTCTTATTGACGTAGAAACACAGAAATTGCATCGGAAATAAATACAAAAGGCACAATGCAGACTTAAGGACAAGAAGACTGACTCTTCCTACTGACCATTCCTGCGATACTAGTTATAGATTCCGATTCTTCAAACCAGGTTTACTGCATCTCTTGGACCTTCTTATTGACGATGAAACACAGAAATTGCATCGGAATTAAATACAAATGGCACAATGCCAACTTAAGTACAAGAAGACTGACTCTTCCTACTGACCATTCCTGTGACACTAGTTATAGATTCTGCTGCTTCACTTCAGGTTTACTGTATCCCTTGGACCTTCTTATTGACGATGAAACACAGAAATTGCATCGGAATTAAGTACAAAAGGCACAATGCCGACTTAAGTACATGAAGAAGGACACTTCTTACTGACTATGTCTTGAACCATTCCTGTAACACTAGTTATGGATTCCGATGCTTCTCTTCAGGTTTACTGTATCTCTTGGACCTTCTTATAGACGATGAAACACAGAAATTGCATCCTAATTAAATACAAAAGGCATAATGCCGACTTAAGGACAAGAAGACTGACTCTTCCTACTGACCATTCCTGTGACACTAGTTATAGATTCCGATGCTTCACTTCAGGTTCACTGTATCCCTTGGACCTTCATATTGACGATGAAACACAGAAATTGCATCGGAATTAAATACAAAAGGCACAATGCCGACTTAATTATAAGAAAACTGACACTTCTTACTGTTTATGCTTTGAACCATTTCTGTGACATTAGTTATAGATTCCGATGCTTCACTTCAGGTTTACTGTATCCCTCTGACGTTCTTATTGACGATGAAACACAGGAATTGCATCGGAATTAAATACAAAAATCACAATGACGACTCAAGTACAAGGAGACTGGCTCTTGTTACTGTCTATGTTTTGAACCTTTCCTGTGGCACTAGTTATAGATTCCGATACTTCACTTCAGGTTTACTGTATCCCTTGGACAATCTTATTGACGATGAATCACAGAAATTGCATCGGAATTAAATACAAAAGGTACAATGCCGACTTAAGTACAAGAAGACCGACTCTTCCTACTATCTTAGTTTTGAGAAATTCCTGTGACACTAGTTATAGGTTGCGATGCTTTACTTCAGGTTTTCTGTATCCCTTGGACCTTCTTATTGACGATGAAACTCAGAAATTGCATCGGAATTAAATACAAAAAGCACAATGTCGACTTAAGTACATGAAGAACGACACTTCTTACTGACTATGTTTTGAACCATTCCTGTGACACTACTTATAGATTCCTATGCTTCACTTCAAGTTTTCTGCATCCTTGGACCTTCTTCTTAACGATGAAACACAGAAATTGCATTGGAATGAAATACAAAAGGTACAATGCCGACTTAAGTAAATGAAGACCGACACTCCTTACTGACTTTGTTTTGAACCATTCCTGCAACACTTGTTATAGATTCCGATGCTTCACTTCAGGTTTACTGTATCCCTTGGACCTTCTTATTGACGATGAAACACAGAAATTGCATCGGAATTGTAAATAAAAAGCACAATGCAGACTTAAGGACAAGATGACTGACTCTTCCTACTGTCTAAGATTTGAACCATTCCTCTGACACTAGTTATAGATTCCGATGATTCACTTCAGGTTTACTGTATCCCTTGGACCTTCTTATTGACGATGAAACACAGAAATTGCATCGGAATTAAGTACAAAAGGCACAATGCCGACTTAAGTACATGAAGAAGGACACTTCTTACTGACTATGTCTTGAACCATTCCGGTAACACTAGTTATGGATTCCGATGCTTCTCTTCAGGTTTACTGTATCACTTGGACCTTCTTATAGACGATGAAACACAGAAATTGCATCCTAATTAAATACAAAAGGCATAATGCCGACTTAAGGACAAGAAGACTGACTCTTCCTACTGACCATTCCTGTGACACTAGTTATAGATTCCGATGCTTCACTTCAGGTTCACTGTATCCCTTGGACCTTCATATTGACGATGAAACACAGAAATTGCATCGGAATTAAATACAAAAGGCACAATGCCGACTTAAGTACATGAAGACCGACACTTCTTACTGACTATGTTTTGAACCATTCCTGTGACACTAGTTATAGATTCCGATGCTTCACTCCAGGTTTACTGTATCCCTTGGACCTTCTTATTGACGATGACACACAGAAATTGCATCGGAATTAAATACAAAAGGCACAATGCCGACTGAAGTACATGAAGACCGACACTTCTAACTGACTAGGTTCTGAACCATTCCTGCAACACTAATTATAGATTCCGATGCATCACTTCAGGTTTACTGTATCCCTTGGACCTTCTTATTGACGATG
Organism: Schistocerca americana; assembly: GCF_021461395.2. NCBI lineage: Eukaryota > Metazoa > Arthropoda > Insecta > Orthoptera > Acrididae > Schistocerca > Schistocerca americana. The sequence continues at coordinate 26,290,444 of NC_060130.1, forward strand.
AAACACAGAAATTGCATCGGAATTAAATACAAAAGGAACAATGCCGTTTTAAGGACAAGAAGACTGACTCTTCCTACTGACCATTCCTGTGACACTAGTTATAGATTCCAATGCTTCACTGCAGGTTTACTGTATCCCTTTGACCTTCTTATTGACGATGAAACACAGAAATTGCATCGTAATTAAATACAAAAGGCACAATGCCGACTTAAGTACATGAAGTTAGACACTTCTTACTGACTATGTTTTGAACCATTCCTGTGACACTAGTTATAGATTCCGATGCTTCACTTCAGGGTTACTGTATAACTTGGACCTACTTATTGACGATGAAGCACAGAAAATGCATCGGAATTAAATACAAAAGGCACAATGCCGACTTAAGGACAAGAAGACTGACTCTACCTACTGACCATTCCTGTGACACTAGTTATAGATTCCGATGCTTCACTTCAGGTTTACTGTATGCCTTGGAACTTCTTATTGACGATGAAACACATAAATTGCATCGGAATTAAAAACAAAAGTCACAATGCCGACTTATCTACATGAAGACCGACACTTCTTACTGACTATGTTTTGAACCATTCCTGTGACACTAGTTATAGATTCCGATGCTTCACTCTAGGTTTACTGTATCCCTTGGACCTTCTTATTGACGATGAAACACAGAAATTACATCGGAATTAAATACAAAAGGCACAATGCCGACTTAAGTACATGAAGACCGACACTTCTCACTGACTATGTTTTGAACCATTCCTGCAACACTTGTTATAGATTCCGATGCTTCACTTCAGGTTTACTGTATCCCTTGGACCTTCGTATTGACGATGAAACACAGAAATTGCATCGGAATTAAAAACAAAAAGCACAATGCCGTTTTAAGGACAAGAAGACTGACTCTTCCTACTGACCATTCCTGTGACACTAGTTATAGATTCCGATGCTTCACTTCAGGTTTACCGTATCCCTTGGACCTTCTTATTGACGATGAAACACAGAAATTGCATCGGAATTGAATACAAAAGGCACAATGCCGACATAAGTACATGAAGACTGACACTTCTTACTGACTATGTTTTGAACCATTCCTGTGACACTAGTTATAGATTCCGAAGCTTCACTTCACGTTTACTGTATCCCTTGGACCTTCTTATTGACAATGAAACATAGAAATTGCATCGGAATTAAATACAAAAGGCACAATGCCGAATTAAGGACAAGAGGACTGACTCTTCCTACTGACCATTCCTGTGACAGTAGTTATAGATTCCGATGCTTCACTCCAGGTTTACTGTATCCCTTGGACCTTCTTATTGACGATGAAACACAGAAATTGATTCGGAATTAAATATAAAAGGCACAATGCCGACATAAGTACATGAAGACCGACACTTCTTACTGACTATGCTTTGAACCATTCCTGTGACACTAGTTATAGATTCCGAAGCTTCACTTCACGTTTACTGTATCCCTTGGACCTTCTTATTGACAATGATACACAGAAATTGCATCGGAATTAAATACAAAAGGCACAATGCCGACTTAAGGACAAGAAGGCTGACTCTTCCTACTGACCATTCCTGTGACAGTAGTTATAGATTCCGATGCTTCACTTCAGGTTTACTGTATCACCCGGACCTTCTTATTGACGATGAAACACAGAAATTGCATCGGTATTAAATACAAAGAGCACAATGCCGACTTAAGTACAAGAGGACTGACTCTTCTTACTGTCTATGATTTGAACCATTCCTGTGACAGTAGTTATATATTACGATGCTTCACTTCTGGTCTACTGTATCCCTCTGACTTTCTCATTGACGATGAAACACAGAAATTGCATCGGTATTAAATATGAAAAGCACAATGCCGACGTAAGTACAAGAAAACTGGCTCTCCTTACTGTCTATGATTTGAACCATTCCTGTGACACTAGTTATAGATTCCGATGCTTCTTTTCAGGTTTACTGTATCACTCTGACTTTCTTATTGACGATGAAACACAGAAATTGCATCGGAATTAAATACAAAAGGCACAATGCCGACTTAATTATAAGAAAACTGACACTTCTTACTGTTTATGCATTGAACCATTCCTGTGACATTAGTTATAGAAACCGATGCTTCACTTCAGGTTTACTGTATCCCTCTGACCTTCTTATTGACGATGAAACACTGGAATTGCATCGGAATTAAATACAAAAGGCACAATGACGTCTCAAGTACAAGGAGACTGGCTCTTCTTACTGTCTATGTTTTGCACCTTTCCTGTGGCTCTAGTTATAGATTCCGATACTTCACTCCAGGTTTACTGTGTCCCTTGGACCTTCTTATTGACGATGAAACACAGAAATTGCATCGGAATTAAATACAAAAGGCACAATGCAGACTTAAGGACAAGAAGACTGACTCTTCCTACTGACCATTCCTGCGACACTAGTTATAGATTCCGATTCTTCAAACCAGGTTTACTGTATCTCTTGGACCTTCTTATTGACGATGAAACACAGAAATTGCATCGGAATTAAATACAAATGGCACAATGCCAACTTAAGTACAAGAAGACTGACTCTTCCTACTGACCATTCCTGTGACACTAGTTATAGATTCCGCTGCTTCACTTCAGGTTTACTGTATCCCTTGGACCTTCTTATTGACGATGAAACACAGAAATTGCATCGGAATTAAATACAAAAGGCACAATGCCGACTTAATTATAAGAAAACTGACACTTCTTACTGTTTATGCTTTGAACCATTTCTGTGACATTAGTTATAGATTCCGATGCTTCACTTCAGGTTTACTGTATCCCTCTGACCTTCTTATTGACGATGAAACACAGGAATTGCATCGGAATTAAATACAAAAATCACAATGACGACTCAAGTACAAGGAGACTGGCTCTTGTTACTGTCTATGTTTTGAACCTTTCCTGTGGCACTAGCTATAGATTCCGATACTTCACTTCAGGTTTACTGTATCCCTTGGACCTTCTTATTGACGATGAAACACAGAAATTGCATCGGAATTGAATACAAAAGGACACAATGCCGACTTAAGTACATGAAGACAGACACTTCTTACTGACTATGTTTTGAACCATTCCTGTGCCACTAGTTATAGATTCCGAAGCTTCACTTCACGTTTACTGTATCCCTTGGACCTTCTTATTGACGATGACACACAGAAATTGCATCGGAATTAAATACAAAAGGCACAATGCCGACTGAAGTACATGAAGACCGACACTTCTAACTGACTAGGTTCTGAACCATTCCTGCAACACTAATTATAGATTCCGATGCATCACTTCAGGTTTACTGTATCCCTTGGACCTTCTTATTGACGATGAAACACAGAAATTGCATCGGAATTAAGTACAAAAGGCACAATGCCGACTTAAGTACATGAAGAAGGACACTTCTTACTGACTATGTCTTGAACCATTCCGGTAACACTAGTTATGGATTCCGATGCTTCTCTTCAGGTTTACTGTATCACTTGGACCTTCTTATAGACGATGAAACACAGAAATTGCATCCTAATTAAATACAAAAGGCATAATGCCGACTTAAGGACAAGAAGACTGACTCTTCCTACTGACCATTCCTGTGACACTAGTTATAGATTCCGATGCTTCACTTCAGGTTCACTGTATCCCTTGGACCTTCATATTGACGATGAAACACAGAAATTGCATCGGAATTAAATACAAAAGGCACAATGCCGACTTAAGTACATGAAGACCGACACTTCTTACTGACTATGTTTTGAACCATTCCTGTGACACTAGTTATAGATTCCGATGCTTCACTCCAGGTTTACTGTATCCCTTGGACCTTCTTATTGACGATGACACACAGAAATTGCATCGGAATTAAATACAAAAGGCACAATGCCGACTGAAGTACATGAAGACCGACACTTCTAACTGACTAGGTTCTGAACCATTCCTGCAACACTAATTATAGATTCCGATGCATCACTTCAGGTTTACTGTATCCCTTGGACCTTCTTATTGACGATGAAACACAGAAATTGCATCGGAATTAAATACAAAAGGAACAATGCCGTTTTAAGGACAAGAAGACTGACTCTTCCTACTGACCATTCCTGTGACACTAGTTATAGATTCCAATGCTTCACTGCAGGTTTACTGTATCCCTTTGACCTTCTTATTGACGATGAAACACAGAAATTGCATCGTAATTAAATACAAAAGGCACAATGCCGACTTAAGTACATGAAGTTAGACACTTCTTACTGACTATGTTTTGAACCATTCCTGTGACACTAGTTATAGATTCCGATGCTTCACTTCAGGGTTACTGTATAACTTGGACCTACTTATTGACGATGAAGCACAGAAAATGCATCGGAATTAAATACAAAAGGCACAATGCCGACTTAAGGACAAGAAGACTGACTCTTCCTACTGACCATTCCTGTGACACTAGTTATAGATTCCGATGCTTCACTTCAGGTTTACTGTATCCCTTGGAACTTCTTATTGACGATGAAACACATAAATTGCATCGGAATTAAAAACAAAAGTCACAATGCCGACTTATCTACATGAAGACCGACACTTCTTACTGACTATGTTTTGAACCATTCCTGTGACACTAGTTATAGATTCCGATGCTTCACTCTAGGTTTACTGTATCCCTTGGACCTTCGTATTGACGATGAAACACAGAAATTACATCGGAATTAAATACAAAAGGCACAATGCCGACTTAAGTACATGAAGACCGACACTTCTCACTGACTATGTTTTGAACCATTCCTGCAACACTTGTTATAGATTCCGATGCTTCACTTCAGGTTTACTGTATCCCTTGGACCTTCGTATTGACGATGAAACACAGAAATTGCATCGGAATTAAAAACAAAAAGCACAATGCCGTTTTAAGGACAAAAAGACTGACTCTTCCTACTGACCATTCCTGTGACACTAGTTATAGATTCCGATGCTTCACTTCAGGTTTACCGTATCCCTTGGACCTTCTTATTGACGATGAAACACAGAAATTGCATCGGAATTGAATACAAAAGGCACAATGCCGACTTAAGTACATGAAGACTGACACTTCTTACTGACTATGTTTTGAACCATTCCTGTGACACTAGTTATAGATTCCGAAGCTTCACTTCACGTTTACTGTATCCCTTGGACCTTCTTATTGACAATGAAACATAGAAATTGCATCGGAATTAAATACAAAAGGCACAATGCCGAATTAAGGACAAGAGGACTGACTCTTCCTACTGACCATTCCTGTGACAGTAGTTATAGATTCCGATGCTTCACTCCAGGTTTACTGTATCCCTTGGACCTTCTTATTGACGATGAAACACAGAAATTGATTCGGAATTAAATATAAAAGGCACAATGCCGACATAAGTACATGAAGACCGACACTTCTTGCTGACTATGCTTTGAACCATTCCTGTGACACTAGTTATAGATTCCGAAGCTTCACTTCACGTTTACTGTATCCCTTGGACCTTCTTATTGACAATGATACACAGAAATTGCATCGGAATTAAATACAAAAGGCACAATGCCGACTTAAGGACAAGAAGGCTGACTCTTCCTACTGACCATTCCTGTGACAGTAGTTATAGATTCCGATGCTTCACTTCAGGTTTACTGTATCACCCGGACCTTCTTATTGACGATGAAACACAGAAATTGCATCGGTATTAAATACAAAGAGCACAATGCCGACTTAAGTACAAGAGGACTGACTCTTCTTACTGTCTATGATTTGAACCATTCCTGTGACAGTAGTTATATATTACGATGCTTCACTTCTGGTCTACTGTATCCCTCTGACTTTCTCATTGACGATGAAACACAGAAATTGCATCGGTATTAAATATGAAAAGCACAATGCCGACGTAAGTACAAGAAAACTGGCTCTCCTTACTGTCTATGATTTGAACCATTCCTGTGACACTAGTTATAGATTCCGATGCTTCTTTTCAGGTTTACTGTATCACTCTGACTTTCTTATTGACGATGAAACACAGAAATTGCATCGGAATTAAATACAAAAGGCACAATGCCGACTTAATTATAAGAAAACTGACACTTCTTACTGTTTATGCATTGAACCATTCCTGTGACATTAGTTATAGAAACCGATGCTTCACTTCAGGTTTACTGTATCCCTCTGACCTTCTTATTGACGATGAAACACTGGAATTGCATCGGAATTAAATACAAAAGGCACAATGACGACTCAAGTACAAGGAGACTGGCTCTTCTTACTGTCTATGTTTTGCACCTTTCCTGTGGCTCTAGTTATAGATTCCGATACTTCACTCCAGGTTTACTGTGTCCCTTGGACCTTCTTATTGACGATGAAACACAGAAATTGCATCGGAATTAAATACAAAAGGCACAATGCAGACTTAAGGACAAGAAGACTGACTCTTCCTACTGACCATTCCTGCGACACTAGTTATAGATTCCGATTCTTCAAACCAGGTTTACTGCATCTCTTGGACCTTCTTATTGACGATGAAACACAGAAATTGCATCGGAATTAAATACAAATGGCACAATGCCAACTTAAGTACAAGAAGACTGACTCTTCCTACTGACCATTCCTGTGACACTAGTTATAGATTCCGCTGCTTCACTTCAGGTTTACTGTATCCCTTGGACCTTCTTATTGACGATGAAACACAGAAATTGCATCGGAATTAAATACAAAAGGCACAATGCCGACTTAATTATAAGAAAACTGACACTTCTTACTGTTTATGCTTTGAACCATTTCTGTGACATTAGTTATAGATTCCGATGCTTCACTTCAGGTTTACTGTATCCCTCTGACCTTCTTATTGACGATGAAACACAGGAATTGCATCGGAATTAAATACAAAAATCACAATGACGACTCAAGTACAAGGAGACTGGCTCTTGTTACTGTCTATGTTTTGAACCTTTCCTGTGGCACTAGCTATAGATTCCGATACTTCACTTCAGGTTTACTGTATCCCTTGGACCTTCTTATTGACGATGAAACACAGAAATTGCATCGGAATTGAATACAAAAGGACACAATGCCGACTTAAGTACATGAAGACAGACACTTCTTACTGACTATGTTTTGAACCATTCCTGTGCCACTAGTTATAGATTCCGAAGCTTCACTTCACGTTTACTGTATCCCTTGGACCTTCTTATTGACGATGACACACAGAAATTGCATCGGAATTAAATACAAAAGGCACAATGCCGACTGAAGTACATGAAGACCGACACTTCTAACTGACTAGGTTCTGAACCATTCCTGCAACTCTAATTATAGATTCCGATGCATCACTTCAGGTTTACTGTATCCCTTGGACCTTCTTATTGACGATGAAACACAGAAATTGCATCGGAATTAAATACAAAAGGAACAATGCCGTTTTAAGGACAAGAAGACTGACTCTTCCTACTGACCATTCCTGTGACACTAGTTATAGATTCCAATGCTTCACTGCAGGTTTACTGTATCCCTTTGACCTTCTTATTGACGATGAAACATAGAAATTGCATCGTAATTAAATACAAAAGGCACAATGCCGACTTATGTACATGAAGTTAGACACTTCTTACTGACTATGTTTTGAACCATTCCTGTGGCACTAGTTATAGATTCCGATGCTTCACTTCAGGGTTACTGTATAACTTGGACCTACTTATTGACGATGAAGCACAGAAAATGCATCGGAATTAAATACAAAAGGCACAATGCCGACTTAAGGACAAGAAGACTGACTCTTCCTACTGACCATTCCTGTGACACTAGTTATAGATTCCGATGCTTCACTTCAGGTTTACTGTATCCCTTGGAACTTCTTATTGACGATGAAACACATAAATTGCATCGGAATTAAAAACAAAAGTCACAATGCCGACTTATCTACATGAAGACCGACACTTCTTACTGACTATGTTTTGAACCATTCCTGTGACACTAGTTATAGATTCCGATGCTTCACTCTAGGTTTACTGTATCCCTTGGACCTTCTTATTGACGATGAAACACAGAAATTACATCGGAATTAAATACAAAAGGCACAATGCCGACTTAAGTACATGAAGACCGACACTTCTCACTGACTATGTTTTGAACCATTCCTGCAACACTTGTTATAGATTCCGATGCTTCACTTCAGGTTTACTGTATCCCTTGGACCTTCGTATTGACGATGAAACACAGAAATTGCATCGGAATTAAAAACAAAAAGCACAATGCCGTTTTAAGGACAAAAAGACTGACTCTTCCTACTGACCATTCCTGTGACACTAGTTATAGATTCCGATGCTTCACTTCAGGTTTACCGTATCCCTTGGACCTTCTTATTGACGATGAAACACAGAAATTGCATCGGAATTGAATACAAAAGGCACAATGCCGACTTAAGTACATGAAGACTGACACTTCTTACTGACTATGTTTTGAACCATTCCTGTGACACTAGTTATAGATTCCGAAGCTTCACTTCACGTTTACTGTATCCCTTGGACCTTCTTATTGACAATGAAACATAGAAATTGCATCGGAATTAAATACAAAAGGCACAATGCCGAATTAAGGACAAGAGGACTGACTCTTCCTACTGACCATTCCTGTGACAGTAGTTATAGATTCCGATGCTTCACTCCAGGTTTACTGTATCCCTTGGACCTTCTTATTGACGATGAAACACAGAAATTGATTCGGAATTAAATATAAAAGGCACAATGCCGACATAAGTACATGAAGACCGACACTTCTTACTGACTATGCTTTGAACCATTCCTGTGACACTAGTTATAGATTCCGAAGCTTCACTTCACGTTTACTGTATCCCTTGGACCTTCTTATTGACAATGATACACAGAAATTGCATCGGAATTAAATACAAAAGGCACAATGCCGACTTAAGGACAAGAAGGCTGACTCTTCCTACTGACCATTCCTGTGACAGTAGTTATAGATTCCGATGCTTCACTTCAGGTTTACTGTATCACCCGGACCTTCTTATTGACGATGAAACACAGAAATTGCATCGGTATTAAATACAAAGAGCACAATGCCGACTTAAGTACAAGAGGACTGACTCTTCTTACTGTCTATGATTTGAACCATTCCTGTGACAGTAGTTATATATTACGATGCTTCACTTCTGGTCTACTATATCCCTCTGACTTTCTCAATGACGATGAAACACAGAAATTGCATCGGTATTAAATATGAAAAGCACAATGCCGACGTAAGTACAAGAAAACTGGCTCTCCTTACTGTCTATGATTTGAACCATTCCTGTGACACTAGTTATAGATTCCGATGCTTCTTTTCAGGTTTACTGTATCACTCTGACTTTCTTATTGACGATGAAACACAGAAATTGCATCGGAATTAAATACAAAAGGCACAATGCCGACTTAATTATAAGAAAACTGACACTTCTTACTGTTTATGCATTGAACCATTCCTGTGACATTAGTTATAGAAACCGATGCTTCACTTCAGGTTTACTGTATCCCTCTGACCTTCTTATTGACGATGAAACACTGGAATTGCATCGGAATTAAATACAAAAGGCACAATGACGACTCAAGTACAAGGAGACTGGCTCTTCTTACTGTCTATGTTTTGCACCTTTCCTGTGGCTCTAGTTATAGATTCCGATACTTCACTCCAGGTTTACTGTGTCCCTTGGACCTTCTTATTGACGATGAAACACAGAAATTGCATCGGAATTAAATACAAAAGGCACAATGCAGACTTAAGGACAAGAAGACTGACTCTTCCTACTGACCATTCCTGCGACACTAGTTATAGATTCCGATTCTTCAAACCAGGTTTACTGCATCTCTTGGACCTTCTTATTGACGATGAAACACAGAAATTGCATCGGAATTAAATACAAATGGCACAATGCCAACTTAAGTACAAGAAGACTGACTCTTCCTACTGACCATTCCTGTGACACTAGTTATAGATTCCGCTGCTTCACTTCAGGTTTACTGTATCCCTTGGACCTTCTTATTGACGATGAAACACAGAAATTGCATCGGAATTAAATACAAAAGGCACAATGCCGACTTAATTATAAGAAAACTGACACTTCTTACTGTTTATGCTTTGAACCATTTCTGTGACATTAGTTATAGATTCCGATGCTTCACTTCAGGTTTACTGTATCCCTCTGACCTTCTTATTGACGATGAAACACAGGAATTGCATCGGAATTAAATACAAAAATCACAATGACGACTCAAGTACAAGGAGACTGGCTCTTGTTACTGTCTATGTTTTGAACCTTTCCTGTGGCACTAGCTATAGATTCCGATACTTCACTTCAGGTTTACTGTATCCCTTGGACCTTCCTATTGACGATGAAACACAGAAATTGCATCGGAATGGAATACAAAAGGACACAATGCCGACTTAAGTACATGAAGACAGACACTTCTTACTGACTATGTTTTGAACCATTCCTGTGCCACTAGTTATAGATTCCGAAGCTTCACTTCACGTTTACTGTATCCCTTGGACCTTCTTATTGACAATGAAACACAGAAATTGCATCGGAATTAAATACAAAAGGCACAATGCCGACTTAAGGACAAGAAGACTGACACTTCCTACTGACCATTCCTGTGACAGTAGTTATATATTCCGATGCTTCACTTCAGGTTTACTGTATCCCTCTGACTTTCTCATTGACGATGTAACACAGAAATTGCATCGGTATTAAATATGAAAGGCACAATGCCGACGTAAGTACAAGAAAACTGGCTCTCCTTACTGTCTATGATTTGAACCAATCCTGTGACACTAGTTATAGATTCCGATGCTTCTTTTCAGGTTTACTGTATCCCTCTGACTTTCGTATTGACGATGAAACACAGAAATTGCATCGCAATTAAATACAAAAGGCACAATGCCGACTTAATTATAAGAAAACTGACACTTCTTACTGTTTATGCTTTGAACCATTTCTGTGACATTAGTTATAGATTCCGATGCTTCACTTCAGGTTTACTGTATCCCTCTGACCTTCTTATTGACGATGAAACACAGGAATTGCATCGGAATTAAATACAAAAATCACAATGACGACTCAAGTACAAGGAGACTGGCTCTTGTTACTGTCTATGTTTTGAACCTTTCCTGTGGCACTAGTTATAGATTCCGATACTTCACTTCAGGTTTACTGTATCCCTTGGACAATCTTATTGACGATGAATCACAGAAATTGCATCGGAATTAAATACAAAAGGTACAATGCCGACTTAAGTACAAGAAGACTGACTCTTCTACTGTCTAAGTTTGAACCATTCCTGTGACACTAGTTGTAGATTCCGATGCTTCACCTCATGTTTACTGTATCCCTTGGACCTTCTTATTGACGATGAAACACAGAAATTGCACGGAATTAAATACAAAAGGCACAATGCCGACTTAAGTACAAGAAGACCGACTCTTCCTACTATCTTAGTTTTGAAAAATTCCTGTGACACTAGTTATAGGTTGCGATGCTTTACATCGGGTTTTCTGTATCCCTTGGACCTTGTTATTGACGATGAAACTCAGAAATTGCATCGGAATTAAATACAAAAAGCACAATGCCGACTTAAGTACATGAAGAACGACACTTCTTACTGACTATGTTTTGAACCATTCCTGTGACACTACTTATAGATTCCTATGCTTCACTTCAAGTTTTCTGCATCCTTGGACCTTCTTCTTAACGATGAAACACAGAAATTGCATTGGAATGAAATACAAAAGGCACAATGCCGACTTAAGTAAATGAAGACCGACACTCCTTACTGACTTTGTTTTGAACCATTCCTGCAACACTTGTTATAGATTCCGATGCTTCACTTCAGGTTTACTGTATCCCTTGGACCTTCTTATTGACGATGAAACACAGAAATTGCATCGGAATTATAAATAAAAAGCACAATGCAGACTTAAGGACAAGATGACTGACTCATCCTACTGACCATTCCTGCGACACTAGTTATAGATTCCGATTCTTCACACCAGGTTTACTGCATCTCTTGGACCTTCCTATTGACGATGAAACACAGAAATTGCATCGGCATTAAATACAAAAGGCACAATGCCGACTTAAGTACAAGATGACTGACTCTTCCTACTGTCTAAGATTTGAACCATTCCTCTGACACTAGTTATAGATTCCTATGATTCACTTCAGGTTTACTGTATCCCTTGGACCTTCTTATTGACGATGAAACACAGAAATTGCATCGGAATTAAATACAAAAGGCACAATGCCGACTTAAGTACGTGAAGACCGACACTTCTTACTGACCATGTTTTGACCCATTCCTGTGACACTATATATAGATTTCCATGCTTCACTCCAGGTTTACTGTGTCCCTTGGACCTTCTTATTGACGTAGAAACACAGAAATTGCATCGGAATTAAATACAAAAGGCACAATGCAGACTTAAGGACAAGAAGACTGACTCTTCCTAATGACCATTCCTGCGATACTAGTTATAGATTCCGATTCTTCAAACCAGGTTTACTGCATCTCTTGGACCTTCTTATTGACGATGAAACACAGAAATTGCATCGGAATTAAATACAAATGGCACAATGCCAACTTAAGTACAAGAAGACTGACTCTTCCTACTGACCATTCCTGTGACACTAGTTATAGATTCTGCTGCTTCACTTCAGGTTTACTGTATCCCTTGGACCTTCTTATTGACGATGAAACACAGAAATTGCATCGGAATTAAATACAAAAGGCACAATGCCGACTTAAGTACATGAAGAAGGACACTTCTTACTGACTATGTCGTGAACCATTCCTGTAACACTAGTTATGGATTCCGATGGTTCTCTTCAGGTTTACTGTATCCCTTGGACCTTCTTATTGGCGATGAAACACAGAAATTGCATCCTAATTAAATACAAAAGGCATAATGCCGACTTAAGGACAAGAAGACTGACTCTTCCTACTGACCATTCCTGTGACACTAGTTATAGATTCCGATGCTTCACTTCAGGTTCACTGTATCCCTTGGACCTTCATATTGACGATGAAACACAGAAATTGCATCGGAATTAAATACAAAAGGCACAATGCCGACTTAAGTACATGAAGACCTACACTTCTTACTGACTATGTTTTGAACCATTCCTGTGACACTAGTTATAGATTCCGATGCTTCACTCCAGGTTTACTGTATCCCTTGGACCTTCTTATTGACGATGACACACAGAAATTGCATCGGAATTAAATACAAAAGGCACAATGTCGACTGAAGTACATGAAGACCGACACTTCTAAATGACTAGGTTCTGAACCATTCCTGCAACACTAGTTATAGATTCCGATGCATCACTTCAGGTTTACTGTATCCCTTGGACCTTCTTATTGACGATGAAACACAGAAATTGCATCGGAATTAAATACAAAAGGAACAATGCCGTTTTAAGGACAAGAAGACTGACTCTTCCTACTGACCATTCCTGTGTCACAAGTTATAGATTCCAATGCTTCACTTCAGGTTTACTGTATCCCTTGGACCTTCTTATTGATGATGAAACACAGAAATTGCATCGTAATTAAATACAAAAGGCACAATGCCGACTTAAGGACAAGAAGACTGACTCTTCCTACTGGCCATTCCTGTGACAGTAGTTATAGATTCCGATTCTTGAAACCAGGTTTACTGTATCCCTTGGACCTTCTTATTGACGATGAAACACAGAAATTGCATCGGAATTAAATACAAAAGGCACAATGCCAACTTAAGTACATGAAGAAGGACACTTCTTACTGACTATGTCTTGAACCATTCCTGTAACACTAGTTATAGATTCCGATGCTTCACTTCAGGTTTACTGTATCCCTTGGACCTTCTTATTGACGATGAAACACAGAAATTGCATCCTAATTAAATACAAAAGGCATAATGCCGACTTAAGGACAAGAAGACTGAAACTTCCTACTGACCATTCCTGTGACACTAGTTATAGATTCCGATGCTTCACTTCAGGTTCACTGTATCCCTTGGACCTTCATATTGACGATGAAACACAGAAATTGCATCGGAATTAAATACAAAAATCACAATGCCGACTTAAGTACATGAAGACCGACACTTCTTACTGACTATGTTTTGAACCATTCCTGTGACACTAGTTATAGATTCCGATGCTTCACTCCAGGTTTACTGTATCCCTTGGACCTTCTTATTGACGATGAAACACAGAAATTGCATCGGAATTAAATACAAAAGGCACAATGCCGACTGAAGTACATGAAGACCGACACTTCTAACTGACTATGTTCTGAACCATTCCTGCAACACTAGTTATAGATTCCGATGCTTCACTTCAGGTTTAGGGTATCCCTTAGACCTTCTTATTGACGATGAAACACAGAAATTGCATCGGAATTAAATACAAAAGGCACAATGCCGTTTTAAGGACAAGAAGACTGACTCTTCCTACTGACCATTCCTGTGACACCAGTTATAGATTCCGATGCTTCACTTCAGGTTTACTGTATCCCTTGGACCTTCTTATTGACGATGAAACACAGAAATTGCATTGTAATTAAATACAAAAGGCACAATGCCGACTTAAGTACATGAAGTTAGACACTTCTTACTGACTATGTTTTGAACCATTCCTGTGACACTAGTTATAGATTCCGATGCTTCACTTCAGGGTTACTGTATAACTTGGACCTACTTATTGACGATGAAGCACAGAAAATGCATCGGAATTAAATACAAAAGGCACAATGCCGACTTAAGGACAAGAAGTCTGACTCTTCCTACTGACCATTCCTGTGACACTAGTTATAGATTCCGATGCTTCACTTCAGGTTTACTGTATCCCTTGGAACTTCTTATTGACGATGAAACACATAAATTGCATCGGAATTAAAAACAAAAGTCACAATGCCGACTTATGTACATGAAGACCGACACTTCTTACTGACTATGTTTTGAACCATTCCTGTGACACTAGTTATAGATTCCGATGCTTCACTCCAGGTTTACTGTATCCCTTGGACCTTCTTATTGACGATGAAACAAAGAAATTACATCGGAATTAAATACAAAAGGCACATTGCCGACTTAAGTACATGAAGACCGACACTTCTCACTGACTATGTTTTGAACCATTCCTGCAACACTAGTTATAGATTCCGATGCTTCACTTCAGGTTAACTGTATCCCTTGGACCTTCTTATTGTCAATGAAACACAGAAATTGCATCGGAATTAAAAACAAAACGCACAATGCCGTTTTGAGGACAAGAAGACTGACTCTTCCTACTGACCATTCCTGTGACAGTAGTTATAGATTCCGATGCTTCACTCCAGGTTTACTGTATCCCTTGGACCTTCTTATTGACGATGAAACGCAGAAATTGCATCGGAATTAAATATAAAAGGCACAATGTCCGACTTAAGTACATGAAGACCGACACTTCTTACTGACTATGTTTTGAACCATTCCTGTGACACTAGTTATAGATTCCGAAGCTTCACTTCACGATTACTTTATCCCTTGGAGCTTCTTATTGACAATGAAACACAGAAATTGCATCGGAATTAAATACAAAAGGCACAATGCTGACTTAAGGACAAGAAGACTGACTCTTCCTACTGACCATTCCTGTGACAGTAGTTATAGATTCGGATGCTTCACTTCAGGTTTACTGTATCCTTCGGACCTTCTTATTGACGATGAAACACAGAAATTGCATCGGTATTAAATACAAAGAGCACAATGCCGACTTAAGTACAAGAGAACTGACTCTTCTTACTGTCTATGTTTTGAACCATTCCTGTGACAGTAGTTATAGATTACGATGCTTCACTTCTGGTCTACTGTATCCCTCTGACTTTCTCATTGACGATGAAACACAGAAATTGCATCGGTATTAAATATGAAAGGCACAATGCCGACGTAAGTACAAGAAAACTGGCTTTCCTTACTGTCCATGATTTGAACCATTCCTGTGACACTAGTTATAGATTCCGATGCTTCTTTTCAGGTTTACTGTATCCCTCTGACTTTCGTATTGACGATGAAACACAGAAATTGCATCGGAATTAAATACAAAAGGCACAATGCCGACTTAGTTATAAGAAAACTGGCACTTCTTACTGTTTATGCTTTGAACCATTCCTGTGACATTAGTTATAGAAAACGATGCTTCACTTCAGGTTTACTGTATCCCTCGGACCTTCTTATTGACGATGAAACACAGAATTTGCATCGGTATTAAATACAAAGAGCACAATGCCGACATAAGTACAAGAGAACTGACTCTTCTTACTGTCTATGTTTTGAACCATTCCTGTGACAGTAGTTATAGATTACGATGCTTCACTTCTGGTCTACTGTATCCCTCTGACTTTCTCATTGACGATGAAACACAGAAATTGCATCGGTATTAAATATGAAAGGCACAATGCCGACGTAGGTACAAGAAAACTGGCTTTCCTTACTGTCTATGATTTGAACCTTTCCTGTGGCACTAGTTATAGATTCCGATACTTCACTTCAGGTTTACTGTATCCCTTGGACAATCTTATTCACGATGAAATACAGAAATTGCATCGGAATTAAATACAAAAGGTACAATGCCGACTTAAGTACAAGAAGACTGACTCTTCTACTGTCTAAGTTTGAACCATTCCTGTGACACTAGTTATAGATTCGGATGCTTCACCTCATGTTTACTGTATCCCTTGGACCTTCTTATTGACGATGAAACACAGAAATTGCATCGGAATTAAATACAAAAGGCACAATGCCGACGTAAGTACAAGAAGACCGACTCTTCCTACTATCTTAGTTTTGAAAAATTCCTGTGACACTAGTTATAGATTCCGATGCTTCACTTCAGGTTTACTGTATCCCTTGGACCTTCTTATTGACGATCAAACTCAGAAATTGCATCGGAATTAAATACAAAAAGCACAATGCCGACTTAAGTACATGAAGAACGACACTTCTTACTGACTATGTTTTGAACC
The DNA here is from genome assembly GCF_021461395.2 of Schistocerca americana. Lineage (NCBI taxonomy): Eukaryota > Metazoa > Arthropoda > Insecta > Orthoptera > Acrididae > Schistocerca > Schistocerca americana. The sequence continues at coordinate 26,307,500 of NC_060130.1, forward strand.
ATTCCTGTGACACTACTTATAGATTCCTATGCTTCACTTCAAGTTTTCTGTATCCTTGGACCTTCTTCTTAACGATGAAACACAGAAATTGCATTGGAATGAAATACAAAAGGCACAATGCCGACTTAAGTACATGAAGACCGACACTTCTTACTGACAATGTTTTGACCCATTCCTGTGACACTAGTTATAGATTTCCATGCTTCACTCCAGGTTTACTGTATCCCCTGGACCTTCTTATTGACGATGAAACACAGAAATTGCATCGGAATTAAAAAAAAAAAAAGCACAATGCAGACTTAAGGACAAGAAGACTGAATCATTCTACTGACCACGCCTGCGACACTAGTTATGGATTCCGATTCTTCACACCAGGTTTACTGCATCTCTTGGACCTTCTTATTGACGATGAAACACAGAAATTGCATCGGAATTAAATACAAAAGGCACAATGCCGACTTAAGTACAAGATGACTGACTCTTCCTACTGTCTAAGATTTGAACCATTCCTCTGACACTAGTTATAGATTTCGATGATTCACTTCAGGTTTACTGTATCCCTTGGACCTTCTTATTGACGATGAAACACAGAAATTGCATCGGAATTAAATACAAAAGCCACAATGCCGACTTAAGTACGTGAAGACCGACACTTCTTACTGACAATGTTTTGACCCATTCCTGTGACACTAGTTATAGATTTCCATGCTTCACTCCAGGTTTACTGTGTCCCTTGGACCTTCTTATTGACGATGAAACACAGAAATTGCATCAGAATTAAATACAAAAGGCACAATGCAGATTTAAGGACAAGAAGACTGACTCTTCCTACTGACCATTCCTGTGACACTAGTTATAGATTCCGCTGCTTCACTTCAGGTTTACTGTATCCCTTGGACCTTCTTATTGACGATGAAACACAGAAATTGCATCGGAATTAAACACAAAAGGCACAATGCCGACTTAAGTACATGAAGAAGGACACTTCTTACTGACTATGTCTTGAACCATTCCTGTAACACTAGTTATAGATTCCGATGCTTCACTTCAGGTTTACTGTATCCCTTGGACCTTCATATTGACGATGAAACACAGAAACTGCATCGGAATTAAATTCAAAAGGCACAATGCCGACTTAAGTACATGAAGACCGACACTTCTTGCTAACTATGTTTTGATCCATTCCTGTGACACTAGTTATTGATTTCCATGTTTCACTCCAGATATACTGTATCCCTTGGACCTACTTATTGACGATGAAACACAGAAATGGCATCGGAATTAAATACAAAAGGCACAATGCCGACTTAAGTACATGAAGACCGACACCTCTTACTGACTATGTTTTGAACCATTCCTGTGACACTAGTTATGTATTCCGATGCATCACTTCAGGTTTACTGTCTCCCTTGGACCTTCTTATGGACGATGAAACTCAGAAATTGCATCGGAAATAAATACAAAAGGCACAATGCCGACTTAAGGACAAGAAGACTGGCTGTTCTTACTGTCTATGTTTTGAACCACTCCTGTGACACTAGATATAGATTCCGTTGCTTCACTTCAGGTTTACTGTATCCCTCTGACATTCTTATTGACGATGAAACACAGAAATTGCATCGGAATTAAATACAAAAGGCACAATGCCGACTTATGTAAAAGGAAACTGACTCTTCTTACTGTCTATGTTTTGAACCATTTCTGTGACACTAGTTATAGATTCCGATTCTTCACTTCAGGTTTACTGTATCCCTCGGACCTTCTTATTGACGATGAAACACAAAAATTGCATCGGTATTAAATACAAAGAGCACAATACCGACTTCAGTACAAGAGAACTGCCTCTTCTAACTGTCTATGTTTTGAACCATTCCTGTGACAGTAGTTATAGATTACGATGCTTCACTTCTGGTCAACTGTATCCCTCTGACTTTCTCATTGACGATGAAACACAGAAATAGCATCGGAATTAAATACGAAAAGCACAATGCCGACGTAAGTACAAGAAAACTGGCTCTCCTTACTGTCTATGATTTGAACCATTCCTGTGACACTAGTTATAGATTCCGATGCTTCTTTTCAGGTTTACTGTATCCCTCTGACTTTCTTATTGACGATGAAAGACAGAAAGTGCATCGGAATTAAATACAAAAGGCATAATGCCGACTTAATTATAAGAAAACTGACACTTCTTACTGTTTATGCTTTGAACCATTCCTGTGACATTAGTTATAGATTCCGATGCTTCACTTCAGGTTTACTGTATCCCTCTGACCTTCTTATTGACGATGAAACACAGGAATTGCATCGGAATTAAATACAAAAGGCACAATGACGACTCAAGTACAAGGAGACTGGCTCTTCTTACAGTCTATTTTTTGAACCTTTCCTGTGACACTAGTTATAGATTCCGATACTTCACTTCAGGTTTACTGTATCCCTTGGACAAGCTTATTGACGATGAAACACAGAAATTGCATCGGAATTAAATACAAAAGGTACAATGCCGACTTAAGTACAAGAAGACTGACTCTCCCTACTGTCTAAGTTTGAACCATTCCTGTGACACTAGTTATAGATTCCGATGCTTCACCTAAGGTTTACTGTACCCCTTGGACCTTCCTATTGACGATGAAACACAGAAATTGCATCGGAATGAAATACAAAAGGCACAATGCCGACTTAAGTACAAGAAGACTGACTCTTCCTACTGTCTAAGTTTTGAACCATTCCTCTGACACTAGTTATAGATTCCGATGCTTCACTTCAGGTTTACTGTATCCCTTGGACCTTCTTATTGACGATGAAACACAGAAATTGCATCGGAATTAAAAACAAAAGGCACAATGCCGTTTTAAGGACAAGAAGACTGACTCTTCCTACTGACCATTCCTGTGACACTAGTTATAGATTCCGATGCATCCCTTCAGGTTTACCGTATCCCTTGGACCTTCTTATTGTCGATGAAACACAGAAATTGCATCGGAATTGAATACAAAAGGCACAATGCCGACTTAAGTACATGAAGACTGACACTTCTTACTGACCATGTTTTGAACCACTCCTGTGACACTAGTTATAGATTCCGAAGCTTCACTTCACGTTTACTGTATCCCTTGGACCTTCTTATTGACAATGAAACACAGAAATTGCATCGGAATTAAATACAAAAGGCACAATGCCGAATTGAGGACAAGAAGACTGACTCTTCCTACTGACCATTCCTGTGACAGTAGTTATAGATTCCGATGCTTCACTCCAGGTTTACTGTATCCCTTGGACCTTCTTATTGACGATGAAACACAAAAATTGCATCGGTATTAAATACAAACAGCACAATGCCGACTTAAGTACAAGAGAACTGACTCTTCTTACTGTCTATGTTTTGAACCATTCCTGTGACAGTAGTTATAGATTACGATGCTTCACTTCTGGTCTACTGTATCCCTCTGACTTTCTCATTGACGATGAAACACAGAAATTGCATCGGTATTAAATATGAAAGGCACAATGCCGACGTAGGTACAAGAAAACTGGCTTTCCTTACTGTCTATGATTTGAACCTTTCCTGTGGCACTAGTTATAGATTCCGATACTTCACTTCAGGTTTACTGTATCCCTTGGACAATCTTATTCACGATGAAATACAGAAATTGCATCGGAATTAAATACAAAAGGTACAATGCCGACTTAAGTACAAGAAGACTGACTCTTCTACTGTCTAAGTTTGAACCATTCCTGTGACACTAGTTATAGATTCGGATGCTTCACCTCATGTTTACTGTATCCCTTGGACCTTCTTATTGACGATGAAACACAGAAATTGCATCGGAATTAAATACAAAAGGCACAATGCCGACGTAAGTACAAGAAGACCGACTCTTCCTACTATCTTAGTTTTGAAAAATTCCTGTGACACTAGTTATAGATTCCGATGCTTCACTTCAGGTTTACTGTATCCCTTGGACCTTCTTATTGACGATCAAACTCAGAAATTGCATCGGAATTAAATACAAAAAGCACAATGCCGACTTAAGTACATGAAGAACGACACTTCTTACTGACTATGTTTTGAACCATTCCTGTGACACTACTTATAGATTCCTATGCTTCACTTCAAGTTTTCTGTATCCTTGGACCTTCTTCTTAACGATGAAACACAGAAATTGCATTGGAATGAAATACAAAAGGCACAATGCCGACTTAAGTACATGAAGACCGACACTTCTTACTGACAATGTTTTGACCCATTCCTGTGACACTAGTTATAGATTTCCATGCTTCACTCCAGGTTTACTGTATCCCCTGGACCTTCTTATTGACGATGAAACACAGAAATTGCATCGGAATTAAAAAAAAAAAAGCACAATGCAGACTTAAGGACAAGAAGACTGAATCATTCTACTGACCACGCCTGCGACACTAGTTATGGATTCCGATTCTTCACACCAGGTTTACTGCATCTCTTGGACCTTCTTATTGACGATGAAACACAGAAATTGCATCGGAATTAAATACAAAAGGCACAATGCCGACTTAAGTACAAGATGACTGACTCTTCCTACTGTCTAAGATTTGAACCATTCCTCTGACACTAGTTATAGATTTCGATGATTCACTTCAGGTTTACTGTATCCCTTGGACCTTCTTATTGACGATGAAACACAGAAATTGCATCGGAATTAAATACAAAAGCCACAATGCCGACTTAAGTACGTGAAGACCGACACTTCTTACTGACAATGTTTTGACCCATTCCTGTGACACTAGTTATAGATTTCCATGCTTCACTCCAGGTTTACTGTGTCCCTTGGACCTTCTTATTGACGATGAAACACAGAAATTGCATCAGAATTAAATACAAAAGGCACAATGCAGATTTAAGGACAAGAAGACTGACTCTTCCTACTGACCATTCCTGTGACACTAGTTATAGATTCCGCTGCTTCACTTCAGGTTTACTGTATCCCTTGGACCTTCTTATTGACGATGAAACACAGAAATTGCATCGGAATTAAACACAAAAGGCACAATGCCGACTTAAGTACATGAAGAAGGACACTTCTTACTGACTATGTCTTGAACCATTCCTGTAACACTAGTTATAGATTCCGATGCTTCACTTCAGGTTTACTGTATCCCTTGGACCTTCATATTGACGATGAAACACAGAAACTGCATCGGAATTAAATTCAAAAGGCACAATGCCGACTTAAGTACATGAAGACCGACACTTCTTGCTAACTATGTTTTGATCCATTCCTGTGACACTAGTTATTGATTTCCATGTTTCACTCCAGATATACTGTATCCCTTGGACCTACTTATTGACGATGAAACACAGAAATGGCATCGGAATTAAATACAAAAGGCACAATGCCGACTTAAGTACATGAAGACCGACACCTCTTACTGACTATGTTTTGAACCATTCCTGTGACACTAGTTATGTATTCCGATGCATCACTTCAGGTTTACTGTCTCCCTTGGACCTTCTTATGGACGATGAAACTCAGAAATTGCATCGGAAATAAATACAAAAGGCACAATGCCGACTTAAGGACAAGAAGACTGGCTGTTCTTACTGTCTATGTTTTGAACCACTCCTGTGACACTAGATATAGATTCCGTTGCTTCACTTCAGGTTTACTGTATCCCTCTGACATTCTTATTGACGATGAAACACAGAAATTGCATCGGAATTAAATACAAAAGGCACAATGCCGACTTATGTAAAAGGAAACTGACTCTTCTTACTGTCTATGTTTTGAACCATTTCTGTGACACTAGTTATAGATTCCGATTCTTCACTTCAGGTTTACTGTATCCCTCGGACCTTCTTATTGACGATGAAACACAAAAATTGCATCGGTATTAAATACAAAGAGCACAATACCGACTTCAGTACAAGAGAACTGCCTCTTCTAACTGTCTATGTTTTGAACCATTCCTGTGACAGTAGTTATAGATTACGATGCTTCACTTCTGGTCAACTGTATCCCTCTGACTTTCTCATTGACGATGAAACACAGAAATAGCATCGGAATTAAATACGAAAAGCACAATGCCGACGTAAGTACAAGAAAACTGGCTCTCCTTACTGTCTATGATTTGAACCATTCCTGTGACACTAGTTATAGATTCCGATGCTTCTTTTCAGGTTTACTGTATCCCTCTGACTTTCTTATTGACGATGAAAGACAGAAAGTGCATCGGAATTAAATACAAAAGGCATAATGCCGACTTAATTATAAGAAAACTGACACTTCTTACTGTTTATGCTTTGAACCATTCCTGTGACATTAGTTATAGATTCCGATGCTTCACTTCAGGTTTACTGTATCCCTCTGACCTTCTTATTGACGATGAAACACAGGAATTGCATCGGAATTAAATACAAAAGGCACAATGACGACTCAAGTACAAGGAGACTGGCTCTTCTTACAGTCTATTTTTTGAACCTTTCCTGTGACACTAGTTATAGATTCCGATACTTCACTTCAGGTTTACTGTATCCCTTGGACAAGCTTATTGACGATGAAACACAGAAATTGCATCGGAATTAAATACAAAAGGTACAATGCCGACTTAAGTACAAGAAGACTGACTCTCCCTACTGTCTAAGTTTGAACCATTCCTGTGACACTAGTTATAGATTCCGATGCTTCACCTAAGGTTTACTGTACCCCTTGGACCTTCCTATTGACGATGAAACACAGAAATTGCATCGGAATGAAATACAAAAGGCACAATGCCGACTTAAGTACAAGAAGACTGACTCTTCCTACTGTCTAAGTTTTGAACCATTCCTCTGACACTAGTTATAGATTCCGATGCTTCACTTCAGGTTTACTGTATCCCTTGGACCTTCTTATTGACGATGAAACACAGAAATTGCATCGGAATTAAAAACAAAAGGCACAATGCCGTTTTAAGGACAAGAAGACTGACTCTTCCTACTGACCATTCCTGTGACACTAGTTATAGATTCCGATGCATCCCTTCAGGTTTACCGTATCCCTTGGACCTTCTTATTGTCGATGAAACACAGAAATTGCATCGGAATTGAATACAAAAGGCACAATGCCGACCTAAGTACATGAAGACTGACACTTCTTACTGACCATGTTTTGAACCACTCCTGTGACACTAGTTATAGATTCCGAAGCTTCACTTCACGTTTACTGTATCCCTTGGACCTTCTTATTGACAATGAAACACAGAAATTGCATCGGAATTAAATACAAAAGGCACAATGCCGAATTGAGGACAAGAAGACTGACTCTTCCTACTGACCATTCCTGTGACAGTAGTTATAGATTCCGATGCTTCACTCCAGGTTTACTGTATCCCTTGGACCTTCTTATTGACGATGAAACACAAAAATTGCATCGGTATTAAATACAAACAGCACAATGCCGACTTAAGTACAAGAGAACTGACTCTTCTTACTGTCTATGTTTTGAACCATTCCTGTGACAGTAGTTATAGATTACGATGCTTCACTTCTGGTCTACTGTATCCCTCTGACTTTCTCATTGACGATGAAACACAGAAATTGCATCGGTATTAAATATGAAAGGCACAATGCCGACGTAAGTACAAGAAAACTGGCTTTCCTTACTGTCCATGATTTGAACCATTCCTGTGACACTAGTTATAGATTCCGATGCTTCTTTTCAGGTTTACTGTATCCCTCTGACTTTCTTATTGACGATGAAACACAGAAATTGCATCGGAATTAAATACAAAAGGCACAATGCCGACTTAATTATAAGAAAACTGACACTTCTTACTGTTTATGCTTTGAACCATTCCTGTGACATTAGTTATAGAAACCGATGCTTCACTTCAGGTTTACTGTATCCCTCGGACCTTCTTATTGACGATGAAACACAGAATTTGCATCGGTATTAAATACAAAGAGCACAATGCCGACTTAAGTACAAGAGAACTGACTCTTCTTACTGTCTATGTTTTGAAACATTCCTGTGACAGTAGTTATAGATTACGATGCTTCACTTCTGGTCTACTGTATCCCTCTGACTTTCTCATTGACGATGAAACACAGAAATTGCATCGGTATTAAATATGAAAGGCACAATGCCGACGTAAGTACAAGAAAACTGGCTTTCCTTACTGTCTATGATTTGAACCTTTCCTGTGGCACTAGTTATAGATTCCGATACTTCACTTCAGGTTTACTGTATCCCTTGGACAATCTTATTCAGGATGAAATACAGAAATTGCATCGGAATTAAATACAAAAGGTACAATGCCGACTTAAGTACAAGAAGACTGACTCTTCTACTGTCTATGTTTGAACCATTCCTGTGACACTAGTTATAGATTCCGATGCTTCACCTCATGTTTACTGTATCCCTTCGACCTTCTTATTGACGATGAAACACTGAAATTGCATCGGAATTAAATACAAAAGGCACAATGCCGACTGAAGTACAAGAAGACCGACTCTTCTTACTATCTTACTTTTGAAAAATTCCTGTGACACTAGTTATAGATTCCGATGCTTCACTTCAGGTTTACTGTATCCCTTGGACCTTCTTATTGACGATCAAACTCAGAAATTGCATCGGAATTCAATACAAAAAGCACAATGCCGACTTAGGTACATGAAGAACGACACTTCTTACTGACTATGTTTTGAACCATTCCTGTGACACTACTTATAGATTCCTATGCTTCACTTCAAGTTTTCTGTATCCTTGGACCTTCTTCTTAACGATGAAACACAGAAATTGCATTGGAATGAAATACAAAAGGCACAATGCCGACTTAAGTACATGAAGACCGACACTTCTTACTGACTATGTTTTGAACCATTCCTGCAACACTAGTTATAGATTCCGTTGCTTCACTTCAGGTTTACTCTATCCCTTGGACCTTTTTATTGACGATGAAACACAGAAATTGCATCGGAATTAAAAAAAAAAGCACAATGCAGACTTAAGGACAAGAAGACTGACTCATCCTACTGACCATTCCTGCGACACTAGTTATGGATTCCGATTCTTCACACCAGGTTTACTGCATCTCTTGGACCTTCTTATTGACGATGAAACACAGAAATTGCATCGGAATTAAATACAAAAGGCACAATGCCGACTTAAGTACAAGATGACTGACTCTTCCTACTGTCTAAGATTTGAACCATTCCTCTGACACTAGTTATAGATTCCGATGATTCACTTCCGGTTTACTGTATCCCTTGGACCTTCTTATTGATGATGAAACACAGAAAGTGCATCGGAATTAAATACAAAAGCCACAATGCCGACTTAAGTACGTGAAGACCGACACTTCTTACTGACAATGTTTTGACCCATTCCTGTGACACTAGTTATAGATTTCCATGCTTCACTCCAGGTTTACTGTGTCCCTTGGACCTTCTTATTGACGATGAAACACAGAAATTGCATCGGAATTAAATACAAAAGGCACAATGCCGATTTAAGGACAAGAAGACTGACTCTTCCTACTGACCATTCCTGTGACACTAGTTATAGATTCCGCTGCTTCACTTCAGGTTTACTGTATCCCTTGGACCTTCTTATTGACGATGAAACACAGAAATTGCATCGGAATTAAATACAAAAGGCACAATGCCGACTTAAGTACATGAAGAAGGACACTTCTTACTGACTATGTCTTGAACCATTCCTGCAACACTAGTTATAGATTCCGATGCTTCACTTCAGGTTTACTGTATCCCTTGGACCTTCTTATTGACGATGAAACACAGAAACTGCATCGGAATTAAATTCAAAAGGCACAATGCCGACTTAAGTACATGAAGACCGACACTTCTTGCTAACTATGTTTTGATCCATTCCTGTGACACTAGTTATTGATTTCCATGTTTCACTCCAGATTTACTGTATCCCTTGGACCTACTTATTGACGATGAAACACAGAAATGGCATCGGAATTAAATACAAAAGGCACAATGCCGACTGAAGTACATGAAGACCGACACATCTTAGTGACTATGTTTTGAACCATTCCTGTAGCACTAGTTATAGATTCCGATGCTTCACTTCAGGTTTACTGTATCCCTTGGACCTTCTTATTGACGATGAAACACAGAAATTGCATCTAAATTAAATACAAAAGGCACAATGCCGACTTAAGGGCAAGAAGACTGACTCTTCCTACTGATCATTCCTGTGACACTAGTTATAGATTCCGATGCTTCACTTCAGGTTTACTGTATCCCTTGGACCTTCTTATTGACGATGAAACACAGTAATTGCATCGGAATTAAATACAAAAGGCACAATGCCGACTTAAGTACATGAAGAACGACACTTCTTACTGACTATGTTTTGAACCATTCCTGTGACACTAGTTATAGATTCCGATTCTTCACTTCAGGTTTACTGTATCCCTTGGACCTTCTTATTGACGATGAAACACAGAAATTGCATCGGAATTAAATACAAAAGGCACAATGCCGACTTAAGTACATAAAGACCGTCACTTCTTACTGACTATGTTTTGAACCATTCCTGTAACACTTGTTATAGATTCCGATGCTTCACTTCAGGTTTACTGTATCCCTTGGACCTTCTTATTGACGATGAAACACAGAAATTGCATCGGAATTAAATACAAAAGGCACAATGCCGATTTAAGTACATAAAGACCGACACTTCTTACTGACTATGTGTTGAACCATTCCTGTAACACTTGTTATAGATTCCGATGCTTCACTTCAGGTTTACTGTATCCCTTGGACCTTCTTATTGACAATGAAACACAGAAATTGCTTCGGAATTAAATGCAAAAGCACAATGCCGACTTAAGGACAAGAAGACTGTCTCTTCCTACTGACCATTCCTGTGACAGTAGTTATAGATTCCGATGCTTCACTCCAGGTTTACTGTCTCCCTTGGACCTTCTTATTGACGATGAAACTCAGAAACTGCATCGGAAATAAATACAAAAGGCACAATGCCGACTTAAGGACAAGAAGACTGACTGTTCTTACTGTCTATGTTTTGAACCACTCCTGTGACACTAGATACAGATTCCGATGCTTCACTTCAGGTTTACTGTATCCCTCTGACATTCTTATTGACGATGAAACACAGAAATTGCATCGGAATTAAATAGAAAAGGCACAATGCCGACTTATGTACAAGTAAACTGACTCTTCTTACTGTCTATGTTTTGAACCATTCCTGTGACAGTAGTTATAGATTACGATGCTTCACTTCTGGTCTACTGTATCCCTCTGACTTTTTCATTGACGATGAAACACAGAAATTGCATCGGAATTAAATACAAAAGGCACAATGCCGACTTAAGTACATGAAGAAGGACACTTCTTACTGACTATGTCTTGAACCATTCCTGTAACACTAGTTATAGATTCCGATGCTTCACTTCAGGTTTACTGTATCCCTTGGACCTTCTTATTGACGATGAAACACAGAAACTGCATCGGAATTAAATTCAAAAGGCACAATGCCGACTTAAGTACATGAAGACCGACACTTCTTGCTAACTATGTTTTGATCCATTCCTGTGACACTAGTTATTGATTTCCATGTTTCACTCCAGATTTACTGTATCCCTTGGACCTACTTATTGACGATGAAACACAGAAATGGCATCGGAATTAAATACAAAAGGCACAATGCCGACTTAAGTACATGAAGACCGACACTTCTTACTGACTATGTTTTGAACCATTCCTGTAGCACTAGTTATAGATTCCGATGCTTCACTTCAGGTTTACTGTATCCCTTGGACCTTCTTATTGACGATGAAACACAGAAATTGCATCTAAATTAAATAGAAAAGGCACAATGCCGACTTATGGGCAAGAAGACTGACTCTTCCTACTGATCATTCCTGTGACACTAGTTATAGATTCCGATGCTTCACTTCAGGTTTACTGTATCCCTTGGACCTTCTTATTGACGATGAAACACAGTAATTGCATCGGAATTAAATACAAAAGGCACAATGCCGACTTAAGTACATGAAGAACGACACTTCTTACAGACTATGTTTTGAACCATTCCTGTGACACTAGTTATAGATTCCGATGCTTCACTTCAGGTTTACTGTATCCCTTGGACCTTCTTATTGACGATGAAACACAGAAATTGCATCGGAATTAAATACAAAAGGCACAATGCCGACTTAAGTACATAAAGACCGACACTTCTTACTGACTATGTTTTGAACCATTCCTGTAACACTTGTTATAGATTCCGATGCTTCAATTCAGGTTTACTGTATCCCTTGGACCTTCTTATTGACGATGAAACACAGAAATTGCATCGGAATTAAATACAAAAGGCACAATGCCGATTTAAGTACATAAAGACCGCCACTTCTTACTGACTATGTTTTGAACCATTCCTGTAACACTTGTTATAGATTCCGATGCTTCACTTCAGGTTTACTGTATCCCTTGGACCTTCTTATTGACGATGAAACACAGAAATTGCTTCGCAATTAAATGCAAAAGCACAATGCCGACTTAAGTACATGAAGACAGACTCTTCTTACTGACTATGTTTTGAACCATTCATGTGACACTAGTTATAGAATCCGAAGCTTCACTTCACGTTTACTGTATCCCTTGGACCTTCTTATTGACAATGAAACACAGAAATTGCATCGGAATTAAATACAAAAGGCACAATGCCGACTAAAGGACAAGAAGACTGTCTCTTCCTACTGACCATTCCTGTGACAGTAGTTATAGATTCCGATGCTTCACTCCAGGTTTACTGTCTCCCTTGGACCTTCTTATTGACGATGAAACTCAGAAACTGCATCGGAAATAAATACAAAAGGCACAATGCCGACTTAAGGACAAGAAGACTGACTGTTCTTACTGTCTATGTTTTGAACCACTCCTGTGACACTAGATATAGATTCCGATGCTTCACTTCAGGTTTACTGTATCCCTCTGACATTCCTATTGACGATGAAACACAGAAATTGCATCGGAATTAAATACAAAAGGTACAATGCCGACTTAAGTACAAGAAGACTGACTCTCCCTACTGTCTAAGTTTGAACCATTCCTGTGACACTAGTTATAGATTCCGATGCTTCACCTAAGTTTTACTGTACCCCTTGGACCTTCCTATTGACGATGAAACACAGAAATTGCATCGGAATGAAATAGAAAAGGCACAATGCCGACTTAAGTACAAGAAGACTGACTCTTCCTACTGTCTAAGTTTTGAACCATTCCTCTGACACTAGTTATAGATTCCGATGCTTCACTTCAGGTTTACTGTATCCCTTGGACCTTCTTATTGACGATGAAACACAGAAATTGCATCGGAATTAAAAACAAAAGGCACAATGCCGTTTTAAGGACAAGAAGACTGACTCTTCCTACTGACCATTCCTGTGACACTAGTTATAGATTCCGATGCATCCCTTCAGGTTTACCGTATCCCTTGGACCTTCTTATTGTCGATGAAACACAGAAATTGCATCGGAATTGAATACCTAAGGCACAATGCCGACTTAAGTACATGAAGACTGACACTTCTTACTGACCATGTTTTGAACCACTCCTGTGACACTAGTTATAGATTCCGAAGCTTCACTTCACGTTTACTGTATCCCTTGGACCTTCTTATTGACAATGAAACACAGAAATTGCATCGGAATTAAATACAAAAGGCACAATGCCGAATTGAGGACAAGAAGACTGACTCTTCCTACTGACCATTCCTGTGACAGTAGTTATAGATTCCGATGCTTCTCTCCAGGTTTACTGTATCCCTTGGACCTTCTTATTGACGATGAAACACAAAAATTGCATCGGTATTAAATACAAACAGCACAATGCCGACTTACGTACAAGAGAACTGACTATTCTTACTGTCTATGTTTTGAACCATTCCTGTGACAGTAGTTATAGATTACTATGCTTCACTTCTGGTCTACTGTATCCCTCTGACTTTCTCATTGACGATGAAACACAGAAATTGCATCGGTATTAAATATGAAAGGCACAATGCCGACGTAAGTACAAGAAAACTGGCTTTCCTTACTGTCCATGATTTGAACCATTCCTGTGACACTAGTTATAGATTCCGATGCTTCTTTTCAGGTTTACTGTATCCCTCTGACTTTCTTATTGACGATGAAACACAGAAATTGCATCGGAATTAAATACAAAAGGCACAATGCCGACTTAATTATAAGAAAACTGACACTTCTTACTGTTTATGCTTTGAACCATTCCTGTGACATTAGTTATAGAAACCGATGCTTCACTTCAGGTTTACTGTATCCCTCGGACCTTCTTATTGACGATGAAACACAGAATTTGCATCGGTATTAAATACAAAGAGCACAATGCCGACTTAAGTACAAGAGAACTGACTCTTCTTACTGTCTATGTTTTGAACCATTCCTGTGACAGTAGTTATAGATTACGATGCTTCACTTCTGGTCTACTGTATCCCTCTGACTTTCTCATTGACGATGAAACACAGAAATTGCATCGGTATTAAATATGAAAGGCACAATGCCGACGTAAGTACAAGAAAACTGGCTTTCCTTACTGTCTATGATTTGAACCTTTCCTGTGGCACTAGTTATAGATTCCGATACTTCACTTCAGGTTTACTGTATCCCTTGGACAATCTTATTCAGGATGAAATACAGAAATTGCATCGGAATTAAATACAAAAGGCACAATGCCGACTTAAGTACATGAAGACCGACACTTCTTACTGACTATGTTTTGAACCATTCCTGCAACACTAGTTATAGATTCCGTTGCTTCACTTCAGGTTTACTCTATCCCTTGGACCTTTTTATTGACGATGAAACACAGAAATTGCATCGGAATTAAAAAAAAAAGCACAATGCAGACTTAAGGACAAGAAGACTGACTCATCCTACTGACCATTCCTGCGACACTAGTTATGGATTCCGATTCTTCACACCAGGTTTACTGCATCTCTTGGACCTTCTTATTGACGATGAAACACAGAAATTGCATCGGAATTAAATACAAAAGGCACAATGCCGACTTAAGTACAAGATGACTGACTCTTCCTACTGTCTAAGATTTGAACCATTCTTCTGACACTAGTTATAGATTCCGATGATTCACTTCCGGTTTACTGTATCCCTTGGACCTTCTTAATGACGATGAAACACAGAAAGTGCATCGGAATTAAATACAAAAGCCACAATGCCGACTTAAGTACGTGAAGACCGACACTTCTTACTGACAATGTTTTGACCCATTCCTGTGACACTAGTTATAGATTTCCATGCTTCACTCCAGGTTTACTGTGTCCCTTGGACCTTCTTATTGACGATGAAACACAGAAATTGCATCGGAATTAAATACAAAAGGCACAATGCCGATTTAAGGACAAGAAGACTGACTCTTCCTACTGACCATTCCTGTGACACTAGTTATAGATTCCGCTGCTTCACTTCAGGTTTACTGTATCCCTTGGACCTTCTTATTGACGATGAAACACAGAAATTGCATCTGAATTAAATACAAAAGGCACAATGCCGACTTAAGTACATGAAGAAGGACACTTCTTACTGACTATGTCTTGAACCATTCCTGTAACACTAGTTATAGATTCCGATGCTTCACTTCAGGTTTACTGTATCCCTTGGACCTTCTTATTGACGATGAAACACAGAAACTGCATCGGAATTAAATTCAAAAGGCACAATGCCGACTTAAGTACATGAAGACCGACACTTCTTGCTAACTATGTTTTGATCCATTCCTGTGACACTAGTTATTGATTTCCATGTTTCACTCCAGACTTACTGTATCCCTTGGACCTACTTATTGACGATGAAACACAGAAATGGCATCGGAATTAAATACAAAAGGCACAATGCCGACTTAAGTACATGAAGACCGACACTTCTTAGTGACTATGTTTTGAACCATTCCTGTAGCACTAGTTATAGATTCCGATGCTTCACTTCAGGTTTACTGTATCCCTTGGACCTTCTTATTGACGATGAAACACAGAAATTGCATCTAAAATAAATACAAAAGGCACAATGCCGACTTAAGGGCAAGAAGACTGACTCTTCCTACTGATCATTCCTGTGACACTAGTTATAGATTCCGATGCTTCACTTCAGGTTTACTGTATCCCTTGGACCTTCTTATTGACGATGAAACACAGTAATTGCATCGGAATTAAATACAAAAGGCACAATGCCGACTTAAGTACATGAAGAACGACACTTCTTACTGACTATGTTTTGAACCATTCCTGTGACACTAGTTATAGATTCCGATTCTTCACTTCAGGTTTACTGTATCCCTTGGACCTTCTTATTGACGATGAAACACAGAAATTGCATCGGAATTAAATACAAAAGGCACAATGCCGACTTAAGTACATAAAGACCGTCACTTCTTACTGACTATGTTTTGAACCATTCCTGTAACACTTGTTATAGATTCCGATGCTTCACTTCAGGTTTACTGTATCCCTTGGACCTTCTTATTGACGATGAAACACAGAAATTGCATCGGAATTAAATACAAAAGGCACAATGCCGATTTAAGTACATAAAGACCGACACTTCTTACTTACTATGTTTTGAACCATTCCTGTAACACTTGTTATAGATTCCGATGCTTCACTTCAGGTTTACTGTATCCCTTGGACCTTCTTATTGACAACGAAACACAGAAATTGCTTCGGAATTAAATGCAAAAGCACAATGCCGACTTAAGGACAAGAAGACTGTCTCTTCCTACTGACCATTCCTGTGACAGTAGTTATAGATTCCGATGCTTCACTCCAGGTTTACTGTCTCCCTTGGACCTTCTTATTGACGATGAAACTCAGAAACTGCATCGGAAATAAATACAAAAGGCACAATGCCGACTTAAGGACAAGAAGACTGACTGTTCTTACTGTCTATGTTTTGAACCACTCCTGTGACACTAGATATAGATTCCGATGCTTCACTTCAGGTTTACTGTATCCCTCTGACATTCTTATTGACGATGAAACACAGAAATTGCATCGGAATTAAATAGAAAAGGCACAATGCTGACTTATGTACAAGAAAACTGACTCTTCTTACTGTCTATGTTTTGAACCATTCCTGTGACAGTAGTTATAGATTACGATGCTTCACTTCTGGTCTACTGTATCCCTCTGACTTTTTCATTGACGATGAAACTCAGAAATTGCATCGGAATTAAATACAAAAGGCACAATGCCGACTTAAGTACATGAAGAAGAACACTTCTTACTGACTATGTCTTGAACCATTCCTGTAACACTAGTTATAGATTCCGATGCTTCACTTCAGGTTTACTGTATCCCTTGGACCTTCTTATTGACGATGAAACACAGAAACTGCATCGGAATTAAATTCAAAAGGCACAATGCCGACTTAAGTACATGAAGACCGACACTTCTTGCTAACTATGTTTTGATCCATTCCTGTGACACTAGTTATTGATTTCCATGTTTCACTCCAGATTTACTGTATCCCTTGGACCTACTTATTGACGATGAAACACAGAAATGGCATCGGAATGAAATACAAAAGGCACAATGCCGACTTAAGTACATGAAGACCGACACTTCTTACTGACTATGTTTTGAACCATTCCTGTAGCACTAGTTATAGATTCCGATGCTTCACTTCAGGTTTACTGTATCCCTTGGACCTTCTTATTGACGATGAAACACAGAAATTGCATCTAAATTAAATAGAAAAGGCACAATGCCGACTTAAGGGCAAGAAGACTGACTCTTCCTACTGATCATTCCTGTGACACTAGTTATAGATTCCGATGCTTCACTTCAGGTTTACTGTATCCCTTGGACCTTCTTATTGACGATGAAACACAGTAATTGCAACGGAATTAAATACAAAAGGCACAATGCCGACTTAAGTACATGAAGAACGACACTTCTTACAGACTATGTTTTGAACCATTCCTGTGACACTAGTTATAGATTCCGATGCTTCACTTCAGGTTTACTGTATCCCTTGGACCTTCTTATTGACGATGAAACACAGAAATTGCATCGGAATTAAATACAAAAGGCACAATGCCGACTTAAGTACATAAAGACCGACACTTCTTACTGACTATGTTTTGAACCATTCCTGTAACACTTGTTATAGATTCCGATGCTTCAATTCAGGTTTACTGTATCCCTTGGACCTTCTTATTGACGATGAAACACAGAAATTGCATCGGAATTAAATACAAAAGGCACAATGCCGATTTAAGTACATAAAGACCGCCACTTCTTACTGACTATGTTTTGAACCATTCCTGTAACACTTGTTATGGATTCCGATGCTTCACTTCAGGTTTACTGTATCCCTTGGACCTTCTTATTGACGATGAAACACAGAAATTGCTTCGGAATTAAATGCAAAAGCACAATGCCGACTTAAGTACATGAAGACAGACTCTTCTTACTGACTATGTTTTGAACCATTCATGTGACACTAGTTATAGAATCCGAAGCTTCACTTCACGTTTACTGTATCCCTTGGACCTTCTTATTGACAATGAAACACAGAAATTGCATCGGAATTAAATACAAAAGGCACAATGCCGACTTAAGGACAAGAAGACTGTCTCTTCCTACTGACCATTCCTGTGACAGTAGTTATAGATTCCGATGCTTCACTCCAGGTTTACTGTATCCCTTGGACCTTCTTATTGACGATGAAACACAGAAATTGCATCGGATTTAAATACAAAATGCACAATGCCGACTTAAGTACATGAAGAGCGACACTTCTTACTGACTATGTTTTGAACCATTCCTGTGACACTAGTTATGTATTCCGATGCATCACTTCAGGTTTACTGTCTCCCTTGGACCTTCTTATTGACGATGAAACTCAGAAACTGCATCGGAAATAAATACAAAAGGCACAATGCCGACTTAAGGACAAGAAGACTGACTGTTCTTACTGTCTATGTTTTGAACCACTCCTGTGACACTAGATATAGATTCCGATGCTTCACTTCAGGTTTACTGTATCCCTCTGACATTCTTATTGACGATGAAACACAGAAATTGCATCGGAATTAAATAGAAAAGGCACAATGCCGACTTATGTACAAGAAAACTGACTCTTCTTACTGTCTATGTTTTGAACCATTCCTGTGACAGTAGTTATAGATTACGATGCTTCACTTCTGGTCCACTGTAACCCTCTGACTTTCTCATTGACGATGAAACACAGAAATTGCATCGGAATTAAATACAAAAGGCACAATGCCGACTTAAGTACATGAAGAAGGACACTTCTTACTGACTATGTCTTGAACCATTCCTGTAACACTAGTTATAGATTCCGATGCTTCACTTCAGGTTTACTGTATCCCTTGGACCTTCTTATTGACGATGAAACACAGAAACTGCATCGGAATTAAATTCAAAAGGCACAATGCCGACTTAAGTACATGAAGACCGACACTTCTTGCTAACTACGTTTTGATCCATTCCTGTGACACTAGTTATTGATTTCCATGTTTCACTCCAGATTTACTGTATCCCTTGGACCTACTTATTGACGATGAAACACAGAAATGGCATCGGAATTAAATACAAAAGGCACAATGCCGACTTAAGTACATGAAGACCGACACTTCTTACTGACTATGTTTTGAACCATTCCTGTAGCACTAGTTATAGATTCCGATGCTTCACTTCAGGTTTACTGTATCCCTTGGACCTTCTTATTGACGATGAAACACAGAAATTGCATCTAAATTAAATACAAAAGGCACAATGCCGACTTAAGGGCAAGAAGACTGACTCTTCCTACTGATCATTCCTGTGACACTAGTTATAGATTCCGATGCTTCACTTCAGGTTTACTGTATCCCTTGGACCTTCTTATTGACGATGAAACACAGTAATTGCATCGGAATTAAATACAAAAGGCACAATGCCGACTTAAGTACATGAAGAACGACATTTCTTACAGACTATGTTTTGAACCATTCCTGTGACACTAGTTATAGATTCCGATGCTTCACTTCAGGTTTACTGTATCCCTTGGACCTTCTTATTGACGATGAAACACAGAAATTGCATCGGAATTAAATACAAAAGGCACAATGCCGACTTAAGTACATAAAGACCGACACTTCTTACTGACTATGTTTTGAACCATTCCTGTAACACTTGTTATAGATTCCGATGCTTCAATTCAGGTTTACTGTATCCCTTGGACCTTCTTATTGACGATGAAACACAGAAATTGCATCGGAATTAAATACAAAAGGCACAATGCCGATTTAAGTACATAAAGACCGCCACTTCTTACTGACTATGTTTTGAACCATTCCTGTAACACTTGTTATAGATTCCGATGCTTCACTTCAGGTTTACTGTATCCCTTGGACCTTCTTATTGACGATGAAACACAGAAATTGCTTCGGAATTAAATGCAAAAGCACAATGCCGACTTAAGTACATGAAGACAGACTCTTCTTACTGACTATGTTTTGAACCATTCATGTGACACTAGTTATAGAATCCGAAGCTTCACTTCACGTTTACTGTATCCCTTGGACCTTCTTATTGACAATGAAACACAGAAATTGCATCGGAATTAAATACAAAAGGCACAATGCCGACTTAAGGACAAGAAGACTGTCTCTTCCTACTGACCATTCCTGTGACAGTAGTTATAGACTCCGATGCTTCACTCCAGGTTTACTGTATCCCTTGGACCTTCTTATTGACGATGAAACACAGAAATTGCATCGGAATTAAATACAAAATGCACAATGCCGACTTAAGTACATGAAGAGCGACACTTCTTACTGACTATGTTTTGAACCATTCCTGTGACACTAGTTATGTATTCCGATGCATCACTTCAGGTTTACTGTCTCCCTTGGACCTTCTTATTGACGATGAAACTCAGAAACTGCATCGGAAATAAATACAAAAGGCACAATGCCGACTTAAGGACAAGAAGACTGACTGTTCTTACTGTCTATGTTTTGAACCACTCCTGTGACACTAGATATAGATTCCGATGCTTCACTTCAGGTTTACTGTATCCCTCTGACATTCTTATTGACGATGAAACACAGAAATTGCATCGGAATTAAATAGAAAAGGCACAATGCCGACTTATGTACAAGAAAACTGACTCTTCTTACTGTCTATGTTTTGAACCATTCCTGTGACAGTAGTTATAGATTACGATGCTTCACTTCTGGTCTACTGTATCCCTCTGACTTTCTCATTGACGATGAAACACAGAAATTGCATCGGAATTAAATACAAAAGGCACAATGCCGACTTAAGTACATGAAGAAGGACACTTCTTACTGACTATGTCTTGAACCATTCCTGTAACACTAGTTATAGATTCCGATGCTTCACTTCAGGTTTACTGTATCCCTTGGACCTTCTTATTGACGATGAAACACAGAAACTGCATCGGAATTAAATTCAAAAGGCACAATGCCGACTTAAGTACATGAAGACCGACACTTCTTGCTAACTACGTTTTGATCCATTCCTGTGACACTAGTTATTGATTTCCATGTTTCACTCCAGATTTACTGTATCCCTTGGACCTACTTATTGACGATGAAACACAGAAATGGCATCGGAATGAAATACAAAAGGCACAATGCCGACTTAAGTACATGAAGACCGACACTTCTTACTGACTATGTTTTGAACCATTCCTGTAGCACTAGTTATAGATTCCGATGCTTCACTTCAGGTTTACTGTATCCCTTGGACCTTCTTATTGACGATGAAACACAGAAATTGCATCTAAATTAAATACAAAAGGCACAATGCCGACTTAAGGGCAAGAAGACTGACTCTTCCTACTGATCATTCCTGTGACACTAGTTATAGATTCCGATGCTTCACTTCAGGTTTACTGTATCCCTTGGACCTTCTTATTGACGATGAAACACAGTAATTGCATCGGAATTAAATACAAAAGGCACAATGCCGACTTAAGTACATCAAGAACGACACTTCTTACTGACTATGATTTGATCCATTCCTGTGACACTAGTTATAGATTCCGATGCTTCACTTCAGGTTTACTGTATCCCTTGGACCTTCTTATTGACGATGAAACACAAAAATTGCATCGGAATTAAATACAAAAGGCACAGTGCCGACTTAAGTACATAAAGACCGACACTTGTTACTGACTATGTTTTGAACCATTCCTGTAACACTTGTTATAGATTCCGATGCTTCACTTCAGGTTTACTGTATCCCTTGGACCTTCTTATTGACGATGAAACACAGAAATTGCATCGGAATTAAATACAAAAGGCACAATGCCGACTTAAGTACATAAAGACCGACACTTCTTACTGACTATGTTTTGAACCATTCCTGTAAAACTTGTTATAGATTCCGGTGCTTCACTTCTGGTTTACTGTATCCCTTGGACCTTCTTATTGACGATGAAACACAGAAATTGCTTCGGAATTAAATGCAAAAGCACAATGCCGACTTAAGTACATGAAGACAGACTCTTCTTACTGACTATGTTTTGAACCATTCATGTGACACTAGTTATAGATTCCGAAGCTTCACTTCACGTTTACTGTATCCCTTGGACCTTCTTATTGACAATGAAACACAGAAATTGCATCGGAATTAAATACAAAAGGCACAATGCCGACTTAAGGACAAGAAGACTGTCTCTTCCTACTGACCATTCCTGTGACAGTAGTTATAGATTCCGATGCATCACTCCAGGTTTACTGTATCCCTTGGACCTTCTTATTGACGATGAAACACAGAAATTGCATCGGAATTAAATACAAAATGCACAATGCCGACGTAAGTACATGAAGAGCGACACTTCTTACTGACTATGTTTTGAACCATTCCTGTGACACTAGTTATGTATTCCGATGCATCACTTCAGGTTTACTGTCTCCCTTGGACCTTCTTATTGACGATGTAACTCAGAAATTGCATCGGAAATAAATACAAAAGGCACATTCCCGACTTAAGGACAAGAAGTCTGACTGTTCTTACTGTCTATGTTTTGAACCACTCCTGTGACACTAGATATAGATTCCGATGCTTCACTTCAGTTTTACTGTATCCCTCTGACATTCTTATTGACGATGAAACACAGAAATTGCATCGGAATTAAATAGAAAAGGCACAATGCCGACTTATGTACAAGAAAACTGACTCTTCTTACTGTCTATGTTTTGAACTATTTCTGTGACACTAGTTATAGATTCCGATTCTTCACTTCAGGTTTACTGTATCCCTCGGACCTTCTTATTGACGAGAAACACAAAAATTGCATCGGTATTAAATACAAAGAGCACAATGCCGACTTCAGTACAAGAGAACTGACTCTTCTTACTGTCTATGTTTTGAACCATTCCTGTGACAGTAGTTATAGATTACGATGCTTCACTTCTGGTCTACTGTATCCCTCTGACTTTCTCATTGACGATGAAACACAGAAATTGCATCGGAATTAAATACGAAAAGCACAATGCCGACGTAAGTACAAGAAAACTGGCTCTCCTTACTGTCTATGATTTGAACCATTCCTGTGACACTAGTTATAGATTCCGATGCTTCTTTTCAGGTTTACTGTATCCCTCTGACTTTCTTATTGACGATGAAAGACAGAAAGTGCATCGGAATTAAATACAAAAGGCACAATGCCGACTTAATTATAAGAAAACTGACACTTCTTACTGTTTATGCTTTGAACCATTCCTGTGACATTAGTTATAGATTCCGATGCTTCACTTCAGGTTTACTGTATCCCTTGGACCTTCTTATTGACGATGAAACACAGAAACTGCATCGGAATTAAATACAAAAGGCACAATGCCGACTTAAGTACATGAAGACCGACACTTCTTACTAACTATGTTTTTATCCATTCCTGTGACACTAGTTATTGATTTCCATGTTTCACTCCAGGTTTACTGTATCCCTTGGACCTACTTATTGACGATGAAACACAGAAATGGCATCGGAATTAAATACAAAAGGCACAATGCCGACTTAAGTACATGAAGACCGACACTTCTTACTGACTATGTTTTTAACCATTCCTGTAACACTAGTTATAGATTCCGATGCTTCACTTCAGGTTTACTGTATCCCTTGGACCTTCTTATTGACGATGAAACACAGAAATTGCATCGAAATTAAATACAAAAGGCACAATGCTGACTTAAGGGCAAGAAGACTGACTCTTCCTACTGATCATTCCTGTGACACTAGTTATAGATTCCGATGCTTCACTTCAGGTTTACTGCATCCCTTGGACCTTCTTATTGACGATGAAACACAGTAATTGCATCGGAATTAAATACAAAAGGCACAATGCCGACCTAAGTACATGAAGAACGACACTTCTTACTGACTATGTTTTGAACCATTCCTGTGACACTAGTTATAGATTCCGATGCTTCACTTCAGGTTTACTGTATCCCTTGGACCTTTTTATTGACGATGAAACACAGAAATTGCATCGGAATTAAATGCAAAAGGCACAATGCCGACTTAAGTACATGAAGACACACACTTCTTACTGACTATGTTTTGAACCATTCCTGTGACACTAGTTATAGATTCCGAAGCTTCACTTCGCGTTTACTGTATCCCTTGGACCTTCTTATTGACAATGAAACACAGAAATTGCATCGGAATTAAATACAAAAGGCACAATGCCGACTTATGGACAAGAAGACTGACTCTTCCTACTGACCATTCCTGTGACAGTAGTTATAGATTCCGATGCTTCACTCCAGGTTTACTGTATCCCTTGGACCTTCTTATTGACGATGAAACAGAGAAATTGCATCGGAATTAAATACAAAAGGCACAATGCCGACTTAAGTACATGAAGACCGACACTTCTTACTGACTATGTTTTGAACCATTCCTGTGACACTAGTTATGTAATCCGATGCATCACTTCAGGTTTACTGTCTCCCTTGGACCTTCTTATTGACGGTGAAACTCAGAAATTGCATCGGAATTAAATACAAAAGGCACAATGCCGACTTATGGACAAGAAGACTGACTGTTCTTACTGTCTATGTTTTGAACCACTCCTGTGACACTAGATATAGATTCCGATGCTTCACTTCAGGTTTACTGTATCCCTCTGACATTCTTATTGACGATGAAACACAGAAATTGCATCGGAATTAAATAGAAAAGGCACAATGCCGACTTATGTACAAGAAAACTGACTCTTCTTACTGTCTATGTTTTGAACCATTCCTGTGACACTAGTTATAGATTCCGATTCTACCCTTCAGGTTTACTGTGTCCCTCGGACCTACTTATTGACGATGAAACACAAAAATTGCATCGGTATTAAATACAAAGAGCACAATGCCGACTTAAGTACAAGAGAACTGACTCTTCTTACTGTCTATGTTTTGAACCATTCCTCTGACACTAGTTATAGATTCGGATGATTCACTTCAGGTTTACTGTATCCCTTGGACCTTCTTATTGACGATTAAACTCAGAAATTGCATCGGAATGAAATACAAAAGGCACAATTCCGACTCATGTAAATGAAGACCGACACTTCTTACTGACCATATTTTGACCCATTCCAGTGACACTAGTTATAGATTTCCATGCTTCACTCCAGGTTTACTGTGTCCCTTGGACCTTCATATTGACGATGAAACACAGAAATTGCATCGGAATTAAATACAAAAGGCACAATTCCGACTTAAGTACATGAAGACCGATACTTCTCACTGACTATGTTTAGGACCATTCCTGTAACACTAGTTATAGATTCCGATGCTTCACTTCAGGTTTACTGTATCCCTTGGACCTTCTTATTGACGATGAAACACAGAAATTGCATCGGAATTATATACAAAAGGCACAATGCAGACTTAAGGACAAGAAGACTGACTCTTCCTACTGACCATTCCTGCGACACAAGTTATAGATTCCGATTCTTCACTTCAGGTTTACTGTATCCCTTGGACCTTCCTATTGACGATGAAACACAGAAATTGCATCGGAATTAAATACAAATGGCACAATGCCAACTTAAGTACAAGAAGACTGACTCTTCCTACTGACCATTCCTGTGACACTAGTTATAGATTCCGTTGCTTCACTTCAGGTTTACTGTATCCCTTGGACCTTCTTACTGACCATAAAACACAGAAATTGCATCGGAATTAAATACAAAAGGCACAATGCCGACGTAAGTACATGAAGAAGGACACTTCTTACTGACTATGTCTTGAACCATTCCTGTAACACTAGTTATGGATTCCGATGCTTCACTTCGGGTTTACTGTATCCCTTGGACCTTCTTATTGACGATGAAACACAGAAACTGCATCGGAATTAAATACAAAAGGCACAATGCCGACATAAGTACATGAAGACCGACACTTCCTACTAACTATGTTTTGATCCATTCCTGTGACACTAGTTATTGTTTTCCATGTTTCACTCCAGGTTTACTGTATCCCTTGGACCTACTTATTGACGATGAAACACAGAAATGGCATCGGAATTAAATACAAAAGGCACAATGCCGACTTAAGTACATGAAGACCGACACTTCTTACTGACTATGTTTTGAACCATTCCTGTAACACTAGTTATAGATTCCGATGCTTCACTTCAGGTTTACTGTATCCCTTGGACCTTCTTATTGACGATGAAACACAGAAATTGCATCGAAATTAAATACAAAGGGCACAATGCCGACTTAAGGGCAAGAAGACTGACTCTTCCTACTGATCATTCCTGTGACACTAGTTATAGATTCCGATGCTTCACTTCAGGTTTACTGCATCCCTTGGACCTTCTTATTGACAATGAAACACAGAAATTGCATCGAAATTAAATACAAAAGGCACAATGCCGACTTAAGGACAAGAAGACTGACTCCTCCTACTGACCATTCCTGTAACAGTAGTTATAGATTCCGATGCTTCACTCCAGGTTTACTGTATCCCTTGGACCTTCTTATTGACGATGAAACAGAGAAATTGCATCGGAATTAAATACAAAAGACACAATGCCGACTTAAGTACATGAAGACCGACACTTCTTACTGACTATGTTTTGAACCATTCCTGTGACACTAGTTATGTATTCCGATGCCTCACTTCAGGTTTACTGTCTCCCTTGGACCTTCTTATTGACGATGAAACTCAGAAATTGCATCGGAATTAAATACAAAAGGCACAATCCCGACTTATGGACAAGAAGACTGACTGTTCTTACTGTTTATGTTTAGAACCATTCCTGTGACACTAGTTATAGATTCCGATTCTTCACTTCAGGTTTACTGTGTCCCTCGGACCTAATTATTGACGATGAAACACAAACATTGCATCGGTATTAAATACAAAGAGCACAATGCCGACTTAAGTACAAGAGAACTGACTCTTCTTACTGTCTATGTTTTGAACCATTCCTGTGACAGTAGTTATAGATTACGATGCTTCACTTCTGGTCTACTGTATCCCTCTGACTTTCTCATTGACGATGAAACACAGAAATTGCATCGGAATTAAATACGAAAAGCACAATGCCGACGTAAGTACAAGAAAACTGGCTCTCCTTACTGTCTATGATTTGAACCATTCCTGTGACACTATTTATAGATTCCGATGCTTCTTTTCAGGTTTACTGTATCCCTCTGACTTTCTTATTGACGATGAAACACAGAAAGTGCATCGGAATTAAATACAAAAGGCACAATGCCGACTTAATTATAAGAAAACTGACACTTCCTACTGTTTATGCTTTGAACCATTCCTGTGACATTAGTTATAGATTCCGATGCTTCACTTCAGGTTTACTGTATCCCTCTGACCTTCTTATTGACGATGGAACACAGGAATTGCATCGGAATTAAATACAAAAGGCACAATGACGACTCAAGTACAAGGAGATTGGCTCTTCTTACAGTCTATGTTTTGAACCTTTCCTGTGACACTAGTTATAGATTCCGATACTTCACTTCAGGTTTACTGTGTCCCTCGGACCTAATTATTGACGATGAAACACAAACATTGCATCGGTATTAAATACAAAGAGCACAATGCCGACTTAAGTACAAGAGAACTGACTCTTCTTACTGACTATGTTTTGAACCATTCCTGTGACACTAGTTATGTATTCCGATGCATCACTTCAGGTATACTGTCTCCCTTGGACCTTCTTATTGACGATGTAACTCAGAAATTGCATCGGAAATAAATACAAAAGGCACATTCCCGACTTAAGGACAAGAAGTCTGACTGTTCTTACTGTCTATGTTTTGAACCACTCCTGTGACACTAGATATAGATTCCGATGCTTCACTTCAGTTTTACTGTATCCCTCTGACATTCTTATTGACGATGAAACACAGAAATTGCATCGGAATTAAATAGAAAAGGCACAATGCCGACTTATGTACAAGAAAACTGACTCTTCTTACTGTCTATGTTTTGAACTATTTCTGTGACACTAGTTATAGATTCCGATTCTTCACTTCAGGTTTACTGTATCCCTCGGACCTTCTTATTGACGAGAAACACAAAAATTGCATCGGTATTAAATACAAAGAGCACAATGCCGACTTCAGTACAAGAGAACTGACTCTTCTTACTGTCTATGTTTTGAACCATTCCTGTGACAGTAGTTATAGATTACGATGCTTCACTTCTGGTCTACTGTATCCCTCTGACTTTCTCATTGACGATGAAACACAGAAATTGCATCGGAATTAAATACGAAAAGCACAATGCCGACGTAAGTACAAGAAAACTGGCTCTCCTTACTGTCTATGATTTGAACCATTCCTGTGACACTAGTTATAGATTCCGATGCTTCTTTTCAGGTTTACTGTATCCCTCTGACTTTCTTATTGACGATGAAAGACAGAAAGTGCATCGGAATTAAATACAAAAGGCACAATGCCGACTTAATTATAAGAAAACTGACACTTCTTACTGTTTATGCTTTGAACCATTCCTGTGACATTAGTTATAGATTCCGATGCTTCACTTCAGGTTTACTGTATCCCTTGGACCTTCTTATTGACGATGAAACACAGAAACTGCATCGGAATTAAATACAAAAGGCACAATGCCGACTTAAGTACATGAAGACCGACACTTCTTACTAACTATGTTTTTATCCATTCCTGTGACACTAGTTATTGATTTCCATGTTTCACTCCAGGTTTACTGTATCCCTTGGACCTACTTATTGACGATGAAACACAGAAATGGCATCGGAATTAAATACAAAAGGCACAATGCCGACTTAAGTACATGAAGACCGACACTTCTTACTGACTATGTTTTTAACCATTCCTGTAACACTAGTTATAGATTCCGATGCTTCACTTCAGGTTTACTGTATCCCTTGGACCTTCTTATTGACGATGAAACACAGAAATTGCATCGAAATTAAATACAAAAGGCACAATGCTGACTTAAGGGCAAGAAGACTGACTCTTCCTACTGATCATTCCTGTGACACTAGTTATAGATTCCGATGCTTCACTTCAGGTTTACTGCATCCCTTGGACCTTCTTATTGACGATGAAACACAGTAATTGCATCGGAATTAAATACAAAAGGCACATTGCCGACTTAAGTACATGAAGAACGACACTTCTTACTGACTATGTTTTGAACCATTCCTGTGACACTAGTTATAGATTCCGATGCTTCACTTCAGGTTTACTGTATCCCTTGGACCTTTTTATTGACGATGAAACACAGAAATTGCATCGGAATTAAATGCAAAAGGCACAATGCCGAC
This sequence comes from Schistocerca americana, assembly GCF_021461395.2. Classification (NCBI taxonomy): domain Eukaryota; kingdom Metazoa; phylum Arthropoda; class Insecta; order Orthoptera; family Acrididae; genus Schistocerca; species Schistocerca americana. The sequence goes on from NC_060130.1 coordinate 26,337,313, forward strand.
TTAAGTACATGAAGACACACACTTCTTACTGACTATGTTTTGAACCATTCCTGCGACACTAGTTATAGATTCCGAAGCTTCACTTCGCGTTTACTGTATCCCTTGGACCTTCTTATTGACAATGAAACACAGAAATTGCATCGGAATTAAATACAAAAGGCACAATGCGGACTTATGGACAAGAAGACTGACTCTTCCTACTGACCATTCCTGTGACAGTAGTTATAGATTCCGATGCATCACTCCAGGTTTACTGTATCCCTTGGACCTTCTTATTGACGATGAAACAGAGAAATTGCATCGGAATTAAATACAAAAGGCACAATGCCGACTTAAGTACATGAAGACCGACACTTCTTACTGACTATGTTTTGAACCATTCCTGTGACACTAGTTATGTAATCCGATGCATCACTTCAGGTTTACTGTCTCCCTTGGACCTTCTTATTGACGATGAAACTCAGAAATTGCATCGGAATTAAATACAAAAGGCACAATGCCGACTTATGGACAAGAAGACTGACTGTTCTTACTGTCTATGTTTTGAACCACTCCTGTGACACTAGATATAGATTCCGATGCTTCACTTCAGGTTTACTGTATCCCTCTGACATTCTTATTGACGATGAAACACAGAAATTGCATCGGAATTAAATAGAAAAGGCACAATGCCGACTTATGTACAAGAAAACTGACTCTTCTTACTGTCTATGTTTTGAACCATTCCTGTGACACTAGTTATAGATTCCGATTCTACCCTTCAGGTTTACTGTGTCCCTCGGACCTACTTATTGACGATGAAACACAAAAATTGCATCGGTATTAAATACAAAGAGCACAATGCCGACTTAAGTACAAGAGAACTGACTCTTCTTACTGTCTATGTTTTGAACCATTCCTCTGACACTAGTTATAGATTCGGATGATTCACTTCAGGTTTACTGTATCCCTTGGACCTTCTTATTGACGATTAAACTCAGAAATTGCATCGGAATGAAATACAAAAGGCACAATTCCGACTCATGTAAATGAAGACCGACACTTCTTACTGACCATATTTTGACCCATTCCAGTGACACTAGTTATAGATTTCCATGCTTCACTCCAGGTTTACTGTGTCCCTTGGACCTTCATATTGACGATGAAACACAGAAATTGCATCGGAATTAAATACAAAAGGCACAATTCCGACTTAAGTACATGAAGACCGATACTTCTCACTGACTATGTTTAGGACCATTCCTGTAACACTAGTTATAGATTCCGATGCTTCACTTCAGGTTTACTGTATCCCTTGGACCTTCTTATTGACGATGAAACACAGAAATTGCATCGGAATTAAATACAAAAGGCACAATGCCGACTTAAGTACATGAAGAAGAACACTTCTTACTGACTATGTCTTGAACCATTCCTGTAACACTAGTTATAGATTCCGATGCTTCACTTCAGGTTTACTGTATCCCTTGGACCTTCTTATTGACGATGAAACACAGAAACTGCAACGGAATTAAATTCAAAAGGCACAATGCCGACTTAAGTACATGAAGACCGACACTTCTTGCTAACTATGTTTTGATCCATTCCTGTGACACTAGTTATTGATTTCCATGTTTCACTCCAGATTTACTGTATCCCTTGGACCTACTTATTGACGATGAAACACAGAAATGGCATCGGAATTAAATACAAAAGGCACAATGCCGACTTAAGTACATGAAGACCGACACTTCTTACTGACTATGTTTTGAACCATTCCTGTAGCACTAGTTATAGATTCCGATGCTTCACTTCAGGTTTACTGTATCCCTTGGACCTTCTTATTGACGATGAAACACAGAAATTGCATCTAAATTAAATAGAAAAGGCACAATGCCGACTTAAGGGCAAGAAGACTTACTCTTCCTACTGATCATTCCTGTGACACTAGTTATAGATTCCGATGCTTCACTTCAGGTTTACTGTATCCCTTGGACCTTCTTATTGACGATGAAACACAGTAATTGCAACGGAATTAAATACAAAAGGCACAATGCCGACATAAGTACATGAAGAACGACACTTCTTACAGACTATGTTTTGAACCATTCCTGTGACACTAGTTATAGATTCCGATGCTTCACTTCAGGTTTACTGTATCCCTTGGACCTTCTTATTGACGATGAAACACAGAAATTGCATCGGAATTAAATACAAAAGGCACAATGCCGACTTAAGTACATAAAGACCGACACTTCTTACTGACTATGTTTTGAACCATTCCTGTAACACTTGTTATAGATTCCGATGCTTCAATTCAGGTTTACTGTATCCCTTGGACCTTCTTATTGACGATGAAACACAGAAATTGCATCGGAATTAAATACAAAAGGCACAATGCCGATTTAAGTACATAAAGACCGCCACTTCTTACTGACTATGTTTTGAACCATTCCTGTAACACTTGTTATGGATTCCGATGCTTCACTTCAGGTTTACTGTATCCCTTGGACCTTCTTATTGACGATGAAACACAGAAATTGCTTCGGAATTAAATGCAAAAGCACAATGCCGACTTAAGTACATGAAGACAGACTCTTCTTACTGACTATGTTTTGAACCATTCATGTGACACTAGTTATAGAATCCGAAGCTTCACTTCACGTTTACTGTATCCCTTGGACCTTCTTATTGACAATGAAACACAGAAATTGCATCGGAATTAAATACAAAAGGCACAATGCCGACTTAAGGACAAGAAGACTGTCTCTTCCTACTGACCATTCCTGTGACAGTAGTTATAGATTCCGATGCTTCACTCCAGGTTTACTGTATCCCTTGGACCTTCTTATTGACGATGAAACACAGAAATTGCATCGGATTTAAATACAAAATGCACAATGCCGACTTAAGTACATGAAGAGCGACACTTCTTACTGACTATGTTTTGAACCATTCCTGTGACACTAGTTATGTATTCCGATGCATCACTTCAGGTTTACTGTCTCCCTTGGACCTTCTTATTGACGATGAAACTCAGAAACTGCATCGGAAATAAATACAAAAGGCACAATGCCGACTTAAGGACAAGAAGACTGACTGTTCTTACTGTCTATGTTTTGAACCACTCCTGTGACACTAGATATAGATTCCGATGCTTCACTTCAGGTTTACTGTATCCCTCTGACATTCTTATTGACGATGAAACACAGAAATTGCATCGGAATTAAATAGAAAAGGCACAATGCCGACTTATGTACAAGAAAACTGACTCTTCTTACTGTCTATGTTTTGAACCATTCCTGTGACAGTAGTTATAGATTACGATGCTTCACTTCTGGTCCACTGTAACCCTCTGACTTTCTCATTGACGATGAAACACAGAAATTGCATCGGAATTAAATACAAAAGGCACAATGCCGACTTAAGTACATGAAGAAGGACACTTCTTACTGACTATGTCTTGAACCATTCCTGTAACACTAGTTATAGATTCCGATGCTTCACTTCAGGTTTACTGTATCCCTTGGACCTTCTTATTGACGATGAAACACAGAAACTGCATCGGAATTAAATTCAAAAGGCACAATGCCGACTTAAGTACATGAAGACCGACACTTCTTGCTAACTACGTTTTGATCCATTCCTGTGACACTAGTTATTGATTTCCAATGTTTCACTCCAGATTTACTGTATCCCTTGGACCTACTTATTGACGATGAAACACAGAAATGGCATCGGAATTAAATACAAAAGGCACAATGCCGACTTAAGTACATGAAGACCGACACTTCTTACTGACTATGTTTTGAACCATTCCTGTAGCACTAGTTATAGATTCCGATGCTTCACTTCAGGTTTACCGTATCCCTTGGACCTTCTTATTGACGATGAAACACAGAAATTGCATCTAAATTAAATACAAAAGGCACAATGCCGACTTAAGGGCAAGAAGACTGACTCTTCCTACTGATCATTCCTGTGACACTAGTTATAGATTCCGATGCTTCACTTCAGGTTTACTGTATCCCTTGGACCTTCTTATTGACGATGAAACACAGTAATTGCATCGGAATTAAATACAAAAGGCACAATGCCGACTTAAGTACATCAAGAACGACACTTCTTACTGACTATGTTTTGATCCATTCCTGTGACACTAGTTATAGATTCCGATGCTTCACTTCAGGTTTACTGTATCCCTTGGACCTTCTTATTGACGATGAAACACAAAAATTGCATCGGAATTAAATACAAAAGGCACAATGCCGACTTAAGTACATAAAGACCGACACTTGTTACTGACTATGTTTTGAACCATTCCTGTAACACTTGTTATAGATTCCGATGCTTCACTTCAGGTTTACTGTATCCCTTGGACCTTCTTATTGACGATGAAACACAGAAATTGCATCGGAATTAAATACAAAAGGCACAATGCCGACTTAAGTACATAAAGACCGACACTTCTTACTGACTATGTTTTGAACCATTCCTGTAACACTTGTTATAGATTCCGATGCTTCACTTCAGGTTTACTGTATCCCTTGGACCTTCTTATTGACAATGAAACACAGAAATTGCTTCGGAATTAAATGCAAAAGCACAATGCCGACTTAAGGACAAGAAGACTGTCTCTTCCTACTGACCATTCCTGTGACAGTAGTTATAGATTCCGATGCTTCACTCCAGGTTTACTGTCTCCCTTGGACCTTCTTATTGACGATGAAACTCAGAAACTGCATCGGAAATAAATACAAAAGGCACAATGCCGACTTAAGGACAAGAAGACTGACTGTTCTTACTGTCTATGTTTTGAACCACTCCTGTGACACTAGATATAGATTCCGATGCTTCACTTCAGGTTTACTGTATCCCTCTGACATTCTTATTGACGATGAAACACTGAAATTGCATCGGAATTAAATGGAAAAGGCACAATGCCGACTTATGTACAAGAAAACTGACTCTTCTTACTGTCTATGTTTTGAACCATTCCTGTGACAGTAGTTATAGATTACGATGCTTCACTTCTGGTCTACTGTATCCCTCTGACTGTTTCATTGACGATGAAACACAGAAATTGCATCGGAATTAATTACAAAAGGCACAATGCCGACTTAAGTACATGAAGAAGGACACTTCTTACTGACTATGTCTTGAACCATTCCTGTAACACTAGTTATAGATTCCGATGCTTCACTTCAGGTTTACTGTATCCCTTGGACCTTCTTATTGACGATGAAACACAGAAACTGCATCGGAATTAAATTCAAAAGGCACAATGCCGACTTAAGTACATGAAGACCGACACTTCTTGCTAACTATGTTTTGATCCATTCCTGTGACACTAGTTATTGATTTCCATGTTTCACTCCAGATTTACTGTATCCCTTGGACCTACTTATTGACGATGAAACACAGAAATGGCATCGGAATTAAATACAAAAGGCACAATGCCGACTTAAGTACATGAAGACCGACACTTCTTACTGACTATGTTTTGAACCATTCCTGTAGCACTAGTTATAGATTCCGATGCTTCACTTCAGGTTTACTGTATCCCTTGGACCTTCTTATTGACGATGAAACACAGAAATTGCATCTAAATTAAATAGAAAAGGCACAATGCCGACTTAAGGGCAAGAAGACTGACTCTTCCTACTGATCATTCCTGTGACACTAGTTATAGATTCCGATGCTTCACTTCAGGTTTACTGTATCCCTTGGACCTTCTTATTGACGATGAAACACAGTAATTGCATCGGAATTAAATACAAAAGGCACAATGCCGACTTAAGTACATGAAGAACGACATTTCTTACAGACTATGTTTTGAACCATTCCTGTGACACTAGTTATAGATTCCGATGCTTCACTTCAGGTTTACTGTATCCCTTGGACCTTCTTATTGACGATGAAACACAGAAATTGCATCGGAATTAAATACAAAAGGCACAATGCCGACTTAAGTACATAAAGACCGACACTTCTTACTGACTATGTTTTGAACCATTCCTGTAACACTTGTTATAGATTCCGATGCTTCAATTCAGGTTTACTGTATCCCTTGGACCTTCTTATTGACGATGAAACACAGAAATTGCATCGGAATTAAATACAAAAGGCACAATGCCGATTTAAGTACATAAAGACCGCCACTTCTTACTGACTATGTTTTGAACCATTCCTGTAACACTTGTTATAGATTCCGATGCTTCACTTCAGGTTTACTGTATCCCTTGGACCTTCTTATTGACGATGAAACACAGAAATTGCTTCGGAATTAAATGCAAAAGCACAATGCCGACTTAAGTACATGAAGACAGACTCTTCTTACTGACTATGTTTTGAACCATTCATGTGACACTAGTTATAGAATCCGAAGCTTCACTTCACGTTTACTGTATCCCTTGGACCTTCTTATTGACAATGAAACACAGAAATTGCATCGGAATTAAATACAAAAGGCACAATGCCGACTTAAGGACAAGAAGACTGTCTCTTCCTACTGACCATTCCTGTGACAGTAGTTATAGACTCCGATGCTTCACTCCAGGTTTACTGTATCCCTTGGACCTTCTTATTGACGATGAAACACAGAAATTGCATCGGAATTAAATACAAAATGCACAATGCCGACTTAAGTACATGAAGAGCGACACTTCTTACTGACTATGTTTTGAACCATTCCTGTGACACTAGTTATGTATTCCGATGCATCACTTCAGGTTTACTGTCTCCCTTGGACCTTCTTATTGACGATGAAACTCAGAAACTGCATCGGAAATAAATACAAAAGGCACAATGCCGACTTAAGGACAAGAAGACTGACTGTTCTTACTGTCTATGTTTTGAACCACTCCTGTGACACTAGATATAGATTCCGATGCTTCACTTCAGGTTTACTGTATCCCTCTGACATTCTTATTGACGATGAAACACAGAAATTGCATCGGAATTAAATAGAAAAGGCACAATGCCGACTTATGTACAAGAAAACTGACTCTTCTTACTGTCTATGTTTTGAACCATTCCTGTGACAGTAGTTATAGATTACGATGCTTCACTTCTGGTCTACTGTATCCCTCTGACTTTCTCATTGACGATGAAACACAGAAATTGCATCGGAATTAAATACAAAAGGCACAATGCCGACTTAAGTACATGAAGAAGGACACTTCTTACTGACTATGTCTTGAACCATTCCTGTAACACTAGTTATAGATTCCGATGCTTCACTTCAGGTTTACTGTATCCCTTGGACCTTCTTATTGACGATGAAACACAGAAACTGCATCGGAATTAAATTCAAAAGGCACAATGGCGACTTAAGTACATGAAGACCGACACTTCTTGCTAACTACGTTTTGATCCATTCCTGTGACACTAGTTATTGATTTCCATGTTTCACTCCAGATTTACTGTATCCCTTGGACCTACTTATTGACGATGAAACACAGAAATGGCATCGGAATTAAATACAAAAGGCACAATGCCGACTTAAGTACATGAAGACCGACACTTCTTACTGACTATGTTTTGAACCATTCCTGTAGCACTAGTTATAGATTCCGATGCTTCACTTCAGGTTTACTGTATCCCTTGGACCTTCTTATTGACGATGAAACACAGAAATTGCATCTAAATTAAATACAAAAGGCACAATGCCGACTTAAGGGCAAGAAGACTGACTCTTCCTACTGATCATTCCTGTGACACTAGTTATAGATTCCGATGCTTCACTTCAGGTTTACTGTATCCCTTGGACCTTCTTATTGACGATGAAACACAGTAATTGCATCGGAATTAAATACAAAAGGCACAATGCCGACTTAAGTACATCAAGAACGACACTTCTTACTGACTATGATTTGATCCATTCCTGTGACACTAGTTATAGATTCCGATGCTTCACTTCAGGTTTACTGTATCCCTTGGACCTTCTTATTGACGATGAAACACAAAAATTGCATCGGAATTAAATACAAAAGGCACAGTGCCGACTTAAGTACATAAAGACCGACACTTGTTACTGACTATGTTTTGAACCATTCCTGTAACACTTGTTATAGATTCCGATGCTTCACTTCAGGTTTACTGTATCCCTTGGACCTTCTTATTGACGATGAAACACAGAAATTGCATCGGAATTAAATACAAAAGGCACAATGCCGACTTAAGTACATAAAGACCGACACTTCTTACTGACTATGTTTGAACCATTCCTGTAAAACTTGTTATAGATTCCGGTGCTTCACTTCTGGTTTACTGTATCCCTTGGACCTTCTTATTGACGATGAAACACAGAAATTGCTTCGGAATTAAATGCAAAAGCACAATGCCGACTTAAGTACATGAAGACAGACTCTTCTTACTGACTATGTTTTGAACCATTCATGTGACACTAGTTATAGATTCCGAAGCTTCACTTCACGTTTACTGTATCCCTTGGACCTTCTTATTGACAATGAAACACAGAAATTGCATCGGAATTAAATACAAAAGGCACAATGACGACTTAAGGACAAGAAGACTGTCTCTTCCTACTGACCATTCCTGTGACAGTAGTTATAGATTCCGATGCATCACTCCAGGTTTACTGTATCCCTTGGACCTTCTTATTGACGATGAAACACAGAAATTGCATCGGAATTAAATACAAAATGCACAATGCCGACGTAAGTACATGAAGAGCGACACTTCTTACTGACTATGTTTTGAACCATTCCTGTGACACTAGTTATGTATTCCGATGCATCACTTCAGGTTTACTGTCTCCCTTGGACCTTCTTATTGACGATGTAACTCAGAAATTGCATCGGAAATAAATACAAAAGGCACATTCCCGACTTAAGGACAAGAAGTCTGACTGTTCTTACTGTCTATGTTTTGAACCACTCCTGTGACACTAGATATAGATTCCGATGCTTCACTTCAGTTTTACTGTATCCCTCTGACATTCTTATTGACGATGAAACACAGAAATTGCATCGGAATTAAATAGAAAAGGCACAATGCCGACTTATGTACAAGAAAACTGACTCTTCTTACTGTCTATGTTTTGAACTATTTCTGTGACACTAGTTATAGATTCCGATTCTTCACTTCAGGTTTACTGTATCCCTCGGACCTTCTTATTGACGAGAAACACAAAAATTGCATCGGTATTAAATACAAAGAGCACCATGCCGACTTCAGTACAAGAGAACTGACTCTTCTTACTGTCTATGTTTTGAACCATTCCTGTGACAGTAGTTATAGATTACGATGCTTCACTTCTGGTCTACTGTATCCCTCTGACTTTCTCATTGACGATGAAACACAGAAATTGCATCGGAATTAAATACGAAAAGCACAATGCCGACGTAAGTACAAGAAAACTGGCTCTCCTTACTGTCTATGATTTGAACCATTCCTGTGACACTAGTTATAGATTCCGATGCTTCTTTTCAGGTTTACTGTATCCCTCTGACTTTCTTATTGACGATGAAAGACAGAAAGTGCATCGGAATTAAATACAAAAGGCACAATGCCGACTTAATTATAAGAAAACTGACACTTCTTACTGTTTATGCTTTGAACCATTCCTGTGACATTAGTTATAGATTCCGATGCTTCACTTCAGGTTTACTGTATCCCTTGGACCTTCTTATTGACGATGAAACACAGAAACTGCATCGGAATTAAATACAAAAGGCACAATGCCGACTTAAGTACATGAAGACCGACACTTCTTACTAACTATGTTTTTATCCATTCCTGTGACACTAGTTATTGATTTCCATGTTTCACTCCAGGTTTACTGTATCCCTTGGACCTACTTATTGACGATGAAACACAGAAATGGCATCGGAATTAAATACAAAAGGCACAATGCCGACTTAAGTACATGAAGACCGACACTTCTTACTGACTATGTTTTTAACCATTCCTGTAACACTAGTTATAGATTCCGATGCTTCACTTCAGGTTTACTGTATCCCTTGGACCTTCTTATTGACGATGAAACACAGAAATTGCATCGAAATTAAATACAAAAGGCACAATGCTGACTTAAGGGCAAGAAGACTGACTCTTCCTACTGATCATTCCTGTGACACTAGTTATTGATTCCGATGCTTCACTTCAGGTTTACTGCATCCCTTGGACCTTCTTATTGACGATGAAACACAGTAATTGCATCGGAATTAAATACAAAAGGCACAATGCCGACTTAAGTACATGAAGAACGACACTTCTTACTGACTATGTTTTGAACCATTCCTGTGACACTAGTTATAGATTCCGATGCTTCACTTCAGGTTTACTGTATCCCTTGGACCTTTTTATTGACGATGAAACACAGAAATTGCATCGGAATTAAATGCAAAAGGCACAATGCCGACTTAAGTACATGAAGACACACACTTCTTACTGACTATGTTTTGAACCATTCCTGTGGCACTAGTTATAGATTCCGAAGCTTCACTTCGCGTTTACTGTATCCCTTGGACCTTCTTATTGACAATGAAACACAGAAATTGCATCGGAATTAAATACAAAAGGCACAATGCCGACTTATGGACAAGAAGACTGACTCTTCCTACTGACCATTCCTGTGACAGTAGTTATAGATTCCGATGCTTCACTCCAGGTTTACTGTATCCCTTGGACCTTCTTATTGACGATGAAACAGAGAAATTGCATCGGAATTAAATACAAAAGGCACAATGCCGACTTAAGTACATGAAGACCGACACTTCTTACTGACTATGTTTTGAACCATTCCTGTGACACTAGTTATGTAATCCGATGCATCACTTCAGGTTTACTGTCTCCCTTGGACCTTCTTATTGACGATGAAACTCAGAAATTGCATCGGAATTAAATACAAAAGGCACAATGCCGACTTATGGACAAGAAGACTGACTGTTCTTACTGTCTATGTTTTGAACCACTCCTGTGACACTAGATATAGATTCCGATGCTTCACTTCAGGTTTACTGTATCCCTCTGACATTCTTATTGACGATGAAACACAGAAATTGCATCGGAATTAAATAGAAAAGGCACAATGCCGACTTATGTACAAGAAAACTGACTCTTCTTACTGTCTATGTTTTGAACCATTCCTGTGACACTAGTTATAGATTCCGATTCTACCCTTCAGGTTTACTGTGTCCCTCGGACCTACTTATTGACGATGAAACACAAAAATTGCATCGGTATTAAATACAAAGAGCACAATGCCGACTTAAGTACAAGAGAACTGACTCTTCTTACTGTCTATGTTTTGAACCATTCCTCTGACACTAGTTATAGATTCGGATGATTCACTTCAGGTTTACTGTATCCCTTGGACCTTCTTATTGACGATTAAACTCAGAAATTGCATCGGAATGAAATACAAAAGGCACAATTCCGACTCATGTAAATGAAGACCGACACTTCTTACTGACCATATTTTGACCCATTCCAGTGACACTAGTTATAGATTTCCATGCTTCACTCCAGGTTTACTGTGTCCCTTGGACCTTCATATTGACGATGAAACACAGAAATTGCATCGGAATTAAATACAAAAGGCACAATTCCGACTTAAGTACATGAAGACCGATACTTCTCACTGACTATGTTTAGGACCATTCCTGTAACACTAGTTATAGATTCCGATGCTTCACTTCAGGTTTACTGTATCCCTTGGACCTTCTTATTGACGATGAAACACAGAAATTGCATCGGAATTATATACAAAAGGCACAATGCAGACTTAAGGACAAGAAGACTGACTCTTCCTACTGACCATTCCTGCGACACAAGTTATAGATTCCGATTCTTCACTTCAGGTTTACTGTATCCCTTGGACCTTCCTATTGACGATGAAACACAGAAATTGCATCGGAATTAAATACAAATGGCACAATGCCAACTTAAGTACAAGAAGACTGACTCTTCCTACTGACCATTCCTGTGACACTAGTTATAGATTCCGTTGCTTCACTTCAGGTTTACTGTATCCCTTGGACCTTCTTACTGACCATAAAACACAGAAATTGCATCGGAATTAAATACAAAAGGCACAATGCCGACGTAAGTACATGAAGAAGGACACTTCTTACTGACTATGTCTTGAACCATTCCTGTAACACTAGTTATGGATTCCGATGCTTCACTTCAGGTTTACTGTATCCCTTGGACCTTCTTATTGACGATGAAACACAGAAACTGCATCGGAATTAAATACAAAAGGCACAATGCCGACATAAGTACATGAAGACCGACACTTCCTACTAACTATGTTTTGATCCATTCCTGTGACACTAGTTATTGTTTTCCATGTTTCACTCCAGGTTTACTGTATCCCTTGGACCTACTTATTGACGATGAAACACAGAAATGGCATCGGAATTAAATACAAAAGGCACAATGCCGACTTAAGTACATGAAGACCGACACTTCTTACTGACTATGTTTTGAACCATTCCTGTAACACTAGTTATAGATTCCGATGCTTCACTTCAGGTTTACTGTATCCCTTGGACCTTCTTATTGACGATGAAACACAGAAATTGCATCGAAATTAAATACAAAGGGCACAATGCCGACTTAAGGGCAAGAAGACTGACTCTTCCTACTGATCATTCCTGTGACACTAGTTATAGATTCCGATGCTTCACTTCAGGTTTACTGCATCCCTTGGACCTTCTTATTGACAATGAAACACAGAAATTGCATCGAAATTAAATACAAAAGGCACAATGCCGACTTAAGGACAAGAAGACTGACTCCTCCTACTGACCATTCCTGTAACAGTAGTTATAGATTCCGATGCTTCACTCCAGGTTTACTGTATCCCTTGGACCTTCTTATTGACGATGAAACAGAGAAATTGCATCGGAATTAAATACAAAAGACACAATGCCGACTTAAGTACATGAAGACCGACACTTCTTACTGACTATGTTTTGAACCATTCCTGTGACACTAGTTATGTATTCCGATGCCTCACTTCAGGTTTACTGTCTCCCTTGGACCTTCTTATTGACGATGAAACTCAGAAATTGCATCGGAATTAAATACAAAAGGCACAATCCCGACTTATGGACAAGAAGACTGACTGTTCTTACTGTTTATGTTTAGAACCATTCCTGTGACACTAGTTATAGATTCCGATTCTTCACTTCAGGTTTACTGTGTCCCTCGGACCTAATTATTGACGATGAAACACAAACATTGCATCGGTATTAAATACAAAGAGCACAATGCCGACTTAAGTACAAGAGAACTGACTCTTCTTACTGTCTATGTTTTGAACCATTCCTGTGACAGTAGTTATAGATTACGATGCTTCACTTCTGGTCTACTGTATCCCTCTGACTTTCTCATTGACGATGAAACACAGAAATTGCATCGGAATTAAATACGAAAAGCACAATGCCGACGTAAGTACAAGAAAACTGGCTCTCCTTACTGTCTATGATTTGAACCATTCCTGTGACACTATTTATAGATTCCGATGCTTCTTTTCAGGTTTACTGTATCCCTCTGACTTTCTTATTGACGATGAAACACAGAAAGTGCATCGGAATTAAATACAAAAGGCACAATGCCGACTTAATTATAAGAAAACTGACACTTCTTACTGTTTATGCTTTGAACCATTCCTGTGACATTAGTTATAGATTCCGATGCTTCACTTCAGGTTTACTGTATCCCTCTGACCTTCTTATTGACGATGGAACACAGGAATTGCATCGGAATTAAATACAAAAGGCACAATGACGACTCAAGTACAAGGAGATTGGCTCTTCTTACAGTCTATGTTTTGAACCTTTCCTGTGACACTAGTTATAGATTCCGATACTTCACTTCAGGTTTACTGTGTCCCTCGGACCTAATTATTGACGATGAAACACAAACATTGCATCGGTATTAAATACAAAGAGCACAATGCCGACTTAAGTACAAGAGAACTGACTCTTCTTACTGACTATGTTTTGAACCATTCCTGTGACACTAGTTATGTATTCCGATGCATCACTTCAGGTTTACTGTCTCTCTTGGACCTTCTTATTGACGATGTAACTCAGAAATTGCATCGGAAATAAATACAAAAGGCACATTCCCGACTTAAGGACAAGAAGTCTGACTGTTCTTACTGTCTATGTTTTGAACCACTCCTGTGACACTAGATATAGATTCCGATGCTTCACTTCAGTTTTACTGTATCCCTCTGACATTCTTATTGACGATGAAACACAGAAATTGCATCGGAATTAAATAGAAAAGGCACAATGCCGACTTATGTACAAGAAAACTGACTCTTCTTACTGTCTATGTTTTGAACTATTTCTGTGACACTAGTTATAGATTCCGATTCTTCACTTCAGGTTTACTGTATCCCTCGGACCTTCTTATTGACGAGAAACACAAAAATTGCATCGGTATTAAATACAAAGAGCACAATGCCGACTTCAGTACAAGAGAACTGACTCTTCTTACTCTCTATGTTTTGAACCATTCCTGTGACAGTAGTTATAGATTACGATGCTTCACTTCTGGTCTACTGTATCCCTCTGACTTTCTCATTGACGATGAAACACAGAAATTGCATCGGAATTAAATACGAAAAGCACAATGCCGACGTAAGTACAAGAAAACTGGCTCTCCTTACTGTCTATGATTTGAACCATTCCTGTGACACTAGTTATAGATTCCGATGCTTCTTTTCAGGTTTACTGTATCCCTCTGACTTTCTTATTGACGATGAAAGACAGAAAGTGCATCGGAATTAAATACAAAAGGCACAATGCCGACTTAATTATAAGAAAACTGACACTTCTTACTGTTTATGCTTTGAACCATTCCTGTGACATTAGTTATAGATTCCGATGCTTCACTTCAGGTTTACTGTATCCCTTGGACCTTCTTATTGACGATGAAACACAGAAACTGCATCGGAATTAAATACAAAAGGCACAATGCCGACTTAAGTACATGAAGACCGACACTTCTTACTAACTATGTTTTTATCCATTCCTGTGACACTAGTTATTGATTTCCATGTTTCACTCCAGGTTTACTGTATCCCTTGGACCTACTTATTGACGATGAAACACAGAAATGGCATCGGAATTAAATACAAAAGGCACAATGCCGACTTAAGTACATGAAGACCGACACTTCTTACTGACTATGTTTTTAACCATTCCTGTAACACTAGTTATAGATTCCGATGCTTCACTTCAGGTTTACTGTATCCCTTGGACCTTCTTATTGACGATGAAACACAGAAATTGCATCGAAATTAAATACAAAAGGCACAATGCTGACTTAAGGGCAAGAAGACTGACTCTTCCTACTGATCATTCCTGTGACACTAGTTATAGATTCCGATGCTTCACTTCAGGTTTACTGCATCCCTTGGACCTTCTTATTGACGATGAAACACAGTAATTGCATCGGAATTAAATACAAAAGGCACAATGCCGACTTAAGTACATGAAGAACGACACTTCTTACTGACTATGTTTTGAACCATTCCTGTGACACTAGTTATAGATTCCGATGCTTCACTTCAGGTTTACTGTATCCCTTGGACCTTTTTATTGACGATGAAACACAGAAATTGCATCGGAATTAAATGCAAAAGGCACAATGCCGACTTAAGTACATGAAGACACACACTTCTTACTGACTATGTTTTGAACCATTCCTGCGACACTAGTTATAGATTCCGAAGCTTCACTTCGCGTTTACTGTATCCCTTGGACCTTCTTATTGACAATGAAACACAGAAATTGCATCGGAATTAAATACAAAAGGCACAATGCGGACTTATGGACAAGAAGACTGACTCTTCCTACTGACCATTCCTGTGACAGTAGTTATAGATTCCGATGCTTCACTCCAGGTTTACTGTATCCCTTGGACCTTCTTATTGACGATGAAACAGAGAAATTGCATCGGAATTAAATACAAAAGGCACAATGCCGACTTAAGTACATGAAGACCGACACTTCTTACTGACTATGTTTTGAACCATTCCTGTGACACTAGTTATGTAATCCGATGCATCACTTCAGGTTTACTGTCTCCCTTGGACCTTCTTATTGACGATGAAACTCAGAAATTGCATCGGAATTAAATACAAAAGGCACAATGCCGACTTATGGACAAGAAGACTGACTGTTCTTACTGTCTATGTTTTGAACCACTCCTGTGACACTAGATATAGATTCCGATGCTTCACTTCAGGTTTACTGTATCCCTCTGACATTCTTATTGACGATGAAACACAGAAATTGCATCGGAATTAAATAGAAAAGGCACAATGCCGACTTAAGTATATGAAGACCGACACTTCTTACTGACTATGTTTTGAACCATTCCTGTAACACTAGTTATAGATTCCGATGCTTCACTTCAGGTTTACTGTATCCCTTGGACCTTCTTATTGGCGATGAAGCACAGAAATTCCATCGGAATTAAATACAAATGGCACAATGCCGACTTAAGTGCAAGAAGACTGACTCTTCCTACTGACCATTCCTGTGACACTAGTTATAGTTTCCGATTCTTCACACCAGGTTTACTGTATCCCGTCGACCTACCTATTGACGATGACACACAGTAATTGCATCGGAATTAAATACAAAAGGCACAATGCCGACTTAAGTACAAGAAGACTGACTCTTCCTACTGTCTAGGTTTTGAACCATTCCTGTGACACTAGATATAGATTCCGATGCTTCACTTCAGGTTTACTGTCTCCCTTGGACCTTCTTATTGACGATGTAACTCAGAAATTGCATCGGAAATAAATACAAAAGGCACATTCCCGACTTAAGGACAAGAAGTCTGACTGTTCTTACTGTCTATGTTTTGAACCACTCCTGTGACACTAGATATAGATTCCGATGCTTCACTTCAGTTTTACTGTATCCCTCTGACATTCTTATTGACGATGAAACACAGAAATTGCATCGGAATTAAATAGAAAAGGCACAATGCCGACTTATGTACAAGAAAACTGACTCTTCTTACTGTCTATGTTTTGAACTATTTCTGTGACACTAGTTATAGATTCCGATTCTTCACTTCAGGTTTACTGTATCCCTCGGACCTTCTTATTGACGAGAAACACAAAAATTGCATCGGTATTAAATACAAAGAGCACAATGCCGACTTCAGTACAAGAGAACTGACTCTTCTTACTGTCTATGTTTTGAACCATTCCTGTGACAGTAGTTATAGATTACGATGCTTCACTTCTGGTCTACTGTATCCCTCTGACTTTCTCATTGACGATGAAACACAGAAATTGCATCGGAATTAAATACGAAAAGCACAATGCCGACGTAAGTACAAGAAAACTGGCTCTCCTTACTGTCTATGATTTGAACCATTCCTGTGACACTAGTTATAGATTCCGATGCTTCTTTTCAGGTTTACTGTATCCCTCTGACTTTCTTATTGACGATGAAAGACAGAAAGTGCATCGGAATTAAATACAAAAGCACAATGCCGACTTAATTATAAGAAAACTGACACTTCTTACTGTTTATGCTTTGAACCATTCCTGTGACATTAGTTATAGATTCCGATGCTTCACTTCAGGTTTACTGTATCCCTTGGACCTTCTTATTGACGATGAAACACAGAAACTGCATCGGAATTAAATACAAAAGGCACAATGCCGACTTAAGTACATGAAGACCGACACTTCTTACTAACTATGTTTTTATCCATTCCTGTGACACTAGTTATTGATTTCCATGTTTCACTCCAGGTTTACTGTATCCCTTGGACCTACTTATTGACGATGAAACACAGAAATGGCATCGGAATTAAATACAAAAGGCACAATGCCGACTTAAGTACATGAAGACCGACACTTCTTACTGACTATGTTTTTAACCATTCCTGTAACACTAGTTATAGATTCCGATGCTTCACTTCAGGTTTACTGTATCCCTTGGACCTTCTTATTGACGATGAAACACAGAAATTGCATCGAAATTAAATACAAAAGGCACAATGCTGACTTAAGGGCAAGAAGACTGACTCTTCCTACTGATCATTCCTGTGACACTAGTTATAGATTCCGATGCTTCACTTCAGGTTTACTGCATCCCTTGGACCTTCTTATTGACGATGAAACACAGTAATTGCATCGGAATTAAATACAAAAGGCACAATGCCGACTTAAGTACATGAAGAACGACACTTCTTACTGACTATGTTTTGAACCATTCCTGTGACACTAGTTATAGATTCCGATGCTTCACTTCAGGTTTACTGTATCCCTTGGACCTTTCTATTGACGATGAAACACAGAAATTGCATCGGAATTAAATGCAAAAGGCACAATGCCGACTTAAGTACATGAAGACACACACTTCTTACTGACTATGTTTTGAACCATTCCTGCGACACTAGTTATAGATTCCGAAGCTTCACTTCGCGTTTACTGTATCCCTTGGACCTTCTTATTGACAATGAAACACAGAAATTGCATCGGAATTAAATACAAAAGGCACAATGCGGACTTATGGACAAGAAGACTGACTCTTCCTACTGACCATTCCTGTGACAGTAGTTATAGATTCCGATGCTTCACTCCAGGTTTACTGTATCCCTTGGACCTTCTTATTGACGATGAAACAGAGAAATTGCATCGGAATTAAATACAAAAGGCACAATGCCGACTTAAGTACATGAAGACCGACACTTCTTACTGACTATGTTTTGAACCATTCCTGTGACACTAGTTATGTAATCCGATGCATCACTTCAGGTTTACTGTCTCCCTTGGACCTTCTTATTGACGATGAAACTCAGAAATTGCATCGGAATTAAATACAAAAGGCACAATGCCGACTTATGGACAAGAAGACTGACTGTTCTTACTGTCTATGTTTTGAACCACTCCTGTGACACTAGATATAGATTCCGATGCTTCACTTCAGGTTTACTGTATCCCTCTGACATTCTTATTGACGATGAAACACAGAAATTGCATCGGAATTAAATAGAAAAGGCACAATGCCGACTTATGTACAAGAAAACTGACTCTTCTTACTGTCTATGTTTTGAACCATTCCTGTGACACTAGTTATAGATTCCGATTCTACCCTTCAGGTTTACTGTGTCCCTCGGACCTACTTATTGACGATGAAACACAAAATTGCATCGGTATTAAATACAAAGAGCACAATGCCGACTTAAGTACAAGAGAACTGACTCTTCTTACTGTCTATGTTTTGAACCATTCCTCTGACACTAGTTATAGATTCGGATGATTCACTTCAGGTTTACTGTATCCCTTGGACCTTCTTATTGACGATTAAACTCAGAAATTGCATCGGAATGAAATACAAAAGGCACAATTCCGACTCATGTAAATGAAGACCGACACTTCTTACTGACCATATTTTGACCCATTCCAGTGACACTAGTTATAGATTTCCATGCTTCACTCCAGGTTTACTGTGTCCCTTGGACCTTCATATTGACGATGAAACACAGAAATTGCATCGGAATTAAATACAAAAGGCACAATTCCGACTTAAGTACATGAAGACCGATACTTCTCACTGACTATGTTTAGGACCATTCCTGTAACACTAGTTATAGATTCCGATGCTTCACTTCAGGTTTACTGTATCCCTTGGACCTTCTTATTGACGATGAAACACAAAAATTGCATCGAAATTAAATACAAAGGGCACAATGCCGACTTAAGGGCAAGAAGACTGACTCTTCCTACTGATCATTCCTGTGACACTAGTTATAGATTCCGATGCTTCACTTCAGGTTTACTGCATCCCTTGGACCTTCTTATTGACAATGAAACACAGAAATTGCATCGAAATTAAATACAAAAGGCACAATGCCGACTTAAGGACAAGAAGACTGACTCCTCCTACTGACCATTCCTGTGACAGTAGTTATAGATTCCGATGCTTCACTCCAGGTTTACTGTATCCCTTGGACCTTCTTATTGACGATGAAACAGAGAAATTGCATCGGAATTAAATACAAAAGACACAATGCCGACTTAAGTACATGAAGACCGACACTTCTTACTGACTATGTTTTGAACCATTCCTGTGACACTAGTTATGTATTCCGATGCCTCACTTCAGGTTTACTGTCTCCCTTGGACCTTCTTATTGACGATGAAACTCAGAAATTGCATCGGAATTAAATACAAAAGGCACAATCCCGACTTATGGACAAGAAGACTGACTGTTCTTACTGTTTATGTTTAGAACCATTCCTGTGACACTAGTTATAGATTCCGATTCTTCACTTCAGGTTTACTGTGTCCCTCGGACCTAATTATTGACGATGAAACACAAACATTGCATCGGTATTAAATACAAAGAGCACAATGCCGACTTAAGTACAAGAGAACTGACTCTTCTTACTGTCTATGTTTTGAACCATTCCTGTGACAGTAGTTATAGATTACGATGCTTCACTTCTGGTCTACTGTATCCCTCTGACTTTCTCATTGACGATGAAACACAGAAATTGCATCGGAATTAAATACGAAAAGCACAATGCCGACGTAAGTACAAGAAAACTGGCTCTCCTTACTGTCTATGATTTGAACCATTCCTGTGACACTATTTATAGATTCCGATGCTTCTTTTCAGGTTTACTGTATCCCTCTGACTTTCTTATTGACGATGAAACACAGAAAGTGCATCGGAATTAAATACAAAAGGCACAATGCCGACTTAATTATAAGAAAACTGACACTTCTTACTGTTTATGCTTTGAACCATTCCTGTGACATTAGTTATAGATTCCGATGCTTCACTTCAGGTTTACTGTATCCCTCTGACCTTCTTATTGACGATGGAACACAGGAATTGCATCGGAATTAAATACAAAAGGCACAATGACGACTCAAGTACAAGGAGATTGGCTCTTCTTACAGTCTATGTTTTGAACCTTTCCCGTGACACTAGTTATAGATTCCGATACTTCACTTCAGGTTTACTGTATCCCTTGGACAATCTTATTGACGATGAAACACAGAAATTGCATCGGAATTAGATACAAAAGGCACAATGCCGACTTAAGGGCAAGAAGACTGACTCTTCCTACTGACCATTCCTGTGACACTAGTTATAGATTCCGATGCTTCACTTCAGGTTTACTGTATCCCTTGGACCTTCTTATTGACGATGAAACTCAGAAATTTCATCGGAATTAAATACAAAAAGCACAATGCCGACTTAAGTACATGATAAACGACACTTCTTACTGACTATGATTTGAACCAATCCTGTGACACTACTTATAGACTCCGATGCTTCACTACAGGTTTTCTGTATCCTTGGACCTTCTTCTTCACGATGAAACACAGAAATTGCATCGGAATTAAATACAAAAGGCATAATGCCGACTTAAGTACACGAAGACCGACACTTCTTACTGACTATGTTTTGAACCATTCCTGAGACACTAGTTATAGATTCCGATGCATCACTCCAGGTTTACTGTATCCCTTGGACCTTCTTATTGACGATGAAACACAGAAATTGCATCGGAATTAAACACAAAAGTCACAATGCCGACTTAAGTACATGAAGACCGACACTTCTTACTGACTATGTTTTGAACCATTCCTGTAACACTAGTTATACATTCCGATGCTTCACTTTAGGTTTACAGTATCCCTTGGACCTTCTTATTGACGATGAAACACAGAAATTGCATCGGAATTAAATGCAAAAGGCACAATGCCGACGTAAGTACATGAAGACCGACACTTCTTATTGACTATGATTTGAACTATTCCTGTGCCACTAGTTACAGATTCCGATGCTTCACTAGAGGTTTACTGGATCCCTTGGACCTTCTTATTGACGATGAAACACAGAAATTGCATCTTAATTAAATACAAAAGGCACAATGCCGACTTAAGTACATGAAGACCGACACCTCTTACTGACTATGTTTTGAACCATTCCTGTAACACTAGTTATAGATTCCGATGCTTCACTTTAGGTTTACTGTATCCCTTGGACCTTCTTATTGACGATTAAACACAGAATTTGCATGGGAATTAAATACAAAAGGCACTATGCCGACCTAAGGACAAGAAGACTGACTCTTCCTACTGACCACTGCAGTGACACTAGTTATAGGTTCCGATGCCTCACTTCATTTTTACTGTATCCCTTAGACCTTCTTATTGACGATGAAACACAGAAATTGCATCGGAATTAAATACAAAAGGCACAATGCCGACTTAAGGACAAGAAGACTGAATCTTCCTACTGACTATGTTTTGAACCAGTCCTGTGACACTAGTTATAGATTCCGATGCTTCACTCCAGGTTTACTGTGTCCCTTGCACCTTCTTATTGACGATGAAACACAGAAATTGCATCGGAATTAAACACAAAAGGCACAATGCCGACTTAAGTACATGAAGACCGACACTTCTTACTGACTATGTTTTGAACCATTCCTGCAACACTAGTTATGGATTCCGATGCTTCACTTCAGGTTTACTGTATCCCTTGGACCTTGTTATTGACGATGAAACACAGAAATTGCATCGGAATTAAATACAAAAGGCACAATGCCGACATAAGGACAAGAACACTGACTCTTCCTACTGACCATTCCTGTGACACTAGTTATAGATTCCGATGCTTCACTCCAGGTTTACTGTATCCCTTGGACCTTCTTATTGACGATGAAACACAGAAATTGCATCGGAATTAAATACAAAAGGCACAATGCCGACTTAAGGACAAGAACACTGACTCTTCCTACTGAACATTCCTGTGACACTAGTTACAGATTCCGATGCTTCACTCCAGGTTTACTGTATCCCTTGGACCTTCTTAATGACGATGAAGCACAGAAATTGCATCGGAATTAAATACAAAAGGCACAATGCCGACTTAAGGACAAGAAGACTGACTCTTAATAATGCCTAAGTTTTGAACCATTCCTGTGACACTAGTTATAGATTCCGATGCTTCACTTCAGGTTTACTGTTTCCCTTGGACCTTCTTATTGACGATGAAACACAGAAATTGCATCGGAATTAAATACAAAAGGCACAATGCCGACTTAAGTACATGAAGACCGACACTTCCTTCTGACTATGTTTTGAAAAATTCCTGTGACACTAGTTATAGATTCCGATGCTTCACTTCAGGTTTACTGTATCCCTTGGACCTTCTTATTGACGATGAAACACAGAAATTGCATCGGAATTAAATAAAAAAGGCACAATGCCGACTTAAGGACAAGAAGAATGACTTTTCCTACTGACCATTCCTGTGACACTAGTTATTGATTCCGATTCTTCACACCAGGTTTACTGTATCCCTTGGACCTTCTTATTGACGATGAAACACAGAAATTGCATCGGAATTAAATACAAAAGGCACAATGCCGACTTGAGGGCAAGAAGACTGACTCTTCCTACTGACCATTCCTGTGACACTAGTTATAGATTCCGATGCTTCACTTCAGGTTTACTGTATCCCTTTGACCTTCTTAATGACGATGAAACACAGAAATTGCATCGGAATTAAATACAAAAGGCACAATGCCGACTTAAGGACAAGAAGACTGATTCTTCCTACTTTCCATTCCTGTGACACTAGTTATAGATTCCTCTGCTTCACTTCAGGTTTACTGTATACCTAGGACCTTCTTATTGACGATGAAACACAGAAATTGCATCGGAATTAAATACAAAAGGCACAATGCCGACTTCAGTACATGAAGAAGGACACTTCTGACTGACTATGTTTTGAACCATTCCTCTGACACTAGTTATAGATTCCGATGCTTCACTTCAGGATTACTGTATCCCTTGGACCTTCTTATTGACGATGAAACACAGATACTGCATCGGAATTAAACACAAAAGGCACAATGCCGACTTAAGTACATGAAGACCGACACTTCTTACTGACTATGTTTTGACCCATTCCTGTGACACTAGTTATAGATTTCCATGCTTCACTCCAGGTTTACCGTATCCCTTTGACCTACTTATTGACGATGAAACACAGAAATTGCATCGCAATTAAATACAAAAGGCACAATGCCGACTTAAGTACATGAAGACCAACACTTCTTACTGACTATGTTTTGAACCATTCCTGCAACACTAGTTATGGATTCCGATGCTTCACTTCAGGTTTACTGTATCCCTTGGACCTTCTTATTGACGATGAAACACAGAAAATGCATCGGAATTAAATACAAAAGGCACAATACCGATTTAGGGACAAGAAGGCTGACTCTTCCTACTGACCATTCCTGTGACACTAGTTATAGATTCCGATGCTTCACTTCAGGTTTATTGTATCCCTTAAACCTCCTTATTGACGATGAAACACAGAAATTGCATCGGAATTAAATACAAAAGGCACAATGCCGATTTAAGGACAAGAACACTGACTCTTCCTACTGACCATTCCTGTGACACTAGTTATAGATTCCGATGCTTCACTCCAGGTTTACTGTATCCCTTGGACCTTCTTATTGACGATGAAACACAGAAATTGCATCGGAATTAAATACAAAAGACACAATGCCGACTTAAGGGCAAGAAGACTGACTCTTCCTACTGACCATTCCTGTGACACTAGTTATAGATTCCGATTCTTCACACCAGGTTTACTGTATCCCTTGGACCTTCTTATTGACGATGAAACACAGAAATTGCATCGGAATTAAATACAAAAGACACAATGCCGACTTAAGGGCAAGAAGACTGACTCTTCCTATTGACCATTCCTGTGACACTAGTTATAGATTCCGATGCTTCACTTCAGGTTTACTGTATCCCTTGGACCTTCTTATTGACGATGAAACACAGAAATTGCATCGGAATTAAATACAAAAATCACAATGTCGACTTAAGTACATGAAGTACGACATTTCTTACTGACAATGTTTTGACACATTCCTGTGACACTAGTTATAGATTCCGATGCTTCACTCCAGGTTTGCTGTATCCCTTTGACCTTCTTATTGACGATGATACACAGAATTTGCATCGGAACTAAATACAGAAGGCACAATGCCGACTTAAGGACAAGAAGACTGACTCTTCCTACTTTCCATTCCTGTGACATTAGTTATAGATTCCTATGCTTCACTTCAGGTTTACTGTATACCTAGGACCTTCTTATTGTCGATGAATCACAGAAATGGCATCGGAATTAAATACAAAAGGCACAATGCCGACATAAGTACATGAAGACCGACACTTCTTACTGACTATGCTTTGAGCAATTCCTGCAACACTAGTTATGGATTCCGATGCTACACTTCAGGTTTACTGAATCCCTTGGACCTTCTTATTGACGATTAAACACAGAAAATGCATCGGAATTAAATACAAAAGGCTCAATGCCGACTTAAGGACAAGAAGACTGACTCTTCCTACTGACCATTCCTGTGACACTAGTTAAAGATTCCGATGCTTCACTTCAGGTTTACTGTATCCCTTGGACCTTCGTATTGACGATGAAACACAGAAATTGCATCGGAATTAAATACAAAAGGCACAATGCCGACTTAAGTACATGAAGACCGACACTTCTTACTGACTATGTTTTGAACCATTCCTGTGACACTAGTTATAGATTCCGATGCTTCACTTCAGGTTTACTGTATAACTTGGACTTTCTTATTGACGATGAAACACAGAAATTGCATCGGAATTAAATACAAAAGGCACAATGCCGACTTAAGTACATGAAGACAGACACTTCCTTCTGAAAATGTTTTGAACCATTCCTGTGACACTAGTTATAGATTCCGATGCTTCACTTCAGGTTTACTGTATCGTTTGGACCTTCTTATTGACGATGAAACACAGAAATTGCATCGGAATTAAATACAAAAGGCACAATGGTGACTTGAGGACAAGAAGAATGACTCTTCCTACTGACCATTCCTGTGACACTAGTTATAGATTCCGATGCTTCACTTCAGGTTTACTGTATCCCTTGGACCTTCTTATTGACGATGAAACACAGAAATTGCATCTGAATTAAATACAAAAGCACAATGCCGACTTAAGGAAAAGAACACTGACTCTTCCTACTGACCACTCCTGTGACACTAGTTATAGATTCCGATGCTTCACTCCAGGTTTACTGTATCCCTTGGACCTTCTTATTGACGATGAAACACAGAAATTGCATCGGAATTAAATACAAAAGGCACAATGCCGACTTAAGTACATGAAGACCGACACTTCTTACTGACTATGTTTTGAACCATTCCTGCAACACTAGTTATGGATTTCGATGCTTCACTTCAGGTTTACTGTATCCCTTAGACCTTCTTATTGACGATGAAACACAGAAAATGCATCGGAATTAAATACAAAAGGCACAATACCGACTTAGGGACAGGAAGACTGACTCTTCCTACTGACCATTCCTGTGACACTAGTTATAGATTCCGATGCTTCACTCCAGGTTTACTGTATCCCTTGGACCTTCTTATTGACGATGAAACACAGAAATTGCATCGGAATTAAATACAAAAGGCACAATACCGCCTTAAGAACAAGAAGACTGACTCTTCCAACTGACCATTCCTGTGACACTAGTTATAGATTCCGATGCTTCACTTCAGGTTTACTGTATAACTTGGACCTTCTTATTGACGATGAAACACAGAAATTGCATCGGAATTAAATACAAAAGGCACAATGCCGACTTAAGTACATGAAGACCGACACTTCCTTCTGACTATGATTTGAAAAATTCCTGTGACACTAGTTATAGATTCCGATCCTTCACTTCAGGTTTACTGTATCCCTTTGACCTTCTTATTGACGATGAAACACAGAAATTGCATCGGAATTAAATACAAAATTCACAATGCCGACTTAAGGACAAGAAGAATGACTCTTCCTACTGACCATTCCTGTGACACTAGTTATAGATTCCGATGCTTCACTTCAGGTTTACTGTATCCCTTGGACCTTCTTATTGACGATGAAACACAGAAATTGCATCTGAATTAAATACAAAGGCACAATGCCGACTTAAGGACAAGAACACTGACTCTTCCTACTGACCATTCCTGTAACACTAGTTATAGATTCCGATGCTTCACTCCAGGTTTACTGTATCCCTTGGACCTTCTTATTGACGATGAAACACAGAAATTGCATCGGAATTAAATACAAAAGGCACAATGCCGACTTAAGGACAAGAATACTGACTCTTCCTAATGTCTAAGTTTCGAACCATTCCTGTGACACTAGTAGTAGATTCCGATTCTTCACTTCAGGTTTACTGTATCCCTTGTACCTTCTTATTGACGATGAAACACAGAAATTGCATCGGAATTAAATGCAGAAGGCACAATGCCGACTTAAGTATATGAAGACCGACACTTCTTACTGACTATGTTTTGAACCATTCCTGTAACACTAGTTATAGATTCCGATGCTTCACTTCAGGTTTACTGTATCCCTTGGACCTTCTTATTGGCGATGAAGCACAGAAATTCCATCGGAATTAAATACAAATGGCACAATGCCGACTTAAGTGCAAGAAGACTGACTCTTCCTACTGACCATTCCTGTGACACTAGTTATAGTTTCCGATTCTTCACACCAGGTTTACTGTATCCCGTCGACCTACCTATTGACGATGACACACAGTAATTGCATCGGAATTAAATACAAAAGGCACAATGCCGACTTAAGTACAAGAAGACTGACTCTTCCTACTGTCTAGGTTTTGAACCATTCCTGTGACACTAGATATAGATTCCGATGCTTCATTCAGGTTTACTGTATCCCTTGGACCTTCTTATTGACGATGAAACACAGAAATTGCATCGGAATTAAATGCAAAAGGCACAATACCGACTTAAGTATATGAAGACCGACATTTCTTACTGACTATGTTTTGAACCATTCCTGTAACACTAGTTATAGATTCCGATGCTTCACTCCAGGTTTACTGTATCTCTAGGACCTTCTTATTGACGATGAAACACTGAAATTGCTTCGGAATTAAATACAAAAGGCACAATGCCGACTTAAGTACATGAAGACCGACACTTCCTACTGACTATGTTTTGAACCATTCCTGTAACACTAGTTATAGATTCCGATGCTTCACTTCAGGTTTACTGTATCCCTTGGACCTTCTTATTGTCGATGAAACAAAGAAATTGCATCGAAATTAAATACAAAAGGCACAATGGCGACTTAAGGGCAAGAAGACTGACTCTTCCTACTGATCATTCCTGTAACACTAGTTATAGATTCCGATGCTTCACTTCAGGTTTACTGTATCCCTTGGACCTTCTTATTGACGATGAAACACAGAAATTGCATCGGAATTAAATACAAAAGGCACAATGCCCACTTAAGTACAAGAAGACCGACACTTCTTACTGACTATGTTTTGAACCATTCCTGAGACACTAGCTATGGATTCCGATGCTTCACTCAAGGTTTACTGTATCCCTTGGACCTTCGTATTGACGATGAAACACAGAAATTGCATCGGACTTAAATACAAAAGGCACAATGCCGACTTAAGTACAAGAAGACTGACTCTTCCTACTGACCATTCCTGTCACACTAGTTATAGATTCGGATTTTTTACACCAGGTTTACTGTATCCCTTGGACCTTCTTATTGACGACGAAACACAGAAATTGCATCGGAATTAAATACAAAAGACACAATGCCGACATAAGTACATGAAGACCGACACTTCTTACTGACTATGTTTTGTCCCATTCCTGTGACACTAGTTATAGATTTCCATGCTTCACTCCAGGTTTACTGTATCCCTTGGACCTTCTTATTGACGATGAAACACAGAAATGGCATCGGAATTAAATACAAAATTCACAATGCCGACTTCAGTACATGAAGACCGACACTTCTTACTGACTATGTTTTGACCCATTCCTGTGACACTAGTTATAGATTTCCATGCTTCACTCCAGGTTTACTGTATCCCTTGGACCTTCTTATTGACGATGAAACACAGAAATGGCATCGGAATTAAATACAAAATTCACAATGCCGACTTAAGTACATGAAGAACGACACTTCTTACTGACTATGTTTTGAACCATTACTGTAACACTAGTTATAGATTCCGATGCTTCACTTCAGGTTTACTGTATCCCTTGGACCTTTTTATTGGCGATGAAACACATAAATTGCATCGGAATTAAGTACAAAATGCACAATGCCGACTTAGGGGCAAGAAGACTGACTCTTCCTACTGACCATTCCTGTGACACTAGTTGTAGAATTCCATGCTTCACTCCAGGTTTACTGTATACCTTGGACGTACATATTGACGATGAAACACAGAAATGGCATCAGAATTAAATACAAAAGGCACAATGCCGACTTAAGTACGTGAAGACCGTCACTTCTTACTGACTATATTTTGAACCATTCCTGTAACACTAGTTATAGATTCCGATGCTTCACTTCAGGTGTACTGTATCCCTTGGACCCTCTTATTGACGATGAAACACAGAAATTGCATCAAAATTAAATACAAAAGGCACAATGCCGACTTAAGGGCAAGAAGACTGACTCGTCCTACTGATCATTCCTGTGACACTAGTTATAGATTCCGATGCTTCACTTCAGGTTTACTGTATCCCTTGGACCTTCTTATTGACGATGAAACACAGAAATTGCATCGTAATTAAATACAAAAGGCACAATGCCGACTTACGTACATGAAGAACGACACTTCTTACTGACTATGATTTGAACCATTCGTGTGACACTAGTTATAGATTCCGATGCTTCACTTCAGGTTTACTGTATCCCTTGGACCTTCTTGTGGACGATGAAACACAGAAATTGCATCGGAATTAAATACAAAAGGCACAATGCCCACTTAAGTACATGAAGACCGACACTTCTTACTGACTATGTTTTGTACCATTCCTGAGACACTAGTTATGGATTCCGATGCTTCACTCAAGGTTTACTGTATCCCTTGGACGTTCTTATTGACGATGAAACACAGAAATTGCATCGGACTTAAATACAAAAGGCACAATGCCGACTTAAGTACAAGAAGACTGACTCTTCCTACTGACCATTCCTGTGACACTAGTTATAGATTCCGATTTTTTACACCAGGTTTACTGTATCCCTTGGACCTTCCTATTGACGACGAAATACAGAAATTGCATCGGAAATTAATACATAAGGCACAATGCCGACTTAAGTACAAGAAGACTGACTCTTCCTACTGTCTAAGTTTGAACCATTCCTCTGACACTAGTTATAGATTCCGATGCTTCACTTCAGGTTTACTGTATCCCTTGGACCTTCTTATTGACGATTAAACACAGAAATTGCATCGGAATTAAAAACAAAAGGCACAATGCCGACATAAGTACATGAAGACCGACACTTCTTACTGACTATGCTTTGAGCAATTCCTGCAACACTAGTTATGGATTCCGATGCTACACTTCAGGTTTACTGTTTCCCTTGGACCTTCTTATTGACGATGAAACACAGAAATTGCATCGGAATTAAATACAAAAGGCACAATGATGACTTAAGGGCAAGAAGACTGACTCTTCCTACTGACCATTCCTGTGACACTAGTTATAGATTCCGATTCTTCACACCAGGTTTACTGTATCCCTTGGACCTTCTTATTGACGATGAAACACAGAAATTGCATCGGAATTAAATACAAAAGACACAATGCCGACTTAAGGGCAAGAAGACTGACTCTTCCTATTGACCATTCCTGTGACACTAGTTATAGATTCCGATGCTTCACTTCAGGTTTACTGTATCCCTTGGACCTTCTTATTGACGATGAAACACAGAAATTGCATCGGAATTAAATACAAAAATCACAATGTCGACTTAAGTACATGAAGTACGACATTTCTTACTGACAATGTTTTGACACATTCCTGTGACACTAGTTATAGATTCCGATGCTTCACTTCAGGTTTGCTGTATCCCTTGGACCTTCTTATTGACGATGATACACAGAATTTGCATCGGAACTAAATACAGAAGGCACAATGCCGACTTAAGGATAAGAAGACTGACTCTTCCTACTTTCCATTCCTGTGACATTAGTTATAGATTCCTATGCTTCACTTCAGGTTTACTGTATACCTAGGACCTTCTTATTGACGATGAATCACAGAAATGGCATCGGAATTAAATACAAAAGGCACAATGCCGACATAAGTACATGAAGACCGACACTTCTTACTGACTATGCTTTGAGCAATTCCTGCAACACTAGTTATGGATTCCGATGCTACACTTCAGGTTTACTGAATCCCTTGGACCTTCTTATTGACGATTAAACACAGAAAATGCATCGGAATTAAATACAAAAGGCTCAATGCCGACTTAAGGACAAGAAGACTGACTCTTCCTACTGACCATTCCTGTGACACTAGTTAAAGATTCCGATGCTTCACTTCAGGTTTTCTATATCCCTTGGACCTTCGTATTGACGATGAAACACAGAAATTGCATCGGAATTAAATACAAAAGGCACAATGCCGACTTAAGTACAT
Organism: Schistocerca americana; assembly: GCF_021461395.2. Classification (NCBI taxonomy): domain Eukaryota; kingdom Metazoa; phylum Arthropoda; class Insecta; order Orthoptera; family Acrididae; genus Schistocerca; species Schistocerca americana. The sequence goes on from NC_060130.1 coordinate 26,368,861, forward strand.
GAAGACCGACACTTCTTACTGACTATGTTTTGAACCATTCCTGTCACACTAGTTATAGATTCCGATGCTTCACTTCAGGTTTACTGTATAACTTGGACCTTCTTATTGACGATGAAACACAGAAATTGCATCGGAATTAAATACAAAAGGCACAATGCCGACTTAAGTACATGAAGACAGACACTTCCTTCTGAAAATGTTTTGAACCATTCCTGTGACACTAGTTATAGATTCCGATGCTTCACTTCAGGTTTACTGTATCCTTTGGACCTTCTTATTGACGATGAAACGCAGAAATTGCATCGGAATTAAATACAAAAGGCACAATGGTGACTTGAGGACAAGAAGAATGACTCTTCCTACTGACCATTCCTGTGACACTAGTTATTGATTCCGATGCTTCACTTCAGGTTTACTGTATCCCTTGGACCTTCTTATTGACGATGAAACACAGAAATTGCATCTGAATTAAATACAAAAGCACAGTGCCGACTTAAGGAAAAGAACACTGACTCTTCCTACTGACCACTCCTGTGACACTAGTTATAGATTCCGATGCTTCACTCCAGGTTTACTGTATCCCTTGGACCTTCTTATTGACGATGAAACACAGAAATTGCATCGGAATTAAATACAAAAGGCACAATGCCGACTTAAGTACATGAAGACCGACACTTCTTACTGACTATGTTTTGAACCATTCCTGCAACACTAGTTATGGATTTCGATGCTTCACTTCAGGTTTACTGTATCCCTTAGACCTTCTTATTGACGATGAAACACAGAAAATGCATCGGAATTAAATACAAAAGGCACAATACCGACTTAGGGACATGAAGACTGACTCTTCCTACTGACCATTCCTGTGACACTAGTTATAGATTCCGATGCTTCACTCCAGGTTTACTGTATCCCTTGGACCTTCTTATTGACGATGAAACACAGAAATTGCATCGGAATTAAATACAAAAGGCACAATACCGCCTTAAGAACAAGAAGACTGACTCTTCCAACTGACCATTCCTGTGACACTAGTTATAGATTCCGATGCTTCACTTCAGGTTTACTGTATAACTTGGACCTTCTTATTGACGATGAAACACAGAAATTGCATCGGAATTAAATACAAAACGCACAATGCCGTGTTAAGTACAAGAAGACTGACTCTTCCAACTATCTAAGTTTTTAACCATTCCTGTGACACTAGTTATAGATTCCGATGCTTCACTCCAGGTTTACTGTATCCCTTGGACCTTGTTTTTGACGATGAAACACAGAAATTGCATCGGAATTAAATACAAAAGGCACAATGCCAACTTAAGGACAAGAATACTGACTCTTCCTAATGTCTAAGTTTCGAACCATTCCTGTGACACTAGTAGTAGATTCCGATTCTTCACTTCAGGTTTACTGTATCCCTTGGACCTTCTTATTGACGATGAAACACAGAAATTGCATCGGAATTAAATGCAAAAGGCACAATGCCGACTTAAGTATATGAAGACCGACACTTCTTACTGACTATGTTTTGAACCATTCCTGTAACACTAGTTATAGATTCCGATGCTTCACTTCAGGTTTACTGTATCCCTTGGACCTTCTTATTGGCGATGAAGCACAGAAATTCCATCGGAATTAAATACAAATGGCACAATGCCGACTTAAGTGCAAGAAGACTGACTCTTCCTACTGACCATTCCTGTGACACTAGTTATAGTTTCCGATTCTTCACACCAGGTTTACTGTATCCCGTCGACCTACCTATTGACGATGACACACAGAAATTGCATCGGAATTAAATACAAAAGGCACAATGCCGACTTAAGTACAAGAAGACTGACTCTCCCTACTGTCTAGGTTTTGAACCATTCCTGTGACACTAGATATAGATTCCGATGCTTCATTCAGGTTTACTGTATCCCTTGGACCTTCTTATTGACGATGAAACACAGAAATTGCATCGGAATTAAATGCAAAAGGCACAATGCCGACTTAAGTATATGAAGACCGACACTTCTTACTGACTATGCTTTGAACCATTCCTGTAACACTAGTTATAGATTCCGATGCTTCACTCCAGGTTTACTGTATCTCTAGGACCTTCTTATTGACGACGAAACACAGAAATTGCATCGGAATTAAATACAAAGGGCACAATGCCGACTTAAGTACATGAGGACCGACACTTCTTACTGACTATGTTTTGAACCATTCCTGTAACACTAGTTATAGATTCCGATGCTTCACTTCAGGTTTACTGTATCCCTTGGACCTTCTTATTGACGAAGAGACACAGAAATTGCATCGGAATTAAATACAAATGGCTCAATGCCAACTTAAGTACAAGAAGACTGACTCTTCCTACTGACCATTCCTGTGACACTAGTTATAGATTCCGATGCTGCATTTCAGGTTTACTGTATCCCTTGGACCTTCTTATTGACGATGAAACATTGAAATTGCATCGGAATTAAATACAAAAGGCACAATGCCGACCTAAGTACATGAAGAAGGACACTTCTTACCGACTATGTTTTGAACCATTCCTGTGACACTAGTTATAGATTCCGATGCTTCACTTCAGGTTTACTGTATCCCTTGGACCTACTTATTGACGATGAAACACAGAAATTGCATCTGAATTAAATACAAAAGGCACAATGTCGACTGATGTACATGAAGACCGACACTTCTTACTGACTATGTTTTGACCCATTCCTGTGACACTAGTTATAGATTTCCATGCTTCACTCCAGGTTTACTGTATACCTTGGACCTCCATATTGACGATGAAACCCAGAAATGGCATCAGAATTAAATACAAAAGGCACAATGCCGACTTAAGTACGTGAAGACCGTCACTTCTTACTGACTATGTTTTGAACCATTCCTGTAACACTAGTTATAGATTCCGATGCTTCACTTCAGGTTTACTGTATCCCTTGGACCTTCTTATTGTCGATGAAACAAAGAAATTGCATCGAAATTAAATACAAAAGGCACAATGGCGACTTAAGGGCAAGAAGACTGACTCTTCCTACTGATCATTCCTGTAACACTAGTTATAGATTCCGATGCTTCACTTCAGGTTTACTGTATCCCTTGGACCTTCTTATTGACGATGAAACACAGAAATTGCATCGGATTTAAATACAAAAGGCACAATGCCCACTTAAGTACAAGAAGACCGACACTTCTTACTGACTATGTTTTGAACCATTCCTGAGACACTAGCTATGGATTCCGATGCTTCACTCAAGGTTTACTGTATCCCTTGGACCTTCGTATTGACGATGAAACACAGAAATTGCATCGGACTTAAATACAAAAGGCACAATGCCGACTTAAGTACAAGAAGACTGACTCTTCCTACTGACCATTCCTGTCACACTAGTTATAGATTCGGATTTTTTACACCAGGTTTACTGTATCCCTTGGACCTTCTTATTGACGACGAAACACAGAAATTGCATCGGAATTAAATACAAAAGACACAATGCCGACATAAGTACATGAAGACCGACACTTCTTACTGACTATGTTTTGTCCCATTCCTGTGACACTAGTTATAGATTTCCATGCTTCACTCCAGGTTTACTGTATCCCTTGGACCTTCTTATTGACGATGAAACACAGAAATGGCATCGGAATTAAATACAAAATTCACAATGCCGACTTCAGTACATGAAGACCGACACTTCTTACTGACTATGTTTTGACCCATTCCTGTGACACTAGTTATAGATTTCCATGCTTCACTCCAGGTTTACTGTATCCCTTGGACCTTCTTATTGACGATGAAACACAGAAATGGCATCGGAATTAAATACAAAATTCACAAGCCGACTTAAGTACATGAAGAACGACACTTCTTACTGACTATGTTTTGAACCATAACTGTAACACTAGTTATAGATTCCGATGCTTCACTTCAGGTTTACTGTATCACTTGGACCTTTTTATTGGCGATGAAACACATAAATTGCATCGGAATTAAATACAAAATGCACAATGCCGACTTAAGGGCAAGAAGACTGACTCTTCCTACGGATCATTCCTGTGACACTAGTTATAGATTCCGATGCTTCACTTCAGGTTTACTGTATCCCTTGGACCTTCTTATTGACGATGAAACACAGAAATTGCATCGTAATTAAATACAAAAGGCACAATGCCGACTTACGTACATGAAGAACGACACTTCTTACTGACTATGATTTGAACCATTCGTGTGACACTAGTTATAGATTCCGATGCTTCACTTCAGGTTTACTGTATCCCTTGGACCTTCTTGTGGACGATGAAACACAGAAATTGCATCGGAATTAAATACAAAAGGCACAATGCCCACTTAAGTACATGAAGACCGACACTTCTTACTGACTATGTTTTGTACCATTCCTGAGACACTAGTTATGGATTCCGATGCTTCACTCAAGGTTTACTGTATCCCTTGGACCTTCTTATTGACGATGAAACACAGAAATTGCATCGGACTTAAATACAAAAGGCACAATGCCGACTTAAGTACAAGAAGACTGACTCTTCCTACTGACCATTCCTGTGACACTAGTTATAGATTCCGATTTTTTACACCAGGTTTACTGTATCCCTTGGACCTTCCTATTGACGACGAAATACAGAAATTGCATCGGAAATTAATACATAAGGCACAATGCCGACTTAAGTACAAGAAGACTGACTCTTCCTACTGTCTAAGTTTGAACCATTCCTCTGACACTAGTTATAGATTCCGATGCTTCACTTCAGGTTTACTGTATCCCTTGGACCTTCTTATTGACGATTAAACACAGAAATTGCATCGGAATTAAAAACAAAAGGCACAATGCCGACATAAGTACATGAAAACCGACACTTCTTACTGACTATGTTTTAACCCATTCCTGTGGCACTAGTTATAGATTTCCATGCTTCACTCCAGGTTTACTGTATACCTTGGACCAACTTATTGACGATGAAACACAGAAATGGCATCGGAATTAAATACAAAAGACACAATGCCGACTTAAGTACATGAAGACCGACACTTCTTACTGACTATGTTTTGACCCATTCCTGTGACACTAGTTATAGATTTCCATGCTTCACTCCAGGTTTACTGTATCCCTTGGACCTTCTTATTGACGATGAAACACAGGAATGACATCGGAATTAAATACAAAATTCACAATGCCGACTTAAGTGCATGAAGAACGACACTTCTTACTGACTATGTTTTGAACCATTACTGTAACACTAGTTATAGATTCCGATGCTTCACTTCAGGTTTACTGTATCCCTTGGACCTTCTTATTGACGATGAAACACATAAATTGCATCGGAATTAAATACAAAAGGCACAATGCCGACTTAAGGGCAAGAAGACTGACTCTTCTTACTGACCATTCCTGTGACACTAGTTATAGATTCCGATGCTTCACTTCAGGTTTACTGTATCTCTTGGACCTTCTTATTGACGATGAAACACAGAAATTTCATCGGAATTAAATACAAAAGGCACAATGCCGACTTAAGTACAGGAAGACTGACTCTTCCTACTGTCTAAGATTTGAACCATTCCTCTGAGACTAGTTATACATTCCGATGCTTCACTTCAGGTTTACTGTATCCCTTGGACCTTCTTATTGACAATGAAACACAGAAATTGCATCGGAATTAAATACAAAAGGCACAATGCCGACTTAAGTACATGAAGACCGACACTTCCTACTGACTATGTTTTGAACCATTCCTGTGACACTAGTTATAGATTCCGATGCTTCACTTCAGGTTTACTGTATCCCTTGGACCTTCTTATTGACGATGAAACACAGAAATTGCATCGGAATTAAATACAAAAGGCACAATGCCCACTCAAGTACATGAAGACCGACACTTCTTACTGACTATGTTTTGAACCATTCCTGAGACACTAGTTACGGATTCCGATGCTTCACTCAAGGTTTACTGTATCCCTTGGACCTTCTTATTGACGATGAAACACAGAAATTGCATCGGACTAAAATACAAAAGGCACAATGCCGACTTAAGTACAAGAAGACTGACTCTTCCTACTGACCATTCCTGTGACACTAGTTATAGATTCGGATTTTTTACACCAGGTTTACTGTATCCCTTGGACCTTCTTATTGACGACGAAACACAGAAATTGCATCGGAAATAAATGCAAAAGACACAATGCCGACTTAAGTACATGAAGACCGACACTTCTTACTGACTATGTTTTGACCCATTCCGGTGACACTAGTTATAGATTTCCATGCTTCACTCCAGGTTTACTGTATCCCTTGGACCTTCTTATTGACGATGAAACACAGAAATGGCATCGGAATTAAATACAAAATTCACAATGCCGACTTCAGTACATGAAGACCGACACTTCTTACTGACTATGTTTTGACCCATTCCTGTGACACTAGTTATAGATTTCCATGCTTCACTCCAGGTTTACTGTATCCGTTGGACCTTCTTATTGACGATGAAACACAGAAATGGCATCGGAATTAAATACAAAATTTACAATGCCGACTTAAGTACATGAAGAACGACACTTCTTACTGACCATTCCTGTGACACTAGTTATAGATTCCGATGCTTCACTCCAGGTTTACTGTATCCCTTGGACCTTCTCATTGACGATGAAACACAGAAATTGCATCGGAATTAAATACAAAAGGCACAATGCCGCCTTACGAACAAGAAGACTGACCCTTCCAACTGACCATTCCTGTGACACTAGTTATAGATTCCGATGCTTCACTTCAGGTTTACTGTATAACTTGGACCTTCTTATTGACGATGAAACACAGAAATTGCATCGGAATTAAATACAAAAGGCACAATGCCGACTTAAGTACATGAAGACCGACACTTCCTTCTGACTATGATTTGAAAAATTCCTGTGACACTAGTTATAGATTCCGATGCTTCACTTCAGGTTTACTGTATCCCTTGGACCTTCTTATTGACGATGAAACACAGAAATTGCATCGGAATTAAATACAAAAGGCACAATGCCGACTTAAGGACAAGAAGAATGACTCTTCCTACTGACCATTCCTGTGACACTGGTTATAGATTCCGATGCTTCACTTCAGGTTTACTGTATCCCTTGGACCTTCTTATTGACGATGAAACACAGAAATTGCATCTGAATTAAATACAAAAGCACAATGCCGACTTAAGGACAAGAACACTGACTCTTCCTACTGACCATTCCTGTAACACTAGTTATAGATTCCGATGCTTCACTCCAGGTTTACTGTATCCCTTGGACCTTCTTATTGACGATGAAACACAGAAATTGCATCGGAATTAAATACAAAACGCACAATGCCGTGTTAAGTACAAGAAGACTGACTCTTCCAACTATCTAAGTTTTGAACCATTCCTGTGACACTAGTTATAGATTCCGATGCTTCACTCCAGGTTTACTGTATCCCTTGGACCTTCTTTTTGACGATGAAACACAGAAATTGCATCGGAATTAAATACAAAAGGCACAATGCCGACTTAAGGACAAGAATACTGACTCTTCCTAATGTCTAAGTTTCGAACCATTCCTGTGACACTAGTAATAGATTCCGATTCTTCACTTCAGGTTTACTGTATCCCTTGGACCTTCTTATTGACGATGAAACACAGAAATTGCATCGGAATTAAATGCAAAAGGCACAATGCCGACTTAAGTATATGAAGACCGACACTTCTTACTGACTATGCTTTGAACCATTCCTGTAACACTAGTTATATATTCCGATGCTTCACTTCAGGTTTACTGTATCCCTTGGACCTTCTTATTGGCGATGAAGCACAGAAATTCCATCGGAATTAAATACAAATGGCACAATGCCGACTTAAGTGCAAGAAGACTGACTCTTCCTACTGACCATTCCTGTGACACTAGTTATAGTTTCCGATTCTTCACACCAGGTTTACTGTATCCCGTCGACCTACTTTTTGACGATGACACACAGAAATTGCATCGGAATTAAATACAAAAGGCACAATGCCGACTTAAGTACAAGAAGACTGACTCTTCCTACTGTCTAGGTTTTGAACCATTCCTGTGACACTAGATATAGATTCCGATGCTTCATTCAGGTTTACTGTATCCCTTGGACCTTCTTATTGACGATGAAACACAGAAATTGCATCGGAATTGAATACAAAAGGCACAATGCCGACTTAAGTACATGAAGACCGACACTTCTTACTGACTATGTTTTGACCCATTCCAGTGACACTAGTTATAGATTTCCATGCTTCACTCCAGGTTTACTGTATCCCTTGGACCTTCTTATTGACGATGAAACACACAAATGGCATCGGAATTAAATACACAAGGCACAATGCCGACATAAGTACATGAAGACCGACACTTCTTAGTGACTATGTTTTGAACCATTACTGTAACACTAGTTATAGATTCCGATACTTTACTTCAGGTTTACTGTATCCCTTGGACCTTCTTATTGACGATGAAAGACAGAAATTGCATCGGAATTAAATACAAAAAGCACAATGCCGACGTAAGGGCAAGAAGACTGACTCTTCCTACTTTCCATTCCTGTGACAGTAGTTATAGATTCCTATGCTTCACTTCAGGTTTACTGTATCTCTAGGACCTTCTTATTGACGACGAAACACAGAAATTGCATCGGAATTAAATACAAAGGGCACAATGCTGACTTAAGTACATGAAGACCGACACTTCTTACTGACTATCTTTTGAACCATTCCTGTAACACTAGTTATAGATTCCGATGCTTCACTTCAGGTTTACTGTATCCCTTGGACCTTCTTATTGACGATGAAACACAGAAATTGGATCGGAATTAAATACAAAAGGCACAATGCCGACTTAAGGACAAGAAGACTGACTCTTCCTACTGTCTAAGTTCTAAACCATTCCTCTGACACTAGTTATAGATTCCGATGCTTCACTTCAGGTTTACTGTATCCCTTGGACCTTCTTATTGACGATAAAACACAGAAATTGCATCGGAATTAAATACAAAAGGCTCAATGCTGACTTAAGTACATGAAAACCGACACTTCCTACTGACTATGTTTTGAACCATTCTTGTGCCACTAGTTATAGATTCCGATGCTTCACATCAGGTTTACTGTATTCCTTGGACCTTCTTATTGACGATGAAGCAGAGAAATTGCATCGGAATTAAATACAAATGGCTCAATGCCAACTTAAGTACAAGAAGACTGACTCTTCCTACTGACCATTCCTGTGACAGTGACGATGAAACATAGAAATTGCATCGGAATTAAATACAAAAGGCACAATGCCGACTTAAGTACATGAAGAAGGACACTTCTTACTGACTATGTTTTGAACCATTCCTGTGACACTAGTTATAGATTCCGATGCTTCACTTCAGGTTTACTGTATCCCTTGGACCTACTTATTGACGATGAAACACAGAAATTGCATCTGAATTAAATACAAAAGGCACAATGTCGACTGATGTACATGAAGACCGACACTTCTTACTGACTATGTTTTGACCCATTCCTGTGACACTAGTTATAGATTTCCATGCTTCACTCCAGGTTTACTATATACCTTGGACCTACATATTGACGATGAAACCCAGAAATGGCATCAGAATTAAATACAAAAGGCACAATGCCGACTTAAGTACGTGAAGACCGTCACTTCTTACTGACTATGTTTTGAACCATTCCTGTAACACTAGTTATAGATTCCGATGCTTCACTTCAGGTTTACTGTATCCCTTGGACCTTCTTATTGTCGATGAAACAAAGAAATTGCATCGAAATTAAATACAAAAGGCACAATGGCGACTTAAGGGCAAGAAGACTGACTCTTCCTACTGATCATTCCTGTGACACTAGTTATAGATTCCGATGCTTCACTTCAGGTTTACTGTATCCCTTGGACCTTCTTATTGACGATGAAACACAGAAATTGCATCGGAATTAAAAACAAAAGGCACAAGCCCACTTAAGTACAAGAAGACCGACACTTCTTACTGACTATGTTTTGAACCATTCCTGAGACACTAGTTATGGATTCCGATGCTTCACTCAAGGTTTACTGTATCCCTTGGACCTTCTTATTGACGATGAAACACAGAAATTGCATCGGACTTAAATACAAAAGGCACAATGCCGACTTAAGTACAAGAAGACTGACTCTTCCTACTGACCATTCCTGTCACACTAGTTATAGATTCGGATTTTTTACACCAGGTTTACTGTATCCCTTGGACCTTCTTATTGACGACGAAACACAGAAATTGCATCGGAATTAAATACAAAAGACACAATGCCGACATAAGTACATGAAGACCGACACTTCTTACTGACTATGTTTTGTCCCATTCCTGTGACACTAGTTATAGATTTCCATGCTTCACTCCAGGTTTACTGTATCCCTTGGACCTTCTTATTGACGATGAAACACAGAAATGGCTACGGAATTAAATACAAAATTCACAATGCCGACTTCAGTACATGAAGACCGACACTTCTTACTGACTATGTTTTGAACCATTACTGTAACACTAGTTATAGATTCCGATGCTTCACTTCAGGGTTACTGTATCCCTTGGACCTTCTTATTGACGATGAAACACATAAATTGCATCGGAATTAAATACAAAATGCACAATGCCGACTTAAGGGCAAGAAGACTGACTCTTCCTACTGACCATTCCTGTGACACTAGTTATAAAATTCCATGCTTCACTCCAGGTTTACTGTATACCTTGGACCTACATATTGACGATGAAACACAGAAATGGCATCAGAATTAAATACAAAAGGCACAATGCCGACTTAAGTACGTGAAGACCGTCACTTCGTACTGACTATATTTTGAACCATTCCTGTAACACTAGTTATAGATTCCGATGCTTCACTTCAGGTGTACTGTATCCCTTGGACCCTCTTATTGACGATGAAACACAGAAATTGCATCGAACTTAAATACAAAAGGCACAATGCCGACTTAAGGGCAAGAAGACTGACTCTTCCTACTGATCATTCCTGTGACACTAGTTATAGATTCCGATGCTTCACTTCAGGTTTACTGTATCCCTTGGACCTTCTTATTGACGATGAAACACAGAAATTGCATCGGAATTAAATACAAAAGGCACAATGCCGACTTACGTACATGAAGAACGACACTTCTTACTGACTATGATTTGAACCATTTGTGTGACACTAGTTATAGATTCCGATGCTTCACTTCAGGTTTACTGTATCCCTTGGACCTTCTTATGGACGATGAAACACAGAAATTGCATCGGAATTAAATACACAAGGCACAATGCCCACTTAAGCACATGAAGACCGACACTTCTTACTGACTATGTTTTGTACCATTCCTGAGACACTAGTAATGGATTCCGATGCTTCACTCAAGGTTTACTGTATCCCTTGGACCTTCTTATTGACGATGAAACACAGAAGTTGCATCGGACTTAAATACAAAAGGCACAATGCCGACTTAAGTACAAGAAGACTGACTCTTCCTACTGACTATTCCTGTGACACTAGTTATAGATTCCCATTTTTTACACCAGGTTTACTGTATCCCTTGGACCTTCCTATTGACGACGAAACACAGAAATTGCATCGGAAATTAATACAAAAGGCACAATGCCGACTTAAGTACAAGAAGACTGACTCTTCCTACTGTCTAAGTTTTGAACCATTCCTCTGACACTAGTTATAGATTCCGATGCTTCACTTCAGGTTTACTGTATCCCTTGGACCTTCTTATTGACGATTAAACACAGAAATTGCATCGGAATTAAATACAAAAGGCACAATGCCGACATAAGTACATGAAGACCGACACTTCTTACTGACTATGTTTTAACCCATTCCTGTGACACTAGTTACAGATTTCCATGCTTCACTCCAGGTTTACTGTATACCTTGGACCTACTTATTGACGATGAAACACAGAAATGGCATCGGAATTAAATACAAAAGACACAATGCCGACTTAAGTACATGAAGACCGACACTTCTTACTGACTATGTTTTGACCCATTCCTGTGACACTAGTTATAGATTTCCATGCTTCACTCCAGGTTTACTGTATCCCTTGGACCTTCTTATTGACGATGAAACACAGGAATGGCATCGGAATTAAATACAAAATTCACAATGCCGACTTAAGTACATGAAGAACGACACTTCTTACTGACTATGTTTTGAACCATTACCGTAACACTAGTTATAGATTCCGATGCTTCACTTCAGGTTTACTGTATCCCTTGGACCTTCTTATTGACGATGAAACACATAAATTGCATCGGAATTAAATACAAAAGGCACAATGCCGACTTAAGGGCAAGAAGACTGACTCTTCCTACTGACCATTCCTGTGACACTAGTTATAGATTCCGATGCTTCACTTCAGGTTTACTGTATCTCTTGGACCTTCTTATTGACGATGAAACACAGAAATTTCATCAGAATTAAATACAAAAGGCACAATGCCGACTTAAGTACAAGAAGACTGACTCTTCCTACTGTCTAAGTTTTGAACCATTCCTCTGAGACTAGTTATACATTCCGATGCTTCACTTCAGGTTTACTGTATCCCTTGGACCTTCTTATTGACAATGAAACACAGAAATTGCATCGGAATTAAACACAAAAGGCACAATGCCGACTTAAGTACATGAAGACCGACACTTCCTACTGACTATGTTTTGAACCATTCCTGTGACACTAGTTATAGATTCCGATGCTTCACTTCAGGTTTACTGTATCCCTTGGACCTTCTTATTGACGATGAAACACAGAAATTGCATCGGAATTAAATACAAAAGGCACAATGCCCACTTAAGTACATGAAGACCGACACTTCTTACTGACTATGTTTTGAACCATTCCTGAGACACTAGTTATGGATTCCGATGCTTCACTCAAGGTTTACTGTATCCCTTGGACCTTCTAATTGACGATGAAACACAGAAATTGCATCGGACTTAAATACAAAAGGCACAATGCCGACTTAAGTACAAGAAGACTGACTCTTCCTACTGACCATTCCTGTGACACTAGTTATAGATTCGGATTTTTTACACCAGGTTTACTGTATCCCTTGGACCTTCTTATTGACGACGAAACACAGAAATTGCATCGGAATTAAATACAAAAGACACAATGCCGACTTAAGTACATGAAGACCGACACTTCTTACTGACTATGTTTTGACCCATTCCGGTGACACTAGTTATAGATTTCCATGCTTCACTCCAGGTTTACTGTATCCCTTGGACCTTCTTATTGACGATGAAACACAGAAATTGCATCGGAATTGAATACAAAAGGCACAATGCCGACTTAAGTACATGAAGACCGACACTTCTTACTGACTATGTTTTGACCCATTCCAGTGACACTAGTTATAGATTTCCATGCTTCACTCCAGGTTTACTGTATCAATTGGACCTTCTTATTGACGATGAAACACACAAATGGCATCGGAATTAAATACACAAGGCACAATGCCGACATAAGTACATGAAGACCGACACTTCTTACTGACTATGTTTTGAACCATTACTGTAACACTAGTTATAGATTCCGATGCTTTACTTCAGGTTTACTGTATCCCTTGGACCTTCTTATTGACGATGAAAGACAGAAATTGCATCGGAATTAAATACAAAAAGCACAATGCCGACGTAAGGGCAAGAAGACTGCCTCTTCCTACTTTCCATTCCTGTGACAGTAAATATAGATTCCTATGCTTCACTTCAGGTTTACTGAATCTCTAGGACCTTCTTATTGACGACGAAACACAGAAATTGCATCGGAATTAAATACAAAGGGCACAATGCCGACTTAAGTACATGAAGACCGACACTTCTTATTGACTATCTTTTGAACTATTCCTGTAACACTAGTTATAGATTCCGATGCTTTACTTCAGGTTTACTGTATCCCTTGGACCTTCTTATTGACGATGAAACACAGAAATTGCATCGGAATTAAATACAAAAGGCACAATGCCGACTTAAGGACAAGAAGACTGACTCTTCCTACTGTCTAAGTTCTGAACCATTCTTCTGACACTAGTTATAGATTCCGATGCTTCACTTCAGGTTTACTGTATCCCTTGGACCTTCTTATTGACGATAAAACACAGAAATTGCATCGGAATTAAATACAAAAGGCACAATGCTGACTTAAGTACATGAAAACCGACACTTCCTACTGACTATGTTTTGAACCATTCTTGTGCCACTAGTTATAGATTCCGATGCTTCACATCAGGTTTACTGTATTCCTTGGACCTTCTTATTGACGATGAAGCAGAGAAATTGCATCGGAATTAAATACAAATGGCTCAATGCCAACTTAAGTACAAGAAGACTGACTCTTCCTACTGACCATTCCTGTGACAGTGACGATGAAACATAGAAATTGCATCGGAATTAAATACAAAAGGCACAATGCCGACTTAAGTACATGGAGAAGGACACTTCTTACTGACTATGTTTTCAACCATTCCTGTGACACTAGTTATAGATTCCGATGCTTCACTTCAGGTTTACTGTATCCCTTGGACCTACTTATTGACGATGAAACACAGAAATTGCATCTGAATTAAATACAAAAGCACAATGTCGACTGATGTACATGAAGACCGACACTTCTTACTGACCATGTTTTGACCCATTCCTGTGACACTAGTTATAGACTTCCATGCTTCACTCCAGGCTTACTGTATACCTTGGACCTACATATTGACGATGAAACCCAGAAATGGCATCAGAAATAAATACAAAGGCACAATGCCGACTTAAGTACGTGAAGACCGTCACTTCTTACTGACTATGTTTTGAACCATTCCTGTAACACTAGTTATAGATTCCGATGCTTCACTTCAGGTTTACTGTATCCCTTGGACCTTCTTATTGTCGATGAAACAAAGAAATTGCATCGAAATTAAGTACAAAAGGCACAATGGCGACTTAAGGGCAAGAAGACTGACTCTTCCTACTGATCATTCCTGTGACACTAGTTATAGAATCCGATGCTTCACTTCAGGTTTACTGTATCCCTTGGACCTTCTTATTGACGATGAAACACAGAAATTGCATCGGAATTAAATACAAAAGGCACAATGCCCACTTAAGTACAAGAAGACCGACACTTCTTACTGACTGTGTTTTGAACCATTCCTGAGACACTAGTTATGGATTCCGATGCTTCACTCAAGGTTTACTGTATCCCTTGGACCTTCTTATTGACGATGAAACACAGAAATTGCATCGGACTTAAATACAAAAGGCACAATGCCGACTTAAGTACAAGAAGACTGACTCTTCCTACTGACCATTCCTGTCACACTAGTTATAGATTCGGATTTTTTACACCAGGTTTACTGTATCCCTTGGACCTTCTTATTGACGACGAAACACAGAAATAGCATCGGAATTAAATACAAAAGACACAATGCCGACATAAGTACATGAAGACCGACACTTCTTACTGACTATGTTTTGTCCCATTCCTGTGACACTAGTTATAGATTTCCATGCTTCACTCCAGGTTTACTGTATCCCTTGGACCTTCTTATTGACGATGAAACACAGAAATGGCATCGGAATTAAATACAAAATTCACAATGCCGACTTCAGTACATGAAGACCGACACTTCTTACTGACTATGTTTTGAACCATTACTGTAACACTAGTTATAGATTCCGATGCTTCACTTCAGGTATACTGTACCCCTTGGACCTTCTTATTGACGATGAAACACATAAATTGCATCGGAATTAAATACAAAATGCACAATGCCGACTTAAGGGCAAGAAGACTGACTCTTCCTACTGACCATTCCTGTGACACTAGTTATAAAATTCCATGCTTCACTCCAGGTTTACTGTATACCTTGGACCTACATATTGACGATGAAACACAGAAATGGCATCAGAATTAAATACAAAAGGCACAATGCCGACTTAAGTACGTGAAGACCGTCACTTCTTACTGACTATATTTTGAACCATTCCTGTAACACTAGTTATAGATTCCGATGCTTCACTTCAGGTGTACTGTATCCCTTGGACCCTCTTATTGACGATGAAACACAGAAATTGCATCGAAATTAAATACAAAAGGCACAATGCCGACCTAAGGGCAAGAAGACTGACTCTTCCTACTGATCATTCCTGTGACACTAGTTATAGATTCCGATGCTTCACTTCAGGTTTACTGTATCCCTTGGACCTTCTTATTGACGATGAAACACAGAAATTGCATCGGAATTAAATACAAAAGGCACAATGCCGACTTACGTACATGAAGAACGACACTTCTTAATGACTATGATTTGAACCATTCGTGTGACACTAGTTATAGATTCCGATGCTTCACTTCAGGTTTACTGTATCCCTTGGACCTTCTTATGGACGATGAAACACAGAAGTTGCATCGGAATTAAATACAAAAGGCACAATGCCCACTTAAGCACATGAAGACCGACACTTCTTACTGACTATGTTATGTACCATTCCTGAGACACTAGTTATGGATTCCGATGCTTCACTCAAGGTTTACTGTATCCCTTGGACCTTCTTATTGACGATGAAACACAGAAGTTGCATCGGACTTAAATACAAAAGGCACAATGCCGACTTAAGTACAAGAAGACTGACTCTTCCTACTGACTATTCCTGTGACACTAGTTATAGATTCCCATTTTTTACACCAGGTTTACTGTATCCCTTGGACCTTCCTATTGACGACGAAACACAGAAATTGCATCGGAAATTAATACAAAAGGCACAATGCCGACTTAAGTACAAGAAGACTGACTCTTCCTACTGTCTAAGTTTTGAACCATTCCTCTGACACTAGTTATAGATTACGATGCATCACTTCAGGTTTACTGTATCCCTTGGACCTTCTTATTGACGATTAAACACAGAAATTGCATCGGAATTAAATACAAAAGGCACAATGCCGACATAAGTACATGAAGACCGACACTTCTTACTGACTATGTTTTAACCCATTCCTGTGACACTAGTTATAGATTTCCATGCTTCACTCCAGGTTTACTGTATACCTTGGACCTACTTATTGACGATGAAACACAGAAATGGCATCGGAATTAAATACAAAAGACACAATGCCGACTTAAGTACATGAAGACCGACACTTCTTACTGACTATGTTTTGACCCATTCCTGTGACACTAGTTATAGATATCCATGCTTCACTCCAGGTTTACTGTATCCCTTGGACCTTCTTATTGACGATGAAACACAGGAATGGCATCGGAATTAAATACAAAATTCACAATGCCGACTTAAGTACATGAAGAACGACACTTCTTACTGACTATGTTTTGAACCATTACTGTAACACTAGTTATAGATTCCGATGCTTCACGTCAGGTTTACTGTATCCCTTGGACCTTCTTATTGACGATGAAACACATAAATTGCATCGGAATTAAATACAAAAGGCACAATGCCGACTTAAGGGCAAGAAGACTGACTCTTCCTACTGACCATTCCTGTGACACTAGTTATAGATTCCGATGCTTCACTTCAGGTTTACTGTATCTCTTGGACCTTCTTATTGACGATGAAACACAGAAATTTCATCAGAATTAAATACAAAAGGAACAATGCCGACTTAAGTACAAGAAGACTGACTCTTCCTACTGTCTAAGTTTTGAACCATTCCTCTGAGACTAGTTATACATTCCGATGCTTCACTTCAGGTTTACTGTATCCCTTGGACCTTCTTATTGACAATGAAACACAGAAATTGCATCGGAATTAAATACAAAAGGCACAATGCCGACTTAAGTACATGAAGACCGACACTTCCTACTGACTATGTTTTGAACCATTCCTGTGACACTAGTTATAGATTCCGATGCTTCACTTCAGGTTTACTGTATCCCTTGGACCTTCTTATTGACGATGAAACACAGAAATTGCATCGGAATTAAATACAAAAGGCACAATGCCCACTTAAGTACATGAAGACCGACACTTCTTACTGACTATGTTTTGAACCATTCCTGAGACACTAGTTATGGATTCCGATGCTTCACTCAAGGTTTACTGTATCCCTTGGACCTTCTAATTGACGATGAAACACAGAAATTGCATCGGACTTAAATACAAAAGGCACAATGCCGACTTAAGTACAAGAAGACTGACTCTTCCTACTGACCATTCCTGTGACACTAGTTATAGATTCGGATTTTTTACACCAGGTTTACTGTATCCCTTGGACCTTCTTATTGACGACGAAACACAGAAATGGCATCGGAATTAAATACAAAAGACACAATGCCGACTTAAGTACATGAAGACCGACACTTCTTACTGACTATGTTTTGACCCATTCCGGTGACACTAGTTATAGATTTCCATGCTTCACTCCAGGTTTACTGTATCCCTTGGACCTTCTTATTGACGATGAAACACAGAAATGGCATCGGAATTAAATACAAAATTTACAATCCCGACTTAAGTACATGAAGAACGACACTTGTTACTGACTATGTTCTGAACCATTACTGTAACACTAGTTATAGATTCCGATGCTACACTTCAGGTTTACTGTATCCCTTGGACCTTCTTATTGACGATGAAACACACAAATTGCATCGGAATTAAATACAAAAGGCACAATGCCGACTTAAGGGCAACAAGACTGACTCTTCCTACTGACCATTCCTGTGACACTAGTTATAGATTTCCATGCTTCACTCCAGGTTTACTGTATACCTTGGACCTACATATTGACGATGAAATACAGAAATGGCATCAGAATTAAATACAAAAGGCACAATGCCGACTTAAGTACGTGAAGAGCGTCACTTCTTACTGACTATGTTTTGAACCATTCCTGTAACACTAGTTATAGATTCCGATGCTTCACTTCAGGTGTACTGTATCCCTTGGACCTTGTTATTGACGATGAAACACAGAAATTGCATCGGAAGTAAATACAAAAGGCACAATGCCGTCTTAAGTACATGAAGAACGACACTTCTTACTGACTATGATTTGAACCATTCGTGTGACGCTAGTTATAGATTCCGATGCTTCACGTCAGGTTTACTGTATCCCTTGGACCTTCTTATTGACGATGAAACACAGAAATTGCATCGGAATTAAATACAAAAGGCACAATGCCCACTTAAGTACATGAAGACCGACACTTCTTACTGACTATGTTTTGTACCATTCCTGAGACACTAGTTATTTATTCCGATGCTTCACTCAATGTTTACTGTATCAATTGGACCTTCTTATTGACGATGAAACACAGAAATTGCATCGGACTTAAATACAAAAGGCACAATGCCGACTTAAGTACAAGAAGATTGACTCTTCCTACTGACCATTCCTGTGACACTAGTTATAGATTCCGATTTTTTACACCAGGTTTACTGTGTCCCTTGGACCTTCTTATTGGCGACGAAACACAGAAATTGCATCGGAAATTAATACAAAAGGCACAATGCCGACTTAAGTACAAGAAGACTGACTCTTCCTACTGTCTAAGTTTTGAACCATTCCTCTGACACTTGTTATAGATTCCGATGCTTCACTTCAGGTTTACTGTATCCCTTGGACCTTCTTATTGACGATGAAACACAGAAATTGCATCGGAGTTAAAATAAATGGCACAATGCCAACTTAAGTACAAGAAGACTGACTCTTCCTACTGACCATTCCTGTGACACTAGTTATAGATTCCGATGCTTCACTTCAGGTTTACTGTATCCCTTTCTACCTTCTTATTGACGATGAAACACAGAAATTGCATGGGAATTAAATACAAAAGGCACAATGCCGACTTAAAGACAAGAAGACTGACTCTTCCTACTGACCATTCCTGTGACACTAGTTATAGATTCCGATGCTTCACTTCAGGTTTACTGTATCCCTTGGACCTTCTTTTTGGCGATGAAACACAGAAATTGCATCGGAATTAAATACAAAAGGCACAATGCCGACGTATGTATACGAAGACCGACACTTCTTACTGACAATGTTTTGAACCATTCCTGTGACACAAGTTATAGATTCCGATGCTTCACTT
This sequence comes from Schistocerca americana, assembly GCF_021461395.2. Taxonomy (NCBI): domain Eukaryota; kingdom Metazoa; phylum Arthropoda; class Insecta; order Orthoptera; family Acrididae; genus Schistocerca; species Schistocerca americana. The sequence goes on from NC_060130.1 coordinate 26,388,985, forward strand.
CAGGTTTACTGTATCCCTTGGACCTTCTTATTGACGACGAAACACATAAATTGCATCGGAATTAAATACAAAAGGCACAATGCCGACTTAAGGGCAAGAAGACTGACTCTTCCTACTGACCATTCCTGTGACACTAGTTATAGATTCCGATGCTTCACTTCAGGTTTACTGTATCTCTTGGACCTTCTTATTGACGATGAAACACAGAAATTTCATAGGAATTAAATACAAAAGGCACAATGCCGACTAAAGTACAAGAAGACTGACTCTTCCTACTGTCTAAGTTTTGAACCATTCCTCTGAGACTAGTTATAGATTCCGATGCTTCACTTCAGGTTTACTGTATCCCTTGGACCTTCGTATTGACAATGAAACACAGAAATTGCATCGTAATTAAATACAAAAGGCACAATGCCGACTTAAGTACATGAAGACCGACACTTCCTACTGACTATGTTTTGAACCATTCCTGTGACACTAGTTATAGATTCCGATGCTTCATTCAGGTTTACTGTATTCCTTGGACCTTCTTATTGACGAAGAAACACAGAAATTGCATCGGAATTAAATACAAAAGGCACAATGCGGACTTAAGGACAAGAAGACTGACTCTTCCTACTGACCATTCCTGTGACACTAGTTATAGATTCCGATGCTTCACTTCAGGTTTACTGTATCTCTTGGACCTTCTTATTGACGATGAAACACAGAAATTTCATAGGAATTAAATACAAAAGGCACAATGCCGACTAAAGTACAAGAAGACTGACTCTTCCTACTGTCTAAGTTTTGAACCATTCCTCTGAGACTAGTTATAGATTCCGATGCTTCACTTCAGGTTTACTGTATCCTTTGGACCTTCGTATTGACAATGAAACACAGAAATTGCATCGTAATTAAATACAAAAGGCACAATGCCGACTTAAGTACATGAAGACCGACACTTCCTACTGACTATGTTTTGAACCATTCCTGTGACACTAGTTATAGATTCCGATGCTTCATTCAGGTTTACTGTATTCCTTGGACCTTCTTATTGACGAAGAAACACAGAAATTGCATCGGAATTAAATACAAAAGGCACAATGCGGACTTAAGGACAAGAAGACTGACTCTTCCTACTGACCATTCCTGTGACACTAGTTATAGATTCCGATGCTTCACTTCAGGTTTACTGTATCCCTTGGACCTTCTTATTGACGAAGAAACACAGAAATTGCATCGGAATTAAATACAAAAGGCACAATGCGGACTTAAGGACAAGAAGACTGACTCTTCCCACTGACCATTCCTGTGACAGTAGTTATAGATTCCGATGCTTCACTCCAGGTTTACTGTATCCCTTGGACCTTCTTATTGACGATGAAACACAGAAATGGCATCGGAATTAAATACAAAATACACAATGCCGACTTAAGTACATGAAGACCGACACTTCTTACTGACTATGTTTTGACCCATTCCTGTGACACTAGTTATAGATTTCCATGCTTCACTCCAGGTTTACTGTATCCCTTGGACCTTCTTATTGAGGATGAAACACAGAAATGGCATCGGAATTAAATACAAAATTCACAATGCCGACTTAAGTACATGAAGACCAACACTTCTTACTGACTATGTTTTGACCCATTCCTGTGACACTAGTTATAGATTTCCATGCTTCACTCCAGGTTTACTATATCCCTTGGACCTTCTTATTGGCGATGAAACACAGAAATTGCATCGGAATTAAATACAAAAGGCACAATGCCGACGTATGTATATGAGGACCGACACTTCTTACTGACTATGTTTTGAACCATTCCTGTGACACTAGTTATAGACTCCGATGCTTCACTTCAGGTTTACTGTATCCCTTGGACCTTCTTATTGACGATGAAACACAGAAATTGCATCGGAATTAAGTACAAAAGGCACAATGCCGACTTACGTACATGAAGATCGACACTTCTTATTGACTATGTTTTGAACCATTCCTGCAACACTAGTTATGGATTCCGATGCTTCACTTCAGGTTTACTGTATCCCTTGCACCTTCTTATTGACGATGAAACACAGAAATTGCATCGGAATTAAGTACAAAAGGCACAATGCCGACTTAAGTACATGAAGACCGACACTTCTTACTGACTATGCTTTTGAACCATTCCTGTGACACTAGTTATAGATTCCGAAGCTACACTTCACGTTTACCGTATCCCTTGGACCTTCTTATTGACGATGAAACACAGAAATTGCATCGGAATTAAATACAAAAGGCACAATGCCGACTTAAGTACATGAAGACCGTCACTTCTTACTGACTGTGTTTTGAGCCATTCCTGTAACACTAGTTATAGATTCCGATGCTTCACTTCAGGTTTACTGTATCCCTTGGACCTTCTTATTGACGATGAAACACAGAAATTGCATCGGAATTAAATACAAAAGGCACAATGCCGACTTAAGTACATGAAGAACGACACGTCTTACTGACTATGATTTGAACCATTCCTGTGACACTAGTTATAGATTACGATGCTTCACTTCTGGTTTACTGTATCCCTTGGACCTTCTTATTGACGATGAAACACAGAAATTGCATCGGAATTAAATACAAAAGGCACAAAGCCGACTTAAGTACATGAAGACCGACACTACTTACTGATTATGTTTTGACCCATTCCTGTGACACTAGTTATAGATTTCCATGCTTCACTTCAGGTTTACTGTATACCTTGGACCTACATATTGACGATGAAACACAGAAATGGCATCAGAATTAAATACAAAAGGCACAATGCCGACTAAAGTACGTGAAGACCGTCACTTCTTACTGACTATGTTTCGAACCATTCCTGTAACACTAGTTATAGATTCCGATGCTTCACTTCAGGTTTACTGTATCCCTTGGACCTTATTATTGACGATGAAACACAGAAATTGCATCGGAATTAAATACAAAAGGCACAATGCCGACTTAAGTACATGAAGAACGACACGTCTTACTGACTCTGATTTGAACCATTCCTGTGACACTAGTTATAGATTCCGATGCTTCACTTCAGGTTTACTGTATTCCTTGGACCTTCTTATTGACGATGAAACACAGAAATTACATCGGAATTAAATACAAAAGGCACAATGCCGACTTAAGTACATGAAGACCGACACTACTTACTGACTATGTGTTGAACCATTCCTGAGACACTAGTTATGGATTCCGATGCTTCACTCAAGGTTTACTGTATCCCTTGGACCTTCTTATTGACGATGAAACACAGTAATGGCATCGGAATTAAATACAAAATTCACAATGCCGACTTAAGTACATGAAGACCGACACTTCTTACTGACTATGTTTTGACCCATTCCTGTGACACTAGTTATAGATTTCCATGCTTCACTCTAGGTTTACTGTATCACTTGGATCTTCTTATCGACGATGAAACTCAGAAATGGCATCGGAATTAAATACAAAATTCACAATGCCGACTTAAGTACATGAAGAACGACACTTCTTACTGACTATGTTTTAAACCATTACTGTAACACTAGTTATAGATTCCGATGCTTCACTTCAGGTTTACTGTATCCCTTGGACCTTCTTATTGACGATGAAACACATAAATAGCATCGGAATTAAATAAAAAAAGCACAATGCCGACCTAAGGGCAAGAAGACTGACTCTTCCTACTGACCATTCCTGTGACACTAGTTATAGATTTCCATGCTTCACTCCAGGTTTACTGTATACCTTGGACCTACATATTGACGATGAAACACAGAAATGGCATCAGAATTAAATACAAAAGGCACAATGCCGACTTAAGTACGTGAAGACCGTCACTTCTTACTGACTATGTTTTGAACCATTCCTGTGACACTAGTTATGGATTCCGATGCTTCACTTCAGGTTTACTGTATCCCTTGGACCTTCTTATTGACGATGAAACACAGAAATTGCATCGGAATTAAATACAAAAGGCACAATGCCGACTTAAGTACATGAAGAACGACACGTCTTACTGACTATGATTTGAACCATTCCTGTGACACTAGTTATAGATTACGATGCTTCACTTCTGGTTTACTGTATCCCTTGGACCTTCTTATTGACGATGAAACACAGAAATTGCATCGGAATTAAATACAAAAGGCACAAAGCCGACTTAAGTACATGAAGACCGACACTACTTACTGATTATGTTTTGACCCATTCCTGTGACACTAGTTATAGATTTCCATGCTTCACTTCAGGTTTACTGTATACCTTGGACCTACATATTGACGATGAAACACAGAAATGGCATCAGAATTAAATACAAAAGGCACAATGCCGACTAAAGTACGTGAAGACCGTCACTTCTTACTGACTATGTTTCGAACCATTCCTGTAACACTAGTTATAGATTCCGATGCTTCACTTCAGGTTTACTGTATCCCTTGGACCTTATTATTGACGATGAAACACAGAAATTGCATCGGAATTAAATACAAAAGGCACAATGCCGACTTAGGTACATGAAGAACGACACGTCTTACTGACTCTGATTTGAACCATTCCTGTGACACTAGTTATAGATTCCGATGCTTCACTTCAGGTTTACTGTATTCCTTGGACCTTCTTATTGACGATGAAACACAGAAATTGCATCGGAATTAAATACAAAAGGCACAATGCCGACTTAAGTACATGAAGACCGACACTACTTACTGACTATGTGTTGAACCATTCCTGAGACACTAGTTATGGATTCCGATGCTTCACTCAAGGTTTACTGTATCCCTTGGACCTTCTTATTGACGATGAAACACAGTAATGGCATCGGAATTAAATACAAAATTCACAATGCCGACTTAAGTACATGAAGACCGACACTTCTTACTGACTATGTTTTGACCCATTCCTGTGACACTAGTTATAGATTTCCATGCTTCACTCTAGGTTTACTGTATCACTTGGATCTTCTTATCGACGATGAAACTCAGAAATGGCATCGGAATTAAATACAAAATTCACAATGCCGACTTAAGTACATGAAGAACGACACTTCTTACTGACTATGTTTTGAACCATTACTGTAACACTAGTTATAGATTCCGATGCTTCACTTCAGGTTTACTGTATCCCTTGGACCTTCTTATTGACGATGAAACACATAAATAGCATCGGAATTAAATAAAAAAAGCACAATGCCGACCTAAGGGCAAGAAGACTGACTCTTCCTACTGACCATTCCTGTGACACTAGTTATAGATTTCCATGCTTCACTCCAGGTTTACTGTATACCTTGGACCTACATATTGACGATGAAACACAGAAATGGCATCAGAATTAAATACAAAAGGCACAATGCCGACTTAAGTACGTGAAGACCGTCACTTCTTACTGACTATGTTTTGAACCATTCCTGTGACACTAGTTATGGATTCCGATGCTTCACTTCAGGTTTACTGTATCCCTTGGACCTTCTTATTGACGATGAAACACAGAAATTGCATGGGAATTTAATACAAAAGGCACAATGCCGACTTAAGGACAATAAGACTGACTCTTCCTACAGACCATTCGTGTGACACTAGTTATAGATTCCGATGCTTCACTTCAGGTTTACTGTATCCCTTGGACCTTCTTATTGACGAAGAAACACAGAAATTGCATCGGAATTAAATACAAAAGGCACAATGCGGACTTAAGGACAAGAAGACTGACTCATCCCACTGACCATTCCTGTGACAGTAGTTATAGATTCCGATGCTTCACTCCAGGTTTACTGTATCCGTTGGACCTTCTTATTGACGATGAAACACAGAAATTGCATCGGAATTAAGTACAAAAGGCACAATACCGACTTAAGTACATGAAGACCGACACTTCTTACTGACTATGCTTTTGAACCATTCCTGTAACACTAGTTATAGATTCCGAAGCAACACTTCACGTTTACTGTATCCCTTGGACCTTCTTATTGACGATGAAACACAGAAATTGCATCGGAATTAAATACAAAAGGCACAATGCCGACTTAAGTACATGAAGACCGACACTTCTTATTGACTATGTTTTGAACCATTCCTGCAACACTAGTTATAGATTCCGATGCCTCACTTCAAGTTTACTGTATCCCTTGGACGTTCTTATTGACGATGAAACACAGAAATTGCATCGGAAATAAATACAAAAGGCACAATGCCGACTTAAGGACAAGAAGACTGACTCTTCCCACTGACCATTCCTGTGACAGTAGTTATAGATTCCGATGCTTCACTCCAGGTTTACTGTATCCCATGGACCTTCTTATTGACGATGAAACACAGAAATAGCATCGGAATTAAATACAAAAGGCACAATGCCGACTTAAGTACATAGAGACCGACACTTCTAACTGACTATGTTTTGACCCATTCCTGTGACACTAGTTATAGATTTCCATGCTTCACTCCAGGTTTACTGTATACCTTGGACCTACATATTGACGATGAAACACAGAAATGGCATCAGAATTAAATACAAAAGGCACAATGCCGACTAAAGTACGTGAAGAGCGTCACTTCTTACTGACTATGTTTTGAACCATTCCTGTAACACTAGTTATAGATTCCGATGCTTCACTTCAGGTTTACTGTATCCCTTGGACCTTCTTATTGACGATGAAACACAGAAATTGCATCGGAATTAAATACAAAACCCACAATGCCGACTTAAGTACATGAAGAACGACACGTCTTACTGACTATGATTTGAACCATTCCTGTGACACTAGTTATAGATTCCGATGCTTCACTTCAGGTTTACTCTATCCCTTGGACCTTCTTATTGACGATGAAACACAGAAATTGCATCGGAATTAAATACAAAAGGCACAATGCCGACTTAAGTACATGAAGACCGACACTACTTACTGACTATGATTTGACCCATTCCTGTGACACTAGTTATAAATTTCCATGCTTCACTCCAGGTTTACTGTTTACCTTGGACCTACATATTGACGATGAAACACAGAAATGGCATCAGAATTAAATAGAAAAGGCACAATGCCGACTAAAGTACGTGAATACCGTCACTTCTTACTGACTATGTTTTGAACCATTCCTGTAACACTAGTTATAGATTCCGATGCTTCACTTCAGGTTTACTGTATCCCTTGGACCTTCTTATTGACGATGAAACACAGAAATTGCATCGGAATTAAATACAAAAGGCACAATGCCGACTTAAGTACATGAAGAACGACACGTCTTACTGACTATGATTTGAACAATTCCTGTGACACTAGTTATAGATTCCGATGCTTCACTTCAGGTTTACTGTATCCCTTGGACCTTCTTATTGACGATGAAACACAGATATTGCATCGGAATTAAATACAAAAGGCACAATGCCGACTTAAGTACATGAAGACCGACACTACTTACTGACTATGTTTTGAACCATTCCTGAGACACTAGTTATGGATTCCGATGCTTCACTCAAGGTTTACTGTATCCCTTGGACCTTCTTATTGACGATGAAACACAGAAATGGCATCGGAATTAAATACAAAATTCACAATGCCGACTTAAGTACATGAAGAACGACACTTCTTCCTGACTATGTTTTGACCCATTCCTGTGACACTAGTTATAGATTTCCATGCTTCACTCCAGGTTTACTGTATCCCTTGGACCTTCTTATTGACGATGAAACACAGAAATGGCATCGGAATTAAATACAAAATTCACAATGCCGACTTAAGTACATGAAGAACGACACTTCCTACTGACTATGTTTTGAACCATTACTGTAACACTAGTTATAGATTCCGATGCTTCACTTCAGGTTTACTGTATCCCTTGGACCTACTTATTGACGATGAAACACATAAATTGCATTGGAATTAAATACAAAATGCACAATGCCGACTTAAGGGCAAGAAGACTGACTCTTCCTACTGACCATTCCTGTGACACTAGTTATAGATTTCCATGCTTCACTCCAGGTTTACTGTATACCTTGGACCTACATATTGACGATAAAACACAGAAATGGCATCAGAATTAAATACAAAAGGCACAATGCCGACTTAAGTACGTGAAGACCGTCACTTCTTACTGACTATGTTTTGAACCATTCCTGTAACACTAGTTATAGATTCCGATGCTTCACTTCAGGTTTATTGTATCCCTTGGACCTTCTTATTGACGATGAAACACAGAAATTGCATCGGAATTAAATACAAAAGGCACAATGCCCACTTAAGTACATGAAGACCGACACTTCTTACTGACTATGTTTTGAACCATTCCTGAGACACTAGTTGTGGATTCCGATGCTTCACTCAAGGTTTACTGTATCCCTTGGACCTTCTTATTGACGATGAAACACAGAATTTGCATCTGACTTAAATACAAAACTCACAATGCTGACTTAAGTACATGAAGAACGACACTTCTTACTGACTATGATTTGAACCATTCGTGTGACACTAGTTATAGATTCCGATGCTTCACTTCAGGTTTACTGTATCCCTTGGACCTTCTTATTGACGATGAAACACAGAAATTGCATCGGAATTAAATACAAAAGGCACAATGCCCACTAAAGTACATGAAGACCGACACTTCTTACTGACTATGTTTTGTACCATTCCTGAGACACTAGTTATGGATTCCGATGCTTCACTCAAGGTGTACTGTAACCCTTGGACCTTCTTATTGACGATGAAAAACAGAAATTGCAACGGACTTAAATACAAAAGGCACAATGCCGACTTAAGTACAAGAAGACTGACTCTTCCTGCTGACCATTCCTGTGACACTAGTTATAGATTCCGATTTTTTACACCAGGTTTTCTGTATCCCTTGGACCTTCTTATTGACGACGAAAGACAGAAATTGCATCGGAAATTAATACAAAAGGCACAATGCCGACTTAAGTACAAGAAGACTGACTATTCCTACTGTCTAAGTTTTGAACCATTCCTCTGACACTAGTTACAGATTCCGATGCTTCACTTCAGGTTTACTGTATCCCTTGGACCTTCTTATTGATAATTAAACACAGAAATTGCATCGGAATTAAATACAAAAGGCACATTGCCGACATAACTACATGAAGACCGACACTTCTTACTGACTATGTTTTAACCCATTCCTGTGACACTAGTTATAGATTTCCATGCTTCACTCCAGGTTTACTGTTTACCTTGGACCTACTTATTGACGATGAAACACAGAAATGGCATCGGAATTAAATACAAAAGACACAATGCCGACTTAAGTACATGAAGACCGACACTTCTTACTGACTATGTTTTGACCCATTCCTGTGACACTAGTTATAGATTTCCATGCTTCACTCCAGGTTTACTGTATCCCTTGGACCTTCTTATTGACGATGAAACACAGAAATGGCGTCGGAATTAAATACAAAATTCACAATGCCGACTTAAGTACATGAAGAACGACACTTCTTACTGACTATGTTTTGAACCATTACTGTAAAACTAGTTATAGATTCCGATGCTTCACTTCAGGTTTACTGTATCCCTTGGACCTTCTTATTGACGATGAAACACATAAATTGCATCAGAATTAAATACAAAAGGCACAAAGCCGACTTAAGGGCAAGAAGACTGACTCTTCCTACTGACCATTCCTGTGACACTAGTTATAGATTCCGATGCTTCACTTCAGGTTTACTGTATCTCTTGGACCTTCTTATTGACGATGAAACACAGAAATTTCATCGGAATTAAATACAAAAGGCACAATGCCGACTTAAGTACAAGAAGACTGACTCTTCCTACTGTCTAAGTTTTGAACAATTCCTCTGAGACTAGTTATAGATTCCGATGCTTCACTTCAGGTTTACTGTATCCCTTGGACCTTCTTATTGGCGATGAAACACTGAAATTGCATCAAAATTAAATACAAAAGGCACAATGCCGACGTATGTACATGAAGACCGACACTTCTTACTGACTATGTTTTGAACCATTCCTGTGACACTAGTTATAGATTCCGATGCTTCACTTCAGGTTTACTGTATCCCTTGGACCTTCTTTTTGACGATGAAACACAGAAATTGCATCGGAATTAAGTACAAAAGGCACAATGCCGACTTAAGTACATGAAGACCGACACTTCTTACTGACTATGCTTTTGAATCATTCCTGTGACACTAGTTATAGATTCCGAAGCTACACTTCACGTTTACTGTATCCCTTGGACGTTCTTATTGACGAAGAAACACAGAAATTGCATCGGAATTAATTACAAAAGGCACAATGCGGACTTAAGGACAAGAAGACTGACTCTTCCCACTGACCATTCCTGTGACAGTAGTTATAGATTCCGATGCTTCACTCCAGGTTTACTGTATCCCTTGGACCTTCTTATTGACGATGAAACACAGAAATTGCATCGGAATTAAATACAAAAGTCACAATGCCGACTTAAGTACATGAAGACCGACACTTCTTACTGACTATGTTTTGACCCATTCCTGTGACACTAGTTATAGATTTCCATGCTTCACTCCAGGTTTACTGTATACCTTGGACCTACATATTGACGATGAAACACAGAAATGGCATCAGAATTAAATACAAAAGGCACAATGCCGACTAAAGTACGTGAAGACCGTCACTTCTTACTGTCTACGTTTTGAACCATTCCTGTAACACTAGTTATAGATTCCGATGCTTCACTTCAGGTTTACTGTATCCCTTGGACCTTCTTATTGACGATGAAACACAGAAATTGCATCGGAATTAAATACAAAAGGCACAATGCAGACTTAAGTACATGAAGAAAGACACGTCTTATTGACTATGATTTGAACCATTCCTGTGACACTAGTTATAGATTCCGATGCTTCACGTCAGGTTTACTGTATCCCTTGGACCTTCTTATTGACGATGAAACACAGAAATTGCATCGGAATTAAATACAAAAGGCACAATGCTGACTTAAGTACATGAAGACCGACACTACTTACTGACTATGTTTTGAACCATTCCTGAGACACTAGTTATGGATTCCGATGCTTCACTCAAGGTTTACTGTATCCCTTGGACCTTCTTATTGACGATGCAACACAGAAATTGCATCGGACTTAAATACAAAAGGAACAATGCCGACTTAAGTACAAAAAGACTGACTCTTCCTACTGACCATTCCTGTGACACTAGTTATAGATTCTGATTCTTTACACCAGGTTTACTGTATCCCTTGGACCTTCTTATTGACGACGAAACACAGAAATTGCATCGGAAATTAATACAAAAGGCACAATGCCGACTTAAGTACAAGAAGACTGATTCTTCCTACTGTCTAAGTTTTGAACCATTCCTCTGACACTAGTTATAGATTCCGATGCTTCACTTCAGGTTTACTGTATCCCTTGGACCTTCTTAATGACGATGAAACACAGAAATTGCATCGGAAGTAAATACAAAAGGCACAATGCCGACATAAATACATGAAGACCGACACTTCTTACTGACTACGTTTAACTCATTCCTGTGCCACTAGTTATCGATTTCCATGCTTCACTCCAGGTTTACTGTATACCTTAGACCTACTTATTGACGATGAAACACAGAAATTTCATCGGAATTAAATACAAAAGACACAATGCCGAGTTAAGTACATGAAGACCGACACTTCTTACTGACTATGTTTTGACCCATTCTTGTGACACTAGTTATAGATTTCCATGCTCCACTCCAGGTTTACTGTATCCCTTGGACCTTCTTATTGACGATGAAAGACAAAAATGGCATCGGAATTAAATACAAAATTCACAATGCCGACTTCAGTACATGAAGACCGACACTTCTTACTGACTATGTTTTGAACCATTACTGTAACACTAGTTATAGATTCCGATGCTTCACTTCAGGTTTACTGTATTCCTTGGACCTTCTTATTGACGATGAAACACAGAAATTGTGTCGGAATTAAATACAAATGGCACAATGCCAACTTAAGTACAAGAAGACTGACTCTTCCTACTGACCATTCCTGTGACACTAGTTACAGATTCCGATGCTTCACTTCAGGTTTACTGTATCCCTTGGACCTTCTTATTGACGATGAAACACAGAAATTGTATCGGAATTAAATACAAAAGGCACAATGCCGACTTAAGGACAAGAAGGCTGACTCTTCCTACTGACCATTCCTGTGACACTAGTTATAGATTCCGATGCTTCACTTCAGGTTTACTGTATCCCTTGGACCTTCTTATTGACGATGAAACACAGAAATTGCATCGGAATTAGATACAAAAGGCACAATGCCGACGTATGTACATGAAGACCGACACTTCTTACTGACTATGTTTTGAATTACTCCTGTGACACTAGTTATAGATTCCGATGCTTCACTTCAGGTTTACTGTATCCCTTGGACTTTCTTATTGACGATGAAACACAGAAATTGCATCGGAATTAAGTACAAAAGGCACAATGCCAACTTAAGTACATGAAGACCGACACTTCTTACTGACTATGCATTTGAACCATTCCTGTGACACTAGTTATAGATTCCGAAGCAACACTTCACGTTTACTGTATCCCTTGGACCTTCTTATTGACGATGAAACACAGAAATTGCATCGGAATTAAATACAAAAGGCACAACGCCGACTTAAGTACATGAAGACCGACACTTCTTATTGACTATGTTTTGAACCATTCCTGCAACACTAGTTATAGATTCCGATGCTTCACTTCAAGTTTACTGTATCCCTTGGACGTTCTCATTGACGATGAAACACAGAAATTGCATCGGAATTAAATACAAAAGGCACAATGCCGACTTAAGGTCAAGAAGACTGACTCTTCCAACTGACCATTCCTGTGACAGTAGTTATAGATTCCGATGCTTCACTTCAGGTTTACTGTATCCCTTGGACCTTCTTATTGACGATGAAACACAGAAATTGCATTTGAATTAAATACAAAAGGCACAATGCCGACTTAAGGACAAGATAACTGACTCTTCCTACTGACCATTCCTGTGACACTAGTTATAGATTCCGATGCTTCACTTCAGGTTTACTGTATCCCTTGGACCTTCTTATTGCCGATGAAACACAGAAATTGCATCGGTATTAAATACAAAAGGCACTATGCCGACTTAAGGACAAGAAGACTGACTCTTCCTACTGACCATTACTGTGACACTAGTTATAGATTCCGATGCTTCACTTCAGGTTTACTGTATCCCTTGTACCTTCTTATTGACGATGAAACACAGAGATTGCATCGGAATTAAATACAAAAGCACAATGCCGACGTATGTACATGAAGACCTACACTTCTTACTGACTATGTTTTGAACCATTCCTGTGACACTAGTTGTAGATTCCGATGCTTCACTTCAGGTTTACTGTATCCCTTGGACCTTCTTATTGACGATGAAACACAGAAATTGCATCGGAATTAAATACAAAAGGCACAATGCCGACTTAAGTACATGAAGACCGACACTTCTTATTGACTATGTTTTGAACCATTCCTGCAACACTAGTTATAGATTCCGATGCTTCACTTCAGGTTTACTGTATCCCTTGGACGTTCTTATTGACGATGAAACACAGAAATTGCATCGGAATTAAATACAAAAGGCACAATGCCGACTTCAGTACAATAGGACTTACTCTTCCTACTGACCATTCCTGTGACACTGTTATAGATTCCGATGCTACACTTCAGGTTTACTGTATCCCTTGGACCTTCTTATTGACGAAGAAACACAGAAATTGCATCGGAATTAAATACAAAAGGCACAATGCCGACTTAAGGACAAGAAGACTGACTCTTCCCACTGACCATTCCTGTGACAGTGGTTATAGATTCCGATGCTTCACTCCAGGTTTACTGTATCCCTTGGACCTTCTTATTGACGATGAAACACAGAAATTGCATCGGAATTAAATACAAAAGGCACAATGCCGACTTAAGTACATGAAGACCGACACTTCTTACTGACTATGTTTTGAACCATTCCTGTGACACTAGTTATAGATTCCGATGCATCACTTCAGGTTTACTGTCTCCCTTGGACCTTCGTATCGACGATGAAACACGGAAATTGCATCGGAATTAAATACAAAATGCACAATGCCGACTTAAGGACAAGAAGACTGACAGTTCTTACTGTCTATGTTTTGAACCACTCCTGTGACACTAGATATAGATTCTGATGCTTCACTTCAGGTTTACTGTATCCCTCTGACATTCTTATTGTCGATGAAACACAGAAATTGCATCGGAATTAAATAGAAAAGGCACAATGCCGACTTAAGTACATGAAGACCGACTCTTCCTACTATCTAAGTTTTGAACCATTCCTGTGGCACTAGTTATAGATTCTGAAGCTTCACTTTAGGTTTACTGTATCCCTTGGACCTTCTTATTGACGATGAAACACAGAAATTGCATCGGAATTAAATACAAGAGCACAATGCTGACTTAAGTACAAGGGGACTGACTCTTCCTAATGTCTAAGTTTGAACCATTCCTGTGACACTAGTTATAGATTCCGATGCATCACTCCAGGTTTACTGTATCCCTTGGACCTTCTTATTGACGATGAAACACAGATATTGCATCGGAATTAAAGACAAAAGGCACAATGCCGACGTATGTACATGAAGACCGACACTTCTTACTGACTATGTTTTCAACCATTCCTGTGACACTAGTTATACATTCCGATGCTTCACTTCAGGTTTACTGTATCCCTTGGACCTTCTTATTGACGATGAAACACAGAAATTGCATCGGAATTAAATACAAGAACACAATGCTGACTTAAGTACAAGGGGATTGACTCTTCCTAATGTCTAAGTTTGAACCATTCCTGTGACACTAGTTATAGATTCCGATGCATCACTCCAGGTTTACTGTATCCGTTGGACCTTCTTATTGACGATGAAACACAGAAATTGCATCCGAATTAAATTCAAAATGCACATTGCCGACTTAAGTACAAGAAGACTGACTCTTCCTAATGTCTAAGTTTTGAACCATTCCTGTGACACTAGTTATAGATTCCGATGCTTCACTTCAGGTTTACTGTATCGCTTGGACGTTCTTACTGACGATGAAACACAAAAATTGCATCGGAATTAAATACAAAAGGCTCAATGCCGACATAAGTACATGAAGAGCGACACTTCTTACTGACTATGTTTTGAACCATTCCTGTAACACTAGTTATAGATTCCGATGCTTCACTTCAGGTTTACTGTATCCCATGGACCTTCTTATTGACGATGAAACACAGAAACTGCATAGGAATTAAATACAAAAGGCACAATGCCGAGTTAAGGACAAGAAGACTGATTCTCCCTACTGACCATTTTTGTGACACTGGTTATAGATTCCGATTCTTCACACTAGGTTTACTGTATCCCTTGGACCTTCTTATTGACGATGAAACACAGAAATTGCATCGGAAATAAATGCAAAAGGCACAATTCCTACTTATGTAGAAGAAGACTGACTCTTCCTACTGTCTAAGTTTTGAACCATTCCTCTGCCACTAGTTATAGTTTCCGATGCTTCACTTCAGGTTTACTGTATCCCTAAGACCTTCTTATTGACGATGAAACACAGGAATTGCATCGGAATTAAATGCAAAAGGCACAATGACGACTCAAGTACAAGGAGACTGGCTCTTCTTACTGTCTATGTTTTGAACCTTTCCTGTGACACTAGTTATAGATTCCGATACTTCACTTCAGGTTTACTGTATCCCTTGGACCTTCTTATTGTCGATGAAACACAGAAATTGCATCGGAATTTAATACAAAAGGCACAATGCGGACTTAAGTACAAGAAGACTGACTCTTCCTACTGTCTAAGTTTGAACCATTCCTGTGACACTAGTTATGGATTCCGATGCATCACTCCAGGTTTACTGTATCCCTTGGACCTTCTTATTGACGATGAAAAACAGAAATTGCATCGGAATTAAACACAAAAGGCTCGATGCCGACTTAAGTACATGAAGACCGACACTTCTTACTGACTATGTTTTGAACCATTCCTGTAACACTAGTTATAGATTCCGATGCTTCACTTCAGGTTTACTGTATCCATTCGACCTTCTTATTGACGATGAACACAGAAATTGCATCGGAATTAAATACAAAAGGTCGATGCCGACTTAAGTACATGAAGACCGACACTTCTTACTGACTATGTTTTGAACCATTCCTGTGACACTAGTTAGTGTTTCCGATGCTTCACTTCAGGTTTACTGTATCCCTTGGACCTTCTTACTGACGATGAAACAGAGAAATTGCATCGGAATTAAATTCAAAAGGCACAATGCCGGCTTAAGTACAAGAAGACTGTCTCTTCCTACTGTCTAAGTTTTGATCCATTTCTCTGACACTAGTTGTAGATTCCGATGCTTCACTTCAGGTTTAATGTATCCCTTGGACCTTCTTATTGACGATGAAACACAGAAATTGCATCGGAATTAAATACAAAAGGCACAATGCCGACCTAAGGACAAGAAGACTGACTCTTCCTACTGACCATTCCTGTGACACTAGTTATAGATTCCGATGCTTCACTTCAGGTTTACTGTATCCCTTGGACCTTCTTATTGACGTTGAAACACAGAAATTGCATCGGAATTACATACAAAAGGCACAATGCCGACTTAAGTACATGAAGACCGACACTTCTTACTGACTTTGGTTTCAACCATTCCTGTGACACCAGTTATAGATTCCGATGCTTCACTTCAGGTTTACTGTATCCCTTGGACTTTCTTATTGACGATGAAACACAGAAATTGCATCGGAATTAAATACAAAAGGCACAATGCCGTCTTAAGTACAAGAAGACTGACTCTTCCTACAGTCTATGTTTTGAACCATTCCTGTGAAACTAGTTATAGATACCGATGCTTCACTTCAGGTTTACTGTATCCCTTGGACCTTCTTATTGACGATGAAACACAGAAATTGCATCGGAAATAAATACAAAAGGCACAATGACGACTTAAGTACATGAAGACCGACACTTCTTACTGACTATGATTTGAACCATTCCTGTGACACTAGTTATAGATTCCGATGCTTCACTCCAGGTTCGCTGCATCCGTTGTACCTTCTTATTGACGATGAAACACAGAAATTGCATCGGAATTAAATACAAAAGGCACAATGCCGGCTTAAGGACAAGAAGACTGACTCTTCCTACTGACCATTCCTGTGACACTAGTTATAGATTCCGATTCTTCACACCAGGTTTACTGTATCACTTGGACCTTGCTATTGACGATGAAACACAGAAATTGCATCGGAATTAAATACAAAAGGCACAATTCCGACTTAAGTACAAGAAGACTGACTTTTCCTACCGTCTAAGATTTGAACCATTCCTCTGACACTAGTTATAGATTCCGATGCTTCACTCCAGGTTTACTGTATCCCTTGGACCTTCTTATTGACGATGAAACACAGAAATTGCATCGGAATTATATACAAAAGGCACAATGCCGACTTAAGTACATGAAGACCGACACTTCTTACTGACTATGTTATGAACCATTCCTGTGACACTAGTTATAGATTCCGATGCATCACTTCAGGTTTACTGTCTCCCTTGGACCTTCTTACCGACGATGAAACACAGAAATTGCATCGGAATTAAATACAAAAGGCACAATGCCGACTTAAGGACAAGAAGACTGACAGTACTTACTGTCTATGTTTTGAACCACTCCTGTGACACTAGATATAGATTCCGATGCTTCACTTCAGGTTTACTGTATCCCTCTGACATTCTTAATGACGATGAAACACAGAAATTGCATCCGAATTAAATAGAAAAGGCACAATGCCGACTTAAGTAATGAAGACCGACTCTTCCTACTATCTAAGTTTTGAACCATTCCTGTGTCACTAGTTATGGATTCTGATGCATCGCTTCTGGTTTACTGTATTCCTTGGACCTTCGTATTGACGATGAAACACAGAAATTGCATCGGAATTAAATACAAAATGCACAATGCCGACTTAAGTACAATAAGACTGACTCTTCCTACTGTCTAAGTTTTGAACCATTCCTGTGACACTAGTTATAGATTCTGATGCTTCACTCAGGTTTCCTGTATCCCTTGGACCTTCTTATTGACGATGAAACGCAGAAATTGCATCCGAATTAAATGAAAATGCACATTGCCGACTTAAGTACAAGAAGACTGACTCTTCCTAATGTCTAAGTTTTGAACCATTCCTGTGACACTAGTTATAGTTTCCGATGCTTCACTTCAGGTTTACTGTATCGCTTGGACCTTCTTACTGACGATGAAACACAAAAATTGCATCGGAATTAAATACAAAAGGCTCAATGCCGACTTAAGTACATGAAGACCGACACTTCTTACTGACTATGTTTTGAACCATTCCTGTAACACTAGTTATAGATTCCGATGCTTCACTTCAGGTTTACTGTATCCCATGGACCTTCTTATTGACGATGAAACACAGAAATTGCATAGGAATTAAATACAAAAGGCACAATGCCGAGTTAAGGACAAGAAGACTGATTCTCCCTACTGACCATTTTTGTGACACTAGTTATAGATTCCGATTCTTCACACTAGGTATACTGTATCCCTTGGACCTTCTTATTGACGATGAAACACAGAAATTGCATCGGAATTAAATACAAAAGGCACAACGCCTACTTATGTACAAGAAGACTGACTCTTCCTACTGTCTAAGTTTTGAACCATTCCTCTGCCACTAGTTATAGTTTCCGATGCTTCACTTAAGGTTTACTGTATCCCTTGGACCTTCTTATTGACGATGAAACACAGAAATTGCATCGGAATTAGATACAAAAGGCACAATGCCGACGTATGTACATGAAGACCGACACTTCTTACTGACTATGTTTTGAATTACTCCTGTGACACTAGTTATAGATTCCGATGCGTCACTTCAGGTTTACTGTATCCCTTGGACTTTCTTATTGACGATGAAACACAGAAATTGCATCGGAATTAAATGCAAAAGGCACAATGACGACTCAGGTACAAGGAGACTGGCTCTTCTTACTGTCTATGTTTTGAACCTTTCCTGTGACACTAGTTATAGATTCCGATACTTCACTTCAGGTTTACTGTATCCCTTGGACCTTCTTATTGACGATGAAACACAGAAATTGCATCGGAATTAAATACAAGAGCACAATGCTGACTTAAGTACAAGGGGACTGACTCTTCCTAATGTCTAAGTTTGAACCATTCCTGTGACACTAGTTATAGATTCCGATGCATCACTCCAGGTTTACTGTATCCCTAAGACCATCTTATTGACGATGAAACACAGGAATTGCATCGGAATTAAATGCAAAAGGCACAATGACGACTCAAGTACAAGGAGACTGGCTCTTCTTACTGTCTATGTTTTGAACCTTTCCTGTGACACTAGTTATAGATTCCGATACTTCACTTCAGGTTTACTGTATCCCTTGGACCTTCTTATTGACGATGAAACACAGAAATTGCATCGGAAATAAATACAAGAGCACAATGCTGACTTAAGTACAAGGGGACTGACTCTTCCTAATGTCTAAGTTTGAACCATTCCTGTGACACTAGTTATAGATTCCGATGCATCACTCCAGGTTTACTGTATCCCTTGGACCTTCTTATTGACGATGAAACACAGAAATTGCATCGGAATTAGATACAAAAGGCACAATGCCGACGTATGTACATGAAGACCGACACTTCTTACTGACTATGTTTTGAATTACTCCTGTGACACTAGTTATAGATTCCGATGCTTCACTTCAGGTTTACTGTATCCCTTGGACTTTCTTATTGACGATGAAACACAGAAATTGCATCGGAATTAAGTACAAAAGGCACAATGCCGACTTAAGTACATGAAGACCGACACTTCTTACTGACTATGCATTTGAACCATTCCCGTGACACTAGTTATAGATTCCGAAGCAACACTTCACGTTTACTGTATCCCTTGGACCTTCTTATTGACGATGAAACACAGAAATTGCATCGGAATTAAATACAAAAGGCACAACGCCGACTTAAGTACATGAAGACCGACACTTCTTATTGACTATGTTTTGAACCATTCCTGCAACACTAGTTATAGATTCCGATGCTTCACTTCAAGTTTACTGTATCCCTTGGACGTTCTCATTGACGATGAAACACAGAAATTGCATCGGAATTAAATACAAAAGGCACAATGCCGACTTAAGGTCAAGAAGACTGACTCTTCCAACTGACCATTCCTGTGACAGTAGTTATAGATTCCGATGCTTCACTTCAGGTTTACTGTATCCCTTGGACCTTCTTATTGACGATGAAACACAGAAATTGCATTTGAATTAAATACAAAAGGCACAATGCCGACTTAAGGACAAGATAACTGACTCTTCCTACTGACCATTCCTGTGACACTAGTTATAGATTCCGATGCTTCACTCAGGTTTACTGTATCCCTTGGACCTTCTTATTGCCGATGAAACACAGAAATTGCATCGGTATTAAATACAAAAGGCACTATGCCGACTTAAGGACAAAAAGACTGACTCTTCCTACTGACCATTACTGTGACACTAGTTATAGATTCCGATGCTTCACTTCAGGTTTACTGTATCCCTTGTACCTTCTTATTGACGATGAAACACAGAGATTGCATCGGAATTAAATACAAAAGCACAATGCCGACGTATGTACATGAAGACCGACACTTCTTACTGACTATGCTTTGAACCATTCCTGTGACACTAGTTGTAGATTCCGATGCTTCACTTCAGGTTTTTTGTATCCCTTGGACCTTCTTATTGACGATGAAACACAGAAATTGCATCGGAATTAAATACAAAAGGCACAATGCCGACTTAAGTACATGAAGACCGACACTACTTATTGACTATGTTTTGAACCATTCCTGCAACACTAGTTATAGATTCCGATGCTTCACTTCAGGTTTACTGTATCCCTTGGACGTTCTTATTGACGATGAAACACAGAAATTGCATCGGAATTAAATACAAAAGGCACAATGCCGACTTAAGTACAATAAGACTTACTCTTCCTACTGACCAT
The DNA here is from genome assembly GCF_021461395.2 of Schistocerca americana. Classification (NCBI taxonomy): domain Eukaryota; kingdom Metazoa; phylum Arthropoda; class Insecta; order Orthoptera; family Acrididae; genus Schistocerca; species Schistocerca americana. The sequence continues at coordinate 26,410,084 of NC_060130.1, forward strand.
TCCTGTGACACTAGTTATAGATTCCGATGCTACACTTCAGGTTTACTGTATCCCTTGGACCTTCTTATTGACGAAGAAACACAGAAATTGCATCGGAATTAAATACAAAAGGCACAATGCCGACTTAAGGACAAGAAGACTGACTCTTCCCACTGACCATTCCTGTGACAGTGGTTATAGATTCCGATGCTTCACTCCAGGTTTACTGTATCCCTTGGACCTTCTTATTGACGATGAAACACAGAAATTGCATCGGAATTAAATACAAAAGGCACAATGCCGACTTAAGTACATGAAGACCGACACTTCTTACTGACTATGTTTTGAACCATTCCTGTGACACTAGTTATAGATTCCGATGCATCACTTCAGGTTTACTGTCTCCCTTGGACCTTCGTATCGACGATGAAACACGGAAATTGCATCGGAATTAAATACAAAATGCACAATGCCGACTTAAGGACAAGAAGACTGACAGTTCTTACTGTCTATGATTTGAACCACTCCTGTGACACTACATATAGATTCCGATGCTTCACTTCAGGTTTACTGTATCCCTCTGACATTCTTATTGTCGATGAAACACAGAAATTGCATCGGAATTAAATAGAAAAGGCACAATGCCGACTTAAGTACATGAAGACCGACTCTTCCTACTATCTAAGTTTTGAACCATTCCTGTGGCACTAGTTATAGATTCTGAAGCTTCACTTTAGGTTTACTGTATCCCTTGGACCTTCTTATTGACGATGAAACACAGAAATTGCATCGGAATTAAATACAAGAGCACAATGCTGACTTAAGTACAAGGGGACTGACTCTTCCTAATGTCTAAGTTTGAACCATTCCTGTGACACTAGTTATAGATTCCAATGCATCACTCCAGGTTTACTGTATCCCTTGGACCTTCTTATTGACGATGAAACACAGATATTGCATCGGAATTAAATACAAAAGGCACAATGCCGACGTATGTACATGAAGACCGACACTTCTTACTGACTATGTTTTCAACCATTCCTGTGACACTAGTTATACATTCCGATGCTTCACTTCAGGTTTACTGTATCCCTTGGACCTTCTTATTGACGATGAAACACAGAAATTGCATCGGAATTAAATACAAGAACACAATGCTGACTTAAGTACAAGGGGATTGACTCTTCCTAATGTCTAAGTTTGAACCATTCCTGTGACACTAGTTATAGATTCCGATGCATCACTCCAGGTTTACTGTATCCGTTGGACCTTCTTATTGACGATGAAACACAGAAATTGCATCCGAATTAAATTCAAAATGCACATTGCCGACTTAAGTACAAGAAGACTGACTCTTCCTAATGTCTAAGTTTTGAACCATTCCTGTGACACTAGTTATAGATTCCGATGCTTCACTTCAGGTTTACTGTATCGCTTGGACGTTCTTACTGACGATGAAACACAAAAATTGCATCGGAATTAAATACAAAAGGCTCAATGCCGACATAAGTACATGAAGACCGACACTTCTTACTGACTATGTTTCGAACCATTCCTGTAACACTAGTTATAGATTCCGATGCTTCACTTCAGGTTTACTGTATCCCATGGACCTTCTTATTGACGATGAAACACAGAAATTGCATCGGAATTAAATACAAAAGGCACAATGCCGACTTAAGGACAAGAAGACTGACAGTACTTACTGTCTATGTTTTGAACCACTCCTGTGACACTAGATATAGATTCCGATGCTTCACTTCAGGTTTACTGTATCCCTCTGACATTCTTAATGACGATGAAACACAGAAATTGCATCCGAATTAAATAGAAAAGGCACAATGCCGACTTAAGTAATGAAGACCGACTCTTCCTACTATCTAAGTTTTGAACCATTCCTGTGTCACTAGTTATGGATTCTGATGCATCGCTTCTGGTTTACTGTATTCCTTGGACCTTCTTATTGACGATGAAACACAGAAATTGCATCGGAATTAAATACAAAATGCACAATGCCGACTTAAGTACAATAAGACTGACTCTTCCTACTGTCTAAGTTTTGAACCATTCCTGTGACACTAGTTATAGATTCTGATGCTTCACTCAGGTTTACTGTATCCCTTGGACCTTCTTATTGACGATGAAACACAGAAATTGCATCCGAATTAAATGAAAATGCACATTGCCGACTTAAGTACAAGAAGACTGACTCTTCCTAATGTCTAAGTTTTGAACCATTCCTGTGACACTAGTTATAGTTTCCGATGCTTCACTTCAGGTTTACTGTATCGCTTGGACCTTCTTACTGACGATGAAACACAAAAATTGCATCGGAATTAAATACAAAAGGCTCAATGCCGACTTAAGTACATGAAGACCGACACTTCTTACTGACTATGTTTTGAACCATTCCTGTAACACTAGTTATAGATTCCGATGCTTCACTTCAGGTTTACTGTATCCCATGGACCTTCTTATTGACGATGAAACACAGAAATTGCATAGGAATTAAATACAAAAGGCACAATGCCGAGTTAAGGACAAGAAGACTGATTCTCCCTACTGACCATTTTTGTGACACTAGTTATAGATTCCGATTCTTCACACTAGGTTTACTGTATCCCTTGGACCTTCTTATTGACGATGAAACACATAAATTGCATCGGAATTAAATACAAAAGGCACAATGCCTACTTATGTACAAGAAGACTGACTCTTCCTACTGTCTAAGTTTTGAACCATTCCTCTGCCACTAGTTATAGTTTCCGATGCTTCACTTAAGGTTTACTGTATCCCTAAGACCTTCTTATTGACGATGAAACACAGGAATTGCATCGGAATTAAATGCAAAAGGCACAATGACGACCCAAGTACAAGGAGACTGGCTCTTCTTACTGTCTATGTTTTGAACCTTTCCTGTGACACTAGTTATAGATTCCGATACTTCACTTCAGGTTTACTGTATCCCTTGGACCTTCTTATTGTCGATGAAACACAGAAATTGCATCGGAATTTAATACAAAAGGCACAATGCGGACTTAAGTACAAGAAGACTGACTCTTCCTACTGTCTAAGTTTGAACCATTCCTGTGACACTAGTTATAGATTCCGATGCATCACTCCAGGTTTACTGTATCCCTTGGACCTTCTTATTGACGATGAAAAACAGAAATTGCATCGGAATTAAACACAAAAGGCTCGATGCCGACTTAAGCACATGAAGACCGACACTTCTTACTGACTATGTTTTGAACCGTTCCTGTAACACTAGTTATAGATTCCGATGCTTCACTTCAGGTTTACTGTATCCATTCGACCTTCTTATTGACGATGAACACAGAAATTGCATCGGAATTAAATACAAAAGGCTCGATGCCGACTTAAGTACATGAAGACCGACACTTCTTACTGACTATGTTTGAACCATTCCTGTGACACTAGTTATAGTTTCCGATGCTTCACTTCAGGTTTACTGTATCCCTTGGACCTTCTTACTGACGATGAAACAGAGAAATTGCATCGGAATTAAATTCAAAAGGCACAATGCCGGCTTAAGTACAAGAAGACTGACTCTTCCTACTGTCTAAGTTTTGATCCATTTCTCTGACACTAGTTGTAGATTCCGATGCTTCACTTCAGGTTTAATGTATCCCTTGGACCTTCTTATTGACGATGAAACACAGAAATTGCATCGGAATTAAATACAAAAGGCACAATGCCGACCTAAGGACAAGAAGACTGACTCTTCCTACTGACCATTCCTGTGACACTAGTTATAGTTTCCGATGCTTCACTTCAGGTTTACTGTATCCCTTGGACCTTCTTATTGACGTTGAAACACAGAAATTGCATCGGAATTACATACAAAAGGCACAATGCCGACTCAAGTACATGAAGACCGACACTTCTTACTGACTTTGGTTTCAACCATTCCTGTGACACCAGTTATAGATTCCGATGCTTCACTTCAGGTTTACTGTATCCCTTGGACTTTCTTATTGACGATGAAACACAGAAATTGCATCGGAATTAAATACAAAAGGCACAATGCCGTCTTAAGTACAAGAAGACTGACTCTTCCTACAGTCTATGTTTTGAACCATTCCTGTGACACTAGTTATAGATACCGATGCTTCACTTCAGGTTTACTGTATCCCTTGGACCTTCTTATTGACGATGTAACACAGAAATTGCATCGGAAATAAATACAAAAGGCACAATGACGACTTAAGTACATGAAGACCGACACTTCTTACTGACTATGATTTGAACCATTCCTGTGACACTAGTTATAGATTCCGATGCTTCACTCCAGGTTCGCTGCATCCGTTGTACCTTCTTATTGACGATGAAACACAGAAATTGCATCGGAATTAAATACAAAAGGCACAATGCCGGCTTAAGGACAAGAAGACTGACTCTTCCTACTGACCATTCCTGTGACACTAGTTATAGATTCCGATTCGTCACACCAGGTTTACTGTATCACTTGGACCTTGCTATTGACGATGAAACACAGAAATTGCATCGGAATTCAATACAAAAGGCACAATTCCGACTTAAGTACAAGAAGACTGACTTTTCCTACCGTCTAAGATTTGAACCATTCCTCTGACACTAGTTATAGATTCCGATGCTTCACTCCAGGTTTACTGTATCCCTTGGACCTTCTTATTGACGATGAAACACAGAAATTGCATCGGAATTATATACAAAAGGCACAATGCCGACTTAAGTACATGAAGACCGACACTTCTTACTGACTATGTTTTGAACCATTCCTGTGACACTAGTTATAGATTCCGATGCATCACTTCAGGTTTACTGTCTCCCTTGGACCTTCTTATCGACGATGAAACACAGAAATTGCATCGGAATTAAATACAAAAGGCACAATGCCGACTTAAGGACAAGAAGACTGACAGTACTTACTGTCTATGTTTTGAACCACTCCTGTGACACTAGATATAGATTCCGATGCTTCACTTCAGGTTTACTGTATCCCTCTGACATTCTTAATGACGATGAAACACAGAAATTGCATCCGAATTAAATAGAAAAGGCACAATGCCGACTTAAGTAATGAAGACCGACTCTTCCTACTATCTAAGTTTTGAACCATTCCTGTGTCACTAGTTATGGATTCTGATGCATCGCTTCTGGTTTACTGTATTCCTTGGACCTTCTTATTGACGATGAAACACAGAAATTGCATCGGAATTAAATACAAAATGCACAATGCCGACTTAAGTACAATAAGACTGACTCTTCCTACTGTCTAAGTTTTGAACCATTCCTGTGACACTAGTTATAGATTCTGATGCTTCACTCAGGTTTACTGTATCCCTTGGACCTTCTTATTGACGATGAAACACAGAAATTGCATCCGAATTAAATGAAAATGCACATTGCCGACTTAAGTACAAGAAGACTGACTCTTCCTAATGTCTAAGTTTTGAACCATTCCTGTGACACTAGTTATAGTTTCCGATGCTTCACTTCAGGTTTACTGTATCGCTTGGACCTTCTTACTGACGATGAAACACAAAAATTGCATCGGAATTAAATACAAAAGGCTCAATGCCGACTTAAGTACATGAAGACCGACACTTCTTACTGACTATGTTTTGAACCATTCCTGTAACACTAGTTATAGATTCCGATGCTTCACTTCAGGTTTACTGTATCCCATGGACCTTCTTATTGACGATGAAACACAGAAATTGCATAGGAATTAAATACAAAAGGCACAATGCCGAGTTAAGGACAAGAAGACTGATTCTCCCTACTGACCATTTTTGTGACACTAGTTATAGATTCCGATTCTTCACACTAGGTTTACTGTATCCCTTGGACCTTCTTATTGACGATGAAACACATAAATTGCATCGGAATTAAATACAAAAGGCACAATGCCTACTTATGTACAAGAAGACTGACTCTTCCTACTGTCTAAGTTTTGAACCATTCCTCTGCCACTAGTTATAGTTTCCGATGCTTCACTTAAGGTTTACTGTATCCCTAAGACCTTCTTATTGACGATGAAACACAGGAATTGCATCGGAATTAAATGCAAAAGGCACAATGACGACCCAAGTACAAGGAGACTGGCTCTTCTTACTGTCTATGTTTTGAACCTTTCCTGTGACACTAGTTATAGATTCCGATACTTCACTTCAGGTTTACTGTATCCCTTGGACCTTCTTATTGTCGATGAAACACAGAAATTGCATCGGAATTTAATACAAAAGGCACAATGCGGACTTAAGTACAAGAAGACTGACTCTTCCTACTGTCTAAGTTTGAACCATTCCTGTGACACTAGTTATAGATTCCGATGCATCACTCCAGGTTTACTGTATCCCTTGGACCTTCTTATTGACGATGAAAAACAGAAATTGCATCGGAATTAAACACAAAAGGCTCGATGCCGACTTAAGCACATGAAGACCGACACTTCTTACTGACTATGTTTTGAACCGTTCCTGTAACACTAGTTATAGATTCCGATGCTTCACTTCAGGTTTACTGTATCCATTCGACCTTCTTATTGACGATGAACACAGAAATTGCATCGGAATTAAATACAAAAGGCTCGATGCCGACTTAAGTACATGAAGACCGACACTTCTTACTGACTATGTTTGAACCATTCCTGTGACACTAGTTATAGTTTCCGATGCTTCACTTCAGGTTTACTGTATCCCTTGGACCTTCTTACTGACGATGAAACAGAGAAATTGCATCGGAATTAAATTCAAAAGGCACAATGCCGGCTTAAGTACAAGAAGACTGACTCTTCCTACTGTCTAAGTTTTGATCCATTTCTCTGACACTAGTTGTAGATTCCGATGCTTCACTTCAGGTTTAATGTATCCCTTGGACCTTCTTATTGACGATGAAACACAGAAATTGCATCGGAATTAAATACAAAAGGCACAATGCCGACCTAAGGACAAGAAGACTGACTCTTCCTACTGACCATTCCTGTGACACTAGTTATAGTTTCCGATGCTTCACTTCAGGTTTACTGTATCCCTTGGACCTTCTTATTGACGTTGAAACACAGAAATTGCATCGGAATTACATACAAAAGGCACAATGCCGACTCAAGTACATGAAGACCGACACTTCTTACTGACTTTGGTTTCAACCATTCCTGTGACACCAGTTATAGATTCCGATGCTTCACTTCAGGTTTACTGTATCCCTTGGACTTTCTTATTGACGATGAAACACAGAAATTGCATCGGAATTAAATACAAAAGGCACAATGCCGTCTTAAGTACAAGAAGACTGACTCTTCCTACAGTCTATGTTTTGAACCATTCCTGTGACACTAGTTATAGATACCGATGCTTCACTTCAGGTTTACTGTATCCCTTGGACCTTCTTATTGACGATGTAACACAGAAATTGCATCGGAAATAAATACAAAAGGCACAATGACGACTTAAGTACATGAAGACCGACACTTCTTACTGACTATGATTTGAACCATTCCTGTGACACTAGTTATAGATTCCGATGCTTCACTCCAGGTTCGCTGCATCCGTTGTACCTTCTTATTGACGATGAAACACAGAAATTGCATCGGAATTAAATACAAAAGGCACAATGCCGGCTTAAGGACAAGAAGACTGACTCTTCCTACTGACCATTCCTGTGACACTAGTTATAGATTCCGATTCGTCACACCAGGTTTACTGTATCACTTGGACCTTGCTATTGACGATGAAACACAGAAATTGCATCGGAATTCAATACAAAAGGCACAATTCCGACTTAAGTACAAGAAGACTGACTTTTCCTACCGTCTAAGATTTGAACCATTCCTCTGACACTAGTTATAGATTCCGATGCTTCACTCCAGGTTTACTGTATCCCTTGGACCTTCTTATTGACGATGAAACACAGAAATTGCATCGGAATTATATACAAAAGGCACAATGCCGACTTAAGTACATGAAGACCGACACTTCTTACTGACTATGTTTTGAACCATTCCTGTGACACTAGTTATAGATTCCGATGCATCACTTCAGGTTTACTGTCTCCCTTGGACCTTCTTATCGACGATGAAACACAGAAATTGCATCGGAATTAAATACAAAAGGCACAATGCCGACTTAAGGACAAGAAGACTGACAGTACTTACTGTCTATGTTTTGAACCACTCCTGTGACACTAGATATAGATTCCGATGCTTCACTTCAGGTTTACTGTATCCCTCTGACATTCTTAATGACGATGAAACACAGAAATTGCATCCGAATTAAATAGAAAAGGCACAATGCCGACTTAAGTAATGAAGACCGACTCTTCCTACTATCTAAGTTTTGAACCATTCCTGTGTCACTAGTTATGGATTCTGATGCATCGCTTCTGGTTTACTGTATTCCTTGGACCTTCTTATTGACGATGAAACACAGAAATTGCATCGGAATTAAATACAAAATGCACAATGCCGACTTAAGTACAATAAGACTGACTCTTCCTACTGTCTAAGTTTTGAACCATTCCTGTGACACTAGTTATAGATTCTGATGCTTCACTCAGGTTTACTGTATCCCTTGGACCTTCTTATTGACGATGAAACACAGAAATTGCATCCGAATTAAATGAAAATGCACATTGCCGACTTAAGTACAAGAAGACTGACTCTTCCTAATGTCTAAGTTTTGAACCATTCCTGTGACACTAGTTATAGTTTCCGATGCTTCACTTCAGGTTTACTGTATCGCTTGGACCTTCTTACTGACGATGAAACACAAAAATTGCATCGGAATTAAATACAAAAGGCTCAATGCCGACTTAAGTACATGAAGACCGACACTTCTTACTGACTATGTTTTGAACCATTCCTGTAACACTAGTTATAGATTCCGATGCTTCACTTCAGGTTTACTGTATCCCATGGACCTTCTTATTGACGATGAAACACAGAAATTGCATAGGAATTAAATACAAAAGGCACAATGCCGAGTTAAGGACAAGAAGACTGATTCTCCCTACTGACCATTTTTGTGACACTAGTTATAGATTCCGATTCTTCACACTAGGTTTACTGTATCCCTTGGACCTTCTTATTGACGATGAAACACATAAATTGCATCGGAATTAAATACAAAAGGCACAATGCCTACTTATGTACAAGAAGACTGACTCTTCCTACTGTCTAAGTTTTGAACCATTCCTCTGCCACTAGTTATAGTTTCCGATGCTTCACTTAAGGTTTACTGTATCCCTAAGACCTTCTTATTGACGATGAAACACAGGAATTGCATCGGAATTAAATGCAAAAGGCACAATGACGACCCAAGTACAAGGAGACTGGCTCTTCTTACTGTCTATGTTTTGAACCTTTCCTGTGACACTAGTTATAGATTCCGATACTTCTCTTCAGGTTTACTGTATCCCTTGGACCTTCTTATTGACGATGAAACACAGATATTGCATCGGAATTAAATACAAAAGGCACAATGCCGACGTATGTACATGAAGACCGACACTTCTTACTGACTATGTTTTGAACCATTCCTGTAACACTAGTTATAGATTCCGATGCTTCACTTCAGGTTTACTGTATCCATTCGACCTTCTTATTGACGATGAAACACAGAAATTGCATCGGAATTAAATACAAAAGGCTCGATGCCGACTTAAGTACATGAAGACCGACACTTCTTACTGACTATGTTTTGAACCATTCCTGTGACACTAGTTATAGTTTCCGATGCTTCACTTCAGGTTTACTGTATCCCTTGGACCTTCTTACTGACGATGAAACAGAGAAATTGCATCGGAATTAAATTCAAAAGGCACAATGCCGGCTTAAGTACAAGAAGACTGACTCTTCCTACTGTCTAAGTTTTGATCCATTTCTCTGACACTAGTTGTAGATTCCGATGCTTCACTTCAGGTTTAATGTATCCCTTGGACCTTCTTATTGACGATGAAACACAGAAATTGCATCGGAATTAAATACAAAAGGCACAATGCCGACCTAAGGACAAGAAGACTGACTCTTCCTACTGACCATTCCTGTGACACTAGTTATAGATTCCGATGCTTCACTTCAGGTTTACTGTATCCCTTGGACTTTCTTATTGACGATGAAACACAGAAATTGCATCGGAATTAAATACAAAAGGCACAATGCCGACTTAAGTACATGAAGCCCGACCATTCTTACTGACTTTGGTTTGAACCATTCCTGTGACACCAGTTATAGATTCCGATGCTTCACTTCAGGTTTACTGTATCCCTTGGACTTTCTTATTGACGATGAAACACAGAAATTGCATCGGAATTAAATACAAAAGGCACAATGCCGACTTAAGTACAAGAAGACTGACTCTTCCTACAGTCTATGTTTTGAACCATTCCTGTGACACTAGTTATAGATACCGATGCTTCACTTCAGGTTTACTGTATCCATTGGAACTTCTTATTGACGATGAAACACAGAAATTGCATCGGAAATAAATACAAAAGGCACAATGACGACTTAAGTACATGAAGACCGACACTTCTTACTGACTATGATTTGAACCATTCCTGTGACACTAGTTATAGATTCCGATGCTTCACTCCAGGTTCGCTGCATCCGTTGTACCTTCTTATTGACGATGAAACACAGAAATTGCATCGGAATTAAATACAAAAGGCACAATGCCGGCTTAAGGACAAGAAGACTGACTCTTCCTACTGACCATTCCTGTGACACTAGTTATAGATTCCGATTCTTCACACCAGGTTTACTGTATCACTTGGACCTTGCTATTGACGATGAAACACAGAAATTGCATCGGATTTAAATACAAAAGGCACAATTCCGACTTAAGTACAAGAAGACCGACTCTTCCTACTATCTAAGTTTTGAACCATTCCTGTGTCACTAGTTATAGATTCTGATGCATCGCTTCTGGTTTACTGTATTCCTTGGACCTTCTTATTGACGATGAAACACAGAAATTGCATCGGAATTAAATACAAAATGCACAATGCCGACTTAAGTACAAGAAGACTGACTCTTCCTACTGTCTAAGTTTTGAACCATTCCTGTGACACTAGTTATAGATTCTGATGCTTCACTCAGGTTTACTGTATCCCTTGGACCTTCTTATTGACGATGAAACACAGAAATTGCATCCGAATTAAATACAAAATGCACATTGCCGACTTATGTACAAGAAGACTGACTCTTCCTAATGTCTAAGTTTTGACCCATTCCTGTGACACTAGTTATAGATTCCGATGCTTCACTTCAGGTTTACTGTATCGCTTGGACCTTCTTACTGACGATGAAACACAAAAATTGCATCGGAATTAAATACAAAAGGTTCAATGCCGACTTAAGTACATGAAGACCGACACTTCTTACTGACTATGTTTTGAACCATTCCTGTAACACTAGTTATAGATTCCGATGCTTCACTTCAGGTTTACTGTATCCCATGGACCTTCTTAATGACGATGAAACACAGAAATTGCATAGGAATTAGATACAAAAGGCACAATGCCGAGTTAAGGACAAGAAGACTGATTCTCCCTACTGACCATTTTTGTGACACTAGTTATAGATTCCGATTCTTCACACTAGGTTTACTGTATCCCTTGGACCTTCTTATTGACGATGAAACACAGAAATTGCATCGGAATTAGATACAAAAGGCACAATGCCTACTTATGTACAAGAAGACTGACTCTTCCTACTGTCTAAGTTTTGAACCATTCCTCTGCCACTAGTTATAGTTTCCGATGCTTCACTTCAGGTTTACTGTATCCCTAAGACCTTCTTATTGACGATGAAACACAGGAATTGCATCGGAATTAAATGCAAAAGGCACAATGACGACTCAAGTACAAGGAGACTGGCTCTGCTTTCTGTCTATGTTTTGAACCTTTCCTGTGACACTAGTTATAGATTCCGATACTTCACTTCAGGTTTACTGTATCCCTTGGACCTTCTTATTGACGATGAAACACAGAAATTGCATCGGAATTTAATACAAAAGGCACAATGCGGACTTAAGTACAAGAAGACTGACTCTTCCTACTGTCTAAGTTTGAACCATTCCTGTGACACCAGTTATAGATTCCGATGCATCACTCCAGGTTTACTGTATCCCTTGGACCTTCTTATTGACGATGAAACACAGAAATTGCATCGGAATTAAACACAAAAGGCTCGATGCCGACTTAAGTACATGAAGACCGACAATTCTTACTGACTATGTTTTGAACCATTCCTGTAACACTAGTTATAGATTCCGATGCTTCACTTCAGGTTTACTGTATCCATTCGACCTTCTTATTGACGATGAAACACAGAAATTGCATCGGAATTAAATACAAAAGGCTCGATGCCGACTTAAGTACATGAAGACCGACACTTCTTACTGACTATGATTTGAACCGTTCCTGTGACACTAGTTATAGTTTCCGATACTTCACTTCTGGTTTACTGTATCCCTTGGACCTTCTTACTGACGATGAAACAGAGAAATTGCATCGGAATTAAATTCAAAAGGCACAATGCCGGCTTAAGTACAAGAAGACTGACTCTTCCTACTGTCTAAGTTTTGATCCATTTCTCTGACACTAGTTGTAGATTCCGATGGTTCACTTCAGGTTTAATGTATCCCTTGGACCTTCTTATTGACGATGAAACACAGAAGTTGCATCGGAATTAAATACAAAAGGCACAATGCCGACCTAAGGACAAGAAGACTGACTCTTCCTACTGACCATTCCTGTGACACTAGTTATAGATTCCGATGCTTCACTTCAGGTTTACTGTATCCCTTGGACCTTCTTATTGACGTTGAAACACAGAAATTGCATCGGAATTACATACAAAAGGCACAATGCCGACTTAAGTACATGAAGACCGACACTTCTTACTGACTATGTTTTGAACCATTCCTGTAACACTAGTTATAGATTCCGATGCTTCACTTCAGGTTTACTGTATCCCATGGACCTTCTTATTGACGATGAAACACAGAAATTGCATAGGAATTAAATACAAAAGGCACAATGCCGAGTTAAGGACAAGAAGACTGATTCTCCCTACTGACCATTTTTGTGACACTAGTTATAGATTCCGATTCTTCACACTAGGTTTACTGTATCCCTTGGACCTTCTTATTGAGGATGAAACACAGAAATTGCATCGGAATTAGATACAAAAGGCACAATACCTACTTATGTACAAGAAGACTGACTCTTCCTACTGTCTAAGTTTTGAACCATTCCTCTGCCACTAGATATAGTTTCCGATGCTTCACTTCAGGTTTACTGTATCCCTAAGACCTTCTTATTGACGATGAAACTCAGGAATTGCATCGGAATTAAATGCAAAAGGCACAATGACGACTCAAGTACAAGGAGACTGGCTCTGCTTACTGTCTATGTTTTGAACCTTTCCTGTGACACTAGTTATAGATTCCGATACTTCACTTCAGGTTTACTGTATCCCTTGGACCTTCTTATTGACGATGAAACACAGAAATTGCATCGGAATTAAATACAAAAGGCTCGATGCCGACTTAAGTACATGAAGTCCGACACTTCTTACTGACTATGTTTTGAACCATTCCTGTGACACTAGTTATAGTTTCCGATGCTTCACTTCAGGTTTACTGTATCCCTTGGACCTTCTTACTGACGATGAAAGAGAGAAATTGCATCGGAATTAAATTCAATAGGCACAATGCCGGCTTAAGTACAAGAAGACTGACTCTTCCTACTGTCTAAGTTTTGATCCATTTCTCTGACACTAGTTGTAGATTCCGATGCTTCACTTCAGGTTTAAAGTATCCCTTGGACCTTCTTATTGACGATGAAACACAGAAATTGCATCGGAATTAAATACAAAAGGCACAATGCCGACCTAAGGACAAGAAGACTGACTCTTCCTACTGACCATTCCTGTGACACTAGTTATAGATTCCGATGCTTCACTTCAGGTTTACTGTATCCCTTGGACCTTCTTATTGACGTTGAAACACAGAAATTGCATCGGAATTACATACAAAAGGCACAATGCCGACTTAAGTACATGAAGAACGACACTTCTTACTGACTTTGTTTTGAACCATTCCTGTGACACCAGTTATAGATTCCGATGCTTCACTTCAGGTTTACTGTATCCCTTGGACTTTCTTATTGACGATGAAACACAGAAATTGCATCGGAATTAAATACAAAAGGCACAATGCCGACTTAAGTACAAGAAGACTGACTCTTCCTACAGTCTATGTTTTGAACCATTCCTGTGACACTAGTTATAGATACCGATGCTTCACTTCAGGTTTACTGTATCCCTTGGACCTTCTTATTGACGATGAAACACAGAAATTGCATTGGAAATAAATACAAAAGGCACAATGTCGACTTAAGTACATGAAGACCGACACTTCTTACTGACTATGATTTGAACCATTCCTGTGGCACTAGTTATAGATTCCGATGCTTCACTCCAGGTTCGCTGCATCCGTTGTACCATCTTATTGACGATGAAACACAGAAATTGCATCGGAATTAAATACAAAAGGCACAATGCCGGCTTAAGGACAAGAAGACTGACTCTTCCTACTGACCATTCCTGTGACACTAGTTATAGATTCCGATTCTTCACACCATGTTTACTGTATCACTTGGACCTTGTTATTGACGATGAAACACAGAAATTGCATCGGAATTAAATACAAAAGGCACAATTCCGACTTAAGTACAAGAAGACTGACTTTTCCTACCGTCTAAGATTTGAACCATTCCTCTGACACTAGTTATAGATTCCGATGCTTCACTCCAGGTTTACTGTATCCCTTGGACCTTCTTATTGACGATGAAACACAGAAATTGCATCGGAATTATATACAAAAGGCACAATGCCGACTTAAGTACATGAAGACCGACACTTCTTACTGACTATGTTTTGAACCATTCCTGTGACACTAGTTATAGATTCCGATGCATCACTTCAGGTTTACTGTCTCCCTTGGACCTTCTTATCGACGATGAAACACAGAAATTGCATCGGAATTAAATACAAAAGGCACAATGCCGACTTAAGTACAAGAAGACTAACAGTTCTTACTGTCTATGTTTTAAACCACTCCTGTGACACTAGATATAGATTCCGATGCTTCACTTCAGGTTTACTGAATCCCTCTGACATTCTTATTGACGATGAAATAACACAAGTTGCACCGGAATTAAATAGAAAAGGCACAATGCCGACTTATGTACAAGATAACTGACTCTTCTTACTGTCTATGTTTTGAACCATTCCTGTGACACTAGTTATAGATTCCGATGCTTCACTTCAGGTTTACTGTATCCCTCGGATCTTCTTATTGACGATGAAACACAGAAATTGCACCGGTATTAAATACAAAAGGCACAATGCCGACTTAAGTACAAGAGAACTGACTCTTCTTACTGTCTATGTTTTGAACCAATCCTGTGACAGTAGTTATAGATTACGATGCTTCACTTCTCGTCAACTGTATCCCTCTGACTTTCTCATTGACGATGACACACAGAAATTGCATCGGTGTTAAATACGAAAGGCACAATGCCGACGTAAGTACAAGAAAACTGACTCTCCTTACTGTCTATGATTTGAACCATTCCTGTGACACTAGGTATAGATTCCGAAGCTTCACTTCTGATTTACTGTATCCCTTGGACCTTCTTATTGACGATGAAACACAGAAATTGCATTGGAATGAAATAAAAAAGACACAATGCCGACTTAAGTACAAGAAGACTGACTCTTCCTACTGTCTAAGATTTGAACCATTCCTGTGACACTAGTTATAGATTCCGATGCTTCACTCCGGGTTTACTGTATCCCTTGGACCTTCTTATTGACGATGAAACACAGATATTGCATCGGAATTAATTACAAAATTTACAATGCCGAATTAAGTACAAGGGTACTGACTCTTCCTAATGTCTAAGTTTTGAACCATTCCTGTGACACTAGGTATAGATTCCGAAGCTTCACTTCTGGTTTACTGTATCCCTTGGACCTTCTTATTGACGATGAAACACAGAAATTGCTTCGGGATTAAATACAAAAGCACAATGCCGACTTAAGTACAAGGGGTCTGACTCTCCTTACTGTCTATGATTTGAACCATTCCTGTGACACTAGTTATAGATTCTGATGCTTCTTTTCAGGTTTAATGTATCCCTCTGACTTTCTTATTGACGATGAAACACAGAAATTGCATCGGAATTGAATACAAAAGGCACAATGCCGACTTAAGTACAAGAAGACTGACTCTTCTTACTGACTGCTTTGAACCATTCCTGTGACACTAGTTATAGATTCCGATGCTGCACTTCAGGTTTACTGTATCCCTGCGACTTTCTTATTGACGATGAAACATAGATATTGCATCGGAATTAAATACAAAAGGCTCAATGCCGACTTAAGTACAAGAAGACTGACTCTTCCTACTGTCTAAGTTTTGAACCATTCCTGTGACACTAGTTATAGATTCAGATGCTTCACTTCAGGTTAACTGTATCCCTTGGACCTTCTTATTGACGATGAAACACAGAAATTGCATCGGAATTAAATACAAAAGGCACAATGCCGACTTACGTACATGAAGACTGACTCTTCCTACTGTCTGAGTTTTGAACCATTCCTGTGACACTAGTTATCAATTCTGATGCATCACTCTGGGTTTACTGTATCCCATGGACCTTCTTATTGACGATGAAACACAAAAATTGCATCGGAATTAAATACAAAAGCCTCGATGCCGACTTAAGTACATGAAGACCGACACTTCTTACTGACTATGTTTTGAACCATTCCTGTGACACTAGTTATAGATTGCGATGCTTCACTTCTGGTTTAATGTATCCCTTGGACCTTCTTATTGACGATGAAACACCGAAATTGCATCGGAATTAAATACAAAAGGCACAATGCCGACGTAAGTACAAGAAGACCGACTCTTCCTACTGTCTAAGTTTTGAACCATTCCTGTGACACTAGTTATAGATTCCGATGCTTCACTCCAGGTTTACTGTATCCCTTGGACCTTCTTATTGACAATGAAACACAGAAATTGCATCCGAATTAAATACACAAGGCACAATGCCGACTTAAGGACAAGAGGACTGACTCTTCCTACTGACCATTCCTGTGACCCTAGTTATAGATTCCGATTCTTCCCACCAGGTTTACTCTATCCCTTGGACCTTCTTATTGACGATGAAACACAGAAATAGCATCGGAATTAAATACAAAAGGCACAATGCCGACTTAAGTACAAGAAGACTGACTCTTCCTACTGACCATTCCTGTGACACTAGTTATAGATTCCGATGCTTCACTTCAGGTTTACTGTATCCCTTGGACCTTCTTATTGTCGATGAAACACAGAAATTGCATCGGAAATAAATACAAAAGGCACAATGTCGACTTAAGTACATGAAGACCGACACTTCTTACTGACTATGATTTGAACCATTCCTGTGACACTAGTTATAGATTCCGATGCTTCACTCCAGGTTCGCTGCATCCGTTGTACCATCTTATTGACGATGAAACACAGAAATTGCATCGGAATTAAATACAAAAGGCACAATGCCGGCTTAAGGACAAGAAGACTGACTGTTCCTACTGACCATTCCTGTGACACTAGTTATAGATTCCGATTCTTCACACCAGGTTTACTGTATCACTTGGACCTTGTTATTGACGATGAAACACAGAAATTGCAACGGAATTAAATACAAAAGGCACAATTCCGACTTAAGTACAAGAAGACTGACTTTTCCTACCGTCTAAGATTTGAACCATTCCTCTGACACTAGTTATAGATTCCGATGCTTCACTCCAGGTTTACTGTATCCCTTGGACCTTCTTATTGACGATGAAACACAGAAATTGCATCGGAATTATATACAAAAGGCACAATGCCGACTTAAGTACAAGAGAACTGACTCTTCTTACTGTCTATGTTTTGAACCATTCCTGTGACAGTAGTTATAGATTACGATGCTTCACTTCTGGTCAACTGTATCCCTCTGACTTTCTCATTGACGATGACACACAGAAATTGCATCGGTATTAAATACGAAAGGCACAATGCCGACGTAAGTACAAGAAAACTGACTCTCCTTACTGTCTATGATTTGAACCATTCCTGTGACACTAGGTATAGATTCCGAAGCTTCACTTCTGGTTTACTGTATCCCTTGGACCTTCTTATTGACGATGAAACACAGAAATTGCATCGGAATGAAATACAAAAGACACAATGCCGACTTAAGTACAAGAAGACTGACTCTTCCTACTGTCTAAGATTTGAACCATTCCTGTGACACTAGTTATAGATTCCGATGCTTCACTCCGGGTTTACTGTATCCCTTGGACCTTCTTACTGACGATGAAACACAGATATTGCATCGGAATTAATTACAAAATTTACAATGCCGAATTAAGTACAAGGGTACTGACTCTTCCTAATGTCTAATTTTTGAACCATTCCTGTGACACTAGGTATAGATTCCGAAGCTTCACTTCTGGTTTACTGTATCCCTTGGACCTTCTTATTGACGATGAAACACAGAAATTGCATCGTAATTAAATACAAAAGGCACAATGCCGACTTAAGTACAAGAAGACTGACTCTTCCTACTGTCTAAGTTTTGAACCGTTCCTGTGACACTAGTTATAGATTCAGATGCTTCACTGCAGGTTAACTGTATCCCTTGGACCTTCTTATTGACGACGAAACACAGAAATTGCATCGGAATTAAATACAAAAGGCACAATGCCGACTTAGGTTCAAGAAGACCGACTCTTCCTACTGTCTAAGCTATGAACCATTCCTGTGACACTAGTTATAGATTCCGATGCTTCACTTCAGGTTTACTGTATCCCTTGCACCTTCTTATTGACGATGAAACACAGAAATTGCATCGGAATTAAATACAAAATGCACAATACCGACTTAAGTACAAGAAGACTGACTCTTCCTACTGTCTAAGCTTTGAACCATTCCTGTGACACTAGTTATAGATTCCGATGCTTCACTCCAGGTTTACTGTATCCCTTGGACCTTCTTATTGACGATGAAACACAGAAATTGCTTCGGGATTAAATACAAAAGCACAATACCGACTTAAGTACAAGGGGTCTGACTCTCCTTACTGTCTATGATTTTAACCATTCCTGTGACACTAGTTATAGATTCTGATGCTTCTTTTCAGGTTTAATGTATCCCTCTGACTTTCTTATTGACGATGAAACACAGAAATTGCATCGGAATTGAATACAAAAGGCACAATGCCGACTTAAGTATCAAGAAGACTGACTCTTCTTACTGACTGCTTTGAACCATTCCTGTGACACTAGTTATAGATTCCGATGCTGCACTTCAGGTTTACTGTATCCCTGCGACTTTCTTATTGACGATGAAACATAGATATTGCATCGGAATTAAATACAAAAGGCTCAACGCCGACTTAAGTACAAGAAGACTGACTCTTCCTACTGTCTAAGTTTTAAACCATTCCTGTGACACTAGTTATAGATTCCGATGCTTCACTCCGGGTTTACTGTATCCCTTGGACCATCTTATTGACGATGAAACACAGAAATTGCATCGGAATTAAATACAAAATGCACAATGCCGAATTAAGTACAAGGGGACTGACGCTTCCTAATGTCTAAGTTTTGAACCATTCCTGTGTCACTAGTTATAGATTCCGAAGCTTCACTTCAGGTTTACTGTATCCCTTGGACCTTCTTATTGACGATGAAACACAGAAATTGCATCGGAATTATATACAAAAGGCACAATGCCGACATAAGTACAAGAAGACTGACTCTTCCTACTGTCTAAGTTTTGAACCATTCCTGTGACACTAGTTATAGATTCAGATGCTTCACTTCAGGTTAACTGTATCCCTTGGACATTCTTATTGACGATGAAACACAGAAATTGCATCGGAATTAAATACAAAAGGCACAATGCCGACTTACGTACATGAAGACTGACTCTTCCTACTGTCTGAGTTTTGAACCATTCCTGTGACACTAGTTATCAATTCCGATGCATCACTCTGGGTTTACTGTATCCCATGGACCTTCTTATTGACGATGAAACACAAAAATTGCATCGGAATTAAATACAAAAGGCTCGATGCCGACTTAAGTACATGAAGACCGACACTTCTTACTGACTATGTTTTGAACCATTCCTGTGACACTAGTTATAGATTCCGATGCTTCACTTCTGGTTTAATGTATCCCTTGGACCTTCGTATTGACGATGAAACACCGAAATTGCATCGGAATTAAATACAAAAGGCACAATGCCGACGTAAGTACAAGAAGACCGACTCTTCCTACTGTCTAAGTTTTGAACCATTCCTGTGACACTAGTTATAGATTCCGATGCTTCACTCCAGGTTTACTGTATCCCTTGGACCTTCTTATGGACGATGAAACACAGAAATTGCATCCGAATTAAATACACAAGGCACAATGCCGACTTAAGGACAAGAGGACTGACTCTTCCTACTGACCATTCCTGTGACCCTAGTTATAGATTCCGATTCTTCCCACCAGGTTTACTGTATCCCATGGACCTTCTTATTGACGATGAAACACAGAAATAGCATCGGAATTAAATACAAAAGGCACAATGCCGACTTAAGTACAAGAAGACTTACTCTTCCTACTGACCATTCCTGTGACACTAGTTATAGATTCCGATGCTTCACTTCAGGTTTACTGTATCCCTTGGACCTTCTTATTGACGATGAAACACAGAAATTGCATCGGAATTAAATACAAAAGGCACAATGCCGACTTAAGTACATGAAGACCGACACTTCTTACTGACTATGTTTTGAACCATTCCTGAGACACTAGTTATAGATTCCGATGCTTCACTCCTGGTTTACTGTATCCCTTAGACCTTCTTGTTGACGATGAAACACAGAAATTGCATCGGAATTAAATACAAAAGGCACAATGCCGACTTAAGTACAAGAAGACTGACTCTTCCTACTGTCTAAGATTTGAACCATTCCTGTGACACTAGTTATAGATTCCGATGCTTCACTCCAGGTTTACTGTATCCCTTGGACCTTCTTATTGACGATGAAACACAGAAATTGCATCCGAATTAAATACAAAATGCACAATACCGACTTAAGTACAAGAAGACTGACTCTTCCTACTGTCTAAGCTTTGAACCATTCCTGTGACACTAGTTATAGATTCCGATGCTTCACTCCAGGTTTACTGTATCCCTTGGACCTTCTTATTGATGATGAAACACAGAAATTGCTTCGGGATTAAATACAAAAGCACAATACCGACTTAAGTACAAGGGGTCTGACTCTCCTTACTGTCTATGATTTTAACCATTCCTGTGACACTAGTTATAGATTCTGATGCTTCTTTTCAGGTTTAATGTATCCCTCTGACTTTCTTATTGACGATGAAACACAGAAATTGCATCGGAATTGAATACAAAAGGCACAATGCCGACTTAAGTATCAAGAAGACTGACTCTTCTTACTGACTGCTTTGAACCATTCCTGTGACACTAGTTATAGATTCCGATGCTAAACTTCAGGTTTACTGTATCCCTGCGACTTTCTTATTGACGATGAAACATAGATATTGCATCGGAATTAAATACAAAAGGCTCAACGCCGACTTAAGTACAAGAAGACTGACTCTTCCTACTGTCTAAGTTTTAAACCATTCCTGTGACACTAGTTATAGATTCCGATGCTTCACTCCGGGTTTACTGTATCCCTTGGACCATCTTATTGACGATGAAACACAGAAATTGCATCGGAATTAAATACAAAATGCACAATGCCGAATTAAGTACAAGGGGACTGACGCTTCCTAATGTCTAAGTTTTGAACCATTCCTGTGTCACTAGTTATAGATTCCGAAGCTTCACTTCAGGTTTACTGTATCCCTTGGACCTTCTTATTGACGATGAAACACAGAAATTGCATCGGAATTATATACAAAAGGCACAATGCCGACATAAGTACAAGAAGACTGACTCTTCCTACTGTCTAAGTTTTGAACCATTCCTGTGACACTAGTTATAGATTCAGATGCTTCACTTCAGGTTAACTGTATCCCTTGGACATTCTTATTGACGATGAAACACAGAAATTGCATCGGAATTAAATACAAAAGGCACAATGCCGACTTACGTACATGAAGACTGACTCTTCCTACTGTCTGAGTTTTGAACCATTCCTGTGACACTAGTTATCAATTCCGATGCATCACTCTGGGTTTACTGTATCCCATGGACCTTCTTATTGACGATGAAACACAAAAATTGCATCGGAATTAAATACAAAAGGCTCGATGCCGACTAAAGTACATGAAGACCGACACTTCTTACTGACTATGTTTTGAACCATTCCTGTGACACTAGTTATAGATTCCGATGCTTCACTTCTGGTTTAATGTATCCCTTGGACCTTCGTATTTACGATGAAACACCGAAATTGCATCGGAATTAAATACAAAAGGCACAATGCCGACGTAAGTACAAGAAGACCGACTCTTCCTACTGTCTAAGTTTTGAACCATTCCTGTGACACTAGTTATAGATTCCGATGCTTCACTCCAGGTTCACTGTATCCCTTGGACCTTCTTATTGACGATGAAACACAGAAATTGCATCCGAATTAAATACACAAGGCACAATGCCGACTTAAGGACAAGAGGACTGACTCTTCCTACTGACCATTCCTGTGACCCTAGTTATAGATTCCGATTCTTCCCACCAGGTTTACTGTATCCCTTGGACCTTCTTATTGACGATGAAACACAGAAATAGCATCGAAATTAAATACAAAAGGCACAATGCCGACTTAAGTACAAGAAGACTGACTCTTCCTACTGACCATTCCTGTGACACTAGTTATAGATTCCGATGCTTCACTTCAGGTTTACTGTATCCCTTGGACCTTCTTATTGACGATGAAACACAGAAATTGCATCGGAATTAAATACAAAAGGCACAATGCCGACTTAAGTACATGAAGACCGACACTTCTTACTGACTATGTTTTGAACCATTCCTGAGACACTAGTTATAGATTCCGATATTCACTCCTGGTTTACTGTATCCCTTAGACCTTCTTGTTGACGATGAAACACAGAAATTGCATCGGAATTAAATACAAAAGGCACAATGCCGACTTAAGTACAAGAAGACTGACTCTTCCTACTGTCTAAGATTTGAACCATTCCTGTGACACTAGTTATAGATTCCGATGCTTCACTCCAGGTTTACTGTATCCCTTGGACCTTCTTATTGACGATGAAACACAGAAATTGCATCGGAATTAAATACAAAAACACAATGCCGACTTAAGTACAAGAAGACTGACTCTTCCTAATGTCTAAGTTTTGAACCGTTCCTGTGACACTAGTTATAGATTCCGATGCTTCACTTCAGGTTTACTGTATCCCTTGGACCTTCTTATTGACGATGAAACACAGAAATTGCATCGGAATTAAATACAAAAGGCACAATGCCGGCCTAAGTACATGAAGACCGGCACTTCTTACTGACTACGTTTTGAACCATTCCTGTAACACTCTTATAGATTCCGATGCTTCACTTCAGGTTTACTGTATCCCTTGGACCTTCTTATTGACGATGAAACACAGAAATTGCATGCGAAATTAATACACAAGGCACAATGCCGACTTAAGGACAAGACCACTGACTCTTCCTACTGACCATTCCTGTGACCCTAGTTATAGATTCCGATTCTTCCCACCAGGTTTACTGTATCCCTTGGACCTTCTTATTGACGATGAAACACAAAAATTGCATCGGAATTAAATACAAAAGGCACAATGCCGACTTAAGTACAAGAAGACTGACTCTTCGTACTGTCTAAGTTTTGAACCATGCGTCTGACACTAGTTATAGATTCCGATGCTTCTCTTCAGGTTTACTGTATCCCTTGGACCGTCTTATTGACGATGAGTCACAGAAATTACATCGGAATTAAATACAAAAGGCACAATGCCGACTTAAGTACATGAAGACCGACACTTCCTACTGACTATGTTTTGAACCATTCCTGTGACACTAGTTATGGATTCCGATGCTTCACTTCAGGTTTACTGTATCCCTTGGACCTTCTTATTGACGATGAAACACAGAAATTTCATCGGAATTAAATACAAAAGGCACAATGCCGACTAAAGTACAAGAAGACTGACTCTTCCTACTGACCATTCCTGTGACACTAGTTATAGATTCCGATGCTTCACTTCAGGTTTACTGTATCCCTTGGACCTTCTTATTGTCGATGAAACACAGAAATTGCATCGGAATTAAATACAAAAGGCACAATGCCGACTTAAGTACATGAAGACCGACACTTCTTACTGACTATGTTTGGAACCATTCCTGTAACACTCTTATAGATTCCGATGCTTCACTTCAGGTTTACTGTATCCCTTGGACCTTCTTATTGACGATGAAACACAGAAATTGCATCGGAATTAAATACAAAAGGCACAATGCCGACTTCATTACAAGAAGACTAACTCTTCCTACTGACGATTCCTGTGACACTAGTTATAGATTCCGATGCTTCACTTCAGGTTTACTGTATCCTTTGGAACTTCTTATTGACGATGAAACACAGAAATTGCATTGCAATTACATGCAAAAGGCACAATGCCGACTTAAGTACATGAAGACCGACACTTCTTACTGACTATGTTTTGAACCATTCCTGTGACACTAGTTATAGATTCCGATGCCTCACTCCAGGTTTACTGTATCCCTTGGACCTTCTTAATGACGATGAAACACAGAAATTGCATCGGAATTAAATACAAAAGGCACAATGCCGACTTAAGTACATGAAGACCGACACTTCTTACTGACTGTGTTTTGAACCATTCCTGTAGCACAAGTTATAGATTCCAATGCTTCACTTCAGGTTTACTGTATCCCTTGAACCTTCTTATTGACGACGAAACACAGAAATTGCATGGGAATTAAATACAACAGGCACAATGCCGACTTAAGAACAAGAAGACTGACTCTTCCTACTGATTATTCCTGTGACACTAGTTATAGATTCCGAAGCTTTACTTTAGGTTTACTGTATCCCTTGGACCTTCTTATTGACGATGAAACACAGAAATTGCATCGGAATTAAATACAAAAGGCACAATGCCGACTTAAGGTCAAGAAGACTGACTCTTCCTACTGACCATTCCTGTGACACTAGTTATAGATTCCGATGCTTCACTTCAGGTTTACTGTATCCCTTGGATCTTCTTATTGACGATGAAACACAGAAATTGCATCGGAATTATATACAAAAGGCACAATGCCGACTTAAGTACATGAAGACAGACACTTCTTACTGACTATGATTTGAACCATTCCTGTGACACTAGTTATAGATTCCGATGCTTCACTTCAGATTTACTGTATTCCTTGGACCTTCTTATTGACGAAGAACCACAGAAATTGCATCGGAATTAAATACAAAAGGCACAATGCCGACTTAAGGACATGAAGACTGACTCTTCCTACTGAAAATTCCTGTGACACTAGTTATAGATTCCGATGCTTCACTTCAGGTTTACTGTATCCCTTGGACCTTCTTATTGACGATGAAACAGAGAAATTGCATCGGAATTAAATACAAAAATCACAATGCCGACTTAAGTACATGAAGACCGACACTTCTTACTGACTATGCTTTGAACCATTCCTGTGACACTAGTTATAGATTCCGATGCTTCTCTTCAGGTTTACTGTATCCCTTGGACCTTCTTATTGACGATGAGTCACAGAAATTGCATCGGAATTAAATACAAAAGGCACAATGTCGACTTAAGTACATGAAGACCGACACTTCTTACTGACTATGATTTGAACCATTCCTGTGACACTAGTTATAGATTCCGATGCTTCACTTCAGAATTACTGTATTCCTTGGACCTTCTTATTGACGAAGAAACACAGAAATTGCATCGGAATTAAATACAAAAGGCACAATGGCGACTTAAGGTCATGAAGACTGACTCTTCCTACTGAAAATTCCTGTGACCCTAGTTATAGATTCCGATGCTTCACTTCAGGTTTACTGTATCCCTTGGACCTTCTTATTGACGATGAAACAGAGAAATTGCATCGGAATTAAATACAAAAGGCACAATGCCGACTAAAGTACATGAAGACCGACACTTCTTACTGACTATGTTTTGAACCATTCCTGTGACAATAGTTATAGATTCCGATGCTTCACTCCGGGTTTACTGTATCCCTTGGACCTTCTTATTGACGATGAAACACAGATATTGCATCGGAATTAAATACAAAAATTACAATGCCGAATTAAGTACAAGGGTACTGACTCTTCCTAATGTCTAAGTTTTGAACCATTCCTGTGACACTAGGTATAGATTCCGAAGCTTCACTTCTGGTTTACTGTATCCCTTGGACCTTCTTATTGACGATGAAAC
Source organism: Schistocerca americana (assembly GCF_021461395.2). Classification (NCBI taxonomy): domain Eukaryota; kingdom Metazoa; phylum Arthropoda; class Insecta; order Orthoptera; family Acrididae; genus Schistocerca; species Schistocerca americana. The sequence goes on from NC_060130.1 coordinate 26,436,617, forward strand.
ACAGAAATTGCATCGTAATTAAATACAAAAGGCACAATGCCGACTTAAGTACAAGAAGACTGACTCTTCCTACTGTCTAAGTTTTGAACCGTTCCTGTGACACTAGTTATAGATTCAGATGCTTCACTGCAGGTTAACTGTATCCCTTGGACCTTCTTATTGACGACGAAACACAGAAATTGCATCGGAATTAAATACAAAAGGCACAATGCCGACTTAGGTCAAGAAGACCGACTCTTCCTACTGTCTAAGCTATGAACCATTCCTGTGACACTAGTTATAGATTCCGATGCTTCACTTCAGGTTTACTGTATCCCTTGCACCTTCTTATTGACGATGAAACACAGAAATTGCATCGGAATGAAATACAAAATGCACAATACCGACTTAAGTACAAGAAGACTGACTCTTCCTACTGTCTAAGCTTTGAACCATTCCTGTGACACTAGTTATAGATTCCGATGCTTCAGTCCAGGTTTACTGTATCCCTTGGAACGTCTTATTGGCGATGAAACACAGAAATTGCTTCGGGATTAAATACAAAAGCACAATGCCGACTTAAGTACAAGAAGGCTGACTCTTCCTACTGTTTAAGTTTTGAACCATTCGTCTGACACTAGTTATAGATTCCGATGCTTCTCTTCAGGTTTACTGTATCCCTTGGACCTTCTTATTGACGATGAGTCACAGAAATTGCATCGGAATTAAATACAAAAGGCACAATGCCGACTTAAGTACATGAAGACCGACACTTCCTACTGACTATGTTTTGAACCATTCCTGTGACACTAGTTATGGATTTCGATGCTTCACTTCAGGTTTACTGTATCCCTTGGACCTTCTTATTGACGATGAAACACAGAAATTTCATCGGAATTAAATACAAAAGGCACAATGCCGACTAAAGTACAAGAAGACTGACTCTTCCTACTGACCATTCCTGTGACACTAGTTATAGATTCCGATGCTTCACTTCAGGTTTACTGTATCCCTTGGACCTTCTTATTGTCGATGAAACACAGAAATTGCATCGGAATTAAATACAAAACGCACAATGCCGACTTAAGTACATGAAGACCGACACTTCTTACTGACTATGTTTGGAACCATTCCTGTAACACTCTTATAGATTCCGATGCTTCACTTCAGGTTTACTGTATCCCTTGGACCTTCTTATTGACGATGAAACACAGAAATTGCATCGGAATTAAATACAAAAGGCACAATGCCGACTTCAGGACAAGAAGACTAACTCTTCCTACTGACGATTCCTGTGACACTAGTTATAGATTCCGATGCTTCACTTCAGGTTTACTGTATCCTTTGGAACTTCTTATTGACGATGAAACACAGAAATTGCATCGCAATTAAATACAAAAGGCACAATGCCGACTTAAGTACATGAAGACCGACACTTCTTACTGACTATGTTTTGAACCATTCCTGTATCACAAGTTATAGATTCCGATCCTTCACTTCAGGTTTACTGTATCCCTTGAACCTTCTTATTGACGATGAAACACAGAAATTGCATGGGAATTAAATACAAAAGGCACAATGCCGACTTAAGAACAAGAAGACTGACTCTTCCTACTGATTATTCCTGTGACACTAGTTATAGATTCCGAAGCTTTACTTTAGGTTTACTGTATCCCTTGGACCTTCTTATTGACGATGAAACACAGAAATTGCATCGGAATGAAAGACAAAAGGCACAATGCCGACTTAAGGTCAAGAAGACCGACTCTTCCTACTGACCATTCCTGTGACACTAGTTATAGATTCCGATGCTTCACTTCAGGTTTACTGTATCCCTTGGATCTTCTTATTGACGATGAAACACAGAAATTGCATCGGAATTAAATACAAAAGGCACAATGCCGACTTAAGTACATGAAGACAGACACTTCTCACTGACTATGATTTGAACCATTCCTGTGACACTAGTTATAGATTCCGATGCTTCACTTCAGATTTACTGTATTCCTTGGACCTTCTTATTGACGAAGAACCACAGAAATTGCATCGGAATTAAATACAAAAGGCACAATGCCGACTTAAGGACATGAAGACTGACTCTTCCTACTGAAAATTCCTGTGACACTAGTTATAGATTCCGATGCTTCACTTCAGGTTTACTGTATCCCTTGGACCTTCTTATTGACGATGAAACAGAGAAATTGCATCGGAATTAAATACAAAAGGCACAATGCCGACTTAAGTACATGAAGACCGACACTTCTTACTGACTATGTTTTGAACCATTCCTGTGACAATACTTATAGATTCCGATGCTTCACTTCAGGTTTACTGTATACCTTGGACCTTCTTATTGACGATGAGACACAGAAATTGCATCGGAATTAAATACAAAACTCACAATGCCGACTTAAGTACAAGAAGACTGACTCTTCCTACTGTCTAAGTTTTGAACCATACCTTTGACACTAGTTATAGATTCCGATGCTTCTCTTCAGTTTTACTGTATCCCTTGGACCTTCTTATTGACGATGAGTCACAGAAATTGCATCGGAATTAAATACAAAAGGCACAATGTCGACTTAAGTACATGAAGACCGACACTTCTTACTGACTATGATTTGAACCATTCCTGTGACACTAGTTATAGATTCCGATGCTTCACTTCAGAATTACTGTATTCCTTGGACCTTCTTATTGACGAAGAAACACAGAAATTGCATCGGAATTAAATACAAAAGGCACAATGGCGACTTAAGGTCATGAGGACTGACTCTTCCTACTGAAAATTCCTGTGACCCTAGTTATAGATTCCGATGCTTCACTTCAGGTTTACTGTATCCCTTGGACCTTCTTATTGACGATGAAACAGAGAAATTGCATCGGAATTAAATACAAAAGGCACAATGCCGACTTAAGTACATGAAGACCGACACTTCTTACTGACTATGTTTTGAACCATTCCTGTGACAATAGTTATAGATTCCGATGCTTCACTCCGGGTTTACTGTATCCCTTGGACCTTCTTATTGACGATGAAACACAGATATTGCATCGGAATTAAATACAAAAATTACAATGCCGAATTAAGTACAAGGGTACTGACTCTTCCTAATGTCTAAGTTTTGAACCATTCCTGTGACGCTAGGTATAGATTCCGAAGCTTCACTTCTGGTTTACTGTATCCCTTGGACCTTCTTATTGACGATGAAACACAGAAATTGCATCGTAATTAAATACAAAAGGCACAATGCCGACTTAAGTACAAGAAGACTGACTCTTCCTACTGTCTAAGTTTTGAACCGTTCCTGTGACACTAGTTATAGATTCAGATGCTTCACTGCAGGTTAACTGTATCCCTTGGACCTTCTTATTGACGACGAAACACAGAAATTGCATCGGAATTAAATACAAAAGGCACAATGCCGACTTAGGTCAAGAAGACCGACTCTTCCTACTGTCTAAGCTATGAACCATTCCTGTGACACTAGTTATAGATTCCGATGCTTCACTTCAGGTTTACTGTATCCCTTGCACCTTCTTATTGACGATGAAACACAGAAGTTGCATCCGAATGAAATACAGAATGCACAGTACCGACTTAAGTACAAGAAGACTGACTCTTCCTACTGTCTAAGCTTTGAACCATTCCTGTGACACTAGTTATAGATTCCGATGCTTCAGTCCAGGTTTACTGTATCCCTTGGAACGTCTTATTGGCGATGAAACACAGAAATTGCTTCGGGATTAAATACAAAAGCACAATGCCGACTTAAGTACAAGAAGACTGACTCTTCCTACTGTCTAAGTTTTGAACCATTCGTCTGACACTAGTTATAGATTCCGATGCTTCTCTTCAGGTTTACTGTATCCCTTGGACCTTCTTATTGACGATGAGTCACAGAAATTGCATCGGAATTAAATACAAAAGGCACAATGCCGACTTAAGTACATGAAGACCGACACTTCCTACTGACTATGTTTTGAACCATTCCTGTGACACTAGTTATGGATTCCGATGCTTCACTTCAGGTTTACTGTATCCCTTGGACCTTCTTATTGACGATGAAACACAGAAATTTCATCGGAATTAAATACAAAAGGCACAATGCCGACTAAAGTACAAGAAGACTGACTCTTCCTACTGACCATTCCTGTGACACTAGTTATAGATTCCGATGCTTCACTTCAGGTTTACTGTATCCCTTGGACCTTCTTATTGTCGATGAAACACAGAAATTGCATCGGAATTAAATACAAAAGGCACAATGCCGACTTAAGTACATGAAGACCGACACTTCTTACTGACTATGTTTGGAACCATTCCTGTAACACTCTTATAGATTCCGATGCTTCACTTCAGGTTTACTGTATCCCTTGGACCTTCTTATTGACGATGAAACACAGAAATTGCATGGGAATTAAATATAAAAGGCACAATGCCGACTTAAGAACAAGAAGACTGACTCTTAATACTGATTATTCCTGTGACACTAGTTATAGATTCCGAAGCTTTACTTTAGGTTTACTGTATCCCTTGGACCTTCTTATTGACGATGAAACACAGAAATTGCATCGGAATGAAAGACAAAAGGCACAATGCCGACTTAAGGTCAAAAAGACTGACTCTTCCTACTGACCATTCCTGTGACACTAGTTATAGATTCCGATGCTTCACTTCAGGTTTACTGTATCCCTTGGATCTTCTTATTGACGATGAAACACAGAAATTGCATCGGAATTAAATACAAAAGGCACAATGCCGACTTAAGTACATGAAGACAGACACTTCTCACTGACTATGATTTGAACCATTCCTGTGACACTAGTTATAGATTCCGATGCTTCACTTCAGATTTACTGTATTCCTTGGACCTTCTTATTGACGAAGAACCACAGAAATTGCATCGGAATTAAATACAAAAGGCACAATGCCGACTTAAGGACATGAAGACTGACTCTTCCTACTGAAAATTCCTGTGACACTAGTTATAGATTCCGATGCTTCACTTCAGGTTTACTGTATCCCTTGGACCTTCTTATTGACGATGAAACAGAGAAATTGCATCGGAATTAAATACAAAAGACACAATGCCGACTTAAGTACATGAAGACCGACACTTCTTACTGACTATGTTTTGAACCATTCCTGTGACAACACTTATAGATTCCGATGCTTCACTTCAGGTTTACTGTATACCTTGGACCTTCTTATTGACGATGAGACACAGAAATTGCATCGGAATTAAATACAAAACTCACAATGCCGACTTAAGTACAAGAAGACTGACTTTTCCTACTGTCTAAGTTTTGAACCATTCCTCTGACACTAGTTATAGATTCCGATGCTTCTCTTCAGGTTTACTGTATCCCTTGGACCTTCTTATTGACGATGAGTCACAGAAATTGCATCGGAATTAAATACAAAATGCACAATGCCGACTTAAGTACATGAAGACCGACACTTCTTACTGACTATGATTTGAACCATTCCTGTGACACTAGTTATAGATTCCGATGCTTCACTTCAGAATTACTGTACTCCTTGGACCTTCTTATTGACGAAGAAACACAGAAATTGCATCGGAATTAAATACAAAAGGCACAATGCCGACTTAAGGTCATGAAGACTGACTCTTCCTACTGAAAATTCCTGTGACACTAGTTATAGATTCCGATGCTTCACTTCAGGTTTACTGTATCCCTTGGACCTTCTTATTGACGATGAAACAGAGAAATTGCATCGGAATTAAGTACAAAAGGCACAATGCCGACTTAAGTACATGAAGACCGACACTTCTTACTGACTATGCTTTGAACCATTCCTGTGACAATAGTTATAGATTCCGATGCTTCACTCCGGGTTTACTGTATCCCTTGGACCTTCTTATTGACGATGAAACACAGATATTGCATCGGAATTAAATACAAAATTTACAATGCCGAATTAAGTACAAGGGTACTGACTCTTCCTAATGTCTAAGTTTTGAACCATTCCTGTGACACTAGGTATAGATTTCGAAGCTTCACTTCTGGTTTACTGTATCCCTTGGACCTTCTTGTTGACGATGAAACACAGAAATTGCATCGTAAATAAATACAAAAGGCACAATGCCGACTTAAGTACGAGAAGACTGACTCTTCCTACTGTCTAAGTTTTGAACCGTTCCTGTGACACTAGTTATAGATTCAGATGCTTCACTGCAGGTTAACTGTATCCCTTGGACCTTCTTATTGACGACGAAAGACAGAAATTGCATCGGAATTAAATACAAAAGGCACAAAGCCGACTTAGGTCAAGAAGTCCGACTCTTCCTACTGTCTAAGCTATGAACCATTCCTGTGACACTAGTTATAGATTCCGATGCTTCACTTCAGGTTTACTGTATCCCTTGCACCTTCTTATTGACGATGAAACACAGAAATTGCTTCGGGATTAAATACAAAAGCACAATGCCGACTTAAGTACAAGGGGTCTGACTCTCCTTACTGTCTATGATTTGAACCATTCCTGTGACACTAGGTATAGATTCTGATGCTTCTTTTCAGGTTTAATGTATCCCTCTGACTTTCTTATTGACGGTGAAACACAGAAATTGCATCGGAATTGAATACAAAAGGCACAATGCCGACTTAAGTACAAGAAGACTGACTCTTCCTACTGTCTAAGTTTTGAACCATTCCTGTGACACTAGTTATAGATTCAGATGCTTCACTTCAGGTTAACTGTATCCCTTGGACCTTCTTATTGACGATGAAACACAGAAATTGCATCGGAATTAAATACAAAAGGCACAGTGCCGACTTATGTACATGAAGACTGACTCTTCCTACTGTCTAAGTTTTGAACCATTCCTGTGACACTAGTTATCAATTCCGATGCATCACTCTGGGTTTACTGTATCCCATGGACCTTCTTATTGACGATGAAACACAAAAATTGCATCGGAATTAAATACAAAAGGCTCGATGCCGACTTAAGTACATGAAGACCGACACTTCTTACTGACTATGTTTTGAACCATTCCTGTGACACTAGTTATAGATTCCGATGCTTCACTTCTGGTTTAATGTATCCGTTGGACCTTCTTATTGACGATGAAACACAGAAATTGCATCGGAATTAAATACAAAAGGCACAATGCCGACGTAAGTACAAGAAGACCGACTCTTCCTACTGTCTAAGCTTTGAACCATTCCTGTGACACTAGTTATAGATTCCGATGCTTCACTCCAGGTTTACTGTATCCCTTGGACCTTCTTATTGACGATGAAACACAGAAATTGCATCCGAATTAAATACACAAGGCACAATGCCGACTTAAGGACAAGAGGACTGACTCTTCCTACTGACCATTCCTGTGACCCTAGTTATAGATTCCGATTCTTCCCACCAGGTTTACTGTATCCCTTGGACCTTCTTATTGACGATGAAACACAGAAATTGCAACGGAATTAAATACAAGAGGCACAATGCCGACTTAAGTACAAGAAGACTGACTCTTCCTACTGACCATTCCTGTGACACTAGTTATAGATTCCGATGCTTCACTTCAGGTTTACTGTATCCCTTGGACCTTCTCATTGACGATGAAACACAGATATTGCATCGGAATTAAATACAAAATGCACAATGCCGACTTAAGTACATGAAGACCGACACTTCTTACTGACTATGTTTTGAACCATTCCTGAGACACTAGTTATAGATTCCGATGCTTCACTCCTGGTTTACTCTATCCCTTAGACCTTCTTGTTGACGATGAAACACAGAAATTGCATCGGAATGAAATACAAAATGCACAATGCCGACTTAAGTACATGAAGACCGACACTTCTTACTGACTATTTTTGGACCCATTCCTGTAACACTCTTATAGATTCCGATGCTTCACTTCAGGTTTACTGTATCCCTTGCACCTTCTTATTGACGATGAAACACAGAAATTGCATCGGAATTAAATACAAAGGGCACAATGCCGACTTAAGTACAAGAAGACTGACTCTTCCTACTGTCTAAGATTTGAACCATTCCTGTGACACAAGTTATAGATTCCGATGCTTCACTCCAGGTTTACTGTATCCCTTGGACCTTCTTATTGACGATGAAACACAGAAATTGCATCGGAATTAAATACAAAAACACAATGCCGACTTAAGTACAAGAAGACTGACTCTTCCTAATGTCTAAGTTTTGAACCATTCCTGTGACACTAGTTATAGATTCCGATGCTTCACTTCAGGTTTACTGTATCCCTTGGACCTTCTTATTGACGATGAAACACAGAAATTGCATCGGAATTAAATACAAAAGGCACAATGCCGGCCTAAGTACATGAAGACCGACACTTCTTACTGACTATGTTTTGAACCATTCCTGTAACACTCTTATAGATTCCGATGCTTCACTTCAGGTTTACTGTATCCCTTGGACCTTCTTATTGACGATGAAACACAGAAATTGCATGCGAATTAAATACACAAGGCACAATGCGGACTTAAGGACAAGACCACTGACTCTTCCTACTGACCATTCCTGTGACCCTAGTTACAGATTCCGATTCTTCTTACTAGGTTTACTGTATCCCTTGGACCTTCTTATTGACGATGAAACACAGAAATTGCATCGGAATTAAATACAAAAGCACAATGCCGACTTAAGTACAAGAAGACTGACTCTTCCTACTGTCTAAGTTTTGAACCATTCCTCTGACACTAGTTATAGATTCCGATGCTACTCTTCAGGTTTACTGTATCCCTTGGACCTTCTTATTGACGATGAGTCACAGAAATTGCATCGGAATTAAATACAAAAGGCACAATGCCGACTTAAGTACATGAAGACCGACACTTCCTACTGACTATGTTTTGAACCATTCCTGTGACACTAGTTATAGATTCCGATGCTTCACTTCAGGTTTACTGTATCCCTTGGACCTTCTTATTGACGATGAAACACAGAAATTTCATCGGAATTAAATACAAAAGGCACAATGCCGACTTAAGTACAAGAAGACTGACTCTTCCTACTGACCATTCCTGTGACACTAGTTATAGATTCCGATGCTTCACTTCAGGTTTACTGTATCCCTTGGACCTTCTTATTGTCGATGAAACACAGAAATTGCATCGGAATTAAATACAAAAGGCACAATGCCGACTTAAGTACATGAAGACCGACACTTCCTACTGACTATGTTTGGAACCATTCCTGTAACACGCTTATAGATTCCGATGCTTCACTTCAGGTTTACTGTATCCCTTGGACCTTCTTATTGACGATGAAACACAGAAATTGCATCGGAATTAAATACAAAAGGCACAATGCCGACTTCAGGACAAGAAGACTAACTCTTCCTACTGACGATTCCTGTGACACTAGTTATAGATTCCGATGCTTCACTTCAGGTTTACTGTATCCCTTGAACCTTCTTATTGACGATGAAACACAGAAATTGCATGGGAATTAAATACAAAAGGCACAATGCCGACTTAAGAACAAGAAGACTGACTCTTCCTACTGATTATTCCTGTGACACTAGTTATAGATTCCGAAGCTTTACTTTAGGTTTACTGCATCCCTTGGACCTTCTTATTGACGATGAAACACAGAAATTGCATCGGAATTAAATACAAAAGGCACAATGCCGACTTAAGGTCAAGAAGACTGACTCTTCCTACTGACCATTCCTGTGACACTAGTTATAGATTCCGATGCTTCACTTCAGGTTTACTGTATCCCTTGGATCTTCTTATTGACAATGAAACACAGAAATTGCATCGGAATTAAATACAAAAGGCAAAATGCCGACTTAAGTACATGAAGACCGACACTTCTTACTGACTATGATTTGAACCATTCCTGTGACACTAGTTATAGATTCCGATGCTTCACTTCAGATTTACTGTATTCCTTGGACCTTCTTATTGACGAAGAAACACAGAAATTGCATGGGAATTAAATACAAAAGGCACAATGCCGACTTAAGAACAAGAAGACTGACTCTTCCTACTGATTATTCCTGTGACACTAGTTATAGATTCCGAAGCTTTACTTTAGGTTTACTGTATCCCTTGGACCTTCTTATTGACGATGAAACACAGAAATTGCATCGGAATTAAATACAAAAGGCACAATGCCGACTTAAGGTCAAGAAGACTGACTCTTCCTACTGACCATTCCTGTGACACTAGTTATAGTTTCCGATGCTTCACTTCAGGTTTACTGTATCCCTTGGATCTTCTTATTGACGATTAAACACATAAATTGCATCGGAATTAAATACAAAAGGCACAATGCCGACTTAAGGACATGAAGACTGACTCTTCCTACTGAAAATTCCTGTGACACTAGTTATAGATTCCGATGCTTCACTTCAGGTTTACTGTATCCCTTGGACCTTCTTATTGACGATAAAACACAGATATTGCATCGGAATTAAATACAAAAGGCATAATGCCGACATAAGGACAAGAAGACTGACTCTTCCTACTGAAAATTCCTGTGACACTAGTTATAGATTCCGATGCTTCACTTCAGGTTTACTGTATCCCTTTGACCTTCTTATTGACGATGAAACACTGAAATTGCATCGGAATTAAATACAAAAGGCACAATGACGACATAAGGACAAGAAGACTAACTCTTCCTACTGACGATTCCTGTGACACTAGTTATAGATTCCGATGCTTCACTTCAGGTTTACTGTATCCTTTGGAACTTCTTATTGACGATGAAACACAGAAATTGCATCGCAATTAAATGCAAAAGGCACAATGCCGACTTAAGTACATGAAGACCGACACTTCTTACTGACTATGTTTTGAACCATTCCTGTGACACTAGTTATAGATTCCGATGCCTCACTCCAGGTTTACTGTATCCCTTGGACCCTCTTAATGACGATGAAACACAGAAATTGCATCGGAATTAAATACAAAAGGCACAATGCCGACTTAAGTACATGAAGACCGACACTTCTTACTGACTATGTTTTGAACCATTCCTGTAACACAAGTTATAGATTCCGATGTTTTACTTCAGGTTCACTGTATCCCTTGAACCTTCTTATTGACGATGAAACACAGAAATTGCATGGGAATTAAATACAAAAGGCACAATGCCGACTTAAGGACAAGAAGACTGACTCTTCCTACTGACCATTCCTGTGACACTAGTTACAGATTCCGAAGCTTTACTTCAGGTTTACTGTATCCCTTGGACCTTCTTATTGACGATGAAACACAGAAATTGCATCAGATTTAAATACAAAAGGCACAATGCCGACTTAAGGTCAAGAAGACTGACTCTTCCTACTGACCATTCCTGTGACACTAGTTATAGATTCCGATGCTTCACTTCAGGTTTACTGTATCCCTTGGATCTTCTTATTGACGATGAAACACAGAAATTGCATCGGAATTAAATACAAAAGGCACAATGCCGACTTAAGTACATGAAGACCGACACTTCTTACTGACTATGATTTGAACCATTCCTGTGACACTAGTTATAGATTCCGATGCTTCACTTCAGATTTACTGTATTCCTTGGACCTTCTTATTGACGAAGAAACACAGAAATTACATCGGAATTAAATACAAAAGGCACAATGCCGACTTAAGGACATGAAGACTGACTCTTCCTACTGAAAATTCCTGTGACACTAGTTATAGATTCCGATGCTTCACTTCAGGTTTACTGTATCCCTTGGACCTTCTTATTGACGATGAAACAGAGAAATTGCATCGGAAATCAATACAAAAGGCACAATGCCGACTTAAGTACATGAAGACCGACACTTCTTACTGACTATGTTTTGAACCATTCCTGTGACAATAGTTATAGATTCCGATGCTTCACTTCAGGTTTACTGTATCCCTTGGACTTTCTTATTGACGATGAAACAGAGAAATTGCATCGGAATTAAATACAAAAGGCACAATGCCGACTTAAGTACATGAAGACCGACACTTCTTACTGACTATGTTTTGATCCATTCCTGTGACAATAGTTATAGATTCCGATGCTTCACTTCAGGTTAACTGTATACCTTGGACCTTCTTATTGACGATGAAACACAGAAATGGCACCGGAATTAAATACAAAAGGCACAATGCCGACTTAAGGACAATAAGACCGTCACTTCTTACTGACTATGTTTTGAACCATTCCTGTAACACTAGTTATAGATTCCGATGCTTCACTTCAGGTTTACTATATCCCTTGGACCTTCTTATTGACGATAAAACACAGAAATTGCATGGGAATTAAATGCAAAAGGCATAATGCCGACTTAAGTACATGAAGACCGACACTTCTTACTGACTATGATTTGAACCATTCCTGTGACACTTGTTATATCTTCCGATGCTTCACTCCAGGTTTACTGTATCCCTTGGACCTTCTTATTGACGATGAAACACAGAAATTGCATCGGAATTAAACTCAAAAGGCACACCGCCGTATTAAGTAGATGAAGACCGACACTTCTTACTGACTATGTTTTGAACCATTCCTGTGACACTAGTTTTAGATTCCGATGCTTCACTTCCGGTTTACTGTATCCCTTTGACCTTCTTATTGACGATGAAACACTGAAATTGCATCGGAATTAAATACAAAAGGCACAATGACGACATAAGGACAAGAAGACTAACTCTTCCTACTGACGATTCCTGTGACACTAGTTATAGATTCCGATGCTTCACTTCAGGTTTACTGTATCCTTTGGAACTTCTTATTGACGATGAAACACAGAAATTGCATCGCAATTAAATGCAAAAGGCACAATGCCGACTTAAGTACATGAAGACCGACACTTCTTACTGACTATGTTTTGAACCATTCCTGTGACACTAGTTATAGATTCCGATGCCTCACTCCAGGTTTACTGTATCCCTTGGACCCTCTTAATGACGATGAAACACAGAAATTGCATCGGAATTAAATACAAAAGGCACAATGCCGACTTAAGTACATGAAGACCGACACTTCTTACTGACTATGTTTTGAACCATTCCTGTAACACAAGTTATAGATTCCGATGTTTTACTTCAGGTTCACTGTATCCCTTGAACCTTCTTATTGACGATGAAACACAGAAATTGCATGGGAATTAAATACAGAAGGCACAATGCCGACTTAAGGACAAGAAGACTGACTCTTCCTACTGACCATTCCTGTGACACTAGTTACAGATTCCGAAGCCTTACTTCAGGTTTACTGTATCCCTTGGACCTTCTTATTGACGATGAAACACAGAAATTGCATCAGATTTAAATACAAAAGGCACAATGCCGACTTAAGGTCAAGAAGACTGACTCTTCCTACTGACCATTCCTGTGACACTAGTTATAGATTCCGATGCTTCACTTCAGGTTTACTGTATCCCTTGGATCTTCTTATTGACGATGAAACACAGAAATTGCATCGGAATTAAATACAAAAGGCACAATGCCGACTTAAGTACATGAAGACCGACACTTCTTACTGACTATGATTTGAACCATTCCTGTGACACTAGTTATAGATTCCGATGCTTCACTTCAGATTTACTGTATTCCTTGGACCTTCTTATTGACGAAGAAACACAGAAATTACATCGGAATTAAATACAAAAGGCACAATGCCGACTTAAGGACATGAAGACTGACTCTTCCTACTGAAAATTCCTGTGACACTAGTTATAGATTCCGATGCTTCACTTCAGGTTTACTGTATCCCTTGGACCTTCTTATTGACGATGAAACAGAGAAATTGCATCGGAAATCAATACAAAAGGCACAATGCCGACTTAAGTACATGAAGACCGACACTTCTTACTGACTATGTTTTGAACCATTCCTGTGACAATAGTTATAGATTCCGATGCTTCACTTCAGGTTTACTGTATCCCTTGGACTTTCTTATTGACGATGAAACAGAGAAATTGCATCGGAATTAAATACAAAAGGCACAATGCCGACTTAAGTACATGAAGACCGACACTTCTTACTGACTATGTTTTGAACCATTCCTGTGACAATAGTTATAGATTCCGATGCTTCACTTCAGGTTAACTGTATACCTTGGACCTTCTTATTGACGATGAAACACAGAAATGGCACCGGAATTAAATACAAAAGGCACAATGCCGACTTAAGGACAATAAGACCGTCACTTCTTACTGACTATGTTTTGAACCATTCCTGTAACACTAGTTATAGATTCCGATGCTTCACTTCAGGTTTACTATATCCCTTGGACCTTCTTATTGACGATAAAACACAGAAATTGCATGGGAATTAAATGCAAAAGGCATAATGCCGACTTAAGTACATGAAGACCGACACTTCTTACTGACTATGATTTGAACCATTCCTGTGACACTTGTTATATCTTCCGATGCTTCACTCCAGGTTTACTGTATCCCTTGGACCTTCTTATTGACGATGAAACACAGAAATTGCATCGGAATTAAACTCAAAAGGCACACCGCCGTATTAAGTAGATGAAGACCGACACTTCTTACTGACTATGTTTTGAACCATTCCTGTGACACTAGTTTTAGATTCCGATGCTTCACTTCAGGTTTACTGTATCCCTTGGACCTTCTTTATGACGATGAAACACAGAAATTTCATCGGAATTAAATACAAAAGGCACAATGCCGACTTAAGTACAAGAAGACTGACTCTTCCTACTGACCATTCCTGTGACACTAGTTATAGATTCCGATGCTTCACTTCAGGTTTACTGTATCCTTTGGAACTTCTTATTGACGATGAAACACAGAAATTGCATCGCAATTAAATGCAAAAGGCACAATGCCGACTTAAGTACATGAAGACCGACACTTCTTACTGACTATGTTTTGAACCATTCCTGTGACACTAGTTATAGATTCCGATGCCTCACTCCAGGTTTACTGTATCCCTTGGACCTTCTTAATGACGATGAAACACAGAAATTGCATGGGAATTAAATACAAAAGGCACAATGCCGACTTAAGTACATGAAGACCGACACTTCTTACTGACTATGCTTTGAACCATTCCTGTATCACAAGTTATAGATTCCGATGCTTCACTTCTGGTTTACTGTATCCCTTGGACTTTCTTATTGACGATGAAACACAGAAATTTCCTCGGAATTAAATACAAAAGGCACAAAGCTGACTTAAGGACAAGAAGACTGACTCTTCCTACTGACCATTCCTGTGAGACTAGTTATAGTTTCCGATGCTTCACTTCAGGTTTACTGTATCCGTTGGACCTTCTTATTGACGATGAAACACAGAAATTGCATCGGAATTAAATACAAAAGGCACAACGCAAACTTAAGTACATGCAGCCTGACACTTCTTACTGACTATGTTTCGAACCATTCCTCTAACACTAGTTATAGATTCCGATGCTTCACTTCAGGTTTACTATATCCCTTGGACCTTCTTATTGACGATGAAACACAGAAATTGCATCGAAATTAAATACAAAAGGCCCAATGCCGACTTAAGTACATGAAGACCGACACTTCTTACTGACTATGTTTTCAAAGATTCCTGTAACACTTGTTATAGATTCCGATGCTTCACTTCAGGTTTACTGTATCCCTTGGACCTTCTTATTGACGATGAAACACAGAAATTGCATCGGAATTAAATACAAAAGGCACAATGCCGACTTAAGGACAAGAAGACTGACTAATCCTACTGACCATTCCTGTGACACTAGTTATAGATTCCGATTCTTCACACCAGTTTTCTGTATCACTTGGACCTTCTTATTGACGATGAAACACAGATTTTGCATCGGAATTAAATACAAAAGGCACAATGCCGATTTAAGTACAAGAAGACTGACTCTTCCTACTGTCTAAGTTTTCAACTATTCCTCTGACACTAGTTATAGATTCCGATGCTTCACTTCAGGTTTACTGTATCCCTTGGACCTTCGTATTGACGATGAGTCACAGAAATTGCATCGGAATTAAATACAAAAGGCACAATGCCGACTTAAGTACATGAAGACCGACACTTCCTACTGACTATGTTTTGAACCATTTCTGTGACTCTAGTTACAGATTCCGATGCTTCACTTCAGGTTTACTGTATCCCTTGGACCTTTTTATTGACGATGAAACACAGAAATTGCATCGGAATTAAATACAAAAGGCACAATGCCGACTTAAGTACAAGAAGACGGACTCTTCTTACTGACCATTCCTGTGACACTAGTATAGATTCCGCTACTTCACTTCAGGTTTACTGTATCCCTTGGACCTTCTTATTGACGATGAAACACAAAAATTGCATCGGAATTAAATACAAATGGCACAATGCCGACTTAAGAACATGAAGTAGGACACTTCTTACTGACTATGTTTTGAACCATTCCTGTGACACTAGTTATAGATTGCGATGCTTCACTTCAGGTTTTCTGTATCCCTTGGACCTTCTTATTGACGATGAAACACAGAAATTGCATCGGAATTAAATACAAAAGGCACAATGCCGATTTAAGTACATGAGGACCGACACTTCTTACTGACTATGTTTGAACCATTCCAGTGACACCAGTTATAGATTCCCATGCTTCACTCCAGGTTTACTGTATCCCTTGGACCTTCTTATTGACGATGAAACACAGTAATTACATCGGAATTAAATACAAAAGGCACAATGAAGACATAAGTACATGAAGACCGACACTTCTTACTGACTATGATTTGAACCGTTCCTGTAACACTAGTTATAGATTCCGATGCTTCACTTCAGGTTTACTGTATCACT
Organism: Schistocerca americana; assembly: GCF_021461395.2. Classification (NCBI taxonomy): domain Eukaryota; kingdom Metazoa; phylum Arthropoda; class Insecta; order Orthoptera; family Acrididae; genus Schistocerca; species Schistocerca americana. The sequence goes on from NC_060130.1 coordinate 26,453,368, forward strand.
TGGACCTTCTTATTGACGATGAAACACAGAAATTGCATCGGAATTAAATACAAAAGGCACAATGCCGACTTAAGGGCAAGAAGACTGACTTTTCCTACTGACCATTCCCGTGACACTAGTTATAGATTCCGATGCTTCACTTCAGATTTACTGTATCCCTTGGAACTTCTTATTGACGATGAAACACAGAAATTGCATCGGAATTTAATGCAAAAGGCACAATGCCGACTTGAGTACATGAAGACCGACAGTTCTTACTGACTATGTTTTGAACCATACCTGTGACACTAGTTATAGATTCCGATGCTTCACTCTAGGTTCACTGTATCCCTTGCACCTTCTTATTGACGATGAAACACAGAAATTGCATCGGAATTAAATACAAAAGGCACAACGCCGACTTAAGTACATGAAGACCGACACTTCTTACTGACTATGTTTTGAACCATTCCTGTAACACTACTTATAGATTCCGATGCTTCACTTCATGTTTACTATATCCCTTGGACCTTCTTATTGACGATGAAACACAGAAATTGTATCGGAATTATATACAAAAGGCACAATGCCGACTTAAGGACAAGAAGACTGACTCTTCCTACTGACCATTCCTGTGACACTAGTTTTAGATTCCGATGCTTCCCTTCAGGTTTTCTGTATCCCTTGGACCTTCGTATTGACGATGAAACACAGAAATTGCATCGGAATTAAATACAAAAGGCACAATGCCGACTTAAGTACATGAAGACCGACACTTCTTACTGACTATGTTTTGAACCATTCCTGTGACACTAGTTATAGATTCCGATGCTTCACTCAAGGTTTACTGTATCCCTTGCACCATCATATTGACGATGAAACACAGAAATTGCATCGGAATTAAATACAAAAGGCACAATGCCGACTTAAGTACATGAAGACCGACACTTCTTACTGACTATGCTTTGAACCATTCCTGCAACACTAGTTACAGATTCCGATCCTTCACTTCAGGTTTTCTGTATCCCTTGGACCTCCTTATTGACGATGAAACACAGAAATTGCATCGGAATTAAATACAAAAGGCACAATGCCGACTTAAGGACAAGATGACTGACTCTTCCTACTGACCATTCCTGTGACACTAGTTATAGATTCCGATGCTTCACTTCAGGTTTACTGTATCCCTTGGACCTTCTTATTGACGATGAAACACAGAAATTGCATCGGAATTAAATACAAATGGCACAATGCCGACTTAAGTACATGAAGACCGACACTTCTTACTGACTATGTTTTGGACCATTCCTGTGACACTAGTTATAGATTCCGATGCTTCACTCAAGGTTTACTGTATCCCTTGGACCTTCTTATTGACGATGAAACACATAAATTGCATCGGAATTAAATACAAAAGGCACAATGCCGACTTAAGTACATGAAGACCGACACTTCTTGCTGACTATGTTTTGAACCATTCCTGCAACACTAGTTATAGATTCCGATCCTTCACTTCAGGTTTACTGTATCCCTTGGACCTTCTTATTGACGATGAAACACAGAAATTGCATCGGAATTAAATACAAAAGGCACAATGCCGACTTAAGTACAAGAAGACTGACTCTTCCTTCTGACCATTCCTGTGACACCAGTTATCGATTCCGATGCTTCACTTCAGGTTTACTGTATCCCTTGGACCTTCTTATTGACGATGAAACACAGAAATTGCATCGGAATTAAATACAAAAGGCACAATGCCGACTTAAGTACATGAAGACCGACACATCTTACTGACTATGTTTTGATGCATTCCTGCGACAATAGTTATAGATTCCGATGCTTCACTTCAGGTTTACTGTATACCTTGGACCTTCTTATTGACGATGAAACACAGAAATTGCATCGGAATTAAATACAAAAGGCACAATGCCGACTTAAGGACAAGAAGACTGACTCTTCCTACTGACCATTCCTGTGACACTAGTTATAGATTACGATGCTTAACTTCAGGTTTACTGTATCCCTTTGTACCTTCTTATTGACCATGAAACACAGAAATTGCATCGGAATTAAATACAAAAGGCACAATGCCGACTTAAGTACATGAAGCCCGACACATCTTACTGACTATGTTTTTAACCATTCCTGTGACACTAGTTATAGATTCCGATGCTTCACTCCAGGTTTACTGTATCCCTTGGACCTTCTTATTGACGATGAGACACAGAAATTAAATAGGAATTAAATACAGAAGGCACAATGCCGACTTAAGTTCATGAAGACCGACACTTCTTACTGACTATGTTTTGAACCATTCCTGTGGCACTAGTTATAGTTTCCGATGCTTCACTTCAGGTTTACTGTATCCCTTGGACCTTCTTATTGACGATGAAACACAGAAATTCCATCGGAATTAAAAAACAAAAGTCACAATGCCGACTTAAGTACATGAAGACCGACACTTCTTACTGCCAATGTTTTGAACTATTCCTGTGACACTAGTTATAGATTCCGATGCCTCACTCCAGGTTTACTGTATCCCTTGGACCTTCTTATTGACGATGAAACACAGAAATTGCATCGGAACTAAATACAAAAGGCACAATGCCGACTTAAGTACATGAAGACCGACACTTCTTAATGACTATGATTTGAACCATTCCTGTGACACTAGTTATAGTTTCCGATGCTTCACTTCAGGTTTACTGTATCCCTTGGACCTTCTTATTGACGATGAATCACAGAAATTGCATGGGAATTAAATACAAAACGCACAATGCCAACTTAAGGACAAGAAGATTTGACTCTTCCTACTGACCATTCCTGTGACACTAGTTATAGATTCCGATGCTTCACTTCTGGTTTACTGTATCCCTTGGACCCTCTTATTGACGATGAAACACAGAAATTGCATCGGAATTAAATACAAAAGGCACAATGCCGACTTAAGGACAAGAAGACTTACTCTTCCTACTGACCATTCCTGTGACACTAGTTATAGATTCCGATGCTTCACTTCAGGTTTACTGTATCCCTTGGACCTTCTCATTGACGATGAAACACAGAAATTGCATCGGAATTAAATACAAAAGGCACAATGCCGACTTAAGTACATGAAGCCCGACACATCTTACTGACTATGTTTTTAACCATTCCTGTGACACTAGTTATAGATTATGATGCTTCACTCCAGGTTTACTGTATCCCCTGAACCTTCTTATTGACGATAAAACACAGAAATTGCATCGGAATTAAATACATAAGGCACAATGCCGACTTAAGTACATGAAGACCGACACTTATTACTGACTATGCTTTGAACCATTCCTGCAACACTAGTTATAGATTCCGATCCTTCACTTCAGGTTTACTGTATCCCTTGGACCTACTTATTGACGATGAAACACAGAAATTGCATCGGAATTAAATACAAAAGGCACAATGCCGACTTAAGGACAAGAAGACTGACTCTTCCTACTGACCATTCCTGTGACACTAGTTATAGATTCCGATGCATCAATTCAGGTTTACTGTATCCCTTGGACCTTCTTATTGACGACGAAACACAGAAATTGCATCGGAATTAAATAAAAAAGGCACAATGCCGACTTAAGTACATGAAGCCCGACACTTCTTACTGACTATGTTTTGAACCATTCCTGTGACACTAGTTATAGATACCGATGCTTCACTTCAGGTTTACTGTATCCCTTGGACCTTCTTATTGACGATGAAACACAGAAATTGCATCGGAATTAAATACAAAAGGCACAATGCCGACTTAAGTACATGAAGCCCGAAACATCTTACTGACTATGTTTTTAACCATTCCTGTGACACTAGTTATAGATTATGATGCTTCACTCCAGGTTTACTGTATCCCTTGGACCTTCTTAATGACGATGAAACACAGAAATTGCATCGGAATTATATACAAAAGGCACAACGCCGACTTAAGTACATGAAGACCGACACTTCTTACTGACTATGTTTTGAACCATACCTGTAACACTAGTTGTAGATTCCGATGCTTCACTTCAGGTTTACTAAATCTATTGGACCTTCTTATTGACGATGAAACACAGAAAATGCATCGGAATTAAATACAAAAGGCACAATGCCGACTTTAGTACATGAAGACCGACACTTCTTACTGACTGTGCTTGGAACCATTCCTGCAACACTAGTTATAGATTCCGATCCTTCACTTCAGGTTTACTGCATCCCTTGGACCTTCTTATTGACGATGAAACACAGAAATTGCATTGGAATTAAATACAAAAGGCACAATGCCGACTTAAGGACAAGAAGACTGACTCTTCCTACTGACCATTCCTGTGACACTAGTTATAGATTCCGATGCTTCACTTCAGGTTTACCGTATCCCTTGGACCTTCTTATTGACGATGAAACACAGAAATTGCATCGGAATTAAATACAAAAGGCACAATGCCCACTTACGGACAAGAAGACTGACTCTTTCTACTGACCATTCCTGTGACACAAGTTATAGATTCCGATGCTTCACTTCAGGTTTACTGTATCCCTTGGACCATCTTATTGACGATGAAACACAGAAATTGCATCGGAATTAAATACAAAAGGCACAATGCCGACTTAAGTACATGAAGACCGACACTTCTTACTGACTATGCTTTGAACCATTCCTGTGACACTAGTTATAGATTCCGATGCTTCACTTCAGGTTTATTGTATCCCTTGGACCTTCTTATTGACGATGAAACGCAGAAATTGCATCGGAATTAAATACAAAAGGCACAATGCCGACTTAAGGACAAGAAGACTGACTCTTCCTACTGACCATTCCTGTGACACTAGTTATATATTCCGATGCTCACTTCAGGTTTACTGTATCCCTTGGACCATCTTATTGACGATGAAACACAGAAATTGCATCGGAATTAAATACAAAAGGCACAATGCCGACTTAAGTACATGAAGACCGACACCTCTTACTCACTATATTTTGAACCATTCCTGTGACACTAGTTATAGTTTCCGATGCTTCACATCAGGTTAACTGTATCCCTTGGACCTTCTTATTGACGATGAAACACAGAAATTGCATCGGAGTTAAATACAAAAGGCACAATGCCGACTTAAGTACATGAAGACCGACAGATCTTACTGACTCTGTTTTGAACCATTCCTGTGACACTAGTTATAGATTCCGATGCTTCACTTCAGGTTTACTGTATCCCTTTGACCTTCTTATTCACGATGAAACACAGAAATTGCATCGGAATTATATACAAAAGGCACAATGCCGACTTAAGTACATGAAGACCGACACTTCTTACTGACTATGTTTTGAACCATTCCAGTGACACTTGTTATAGATACCGATGCTTCACTTCAGGTTTACTGTATCCCTTGGACCTTCTTATTGACGATGGAACACTGAAATTGCATCGGAATTAAATAAAAATGGCAGAATGCCGACATAAGGACAACAAGACTGACTCATCCTGCTGGCCTATCCTGTGACGCTAGTTATAGATTCCGATGCCTCACTTCAGGTTTACTGTATCCCTTGGACCTTCTTATTGACGATGAAACACAGCAATTGCATCGGAATTAAATACAAAAGGCACAATGCCGACCTAAGTACAAGAAGACTGACTCTTCCTACTGACCACTCCTGTGACACTAGTTATAGTTTCCGATGCTTCACTTCAGGTTTACTGTATCCCTTGGACCTTCTTATTGACGATGAAACACAGAAATTGCATCGGAATTAAATACAAAATGCACAATGCCGACTTAAGGACAAGAAGACTGACTCTTCCTACTGACCATTCCTGTGACACTAGTTATAGATTCCGATCCTTCACACCAGTTTTCTGTATCCCTTGGACCTTCTTATTGACGATGAAACACAGAAATTGCATCGGAATTAAATACAAAAGGCACAATGCCGACTTAAGTACAGGAAGACTGACTCTTCCTACTATCTAAGTTTTGAACCATTCCTCTGACACTAGTTATAGATTCCGATGCTTCACTTCAGGTTTACTGTATCCCTTGGACCTTCGTATTGACGATGAGTCACAGAAATTGCATCGGAATTAAATACAAAAGGCACAATGCCGACTTAAGTACATGAAGACCACACTTCCTACTGTCTATGCTTTGAACCATTTCTGTGACACTAGTTATAGAATCCGATGCTTCACTTCAGGTTTACTGTATCCTTTGGACCTTCTTATTGACGATGAAACACAGAAATTGCATCGGAATTAAATACAAAAGGCACAATGCCGACTTAAGTACAAGAAGACTGACTCTTCTTACTGACCATTCCTGTGACACTAGTATAGATTCCGCTACTTCACTTCATGTTTACTGTATCCCTTGGACCTTCTTATTGACGATGAAACACAGAAATTGCATCAGGATTAAATACAAATGGCACAATGCCGACTTAAGAACATGAAGTAGGACACTTCTTACTGACTATGTTTTGAACCATTCCTGTGACACTAGTTATAGATTGCGATGCTTCACTTCAGGTTTTCTGTATCCCTTGGACCTTCTTATTGACGATGAAACACAGAAATTGCATCGGAATTGAATACAAAAGGCACAATGCCGACTTATGTACATGAGGACCGACACTTCTTACTGACTATGTTTGAACCATTCCTGTGACACCAGTTATAGATTCCCATGCTTCACTCCAGGTTTACTGTATCCCTTGGACCTTCTTATTGACGATAAAACACAGAAATTGCATCGGAATTAAATACAAAAGGCACAATGAAGACATAAGTACATGAAGACTGACACTTCTTACTGACTATGATTTGAACCATTCCTGTAACACTAGTTATAGATTCCGATGCTTCACTTCAGGTTTACTGTATCACTTGGACCTTCTTATTGACGATGAAACACAGAAATTGCATCGGAATTAAATACAAAAGGCACAATGCCGACTTAAGGGCAAGAAGACTGACTTTTCCTACTGACCATTCCCGTGACACTAGTTATAGATTCCGATGCTTCACTTCAGATTTACTGTATCCCTTAGAACTTCTTATTGACGATGAAACACAGAAATTGCATCGGAATTAAATGCAAAAGGCACAGCGCCGACTTAAGTACATGAAGACCGACACTTCTTACTGACTATGTTTTGAACCATTCCTGTAACACTACTTATAGATTCCGATGCTTCACTTCATGTTTACTATATCCCTTGGACCTTCTTATTGACGATGAAACACAGAAATTGCATCGGAATTATATACAAAAGGCACAATGCCGACTTAAGGACAAGAAGACTGACTCTTCCTACTGACCATTCCTGTGACACTAGTTTTAGATTCCGATGCTTCACTTCAGGTTTACTGTATCCCTTGGACCTTCTTATTGACGATGGAACACAGAAATTGCATCGGAATTAAATGCAAAAGGCACAATGCCGACTTAAGTACATGAAGACCGACACTTCTTACTGACTATGTTTTGAACCATTCCTGTGACACTAGTTATAGATTCCGATGCTTCACTCAAGGTTTACTGTATCCCTTGGACCATCTTATTGACGATGAAACACAGAAATTGCATCGGAATTAAATACAAAAGGCACAATGCCGACTTAAGTACATGAAGACCGACACTTCTTACTGACTTTGCTTTGAACCATTCCTGCAACACTAGTTACAGATTCCGATGCTTCACTTCAGGTTTACTAAATCTATTGGACCTTCTTATTGACGATGAAACACAGCAATTGCATCGGAATTAAATACAAAAGGCACAATGCCGACCTAAGTACAAGAAGACTGACTCTTCCTACTGAGCACTCGTGTGACACTAGTTATAGTTTCCGATGCTTCACTTCAGGATTACTGTATCCCTTGGACCTTCTTATTGACGATGAAACACAGAAATTGCAACGGAATTAAATACAAAATGCACAATGCCGACTTAAGGACAAGAAGACTGACTCTTCCTACTGACCATTCCTGTGACACTAGTTATAGATTCCGATTCTTCACACCAGTTTTCTGTATCCCTTGGACCTTCTTATTGACGATGAAACACAGAAATTGCATCGGAATTAAATACAAAAGGCACAATGCCGACTTAAGTACAGGAAGACTGACTCTTCCTACTATCTAAGTTTTGAACCATTCCTCTGACACTAGTTATAGATTCAGATGCTTCACTTCAGGTTTACTGTATCCCTTGGACCTTCGTATTGACGATGAGTCACAGAAATTGCATCGGAATTAAATACAAAAGGCACAATGCCGACTTAAGTACATGAAGACCGACACTTCCTACTGTCTATGCTTTGAACCATTTCTGTGACACTAGTTATAGAATCCGATGCTTCACTTCAGGTTTACTGTATCCCTTGGACCTTCTTATTGACGATGAAACACAGAAATTGCATCGGAATTAAATACAAAAGGCACAATGCCGACTTAAGTACAAGAAGACTGACTCTTCTTACTGACCATTCCTGTGACACTAGTATAGATTCCGCTACTTCACTTCAGGTTTACTGTATCCCTTGGACCTTCTTATTGACGATGAAACACAGAAATTGCATCAGGATTAAATACAAATGGCACAATGCCGACTTAAGAACATGAAGTAGGACACTTCTTACTGACTATGTTTTGAACCATTCCTGTGACACTAGTTATAGATTGCGATGCTTCACTTCAGGTTTTCTGTATCCCTTGGACCTTCTTATTGACGATGAAACACAGAAATTGCATCGGAATTGAATACAAAAGGCACAATGCCGACTTAAGTACATGAGGACCGACACTTCTTACTGACTATGTTTGAACCATTCCTGTGACACCAGTTATAGATTCCCATGCTTCACTCCAGGTTTACTGTATCCCTTGGACCTTCTTATTGACGATAAAACACAGAAATTGCATCGGAATTAAATACAAAAGGCACAATGAAGACATAAGTACATGAAGACCGACACTTCTTACTGACTATGATTTGAACCATTCCTGTAACACTAGTTACATATTCCGATGCTTCACTTCAGGTTTACTAAATCTATTGGACCTTCTTATTGACGATGAAACACAGAAAATGCATCGGAATTAAATACAAAAGGCACAATGCCGACTTTAGTACATGAAGACCGACACTTCTTACTGACTGTGCTTGGAACCATTCCTGCAACACTAGTTATAGATTCCGATCCTTCACTTCAGGTTTACTGCATCCCTTGGACCTTCTTATTGACGATGAAACACAGAAATTGCATCGGAATTAAATACAAAAGGCACAATGCCGACTTAAGGACAAGAAGACTGACTCTTCCTACTGACCATTTTTGTGACACAAGTTATAGATTCCGATGCTTCACTCCAGGTTAACTGTATCCCTTGGACCTTCTTAATGACGATGAAACACAGAAATTGCATCGGAATTAAATACAAAATGCACAATGCCGACTAAAGTACTTGAAGCCCGACACTTCTTACTGACTACGTTTTGAACCATTCCTGTGACACTACTTATAGATTCCGATGCTTCACTTCAGGTTTACTGTATCCTTTGGACCTTCTTATTGACGATGAAACACAGAAATTGCATCGGAATTAAATACAAAAGGCACAATGCCGATTTAAGGACAAGAAGACTGACTCTTCCTACTAACCATTCCTGTGACACTAGTTATAGATTCCGATGCTTCACTTCAGGTTTACTGTATCCCTTGGACCTTCTTATTGACGATGAAACACAGAAATTGCATCGGAATTAAATACAAAAGGCACAATGCCGACTTAAGTACATGAAGACCGACACTTCTTACTGACTATGCTTTGAACCATTCCTGTGACACTAGTTATGGATTCCGATGCTTCACTTCAGGTTTATTGTATCCCTTGGACCTTCTTATTGACGATGAAACGCAGAAATTGCATCGGAATTAAATACAAAAGGCACAATGCCGACTTAAGGACAAGAAGACTGACTCTTCCTACTGACCATTCCTGTGACACTAGTTATATATTCCGATGCTTCACTTCAGGTTTACTGTATCCCTTGGACCATCTTATTGACGATGAAACACAGAAATTGCATCGGAATTAAATACAAAAGGCACAATGCCGACTTAAGTACATGAAGACCGACACCTCTTACTGACTATATTTTGAACCATTCCTGTGACACTAGTTATAGTTTCCGATGCTTCACTTCAGGTTAACTGTACCCCTTGGACCTTCTTATTGACGATGAAACACAGAAATTGCATCGGAGTTAAATACAAAAGGCACAATGCCGACTTAAGTACATGAAGACCGACAGATCTTACTGACTCTGATTTGAACCATTCCTGTGACACTAGTTATAGATTCCGATGCTTCACTTCAGGTTTACTGTATCCCTTTGACCTTCTTATTCACGATGAAACACAGAAATTGCATCGGAATTATATACAAAAGGCACAATTCCGACTTAAGTACATGAAGACCGACACTTCTTACTGACTATGTTTTGAACCATTCCAGTGACACTTGTTATAGATTCCGATGCTTCACTTCAGGTTTACTGTATCCCTTGGACCTTCTTATTGACGATGAAACACAGAAATTGCATCGGAATTAAATACAAATGGCAGAATGCCGACATAAGGACAACAAGACTGACTCATCCTGCTGGCCTATCCTGTGACGCTAGTTATAGATTCCGATGCCTCACTTCAGGTTTACTGTATCCCTTGGACCTTCTTATTGACGATGAAACACAGCAATTGCATCGGAATTAAATACAAAAGGCACAATGCCGACCAAAGTACAAGAAGACTGACTCTTCCTACTGACCACTCCTGTGACACTAGTTATAGTTTCCGATGCTTCACTTCAGGTTTACTGTATCCCTTGGACCTTCTTATTGACGATGAAACACAGAAATTGCATCGGAATTAAATACAAAAGGCACAATGCCGACTTAAGGACAAGAAGACTGACTCTTCCTACTGACCATTCCTGTGACACTAGTTATAGATTCCGATTCTTCACACCAGTTTTCTGTATCCCTTGGACCTTCTTATTGACGATGAAACACAGAAATTGCATCGGAATTAAATACAAAAGGCACAATGCCGACTTAAGTACAGGAAGACTGACTCTTCCTACTATCTAAGTTATGAACCATTCCTCTGACACTAGTTATAGATTCCGATGCTTCACTTCAGGTTTACTGTATCCCTTGGACCTTCGTATTGACGATGAGTCACAGAAATTGCATCGGAATTAAATACAAAAGGCACAATGCCGACTTAAGTACATGAAGACCGACACTTCCTACTGACTATGCTTTGAACCATTTCTGTGACACTAGTTATAGAATCCGATGCTTCACTTCAGGTTTACTGTATCCCTTGGACCTTCTTATTGACGATGAAACACAGAAATTGCATCGGAATTAAATACAAAAGGCACAATGCCGACTTAAGTACAAGAAGACTGACTCTTCTTACTGACCATTCCTGTGACACTAGTATAGATTCCGCTACTTCACTTCAGGTTTACTGTATCCCTTGGACCTTCTTATTGACGATGAAACACAGAAATTGCATCAGGATTAAATACAAATGGCACAATGCCGACTTAAGAACATGAAGTAGGACACTTCTTACTGACTATGTTTTGAACCATTCCTGTGACACTAGTTATAGATTGCGATGCTTCACTTCAGGTTTTCTGTATCCCTTGGACCTTCTTATTGACGATGAAACACAGAAATTGCATCGGAATTGAATACAAAAGGCACAATGCCGACTTAAGTACATGAGGACCGACACTTCTTACTGACTATGTTTGAACCATTCCTGTGACACCAGTTATAGATTCCCATGCTTCACTCCAGGTTTACTGTATCCCTTGGACCTTCTTATTGACGATAAAACACAGAAATTGCATCGGAATTAAATACAAAAGGCACAATGAAGACATAAGTACATGAAGACCGACACTTCTTACTGACTATGATTTCAACCATTCCTGTAACACTAGTTATAGATTCCGATGCTTCACTTCAGGTTTACTGTATCACTTGGACCTTCTTATTGACGATGAAACACAGAAATTGCATCGGAATTATATACAAAAGACACAATGCCGACTTAAGGACAAGAAGACTGACTCTTCCTACTGACCATTCCTGTGACACTAGTTTTAGATTCCGATGCTTCACTTCAGGTTTACTGTATCCCTTGGACCTTCTTATTGACGATGGAACACAGAAATTGCATCGGAATTAAATACAAAAGGCACAATGCCGATTAAAGTACTTGAAGCCCGACACTTCTTACTGACTACGTTTTGAACCATTCCTGTGACACTACTTATAGATTCCGATGCTTCACTTCAGGTTTACTGTATCCTTTGGACCTTCTTATTGACGATGAAACACAGAAATTGCATCGGAATTAAATACAAAAGGCACAATGCCGACTTAAGGACAAGAAGACTGACTCTTCCTACTAACCATTCCTGTGACACTAGTTATAGATTCCGATGCTTCACTTCAGGTTTACTGTATCCCTTGGACCTTCTTATTGACGATGAAACACAGAAATTGCATCGGAATTAAATACAAAAGGCACAATGCCGACTTAAGTACATGAAGACCGACACTTCTTACTGACTATGTTTTGAACCATTCCTGTGACACTAGTTATAGATTCCGATGCTTCACTTCAGGTTTATTGTATCCCTTGGACCTTCTTATTGACGATGAAACGCAGAAATTGCATCGGAATTAAATACAAAAGGCACAATGCCGACTTAAGGACAAGAAGACTGACTCTTCCTACTGACCATTCCTGTGACACTAGTTATATATTCCGATGCTTCACTTCAGGTTTACTGTATCCCTTGGACCATCTTATTGACGATGAAACACAGAAATTGCATCGGAATTAAATACAAAAGGCACAATGCCGACTTAAGTACATGAAGACCGACACCTCTTACTGACTATATTTTGAACCATTCCTGTGACACTAGTTATAGTTTCCGATGCTTCACTTCAGGTTAACTGTACCCCTTGGACCTTCTTATTGACGATGAAACACAGAAATTGCATCGGAGTTAAATACAAAAGGCACAATGCCGACTTAAGTACATGAAGACCGACAGATCTTACTGACTCTGTTTTGAACCATTCCTGTGACACTAGTTATAGATTCCGATGCTTCACTTCAGGTTTACTGTATCCCTTTGACCTTCTTATTCACGATGAAACACAGAAATTGCATCGGAATTATATACAAAAGGCACAATGCCGACTTAAGTACATGAAGACCGACACTTCTTACTGACTATGTTTTGAACCATTCCAGTGACACTTGTTATAGATTCCGATGCTACACTTCAGGTTTACTGTATCCCTTGGACCTTCTTATTGACGATGAAACACAGAAATTGCATCGGAATTAAATACAAATGGCAGAATGCCGACATAAGGACAACAAGACTGACTCATCCTGCTGGCCTATCCTGTGACGCTAGTTATAGATTCCGATGCCTCACTTCAGGTTTACTGTATCCCTTGGACCTTCTTATTGACGATGAAACACAGCAATTGCATCGGAATTAAATACAAAAGGCACAATGCCGACCAAAGTACAAGAAGACTGACTCTTCCTACTGACCACTCCTGTGACACTAGTTATAGTTTCCGATGCTTCACTTCAGGTTTACTGTATCCCTTGGACCTTCTTATTGACGATGAAACACAGAAATTGCATCGGAATTAAATACAAAAGGCAAAATGCCGACTTAAGGACAAGAAGACTGACTCTTCCTACTGACCATTCCTGTGACACTAGTTATAGATTCCGATTCTTCACACCAGTTTTCTGTATCCCTTGGACCTTCTTATTGACGATGAAACACAGAAATTGCATCGGAATTAAATACAAAAGGCACAATGCCGACTTAAGTACAGGAAGACTGACTCTTCCTACTATCTAAGTTTTGAACCATTCCTCTGACACTAGTTATAGATTCCGATGCTTCACTTCAGGTTTACTGTATCCCTTGGACCTTCGTATTGGCGATGAGTCACAGAAATTGCATCGGAATTAAATACAAAAGGCACAATGCCGACTTAAGTACATGAAGACCGACACTTCCTACTGACTATGCTTTGAACCATTTCTGTGACACTAGTTATAGAATCCGATGCTTCACTTCAGGTTTACTGTATCCCTTGGACCTTCTTATTGACGATGAAACACAGAAATTGCATCGGAATTAAATACAAAAGGCACAATGCCGACTTAAGTACAAGAAGACTGACTCTTCTTACTGACCATTCCTGTGACACTAGTATAGATTCCGCTACTTCACTTCAGGTTTACTGTATCCCTTGGACTTTCTTATTGACGATGAAACACAGAAATTGCATCAGGATTAAATACAAATGGCACAATGCCGACTTAAGAACATGAAGTAGGACACTTCTTACTGACTATGTTTTGAACCATTCCTGTGACACTAGTTATAGATTGCGATGCTTCACTTCAGGTTTTCTGTATCCCTTGGACCTTCTTATTGACGATGAAACACAGAAATTGCATCGGAATTGAATACAAAAGGCACAATGCCGACTTAAGTACATGAGGACCGACACTTCTTACTGACTATGTTTGAACCATTCCTGTGACACCAGTTATAGATTCCCATGCTTCACTCCAGGTTTACTGTATCCCTTGGACCTTCTTATTGACGATAAAGCACAGAAATTGCATCGGAATAAAATACAAAAGGCACAATGAAAACATAAGTACATGAAGACCGACACTTCTTACTGACTATGATTTGAACCATTCCTGTAACACTAGTTATAGATTCCGATGCTTCACTTCAGGTTTACTGTATCACTTGGACCTTCTTATTGACGATGAAACACAGAAATTTCATCGGAATTATATACAAAAGGCACAATGCCGACTTAAGGACAAGAAGACTGACTCTTCCTACTGACCATTCCTGTGACACTAGTTTTAGATTCCGATGCTTCACTTCAGGTTTACTGTATCCCTTGGACCTTCTTATTGACGATGGAACACAGAAATTGCATCGGAATTAAATACAAAAGGCACAATGCCGACTTAAGTACATGAAGACCGACACTTCTTACTGACTATGTTTTGAACCATTCCTGTGACACTAGTTATAGATTCCGATGCTTCACTCAAGGTTTACTGTATCCCCTGGACCATCTTATTGACGATGAAACACAGAAATTGCATCGGAATTAAACACAAAAGGCACAATGCCGACTTAAGTACATGAAGACCGACACTTCTTACTGACTTTGCTTTGAACCATTCCTGCAACACTAGTTACAGATTCCGATCCTTCACTTCAGGTTTTCTGTATCCCTTGGACCTCCTTATTGACGATGAAACACAGAAATTGCATCGGAATTAAATACAAAAGGCACAATGCCGACTTAAGGACAAGAAGACTGACTCTTCCTACTGACCATTCCTGTGACACTAGTTATAGATTCCAATGCTTCACTTCAGGTTTACTGTATCCCTTGGACCTTCTTATTGACGATGAAACACAGAAATTGCATCGGAATTAAATACAAATGGCACAATGCCGACTTAAGTACATGAAGACCGACACTTCTTACTGACTATGTTTTGGACCATTCCTGTGACACTAGTTATAGATTCCGATGCTTCACTCAAGGTTCACTGTATCCCTTGGACCTTCTTATTAACGATGAAACACAGAAATTGCATCGGAATTAAATACAAAAGGCACAATGCCGACTTAAGTACATGAAGACCGACACTTCTTGCTGACTATGCTTTGAACCATTCCTGCAACACTAGTTACAGAATCCGATCCTTCACTTCAGGTTTACTGTATCCCTTGGACCTTCTTATTGACGATGAAACGCAGAAATTGCATCGTAATTAAATACAAAAGGCACAATGCCGACTTAAGTACATGAAGACCGACACTTCTTACTGACAATGATTTCAACCAATCCTGTGACACTAGTTATAGATTCCGATGCTTCACTCCAGGTTTACTGTATCACTTGGACCTTCTTATTGACGAAGAAACACAGAAATTGCATCGGAATTAAATACAAAAGGCACAATGCCGACTTAAGGACAAGAAGACTGACTCTTCCTACTGACCATTCCTGTGACACTAGTTATAGATCCCGATGCTTCACTTCAGGTTTACTGTATCCCTTGGACCTTCTTATTGACGATGAAACGCAGAAATTGCATCGTAATTAAATACAAAAGGCACAATGCCGACTTAAGTACATGAAGACCGACACTTCTTACTGACTATGATTTGATGCATTCCTGTGACAATAGTTATAGATTCCTATGCTTCACTTCAGGTTTACTGTATACCTTGGACCTTCTTATTGACGATGAAACACAGAAATTGCATCGGAATTAAATACAAAAGGCACAATGCCGACTTAAGGACAAGAAGACTGACTCTTCCTACTGACCATTCCTGTGACACTAGTTATAGATTCCGATGCTTCACTTCAGGTTTACTGTATCCCTTGGACCTTCTTATTGACGATGAAACGCAGAAATTGCATCGTAATTAAATACAAAAGGCACAATGCCGACTTATGTACATGAAGACCGACACTTCTTACTGACAATGTTTTCAACCAATCCTGTGACACTAGTTATAGATTCCGATGCTTCACTCCAGGTTTACTGTATCCCTTGGACCTTCTTATTGACGAAGAAACACAGAAATTGCATCGGAATTAAATACAAAAGGCACAATGCCGACTTAATGACAAGAAGACTGACTCTTCCTACTGACCATTCCTGTGACACTAGTTATAGATTACGATGCTTCACTTCAGGTTTACTGTATCCCTTGGACCTTCTTATTGACGATGAAACACAGAAATTGCATTGGAATTAAATACAAAAGGCACAATGCAGACTTAAGGACAAGAGGACTGACTCATCATACTGACCTTTCCTGTTACACAAGTTATAGATTCCGATGCTTCACTTCAGGTTTACTGTATCCCTTGGACCTTCTTATTGACGATGAGACACAGAAATTGCATCGGAATTAAATACAAAAGGCACAATGCCGACTTAAGGACAAGAAGACTGACTCTTCCTACTGACCATTCCTGTGACACAAGTTATAGATTCCGATGCTTCACTCCAGGTTTACTGTATCCCTTGGACCTTCTTAATGACGATGAAACACAGAAATTGCATCGGAATTATATACAAAAGGCACAACGCCGACGTAAGTACATGAAGACCGACACTTCTTACTGACTATGTTTTGAACCATACCTGTAACACTAGTTATAGATTCCGATGCTTCACTTCAGGTTTACTATATCCCTTTGACCTACTTATTGACGATGAAACACAGAAATTGCATCGGAATTAAATACAAAAGGCACAATGCCGACTTAAGGACAAGAAGACTGACTCTTCCTACTGACCACTCCTGTGACACTAGTTATAGATTCCGATGCATCAATTCAGGTTTACTGTATCCCTTGGACCTTCTTATTGACGACGAAACACAGAAATTGCATCGGAATTAAATAAAAAAGGCACAATGCCGACTTAAGTACATGAAGCCCGACACTTCTTACTGACTATGTTTTGAACCATTCCTGTGACACTAGTTATAGATTCCGATGCTTCACTCCAGTTTTACTAAATCAATTGGACCTTCTTATTGACGATGAAACACAGAAAATGCATCGGAATTAAATACAAAAGGCACAATGCCGACTTTAGTACATGAAGACCGACACTTCTTACTGACTATGCTTTGAACCATTCCTGCAACACTAGTTATAGATTCCGATCCTTCACTTTAGGTTTACTGCATCCCTTGGACCTTCTTATTGACGATGAAACACAGAAATTGCATCGGAATTAAATACAAAAGGCAAAATGCCGACTTAAGGACAAGAAGACTGACTCTTCCTACTGACCATTCCTGTGACACTAGTTATAGATTCCGATGCATCACTTCAGGTTTACTGTATCCCTTGGACCTTCTTATTGACGATGAAACGCAGAAATTGCATCGGAATTAATTACAAAAGGCACAATGCCGACTTAAGGACAAGAAGACTGACTCTTTCTACTGACCATTCCTGTGACACTAGTTATATATTCCGATGCTTCACTTCAGGTTTACTGTATCCCTTGGAACATCTTATTGACGATGAAACACAGAAATTGCATCGGAATTAAATACAAAAGGCACAATGCCGACTTAAGTACATGAAGACCGACACCTCTTACTGACTATATTTTGAACCATTCCTGTGACATTAGTTATAGTTTCCGATGCTTCACTTCAGGTTAACTGTATCCCTTGGACCTTCTTATTGACGATGAAACACAGAAATTGCATCGGAGTTAAATACAAAAGGCACAATGCCGACTTAAGTACATGAACACCGGCAGTTCTTACTGACTATGTTTTGAACCATTCCTGTGACACTAGTTATAGATTCCGATGCTTCACTTCAGGTTTACTGTATCCCTTTGACCTTCCTATTCACGATGAAACACAGAAATTGCATCGGAATTATATACAAAAGGCACAATGCCGACTTAAGTACATGAAGACCGACACTTCTTACTGACTATGTTTGAACCATTCCAGTGACACTTGTTATAGATTCCGATGCTTCACTTCAGGTTTACTGTATCCCTTGGACCTTCTTATTGACGATGAAACACAGAAATTGCATCGGAATTAAATACAAAAGGCACAATGCCGACTTACGGACAAGAAGACTGACTCTTCCTACTGACCATTCCTGTGACACAAGTTGTAGATTCCGATGCTTCACTCCAGGTTTACTGTATCCCTTGGACCTTCTTATTGACGATGAAACACAGAAATTGGATCGGAATTAAATACAAAAGGCACAATGCCGACTAAAGTACTTGAAGACCGACACTTCTTACTGACTACGTTTTGAACCATTCCTGTGACACTACTTATAGATTCCGATGCTTCACTTCAGGTTTACTGTATCCTTTGGATCTTCTTATTGACGATGAAACACAGAAATTGCATCGGAAATAAATACAAAAGGCACAATGCCGACTTAAGGACAATAAGACTGACTCTTCCTACTAACCATTCCTGTGACACTAGTTATAGATTCCGATGCTTCACTTCAGGTTTACTGTATCCCTTGGACCTTCTTATTGACGATGAAACACAGAAATTGCATCGGAATTAAATACAAAAGGCACAACGCCGACTTAAGTACATGAAGACCGACACTTCTTACTGACTATGTTTTGAACCATTCCTGTGACACTAGTTATAGATTCCGATGCTTCGCTTCAGGTTTACTGTATCCCTTGGACCTTCTTATTGACGATGAAACGCAGAAATTGCATCGGAATTAAATACAAAAGGCACAATGCCGACTTAAGGACAAGAAGACTGACTCTTTCTACTGACCATTCCTGTGACACTAGTTATATATTCCGATGCTTCACTTCAGGTTTACTGTATCCCTTGGAACATCTTATTGACGATGAAACACAGAAATTGCATCGGAATTAAATACAAAAGGCACAATGCCGACTTAAGTACATGAAGACCGACACCTCTTACTGACTATATGTTGAACCATTCCTGTGACATTAGTTATAGTTTCCGATGCTTCGCTTCAGGTTAACTGTATCCCTTGGACCTTCTTATTGACGATGAAACACAGAAATTGCATCGGAGTTAAATACAAAAGGCACAATGCCGACTTAAGTACATGAAGACCGGCAGTTCTTACTGACTATGTTTTGAACCATTCCTGTGACACTAGTTATAGATTCCGATGCTTCACTTCAGGTTTACTGTATCCCTTTGACCTTCCTATTCACGATGAAACACAGAAATTGCATCGGAATTATATACAAAAGGCACAATGCCGACTTAAGTACATGAAGACCGACACTTCTTACTGACTATGTTTGAACCATTCCAGTGACACTTGTTATAGATTCCGATGCTTCACTTCAGGTTTACTGTATCCCTTGGACCTTCTTATTGACGATGAAACACAGAAATTGCATCGGAATTAAATACAAATGGCAGAATGCCGACATAAGGACAAGAAGACTGACTCATCCTGCTGGCCATTCCTGTGACGCTAGTTATAGATTCCGATGCTTCACTTCAGGTTTACTGTATCCCTTGGACCTTCTTATTGACGATGAAACACAGAAATTGCATCGGAATTAAATACAAAAGCACAATGCCGACCTAAGTACAAGAAGACTGACTCTTCCTACTGACCACTCCTGTGACACTAGTTATGGTTTCCGATGCTTCACTTCAGGTTTACTGTATCCCTTGGACCTTCTTATTGACGATGAAACACAGAAATTGCATCGGAATTAAATACAAAAGGCACAATGCCGACTTAAGTACATGAAGACCGACAGTTCTTACTTACTATGTATTGAACCATTCCTGTGACACTAGTTATAGATTCCGATGCTTCACTTCAGGTTCACTGTATCCCTTGGACCTTCTTATTGACGATGAAACACAGAAATTGCATCGGAATTAATTACAAAAGGCACAATGCCTACTGAAGTACATGAAGACCGACATTTCTTACTGACTTTGTTTTGAACCATTCCTGTAACACCAGTTATAGATTCCGATGCTTCACTTCAGGTTTACTGTATCCCTTGGACGTTCTTATTGACGATGAAACACAAAAATTGCATCGGAAATAAATACAAAAGGCACAATGCCGGCTTAAGGACAAGAAGACTGACTCTTCCTACTGACCATTCCTGTGACACTAGTTATGGATTCCGATGCTTCACTTCAGGTTTACTGTATCCATTGGACCTTCTCCTAGACGATGAAACATAGGAATTGCATCGGAATTAAATACAAAAGGCACAATACTGACTTAAGTACATGAAGACCGACACTTCTTACTGACTATGTTTTGAACCATTCCTGTGACACTAGTTATAGGTTCTGATGGTTCACTTCAGGTTTACTGTATCCCTTGGACCTTCTTTATGACGATGAAACACAGAAATTGCATCGGAATTAAACACAAAAGGCACGACGCCGACTTAAGTACATGAAGACAGACACATCTTACTGACTAAGTTTTGAACCATTAATGTAACACTAGTTATAGATTCCGATGCTTCACTTCAGGTTTACTGTATCCCTTGGACTCTCTTATTGACGATGAAACACAGAAATTGCATGGAATTTAAATACCAAAGGCACAATGCCGACTTAAGGACAAGAAGACTGACTCTTCCTACTGACCATTCCTGTGACGGTAGTTATAGATTCCGATTCTTCACACCAGGTCTACTGTATCCCTTCTACCTTCTTATTGGGGATGAAACACAGATATTGCATCGGAATTAATTACAAAAGGCACAATGCCGACTTAAGTACAAGAAGACTGACTCTTCCTACTGTCTAAGATTTTAACCATTCCTGTGACACTAGTTATAGATTCCGATGCTTCACTTCAGGTTTACTGTATCCCTTGGACCTTCTTATTGACGATGAAACACAGAAAGTGCATCGGAATTAAATACAAATGGCAGAATGCCGACATAAGGACAAGAAGACTGACTCATCCTGCTGGATATTCCTGTGACGCTAGTTATAGATTCCGATGCTTCACTTCAGGTTTACTGTATCCCTTGGACCTTCTTATTGACGATGAAACACAGAAATTGCATCGGAATTAACTACAAAACGCACAATGCCGACTTAAGTACAAGAAGACTGACTCTTCCTACTGACCACTCCTGTGACACTAGTTATAGTTTCCGATGCTTCACTTCAGGTTTACTGCATCCCTTGGACCTTCCTATTGACGATGAAACACAGAAATTGCATCGGAAATAAATACAAAAGGCACAATGCCGACTTAAGTACATGAAGACCGACAGTTCTTACTTACTATGTATTGAACCATTCCTGTGACACTAGTTATAGATTCCGATGCTTCACTTCAGGTTTACTGTATCCCTTGGACCATCTTATTGACGATGAAACACAGAAATTGCATCGGAATTAAATATAAAAGGCACAATGCCGACTTAAGTACATGAAGACCGACACTTCTTACTAACTATATTTTGAACCATTCCTGTGACACTAGTTATAGTTTCCGATGCTTCACTTCAGGTTTACTGTATCCCTTGGACCTTCTTATTGACGATGAAACACAGAAATTGAATCGGAATTAAATACAAAAGGAACAATGCCGACTTAAGTACATGAAGACCGACAGTTCTTACTGACTAAGTTTTGAACCATTCCTGTAACACTAGTTATAGATTCAGATGCTTCACTTCAGGTTTACTGTATCCCTTGGACCTTCTTATTGACGATGAAACACATAAATTGCATGGGAATTAAATACAAAAGCCACAATGCCGGCTTAAGGACAAGAAGACTGACTCTTCCTACTGACCATTCCTGTGACACTAGTTATAGATTCCGATGCTTCACTTCAGGTTTACTGTATCCCTTGGACCTTCTTATTGACGATGGAACACAGAAATTGCATCGGAGTTAAATACAAAAGGCACAATGCCGACTTAAGTACATGAAGACCGACAGATCTTACTGACTCTGTTTTGAACCATTCCTGTGACACTAGTTATAGATTCCGATGCTTCACTTCAGGTTTACTGTATCCCTTTGACCTTCTTATTCACGATGAAACACAGAAATTGCATCGGAAATATATACAAAAGGCACAATGCCGACTTAAGTACATGAAGACCGACACTTCTTACTGACTATGTTTTGAACCATTCCAGTGACACTTGTTGTAGATTCCGATGCTTCACTTCAGGTATACTGTATCCCTTGGACCTTCTTATTGACGATGAAACACAGAAATTGCATCGGAATTAAATACAAATGGCAGAATGCCGACATAAGGACAAGAAGACCGACTCATCCTGCTGGCCTATCCTGTGACGCTAGTTATAGATTCCGATGCCTCACTTCAGGTTTACTGTATCCCTTGGACCTTCTTATTGACGATGAAACACAGAAATTGCAACGGAATTAAATACAAAAGGCACAATGCCGACCTAAGTACAAGAAGACTGACTCTTCCTACTGACCACTCCTGTGACACTAGTTATAGTTTCCGATGCTTCACTTCAGGTTTACTGTATCCCTTGGACCTTCTTATTGACGATGAAACACAGAAATTGCATCGGAATTAAATACAAAAGGCACAATGCCGACTTAAGGACAAGAAGACTGACTCTTCCTACTGACCATTCCTGTGACACTAGTTATAGATTCCGATTCTTCACACCAGTTTTCTGTATCCCTTGGACCTTCTTATTGATGATGAAACACAGAAATTGCATCGGAATTAAATACAAAAGGCACAATGCCGACTTAAGTACAAGAAGACTGACTCTTCCTACTATCTAAGTTTTGAACCATTCCTCTGACACTAGTTATAGATTCCGATGCTTCACTTCAGGTTTACTGTATCCCTTGGACCTTCGTATTGACGATGAGTCACAGAAATTGCATCGGAATTAAATACAAAAGGCACAATGCCGACTTAAGTACATGAAGACCGACACTTCCTACTGACTATCTTTTGAACCATTTCTGTGACACTAGTTATAGAATCCAATGCTTCACTTCAGGTTTACTGTATCCCTTGGACCTTCTTATTGACGATGAAACACAGAAATTGCATCGGAATTAAATACAAAAGGCACAATGCCGACTTAAGTACAAGAAGACTGACTCTTCTTACTGACCATTCCTGTGACACTAGTATAGATTCCGCTACTTCACTTCAGGTTTACTGTATCCCTTGGACCTTCTTATTGACGATGAAACACAGAAATTGCATCAGGATTAAATACAAATGGCACAATGCCGACTTAAGAACATGAAGTAGGACACTTCTTACTGACTATGTTTTGAACCATTCCTGTGACACTAGTTATAGATTGCGATGCTTCACTTCAGGTTTTCTGTATCCCATGGACCTTCTTATTGACGATGAAACACAGAAATTGCATCGGAATTATATACAAAAGGCACAATGCCGACTTAAGTACATGAGGACCGACACATCTTACTGACTATGTTTGAACCATTCCTGTGACACCAGTTATAGATTCCCATGCTTCACTCCAGGTTTACTGTATCCCTTGGACCTTCTTATTGACGATAAAACACAGAAATTGCATCGGAATTAAATACAAAAGGCACAATGAAGACATAAGTACATGAAGACCGACACTTCTTACTGACTATGATTTGAACCATTCCTGTAACACTAGTTATAGATTCCGATGCTTCACTTCAGGTTTACTGTATCACTTGGACCTTCTTATTGACGATGAAACACAGAAATTGCATCGGAATTAAATACAAAAGGCACAATGCCGACTTAAGGGCAAGAAGACTGACTTTTCCTACTAACCATTCCCGTGACACTAGTTATAGATTCCGGTGCTTCACTTCAGATTTACTGTATCCCTTAGAACTTCTTATTGACGATGAAACACAGAAATTGAATCTGAATTAAATGCAAAAGGCACAACGCCGACTTAAGTACATGAAGACCGACACTTCTTACTGACTATGTTTTGAACCATTCCTGTAACACTACTTATAGATTCCGATGCTTCACTTCATGTTTACTATATCCCTTGGACCTTCTTATTGACGATGAAACACAGAAATTGCATCGGAATTATATACAAAAGGCACAATGCCGACTTAAGGACAAGAAGACTGACTCTTCCTACTGACCATTCCTGTGACACTAGTTTTAGATTCCGATGCTTCACTTCAGGTTTACTGTATCCCTTGGACATTCTTAGTGACGATGGAACACAGAAATTGCATCGGAATTAAATACAAAAGGCACAATGCCGACATAAGTACATGAAGACCGACACTTCTTACTGACTATGTTTTGAACCATTCCTGTGACACTAGTTATAGATTCCGATGCTTCACTCAAGGTTTACTGTATCCCTTGGACCATCTTATTGACGATGAAACACAGAAATTGCATCGGAATTAAATACAAAAGGCACAATGCCGACTGAAGTACATGAAGACCGACACTTCTTACTGACTATGCTTTGAACCATTCCTGCAACACTAGTTACAGATTCCGATCCTTCACTTCAGGTTTTCTGTATCCCTTGGACCTCCTTATTGACGATGAAACACAGAAATTGCATCGGAATTAAATACAAAAGGCACAATGCCGACTTAAGGACAAGAAGACTGACTCTTCCTACTGACCATTCCTGTGACACTAGTTATAGATTCCGATGCTTCACTTCAGGTTTACTGTATCCCTTGGACCTTCTTGTTGACGATGAAACACAGAAATTGCATCGGAATTAAATACAAATGGCACAATGCCGACTTAAGTACATGAAGACCGACACTTCTTACTGACTATGTTTTGGACCATTCCTGTGACACTAGTTATAGATTCCGATGCATCACTCAAGGTTTACTGTATCCCTTGGACCTTCTTATTGACGATGAAACACAGAAATTGCATCGGAATTAAATACAAAAGGCACAATGCCGACTTAAGTACATGAAGACCGACACTTCTTGCTGACTATGCTTTGAACCATTCCTGCAACACTAGTTATAGATTCCGATCCTTCACTTCAGGTTTACTGTATCCCTTGGACCTTCTTATTGACGATGAAACACAGAAATTGCATCGGAATTAAATACAAAAGGCACAATGCCGACTTAATGACAAGAAGACTGACTCTTCCTACTGACCATTCCTGTGACACTAGTTATAGATTACGATGCTTCACTTCAGGTTTACTGTATCCCTTTGTACCTTCTTATTGACGATGAAACACAGAAATTGCATCGGAATTAAATACAAAAGGCACAATGCCGACTTAAGTACATGAATACCGACACTTCTTACTAACTATGTTTTGAACCATTCCTGTGACACTAGTTATAGATTCCTATGCTTCACTCCAGGTTTACTGTATCCCTTGGACCTTCTTATTGACGATGAAACACAGAAAATGCATCGGAATTAAATACAAAAGGCACAATGCCGACTTTAGTACATGAAGACCGACACTTCTTACTGACTATGCTTTGAACCATTCCTGCAACACTAGTTATAGATTCCGATCCTTCACTTCAGGTTTACTGCATCCCTTGGACCTTCTTATTGACGATGAAACACAGAAATTGCATCGGAATTAAATACAAAAGGCAAAATGCCGACTTAAGGACAAGAAGACTGACTCTTCCTACTGACCATTCCTGTGACACTAGTTATAGATTCCGATGCATCACTTCAGGCTTACTGTATCCCTTGGACCTTCTTATTGACGATGAAACACAGAAATTGCATCGGAATTAAATACAAAAGGCACAGTGCCGACTTACAGACAAGAAGACTGACTCTTCCTACTGACCATTCCTGTGACACAAGTTATAGATTCCGATGCTTCACTCCAGGTTTACTGTATCCCTTGGACCTTCTTATTGATGATGAAACACAGAAATTGCTTCGGAATTAAATACAAAAGGCACAATGCCGACTAAAGTACTTGAAGACCGACACTTCTTACTGACTACGTTTTGAACCATTCCTGTGACACTACTTATAGATTCCGATGCTTCACTTCAGGTTAACTGTATCCCTTGGACCTTCTTATTGACGATAAAACACAGAAATTGCATCGGAGTTAAATACAAAAGGCACAATGCCGACTTAAGTACATGAAGACCGACAGTTCTTACTGACTATGTTTTGAACCATTCCTGTGACACTAGTTATATATTCCGATGCTTCACTTCAGGTTTACTGTATCCCTTTGACCTTCTTATTCACGATGAAACACAGAAATTGCATCGGAATTATATACAAAAGGCACAATGCCGACTTAAGTACATGAAGACCGACACTTCTTACTGACTATGTTTGAACCATTCCAGTGACACTTGTTATAGATTCCGATGCTTCACTTCAGGTTTACTGTATCCCTTGGACCTTCTTATTGACGATGAAACACAGAAATTGCATCGGAATTAAATACAAATGGCAGAATGCCGACATAAGGACAAGAAGACTGACTCATCCTGCTGGCCATTCCTGTGACGCTAGTTATAGATTCCGATGCTTCACTTCAGGTTTACTGTATCCCTTGGACCTTCTTATTGACGATGAAACACAGAAATTGCATCGGAATTAAATACAAAAGGCACAATGCCGACCTAAGTACAAGAAGACTGACTCTTCCTACTGACCTCTCCTGTGACACTAGTTATAGTTTCCGATGCTTCACTTCAGGTTTACTGTATCCCTTGGACCTTCTTATTGACGATGAAACACAGAAATTGCATCGGAATTAAATACAAAAGTCACAATGCCGACTTAAGTACATGAAGACCGACAGTTCTTAGTTACTATGTATTGAACCATTCCTGTGACACTAGTTATAGATTCCGATGCTTCACTTCAGGTTCACTGTATCCCTTGGACCTTCTTATTGACGATGAAACACAGAAATTGCATCGGAATTAATTACAAAAGGCACAATGCCTACTGAAGTACATGAAGACCGACATTTCTTACTGACTTTGTTTTGAACCATTCCTGTAACACCAGTTATAGATTCCGATGCTTCACTTCAGGTTTACTGTATCCCTTGGACCTTCTTATTGACGATGAAACACAAAAATTGCATCGGAAATAAATACAAAAGGCACAATGCCGGCTTAAGGACAAGAAGACTGACTCTTCCTACTGACCATTCCTGTGACACTAGTTATGGATTCCGATGCTTCACTTCAGGTTTACTGTATCCATTGGACCTTCTCCTAGACGATGAAACATAGGAATTGCATCGGAATTAAATACAAAAGGCACAATGCCGACCTAAGTACAAGAAGACTGACTCTTCCTACTGACCACTCCTGTGACACTAGTTATAGTTTCCGATGCTTCACTTCAGGTTTACTGTATCCCTTGGACCTTCTTATTGACGATGAAACACAGAAATTGCATCGGAATTAAATACAAAAGGCACAATGCCGACTTAAGGACAAGAAGACTGACTCTTCCTACTGACCATTCCTGTGACACTAGTTATAGATTCCGATTCTTCACACCAGTTTTCTGTATCCCTTGGACCTTCTTATTGACGATGAAACACAGAAATTGCATCGGAATTAAATACAAAAGGCACAATGCCGACTTAAGTACAAGAAGACTGACTCTTCCTACTATCTAAGTTTTGAACCATTCCTCTGACACTAGTTATAGATTCCGATGCTTCACTTCAGGTTTACTGTATCCCTTGGACCTTCGTATTGACGATGAGTCACAGAAATTGCATCGGAATTAAATACAAAAGGCACAATGCCGACTTAAGTACATGAAGACCGACACTTCCTACTGACTATGTTTTGAACCATTTCTGTGACACTAGATATAGAATCCAATGCTTCACTTCAGGTTTACTGTATCCCTTGGACCTTCTTATTGACGATGAAACACAGAAATTGCATCGGAATTAAATACAAAAGGCACAATGCCGACTTAAGTACAAGAAGACTGACTCTTCTTACTGACCATTCCTGTGACACTAGTATAGATTCCGCTACTTCACTTCAGGTTTACTGTATCCCTTGGACCTTCTTATTGACGATGAAACACAGAAATTGCATCGGAATTAAATACAAAAGGCACAATGAAGACATAAGTACATGAAGACCGACACTTCTTACTGACTATGATTTGAACCATTCCTGTAACACTAGTTATAGATTCCGAAGCTTCACTTCAGGTTTACTGTATCACTTGGACCCTCTTATTGACGATGAAACACAGAAATTGCATCGGAATTAAATACAAAAGGCACAATGCCGACTTAAGGGCAAGAAGACTGACTTTTCCTACTGACCATTCCCGTGACACTAGTTATAGATTCCGGTGCTTCACTTCAGATTTACTGTATCCCTTAGAACTTCTTATTGACGATGAAACACAGAAATTGCATCGGAATTAAATGCAAAAGGCACAACGCCGACTTAAGTACATGAAGACCGACACTTCTTACTGACTATGTTTTGAACCATTCCTGTAACACTACTTATAGATTCCGATGCTTCACTTCATGTTTACTATATCCCTTGGACCTTCTTATTGACGATGAAACACAGAAATTGCATCGGAATTATATACAAAAGGCACAATGCCGACTTATGGACAAGAAGACTGACTCTTCCTACTGACCATTCCTGTGACACTAGTTTTAGATTCCGATGCTTCACTTCAGGTTTACTGTATCCCTTGGACCATCTTATTGACGATGGAACACAGAAATTGCATCGGAATTAAATACAAAAGGCACAATGCCGACTTAAGTACATGAAGACCGACACTTCTTACTGACTATGTTTTGAACCATTCCTGTGACACTAGTTATAGATTCCGATGCTTCACTCAAGGTTTACTGTATCCCTTGGACCATCTTATTGACGATGAAATACAGAAATTGCATCGGAATTAAATACAAAAGGCACAATGCCGACTTAAGTACATGAAGACCGACACTTCTTACTGACTATGCTTTGAACCATTCCTGCAACACTAGTTACAGATTCCGATCCTTCACTTCAGGTTTTCTGTATCCCTTGGACCTCCTTATTGACGATGAAACACAGAAATTGCATCGGAATTAAATACAAAAGGCACAATGCCGACTTAAGGACAAGAAGACTGACTCTTCCTACTGACCATTCCTGTGACACTAGTTATAGATTCCGATGCTTCACTTCAGGTTTACTGTATCCCTTGGACCTTCTTATTGACGATGAAACACAGAAATTGCATCGGAATTAAATACAAATGGCACAATGCCGACTTAAGTACATGAAGACCGACACTTCTTACTGACTATGTTTTGGACCATTCCTGTGACACTAGTTAAAGATTCCGATGCTTCACTCAAGGTTTACTGTATCCCTTGGACCTTCTTATTGACGATGAAACACAGAAATTGCATCGGAATTAAATACAAAAGGCACAATGCCGACTTAAGTACATGAAGACCGACACTTCTTGCTGACTATGCTTTGAACCATTCCTGCAACACTAGTTATAGATTCCGATCCTTCACTTCAGGTTTACTGTATCCCTTGGACCTTCTTATTGACGATGAAACACAGAAATTGCATCGGAATTAAATACAAAAGGCACAATGCCGACTTAAGTACAAGAAGACTGACTCTTCCTACTGACCAATCCTGTGACACTAGTTATAGATTCCGATGCTTCACTTCAGGTTTACTGTATCCCTTGGACCTTCTTATTGACGATGAAACACAGAAATTGCATCGGAATTAAATACAAAAGGCACAATGCCGACTTACAGACAAGAAGACTGACTCTTCCTACTGACCATTCCTGTGACACAAGTTATAGGTTCCGATGCTTCACTCCAGGTTTACTGTATCCCTTGGACCTTCTTATTGATGATGAAACACAGAAATTGCATCGGAATTAAATACAAAAGGCACAATGCCTACTGAAGTACATGAAGACCGACATTTCTTACTGACTTTGTTTTGAACCATTCCTGTAACACCAGTTATAGATTCCGATGCTTCACTTCAGGTTTACTGTATCCCTTGGACCTTCTTATTGACGATGAAACACAAAAATTGCATCGGATTTAAATACAAAAGGCACAATGCCGGCTTAAGGACAAGAAGACTGACTCTTCCTACTGACCATTCCTGTGACACTAGTTATGGATTCCGATGCTTCACTTCAGGTTTACTGTATCCATTGGACCTTCTCCTAGAAGATGAAACATAGGAATTGCATCGGAATTAAATACAAAAGGCACAATACTGACTTAAGTACATGAAGACCGACACTTCTTACTGACTATGTTTTGAACCATTCCTGTGACACTAGTTATAGGTTCTGATGGTTCACTTCAGGTTTACTGTATCCCTTGGACCTTCTTTATGACGCTGAAACACAGAAATTGCATCGGAATTGAACACAAAAGGCACGACGCCGACTTAAGTACATGAAGACAGACACATCTTACTGACTAAGTTTTGAACCATTAATGTAACACTAGTTATAGATTCCGATGCTTCACTTCAGGTTTACTGTATCCCTTGGACTCTCTTATTGACGATGAAACACAGAAATTGCATGGAATTTAAATACAAAAGGCACAGTGCCGACTTAAGGACAAGAAGACTGACACTTCCTACTGACCATTCCTGTGACACTAGTTATAGATTCCGATTCTTCACTTCATGTTTACTGTATCCCTTGGACCTTAATATTAACGATGAAACACAGAAATTGCATCGGAATTAAATACAAAAGGAACAATGCCGACTTAAGGACAAGAAGACTGACTCTTCCTACTGACCATTCCTGTGACGGTAGTTATAGATTCCGATTCTTCACACCAGGTCTACTGTATCCCTTCTACCTTCTTATTGACGATGAAACACAGATATTGCATCGGAATTAATTACAAAAGGCACAATGCCGACTTAAGTACAAGAAGACTGACTGTTCCTACTGTCTAAGTTTTTCACCATTCCTGTGACACTAGTTATAGATTCCGATGCTTCACTTCAGGTTTACTGTATCCCTTGGACCTTCTTATTGACGATGAAACACAGAAAGTGGATCGGAATTAAATACAAATGGCAGAATGTCGACATAAGGACAAGAAGACTGACTCATCCTGCTGGCCATTCCTGTGACGCTAGTTATAGATTCCGATGCTTCACTTCAGGTTTACTGTAACCCTTGGACCTTCTTATTGACGATGAAACACAGAAATTTCATCGGAATTAACTACAAAAGGCACAATGCCGACTTAAGTACAAGAAGACTGACTCTTCCTACTGACCACTCCTGTGACACTAGTTATAGTTTCCGATGCTTCACTTCAGGTTTACTGTATCCCTTGGACCTTCCTATTGACGATGAAACACAGAAATTGCATCGGAAATAAATACAAAAGGCACAATGCCGACTTAAGTACATGAAGACCGACAGTTCTTACTTACTATGTATTGAACTATTCCTGTGACACTAGTTATAGATTCCGATGCTTCACTTCAGGTTTACTGTATCCCTTGGACCATCTTATTGACGATGAAACACAGAAATTGCATCGGAATTAAATACAAAAGGCACAATGCCGACTTAAGTACATGAAGACCGACACTTCTTACTAACTATATTTTGAACCATTCCTGTGACACCAGTTATAGTTTCCGATGCTTCACTTCAGGTTTACTGTATCCCTTGGACCTTCTTATTGACGATGAAACACAGAAATTGAATCGGAATTACATACAAAAGGAACAATGCCGACTTAAGTACATGAAGACCGACAGTTCTTACTGACTATGTTTTGAACCATTCCTGTGACACTAGTTATAGATTCCGATGCTTCACTTCAGGTTTACTGTATCCCTTGGACCTTCTTATTCACGATGAAAGACAGAAATTGCATCGGAATTTTATACAAAAGGCACAATGCCGACTTAAGTACATGAAGACCGACACTTCTTACTGACTATGTTTTGAACCATTCCTGTGACACTAGTTATAGATTCCGATCCTTCACTTCAGGTTTACTGTAACCCTTGGACCTTCTTATTGACGATGAAACACAGAAATTGCATCGGAATTAAATACAAATGGCAGAATGCCGACATAAGGAGAAGAAGACTGACTCTTCCATCTGGCCATTCCTGTGACACTAGTTATAGATTCCGATACATCACTTCAGGTTTACTGTATCCCTTGTACCTTCTTATTGACGATGAAACACAGAAATTGCATCGGAATTAAATACAAAAGGCACAATGCCGACTGAAGTACAAGAAGACTGACTCTTCCTACTGACCACTCCTGTGACACTAGTTATAGTTTCCGATGCTTCACTTCAGGTTTACTGTATTCTTTGGACCTTCTTATTGACGATGAAACACAGAAATTGCATCGGAATTAAATACAAAAGGCACATTGCCGACTTAAGTACATGAAGACCGACAGTTCTTACTGACTATGTATTGAACCATTCCTGTGACACTAGTTATAAATTCCGATGCTTCACTTCAGGTTTACTGTATCCCTTGGACCTTCTTATTGACGATGAAACACAGAAATTGCATCGGAATTAAATACAAGAGGCACAATGTCGACTTAAGTACATGAAGACCGACACTTCTTACTGACTATGTTTTGAACCATTCCTGTGACACTTATTATAGTTTCCGATGCTTCACTTCAGGTTTACTGTATCCCTTGGACCTTCTTATTGACGATGAAACACAGAAATTGCATCGGAATTAAATGCAAAAGGCACAATACCGACTCAAGTACATGAAGACCGACACTTCTTACTGACTGTATTTTGAGCCATTCCTGTGACACTAGTTATAGATTCCGATGCTTCACTCCAGGTTTACTGTATCCCTTGGACCTTTTTATTGACGATGAAACACAGAAATTGCATCGCAATTAAACACAAAAGGCACGACGCCGACTTAGGTACATGAAGACCGACACTTCTTTCTGACTAAGTTTTGAACCATTCCTGTAACTCTAGTTATAGATTCAGATGCTTCACTTCAGGTTTACTGTATCCCTTGGGCCTTCTTATTGACGATGAAACACAGAAATTGCATCGGAATTAAATGCAAAAGGCACAATGCCGACTTAAGTACATGAAGACCGACACTTCTTACTGACTATGTTTTGAACCATTCCTGTGACACTAGTTATACATTCCGATGATTCACTCCAGGTTTACTGTATCCCTTGGACCTTCTAATTGACGATGAAACACAGAAATTGCATCGGAATTAAACACAAATGGCACGACGCCGACTTAAGTACATGAAGACCGACACTTCTTACTGACTATGTTATGAACCATTCATGTGACACTAGTTGTATATTCTGATGCTTCACTTCAGGTTTACTGTATCCCTTGGACCTTCTTATTGACGATGAAACGCAGAAATTGCATCGGAATTAAATACAAAAATCACAATGCCGAGTTAAGTACAAGAAGACTGACTCTTCCTACTGTCTAGGTTTTGAACCATTCCTGTGACACTAGTTATAGGTTCCGATGTTTCACTCCAGGTTTACTGTATCCCTTGGACCTTGTTATTGACGATGAAACACAGAAATTGCATCGGAATTAAATACAAAAGCACAATGCCGACTTAAGTACAGAAAGACTGACTCTTCCTAATGTCTAAAATTTGAACCATTCCTCTGATACTAGTTATAGATTCCGATGCTTCACTTCTGTTTAATGTATCTCTTGGACCTTCTTATTGACAATGAAACACAGAAATTGCATCGGAATTAAATACAAAAGGCACAATGCCGATTTAAGTTCATGAAGGAGGACACTTCTTCGTGACTAAGTTTTGAACCATTCCTGTGACACTAGTTATGGATTAGGATGCTTCACTTCAGGTTTACTGTATCACTTGGACCTTCTTATTGACGATGAAACACAGAAATTGCATCGGAATTAAATACAAAAAGCACAATGCCGACTTAAGTACATGAAGACCGACACTTCTTACTGACTATCTTATGAACCATTCCTGTGACACTTGTTATAGATTCCGATGCTTCACTTCAGGTTTACTGTGTCCCTTGGACCTTCTTATTGAGGATGAAACACAGAAATTCCATCGGAATTAAATACAAAAGACACAATGCCGACTTAAGTACAAGAAAACTGACTCTTCCTACTGTCTAGGTTTCGAACCATTCCTGTGACACTAGTTATAGATTCCGATGCTTCACTCCAGGTTTACTGTATCCCTTGGACCTTCTTATTGACGATGAAACACAGAAATTGCATCGGAATTAAATACAAAAGCACAATGCCGACTTAAGTACAAGAAGACTGATTCTTCCTAATGTCTAAGTTTTGAACCATTCCTGTAACACTAGTTATAGTTTCCGATGCTTCACTTCAGGTTTACCGTATCCCTTGGACCTTCTTATTGACGATGAGACACAGAAATTACATCGGAATTAAATACAAAAGGCACAATGCCGACTTAAGTATATGAAGACCGACACTTCTTACTGACTATGTTTTGAACCAATCCTGTAACACTAGATATAGATTCCGATGCTTCACTTCAGGTTTACTGTATCCCTTGGACCTTCTTATTGACGATGAAACACAGAAATTGCATCGGAATTAAATACAAAAGGCACAATGCCGACTTAAGGACAAGAAGACTGACTCTTCCTACTGACCATTCCTGTGTCAGTAGTTATAGATTCCGATTCTTCACACCAGGTTTACTGTATCCCTTCTACCTTCTTATTGACGATGAAACACAGAAATTGCATCGGAATTAAATACAAAACTCACAATGCCGACTTAAGTACAAGAAGACTGACTCTTCCTACTGTCTAAGGTTTGAACCATTCCTGTGACACTAGTTATAGATTCCGATGCTTCACTTCAGGTTTACTGTATCATTTGGACCTTCTTATTGACGATGAAACACAGAAATTGCATCGGAATTAAATACAAATGGCACAATGCCGACTTAAGTACATTAAGACCGACACTTCTTACTGACTTTGTTTTGAACCATTCCTGTAACACCAGTTATAGATTCCGATGCTTCACTTCAGGTTTACTGTATCATTTGGACCTTCTTATTGAGGATGAAACGCAAAAATTGCAATGGAATTAAATACAAAAGGCACAATGCCGACTTGAGGACCAGAAGACTGACTCTTCCTACTGACCATTCCTGTGACACTAGTTATGGATTCCGATGCTTCACTTCAGGTTTACTGTATCCCTTGGACCTTCTCATAGACGATGAAACATAGAAATTGCATCGGAATTAAATACAAAAGGCTCAATGCCGACATAAGTACATGAAGACCGACACTTCTTAATGACTATGTTTTGAACCATTCCTGTGACACTAGTTATAGAATCCGATGCTTCACTTCAGGTTTACTGTATCCCTTGGGCCTTCTTATTGACGATGAAACACAGAAATTGCATCGGAATTAAATGCAAAAGGCACAATGCCGACTTAAGTACATGAAGACCGACACTTCTTACTGACTATGTTTTGAACCATTCCTGTGACACTAGTTATACATTCCGATGATTCACTCCAGGTTTACTGTATCCCTTGGACCTTCTAATTGACGATGAAACACAGAAATTGCATCGGAATTAAACACAAATGGCACGACGCCGACTTAAGTACATGAAGACCGACACTTCTTACTGACTATGTTATGAACCATTCATGTGACACTAGTTGTATATTCTGATGCTTCACTTCAGGTTTACTGTATCCCTTGGACCTTCTTATTGACGATGAAACGCAGAAATTGCATCGGAATTAAATACAAAAATCACAATGCCGAGTTAAGTACAAGAAGACTGACTCTTCCTACTGTCTAGGTTTTGAACCATTCCTGTGACACTAGTTATAGGTTCCGATGTTTCACTCCAGGTTTACTGTATCCCTTGGACCTTGTTATTGACGATGAAACACAGAAATTGCATCGGAATTAAATACAAAAGCACAATGCCGACTTAAGTACAGAAAGACTGACTCTTCCTAATGTCTAAAATTTGAACCATTCCTCTGATACTAGTTATAGATTCCGATGCTTCACTTCTGTTTAATGTATCTCTTGGACCTTCTTATTGACAATGAAACACAGAAATTGCATCGGAATTAAATACAAAAGGCACAATGCCGATTTAAGTTCATGAAGGAGGACACTTCTTCGTGACTAAGTTTTGAACCATTCCTGTGACACTAGTTATGGATTAGGATGCTTCACTTCAGGTTTACTGTATCACTTGGACCTTCTTATTGACGATGAAACACAGAAATTGCATCGGAATTAAATACAAAAAGCACAATGCCGACTTAAGTACATGAAGACCGACACTTCTTACTGACTATCTTATGAACCATTCCTGTGACACTTGTTATAGATTCCGATGCTTCACTTCAGGTTTACTGTGTCCCTTGGACCTTCTTATTGAGGATGAAACACAGAAATTCCATCGGAATTAAATACAAAAGACACAATGCCGACTTAAGTACAAGAAAACTGACTCTTCCTACTGTCTAGGTTTCGAACCATTCCTGTGACACTAGTTATAGATTCCGATGCTTCACTCCAGGTTTACTGTATCCCTTGGACCTTCTTATTGACGATGAAACACAGAAATTGCATCGGAATTAAATACAAAAGCACAATGCCGACTTAAGTACAAGAAGACTGATTCTTCCTAATGTCTAAGTTTTGAACCATTCCTGTAACACTAGTTATAGTTTCCGATGCTTCACTTCAGGTTTACCGTATCCCTTGGACCTTCTTATTGACGATGAGACACAGAAATTACATCGGAATTAAATACAAAAGGCACAATGCCGACTTAAGTATATGAAGACCGACACTTCTTACTGACTATGTTTTGAACCAATCCTGTAACACTAGATATAGATTCCGATGCTTCACTTCAGGTTTACTGTATCCCTTGGACCTTCTTATTGACGATGAAACACAGAAATTGCATCGGAATTAAATACAAAAGGCACAATGCCGACTTAAGGACAAGAAGACTGACTCTTCCTACTGACCATTCCTGTGTCAGTAGTTATAGATTCCGATTCTTCACACCAGGTTTACTGTATCCCTTCTACCTTCTTATTGACGATGAAACACAGAAATTGCATCGGAATTAAATACAAAAGGCACAATGCCGACTTAAGTACAGGAAGACTGACTCTTCCTACTGTCTAAGGTTTGAACCATTCCTGTGACACTAGTTATAGATTCCGATGCTTCACTTCAGGTTTACTGTATCATTTGGACCTTCTTATTGACGATGAAACACAGAAATTGCATCGGAATTAAATACATAAGGCACAATGCCGACTTAAGGACAAGAAGACTGACTCTTCCTACTGACCATTCCTGTGACACTAGTTATGGATTCCGATGCTTCACTTCAGGTTTACTGTATCCCTTGGACCTTCTCATAGACGATGAAACATAGAAATTGCATCGGAATTAAATACAAAAGGCTCAATGCCGACTTAAGTACATGAAGACCGACACTTCTTAATGACTATGTTTTGAAACATTCCTGTGACACTAGTTATAGAATCCGATGCTTCACTTCAGGTTTACTGTATCCCTTGGGCCTTCTTATTGACGATGAAACACAGAAATTGCATCGGAATTAAATGCAAAAAGCACAATGCCGACTTAAGTACATGAAGACCGACACTTCTTACTGACTATGTTTTGAACCATTCCTGTGACACTAGTTATAGATTCCGATGATTCACTCCAGGTTTACTGTATCCCTTGGACCTTCTTATTGACGATGAAACACAGAAATTGCATCGGAATTAAACACAAATGGCACGACGCCGACTTAAGTACATGAAGACCGACACTTCTTACTGACTAAGTTTTGAACCATTCCTGTAACACTAGTTATAGATTCCGATGCTTCACTTCAGGTTTACTGTATCCCTTGGACCTTAATATTAACGATGAAACAAAGAAATTGCATCGGAATTAAATACAAAAGGAACAATGCCGACTTAAGGACAAGAAGACTGACTCTTCCTACTGACCATTCCTGTGACGGTAGTTATAGATTCCGATTCTTCACACCAGGTCTACTGTATCCCTTCTACCTTCTTATTGACGATGAAACACAGATATTGCATCGGAATTAATTACAAAAGGCACAATGCCGACTTAAGTACAAGAAGACTGACTGTTCCTACTGTCTAAGTTTTTCACCATTCCTGTGACACTAGTTATAGATTCCGATGCTTCACTTCAGGTTTACTGTATCCCTTGGACCTTCTTATTGACGATGAAACACAGAAATTTCATCGGAATTAACTACAAAAGGCACAATGCCGACTTAAGTACAAGAAGACTGACTCTTCCTACTGACCACTCCTGTGACACTAGTTATAGTTTCCGATGCTTCACTTCAGGTTTACTGTATCCCTTGGACCTTCCTATTGACGATGAAACACAGAAATTGCATCGGAAATAAATACAAAAGGCACAATGCCGACTTAAGTACATGAAGACCGACAGTTCTTACTTACTATGTATTGAACTATTCCTGTGACACTAGTTATAGATTCCGATGCTTCACTTCAGGTTTACTGTATCCCTTGGACCATCTTATTGACGATGAAACACAGAAATTGCATCGGAATTAAATACAAAAGGCACAATGCCGACTTAAGTACATGAAGACCGACACTTCTTACTAACTATATTTTGAACCATTCCTGTGACACCAGTTATAGTTTCCGATGCTTCACTTCAGGTTTACTGTATCCCTTGGACCTTCTTATTGACGATGAAACACAGAAATTGAATCGGAATTAAATACAAAAGGAACAATGCCGACTTAAGTACATGAAGACCGACAGTTCTTACTGACTATGTTTTGAACCATTCCTGTGACACTAGTTATAGATTCCGATGCTTCACTTCAGGTTTACTGTATCCCTTGGACCTTCTTATTCACGATGAAAGACAGAAATTGCATCGGAATTGTATACAAAAGGCACAATGCCGACTTAAGTACATGAAGACCGACACTTCTTACTGACTATGTTTTGAACCATTCCTGTGACACTAGTTATAGATTCCGATCCTTCACTTCAGGTTTACTGTAACCCTTGGACCTTCTTATTGACGATGAAACACAGAAATTGCATCGGAATTAAATACAAATGGCAGAATGCCGACATAAGGAGAAGAAGACTGACTCTTCCTGCTGGCCATTCCTGTGACACTAGTTATAGATTCCGATACATCACTTCAGGTTTACTGTATCCCTTGGACCTTCTTATTGACGATGAAACACAGAAATTGCATCGGAATTAAATACAAAAGGCACAATGCCGACTGAAGTACAAGAAGACTGACTCTTCCTACTGACCACTCCTGTGACACTAGTTATAGTTTCCGATGCTTCACTTCAGGTTTACTGTATTCTTTGGACCTTCTTATTGACGATGAAACACAGAAATTGCATCGGAATTAAATACAAAAGGCACATTGCCGACTTAAGTACATGAAGACCGACAGTTCTTACTGACTATGTATTGAACCATTCCTGTGACACTAGTTATAAATTCCGATGCTTCACTTCAGGTTTACTGTATCCCTTGGACCTTCTTATTGACGATGAAACACAGAAATTGCATCGGAATTAAATACAAGAGGCACAATGTCGACTTAAGTACATGAAGACCGACACTTCTTACTGACTATGTTTTGAACCATTCCTGTGACACTTATTATAGTTTCCGATGCTTCACTTCAGGTTTACTGTATCCCTTGGACCTTCTTATTGACGATGAAACACAGAAATTGCATCGGAATTAAATGCAAAAGGCACAATACCGACTCAAGTACATGAAGACCGACACTTCTTACTGACTGTATTTTGAACCATTCCTGTGACACTAGTTATAGATTCCGATGCTTCACTCCAGGTTTACTGTATCCCTTGGACCTTTTTATTGACGATGAAACACAGAAATTGCATCGCAATTAAACACAAAAGGCACGACGCCGACTTAGGTACATGAAGACCGACACTTCTTTCTGACTAAGTTTTGAACCATTCCTGTAACACTAGTTATAGATTCAGATGCTTCACTTCAGGTTTACTGTATCCCTTGGACCTTCTTATTGACGATGAAACACATAAATTGCATGGGAATTAAATACAAAAGCCACAATGCCGGCTTAAGGACAAGAAGACTGACTCTTCCTACTGACCATTCCTGTGACACTAGTTATAGATTCCGAAGCTTCACTTCAGGTTTACTGTATCCCTTGGACCTTCTTATTGACGCTGAAACACAGAAATTGCATCGGAATTAAATACAAAAGCACAATGTCGACGTAAGTACAAGAAGACTGATTCTTCCTAATGTCTAAGTTTTGAACCATTCCTGTGACACTAGTTATAGTTTCCGATGCTTCACTTCAGGTTTACCGTATCCCTTGGAACTTCTTATTGACGATGAGACACAGAAATTGCATCGGAATTAAATACAAAAGGCACAATGCCGACTTAAGTATATGAAAACCGACACTTCTTACTGACTATGTTTTGAACCAATCCTGTAACACTAGATATAGATTCCGATGCTTCACTTCAGGTTTACTGTATCCCTTGGACCTTCTTATTGACGATGAAACACAGAAATTGCATCGGAATTAAATACAAAAGGCACAATGCCGACTTAAGGACAAGAAGACTGACTCTTCCTACTGACCATTCCTGTGTCAGTAGTTATAGATTCCGATTCTTCACACCAGGTTTACTGTATCCCTTCTACCTTCTTATTGACGATGAAACACAGAAATTGCATCGGAATTAAATACAAAACTCACAATGCCGACTTAAGTACAAGAAGACTGACTCTTCCTACTGTCTAAGGTTTGAACCATTCCTGTGACACTAGTTATAGATTCCGATGCTTCACTTCAGGTTTACTGTATCACTTGGACCTTCTTATTGACGATGAAACACAGAAATTGCATCGGAATTAAATACAAATGGCACAATGCCGACTTAAGTACATGAAGACCGACACTTCTTACTGACTTTGTTTTGAACCATTCCTGTAACACCAGTTATAGATTCCGATGCTTCACTTCAGGTTTACTGTATCATTTGGACCTTCTTATTGACGATGAAACGCAAAAATTGCAATGGAATTAAATACAAAAGGCACAATGCCGACTTGAGGACAAGAAGACTGACTCTTCCTACTGACCATTCCTGTGACATTAGTTATGGATTCCGATGCTTCACTTCAGGTTTACTGTATCCCTTGGACCTTCTCATAGACGATGAAACATAGAAATTGCATCGGAATTAAATACAAAAGGCTCAATGCCGACATAAGTACATGAAGACCGACACTTCTTAATGACTATGTTTTGAACCATTCCTGTGACACTAGTTATAGAATCCGATGCTTCACTTCAGGTTTACTGTATCCCTTGGGCCTTCTTATTGACGATGAAACACAGAAATTGCATCGGAATTAAATGCAAAAGGCACAATGCCGACTTAAGTACATGAAGACCGACACTTCTTACTGACTATGTTTTGAACCATTCCTGTGACACTAGTTATACATTCCGATGATTCACTCCAGGTTTACTGTATCCCTTGGACCTTCTAATTGACGATGAAACACAGAAATTGCATCGGAATTAAACACAAATGGCACGACGCCGACTTAAGTACATGAAGACCGGCACTTCTTACTGACTATGTTATGAACCATTCATGTGACACTAGTTGTATATTCTGATGCTTCACTTCAGGTTTACTGTATCCCTTGGACCTTCTTATTGACGATGAAACGCAGAAATTGCATCGGAATTAAATACAAAAATCACAATGCCGAGTTAAGTACAAGAAGACTGACTCTTCCTACTGTCTAGGTTTTGAACCATTCCTGTGACACTAGTTATAGGTTCCGATGTTTCACTCCAGGTTTACTGTATCCCTTGGACCTTGTTATTGAAGATGAAACACAGAAATTGCATCGGAATTAAATACAAAAGCACAATGCCGACTTAAGTACAGAAAGACTGACTCTTCCTAATGTCTAAGTTTTGAACCATTCCTCTGATACTAGTTATAGATTCCGATGCTTCACTTCTGTTTACTGTATCTCTTGGACCTTCTTATTGACAATGAAACACAGAAATTGCATCGGAATTAAATACAAAAGGCACAATGCCGATTTAAGTTCATGAAGGAGGACACTTCTTCGTGACTAAGTTTTGAACCATTCCTGTGACACTAGTTATGGATTAGGATGCTTCACTTCAGGTTTACTGTATCACTTGGACCTTCTTATTGACGATGAAACACAGAAATTGCATCGGAATTAAATACAAAAAGCACAATGCCGACTTAAGTACATGAAGACCGACACTTCTTACTGACTATCTTATGAACCATTCCTGTGACACTTGTTATAGATTCCGATGCTTCACTTCAGGTTTACTGTGTCCCTTGGACCTTCTTATTGAGGATGAAACACAGAAATTCCATCGGAATTAAATACAAAAGACAAAATGCCGACTTAAGTACAAGAAAACTGACTCTTCCTACTGTCTAGGTTTCGAACCATTCCTGTGACACTAGTTATAGATTCCGATGCTTCACTCCAGGTTTACTGTATCCCTTGGACCTTCTTATTGACGATGAAACACAGAAATTGCATCGGAATTAAATACAAAAGCACAATGCCGACTTAAGTACAAGAAGACTGATTCTTCCTAATGTCTAAGTTTTGAACCATTCCTGTAACACTAGTTATAGTTTCCGATGC
This sequence comes from Schistocerca americana, assembly GCF_021461395.2. Lineage (NCBI taxonomy): Eukaryota > Metazoa > Arthropoda > Insecta > Orthoptera > Acrididae > Schistocerca > Schistocerca americana. The sequence goes on from NC_060130.1 coordinate 26,496,918, forward strand.
TTCACTTCAGGTTTACCGTATCCCTTGGACCTTCTTATTGACGATGAGACACAGAAATTACATCGGAATTAAATACAAAAGGCACAATGCCGACTTAAGTATATGAAGACCGACACTTCTTACTGACTATGATTTGAACCAATCCTGTAACACTAGATATAGATTCCGATGCTTCACTTCAGGTTTACTGTATCCCTTGGACCTTCTTATTGACGATGAAACACAGAAATTGCATCGGAATTAAATAAAAAATTCACAATGCCGACTTAAGGACAAGAAGACTGACTCTTCCTACTGACCATTCCTGTGTCAGTAGTTATAGATTCCGATTCTTCACACCAGGTTTACTGTATCCCTTCTACCTTCTTATTGACGATGAAACACAGAAATTGCATCGGAATTAAATACAAAAGGCACAATGCCGACTTAAGTACAGGAAGACTGACTCTTCCTACTGTCTAAGGTTTGAACCATTCCTGTGACACTAGTTATAGATTCCGATGCTTCACTTCAGGTTTACTGTATCATTTGGACCTTCTTATTGACGATGAAACACAGAAATTGCATCGGAATTAAATACAAAAGGCACAATGCCGACTTAAGTACATGAAGACCGACACTTCTTACTGACTTTGTTTTGAACCATTCCTGTAACACCAGTTATAGATTCCGATGCTTCACTTCAGGTTTACTGTATCCCTTGGACCTTCATATTGACGATGAAACACAAAAATTGCAACGGAATTAAATACATAAGGCACAATGCCGACTTAAGGACAAGAAGACTGACTCTTCCTACTGACCATTCCTGTGACACTAGTTATGGATTCCGATGCTTCACTTCAGGTTTACTGTATCCCTTGGACCTTCTCATAGACGATGAAACATAGAAATTGCATCGGAATTAAATACAAAAGGCTCAATGCCGACTTAAGTACATGAAGACCGACACTTCTTAATGACTATGTTTTGAAACATTCCTGTGACACTAGTTATAGAATCCGATGCTTCACTTCAGGTTTACTGTATCCCTTGGGCCTTCTTATTGACGATGAAACACAGAAATTGCATCGGAATTAAATGCAAAAAGCACAATGCCGACTTAAGTACATGAAGACCGACACTTCTTACTGACTATGTTTTGAACCATTCCTGTGACACTAGTTATAGATTCCGATGATTCACTCCAGGTTTACTGTATCCCTTGGACCTTCTTATTGACGATGAAACACAGAAATTGCATCGGAATTAAACACAAATGGCACGACGCCGACTTAAGTACATGAAGACCGACACTTCTTACTGACTAAGTTTTGAACCATTCCTGTAACACTAGTTATAGATTCCGATGCTTCACTTCAGGTTTACTGTATCCCTTGGACCATCTTATTGACGATGAAACATGAAATTGCATGGGATTTAAATACAAAAGGCACAATGCTGACTTAAGGACATGAAGACTGACGCTTCCTACTGACCATTCCTGTGACACTAGTTATAGATTCCGATGCTTCACTTCAGGTTTACTGTATCCCTTGGACCTTCTTATTGACGATGAAACACAGAAATTACATCGGAATTAGATACAAAAGGCACAATGCCGACTTAAGTACATGAAGACCGACACTTCTTACTGACTTTGTTTTGAACCATTCCTGTAACACCAGTTATAGATTCCGATGCTTCACTTCAGGTTTACTGTATCCCTTGGACCTTCTTATTGACGATGAAACACAAAAATTGCAACGGAATTAAATACATAAGGCACAATGCCGTCTTAAGGACAAGAAGACTGACTCTTCCTACTGACCATTCCTGTGACACTAGTTATGGATTCCGATGCTTCACTTCAGGTTTACTGTATCCCTTGGACCTTCTCATAGACGATGAAACATAGAAATTGCATCGGAATTAAATACAAAAGGCTCAATGCCGACATAAGTACATGAAGACCGACACTTCTTAATGACTATGTTTTGAAACATTCCTGTGACACTAGTTATAGAATCAGATGCTTCACTTGAGGTTTACTGTATTCCTTGGACCTTCTTATTGACGATGAAACGCAGAAATTGCATCGGAATTAAATTCAAAAATCACAATGCCGAGTTAAGTACAAGAAGACTGACTCGTCCTACTGTCTAGGTTTTGAACCATTCCTGTGACACTAGTTATAGGTTCCGATGTTTCACTCCAGGTTTACTGTATCCCTTGGACCTTGTTATTGACGATGAAACACAGAAATTGCATCGGAATTAAATACAAAAGCACAATGCCGACTTAAGTACAGAAAGACTGACTCTTCCTAATGTCTAAGTTTTGAACCATTCCTGTGACACTAGTTATAGATTCCGATGCTTCACTTCAGGTTTACCGTATCCCTTGGACCTTCTTATTGACGATGAAACACAGAAATTGCATCGGAATTAAATACAAAAGGCACAATGCCGACTTAAGTACATGAAGACCGACACTTCTTACTGACTATGTTTTGAACCATTTCTGTAACACTAGTTATAGATTGCAGTGCTTCACTTCTGTTTACTGTATCTCTTGGACCTTCTTATTGACGATGAAACACAGAAATTGCATCGGAATTAAATACAAAAGGCACAATGCCGATTTAAGTTCATGAAGGAGGACACTTCTTCGTGACTAAGTTTTGAACCATTCCTAAGACACTAGTTATGGATTCCGATGCTTCACCTCAGGTTTACTGTATCCCTTGGACCTTCTTATTGACGATGAAACACAGAAATTGCATCGGAATTAAATACAAAAGGCACAATGCCGATTTAAGTTCATGAAGGCGGACAGTTCTTCGTGACTAAGTTTTGAACCATTCCTGTGACACTAGTTATGGATTCCGATGCTCCACTTCAGGCTTACTGTATCCCTTGGACCTTCTTATTAATGATGAAACACAGAAATCGCATCGGAATTAAATACAAAGGTCACAATGCCGACTTAAGTACATGAAGACCGACACTTCTTACTGACTATGATTTGAACCATTCCTGAGACACTAGTTATAGATTCCGATGCTTCACTCCTGGTTTACTGTATCCCTTGAAAGTTCTTATTAACGATGAAACACAGAAATTGCATCGGAATTAAATGCAAAAGGCACAATGCCGACTTAAGTACATGTAGACCGACACTTCTTACTGACTATGTTTTGAACCATTCCTGTAACACTAGCTATAGATTCCGATGCTCCGCTTCAGGTTTACTGTATCCCTTGGACCTTCTTGTTGACGATGAAACACAGAAATTGCATGGGAATTAAATACAAAAGGCACAATGCCGACTTAAGGACAAGAAGACTGACTCTTCCTACTGACCATTCCTGTGACACTAGTTATAGATTCCGATGCTGCACTTCAGGTTTACTGTATCCCTTGGACCTTCTTATTGACGATGAAACACAGAAATTGCATCGGAATTAAATACAAAAGGCACAATGCCGACTTAAGGACAAGAAGACTGACTCTTACTACTGCCCATTCCTGTGACACTAGTTATAGATTACGATGCTTCACTTCAGGTTTACTGTATCCCTTGGACCTTCTTATTGACGATGAAATACAGAAATTGCATCGGAATTAAATACAAAAGGCACAATGCCGACTTAAGTACATGAAGACCGACACTTCTTACTGACTATGATTTGAACCATTCCTGTGACACTAGTTATAGATTCCGATGCTTCACTTCAGGTATACTGTATCCCTTGGACCTTCGTATTGACGAAAAAACACAGAAATTGCATCGGAATTAAATACAAAAGGCAGAAAGCCGACTTAAGTACATGTAGACCGACACTTCTTACTGACTATGTTCTGAACCATTCCTGTAACACTAGTTATAGATTCCGGTGCTTCACTTCAGGTTTACTGTATCCCTTGGACCTTCTTATTGACGATGAAACACAGAAATTGCATCGGAATTAAATACAAAAGGCACAATGCCGAATTAAGGACAAGAAGACTGACTCTTCCGTCTGGCCATTCCTGTGACACTAGCTATAGATTCCGATGCTTCACTTCAGGTTTACTGTATCCCTTGGACCTTCTTATTGACGATGAAACACACATATTGCATCGGAATTAAATACAAAAGGCACAATGCCGACTTACGTACATGAAGACCGACACTTCTTACTGACTATGATTTGAACCATTCCTGTGACACTAGTTATAGATTCCGATGCTTCACGCCAGGTTTACTGTATCCCTTGGACCTTCTTATTGACGATGAAACACAGAAATTGCATCGGGATTAAATACAAAAGGCACAATGCCGACTTAAGTACATAAAGACCGACACTTCTTAATGACTATGTTTTGAACCATTCCTGTAACACTAGTTATAGATTCCGATCCTTCACGTCAGGTTTACTGTATCCCTTGGACCCTCTTATTGACGATGAAACACAGAAATTGCATCGGAATTAAATACAAAAGGCAATACGCCGACTTAAGGACAAGAATACTGACTCTTCCTACTGACCATTCCTGTGACACTAGTTACAGATTCCGATGCTTCACTTCAGGTTTACTGTATCCCTTGGATCTTCTTATTGATGATGAAACACAGAAATTGCATCGGAATTAAATACAAAAGGCACAATGCCGATCTAAGTACATGAAGACCGACGCTTCTTACTGACTATGCTTTGAACCATTCCTGTGACACTAGTTATAGATTCGGATGCTTCACTTCAGGTTTACTGTATCCCTTGGACCTTCTAATTGACGATGAAACACAGAAATTGCATCGGAATTAAATACCAAAGGCAAAATGCCGACTTAAGTACATGTAGACCGACACTTCTTACTGACTATGTTCTGAACCATTCCTGTAACACTAGTTATAGATTCCGGTGCTTCACTTCAGGTTTACTGTATCCCTTGGACCTTCTTATTGACGATGAAACACAGAAATTGCATCGGAATTAAATACAAAAGGCACAATGCCGAATTAAGGACAAGAAGACTGACTCTTCCGTCTGGCCATTCCTGTGACACTAGCTATAGATTCCGATGCTTCACTTCAGGTTTACTGTATCCCTTGGACCTTCTTATTGACGATGAAACACACATATTGCATCGGAATTAAATACAAAAGGCACAATGCCGACTTAAGTACATGTAGACCGACACTTCTTACTGACTATGTTTTGAACCATTCCTGTAACACTAGCTATAGATTCCGATGCTCCGCTTCAGGTTTACTGTATCCCTTGGACCTTCTTGTTGACGATGAAACACAGAAATTGCATGGGAATTAAATACAAAAGGCACAATGCCGACTTAAGGACAAGAAGACTGACTCTTCCTACTGACCATTCCTGTGACACTAGTTATAGATTCCGATGCTGCACTTCAGGTTTACTGTATCCCTTGGACCTTCTTATTGACGATGAAACACAGAAATTGCATCGGAATTAAATACAAAAGGCACAATGCCGACTTAAGGACAAGAAGACTGACTCTTACTACTGACCATTCCTGTGACACTAGTTATAGATTACGATGCTTCACTTCAGGTTTACTGTATCCCTTGGACCTTCTTATTGACGATGAAATACAGAAATTGCATCGGAATTAAATACAAAAGGCACAATGCCGACTTAAGTACATGAAGACCGACACTTCTTACTGACTATGATTTGAACCATTCCTGTGACACTAGTTATAGATTCCGATGCTTCACTTCAGGTTTACTGTATCCCTTGGACCTTCGTATTGACGAAAAAACACAGAAATTGCATCGGAATTAAATACAAAAGGCAGAAAGCCGACTTAAGTACATGTAGACCGACACTTCTTACTGACTATGTTCTGAACCATTCCTGTAACACTAGTTATAGATTCCGGTGCTTCACTTCAGGTTTACTGTATCCCTTGGACCTTCTTATTGACGATGAAACACAGAAATTGCATCGGAATTAAATACAAAAGGCACAATGCCGAATTATGGACAAGAAGACTGACTCTTCCGTCTGGCCATTCCTGTGACACTAGCTATAGATTCCGATGCTTCACTTCAGGTTTACTGTATCCCTTGGACCTTCTTATTGACGATGAAACACACATATTGCATCGGAATTAAATACAAAAGGCACAATGCCGACTTACGTACATGAAGACCGACACTTCTTACTGACTATGATTTGAACCATTCCTGTGACACTAGTTATAGATTCCGATGCTTCACGCCAGGTTTACTGTATCCCTTGGACCTTCTTATTGACGATGAAACACAGAAATTGCATCGGGATTAAATACAAAAGGCACAATGCCGACTTAAGTACATAAAGACCGACACTTCTTAATGACTATGTTTTGAACCATTCCTGTAACACTAGTTATAGATTCCGATCCTTCACGTCAGGTTTACTGTATCCCTTGGACCCTCTTATTGACGATGAAACACAGAAATTGCATCGGAATTAATTACAAAAGGCAATACGCCGACTTAAGGACAAGAATACTGACTCTTCCTACTGACCATTCCTGTGACACTAGTTACAGATTCCGATGCTTCACTTCAGGTTTACTGTATCCCTTGGATCTTCTTATTGATGATGAAACACAGAAATTGCATCGGAAATAAATACAAAAGGCACAATGCCGATCTAAGTACATGAAGACCGACGCTTCTTACTGACTATGCTTTGAACCATTCCTGTGACACTAGTTATAGATTCGGATGCTTCACTTCAGGTTTACTGTATCCCTTGGACCTTCTAATTGACGATGAAACACAGAAATTGCATCGGAATTAAATACCAAAGGCAAAATGCCGACTTAAGTACATGATGACCGACACTTCTTACTGACTATGTTTTGAACCATTCCTGTGACACTAGTTATAGATTGCGATGCTTCACTCCAGGTTTACTGTATCCCTCGGACCTTCTTATTGACGATGAAACACAGAAATTGCATCGGAATTGAATACAAAAGGCACAATGCCGACTAAAGTACTTGAAGACCGACACTTCTTACTGACTATGTTTTGAACCATTCCAGTGACACTAGTTATAGATTCCGATGCTTCACTTCAGGTGTACTGTATCCCTTGGACCTTCATATTGACGATGAAACACAGAAATTGCATCAGAATTAAATACAGAAGGTTGAATGCCGACATAAGGACATGAAGATTGACTCTTCCTGCTGACCATTCCTGTGACACTAGTTATAGATTCCATTGCTTCAATCCAGGTCTACTGTATCCCTTGGACCTTCTTATTGGCGATGAAACCCAGAAATTGCATCGGAATCAAATACAAAATGCACAATGCCGACGTAAGGACAAGAAGACTGACTCTTCCTACTGACCATTCCTGTGACACTAGTTATAGATTCCGATGCTTCACTTCAGGTTTACTGTATCCCTTGGACCTTCTTATTGACGATGAAACACAATAATTGCATCGGAATTAAATACAAAAGGCACAATGCCGACTTAAGTACATGAAGACCGACACTTCTTACTGACTATGATTTGAACCATTCCTGTGACACTAGTTATAGATTCCGATGCATCACTTCTGGTTTACTGTATCCCTTGTACCTTCTTATTAACGATGAAGTACAGAAGTTGCATCGGAATTAAATACAAAGGCACAATGCCGACTCAAGGACAAGAAGACTGACTCTTCCTACTGACCATTCCTGTGACAGTAGTTATTGATTCCGATTCTTCACACCAGGTTTACTGTGTCCCTTGGACCTTCTTATTGTCGATGAAACACAGATATTGCGTCGGAATTAAATACAAGAGGCACAATGCCGACTTAAGTACAAGAAGACTGACTCTTCCTACTGTCTAAGCTTTGAACCATTTCTCTGACACTAGTTATAGATTCCGATGCTTCACATCAGGTTTACTGTATCCCTTGGACCTTCTTATTGACGATGAAACACAGAAATTGCATCGGAATTAAATACTAAAGGCACAATGCCGACTTAAGTACAAGAAGGCTGACTCTTCCCACTGACCATTCCTGTGACACTAGTTATAGATTCCAATGCTTCACTTCTGTTTACTGTATCTCTTGGACCTTCTTATTGACGATGAAACACAGAAATTGCATCGGAATTAAATACAAAAGGCACAATGCCGATTTCAGTTCATGAGGGAGGACACTTCTTCGTGACTAAGTTTTGAACCATTCCTGTGACACTAGTTATGGATTCCGATGCTTCACTTCAGGTTTACTGTTTCCCTTGGACCTTCTTATTGACGATGAAACACAGAAATTGCATCGGAATTAAATACAAAAGGCACAATGCCGATTTAAGTTCATGAAGGCGGACACTTCTTCGTGACTAAGTTTTGAACCATTCCTGTGACACTAGTTATGGATTCCGAAGTTCCACTTCAGGGTTACTGTATCCCTTGGACCTTCTTATTGATGATGAAACACAGAAATCGCATCGGAATTAAATACAAAGGTCACAATGCCGACTTAAGTACATGAAGACCGACACTTCTTACTGACTATGATTTGAACCATTCCTGAGACACTACTTATAGATTCCGATGCTTCACTCCTGGTTTACTGTATCCCTTGAAAGTTCTTATTGACGATGAAACACAGAAATTGCATCGGAATTAAATGCAAAAGGCACAATGCCGGCTTAAGTACATGAAGACCGACACTTCTTACTGACTATGTTTTGAACCATTCCTGTAACACTAGTTATAGATTCCGATGCTCCGCTTCAGGTTTACTGTATCCCTTGGACCTTCTTGTTGACGATGAAACACAGAAATTGCATGGGAATTAAATACAAAAGGCACAATGCCGACTTAAGGACAAGAAGACTGACTCTTCATACTGACCAATCCTGTGACACTAGTTATAGATTGCGATGCTGCACTTCAGGTTTACTGCATCCCTTGGACCTTCTTATTGACGATGAAACACAGAAATTGCATCGGAATTAAATACAAAAGGGACAATGCCGACTTAAGGACAAGAAGACTGACTCTTACTACTGACCATTCCTGTGACACTAGTTATAGATTACGATGCTTCACTTCAGGTTTACTGTATCCCTTGGACCTTCTTATTGACGATGAAATACAGAAATTGCATCGGAATTAAATACAAAAGGCACAATGCCGACTTAAGTACATGAAGACCGACACTTCTTACTGACTATGATTTGAACCATTCCTGTGACACTAGTTATAGATTCCGATGCTTCACTTCAGGTTTACTGTATCCCTTGGAACTTCGTATTGACGAAGAAACACAGAAATTGCATCGGAATTAAATACAAAAGGCAGAAAGCCGACTTAAGTACATGTAGACCGACACTTCTTACTGACTATGTTTTGAACCATTCCTGTAACACTAGTTATAGATTCCGATGCTTCACTTCAGGTTTACTGTATCCCTTGGACCTTCTTATTGACGATGAAACACAGAAATTGCATCGGAATTAAATACAAAAGGCACAATGCCGAATTAAGGACAAGAAGACTGACTCTTCCTACTGGCCATTCCTGTGACACTAGCTATAGATTCCGATGCTTCACTTCAGGTTTACTGTATCCCTTGGACCCTCTTATTGACGCTGAAACACAGAAATTGCATCGGAATTAAATACAAAAGGCAATACGCCGACTTAAGGACAAGAAGACTGACTCTTCCTACTGACCATTCCTGTGACACTAGTTACAGATTCCGATGCTTCACTTCAGGTTTACTGTATCCCTTGGACCTTCTTATTGACGATGAAACACAGAAATCGCATCGGAATTAAATACAAAAGGCACAATGCCGATCTAAGTACATGAAGACCGACGCTTCTTACTGACTATGTTTTGAACCATTCCTGTGACACTAGTTATAGATTCCGATGCTTCACGTCAGGTTTTCTGTATCCCTTGGACCTTCTAATTGACGATGAAACACAGAAATTGCATCGGAGTTAAATACCAAAGGCAAAATGCCGACTTAAGTACATGAAGACCGACACTTCTTACTGACTATGTTTTGAACCATTCCTGTGACACTAGTTATAGATTCCGATGTTTCACTTCAGGTTTACTGTATCCCTTGGACCTTCTTATTGACGATGAAACACAGAAATTGCATCAGAATTAAATACAGAAGTTTGAATGCCGACATAAGGACATGAAGATTGACTCTTCCTGCTGACCATTCTTGTGACACTAGTTATAGATTCCATTGCTTCACTCCAGGTCTACTGTATCCCTTGGACCTTCGTATTGGCGATGAAACCCAGAAATTGCATCGGAATCAAATACAAAATGCACAATGCCGACTTAAGGACAAGAAGACTGACTCTTCCTACTGACCATTCCTGTGACACTAGTTATAGATTCCGATGCTTCACTTCAGGTTTACTGTATCCCTTGGACCTTCTAATTGACGATGAAACACAGAAATTGCATCGGAATTAAATACAAAAGGCACAATGCCGACTTAAGTACATGAAGACCGACACTTCTTACTGACTATGATTTGAACCATTCCTGTGACACTAGTTACAGATTCCGATGCATCACTTCTGGTTTACTGTATCCCTTGTACCTTCTTATTGACGATGAAACACAGAAGTTGCATCGGAATTAAATACAAAGGCACAATGCCGACTTAAGGACAAGATGACTGACTCTTCCTACTGACCAATACTGTGACACTAGTTAAAGATTCCGATGCTTCACTTCAGGTTTACTGTATCCCTTGGACCTTCTTATTGACGATGAAACACAGAAATTGCATCGGAATTAAATACAAAAGGCACAAAGCCGACTTAAGTACATGAAGACCGACACTTCTTACTGACTATGTTTTGAACCATTCCTGTGACACTAGTAATAGATCCCGATGCTTCACTTCAGGTTTACTGTATCCCTTGGACCTTCTTATTGACGATGAAACACAGAAATTTCATCGGAATTAAATACAAAAGCCACAATGCCGACTTACGTACATGCAGACCGACACTTCTTACTGGCTATGATTTGAAGTATTCCTGTGACATTAGTTATAGATTCCGATGATTCACTTCAGGTTTACTGTATCCCTTGGACCTTCTTATTGACGATGGGACACAGAAATTGCATCGGAATTAAATGCAAAAGGCAGAATGCCGTCATAAGGACGTGAAGATTGACTCTTCCTGCTGACCATTCCTGTGACACTAGTTTTAGATTCCGATGCATCACTCCAGTTTTTCTGTATCCCTTGGACCTTCTTATTGACGATGAAACACAGAAATTGCATCGGAATTAAATACAAAAGGCACAATGCTGACTTAAGGACAAGAAGACTGACTCTTCCTACTGACCATTCCTGTGACACTAGTTATAGATTCCGATGCTTCACTTCAGGTTTACTGTATCCCTTAGACCTTCTTATTGACGATGAAACACAGAAATTGCATCGGAATTAAATACAAAAGGCACAATGCCGACTTAAGTACATGAATGCCGGCACTTCTTACTGACTATGTTTTGAACCATTCCTGTGACACTAGTGATAGATTCCGATGCTTCACTTCAGGTTTACTGTATCCCTTGGACCTTCTTATTGACGATGAAACACAAAAATTGCAACGGAATTAAATACATAAGGCACAATGCCGTCTTAAGGACAAGAAGACTGACTCTTCCTACTGACCATTCCTGTGACACTAGTTATGGATTCCGATGCTTCACTTCAGGTTTACTGTATCCCTTGGACCTTCTCATAGACGATGAAACATAGAAATTGCATCGGAATTAAATACAAAAGGCTCAATGCCGACATAAGTACATGAAGACCGACACTTCTTAATGACTATGTTTTGAAACATTCCTGTGACACTAGTTATAGAATCAGATGCTTCACTTGAGGTTTACTGTATTCCTTGGACCTTCTTATTGACGATGAAACGCAGAAATTGCATCGGAATTAAATTCAAAAATCACAATGCCGAGTTAAGTACAAGAAGACTGACTCGTCCTACTGTCTAGGTTTTGAACCATTCCTGTGACACTAGTTATAGGTTCCGATGTTTCACTCCAGGTTTACTGTATCCCTTGGACCTTGTTATTGACGATGAAACACAGAAATTGCATCGGAATTAAATACAAAAGCACAATGCCGACTTAAGTACAGAAAGACTGACTCTTCCTAATGTCTAAGTTTTGAACCATTCCTGTGACACTAGTTATAGATTCCGATGCTTCACTTCAGGTTTACCGTATCCCTTGGACCTTCTTATTGACGATGAAACACAGAAATTGCATCGGAATTAAATACAAAAGGCACAATGCCGACTTAAGTACATGAAGACCGACACTTCTTACTGACTATGTTTTGAACCATTTCTGTAACACTAGTTATAGATTGCAGTGCTTCACTTCTGTTTACTGTATCTCTTGGACCTTCTTATTGACGATGAAACACAGAAATTGCATCGGAATTAAATACAAAAGGCACAATGCCGATTTAAGTTCATGAAGGAGGACACTTCTTCGTGACTAAGTTTTGAACCATTCCTAAGACACTAGTTATGGATTCCGATGCTTCACCTCAGGTTTACTGTATCCCTTGGACCTTCTTATTGACGATGAAACACAGAAATTGCATCGGAATTAAATACAAAAGGCACAATGCCGATTTAAGTTCATGAAGGCGGACAGTTCTTCGTGACTAAGTTTTGAACCATTCCTGTGACACTAGTTATGGATTCCGATGCTCCACTTCAGGCTTACTGTATCCCTTGGACCTTCTTATTAATGATGAAACACAGAAATCGCATCGGAATTAAATACAAAGGTCACAATGCCGACTTAAGTACATGAAGACCGACACTTCTTACTGACTATGATTTGAACCATTCCTGAGACACTAGTTATAGATTCCGATGCTTCACTCCTGGTTTACTGTATCCCTTGAAAGTTCTTATTAACGATGAAACACAGAAATTGCATCGGAATTAAATGCAAAAGGCACAATGCCGACTTAAGTACATGTAGACCGACACTTCTTACTGACTATGTTTTGAACCATTCCTGTAACACTAGCTATAGATTCCGATGCTCCGCTTCAGGTTTACTGTATCCCTTGGACCTTCTTGTTGACGATGAAACACAGAAATTGCATGGGAATTAAATACAAAAGGCACAATGCCGACTTAAGGACAAGAAGACTGACTCTTCCTACTGACCATTCCTGTGACACTAGTTATAGATTCCGATGCTGCACTTCAGGTTTACTGTATCCCTTGGACCTTCTTATTGACGATGAAACACAGAAATTGCATCGGAATTAAATACAAAAGGCACAATGCCGACTTAAGGACAAGAAGACTGACTCTTACTACTGCCCATTCCTGTGACACTAGTTATAGATTACGATGCTTCACTTCAGGTTTACTGTATCCCTTGGACCTTCTTATTGACGATGAAATACAGAAATTGCATCGGAATTAAATACAAAAGGCACAATGCCGACTTAAGTACATGAAGACCGACACTTCTTACTGACTATGATTTGAACCATTCCTGTGACACTAGTTATAGATTCCGATGCTTCACTTCAGGTATACTGTATCCCTTGGACCTTCGTATTGACGAAAAAACACAGAAATTGCATCGGAATTAAATACAAAAGGCAGAAAGCCGACTTAAGTACATGTAGACCGACACTTCTTACTGACTATGTTCTGAACCATTCCTGTAACACTAGTTATAGATTCCGGTGCTTCACTTCAGGTTTACTGTATCCCTTGGACCTTCTTATTGACGATGAAACACAGAAATTGCATCGGAATTAAATACAAAAGGCACAATGCCGAATTAAGGACAAGAAGACTGACTCTTCCGTCTGGCCATTCCTGTGACACTAGCTATAGATTCCGATGCTTCACTTCAGGTTTACTGTATCCCTTGGACCTTCTTATTGACGATGAAACACACATATTGCATCGGAATTAAATACAAAAGGCACAATGCCGACTTACGTACATGAAGACCGACACTTCTTACTGACTATGATTTGAACCATTCCTGTGACACTAGTTATAGATTCCGATGCTTCACGCCAGGTTTACTGTATCCCTTGGACCTTCTTATTGACGATGAAACACAGAAATTGCATCGGGATTAAATACAAAAGGCACAATGCCGACTTAAGTACATAAAGACCGACACTTCTTAATGACTATGTTTTGAACCATTCCTGTAACACTAGTTATAGATTCCGATCCTTCACGTCAGGTTTACTGTATCCCTTGGACCCTCTTATTGACGATGAAACACAGAAATTGCATCGGAATTAAATACAAAAGGCAATACGCCGACTTAAGGACAAGAATACTGACTCTTCCTACTGACCATTCCTGTGACACTAGTTACAGATTCCGATGCTTCACTTCAGGTTTACTGTATCCCTTGGATCTTCTTATTGATGATGAAACACAGAAATTGCATCGGAATTAAATACAAAAGGCACAATGCCGATCTAAGTACATGAAGACCGACGCTTCTTACTGACTATGCTTTGAACCATTCCTGTGACACTAGTTATAGATTCGGATGCTTCACTTCAGGTTTACTGTATCCCTTGGACCTTCTAATTGACGATGAAACACAGAAATTGCATCGGAATTAAATACCAAAGGCAAAATGCCGACTTAAGTACATGTAGACCGACACTTCTTACTGACTATGTTCTGAACCATTCCTGTAACACTAGTTATAGATTCCGGTGCTTCACTTCAGGTTTACTGTATCCCTTGGACCTTCTTATTGACGATGAAACACAGAAATTGCATCGGAATTAAATACAAAAGGCACAATGCCGAATTAAGGACAAGAAGACTGACTCTTCCGTCTGGCCATTCCTGTGACACTAGCTATAGATTCCGATGCTTCACTTCAGGTTTACTGTATCCCTTGGACCTTCTTATTGACGATGAAACACACATATTGCATCGGAATTAAATACAAAAGGCACAATGCCGACTTAAGTACATGTAGACCGACACTTCTTACTGACTATGTTTTGAACCATTCCTGTAACACTAGCTATAGATTCCGATGCTCCGCTTCAGGTTTACTGTATCCCTTGGACCTTCTTGTTGACGATGAAACACAGAAATTGCATGGGAATTAAATACAAAAGGCACAATGCCGACTTAAGGACAAGAAGACTGACTCTTCCTACTGACCATTCCTGTGACACTAGTTATAGATTCCGATGCTGCACTTCAGGTTTACTGTATCCCTTGGACCTTCTTATTGACGATGAAACACAGAAATTGCATCGGAATTAAATACAAAAGGCACAATGCCGACTTAAGGACAAGAAGACTGACTCTTACTACTGACCATTCCTGTGACACTAGTTATAGATTACGATGCTTCACTTCAGGTTTACTGTATCCCTTGGACCTTCTTATTGACGATGAAATACAGAAATTGCATCGGAATTAAATACAAAAGGCACAATGCCGACTTAAGTACATGAAGACCGACACTTCTTACTGACTATGATTTGAACCATTCCTGTGACACTAGTTATAGATTCCGATGCTTCACTTCAGGTTTACTGTATCCCTTGGACCTTCGTATTGACGAAAAAACACAGAAATTGCATCGGAATTAAATACAAAAGGCAGAAAGCCGACTTAAGTACATGTAGACCGACACTTCTTACTGACTATGTTCTGAACCATTCCTGTAACACTAGTTATAGATTCCGGTGCTTCACTTCAGGTTTACTGTATCCCTTGGACCTTCTTATTGACGATGAAACACAGAAATTGCATCGGAATTAAATACAAAAGGCACAATGCCGAATTATGGACAAGAAGACTGACTCTTCCGTCTGGCCATTCCTGTGACACTAGCTATAGATTCCGATGCTTCACTTCAGGTTTACTGTATCCCTTGGACCTTCTTATTGACGATGAAACACACATATTGCATCGGAATTAAATACAAAAGGCACAATGCCGACTTACGTACATGAAGACCGACACTTCTTACTGACTATGATTTGAACCATTCCTGTGACACTAGTTATAGATTCCGATGCTTCACGCCAGGTTTACTGTATCCCTTGGACCTTCTTATTGACGATGAAACACAGAAATTGCATCGGGATTAAATACAAAAGGCACAATGCCGACTTAAGTACATAAAGACCGACACTTCCTAATGACTATGTTTTGAACCATTCCTGTAACACTAGTTATAGATTCCGATCCTTCACGTCAGGTTTACTGTATCCCTTGGACCCTCTTATTGACGATGAAACACAGAAATTGCATCGGAATTAATTACAAAAGGCAATACGCCGACTTAAGGACAAGAATACTGACTCTTCCTACTGACCATTCCTGTGACACTAGTTACAGATTCCGATGCTTCACTTCAGGTTTACTGTATCCCTTGGATCTTCTTATTGATGATGAAACACAGAAATTGCATCGGAATTAAATACAAAAGGCACAATGCCGATCTAAGTACATGAAGACCGACGCTTCTTACTGACTATGCTTTGAACCATTCCTGTGACACTAGTTATAGATTCGGATGCTTCACTTCAGGTTTACTGTATCCCTTGGACCTTCTAATTGACGATGAAACACAGAAATTGCATCGGAATTAAATACCAAAGGCAAAATGCCGACTTAAGTACATGATGACCGACACTTCTTACTGACTATGTTTTGAACCATTCCTGTGACACTAGTTATAGATTGCGATGCTTCACTCCAGGTTTACTGTATCCCTCGGACCTTCTTATTGACGATGAAACACAGAAATTGCATCGGAATTGAATACAAAAGGCACAATGCCGACTAAAGTACTTGAAGACCGACACTTCTTACTGACTATGTTTTGAACCATTCCAGTGACACTAGTTATAGATTCCGATGCTTCACTTCAGGTGTACTGTATCCCTTGGACCTTCATATTGACGATGAAACACAGAAATTGCATCAGAATTAAATACAGAAGGTTGAATGCCGACATAAGGACATGAAGATTGACTCTTCCTGCTGACCATTCCTGTGACACTAGTTATAGATTCCATTGCTTCAATCCAGGTCTACTGTATCCCTTGGACCTTCTTATTGGCGATGAAACCCAGAAATTGCATCGGAATCAAATACAAAATGCACAATGCCGACGTAAGGACAAGAAGACTGACTCTTCCTACTGACCATTCCTGTGACACTAGTTATAGATTCCGATGCTTCACTTCAGGTTTACTGTATCCCTTGGACCTTCTTATTGACGATGAAACACAATAATTGCATCGGAATTAAATACAAAAGGCACAATGCCGACTTAAGTACATGAAGACCGACACTTCTTACTGACTATGATTTGAACCATTCCTGTGACACTAGTTATAGATTCCGATGCATCACTTCTGGTTTACTGTATCCCTTGTACCTTCTTATTAACGATGAAGTACAGAAGTTGCATCGGAATTAAATACAAAGGCACAATGCCGACTCAAGGACAAGAAGACTGACTCTTCCTACTGACCATTCCTGTGACAGTAGTTATTGATTCCGATTCTTCACACCAGGTTTACTGTGTCCCTTGGACCTTCTTATTGTCGATGAAACACAGATATTGCGTCGGAATTAAATACAAGAGGCACAATGCCGACTTAAGTACAAGAAGACTGACTCTTCCTACTGTCTAAGCTTTGAACCATTTCTCTGACACTAGTTATAGATTCCGATGCTTCACATCAGGTTTACTGTATCCCTTGGACCTTCTTATTGACGATGAAACACAGAAATTGCATCGGAATTAAATACTAAAGGCACAATGCCGACTTAAGTACAAGAAGGCTGACTCTTCCCACTGACCATTCCTGTGACACTAGTTATAGATTCCAATGCTTCACTTCTGTTTACTGTATCTCTTGGACCTTCTTATTGACGATGAAACACAGAAATTGCATCGGAATTAAATACAAAAGGCACAATGCCGATTTCAGTTCATGAGGGAGGACACTTCTTCGTGACTAAGTTTTGAACCATTCCTGTGACACTAGTTATGGATTCCGATGCTTCACTTCAGGTTTACTGTTTCCCTTGGACCTTCTTATTGACGATGAAACACAGAAATTGCATCGGAATTAAATACAAAAGGCACAATGCCGATTTAAGTTCATGAAGGCGGACACTTCTTCGTGACTAAGTTTTGAACCATTCCTGTGACACTAGTTATGGATTCCGAAGTTCCACTTCAGGGTTACTGTATCCCTTGGACCTTCTTATTGATGATGAAACACAGAAATCGCATCGGAATTAAATACAAAGGTCACAATGCCGACTTAAGTACATGAAGACCGACACTTCTTACTGACTATGATTTGAACCATTCCTGAGACACTACTTATAGATTCCGATGCTTCACTCCTGGTTTACTGTATCCCTTGAAAGTTCTTATTGACGATGAAACACAGAAATTGCATCGGAATTAAATGCAAAAGGCACAATGCCGACTTAAGTACATGAAGACCGACACTTCTTACTGACTATGTTTTGAACCATTCCTGTAACACTAGTTATAGATTCCGATGCTCCGCTTCAGGTTTACTGTATCCCTTGGACCTTCTTGTTGACGATGAAACACAGAAATTGCATGGGAATTAAATACAAAAGGCACAATGCCGACTTAAGGACAAGAAGACTGACTCTTCATACTGACCAATCCTGTGACACTAGTTATAGATTGCGATGCTGCACTTCAGGTTTACTGCATCCCTTGGACCTTCTTATTGACGATGAAACACAGAAATTGCATCGGAATTAAATACAAAAGGGACAATGCCGACTTAAGGACAAGAAGACTGACTCTTACTACTGACCATTCCTGTGACACTAGTTATAGATTACGATGCTTCACTTCAGGTTTACTGTATCCCTTGGACCTTCTTATTGACGATGAAATACAGAAATTGCATCGGAATTAAATACAAAAGGCACAATGCCGACTTAAGTACATGAAGACCGACACTTCTTACTGACTATGATTTGAACCATTCCTGTGACACTAGTTATAGATTCCGATGCTTCACTTCAGGTTTACTGTATCCCTTGGAACTTCGTATTGACGAAGAAACACAGAAATTGCATCGGAATTAAATACAAAAGGCAGAAAGCCGACTTAAGTACATGTAGACCGACACTTCTTACTGACTATGTTTTGAACCATTCCTGTAACACTAGTTATAGATTCCGATGCTTCACTTCAGGTTTACTGTATCCCTTGGACCTTCTTATTGACGATGAAACACAGAAATTGCATCGGAATTAAATACAAAAGGCACAATGCCGAATTAAGGACAAGAAGACTGACTCTTCCTACTGGCCATTCCTGTGACACTAGCTATAGATTCCGATGCTTCACTTCAGGTTTACTGTATCCCTTGGACCCTCTTATTGACGCTGAAACACAGAAATTGCATCGGAATTAAATACAAAAGGCAATACGCCGACTTAAGGACAAGAAGACTGACTCTTCCTACTGACCATTCCTGTGACAGTAGTTACAGATTCCGATGCTTCACTTCAGGTTTACTGTATCCCTTGGACCTTCTTATTGACGATGAAACACAGAAATCGCATCGGAATTAAATACAAAAGGCACAATGCCGATCTAAGTACATGAAGACCGACGCTTCTTACTGACTATGTTTTGAACCATTCCTGTGACACTAGTTATAGATTCCGATGCTTCACGTCGGGTTTACTGTATCCCTTGGACCTTCTAATTGACGATGAAACACAGAAATTGCATCGGAGTTAAATACCAAAGGCAAAATGCCGACTTAAGTACATGAAGACCGACACTTCTTACTGACTATGTTTTGAACCATTCCTGTGACACTAGTTATAGATTCCGATGTTTCACTTCAGGTTTACTGTATCCCTTGGACCTTCTTATTGACGATGAAACACAGAAATTGCATCAGAATTAAATACAGAAGTTTGAATGCCGACATAAGGACATGAAGATTGACTCTTCCTGCTGACCATTCTTGTGACACTAGTTATAGATTCCATTGCTTCACTCCAGGTCTACTGTATCCCTTGGACCTTCGTATTGGCGATGAAACCCAGAAATTGCATCGGAATCAAATACAAAATGCACAATGCCGACTTAAGGACAAGAAGACTGACTCTTCCTACTGACCATTCCTGTGACACTAGTTATAGATTCCGATGCTTCACTTCAGGTTTACTGTATCCCTTGGACCTTCTAATTGACGATGAAACACAGAAATTGCATCGGAATTAAATACAAAAGGCACAATGCCGACTTAAGTACATGAAGACCGACACTTCTTACTGACTATGATTTGAACCATTCCTGTGACACTAGTTACAGATTCCGATGCATCACTTCTGGTTTACTGTATCCCTTGTACCTTCTTATTGACGATGAAACACAGAAGTTGCATCGGAATTAAATACAAAGGCACAATGCCGACTTAAGGACAAGATGACTGACTCTTCCTACTGACCAATACTGTGACACTAGTTAAAGATTCCGATGCTTCACTTCAGGTTTACTGTATCCCTTGGACCTTCTTATTGACGATGAAACACAGAAATTGCATCGGAATTAAATACAAAAGGCACAAAGCCGACTTAAGTACATGAAGACCGACACTTCTTACTGACTATGTTTTGAACCATTCCTGTGACACTAGTAATAGATCCCGATGCTTCACTTCAGGTTTACTGTATCCCTTGGACCTTCTTATTGACGATGAAACACAGAAATTTCATCGGAATTAAATACAAAAGCCACAATGCCGACTTACGTACATGCAGACCGACACTTCTTACTGGCTATGATTTGAAGTATTCCTGTGACATTAGTTATAGATTCCGATGATTCACTTCAGGTTTACTGTATCCCTTGGACCTTCTTATTGACGATGGGACACAGAAATTGCATCGGAATTAAATGCAAAAGGCAGAATGCCGTCATAAGGACGTGAAGATTGACTCTTCCTGCTGACCATTCCTGTGACACTAGTTTTAGATTCCGATGCATCACTCCAGTTTTTCTGTATCCCTTGGACCTTCTTATTGACGATGAAACACAGAAATTGCATCGGAATTAAATACAAAAGGCACAATGCTGACTTAAGGACAAGAAGACTGACTCTTCCTACTGACCATTCCTGTGACACTAGTTATAGATTCCGATGCTTCACTTCAGGTTTACTGTATCCCTTGGACCTTCTTATTGACGATGAAACACAGAAGTTGCATCGGAATTAAATACAAAAGGCACAATGCCGACTTAAGGACAAGAAGACTGACTCTTCCTACTGACCAATCCTGTGACACTAGTTAGAGATTCCGATGCTTCACTTCAGGTTTACTGTATCCCTTGGACCTTCTTATTGACGATGAAACACAGAAATTGCATCGGAATTAAATACAAAAGGCACAATGCCGACTTAAGTACATGAAGACCGACACTTCTTACTGACTATGTTTTGAACCATTTCTATGACACTAGTAATAGGTCCCCATGCTTCACTTCAGGTTTACTGTATCCCTTGCACCCTCTTATTGTCGATGAAACACAGAAATTGCATCGGAATTAAATACAAAAGGCACAATGCCGACTTAAGGACAAGAAGACTGACTCTTCCTACTGACCATTTTTGTGACACTAGTTATAGATTCCGATGCTTCACTTCAGGTTTACTGTATCCCTTGGACCTTCTTATTGACGATGAAACACAGCAATTGCATCGGAATTAAGTACAAAAGGCACAATGCCGCCTTAAGGACAAGCTGACTGATTCTTCCTACTGACCATTCCTGTGACACTAGTTATAGATTCCGATGCTTCACTCAAGGTTTACTGTATGCCTTGGAACTTCTTATTGACGATGAAACACAGAAATTGCATCGGAATTAAATACAAAAGCCACAATGCTGACTTAAGTACATGAAGACCGACACTTCTTACAGACTATGTTTTGAACCATCCCTGTGACACTAGTTATAGATTCCGATGCTTCAGTTCAGGTTTACGGTATCCCTTGGAATCTCTTATTGACGATGAAACACAGAAATTGCATCGGAATTGAATACAAAAGGCACAATGCAGACTTAAGGACAAGAAGACTGACTCATCCTACTGACCATTCCTGTGACACTACTTATAGATTCCGATGCTTCACTTCAGGTTTACTGTATCCCTTGGACCTTCTTATTGACGATGAAACACAGAAATTGCATTGGAATTACATACAAAAGGCACAATGCCGACTTAAGGACAAGAAGACTGACTCTTCCTACTGACCATTCCTGTGACACTATTTATAGATTCCGATTCTTCACTTCAGGTGTACTGTATCCCTTGGACCTTCTTATTGACGATGACACACAGAAATTGCATCGGAATTAAATACAAAGGGCACAATGCCGACTTATGGACAAGAAGACAGACTTTTCCTACTGACCATTCTTGTGACACTAGTTATTGATTCCGATGCTTCACTTCAGGTTTACTGTATCCCTTGGACCTTCTTATTGACGATGAAACACAGAAATTGCATCGGAATTAAATACAAAAGGCACAATGCCGACTTAAGTACATGAAGACCGACACTTCTTACTGACAATGTATTGAACCATTCCTGTGACACTAGTTATAGATTCCGATGCATCACTTCAGGTTTTCTGTATCCCTTGGACCTTTTTATTGACGATGAAACACAGAAATTGCATCGGAATTAAAAACAAAAGGCACAATGCCGACCTAAGTACACGAAGACCGAGACTTCTTACTGACTATGTTTTGAACCATTCCTGAGACACTAGTTATAGATTCCGATGCTTCGCTCTAGGTTTACTGTATCCTTTGGACCTTCTTATTGACGATGAAACACAGAAATTGCATAGAAATTAAATACAAAAGGCACAATGCCGACTTAAGTACATGAAGACCGACACTTCTTACTGACTATGTTTTGAACCATTCATGTAACACTAGTTATAGATTCCGATGCTTCACTTCAGGTTTACTGTATCCCTTGGACCTTCTTATTGACGATGAAACACAGAAATTGCATCGGAATTAAATACAAAAGGCTCAATGCCGACTTAAGGACAAGAAGACTGACTCTTCCTACTGACCATTCCTGTGACACTAGTTATAGATTCCGATGCTTCACTTCAGGTTTACTGTATCCCTCGGACCTTCTTATTGACGATGAAACACAGAAATTGCATCGGAATTAAATACAAAAGGCACAATGCCACTTAAGTACATGAAGACAGACACTTCTTACTGACTATGTTTTGAACCATTCCTGTGACACGAGTTATAGATTCCGATGCTTCACTTCAGGTTTACTGTATCCCTTGGACCTTCTTATTGACGATGAAACACAGAAAATGCATCGGAATTAAATACAAAAGGCACAATGCCGACTTAAGGACATGAAGACCGACACTTCTTACTGACTGTGTTCTGAACCATTCCTGTGACACTAGTTATCGATTCCGATGCTTCACACCAGGTTTACTGTATCACTTGGACCTTCTTATTGACGATGAAACACAGAAATTGCATCCGAACTAAAAACAAAAGGCGCAATGCCGACTTAAGTACATGAAGATTGACACTTCTTACTGACTATGCTTTGAACCATTCCTGTAACACTAGTTATAGATTCCGTTGCTTCACTTCAGGTTTACTGTATCCCTTGGACCTCCTTATTGACGATGAAACACAGAAATTGCATCGGAATTAAATACAAAAGGCACAATGCCGTCTTAAGGACAAGAAGACTGACTCTTCCTACTGACCATTCCTGTGACACTAGTTTTAGATTCCGATGCTTATCTTCTGGTATACTGTATCCCTTGGACCTTCTTATTGACGGTGAAACACAGAAATTGCATCGGAATCAAATACAAAATGCACAATGCAGACTTAAGTACAAGAAGACTGTATCTTCTTACTGTCTATGTTTTGAACAAATCCTGTGACACAAGTTATAGATTCCGATGCTTGACTTCAGTTTTACTGTATCCCTTGGACCTTCTGAATGACGTTGAAACACAGAAATTGCATATGAATTAAATACAAAAGGCACAATGACGACTTAAGTAGAAGAGACTGACTCTTCTTACTGACTATGTTTTGATCCATTCCTGTGACACTAGTTATAGATTCCTATCCTTCACTTCAGGTTTACTGTATCCCTTGGACGTTCTTATTGACGATGAAACACAGAAATTGCATCGGAATTAAATACAAAAGGCACAATGCCGACTTAAGTACAAGAAAACTGACTCTTCCTACTGTCTAAGTTTTGAACCATTCCTGTGACACTGGTTATAGATTCCGATGTTTGACTTCAGTTTTACTGTATCCCTTGGACCTTCTTATTGACGATGAAACACAGAAATTGCATCGGAATTAGATACAAAAGGCACAATGCCGACTTAAGAACAAGAAGACTGACTCTTCTTACTGTCTATGTTTTGAGCCAATCCTGTGACACTAGTTAGAGATTCCGATGCTTCACTTCAGGTTTACTGCATCCCTTTGACCTTCTTATTGAGGATAAAACACAGAAATTGCATCGGAATTAAAAATAAAAGGCACAATGCCATCTTAAGTACAAAAAGACTGACTCTTCCTACTGACTATGTTTTGAACCGTTCATGTGACACTAGTTATAGATTCCGATGCTTCACTTCAGGTTTACTGTATCCCTCTGACCTTCTTATTGATGATGAAACACAGAAATTGCATCGGAATTAAATACAAAAGGCACAATGCCGACTTAAGAACAAGATGACTGACTCCTCCTACTGACCATTCCTGTGACACTAGTTATAGATTGCGATGCTTCACTTCAGGTTAATGTATCTCTCGGACCTTCTTATTGACGATGAAACATAGAAATTCCATCGGAATTAAATACAAAAGGCACAATGCCGACTTAAGTACATGAAGACAGACACTTCTTACTGACTATGTTTTGAACCATTCCTGTGACACGAGTTATAGATTCCGATGCTTCACTTCAAGTTTACTGTATCACTTGGACCTTCTAATTGACGATGAAACACAGAAAATGCATCGGAATTAAATACAAAAGGCACAATGCCGACTTAAGGACATGAAGACCGACACTTATTACTGACTGTGTTCTGAACCATTCCTGTGACACTAGTTATAGATTCCGATGCTTCACACCAGGTTTACTGTATCACTTGGACCTTCTTATCGACGATGAAACACAGAAATTGCATCCGAATTAAATACAAAAGGCAGAATGCCGTCTTAAGGACAAGAAGACAGACTCTTCCTACTGACCATTCCTGTGACACTAGTTATAGATTCCGATGATTCACTTCAGGTATACTGTATCCCTTGGACCTTCTTATTGACGATGAAACACTGAAATTGCATCGGAATCAAATACAAAATGCACAATGCCGTCTTAAGGACAAGAAGACAGACTCTTCCTACTGACCATTCCTGTGACACTAGTTATAGATTCCGATGCTTCACTTCAGGTATACTGTATCCCTTGGACCTTCTTATTGACGATGAAACACAGAAATTGCATCGGAATTAAATACAAAATGCACAATGCCGACTTAAGTACAAGAAGACTGTATCTTCTTACTGTCTATGTTTTGAACCAATCCTGTGACACTAGTTATAGATTCCGATGCTTGACTTCAGTTTTACTGTATCCCTTGGACCTTCTGATTGACGTTGAAACACAGAAATTGCATCGGAATTAAATACAAAAGGCACAATGCCGACTTAAGTACAAGAAGACTGACTCTTCCTACTGTCTAAGCTTTGAACCATTTCTCTGACACTAGTTATAGATTCCGATGCTTCACATCAGGTTTACTGTATCCCTTGGACCTTCTTATTGACGATGAAACACAGAAATTGCATCGGAATTAAATACTAAAGGCACAATGCCGACTTAAGTACAAGAAGGCTGACTCTTCCCACTGACCATTCCTGTGACACTAGTTATAGATTCCAATGCTTCACTTCTGTTTACTGTATCTCTTGGACCCTCTTATTGACGATGAAACACAGAAATTGCATCGGAATTAAATACAAAAGGCACAATGCCGATTTCAGTTCATGAGGGAGGACACTTCTTCGTGACTAAGTTTTGAACCATTCCTGTGACACTAGTTATGGATTCCGATGCTTCACTTCAGGTTTACTGTTTCCCTTGGACCTTCTTATTGACGATGAAACACAGAAATTGCATCGGAATTAAATACAAAAGGCACAATGCCGATTTAAGTTCATGAAGGCGGACACTTCTTCGTGACTAAGTTTTGAACCATTCCTGTGACACTAGTTATGGATTCCGAAGTTCCACTTCAGGGTTACTGTATCCCTTGGACCTTCTTATTGATGATGAAACACAGAAATCGCATCGGAATTAAATACAAAGGTCACAATGCCGACTTAAGTACATGAAGACCGACACTTCTTACTGACTATGATTTGAACCATTCCTGAGACACTACTTATAGATTCCGATGCTTCACTCCTGGTTTACTGTATCCCTTGAAAGTTCTTATTGACGATGAAACACAGAAATTGCATCGGAATTAAATGCAAAAGGCACAATGCCGACTTAAGTACATGAAGACCGACACTTCTTACTGACTATGTTTTGAACCATTCCTGTAACACTAGTTATAGATTCCGATGATCCGCTTCAGGTTTACTGTATCCCTTGGACCTTCTTGTTGACGATGAAACACAGAAATTGCATGGGAATTAAATACAAAAGGCACAATGCCGACTTAAGGACAAGAAGACTGACTCTTCATACTGACCAATCCTGTGACACTAGTTATAGATTGCGATGCTGCACTTCAGGTTTACTGCATCCCTTGGACCTTCTTATTGACGATGAAACACAGAAATTGCATCGGAATTAAATACAAAAGGGACAATGCCGACTTAAGGACAAGAAGACTGACTCTTACTACTGACCATTCCTGTGACACTAGTTATAGATTACGATGCTTCACTTCAGGTTTACTGTATCCCTTGGACCTTCTTATTGACGATGAAATACAGAAATTGCATCGGAATTAAATACAAAAGGCACAATGCCGACTTAAGTACATGAAGACCGACACTTCTTACTGACTATGATTTGAACCATTCCTGTGACACTAGTTATAGATTCCGATGCTTCACTTCAGGTTTACTGTATCCCTTGGAACTTCGTATTGACGAAGAAACACAGAAATTGCATCGGAATTAAATACAAAAGGCAGAAAGCCGACTTAAGTACATGTAGACCGACACTTCTTACTGACTATGTTTTGAACCATTCCTGTAACACTAGTTATAGATTCCGATGCTTCACTTCAGGTTTACTGTATCCCTTGGACCTTCTTATTGACGATGAAACACAGAAATTGCATCGGAATTAAATACAAAAGGCACAATGCCGAATTAAGGACAAGAAGACTGACTCTTCCTACTGGCCATTCCTGTGACACTAGCTATAGATTCCGATGCTTCACTTCAGGTTTACTGTATCCCTTGGACCCTCTTATTGACGCTGAAACACAGAAATTGCATCGGAATTAAATACAAAAGGCAATACGCCGACTTAAGGACAAGAAGACTGACTCTTCCTACTGACCATTCCTGTGACACTAGTTACAGATTCCGATGCTTCACTTCAGGTTTACTGTATCCCTTGGACCTTCTTATTGACGATGAAACACAGAAATCGCATCGGAATTAAATACAAAAGGCACAATGCCGATCTAAGTACATGAAGACCGACGCTTCTTACTGACTATGTTTTGAACCATTCCTGTGACACTAGTTATAGATTCCGATGCTTCACGTCAGGTTTACTGTATCCCTTGGACCTTCTAATTGACGATGAAACACAGAAATTGCATCGGAGTTAAATACCAAAGGCAAAATGCCGACTTAAGTACATGAAGACCGACACTTCTTACTGACTATGTTTTGAACCATTCCTGTGACACTAGTTATAGATTCCGATGTTTCACTTCAGGTTTACTGTATCCCTTGGACCTTCTTATTGACGATGAAACACAGAAATTGCATCAGAATTAAATACAGAAGTTTGAATGCCGACATAAGGACATGAAGATTGACTCTTCCTGCTGACCATTCTTGTGACACTAGTTATAGATTCCATTGCTTCACTCCAGGTCTACTGTATCCCTTGGACCTTCGTATTGGCGATGAAACCCAGAAATTGCATCGGAATCAAATACAAAATGCACAATGCCGACTTAAGGACAAGAAGACTGACTCTTCCTACTGACCATTCCTGTGACACTAGTTATAGATTCCGATGCTTCACTTCAGGTTTACTGTATCCCTTGGACCTTCTAATTGACGATGAAACACAGAAATTGCATCGGAATTAAATACAAAAGGCACAATGCCGACTTAAGTACATGAAGACCGACACTTCTTACTGACTATGATTTGAACCATTCCTGTGACACTAGTTACAGATTCCGATGCATCACTTCTGGTTTACTGTATCCCTTGTACCTTCTTATTGACGATGAAACACAGAAGTTGCATCGGAATTAAATACAAAGGCACAATGCCGACTTAAGGACAAGATGACTGACTCTTCCTACTGACCAATACTGTGACACTAGTTAAAGATTCCGATGCTTCACTTCAGGTTTACTGTATCCCTTGGACCTTCTTATTGACGATGAAACACAGAAATTGCATCGGAATTAAATACAAAAGGCACAAAGCCGACTTAAGTACATGAAGACCGACACTTCTTACTGACTATGTTTTGAACCATTCCTGTGACACTAGTAATAGATCCCGATGCTTCACTTCAGGTTTACTGTATCCCTTGGACCTTCTTATTGACGATGAAACACAGAAATTTCATCGGAATTAAATACAAAAGCCACAATGCCGACTTACGTACATGCAGACCGACACTTCTTACTGGCTATGATTTGAAGTATTCCTGTGACATTAGTTATAGATTCCGATGATTCACTTCAGGTTTACTGTATCCCTTGGACCTTCTTATTGACGATGAGACACAGAAATTGCATCGGAATTAAATGCAAAAGGCAGAATGCCGTCATAAGGACGTGAAGATTGACTCTTCCTGCTGACCATTCCTGTGACACTAGTTTTAGATTCCGATGCATCACTCCAGTTTTTCTGTATCCCTTGGACCTTCTTATTGACGATGAAACACAGAAATTGCATCGGAATTAAATACAAAAGGCACAATGCTGACTTAAGGACAAGAAGACTGACTCTTCCTACTGACCATTCCTGTGACACTAGTTATAGATTCCGATGCTTCACTTCAGGTTTACTGTATCCCTTGGACCTTCTTATTGACGATGAAACACAGAAGTTGCATCGGAATTAAATACAAAAGGCACAATGCCGACTTAAGGACAAGAAGACTGACTCTTCCTACTGACCAATCCTGTGACACTAGTTAGAGATTCCGATGCTTCACTTCAGGTTTACTGTATCCCTTGGACCTTCTTATTGACGATGAAACACAGAAATTGCATCGGAATTAAATACAAAAGGCACAATGCCGACTTAAGTACATGAAGACCGACACTTCTTACTGACTATGTTTTGAACCATTTCTATGACACTAGTAATAGGTCCCCATGCTTCACTTCAGGTTTACTGTATCCCTTGCACCCTCTTATTGTCGATGAAACACAGAAATTGCATCGGAATTAAATACAAAAGGCACAATGCCGACTTAAGGACAAGAAGACTGACTCTTCCTACTGACCATTTTTGTGACACTAGTTATAGATTCCGATGCTTCACTTCAGGTTTACTGTATCCCTTGGACCTTCTTATTGACGATGAAACACAGCAATTGCATCGGAATTAAGTACAAAAGGCACAATGCCGCCTTAAGGACAAGCTGACTGATTCTTCCTACTGACCATTCCTGTGACACTAGTTATAGATTCCGATGCTTCACTCAAGGTTTACTGTATGCCTTGGAACTTCTTATTGACGATGAAACACAGAAATTGCATCGGAATTAAATACAAAAGCCACAATGCTGACTTAAGTACATGAAGACCGACACTTCTTACAGACTATGTTTTGAACCATCCCTGTGACACTAGTTATAGATTCCGATGCTTCAGTTCAGGTTTACGGTATCCCTTGGAATCTCTTATTGACGATGAAACACAGAAATTGCATCGGAATTGAATACAAAAGGCACAATGCAGACTTAAGGACAAGAAGACTGACTCATCCTACTGACCATTCCTGTGACACTACTTATAGATTCCGATGCTTCACTTCAGGTTTACTGTATCCCTTGGACCTTCTTATTGACGATGAAACACAGAAATTGCATTGGAATTACATACAAAAGGCACAATGCCGACTTAAGGACAAGAAGACTGACTCTTCCTACTGACCATTCCTGTGACACTATTTATAGATTCCGATTCTTCACTTCAGGTGTACTGTATCCCTTGGACCTTCTTATTGACGATGACACACAGAAATTGCATCGGAATTAAATACAAAGGGCACAATGCCGACTTAAGGACAAGAAGACAGACTTTTCCTACTGACCATTCTTGTGACACTAGTTATTGATTCCGATGCTTCACTTCAGGTTTACTGTATCCCTTGGACCTTCTTATTGACGATGAAACACAGAAATTGCATCGGAATTAAATACAAAAGGCACAATGCCGACTTAAGTACATGAAGACCGACACTTCTTACTGACAATGTATTGAACCATTCCTGTGACACTAGTTATAGATTCCGATGCATCACTTCAGGTTTTCTGTATCCCTTGGACCTTTTTATTGACGATGAAACACAGAAATTGCATCGGAATTAAAAACAAAAGGCACAATGCCGACCTAAGTACACGAAGACCGACACTTCTTACTGACTATGTTTTGAACCATTCCTGAGACACTAGTTATAGATTCCGATGCTTCGCTCTAGGTTTACTGTATCCTTTGGACCTTCTTATTGACGATGAAACACAGAAATTGCATAGAAATTAAATACAAAAGGCACAATGCCGACTTAAGTACATGAAGACCGACACTTCTTACTGACTATGTTTTGAACCATTCATGTAACACTAGTTATAGATTCCGATGCTTCACTTCAGGTTTACTGTATCCCTTGGACCTTCTTATTGACGATGAAACACAGAAATTGCATCGGAATTAAATACAAAAGGCTCAATGCCGACTTAAGGACAAGAAGACCGACTCTTCCTACTGACCATTCCTGTGACACTAGTTATAGATTCCGATGCTTCACTTCAGGTTTACTGTATCCCTCGGACCTTCTTATTGACGATGAAACACAGAAATTGCATCGGAATTAAATACAAAAGGCACAATGCCACTTAAGTACATGAAGACAGACACTTCTTACTGACTATGTTTTGAACCATTCCTGTGACACGAGTTATAGATTCCGATGCTTCACTTCAAGTTTACTGTATCCCTTGGACCTTCTTATTGACGATGAAACACAGAAAATGCATCGGAATTAAATACAAAAGGCACAATGCCGACTTAAGGACATGAAGACCGACACTTCTTACTGACTGTGTTCTGAACCATTCCTGTGACACTAGTTATCGATTCCGATGCTTCACACCAGGTTTACTGTATCACTTGGACCTTCTTATTGACGATGAAACACAGAAATTGCATCCGAACTAAAAACAAAAGGCGCAATGCCGACTTAAGTACATGAAGATTGACACTTCTTACTGACTATGCTTTGAACCATTCCTGTAACACTAGTTATAGATTCCGTTGCTTCACTTCAGGTTTACTGTATCCCTTGGACCTCCTTATTGACGATGAAACACAGAAATTGCATCGGAATTAAATACAAAAGGCACAATGCCGTCTTAAGGACAAGAAGACTGACTCTTCCTACTGACCATTCCTGTGACACTAGTTTTAGATTCCGATGCTTATCTTCTGGTATACTGTATCCCTTGGACCTTCTTATTGACGGTGAAACACAGAAATTGCATCGGAATCAAATACAAAATGCACAATGCAGACTTAAGTACAAGAAGACTGTATCTTCTTACTGTCTATGTTTTGAACCAATCCTGTGACACAAGTTATAGATTCCGATGCTTGACTTCAGTTTTACTGTATCCCTTGGACCTTCTGAATGACGTTGAAACACAGAAATTGCATATGAATTAAATACAAAAGGCACAATGACGACTTAAGTAGAAGAGACTGACTCTTCTTACTGACTATGTTTTGATCCATTCCTGTGACACTAGTTATAGATTCCTATCCTTCACTTCAGGTTTACTGTATCCCTTGGACGTTCTTATTGACGATGAAACACAGAAATTGCATCGGAATTAAATACAAAAGGCACAATGCCGACTTAAGTACAAGAAAACTGACTCTTCCTACTGTCTAAGTTTTGAACCATTCCTGTGACACTGGTTATAGATTCCGATGTTTGACTTCAGTTTTACTGTATCCCTTGGACCTTCTTATTGACGATGAAACACAGAAATTGCATCGGAATTAGATACAAAAGGCACAATGCCGACTTAAGAACAAGAAGACTGACTCTTCTTACTGTCTATGTTTTGAGCCAATCCTGTGACACTAGTTAGAGATTCCGATGCTTCACTTCAGGTTTACTGCATCCCTTTGACCTTCTTATTCAGGATAAAACACAGAAATTGCATCGGAATTAAAAATAAAAGGCACAATGCCATCTTAAGTACAAAAAGACTGACTCTTCCTACTGACTATGTTTTGAACCGTTCATGTGACACTAGTTATAGATTCCGATGCTTCACTTCAGGTTTACTGTATCCCTCTGACCTTCTTATTGATGATGAAACACAGAAATTGCATCGGAATTAAATACAAAAGGCACAATGCCGACTTAAGAACAAGATGACTGACTCCTCCTACTGACCATTCCTGTGACACTAGTTATAGATTGCGATGCTTCACTTCAGGTTAATGTATCTCTCGGACCTTCTTATTGACGATGAAACATAGAAATTCCATCGGAATTAAATACAAAAGGCACAATGCCGACTTAAGTACATGAAGACAGACACTTCTTACTGACTATGTTTTGAACCATTCCTGTGACACGAGTTATAGATTCCGATGCTTCACTTCAAGTTTACTGTATCACTTGGACCTTCTAATTGACGATGAAACACAGAAAATGCATCGGAATTAAATACAAAAGGCACAATGCCGACTTAAGGACATGAAGACCGACACTTATTACTGACTGTGTTCTGAACCATTCCTGTGACACTAGTTATAGATTCCGATGCTTCACACCAGGTTTACTGTATCACTTGGACCTTCTTATCGACGATGAAACACAGAAATTGCATCCGAATTAAATACAAAAGGCAGAATGCCGTCTTAAGGACAAGAAGACAGACTCTTCCTACTGACCATTCCTGTGACACTAGTTATAGATTCCGATGCTTCACTTCAGGTATACTGTATCCCTTGGACCTTCTTATTGACGATGAAACACTGAAATTGCATCGGAATCAAATACAAAATGCACAATGCCGTCTTAAGGACAAGAAGACAGACTCTTCCTACTGACCATTCCTGTGACACTAGTTATAGATTCCGATGCTTCACTTCAGGTATACTGTATCCCTTGGACCTTCTTATTGACGATGAAACACAGAAATTGCATCGGAATTAAATACAAAATGCACAATGCCGACTTAAGTACAAGAAGACTGTATCTTCTTACTGTCTATGTTTTGAACCAATCCTGTGACACTAGTTATAGATTCCGATGCTTGACTTCAGTTTTACTGTATCCCTTGGACCTTCTGATTGACGTTGAAACACAGAAATTGCATCGGAATTAAATACAAAAGGCACAATGCCGACTTAAGTACAAGAAGACTGACTCTTCTTACTGTCTATATTTTGAACCAGTCCTGTGACACTAGTTAGAGATTCCGATGCTTCACTTCAGGTTTACTGCATCCCTTTGACCTTCTTATTGAGGATAAAACACAGAAATTGCATCGGAATTAAATACAAAAGGCACAATGCCGACTTAAGTACAAAAAGACTGACTCTTCTTACTGACTATGTTTTGAACCGTTCTTGTGACACTAGATATAGATTCCGATGCTTCACTTCAGGTTTACTGTATCCCTCTGACCTTCTTATTGATGATGAAACACAGAAATTGCATCGGAATTAAATACAATAGGCACAATGCCGACTTAAGGACAAGATGACTGACTCCTCCTACTGACCATTCCTGTGAAACTAGTTATAGATTCCGATGCATCACTTCAGGTTTACTGTATCCCTTGGACCTTCTTATTGACGATGAAACACAGAAATAGCATCTAATTTAAATACAAAAGGCACAATGCCGACTGAAGTACATGAAGACCGACACTTCTTACTGGCTGTGTTTTGAACCATTCCTGTGACACTAGTTATAGATTCCGATGCTTCACTTCAGCTTTACTGTATCCCTTGGACGTTCTTATTGACGATAAAAGTCATAAATTGCATCGGAATTAAATACGAAAGGCACAATGCCGACTTAGGTACATGAAGACCGACACTTCTTACTGACTATGTTTTGAACCATTCCTGGGACACTAGTTATAGATTCCAATGCTTCACTCTAGGTTTACTGTATCCCTTGGACCTTCTTATTGACGATGAAACACAGAAATTGCATCGGAATTAAATACAAAAGGCACAATGCCGACTTAAGTACAAGAAGACTGACTCTTCTTACTGTCTATGTTTTGAGCCAATCCTGTGACACTAGTTAGAGATTCCGATGTTTCACTTCAGGTTTACTGCATCCCTTTGTCCTTCTTATTGAGGATAAAACACAGAAATTGCATCGGAATTAAATATAAAAGGCACAATGCCATCTTAAGTACAAAAAGACTGACTTTTCTTACTCACTATGTTTTGAACCGTTCATTAGACACTAGTTATAGATTCCGATGCTTCACTTCAGGTTTACTGTATCCCTCTGACCCTCTTATTGATGATGAAACACAGAAATTGCATCGGAATTAAATACAAAAGGCACAATGCCGACTTAAGGACAAGATGACTGACTCCTCCTACTGACCATTTCTGTGACACTAGTTATAGATTGCGATGCTTCACTTCAGGTTTACTGTATCTCTCGGACCTTCTTATTGACGATGAAACACAGAAATTGCATCGGAATTAAATACAAAAGGCACAATGCCGACTTAAGTACATGAATACAGACACTTCTTACTGACTATGTTTTGAACCATTCCTGTGACACGAGTTATAGATTCCGATGCTTCACTTCAAGTTTACTGTATCCCTTGGACCTTCTTTTTGACGATGAAACACAGAAAATGCATCGGAATTAAATACAAAAGGCACAATGCCGACTTAAGGACATGAAGACCGACACTTCTTACTGACTGTGTTCTGAACCATTCCTGTGACACTAGTTATCGATTCCGATGCTTCACACCAGGTTTACTGTATCACTTGGACCTTCTTATTGACGATGAAACACAGAAATTGCATCCGAACTAAAAACAAAAGGCGCAATGCCGACTTAAGTACATGAAGATTGACACTTCTTACTGACTATGCTTTGAACCATTCCTGTAACACTAGTTATAGATTCCGTTGCTTCACTTCAGGTTTACTGTATCCCTTGGACCTCCTTATTGACGATGAAACACAGAAATTGCATCGGAATTAAATACAAAAGGCACAATGCCGTCTTAAGGACAAGAAGACTGACTCTTCCTACTGACCATTCCTGTGACACTAGTTTTAGATTCCGATGCTTATCTTCTGGTATACTGTATCCCTTGGACCTTCTTATTGACGGTGAAACACAGAAATTGCATCGGAATCAAATACAAAATGCACAATGCAGACTTAAGTACAAGAAGACTGTATCTTCTTACTGTCTATGTTTTGAACCAATCCTGTGACACAAGTTATAGATTCCGATGCTTGACTTCAGTTTTACTGTATCCCTTGGACCTTCTGAATGACGTTGAAACACAGAAATTGCATATGAATTAAATACAAAAGGCACAATGACGACTTAAGTAGAAGAGACTGACTCTTCTTACTGACTATGTTTTGATCCATTCCTGTGACACTAGTTATAGATTCCTATCCTTCACTTCAGGTTTACTGTATCCCTTGGACGTTCTTATTGACGATGAAACACAGAAATTGCATCGGAATTAAATACAAAAGGCACAATGCCGACTTAAGTACAAGAAAACTGACTCTTCCTACTGTCTAAGTTTTGAACCATTCCTGTGACACTGGTTATAGATTCCGATGTTTGACTTCAGTTTTACTGTATCCCTTGGACCTTCTTATTGACGATGAAACACAGAAATTGCATCGGAATTAGATACAAAAGGCACAATGCCGACTTAAGAACAAGAAGACTGACTCTTCTTACTGTCTATGTTTTGAGCCAATCCTGTGACACTAGTTAGAGATTCCGATGCTTCACTTCAGGTTTACTGCATCCCTTTGACCTTCTTATTGAGGATAAAACACAGAAATTGCATCGGAATTAAAAATAAAAGGCACAATGCCATCTTAAGTACAAAAAGACTGACTCTTCCTACTGACTATGTTTTGAACCGTTCATGTGACACTAGTTATAGATTCCGATGCTTCACTTCAGGTTTACTGTATCCCTCTGACCTTCTTATTGATGATGAAACACAGAAATTGCATCGGAATTAAATACAAAAGGCACAATGCCGACTTAAGAACAAGATGACTGACTCCTCCTACTGACCATTCCTGTGACACTAGTTATAGATTGCGATGCTTCACTTCAGGTTTACTGTATCTCTCGGACCTTCTTATTGACGATGAAACATAGAAATTCCATCGGAATTAAATACAAAAGGCACAATGCCGACTTAAGTACATGAAGACAGACACTTCTTACTGACTATGTTTTGAACCATTCCTGTGACACGAGTTATAGATTGCGATGCTTCACTTCAAGTTTACTGTATCACTTGGACCTTCTAATTGACGATGAAACACAGAAAATGCATCGGAATTAAATACAAAAGGCACAATGCCGACTTAAGGACATGAAGACCGACACTTATTACTGACTGTGTTCTGAACCATTCCTGTGACACTAGTTATAGATTCCGATGCTTCACACCAGGTTTACTGTATCACTTGGACCTTCTTATCGACGATGAAACACAGAAATTGCATCCGAATTAAATACAAAAGGCAGAATGCCGTCTTAAGGACAAGAAGACAGACTCTTCCTACTGACCATTCCTGTGACACTAGTTATAGATTCCGATGCTTCACTTCAGGTATACTGTATCCCTTGGACCTTCTTATTGACGATGAAACACTGAAATTGCATCGGAATCAAATACAAAATGCACAATGCCGTCTTAAGGACAAGAAGACAGACTCTTCCTACTGACCATTCCTGTGACACTAGTTATAGATTCCGATGCTTCACTTCAGGTATACTGTATCCCTTGGACCTTCTTATTGACGATGAAACACAGAAATTGCATCGGAATTAAATACAAAATGCACAATGCCGACTTAAGTACAAGAAGACTGTATCTTCTTACTGTCTATGTTTTGAACCAATCCTGTGACACTACTTATAGATTCCGATGCTTGACTTCAGTTTTACTGTATCCCTTGGACCTTCTGATTGACGTTGAAACACAGAAATTGCATCGGAATTAAATACAAAAGGCACAATGCCGACTTAAGTACAAGAAGACTGACTCTTCTTACTGTCTATATTTTGAACCAGTCCTGTGACACTAGTTAGAGATTCCGATGCTTCACTTCAGGTTTACTGCATCCCTTTGACCTTCTTATTGAGGATAAAACACAGAAATTGCATCGGAATTAAATACAAAAGGCACAATGCCGACTTAAGTACAAAAAGACTGACTCTTCTTACTGACTATGTTTTGAACCGTTCTTGTGACACTAGATATAGATTCCGATGCTTCACTTCAGGTTTACTGTATCCCTCTGACCTTCTTATTGATGATGAAACACAGAAATTGCATCGGAATTAAATACAATAGGCACAATGCCGACTTAAGGACAAGATGACTGACTCCTCCTACTGACCATTCCTGTGAAACTAGTTATAGATTCCGATGCATCACTTCAGGTTTACTGTATCCCTTGGACCTTCTTATTGACGATGAAACACAGAAATAGCATCTAATTTAAATACAAAAGGCACAATGCCGACTGAAGTACATGAAGACCGACACTTCTTACTGGCTGTGTTTTGAACCATTCCTGTGACACTAGTTATAGATTCCGATGCTTCACTTCAGCTTTACTGTATCCCTTGGACGTTCTTATTGACGATAAAAGTCATAAATTGCATCGGAATTAAATACGAAAGGCACAATGCCGACTTAGGTACATGAAGACCGACACTTCTTACTGACTATGTTTTGAACCATTCCTGGGACACTAGTTATAGATTCCAATGCTTCACTCTAGGTTTACTGTATCCCTTGGACCTTCTTATTGACGATGAAACACAGAAATTGCATCGGAATTAAATACAAAAGGCACAATGCCGACTTAAGTACAAGAAGACTGACTCTTCTTACTGTCTATGTTTTGAGCCAATCCTGTGACACTAGTTAGAGATTCCGATGTTTCACTTCAGGTTTACTGCATCCCTTTGTCCTTCTTATTGAGGATAAAACACAGAAATTGCATCGGAATTAAATATAAAAGGCACAATGCCATCTTAAGTACAAAAAGACTGACTTTTCTTACTCACTATGTTTTGAACCGTTCATTAGACACTAGTTATAGATTCCGATGCTTCACTTCAGGTTTACTGTATCCCTCTGACCCACTTATTGATGATGAAACACAGAAATTGCATCGGAATTAAATACAAAAGGCACAATGCCGACTTAAGGACAAGATGACTGACTCCTCCTACTGACCATTTCTGTGACACTAGTTATAGATTGCGATGCTTCACTTCAGGTTTACTGTATCTCTCGGACCTTCTTTTTGACGATGAAACACAGAAAATGCATCGGAATTAAATACAAAAGGCACAATGCCGACTTAAGGACATGAAGACCGACACTCCTTACTGACTGTGTTCTGAACCATTCCTGTGACACTAGTTATAGATTCCGATGCTTCACACCAGGTTTACTGTATCACTTGGACCTTCTTATCGACGATGAAAGACAGAAATTGCATCCGAATTAAATACAAAAGGCAGAATGCCGACTTAAGTGCATGAAGACCGACACTTCTTACTGACTATGCTTTGAACCATTCCTGTAACACTAGTTATAGATTCCGTTGCTTCACTTCAGGTTGACTGTATCCCTTGGACCTTCTTATTGACGATGAAACACAGAAATTGCATCGGAATTAAATACAAAAGGCACAATGCCGTCTTAAGGACAAGAAGAAAGACTCTTCCTACTGACCATTCCTGTGACACTAGTTATATATTCCGATGCTTCACTTCAGGTATACTGTATCCCTTGGACCTTCTTATTGACGATGAAACACAGAAATTGCATCGGAATCAAATACAAAATGCACAATGCCGACTTAAGTACAAGAAGACTGTATCTTCTTACTGTCTATGTTTTGAACCAATCCTGTGACACTAGTTATAGATTCCGATGCTTGACTTCAGTTTTACTGTATCCCTTGGACCTTCTGATTGACGTTGAAACACAGAAATTGCATATGAATTAAATACAAAAGGCACTACGCCGACTTAAGTAGAAGAGACTGACTCTTCTTACTGACTATGTTTTGATCCATTCCTGTGACACTAGTTATAGATTCCTATGCTTCACTTCAGGTTTACTGTATCCCTTGCACTGTCTTATTGACGATGAAACACAGAAATTGCATCGGAATTAAATACAAAAGGCACAATGCCGACTTAAGTACAAGAAGACTGACTCTTCCTACTGTCTAAGTTTTGAACCATTCCTGTGACACTGGTTATAGATTCCGATGTTTGACTTCAGTTTTACTGTATCCCTTGGAACTTCTTATTGACGATGAAACACAGAAATTGCATCGGAATTAAATACAAAAGGCACAATGCCGACTTAAGTACAAGAAGACTGACTCTTCTTACTGTCAATGTTTTGAACCAATCCTGTGACACTAGTTAGAGATTCCGATGCTTCACTTCAGGTTTACTGCATCCCTTTGACCTTCTTATTGAGGATAAAACACAGAAATTGCATCGGAATTAAATACAAAAGGCCAATGCCGACTTAAGTACAAATAGACTGACTCTTCTTACTGACTATGTTTTGAACCGTTCATGTGACACTAGATGTAGATTCCGATGCTTCACTTCAGGTTTACTGTATCCCTCTGACCTTCTTATTGATGATGAAACACAGAAATTGCATCGGAATTAAATGCAATAGGCACAATGCCGACTTAAGGACAAGATAACTGACTCCTCCTACTGACCATTCCTGTGAAACTAGTTATAGATTCCGATGCATGACTTCAGGTTTACTGTATCCCTGGGACCTTCTTATTGACGATGAAACACAGAAATAGCATCTAATTTAAATACAAAAGGCACAATGCCGACTTAAGTACATGAAGACCGACACTTCTTACTGACTATGTTTTGAACCATTCCTGTGACACTAGTTATAGATTCCGATGCTTCACTTCAGGTTTACTGTATCCCTTGGACCTTCTTATTGACGATAAAAGACATAAATTGCATCGGAATTAAATACGAAAAGCACAATGCCGACTTAGGTACATGAAGACCGACACTTTTTACTGACTATGTTTTGAACCATTCCTGGGACACCAGTTATAGATTCCGATGCTTCACTCCTGGTTTACTGTATCCCTTGGGCCTTCTTATTGACGATGAAACACAGAAATTGCATCGGAATTAAATACAAAAGGCACAATGCCGACTTAAGTACATGAAGACAGACACTTCTTACTGACTATTTTTTGAACCATTCCTGTGACACGAGTTATAGATTCCGATGCTTCACTTCAGGTTTACTGTATCCCTTGGATCTTCTTATTGACGATGAAACACAGAAATTGCATCGGAATTAAATAGAAAAGGCACAATGCCGACTTAAGTACATGAAGACAGACACTTCTTACTGACTATGTTTTGAATGATTCCTGTGACACGAGTTATAGATTCCGATGCTTCACTTCAAGTTTACTGTACCCCTTGGACCTTCTTATTGACGATGAAACACAGAAAATGCATCGGAATTAAATCAAAAGGCACAATGCCGACTTAAGGAGATGAAGACCGACACTTCTTACTGACTGTGTTCTGAACCATTCCTGTGACACTAGTTATAGATTCCGATGCTTCACACCCGGTTTACTGTGTCACTTGTACCTTCTTATTGACGATGAAACACAGAAATTGCATCCGAATTAAATACAAAAGGCACAATGCCGACTTATGTAGAAGAGACTGACTCTTCTTATTGACTATGTTTTGATCCAATCCTGTGACACTAGTTATAGATTCCTATGCTTCACTTCAGGTTTACTGTATCCCTTGGACGTTCTTATTGACGATGAAACACAGAAATTGCATCGGAATTAAATACAAAAGGCACAATGCCGACATAAGTACAAGAAACTGACTCTTCCTACTGTCTAAGATTTGAACCATTCCTGTGACACTGGTTATAGATTCCGATGTTTGACTTCAGTTTTACTGTATCCGTTTGACCTTCTTATTGACGATGAAAGACAGAAATTGCATCGGAATTGAATACAAAAGGCACAATGCCGACTTAAGTACAAGAAGACTGACTCTTCTTACTGTCTATGTTTTGAACCAATCCTGTGACACTAGTTAGAGATTCCGATGCTTCACTTCAGGTTTACTGCATCCCTTTGACCTTCTTATTGAGGATAAAATACAGAAATTGCATCGGAATCAAATACAAAAGGCACAATGCCGACTTAAGTACAAAAAGACTGACTCTTCTTACTTACTATGTTTTGAACCGTTCATGTGACACTAGTTATAGATTCCGACGCTTCACTTCAGGTTTACTCTATCCCTCTGACCTTCTTATTAACGATGAAACACTGAAATTGCATCGGAATTAAATAGAAAAGGCACAATGCCGACTTAATTAAAAGAAGACTGACTCTTCTTACTGTCTATGATTTGAACCATTCCTGTAACACTAGTTATAGATTCCGATGCTTCACTTCAGGTTTACTGTATCCTTGGACCTTCTTATTGACGATGAAACACAGAAATTGCATCGGAATTAAATACAAAAAGCACAATGCCGACTTAAGGGCAAGAAGACTGACTCTTAATACTGACCCTTTCTGTAACACTAGTTGTAGATTCCGATGTTGCACTTCAGGTTTACTGTATCCCTTGGACCTTCTTATTGACGATGAAACACAGAAATTGCATCGGAGTCAAATACGAAAGGCACAATGCCGACTTAAGTACAAGAAGACTGTATCTTCTTACTGACTATGTTTTAATCCATTCCTGTGACACTAGTTATAGATTCCGATAATTCAGTTCAGGTTTACTGTATCCCTTGGACGTTCTTATAGACGATGAAACACAGAAATTG
Source organism: Schistocerca americana (assembly GCF_021461395.2). NCBI lineage: Eukaryota > Metazoa > Arthropoda > Insecta > Orthoptera > Acrididae > Schistocerca > Schistocerca americana. The sequence continues at coordinate 26,539,708 of NC_060130.1, forward strand.
CATCGGAATTAAATACAAAAGGCACAATGCCGACTAAAGTACAAGAAGACTGACTCTTCCTACTGTCTAAGTTTTGAACCGTTCCTGTGACACTAGTTATAGATTCCGATGCTTGACTTCAGTTTTACTGTATCCCTTGGACCTTGTTATTGACGATGAAACACAGAAATTGCATCGGAATTAAATACAAAGGGCACAAAGCCGACTTAAGTACAAGAGACTGACTCTTCTTACTGACAATGTTTTGAACCAATCCTGTGACACTAGTTAGAGATTCCGATGCATCACTTCAGGTTTACTGCATCCCTTTGACCTTCTTATTGACGATTAAACACAGAAATTGCGTCGGAATTAAATACAAAAGGCACAATGCCGACTTAAGTACAAAAAGACTAACTCTTCTTACTGACTATGTTTTGAACCGTTCATGTAACACTAGTTAAAGATTCCGACGCTTCACTTCAGGTTTACTGTATCCCCCTGACCTTGTTATTGATGATGAAACACAGAAATTGCATCGGAATTAAATACAAAAGGCACAATGCCGACTTAATTACAAGAAGTCTGACTCTTCTTACTGACTATCTTTTGAACCATTCCTGTGACACTAGTTATAGATTCCGAAGCTTCACTTCAGGTTTACTGTATCCCTCTGACCTTCTTATTGACGATGAAACACTGAAATTGCATCGGAATTCAATAGAAAAGGCACAATGCCGACTTAAGTAAATGAAGACTGACTCTTCTTACTGTCTATGTTTTGAACCATTCCTGTGATACTAGTTATAGATTCCGATGTTTGACTTCAGTTTTACTGTATCCCTTGGACCTCCTTATTGACCATGAAACACAGAAATAGCATCGGATTTAAATACAAAAGGCACAATGCCGACTTACGTACATGAAGACCGACACTTCTTACTGCCAATGTTTTGAACCATTCCTATGACACCAGTTATAGATTCCGATGCTACACTCCAGGTTTACTGTATCCCTCGGACCTTCTTATTGACGATGAAACACAGAAATTTCTTCGGAATTAAATACAAAAGGCACGATGCCGACTTAAGTTTACGAAGAACGACACTTCTTACTGACTATGCTTTGAACCATTCCTGTAACACTAGTTATAGTTTCCGATGCTTCACATCAGGTTTACTGTATCCCTTGGACCTTCTTATTGACGATGAAACACAGAAATTGCATCGGAATTAAATATAAAAAGCACAATGCCGACTTAAGGACAAGAAGACTGACTCTTCCTACTGACCCTTTCTGTGACACTAGTTATAGATTCCGATGCTTCACTTCAGGTTTACTGTATACCATGGACCTTCTTATTGACGATGAAACACGGAAATTGCATCGGAATTAAAAACAAAAGGACCAATGCCGACTTAAGTACATAAAGACCGACACTTCTTACTGACTATGTTTTGAACCATTCCTGAGACACTAGTTATAGATTCCGATGCTTCACTCTAGGTTTACTGTATCCCTTGGACCTTCTTATTGACGATGAAACACAGAAATTGCATAGGAATTTAATACAAAGGCACAATGCCGACTTAAGTACATGAAGACCGACACTTCTTACTGACTATGTTTTGAACCATTCCTGTGACACTAGTTATAGATTCCGATGCTTCACTTCAGGTTAACTGTATCCCTTGGACCTCCTTATTGACGATGAAACACAGAAATTGCATCGGAATTAAATACAAAGGCACAATGCCGACTTAAGGACAGGAAGACTGACTCTTCCTACTGACCATTCCTGTGACACTAGTTATAGATTCCGATGCTTCACTTCAGGTTTACTGTATCCCTCGGACCTTCTTATTGACGATGAAACACAGAAATTGCATCGGAATTAGTTACAAAAGACACAATGCCGACTTAAGTACATGAAGACCGACACTTCTTACTGACAATGTTTTGAACCATTCCTGTGACACGAGTTATAGATTCCGATGCTACACTTCTAGTTTACTGTATCCCTGATACCTTCTTATTGACGATGAAACACAGAAAATGCATTGGAATTAAATACGAAAGGCACAATGCCGACTGAGGGACATGAAGACCGACACGTCTTACTGACTAAGTTGTGAACCATTCCTGTACCACTAGTTATAGATTCCGATGCTTCACTCCAGGTTTACTGTATCCCTTGGACCTTCGTATTGACTATGAAACACAGAAATGGCATCCGAATTAAATACGAAAGGCACAATGCCGACTTAAGTACATGAAGACCGACACTTCATACTGACTATGCTTTGAACCATTCCTTTAACACTAGTTACAGATTCCGATGCTTCACTTCAGGTTTACTGTATCCCTTGGACCTTCTCATTGACGATGAAACACAGAAGTTGCATCGGAAATAAAAACAAAAGGCACAATGCCGTCTTAAGGACAAGAAGACTGACTCTTCCTACTGACCATTCCTGTGACACTAGTTATAGATTCCGATGCTTCACTTCAGGTATACTGTATCCCTTGGACCTTCTTATTGACGATGAAACACAGAAATTGCATCGGAATCAAATACGAAAGGCACAATGCCGACTTAAGTACAAGAAGACTGTATCTTCTTACTGACTATGTTTTAATCCATTCGTGTGACACTAGTTATAGATTCCGATGTTTCACTCAAGGTTTACTGTATCCCTTGGACGTTCTTATTGACGACGAAACACAGAAATTGCATCGGAATTAAATACAAAAGGCACAATGCCGACTTAAGTACAAAATGACTGACTCTTCTTACTGACTATGTTTTGAACCGTTCATGTGACACTAGTTATAGATTCCGATGCTTCACTTCAGGTTTACTGTATCCCTCTGACCTTCTTATTGATGATGAAACACAGAAATTGCATCGGAATTAAATACAAAAGGCACAATGCCGACTTAATTACAAGAAATCTGACTCTTCTTACTGACTATCTTTTGAACCATTCCTGTGACACTACTTATAGATTCCGATGCTTCACTTCAGGTTTACTGTATCCCTCGGACCTTCTTATTGACGATGAAACACTGAAATTGCATCGGAATTAAATACAAAAGGCACAATGCCGACTTAAGTTTGTGAAGACCGACACTTCTTACTAACTATGCTTTGAACCATTCCTGGAACACTAGTTATAGATTCCGATGCTTCACTTCAGGTTTACTGTATCCCTTGGACCTTCGTATTGACGATGAAACACAGAAATTGCATCACAATTAAATACAAAAGCACAATGCCAATTTAAGGACAAGAAGACTGTATTTTCTTACTGACCCTTTCTGTGACACTATTTATAGATTCCGATGCTTCACTTCAGGTTTACTGTATCCCTTGGACCTTCATATTGACGATGAAACACAGAAATTGCATCGGAATTAAAAACAAAAGGCACAATGCCGACTTAAGTACATAAAGACCGACACTTCCTACTGACTATGTATCGAACCATTCCTGATACACTAGTTATAGATTCCGATGCTTCACTCTAGGTTTACTGTATCCCTTGGACCTTCTTATTGACGATGAAACACCGAAATTGCATAGGAATTAAATACAAAAGGCACAATGCCGACTTAAGTACATGAAGACCGACACTTCTTACTGACTATGTTTTGAACCATTCCTGTGACACTAGTTATAGATTCCGATGCTTCACTTCAGGTTTACTGTATCCCTTGGACCTTCTTATTGACGATGAAACACAGAAATTGCATCAGAATTAAATACAAAGGGACAATGCCGACTTAAGGACAAGAAGACTGACTCTTCCTACTGACCATTCCTGTGACACTAGTTATAGATTCCGATGCTTCACTTCAGGTTTACTGTATCCCTCGGACCTTTTTATTGACGATGAAACACAGAAATTGCATCGGAATTAATTACAAAAGGCACAATGCCGACTTAAGTACAAGAAGACTGTATCTTCTTACTGACCATGTTTTAATCCATTCGTGTGACACTAGTTATAGATTCCGATGCTTCACTCAAGATTTACTGTATCCCTTGGACGTTCTTATTGACGACGAAACACAGAAATTGCATCGGAATTAAATACAAAAGGCACAATGCCAACTTAAGTACATAAAAGACTGACTCTTCTTACTGACTATGTTTTGAACCGTTCATGTGACACTAGTTGTAGATTCCGATGCTTCACTTCAGGTTTACTGTATCCCTCTGACCTTCTTATTGATGATGAAACACAGAAATTGCATCACAATTAAATACAAAAAGCACAATGCCAACTTAAGGACAAGAAGACTGACTTTTCCTACTGACCCTTTCTGTGACACTATTTATAGATTCCGATGCTTCACTTCAAGTTTACTGTATCCCTTGGACCTTCATATTGACGATGAAACACAGAAATTGCACCGGAATTAAAAACAAAAGGCACAATGCCGACTTAAGTACATAAAGACCGACACTTCCTACTGACTATGTTTTGAACCATTCCTGAGACACTAGTTATAGATTCCGATGCTTCACTTCAGGTTTACTGTATCCCTTGGACCTTCATATTGACGATGAAACACAGAAATTGCATCGGAATTAAAAACAAAAGGCACAATGCCGACTTAAGTACATGAAGACCGACACTTCTTACTGACTATGTTTTGAACCATTCCTGTGACACTAGTTATAGATTCCGATGATTCACTTCAGGTTTACTGTATCCCTTGGACCTTCTTATTGACGATGAAACACGGAAATTGCATCGGAATTAAATTCAAAAGGCACAATGCCGACTTAAGGACAAGAAGACTGACTCTTCCTACTGACCATTCCTGTGACACTAGTTATAGATTCCGATGCTTCACTTCAGGTTTACTGTATCCCTCGGACCTTCTTATTGACGATGAAATACAGAAATTGCATTGGAATTAATTACAAAAGACACAATGCCGACTTAAGTACATGAAGACCGACACTTCTTACTGACAATGTTTTGAACCATTCCTGTGACACGAGTTATAGATTCCGATGCTACACTTCAGGTTTACTGTATCCCTGGGACCTTCTTATTGACGATGAAACACGGAAATTGCATCGGAATTAAATTCAAAAGGCACAATGCCGACTTAAGGACAAGAAGACTGACTCTTCCTACTGACCATTCCTGTGACACTAGTTATAGATTCCGATGCTTCACTTCAGGTTTACTGTATCCCTCGGACCTTCTTATTGACGATGAAATACAGAAATTGCATCGGAGTTAATTACAAAAGACACAATGCCGACTTAAGTACATGAAGACCGACACTTCTTACTGACAATGTTTTGAACCATTCCTGTGACACGAGTTATAGATTCCGATGCTACACTTCAAGTTTACTGTATCCCTGGGACCTTCTTATTGACGATGAAACACAGAAAATGCATTGGAATTAAATTCAAAAGGCACAATGCCGACTTAAGGACAAGAAGACTGACTCTTCCTACTGACCATTCCTGTGACACTAGTTATAGATTCCGATGCTTCACTCCAGGTTTACTGTATCCCTTGGACCTTCTTATTGACGATGAAACACAGAAATTGCATCCGAATTAAATACGAAAGGCACAATGCCGACTTAAGTACATGAAGACCGACACTTCTTACTGACTATGCTTTGAATCATTCCTGTAACACTAGTTATAGATTCCGATGCTTCACTTCAGGTTTACTGTATCCCTTGGACCTTCTTATCGACGATGAAACACAGAAATTGCATCGGAATTAAATACAAAAGGCACAATGCCGTCTTAAGGACAAGAAGACTGACTCTTCCTACTGACCATTCCTGTGACACTAGTTATAGATTCCGATGCTTCACTTCAGGTATACTGTATACCTTGGACCTTCTTATTGACGATGAAACGCAGAAATTGCATCGGAATCAAAAACGAAAGGCACAATGCCGACTTAAGTACAAGAAGACTGTATCTTCTTACTGACTATGTTTTATTCCATTCCTGTGGCACTAGTAATAGATTCCGATGCTTCACTTCAGGTTTACTGTATTTCTTGGACGTTCTTATTGACGATGAATCACAGAAATTGCATCGGAATTAAATACAAAAAGCACAATGCCGACTTAAGTACAAGAAGACTGACTCTTCCTACTGTCTAATTTTGAACCATTCCTGTGGCACTAGTTATAGATTCCGATGCTTGACTTCAGTTTTACTGTTTTCCTTGGACCTTCTTATTGACGATGAAACACATAAATTGCATCGGAATTAAATACAAAAGGCACAAAGCCGTCTTAAGTACAAGAGACTGACTCTTCTTACTGACAATGTTTTGAACCATTCCTGTGACACTAGTTATAGATTCCGAAGCTTCACTTCAGGTTTACTGTATCCCTTGGACGTTCTTATTGACGATGAAACACAGAAATTGCATCGGAATTAAATACAAAAGGCACAATGCCGACTTAAGTACAAGAAGACTGACTCTTCCTACTGTCTAAGCTTTGAACCATTCCTGTGACACTAGTTATAGATTCCGATGTTTGACTTCAGTTTTACTGTATCCCTTGGACCTTCTTATTGACGATGAAACACAGAAATTGCATCGGAATTAAATACAAAAGGCACAAAGCCGACTTAAGTACAAGAGACTGACTCTCCTTACTGACAATGTTTTGAACCATACCTGTGACACTAGTTATAGATTCCGATGCTTCACTTCAGGTTTACTGTATCCCTTGGACCTTCTTATTGACGATGAAACACAGAAATTGCATCGGAATTAAATACAAAAAGCACAATGCCGACTTAAGTACAAGAAGACTGACTCTTCTTACTGACTATGTTTTGAACCGTTCATGTGACACTAGTTATAGATTCCGACGCTTCACTTCAGGTTTACTGTATCCCTCTGACCTTCTTATTGATGATGAAACACAGAAATTGCATCGGAATAAAATACTAAAGGCACAATGCCGACTTAATTACAAGAAGTCTGACTCTTCTTACTGACTATCTTTTGAACCATTCCTGTGACACTAGTTATAGATTCCGATGCTTCACTTCAGGTTTACTGTATCCCTCTGACCTTCTTATTGACGATGAAACACTGAAATTGCATCGGAATTCAATAGAAAAGGCACAATGCCGACTTAAGTAAAAGATGACTGACTCTTCTTACTGTCTATGTTTTGAACCATTCCTGTGACACTAGTTATACACTCCTGGAAATGGAAAAAAGAACACTTTGATACCGGTGTGTCAGACCCACCATACTTGCTCCGGACACTGCGAGAGGGCTGTACAAGCAATGATCACACGCACGGCACAGCGGACACACCAGGAACCGCGGTGTTGGCCGTCGAATGACGCTAGCTGCGCAGCATTTGTGCACCGCCGCCGTCAGTGTCAGCCAGTTTGCCGTGGCATACGGAGCTCCATCGCAGTCTTTAACACTGGTAGCATGCCGCGACAGCGTGGACGTGAACCGTATGTGCAGTTGACGGACTTTGAGCGAGGGCGTATAGTGGGCATGCGGGAGGCCGGGTCGACGTACCGCCGAATTGCTCAACACGTGGGGTGTGAGGTCTCCACAGTACATCGATGTTGTCGCCAGTGGTCGGCGGAAGGTGCACGTGCCCGTCGACCTGGGACCGGACCGCAGCGACGCACGGATGCACGCCAAGAACGTAGGATCCTACGCAGTGCCGTAGGGGACCGCACCGCCACTTCCCAGCAAATTAGGGACACTGTTGCTCCTGGGGTATCGGCGAGGACCATTCGCAACCGTCTCCATGAAGCTGGGCTACGGCCCCGCACACCGTTAGGCCGTCTTCCGCTCACGCCCCAACATCGTGCAGCCCGCCTCCAGTGGTGTCGCGACAGGCGTGAATGGAGGGACGAATGGAGACGTGTCGTCTTCAGCGATGAGAGTCGCTTCTGCCTTGGTGCCAATGATGGTCGTATGCGTGTTTGGCGCCGTGCAGGTGAGCGCCACAATCAGGACTGCATACGACCGAGGCACACAGGGCCAACACCCGGCATCATGGTGTGGGGAGCGATCTCCTACACTGGCCGTACACCACTGGTGATCGTCGAGGGGACACTGAATAGTGCACGGTACGTCCAAACCGTCATCGAACCCATCGTTCTACCATTCCTAGACCAGCAAGGGAACTTGCTGTTCCAACAGGAAAACGCTCGTCCCCATGTATCCCGTGCCACCCAACGTGCTCTAGAAGGTGTAAGTAAACTACCCTGGCCAGCAAGATCTCCGGATCTGTCCCCCATTGAGCATGTTTGGGACTGGATGAAGCGTCGTCTCACGCGGTCTGCACGTCCAGCACGAACGCTGGTCCAACTGAGGCGCCAGGTGGAAATGGCATGGCAAGCCGTTCCACAGAACTACATCCAGCATCTCTACGATCGTCTCCATGGGAGAATAGCAGCCTGCATTGCTGCGAAATGTGGATATACACTGTACTAGTGCCGACATTGTGCATGCTCTGTTGCCTGTGTCTATGTGCCTGCGGTTCTGTCAGTGTGATCATGTGATGTATCTGACCCCAGGAATGCGTCAATAAAGTTTCCCCTTCCTGGGACAATGAATTCACGGTGTTCTTATTTCAATTTCCAGGAGTGTAGATTCCGATGTTTGACTTCAGTTTTACTGTATCCCTTGGACCTCCTTATTGACGATGAAACACAGAAATAGCATCGGATTTAAATACAAAAGGCACAATGCCGACTTAAGTACATGAAAACCGACACTTCTTACTGACTATGTTTTGAACCATTCCTGTGACACCAGTTATAGATTCCGATGCTTCACTCCAGGTTTACTGTATCCCTTGGACCTTCTTATTGACGATGAAACACAGAAATTGCATCGTAATTAAAAACAAAGGGCACAATGCCGACTTAAGTACATAAAGACCGACACTTCTTCCTGACTATGTTTTGAACCATTCCTGAGTCACTAATTATAGATTCCGATGCTTCACTCTAGGTTTACTGTATCCCTTGGACCTTCTTATTGACGATGAAACACAGAAATTGCATCGGAATTAAATACAAAAGGCACAATGCCGACTTAAGTACATGAAGACCGACACTTCTTACTGACTATGTTTTGAACCATTCCTGTGACACTAGTTATAGATTCCGATGCTTCACTTCAGGTTTACTGTATCCCTTGGACCGTCTTATTGACGATGAAACACAGAAATGGCATCGGAATTAAATACAAAAAGCACAATGCCGACTTAAGGACAAGAAGACTGACTCTTCCTACTGACCATTCCTGTGACACTAGTTATAGATTCCGATGCTTCACTTCAGGTTTACTGTATCCCTCGGACCTTCTTATTGACGATGAAACACAGAAATTGCATCGGAATTAATTACAAAAGACACAATGCCGACTTAAGTACATGAAGACCGACACTTCTTACTGACAATGTTTTGAACCATTCATGTGACACGAGTTATAGATTCCGATGCTACACTTCAAGTTTACTGTATCCCTGGGCCCTTCTTATTGACGATGAAACACAGAAAATGCATTGGAATTAAATACAAAAGGCACAATGCCGACTTAAGGACATGAAGACCGACACTTCTTACTGACTAAGTTCTGAACCATTCCTGTGCCTCTAGTAATAGATTCCGATGCTTCACTCCAGGTTTACTGTATCCCTTGGACCTTCTTATTGACGATGAAACACAGAAATTGCATCCGAATTAAATACGAAAGGCACAATGCCGACTTAAGTACATGAAGACCGACACTTCTTACTGACTATGCTTTGAACCATTCCTGTAACACTAGTTATAGATTCCGATGCTTCACTTCAGGTTTACTGAATCCCTTGGACCTTCTTATTGACGATGAAACACAGAAATTGCATCGGAATTAAATACAAAATGCACAATGCCGTCATAAGGACAAGAAGACTGACTCTTCCTACTGACCATTCCTGTGACACTAGTTATAGATTCCGATGCTTCACTTCAGATATACTGTATCCCTTGGACCTTCTTATTGACGATGAAACACAGAAATTGCATCGGAATCAAATACGAAAGGCACAATGCCGACCTAAGTACAAGAGGACTGTATCTTCTTACTGACTATGTTTTAATCCATTCCTGTGACACTAGTTATAGATTCCGATCCATCACTTCAGGTTTACTGTATCCCTTGGACCTTCTTATTGACGATGAAACACAGAAATTGCATCGAAATTAAATACAAAAGGCACAATGCTGACTTAGGTACATGAAGACCGACACTTCTTGCTGACTATGTTTTGAACCATTCCTGGGACACCAGTTTTAGATTCCGATGCTTCACTCCAGGTTTACTGTATCCCTTGGACCTTCTTATTGACGATGAAACACAGAAATTGCCTCGGAATTAAATACAAAAGGCCCAAAGCCGTCTTAAGTACAAGAGACTGACTCTTCTTACTGACAAGGTTTTGAACCATTCCTGTGACACTAGTTATAGATTCCGATGCTTCACTTCAGGTTTACTGCATCCCTTTGACCTTCTTATTGACGATTAAACACAGAAATTGCGTCGGAATTAAATACAAAAGGCACAATGCCGACTTAAGTACAAAAAGACTGACTCTTCTTACTGACTATGTTTTGAACCGTTCATGTGACACTAGTTATAGATGCCGATGCTTCACTTCAGGTTTACTGTACACCTCTTACCTTCTTATTGATGATGAAACACAGAAATTGCATCGGAATTATATACTAAAGGCACAATGCCGACTTAATTACAAGAAGTCTGACTCTTCTTACTGACTATCTTTTGAACCATTCCTGTGACACTAGTTATAGATTCCGAGGCTTCACTTCAGGTTTACTGTATCCCTCTGACCTTCTTATTGACGACGAAACACTGAAATTGCATCGGAATTCAATAGTAAAGGCACAATGCCGACTTAAGTAAAAGAAGACTGACTCTTCTTACTGTCTATGTTTTGAACCATTCCTGTGACATTAGTTATAGATTCCGATGTTTGACTTCAGTTTTACTGTATCCCTTGGACCTCCTTATTGACGATGAAACACAGAAATAGCATCGGATTGAAATACAAAAGGCACAATGCCGACTTAAAACATGAAGACCGGCACTTCTTACTGACTATGTATTGAACCATTCCTGTGACACTAGTTATAGATTCCGATGCTTCACTCAAGCTTTACTGTATCCCTTGGACCTTCTTATTGTCGATGCAACACAGAAATTGCTTCGGAATTAAATACAAAAGGTACAATGCCGACTTAGGTACATGAAGACCGACACTTCTTACTGACTATGTTTTGAACCATTCCTGGGACACCAGTTATAGATCCCGATGCTTCACTCAAGCTTTACTGTATCCATTGGACCTTCTTATTGACGATGAAATACAGAAATTGCTTCGGAATTAAATACAAAATGCACAATGCCGACTTAAGTTTATGAAGGCCGACACTTCTACTGACTATGTTTTGAACCATTCCTGTAACACTAGTTATAGATTCCGATGCTTCACTTCAGGTTTACTGTATCGCTTGGACCTTCTTATTGACGATGAAACACAGAAATTGCATCGGAATTAAATACAAAAGGCACAATGCCGGCTTAAGGACAAGAAGACTGACTCTTCCTACTGACCCTTTCTGTGACACTTGTTATAGATTCCGATGCTTCACTTCAGGTTTAATGTATCCCTTGGACCTTCTTATTGACGATGAAATACAGAAATTGCATCGGAATTAAATACAAAATGCACAATACCGACTTAAGTACATGAAGACCGACACTTCTTACTGACTATGTTTTGAACCATACCTGTAACACTAGTTATAGATTCCGATGCTTCACTTCAGGTTTACTGTATCCCTTGGACCATCTTAGTGACGATGAAACACAGAAATTGCATCGGAATTAAATACAAAAGGCACAATGCCGACTTAAGTTCATGAAGACCGACACTTCTTCCTGACTATGTTTTGAACCATTCCTGTAACGCTAGTTATAGATTCCGATGCTTCACTTCAGGTTTACTGTTTCGCTTGGATCTTCTTATTGACGATGAAACACAGAAATTGCATCGGAATTAAATACAAAAGGCACAATGCCGACTTAAGGATAAGAAGACTGACTCTTCCTACTGACCCTTTCTGTGACACTAGTTACAAATTCCGATGCTTCACTTCAGGTTTACTGTATCCCTTGGAACTTCTTAATGACGATGAAACACAGAAATTGCATCCGAATTAAATACGAAAGGCACAATGCCGACTTAAGTACATGAAGACCGACACTTCTTACTGACTATTCTTTGAACCATTCCTGTAACACTAGTTATAGATTCCGATGCTTCACTTCAGGTTTACTGAATTCCTTGGACTTTCTTATTGACGATGAAACACAGAAATTGCATCGGAATTAAATACAAAATGCACAATGCCGTCTTAAGGACAAGAAGACTGGCTCTTCCTACTGACCATTCCTGTGACACTAGTTATAGATTCCGATGGTTCACATCAGGTTTACTGTATCCCTTGGACCTTCTTATTGACGATGAAACACAGAAATTGCATCGGACTCAAATACGAAAGGCACAATGCCGACTTAAGGACAAGAAGACTGACTCTTCCTACTGACCATTCCTGTGAAACTAGTTATAGATTCCGATCCATCACTTCAGGTTTACTGTATCCCTTGGACCTTCTTATTGACGATGAAACACAGAAATTGCATCGAAATTAAATACAAAAGGCACAATGCTGACTTAGGTACATGAAGACCGACACTTCTTGCTGACTATGTTTTGAACCATTCCTGGGACACCAGTTTTAGATTCCGATGCTTCACTCCAGGTTTACTGTATCCCTTGGACCTTCTTATTGACGATGAAACACAGAAATTGCCTCGGAATTAAATACAAAAGGCCCAAAGCCGTCTTAAGTACAAGAGACTGACTCTTCTTACTGACAAGGTTTTGAACCATTCCTGTGACACTAGTTATAGATTCCGATGCTTCACTTCAGGTTTACTGCATCCCTTTGACCTTCTTATTGACGATTAAACACAGAAATTGCGTCGGAATTAAATACAAAAGGCACAATGCCGACTTAAGTACAGAAAGACTGACTCTTCTTACTGACTATGTTTTGAACCGTTCATGTGACACTAGTTATAGATGCCGATGCTTCACTTCAGTTTTACTGTACACCTCTGACCTTCTTATTGATGATGAAACACAGAAATTGCATCGGAATTAAATACTAAAGGCACAATGCCGACTTAATTACAAGAAGTCTGACTCTTCTTACTGACTATCTTTTGAACCATTCCTGTGACACTAGTTATAGATTCCGATGCTTCACTTCAGGTTTACTGTATCCCTCTACCCCTTTTATTGACGACGAAACACTGAAATTGCATCGGAATTCAATAGTAAAGGCACAATGCCGACTTAAGTAAAAGAAGACTGACTCTTCTTACTGTCTATGTTTTGAACCATTCCTGTGACACTAGTTATAGATTCCGATGTTTGACTTCAGTTTTACTGTATCCCTTGGACCTCCTTATTGACGATGAAACACAGCAATAGCATCGGATTTAAATACAAAAGGCACAATGCCGACTTAAAACATGAAGACCGACACTTCTTACTGACTATGTTTTGAACCATTCCTGTGACACTAGTTATAGATTCCGATGCTTCACTTCAGGTTTACTGTATCCCTTGGACCTTCTTATTGACGATGAATCACAGAAATTGCATCGGAATTAAATACAAACGGTACAATGCCGACTTAGGTACATGAAGACCGACACTTCTTACTGACTATGTTTTGAACCATTCCTGGGACACCAGTTATAGATTCCGATGCTTCACTCAATGTTTACTGTATATCTTGGACCTTCTTATTGACGATGAAACACAGAAATTCCTTCGGAATTAAATACAAAAGGCACAATGCCGACTTAAGTTTATGAAGGCCGACACTTCTACTGACTATGTTTTGAACCATTCCTGTAACACTAGTTATAGATTCCGATGCTTCACTTCAGGTTAACTGTATCGCTTGGACCTTCTTATTGACGATGAAACACAGAAATTGCATCGGAATTAAATACAAAAGGCACAATGCCGACTTAAGTTCATGAAGACCGACACTTCTTCCTGACTATGTTTTGAACCATACCTGTAACACTAGTTATAGATTCCGATGCTTCACTTCAGGTCTACTGTATCCCTTGGACCATCTTAGTGACGATGAAACACAGAAATTGCATCGGAATTAAATACAAAAGGCACAATGCCGACTTAAGTTCATGAAGACCGACACTTCTTCCTGACTATGTTTTGAACCATTCCTGTAACGCTAGTTATAGATTCCGATGCTTCACTTCAGGTTTACTGTTTCGCTTGGACCTTCTTATTGACGATGAAACACAGAAATTGCATCGGAATTAAATACAAAATGCACAATGCCGTCTTAAGGACAAGAAGACTGACTCTTCCTACTGAAGATTCCTGTGACACTAGTTATAGATTCCGATGGTTCACATCAGGTTTACTGTATCCCTTGGACCTTCTTATTGACGATGAAACACAGAAATTGCATCGGACTCAAATACGAAAGGCACAATGCCGACTGAAGGACAAGAAGACTGACTCTTCGTACTGACCATTCCTGTGAAACTAGTTATAGATTCCGATCCATCACTTCAGGTTTACTGTATCCCTTGGACCTTCTTATTGACGATGAAACACAGAAATTGCATCGAAATTAAATACAAAAGGCACAATGCTGACTTAGGTACATGAAGACCGACACTTCTTGCTGACTATCTTTTGAACCATTCGTGGGACACCAGTTTTAGATTCCGATGCTTCACTCCAGGTTTACTGTATCCCTTGGACCTTCTTATTGACGATGAAACACAGAAATTGCCTCGGAATTAAATACAAAAGGCCCAAACCGTCTTAAGTACAAGAGACTGACTCTTCTTACTGACAAGGTTTTGAACCATTCCTGTGACACTAGTTATAGATTCCGATGCTTCACTTCAGGTTTACTGCATCCCTTTGACCTTCTTATTGACGATTAAACACAGAAATTGCGTCGGAATTAAATACAAAAGGCACAATGCCGACTTAAGTACAAAAAGACTGACTCTTCTTACTGACTATGTTTTGAACCGTTCATGTGACACTAGTTATAGATGCCGATGCTTCACTTCAGGTTTACTGTACACCTCTGACCTTCTTATTGATGATGAAACACAGAAATTGCATCGGAATTAAATACTAAAGGCACAATGCCGACTTAATTACAAGAAGTCTGACTCTTCTTACTGACTATCTTTTGAACCATTCCTGTGACACTAGTTATAGATTCCGATGCTTCACTTCAGGTTTACTGTATCCCTCTGACCTTCTTATTGACGACGAAACACTGAAATTGCATCGGAATTCAATAGTAAAGGCACAATGCCGACTTAAGTAAAAGAAGACTGACTCTTCTTACTGTCTATGTTTTGAACCATTCCTGTGACACTAGTTATAGATTCCGATGTTTGACTTCAGTTTTACTGTATCCCTTGGACCTCCTTATTGACGATGAAACACAGAAATAGCATCGGATTTACATACAAACGGCACAATGCCGACTTAAAACATGAAGACCGGCACTTCTTACTGACTATGTATTGAACCATTCCTGTGACACTAGTTATAGATTCCGATGCTTCACTCAAGCTTTACTGTATCCCTTGGACCTTCTTATTGACGATGCAACACAGAAATTGCTTCGGAATTAAATACAAAAGGTACAATGCCGACTTAGGTACATGAAGACCGACACTTCTTACTGACTATGTTTTGAACCATTCCTGGGACACCAGTTATAGATTCCGATGTTTCACTCAAGCTTTACTGTATCCATTGGACCTTCTTATTGACGATGAAACACAGAAATTGCTTCGGAATTAAATACAAAATGCACAATGCCGACATAAGTTTATGAAGGCCGACACTTCTACTGACTATGTTTTGAACCATTCCTGTAACAGAAGTTATAGTTTCCGATGCTTCACTTCAGGTTTACTGTATCGCTTGGACCTTCTTATTGACGATGAAACACAGAAATTGCATCGGAATTAAATACAAAAGGCACAATGCCGGCTTAAGGACAAGAAGACTGACTCTGCCTACTGACCCTTTCTGTGACACTTGTTACAGATTCCGATGCTTCACTTCAGGTTTAATGTATCCCTTGGACCATCTTATTGACGATGAAATACAGAAATTGCATCGGAATTAAATACAAAAGGCACAATGCCGACTTAAGTTCATGAAGACCGACACTTCTTCCTGACTATGTTTTGAACCATTCCTGTAACGCTAGTTATAGATTCCGATGCTTCACTTCAGGTTTACTGTTTCGCTTGGACCTTCTTATTGACGATGAAATACAGAAATTGCATCGGAATTAAATACAAAAGGCACAATGCCGACTTAAGGATAAGAAGACTGACTCTTCCTACTGACCCTTTCTGTGACACTAGTTACAAATTCCGATGCTTCACTTCAGGTTTACTGTATCCCTTGGACCTTCTTAATGACGATGAAACACAGAAATTGCATCCGAATTAAATACGAAAGGCACAATGCCGACTTAAGTACATGAAGACCGACACTTCTTACTGACTATCCTTTGAACCATTCCTGTAACACTAGTTATAGATTCCGATGCTTCACTTCAGGTTTACTGAATCCCTTGGACCTTCTTATTGACGATGAAACACAGAAATTGCCTCGGAATTAAATACAAAAGGCCCAAAGCCGTCTTAAGTACAAGAGACTGACTCTTCTTGCTGACAAGGTTTTGAACCATTCCTGTGACACTAGTTATAGATTCCGATGCTTCACTTCAGGTTTACTGCATCCCTTTGACCTTCTTATTGACGATGAAACACAGAAATTACATCGGAATTAAATACAAAAGGCACAATGCCGACTTATGGGCAAGAAGCCTGACTCTTTCTACTGACCATTCTTGTGACTCTAGTTATAGATTCCGATGCTTCACTTCAGGTTTACTGTATCCCGTGGACCTTTTTACCGACGATGAAACACAGAAATTGCATCGGAATTAAATACAAAAGGCACAATTCCGACTTAAGTACATGAAGACCGACACTTCGTACTGACAATGTTTTCAACCATTCCTGTGACACTAGTTATAGATTCCGATGCTTCACTCCAGGTTTACTGTATCCCTTGGACCTTCTTATTGACGATGAAACACAGAAATTGCATCGGAATTACATACAAAGGGCACAAAGCCGACTTAAGTACATGAAGACCGACACTTCTTACTGAGTATGTTTTGAACCATTCCTGTAACACTAGTTATAGATTCCGATGCTTCACTTCAGGTTTACTGTATCGCTTGGACCTTCTTATTGACGATGAAACACAGAAATTGCATCGGAATTAAATACAAAAGGCACAATGCCGACTTAAGGACAAGAAGACTGACTCTTCCTACTTGCCCTTTCTGTGACACTAGTTACAAATTCCGATGCTTCACTTCAGGTTTACTGTATCCCTTGGACCTTCTTATTGACGATGAAACACAGAAATTGCATCGGAATTAAATACAAAAGTACAATGCTGACTTAAGTACATGAAGACCGACACTTCTTTCTGACTCAGTTTTGAACCATTCCTGTGACACTAGTTATAGATTCCGATGCTTCAATCCAGGTTTACTGTATCCCTTGGACCTTCTTATTGACGATGAAACACAGAAATTGCATCGGAATGAAATACAAAAGGCACACGGCGACTTAAGTACATGAAGACCGACACTTCTAACTGACTATGATTTGAACCATTCCTGTAACACTAGTTATTGATTCCGATGCTTCACTTCATGCTTACTGTATCCCTTGGACATTCTTATTGACGAAGAAACACATAAATTGCATCGGAATTAAATGCAAAAGGCACAATGCCGACTTAAGGACAAGAAGACTGACTCTTCCTACTGACCATTCCTGTGAAACTAGTTATAGATTCCGATGCATCACTTCACGTTTACTGTATCCCTTGGACCTTCTTATTGACGATGAAACACAGAAATTGCATCGGAATTACATACAAAAGGCACAATGCTGACTTAGGTACATGAAGACCGACACTTCTTGCTGACTATGTTTTGAACCATTCCTGGGACACCAGTTTTAGATTCCGATGCTTCACTCCAGGTTTACTGTATCCCTTGGACCTTCTTATTGACGATGAAACACAGAAATTGCCTCGGAATTAAATACAAAAGGCCCAAAGCCGTCTTAAGTACAAGAGACTGACTCTTCTTACTGACAAGGCTTTGAACCATTCCTGTGACACTAGTTATAGATTCCGATGCTTCACTTCAGGTTTACTGTATCCCTTGGACGTTCTTATTGACGATGATACACAGATATTGCATCGGAATTAAATACAAAAGGCACAATGCCGACTTAAGTACAAGAAGACTGACTCTTCTGCCTGCCTTTGTTTTGAACCAATCCTGTGACACTAGTTAGAGATTCCGATGCTTCACTTCAGGTTTACTGCATCCCTGTGACCTTCTTATTGACGATTAAACACAGAAATTGCGTCGGAATTAAATACAAAAGCCACAATGCCGACTTAAGTACAAAAAGACTGACTCTTCTTACTGACTATGTTTTGAACCGTTCATGTGACACTAGTTATAGAGTCCGATGCTTCACTTCAGGTTTACTGTATACCTCTGACCTTCTTATTGATGATGAAACACAGAAATTGCATCGAAATTAAATACTAAAGGCACAATGCCGACTTAATTACAAGAAGTCTGACTCTTCTTACTGACTATCTATTGAACCATTCCTGTGACACTAGTTATAGATTCCGATGCTTCACTTCAGGTTTACTGTATCCCTCTGACCTTCTTATTGACGATGAAACACTGAAATTGCATCGGAATTCAATAGAAAAGGCACAATGCCGACTTAAGTAAAAGAAGACTGACTCCTCTTACTGTCTATGTTCTGAACCATTCCTGTGACACTAGTTATAGATTCCGATGTTTGCCTTCAGTTTTACTGTATCCCTTGGACCTCCTTATTGACGATGAAACACAGAAATAGCATCGGATTTAAATACAAAAGGCACAATGCCGACTTAAAACATGAAGACCGACACTTCTTACTGACTATGTTTTGAACCATTCCTGTGACACTAGTTATAGATTCCGATGCTTCACTTCAGGTTTACTGTATCCCTCTGACCTTCTTATTGACGATGAAACACAGAAATTGCATCGGAATTAAATACAAAAGGCACAATGCCGACTTAAGGACAAGAAGACTGACTCTTCCTACTGACCCTTTCTGTGACACTTGTTATAGATTCCGATGCTTCACTTCAGGTTTAATGTATCCCGTGGACCTTCTTATTGACGATGAAATACTGAAATTGCATCGGAATTAAATACAAAAAGCACAATGCCGACTTAAGTACATGAAGACCGACACTTCTTACTGACTATGTTTTGAACCATTCCTGTAATACTAGTTATAGATTCCGATGCTTTACTTCAGGTTTACTGTATCCCTTGGACCTTCTTATTGACGATGAAACACAGAAATTGCATCGGAATTAAATACAAAGGGCACAATGCCGACTTAAGGACAAGAAGACTGACTCTTCTTACTGACCATTCCTGTGACACTAGTTGTAGATTCCGATGCTTCACTTCAGGTTTACTGTATCCCTTGGACCTTCTTATTGAGGATGAAACACAGAAATTGCATCGTAATTAAATACAAAAAAGCACAATGCCGACTTAAGTACATGAAGACCGACACTTCTTACTGACTATGTTTTGAACCATTCCTGTGACACTAGTTATAGATTCCGATGCTTCACTTCAGGTTTACTGTATCCCTTGGATCTTCTTATTTACGATGAAACACAGAAATTACATCGGAATTAAATACAAAAGGCACAATGCCGACTTATGGGCAAGAAGCCTGACTCTTTCTACTGACCATTCTTGTGACTCTAGTTATAGATTCCGATGCTTCACTTCAGGTTTACTATATCTCGTGGACCTTTTTACCGACGATGAAACACAGAAATTGCATCGGAATTAAATACAAAAGGCACAATTCCGACTTAACTACATGAAGACCGACACTTCGTACTGACAATGTTTTCAACCATTCCTGTGACACTAGTTATAGATTCCGATGCTTCACTCCAGGTTTACTGTAGCCCTTGGACCTTCTTATTGACGATGAAACACAGAAATTGCATCGGAATTACATACAAAAGGCACAAAGCCGACTTAAGTACATGAAGACCGACACTTCTTACTGAGTATGTTTGAACCATTCCTGTAACACTAGTTATAGATTCCGATGCCTCACTTCAGGTTTACTGTATCGCTTGGACCTTCTTATTGACGATGAAACACAGAAATTGCATCGGAATTAAATACAAAAGGCACAATGCCGACTTAAGGACAAGAAGACTGACTCTTCCTACTGACCCTTTCTGTGACACTAGTTACAAATTCCGATGCTTCACTTCAGGTTTACTGTATCCCTTGGACGTTCTTATTGACGATGAAACACAGAAATTGCAACGGAATTTAATACAAAAGGCACAATGCTGACTTAGGTACATGAAGACCAACACTTCTTGCTGACTATGTTTTGAACCATTCCTGGGACACCAGTTTTAGATTCCGATGCTTCACTCCACGTTTATTGTATCCCTTGGACCTTCTTATTGACGATGAAACACAGAAATTGCCTCGGAATTAAATACAAAAGGCACAATGCCGACTTTAGTTTATGAAGACCGACACTTCTTACTGACTATGTTTTGAACCATTCCTGTGTCACTAGTTATAGATTCCGATGCTTCACTTCAGCTTTACTGTATCCCTTGGACCTTCTTATTGACGATGAAACACAGAAATTGCATCGGAATTTAATACAAAAGGCACAATGCTGACTTAAGGACAAGAAGACTGACTCTTCCTACTGACCATTCCTGTGACACTAGTTATATATTCCGATGCTTCACTTCAGGTTTATTGTATCCCTTGGACCTTCTTATTGACGATGAAACACAGAAATTGCATCGGAATTAAATACAAAAGGCACGATGCCGACTTAATTACATGAAGACCGACACTTCTTACTGACAATATTTGGAACCATTCCTGTGACACTAGTTATAGTTTCCGAAGCTTCACTTCAGGTTCACTGTATCCCTTGGAGCTTCTTATTGACGAAGAAACGCAGAAATTGCATCGGAATCAAATACAAGAGGCACAATGCCGACTTAAGTACATGAAGACCGACAGTTCTTACTGACTATGTTTTGAACCATTCCTGTGACACTAGTTATAGATTCCGATGCTTCACTTCAGGTTTACTGTATCCCTTGGACCTTCTTACTGACGATGAAACACAGAAATTGCATCGGAATTATATACCAAAGGCACAATGCCGACTTAAGTACATGAAGACCGACACTTCTTACTGACTATGTTTTGAACCATTCCTGTGTCACTAGTTATAGATTCCGATGCTTCACTTCAGCTTTACTGTATCCCTTGGACCTTCTTATTGACGATGAAACACAGAAATCGCATCAGAATTAAATACAAAAGGCAGAATGCCGACATAAGGACATGAAGATTGAATCTTCCTACTGGCCATTCTTGCGACACTAGTTATAGATTCCGATGCTTCACTCCAGGTTTACTGTATCCCTTGGACCTTCTTATTGACGATGAAACACAGATATTGCATGGGATTTAAATACAAAAGGCACAATGCCGACTTAAGTACAAGAAGACTGACTCTTCCTAATGTCTAAGTTTTGAACCATTCCTGTGACACTAGTTATAGATTCCGATGCTTCACTTCAGGTTTACTGTATCCCTTGGACCTTCTTATTGACGATGAAACACAGAAATTGCATCGGAATTAAATACAAATGTCACAATGCCGACTGAAGTACAAGAAGACTGACTCTTCCTACTGTCTAGGTTTTGAACCATTCCTGTGACACTAGTTATAGATTCCGATGCTTCACTCCAGGTTCACTGTATCCCTTGGACCTTCTTATTGACGATGAAACACAGAAATTGCATCGGAATGAAATACAATAGCACAATGCCGACTTAAGTACAAGAAGACTTACTCTTCCTAATGTCTAAGTTTTGATCCATTCCTGTGACACTAGTTATAGATTCCGATGCTTCACTTCAGTTTTACCGTATCCCTTGGGCCTTCTTATTGACGATGAAACACACAAATTGCATCGGAATTAAATACAAAAGGCACAATGCCGACTTAAGTATATGAAGACCGACACTTCTTACTGACTATGTTTTGAACCATTCCTGTAACACTAGTTATAGATTCCGATGCTTCACTTCAGGTTTACTGTATCCCTAGGACCTTCTTATTGACGATGAAACACAGAAATTCCATCGGTATTAAATACAAACGGCACAATGCCGACTTAAGGACAAGAAGACTGACTGTTCTGACTGACCATTCCTGTGACAGTAGTTATAGATTCCGAATCTTCACACCAGGTTTACTGTATCCCTTGGACCTTCTTATTGGCGATGAAACACAGAAATTGCATCGGAATAAAATACAAATGGCACAATGCCGACTTAAGTACAAGAAGACTGACTCTTCCTACTGACTAAGTTTGATCCATTCCTCTGACACTAGTTATAGATTCCGATGCTTCACTTCAGGATTACTGTATCCCTTGGACCTTCTTATTGACGATGAAACACAGAAATTGCTTCGGAATTAAATACAAAAGGCACAATGCCGACTTAAGTACAAGAAGACTGACTCTTCCTACTGACCATTCCTGTGACACTAGTTATGGATTCCGATGCTCCACTTCAGGTTTACTGTATCCCTTGGAACTTCTTATTGACGATGAAACACAGAAATTGCATCGGAATTAAATACAAAAGGCACAATGCCGATTTAAGTTCGTGAAGGAGGACACTTCTTCGTAACTAAGTTTTGATAAATTCCTGTGACACTAGTTATGGATTCCGATGCTTCACTTCAGGTTTACTGTATCCCTTGGACCTTCTTATTGACGATGAAAATCAGAAATTGCATCGGAATTAAATACAAAAGGCACAATGCCGACTTAAGTACATGAAGAACGACACTTCTTACTGGCAATGTTTTGAAGCAATCCTGTGACACTAGTTATAGATTCCGATGCTTCACTTCAGGTTTACTGTATCCCTTTGACCTTCTTATTGACGATGAAACACAGAAATTGCATGGGAATTAAATACAAAGGTCACAAAGCAGACTTAAGTACATGAAGACCGACACTTCTTACTGACTATGATTTGAACCATTCCTAAGACACTAGTTATAGATTCCGATGCATCACTCCTGGGTTACTGTATCCCTTGGACCTTCTTATTGCCGATGAAACACAGAAATTGTATCGGAATTAAATGCAAAACGCACAATGCCGACTTAAGTACATGAAGACCGACACTTCTTACTGACTATGATTTGGACCATTCCTGTAACACTTGTTATAGATTCCGATGCTTCACTTCAGGTTTAGTGTATCCCTTGGACCTTCTTATTGACGATGAAACACAGAAATTGCATCGGAATTAAATACAAAAGGCACAATGCCGACTTAAGGACAAGAAGACTGACTCTTCCTACTGACCATTCCTGTGACTCTAGTTATAGATTCCGATGCTTCACTTCAGGTTTACTGTATCCCTTGGACCTTCTTATTGACGATGAAACAGATAAATTGCATCGGAATTAAATACAAAAGGCACAATACCGACTTAAGTACATGACGACCGACACTTCTTACTGACTATGATTTGAACCATTCCTGTGACACTAGTTATAGATTCCGATGCTTCACTTCAGGTTTACTGTATCCCTTGGACCTTCTTATTGACGAAGAAACACAGAAATTGCATCGGAATTAAATACAGAAGGCACAATGCCGACTTAAGGACAAGAAGACTGACTCTTCCTACTGACCATTCCTGTGACACTAGTTATAGATTCCAATGCTTCACTTCAGGTTTACTGTATCCCTTGGACCATCTTATTGACGATGGAACACAGAAATTGCATCGGAATTAAATACAAAAGGTACAACGCCGACTTAAGTACATGAAGACCGACACTTCTTACTGACTATGTTTTGAACCTTTCCTGTAACACTAGTTATAGATTCCGATGCGTCACTTCAGGTTTACTGTATCCCTTGGACCTTCTTATTGACGATGAAACACAGAAATTGCATCGGAATGAAATACAAAAGGCACAATGCCGACTTAAGGACAAGAAGACTGATTCTTCCAACTGGCCATTCCTGTGACACTAGTTATAGATTCCGATGCTTCACTTCAGGTTTACTGTATCCCTTGGACCTTCTTATCGACGATGAAACACAGAAATTGCATCGGAATTAAATACAAAAGGCACAATGCCGACATAATTACATGGAGACCGACTCTTCTTACTGACTATGTTTTGAACCATTCCTGTGACACTAGTTATAGATTCCGATGCTTCACGCCAGGTTTACTGTATCCCTTGGACCTTCTTATTGACGATGAAACACAGAAATTGCATCGGAATGAAATACAATACCACAATGCCGACTTAAGTACAAGAAGACTGACTCTTCCTAATGTCTAAGTTTTGATCCATTCCTTTGACACTAGTTATAGATTCCGATGCTTCACTTCAGGTTTACCGTATCCCTTGGGCCTTCTTATTGACGATGAAACACAGAAATTGCATCGGAATTAAATACAAAAGGCACAATGCCGACTTAAGTACAAGAAGACTGACTCTTCCTACTGACCATTCCTGTGACACTAGTTATGGATTCCGATGCTCCACTTCAGGTTTACTGTATCCCTTGGAACTTCTTATTGACGATGAAACACAGAAATTGCATCGGAATTAAATACAAAAGGCACAATGCCGATTTAAGTTCGTGAAGGAGGACACTTTTTCGTGACTAAGTTTTGATAAATTCCTGTGATACTAGTTATGGATTCCGATGCTTCACTTCAAGTTTACTGTATCCCTTGGACCTTCTTATTGACGATGAAAATCAGAAATTGCATCGGAATTAAATACAAAAGGCACAATGCCGACTTAAGTACATGAAGAACGACACTTCTTACTGGCAATGTTTTGAAGCAATCCTGTGACACTAGTTATAGATTCCGATGCTTCACTTCAGGTTTACTGTATCCCTTTGACCTTCTTATTGACGATGAAACACAGAAATTGCATGGGAATTAAATACAAAGGTCACAAAGCCGACTTAAGTACATGAAGACCGACACTTCTTACTGACTATGATTTGAACCATTCCTAAGACACTAGTTATAGATTCCGATGCATCACTCCTGGTTTACTGTATCCCTTGGACCTTCTTATCGCCGATGAAGCACAGAAATTGCATCGGAATTAAATGCAAAACGCACAATGCCGACTTAAGTACATGAAGACCGACACTTCTTACTGACTATGTTTTGGACCATTCCTGTAACACTTGTTATAGATTCCGATGCTTCACTTCAGGTTTACTGTATCCCTTGGACCTTCTTATTGACGATGAAACACAGAAATTGCATCGGAATTAAATACAAAAGGCACAATGCCGACTTAAGGACAAGAAGACTGACTCTTCCTACTGACCATACCTGTGACTCTAGTTATAGATTCCGATGCTTCACTTCAGGTTTACTGTATCCCTTGGACCTTCTTATTGACGATGAAACAGATAAATTGCATCGGAATTAAATACAAAAGGCACAATACCGACTTAAGTACATGACGACCGACACTTCTTACTGACTATGATTTGAACCATTCCTGTGACACTAGTTATAGATTCCGATGCTTCACTTCAGGTTTACTGTATCCCTTGGACCTTCTTATTGACGAAGAAACACAGAAATTGCATCGGAATTAAATACAAAAGGCACAATGCCGACTTAAGGACAAGAAGACTGACTCTTCCAACTGGCCATTCCTGTGACACTAGTTATAGATTCCGATGCTTCACTTCAGGTTTACTGTATCCCTTGGACCTTCTTATCGACGATGAAACACAGAAATTGCATCGGAATTAAATACAAAAGGCACAATGCCGACATAATTACATGAAGACCGACTCTTCTTACTGACTATGTTATGAACCATTCCTGTGACACTAGTTATAGATTCCGATGCTTCACGCCAGGTTTACTGTATCCCTTGGACCTTCTTATTGACGATGAAACACAGAAATTGCATCGGAATGAAATACAATAGCACAATGCCGACTTAAGTACAAGAAGACTGACTCTTCCTAATGTCTAAGTTTTGATCCATTCCTGTGACACTAGTTATAGATTCCGATGCTTCACTTCAGGTTTACCGTATCCCTTGGGCCTTCTTATTGACGATGAAACACAGAAATTGCATCGGAATTAAATAAAAAAAGCACAATGCCGACTTAAGGACAAGAAGACTGACTCTTCCTACTGACCATTCCTGTGACTCTAGTTATAGATTCCGATGCTTCACTTCAGGTTTACTGTATCCCTTGGACCTTCTTATTGACGATGAAACAGATAAATTGCATCGGAATTAAATACAAAAGGCACAATACCGACTTAAGTACATGACGACCGACACTTCTTACTGACTATGATTTGAACCATTCCTGTGACACTAGTTATAGATTCCGATGCTTCACTTCAGGTTTACTGTACCCCTTGGACCTTCTTATTGACGATGAAACACAGAAATTGCATCGGAATGAAATACAAAAGGCACAATGCCGACTTAAGGACAAGAAGACTGACTCTTCCAACTGGCCATTCCTGTGACACTAGTTATAGATTCCGATGCTTCACTTCAGGTTTACTGTATCCCTTGGACCTTCTTATCGACGATGAAACACAGAAATTGCATCGGAATTAAATACAAAAGGCACAATGCCGACATAATTACATGAAGACCGACTCTTCTTACTGACTATGTTTTGAACCATTCCTGTGACACTAGTTATAGATTCCGATGCTTCACGCCAGGTTTACTGTATCCCTTGGACCTTCTGATTGACGATGAAACACAGAAATTGCATCGGAATGAAATACAATACCACAATGCCGACTTAAGTACAAGAAGACTGACTCTTCCTAATGTCTAAGTTTTGATCCATTCCTGTGACACTAGTTATAGATTCCTATGCTTCACTTCAGGTTTACCGTATCCCTTGGGCCTTCTTATTGACGATGAAACACAGAAATTGCATCGGAATTAAATACAAAAGGCACAATGCCGACTTAAGTACAAGAAGACTGACTCTTCCTACTGACCATTCCTGTGACACTAGTTATGGATTCCGATGCTCCACTTCAGGTTTACTGTATCCCTTGGAACTTCTTATTGACGATGAAACACAGAAATTGCATCGGAATTAAATACAAAAGGCACAATGCCGATTTAAGTTCGTGAAGGAGGACACTTCTTCGTGACTAAGTTTTGATAAATTCCTGTGATACTAGTTATGGATTCCGATGCTTCACTTCAAGTTTACTGTATCCCTTGGACCTTCTTATTGACGATGAAAATCAGAAATTGCATCGGAATTAAATACAAAAGGCACAATGCCGACTTAAGTACATGAAGAACGACACTTCTTACTGGCAATGTTTTGAAGCAATCCTGTGACACTAGTTATAGATTCCGATGCTTCACTTCAGGTTTACTGTATCCCTTTGACCTTCTTATTGACGATGAAACACAGAAATTGCATGGGTATTAAATACAAAGGTCACAAAGCCGACTTAAGTACATGAAGACCGACACTTCTTACTGACTATGATTTGAACCATTCCTAAGACACTAGTTATAAATTCCGATGCATCACTCCTGGTTTACTGTATCCCTTGGACCTTCTTGTTGCCGATGAAACACAGAAATTGCATCGGAATTAAATGCAAAACGCACAATGCCGACTTAAGTACATGAAGACCGACACTTCTTACTGACTATGTTTTGGACCATTCCTGTAACACTTGTTATAGATTCCGATGCTTCACTTCAGGTTTACTGTATCCCTTGGACCTTCTTATTGACGATGAAACACAGAAATTGCATCGGAATTAAATACAAAAGGCACAATGCCGACTTAAGGACAAGAAGACTGACTCTTCCTACTGACCATTCCTGTGACTCTAGTTATAGATTCCGATGCTTCACTTCAGGTTTACTGTATCCCTTGGACCTTCTTATTGACGATGAAACAGATAAATTGCATCGGAATTAAATACAAAAGGCACAATACCGACTTAAGTACATGACGACCGACACTTCTTACTGACTATGATTTGAACCATTCCTGTGACACTAGTTATAGATTCTGATGCTTCACTTCAGGTTTACTGTATCCCTTGGACCTTCTTATTGACGAAGAAACACAGAAATTGCATCGGAATTAAATACAAAAGGCACAATGCCGACTTAAGGACAAGAAGACTGACTCTTCCAACTGGCCATTCCTGTGACACTAGTTATAGATTCCGATGCTTCACTTCAGGTTTACTGTATCCCTTGGACCTTCTTATCGACGATGAAACACAGAAATTGCATCGGAATTAAATACAAAAGGCACAATGCCGACATAATTACATGAAGACCGACTCTTATTACTGACTATGTTATGAACCATTCCTGTGACACTAGTTATAGATTCCGATGCTTCACGCCAGGTTTACTGTATCCCTTGGACCTTCTTAATGACGATGAAACACAGAAATTGCATCGGAATGAAATACAATAGCACAATGCCGACTTAAGTACAAGAAGACTGACTCTTCCTAATGTCTAAGTTTTGATCCATTCCTGTGACACTAGTTATAGATTCCGATGCTTCACTTCAGGTTTACCGTATCCCTTGGGCCTCCTTATTGACGATGAAACACAGAAATTGCATCGGAATTAAATAGAAAAGGCACAATGCCGACTTAAGTATATGAAGACCGACACTTCTTACTGACTATGTTTTGAACCATTCCTGTAACACTAGTTATAGATTCCGATGCTTCACTCCAGGTTTACTGTATCCCTTGGACCTTCTTATCGACGATGAAACACAGAAATTGCATCGGAATTAAATACAAATGTCACAATGCCGACTGAAGTACAAGAAGACTGACTCTTCCTACTGTCTAGGTTTTGAACCATTCCTGTGACACTAGTTATAGATTCCGATGCTTCACTCCAGGTTTACTGTATCCCTTGGACCTTCTTATTGACGATGAAACACAGAAATTGCATCGGAATGAAATACAATAGCACAATGCCGACTTAAGTACAAGAAGACTGACTCTTCCTAATGTCTAAGTTTTGATCCATTCCTGTGACACTAGTTACAGATTCCGATGCTTCACTTCAGGTTTACCGTATCCCTTGGGCCTTCTTATTGACGATGAAACACAGAAATTGCATCGGAATTAAATACAAAAGGCACAATGCCGACTTAAGTATATGAAGACCGACACTTCTTACTGACTATGTTTTGAACCATTCCTGTAACACTAGTTATAGACTCCGATGCTTCACTTCAGGTTTACTGTATCCCTAGGACCTTCTTATTGACGATGAAACACAGAAATTCCATCGGTATTAAATACAAAAGGCACAATGCCGACTTAAGGACAAGAAGACTGACTGTTCTGACTGACCATTCCTGTGACAGTAGTTATAGATTCCGAATCTTCACACCACGTTTACTGTATCCCTTGGACCTTCTTATTGGCGATGAAACACTGAAATTGCGTCGGAATAAAATACAAATGGCACAATGCCGACTTAAGTACAAGAAGACTGACTCTTCCTACTGACTAAGTTTGATCCATTCCTCTGACACTAGTTATAGATTCCGATGCTTCACTTCAGGATTACTGTATCCCTTGGACCTTCTTATTGACGATGAAACACAGAAATTGCTTCGGAATTAAATACAAAAGGCACAATGCCGACTTAAGTACAAGAAGACTGACTCTTCCTACTGACCATTCCTGTGACACTAGTTATGGATTCCGATGCTCCACTTCAGGTTTACTGTATCCCTTGGAACTTCTTATTGACGATGAAACACAGAAATTGCATCGGAATTAAATACAAAAGGCACAATGCCGATTTAAGTTCGTGAAGGAGGACACTTCTTCGTGACTAAGTTTTGAAAAATTCCTGTGACACTAGTTATGGATTCCGATGCTTCACTTCAGGTTTACTGTATCCCTTGGACCTTCTTATTGACGATGAAACACAGAAATTGCATCGGAATTAAATACAAAAGGCACAATGCCGACTTAAGTACATGAAGAACGACACTTCTTACTGACAATGTTTTGAAGCATTCCTGTGACACTAGTTATAGATTCCGATGCTTCACTTCAGGTTTACTGTATCCCTTTGACCTTCTTATTGACGATGGAACACAGATATTGCATGGGAATTAAATACAAAGGTCACAATGCCGACTTAAGTACATGAAGACCGACACTTCTTACTGACTATGATTTGAACCATTCCTAAGACACTAGTTATAGATTCCGATGCATCACTCCTGGTTTACTGTATCCCTTTGACCTTCTTATTGCCGATGAAACACAGAAATTGCATCGGAATTAAATGCAAAACGCACAATGCCGACTTAAGTACATGAAGACCGACACTTCTTACTGACTATGTTTTGGACCATTCCTATACACTTGTTATAAATTCCGATGCTTCACTTCAGGTTTAGTGTATCCCTTGGACCTTGTTATTGACGATGAAACACAGAAATTGCATCGGAATTAAATACAAAAGGCACAATGCCGACTTAAGGACAAGAAGAATGACTCTTCCTACTGACCATTCCTGTGACTCTAGTTATAGATTCCGATGCTTCACTTCAGGTTTACTGTATCCCTTGGACCTTCTTATTGACGATGAAACAGATAAATTGCATCGGAATTAAATACAAAAGGCACAATACCGACTTAAGTACATGACGACCGACACTTCTTACTGACTATGATTTGAACCATTCCTGTGACACTAGTTATAGATTCCGATGCTTCACTTCAGGTTTACTGTATCCCTTGGACCTTCTTATTGACGAAGAAACACAGAAATTGCATCGGAATTAAATACAAAAGGCACAATGCCGACTTAAGGACAAGAAGACTGACTCTTCCTACTGACCATTCCTGTGACTCTAGTTATAGATTCCGATGCTTCACTTCAGGTTTACTGTATCCCTTGGACCTTCTTATTGACGATGAAACACAGAAATTGCATCGGAATTAAATACAAAAGGCACAATGCCGACTTAAGGACAAGAAGACTGACTCTTCCAACTGGCCATTCCTGTGACACTAGTTATAGATTCCGATGCTTCACTTCAGGTTTACTGTATCCCTTGGACCTTCTTATCGACGATGAAACACAGAAATTGCATCGGAATTAAATACAAAAGGCACAATGCCGACATAATTACATGAAGACCGACTCTTCTTACTGACTATGTTTTGAACCATTCCTGTGACACTAGTTATAGATTCCGATGCTTCACGCCAGGTTTACTGTATCCCTTGGACCTTCTTATTGACGATGAAACACAGAAATTGCATCGGAATTAAATACAAAGGGCACAATGCCGACTTAAGTACATGAAGACCGACGCTTCTTACTGACTATGTTTTGAACCATTCCTGCAACACTAGTTATAGATTCCGATCCTTCACTTCAGGTTTACTGTATCCCTTGGACCCTCTTATTGACGATGAAACACAGAAATTGCATCGGAATTAAATACAAAAGGCACAATGCTGACATAAGGACAAGAAGACTGACTCTTCCCACTGACCATTCCTGTGACACTAGTTATATATTCCAATGCTTCATTTCAGGTTTATTGTATCCCTTGGACCTTCTTATTGACGATGAAACACAGAAATTGCATCGGAATTAAATACAAAAGGCACGATGCCGACTTAATTACATGAAGACCGACACTTCTTACTGACAATATTTTGAACCATTCCTGTGACACTTGTTATAGATTCCGATGCTTCACTTCAGGTTTACTGTATCCCTTGGACCGTCTAATTGACGATGAAACACAGAAATTGCATCGGAATTAAATACAAAAGGCACAATGCTGATTTAAGGACAAGAAGACTGACTCTTCCTACTGACCATTCCTGTGACACTAGTTATATATTCCGATGCTTCACTTCAGGTTTATTGTATCCCTTGGACCTTCTTATTGACGATGAAACACAGAATTTGCATCGGAATTAAATACAAAAGGCACGATGCCGACTTAATTACATGAAGACCGACACTTCTTACTGACAATATTTTGAATCATTCCTGTGACACTAGTTATAGTTTCCGAAGCTTCACTTCAGGTTCACTGTATCCCTTGGAGCTTCATATTGACGATGAAACGCAGAAATTGCATCGGAATTAAATACAAGAGGCACAATGCCGACTTAAGTACATGAAGACCGACAGTTCTTACTGACTATGTTTTGAACCATTCCTGTGACACTAGTTATAGATTCCGATGCTTCACTTCAGCTTTACTGTATCCCTTGGACCTTCTTATTGACGATGAAACACAGAAATTCCATCAGAATTAAATACAAAAGGCAGAATGCCGACATAAGGACATGAAGATTGACTCTTCCTGCTGACCATTCCTGCGACACTAGTTATAGATTCCGATGCTTCACTCCAGGTTTACTGTATCCCATGGACCTTCTTATTGACGATGAAACCCAGAAATTGCATCGGAATTGAATACAAAAGGCACAATGCCGACTTAAGGACAAGAAGACTGACTCTTCCTACTGACCATTCCCGTGACACTAGTTATAGATTCCGATGCTTCACTTCAGGTTTACTGTATCTATTGGACCTTCTTATTGACGATGAAACACGGAAATTGCATCGGAATTAAATACAAAAGGGACAATGCAGACTTAAGGACAAGAAGACTGACTCTTCCTACTGACCATTCCTGTGACACTAGTTATATATTCCGATGCTTCACTTCAGGTTTATTGTATCCCTTGGACCTTCTTATTGACGATGAAAAACAGAAATTGCATCGGAATTAAATACAAAATGCACAACGCCGACTTAAGTACATGAAGACCGACACTCCTTACTGACTATATTTTGAACCATTCCTGTGACACTAGTTATAGATTCCGATGCTTCACTTCAGGTTTACTTTATCCCTTGGACCTTCTTATTGACGATGAAGCGCAGAAATTGCATCGGAACTAAATACAAAAGGCACAATGCCGACTTAAGTACATGAAGACCGACAGTTCTTACTGACTATGTTTTGAACCATTCCTGTGACACTAGTTATAGATTCCGATGCTTCACTTCAGGTTTACTGTATCCCTTGGACCTTCTTATTGACGATGAAACACAGAAATTGCATCGGAATTAAATACAAAAGGCACAATGCCGACTTAAGGACAAGAAGACTGACTCTTCCTACTGACCATTCCTGTGACACTAGTTATATATTCCGATGCTTCACTTCAGGTTTATTGTATCCCTTGTACCTTCCTATTGACGATGAAACACAGAAATTGCATCGGAATTAAATACAAAAGGCAGAATGCCGATTTAAGTACATGAAGTCCGACACTTCTTACTGACTATATTTTGAACCATTTCTGTGACACTAGTTATAGTTTCCGATGCTTCACTTCAGCTTCACTGTATCCCCTGGACCTTCTTATTGACGATGAAACGCAGAAATTGCATCGGGACTAAATACAAAAGGAACAATGCCGACTTAAGTACATGAAGACCGACGCTTCTTACTGACTATGTTTTGAACCTTTCCTGTGACACTAGTTATAGATTCCCATGCTTCACTTCAGGTTTACTGTATCCCTTGGACCTTCTTATTGACGATGAAACACAGAAATTGCATCAGAATTAAATACAAAAGGCAGAATGCCGACATAAGGACATGAAGATTGACTCTTCCTGCTGACCATTCCTGTGACACTAGTTATAGATGCCGATGCTTCACTCCAGGTTTACTGTATCCCTTGGACCTTGTTATTGACGATGAAACCCAGAAATAGCATCGGAATTAAATACAAAAGGCACAATGCCGACTTCAGGACAAGAAGACTGACTCTTCCTACTGACCATTCCTGTAACACTAGTTATAGATTCCGATGCTTCACTTCAGGTTTACTGTATCCCTTGGACCTTCTTATTGACGATGAAACACAGAAATTGCATCGGAATTAAATACAAAAGGCACAATGCAGACTTAAGGACAAGAAGACTGACTCTTCCTACTGACCATTCCTGTGTCACTAGTTAAAGATTCCGATGCTTCACTTCAGGTTTACTGTGTACCTTGGACCTTTTTATTGATGATAAAACACAGAAATTGCACCGGAATTAAATACAAAAGGCTCAATGCCGACTTAAGTACATGAAGACCGACGCTTCTTACTGACTATGTTTTGAACCATTCCTGCAACACTAGTTATAGATTCCGACGCTTCACTTCAGGTTTACTGTATCCCTTGGACCTTCTTATTGACGATGAAACACAGATATTGCATCGGAATTATATACAAAAGGCACAATGCCGACTTATGGACAAGAAGACTGACTCTTCCTACTGACCATTCCTGTGACACTAGTTATATATTCCGATGCTTCACTTCAGGTTTATTGTATCCCTTGGACCTTTTTATTGACGATGAAACACAGAAATTGCATCGGAATTAAATACAAAAGGCACAATGCCGACTTAAATACATGAAGACAGACAGTTCTTACTAACTACGTTTTGAACCATTCCGGTGACACTAGTTATAGATTCCAATGCTTCACTTCAGGTTTACTGTATCCCTTGGACCTTCTTATTGAAGATGAAACACAGAAATTGCATCAGAATTAAATACAAAAGGCAGAATGCCGACATAAGGACATGAAGATTGACTCTTCCTGCTGACCATTCCTGTGTCACTAGTTATATATTCCGATGCTTCATTTCAGGTTTATTGTATCCCTTGGACCTTCTTATTGACGATGAAACACAGAAATTGCATCGGAATTATATACAAAAGGCACAATGCCGATTTAAGTACATGAAGACCGACACTTCTTACTGACTATATTTTGAACCATTCCTGTGACACTAGTTATAGTTTCCGATGCTTCACTTCAGCTTCACTGTATCCCCTGGACCTTCTTATTGACGATGAAACACAGAAATTGCATCAGAATAAATTCAAAAGGCAGAATGCCGACATAAGGACATGAAGATTGACTCTTCCTGCTGACCATTCCTGTGACACTAGTTATAGATGCCGATGCTTCACTCCAGGTTTACTGTATCCCTTGGACCTTCTTATTGACGATGAAACCCAGAAATAGCATCGGAATTAAATACAAAAGGCACAATGCCGACTTAAGGACAAGAAGACTGACTCTTCCTTCTGACCATTCCTGTAACACTAGTTATAGATTCCGATGCTTCACTTCAGTTTTACTGTATCCCTTGGACCTTCTTATTGACGATGAAACACAGAAATTGCATCGGAATTAAATACAAAAGGCACAATGCAGACTTAAGGACAAGAAGACTGACTCTTCCTACTGACCATTCCTGTGTCACTAGTTAAAGATTCCGATGCTTCACTTCAGGTTTACTGTATACCTTGGACCTTTTTATTGATGATAAAACACAGAAATTGCACCGGAATTAAATACAAAAGGCTCAATGCCGACATAAGTACATGAAGACCGACGCTTCTTACTGACTATGTTTTGAACCATTCCTGCAACACCAGTTATAGATTCCGACGCTTCACTTCAGGTTTACTGTATCCCTTGGACCTTCTTATTGACGATGAAACACAGAAATTGCATCGGAATTATATACAAAAGGCACAATGCCGACTTATGGACAAGAAGACTGACTCTTCCTACTGACCATTCCTGTGACACTAGTTATATATTCCGATGCTTCACTTCAGGTTTATTGTATCCCTTGGACCTTCTTATTGACGATGAAACACAGAAATTGCATCGGAATTAAATACAAAAGGCACAATGCCGACTTAAGTACATGAAGACCGACACTTCTTACTGACTACATTTTGAACCATTCCTGTGACACTAGTTATAGTTTCCGATGCTTCACTTCAGGTTTACTGTATCCCTTGGACCTTCTTATTGAAGATGAAACACAGAAATTGCATCAGAATTAAATACAAAAGGCAGAATGCCGACATAAGGACATGAATATTGTCTCTTCCTGCTGACCATTCCTGTGTCACTAGTTATATATTCCGATGCTTCATTTCAGGTTTATTGTATCCCTTGGACCTTCTTATTGACGATGAAACACAGAAATTGCATCGGCATTAAATACAAAATGCACAATGCCGTCTTAAGTACATGAAGACCGACACTTCTTACTGCCTATATTTTGAACCATTCCTGTGACACTAGTTATAGTTTCCGATGCTTCACTTCAGGTTCACTGTATCCCCTGGACCTTCTTATTGACGATGAAACGCAGAAATTGCATCGGGATTAAATACAAAAGGCACAATGCCATCTTAAGTACATGAAGACCGACAGTTCTTACTGACTATGTTTTGAACCATTCCTGTGACACTAGTTATAGATTCCGATGCTTCACTTCAGGTTTACTGTATCCCTTGGACCTTCTTATTGACGATGAAACACAGAGATTGCATCGGAATTATATACCAACGGCACAATGCCGACATAAGTACATGAAGACCGACACTTCTTACTGACTATGTTTTGAACCATTCCTGTGACACTAGCTATAGATTCCGATGCTTCACTTCAGGTTTACTGTATCCCTTGGACCTTCTTATTGACGATGAAATACAGAAATTGCATCGGAATTAAATACAAAAGGCACAAAGCCGACATAAGGCCAAGAAGACTGACTCTTCCTACTGACCATTCCTGTGACACTAGTTATAGATTCCGATGCTTCACTTCAGGTTTACTGTATCCCCTAGACCTTCTTATTGACGATGAAACACAGAACTTGCATCGAAAATAAATACAAAAATCACAATGCCGACTAAAGTACTTGAAGACCGACACTTCTTACTGACTATGTTTTGAACCATTCCTGTGACACTAGTTATAGATTCCGATGCTTCACGTCAGGTTTACTGTATCCCTTGGTCCTTCTTATTGACGATAAAACACAGAAATTGCATCGGAATTAAATACAAAAGGCACAATGCCGACTTACGTTCATGAAGACCGACACTGCTTACTGACTATGTTTTGAACCATTCATGTGACACTAGTTATAGATTCCGATGCTTCACTTCAGGTTTATTGTATCCCTTGGACCTTCTTATTGACGATGAAACACAGAAATTGCATCGGAATTAAATACAAAAGGCACAATGCCGACTTATGGACAAGAAGACTGACTCTTCCTACTGACCATTCCTGTGACACTAGTTATATATTCCGATGCTTCACTTCAGGTTTATTGTATCCCTTGGACCTTCTTATTGACGATGAAACACAGAAATTGCATCGGAATTAAATATAAATGGCACAATGCCGACTTAAGTACACGAAGACCGACAGTTCTTACTGACTATGTTTTGAACCATTCCTGTGACACTAGTTATAGATTCCAATGCTTCACTTCAGGTTTACTGTATCCCTTGGACCTTCTTATTGACGATGAAACACAGAAATTGCATCGGAATTATATATCAAATGCACAATGCCGACTTAAGTACAAGAAGACTGACACTTCTTACTGACTATGTTTTGAACCACTCCTGTGACACTAGTTATAGATTCCGATGCTTCACTTCAGGTTTACTGTATCCCTTGGACCTTCTTATTGACGATGAAACACAGAAATTGCATCAGAATTAAATACAAAAGGCAGAATGCCGACATAAGGACATGAAGATTGACTCTTCCTGCTGACCATTCCTGTGTCACTAGTTATATATTCCGATGCTTCACTTCAGGTTTATTGTATCCCTTGGACCTTCTTATTGACGATGAAACACAGAAATTGCATCGGAATTAAATACAAAAGGCACAATGCCGTCTTAAGTACCTGAAGACCGACACTTCTTACTGACTATATTTTGAACCATTCCTGTGACACTAGTTATAGTTTACGATGCTTCACTTCAGGTTCGCTGTATCCCCTGGACCTTCTTATTGACGATGAAACGCAGAAATTGCATCGGGATTAAATACAAAAGGCACAATGCCATCTTAAGTACATGAAGACCGACAGTTCTTACTGACTATGTTTTGAACCATTCCTGTGACACTAGTTATAGATTCCGATGATTCACTTCAGGTTTACTGTATCCCTTGGACCTTCTTATTGACGATGAAACACAGAAATTGCATCGGAATTATATACCAAAGGCACAATGCCGACATAAGTACGTGAAGACCGACACTTCTTACTGACTAAGTTTTGAACCATTCCTGTGACACTAGTTATAGATTCCGATGCTTCACTTCAGGTTTACTGTATCCCTTGGACCTTCTTACTGACGATGAAATACAGAAATTGCATCGGAATTAAATACAAAAGGCATAAAGCCGACATAAGGCCAAGAAGACCGACTCTTCCTACTGACCATTCCTGTGCCACTAGTTATAGATTCCGATGCTTCACTTCAGGTTTACTGTATCCCCTAGACCTTCTTATTGACGATGAAACACAGAACTTGCATCGAAAATAAATACAAAAATCACAATGCCGACTAAAGTACTTGAAGACCGACACTTCTTACTGACTATGTTTTGAACCATTCCTGTGACACTAGTTATAGATTCCGATGCTTCACTTCAGGTTTACTGTATCCCTTGGACCTTCATATTGACGATAAAACACAGAAATTGCATCGGAATTAAATACAAAAGGCACAATGCCGACTTCCGTTCATGAAGACCGACACTGCTTACTGACTATGTTTTGAACCATTCCTGTGACACTAGTTATAGATTCCGATGCTTCACTTCAGGTTTATTGTATCCCTTGGACCTTCTTATTGACGATGAAACACAGAAATTGCATCGGAATTAAATACAAAAGGCACAATGCCGACTTATGGACAAGAAGACTGACTCTTCCTACTGACCATTCCTGTGACACTAGTTATATATTCCGATGCTTCACTTCAGGTTTATTGTATCCCTTGGACCTTCTTATTGACGATGAAACACAGAAATTGCATCGGAATTAAATACAAAAGGCTCAATGCCGACTTAAGTACCTGAAGACCGACACTTCTTACTGACTATATTTTGAACCATTCCTGTGACACTAGTTATCGATTCTGTTTCTTCACTTCAGGTTCACTGTATCCCCTGGACTTTCTTGTTGACGATGAAACGCAGAAATTGCATCGGGATTAAATACAAAAGGCACAATGCCGACTTAAGTACATTATGACCGACAGTTCTTACTGACTATGTTTTGAACCACTCCTGTGACACTAGTTATAGATTCCAATGCTTCACTTCAGGTTTACTGTATCCCTTGGACCTTCTTATTGACGATGAAACACAGAAATTGCATCGGAATTATATACCAAAGGCACAATGCCGACTTAAGTACAAGAAGACCGACACTTCTTACTGACTACGTTTTGAACCATTCCTGTGACACTAGTTATAGATTCCGATGCTTCACTTCAGGTTTACTGTATCCCTTGGACCTTCTTGTTGACGATGAAACACAGAAATTGCATCAGAATTAAATACAAAAGGCAGAATGCCGACATAAGGACATGAAGATTGACTCTTCCTGCTGCCCATTCCTGTGTCACTAGTTATATATTCCGATGCTTCACTTCAGGTTTATTGTATCCCTTGGACCTTCTTATTGACGATGAAACACAGAAATTGCATCGGAATTAAATACAAGACGCACAATGCCGTCTTAAGTACCTGAAGACCGACACTTCTTACTGACTATATTTTGAACCATTCCTGTGACACTAGTTATAGTTTACGATGCTTCACTTCAGGTTCACTGTATCCCCTGGACCTTCTTATTGACGATGAAACGCAGAAATTGCATCGGGATTAAATACAAAAGGCACAATGCCATCTTAAGTACATGAAGACCGACAGTTCTTACTGACTATGTTTTGAACCATTCCTGTGACACTAGTTATAGATTCCGATGCTTCACTTCAGGTTTACTGTATCCCTTGGACCTTCTTATTGACGATGAAACACAGAAATTGCATCGGAATTATATACAAAAGGCACAATGCCGACTTAAGTACATGAAGACCGACACTTCTTACTGACTATGTTTTGAACCATTCCTGTGACACTAGTTATAGATTCCGATGTTCCACTCCAGGTTTACTGTATCCCTTGGACCTTCTTATTGACGATGCAACACAGAAATTGCATCAGAATTAAATACAAAAGGCAGAATGCCGACATAAGGACATGAAGATTGACTCTTCCTGCTGACCATTCCTGTGACACTAGTTATAGATTCCGATGCTTCACTCCAGGTTTACTGTATCCCTTGGACCTTCTTATTGACGATGAAACCCAGAAATTGCATCGGAATTAAATACAAAAGGCACAATGGCGACTTAAGTACTAGAGGACTGACTCTTCTTACTGACTATGTTTTGAAGCATTCCTGCAACACTAGTTATAGATTGCGATGCTTCACTTAGGTTTACTGTATCCCTTGGACCTTCTTATTGACGATGAAATACAGAAATTGCATCGGAATTAAATACAAAAGGCACATTGCCGACTTAAGGTCAAGAAGACTGACTGTTCCTACTGACCATTCCTGTGACACAAGTTATGTATTCCGATGCTTCACTCCAGGTTTACTGTATCCCTTGGACCTTCTTATTGACGATGAAACACAGAACTTGCATCGGAAATAAATACAAAAGGCACAATGCCGACTAAAGTTCTTGAAGACCGACACTTCTTACTGACTATGTTTTGAACCATTCCTGTGACTTTAGTTATAGATTCCGATGCTTCACTTCAGGTTTACTGTATCCCTTGGACCTTCTTATTGACCATAAAACACAGAAATTGCATCGGAATTAAATATAAAATGCACAGTGCCGACTTAAGGACAAGAAGACTGACTCTTCTTACTGACCATTCCTGTGACACTAGTTATATATTCCGATGCTTCACTTCAGGTTTATTGCATCCCTTGGACCTTCTTATTGACGATGAAACACAGAACTTGCATCGGAATTAAATACAAAAGGCACAATGCCGACGTAAGTACATGAAGACCGACAGTTCTTACTGACTATGTTTTGAACCATTCCTGTGACACTAGTTATAGATTCCGATGCTTCACTTCAGGTTTACTGTATTCTTGGACCTTCTTATTGACGATGAAACACAGAAATTGCATCGGAATTATATACCAAAGGCACAATGCCGACTTAAGTACATGAAGACCGACACTTCTTACTGACTATGTTTTGAACCATTCCTGTGACACTAGTCATAGATTCCGATGCTTCACTTCAGGTTTACTGTATCCCTTGGACCTTCTTATTGACGATGAAACACAGAAATTGCATCAGAATTAAATACAAAAGGCAGAATGCCGACATAAGGACATGAAGATTGACTCTTCCTGCTGCCCATTCCTGTGACACTATTTATAGATTCCGATGCTTCACTTCAGGTTTACTGTATCCCTTGGACCTTTTTATTGATGATAAAACACAGAAATTGCATCGGAAGTAATTACAAAAGTCACAATGCCGACTTAAGTACATGAAGACCGACGCTTCTTACTGACTATGTTTGAACCATTCCTGTGACACTAGTTATAGATTCCGATGCTTCACTTCAGGTTTACTGTATCCCTTGGACCTTCTTATTGACGATGAAACACAGAAATTGCATCGTAATTAAATACAAAAGGCACAAAGCCGACTTATGGACTAGAAGACTGACTCTTCCTACTGACCATTCCTGTGACACTAATTATAGATTCCAATGCTTCACTTCAGGTTTACTGTATCCCTTGGACCTTCTTATTGACGATGAAACACAGAAATTGCATCGGAATTATATACCAAAGGCACAATGCCGACTTAAGTACAAGAAGACCGACACTTC
Source organism: Schistocerca americana (assembly GCF_021461395.2). Classification (NCBI taxonomy): domain Eukaryota; kingdom Metazoa; phylum Arthropoda; class Insecta; order Orthoptera; family Acrididae; genus Schistocerca; species Schistocerca americana. The sequence continues at coordinate 26,582,064 of NC_060130.1, forward strand.
TTACTGACTATGTTTTGAACCATTCCTGTGACACTAGTTATAGATTCCGATGCTTCACTTCAGGTTTACTGTACCCTTGGACCTTCTTGTTGACGATGAAACACAGAAATTGCATCAGAATTAAATACAAAAGGCAGAATGCCGACATAAGGACATGAAGATTGACTCTTCCTGCTGCCCATTCCTGTGTCACTAGTTATATATTCCGATGCTTCACTTCAGGTTTATTGTATCCCTTGGACCTTCTTATTGACGATGAAACACAGAAATTGCATCGGAATTAAATACAAGACGCACAATGCCGTCTTAAGTACCTGAAGACCGACACTTCTTACTGACTATATTTTGAACCATTCCTGTGACACTAGTTATAGTTTACGATGCTTCACTTCAGGTTCACTGTATCCCCTGGACCTTCTTATTGACGATGAAACGCAGAAATTGCATCGGGATTAAATACAAAAGGCACAATGCCATCTTAAGTACATGAAGACCGACAGTTCTTACTGACTATGTTTTGAACCATTCCTGTGACACTAGTTATAGATTCCGATGCTTCACTTCAGGTTTACTGTATCCCTTGGACCTTCTTATTGACGATGAAACACAGAAATTGCATCGGAATTATATACCAAAGGCACAATGCCGACTTAAGTACATGAAGACCGACACTTCTTACTGACTATGTTTTGAACCATTCCTGTGACACTAGTTATAGATTCCGATGTTTCACTTCAGGTTTACTGTATCCCTTGGACCTTCTTATTGACGATGCAACACAGAAATTGCATCAGAATTAAATACAAAAGGCAGAATGCCGACATAAGGACATGAAGATTGACTCTTCCTGCTGACCATTCCTGTGACACTAGTTATAGATTCCGATGCTTCACTCCAGGTTTACTGTATCCCTTGGACCTTCTTATTGACGATGAAACCCAGAAATTGCATCGGAATTAAATACAAAAGGCACAATGGCGACTTAAGTACTAGAGGACTGACTCTTCTTACTGACTATGTTTTGAAGCATTCCTGCAACACTAGTTATAGATTGCGATGCTTCACTTAGGTTTACTGTATCCCTTGGACCTTCTTATTGACGATGAAACACAGAAATTGCATCGGAATTAAGTACAAAAGGCACAATGCCGACTTAAGGACAAGAAGACTGACTCTTCCTACTGACCATTCCTGTGACACTAGTTATAGATTCCGATGCTTCACTTCAGGTTTACTGTATCCCTTGGACCTTCTTATTGACGATGAAATACAGAAATTGCATCGGAATTAAATACAAAAGGCACATTGCCGACTTAAGGTCAAGAAGACTGACTGTTCCTACTGACCATTCCTGTGACACAAGTTATGTATTCCGATGCTTCACTCCAGGTTTACTGTATCCCTTGGACCTTCTTATTGACGATGAAACACAGAACTTGCATCGGAAATAAATACAAAAGGCACAATGCCGACTAAAGTTCTTGAAGGCCGACACTTCTTACTGACTATGTTTTGAACCATTCCTGTGACTTTAGTTATAGATTCCGATGCTTCACTTCAGGTTTACTGTATCCCTTGGACCTTCTTATTGACCATAAAACACAGAAATTGCATCGGAATTAAATATAAAATGCACAGTGCCGACTTAAGGACAAGAAGACTGACTCTTCTTACTGACCATTCCTGTGACACTAGTTATATATTCCGATGCTTCACTTCAGGTTTATTGCATCCCTTGGACCTTCTTATTGACGATGAAACACAGAACTTGCATCGGAATTAAATACAAAAGGCACAATGCCGACTTAAGTACATGAAGACCGACAGTTCTTACTGACTATGTTTTGAACCATTCCTGTGACACTAGTTATAGATTCCGATGCTTCACTTCAGGTTTACTGTATTCTTGGACCTTCTTATTGACGATGAAACACAGAAATTGCATCGGAATTATATACCAAAGGCACAATGCCGACTTAAGTACATGAAGACCGACACTTCTTACTGACTATGTTTTGAACCATTCCTGTGACACTAGTCATAGATTCCGATGCTTCACTTCAGGTTTACTGTATCCCTTGGACCTTCTTATTGACAATGAAACACAGAAATTGCATCAGAATTAAATACAAAAGGCAGAATGCCGACATAAGGACATGAAGATTGACTCTTCCTGCTGCCCATTCCTGTGACACTAGTTATAGATTCCGATGCTTCACTTCAGGTTTACTGTATCCCTTGGACCTTTTTATTGATGATAAAACACAGAAATTGCATCGGAAATAATTACAAAAGTCACAATGCCGACTTAAGTACATGAAGACCGACGCTTCTTACTGACTATGTTTGAACCATTCCTGTGACACTAGTTATAGATTCCGATGCTTCACTTCAGGTTTACTGTATCCCTTGGACCTTCTTATTGACGATGAAACACAGAAATTGCATCGTAATTAAATACAAAAGGCACAAAGCCGACTTATGGACTAGAAGACTGACTCTTCCTACTGACCATTCCTGTGACATTAATTATAGATTCCGATGCTTCACTTCAGGTTTACTGTATCCTTTGGACCTTCTTATTGACGATGAATTACAGAAATTTCATCGGAATTAAATACAAAAGGCACATTGCCGACTTAAGGTCAAGAAGACTGACTATTCCTACTGACCATTCCTGTGACACAAGTTATGTATTCCGATGCTTCACTCCAGGTTTACTGTATCCCTTGGACCTTCTTATTGACGATGAAACACAGAACTTGCATCGGAAATAAATACAAAAGGCACAATGCCGACTAAAGTTCTTGAAGACCGACACTTCTTACTGACTATGTTTTGAACCATTCCTGTGACTTTAGTTATAGATTCCGATGCTTCACTTCAGGTTTACTGTATCCCTTGGACCTTCTTATTGACGATGAAACACAGAAATTGCATCGTAATTAAATACAAAAGGCACAATGCCGACTTAAGTACATGAAGACCGAAACTTCTTACTGACTATATGTTGAACCATTCCTGTGACACTAGTTATAGTTTCCAATGATTCACTTCAGGTTCACTGTATCCCCTGGACCTTCTTAATGACGATGAAACGCAGAAATTGCATCGGGATCAAATACATAAGGCACAATGCCGACATAAGTACATGAAGACCGACAGTTCTTACTGACTATGTTTTGAACCATTCCTGTGACACTAGTTATAGATTTCGATGCTTCACTTCAGGTTTACTGTATTCTTGGACCTTCTTATTGACGATGAAACACAGAAATTGCATCGGAATTATATACCAAAGGCACAATGCCGACTTAAGTACATGAAGACCGACACTTCTTACTGACTATGTTTTGAACCATTCCTGTGACACTAGTCATAGATTCCGATGCTTCACTTCAGGTTTACTGTATCCCTTGGACCTTCTTATTGACGATGAAACACAGAAATTGCATCAGAATTAAATACAAAAGGCAGAATGCCGACATAAGGACATGAAGATTGACTCTTCCTGCTGCCCATTCCTGTGACACTAGTTATAGATTCAAATGCTTCACTTCAGGTTTACTGTATCCCTTGGACCTTTTTATTGATGATAAAACACAGAAATTGCATCGGAAATAATTACAAAAGTCACAATGCCGACTTAAGTACATGAAGACCGACGCTTCTTACTGACTATGTTTGAACCATTCCTGTGACACTAGTTATAGATTCCGATGCTTCACTTCAGGTTTACTGTATCCCTTGGACCTTCTTATAGACGATAAAACACAGAAATTGCATCGGAATTAAATATAAAATGCACATCGCCGACTTAAGGACAAGAAGACTGACTCTTCCTACTGACCATTCCTGTGACACTAGTTATAGATTCCGATGCTTCACTTCAGGTTTACTGTATCCCTTGGACCTTCTTATTGACGATGAAACACAGAAATTGCATCGTAATTAAATACAAAAGGCACAAAGCCGACTTATGGACTAGAAGACTGACTCTTCCTACTGACCATTCCTGTGACACTAATTATAGATTCCGATGCTTCACTTCAGGTTTACTGTATCCTTTGGACCTTCTTATTGACGATGAAATACAGAAATTGCATCGGAATTAAATACAAAAGGCACATTGCCGACTTAAGGTCAAGAAGACTGACTCTTCCTACTGACCATTCCTGTGACACAAGTTATGGATTCCGATGCTTCACTCCAGGTTTACTGTATCCCTTGGACCTTCTTATTGACGATGAAACACAGAACTTGCATCGTAAATAAATACAAAAGCACAATGACGACTAAAGTACTTGAAAACCGACACTTCTTACTGACTATGTTTTGAACCATTCCTGTGACACTAGTTATAGATTCCGATGCTTCACTTCAGGTTTACTGTATCCATTGGACCTTCTTATTGACGATAAAACACAGAAATTGCATCGGAATTAAATATAAAATGCACAGCGCCGACTTAAGGACAAGAAGACTGACTCTTCTTACTGACCATTCCTGTGACACTAGTTATATATTCCGATGCTTCACTTCAGGTTTATTGCATCCCTTGGACCTTTTTATTGACGATGAAACACAGAAATTGCATCGGAATTAAATACAAAAGGCACAATGCCGACTTAAGTACATGAAGACCGACACTTCTTACTGACTATATTTTGAACCATTCCTGTGACACTAGTTATAGTTTCCGAAGCTTCACTTCAGGTTCACTGTATCCCTTCTACCTTCTTATTGACGATGAAACGCAGAAATTGCATCGGAATTAAATACAAAAGGCACAATGCCGACTTAAGTACATGAAGACCGACAGTTCTTACTGACTGTGTTTTGAACCATTCCTGTGACACTAGTTATAGATTCCGATGCTTCACTTCAGGTTTACTGTATCCCTTGGACCTTCTTCCTGACGATGAAACACAGAAATTGCATCGGAATTATATACCAAAGGCACAATGCCGACTTAAGTACATGAAGACCGACACTTCTTACTGACTATGTTTTGAACCATTCCTGTGACACTAGTTATAGATTGCGATGCTTCACTTCAGGTTTACTGTATCCCTTGGACCTTCTTATTGACGATGAAACACAGAAATTGCATCAGAAACAAATACAAAAGGCAGAATGCCGACATAAGGACATGAAGATTGACTCTTCTGCTGACCATTCCTGTGACACTAGTTATAGATTCCGATGCTTCACTCCAGGTTTACTGTATCCCTTGACCTTCTTATTGACGATGAAACCCAGAAATTGCATCGGAATTAAATACAAAAGGCACAATGCCGACTTAAGGACAAGAAGACTGACTCTTCCTACTGACCATTCCTGTGACACTAGTTATAGATCCCGATGCTTCACTTCAGGTTTACTGTATCCCTTGGACCTTCTTATTGACGATGAAACACAGAAATTGCATCGGAATTAAATACAAAAGGCACAATGCAGGCCTAAGGACAAGAAGACTGACTCATCCTACTGACCATTCCTGTGACATTAGTTATATATTCCGATGCTTCACTTCAGGTTTATGGTATCCCTTGGACCTTCTTATTGACGATGAAACACAGAAATTGCATCGGAATTAAATACAAAAGGCACAATCCCGACTTAAGTACATGAAGACCGACACTTCTTACTGACTATATTTTGAACCATTCCTGTGACACTAGTTATAGATTCCGATGCTTCACTTCAGGTTTACTGTATCCCTTGGACCTTCTTATTGACGATGAAACACAGAACTTGCATCGGAAATAAATACAAAAGGCACAATGCCGACTAAAGTACTTGAAGACCGACACTTCTTACTATGTTTTGAACCATTCCTGTGACACTAGTTATAGATTCCGATGCTTCACTTCAGGCTTACTGTATCCCTTGGACCTTCTTATTGACCATAAAACACAGAAATTGCATCGGAATTAAATATAAAATGCACAGCGCCGACTTAAGGACAAGAAGACTGACTCTTCTTACTGATCATTCCTGTGACACTAGTTATATATTCCGATGCTTCATTTCAGGTTTATTGTATCCCTTGGACCTTCTTATTGACGATGAAACACAGAAATTGCATCGGAATTAAATACAAAAGGCACAATGCCGACTTAAGTACATGAAGACCGACACTTCTTACTGACTATATTTTGAACCATTCCTGTGACACTAGTTATAGTTTCCGATGCTTCACTTCAGGTTCACTGTATCCCCTGGACCTTCTTAATGACGATGAAACGCAGAAATTGCATCGGGATTAAATACAAAAGGCACAATGCCGACTTAAGTACATGAAGACCGACAGTTCTTACTGACTATGTTTTGAACCATTCCTGTGACACTAGTTATAGATTCCGATGCTTCACTTCAGGTTTACCGTATCCCTTGGACCTTCTTAATGACGATGAAACACAGAAATTGCATCGGAATTATATACCAAAGGCACAATGCCGACTTAAGTACATGAAGACCGACACTTCTTACTGACTATGTTTTGAACCATTCCTGTGACACTAGTTATAGATTCCGATGCTTCACTTCAGGTTTACTGTATCCCTTGGACCTTCTTATTGACGATGAAACACAGATATTGCATCAGAATTAAATACAAAAGGCAGAATGCCGACATAAGGACATGAAGATTGACTCTTCCTGCTGACCATTCCTGTGACACTAGTTATAGATTCCGATGCTTCACTTCAGGTTTACTGTATCCCTTGGACCTTCTTATTGACGATGAAACACAGAAATTGCATCGGAATTAAATACAAAAGGCACAAAGCCGACTTATGGACAAGAAGACTGACTCTTCCTACTGACCATTCCTGTGACACTAATTATAGATTCCGATGCTTCACTTCAGGTTTACTGTATCCTTTGGACCTTCTTATTGACGATGAAATACAGAAATTGCATCGGAATTAAATACAAAAGGCACATTGCCGACTTAAGGTCAAGAAGACTGACTCTTCCTACTGACCATTCCTGTGACACAAGTTATGGATTCCGATGCTTCACTCCAGGTTTACTGTATCCCTTGGACCTTCTTATTGACGATGAAACACAGAACACAGAACTTGCATCGGAAATAAATACAAAAGGCACAATGCCGACTAAAGTACTTGAAAACCGACACTTCTTACTGACTATGTTTTGAACCATTCCTGTGACACTAGTTATAGATTCCGATGCTTCACTTCAGGTTTACTGTATCCCTTGGACCTTCTTATTGACGATAAAACACAGAAATGGCATCGGAATTAAATATAAAATGCACAGCGCCGACTTAAGGACAAGAAGACTGACTCTTCCTGCTGACCATTCCTGTGACACTAGTTATAGATTCCGATGCTTCACTTCATGTTTACTGTATCCCTTGGACCTTCTTATTGACGATGAAACACAGAATTTGCATCGGAATTAAATACAAAAGGCACAATGCCGACTTAAGTACATGAAGACCGACACTTCTTACTGACTATGTTTTGAACCATTCCTGTGACACTAGTTATAGATTCCGATGCTTCACTTCAGGTTTACTGTATCCCTTGGACCTTCTTATTGACGATGATACACAGAAATTGCATCGGAATTAAATACAAAAGGCACAATGCCGACTTAAGGACAAGAAGACTGACTCTTCCTACTGACCATTCCTGTGACACTAGTTATATATTCCGATGCTTCACTTCAGGTTTATTGTATCCCTTGGACCTTTTTATTGACGATGAAACACAGAAATTGCATCGGAATTAAATACAAAAGGCACAATGCCGACTTAAGTACATGAAGACCGACACTTCTTACTGACTATATTTTGAACCATTCCTGTGACACTAGTTATAGTTTCCGAAGCTTCACTTCAGGTTCACTGTATCCCTTGGACCTTCTTATTGACGATGAAACGCAGAAATTGCATCGGAATTAAATACAAAAGGCACAATGCCGACTTAAGTACATGAAGACCGACAGTTCTTACTGACTATGTTTTGAACCATTCCTGTGACACTAGTTATAGATTCCGATGCTTCACTTCAGGTTTACTGTCTCCCTTGGACCTTCTTACTGACGATGAAACACAGAAATTGCATCGGAATTATATACCAAAGGCACAATGCCGACTTAAGTACATGAAGACCGACAATTCTTACTGACTATGTTTTGAACCATTCCTGTGACACTACTTATAGATTGCGATGATTCACTTCAGGTTTACTGTATCCCTTGGACCTTCTTATTGAAGATGAAACACAGAAATTGCATCAGAATTAAATACAAAAGGCAGAATGCCGACATAAGGACATGAAGATTGACTCTTCCTGCTGACCATTCCTGTGACACTAGTTATAGATTCCGATGCTTCACTCCAGGTTTACTGTATCCCTTGACCTTCTTATTGACGATGAAACCCAGAAATTGCATCGGAATTAAATACAAAAGGCACAATGCCGACTTAAGGACAAGAAGACTGACTCTTCCTACTGACCATTCCTGTGACACTAGTTATAGATCCCGATGCTTCACTTCAGGTTTACTGTATCCCTTGGACCTTCTTATTGACGATGAAACACAGAAATTGCATCGGAATTAAATACAAAAGGCACAATGCAGGCTTAAGGACAAGAAGACTGACTCATCCTACTGACCATTCCTGTGACACTAGTTATATATTCCGATGCTTCACTTCAGGTTTATTGTATCCCTTGGACCTCCTTATTGACGATGAAACACAGAAATTGCATCGCAATTAAATACAAAAGGCACAATGCCGACTTAAGTACATGAAGACCGACACTTCTTACTGACTATATTTTGAACCATTCCTGTGACACTAGTTACAGATTCCGATGCTTCACTTCAGGTTTACTGTATCCCTTGGACCTTCTTATTGGCGATGAAACGCAGAAATTGCATCGGAATTAAATACAAAAGGCACAATGCCGACTTAAGTACATGAAGACCGACAGTTCTTACTGACTATGTTTTGCACCATTCCTGTGACACTAGTTATAGATTCCGATGCTTCACTTCAGATTTACTGTATCCCTTGGACCTTCTTATTGCCGATGAAACACAGAAATTGCATCGGAATTATATACCAAAGGCACAATGCCGACTTAAGTACATGAAGACCGACACTTCTTACTGACTATGTTTTGAACCATTCCTGTGACTCTAGTTATAGATTCCGATGCTTCACTTCAGTTGTACTGTTTCCCTTGTACCTTCTTATTGACGATGAAACACAGAAATTGCATCAGAATTAAATACAAAAGGCAGAATGCCGACATAAGGACATGAAGATTGACTCTTCCTGCTGACCATTCCTGTGAAACTAGTTATAGATTCCGATGCTTCACTCCAGGTTTACTGTATCCCTTGGACCTTCTTATTGACGATGAAACCCAGAAATTGCATCGGAATTAAATACAAAAGGGACAATGCCGACTTAAGAACAAGAAGACTGACTCTTCCTACTGACCATTCCTGTGACACTAGTTATAGATTCCGATGCTTCACTTCAGGTTAACTGTATCCCTTGGACCTTCTTATTGAAGATGAAACACAGAATTTGCATCGGAATTAAATACAAAAGGCACAATGCCGACTTAAGTACATGAAGACCGACACTTCTTACTGACTATGTTTTGAACCATTCCTGTGACACTAGTTATAGATTCCGATGCTTCACTTCAGGCTTACTGTATCCCTTGGACCTTCTTATTGACGATGATACACAGAAATTGCATCGGAATTAAATACAAAAGGCACAATGCCGACTTAAGGACAAGAAGACTGACTCTTCCTACTGACCATTCCTGTGACACTAGTTATAAATTCCGATGCTTCACTTCAGGTTTATTGTATCCCTTGGACCTTTTTATTGACGATGAAACACAGAAATTGCATCGGAATTAAATACAAAAGGCACAATGCCGACTTAAGTACATGAAGACCGACACTTCTTACTGACTATATTTTGAACCATTCCTGTGACACTACTTATAGTTTCCGAAGCTTCACATCAGGTTCACTGTATCCCTTGGACCTTCTTATTGACGATGAAACGCAGAAATTGCATCGGAATTAAATACAAAAGGCACAATGCCGACTTAAGTACATGAAGACCGACAGTTCTTACTGACTATGTTTTGAACCATTCCTGTGACACTAGTTATAGATTCCGATGCTTCACTTCAGGTTTACTGTATCCCTTGGACCTTCTTACTGACGATGAAACACAGAAATTGCATCGGAATTATATACCAAAGGCACAATGCCGACTTAAGTACATGAAGAATGACAATTCTTACTGACTGTGTTTTGAACCATTCCTGTGACACTAGTTATAGATTGCGATGCTTCACTTCAGGTTTACTGTATCCCTTGGACCTTCTTATTGACGATGAAACACAGAAATTGCATCAGAATTAAATACAAAAGGCAGAATGCCGTCATAAGGACATGAAGATTGACTCTTCCTGCTGACCATTCCTGTGCCACTAGTTATAGATTCCGATGCTTCACTCCAGGTTTACTGTATCCCTTGACCTTCTTATTGACGATAAAACCCAGAAATTGAATCGGAATTAAATTCAAAAGGCACAATGCCGACTTAAGGACAAGATGACTGACTCTTCCTACTGACCATTCCTGTGACACTAGTTACAGATCCCGATGCTTCACTTCAGGTTTACTGTATCCCTTGGACCTTCTTATTGACGATGAAACACAGAAATTGCATCGGAATTAAATACAAAAGGCACAATGCAGGCTTAAAGACAAGACGACTGACTCATCCTACTGACCATTCCTGTGACACTAGTTATATATTCCGATGCTTCACTTCAGGTTTATTGTATCCCTTGGACCTTCTTAATGACGATGAAACACAGAAATTGCATCGGAATTAAATACAAAAGGCACAATGCCGACTTAAGTACATGAAGACCGACACTTCTTACTGACTATATTTTGAACCATTCCTGTGACACTAGTTATAGATTCCGATGCTTCACTTCAGGTTTACTGTATCCCTTGGACCTTCTTATTGACGATGAAACGCAGAAATTGCATCGGAATTAAATACAAAAGGCACAATGCCGACTTAAGTACATGAAGACCGACAGTTCTTACTGACTATGTTTTGAACCATTCCTGTGACACTAGTTATAGATTCCGATGCTTCACTTCAGATTTACTGTATCCCTTGGACCTTCTTATTGCCGATGAAACACAGAAATTGCATCGGAATTATATACCAAAGGCACAATGCCGACTTAAGTACATGAAGACCGACACTTCTTACTGACTATGTTTTGAACCATTCCTGTGACACTAGTTATAGATTCCGATGCTTCACTTCAGGTTTACTGTATCCCTTGGACCTTCTTATTGACGATGAAACAAAGAAATTGCATCAGAATTAAATACAAAAGGCAGAATGCCGACATAAGGACATGAAGATTGACTCTTCCTGCTGACCATTCCTGTGACACTAGATATAGATTCCGATGCTTCACTCCAGGTTTACTGTATCCCTTGGACCTTCTTATTGACGATGAAACCCAGAAATTGCATCGGAATTAAATACAAAAGGCACAATGCCGACTTAAGAACAAGAAGACTGACTCTTCCTACTGACCATTCCTGTGACACTAGTTATAGATTCCGATGCTTCACTTCAGGTTTACTGTATCCCTTGGACCTTCTTATTGACGATGAAACACAGAAATTGCATCGGAATTAAATACAAAAGGCACAATGCAGACTTAATGACAAGAAGACTGACTCTTCCTACTGACCATTCCTGTGACACTAGTTATAGATTCCGATGCTTCACTTCAGGTTTACTGTATCCCTTGGACCTTTTTATTGATGATAAAACACAGAAATTGCATCGGAATTAAATACAAAAGGCACAATGCCGACTTAAGTACATGAAGACCGACGCTTCTTACTGACTATGTTTTGAACCATTCCTGTGACACTAGTTATAGATTCCGATGCTTCACTACAGGTTTACTGTATCCCTTGGACCTTTTTATAAACGATAAAACACAGAAATTGCATCGGAATTAAATATAAAATGCACAGCGCCGACTTAAGGACAAGAAGACAGACTCTTCCTACTGACCATTCCTGTGACACTAGTTATAAATTCCGATGCTTCACTTCAGGTTTACTGTATCCCTTGGACCTTCTTATTTACGATGAAACACAGTAATTGCATCGGAATTAAATACAAATGGCACAAAGCCGACTTAAGGACAAGAAGACTGACTCTTCCTACTGACCATTCCTGTGACACTAGTTATAGATTCCGATGCTTCACTTTAGGTTTACTGTATCCCTTGGACCTTCTTATTGACGATGAAATACAGAAATTGCATCGGAATTAAATACAAAAGGCTTATTGCCGACTTAAGGTCAAGAAGACTGACTCTTCCTACTGATCATTCCTGTGACACAAGTTATCTATTCCGATGATTCACTCCAGGTTTACTGTATCCCTTGGACCTTCTTATTGACGATGAAACACAGAAATTGCATCGGAATTAAATACAAAAGGCACAATGGCGACTTAAGTACTAGAGGACTGATTCTTCTTACTGACTATGTTTTGAACCATTCCTGCAACACTAGTTATAGATTCCGATGCTTCACTTCAGGTTTACTGTATCCCTTGGACCTTCTTATTGACGATGAAACACAGAAATTGCATCGGAATTAAATACAAAAGGCACAAAGCCGACTTAAGGACAAGAAGACTGACTCTTCCTACTGACCATTCCTGTGACACTAGTTATAGATTCCGATGCTTCACTTCAAGTTTACTGTATCCCTTGGACCTTCTTATTGACGATGAAATACAGAAATTGCATCGGAATTAAATACAAAAGGCTCATTGCCGACTTAAGGTCAAGAAGACTGACTGTTCCTACTGACCATTCCTGTGACACAAGTTATGTATTCAGATGCTTCACTCCAGGTTTACTGTATCCCTTGGACCTTCTTATTGACGATGAAACACAGAACTTGCATTGGAAATAAATACAAAAGGCACAATGCCGACTAAAGTACTTGAAGACCGACACTTCTTACTGACTATGTTTTGAACCATTCCTGTGACACTAGTTATAGATTCCGAAGCTTCACTTCAGGTTTACTGTATCCCTTGGACCTTCTTATTGACCATAAAACACAGAAATTGCATCGGAATTAAATATAAAATGAACAGCGCCGACTTAAGGACAAGAAGACTGACTCTTCTTTTTGACCATTCCTGTGACACTAGTTATATATTCCGATGCTTCACTTCAGGTTTATTGTATCCCTTGGACCCTCTTATTGACGATGAAACACAGAAATTGCATCGGAATTAAATACAAAAGGCACAATGCCGACTTAAGTACATGATGACCGACTCTTCTTACTGACTATATTTTGAACCATTCCTGTGACACTAGTTATAATTTCCGATGCTTCACTTCAGGTTCACTGTATCCCCTGGACCTTCTTAATGACGATGAAACGCAGAAATTGCATCGGGATTAAATACAAAAGGCACAATGCCGACTTAAGTACATGAAGACAGACAGTTCTTACTGACTATGTTTTGAACCATTCCTGTGACACTAGTTATAGATTCCGATGCTTCACTACAGGTTTACTGTATCCCTTGGACCTTCTTATAAACGATAAAACACAGAAATTGCATCGGAATTAAATATAAAATGCACAGCGCCGACTTAAGAACAAGAAGACTGACTCTTCTTACTGACCATTCCTGTGACACTAGTTATATATTCCGATGCCTCACTTCAGGTTTATTGTATCCCTTGGACCTTCTTATTGACGATGAAACACAGAAATTGCATCGGAATTAAATACAAAAGGCACAATGCCGACTTAAGTACATGAAGACCGACACTTTTTACTGACTATATTTTGAACCATTCCTGTGACACTAGTTATAGTTTCCGATGCTTCACTTCAGGTTCACTGTATCCCCTGGACCTTCTTAATGACGATGAAACGCAGAAATTGCATCGGGATTAAATACAAAAGGCACAATGCCGACTTATGTACATGAAGACCGACAGTTCTTGCTGACTATGTTTTGAACCATTCCTGTGACACTAGTTATAGATTCCGATGCTTCACTTCAGGTTCACTGTATCCCTTGGACCTTCTTATTGACGATGTAACACAGAAATTGCATCGGAATTATATACTAAAGGCACAATGCCGACTTAAGTACATGCAGACCGACACTTCTTACTGACTATGTTTTGAACCATTCCTGTGACACTAGTTATAGATTCCGATGCTTCACTTCAGGTTTACTGTATCCCTTGGACCTTCTTATTGACGATGAAACACAGAAATTGCATCAGAATTAAATACAAAAGGCAGAATGCCGACATAAGGACATGAAGATTGACTCTTCCTGCTGACCATTCCTGTGACACTAGTTACAGATTCCGATGCTTCACTTGAGGTTAACTGTATCCCTTGGACCTTTTTATTGATGATAAAACACAGAAATTGCATCGGAAATAAATACAAAAGGCACAATGCTGACTTAAGTACACGAAGACCGACGCTTCTTACTGACTATGTTTTGAACCATTCCTGTGACACTAGTTATAGATTCCGATGCTTCACTTCAGGTTTACTGTATCCCTTGGACCTTCTTATAGACGATAAAACACAGAAATTGCATCGGAATTAAATATAAAATGCACAGCGCCGACTTAAGGACAAGAAGACTGACTCTTCCTACTGACCATTCCTGTGACACTAGTTATAGATTCCGATGCTTCACTTCAGGTTTACTGTATCCCTTGGACCTTCTTATTGACGATGAAACACAGAAATTGCATCGGAATTAAATACAAAAGGCACAAAGCCGACTTATGGACAAGAAGACTGACTCTTCCTACTGACCTTTCCTGTGACACTAATTATAGATTCCAATGCTTCACTGCAGGTTTACTGTATCCTTTGGACCTTCTTATTGACGATGAAATACAGAAATTGCAACGGAATTAAATTCAAAAGGCACATTGCCGACTTAAGGTCAAGAAGACTGACTCTTCCTACTGACCATTCCAGTGACACAAGTTATGGATTCCGATGCTTCACTCCAGGTTTACTGTAACCCTCGGACCTTCTTATTGACGATGAAACACAGAACTTGCATCGGAAATAAATACAAAAGGCACAATGCCGACTATAGTACTTGAAAACCGACACTTCTTACTGACTATGTTTTGAACCATTCCTGTGACACTAGTTATAGATTCCGATGCTGCACTTCAGGTTTACTGTATCCCTTGGAATCTCTCATTGACGATAAAACACAGAACTTGCATCGGAATTAAATATAAAATGCACAGCGCCGACTTAAGGACAAGAAGACTGAATCTTCCTACTGACCATTCCTGTGACACTAGAAATAGATTCCGATGCTTCACTTCAGGTTTACTGTATCCCTTGGACCTTCTTATTGACGATGAAACCCAGAAATTGCATCGGAATTAAATACAAAAGGCACAATGCCGACTTAAGGACAAGAAGACTGACTCTTCCTACTGACCCTTCCTGTGACACTAGTTATAGATTCCGATGCTTCACGTCAGGTTAACTGTATCCCTTGGACCTTCTTATTGACGATGAAACACAGAAATTGCATCGGAAGTAAATACAAAAGGCGGAATGCATACTTAAGGACAAGAAGACTGACTCTTCCTACTGACCGTTCCTGTGACACTAGTTATATATTCCGATGCTTCACTTCAGGTTTATTGTATCCCTTGGATCTTCTTCTTGACCATGAAACACAGAAATTGCATCGGAATTAAATACAAAAGGCACAATGCCGACTTAAGTACATGAAGACAGACACTTCTTACTGACTATATTTTGAACCATTCCTGTGACACTAGTTATAGATTCCGATTCTTCACTTCAGGTTTACTGTATCCCTTGGACCTTCTAATTGACGATGAAACGCAGAAATTGCATCGGAATTAAATACAAAAGGCACAATGCCGACTTAAGTACATGAAGACCGACAGTTCTTACTGACTATGTTTTGAACAATTCCTGTGACACTAGTTATAGATTCCGATGCTTCACTTCAGGTTTACTGTATCCCTTGGACCCTCTTATTGACGATGAAACACAGAAATTGCATCAGAATTAAATACAAAAGGCAGAATGCCGACATAAGGACATGAAGATTGACTCTTCCTGCTGACCATTCCTGTGACACTAGTTATAGATTGCGATGTTTCACTCCAGGTTTACTGTATCCCTTGGACCTTCTTATTGACGATGAAACCCAGAAATTGCATCGGAATTAAATACAAAAGGCACAATGCCGACTTAAGAACAAGAGGACTGACTCTTCCTACTGACCATTCCTGTGACACTAGTTATGGATTCCGATGCTTCACTTCAGGTTTATTGTATCCCTTGGACCTTCTTATTGACGATGAAACACAGATATTGCATCGGAACTAAATACAAAAGGCACAATGCAGACTTAATGACAAGAAGACTGACTCTTCCTACTGACCATTCCTGTGACGCTAGTTATAGATTCCGATGCTTCACTTCAGGTTTACTGTATCCCTTGGACCTTTTTATTGATGATAAAACACAGAAATTGCATCGGAATTAAATACAAAAGGCACAATGCCGACTTAAGTACATAAAGACGGACGCTTCTTACTGACTATGTTTTGAACCATTCCTGTGACACTAGTTATAGATTCCGATGCTTCACTTCAGGTTTACTGTATCCCTTGGACCTTCTTATAAACGATAAAACACAGAAATTGCATCGGAATTAAATATAAAATGCACAGCGCCTACTTAAGGACAAGAAGACTGACTCTTCCTACTGACCATTCCTGTGACACTAGCTATAGATTCCGATGCTTCACTTCAGGTTTACTGTATCCCTTGCACCTTCTTATTGACGATGAAACACAGAAATTGCATCGGAATTAAATACAAATGGCACAAAGCCGACTTAAGGACAAGAAGACTGACTCTTCCTACTGACCATTGCTGTGACACTAGTTATAGATTCCGATGCTTAACTTCAGGTTTACTGTATCCCTTGGACCTTCTTATTGACGATGAAATACAGAAATTGCATCGGAATTAAATACAAAAGGCTCACTGCCGACTTAAGGTCAAGAAGACTGACTCTTCCTACTGACCATTCCTGTGACACAAGTTATCTATTCCGATGCTTCACTCCAGGTTTACTGTATCCCTTGGTCCTTCTTATTGACGATGAAACACAGAACGTGCATCGGAAATAAATACAAAAGGCACAATGCCGACTAAAGTACTTGAAGACCGACACTTCTTACTGACTATGTTTTGAACCATTCCTGTGACACTAGTTATAGATACCGATGCTTCACTTCAGGTTTACTGTATCCCTTGGACCTTCTTATTGACGATAAAATACAGAAATTGCATCGGAATTAAATATAAAATGCACAGCGCCGACTTAAGGACAAGAAGACTGACTCTTCCTACTGACCATTCCTGTGACACTAGTTATAGATTCCGATGCTTCACTTCAGGTTCACTGTATCCCTTGGACCTTCGTATTGACAATGAAACACAGAAATTGCATCGGAATTAAATACAAAAGGCACAATGCCGACTTCAGTACATGAAGACCGACACTTCCTACTGACTATGTTTTGAACCATTCCTGTGACACTAGTTATATATTCCGATGCTTCACTTCAGGTTTACTATATCCCATGGCCCTTCTTATTGACGATGAAACACAGAAATTGCATCGGAATTAAATACAAAAGGCACAATGCCGTCTTAAGGACAAGAAGACTGACTCTTCCTACTGACCATTCCTGTGACACTAGTTACATATTCCGATGCTTCATTTCAGGTTTATTGTATCCCTTGGACCTTTTTATTGACGATGAAACACGGAAATTGCATCGGAATTAAATACAAAAGGCACAATGCCGACTTAAGTACATGAAGACCGACACTTCTTACTGACTATATTTTGAACCATTCCTGTGACACTAGTTATAGTTTCCGAAGCTTCACTTCAGGTTCACTGTATCCCTTGGACCTTCTTATTGACGATGAAACGCAGAAATTGCATCGGAATTAAATACAAAAGGCACAATGCCGACTTAAGTACATGAAGACCGACAGTTCTTACTGACTATGTTTTGAACCATTCCTGTGACACTAGTTATAGAATCCGATGCTTCACTTCAGGTTTACTGCTTCCCTTGGACCTTCTTACTGACGATGAAACACAGAAATTGCATCGGAATTACATACCAAAGGCACAATGCCGACTTAAGTACATGAAGACCGACACTTCTTACTGACTATGATTTGAACCATTCCTGTGACACTAGTTATAGATTCCGATGCTTCACTTCAGGTTTACTGTATCCCTTGGACCTTCTTGTTGACGATGAAACACAGAAATTGCATCAGAATTAAATACAAAAGGCAGAATGCCGACATAAGGAGATGAAGATTGACACTTCCTGCTGTCCATTCCTGTGACACTAGTTATAGATTCCGATGCTTCACTCCAGGTTTACTGTATCCCTTGGACCTTCTTATTGACGATGAAACACAGAAATTGCATCGGAATTAAATACAAAAGGCACAATGCCGACTTAAGGACAAGAAGACTGACTCTTCCTACTGACCATTCCTGTGACACTAGTTATAGATTCCGATGCTTCACTTCAGGTTTACTGTATCCCTTGGACCTTCTTATTGACGATGAAACACAGAAATTGCATCGGAAGTAAATACAAAAGGCAGAATGCATACTTAAGGACAAGAAGACTGACTCTTCCTACTGACCATTCCTGTGACACTAGTTATATATTCCGATGCTTCACTTCAGGTTTATTGTATCCCTTGGACCTTCTTCTTGACCATGAAACACAGAAATTGCATCGGAATTAAATACAAAAGGCACAATGCCGACTTAAGTACATGAAGACAGACACTTCTTACTGACTATATTTTGAACCATTCCTGTGACACTAGTTATAGATTCCGATGCTTCACTTCAGGTTTACTGTATCCCTTGGACCTTCTTATTGACGATGAAACGCAGAAATTGCATCGGAATTAAATACAAAAGGCACAATGCCGACTTAAGTACATGAAGACCGACAGTTCTTACTGACTATGTTTTGAACCATTCCTGTGACACTAGTTATAGATTCCGATGCTTCACTTCAGGTTTACTGTATCCCTTGGACCTTCTTATTGACGATGAAACACAGAAATTGCATCGGAATTAAATACAAAAGGCACAATGCAGACTTAAGGACAAGAAGACTGACTCTTCCTACTGACCATTCCTGTGGCACTAGTTATATATTCCGATGCTTCACTTCAGGTTTATTGTATCTCTTGGACCTTCTTATTGACGATGAAACACAGAAATTGCATCGGAATTAAATAAAAAAGGCACAATGCCGACTTAAGTACATGAAGATTGACTCTTCCTGCTGACCATTCCTGTGACACTAGTTATAGATTCCGATGCTTCACTCCAGGTTTACTGTATCCCTTGGACCTTCTTATTGACGATGAAAACCAGAAATTGCATCGGAATTAAATTGAAATGGCACAATGCCGACTTAAGGACAAGAAGACTGACTCTTCCTACTGACCATTCCTGTGACACTAGTTATATAGTCCGGTGCTTCACTTCAGGTTTATTGTATCCCTTGGACCTTCTTATTGACGATGAAACACCGAAATTGCATCGGAATTAAATACAAAATGCACAAAGCCGACTTAAGTACATGAAGACCGACACTTCTTACTGACTATATTTTGTACCATTCCTGTGACACTAGTTATAGTTTCCGATGCTTCACTTCAGGTTTACTGTATCCCTTCGACCTTCTTACTGACGATGAAACGCAGAAATTGCATCGGAATTAAATACAAAAGGCACAATGCCGACTTAAGTACATGAAGACCAACAGTTCTTACTGACTATGTTTTGAACCATTCCTGTGACACTAGTTATAGATTCCGATGCTTCACTTCAGGTTTACTGTATCCCTTGGACCGTCTTATTGACGATGAAATGCAGAAATTGCATCGGAATTAAATACAAAAGGCTCATTGCCGACTTAAGGTCAAGAAGACTGACTCTTCCTACTGACCATTCCTGTGACACAAGTTATCTATTCCGATGCTTCACTCCAGGTTTACTGTATCCCTTGGACCTTCTTATTGACGATGAAACACAGAACTTGCATCGGAAATAAATACAAAAGGCACAATGCCGACTAAAGTACTTGAAGACCGACACTTCTTACTGACTATGTTTTGAACCATTCCTGTGACACTAGTTATAGATTCCGATGCTTCACTTCAGGTTTACTGTATCCCTTGGACCTTCTTATTGACGATAAAACACAGAAATTGCATCGGAATTAAATATAAAATGCACAGCGCCGACTTAAGGACAAGAAGACTGACTCTTCCTACTGACCATTCCTGTGACACTAGTTATAGATTCCGATGCTTCACTTCAGGTTTACTGTATCCCTTGGACCTTCGTATTGACGATGAGACACAGAAATTGCATCGGAATTAAATACAAAAGGCACAATGCCGACTTCAGTACATGAAGACCGACACTTCCTACTGACTATGTTTTGAACCATTCCTGTGACACTAGTTATAGATTCCGATGCTTCACTTCAGGTTTACTATATCCCATGGCCCTTCTTATTGACGATGAAACACAGAAATTGCATCGGAAATTAATACAAAAGGCACAATGCCGACTTAAGGACAAGAAGACTGACTCTTCCTACTGACCATTCCTGTGACACTAGTTATATATTCCGATGCTTCACTTCAGGTTTATTGTATCCCTTGGACCTTTTTATTGACGATGAAACACAGAAATTGCATCGGAATTAAATACAAAAGGCACAATGCCGACTTAAGTACATGAAGACCGACACTTCTTACTGACTATATTTTGAACCATTCCTGTGACACTAGTTATAGTTTCCGAAGCTTCACTTCAGGTTCACTGTATCCCTTGGACCTTCTTATTGACGATGAAACGCAGAAATTGCATCGGAATTAAATACAAAAGGCACAATGCCGACTTAAGTACATGAAGACCGACAGTTCTTACAGACTATGTTTTGAACCATTCCTGTGACACTAGTTATAGAATCCGATGCTTCACTTCAGGTTTACTGTATCCCTTGGACCTTCTTACTGACGATGAAACACAGAAATTGCATCGGAATTATATACCAAAGGCACAATGCCGACTTAAGTACATGAAGACCGACACATCTTACTGACTATGTTTTGAACCATTCCTGTGACACTAGTTATAGATTCCGATGCTTCACTTCAGGTTTACTGTATCCCTTGGACCTTCTTGTTGACGATGAAACACAGAAATTGCATCAGAATTAAATACAAAAGGCAGAATGCCGACATAAGGAGATGAAGATTGACTCTTCCTGCTGTCCATTCCTGTGACACTAGTTACAGATTCCGATGCTTCACTCCAGGTTTACTGTACCCCTTGGACCTTCTTATAGACGATGAAACCCAGAAATTGCATCGGAATTAAATACAAAAGGCACAACGCCGACATAAGGACAAGAAGACTGACTCTTCCTACTGACCATTCCTGTGACACTAGTTATAGATTCCGATGCTTCACTTCAGGTTTACTGTATCCCTTGGACCTTCTTATTGACGATGAAACACAGAATTTGCATCGGAAGTAAATACAAAAGGCACAATGCAGACTTAAGGACAAGAAGACTGACTCTTCCTACTGACCATTCCTGTGACACTAGTTATATATTCCGATGCTTCACTTCAGGTTTATTGTATCCCTTGGACCTTCTTCTTGACGATGAAACACAGAAATTGCATCGGAATTAAATACATAAGGCACAATGCCGACTTAAGTACATGAAGACAGACACTTCTTACTGACTATATTTTGAACCATTCCTGTGACACTAGTTATAGATTCCGATGCTTCACTTCAGGTTTACTGTATCCCTTGGACCTTCCTATTGACGATGAAACGCAGAAATTGCATCGGAATTAAATACAAAAGGCACAATGCAGACTTAAGGACAAGAAGACTGACTCTTCCTACTGACCATTCCTGTGGCACTAGTTATATATTCCGATGCTTCACTTCAGGTTTATTGTATCTCTTGGACCTTCTTATTGACGATGAAACCCAGAAATTGCATCGGAATTAAATTGAAATGGCACAATGCCGACTTAAGGACAAGAAGACTGACTCTTCCTACTGACCATTCCTGTGACACTAGTTATATAGTCCGATGCTTCACTTCAGGTTTATTGTATCCCTTGGACCTTCTTATTGACGATAAAACACCGAAATTGCATCGGAATTAAATACAAAATGCACAAAGCCGACTTAAGTACATGAAGACCGACACTTCTTACTGACTATGTTTTGTACCATTCCTGTGACACTAGTTATAGTTTCCGATGCTTCACTTCAGGTTTACTGTATCCCTTCGACCTTCTTATTGACGATGAAACGCAGAAATTGCATCGGAATTAAATACAAAAGGCACAATGCCGACTTAAGTACATGAAGACCGACAGTTCTTACTGACTATGTTTTGAACCATTCCTGTGACACTAGTTATAGATTCCGATGCTTCACTTCAGGTTTACTGTATCCCTTGGACCTTCTTATTGACGATGAAACACAGAAATTGCATCGGAATTAAATACAAAAGGCACAATGCAGACTTAAGGACAAGAAGACTGACTCTTCCTACTGACCATTCCTGTGGCACTAGTTATATATTCCGATGCTTCACTTCAGGTTTATTGTATCTCTTGGACCTTCTTATTGACGATGAAACACAGAAATTGCATCGGAATTAAATACAAAAGGCACAATGCCGACTTAAGTACATGAAGACTGACACTTCTTACTGACTATATTTTGAACCATTCCTGTGACACTAGTTATAGATTCCGATGCTTTACTTCAGGTTTACTGTATCCCTTGGACCTTCTTATTGACGATGAAACGCAGAAATTGCATCGGAATTAAATACAAAAGGCACAATGCCGACTTAAGTACATGAAGACCGACAGTTCTTACTGACTACGTTTTGAACCATTCCTGTGACACTAGTTATAGATTCCGATGCTTCACTTCAGATTTACTGTATCCCTTGGACCTTCTTATTGCCGATGAAACACAGAAATTGCATCTGAATTATATACCAAAGGCACAATGCCGACTTAAGTACATGAAGACCGACACTTCTTACTGACTATGTTTTGAACCATTCCTGTGACACTAGTTATAGATTCTGACGCTTCACTTCAGGTTTACTGTATCCCTTGGACCTTCTTATTGACGATGAAACACAGAAATTGCATCAGAATTAAATACAAAAGGCAGAATGCCGACATAAGGACATGAAGATTGACTCTTCCTGCTGACCATTCCTGTGACACTAGTTATAGATTCCAATGCTTCACTCCAGGTTTACTGTATCCCTTGGACCTTCTTATTGACGATGAAACCCAGAAATTGCATCGGAATTAAATACAAAAGGCACAATGCCGGCTTAAGAACAAGAAGACTGACTCTTCCTACTGACCATTCCTGTGACACTAGTTATAGATTCCGATGCTTCACTTCAGGTTTACTGTATCCCTTGGACCTTTTTATTGACGATGAAACACAGAAATTGCATCGGAATTAAATACAAATGGCACAAAGCCGACTTAAGGACAAGAAGGCTGACTCTTCCTACTGACCATTCCTGTGACACTAGTTATAAATTCCGATGCTTCACTTCAGGTTTACTGTATCCCTTGGACCTTCTTATTGACGATGAAACACAGAAATTGCATCGGAATTAAATACAAATGGCACAAAGCCGACTTAAGGACAAGAAGGCTGACTCTTCCTACTGACCATTCCTGTGACACTAGTTATAGATTCCGATGCTTCACTTCAGGTTTACTGTATCCCTTGGACCTTCTTATTGACGATGAAATACAGAAATTGCATCGGAATTAAATACAAAAGGCTTATGGCCGACTTGAGGTCAAGAAGACTGACTCTTCCTACTGACCATTCCTGTGACACAAGTTATCTATTCCGATGCTTCACTCCAGGTTTACTGTATCCCTTGGACCTTCTTATTGACGATGAAACACAGAAATTGCATCGGAATTAAATACAAAAGGCACAATGGCGACTTAAGTACTAGAGGACTGATTCTTCTTACTGACTATGCTTTGCACCAATCCTGCAACACTAGTTATAGATTCCGATGCTTCACTTCAATTTTACTGTATCCCTTGGACCTTCTTACTGACGATGAAACACAGAAATTGCATCGGAATTAAATACAAAAGGCACAAAGCCGACTTAAGGACAAGAAGACTGACTCTTCCTACTGACCATTCCTGTGACACTAGTTATAGATTCCGATGCTTCACTTCAGGTTTACTGTATCCCTTGGACCTTCTTATTGACGATGAAATACAGAAATTGCATCGGAATTAAATACAAAAGGCACAATGCCGACTTAAGTACATGAAGACCGACACTTCTTACTGACTATATTTTGAACCATTCCTGTGACACTAGTTATAGATTCCGATGCTTCACTTCAGGTTTACTGTATCCCTTGGACCTTCCTATTGACGATGAAACGCAGAAATTGCATCGGAATTAAATACAAAAGGCACAATGCAGACTTAAGGACAAGAAGACTGACTCTTCCTACTGACCATTCCTGTGGCACTAGTTATATATTCCGATGCTTCACTTCAGGTTTATTGTATCTCTTGGACCTTCTTATTGACGATGAAACCCAGAAATTGCATCGGAATTAAATTGAAATGGCACAATGCCGACTTAAGGACAAGAAGACTGACTCTTCCTACTGACCATTCCTGTGACACTAGTTATATAGTCCGATGCTTCACTTCAGGTTTATTGTATCCCTTGGACCTTCTTATTGACGATAAAACACCGAAATTGCATCGGAATTAAATACAAAATGCACAAAGCCGACTTAAGTACATGAAGACCGACACTTCTTACTGACTATGTTTTGTACCATTCCTGTGACACTAGTTATAGTTTCCGATGCTTCACTTCAGGTTTACTGTATCCCTTCGACCTTCTTATTGACGATGAAACGCAGAAATTGCATCGGAATTAAATACAAAAGGCACAATGCCGACTTAAGTACATGAAGACCGACAGTTCTTACTGACTATGTTTTGAACCATTCCTGTGACACTAGTTATAGATTCCGATGCTTCACTTCAGGTTTACTGTATCCCTTGGACCGTCTTATTGACGATGAAATGCAGAAATTGCATCGGAATTAAATACAAAAGGCTCATTGCCGACTTAAGGTCAAGAAGACTGACTCTTCCTACTGACCATTCCTGTGACACAAGTTATCTATTCCGATGCTTCACTCCAGGTTTACTGTATCCCTTGGACCTTCTTATTGACGATGAAACACAGAACTTGCATCGGAAATAAATACAAAAGGCACAATGCCGACTAAAGTACTTGAAGACCGACACTTCTTACTGACTATGTTTTGAACCATTCCTGTGACACTAGTTATAGATTCCGATGCTTCACTTCAGGTTTACTGTATCCCTTGGACCTTCTTATTGACGATAAAACACAGAAATTGCATCGGAATTAAATATAAAATGCACAGCGCCGACTTAAGGACAAGAAGACTGACTCTTCCTACTGACCATTCCTGTGACACTAGTTATAGATTCCGATGCTTCACTTCAGGTTTACTGTATCCCTTGGACCTTCGTATTGACGATGAGACACAGAAATTGCATCGGAATTAAATACAAAAGGCACAATGCCGACTTCAGTACATGAAGACCGACACTTCCTACTGACTATGTTTTGAACCATTCCTGTGACACTAGTTATAGATTCCGATGCTTCACTTCAGGTTTACTATATCCCATGGCCCTTCTTATTGACGATGAAACACAGAAATTGCATCGGAAATTAATACAAAAGGCACAATGCCGACTTAAGGACAAGAAGACTGACTCTTCCTACTGACCATTCCTGTGACACTAGTTATATATTCCGATGCTTCACTTCAGGTTTATTGTATCCCTTGGACCTTTTTATTGACGATGAAACACAGAAATTGCATCGGAATTAAATACAAAAGGCACAATGCCGACTTAAGTACATGAAGACCGACACTTCTTACTGACTATATTTTGAACCATTCCTGTGACACTAGTTATAGTTTCCGAAGCTTCACTTCAGGTTCACTGTATCCCTTGGACCTTCTTATTGACGATGAAACGCAGAAATTGCATCGGAATTAAATACAAAAGGCACAATGCCGACTTAAGTACATGAAGACCGACAGTTCTTACAGACTATGTTTTGAACCATTCCTGTGACACTAGTTATAGAATCCGATGCTTCACTTCAGGTTTACTGTATCCCTTGGACCTTCTTACTGACGATGAAACACAGAAATTGCATCGGAATTATATACCAAAGGCACAATGCCGACTTAAGTACATGAAGACCGACACATCTTACTGACTATGTTTTGAACCATTCCTGTGACACTAGTTATAGATTCCGATGCTTCACTTCAGGTTTACTGTATCCCTTGGACCTTCTTGTTGACGATGAAACACAGAAATTGCATCAGAATTAAATACAAAAGGCAGAATGCCGACATAAGGAGATGAAGATTGACTCTTCCTGCTGTCCATTCCTGTGACACTAGTTACAGATTCCGATGCTTCACTCCAGGTTTACTGTACCCCTTGGACCTTCTTATAGACGATGAAACCCAGAAATTGCATCGGAATTAAATACAAAAGGCACAACGCCGACATAAGGACAAGAAGACTGACTCTTCCTACTGACCATTCCTGAGACACTAGTTATAGATTCCGATGCTTCACTTCAGGTTTACTGTATCCCTTGGACCTTCTTATTGACGATGAAACACAGAATTTGCATCGGAAGTAAATACAAAAGGCACAATGCAGACTTAAGGACAAGAAGACTGACTCTTCCTACTGACCATTCCTGTGACACTAGTTATATATTCCGATGCTTCACTTCAGGTTTATTGTATCCCTTGGACCTTCTTCTTGACGATGAAACACAGAAATTGCATCGGAATTAAATACATAAGGCACAATGCCGACTTAAGTACATGAAGACAGACACTTCTTACTGACTATATTTTGAACCATTCCTGTGACACTAGTTATAGATTCCGATGCTTCACTTCAGGTTTACTGTATCCCTTGGACCTTCCTATTGACGATGAAACGCAGAAATTGCATCGGAATTAAATACAAAAGGCACAATGCAGACTTAAGGACAAGAAGACTGACTCTTCCTACTGACCATTCCTGTGGCACTAGTTATATATTCCGATGCTTCACTTCAGGTTTATTGTATCTCTTGGACCTTCTTATTGACGATGAAACCCAGAAATTGCATCGGAATTAAATTGAAATGGCACAATGCCGACTTAAGGACAAGAAGACTGACTCTTCCTACTGACCATTCCTGTGACACTAGTTATATAGTCCGATGCTTCACTTCAGGTTTATTGTATCCCTTGGACCTTCTTATTGACGATAAAACACCGAAATTGCATCGGAATTAAATACAAAATGCACAAAGCCGACTTAAGTACATGAAGACCGACACTTCTTACTGACTATGCTTTGTACCATTCCTGTGACACTAGTTATAGTTTCCGATGCTTCACTTCAGGTTTACTGTATCCCTTCGACCTTCTTATTGACGATGAAACGCAGAAATTGCATCGGAATTAAATACAAAAGGCACAATGCCGACTTAAGTACATGAAGACCGACAGTTCTTACTGACTATGTTTTGAACCATTCCTGTGACACTAGTTATAGATTCCGATGCTTCACTTCAGGTTTACTGTATCCCTTGGACCTTCTTATTGACGATGAAACACAGAAATTGCATCGGAATTAAATACAAAAGGCACAATGCAGACTTAAGGACAAGAAGACTGACTCTTCCTACTGACCATTCCTGTGGCACTAGTTATATATTCCGATGCTTCACTTCAGGTTTATTGTATCTCTTGGACCTTCTTATTGACGATGAAACACAGAAATTGCATCGGAATTAAATACAAAAGGCACAATGCCGACTTAAGTACATGAAGACTGACACTTCTTACTGACTATATTTTGAACCATTCCTGTGACACTAGTTATAGATTCCGATGCTTTACTTCAGGTTTACTGTATCCCTTGGACCTTCTTATTGACGATGAAACGCAGAAATTGCATCGGAATTAAATACAAAAGGCACAATGCCGACTTAAGTACATGAAGACCGACAGTTCTTACTGACTACGTTTTGAACCATTCCTGTGACACTAGTTATAGATTCCGATGCTTCACTTCAGATTTACTGTATCCCTTGGACCTTCTTATTGCCGATGAAACACAGAAATTGCATCTGAATTATATACCAAAGGCACAATGCCGACTTAAGTACATGAAGACCGACACTTCTTACTGACTATGTTTTGAACCATTCCTGTGACACTAGTTATAGATTCTGACGCTTCACTTCAGGTTTACTGTATCCCTTGGACCTTCTTATTGACGATGAAACACAGAAATTGCATCAGAATTAAATACAAAAGGCAGAATGCCGACATAAGGACATGAAGATTGACTCTTCCTGCTGACCATTCCTGTGACACTAGTTATAGATTCCAATGCTTCACTCCAGGTTTACTGTATCCCTTGGACCTTCTTATTGACGATGAAACCCAGAAATTGCATCGGAATTAAATACAAAAGGCACAATGCCGGCTTAAGAACAAGAAGACTGACTCTTCCTACTGACCATTCCTGTGACACTAGTTATAGATTCCGATGCTTCACTTCAGGTTTACTGTATCCCTTGGACCTTTTTATTGACGATGAAACACAGAAATTGCATCGGAATTAAATACAAATGGCACAAAGCCGACTTAAGGACAAGAAGGCTGACTCTTCCTACTGACCATTCCTGTGACACTAGTTATAAATTCCGATGCTTCACTTCAGGTTTACTGTATCCCTTGGACCTTCTTATTGACGATGAAACACAGAAATTGCATCGGAATTAAATACAAATGGCACAAAGCCGACTTAAGGACAAGAAGGCTGACTCTTCCTACTGACCATTCCTGTGACACTAGTTATAGATTCCGATGCTTCACTTCAGGTTTACTGTATCCCTTGGACCTTCTTATTGACGATGAAATACAGAAATTGCATCGGAATTAAATACAAAAGGCTTATGGCCGACTTGAGGTCAAGAAGACTGACTCTTCCTACTGACCATTCCTGTGACACAAGTTATCTATTCCGATGCTTCACTCCAGGTTTACTGTATCCCTTGGACCTTCTTATTGACGATGAAACACAGAAATTGCATCGGAATTAAATACAAAAGGCACAATGGCGACTTAAGTACTAGAGGACTGATTCTTCTTACTGACTATGCTTTGCACCAATCCTGCAACACTAGTTATAGATTCCGATGCTTCACTTCAATTTTACTGTATCCCTTGGACCTTCTTACTGACGATGAAACACAGAAATTGCATCGGAATTAAATACAAAAGGCACAAAGCCGACTTAAGGACAAGAAGACTGACTCTTCCTACTGACCATTCCTGTGACACTAGTTATAGATTCCGATGCTTCACTTCAGGTTTACTGTATCCCTTGGACCTTCTTATTGACGATGAAATACAGAAATTGCATCGGAATTAAATACAAAAGGCACAATGCCGACTTAAGTACATGAAGACCGACACTTCTTACTGACTATATTTTGAACCATTCCTGTGACACTAGTTATAGATTCCGATGCTTCACTTCAGGTTTACTGTATCCCTTGGACCTTCCTATTGACGATGAAACGCAGAAATTGCATCGGAATTAAATACAAAAGGCACAATGCAGACTTAAGGACAAGAAGACTGACTCTTCCTACTGACCATTCCTGTGGCACTAGTTATATATTCCGATGCTTCACTTCAGGTTTATTGTATCTCTTGGACCTTCTTATTGACGATGAAACCCAGAAATTGCGTCGGAATTGAATTGAAATGGCACAATGCCGACTTAAGGACAAGAAGACTGACTCTTCCTACTGACCATTCCTGTGACACTAGTTATATAGTCCGATGCTTCACTTCAGGTTTATTGTATCCCTTGGACCTTCTTATTGACGATAAAACACCGAAATTGCATCGGAATTAAATACAAAATGCACAAAGCCGACTTAAGTACATGAAGACCGACACTTCTTACTGACTATGTTTTGTACCATTCCTGTGACACTAGTTATAGTTTCCGATGCTTCACTTCAGGTTTACTGTATCCCTTCGACCTTCTTATTGACGATGAAACGCAGAAATTGCATCGGAATTAAATACAAAAGGCACAATGCCGACTTAAGTACATGAAGACCGACAGTTCTTACTGACTATGTTTTGAACCATTCCTGTGACACTAGTTATAGATTCCGATGCTTCACTTCAGGTTTACTGTATCCCTTGGACCTTCTTATTGACGATGAAACACAGAAATTGCATCGGAATTAAATACAAAAGGCACAATGCAGACTTAAGGACAAGAAGACTGACTCTTCCTACTGACCATTCCTGTGGCACTAGTTATATATTCCGATGCTTCACTTCAGGTTTATTGTATCTCTTGGACCTTCTTATTGACGATGAAACACAGAAATTGCATCGGAATTAAATACAAAAGGCACAATGCCGACTTAAGTACATGAAGACCGACACTTCTTACTGACTATATTTTGAACCATTCCTGTGACACTAGTTATAGATTCCGATGCTTTACTTCAGGTTTACTGTATCCCTTGGACCTTCTTATTGACGATGAAACGCAGAAATTGCATCGGAATTAAATACAAAAGGCACAATGCCGACTTAAGTACATGAAGACCGACAGTTCTTACTGACTACGTTTTGAACCATTCCTGTGACACTAGTTATAGATTCCGATGCTTCACTTCAGATTTACTGTATCCCTTGGACCTTCTTATTGCCGATGAAACACAGAAATTGCATCTGAATTATATACCAAAGGCACAATGCCGACTTAAGTACATGAAGACCGACACTTCTTACTGACTATGTTTTGAACCATTCCTGTGACACTAGTTATAGATTCTGATGCTTCACTTCAGGTTTACTGTATCCCTTGGACCTTCATATTGACGATGAAACACAGAAATTGCATCAGAATTAAATACAAAAGGCAGAATGCCGACATAAGGACATGAAGATTGACTCTTCCTGCTGACCATTCCTGTGACACTAGTTATAGATTCCGATGCTTCACTCCAGGTTTACTGTATCCCTTGGACCTTCTTATTGACGATGAAACCCAGAAATTGCATCGGAATTAAATACAAAAGGCACAATGCCGGCTTAAGAACAAGAAGACTGACTCTTCCTACTGACCATTCCTGTGACACTAGTTATAGATTCCGATGCTTCACTTCAGGTTTACTGTATTCCTTGGACCTTTTTATTGATGATAAAACACAGAAATTGCATCGGAATTAAATACAAAAGGCACAATGCCGACTTAAGTGCATGGAGACCGACGCTTCTTACTGACTATGTTTTGAACCATTCCTGTGACACTAGTTATAGATTCCGATGCTTCACTACAGGTTTACTGTATCCCTTGGACCTTCTTATAAACGATAAAACACAGAAATTGCATCGGGATTAAATACAAAAGGCACAATGCCGACTTAAGTACATGAAGACCGACAGTTCTTACAGACTATGTTTTGAACCATTCCTGTGACACTAGTTATAGAATCCGATGCTTCACTTCAGGTTTACTGTATCCCTTGGACCTTCTTACTGACGATGAAACACAGAAATTGCATCGGAATTATATACCAAAGGCACAATGCCGACTTAAGTACATGAAGACCGACACATCTTACTGACTATGTTTTGAACCATTCCTGTGACACTAGTTATAGATTCCGATGCTTCACTTCAGGTTTACTGTATCCCTTGGACCTTCTTGTTGACGATGAAACACAGAAATTGCATCAGAATTAAATACAAAAGGCAGAATGCCGACATAAGGAGATGAAGATTGACTCTTCCTGCTGTCCATTCCTGTGACACTAGTTACAGATTCCGATGCTTCACTCCAGGTTTACTGTACCCCTTGGACCTTCTTATAGACGATGAAACCCAGAAATTGCATCGGAATTAAATACAAAAGGCACAATGCCGACTTAAGGACAAGAAGACTGACTCTTCCTACTGACCACTCCTGTGACACTAGTTATAGATTCCGATGCTTCACTTCAGGTTTACTGTATCCCTTGGACCTTCTTATTGACGATGAAACACAGAATTTGCATCGGAAGTAAATACAAAAGGCACAATGCAGACTTAAGGACAAGAAGACTGACTCTTCCTACTGACCATTCCTGTGACACTAGTTATATATTCCGATGCTTCACTTCAGGTTTATTGTATCCCTTGGACCTTCTTCTTGACGATGAAACACAGAAATTGCATCGGAATTAAATACATAAGGCACAATGCCGACTTAAGTACATGAAGACAGACACTTCTTACTGACTATATTTTGAACCATTCCTGTGACACTAGTTATAGATTCCGATGCTTCACTTCAGGTTTACTGTATCCCTTGGACCTTCCTATTGACGATGAAACGCAGAAATTGCATCGGAATTAAATACAAAAGGCACAATGCAGACTTAAGGACAAGAAGACTCACTCTTCCTACTGACCATTCCTGTGGCACTAGTTATATATTCCGATGCTTCACTTCAGGTTTATTGTATCTCTTGGACCTTCTTATTGACGATGAAACCCAGAAATTGCATCGGAATTAAATTGAAATGGCACAATGCCGACTTAAGGACAAGAAGACTGACTCTTCCTACTGACCATTCCTGTGACACTAGTTATATAGTCCGATGCTTCACTTCAGGTTTATTGTATCCCTTGGACCTTCTTATTGACGATAAAACACCGAAATTGCATCGGAATTAAATACAAAATGCACAAAGCCGACTTAAGTACATGAAGACCGACACTTCTTACTGACTATGTTTTGTACCATTCCTGTGACACTAGTTATAGTTTCCGATGCTTCACTTCAGGTTTACTGTATCCCTTCGACCTTCTTATTGACGATGAAACGCAGAAATTGCATCGGAATTAAATTACAAAAGGCACAATGCCGACTTAAGTACATGAAGACCGACAGTTCTTACTGACTATGTTTTGAACCATTCCTGTGACACTAGTTATAGATTCCGATGCTTCACTTCAGGTTTACTGTATCCCTTGGACCTTCTTATTGACGATGAAACACAGAAATTGCATCGGAATTAAATACAAAAGGCACAATGCAGACTTAAGGACAAGAAGACTGACTCTTCCTACTGACCATTCCTGTGGCACTAGTTATATATTCCGATGCTTCACTTCAGGTTTATTGTATCTCTTGGACCTTCTTATTGACGATGAAACACAGAAATTGCATCGGAATTAAATACAAAAGGCACAATGCCGACTTAAGTACATGAAGACTGACACTTCTTACTGACTATATTTTGAACCATTCCTGTGACACTAGTTATAGATTCCGATGCTTTACTTCAGGTTTACTGTATCCCTTGGACCTTCTTATTGACGATGAAACGCAGAAATTGCATCGGAATTAAATACAAAAGGCACAATGCCGACTTAAGTACATGAAGACCGACAGTTCTTACTGACTACGTTTTGAACCATTCCTGTGACACTAGTTATAGATTCCGATGCTTCACTTCAGATTTACTGTATCCCTTGGACCTTCTTATTGCCGATGAAACACAGAAATTGCATCTGAATTATATACCAAAGGCACAATGCCGACTTAAGTACATGAAGACCGACACTTCTTACTGACTATGTTTTGAACCATTCCTGTGACCTAGTTATAGATTCTGATGCTTCACTTCAGGTTTACTGTATCCCTTGGACCTTCTTATTGACGATGAAACACAGAAAATTGCATCAGAATTAAATACAAAAGGCAGAATGCCGACATAAGGACATGAAGATTGACTCTTCCTGCTGACCATTCCTGTGACACTAGTTATAGATTCCGATGCTTCACTCCAGGTTTACTGTATCCCTTGGACCTTCTTATTGACGATGAAACCCAGAAATTGCATCGGAATTAAATACAAAAGGCACAATGCCGGCTTAAGAACAAGAAGACTGACTCTTCCTACTGACCATTCCTGTGACACTAGTTATAGATTCCGATGCTTCACTTCAGGTTTACTGTATCCCTTGGACCTTTTTATTGACGATGAAACACAGAAATTGCATCGGAATTAAATACAAATGGCACAAAGCCGACTTAAGGACAAGAAGGCTGACTCTTCCTACTGACCATTCCTGTGACACTAGTTATAAATTCCGATGCTTCACTTCAGGTTTACTGTATCCCTTGGACCTTCTTATTGACGATGAAACACAGAAATTGCATCGGAATTAAATACAAATGGCACAAAGCCGACTTAAGGACAAGAAGGCTGACTCTTCCTACTGACCATTCCTGTGACACTAGTTATAGATTCCGATGCTTCACTTCAGGTTTACTGTATCCCTTGGACCTTCTTATGGACGATGAAATACAGAAATTGCATCGGAATTAAATACAAAAGGCTTATGGCCGACTTGAGGTCAAGAAGACTGACTCTTCCTACTGACCATTCCTGTGACACAAGTTATCTATTCCGATGCTTCACTCCAGGTTTACTGTATCCCTTGGACCTTCTTATTGACGATGAAACACAGAAATTGCATCGGAATTAAATACAAAAGGCCCAATGGCGACTTAAGTACTAGAGGACTGATTCTTCTTACTGACTATGCTTTGCACCAATCCTGCAACACTAGTTATAGATTCCGATGCTTCACTTCAATTTTACTGTATCCCTTGGACCTTCTTACTGACGATGAAACACAGAAATTGCATCGGAATTAAATACAAAAGGCACAAAGCCGACTTAAGGACAAGAAGACTGACTCTTCCTACTGACCATTCCTGTGACACTAGTTATAGATTCCGATGCTTCACTTCAGGTTTACTGTATCCCTTGGACCTTCTTATTGACGATGAAATACAGAAATTGCATCGGAATTAAATACAAAAGGCACAATGCCGACTTAAGTACATGAAGACCGACACTTCTTACTGACTATATTTTGAACCATTCCTGTGACACTAGTTATAGATTCCGATGCTTCACTTCAGGTTTACTGTATCCCTTGGACCTTCCTATTGACGATGAAACGCAGAAATTGCATCGGAATTAAATACAAAAGGCACAATGCAGACTTAAGGACAAGAAGACTGACTCTTCCTACTGACCATTCCTGTGGCACTAGTTATATATTCCGATGCTTCTCTTCAGGTTTATTGTATCTCTTGGACCTTCTTATTGACGATGAAACCCAGAAATTGCATCGGAATTAAATTGAAATGGCACAATGCCGACTTAAGGACAAGAAGACTGACTCTTCCTACTGACCATTCCTGTGACACTAGTTGTATAGTCCGATGCTTCACTTCAGGTTTATTGTATCCCTTGGACCTTCTTATTGACGATAAAACACCGAAATTGCATCGGAATTAAATACAAAATGCACAAAGCCGACTTAAGTACATGAAGACCGACACTTCTTACTGACTATGTTTTGTACCATTCCTGTGACACTAGTTATAGTTTCCGATGCTTCACTTCAGGTTTACTGTATCCCTTCGACCTTCTTATTGACGATGAAACGCAGAAATTGCATCGGAATTAAATACAAAAGGCACAATGCCGACTTAAGTACATGAAGACCGACAGTTCTTACTGACTATGTTTTGAACCATTCCTGTGACACTAGTTATAGATTCCGATGCTTCACTTCAGGTTTACTGTATCCCTTGGACCTTCTTATTGACGATGAAACACAGAAATTGCATCGGAATTAAATACAAAAGGCACAATGCAGACTTAAGGACAAGAAGACTGACTCTTCCTACTGACCATTCCTGTGGCACTAGTTATATATTCCGATGCTTCACTTCAGGTTTATTGTATCTCTTGGACCTTCTTATTGACGATGAAACACAGAAATTGCATCGGAATTAAATACAAAAGGCACAATGCCGACTTAAGTACATGAAGACCGACACTTCTTACTGACTATATTTTGAACCATTCCTGTGACACTAGTTATAGATTCCGATGCTTTACTTCAGGTTTACTGTATCCCTTGGACCTTCTTATTGACGATGAAACGCAGAAATTGCATCGGAATTAAATACAAAAGGCACAATGCCGACTTAAGTACATGAAGACCGACAGTTCTTACTGACTACGTTTTGAACCATTCCTGTGACACTAGTTATAGATTCCGATGCTTCACTTCAGATTTACTGTATCCCTTGGACCTTCTTATTGCCGATGAAACACAGAAATTGCATCTGAATTATATACCAAAGGCACAATGCCGACTTAAGTACATGAAGACCGACACTTCTTACTGACTATGTTTTGAACCATTCCTGTGACACTAGTTATAGATTCTGATGCTTCACTTCAGGTTTACTGTATCCCTTGGACCTTCTTATTGACGATGAAACACAGAAATTGCATCAGAATTAAATACAAAAGGCAGAATGCCGACATAAGGACATGAAGATTGACTCTTCCTGCTGACCATTCCTGTGACACTAGTTATAGATTCCGATGCTTCACTCCAGGTTTACTGTATCCCTTGGACCTTCTTATTGACGATGAAACCCAGAAATTGCATCGGAATTAAATACAAAAGGCACAATGCCGGCTTAAGAACAAGAAGACTGACTCTTCCTACTGACCATTCCTGTGACACTAGTTATAGATTCCGATGCTTCACTTCAGGTTTACTGTATCCCTTGGACCTTTTTATTGATGATAAAACACAGAAATTGCATCGGAATTAAATACAAAAGGCACAATGCCGACTTAAGTGCATGGAGACCGACGCTTCTTACTGACTATGTTTTGAACCATTCCTGTGACACTAGTTATAGATTCCGATGCTTCACTACAGGTTTACTGTATCCCTTGGACCTTCTTATAAACGATAAAACACAGAAATTGCATCGGAATTAAATATAAAATGCACAGCGCCGACTTAAGGACAAGAAGACTGATTCTTCCTACTGACCATTCCTGTGACACTAGTTATAAATTCCGATGCTTCACTTCAGGTTTACTGTATCCCTTGGACCTTCTTATTGACGATGAAACACAGAAATTGCATCGGAATTAAATACAAATGGCACAAAGCCGACTTAAGGACAAGAAGGCTGACTCTTCCTACTGACCATTCCTGTGACACTAGTTATAGATTCCGATGCTTCACTTCAGGTTTACTGTATCCCTTGGACCTTCTTATTGACGATGAAACCCAGAAATTGCATCGGAATTAAATACAAAAGGCACAATGCCGGCTTAAGAACAAGAAGACTGACTCTTCCTACTGACCATTCCTGTGACACTAGTTATAGATTCCGATGCTTCACTTCAGGTTTACTGTATCCCTTGGACCTTCTTATTGACGATGAAATACAGAAATTGCATCGGAA
This sequence comes from Schistocerca americana, assembly GCF_021461395.2. Lineage (NCBI taxonomy): Eukaryota > Metazoa > Arthropoda > Insecta > Orthoptera > Acrididae > Schistocerca > Schistocerca americana. The sequence goes on from NC_060130.1 coordinate 26,619,966, forward strand.
TTAAATACAAAAGGCACAATGCCGACTTAAGTACATGAAGACCGACACTTGTTACTGACTATATTTTGAACCATTCCTGTGACACTAGTTATAGTTCCCGATGCTTCACTTCAGGTTCACTGTATCCCCTGGACCTTCTTAATGACGATGAAACGCAGAAATTGCATCGGGATTAAATACAAAAGGCACAATGCCGACTTAAGTACATGAAGACCGACAGTTCTTACTGACTATGTTTTGAACCATTCCTGTGACACTAGTTATAGATTCCGATGCTTCACTACAGGTTTACTGTATCCCTTGGACCTTCTTATAAACGATAAAACACAGAAATTGCATCGGTATTAAATATAAAATGCACAGCGCCGACTTAAGGACAAGAAGACTGACTCTTCCTACTGACCATTCCTGTGACACTAGTTATAGATTCCGATGCTTCACTTCAGGTTTACTGTATCCCTTGGACCTTCTTATTGACGATGAAACACAGAAATTGCATCGGAATTAAATACAAATGGCATAAAGCCGACTTAAGGACAAGAAGACTGACTCTTTCTACTGACCATTCCTGTGACACTAGTTATAGATTCCGATGCTTCACTTCAGGTTTACTGTATCCCTTGGACCTTCTTATTGACGATGAAATACAGAAATTGCATCGGAATTAAATACAAAAGGCTCATTGCCGACTTAAGGTCAAGAAGACTGACTCTCCCTACTGACCATTCCTGTGACACAAGTTATCTATTCCGATGCTTCACTCCAGGTTTACTGTATCCCTTGGACCTTCTTATTGACGATGAAACACAGAAATTGCATCGGAATTAAATACAAAAGGCACAATGGCGACTTAAGTACTAGGGGACTGACTTTTCTTACTGACTATGTTTTGAACCATTCCTGCAACACTAGTTATAGATTCCGATGCTTCACTTCAGGTTTACTGTATCCCTTGGACCTTGTTATTGACGATGAAACACAGAAATTGCATCGGAATTAAATACAAAAGGCACAAAGCCGACTTAAGGACAAGAAGACTGACTCTTCCTACTGACCATTCCTGTGACACTAGTTATAGATTCCGATGCTTCACTTCAGGTTTACTGTATCCCTTGGACCTTCTTATTGACGATGAAATACAGAAATTGCATCGGAATTAAATACAAAAGGCACATTGCCGACTTAAGGTCAAGAAGACTGACTGTTCCTACTGATCATTCCTGTGACACAAGTTATGTATTCCGATGCTTCACTCCAGGTTTACTGTATCCCTTGGACCTTCTTATTGACGATGAAACACAGAACTTGCATTGGAAATAAATACAAAAGGCACAATGCCGACTAAAGTACTTGAAGACCGACACTTCTTACTGACTTTGTTTTGAACCATTCCTGTGACACTAGTTATAGATTCCGAAGCTTCACTTCAGGTTTACTGTATCCCTTTTACCTTCTTATTGACCATAAAACACAGAAATTGCATCGGAATTAAATATAAAATGCACAGCGCCGACTAAGGACAAGAAGACTGACTCTTCTTACTGACCATTCCTAGGACACTAGTTATATATTCCGATGCTTCACTTCAGGTTTATTGTATCCCTTGGACCTTCTTATTGACGATGAAACACAGAAATTGCATCGGAATTAAATACAAAAGGCACAATGCCGACTTAAGTACATGAAGACCGACACTTCTTACTGACTATATTTTGAACCATTCCTGTGACACTAGTTATAGTTTCCGATGCTTCACTTCAGGTTCACTGTATCCCCTGGACCTTCTTAATGACGATGAAACGCAGAAATTGCATCGGGATTAAATACAAAAGGCACAATGCCGACTTAAGTACATGAAGACCGACAGTTCTTGCTGACTATGTTTTGAACCATTCCTGTGACACTAGTTATAGATTCCGATGCTTCACTTCAGGTTTACTGTATCCCTTGGACCTTCTTATTGACGATGAATAACAGAAATTGCATCGGAATTATATACTAAAGGCACAATGCCGACTTAAGTACATGCAGACCGACACTTCTTACTGACTATGTTTTGAACCATTCCTGTGACACTAGTTATAGATTCCGATGCTTCACTTCAGGTTTAATGAATCCCTTGGACCTTCTTATTGACGATGAAACACAGAAATTGCATCAGAATTAAATACAAAAGGCAGAATGCCGACATAAGGACATGAAGATTGACTCTTCCTGCTGACCATTCCTGTGACACTAGTTATAGATTCCGATGCTTCACTTCAGGTTTACTGTATCCCTTGGACCTTTTTATTGATGATAAAACACAGAAATTGCATCGGAAATAAATACAAAAGGCACAATGCTGACTTAAGTACATGAAGACCGACGCTTCTTACTGACAATGTTTTGAACCATTCCTGTGACACTAGTTATAGATTCCGATGCTTCACTTCAGGTTTACTGTATCCCTTGGACCTTCTTATAGACGATAAAACACAGAAATTGCATCGGAATTAAATATAAAATGCACAGCGCCGACTTAAGGACAAGAAGACTGACTCTTCCTACTGACCATTCCTGTGACACTAGTTATAGATTCCGATGCTTCACTTCAGGTTTACTGTATCCCTTGGACCTTCTTATTGACGATGAAACATAGAAATTGCATCGGAATTAAATACAAAAGGCACAAAGCCGACATATGGACAAGAAGACTGACTCTTCCTACTGACCTTTCCTGTGACACTAATTATAGATTCCGATGCTTCACTTCAGGTTTACTGTATCCTTTGGACCTTCTTATTGACGATGAAATACAGAAATTGCATCGGAATTAAATACAAAAGGCACATTGCCGACTTAAGGTCAAGAAGACTTACTCTTCCTACTGACCATTCCTGTGACACAAGTTATGGATTCCGATGCTTCACTCCAGGTTTACTGTATCCCTCGGACCTTCTTATTGACGATGAAACACAGAACTTGCATCGGAAATAAATACAAAAGGCACAATGCCGACTAAAGTACTTGAAAACCGACACTTCTTACTGACTATGTTTTGAACCTTTCCTGTGACACTAGTTATAGATTCCGATGCTTCACTTCAGGTTTACTGTATCCCTTGGACCTTCTTATTGACGATGAAACACAGAAATTGCATCGGAATATAAATACAAAAGGCACAATGCAGACTTAATGACAAGAAGACTGACTCTTCCTACTGACCATTCCTGTGACACTAGTTATAGATTCCGATGCTTCACTTCAGGTTTACTGTATCCCTTGGACCTTTTTATTGATGATAAAACACAGAAATTGCATCGGAATTAAATACAAAAGGCACAATGCCGACTTAAGTACATGAAGACCGACGCTTCTTACTGACTATGTTTTGAACCATTCCTGTGACACTAGTTATAGATTCCGATGCTTCACTTCAGGTTTACTGTATCCCATGGACCTTCTTATAAACGATAAAACACAGAAATTGCATCGGAATTAAATATAAAATGCACAGCGCCTACTTAAGGACAAGAAGACTGACTCTTCCTACTGACCATTCCTGTGACACTAGTTATAGATTCCGATGCTTCACTTCAGGTTTACTGTATCCCTTGGACCTTCTTATTGACGATGAAACACAGAAAGTGCATCGGAATTAAATACAAATGGCACAAAGCCGACTTAAGGACAAGAAGACTGACTCTTCCTACTGACCATTCCTGTGACACTAGTTATAGATTCCGATGCTTCACTTCAGGTTTACTGTATCCCTTGGACCTTCTTATTGACGATGAAATACAGAAATTGCATCGGAATTAAATATAAAATGCACAGCGCCGACTTAAGGACAAGAAGACTGACTCTTCCTACTGACCATTCCTGTGACACTAGTTACAGATTCCGATGCTTCACTTCAGGTTTACTGTATCCCTTGGACCTTCGTATTGACAATGAAACACAGAAATTGCATCGGAATTAAATACAAAAGGCACAATGCCGACTTCAGTACATGAAGACCGACACTTCCTACTGACTATGTTTTGAACCATTCCTGTTACACTAGTTATAGATTCCGATGCTTCACTTCAGGTTGACTATATCCCATGGCCCTTCTTATTGACGATGAAACACAGAAATTGCATCGGAATTAATTACAAAAGGCACAATGCCGACTTACGTACATGAAGACCGACAGTTCTTACTGACTATGTTTTGAACCATTCCTGTGACACTAGTTATAGAATCCGATGCTTCACTTCAGGTTTACTGTATCCCTTGGACCTTCTTACTGACGATGAAACACAGAAATTGCATCGGAATTATATACCAAAGGCACAATGCCGACTTAAGTACATGAAGACCGACACTTCTTACTGACTATGTTTTGAACCACTCCTGTGACACTAGTTATAGATTCCGATGCTTCACTTCAGGTTTACTGTATCCCTTGGACCTTCTTGTTGACGATGAAACACAGAAATTGCATCAGAATTAAATACAAAAGGCAGAATGCCGACATACGGAGATGAAGATTGACTCTTCCTGCTGTCCATTCCTGTGACACTAGTTATAGATTCCGATGCTTCACTCCAGGTTTACTGTATCCCTTGGACCATCTTATTGACGATGAAACCCAGAAATTTCATGGGAATTAAATACAAAAGGCACAATGCCGACTTAAGGACAAGAAGACTGACTCTTCCTACTGACCATTCCTGTGACACTAGTTATAGATTCCGATGCTTCACTTCAGATTTACTGTATCCCTTGGACCTTCTTATTGACGATGAAACACAGAAATTGCATCGGAAGTAAATACAAAAGGCACAATGCATACTTAAGTACAAGAAGACTGACTCTTCCTACTGACCATTCCTGTGACACTAGTTATATATTCCGATGCTTCACTTCAGGTTTATTGTATCCCTTGGACCTTCTTCTTGACGATGAAACACAGAAATTGCATCGGAATTAAATACAAAAGGCACAATGCCGACTTAAGTACATGAAGACAGACACTTCTTACTGACTATATTTTGAACCATTCCTGTGACACTAGTTATAGATTCCGATGCTTCACTTCAGGTTTACTGTATCCCTTGGACCTTCTTATAGACGATGAAACGCAGAAATTGCATCGGAATTAAATACAAAAGGCACAATGCCGACTTAAGTACATGAAGACCGACAGTTCTTACTGACTATGTTTTGAACAATTCCTGTGACACTAGTTATAGATTCCGATGCTTCACTTCAGGTTTACTGTATCCCTTGGACCTTCTTATTGACGATGAAACACAGAAATTGCATCGGAATTAAATACAAAAGGCACAATGCAGACTTAAGGACAAGAAGACTGACTCTTCCTACTGACCATTCCTGTGGCACTAGTTATATATTCCGATGCTTCACTTCAGGTTTATTGTATCTCTTGGACCTTCTTATTGACGATGAAACACAGAAATTGCATCGGAATTAAATACAAAAGGCACAATGCCGACTTAAGTACATGAAGATTGAATCTTCCTGCTGACCATTCCTGTGACACTAGTTATAGATTCCGATGCTTCACTCCAGGTTTACTGTATCCCTTGGACCTTCTTATTGACGATGAAACCCAGAAATTGCATCGGAATTAAATTGAAATGGCACAATGCCGACTTAAGGACAAGAAGACTGACTCTTCCTACTGACCATTCCTGTGACAGTAGTTATATAGTCCGATGCTTCACTTCAGGTTTATTGTATCCCTTGGACCCTCTTATTGACGATGAAACACCGAAATTGCATCGGAATTAAATACAAAATGCACAAAGCCGACTTAAGTAAATGAAGACCGACACTTCTAACTGACTATATTTTGTACCATTCCTGTGACACTAGTTATAGTTTCCGATGCTTCACTTCAGGTATACTGTATCCCTTCGACCTTCTTATTGACGATGAAACGCAGAAATTGCATCGGAATTAAATACAAAAGGCACAATGCCGACTTAAGTACATGAAGACCGTCAGTTCTTACTGACTATGTTTTGAACCATTCCTGTGACACTAGTTATAGATTCTGATGCTTCACTTCAGGTTTACTGTATCCCTTGGACCTTCTTATTGACGATGAAATACAGAAATTGCATCGGAATTAAATACAAAAGGCTCATTGCCGACTTAAGGTCAAAAAGACTGACTCTTCCTACTGACCATTCCTGTGACACAAGTTATCTATTCCGATGCTTCACTCCAGGTTTACTGTATCCCTTGGACCTTCTTATTGACGATGAAACACAGAACTTGCATCGGAAATAAATACAAAAGGCACAATGCCGACTAAAGTACTTGAAGACCGACACTTCTTACTGACTATGTTTTGAACCATTCCTGTGACACTAGTTATAGATTCCGATGCTTCACTTCAGGTTTACTGTATCCCTTGGACCTTCTTATTGACGATAAAACACAGAAATTGCATCGGAATTATATATAAAATGCACAGCGCCGACTTAAGGACAAGAAGACTGACTCTTCCTACTGACCATTCCTGTGACACTAGTTATAGATTCCGATGCTTCACTTCAGGTTTACTGTATCCCTTGGACCTTCGTATTGACGATGAGACACAGAAATTGCATCGGAATTACATACAAAAGGCACAATGCCGACTTCAGTACATGAAGACCGACACTTCCTACTGACTATGTTTTGAACCATTCCTGTGACACTAATTATAGATTCCGATGCTTCACTTCAGTTTTACTATATCCCATGGCCCTTCTTATTGACGATGAAACACAGAAATTGCATCGGAATTAAATACAAAAGGCACAATGCAGACTTAAGGACAAGAAGACTGACTCTTCCTACTGACCATTCCTGTGGCACTAGTTATATATTCCGATGCTTCACTTCAGGTTTATTGTATCTCTTGGACCTTCAAATTGACGATGAAACACAGAAATTGCATCGGAATTAAATACAAAAGGCACAATGCCGACTTATGTACATGAAGACCGACAGTTCTTACTGACTATGTTTTGAACCATTCCTGTGACACTAGTTATAGAATCCGATGCTTCACTTCAGGTTTACTGTATCCCTTGGACCTTCTTACTGACGATGAAACACAGAAATTGCATCGGAATTATATACCAAAGGCACAATGCCGACTTAAGTACATGAAGACCGACACTTCTTACTGACTATGTTTTGAACCATTCCTGTGACACTAGTTATAGATTCCGATGCTTCACTTCAGGTTTACTGTATCCCTTGGACTTTCTTGTTGACGATGAAACACAGAAATTGCATCAGAATTAAATACAAAAGGCAGAATGCCGACATAAGGAGATGAAGATTGACTCTTCCTGCTGTCCATTCCTGTGACACTAGTTATAGATTCCGATGCTTCACTCCAGGTTTACTGTATCCCTTGGACCATCTTATTGACGATGAAACCCAGAAATTTCATGGGAATTAAATACAAAAGGCACAATGCCGACTTAAGGACAAGAAGACTGACTCTTCCTACTGACCATTCCTGTGACACTAGTTATAGATTCCGATGCTTCACTTCAGGTTTACTGTATCCCTTGGACCTTCTTATTGACGATGAAACACAGAAATTGCATCGGAAGTAAATACAAAAGGCACAATGCATACTTAAGGATAAGAAGACTGACTCTTCCTACTGACCATTCCTGTGACACTAGTTATATATTCCGATGCTTCACTTCAGGTTTATTGTATCCCTTGGACTTTCTTCTTGACGATGAAACACAGAAATTGCATCGGAATTAAATACAAAAGGCACAATGCCGACTTAAGTACATGAAGACAGACACTTCTTACTGACTATATTTTGAACCATTCCTGTGACACTAGTTATAGATTCCGATGCTTCACTTCAGGTTTACTGTATCCCTTGGACCTTCTTATAGACGATGAAACGCAGAAATTGCATCGGAATTAAATACAAAAGGCACAATGCCGACTTAAGTACATGAAGACCGACAGTTCTTACTGACTATGTTTTGAACAATTCCTGTGACACTAGTTATAGATTCCGATGCTTCACTTCAGGTTTACTGTATCCCTTGGACCTTCTTATTGACGATGAAACACAGAAATTGCATCGGAATTAAATACAAAAGGCACAATGCAGACTTAAGGACAAGAAGACTGACTCTTCCTACTGACCATTCCTGTGGCACTAGTTATATATTCCGATGCTTCACTTCAGGTTTATTGTATCTCTTGGACCTTCTTATTGACGATGAAACACAGAAATTGCATCGGAATTAAATACAAAAGGCACAATGCCGACTTAAGTACATGAAGATTGAATCTTCCTGCTGACCATTCCTGTGACACTAGTTATAGATTCCGATGCTTCACTCCAGGTTTACTGTATCCCTTGGACCTTCTTATTGACGATGAAACCCAGAAATTGCATCGGAATTAAATTGAAATGGCACAATGCCGACTTAAGGACAAGAAGACTGACTCTTCCTACTGACCATTCCTGTGACAGTAGTTATATAGTCCGATGCTTCACTTCAGGTTTATTGTATCCCTTGGACCTTCTTATTGACGATGAAACACCGAAATTGCATCGGAATTAAATACAAAATGCACAAAGCCGACTTAAGTAAATGAAGACCGACACTTCTAACTGACTATATTTTGTACCATTCCTGTGACACTAGTTATAGTTTCCGATGCTTCACTTCAGGTTTACTGTATCCCTTCGACCTTCTTATTGACGATGAAACGCAGAAATTGCATCGGAATTAAATACAAAAGACAGAATGCCGACTTAAGTACATGAAGACCGACAGTTCTTGCTGGCTATGTTTTGAACCATTCCTGTGTCACTAGTTATAGATTCCGATGCTTCACTTCAGGTTTACTGCATCCCTTGGACCTTCTTATTGACGATGAGACACAGAAATTGCATCGGAATTAAATACAAAAGGCACAATGCCGACTTAAGGACAAGAAGACTGACCCTTCCTACTGACCATTCATGTGACACTAGTTATACATTCCGATGCTTCACTTCAGGTTTATTGTATCCCTTGGACCTTCTTATTGACGATGAAACACAGAAATTGCATCGGAATTAAATACAAAAGGCACAATGCCAACTTAAGTACATGAAGACCGACACTTCTTACTGACTAAGATTTGAACCATTCCTGTGACACTAGTTATAGATTCTGATGCTTCACTTCAGGTTTACTGTATCCGTTGGACGTTCTTATTGACGATGAAATACAGAAATTGCATCAGAATTAAATACAAAAGGCAGAATGCCGACATAAGGACATGAAGATTGACTCTTCCTGCTGACCATTCCTGTGACACTAGTTATAGATTCCGATGCTTCACTCAAGGTTTACTGTATCCCTTGGACCTTCTTATTGACGATGAAACCCTGAAATTGCATCGGAATTAAATACAAAAGGCACAATGCCGACTTAAGGACAAGAAGACTGACTCTTCCTACTGCCTATTCCTGTGCACTAGTTATAGATTCCGATGCTTCACTTCAGGTTTACTGTATCCCTTGGACCTTCTTATTGACGATGAAACACAGAAATTGCATCGGAATTAAATACAAAAGGCACAAAGCCGACTTATGGACAAGAAGACTGACTCTTCCTACTGACCATTCCTGTGACACTAGTTATAGATTCCGATGCTTCACTTCACGTTTACTGTATCCTTTGGACCTTCTTATTGACGATGAAATACAGAAATTGCATCGGAATTAAATACAAAAGGCACATTGCCGACTTAAGATCAAGAAGACTGACTCTTCCTACTGACCATTCCTGTGAGACAAGTTATGGATTCCGATGCTTCACTCCAGGTTTACTGTATCCCTTGGACCTTCTTATTGACGATGAAACACAGAACTTGCATCGGAAATAAATACAAAAGGCACAATGCCGACTAAAGTACTTGAAAACCGACACTTCTTACTGAGTATGTTTTGAACCTTTCCTGTGACACTAGTTATAGATTCCGATGCTTCACTTCAGGTTTACTGTATCCCTTGGACCTTCTTATAAACGATAAAACACAGAAATTGCATCGGAATTAAATATAAAATGCACAGCGCCTACTTAAGGACAAGAAGACTGACTCTTCCTACTGACCATTCCTGCGACACTAGTTATAGATTCCGATGCTTCACTTCAGGTTTACTGTATCCCTTGGACCTTCTTATTGACGATGAAACACAGAAAGTGCATCGGAATTAAATACAAATGGCACAAAGCCGACTTAAGGACAAGAAGACTGACTCTTCCTACTGACCATTCCTGTGACACTAGTTATAGATTCCGATGCTTCACTTCAGTTTTACTGTATCCCTTGGACCTTCTTATTGACGATGAAATACAGAAATTGCATCGGAATTAAATACAAAAGGCTCATTGCCGACTTAAGGTCAAGAAGACTGACTCTTCCTACTGACCATTCCTGTGACACAAGTTATCTATTCCGATGCTTCACTCCAAGTTTACTGTATCCCTTGGACCTTCTTATTGACGATGAGACACAGAACTTGCATCGGAAATAAATACAAAAGGCACAATGCCGACTAAAGTACTTGAAGACCGACACTTCTTACTGACTATGTTTTGAACCATTCCTGTGACACTAGTTATAGATTCCGATGCTTCACTTCAGGTTTACTGTATCCCTTGGACCTTCGTATTGACGATAAAACACAGAAATTGCATCGGAATTAAATATAAAATGCACAGCGCCGACTTAAGGACAAGAAGACTGACTCTTCCTACTGACCATTCCTGTGACACTAGTTACAGATTCCGATGCTTCACTTCAGGTTTACTGTATCCCTTGGACCTTCGTATTGACAATGAAACACAGAAATTGCATCGGAATTAAATACAAAAGGCACAATGCCGACTTAAGGACAAGAAGACTGACTCTTCCTACTGACCATTCCTGTGACACTAGTTACATATTCCGATGCTTCATTTCAGGTTTATTGTATCCCTTGGACCTTTTTATTGACGATGAAACACGGAAATTGCATCGGAATTAAATACAAAAGGCACAATGCCGACTTAAGTACATGAAGACCGACACTTTTTACTGACTATATTTTGAACCATTCCTGTGACACTAGTTATAGTTTCAGAAGCTTCACTTCAGGTTCACTGTATCCCTTGGACCTTCTTATTGACGATGAAACGCAGAAATTGCATCGGAATTTAATACAAAAGGCACAATGCCGACTTAAGTACATGAAGACCGACAGTTCTTACTGACTATGTTTTGAACCATTCCTGTGACACTAGTTATAGAATCCGATGCTTCACTTCAGGTTTACTGTATCCCTTGGACCTTCTTACTGACGATGAAACACAGAAATTGCATCGGAATTATATACCAAAGGCACAATGCCGACTTAAGTACATGAAGACCGACACTTCTTACTGACTATGTTTTGAACCATTCCTGTGACACTAGTTATAGATTCCGATGCTTCACTTCAGGTTTACTGTATCCCTTGGACCTTCTTGTTGACGATGAAACACAGAAATTGCATCAGAATTAAATACAAAAGGCAGAATGCCGACATAAGGAGATGAAGATTGACTCTTCCTGCTGTCCATTCCTGTGACACTAGTTATAGATTCCGATGCTTCACTCCAGGTTTACTGTATCCCTTGGACCATCTTATTGACGATGAAACCCAGAAATTTCATGATAATTAAATACAAAAGGCACAATGCCGACTTAAGGACAAGAAGACTGACTCTTCCTACTGACCATTCCTGTGACACTAGTTATAGATTCCGATGCTTCACTTCAGGTTTACTGTATCCCTTGGACCTTCTTATTGACGATGAAACACAGAAATTGCATCGGAAGTAAATACAAAAGGCACAATGCATACTTAAGGACAAGAAGACTGACTCTTCCTACTGACCATTCCTGTGACACTAGTTATATATTCCGATGCTTCACTTCAGGTTTATTGTATCCCTTGGACCTTCTTCTTGACGACGAAACACAGAAATTGCATCGGAATTAAATACAAAAGGCACAATGCCGACTTAAGTACATGAAGACAGACACTTCTTACTGACGATATTTTGAACCATTCCTGTGACACTAGTTATAGATTCCGATGCTTCACTTCAGGTTTACTGTATCCCTTGGACCTTCTTATAGACGATGAAACGCAGAAATTGCATCGGAATTAAATACAAAAGGCACAATGCCGACTTAAGTACATGAAGACCAACAGTTCTTACTGACTATGTTTTGAACAATTCCTGTGACACTAGTTATAGATTCCGATGCTTCACTTCAGGTTTACTGTATCCCTTGGACCTTCTTATTGACGATGAAACACAGAAATGGCATCGGAATTAAATACAAAAGGCACAATGCAGACTTAAGGACAAGAAGACTGACTCTTCCTACTGACCATTCCTGTGGCACTAGTTATATATTCCGATGCTTCACTTCAGGTTTATTGTATCTCTTGGACCTTCTTATTGACGATGAAACACAGAAATTGCATCGGAATTAAATACAAAAGGCACAATGCCGACTTAAGTACATGAAGATTGAATCTTCCTGCTGACCATTCCTGTGACACTAGTTATAGATTCCGATGCTTCACTCCAGGTTTACTGTATCCCTTGGACCTTCTTATTGACGATGAAACCCAGAAATTGCATCGGAATTAAATTGAAATGGCACAATGCCGACTTAAGGACAAGAAGACTGACTCTTCCTACTGACCATTCCTGTGACAGTAGTTATATAGTCCGATGCTTCACTTCAGGTTTATTGTATCCCTTGGACCTTCTTATTGACGATGAAACACCGAAATTGCATCGGAATTAAATGCAAAATGCACAAAGCCGACTTAAGTAAATGAAGACCGACACTTCTTACTGACTATATTTTGTACCATTCCTGTGACACTAGTTATAGTTTCCGATGCTTCACTTCAGGTTTACTGTATCCCTTCGACCTTCTTATTGACGATGAAACGCAGAAATTGCATCGGAATTAAATACAAAAGGCACAATGCCGACTTAGGTACATGTAGACCGTCAGTTCTTACTGACTATGTTTTGAACCATTTCTGTGACACTAGTTATAGATTCCGATGCTTCACTTCAGGTTTACTGTATCCCTTGGACCTTCTTATTGACGATGAAATACAGAAATTGCATCGGAATTAAATACAAAAGGCTCATTGCCGACTTAAGGTCAAAAAGACTGACTCTTCCTACTGACCATTCCTGTGACACAAGTTATCTATTCCGATGCTTCACTCCAGGTTTACTGTATCCCTTGGACCTTCTTATTGACGATGAAACACAGAACTTGCATCGGAAATAAATACAAAAGGCACAATGCCGACTAAAGTACTTGAAGACCGACACTTCTTACTGACTATGTTTTGAACCATTCCTGTGACACTAGTTATAGATTCCGATGCTTCACTTCAGGTTTACTGTATCCCTTGGACCTTCTTATTGACGATAAAACACAGAAATTGCATCGGAATTATATATAAAATGCACAGCGCCGACTTAAGGACAAGAAGACTGACTCTTCCTACTGACCATTCCTGTGACACTAGTTATAGATTCCGATGCTTCACTTCGGGTTTACTGTATCCCTTGGACCTTCGTATTGACGATGAGACACAGAAATTGCATCGGAATTACATACAAAAGGCACAATGCCGACTTCAGTACATGAAGACCGACACTTCCTACTGACTATGTTTTGAACCATTCCTGTGACACTAATTATAGATTCCGATGCTTCACTTCAGTTTTACTATATCCCATGGCCCTTCTTATTGACGATGAAACACAGAAATTGCATCGGAATTAAATACAAAAGGCACAATGCAGACTTAAGGACAAGAAGACTGACTCTTCCTACTGACCATTCCTGTGGCACTAGTTATATATTCCGATGCTTCACTTCAGGTTTATTGTATCTCTTGGACCTTCGTATTGACGATGAAACACAGAAATTGCATCGGAATTAAATACAAAAGGCACAATGCCGACTTAAGTACATGAAGACCGACACTTCTTACTGACTATATTTTGAACCATTCCTGTGACACTAGTTATAGATTCCGATGCTTCACTTCAGGTTTACTGTATCCCTTGGACCTTCTTATTGACGATGAAACGCAGAAATTGCATCGGAATTAAATACAAAAGACAGAATGCCGACTTAAGTACATGAAGACCGACAGTTCTTGCTGGCTACGTTTTGAACCATTCCTGTGTCACTAGTTATAGATTCCGATGCTTCACTTCAGGTTTACTGCATCCCTTGGACCTTCTTATTGACGATGAGACACAGAAATTGCATCGGAATTAAATACAAAAGGCACAATGCCGACTTAAGGACAAGAAGACTGACCCTTCCTACTGACCATTCATGTGACACTAGTTATACATTCCGATGCTTCACTTCAGGTTTATTGTATCCCTTGGACCTTCTTATTGACGATGAAACACAGAAATTGCATCGGAATTAAATACAAAAGGCACAATGCCAACTTAAGTACATGAAGACCGACACTTCTTACTGACTAAGATTTGAACCATTCCTGTGACACTAGTTATAGATTCTGATGCTTCACTTCAGGTTTACTGTATCCGTTGGACCTTCTTATTGACGATGAAATACAGAAATTGCATCAGAATTAAATACAAAAGGCAGAATGCCGACATAAGGACATGAAGATTGACTCTTCCTGCTGACCATTCCTGTGACACTAGTTATAGATTCCGATGCTTCACTCAAGGTTTACTGTATCCCTTGGACCTTCTTATTGACGATGAAACCCAGAAATTGCATCGGAATTAAATACAAAAGGCACAATGCCGACTTAAGGACAAGAAGACTGACTCTTCCTACTGCCTATTCCTGTGACACTAGTTATAGATTCCGATGCTTCACTTCAGGTTTACTGTATCCCTTGGACCTTCTTATTGACGATGAAACACAGAAATTGCATCGGAATTAAATACAAAAGGCACAAAGCCGACTTATGGACAAGAAGACTGACTCTTCCTACTGACCATTCCTGTGACACTAGTTATAGATTCCGATGCTTCACTTCACGTTTACTGTATCCTTTGGACCTTCTTATTGACGATGAAATACAGAAATTGCATCGGAATTAAATACAAAAGGCACATTGCCGACTTAAGATCAAGAAGACTGACTCTTCCTACTGACCATTCCTGTGAGACAAGTTATGGATTCCGATGCTTCACTCCAGGTTTACTGTATCCCTTGGACCTTCTTATTGACGATGAAACACAGAACTTGCATCGGAAATAAATACAAAAGGCACAATGCCGACTAAAGTACTTGAAAACCGACACTTCTTACTGACTATGTTTTGAACCATTCCTTAGACACTAGTTATAGATTTCGATGCTTCACTTCAGGTTTACTGTATCCCTTGGACCGTCTTATTGACGATAAAACACAGAAATTGCATCGGAATTAAATATAAAATGCACAGCGGCGACTTAAGGACAAGAAGACTGACTCTTCCTACTGACCATTCCTGTGACACTAGTTATAGATTCCGATGCTTCACTTCACGTTTACTGTATCCTTTGGACCTTCTTATTGACGATGAAATACAGAAATTGCATCGGAATTAAATACAAAGGCTCATTGCCGACTTAAGGTCAAGAAGACTGACTCTCCCTACTGACCATTCCTGTGACACAAGTTAACTATTCCGATGCTTCACTCCAGGTTTACTGTATCCCTTGGACCTTCTTATTGACGATGAAACACAGAACTTGCATCGGAAATAATTACAAAAGGCACAATGCCGTCTAAAGTACTTGAAGACCGACACTTCTTACTGACTTTGTTTTGAAGCATTCCTGTGACACTAGTTATAGAATCCGATGCTTCACTTCAGGTTTACTGTATCCCTTGGACCTACTTATTGACGATAAAACACAGAAATTGCATCGGAATCAAATATAAAATGCACAGCGCCGACTTAAGGACAAGAAGACTGACTCTTCTTACTGACCATTCCTGTGACACTAGTTATAGATTCCGATGCATCACTTCAGGTTTATTGTATCCCTTGGACCTTCTTCTTGACGATGAAACACAGAAATTGCATCGGAATGAAATACAAAAGGCACAATGCAGACTTAAGGACAAGAAGACTGACTTTTCCTACTGACCATTCCTGTGACACTAGTTATAGATCCCGATGCTTTACTCCAGGTTTACTGTATCCCTTGGACCTTCTTATTGACGATGAAACCCAGAAATTGCATCGGAATTAAATTGAAATGGCACAATGCCGACTTAAGGACAAGAAGACTGACTCTTCTTACTGACCATTCCTGTGACACTAGTTATAGATTCCGATGCATCACTTCAGGTTTATTGTATCCCTTGGACCTTCTTCTTGACGATGAAACACAGAAATTGCATCGGAATTATATACCAAAGGCACAATGCCGACTTAAGTACATGAAGACTGACACTTCTTACTGACTATGTTTTGAACCATTCCTGTGACACTAGTTATAGTTTCCGATGCTTCACTTCAGGTTTACTGTATCCCTTGGACCTTCTTATTGACGATGAAACACAGAAATTGCATCGGAAGTAAATACAAAAGGCACAATGCAGACTTAAGGACAAGAAGACTGACTCTTCCTACTGACCATTCCTGTGACTCTAGTTATATATTCCGATGCTTCAGTTCAGGTTTATTGTATCCCTTGGACCTTCTTCTTGACGATGAAACACAGAAATTGCATCGGAATTAAATACAAAAGGCACAATGCCGACTTAAGTACATGAAGACAGACACTTCTTACTGACTATATTTTGAACCATTCCTGTGACACTAATTATAGATTCCGATGCTTCACTTCAGGTTTACTGTATCCCTTGGACCTTCTTATTGACGATGAAACGCAGAAATTGCATCGGAATTAAATACAAAAGGCACAATGCCGACTTAAGTACATGAAGACCGACAGTTCTTACTGACTATGTTTTGAACAATTCCTGTGACACCAGTTATAGATTCCGATGCTTCACTTCAGGTTTAGTGTATCCCTTGGACCTTCTTATTGACGATGAAACACAGAAATTGCATCGGAATTAAATACAAAAGGCACAATGCAGACTTAAGGACAAGAAGACTGCCTCTTCCTACTGACCATTCCAGTGGCACTAGTTATATATTCCGATGCTTCACTTCAGGTTTATTGTATCTCTTGGACCTTCTTATTGACGATGAAACACAGAAATTGCATCGGAATTAAATACAAAAGGCACAATGCCGACTTAAGTACATGAAGATTGACTCTTCCTGCTGACCATTCCTGTGACACTAGTTATAGATTCCGATGCTTCACTCCAGGTTTACTGGATCCCTTGGACCTTCTTATTGACGATGAAACCCAGAAATTGCATCGGAATTAAATTGAAATGGCACAATGCCGACTTAAGGACAATAAGACTGACTCTTCCTACTGACCATTCCTGTGACACTAGTTATATAGTCCGATGCTTCACTTCAGGTTTATTGTATCCCTTGGACCTTCTTATTGACGATGAAACACCGAAATTGCATCGGAATTAAATACAAAATGCACAAAGCCGACTTAAGTACATGAAGACCGACACTTCTTACTGACTATATTTTGTACCATTCCTGTGACACTAGTTATAGTTTCCGATGCTTCACTTCAGGTTTACTGTATCTCTTCGACCTTCTTATTGACGATGAAACGCAGAAATTGCATCGGAATTAAATACAAAAGGCACAATGCCGACTTATGTACATGAAGACCGACAGTTCTTACTGACTATGTTTTGAACCACTCCTGTGACACTAGTTATAGATTCCGATGCTTCACTTCAGGTTTACTGTATCCCTTGGACCTTCTTATTGACGATGAAATACAGAAATTGCATCGGAATTAAATACAAAAGGCTCATTGCCGACTTAAGGTCAAGAAGACTGACTCTTCCTACTGACCATTCCTGTGACACAAGTTATATATTCCGATGCTTCACTCCAGGTTTACTGTATCCCTTGGACCTTCTTATTGACGATGAAACACAGAACTTGCATCGGAAATAAATACAAAAGGCACAATGCCGACTAAAGTACTTGAAGACTGACACTTCTTACTGACTATGTTTTGAACCATTCCTATGACACTAGTTATAGATTCCGATGCTTCACTTCAGGTTTACTGTATCCCTTGGACCTTCTTATTGACGATAAAACACAGAAATTGCATCGGAATTAAATATAAAATGCACAGCGTCGACTTAAGGACAAGAAGACTGACTCTTCCTACTGACCATTCCTGTGACACTAGTTATAGATTCCGATGCTTCACTTCAGGTTTACTGTATCCCTTGGACCTTCGTATTGACGATGAAACACAGAAATTGCATCGGAATTAAATACAAAAGGCACAATGCCGACATCAGTAAATGAAGACCGACACTTCCTACTGACTATGTTTTGGACCATTCCTGTGACACTAGTTATAGATTCCGATGCTTCACTTCAGGTTTACTATATCCCATGGCCCTTCTTATTGACGATGAGACACAGAAATTGCATCGGAATTAAATACAAAAGGCACAATGCCGACTTAAGGACAAGAAGACTGACTCTTCCTACTGACCATTCCTGTGACACTAGTTATATATTCCGATGCTTCATTTCAGGTTTATTGTATCCCTTGGACCTTTTTATTGACGATGAAACACGGAAATTGCATCGGAATGAAATACAAAAGGCACAATGCCGACTTAAGTACATGAAGACCGACACTTCTTACTGACTATATTTCGAACCATTCCTGTGACACTAGTTATAGTTTCCGAAGCTTCACTTCAGGTTCACTGTATCCCTTGGACCTTCTTATTGACGATGAAACGCAGAAATTGCATCGGAATTAAATACAAAAGGCACAATGCCGACTTAAGTACATGAAGACCGACAGTTCTTACTGACTATGTTTTGAACCATTTCTTTGACACTAGTTATAGAATCCGATGCTTCACTTCAGGTTTACTGTATCCCTTGGACCTTCTTACTGACGATGAAACACAGAAATTGCATCGGAATTATATACCAAAGGCACAATGCCGACTTAAGTACATGAAGACTGACACTTCTTACTGACTATGTTTTGAACCATTCCTGTGACACTAGTTATAGATTCCGATGCTTCACTTTAGGTTTACTGTATCCCTTGGACCTTCTTGTTGACGATGAAACACAGAAATTGCATCAGAATTAAATACAAAAGGCAGAATGCCGACATAAGGAGATGAAGATTGACTCTTCCTGCTGTCTATTCCTGTGACACTAGTTATAGATTCCGATGCTTCACTCCAGGTTTACTGTATCCCTTGGACCTTCTTATTGACGATGAAACCCAGAAATTGCATCGGAATTAAATACAGAAGGCACAATGCCGACTTAAGGACAAGAAGACTGACTCTTCCTACTGACCATTCCTGAGACACTAGTTATAGATTCCGATGCTTCACTTCAGAATTACTGTATCCCTTGGACCTTCTTATTCACGATGAAACACAGAAATTGCATCGGAAGTAAATACAAAAGGCACAATGCAGACTTAAGGACAAGAAGACTGACTCTTCCTACGGATCATTCCTGTGACACTAGTTATATATTCCGATGCTTCACTTCAGGTTTATTGTATCCCTTGGACCTTCTTCTTGACGATGAAACACAGAAATTGCATCGGAATTAAATACAAAAGACACAATGCCGACTTAAGTACATGAAGACAGACACTTCTTACTGACTATATTTTGAACCATTCCTGTGACACTAGTTATAGATTCCGATGCTACACTTCAGGTTTACTGTATCCCTTGCACCTTCATATTGACGATGAAACGCAGAAATTGCATCGGAATTAAATACAAAAGGCACAATGCCGACTTAAGTACATGAAGACCGACAGTTCTTACTGACTATGTTTTGAACAGTTCCTGTGACACTAGTTATAGATTCCGATGCTTCACTTCAGGTTTACTGTATCCCTTGGACCTTCTTATTGACGATGAAACACAGAAATTGCATCGGAATTAAATACAAAAGGCACAATGCAGACTTAAGGACATGAAGACTGACTCTTCCTACTGACCATTCCTGTGGCACTAGTTATATATTCCGATGCTTCACTTCAGGTTTATTGTATCTCTTGGACCTTCTTATTGACGATGAAACACAGAAATTGCATCGGAATTAAATACAAAAGGCACAATGCCGACTTAAGTTTATGAAGATTGACTCTTCCTGCTGACCATTCCTGTGACACTAGTTATAGATTCCGATGCTTCACTCCAGGTTTACTGTATCCCTTGGACCTTCTTATTGACGATGAAACCCAGAAATTGCATCGGAATTAAATTGAAATGGCACAATGCCGACTTAAGGACAAGAAGACTGACTCTTCCTACTGGCCATTCCTGTGACACTAGTTATATAGTCCGATGCTTCACTTCAGGTTTACTGTATCCCTTGGACCTTCTTATTGACGATGAAATACAGAAATTGCATCAGAATTAAATACAAAAGGCAGAATGCCGACATAAGGACATGAAGATTGACTCTTCCTGCTGACCATTCCTGTGACACTAGTTATAGATTCCGATGCTTCACTCAAGGTATACTGTATCCCTTGGACCTTCTTATTGACGATGAAACCCAGAAATTGCATCGGAATTAAATACAAAAGGCACAATGCCGACTTAAGGACAAGAAGACTGACTCTTCCTACTGCCCATTCCTGTGACACTAGTTATAGATTCCGATGCTTCACTTCAGGTTTACTGTATCCCTTGGACCTTCCTATTGACGATGAAACACAGAAATTGCATCGGAATTAAATACAAAATGCACAAAGCCGACTTATGGACAAGAAGACTGACTCTTCCTAATGATCATTCCTGTGACACAAGTTATCTATTTCGATGCTTCACTCCAGGTTTACTGTATCCCTTGGACCTTCTTATTGACGGTGAAACACAGAACTTGCATCGGAAATAATTACAAAAGGCACAACCCCGACTAAAGTACTTGAAGACCGACACTCCTTACTGACTTTGTTTTGAACCATTCCTGTGACACTAGTTATAGAATCCGATGCTTCACTTCAGGTTTACTGTATCCCTTGGACCTACTTATTGACGATAAAACACAGAAATTGCATCGGAATTAAATATAAAATGCACAGCGCCGACTTAAGGACAAGAAGATTGACTCTTCTTACTGACCATTCCTGTGACACTAGTTATAGATTCCGATGCATCACTTCAGGTTTACTGTATCCCTTGGACCTTCTTATTGACGATGAAACACAGAAATTGCATCGGAATTAAATACAAATGGCACAATGCCGACTTAAGTACATGAAGACCGACACTTCTTACTGACTATGTTTTGAACCATTCCTGTGACACTAGTTATAGATTCCGATGCTTCACGTCAGGTTTACTATATCCCATGGCCCTTCTTATTGACGATGAAACAAAGAAATTGCATCGGAATTAAATACAAAAGGCACAATGACGACTTAAGGACAACAAGACTCACTCTTCCTACTGACCATTCCTGTGACACTAGTTATATATTCCGATGCTTCACTTCAGGTTTATTGTATCACTTGGACCTTTTTATTGACGATGAAACACAGAAATTGCATCGGAATTAAATACAAAAGGCACAATGCCGACTTAAGTACATGAAGACCGACACTTCTTACTGACTATATTTTGAACCATTCCTGTGACACTAGTTATAGTTTCCGAAGCTTCACTTCAGGTTCACTGTATCCCTTGGACCTTCTTATTGACGATGAAACGCAGAAATTGCATCGGAAGTAAATACAAAAGGCACAATGCAGACTTAAGGACAAGAAGACTGACTCCTCCTACTGACCATTCCTGTGACACTAGTTATATATTCAGATGCTTCACTTCAGGTTTATTGTATCCCTTGGACCTTCTTATTGACAATGAAACACAGGAATAGCATCGGAATTAAATACAAAAGGCACAATGCCGACTTAAGTACATGAAGACCGACACTTCTTACTGACTATATTTTGAACCATTCCTGTGACACTAGTTATAGATTCCGATGCCTCACTTCAGGTTTACTGTATCCCTTGGACCTTCTTATTGACGATGAAACGCAGAAATTGCATCGGAATTAAATACAAAAGGCTCAATGCCGACTTAAGTACATGAAGACCGACATTTCTTACTGACTATGTTTTGAACCATTCCTGTGACACTAGTTATAGATTCCGATGCTTCACTTCAGGTTTACTGTATCCCTTGGACCTTCTTATTGACGATGAGACACAGAAATTGCGTCGGAATTAAATACAAAACGCACAATGCCGACTTAAGGACAAAAAGACTGACTCTTCCTACTAACCATTCCCGTGACACTAGTTATATATTCAGATGCTTCACTTCAGGTTTATTGTATCCCTTGGACCTTCTTATTGACGATGAAACACAGAAATTGCATCGGAATTAAATACAAAAGGCACAAAGCCGACTTAAGTACATGAAGACCGACACTTCTTACTGACTATATTTTGAACCAATCCTGTGACACTAGTTATAGTTTCCGATGCTTCACTTCAGGTTCACTGTATCCCTTGGACCTTCTTATTGACGATGAAACGCAGAAATTGCATCGGAATTAAATACAAAAGGCACAATGCCGACTTAAGGACATGAAGACCGACAGTTCTTACTGACTATGTTTTGAACCATTCCTGTGACACTAGTTATAGATTCCGATGCTTCACTTCAGGTTTACTGTATCCCTTGGACCTTCTTAGTGACGATGATACACAGAAATTGCATCAGAATTATATACCAAAGGCACAATGCCGACTTAAGTACATGAAGACCGACACTTTTTACTGACTAAGCTTTCAACCATTGCTGTGACACTAGTTATAGATTCTGATGGTTCACTTCAGGTTTACTGTATCCGTTGGACCTTCTTATTGACGATGAAATACAGAAATTGCATCAGAATTAAATACAAAAGGCAGAATGCTGACATTACGACATGAAGATTGACTCTTCCTGCTGACCATTCCTGTGACACTAGTTATAGATTCCGATGCTTCACTCCAGGTTTTCTGTATCCCTTGGACCTTCTTATTGACGATGAAACCCAGAAATTGCATCGGAATTAAATACAAAAGGCACAATGCCGACTTAAGGACAAGAATACTGACTCTTCCTACTGCCCATTCCTGTGACACTAGTTATAGTTTCCGATGCTTCACTTCAGGATTACTGTATCCCTTGGACTTTCTTATTGACGATGAAACACAGAAATTGCATCGGAATTAAATACAAAAGGCACAATGCAGACTTATGGACAAGAAGACTGACTCTTCCTACTGACCATTCCTGTGACACTAGTTATATAGTCCGATGCTTCACTTCAGGTTTATTGTATCCCTTGGACCTTCTTGTTGACGATGAAACACCGAATTTGCATCGGAATTAAATACAAAATGCACAATGCCGACTTAAGTACATGAAGACCGACACTTCTTACTGACTATATTTTGAACCATTCCTGTGACACTAGTTATAGTTTCCGATGCTTCACTTCAGGTTTACTGTATCCCTTGGACCTTCTTATTGACGATGAAACGCAGAAATTGCATCGGAATTAAATACAAAAGGCACAATACCGACTTAAGTACATGAATACCGACAGTTCTTACTGACTATGTTTTGAACCATTCCTGTGACACTAGTTATAGATTCCGATGCTTCACTTCAGGTTTACTATATCCCATGGCCCTTCTTATTGACGATGAAACAAAGAAATTGCATCGGAATTAAATACAAAAGGCACAATGACGACTTAAGGACAAGAAGACTCACTCTTCCTACTGACCATTCCTGTGACACTAGTTATATATTCCGCTGCTTCACTTCAGGTTTATTGTATCCCTTGGACCTTTTTATTGACGATGAAACACCGAAATTGCATCGGAATTAAATACAAAAGGCACAATGCCGACTTAAGTACATGAAGACCGACACTTCTTACTGACTATATTTTGAACCATTCCTGTGACACTAGTTATAGTTTCCGAAGCTTCACTTCAGGTTCACTGTATCCCTTGGACCTTCTTATTGACGATGAAACGCAGAAATTGCATCGGAATTAAATACAAAAGGCACAATGCCGACTTAAGGACAAGAAGACTCACTCTTCCTACTGACCATTCCTGTGACACTAGTTATATATTCCGATGCTTCACTTCAGGTTTATTGTATCCCTTGGACCTTTTTATTGACGATGAAACACAGAAATTGCATCGGAATTAAATACAAAAGGCACAATGCCGACTTAAGTACATGAAGACCGACACTTCTTACTGACTATATTTTGAACCATTCCTGTGACACTAGTTATAGTTTCCGAAGCTTCACTTCAGGTTCACTGTATCCCTTGGACCTTCTTATTGACGATGAAACGCAGAAATTGCATCGGAATTAAATACAAAAGGCACAATGCCGACTTAAGTACATGAAGACCGACAGTTCTTACTGACTATGCTTTGAACCATTCCTGTGACACTAGTTATAGAATCCGATGCTTCACTTCAGGTTTACTGTATCCCTTGGACCTTCTTATTGACGATGAAACGCAGAAATTGCATCGGAATTAAATACAAAAGGCACAATACCGACTTAAGTACATGAAGACCGACAGTTCTTACTGACTATGTTTTGAACCATTCCATTGACACTAGTTATAGAATCCGATGCTTCACTTCAGGTTTACTGTATCCCTTGGACCTTCTTACTGACGATGAAACACAGAAATTGCGTCGGAATTATGTACCAAAGGCACAATGCCGACTTAAGTACATGAAGACCGACACTTCTTACTGACTATGTTCTGAACCATTCCTGTGACACTAGTTATAGATTCCGATGCTTCACTTCAGGTTTACAGTAACCCTTGGACCTTCTTGTTGACGATGAAACACAGAAATTGCATCTGAATTAAATACCAAAGGCAGAATGCCGACTTAAGGACAAGGCGACTGACTCTTCCTACTGACCATTCCTGTGACACTTGTTATAGATTCCGATGGTTCACTTCAGGTTTACTGTATCCCTTGGACCATCGTATTGACGTTGAAACACAGAAATTGCATCGGAAGTAAATACAAAAGGCACAATGCAGACTTAAGGACAAGAAGACTGACTCTTCCTACTGACCATTCCTGTGACACTAGTTATATATTCAGATGCTTCACTTCAGGTTTATTGTATCCCTTGAACCTTCTTATTGACGATGAAACACAGAAATTGCATCGGAATTAAATACAAAAGGCACAATGCCGACTTAAGTACATGAAGACCGACACTTCTTACTGACTATATTTTGAACCATTCCTGTGACACTAGTTATAGTTTCCGATGCTTCACTTCAGGTTCACTGTATCCCTTGGACCTTCTTATTGACGATGAAACGCAGAAATTGCATCGGAATTAAATACAAAAGGCACAATGCCGACTTAAGTACATGAAGACCGACAGTTCTTACTGACTATGTTTTGAACCATTCCTGTGACACTAGTTATAGATTCCGATGCTTCACTTCAGGTTTACTGTATCCCTTGGACCTTCTTATTGACGATGATACACAGAAATTGCATCAGAATTATATACCAAAGGCACAATGCCGACTTAAGTACATGAAGACCGACACTTTTTACTGACTAAGTTTTCAACCATTGCTGTGACACTAGTTATAGATTCTGATGCTTCACTTCAGGTTTACTGTATCCGTTGGACCTTCTTATTGACGATGAAATACAGAAATTGCATCAGAATTAAATACAAAAGACAGAATGCCGTTATTACGACATGAAGATTGACTCTTCCTGCTGACCATTCCTGTGACACTAGTTATAGATTCCGATGCTTCACTCCAGGTTTGCTGTATCCCTTGGACTTTCTTATTGACGATGAAACACAGAAATTGCATCGGAATTAAATACAAAAGGCACAATGCAGACTTATGGACAAGAAGACTGACTCTTCCTACTGACCATTCCTGTGACACTAGTTATATAGTCCGATGCTTCACTTCAGGTTTATTGTATCCCTTGGACCTTCTTGTTGACGATGAAACACCGAAATTGCATCGGAATTAAATACAAAATGCACAATGCCGACTTAAGTACATGAAGACCGACACTTCTTACTGACTATATTTTGAACCATTCCTATGACACTACTTATAGTTTCCGATGCTTCACTTCAGGTTTACTGTATCCCTTGGACCTTCTTATTGACGATGAAACGCAGAAATTGCATCGGAATTAAATACAAAAGGCACAATACCGACTTAAGTACATGAATACCGACAGCTCTTACTGAATATGTTTTGAACCATTCCTGTGACACTAGTTATAGATTCCGATGCTTCACTTCAGGTTTACTGTATCCCTTGGACCTTCTTATTGACGATGAAACACAGAAATTACATCGGAATTAAATACAAAAGGCACAATGCAGACTTAAGGACAAGATGACTGACTCTTCCTACTGACCAATCCTGTGACACTAGTTATATATTCCGATGCTTTACTTCAGGTTTATTGTATCTCTTGGACCTTCTTATTGACGATGAAACACAGAAATTGCATCGTAATTAAATACAAAAGG
Source organism: Schistocerca americana (assembly GCF_021461395.2). Classification (NCBI taxonomy): domain Eukaryota; kingdom Metazoa; phylum Arthropoda; class Insecta; order Orthoptera; family Acrididae; genus Schistocerca; species Schistocerca americana. Next base: position 26,646,786 of record NC_060130.1, read on the forward strand.
CAGAATGGGACATAAGGACATGAAGATTGACTCTTCCTGCTGACCAGTCCTGTGACACTAGTTATAGATTCCGATGCTTCACTCCAGGTTGACTGTATCCCTTGACCTTCTTATTGACGATGAAACCCAGAAATTGCATCGGAATTAAATACAACGGCTCATTGCCGACTTAAGGTCAAGAAGACTGACTCTTCCTACTGACCATTCCTGTGACACAAGTTATCTATTCCGATGCTTCACTCCAGGTTTACTGTATCCCTTGGACATTCTTATTGACGATGAAACACAGAACTTGCATCGGAAATAATTACAAAAGGCACAATGCCGACTAAAGTACTTGTAGACCGACACTTCTTACTGACTATGTTTTGAACCATACCTGTGACACTAGTTATAGAATCCGATGCTTCACTTCAGGTTTACTGTATCCCTTGGACCTACTTATTGACGATAAAACACAGAAATTGCATCGGAATTAAATATAAAATGCACAGCGCCGACTTAAGGACAAGAAGACTGACTCTTCTTACTGACCATTCCTGTGACACTAGTTATAGATTCCGATGCATCACTTCAGGTTTACTGTATCCCTTGGACCTTCTTATTGACGATGAAACACAGAAATTGCATCAGAATTAAATACAAAAGGCAAAATGCCGACATAAGGACATGAAGATTGACTCTTCCTGCTGACCATTTCTGTGACACTAGATACAGATTCCATTGCTTCACTCCAGGTTTACTGTATCCCTTGGACCTCCTTATTGACGATGAAACCCAGAAATTGCATCGGAAGTAAATACAAATGGCACAATGCCGACTTAAGGACAAGAAGACTGACTCTTCCAACTGACCATTCCAGTGACACTAGTTATAGATTCCGATGCTTCACATCAGGTTTACTGTATCCCTTGGACCTTCTTATTGACGATGAAACACAGAAATTGCATCGGAATTAAATACAAAAGGCACAATGCCGACTTAAGTACATGAGGAACCGACACTTCCTACTGACTATGATTTGAACCATTCCTGTGACACTAGTTATAGATTCCAATGCATCACTTCAGGTTTACTGTATCCCTTGTACCTTCTTATTGACGATGAAACACAGAAGTTGCATCGGAATTAAATACAAAGGGCACAATGCCGACTTAAGGACAAGAAGACTGACTCTTCCTACTGACCAATCCTGTGACACTAGTTAAAGATTCCGATGCTTCACTTCAGGTTTACTGTATCCCTTGGACCTTCTTATTGACGATGAAACACAGAAATTGCATCGGAAATAAATACAAAAGGCTCAATGCCGACTTAAGTACATGAAGACCGACACTTCTTACTGACTATGTTTTGAACCATTCCTGTGACACTAGTAATAGATCCCGATGCTTCACTTCAGGGTTACTGTATCCCTTGCACCTTCTTATTGACGATGAAACACAGAAATTTCATCGGAATTAAATACAAAAGGCACAATACCGACTTAGGGACAAGAAGACTGACTCTTATTACTGACCATTCCTGTGACATTAGTTATAGATTCCGATGCTTCACTTCAGGTTTACTGTATCCCTTAGACCTTCTTATTGACGATGAAACACAGAAATTGCATCGGAATTAAATACAAAAGGCACAATGCCGACTTAAGTACATGAATGCCGGCACTTCTTACTGACTATGTTTTGAACCATTCCTGTGACACTAGTGATAGATTCCGATGCTTCACTTCAGGTTTACTGTATCCCTTGGACCTTCTTATTGACGATGAAACACAGAAATTGCATTGAAATTAAATACAAAAGGCACAATGCCGACTTAAGGACAAGAAGTCTGACTCTTCCTACTGACCATTCCTGTGACACTAGTTATAGATTCCGATTCTTCACTTCAGGTTTACTCTATCCCTTGGACCTTCTTATTGACGATGAAACACAGAAATTGCATCGGATTTAAATACAAAAGGCACAATGCCGACTTAAGGACAAGAAGACAAACTCTTTTTACTGACCATTCTTGTGACACTAGTTATTGTTTCCGATGTTTCACTTGAGGTTTACTGTATCCCTTGGACCTTCTTATTGACGATGAAACACAGAAATTGCATCGGAATTAAATACAAAAGCCACAATGCCGACTTAAGTACATGAAGACCGACACATCTTACTGACTATGCTTTGAACCATTCCTGTGACATTAGTTATAGATTCCGATGCTTCACTTCAGGTTTACTGTATCCCTTGCACCTTCTTATTGACGATGAAACACAGAAATTGCATCGGAATTAAATACAAAAGGCACAATGCCGACTTAAAGGACAAGAAGACTGACTCTCTCTACTGACCATTCCTGTGACACTAGTTATAGATTACGATGCTTCACTTCAGGTTTACTGTATCCCTTGGACCTTCTTATTGACGATGAAACACAGAAATTGCATCGGAATTAAATACAAAAGGCACAATGCCGACTTAAGGACAAGCAGACTGATTCTTCCTACTGACCATTCCTGTGACACTAGTTATAGATTCCGATGCATCACTCAAGGTTTACTGTATCCCTTAAACCTTCTTATTGACGATGAAACACAGAAATTGCATCGGAATTAAATACAAAAGGCACAATGCCGACTTATGTACATGAAGGCCGACACTTCTTACTGACTATGTTTTGAACAATTCCTGTGACACTAGTTATTGATTCCGATGCTTCAGCTCAGGTTTACGGTATCCCTTGGACCCTCTTATTGACGATGAAACACAGAAATTGCATCGTAATTAAATACAAAAGGCACAATGCCGACTTAAGGACAAGAAGACTGACTCTTCCTACTGACCATTCCTGTGACACTAGTTATAGATTCCGATGCTTCACTTCAGGTTTACTGTATCCCTTGGACCTTCTTATTGACGATGAAACACAGAAATTGCATCGGAATTAAATACAAAAGATACAATGCCGACTTAAGTACAAGAAGACCGACACTTCTTACTAACTATGTTTTGAACCATTCCTGTGACACTAGTTATAGATTCCGATGCTTCACTTCAGGTTTTCTGTATCCCTTGGACCTTCTTATTGACGATGAAACACAGAAATTGCATCGGAATTAAATACAAAAGGCACAATGCCGACTTACGTACATGAAGACCGACACTTCTTATTGACTATGATTTGAACCATTCCTGTGACACTAGTTATAGATTCCGATGCTTCACTTCAGGTTTACTGTATCCCTTGTACCTTCTTATTGACGATGAAACACAGAAGTTGCATCGGAATTAAATACAAAAGGCACAATGCCGACTTAAGGACAAGAAGACCGACTCTTCCTACTGACCAATCCTGTGACACTAGTTAAAGATTCCGATGTTTCACTTCAGGTTTACTGTATCCCTTGGACTTCTTTTGACGATGAAACACAGAAATTGCGTCGGAATTAAATACAAAAGGCACAATGCCGACTTAAGTACATGAAGACGGAAACTTCTTACTGACTATGTTTTGAACCATTCCTGTGACACTAGTAATAGGTCCCCATGCTTCACTTCAGGTTTACTGTATCCCTTGCACCCTCTTATTGACGATGAACGACAGAAATTGCATCGGAATTAAATACAAAAGGCACAATGCTGACTTAAGGACAAGAAGACTGACTCTTCCTACTGAACATTCCTGTGACACTAGTTATAGATTCCGATGCTTCACTTCAGGTTTACTGTATCTCTTGGACCATCATATTGACGATGAAACACAGAAATTGCATCGGAATTAAATACAAAAGGCACAATGCCGACTGAAGGACGAACAGACTGATTCTTCCTACTGACCATTCCTGTGCAACTAGTTATAGATTCCGATGCTTCACTCAAGGTTTACTGTATCCCTTGGACCTTCTTATTGACGATGAAACACAGAAATTGCATCGGAATTAAATACAAAAGGCACAATGCCGACTTATGTACATGAGGAACCGACACTTCCTACTGACTATGATTTGAACCATTCCTGTGACACTAGTTATAGATTCCGATGCATCACTTCAGGTTTACTGTATCCCTTGTACCTTCTTATTGACGATGAAACACAGAAGTTGCATCGGAATTAAATACAAAAGGCACAATGCCGACTTAAGGACAAGAAGACTGACTTTTCCTACTGACCAATCCTGTGACACTAGTTAAAGATTCCGATGCTTCACTTCAGGTTTACTGTATCCCTTGGACCTTCTTATTGACGATGAAACACAGAAATTGCATCGGAAATAAATACAAAAGGCTCAATGCCGACTTAAGTACATGAAGACCGACACTTCTTACTGACTATGTTTTGAACCATTCCTGTGACACTAGTAATAGATCCCGATGCTTCACTTCAGGGTTACTGTATCCCTTGCACCTTCTTATTGACGATGAAACACAGAAATTTCATCGGAATTAAATACAAAAGGCACAATACCGACTTAGGGACAAGAAGACTGACTCTTATTACTGACCATTCCTGTGACATTCGTTATAGATTCCGATGCTTCACTTCAGGGTTACTGTATCCCTTAGACCTTCTTATTGACGATGAAACACAGAAATTGCATCGGAATTAAATACAAAAGGCACAATGCCGACTTAAGTACATGAATGCCGACACTTCTTACTGACTATGTTTTGAACCATTCCTGTGACACTAGTGATAGATTCCGATGCTTCACTTCAGGTTTACTGTATCCCTTGGACCTTCGTATTGACGATGAAACACAGAAATTGCATTGAAAATAAATACAAAAGGCACAATGCCGACTTAAGGACAAGATGTCTGACTCTTCCTACTGACCATTCCTGTGACACTAGTTATAGATTCCGATTCTTCACTTCAGGTTTACTCTATCCCTTGGACCTTCTTATTGACGATGAAACACAGAAATTGCATCGGATTTAAATACAAAAGGCACAATGCCGACTTAAGGACAAGAAGACAAACTCTTTTTACTGACCATTCTTGTGACACTAGTTATTGTTTCCGATGTTTCACTTGAGGTTTACTGTATCCCTTGGACCTTCTTATTGACGATGAAACACAGAAATTGCATCGGAATTAAATACAAAAGCCACAATGCCGACTTAAGTACATGAAGACCGACACATCTTACTAACTATGCTTTGAACCATTCCTGTGACATTAGTTATAGATTCCGATGCTTCACTTCAGGTTTACTGTATCCCTTGGACCTTCTTATTGACGATGAGACACAGAAATTGCATCGGAATTAAATACGAAAGGCAGAATGCCGACATAAGGACGTGAAGATTGACTCTTCCTGCTGACCATTCCTGTGACACTAGTTATAGATTCCGATGCTTCACTCCAGTTTTTCTGTATCCCTTGGACCTTCTTATTGACGATGAAACACAGAAATTGCATCGGAATTAAATACAAAAGGCACAATGCCGACTTAAGGACAAGAAGACTGACTCTTCCTACTGACCAATCCTGTGACACTAGTTAAAGATTCCGATGCTTCACTTCAGGTTTACTGTATCCCTTGGACCTTCTTATTGACGATGAAACACAGAAATTGCATCGGAATTAAATACAAAAGGCACAATGCCGACTTAAGTACATGAAGTCCGACACTTCTTACTGACTATGCTTTGAACCATTAATGTGACACTAGTAATAGGTCACCATGCTTCACTTCAGGTTAACTGTATCCCTTGCACCTTCTTATTGACGATGAAACACAGAAATTGCATCGGAATTAAATACAAAAGGCACAATGCCGACTTAAAGGACAAGAAGACTGACTCTCTCTACTGACCATTCCTGTGACACTAGTTATAGATTACGATGCTTCACTTCAGGTTTACTGTATCCCTTGGACCATCTTATTGACGATGAAACACAGAAATTGCATCGGAATTAAATACAAAAGGCACAATGCCGACTTAAGGACAAGCAGACTGATTCTTCCTACTGACCATTCCTGTGACACTAGTTATAGATTCCGATGCTTCACTCAAGGTTTACTGTATCCCTTAAACCTTCTTATTGACGATGAAACACAGAAATTGTATCGGAATTAAATACAAAAGGCACAATGCCGACTTATGTACATGAAGGCCGACACTTCTTACTGACTATGTTTTGAACCGTTCCTGTGACACTAGTTATTGATTCCGATGCTTCAGCTCAGGTTTACGGTATCCCTTGGACCCTCTTATTGACGATGAAACACAGAAATTGCATCGTAATTAAATACAAAAGGCACAATGCCGACTTAAGGACAAGAAGACTGACTCTTCCTACTGACCATTCCTGTGACACTAGTTATAGATTCCGATGCTTCACTTCAGGTTTACTGTATCCCTTGGACCTTCTTATTGACGATGAAACACAGACATTGCATCGGAATTAAATACAAAAGATACAATGCCGAATTAAGTACAAGAAGACCGACACTTCTTACTAACTATGTTTTGAACCATTCCTGTGACACTAGTTATAGATTCCGATGCTTCACTTCAGGTTTACTGTATCCCTTGGACCTTCTTATTGACGATGAAACACAGAAATTGCATCGGAATTAAATACAAAAGGCACAATGCCGTCTTACGTACATGAAGACCGACACTTCTTATTGACTATGATTTGAACCATTCCTGTGACACTAGTTATAGATTCCGATGCTTCACTTCAGGTTTACTGTATCCCTTGTACCTTCTTATTGACGATGAAACACAGAAGTTGCATCGGAATTAAATACAAAAGGCACAATGCCGACTTAAGGACAAGAAGACTGACTCTTCCTACTGACCAATCCTGTGACACTAGTTAAAGATTCCGATGTTTCACTTCAGGTTTACTGTATGCCTTGGACCTTCTTATTGACGATGAAACACAGAAATTGCATCGGAATTAAATACAAAAGATACAATGCCGACTTAAGTACAAGAAGACCGACACTTCTTACTAACTATGTTTTGAACCATTCCTGTGACACTAGTTATAGATTCCGATGCTTCACTTCAGGTTTACTGTATCCCTTGGACCTTCTTATTGACGATGAAACACAGAAATTGCATCGGAATTAAATACAAAAGGCACAATGCCGACTGAAGGACGAGCAGACTGATTCTTCCTACTGACCATTCCTGTGCAACTAGTTATAGATTCCGATGCTTCACTCAAGGTTTACTGTATCCCTTGGACCTTCTTATTGACGATGAAACACAGAAATTGCATCGGAATTAAATTCAAAAGGCACAATGCCGACTGAAGGACGATCAGACTGATTCTTCCTACTGACCATTCCTGTGCAACTAGTTATAGATTCCTATGCTTCACTCAAGGTTTACTGTATCCCTTGGACCTTCTTATTGACGATGAAACACAGAAATTGCATCGGAATTAAATACAAAAGGCACAATGCCGACTTAAGTACTTGAAAACCGACACTTCTTACTGACTATGTTCTGAACCATTCCTGTGACACTAGTTACAGATTCCGATGCTTCAGTTCAGGTTTACGGTATCCCTTGGACCGTCTTATTGACGATGAAACACAGAAATTGCATCGGAATTAAATACAAAAGGCACAATGCCGACTTAAGGACAAGAAGACTGACTCTTCCTACTGACCATTCCTGTGACACTAGTTATAGATTAAGATGCTTCACTTCAGGTTTACTGTATCCCTTGGACCTTCTTATTGAAGATGAAACACAGAAATTGCATTGGAATTAAATACAAAAGGCACAATGCCGACTTAAGGACAAGAAGTCTGACTCTTCCTACTGACCATTCCTGTGACACTAGTTATAGATTCCGATTCTTCACTTCAGGTTTACTGTATCCCTTGGACCTTCTTATTGACGATGAAACACAGAAATTGCATCGGTTTAAATACAAAATGCACAATGCCGACTTATGGACAAGAAGACAGACTCTTTTTACTGACCATTCTTGTGACACTAGTTATTGTTTCCGATGTTTCACTTCAGGTTTACTGTATCTCTTGGACCTTCTTATTGACGATGAAACACAGAAATTGCATTGGAATTAAATACAAAAGGCACAATGCCGACTTAAGTACATGAAGACCGACACTTCTTACTGACAATGTATTGAACCATTCCTGTGACACTAGTTATAGATTCCGATGCGTCACTTCAGGTTTACTGTATCCCTTGGACCTTATTATTGACGATGAAACACAGAAATTGCGTCGGATGTAAAAACAAAGGGCACAATGCCGACATAAGTACATGAAGACCGACACTTCTTACTGACTATGTTTTGAACCATTCCTGAGACTCTAGTTATAGATTCCGATGCTTCACTCTAGGTTTACTGTATCCCTTGGGCCTTCTTATTGACGATGAAACACAGAAATTGCATTGGAAGTAAATTCAAAAGGCACAATGCCGACTGAAGTACATGAAGACCGACACTTCTTACTGACTATGTTTTGAACCATTCCTGTAACACTAGTTATAGATTTCGATGCTTCACTTCAGGTTTACTGTATCCCTTGGACCTTCTTATCGACGATGAAACACAGAAATTGCATCGGAATTAACTACAAAAGGCACAATGCCGCCTTAAGGACAAGAAGACTGACTCTTCCTACTGACCATTCCTGTGACACTAGTTATAGATTCCGATGCTTCACTTCAGGTTTACTGTATCTCTCGGACCTTATTATTGACGATGAAACACAGAAATTGCATCGGAATTAGATACAAAAGACTCAATGCTTACTTAAGTACATGAAGACCGACACTTCTTACTGACTATGTTTTGAACCATTCCTGTGACACGAGTTATAGATTCCGATGCTTCACTTCAACTTCACTGTATCCCTTGGACCTTCTTATTGACGATGTAACAGTGAAAATGCATCGGAATTAAATACAAAAGGCACAATGCCGACTTAAGGACATGATGACCGACACTTCTTACTGACTATGTTCTGAACCATTCCTGTGACACTAGTTATAGATTCCGATGCTTCACTACAGGTTTCCTGTATCCCTTGGAACTTCTTATTGACGATGAAACACAGAAATTGCATCCGAATTAAATACAAAAGGCACAATGCCGACTTAAGTACATGAAGACCGACACTTCTTACTGACTATGCTTTGAACCATTCCTGTAACACTAGTTATAGATTCCGATGCTTCACTTCAGGTTCACTGTATCCCTTGGACCTTCTTATTGACGATGAAACACAGAAATTGCATCGGAATCAAATACAAAAGGCACAATGCCGACTTAAGTACAAGAAGACTGTGTCTTCTTACTGTCTATGTTTTGAACCAATCCTGTGACACTAGTTGTAGATTCCGATGCTTGACTTCAGTTTTACTATATCCCTTGGACCTTCTTATTGACGATGAAACACAGAAATTGCATATGAATTAAATACAAAAGGCACAATGCCGACTTAAGTAGAAGAGACTGACTCTTCTTACTGACTATGTTTTGATCCATTCCTGTGACACTAGTTACAGATTCCGATGCTTCACTTCAGGTTTACTGTATCCCTTGGACGTTCTTATTGACGATGAAACACAGAAATTGCATCGGAATTAAATACAAAAGGCACAATGCCGACTTAAGTACAAGAAGACTGACTCTTCCTACTGTCTAAGTTTTGAACCATTCCTGTGACAATGGTTATAGATTCCGATGTTTGACTTCAGTTTTACTGTATCCCTTGGACCTTCTTATTGACGATGAAACACAGAAATTGCATCGGAATTAAATACAAAAGGCACAATGCCGACTTAAGTACAAGAAGACTGACTCTTCTTACTGCCTATGTTTTGAACCAATCCTGTGACACTAGTAAGAGATTCCGATGCTTCACTTCAGGTTTACTGCATCCCTTTGACCATCTTGTTGACGATAAAACACAGAAATTGCATCGGAATTAAATACAAAAGGCACAATGCCGACTTATGTACAAGAAGACTGACTCTTCCTACTGTCTAAGTTTTGAACCATTCCTGTGACACTGGTTATAGATTCCGATGTTTGGCTTCAGTTTTACTGTATCCCTTGGACCTTCTTATGGACGATGAAACACAGAAATTGCATCGGAATTAAATACAAAAGGCACAATGCCGACTTAAGGACAAGAGGACTGACTCTTCCTACAGACCCTTTCTGTGACACTAGTTATAGATTCCGATGATTCACTTCAGGTTTACTGTATCCCTTGGACCTTCTTATTGACGATGAAACACAGAAATTGCATCGGAATTAAATACAAAAGGCACAATGCCGACTTAAGGACAAGAAGACTGACTCTTCTTACTGACCATTCCTGTGACACTAGTTATAAATTCCGATGCTTCACTGCAGGTATACTGTATCCCTTGGACCTTCTTATTGACGATGAAACACATATATTGCATCGGAATCAAATACAAATGGCACAATGCCGACTTAAGTACAAGAAGACTGTATCTTCTTACTGACTATGTTTTGATCCATTCCTGTGACACTAGTTATAAATTCCGATGCTTCACTTCAGGTTTACTGTATCCCTTGGACGTTCTTATTGACGATGAAACACGGAAATTGCATCGGAATTAAATACAAAAGGCACAATGCCGACTTAAGTACAAGAAGACTGACTCTTCCTACTGTCTAAGTTTTGAACCATTCCTGTGACACTAGTTATAGATTGTGATGCTTGACTTCAGTTTTACTGTATCCCTTGGACCTTTTTATTGACGATGAGACACAGAAATTGCATCGGAATTAAATACAGAAGGCACAAAGCCGACTTAAGTACAAGAGACTGACTCTTCTTACTGACAATGTTTTGAACCATTCCTGTGATACAAGTTGCAGATTCCGATGCTTCTCTTCAGGTTTACTGTATCCCTTGGACGTTCTTATTGACGATGAAACACAGAAATTGCATCGGAATTAAATACAAAATGCACAATGCCGACTTAAGTACAAGAACACTGACCCTTCCTACTGTCTAAGATTTGTACCATTCCTGTGACACTTGATATAGATTCCGATGTTTGACTTCAGTTTTACTGTATCCCTTGGACCTTCTTATTGACGATGAAACACAGAAATTGCTGCGGAACTAAATACAAAAGGCACAAAGCCGACTTAAGTACAAGAGACTGACTCTTCTTACTGACAATGTTTTGAACCATTCCTGTGACACTAGTTATAGATTCCGATGCTTCACTTCAAATTTACTGTATCCCTTGGACTTTCTTATTGACGATGAAACACAGAAATTGCATCGGAATTAAATACGAAAGGCACAATGCCGACTTAAGTACAAGAAGACTGACTCTTCCTACTGTCTAAGTTTTGAACCATTCCTGTGACACTGGTTATAGTTTCCGATGTTTGACTTCAGTTTTACTGTATCCCTTGGACCTTCTTATTGACGATGAAACACAGAAATTGCATCGGAATTAAATACAAAAGGCACAATGCCGACTTAAGTACAAGAAGACTGACTCTTCTTACTGTCTATGTTTTGAACCAATCCTGTGACACTAGTTACAGATTCCGATGCTTCACTTCAGGTCTACTGCATCCCTTTGACCATCTTATTGACGATAAAACACAGAAATTGCATCGGAATTAAATACAAAAGGCGAATTGCCGACTTAAGTACAAAAAGACTGACTCTTCTTACTGACTATGTTTTGAACCGTTCATGTGACACTAGTTATAGATTCCGATGCTTCACTTCAGGTTTACTGTATCCCTCTGACCTTCTTATTGATGATGAAACACGGAAATTGCATCGGAATTAAATACGAAAGGCACAATGCCGACTTAATTACAAGAAGTCTGACTCTTCTTACTGACTATGTTTTGAACCATTCCTGTGACACTAGTTATAGATTCCGATGCTTCACTTCAGGTTTACTGTATCCCTCTGACCTTCTTATAGACGATGTAACACTGAAATCGCATCGGAATGAAATAGAAAAGACACAATGCCGACTTAAGTAAAAGAAGACTGACTCCTCTTACTGTCTATGTTTTGAACCATTCCTGTGACACTAGTTATAGATTCCGATGTTTGACTTTAGTTTTACTGTATCCCTTGGACCTTCTTATTGACGATGAAACACAGAAATTGCTGCGGAACTAAATACAAAAGGCACAAAGCGGACTTAAGTACAAGAGACTGACTCTTCTTACTGACAATGTTTTGAACCATTCCTGTGACACTAGTTATAGATTCCGATGCTTCACTTCAAATTTACTGTATCCCTTGGACCTTCTTATTGACGATGAAACACAGAAATTGCATCGGAATTAAATACGAAAGGCACAATGCCGACTTAAGTACAAGAAGACTGACTCTTCCTACTGTCTAAGTTTTGAACCATTCCTGTGACACTGGTTATAGTTTCCGATGTTTGACTTCAGTTTTACTGTATCCCTTGGACCTTCTTATTGACGATGAAACACAGAAATTGCATCGGAATTAAATACAAAAGGCACAATGCCGACATCAGTACAAGAAGACTGACTCTTCTTACTGTCTATGTTTTGAACCAATCCTGTGACACTAGTTAGAGATTCCGATGCTTCACTTCAGGTTTACTGCATCCCACTGACCATCTTATTGACGATAAAACACAGAAATTGCATCGGAATTAAATACAAAAGGCACAATGCCGACTTAAGTACAAAAAGACTGACTCTTCTTACTGACTATGTTTTGAACCGTTCATGTGACACTAGTTATAGATTCCGATGCTTCACTTCAGGTTTACTGTATCCCTCTGACCTTCTTATTGATGATGAAACACGGAAATTGCATCTTAATTAAATACAAAAGGCACAATGCCGACTTAATTACAAGAAGTCTGACTCTTCTTACTGACTATGTTTTGAACCATTCCTGTGACACTAGTTATAGATTCCGATGCTTCACTTCAGGTTTACTGTATCCCTCTGACCTTCTTATTGACGATGTAACACTGAAATTGCATCGGAATTAAATAGAAAAGACACAATGCCGACATAAGTAAAAGAAGACTGACTCTTCTTACTGTCTATGTTTTGAACCATTCCTGTGACACTAGTTATAGATTCCGATGTTTGACTTTAGTTTTACTGTATCCCTTGGACCTTCTTATTGACGATGAAACACAGATATTGCATCGGAATTAAATACAATAGGCACAATGCCGACTTAAGGACGAGAAGACTGACTCTTCCTACTGACCATTCCTGTGAAACTAGTTATAGATTCCGATGCATCACTTCAGGTTTACTGTATCCCATGGACCTTCTTATTGACGATGAAACACAGAAATAGCATCGGATTTAAATACAAAAGGCACAATGCCGACCTAAGTACATGAGGACCAACACTTCTTACTGACTATGTTATGAACCACTCCTGTGACACTAGTTATAGATTCCGATGCTTCAATTCAGGTTTACTGTATCCCTTGGACCTTCTTATTGACGATAAAACACAGAAATTGCAACGGAATTAAATACAAAAGGCACAATGCCGACTTAGGTACATGAAGACCGACACTTCTTACTGACTATGTTTTGAACCATTCCTGGGACACCAGTTATAGATTCCGATGCTTCACTTCAGGTTTACTGTATCCCTCTGACCTTCTTATTGATGATGAAACACGGAAATTGCATCGGAATTAAATACAAAATGCACAATGCCGACTTCATTACAAGAAGTCTGACTCTTCTTACTGACTATGTTTTGAACCATTCCTGTGACACTAGTTATAGATTCCGATGCTTCACTTCAGGTTTACTGTATCCCTCTGACCTTCTTATTGACGATGTAACACTGAAATTGCATCGGAATTAAATAGAAAAGACACAATGCCGACTTAAATAAAAGAAGACTAACTCTTCTTACTGTCTATGTTTTGAACCATTCCTGTGACACTAGTTATAGATTCCGATGTTTGACTTTAGTTTTACTGTATCCCTTGGACCTTCTTATTGACGATGAAACACAGAAATTGCATCGGAATTAAATACAATAGGCACAATGCCGACTTAAGGACGAGAAGACTGACTCTTCCTACTGACCATTCCTGTGAAACTAGTTATAGATTCCGATGCATCACTTCAGGTTTACTGTATCCCTTGGACCTTCTTATTGACGATGAAACACAGAAATAGCATCGGATTTAAATACAAAAGGCACAATGCCGACCTAAGTACATAAAGACCAACACTTCTTACTGACTATGATTTGAACCACTCCTGTGACACTAGTTATAGATTCCGATGCTTCACTTCAGGTTTACTGTATCCCTTGGACCTTCTTATTGACGATAAAACACAGAAATTCCATCGGAATTAAATACAAAAGGCACAATGCCGACTTAGGTACATGAAGACTGACACTTCTTACAGACTATGTTTTGAACCATTCCTGGGACACCAGTTATAGATTCCGATGCTTCACTCCTGGTTTACTGTATCCCTTGGACCTCCTTATTGACGATGAAACACAAAAATTGGTTCGGAATTAAATACAAAAGGCACAATGCCGACTTAAGTTTATGAAGACCGACACTTCTTACTGACTATGCTTTGAACCATTCCTGTAACACTAGTTATAGATTCCGATGCTTCACTTCAGGATTACTGCATCCCTTGGACCTTCTTATTGACGATGAAACACAGAAATTGCATCGGAATTAAATACAAAAGGCACAATGCCGACTTAAGGACAAGAAGACTGACTCTTCCTACAGACCCTTTCTGTGACACTAGTTATAGATACCGATGATTCACTTCAGGTTTACTGTATCCCTTGGACCTTCTTATTAACGATGAAACACAGAAATTGCATCGGAATTAAATACAAAAGCACAAGACCGACTTCAGGACAAGAAGACTGACTCTTCCTACTGACCATTCCTGTGACACTAGTTATAGATTCCGATGCTTCACTTCAGGTTTACTTTATCCCTTGGACCTTCTTATTGACGATGAAACACAGAAATTGCATCGGAATTAAATACAAAAGGCACAATGCCGTCTTAAGGACAAGAAGACTGACTCTTCCTACTGACCATTCCTGTGACACTAGTTACAAATTCCGATGCTTCGGTGCAGGTATACTGTATCCCTTGGACCTTCTTATTGACTATGAAACACAGATATTGCATCGGAATCAAATACAAGTGGCACAATGCCGACTTAAGTACAAGAAGACTGTATCTTCTTACTGACTATGCTTTGATCCATTCCTGTGACACTAGTTATATATTCCGATGCTTCACTTCAGGTTTACTGTATCCCTTGGACGTTCTTATTGACGATGAAACACGGAAATTGCATCGGAATTAAATACAAAAGGCACAATGCCGACTTAAGTACAAGAAGACTGACTCTTCCTACTGTCTAAGTTACGAACCATTCCTGTGACACTAGTTATAGATTGTGATGCTTGACTTCAGTTTTACTGTATCCCTTGGACCTTCTTATTGACGATGAAACACAGAAATTGCATCGGAATTAAATACAAAAGGCACAAAGCCGACTTAAGTACAAGAGACTGACTCTTCTTACTGACAATGTTTTGAACCATTCCTGTGATACAAGTTGCAGATTCCGATGCTTCACTTCAGGTTTACTGTATCCCTTGGACGTTCTTATTGACGATGAAACACAGAAATTGCATCGGAATTAAATACAAAATGCACAATGCCGACTTAAGTACAAGAAGACTGACCCTTCCTACTGTCTAAGATTTGTACCATTCCTGTGACACTTGTTATAGATTCCGATGTTTGACTTCAGTTTTACTGTATCCCTTGGACCTTCTTATTGACGATGAAAAACAGAAATTGCTGCGGAACTAAATACAAAAGGCACAAAGCCGACTTAAGTACAAGAGACTGACTCTTCTTACTGACAATGTTTTGAACCATTCCTGTGACACTAGTTATAGATTCCGATGCTTCACTTCAGGTTTACTGCATCCCTTTGACCATCTTATTGACGATAAAACACAGAAATTGAATTGGAATTAAATACAAAAGGCACAATGCCGACTTAAGTACAAAAAGACTGACTCTTCTTACTGACTATGTTTTGAACCGTTCATGTGACACTAGTTATAGATTCCGATGCTTCACTTCAGGTTTACTGTATCCCTCTGACCTTCTTATTGATGATGAAACACGGAAATTGCATCGGAATTAAATACAAAAGGCACAATGCCGACTTAATTACAAGAAGTCGGACTCTTCTTACTGACTATGTTTTGAACCATTCCTGTGACACTAGTTATAGATTCCGATGTTTGACTTTAGTTTTACTGTATCCCTTGGACCTTCTTATTGACGATGAAACACAGAAATTGCATCGGAATTAAATACAATAGGCACAATGCCGACTTAAGGACGAGAAGACTGACTCTTCCTACTGACCATTCCTGTGAACCTAGTTATAGATTCCGATGCATCACTTCAGGTATACTGTATCCCTTGGACCTTCTTATTGACGATGAAACACAGAAATAGCATCGGATTTGAATACAAATGGCACAATGCCGACCTAAGTACATGAAGACCAACACTTCTTACTGACTATGTTTTGAACAACTCCTGTGACACTAGTTATAGATTCCGATGCTTCACTTCAGGTTTACTGTATCCCTTGGACCTTCTTATTGACGATAAAACACAGAAATTTCATCGGAATTAAATACAAAAGGCACAATGCCGACTTAGGTACATGAAGACCGACACTTCTTACTGACTATGTTTTGAACCATTCCTGGGACACCATTTATAGATTCCGATGCTTCACTCCAGGTTTACTGTATCCCTTGGACCTCCTTATTGACGATGAAACACAGAAATTGGTTCGGAATTAAATACAAAAGGCACAATGCCGACTTAAGTTTATGAAGACCGACACTTCTTACTGACTATGCTTTGAACCATTCCTGTAACAGTAGTTACAAATTCCGATGCTTCACTTCAGGTTTACTGTATCCCTTGGACCTTCTTATTGACGATGAAACACAGAAATTGCATCGGAATTAATTACAAAAGGCACAATGCCAACTTAAGGAAAAGAAGACTGACTCTTCCTACTGACCATTCCTGTGACACTAGTTATAAATTCCGATGCTTCACTGCAGGTATACTGTATCCCTTGGACCTTCTTATTGACGATGAAACACAGATATTGCATCGGAATCAAATACAAATGGCACAATGCCGACTTAAGTACAAGAAGACTGTATCTTCTTACTGACTATGTTTTGATCCATTCCTGTGACACTAGTTATAGATTCCGATGCTTCACTTCAGGTTCACTGTATCCTTTGGACGTTCTTATTGACGATGAAACACAGAAATTGCATCGGAATTAAATACAAAAGGCACAATGCCGACATAAGTACAAGAAGACTGACTCTTCCTACTGTCTAAGTTTTGAACCATTCCTGTGGCACTAGTTGTAGATTGGGATGCTTGACTTCAGTATTACTGTATCCCTTGGACCTTCTTATTGACGATGAAACACAGAAATTGCATCGGAATTAAATACAAAAGGCACAAAGCCGACTTAAGTACAAGAGACTGACTCTTCTTACTGACAATGTTTTGAACCATTCCTGTGACACTAGTTACAGATTCCGATGCTTCACTTCAGGTTTACTGTATCCCTTGGACGTTCTTATTGACGATGAAACACTGAAATTGCATCGGAATTAAATACAAAAGGCGCAATGCCGACTTAAGTACAAGAAGACTGACCCTTCCTACTGTCTAAGTTTTCTACCATTCCTGTGACACTAGTTATAGATTGCGATGTTTGACTTCAGTTTTACTGTATCCCTTGGACCTTCTTATTGACGATGAAACACAGAAATTGCATCGGAATTAAATACAAAAGGCACAAAGCCGACTTAAGTACAAGAGACTGACTCTTCTTACTGACAATGTTTTGAACCATTCCTGTGACCCTAGTTATAGATTCCGATGCTTCACTTCAAATTTACTGTATCCCTTGGACCTTCTTATTGACGATGAAACACAGAAATTGCATCGGAATTAAATACAAAGGGCACAATGCCGACTTAAGTACAAAAAGACTGACTCTTCTTACTGACTATGTAATGAACCGTTCATGTGACACTAGTTATAGATTCCGATGCTTCACTTCAGGTTTACTGTATCCCTTGCACCTCCTTATTGAAGATGAAACACAAAAAATAGCATCGGATTTAAATACAAAAGCCACAATGCCGACTTAAGTACATGAAGACCGACACTTCTTACTGACTATGTTTTGAACCATTCCTGTGACACTAGTTATAGATTCCGATGCTTCACTTCAGGTTTACTGTATCCCTTGGACCTTCTTATTGACGATGAAACACAGAAATTGCATCGGAATTAAATACAAAAGGCACAATGCCGACTAAGGTACATGAAGACCGACACTTCTTACTGACTATGTTTTGAACCATTCCTGGGACACCAGTTATAGATTCCGATGCTTCACTCCAGGTTTACTGTATCCCTTGGACCTTCTTATTGACGATGAAACACAGAAATTGCTTCGGAATTAAATACAAAAGGCACAATGCCGACTTAAGTTTATGAAGACCGACACTTCTTACTGACTAGGTTTTGATCCATTCCTGTAACACTAGTTATAGATTCCGATGCTTCACTTCAGGTTTACTGTATCGCTTGGACCTTCTTATTTACGATGAAACACAGAAATTGCATCGGAATTAAATACAAAAGGCACAATGCCGACTTAAGTACATGAAGACCGACACTTCTTTTGACTATGATTTGAACCATTCCTGTGACACTAGTTATAGATTCCGATGTTTAACTTTAGTTTTACTGTATCCCTTGGTCCTTCGTATTGACGATGAAACACAGAAATTGCATCGGAATTAAATACAATAGGCACAATGCCGACTTAAGGACAAGAAGACTGACTCATCCTACTGACCATTCCTGTGAAACTAGTTATAGATTCCGATGCATCACTTCAGGTTTACTGTATCCCTTGGACCTTCTTATTGACGATGAAACACCGAAATAGCATCGGATTTAAATACAAAAGGCACAATGCCGACTTAAGTACATGAAGACCGACACTTCTTTTGACTATGATTTGAACCATTCCTGTGACACTAGTTATAGATTCCGATGTTTGACTTTAGTTTTACTGTATCCCTTGGTTCTTCGTATTGACGATGAAACTCAGAAATTGCATCGGAATTAAATACAATAGGCACAATGCCGACTTAAGGACAAGAAGACTGACTTATCCTACTGACCATTCCTGTGAAACTAGTTATAGATTCCGATGCATCACTTCAGGTTTACTGTATCCCTTGGACCTTCTTATTGACGATAAAACACAGAAATTGCATCGGAATTAAATACAAAAAGCACAATGCCGACTTAGGTACATGAAGACCGACACGTCTTACTGACTATGTTTTGAACCATTCCTGGGACACCAGTTATAGATTCCGATGCTTCACTCCAGGTTTACTGTATCCCTTGGACCTTCTTATTGACGATGAAACACAGAAATTGCATCGGAATTAAATACAAAAGGCACAATGCTGACTTAAGTACAAGAAGACTGACTCTTCCTACAGACCCTTTCTGTGACACTAGTTATAGATTCCGATGATTCACTTCAGGTTTACTGTATCCCTTGGACCTTCTTATTGACGATGAAACACACAAATTGCATCGGAATTAAAAACAAAAGCACAATGCCGACTTAAGTACATGAAGACCGACACTTCTTACTGACTATGATTTGAACCATTCCTGAGACACTAGTTATAGATTCCGATGCTTCACTCTAGGTTAACTGTATCCCTTGGACCTTCTTATTGACGATGAATCACAGAAATTGCATAGGAATTAAATACAAAAGGCACAATGCCGACTTAAGTACATGAAGACCGACATTTCTTACTGACTATGTTTTGAACCATTCCTGTAACACTAATTATAGATTCCGATGCTTCACTTCAGGTATACTGTATCCCTTAGACCTTCATATTTACGATGAAACGCATAAATTGCATAGGAATTAAATATAAAAGGCACAATGCCGACTTAAGGACAGGAAGACTGACTCTTCCTACTGACCATTCGTGTGACACTAGTTATAGATTCCGATGCTTCACTTCAGGTTTACTGTATCCCTCTTACCTTCTTATTGATGATGAAACACGGAAATTGCATCGGAATTAAATACAAAAGGCACAATGCCGACTTAATTACAAGAAGTCGGACTCTTCTTACTGACTATGTTTTGAACCATTCCTGTGACACTAGTTATAGATTCCGATGCTTCACTTCAGGTTTACTGTATCTCTCTGACCTTCTTATTGACGATGTAACACTGAAATTGCATCGGAATTAAATAGAAAAGACACAATGCCGACTTAAGTAAAAGAAGACTGACTCTTCTTACTGTCTATGTTTTGAACCATTCCTGTGACACTAGTTATAGATTCCGATGTTTGACTTTAGTTTTACTGTATCCCTTGGACCTTCTTATTGACGATGAAACACAGAAATTGCATCGGAATTAAATACAATAGGCACAATGCCGACTTAAGGACGAGAAGACTGACTCTTCCTACTGACCATTCCTGTGAACCTAGTTATAGATTCCGATGCATCACTTCAGGTATACTGTATCCCTTGGACCTTCTTATTGACGATGAAACACAGAAATAGCATCGGATTTGAATACAAAAGGCACAATGCCGACCTAAGTACATGAAGACCAACACTTCTTACTGACTATGTTTTGAACAACTCCTGTGACACTAGTTATAGATTCCGATGCTTCACTTCAGGTTTACTGTATCCCTTGGACCTTCTTATTGACGATAAAACACAGAAATTTCATCGGAATTAAATACAAAAGGCACAATGCCGACTTAGGTACATGAAGACCGACACTTCTTACTGACTATGTTTTGAACCATTCCTGGGACACCATTTATAGATTCCGATGCTTCACTCCAGGTTTACTGTATCCCTTGGACCTCCTTATTGACGATGAAACACAGAAATTGGTTCGGAATTAAATACAAAAGGCACAATGCCGACTTAAGTTTATGAAGACCGACACTTCTTACTGACTATGCTTTGAACCATTCCTGTAACAGTAGTTACAGATTCCGATGCTTCACTTCAGGTTTACTGTATCCCTTGGACCTTCTTATTGACGATGAAACACAGAAATTGCATCGGAATTAATTACAAAAGGCACAATGCCAACTTAAGGAAAAGAAGACTGACTCTTCCTACTGACCATTCCTGTGACACTAGTTATAAATTCCGATGCTTCACTGCAGGTATACTGTATCCCTTGGACCTTCTTATTGACGATGAAACACAGATATTGCATCGGAATCAAATACAAATGGCACAATGCCGACTTAAGTACAAGAAGACTGTATCTTCTTACTGACTATGTTTTGATCCATTCCTGTGACACTAGTTATAGATTCCGATGCTTCACTTCAGGTTCACTGTATCCTTTGGACGTTCTTATTGACGATGAAACACAGAAATTGCATCGGAATTAAATACAAAAGGCACAATGCCGACTTAAGTACAAGAAGACTGACTCTTCCTACTGTCTAAGTTTTGAACCATTCCTGTGGCACTAGTTGTAGATTGGGATGCTTGACTTCAGTATTACTGTATCCCTTGGACCTTCTTATTGACGATGAAACACAGAAATTGCATCGGAATTAAATACAAAAGGCACAAAGCCGACTTAAGTACAAGAGACTGACTCTTCTTACTGACAATGTTTTGAACCATTCCTGTGACACTAGTTACAGATTCCGATGCTTCACTTCAGGTTTACTGTATCCCTTGGACGTTCTTATTGACGATGAAACACTGAAATTGCATCAGAATTAAATACAAAAGGCGCAATGCCGACTTAAGTACAAGAAGACTGACCCTTCCTACTGTCTAAGTTTTGTACCATTCCTGTGACACTAGTTATAGATTGCGATGTTTGACTTCAGTTTTACTGTATCCCTTGGACCTTCTTATTGACGATGAAACACAGAAATTGCATCGGAATTAAATACAAAAGGCACAAAGCCGACTTAAGTACAAGAGACTGACTCTTCTTACTGACAATGTTTTGAACCATTCCTGTGACACTAGTTATAGATTCCGATGCTTCACTTCAAATTTACTGTATCCCTTGGACCTTCTTATTGACGATGAAACACAGAAATTGCATCGGAATTAAATACAAAGGGCACAATGCCGACTTAAGTACAAAAAGACTGACTCTTCTTACTGACTATGTTATGAACCGTTCATGTGACACTAGTTATAGATTCCGATGCTTCACTTCAGGTTTACTGTATCCCTTGCACCTCCTTATTGAAGATGAAACACAAAAAATAGCATCGGATTTAAATACAAAAGCCACAATGCCGACTTAAGTACATGAAGACCGACACTTCTTACTGACTATGTTTTGAACCATTCCTGTGACACTAGTTATAGATTCCGATGCTTCACTTCAGGTTTACTGTATCCCTTGGACCTTCTTATTGACGATGAAACACAGAAATTGCATCGGAATTAAATACAAAAGGCACAATGCCGACTAAGGTACATGAAGACCGACACTTCTTACTGACTATGTTTTGAACCATTCCTGGGACACCAGTTATAGATTCCGATGCTTCACTCCAGGTTTACTGTATCCCTTGGACCTTCTTATTGACGATGAAATACAGAAATTGCTTCGGAATTAAATACAAAAGGCACAATGCCGACTTAAGTTTATGAAGACCGACACTTCTTACTGACTAGGTTTTGATCCATTCCTGTAACACTAGTTATAGATTCCGATGCTTCACTTCAGGTTTACTGTATCGCTTGGACCTTCTTATTTACGATGAAACACAGAAATTGCATTGGAATTAAATACAAAAGGCACAATGCCGACTTAAGTACATGAAGACCGACACTTCTTTTGACTATGATTTGAACCATTCCTGTGACACTAGTTATAGATTCCGATGTTTAACTTTAGTTTTACTGTATCCCTTGGTCCTTCGTATTGACGATGAAACACAGAAATTGCATCGGAATTAAATACAATAGGCACAATGCCGACTTAAGGACAAGAAGACTGACTCATCCTACTGACCATTCCTGTGAAACTAGTTATAGATTCCGATGCATCACTTCAGGTTTACTGTATCCCTTGGACCTTCTTATTGACGATGAAACACCGAAATAGCATCGGATTTAAATACAAAAGGCACAATGCCGACTTAAGTACATGAAGACCGACACTTCTTTTGACTATGATTTGAACCATTCCTGTGACACTAGTTATAGATTCCGATGTTTGACTTTAGTTTTACTGTATCCCTTGGTTCTTCGTATTGACGATGAAACTCAGAAATTGCATCGGAATTAAATACAATAGGCACAATGCCGACTTAAGGACAAGAAGACTGACTTATCCTACTGACCATTCCTGTGAAACTAGTTATAGATTCCGATGCATCACTTCAGGTTTACTGTATCCCTTGGACCTTCTTATTGACGATAAAACACAGAAATTGCATCGGAATTAAATACAAAAAGCACAATGCCGACTTAGGTACATGAAGACCGACACGTCTTACTGACTATGTTTTGAACCATTCCTGGGACACCAGTTATAGATTCCGATGCTTCACTCCAGGTTTACTGTATCCCTTGGACCTTCTTATTGACGATGAAACACAGAAATTGCTTCTGAATTAAATACAAAAGGCACAATGCCGACTTAAGTATATGAAGACCGACACTTCTTACTCACTATGCTTTGTACCATTCCTGTAACACTAGTTATAGATTCCGATGCTTCACTTCAGGTTTACTGTATCCCTTGGACCTTCTTATTGACGATGAAACACAGAAATTGCATCGGAATTAAATACAAAAGGCACAATGCTGACTTAAGTACAAGAAGACTGACTCTTCCTACAGACCCTTTCTGTGACACTAGTTATAGATTCCGATGATTCACTTCAGGTTTACTGTATCCCTTGGACCTTCTTATTGACGATGAAACACACAAATTGCATCGGAATTAAAAACAAAAGCACAATGCCGACTTAAGTACATGAAGACCGACACTTCTTACTGACTATGTTTTGAACCATTCCTGAGACACTAGTTATAGATTCCGATGCTTCACTCTAGGTTTACTGTATCCCTTGGACCTTCTTATTGACGATGAATCACAGAAATTGCATAGGAATTAAATACAAAAGGCACAATGCCGACTTAAGTACATGAAGACCGACATTTCTTACTGACTATGTTTTGAACCATTCCTGTAACACTAATTATAGATTCCGATGCTTCACTTCAGGTATACTGTATCCCTTAGACCTTCATATTTACGATGAAACGCATAAATTGCATAGGAATTAAATATAAAAGGCACAATGCCGACTTAAGGACAGGAAGACTGACTCTTCCTACTGACCATTCGTGTGACACTAGTTATAGATTCCGATGCTTCACTTCAGGTTTACTGTATCCCTCGGACCTTCTTATTGACGATGAAACACAGAAATTGCATCGGAATTATGTACCACAGGCACAATGCCGACATAAGTACATGAAGAGCGACACTTCTTACTGACTATGTTTTGAACCATTCCTGTGACACTAGTTATAGATTCCGATGCTTCACTTCAGGTTTACTGTATCCCTTGGACCTTCTTGTTGACGATGAAACACAGAAATTGCATCAGAATTAAATACCAAAGGCAGAATGCCGACTTAAGGACAAGGAGACTGACTCTTCCTACTGACCATTCCTGTGACACTAGTTATAGATTCCGATGGTTCACTTCAGGTTTACTGTATCCCTTGGACCTTCTTATTGACGTTGAAACACAGAAATTGCATCGGAAGTAAATACAAAAGGCACAATGCAGACTTAAGGACAAGAAGACTGACTCTTCCTACTGACCATTCCTGTGACACTAGTTATATATTCCGATGCTTCACTTCAGGTTTATTGTATCCCTTGGACCTTCTCATTGACAATGAAACACAGAAATTGCATCGGAATTAAATACAAAAGGCACACTGCCGACTTAAGTACATGAAGACCGGCACTTCTTACTGACTATATTTTGAACCATTCCTGTGACACTAGTTATAGTTTCCGATGCTTCACTTCAGGTTCACTGTATCCCTTGGACCTTCTTATTGACGATGAAACGCAGAAATTGCATCGGAATTAAATACAAAAGGCACAATGCCGACTTAAGTACATGAAGACCGACAGTTCTTACTGACTATGTTTTGAACCATTCCTGTGACACTAGTTATAGATTCCGATGCTTCACTTCAGGTTTACTGTATCCCTTGGACCTTCTTATTGACGATGAAACACAGAAATTGCATCAGAATTATATACCAAAGGCACAATGCCGACTTAAGTACATGAAGACCGACACTTCTTACTGACTAAGTTTTCAACCATTGCTGTGACACTAGTTATAGATTCTGATGCTTCACTTCAGGTTTACTGTATCCGTTGGACCTTCTTATTGACGATGAAATACAGAAATTGCATCAGAATTAAATACAAAAGGCAGAATGCCGACATTAGGACATGAAGATTGACTCTTCCTGCTGACCATTCCTGTGACACTAGTTATAGATTCCGATGCTTCACTCCAGGTTTACTGTATCCCTTGGACCTTCTTATTGGCGATGAAACCCAGAAATTCCATCGGAATTAAATACAAAAGGCACAATGCTGACTTAAGTACAAGAAGACTGACTCTTCCTACAGACCCTTTCTGTGACACTAGTTATAGATTCCGATGATTCACTTCAGGTTTACTGTATCCCTTGGACCTTCTTATTGACGATGAAACACACAAATTGCATCGGAATTAAAAACAAAAGGCACAATGCCGACTTAAGTACATGAAGACCGACACTTCTTACTGACTATGTTTTGAACCATTCCTGAGACACTAGTTATAGATTCCGATGCTTCACTTCAGGTATACTGTATCCCTTGGACCTTCATATTTACGATGAAACGCATAAATTGCATAGGAATTAAATATAAAAGGCACAATGCCGACTTAAGGACAGGAAGACTGACTCCTCCTACTGACCATTCCTGTGACACTAGTTATAGATTCCGATGCTTCACTTCAGGTTTACTGTATCCCTCGGACCTTCTTATTGACGATGAAACACAGAAATTGCATCGGAATTATGTACCAAAGGCACAATGCCGACATAAGTACATGAAGACCGACACTTCTTACTGACTATGTTTTGAACCATTCCTGTGACACTAGTTATAGATTCCGATGCTTCACTTCAGGTATACTGTATCCCTTGGACCTTCTTATTGACGATGAAATACAGAAATTGCATCAGAATTAAATACCAAAGGCAGAATGCCGACTTAAGGACAAGGAGACTGACTCTTCCTACTGACCATTCCTGTGACACTAGTTATAGATTCCGATGGTTCACTTCAGGTTTACTGTATCCCTTGGACCTTCTTATTGACGTTGAAACACAGAAATTGCATCGGAAGTAAATACAAAAGGCACAATGCAGACTTAAGGACAAGAAGACTGACTCTTCCTACTGACCATTCCTGTGACACTAGTTATATATTCCGATGCTTCACTTCAGGTTTATTGTATCCTTTGGACCTTCTTATTGACAATGAAACACAGGAATAGCATCGGAATTAAATACAAAAGGCACAATGCCGACTTAAGTACATGAAGACCGACACTTCTTACTGACTATATTTTGAACCATTCCTGTGACACTAGTTATAGATTCCGATGCTTCACTTCAGGTTTACTGTATCCCTTGGACCTTCTTATTGACGATGAAACGCAGAAATTGCATCGGAATTAAATACAAAAGGCACAATGCCGACTTAAGTACGTGAAGACCGACATTTCTTACTGACTATGTTTTGAACCATTCCTGTGACACTAGTTATAGATTCCGATGCTTCACAACAGGTTGACTGTATCCCTTGGACCTTCTTATTGACGATGAGACACAGAAAATGCATCGGAATTAAATACAAAACGCACAATGCCGACTTAAGGACAAGAAGACTGACCCTTCCTACTAACCATTCCCGTGACACTAGTTATATATTCCAATGCTTCACTTCAGGTTTATTGTATCCCTTGGACCTTCTTATTGACGATGAAACACAGAAATTGCATCGGAATTAAATACAAAAGACACAATGCCGACTTAAGTACATGAAGACCGACACTTCTTACTGACTATATTTTGAACCATTCCTGTGACACTAGTTATAGTTTCCGATGCTTCACTTCAGGTTCACTGTATCCCTTGGACCTTCTTATTGACGATGAAACGCAG
This sequence comes from Schistocerca americana, assembly GCF_021461395.2. NCBI lineage: Eukaryota > Metazoa > Arthropoda > Insecta > Orthoptera > Acrididae > Schistocerca > Schistocerca americana. The sequence continues at coordinate 26,674,253 of NC_060130.1, forward strand.
AAATTGCATCGGAATTAAATACAAAAGGCACAATGCCGACTTAAGTACATGAAGACCGACAGTTCTTACTGACTATGTTTTGAACCATTCCTGTGACACTAGTTATAGATTCCGATGCTTCACTTCAGGTTTACTGTATCCCTTGGACCTTCTTATTGACGATGAAATACAGAAATTGCATCAGAATTAAATACAAAAGGCAGAATGCCGACATTAGGACATGAAGATTGACTCTTCCTGCTGACCATTCCTGTGACACTAGTTATAGATTCCGATGCTTCACTCCAGGTTTACTGTATCCCTTGGACCTTCTTATTGGCAATGAAACCCAGAAATTGCATCGGAATTAAATACAAAAGGCACAATGCCGACTTAAGGACAGAAGACTGAATCTTCCTACTGCCCAATCCTGTGACACTAGTTATAGATTCCGATGCTTCACTTCAGGATTACTGTATCCCTTGGTCTTTCTTATTGACGATGAAACACAGAAATTGCATCGGAATTAAATACAAAAGGCACAATGCAGACTTATGGACAAGAAGACTGACTCTTCCTACTGACCATTCCTGTGACACTAGTTATATAGTCCGATGCTTCACTTCAGGTTTATTGTATCCCTTGGACCTTCTTGTTGACGATGAAACACCGAAATTGCATCGGAATTAAATACAAAATGCACAATGCCGACTTAAGTACATGAAGACCGACACTTCTTACTGACTATATTTTGAACGATTCCTGTGACACTGGTTATAGTTTCCGATGCTTCTCTTCAGGTTTACTGTATCCCTTGGACCTTCTTATTGACGATGAAACGCAGAAATTGCATCGGAATTAAATACAAAAGGCACAATGCCGACTTAAGTACATGAAGACCGACAGTTCTTACTGACTATGTTTTGAACCATTCCTGTGACACTAGTATAGATTCCGATGCTTCACTTCAGGTTTACTGTATCCCTTGGACCTTCTTATTGACGATGAAACACAGAAATTACATCGGAATTAAATACAAAAGGCACAATGCAGACTTAAGGACAAGAAGACTGACTCTTCCTACTGACCAATCCTGTGACACTAGTTATATATTCCGATGCTTCACTTCAGGTTTATTGTATCTCTTGGACCTTCTTATTGACGATGAAACACAGAAATTGCATCGGAATTAAATACAAAAGGCACAATGCCGACTTAAGTACATGAAGACCGACACTTCTTACTGACTATATTTTGAAAAATTCCTGTGACACTAGTTATAGATTCCGATGCTTCACTTCAGGTTTACTGTATCCCTTGGACCTTCTTATTGACGATGAAACGCAGAAATTGCATCGGAATTAAGTACAAAAGGCACAATGCCGACTTAAGTACATGAAGACCGACATTTCTTACTGACTATGTTTTGAACCATTCCTGTGACACTAGTTATAGATTCCGATGCTTCACATCAGGTTGACTGTATCCCTTGGACCTTCTTATTGACGATGAGACACAGAAATTGCATCGGAATTAAATACAAAACGCACAATGCCGACTTAAGGACAAAAAGACTGACCCTACCTACTAACCATTCCCGTGACACTAGTTATATATTCCGATGCTTCACTTTAGGTTTATTGTATCTCTTGGACCTTCTTATTGACGATGAAACACAGAAATTGCATCGGAATTAAATACAAAAGGCACAATGCCGACTTAAGTACATGAGGAACCGACACTTCCTACTGACTGTGATTTGAACCATTCCTGTGACACTAGTTATAGATTCCGATGCATCACTTCAGGTTTACTGTATCCCTTGTACCTTCTTATTGACGATGAAACACAGAAGTTGCATCGGAATTAAATACAAAAGGCACAATGCCGACTTAAGGACAAGAGGACTGACTCTTCCTACTGACCTATCCTGTGACACTAGTTAAAGATTCTGATGCTTCACTTCAGGTTTACTGTATCCCTTGGACCTTCTTATTGACGATGAAACACAGAAATTGCATCGGAAATAAATACAAAAGGCGCAATGCCGACATAAGGACATGAAGACCGACACTTCTTACTGACTATGTTTTGAACCATTCCTGTGACACTAGTAATAGATCCCGATGCTTCACTTCAGGGTTACTGTATCCCTTGCACCTTCTTATTGACGATGAAACACAGAAATTTCATCGGAATTAAATACAAAAGGCACAATACCGACTTAGGGACAAGAAGACTGACTCTTATTACTGACCATTCCTGTGACATTAGTTATAGACTCCGATGCTTCACTTCAGGTTTACTGTATCCCTTAGACCTTCTTATTGACGATGAAACACAGAAATTGCATCGGAATTAAATACAAAAGGCACAATGCCGACTTAAGTACATGAATGCCGACACTTCTTACTGACTATGTTCTGAACCATTCCTGTGACACTAGTGATAGATTCCGATGCTTCACTTCAGGTTTACTGTATCCCTTGGACCTTCTTATTGACGATGAAACACAGAAATTGCATTGAAATTAAATACAAAAGGCACAATGCCGACTTAAGGACAAGAAGTCTGACTCTTCCTACTGACCATTCCTGTGACACTAGTTATAGATTCCGATTCTTCACTTCAGGTTTACTCTATCCCTTGGACCTTCTTATTGACGATGAAACACAGAAATTGCATCGGATTTAAATACAAAAGGCACAATGCCGACTTAAGAACAAGAAGACAAACTCTTTTTACTGACCATTCTTGTGACACTAGTTATTGTTTCCGATGTTTCACTTGAGGTTTACTGTATCCCTTGAACCTTCTTATTGACGATGAAACACAGAAATTGCATCGGAATTAAATACAAAAGCCACAATGCCGACTTAAGTACATGAAGACCGACACATCTTACTGACTATGCTTTGAACCATTCCTGTGACATTAGTAATAGGTCCCCATGCTTCACTTCAGGTTACCTGTATCCCTTGCACCTTCTTATTGACGATGAAACACAGAAATTGCATCGGAATTAAATACAAAAGGCACAATGCCGACTTATGTACATGAATGCCGACACTTCTTACTGACTATGTTCTGAACCATTCCTGTGACACTAGTGATAGATTCCGATGCTTCACTTCAGGTTTACTGTATCCCTTGGACCTTCTTATTGACGATGAGACACAGAAATTGCATCGGAATTAAATACGAAAGGCAGAATGCCGACATAAGGACGTGAAGATTGACTCTTCCTGCTGACCATTCCTGTGACACTAGTTATAGATTCAGATGCTTCACTCCAGTTTTTCTGTATCCCTTGGACCTTCTTATTGACGATGAAACACAGAAATTGCATCGGAATTAAATACAAAAGGCACAATGCCGACTTAAGAACAAGAAGACTGACTCTTCCTACTGACCAATCCTGTGACACTAGTTAAAGATTCCGATGCTTCACTTCAGGTTTACTGTATCCCTTGGACCGTCTTATTGACGATGAAACACAGAAATTGCATCGGAATTAAATACAAAAGGCACAATGCCGACTTAAGTACATGAAGACCGACACTTCTTACTGACTATGCTTTGAACCATTCCTGTGACACTAGTAATAGGTCCCCATGCTTCACTTCAGGTTACCTGTATCCCTTGCACCTTCTTATTGACGATGAAACACAGAAATTGCATCGGAATTAAATACAAAAGGCACAGTGCCGACTTAAAGGACAAGAAGACTGACTCTTCCTACTGACCATTCCTGTGACACTAGTTATAGATTCCGATGCTTCACTCAAGGTTTACTGTATCCCTTGGACCTTCTTATTGACGATGAAACACAGAAATTGCATCGGAATTAAATACAAAAGGCACAATGCCGACTTATGTACATGAAGGACGACACTTCTTACTGACTATGTTTTGAACCATTCCTGTGACACTAGTTATTGATTCCGATGCTTCAGCTGAGGTTTACGGTATCCCTTGGACCCTCTTATTGACGATGAAACACAGAAATTGCATCGTAATTAAATACAAAAGGCACAATGCCGACTTAAGGACAAGAAGACTGACTCTTCCTACTGACCATTCCTGTGACACTAGTTATAGATTCCGATGCTTCACGTCAGGTTTACTGTATCCCTTGGACCTTCTTATTGACGATGAAACACAGAAATTGCATCGGAATTAAATACAAAAGATACAATGCCGACTTAAGTACATGAAGACCGACACTTCTTACTAACTATGTTTTGAACCATTCCTGTGACACTAGTTATAGATTCCGATGCTTCACTTCAGGTTTACTGTATCCCTTGGACCTTCTTATTGACGATGAAACACAGAAATTGCATCGGAATTAAATACAAAAGGCACAATGCCGACTTAAGTACATGAAGACCGACACTTCTTATTGACTATGATTTGAACCATTCCTGTGACACTAGTTATAGATTCCGATGCTTCACTTCAGGTTTACTGTATCCCTTGTACCTTCTTATTGACGATGAAACACAGAAGTTGCATCAAAATTAAATACAAAAGGCACAATGCCGACTTAAGGACAAGAAGACTGACTCTTCCTACTGACCAATCCAGTGACACTAGTTAAAGATTCCAATGTTTCACTTCAGGTTTACTGTATCCCTTGGACTTCTTTTGACGATGAAACACAGAAATTGCGTCGGAATTAAATACAAAAGGCACAATGCCGACTTAAGTACATGAAGACCGACACTTCTTACTGACTATGTTTTGAACCATTCCTGTGACACTAGTAATAGGTCCCTATGCTTCACTTCAGGTTTACTGTATCCCTTGCACCCTCTTATTGACGATGAACGACAGAAATTGCATCGGAATTAAATACAAAAGGCACAATGCCGACTTAAGGATAAGAAGACTGACTCTTCATACTGAACATTCCTGTGACACTAGTTATAGATTCCGATGCTTCACTTCAGGTTTACTGTATCTCTTGGACCATCATATTGACGATGAAACACAGAAATTGCATCGGAATTAAAAACAAAAGGCACAATGCCGACTGAAGGACAAGCAGACTGATTCTTCCTACTGACCATTCCTGTGCCACTAGTTATAGATTCCGATGCTTCACTCAAGGTTTACTGTATCCCTTGGACCTTCTTATTGACGATGAAACACAGAAATTGCATCGGAATTAAATACAAAAGGCACAATGCCGACTTAAGTACATGAAGGCCGACACTTCTTACTGACTATGTTCTGAACCATTCCTGTGACACTAGTTACAGATTCCGATGCTTCAGTTCAGGTTTACGGTATCCCTTGGACCGTCTTATTGACGATGAAACACAGAAATTGCATCGGAATTAAATACAAAAGGCACAATGCCGACTTAAGGACAAGAAGACTGACTCTTCCTACTGACCATTCCTGTGTCACTAGTTATAGATTCCGATGCTTCACTTCAGGTTTACTGTATCCCTTGGACCTTCTTATTGAAATGAAACACAGAAATTGCATTGGAATTAAATACAAAAGGCACAATGCCGACTTAAGGACAAGAAGTCTGACTCTTCCTACTGACCATTCCTGTGACACTAGTTATAGATTCCGATTCTTCACTTCAGGTTTACTGTATCCCTTGGACCTTCTTATTGACGATGAAACACAGAAATTGCATTGGAATTAAATACAAAAGGCACAATGCCGACTTAAGTACATGAAGACCGACACTTCTTACTGACAATGTATTGAAGCGTTCTTGTGACACTAGTTATAGATTCCGATGCTTCACTTCAGGTTTACTGTATCCCTTGGACCTTATTATTGACGATGAAACACAGAAATTGCATCGGATGTAAAAACAAAAGGCACAATGCCGACATAAGTACATGAAGACCGACACTTCTTACTGACTATGTTTTGAACCATTCCTGAGACACTAGTTATAGATTCCGATGCTTCACTCTAGGTTTACTGTATCCCTTGGGCCTTCTTATTGACGATGAAACACAGAAATTGCATTGGAAGTAAATTCAAAAGGCACAATGCCGACTGAAGTACATGAAGACCGACACTTCTTACTGACTATGTTTTGAACCATTCCTGTATCACTAGTTATAGATTTCGATGCTTCACTTCAGGTTTACTGTATCCCTTGGACCTTCTTATTGACGATGAAACACAGAAATTGCATCGGAATTAAATACAAAAGGCACAATGCCGTCTTAAGGACAAGAAGACTTACTCTTCCTACTGACCATTCCTGTGACACTAGTTATAGATTCCGATGCTTCACTTCAGGTTTACTGTATCTCTCGGACCTTCTTATTGACGATGAAACACAGAAATTGCATCGGAATTAGATACAAAAGACTCAATGCTTACTTAAGTACATGAAGACCGACACTTCTTACTGACTATGTTTTGAACCATTCCTGTGACACGAGTTATAGATTCCGATGCTTCACTTCAACTTTACTGTATCCCTTGGACCTTCTTATTGACGATGTAACAGTGAAAATGCATCGGAATTAAATACAAAAGGCACAATGCCGACTTAAGGACATGATGACCGACACTTCTTACTGACTATGTTCTGAACCATTCCTGTGACACTAGTTATAGATTCCGATGCTTCACTACAGGTTTACTGTATCCCTTGGACCTTCTTATTGACGATGAAACACAGAAATTGCATCGGAATTAAATACAAAAGGCACAATGCCGACTTATGTACATGAAGGACGACACTTCTTACTGACTATGTTTTGAACCATTCCTGTGACACTAGTTATTGATTCCGATGCTTCAGCTGAGGTTTACGGTATCCCTTGGACCCTCTTATTGACGATGAAACACAGAAATTGCATCGTAATTAAATACAAAAGGCACAATGCCGACTTAAGGACAAGAAGACTGACTCTTCCTACTGACCATTCCTGTGACACTAGTTATAGATTCCGATGCTTCACGTCAGGTTTACTGTATCCCTTGGACCTTCTTATTGACGATGAAACACAGAAATTGCATCGGAATTAAATACAAAAGATACAATGCCGACTTAAGTACATGAAGACCGACACTTCTTACTAACTATGTTTTGAACCATTCCTGTGACACTAGTTATAGATTCCGATGCTTCACTTCAGGTTTACTGTATCCCTTGGACCTTCTTATTGACGATGAAACACAGAAATTGCATCGGAATTAAATACAAAAGGCACAATGCCGACTTAAGTACATGAAGACCGACACTTCTTATTGACTATGATTTGAACCATTCCTGTGACACTAGTTATAGATTCCGATGCTTCACTTCAGGTTTACTGTATCCCTTGTACCTTCTTATTGACGATGAAACACAGAAGTTGCATCAAAATTAAATACAAAAGGCACAATGCCGACTTAAGGACAAGAAGACTGACTCTTCCTACTGACCAATCCAGTGACACTAGTTAAAGATTCCAATGTTTCACTTCAGGTTTACTGTATCCCTTGGACTTCTTTTGACGATGAAACACAGAAATTGCGTCGGAATTAAATACAAAAGGCACAATGCCGACTTAAGTACATGAAGACCGACACTTCTTACTGACTATGTTTTGAACCATTCCTGTGACACTAGTAATAGGTCCCTATGCTTCACTTCAGGTTTACTGTATCCCTTGCACCCTCTTATTGACGATGAACGACAGAAATTGCATCGGAATTAAATACAAAAGGCACAATGCCGACTTAAGGATAAGAAGACTGACTCTTCATACTGAACATTCCTGTGACACTAGTTATAGATTCCGATGCTTCACTTCAGGTTTACTGTATCTCTTGGACCATCATATTGACGATGAAACACAGAAATTGCATCGGAATTAAAAACAAAAGGCACAATGCCGACTGAAGGACAAGCAGACTGATTCTTCCTACTGACCATTCCTGTGCCACTAGTTATAGATTCCGATGCTTCACTCAAGGTTTACTGTATCCCTTGGACCTTCTTATTGACGATGAAACACAGAAATTGCATCGGAATTAAATACAAAAGGCACAATGCCGACTTAAGTACATGAAGGCCGACACTTCTTACTGACTATGTTCTGAACCATTCCTGTGACACTAGTTACAGATTCCGATGCTTCAGTTCAGGTTTACGGTATCCCTTGGACCGTCTTATTGACGATGAAACACAGAAATTGCATCGGAATTAAATACAAAAGGCACAATGCCGACTTAAGGACAAGAAGACTGACTCTTCCTACTGACCATTCCTGTGTCACTAGTTATAGATTCCGATGCTTCACTTCAGGTTTACTGTATCCCTTGGACCTTCTTATTGAAATGAAACACAGAAATTGCATTGGAATTAAATACAAAAGGCACAATGCCGACTTAAGGACAAGAAGTCTGACTCTTCCTACTGACCATTCCTGTGACACTAGTTATAGATTCCGATTCTTCACTTCAGGTTTACTGTATCCCTTGGACCTTCTTATTGACGATGAAACACAGAAATTGCATTGGAATTAAATACAAAAGGCACAATGCCGACTTAAGTACATGAAGACCGACACTTCTTACTGACAATGTATTGAAGCGTTCTTGTGACACTAGTTATAGATTCCGATGCTTCACTTCAGGTTTACTGTATCCCTTGGACCTTATTATTGACGATGAAACACAGAAATTGCATCGGATGTAAAAACAAAAGGCACAATGCCGACATAAGTACATGAAGACCGACACTTCTTACTGACTATGTTTTGAACCATTCCTGAGACACTAGTTATAGATTCCGATGCTTCACTCTAGGTTTACTGTATCCCTTGGGCCTTCTTATTGACGATGAAACACAGAAATTGCATTGGAAGTAAATTCAAAAGGCACAATGCCGACTGAAGTACATGAAGACCGACACTTCTTACTGACTATGTTTTGAACCATTCCTGTATCACTAGTTATAGATTTCGATGCTTCACTTCAGGTTTACTGTATCCCTTGGACCTTCTTATTGACGATGAAACACAGAAATTGCATCGGAATTAAATACAAAAGGCACAATGCCGTCTTAAGGACAAGAAGACTTACTCTTCCTACTGACCATTCCTGTGACACTAGTTATAGATTCCGATGCTTCACTTCAGGTTTACTGTATCTCTCGGACCTTCTTATTGACGATGAAACACAGAAATTGCATCGGAATTAGATACAAAAGACTCAATGCTTACTTAAGTACATGAAGACCGACACTTCTTACTGACTATGTTTTGAACCATTCCTGTGACACGAGTTATAGATTCCGATGCTTCACTTCAACTTTACTGTATCCCTTGGACCTTCTTATTGACGATGTAACAGTGAAAATGCATCGGAATTAAATACAAAAGGCACAATGCCGACTTAAGGACATGATGACCGACACTTCTTACTGACTATGTTCTGAACCATTCCTGTGACACTAGTTATAGATTCCGATGCTTCACTACAGGTTTACTGTATCCCTTGGACCTTCTTATTGACGATGAAACACAGAAATTGCATCCGAATTAAATACAAAAGGCACAATGCCGACTTAAGTACATGAAGACCGACACTTCTTACTGACTATGCTTTGAACCATTCCTGTAACACTAGTTATAGATTCCGATGCTTCACTTCAGGTTTACTGTATCCCTTGGACCTTCTTATTGACGATGAAACACAGAAATTGCATCGGAATTAAATACAAAAGGCACAATGCCGTCTTAAGGACAAGAAGACTGACTCTTCCTACTGACCATTCCTGTGACACTAGTTATAGATTCCGATGCTTCACTTCAGGTATACTGTATCCCTTGGACCTTCTTATTGACGATGAAACACAGAAATTGCATCGGAATCAAATACAAAAGGCACAATGCCGACTTAAGTACAAGAAGACCGTATCTTCTTACTGTCTATGTTTTGAACCAATCCTGTGACACTAGTTGTAGATTCCGATGCTTGACTTCAGTTTTACTATATCCCTTTAACCTTCTTATTGACGATGAAACACAGAAATTGCATATGAATTAAATACAAAAGGCACAATGCCGACTTAAGTAGAAGAGACTGACTCTTCTTACTGACTATGTTTTGATCCATTCCTGTGACACTAGTTACAGATTCCGATGCTTCCTTCAGGTTTACTGTATCCCTTGGACGTTCTTATTGACGATGAAACACAGAAATTGCCTCGGAATTAAATACAAAAGGCACAATGCCGACTTAAGTACAAGAAGACTGACTCTTCCTACTGTCTAAGTTTTGAACCATTCCTGTGACACTGGTTATAGATTCCGATGTTTGACTTCAATTTACTGTATCCCTTGGACCTTCTTATTGACGGTGAAACACAGAAATTGCATCGGAATTAAATACAAAAGGCACAATGCCGACTTAAGTACAAGAAGACTGACTCTTCTTACTGTCTATGTTTTGAACCAATCCTGTGACACTAGTAAGAGATTCCGATGCTTCACTTCAGGTTTACTGTATCCCTCTGACCTTCTTATTGATGATGTAACACGGAAATTGCATCGGAATTAAATTCAAAAGGCACAATGCCGACTTAGTTACAAGAAGTCTGACTCTTCTTACTGACTATGTTTTGAACCATTCCTGTGACACTAGTTATAGATTCCGATGCTTCACTTCAGGTTTACTGTATCCCTCTGACCTTCTTATTGACGATGTAACACTGAAATTGCATCAGAATTAAATAGATAAGGTACAATGCCGACTTAAGTAAAAGAGGACTGACTATTCTTACTGTCTATGTTTTGAACCATTCCTGTGACACTAAGTTATAGATTCCGATGTTTGACTTTAGTTTTACTGTATCCCTTGGACCTTCTTATTGACGATGAAACACAGAATTTGCAACGGAATTAAATACAATAGGCACAATGCCGACTTAAGGACAAGAAAACTGACTCTTCCTACTGACCATTCCTGTGAAACTAGTTATAGATTCCGATGCATCACTTCAGGTTTACTGTATCCCTTGGACCTTCTTATTGACGATGTAACACAGAAATAGCATCGGATTTAAATACAAAAGGCACAATGCCGACTTAAGTTTATGAAGACCGACACTTCTTACTGACTATGCTTTGAACCATTCCTGTAACACTAATTACAGATTCCGATGCTTCACTTCAGGTATACTGTATCCCTTGGACCTTGTTATGGACGATGAAACACAGAAATTGCATCGGAATTAAATACAAAAGGCACAATGCCGTCTTAAGGACAAGAAGACTGACTCTTCCTACTGACCATTCCTGTGACACTAGTTATAGATTCCGATGCTTCACTTCAGGTATACTGTATCCCTTGGACCTTCTTATTGACGATGAAACACAGAAATTGCATCGGAATCAAATACAAAAGGCACAATGCCGACTTAAGTACAAGAAGACTGTATCTTCTTACTGTCTATGTTTTGAACCAATCCTGTGACACTAGTTGTAGATTCCGATGCTTGACTTCAGTTTTACTATATCCCTTTAACCTTCTTATTGACGATGAAACACAGAAATTGCATATGAATTAAATACAAAAGGCACAATGCCGACTTAAGTAGAAGAGACTGACTCTTCTTACAGACTATGTTTTGATCCATTCCTGTGACACTAGTTATAGATTCCGATGTTTGACTTCAATTTACTGTATCCCTTGGACCTTCTTATTGACGGTGAAACACAGAAATTGCATCGGAATTAAATACAAAAGGCACAATGCCGACTTAAGTACAAGAAGACTGACTCTTCTTACTGTCTATGTTTTGAACCAATCCTGTGACACTAGTAAGAGATTCCGATGCTTCACTTCAGGTTTACTGTATCCCTCTGACCTTCTTATTGATGATGTAACACGGAAATTGCATCGGAATTAAATTCAAAAGGCACAATGCCGACTTAGTTACAAGAAGTCTGACTCTTCTTACTGACTATGTTTTGAACCATTCCTGTGACACTAGTTATAGATTCCGATGCTTCACTTCAGGTTTACTGTATCCCTCTGACCTTCTTATTGACGATGTAACACTGAAATTGCATCAGAATTAAATAGATAAGGTACAATGCCGACTTAAGTAAAAGAGGACTGACTATTCTTACTGTCTATGTTTTGAACCATTCCTGTGACACTAAGTTATAGATTCCGATGTTTGACTTTAGTTTTACTGTATCCCTTGGACCTTCTTATTGACGATGAAACACAGAATTTGCAACGGAATTAAATACAATAGGCACAATGCCGACTTAAGGACAAGAAAACTGACTCTTCCTACTGACCATTCCTGTGAAACTAGTTATAGATTCCGATGCATCACTTCAGGTTTACTGTATCCCTTGGACCTTCTTATTGACGATGTAACACAGAAATAGCATCGGATTTAAATACAAAAGGCACAATGCCGACTTAAGTTTATGAAGACCGACACTTCTTACTGACTATGCTTTGAACCATTCCTGTAACACTAATTACAGATTCCGATGCTTCACTTCAGGTATACTGTATCCCTTGGACCTTGTTATGGACGATGAAACACAGAAATTGCATCGGAATTAAATACAAGAGGCACAATGCCGACTTAAGGACAAGAAGACTGACTCTTCCTACAGACCCTTTCTGTGACACTAGTTATAGATTCCGATGATTCACTTCAGGTTTACTGTATCCCTTGGACCTACTTATTGACGATGAAACACAGAAATTGCATCGGAATTAAATACAGAAGGTACAATGCCGACTTAAGGACAAGAACACTGACTCTTCCTACTGACCATTCCTGTGACACTAGTTATAAATTCCGATGCTTCACTGCAGGTATACTGTATCCCTTGGACCTTCTTATTGACGATGAAACACAGAAATTGCATCGGATGTAAAAACAAAAGGCACAATGCCGACATAAGTACATGAAGACCGACACTTCTTACTGACTATGTTTTGAACCATTCCTGAGACACTAGTTATAGATTCCGATGCTTCACTCTAGGTTTACTGTATCCCTTGGGCCTTCTTATTGACGATGAAACACAGAAATTGCATTGGAAGTAAATTCAAAAGGCACAATGCCGACTGAAGTACATGAAGACCGACACTTCTTACTGACTATGTTTTGAACCATTCCTGTAACACTAGTTATAGATTTCGATGCTTCACTTCAGGTTTACTGTATCCCTTGGACCTTCTTATTGACGATGAAACACAGAAATTGCAACGGAATTAAATACAAAAGGCACAATGCCGTCTTAAGGACAAGAAGACTGACTCTTCCTACTGACCATTCCTGTGACACTAGTTATAGATTCCGATGCTTCACTTCAGGTTTACTGTATCTCTCGGACCTTCTTATTGACGATGAAACACAGAAATTGCATCGGAATTAGATACAAAAGACTCAATGCTTACTTAAGTACATGAAGACCGACACTTCTTACTGACTATGTTTTGAACCATTCCTGTGACACGAGTTATAGATTCCGATGCTTCACTTCAACTTTACTGTATCCCTTGGACCTTCTTATTGACGATGTAACAGTGAAAATGCATCGGAATTAAATACAAAAGGCACAATGCCGACTTAAGTACATGAAGACCGACACTTCTTACTGACAATGTATTGAACCATTCCTGTGACACTAGTTATAGATTCCGATGCTTCACTTCAGGTTTACTGTATCTCTTGGACCTTATTATTGACGATGAAACACAGAAATTGCATCGGATGTAAAAACAAAAGGCACAATGCCGACATAAGTGCATGAAGACCGACACTTCTTACTGACTATGTTTGAACCATTCCTGAGACACTAGTTATAGATTCCGATGCTTCACTCTAGGTTTACTGTATCCCTTGGGCCTTCTTAATGACGATGAAACACAGAAATTGCATTGGAAGTAAATTCAAAAGGCACAATGCCGACTGAAGTACATGAAGACCGACACTTCTTACTGACTATGTTTTGAACCATTCCTGTAACACTAGTTATAGATTTCGATGCTTCACTTCAGGTTTACTGTATCCCTTGGACCTTCTTATTGACGATGATACACAGAAATTGCATCGGAATTAAATACAAAAGGCACAATGCCGTCTTAAGGACAAGAAGACTGACTCTTCCTACTGACCATTCCTGTGACACTAGTTATAGATTCCGATGCTTCACTTCAGGTTTACTGTATCTCTCGGACCTTCTTATTGACGATGAAACACAGAAATTGCATCGGAATTAGATACAAAAGACTCAATGCTTACTTAAGTACATGAAGACCGACACTTCTTACTGACTATGTTTTGAACCATTCCTGTGACACGAGTTATAGATTCCGATGCTTCACTTCAACTTTACTGTATCCCTTGGACCTTCTTATTGACGATGTAACAGTGAAAATGCATCGGAATTGAATACAAAAGGCACAATGCCGACTTAAGGACATGATGACCGACACTTCTTACTGACTATGTTCTGAACCATTCCCGTGACACTAGTTATAGATTCCGATGCTTCACTACAGGTTTACTGTATCCCTTGGACCTTCTTATTGACGATGAAACACAGAAATTGCATCCGAATTAAATACAAAAGGCACAATGCCGACTTAAGTACATGAAGACCGACACTTCTTACTGACTATGCTTTGAACCATTCCTGTAACACTAGTTATAGATTCCGATGCTTCACTTCAGGTTTACTGTATCCCTTGGACCTTCTTATTGACGATGAAACACAGAAATTGCATCGGAATTAAATACAAAAGGCACAATGCCGTCTTAAGGACAAGAAGACTGACTCTTCCTACTGACCATTCCTGTGACACTAGTTATAGATTCCGATGCTTCACTTCAGGTATACTGTATCCCTTGGACCTTCTTATTGACGATGAAACACAGAAATTGCATCGGAATCAAATACAAAAGGCACAATGCCGACTTAAGTACAAGAAGACTGTATCTTCTTACTGTCTATGTTTTGAACCAATCCTGTGACACTAGTTGTAGATTCCAATGCTTGACTTCAGTTTTACTATATCCCTTGGACCTTCTTATTGACGATGAAACACAGAAATTGCATATGAATTAAATACAAAAGGCATAATGCCGACTTAAGTAGAAGAGACTGACTCTTCTTACTGACTATGTTTTGATCCATTCCTGTGACACTAGTTACAGATTCCGATGCTTCCTTCAGGTTTACTGTATCCCTTGGACGTTCTTATTGACGATGAAACACAGAAATTGCCTCGGAATTAAATACAAAAGGCACAATGCCGACTTAAGTACAAGAAGACTGACTCTTCCTACTGTCTAAGTTTTGAACCATTCCTGTGACACTGGTTATAGATTCCGATGTTTGACTTCAGTTTTACTGTATCCCTTGGACCTTCTTATTGACGGTGAAACACAGAAATTGCATCGGAATTAAATACAAAAGGCACAATGCCGACTTAAGTACAAGAAGACTGACTCTTCTTACTGTCTATGTTTTGAACCAATCCTGTGACACTAGTAAGAGATTCCGATGCTTCACTTCAGGTTTACTGTATCCCTCTGACCTTCTTATTGATGATGAAACACGGAAATTGCATCGGAATTAAATTCAAAAGGCACAATGCCGACTTAGTTACAAGAAGTCTGACTCTTCTTACTGACTATCTTTTGAACCATTCCTGTGACACTAGTTATAGATTCCGATGCTACACTTCAGGTTTACTGTATCCCTCTGACCTTCTTATTGACGATGTAACACTGAAATTGCATCAGAATTAAATAGATAAGGTACAATGCCGACTTAAGTAAAAGAGGACTGACTATTCTTACTGTCTATGTTTTGAACCATTCCTGTGACACTAAGTTATAGATTCCGATGTTTGACTTTAGTTTTACTGTATCCCTTGGACCTTCTTATTGACGATGAAACACAGAAATTGCAACGGAATTAAATACAATAGGCACAATGCCGACTTAAGGACAAGAAAACTGACTCTTCCTATTGACCATTCCTGTGAAACTAGTTATAGATTCCGATGCATCACTTCAGGTTTACTGTATCCCTTGGACCTTCTTATTGACGATGAAACACAGAAATAGCATCGGATTTAAATACAAAAGGCACAATGCCGACCTAAGTACATGAAGACCAACACTTCTTACTGACTATGTTTTGAACCATTCCTGTGACACTAGTTATAGATTCCGATGCTTCACTTCAGGTTTACTGTATCCCTTGGACCTTCTTATTGACGATAAAACACAGAAATTGCATCGGAATTAAATACAAAAAGCACAATGCCGACTTAGGTACATGAAGACCGACACTTCTTACTGACTATGTTTTGAACCATTCCTGGGACACCAGTTATAGATTCCGTTGCTACACTCCAGGTTTACTGTATCTCTTGGACCTCCTTATTGACGATGAAACACAGAAATTGCTTCGGAATTAAATACAAAAGGCACAATGCCGACTTAAGTTTATGAAGACCGACACTTCTTACTGACTATGCTTTGAACCATTCCTGTAACACTAATTACAGATTCCGATGCTTCACTTCAGGTATACTGTATCCCTTGGACCTTGTTATGGACGATGAAACACAGAAATTGCATCGGAATTAAATACAAAACGCACAATGCCGACTTAAGGACAAGAAGACTGACTCTTCCTACAGACCCTTTCTGTGACACTAGTTATAGATTCCGATGATTCACTTCAGGTTTACTGTATCCCTTGGACCTTCTTATTGACGCTGAAACACAGAAATTGCATCGGAATTAAATACAAAAGGTACAATGCCGACTTAAGGACAAGAACACTGACTCTTCCTACTGACCATTCCTGTGACACTAGTTATAAATTCCGATGCTTCACTGCAGGTATACTGTATCCCTTGGACCTTCTTATTGACGATGAAACACAGAAATTGCATCGGATGTAAAAACAAAAGGCACAATGCCGACATAAGTACATGAAGACCGACACTTCTTACTGACTATGTTTTGAACCATTCCTGAGACACTAGTTATAGATTCCGATGCTTCACTCTAGGTTTACTGTATCCCTTGGGCCTTCTTATTGACGATGAAACACAGAAATTGCATTGGAAGTAAATTCAAAAGGCACAATGCCGACTGAAGTACATGAAGACCGACACTTCTTACTGACTATGTTTTGAACCATTCCTGTAATACTAGTTATAGATTTCGA
Organism: Schistocerca americana; assembly: GCF_021461395.2. NCBI lineage: Eukaryota > Metazoa > Arthropoda > Insecta > Orthoptera > Acrididae > Schistocerca > Schistocerca americana. Next base: position 26,691,445 of record NC_060130.1, read on the forward strand.
TGCTTCACTTCAGGTTTACTGTATCCCTTGGACCTTCTTATTGACGATGAAACACAGAAATTGCATCGGAATTAAATACAAAAGGCACAATGCCGTCTTAAGGACAAGAAGACTGACTCTTCCTACTGACCATTCCTGTGACACTAGTTATAGATTCCGATGCTTCACTTCAGGTTTACTGTATCTCTCGGACCTTCTTATTGACGATGAAACACAGAAATTGCATCGGAATTAGATACAAAAGACTCAATGCTTACTTAAGTACATGAAGACCGACACTTCTTACTGACTATGTTTTGAACCATTCCTGTGACACGAGTTATAGATTCCGATGCTTCACTTCAACTTTACTGTATCCCTTGGACCTTCTTATTGACGATGTAACAGTGAAAATGCATCGGAATTAAATACAAAAGGCACAATGCCGACTTAAGTACATGAAGACCGACACTTCTTACTGACAATGTATTGAACCATTCCTGTGACACTAGTTATAGATTCCGATGCTTCACTTCAGGTTTACTGTATCCCTTGGACCTTATTATTGACGATGAAACACAGAAATTGCATCGGATGTAAAAACAAAAGGCACAATGCCGACATAAGTGCATGAAGACCGACACTTCTTACTGACTATGTTTTGAACCATTCCTGAGACACTAGTTATAGATTCCGATGCTTCACTCTAGGTTTACTGTATCCCTTGGGCCTTCTTAATGACGATGAAACACAGAAATTGCATTGGAAGTAAATTCAAAAGGCACAATGCCGACTGAAGTACATGAAGACCGACACTTCTTACTGACTATGTTTTGAACCATTCCTGTAACACTAGTTATAGATTTCGATGCTTCACTTCAGGTTTACTGTATCCCTTGGACCTTCTTATTGACGATGAAACACAGAAATTGCATCGGAATTAAATACAAAAGGCACAATGCCGTCTTAAGGACAAGAAGACTGACTCTTCCTACTGACCATTCCTGCGACACTAGTTATAGATTCCGATGCTTCACTTCAGGTTTACTGTATCTCTCGGACCTTCTTATTGACGATGAAACACAGAAATAGCATCGGAATTAGATACAAAAGACTCAATGCTTACTTAAGTACATGAAGACCGACACTTCTTACTGACTATGTTTTGAACCATTCCTGTGACACGAGTTATAGATTCCGATGCTTCACTTCAACTTTACTGTATCCCTTGGACCTTCTTATTGACGATGTAACAGTGAAAATGCATCGGAATTGAATACAAAAGGCACAATGCCGACTTAAGGACATGATGACCGACACTTCTTACTGACTATGTTCTGAACCATTCCCGTGACACTAGTTATAGATTCCGATGCTTCACTACAGGTTTACTGTATCCCTTGGACCTTCTTATTGACGATGAAACACAGAAATTGCATCCGAATTAAATACAAAAGGCACAATGCCGACTTAAGTACATGAAGACCGACACTTCTTACTGACTATGATTTGAACCATTCCTGTAACACTAGTTATAGATTCCGATGCTTCACTTCAGGTTTCCGGTATCCCTTGGACCTTCTAATTGACGATGAAACACAGAAATTGCATCGGAATTAAATACAAAAGGCACAATGCCGTCTTAAGGACAAGAAGACTGACTCTTCCTACTGACCATTCCTGTGACACTAGTTATAGATTCCGATGCTTCACTTCAGGTATACTGTATCCCTTGGACCTTCTTATTGACGCTGAAACACAGAAATTGCATCGGAATTAAATACAAAAGGTACAATGCCGACTTAAGGACAAGAACACTGACTCTTCCTACTGACCATTCCTGTGACACTAGTTATAAATTCCGATGCTTCACTGCAGGTATACTGTATCCCTTGGACCTTCTTATTGACGATGAAACACAGAAATTGCATCGGATGTAAAAACAAAAGGCACAATGCCGACATAAGTACATGAAGACCGACACTTCTTACTGACTATGTTTTGAACCATTCCTGAGACACTAGTTATAGATTCCGATGCTTCACTCTAGGTTTACTGTATCCCTTGGGCCTTCTTATTGACGATGAAACACAGAAATTGCATTGGAAGTAAATTCAAAAGGCACAATGCCGACTGAAGTACATGAAGACCGACACTTCTTACTGACTATGTTTTGAACCATTCCTGTAACACTAGTTATAGATTTCGATGCTTCACTTCAGGTTTACTGTATCCCTTGGACCTTCTTATTGACGATGAAACACAGAAATTGCATCGGAATTAAATACAAAAGGCACAATGCCGTCTTAAGGACAAGAAGACTGACTCTTCCTACTGACCATTCCTGTGACACTAGTTATAGATTCCGATGCTTCACTTCAGGTTTACTGTATCTCTCGGACCTTCTTATTGACGATGAAACACAGAAATTGCATCGGAATTAGATACAAAAGACTCAATGCTTACTTAAGTACATGAAGACCGACACTTCTTACTGACTATGTTTTGAACCATTCCTGTGACACGAGTTATAGATTCCGATGCTTCACTTCAACTTTAGTGTATCCCTTGGACCTTCTTATTGACGATGTAACAGTGAAAATGCATCGGAATTAAATACAAAAGGCACAATGCCGACTTAAGTACATGAAGACCGACACTTCTTACTGACAATGTATTGAACCATTCCTGTGACACTAGTTATAGATTCCGATGCTTCACTTCAGGTTTACTGTATCCCTTGGACCTTATTATTGACGATGAAACACAGAAATTGCATCGGATGTAAAAACAAAAGGCACAATGCCGACATAAGTGCATGAAGACCGACACTTCTTACTGACTATGTTTTGAACCATTCCTGAGACACTAGTTATAGATTCCGATGCTTCACTCTAGGTTTACTGTATCCCTTGGGCCTTCTTAATGACGATGAAACACAGAAATTGCATTGGAAGTAAATTCAAAAGGCACAATGCCGACTGAAGTACATGAAGACTGTATCTTCTTACTGTCTATGTTTTGAACCAATCCTGTGACACTAGTTGTAGATTCCGATGCTTGACTTCAGTTTTACTATATCCCTTGGACCTTCTTATTGACGATGAAACACAGAAATTGCATCCGAATTAAATACAAAAGGCACAATGCCGACTTAAGTACATGAAGACTGACACTTCGTACTGACTATGATTGAACCATTCCTGTAACACTAGTTATAGATTCCGATGCTTCACTTCAGGTTTACTGTATCCCTTGGACCTTCTTATTGACGATGAAACACAGAAATTGCATCGGAATTAAATACAAAAGGCACAATGCCGTCTTAAGGACAAGAAGACTGACTCTTCCTACTGACCATTCCTGTGACACTAGTTATAGATTCCGATGCTTCACTTCAGGTATACTGTATCCCTTGGACCTTCTTATTGACGATGAAACACAGAAATTGCATCGGAATCAAATACAAAAGGCACAATGCCGACTTAAGTACAAGAAGACTGTATCTTCTTACTGTCTATGTTTTGAACCAATCCTGTGACACTAGTTGTAGATTCCGATGCTTGACTTCAGTTTTACTATATCCCTTGGACCTTCTTATTGACGATGAAACACAGAAATTGCATATGAATTAAATACAAAAGGCACAATGCCGACTTAAGTAGAAGAGACTGACTCTTCTTACTGACTATGTTTTGATCCATTCCTGTGACACTAGTTACAGATTCCGATGCTTCCTTCAGGTTTACTGTATCCCTTGGACGTTCTTATTGACGATGAAACACAGAAATTGCCTCGGAATTAAATACAAAAGGCACAATGCCGACTTAAGTACAAGAAGACTGACTCTTCCTACCGTCTAAGTTTTGAACCATTCCTGTGACACTGGTTATAGATTCCGATGTTTGACTTCAGTGTTACTGTATCCCTTGGACCTTCTTATTGACGGTGAAACACAGAAATTGCATCGGAATTAAATACAAAAGGCACAATGCCGACTTAAGTACAAGAAGACTGACTCTTCTTACTGTCTATGTTTTGAACCAATCCTGTGACACTAGTAAGAGATTCCGATGCTTCACTTCAGGTTTACTGTATCCCTCTGACCTTCTTATTGATGATGAAACACGGAAATTGCATCGGAATTAAATTCAAAAGGCACAATGCCGACTTAGTTACAAGAAGTCTGACTCTTCTTACTGACTATCTTTTGAACCATTCCTGTGACACTAGTTATAGATTCCGATGCTTCACTTCAGGTTTACTGTATCCCTCTGTCCTTCTTATTGACGATGTAACACTGAAATTGCATCAGAATTAAATAGATAAGGTACAATGCCGACTTAAGTAAAAGAGGACTGACTATTCTTACTGTCTATGTTTTGAACCATTCCTGTGACACTAAGTTATAGATTCCGATGTTTGACTTTAGTTTTACTGTATCCCTTGGACCTTCCTATTGACGATGAAACACAGAAATTGCAACGGAATTAAATACAATAGGCACAATGCCGACTTAAGTACAAGAAAACTGACTCTTCCTACTGACCATTCCTGTGAAACTAGTTATAGATTCCGATGCATCACTTCAGGTTTACTGTATCCCTTGGACCTTCTTATTGACGATGAAACACAGAAATAGCATCGGATTTAAATACAAAAGGCACAATGCCGACCTAAGTACATGAAGACCAACACTTCTTACTGACTATGTTTTGAACCATTTCTGTGACACTAGTTATAGATTCCGATGCTTCACTTCAGGTTTACTGTATCCCTTGGACCTTCTTATTGACGATAAAACACAGAAATTGCATCGGAATTAAATACAAAAAGCACAATGCCGACTTAGGTACATGAAGACCGACACTTCTTACTGACTATGTTTTGAACCATTCCTGGGACACCAGTTATAGATTCCGTTGCTACACTCCAGGTTTACTGTATCCCTTGGACCTCCTTATTGACGATGAAACACAGAAATTGCTTCGGAATTAAATACAAAAGGCACAATGCCGACTTAAGTTTATGAAGACCGACACTTCTTACTGACTATGCTTTGAACCATTCCTGTAACACTAATTACAGATTCCGATGCTTCACTTCAGGTATACTGTATCCCTTGGACCTTGTTATGGACGATGAAACACAGAAATTGCATCGGAATTAAATACAAAAGGCACAATGCCGACTTAAGGACAAGAAGACTGACTCTTCCTACAGACCCTTTCTGTGACACTAGTTATAGATTCCGATGATTCACTTCAGGTTTACTGTATCCCTTGGACCTTCTTATTGACGATGAAACACAGAAATTGCATCGGAATTAAATACAAAAGGCACAATGCCGACTTAAGGACAAGAACACTGACTCTTCCTACTGACCATTCCTGTGACACTAGTTATAAATTCCGATGCTTCACTGCAGGTATACTGTATCCCTTGGACCTTCTTATTGACGATGAAACACATATATTGCATCGGAATCAAATACAAATGGCACAATGCCGACTTAAGTACGAGAAGACTGTATCTTCTTACTGACTATGTTTTGATCCATTCCTGTGACACTAGTTATAGATTCCGATGCTTCACTTCAGGTTTACTGTATCCCTTGGACGTTCTTATTGTCGATGAAACACGGAAATTGCATCGGAATTAAATACAAAAGGCACAATGCCGACTTAAGTACAAGAAGACTGACTCTTCCTACTGTCTAAGATTGAACCATTCCTGTGACACTAGTTATAGATTGTGATGCTTGACTTCAGTTTTACTGTATCCCTTGGACCTTCTTATTGACGATGAAACACAGAAATTGCATCGGAATTAAATACAAAAGGCACAAAGCCGACTTAAGTACAAGAGACTGACTCTTCTTACTGACAATGTTTTGAACCATTCCTGTGATACAAGTTGCAGATTCCGATGCTTCACTTCAGGTTTACTGTATCCCTTGGACGTTCTTATTGACGATGAAACACAGAAATTGCATCGGAATTAAATACAAAATGCACAATGCCGACTTAAGTACAAGAAGACTGACCCTTCCTACTGTCTAAGATTTGTATCATTCCTGTGACACTTGTTATAGATTCCGATGTTTGACTTCAGTTTTAATGTATCCCTTGGACCTTCTTATTGACGTTGAAACACAGAAATTGCTGCGGAACTAAATACAAAAGGCACAAAGCCGACTTAAGTACAAGAGACTGACTCTTCTTACTGACAATGTTTTGAACCATTCCTGCGACACTAGTTATAGATTCCGATGCTTCACTTCAAATTTACTGTATCCCTTGGACCTTCTTATTGACGATGAAATACAGAAATTGCATCGGAATTAAATACGAAAGGCACAATGCCGACTTAAGTACAAGAAGACTGACTCTTCCTACTGTCTAAGTTTTGAACCATTCCTGTGACACTGGTTATAGTTTCCGATGTTTGACTTCAGTTTTACTGTATCCCTTGGACCTTCTTATTGACGATGAAACATAGAAATTGCATCAGAATTAAATACAAAAGGCACAATGCCGACTTAAGTACTAGAAGACTGACTCTTCTTACTGTCTATGTTTTGAACCAATCCTGTGACACTAGTTAGAGATTCCGATGCTTCACTTCAGGTTTACTGCATCCCACTGACCATCTTATTGACGATAAAACACAGAAGTTGCATCGGAATTAAATACAAAAGGCACAATGCCGACTTAAGTACAAAAAGACTGACTCTACTTACTGACTATGTTTTGAACCGTTCATGTGACACTAGTTATAGATTCCGATGCTTCACTTCAGGTTTACTGTATCCCTCTGACCTTCTTATTGATGATGAAACACGGAAATTGCATCGGAATTAAATGCAAAAGGCACAATGCCGACATAATTACAAGACGTCTGACTCTTCTTACTGACTATATTTTGAACCATTCCTGTGACACTAGTTATAGATTCCGATGCTTCACTTCAGGTTTACTGTATCTCTCTGACCTTCTTATTGACGATGTAACACTGAAATTGCATCTGAATTAAATAGAAAAGACACAATGCCGACTTAAGGAAAAGAAGACTGACTCTTCTTACTGTCTATGTTGTGAACCATTCCTGTGACACTAGTTATAGATTCCGATGTTTGACTTTAGTTTTACTGTATGCCTTGGACCTTCTTATTGACGATGAAACACAGAAATTGCATCGGAATTAGATACAATAGGCACAATGCCGACTTAAGGACGAGAAGACTGACTCTTCCTACTGACCATTCCTGTGAAACTAGTTATAGATTCCGATGCATCACTTCAGGTTTACTGTATACCTTGGACCTTCTTATTGACGATGAAACACAGAAATAGCATCGGATTTAAATACAAAAGGCACAATGCCGACCTAAGTACATGAAGACCAACACTTCTTACTGACTACGTTTTGAACCACTCCTGTGACACTAGTTATAGATTCCGATGCTTCACTTCAGGTTTACTGTATCCCTTGGACCTTCTTATTGACGATTAAAAACACAGAAATTGCATCGGAATTAAATACAAAAGGCACAATGCCGACTTAGGTACATGAAGACCGACACTTCTTACTGACTATGTTTTGAACCATTCCTGGGACACCAGTTATAGATTCCGATGCTTCACTCCATGTTTACTGTATCCCTTGGACCTCATTATTGACGATGAAACACAGAAATTGGTCCGGAATTAAATACAAAAGGCACAATGCCGACTTAAGTTTATGAAGACCGACACTTCTTACTGACTATGCTTTGAACCATTCCTGTAACACTAGTTACAGATTCCGATGCTTCACTTCAGGTTTACTGTATCCCTTGGACCTTCTTATTGACGATGAAACACAGAAATTGCATCGGAATTAAATACAAAAGGCACAATGCCGACTTAAGGACAAGAAGACTGACTCTTCCTACAGACCCTTTCTGTGACACTAGTTATAGAATCCGATGATTCACTTCAGGTTTACTGTATCCCTTGGACCTTCTTATTGACGATGAAACACAGAAATTGCATCGGAATTAAATACAAAAGCACAAGGCCGACTTAAGGACAAGAAGACTGACTCTTCCTACTGACCATTCCTGTGACACTAGTTATAAATTCCGATGCTTCACTGCAGGTATACTGCATCCCTTGGACCTTCTTATTGACGATGAAACACAGATATTGCATCGGAATCAAATACAAATGGCACAATGCCGACTTAAGTACAAGAAGACTGTATCTTCTTACTGCCTATGCTTTGATCAATTCCTGTGACACTAGTTATAGATTCCGATGCTTCACTTCAGGTTTACTGTACCCCTTGGACGTTCTTATTGACGATGAAACACGGAAATTGCATCGGAATTAAATACAAAAGGCACAATGCCGACTTAAGTACAAGAAGACTGACTCTTCCTACTGTCTAAGTTTTGAACCATTCCTGTGACACTAGTTATAGATTGTGATGCTTGACTTCAGTTTTACTGTATCCCTTGGACCTTCTTATTGACGATGAAACACAGAAATTGCATCGGAAATAAATACAAAAGGCACAAAGCCGACTTAAGTACAAGAGACTGACTCTTCTTACTGACAATGTTTTGATCAATTCCTGTGATACAAGTTGCAGATTCCGATGCTTCACTTCAGGTTTACTGTATCCCTTGGACGTTCTTATTGACGATGAAACACAGAAATTGCATCGGAATTAAATAGAAAAGACACAATGCCGACTTAAGTAAAAGAACACTGACTCTTCTTACTGTCTATGTTTTGAACCATTCCTGTGACACTAGTTATAGACCCCGATGTTTGACTTTAGTTTTACTGTATCCCTTGGACCTTCTTATTGACGATGAAACACAGAAATTGCATCGGAATTAAATACAATAGGCACAATGCCGACTTAAGGACGAGAAGACTGACTCTTCCTACTGACCATTCCTGTGAAACTAGTTATAGATTCCGATGCATCACTTCAGGTTTACTGTATCCCTTGGACCTTCTTATTGACGATGAAACACAGAAATAGCATCGGATTTAAATACAAAAGGCACAATGCCGACCTAAGTACATGAAGACCAACACTTCTTACTGACTATGTTTTCAACCACTCCTGTGACACTAGTTATAGATTCCGATGCTTCACTTCAGGTTTACTCTATCCCTTGGACATTCTTATTGACGATAAAACACAGAAATTTCATCGGAATTAAATACAAAAGGCACAATGCCGACTTAGGTACATGAAGACCGACACTTCTTACTGACTATGTTTTGAACCATTCCTGGGACACCAGTTATAGATTCCGATGCTTCACTCCAGGTTTACTGTATCGCTTGGACCTCCTTATTGACGATGAAACACAGAAATTGGTTCGGAATTAAATACAAAAGGCACAATGCCGACTTAAGTTTATGAAGACCGACACTTCTTATTGACTATGCTTTGAACCATTCCTGTAACACTAGTTACAGATTCGGATGCTTCACTTCAGGTTTACTGTATCCCTTGGACCTTCTTATTGACGATGAAACACAGAAATTGCATCGGAATTAAATACAAAAGGCACAATGCCGACTTAAGAACAAGAAGACTGACTCTTCCTACAGACCCTTTCTGTGACACTAGTTATAGATTCCGATGCTTCACTCTAGGTTTACTGTATCCCTTGGACCTTCTCATTGACGATGAATCACAGAAATTGCATAGGAATTAAATACAAAAGGCACAATCCCGACTTAAGTACATGAAGATCGACACTTCTTACTGACTATGATTTGAACCATTCCTGTAACACTTGTTATAGATTCCGATGCTTCACTTTAGGTTTACTGTATCCCTTAGACCTTCTTATTGACGATGAAACGCAGAAATTTCATCGGAGTTAATTACAAAAGGCACAATGCCGACTTAAGGAAAAGAAGACTGACTCTTCCTACTGACCATTCCTGTGACACTAGTTATAAATTCCGATGCTTCACTGCAGGTATACTGTACCCCTTGGACCTTCTTATTGACGATGAAACACAGATATTGCATCGGAATCAAATACAAATGGCACAATGCCGACTTAAGTACAAGAAGACTGTATCTTCTTACTGACTATGTTTTGATCCATTCCTGTGACACTAGTTATAGATACCGATGCTTCACTTCAGGTTCACTGTATCCTTTGGACGTTCTTATTGACGATGAAACACAGAAATTGCATCGGAATTAAATACAAAAGGCACAATGCCGACTTAAGTACAAGAAGACTGACTCTTCCTACTGTCTAAGTTTTGAACCATTCCTGTGGCACTAGTTGTAGATTGGGATGCTTGACTTCAGTTTTACTGTATCCCTTGGACCATCTTATTGACGATGAAACACAGACATTGCATCGGAATTAAATACAAAAGGCACAAAGCCGACTTAAGTACAAGAGACTGACTCTTCTTACTGACAATGTTTTGAACCATTCCTGTGACACTAGTTACAGATTCCGATGCTTCACTTCAGGTTTACTGTATCCCTTGGACGTTTATATTGACGATGAAACACAGAAATTGCATCGTAATTAAATACAAAAGGCACAAAGCCGACATAAGTACAAGAGACTGACTCTTCTTACTGACAATGTTTTGAACCATTCCTGTGACACTAGTTATAGATTCCGATGCTTCACTTCAAATTTACTGTATCCCTTGGACCTTCTTATTGACGATGAAACACAGAAATTGCATCGGAATTAAATACAAAGGGCACAATGCCGACTTAAGCACAAAAAGACTGACTCTTCTTACTGACTATGTTTTGAACCGTTCATGTGACACTAGTTATAGATTCCGATGCTTCACTTCGGGTTTACTGTATCCCTTGCTCCTCCTTATTGAAGATGATACACAAAAAATAGCATCGGATTTAAATACAAAAGCCACAATGCCGACTTAAGTACATGAAGACCGACACTTCTTACTGACTATGTTTTGAACCATTCCTGTGACACTAGTTATAGATTCCGATGCTTCACTTCAGGTTTACTGTATCCCTTGGACCTTCTTATTGACGATGAAACACAGAAATTGCATCGGAATTAAATACAAAAGGCACAATGCCGACTTAGGTACATGAAGACCGACACTTCTTACTGACTATGTTTTGAACCATTCCTGGGACACCAGTTATAGATTCCGATGCTTCACTCCAGGTTCACTGTATCCCTTGGACCTTCATATTGACGATGAAACACAGAAATTGCTTCGGAATTAAATACAAAAGGCACAATGCCGACTTAAGTATATGAAGACCGACACCTCTTACTGACTAGGTTTTGATCCATTCCTGTAACACTAGTTATAGATTCCGATGCATCACTTCAGGTTTACTGTATCGCTTGGACCTTCTTATTTGCGATGAAACACAGAAATTGCATCGGTATTAAATACAAAAGGCACAATGCCCACTTAAGGACAAGAAGACTGACTCTTCTTACTGTCTATGTTTTGAACCAATCCTGTGACAGTAGTTAGAGATTCTGATGCTTCACTTCAGGTTTACTGCATCCCTTTGACCTTCTTATTGACGATAAAACACAGAAATTGCATCGGAATTAAATACAAAAAGCACAATGCCGACTTAAGTACAAAAAGACTGACTCTTCTTACTGACTATGTTTAGAACCGTTCATGTGACACTAGTTATAGATTCCGATGCTTCACTTCAGGTTTACTGTATCCCTCTGACCTTCTTATTGATGATGAAACACAGAAATTGCATCGGAATTAAATACAAAAGGCACAATGCCGACTTAATTACAAAAAACCGACTCTTCTTACTGACTATGTTTTGAACCATTCCTGTGACACTAGTTATAGATTCCGATGCTTCACTTCAGGTTTACTGTATCCCTCTGACCTTCTTATTGAGGATGAAACACTGAAATTGCATCGGAATTAAATAGAAAAGGCACAACGCCGACTTAAGTAAAAGAAGACTGACTCTTCTTACTGTCTATGTTTTGAACCATTCCTGTGACACTAGTTATAGATTCCGATGTTTGACTTTAGTTTTGCTGTATCCCTTGGTCCTTCGTATTGACGATGAAACACAGAAATTGCATCGGAATTAAATACAAAAGGCACAATGCCGACTTAAGGACAAGAAGACTGACTCATCCTACTGACCATTCCTGTGAAACTAGTTATAGATTCAGATGCATCACTTCAGGTTTACTGTATCCCTTGGACCTTCTTATTGACGATGAAACACAGAAATAGCATCGGATTTAAATACAAAAGGCACAATGCCGACTTAAGTACATGAAGACCGACACTTCTTTTGACTATGATTTGAACCATTCCTGTGACACTAGTTATAGATTCCGATGCTTCACTTCAGGTTTACTGTATCCCTTGGACCTTCTTATTGACGATAAAACACAGAAATTGCATCGGAATTAAATACAAAAAGCACGATGCCGACTTAGGTACATGAAGACCGACACTTCTTACTGACTATGTTTTGATCCATTCCTGTGAAACTAGTTATAGATTCCGATGCTTCACTTCAGGTTTACTGTATCCCTTGGTCGTTCTTATTGCAGATGAAACACAGAAATTGCATCGGAATTAAATACAAAAGGCACAATGCCGACTTAAGTACAAGAAGACTGACTCTTCCTACTGTCTAAGTTTAGAACCATTCCTGTGACACTAGTTATAGATTCCGATGCTTCACTTCAGTTTTACTGTATCCCTTTTTACCTTCTTATCCACGATGAAACACAGAAATTACATCGGAATTAAATACAAAAGGCACAAAGCCGACTTAAGTACAAGAGACTGACTCTTCTTACTGACAATGTTTTGAACCATTCCTGTGAAACTAGTAATAGATTCCGATGCTTCACTTCAGGTTTACTGTATCCCTTGGACCTTCTTATTGACGATGAAACACAGAAATTGCATCGGAATTAAATACAAAAGGCACAATGCCGACTTAAGTACAAAAAGACTGACTCTTCTTACTGACTATGTTTCAACCGTTCATGTGACACTAGTTATAGATCCCGATGCTTCACTTCAGGTTTACTGTATCCCTTGGACCTCCTTATTGAAGATGAAACACAGAAAATGCATCGGACTTAAATACAAAAATCACAATGCCGATTTAAGTACTTGAAGACCGACACTTCTTACTGACTATGTTTTGAACCATTCCTGTGACTAGTTATAGATTCCGATGCTTCACTTCAGGTTTACTGTATCCCTTGGACCTTCTTATTGACGATGAAACACAGAAATTGCTTCGGAATTAAATACAAAAATCACAATGCCGACTTAAGTACATGAAGACCGACACTTCTTACTGACTATGTTTTGAACCATTCCTGTGACACTAGTTATAGATTCCGATGCTTCACTTCATGTTCACTGCATCGCTTGGACCTTCTTATTTATGATGAAACACAGAAATTGCATCGGAATTAAATACAAAAGGCACAATGCCGACTTAAGGACAAGAAGTCTGACTCTTCTTACTGTCTATGTTTTGAACCAATCCTGTGACACTATTTAGAGATTCCGATGCTTCACTTCAGGTTTACTGCATCCCTTTGACCTTCTTATTGACGATAAAACACAGAAATTGCATCGGAATAAATTACAAAAGGCACAATGCCGACTTAAGTAAAAAAAGACTGACTCTTCATACTGACTATGATTTAAACCGTTCATGTGACACTAGTTATAGATTCCGATGCTTCACTTCAGGTTTACTGTATCCCTCTGACCTTCTTATTGATGATGAAACACAGAAATTGCATCGGAATTAAATACAAAAGGCACAATGCCGACTTAATTACAAAAAACCGACTCTTCTTACTGACTATGTTTTGAACCATTCATGTGACACTAGTTATAGATTCCGATGCTTCACTTCAGGTTTACTGTATCCCTCTGACCTTCTTATTGAGGATGAAACACTGAAATTGCATCGGAATTCAATAGAAAAGGCACAATGCAGACTTAAGTAAAAGAAGACTGACTCTTCTTACTGTCTATGTTTTGAACCATTCCTGTGACACTAGTTATAAATTCCGATGTTTGACCTTAGTTTTACTGTATCCCTTGGTCCTTCTTATTGACGATGAAACACAGAAATTGCATCGGAATTAAATACAATAGGCACAATGCCGACTTAAGGACAAGACGACTGACTCATCCTACTGACCATTCCTGTGAAACTAGTTATAGATTCAGCAGCATCACTTCAGGTTTACTGTATCCCTTGGACCTTCTTATTGACGATGAAACACAGAAATAGTATCGGATTTAAATACAAAAGGCACAATGCCGACTTAAGTACATGAAGACCGACACTTCTTTTGACTATGATTTGAACCATTCCTGTGCCACTAGTTATAGATTCCGATGCTTCACTTCAGGTTTACTGTATCCCTTGGACCTTCTTATTGACGATAAAACACAGAAATTGCATCGGAATTAAATACAAAAAGCACAATGCCGACTTAGGTACATGAAGACCGACACTTCTTACTGACTATGTTTTGAACCATTCCTGGGACACCAGTTATAGATTCCGATGCTTCACTCCAGGTTTACTGTATCCCTTTGACCTTCTTATTGACGATGAAACACAGAAATTGCTTCTGAATTAAATACAAAAGGCACAATGCCGACTTAAGTATATGAAGACCGACACTTCTTACTCACTATGCTTTGTACCATTCCCGTAACACTAGTTACAGATTCCGATGCTTCACTTCAGGTTTACTGTATCCCTTGGACCTTCTTATTGACGATGAAACACAGAAATTGCATCGGAATTAAATACAAAATGCACAATGCTGACTTAAGTACAAGAAGCCTGACTCCTCCTTCAGACCCTTTCTGTGACACTAGTTATAGATTCCGATGATTCACTTCAGGTTTACTGTATCCCTTGGACCTTCTTATTGACGATGAAACACACAAATTGCATCGGAATTAAAAACAAAAGGCACAATGCCGACTGAAGTACATGAAGACCGACACTTCTTACTGACTATGTTTTGAACCATTCCTGAGACACTAGTTATAGATTCCGATGCTTCACTCTAGGTTTACTGTATCCCTTGGATCTTCTTATTGACGATGAATCACAGAAATTGCATAGGAATTAAATACAAAAGGCACAATGCCGACTTAAGTACATGAAGACCGACATTTCTTACTGACTATGTTTTGAACCATTCCTGTAACACTAATTATAGATTCCGATGCTTCACTTCAGGTATACTGTATCCCTTGGACTTTCATATTGACGATGAAACGCAGAAATTGCATAGGAATTAAATATAAAAGGCACAATGCCGACTTAAGGACAGGAAGACTGACTCTTCCTACTGACCATTCCTGTGACACTAGTTATAGATTCTGATGCTTCACTTCAGGTTTACTGTATCCCTCGGACCTTCTTATTGACGATGAAACACAGAAATTGCATCGGAATTAAATACAAAAGGCACAATGCCGACTTAAGTACATGAAGACCGACGCTTCTTACTGACTATGTTTGGAACCATTCCTGTGACACGAGTTATAGATTCCGATGCTTCACTTCAAGCTTACTGTATCATTTGGACATTCTTATTGACGATGAAACACAGAATTTGCATCCGAATTAAATACGAAAGGCACAATGCCGACTTAAGTACATGGAGACCGACACATCTTACTGACTATGCTTTGATCCATTCCTGTGACACTAGTTATAGATTCCGATGCTTCACTTCAGGTTCACTGTATCCTTTGGACGTTCTTATTGACGATGAAACACAGAAATTGCATCGGAATTAAATACAAAAGGCACAATGCCGACTTAAGTACAAGAAGACTGACTCTTCCTACTGTCTAAGTTTTGAACCATTCCTGTGGCACTAGTTGTAGATTGGGATGCTTGACTTCAGTTTTACTGTATCCCTTGGACCATCTTATTGACGATGAAACACAGACATTGCATCGGAATTAAATACAAAAGGCACAAAGCCGACTTAAGTACAAGAGGCTGACTCTTCTTACTGACAATGTTTTGAACCATTCCTGTGACACTAGTTACAGATTCCGATGCTTCACTTCAGGTTTACTGTATCCCTTGGACGTTTATATTGACGATGAAACACAGAAATTGCATCGGAATTAAATACAAAAGGCGCAATGCCGACTTAAGTACAAGAAGACTGACTCTTCCTACTGTCT
Source organism: Schistocerca americana (assembly GCF_021461395.2). Taxonomy (NCBI): domain Eukaryota; kingdom Metazoa; phylum Arthropoda; class Insecta; order Orthoptera; family Acrididae; genus Schistocerca; species Schistocerca americana. The sequence continues at coordinate 26,707,674 of NC_060130.1, forward strand.
AAGTTTTGTACCATTCCTGTGACACTAGTTATAGATTGCGATGTTTGACTTCAGTTTTACTGTATCCCTTGGACCTTCTTATTGACGATGAAACACAGAAATTGCATCGTAATTAAATACAAAAGGCACAAAGCCGACTTAAGTACAAGAGACTGACTCTTCTTACTGACAATGTTTTGAACCATTCCTGTGACACTAGTTATAGATTCCGATGCTTCACTTCAAATTTACTGTATCCCTTGGACCTTCTTATTGACGATGAAACACAGAAATTGCATCGGAATTAAATACAAAGGGCACAATGCCGACTTAAGCACAAAAAGACTGACTCTTCTTACTGACTATGTTTTGAACCGTTCATGTGACACTAGTTATAGATTCCGATGCTTCACTTCGGGTTTACTGTATCCCTTGCTCCTCCTTATTGAAGATGATACACAAAAAATAGCATCGGATTTAAATACAAAAGCCACAATGCCGACTTAAGTACATGAAGACCGACACTTCTTACTGACTATGTTTTGAACCATTCCTGTGACACTAGTTATAGATTCCGATGCTTCACTTCAGGTTTACTGTATCCCTTGGACCTTCTTATTGACGATGAAACACAGAAATTGCATCGGAATTAAATACAAAAGGCACAATGCCGACTTAGGTACATGAAGACCGACACTTCTTACTGACTATGTTTTGAACCATTCCTGGGACACCAGTTACAGATTCCGATGCTTCACTCCAGGTTCACTGTATCCCTTGGACCTTCATATTGACGATGAAACACAGAAATTGCTTCGGAATTAAATACAAAAGGCACAATGCCGACTTAAGTATATGAAGACCGACACTTCTTACTGACTAGGTTTTGATCCATTCCTGTAACACTAGTTATAGATTCCGATGCATCACTTCAGGTTTACTGTATCGCTTGGACCTTCTTATTTACGATGAAACACAGAAATTGCATCGGTATTAAATACAAAAGGCACAATGCCCACTTAAGGACAAGAAGACTGACTCTTCTTACTGTCTATGTTTTGAACCAATCCTGTGACAGTAGTTAGAGATTCTGATGCTTCACTTCAGGTTTACTGCATCCCTTTGACCTTCTTATTGACGATAAAACACAGAAATTGCATCGGAATTAAATACAAAAAGCACAATGCCGACTTAAGTACAAAAAGACTGACTCTTCTTACTGACTATGTTTAGAACCGTTCATGTGACACTAGTTATAGATTCCGATGCTTCACTTCAGGTTTACTGTATCCCTCTGACCTTCTTATTGATGATGAAACACAGAAATTGCATCGGAATTAAATACAAAAGGCACAATGCCGACTTAATTACAAAAAACCGACTCTTCTTACTGACTATGTTTTGAACCATTCCTGTGACACTAGTTATAGATTCCGATGCTTCACTTCAGGTTTACTGTATCCCTCTGACCTTCTTATTGAGGATGAAACACTGAAATTGCATCGGAATTAAATAGAAAAGGCACAACGCCGACTTAAGTAAAAGAAGACTGACTCTTCTTACTGTCTATGTTTTGAACCATTCCTGTGACACTAGTTATAGATTCCGATGTTTGACTTTAGTTTTACTGTATCCCTTGGTCCTTCGTATTGACGATGAAACACAGAAATTGCATCGGAATTAAATACAAAAGGCACAATGCCGACTTAAGGACAAGAAGACTGACTCATCCTACTGACCATTCCTGTGAAACTAGTTATAGATTCCGATGCATCACTTCAGGTTTACTGTATCCCTTGGACCTTCTTATTGACGATGAAACACAGAAATAGCATCGGATTTAAATACAAAAGGCACAATGCCGACTTAAGTACATGAAGACCGACACTTCTTTTGACTATGATTTGAACCATTCCTGTGACACTAGTTATAGATTCCGATGCTTCACTTCAGGTTTACTGTATCCCTTGGACCTTCTTATTGACGATAAAACACAGAAATTGCATCGGAATTAAATACAAAAAGCACGATGCCGACTTAGGTACATGAAGTCCGACACTTCTTACTGACTATGTTTTGATCCATTCCTGTGAAACTAGTTATAGATTCCGATGCTTCACTTCAGGTTTACTGTATCCCTTGGTCGTTCTTATTGCAGATGAAACACAGAAATTGCATCGGAATTAAATACAAAAGGCACAATGCCGACTTAAGTACAAGAAGACTGACTCTTCCTACTGTCTAAGTTTAGAACCATTCCTGTGACACTAGTTATAGATTCCGATGCTTTACTTCAGTTTTACTGTATCCCTTTTTACCTTCTTATCCACGATGAAACACAGAAATTACATCGGAATTAAATACAAAAGGCACAAAGCCGACTTAAGTACAAGAGACTGACTCTTCTTACTGACAATGTTTTGAACCATTCCTGTGACACTAGTAATAGATTCCGATGCTTCACTTCAGGTTTACTGTATCCCTTGGACCTTCTTATTGACGATGAAACACAGTAATTGCATCGGAATTAAATACAAAAGGCACAATGCCGACTTAAGTACAAAAAGACTGACTCTTCTTACTGACTATGTTTCAACCGTTCATGTGACACTAGTTATAGATCCCGATGCTTCACTTCAGGTTTACTGTATCCCTTGGACCTCCTTATTGAAGATGAAACACAGAAATAGCATCGGACTTAAATACAAAAATCACAATGCCGATTTAAGTACTTGAAGACCGACACTTCTTACTGACTATGTTTTGAACCATTCCTGTGACTAGTTATAGATTCCGATGCTTCACTTCAGGTTTACTGTATCCCTTGGACCTTCTTATTGACGATGAAACACAGAAATTGCTTCGGAATTAAATACAAAAATCACAATGCCGACTTAAGTACATGAAGACCGACACTTCTTACTGACTATGTTTTGAACCATTCCTGTGACACTAGTTATAGATTCCGATGCTTCACTTCATGTTCACTGCATCGCTTGGACCTTCTTATTTATGATGAAACACAGAAATTGCATCGGAATTAAATACAAAAGGCACAATGCCGACTTAAGGACAAGAAGTCTGACTCTTCTTACTGTCTATGTTTTGAACCAATCCTGTGACACTATTTAGAGATTGCGATGCTTCACTTCAGGTTTACTGCATCCCTTTGACCTTCTTATTGACGATAAAACACAGAAATTGCATCGGAATTAAATACAAAAGGCACAATGCCGACTTAAGTACAAAAAGACTGACTCTTCTTACTGACTATGATTTAAACCGTTCATGTGACACTAGTTATAGATTCCGATGCTTCACTTCAGGTTTACTGTATCCCTCTGACCTTCTTATTGATGATGAAACACAGAAATTGCATCGGAATTAAATACAAAAGGCACAATGCCGACTTAATTACAAAAAACCGACTCTTCTTACTGACTATGTTTTGAACCATTCATGTGACACTAGTTATAGATTCCGATGCTTCACTTCAGGTTTACTGTATCCCTCTGACCTTCTTATTGAGGATGAAACACTGAAATTGCATCGGAATTCAATAGAAAAGGCACAATGCAGACTTAAGTAAAAGAAGACTGACTCTTCTTACTGTCTATGTTTTGAACCATTCCTGTGACACTAGTTATAAATTCCGATGTTTGACCTTAGTTTTACTGTATCCCTTGGTCCTTCTTATTGACGATGAAACACAGAAATTGCATCGGAATTAAATACAATAGGCACAATGCCGACTTAAGGACAAGACGACTGACTCATCCTACTGACCATTCCTGTGAAACTAGTTATAGATTCCGCAGCATCACTTCAGGTTTACTGTATCCCTTGGACCTTCTTATTGACGATGAAACACAGAAATAGTATCGGATTTAAATACAAAAGGCACAATGCCGACTTAAGTACATGAAGACCGACACTTCTTTTGACTATGATTTGAACCATTCCTGTGCCACTAGTTATAGATTCCGATGCTTCACTTCAGGTTTACTGTATCCCTTGGACCTTCTTATTGACGATAAAACACAGAAATTGCATCGGAATTCAATACAAAAAGCACAATGCCGACTTAGGTACATGAAGACCGACACTTCTTACTGACTATGTTTTGAACCATTCCTGGGACACCAGTTATAGATTCCGATGCTTCACTCCAGGTTTACTGTATCCCTTTGACCTTCTTATTGACGATGAAACACAGAAATTGCTTCTGAATTAAATACAAAAGGCACAATGCCGACTTAAGTGTATGAAGACCGACACTTCTTACTCACTATGCTTTGTACCATTCCCGTAACACTAGTTACAGATTCCGATGCTTCACTTCAGGTTTACTGTATCCCTTGGACCTTCTTATTGACGATGAAACACAGAAATTGCATCGGAATTAAATACAAAATGCACAATGCTGACTTAAGTACAAGAAGCCTGACTCCTCCTTCAGACCCTTTCTGTGACACTAGTTATATATTCCGATGATTCACTTCAGGTTTACTGTATCCCTTGGACCTTCTTATTGACGATGAAACACACAAATTGCATCGGAATTAAAAACAAAAGGCACAATGCCGACTTAAGTACATGAAGACCGACACTTCTTACTGACTATGTTTTGAACCATTCCTGAGACACTAGTTATAGATTCCGATGCTTCACTCTAGGTTTACTGTATCCCTTGGATCTTCTTATTGACGATGAATCACAGAAATTGCATAAGAATTAAATACAAAAGGCACAATGCCGACTTAAGTACATGAAGACCGACATTTCTTACTGACTATGTTTTGAACCATTCCTGTAACACTAATTATAGATTCCGATGCTTCACTTCAGGTATACTGTATCCCTTGGACTTTCATATTGACGATGAAACGCAGAGATTGCATAGGAATTAAATATAAAAGGCACAATGCCGACTTAAGGACAGGAAGACTGACTCTTCCTACTGACCATTCCTGTGACACTAGTTATAGATTCTGATGCTTCACTTCAGGTTTACTGTATCCCTCGGACCTTCTTATTGACGATGAAACACAGAAATTGCATCGGAATTAAATACAAAAGGCACAATGCCGACTTAAGTACATGAAGACCGACGCTTCTTACTGACTATGTTTGGAACCATTCCTGTGACACGAGTTATAGATTCCGATGCTTCACTTCAAGCTTACTGTATCATTTGGACCTTCTTATTGACGATGAAACACAGAATTTGCATCCGAATTAAATACGAAAGGCACAATGCCGACTTAAGTACATGGAGACCGACAGATCTTACTGACTATGCTTTGAACCATTCCTGTAACACTAGTTATAGATTCCGATGCTTCCCTTTAGGTTTACTGTATCCCTTGGACGTTCTTACTGACGATGAAACACAGATATTGCATCGGAATTAAATACAAAAGGCACAATCCCGACTTAAGTACAAGAAGACTGACTCTTCCTACTGTCTAAGTTTTGAACCATTCCTGTGACACTAGTTATAGATTCCGATGCTTGACTTCAGTTTTACTGTATCCCTTGGACCTTCTTATTGACGATGAAACACAGAAATTGCATCGGAATTAAATACAAAAGGCACAAAGCCGACTTAAGTACAAGAGACTGACTCTTCTTACTGACAATGTTTTGAACCATTCTTGTGACACTAGTTATAGATTCCGATGCTTCCCATCAGGTTTATTGTATCCCTTGGACGTTCTTATTGACGATGAAACACAGATATTGCATCGGAATCAAATTCCTAAGGCACAATGCCGACTTAAGTACAAGAAGACTGTGTCCTCTTACTGACTATGTTTTGATCCATTCCTGTGAAACTAGTTATAGATTCCGATGCTTCACTTCAGGTTTACTGTATCCCTTGGTCGTTCTTATTGACGATGAAACACAGAAATTGCATCGGAATTAAATACAAAAGGCACAATGCCGACTTAAGTACAAGAAGACTGACTCTTCCTACTGTCTAAGTTTTGAACCATTCCTGTGACACTAGTTATAGATTCCGATGCTTCACTTCAGTTTTACTGTATCCCTTTTTACCTTCTTATTGACGATGAAACACAGAAATTACATCGGAATTAAATACAAAAGGCACAAAGCCGACTTAAGTACAAGAGACTGACTCTTTTTACTGACAATGTTTTGAACCAATCCTGTGACACTAGTTAGAGATTCCGATGCTTCACTTCAGGGTTACTGCATACCTTTGACCTTCTTATTGACGATTAAACACAGAATTTGCATCGGAATTAAATACAAAAGGCACAATGCCGACTTAAGTACAAATAGACTGACTCTTCTTACTGACTATGTTTCAACCGTTTATGTGACACTAGTTATAGATCCCGATGCTTCACTTCAGGTTTACTGTATCCCTTGGACCTCCTTATTGAAGATGAAACACAGAAATAGCATCGGACTTAAATACAAAAATCACAATGCCGACTTTAGTACATGAAGACCGTTACTTCTTACTGACTATGTTTTGAACCATTCCTGTGACACTAGTTATAGATTCCGATGCTTCACTTCAGGTTTACTGTATCCCTGGGACCTTCTTATTGACGATGAAACACAGAAATTGCTTCGGAATTAAATACAAAAATCACAATGCCGACTTAAGTACATGGAGACCGACACTTCTTACTGACTATGTTTTGAACCATTCCTGTGACACTAGTTATAGATTCCGATGCTCACTTCATGTTTACTGTATCGCTTGGACCTTCTTATTTACGATGAAACACAGAAATTGCATCGGAATTAAATACAAAAGGCACAATTCCGACTTAAGGACAAGAAGTCTGACTCTTCTTACTGTCTATGTTTTGAACCAATCCTGTGACACTATTTAGAGATTCCGATGCTTCACTTCAGGTTTAGTGCATCCCTTTGACCTTCTTATTGACGATAAAACACAGAAATTGCATCGGAATTAAATACAAAAGGCACAATGCCGACATAAGTACAAAAAGACTGACTCTTCTTACTGACTATGATTTGAACCGTTCGTGTGACACTAGTTATAGATTCCGATGCTTCACTTCAGGTTTACTGTATCCCTGTGACCTTCTGATTGATGATGAAACACAGAAATTGCATCGGAATTAAATACAAAACGCACAATCCCGACATAATTACAAGAAGTCTGACTCTTCTTACTGACTATGTTTTGAACCATTCCTGGGACACTAGTTATAGATTCCGATGCTTCACTTCAGGTTTACTGTATCCCTCTGACCTTCTTATTGACGATGAAACACTGAAATTGCATCGGAATTAAATAGAAAAGGCACAATGCCGACTTAAGTAAAAGATGACTGACTCTTCTTACTGTCTATGTTTTGAACCATTCCTGTGACACTAGTTATAGATTCCGATGATTGACTTTAGTTTTACTGCATCCCTTGGACCTTCTTATTGACGATGAAACACAGATATTGCATCGGAGTTAAATACAATAGGCACATGGCCGACTTAAGGACAAGAAGACTGACTCTTCCTACTGACCATTCCTGTGAAACTATTCATAGATTCCGATGCATCACTTCAGGTTTACTGTATCCCTTGGACCTTCTTATTGACGATGAAGCACAGAAATGGCATCGGATTTTAATACAAAAGGCACAATGAAGACTTAAGTACATGAAGACCGACACTTCATACTGACTATGTTTTGAACCATTCCTGTGACACTAGTTATAGATTCCGATGCTTCACTTCAGGTTTACTGTATCCCTTGGACCTTCTCATTGACGATAAAACACAGAAAATGCGTCGGAATTAAATACAAAAGGCACAATGCCGACTTAGGTACATGAAGACCGACACTTCTTACTGACTATGTTTTGATCCATTCCTGGGACACCAGTTGTAGATTCCGATGCTTCACTTTAGGTTTACTGTATCCCTTGAACCTTCTCATTGACGATGAAACACAGAAATTGCTTCGGAATTAAATACAAAAGGCACAATGCCGACTTAAGTTTATGGAGACCGACACTTCTTACTCATCATGCTTTGTACCATTCCTGTAACACTAGTTGTAGATTCCGATGCTTCACTTCAGGTTTACTGTATCCCTTGGACCTTCTTATTGACGATGAAACACAGAAATTGCATCGGAATTAAATGCAAAAGGCACAATGCCGACTTAAGAACAAGAAGACTGACTCTTCCTACAGACTCTTTCTGTGACACTAGTTATAGATTCCGATGATTCACTTCAGGTTTACTGTATCCCTTAGACCTTCTTATTGACGATGAAACACAGAAATTGCATCGGAATTAAAAACAAAAGGCACAATGCCGACTTAAGTACATGAAGACCGACACTTCTTACTGACTATGTTTTCAACCACTCCTGTGACACGAGTTATAGATTCCGATGCTTCACTTCAAGTTTACTGTATCCCTTGGACCATCTTATTGACGATGAAACACAGAAATTGCATCCGAATTAAATACGAAAGGCACAATGCCGACTTAAGTACATGAGGACCGAAACTTCTTACTGACTATGCTTTGAACCATTCCTGTAACACTAGTTATAGATTCCGATGCTTCACGTCAGGTTTACTGTATCCCTTGGACCTTCTTATTGACGATGAAACACAGATATTGCATCGGAATCAAATACAAAAGGCACAATGCTGACTTAAGTAGAAGAAGACTTTATCTTCTTACAGAATATGTTTGATCCATTCCTGTGACACTAGTTATGGATTCCGATGCTTCACTTCAGGTTTACTGTATCCCTTGGACGTTCTTATTGACGATGAAACACAGAAATTGCATCGGAATTAAATACAAAAGGCACAATGCCGACTTAAGTACAAGAAGACTGACTCTTCCTACTGTCTAAGTTTTGATCCATTCCTGTGACACTAGTTATAGATTACGATGCTTGACTTCAGTTTTACTGTATCCCTTGGACCTTCTTATTGACGATGAAACACAGAAATTGCATCGGAATTAAATACAAAAGGCACAAAGCCGACTTAAGTACAAGAGACTGACTCTTCTTACTGACAATGATTTGAACCATTCCTGTGACACTAGTTATAGATTCCGATGCTTCACTTCAGGTTTACTGTATCCCTTGGATGTTCTTATTGACGATGAAACATAGAAATTGCATCGGAATTAAATACAAAAGACACAATGCCAACATAATTACAAGAAGTCTGACTCTTCTTACTGACTATGTTTTGAACCATTCCTGTGACACTAGTTATAGAATCCGATGCTTCACTTCAGGTTTACTGTATCCCTCTGACCATCTTATTGACGATGAAACACTGAAATTGCATCGGAATTAAATAGAAAAGGCACAATGCCGACTTAAGTAAAAGAAGACTGACTCTTCTTACTGTCTATGTTTTGAACCATTCCTGTGACACTAGTTATAGATTCCGATGTTTGACTTCAGTTTTACTGTATCCCTTGGACCTCCTTATTGAAGATGAAACACAGAAATAGCATCGGATTTAAATACAAAAGGCACAATGCCGACTTAGGTACATGAAGACCGACACTTCTTACTGACTATGTTTTTAACCATTCCAGGGACACCAGTTATAGATTCCGACGCTTCACTCCAGGTTTACTGTATCCCTTGGACCTTCTTATTGACGATGAAACACAGAAATTGCTTCGGAATTAAATACAAAAGGCACAATGCCGACTTAAGTACATGAAGACCGACACTTCTTACTGACTATGTTTTGAACCATTCCTGTAACACTAGTTATAGATTCCGATGCTTCACTTCAGGTTTACTGTATCGCTTGGACCTTCTTATTTACGATGAAACACAGAAATTGCATCGGAATTAAATACAAAAGGCACAATGCCGACTTAAGGACAAGAAGACTGACTCTTCTTACTGACCCTTTCTGTGACACTAGTTATAGATTCCGATGCTTCACTTCAGGTTAACTGTATCCCTTGCACCTTCTTATTGACGATGAAACACAGAAATTGCATCGGAATTAAATACAAAAGGCACAATGCCGACTTAAGTACATGAAGACCGACACTTCTTACTGACTGTGTTTTGAACCATTCCTGAACACTAGTTACAGATTCGGATGCTTCACTTCAGGATTACTGTATCCATTGGACCATCTTAGTGTCGATGAAATATAGATATTGCATCCGAATTAAATACAAAAGACACAATGCCGACTTAAGTACATGAAGACCGACACTTCTTCCTGACTATGTTTTGAACCATTCCTATAACACTAGTTATAGATTCCGATGCTTCACTTCAGGTTCACTGTATCCCTTGGACCTTCTTATTGACGATGAAACACAGAAATTGCATCGGAATTAAATACAAAATTCACAATGCCGACTTAAGGACAAGAAGACTGACTCTTCTTTCTGACCATTCCTGTGACACTAGTTATAGATTCCGATGCTTCACTTCAGGTTTACTGTATCCCTTGGACCTTCTTATTGACGATGAAACACAGAAATAGCAGCGGAATTAAATACAAAAGGCACAATGCCGACTTAAGTACATGAAGACCGACACTTCTTACTGACTATGATTTGAACCATTCCTGTGACACTAGTTATAGATTCCGATGCTTCACTTCAGGTTTACTGTATCCCTTGGACCTTCTTATTGACGATGAAACACAGAAATTGCACCGGAATTAAATACAAAAGGCACAATGCCGACATGAGGGCAAGAAGACTGACTCTTTCTACTGACCATTCCCGTGACACCAGTTATAGATTCCGATGCTTCACTTCACGTTTACTGTATCCTTTGGACCTTTTTACCGACGATGAATCACAGAAATTGCATCGGAATTAAATACAAAAGGCACAATGCCGACTTAAGGACATGAAGACCGACACTTCTTACTGACTATGTTTTGAACCATTCCTGTGACACTAGTTACAGATTACGATGCTTCACTTCAGGTTTACTGTATCCCTTGGACCTTCTTATTGACGATGAAACACAGAAATTGCATCGGAATTAAATACAAAAAGCACAACGCCGACTTAAGGACAAGAAGACTGACTCTTCCTACTGACCATTCCTGTGACACTAGTTATATATTCCGATGCTTCACTTCAGGTTTACTGTATCACTTGGACCTTCTTATTGACGATGAAACACAGATATTGCATCGGAATAAAATACAAAAGGCACAATGCCGACTTAAGTACATGAAGACCGACACTTCGTACTGACAATGTTTTGAACCATTCCTGTGACACTAGTTATAGATTCCGATGCTTCACTTCAGGTTAGCTGTATCCCTCTGACCTTCATATTGACGATGAAACACTGAAATTGCATCGGAATTAAATAGAAAAGGCACAATGCCGACTTAAGTAAAAGATGACTGACTCTTCTTACTGTCTATGTTTTGAACCATTCCTGTGACACTAGTTATAGATTCCGATGTTTGACTTTAGTTTTACTGTATCCCTTGGACCTTCTTATTGACGATGAAACACAGAAATTGCATCGGAATTAAATACAATAGGCACAATGCCGACTTAAGGACAAGAAGACTGACTCTTCCTACTGACCTTTCCTGTGAAACTAGTCATAGATTCCGATGCATCACTTCAGGTTTACTGTATCCCTTGGACCTTCTTATTGACGATGAAGCACAGAAATGGCATCGGATTTAAATACAAAAGGCACAATGCCGACTTAAGTACATGAAGACCGACACTTCATACTGACTATGTTTTGTACCATTCCTGTGACACTAGTTATAGATTCCGATGCTTCACTTCAGGTTTACTGTATCCCTTGGACCTTCTTATTGACGATAAAATACAGAAAATGCATCAGAATTAAATACAAAAGGCACAATGCCGACTTAGGTACATGAAGACCGACACTTCTTACTGACTATGTTTTGAACCATTCCTGGGACACCAGTTATAGATTCCGATGCTTCACTCCAGGTTTACTGTATCCCTTGAACCTTCTTATTGACGATGAAACAAAGAAATTGCTTCGGAATTAAATACAAAAGGCACAATGCCGACTTAAGTTTATGAAGACCGACACTTCTTACTCACCATGCTTTGTACCATTCCTGTAACACTAGTTGTAGATTCCGATGCTTCACTTCAGGTTTACTGTATCCCTTGGACCTTCTTATTGACGATGAAACACAGAAATTGCATCGGAATTAAATGCAAAAGGCACAATGCAGACTTAAGGACAAGAAGACTGACTCTTCCTACAGACTCTTTCTGTGACACTAGTTATAGATTCCGATGATTCACTTCAGGTTTACTGTATCCCTTAGACCTTCTTATTGACGATGAAACACAGAAATTGCATCGGAATTAAAAACAAAAGGCACAATGCCGACATAAGTACATGAAGACCGACACTTCTTACTGACTATGTTTTCAACCACTCCTGTGACACGAGTTGTAGATTACGATGCTTCACTTCAAGTTTACTGCATCCCTTGGACCATCTTATTGACGATGAAACACAGAAATTGCATCCGAATTAAATACGAAAGGCACAATGCCGACTTAAGTACATGAGGACCGAAACTTCTTACTGACTATGCTTTGAACCATTCCTGTAACACTAGTTATAGATTCCGATGCTTCACGTCAGGTTTACTGTATCCCTTGGACCTTCTTATTGACGATGAAACACAGAAATTGCATCGGAATTAAATACAAAAGGCACAATGCCGTCTTAAGGACAAGAAAACTGACTCTTCCTACTGACCATTCCTGTGACGCTTGTTAAATATTCCGATGCTTCACTTCAGGTATACTGTATCCCTTGGACCTTCTTATTGACGATGAAACACAGATATTGCATCGGAATCAAATACAAAAGGCACAATGCTGACTTAAGTAGAAGAACACTTTATCTTCTTACTGACTATGTTTTGATCCACTCCTGTGACACTAGTTATGGATTCCGATGCTTCACTTCAGGTTTACTGTATCCCTTGGACGTTCTCATTGACGATGAAACACAGAAATTGCATCGGAATTAAATACAAAAGGCACAATGCCGACTTAAGTACAAGAAGACTGACTCTTCCCACTGTCTAAGTTTTGAACCATTCTTGTGACACTAGTTATAGATTCCGATGCTTGACTTCAGTTTTACTGTATCCCTTGGACCTTCTTATTGACGATGAAACACAGAAATTGCATCGGAATTAAAAACAAAAGTCACAATGCCGACATAAGTACATGAAGACCGACACTTCTTACTGACTATGTTTTGAACCATTCCTGAGACACTAGTCATAGATTCTGATGCTTCACTCTAGGTTTTCTGTATCCCTTGGACATTCTTATTGACGATGAGTCACAGAAATTGCATAGGAATTAAATACAAAAGGCACAATGCCGACTTAAGTACATGAAGACCGACACTTCTTACTGACTATGTTTTGAACCATTCCTGTAACACTAGTTATAGATTCCGATGCTTCACTTCAGGTTTACTGTATCCCTTGGATCTTCTTATTGACGATGAAACACAGAAATTGCATATGAATTAAGTATAAAAGGCACAATGCCGACTTAAGGACAAGAAGACTGACTCTTCCTACAGACTCTTTCTGTGACACTAGTTATAGATTCCGATGATTCACTTCAGGTTTACTGTATCCCTTAGACCTTCTTATTGACGATGAAACACAGAAATTGCATCGGAATTAAAAACAAAAGTCACAATGCCGACTTAAGTACATGAGGACCGAAACTTCTTACTGACTATGCTTTGAACCATTCCTGTAACACTAGTTATAGATTCCGATGCTTCACGTCGGGTTTACTGTATCCCTTGGACCTTCTTATTGACGATGAAACACAGATATTGCATCGGAATCAAATACAAAAGGCACAAAGCTGACTTAAGTAGAAGAAGACTTTACCTTCTTACTGAATATGTTTTGATCCATTCCTGTGACACTAGTTATGGATTCCGATGCTTCACTTCAGGTTTACTGTATCCCTTGGACGTTCTTATTGACGATGAAACACAGAAATTGCATCGGAATTAAATACAAAAGGCACAATGCCGACTTAAGTACAAGAAGACTGACTCTTCCTACTGTCTAAGTTTTGAACCATTCCTGTGACACTAGTTATAGATTCCGATGCTTGACTTCAGTTTTACTGTATCCCTTGGACCTTCTTATTGACGATGAAACACAGAAATTGCATCGGAATTAAATACAAAAGGCACAAAGCCGACTTAAGTACAAGAGACTGACTCTTCTTACTGACAATGATTTGAACCATTCCTTTGACACTAGTTATAGATTCCGAAGCTTCACTTCAGGTTTACTGTATCCCTTGGATGTTCTTATTGACGATGAATTATAGAAATTGCATCGGAATTAAATACAAAAGACACAATGCCAACTTAATTACAAGAAGTCTGACTCTTCTTACTGACTATGTTTTGAACCATTCCTGTGACACTAGTTATAGAATCCGATGCTTCACTTCAGGTTTACTTTATCCCTCTGACCATCTTATTGACGATGAAACACTGAAATTGCATCAGAATTAAATAGAAAAGGCACAATGCCGACTTAAGTAAAAGAAGACTGACTCTTCTTACTGTCTATGTTTTGAACCATTCCTGTGACACTAGTTATAGATTCCGATGTTTGACTTCAGTTTTACTGTATCCCTTGGACCTCCTTATTGAAGATGAAACACAGAAATAGCATCGGATTTAAATACAAAAGGCACAATGCCGACTTAGGTACATGAAGACCGACACTTCTTACTGACTATGTTTTTAACCATTCCTGAACACTAGTTACAGATTCCGATGCTTCACTGCAGGATTACTGTATCCCTTGGACCATCTTAGTGTCGATGAAATATAGATATTGCATCGGAATTAAATACAAAAGACACAATGCCGACTTAAGTACATGAAGACCGACACTTCTTCCTGACTATGTTTTGAACCATTCCTATAACACTAGTTATAGATTCCGATGCTTCACTTCAGGTTCACTGTATCCCTTGGACCTTCTTATTGACGATGAAACACAGAAATTGCATCGGAATTAAATACAAAATTCACAATGCCGACTTAAGGACAAGAAGACTGACTCTTCTTACTGACCATTCCTGTGACACTAGTTATAGATTCCGATGCTTCACTTCAGGTTTACTGTATCCCTTGGACCTTCTTATTGACGATGAAACACAGAAATAGCAGCGGAATTAAATACAAAAGGCACAATGCCAACTTAAGTACATGAAGACCGACACTTCTTACTGACTATGATTTGAACCATTCCTGTGACACTAGTTATAGATTCCGATGCTTCACTTCAGGTTTACTGTATCCCTTGGACCTTCTTATTGACGATGAAACACAGAAATTGCACCGGAATTAAATACAAAAGGCACAATGCCGACTTGAGGGCAAGAAGACTGACTCTTTCTACTGACCATTCCCGTGACACCAGTTATAGATTCCGATGCTTCACTTCACGTTTACTGTATCCTTTGGACCTTTTTACCGACGATGAATTACAGAAATTGCATCGGAATTAAATACAAAAGGCACAATGCCGACTTAAGGACATGAAGACCGACACTTCTTACTGACTATGTTTTGAACCATTCCTGTGACACTAGTTACAGATTCCGATGCTTCACTTCAGGTTTACTGTATCCCTTGGACCTTCTTATTGACGATGAAACACAGAAATTGCATCGGAATTAAATACAAAAAGCACAATGCCGACTTAAGGACAAGAAGACTGACTCTTCCTACTGACCATTCCTGTGACACTAGTTATAGATTCTGATGCTTCACTTCAGGTTTACTGTATCACTTGGACCTTCTTATTGACGATGAAACACAGATATTGCATCGGAATAAAATACAAAAGGCACAATGCCGACTTAAGTACATGAAGACCGACACTTCGTACTGACAATGTTTTGAACCATTCCTGTGACACTAGTTATAGATTCCGATGCTTCACATCAGGTGAAATGTATCCCTCTGACCTTCTTATTGACGATGAAACACTGAAATTGCATCGGAATTAAATAGAAAAGGCACAATGCCGACTTAAGTAAAAGATGACTGACTCTTCTTACTGTCTATGTTTGAACCATTCCTGTGACACTAGTTATAGATTCCGATGTTTGACTTTAGTTTTACTGTATCCCTTGGACCTTCTTATTGACGATAAAACACAGAAATTGCATCGGAATTAAATACAATAGGCACAATGCCGACTTAAGGAGAAGAAGACTGACTCTTCCTACTGACCATTCCTGTGAAACTAGTCATAGATTCCGATGCATCACTTCAGGTTTACTGTATCCCTTGGACCTTCTTATTGACGATGAAACACAGAAATTGCACCGGAATTAAATACAAAAGGCACAATGCCGACATGAGGGCAAGAAGACTGACTCTTTCTACTGACCATTCCCGTGACACCAGTTATAGATTCCGATGCTTCACTTCAGGTTTACTGTATCCCTTGGACCTTCTTATTGACGATGAAACACAGAAATAGCAGCGGAATTAAATACAAAAGGCACAATGCCGACTTAAGTACATGAAGACCGACACTTCTTACTGACTATGATTTGAACCATTCCTGTGACACTAGTTATAGATTCCGATGCTTCACTTCAGGTTTACTGTATCCCTTGGACCTTCTTATTGACGATGAAACACAGAAATTGCACCGGAATTAAATACAAAAGGCACAATGCCGACATGAGGGCAAGAAGACTGACTCTTTCTACTGACCATTCCCGTGACACCAGTTATAGATTCCGATGCTTCACTTCACGTTTACTGTATCCTTTGGACCTTTTTACCGACGATGAATCACAGAAATTGCATCGGAATTAAATACAAAAGGCACAATGCCGACTTAAGGACATGAAGACCGACACTTCTTACTGACTATGTTTTGAACCATTCCTGTGACACTAGTTACAGATTACGATGCTTCACTTCAGGTTTACTGTATCCCTTGGACCTTCTTATTGACGATGAAACACAGAAATTGCATCGGAATTAAATACAAAAAGCACAACGCCGACTTAAGGACAAGAAGACTGACTCTTCCTACTGACCATTCCTGTGACACTAGTTATAGATTCCGATGCTTCACTTCAGGTTTACTGTATCACTTGGACCTTCTTATTGACGATGAAACACAGATATTGCATCGGAATAAAATACAAAAGGCACAATGCCGACTTAAGTTTATGAAGACCGACACTTCTTACTCACCATGCTTTGTACCATTCCTGTAACACTAGTTGTAGATTCCGATGCTTCACTTCAGGTTTACTGTATCCCTTGGACCTTCTTATTGACGATGAAACACAGAAATTGCATCGGAATTAAATGCAAAAGGCACAATGCAGACTTAAGGACAAGAAGACTGACTCTTCCTACAGACTCTTTCTGTGACACTAGTTATAGATTCCGATGATTCACTTCAGGTTTACTGTATCCCTTAGACCTTCTTATTGACGATGAAACACAGAAATTGCATCGGAATTAAAAACAAAAGGCACAATGCCGACATAAGTACATGAAGACCGACACTTCTTACTGACTATGTTTTCAACCACTCCTGTGACACGAGTTGTAGATTACGATGCTTCACTTCAAGTTTACTGCATCCCTTGGACCATCTTATTGACGATGAAACACAGAAATTGCATCCGAATTAAATACGAAAGGCACAATGCCGACTTAAGTACATGAGGACCGAAACTTCTTACTGACTATGCTTTGAACCATTCCTGTAACACTAGTTATAGATTCCGATGCTTCACGTCAGGTTTACTGTATCCCTTGGACCTTCTTATTGACGATGAAACACAGAAATTGCATCGGAATTAAATACAAAAGGCACAATGCCGTCTTAAGGACAAGAAAACTGACTCTTCCTACTGACCATTCCTGTGACGCTTGTTAAATATTCCGATGCTTCACTTCAGGTATACTGTATCCCTTGGACCTTCTTATTGACGATGAAACACAGATATTGCATCGGAATCAAATACAAAAGGCACAATGCTGACTTAAGTAGAAGAACACTTTATCTTCTTACTGACTATGTTTTGATCCACTCCTGTGACACTAGTTATGGATTCCGATGCTTCACTTCAGGTTTACTGTATCCCTTGGACGTTCTCATTGACGATGAAACACAGAAATTGCATCGGAATTAAATACAAAAGGCACAATGCCGACTTAAGTACAAGAAGACTGACTCTTCCCACTGTCTAAGTTTTGAACCATTCTTGTGACACTAGTTATAGATTCCGATGCTTGACTTCAGTTTTACTGTATCCCTTGGACCTTCTTATTGACGATGAAACACAGAAATTGCATCGGAATTAAAAACAAAAGTCACAATGCCGACATAAGTACATGAAGACCGACACTTCTTACTGACTATGTTTTGAACCATTCCTGAGACACTAGTCATAGATTCTGATGCTTCACTCTAGGTTTTCTGTATCCCTTGGACATTCTTATTGACGATGAGTCACAGAAATTGCATAGGAATTAAATACAAAAGGCACAATGCCGACTTAAGTACATGAAGACCGACACTTCTTACTGACTATGTTTTGAACCATTCCTGTAACACTAGTTATAGATTCCGATGCTTCACTTCAGGTTTACTGTATCCCTTGGATCTTCTTATTGACGATGAAACACAGAAATTGCATATGAATTAAGTATAAAAGGCACAATGCCGACTTAAGGACAAGAAGACTGACTCTTCCCACAGACTCTTTCTGTGACACTAGTTATAGATTCCGATGATTCACTTCAGGTTTACTGTATCCCTTAGACCTTCTTATTGACGATGAAACACAGAAATTGCATCGGAATTAAAAACAAAAGTCACAATGCCGACTTAAGTACATGAGGACCGAAACTTCTTACTGACTATGCTTTGAACCATTCCTGTAACACTAGTTATAGATTCCGATGCTTCACGTCGGGTTTACTGTATCCCTTGGACCTTCTTATTGACGATGAAACACAGATATTGCATCGGAATCAAATACAAAAGGCACAAAGCTGACTTAAGTAGAAGAAGACTTTACCTTCTTACTGAATATGTTTTGATCCATTCCTGTGACACTAGTTATGGATTCCGATGCTTCACTTCAGGTTTACTGTATCCCTTGGACGTTCTTATTGACGATGAAACACAGAAATTGCATCGGAATTAAATACAAAAGGCACAATGCCGACTTAAGTACAAGAAGACTGACTCTTCCTACTGTCTAAGTTTTGAACCATTCCTGTGACACTAGTTATAGATTCCGATGCTTGACTTCAGTTTTACTGTATCCCTTGGACCTTCTTATTGACGATGAAACACAGAAATTGCATCGGAATTAAATACAAAAGGCACAAAGCCGACTTAAGTACAAGAGACTGACTCTTCTTACTGACAATGATTTGAACCATTCCTTTGACACTAGTTATAGATTCCGAAGCTTCACTTCAGGTTTACTGTATCCCTTGGATGTTCTTATTGACGATGAATTATAGAAATTGCATCGGAATTAAATACAAAAGACACAATGCCAACTTAATTACAAGAAGTCTGACTCTTCTTACTGACTATGTTTTGAACCATTCCTGTGACACTAGTTATAGAATCCGATGCTTCACTTCAGGTTTACTTTATCCCTCTGACCATCTTATTGACGATGAAACACTGAAATTGCATCAGAATTAAATAGAAAAGGCACAATGCCGACTTAAGTAAAAGAAGACTGACTCTTCTTACTGTCTATGTTTTGAACCATTCCTGTGACACTAGTTATAGATTCCGATGTTTGACTTCAGTTTTACTGTATCCCTTGGACCTCCTTATTGAAGATGAAACACAGAAATAGCATCGGATTTAAATACAAAAGGCACAATGCCGACTTAGGTACATGAAGACCGACACTTCTTACTGACTATGTTTTTAACCATTCCTGAACACTAGTTACAGATTCCGATGCTTCACTGCAGGATTACTGTATCCCTTGGACCATCTTAGTGTCGATGAAATATAGATATTGCATCGGAATTAAATACAAAAGACACAATGCCGACTTAAGTACATGAAGACCGACACTTCTTCCTGACTATGTTTTGAACCATTCCTATAACACTAGTTATAGATTCCGATGCTTCACTTCAGGTTCACTGTATCCCTTGGACCTTCTTATTGACGATGAAACACAGAAATTGCATCGGAATTAAATACAAAATTCACAATGCCGACTTAAGGACAAGAAGACTGACTCTTCTTACTGACCATTCCTGTGACACTAGTTATAGATTCCGATGCTTCACTTCAGGTTTACTGTATCCCTTGGACCTTCTTATTGACGATGAAACACAGAAATAGCAGCGGAATTAAATACAAAAGGCACAATGCCAACTTAAGTACATGAAGACCGACACTTCTTACTGACTATGATTTGAACCATTCCTGTGACACTAGTTATAGATTCCGATGCTTCACTTCAGGTTTACTGTATCCCTTGGACCTTCTTATTGACGATGAAACACAGAAATTGCACCGGAATTAAATACAAAAGGCACAATGCCGACTTGAGGGCAAGAAGACTGACTCTTTCTACTGACCATTCCCGTGACACCAGTTATAGATTCCGATGCTTCACTTCACGTTTACTGTATCCTTTGGACCTTTTTACCGACGATGAATTACAGAAATTGCATCGGAATTAAATACAAAAGGCACAATGCCGACTTAAGGACATGAAGACCGACACTTCTTACTGACTATGTTTTGAACCATTCCTGTGACACTAGTTACAGATTCCGATGCTTCACTTCAGGTTTACTGTATCCCTTGGACCTTCTTATTGACGATGAAACACAGAAATTGCATCGGAATTAAATACAAAAAGCACAATGCCGACTTAAGGACAAGAAGACTGACTCTTCCTACTGACCATTCCTGTGACACTAGTTATAGATTCTGATGCTTCACTTCAGGTTTACTGTATCACTTGGACCTTCTTATTGACGATGAAACACAGATATTGCATCGGAATAAAATACAAAAGGCACAATGCCGACTTAAGTACATGAAGACCGACACTTCGTACTGACAATGTTTTGAACCATTCCTGTGACACTAGTTATAGATTCCGATGCTTCACATCAGGTGAAATGTATCCCTCTGACCTTCTTATTGACGATGAAACACTGAAATTGCATCGGAATTAAATAGAAAAGGCACAATGCCGACTTAAGTAAAAGATGACTGACTCTTCTTACTGTCTATGTTTGAACCATTCCTGTGACACTAGTTATAGATTCCGATGTTTGACTTTAGTTTTACTGTATCCCTTGGACCTTCTTATTGACGATGAAACACAGAAATTGCATCGGAATTAAATACAATAGGCACAATGCCGACTTAAGGAGAAGAAGACTGACTCTTCCTACTGACCATTCCTGTGAAACTAGTCATAGATTCCGATGCATCACTTCAGGTTTACTGTATCCCTTGGACCTTCTTATTGATGATGAAGCACAGAAATGGCATCGGATTTAAATACAAAAGGCACAATGCCGACTTAAGTACATGAAGACCGACACTTCATACTGACTATGTTTTGTACCATTCCTGTGACACTAGTTATAGATTCCGATGCTTCACTTCAGGTTTACTGTATCCCTTGGACCTTCTTATTGACGATAAAATACAGAATATGCATCAGAATTAAATACAAAAGGCACAATGCCGACTTAGGTACATGAAGAAAGACACTTCTTACTGACTATGTTTTGAACCATGCCTGGGACACCAGTTATAGATTCCGATGCTTCACTCCAGGTTTACTGTATCCCTTGAACCTTCTTATTGATGATGAAACACAGAAATTGCTTCGGAATTAAATACAAAAGGCACAATGCCGACTTAAGTTTATGAAGACCGACACTTCTTACTCACCATGCTTTGTACCATTCCTGTAACACTAGTTGTAGATTCCGATGCTTCACTTCAGGTTTACTGTATCCCTTAGACCTTCTTATTGACGATGAAACACAGAAATTGCATCGGAATTAAAAACAAAAGGCACAATGCCGACATAAGTACATGAAGACCGACACTTCTTACTGACTATGTTTTGAACCATTCCTGAGACACTAGTCATAGATTCCGATGCTTCACTCTAGGTTTACTGTATCCCTTGGACATTCTTATTGACGATGAGTCACAGAAATTGCATAGGAATTAAATACAAAAGGCACAATGCCGACTTAAGTACATGAAGACCGACACTTCTTACTGACTATGTTTTGAACCATTCCTGTAACACTAGTTATAGATTCCGATGCTTCACTTCAGGTTTACTGTATCCCTTGGACCTTCTTATTGACGATGAAACACAGAAATTGCATATGAATTAAGTATAAAAGGCACAATGCCGACTTAAGGACAAGAAGACTGACTCTTCCTACTGACCATTCCTGTGACACTAGTTATAGATTCCGATGCTTCACTTCAGGTTTACTGTATCCCTCGGACCTTCTTATTGACGATGAAACACAGAAATTGCATCGGAATTAAATACAAAAGGCACAATGCCGACTTAAGTACATGAAGACCGACACTTCTAACTGACTATGTTTTCAACCACTCCTGTGACACGAGTTGTAGATTCCGATGCTTCACTTCAAGTTTACTGTATCCCTTGGACAATCTTATTGACGATGAAACACAGAAATTGCATCCGAATTAAATACGAAAGGCACAATGCCGACTTAAGTACATGAGGACCGAAACTCCTTACTGACTATGCTTTGAACCATTCCTGTAACACTAGTTATAGATTCCGATGCTTCACGTCAGGTTTACTGTATCCCTTGGACCTTCTTATTGACGATGAAACACAGAAATTGCATCGGAATTAAATACAAAAGGCACAATGCCGTCTTAAGGACAAGAAAACTGATCCTTCCTACTGTCCATTTCTGTGACACTTGTTAAATATTCCGATGCTTCACTTCAGGTATACTGTATCCCTTGGACCTTCTTATTGACGATGAAACACAGATATTGCATCGGAATCAAATACAAAAGGCACAATGCTGACTTAAGTAGAAGAAGACTTTATCTTCTTACTGACTATGTTTTGATCCATTCCTGTGACACTAGTTATGGATTCCGATGCTTCACTTCAGGTTAACTGTATCCCTTGGACGTTCTTATTGACGATGAAACACAGAAATTGCATCGGAATTAAATACAAAAGGCACAATGCCGACTTAAGTACAAGAAGACTGACTCTTCCTACTGTCTAAGTTTTGAACCACTCCTGTGACACTAGTTATAGATTCCGATGCTTGACTTCAGTTTTACTGTATCCCTTGGACCTTCTTATTGACGATGAAACACAGAAATTGCATCGGAATTAAAAACAAAAGGCACAATGCCGACATAAGTACATGAAGACCGACACTTCTTACTGACTATGTTTTGAACCATTCCTGAGACACTAGTCATAGATTCCGATGCTTCACTCTAGGTTTACTGTATCCCTTGGACGTTCTTATTGACGTTGAGTCACAGAAATTGCATAGGAATTAAATACAAAAGGCACAATGCCGACTTAAGTACATGAAGACCGACACTTCTTACTGACTATGTTTTGAACCATTCCTGCAACACTAGTTATAGATTCCGATGCTTCACTTCAGGTTTACTGTATCCCTTGGACCTTCTTATTGACGATGAAACACAGAAATTGCATATGAATTAAGTATAAAAGGCACAATGCCGACTTAAGGACAAGAAGACTGACTCTTCCTACTGACCATTCCTGTGACACTAGTTATAGATTCCGATGCTTCACTTCAGGTTTACTGTATCCCTCGGACCTTCTTATTGACGATGAAACACAGAAATTGCATCGGAATTAAATACAAAAGGCACAATGCCGACTTAAGTACATGAAGACCGACACTTCTTACTGACTATGTTTTCAACCACTCCTGTGACACGAGTTGTAGATTCCTATGCTTCATTTCAAGTTTACTGTATCCCTTGGACCATCTTCTTGACGATGAAACACAGAAATTGCATCCGAATTAAATACGAAAGGCACAATGCCGACTTAAGTACATGAGGACCGAAACTTCTTACTGACTATGCTTTGAACCATTCCTGTAACACTAGTTATAGATTCCGATGCTTCGCGTCAGGTTTACTGTATCCTTTGGACCTTCTTATTGACGATGAAACACAGATATTGCATCGGAATCAAATACAAAAGGCACAATGCTGACTTAAGTAGAAGAAGACTTTATCTTCTTACTGACTATGTTTTGATCCATTCCTGTGACACTAGTTATGGATTCTGATGCTTCACTTCAGGTTTACTGTATCCCTTGGACGTTCTTATTGACGATGAAACACAGAAATTGCATCGGAATTAAATACAAAAGGCACAATGCCGACTTAAGTACAAGAAGACTGACTCTTCCTACTGTCTAAGTTTTGAACCATTCCTGTGACACTAGTTATAAATTCCGATGCTTGACTTCAGTGTTACTGTATCCCTTGGACCTTCTTATTGACGATGAAACACAGAAATTGCATCGGAATTAAATACAAAAGGCACAAAGCCGACTTAAGTACAAGAGACTGACTCTTCTTACTGACAATGATTTGAACCATTCCTGTGACACTAGTTATAGATTCCGATGCTTCACTTCAGGTTTACTGTATCCCTTGGATGTTCTTATTGACGATGAAACATAGAAATTGCATCGGAATTAAATACAAAAGGCACAATGCCAACTTAATTACAAGAAGTCTGACTCTTCTTACTGACTATGTTTTGAACCATTCCTGTGACACTAGTTATAGATTCCGATGCTTCACTTCAGGTTTACTGTATCCCTCTGCCCATCTTATTGACGATGAAACACTGAAATTGCATCGGAATTAAATAGAAAAGGCACAATGCCGACTTAAGTAAAAGAAGACTGACTCTTCTTACTGTCTATGTTTTGAACCATTCCTGTGACGCTAGTTATAGATTCCGATGTTTGACTTCAGTTTTACTGTATCCCTTGGACCTCCTTATTGAAGATGAAACACAGAAATAGCATCGGATTTAAATACAAAAGGCACAATGCCGACTTAAGTACATGAACACCGACACTTCTTACTGACTATGTTTTGAACCATTCCTATGACACTAGTTATAGTTTCCGATGCTTCACTTCAGGTTTACTGTATCCCTTGGATCTTCTTATTGACGATGAAACACAGAAATTGCATCGGAATTAAATACAAAAGGCACAATGCCGACTTAGGTACATCAAGACCGACACTTCTTACTGACTATGTTTTTAACCATTCCTGGGACACCAGTTATAGATTCCGATGCTTCACTCCATGTTTACTGTATCCCTTGGATCTTCTTATTGACGATGAAACACAGAAATTGCTTCGGAATTAAATACAAAAGGCACAATGCCGACTTAAGTACATGAAGACCGACACTTCTTACTGACTATGTTTTGAACCATTCCTGTAACACTAGTTATAGATTCCGATGCTTCACTTCAGGTTTACTGTATCGCTTGGACCTTCTCTTTTACGATGAAACACAGAAATTGCATCGGAATTAAATACAAAAGGCACAATGCCGACTTAAGGACAAGAAGACTGACTCTTATTACTGACCCTTTCTGTGACACTAGTTATAGATTCCGATGCTTCACTTCAGGTTAACTGTATCCCTTGCACCTTCTTATTGACGATGAAACACAGAAATTGCATCGGAATTAAATACAAAAGGCACAATGCCGACTTAAGTACATGAAGACCGACACTTCTTACTGACTATGTTTTGAACCATTCCTGAACACTAGTTACAGATTCCGATGCTTCACTTCAGGTTTACTGTATCCCTTGGACCATCTTAGTGTCGATGAAACACAGATATTGCATCGGAATTAAATAGAAAAGGCACAATGCCGACTTAAGTAAAAGAAGACTGACTCTTCTTACTGTCTATGTTTTGAACCATTCCTGTGACACTAGTTATAGATTCCGATGTTTGACTTCAGTTTTACTGTATCCCTTGAACCTCCTTATTGAAGATGAAACACAGAAATATCATCGGATTTAAATACAAAAGGCACAATGCCGACTTAAGTACATAAACACCGACACTTCTTACTGACTATGTTTTGAACCATTCCTATGACACTAGTTATAGATTCCGATGCTTCACTTCAGGTTTACTGTATCCCTTGGACCTTCTTATTGACGATGAAACACAGAAATTGCATCGGAATTAAATACAAAAGGCACAATGCCGACTTAGGTACATGAAGACCGACACTTCTTACTGACTATGTTTTTAACCATTCCTGGGACACCAGTTATAGATTCCGATGCTTCGCTCCAGGTTTACTGTATCCCTTGGATCTTCTTATTGACGATGAAACACAGAAATTGCTTCGGAATTAAATACAAAAGGCACAATGCCGACTTAAGTACATGAAGACCGACACTTCTTACTGACTATGTTTTGAACCATTCCTGTAACACTAGTTATAGATTCCGATGCTTCACTTCAGGTTTACTGTATCGCTTGGACCTTCTTATTTACGATGAAACACAGAAATTGCATCGGAATTAAATACAAAAGGCACAATGCCGACTTAAGGACAAGAAGACTGACTCTTCTTACTGACCCTTTCTGTGACACTAGTTATAGATTCCGATGCTTCACTTCAGGTTAACTGTATCCCTTGCACCTTCTTATTGACGATGAAACACAGAAATTGCATCGGAATGAAATACAAATGGCACAATGCCGACTTAAGTACATGAAGACCGACACTTCTTACTGACTATGTTTTGAACCATTCCTGAACACTAGTTACAGATTCCGATGCTTCAATCTAGGTTTACTGTATCCCTTGGACATTCTTATTGACGATGAGTCACAGAAATTGCATAGGAATTAAATACAAAAGGCACAATGCCGACTTAAGTACATGAAGACCGACACTTCTTACTGACTATGTTTTGAACCATTCCTGTAACACCAGTTATAGATTCCGATGCTTCACTTCAGGTTTACTGTATCCCTTGGACATTCTTATTGACGATGAAACACAGAAATTGCATATGAATTAAGTATAAAAGGCACAATGCCGACTTAAGGACAAGAAGACTGACTCTTCCTACTGACCATTCCTGTGACACTAGTTATAGATTCCGATGCTTCACTTCAGGTTTACTGTATCCCTCGGACCTTCTTATTGACGATGAAACATGCCGACTTAAGTACATGAGGACCGAAACTTCTTACTGACTATGCTTTGAACCATTCCTGTAACACTAGTTATAGATTCCGATGCTTCACGTCAGGTTTACTGTATCCCTTGGACCTTCTTATTGACGATGAAACACAGAAATTGCATCGGAATTAAATACAAAAGGCACAATGCCGTCTTAAGGACAAGAAGACTGACTCTTCTTACTGACCATTCCTGTGACACTAGTTATAGATTCCGATGCTTCACTTCAGGTTTACTGTATCCCTTGGACCTTCTTATTGACGATGAAACACAGAAATAGCAGCGGAATTAAATACAAAAGGCACAATGCCGACTTAAGTACATGAAGACCGACACTTGTTACTGGCTATGATTTGAACCATTCCTGTGACACTAGTTATAGATTCCGATGCTTCACTTCAGGTTTACTGTATCCCTTGGACCTTCTTATTGACGATGAAACACAGAAATTGCATCGGAATTAAATGCAAAAGGCACAATGCCGACTTAAGGACAAGAAGACTGACTCTTCCTACTGACCATTCCTGTGACACTAGTTATAGATTCCGATGATTCACTTCAGGTTTACTGTATCCCTTAGACCTTCTTATTGACGATGAAACACAGAAATTGCATCGGAATTAAAAACAAAAGGCACAATGCCGACATAAGTACATGAAGACCGACACTTCTTACTGACTATGTTTTGAACCATTCCTGTAACACTAGTTATAGATTCCGATGCTTCACTTCAGGTTTACTGTATCCCTTGGACCTTCTTATTGACGATGAAACACAGAAATTGCATATGAATTAAGTATAAAAGGCACAATGCCGACTTAAGGACAAGAAGACTGACTCTTCCTACTGACCATTCCTGTGACACTAGTTATAGATTCCGATGCTTCACTTCAGGTTTACTGAATCCCTCGGACCTTCTTATTGACGATGAAACACAGAAATTGCATCGGAATTAAATACAAAAGGCACAATGCCGACTTAAGTACATGAAGACCGACACTTCTTACTGACTATGTTATCAACCTCTCCTGTGACACGAGTTATAGATTCCGATGCTTCACTTCAAGTTTACTGTATCCCTTGGACCATCTTATTGACGATGAAACACAGAAATTGCATCCGAATTAAATACGAAAGGCACAATGCCGACTTAAGTACATGAGGACCGAAACTTCTTACTGACTATGCTTTGAACCATTTCTGTAACACTAGTTATAGATTCCGATGCTTCACGTCAGGTTTACTGTATCCCTTGGACCTTCTTATTGACGATGAAACACAGAAATTGCATCGGGATTAAATACAAAAGGCACAATGCCGTCTTAAGGACAAGAAGACTGACTCTTCCTACTGACCATTCCTGTGACACTAGTTATATATTCCGATGCTTCACTTCACGTACACTGTATCCCTTGGACCTTCTTATTGACGATGAAACACAGATATTGCATCGGAATCAAGTACAAAAGGCACAATGCTGACTTAAGTAGAAGAAGACTATATCTTCTTACTGACTATGTTTTGATCCATTCCTGTGACACTAGTTATGGATTCCGATGCTTCACTTCAGGTTTACTGTATCCCTTGGACGTTCTTATTGACGATGAAACACAGAAATTGCATCGGAATTAAATACAAAAGGCACAATGCCGACTTAAGTACAAGAAGACTGACTCTTCCTACTGTCTAAGTTTTGAACCATTCCTGTGACACTAGTTATAGATTCCGATGCTTGACTTCAGTTTTACTGTATCCCTTGGACCTTCTTATTGACGATGAAACACAGAAATTGCATCGGAATTAAATACAAAAGGCACAAAGCCGACTTAAGTACAAGAGACTGACTCATCTTACTAACAATGATTTGAACCATTCCTGTGACACTAGTTATAGATTCCGATGCTTCACTTCAGGTTTACTGTATCCCTTGGATGTTCTTATTGACGATGAAACATAGAAATTGCATCGGAATTAAATACAAAAGGCACAATGCCAACTTAATTACAAGAAGTCTGACTCTTCTTACTGACTATGTTTTGAACCATTCCTGTGACACTAGTTATAGATTCCGATGCTTCACTTCAGGTTAACTGTATCCCTCTGACCATCGTATTGACGATGAAACACTGAAATTGCATCGGAATTAAATAGAAAAGGCACAATGCCGACTTAAGTAAAAGAAGACTGACTCTTCTTACTGTCTATGTTTTAAACCATTCCTGTGACAATAGTTATAGATTCCGATGTTTGACTTCAGTTTTACTGTATCCCTTGGACCTCCTTATTGAAGATGAAACACAGAAATAGCATCGGATTTAAATACAAAAGGCACAATGCCGACTTAAGTACATGAACACCGACACTTCTTACTGACTATGTTTTGAACCATTCCTGAACACTAGTTACAGATTCCGATGCTTCACTTCAGGTTTACTGTATCGCTTGGACCTTCTTATTTACGATGAAACACAAAAATTGCATCGGAATTAAATACAAAAGGCACAATGCCGACTTAAGGACAAGAAGACTGACTCTTCTTACTGACCCTTTCTGTGACACTAGTTATAGATTCCGATGCTTCACTTCAGGTTAACTGTATCCCTTGCACCTTCTTATTGACGATGAAACACAGAAATTGCATCGGAATTAAATACAAAAGGCACAATGCCGACTTAAGTACATGAAGACCGACACATCTTACTGACTATGTTTTGAACCATTCCTGAACACTAGTTACAGATTCCGATGCTTCACTTCAGGTTTACTGTATCCCTTGGACCATCTTAGTGTCGATGAAACATAGATATTGCATCGGAATTAAATACAAAAGACACAATGCCGACTTAAGTACATGAAGACCGACACTTCTTCCTGACTATGTTTTGAACCATTCCTATAACACTAGTTATAGATTCCGATGCTTCACGTCAGGTTCACTGTATCCCTTGGACCTTCTTATTGACGATGAAACACAGAAATTGCATCAGAATTAAATACAAAAGGCACAATGCCGACTTAAGGACAAGAAGACTGACTCTTCTTACTGACCATTCCTGTGACACTAGTTATAGATTCCGATGCTTCACTTCAGGTTTACTGTATCCCTTGGACCTTCTTATTGACGATGAAACACAGAAATAGCAGCGGAATTAAATACAAAAGGCACAATGCCGACTTAAGTACGTGAAGACCGACACTTGTTATTGGCTATGATTTGAACCATTCCTGTGACACTAGTTATAGATTCCGATGCTTCACTTCAGGTTTACTGTATCCCTTGGACCTTCTTATTGACGATGAAACACAGAAATTGCATCGGAATTAAATACAAAAGGCACAATGCCGACTTGAGGGCAAGAAGACTGACTCTTTCTACTGACCATTCCCGTGACACTAGTTATAGATTCCGATGCTTCACTTCACGTTTACTGTATCCTTTGGACCTTTTTACCGACGATGAATCACAGAGATTGCATCGGAATTAAATACAAAAGGCACAATGCCGACTTAAGGACATGAAGACCGACACTTCTTACTGACTATGTTTTGAACCATTCCTGTGACACTAGTTACAGATTCCGATGCTTCACTTCAGGTTTACTGTATCCCTTGGACCTTCTTATTGACGATGAAACACAGAAATTGCATCGGAATTAAATACAAAAAGCACAATGCCGACTTAAGGACAAGAAGACTGACTCTTCCTACTGACCATTCCTGTGACACTAGTTATAGATTCCGATGCTTCACTTCAGGTTTACTGTATCACTTGGACCTTCTTATTGACGATGAAACACAGATATTGCATCGGAATTAAATACAAAAGGCACAATGCCGACTTAAGTACATGATGACCGACACTTCGTACTGACAATGTTTTGAACCATTCCTGTGACACTAGTTATAGATTCCGATGCTTCACTCCAGGTTTACTGCATCCCTTGGAGCTTCTTATTAACGATGAAACACAGAAATTGCATCGGAATTAAATACAAAAGGCACAATGCCGACTTAAGGACAAGAAGACTGACTCTACCTACTGACCATTCCTGTGAAACTAGTTATAGATTCCGATGCATCACCTCAGGTTTACTGTATCCCTTGGACCTTGTTATTGACGATGAAACACAGAAATAGCATCGGATTTAAATACAAAAGGCACAATGCCGACTTAAGTACATGAAGACCGACACTTCTTACTGACTGTGTTTTGAACCATTCCTGTGACACTAGTTATAGATTCCGATGCTTCACTTCAGGTTTACTGCATCCCTTGGACCTCCTTATTGACGATGAAACACAGAAATTGAATCGGAATTAAATACAAAAGGCACAATGCCGACTTAGGTACATGAAGACCGACACTTCTTACTGACTATGCTTTGAACCATTCCTGGGACACCAGTTATAAATTCCGATCCTTCACTACAGGTTTACTGTATCCCTTTGATTTTCTTATTGACGATGAAACACAGAAATTGCTTCGGAATTTAATACAAAAGGCACAATGCCGACTTTAGTTTATGAAGACAGACACTTCTTACTGACTATGTTTTGAACCATTCCTGTAACACTAGTTATAGTTTCCGATGCTTCACTTGAGGTTTACTGTATCCCTTGGACCTTCTTATTGACGATGAAACACAGAAATTGCATCGGAATTCAATACAAAAGGCACAATGCCGACATAAGGACAAGAAGACTGACTCTTCCTACTGACCCTTTCTGTGACACTAGTTATAGATTCCGATGCTTCACTTCAGGTTTACTGTATCCCTTGGACCTTCTTATTGACGATGAAACACAGAAACTGCATCGGAATTAAATACAAAAGGCACAATGCCGACTTAAGTACATGAAGACCTACACTTCTTACTGTCTATGCTTTGTACCATTTCTGTAACACTAGTTATAGGTTCCGATGCTTCACTTCGGGTTTACTGTATCTCTTGGACCATCTTAGTGACGATGAAACACAGAAATTGCATCGGAATTGAATACAAAAGGCACAATATCGACTTAAGTACATGACGACCGACACTTCTTACTGACTATGTTTTGAACCATTCCTGTAACACTAGTTAAAGATTCCGATGCTTCACTTCAGGTTTACTGTATCCCTTGGACCTTCTTATTGACGATGAAACACAGAAATTGCATCGGAATTAAATACAAAAGGCACAATGCCGACTTAAGGACAAGAAGACTGACTCTTCTCACTGACCATTCCTGTGACACTAGGTATAGATTCCGATGCTTCACTTCAGGTTTACTGTGTCCCTTGGACCTTCTTATTGACGATGAAACACAGAAATTGCATCGGAATTAAATACAAAAGGCACAATGCCGACTTAAGTACATGAAGACCGACACTTCTTACTGGTTATGTTTTGAACCATTCCTGTGACACTAGTTATAGATTCCGATGCTTCACTTCAGGTTTACTGTATCCCTTGGACCTTCTTATTGACGATGAAACACATAAATAGCAGCGGAATTAAATACAAAAGGCACAATGCCGACTTAAGTACATGAAGACCGACACTTGTTACTGGCTATGATTTGAACCATTCCTGTGACACTAGTTATAGATTCCGATGCTTCACTTCAGGTTTACTGTATCCCTTGGACCTTCTTATTGACGATGAAACACAGAAATTGCATCGGAATTAAATACAAAAGGCACAATGCCGACTTAAGGACAAGAAGACTGACTCTTCTTACTGACCATTCCTGTGACACTAGTTATAGATTCCGATGCTTCACTTCAGGTTTACTGTATCCCTTGGACCTTCTTATTGACGATGAAACACAGAAATAGCAGCGGAATTAAATACAAAAGGCACAATGCCGACTTAAGTACATGAAGACCGACACTTGTTACTGGCTATGATTTGAACCATTGCTGTGACACTAGTTATAGATTCCGATGCTTCACTTCAGGTTTACTGTATCCCTTGGACCTTCTTATTGACGATGAAACACAGAAATTGCATCGGAATTAAATACAAAAGGCACAATGCCGACTTGAGGGCAAGAAGACTGACTCTTTCTACTGACCATTCCCGTGACACTAGTTATAGATTCCGATGCTTCACTTCACGTTTACTGTATCCTTTGGACCTTTTTACCGACGATGAATCACAGAAATTGCATCGGAATTAAATACAAAAGCACAATGCCAACTTAAGGACATGAAGACCGACACTTCTTACTGACTATGTTTTGAACCATTCCTGTGACACTAGTTACAGATTCCGATGCTTCACTTCAGGTTTACTGTATCCCTTGGACCTTCTTATTGACGATGAAACACAGTAACTGCATCGGAATTAAATACAAAAAGCACAATGCCGACTTAAGGACAAGAAGACTGACTCTTCCTACTGACCATTCCTGTGACACTAGTTATAGATTCCGATGCTTCACTTCAGGTTTACTGTATCACTTGGACCTTCTTATTGACGATGAAACACAGATATTGCATCGGAATTAAATACAAAAGGCACAATGCCGACTTAAGTACAGGATGACCGACACTTCGTACTGACAATGTTTTGAACCATTCCTGTGACACTAGTTATAGATTCCGATGCTTCACTCCAGGTTTACTGTATCCCTTGGAGCTTCTTATTAACGATGAAACACAGAAATTGCATCGGAATTAAATACAAAAGGCACAATGCCGACTTAAGGACAAGAAGACTGACTCTTCCTACTGACCATTCCCGTGAAACTAGTTATAGATTCCGATGCATCACCTCAGGTTTACTGTATCCCTTGGACCTTCTTATTGACGATGAAACACAGAAATAGCATCGGATTTAAATACAAAAGGCACAATGCCGACTTAAGTACATGAAGACCGACACTTCTTACTGACTGTGTTTTGAACCATTCCTGTGACACTAGTTATAGATTCCGATGCTTCACTTCAGGTTTACTGTATCCCTTGGACCTCCTTATGGACGATGAAACACAGAAATTGCATCGGAATTAAATACAAAAGGCACAATGCCGACTTAGGTACATGAAGACCGACACTTCTTACTGACTATGCTTTGAACCATTCCTGGGACACCAGTTATAAATTCCGATGCTTCACTCCATGTTTACTGTATCCCTTTGACCTTCTTATTGACGATGAAACACAGAAATTGCTTCGGAATTTAATACAAAAGGCACAATGCCGACTTTAGTTTATGAAGACAGACACTTCTTACTGACTATGTTTTGAACCATTCCTGTAACACTAGTTATAGTTTCCGATGCTTCACTTCAGGTTTACTGTATCCCTTGGACCTTCTTATTGACGATGAAACACAGAAATTGCATCGGAATTCAATACAAAAGGCACAATGCCGACATAAGGACAAGAAGACTGACTCTTCCTACTGACTCTTTCTGTGACACTAGTTATAGATTCCGATGCTTCACTTCAGGTTTACTGTATCCCTTGGACCTTCTTATTGACGATGAAACACAGAAACTGCATCGGAATTAAATACAAAAGGCACAATGCCGACTTAAGTACATGAAGACCGACACTTCTTACTGGTTATGTTTTGAACCATTCCTGTGACACTAGTTATAGATTCCGATGCTTCACTTCAGGTTTACTGTATCCCTTGGACCTTCTTATTGACGATGAAACACATAAATAGCAGCGGAATTAAATACAAAAGGCACAATGCCGACTTAAGTACATGAAGACCGACACTTGTTACTGGCTATGATTTGAACCATTCCTGTGACACTAGTTATAGATTCCGATGCTTCACTTCAGGTTTACTGTATCCCTTGGACCTTCTTATTGACGATGAAACACAGAAATTGCATCGGAATTAAATACAAAAGGCACAATGCCGACTTAAGGACAAGAAGACTGACTCTTCTCACTGACCATTCCTGTGACACTAGTTATAGATTCCGATGCTTCACTTCAGGTTTACTGTATCCCTTGGACCCTCTTATTGACGATGAAACACAGAAATAGCAGCGGAATTAAATACAAAAGGCACAATGCCGACTTAAGTACATGAAGACCGACACTTGTTACTGGCTATGATTTGAACCATTCCTGTGACACTAGTTATAGATTCCGATGCTTCACTTCAAGTTTACTGTATCCCTTGGACCTTCTTATTGACGATGAAACACAGAAATTGCATCGGAATTAAATACAAAAGGCACAATGCCGACTTGAGGGCAAGAAGACTGACTCTTTCTACTGACCATTCCCGTGACACTAGTTATAGATTCCGATGCTTCACTTCACGTTTACTGTATCCTTTGGACCTTTTTACTGACGATGAATCACAGAAATTGCATCGGAATTAAATGCAAAAGGCACAATGCCAACTTAAGGACATGAAGACCGACACTTCTTACTGACTATGTTTTGAACCATTCCTGTGACACTAGTTACAGATTCCGATGCTTCACTTCAGGTTTACTGTATCCCTTGGACCTTCTTATTGACGATGAAACACAGAAATTGCATCGGAATTAAATACAAAAAGCACAATGCCGACTTAAGGACAAGAAGACTGACTCTTCCTACTGACCATTCCTGTGACACTAGTTATAGATTCCGATGCTTCACTTCAGGTTTACTGTATCACTTGGACCTTCGTATTGACGATGAAACACAGATATTGCATCGGAATTAAATACAAAAGGCACAATGCCGACTTAAGTACATGATGACCGACACTTCGTACTGACAATGTTTTGAACCATTCCTGTGACACTAGTTATAGATTCCGATGCTTCACTTCAGGTTTACTGTATCCCTTGGACCTCCTTATTGACGATGAAACACAGAAATTGCATCGGAATTAAATACAAAAGGCACAATGCCGACTTAGGTACATGAAGACCGACACCTCTTACTGACTATGCTTTGAACCATTCCTGGGACACCAGTTATAAATTCCGATGCTTCACTCCAGGTTTACTGTATCCCTTTGACCTTCTTATTGACGATGAAACACAGAAATTGCTTCGGAATTTAATACAAAAGGCACAATGCCGACTTTAGTTTATGAAGACAGACACTTCTTACTGACTATGTTTTGAACCATTCCTGTAACACTAGTTATAGTTTCCGATGCTTCACTTCAGGTTTACTGTATCCCTTGGACCTTCTTATTGACGATGAAACACAGAAATTGCATCGGAATTCAATTCAAAAGGCATAATGCCGACATAAGGACAAGAAGACTGACTCTTCCTACTGACTCTTTCTGTGACACTAGTTATAGATTCCGATGCTTCACTTCAGGTTTACTGTATCCCTTGGACATTCTTATTGACGATGATACACATAAATAGCAGCGGAATTAAATACAAAAGGCACAATGCCGACTTAAGGACAAGAAGACTGACTCTTCTTACTGACCATTCCTGTGACACTAGTTATAGATTCCGATGCTTCACTTCAGGTTTACTGTATCCCTTGGACCTTCTTATTGACGATGAAACACAGAAATAGCAGCGGAATTAAATACAAAAGGCACAATGCCGACTTAAGTACATGAAGACCGACACTTGTTACTGGCTATGATTTGAACCATTCCTGTGACACTAGTTATAGATTCCGATGCTTCACTTCAGGTTTACTGTATCCCTTGGACCTTCTTATTGACGATGAAACACAGATATTGCATCGGAATTAAATACAAAAGGCACAATGCCGACTTAAGTACATGATGGCCGACACTTCGTACTGACAATGTTTTGAACCATTCCTGTGACACTAGTTATAGATTCCGATGCTTCACTTCAGGTTTACTGTATCCCTTGGACCTCCTTATGGACGATGAAACACAGAAATTGCATCGGAATTAAATACAAAAGGCACAATGCCGACTTAGGTACATGAAGACCGACACTTCTTACTGACTATGCTTTGAACCATTCCTGGGACACCAGTTATAAATTCCGATGCTTCACTCCATGTTTACTGTATCCCTTTGACCTTCTTATTGACGATGAAACACAGAAATTGCTTCGGAATTTAATACAAAAGGCACAATGCCGACTTTAGTTTATGAAGACAGACACTTCTTACTGACTATGTTTTGAACCATTCCTGTAACACTAGTTATAGTTTCCGATGCTTCACTTCAGGTTTACTGTATCCCTTGGACCTTCTTATTGACGATGAAACACAGAAATTGCATCGGAATTCAATACAAAAGGCACAATGCCGACATAAGGACAAGAAGACTGACTCTTCCTACTGACTCTTTCTGTGACACTAGTTATAGATTCCGATGCTTCACTTCAGGTTTACTGTATCCCTTGGACCTTCTTATTGACGATGAAACACAGAAACTGCATCGGAATTAAATACAAAAGGCACAATGCCGACTTAAGTACATGAAGACCGACACTTCTTACTGGTTATGTTTTGAACCATTCCTGTGACACTAGTTATAGATTCCGATGCTTCACTTCAGGTTTACTGTATCCCTTGGACCTTCTTATTGACGATGAAACACATAAATAGCAGCGGAATTAAATACAAAAGGCACAATGCCGACTTAAGTACATGAAGACCGACACTTGTTACTGGCTATGATTTGAACCATTCCTGTGACACTAGTTATAGATTCCGATGCTTCACTTCAGGTTTACTGTATCCCTTGGACCTTCTTATTGACGATGAAACACAGAAATTGCATCGGAATTAAATACAAAAGGCACAATGCCGACTTAAGGACAAGAAGACTGACTCTTCTCACTGACCATTCCTGTGACACTAGTTATAGATTCCGATGCTTCACTTCAGGTTTACTGTATCCCTTGGACCCTCTTATTGACGATGAAACACAGAAATAGCAGCGGAATTAAATACAAAAGGCACAATGCCGACTTAAGTACATGAAGACCGACACTTGTTACTGGCTATGATTTGAACCATTCCTGTGACACTAGTTATAGATTCCGATGCTTCACTTCAAGTTTACTGTATCCCTTGGACCTTCTTATTGACGATGAAACACAGAAATTGCATCGGAATTAAATACAAAAGGCACAATGCCGACTTGAGGGCAAGAAGACTGACTCTTTCTACTGACCATTCCCGTGACACTAGTTATAGATTCCGATGCTTCACTTCACGTTTACTGTATCCTTTGGACCTTTTTACTGACGATGAATCACAGAAATTGCATCGGAATTAAATGCAAAAGGCACAATGCCAACTTAAGGACATGAAGACCGACACTTCTTACTGACTATGTTTTGAACCATTCCTGTGACACTAGTTACAGATTCCGATGCTTCACTTCAGGTTTACTGTATCCCTTGGACCTTCTTATTGACGATGAAACACAGAAATTGCATCGGAATTAAATACAAAAAGCACAATGCCGACTTAAGGACAAGAAGACTGACTCTTCCTACTGACCATTCCTGTGACACTAGTTATAGATTCCGATGCTTCACTTCAGGTTTACTGTATCACTTGGACCTTCGTATTGACGATGAAACACAGATATTGCATCGGAATTAAATACAAAAGGCACAATGCCGACTTAAGTACATGATGACCGACACTTCGTACTGACAATGTTTTGAACCATTCCTGTGACACTAGTTATAGATTCCGATGCTTCACTTCAGGTTTACTGTATCCCTTGGACCTCCTTATTGACGATGAAACACAGAAATTGCATCGGAATTAAATACAAAAGGCACAATGCCGACTTAGGTACATGAAGACCGACACCTCTTACTGACTATGCTTTGAACCATTCCTGGGACACCAGTTATAAATTCCGATGCTTCACTCCAGGTTTACTGTATCCCTTTGACCTTCTTATTGACGATGAAACACAGAAATTGCTTCGGAATTTAATACAAAAGGCACAATGCCGACTTTAGTTTATGAAGACAGACACTTCTTACTGACTATGTTTTGAACCATTCCTGTAACACTAGTTATAGTTTCCGATGCTTCACTTCAGGTTTACTGTATCCCTTGGACCTTCTTATTGACGATGAAACACAGAAATTGCATCGGAATTCAATTCAAAA
The DNA here is from genome assembly GCF_021461395.2 of Schistocerca americana. Classification (NCBI taxonomy): domain Eukaryota; kingdom Metazoa; phylum Arthropoda; class Insecta; order Orthoptera; family Acrididae; genus Schistocerca; species Schistocerca americana. The sequence goes on from NC_060130.1 coordinate 26,747,104, forward strand.
GGCATAATGCCGACATAAGGACAAGAAGACTGACTCTTCCTACTGACTCTTTCTGTGACACTAGTTATAGATTCCGATGCTTCACTTCAGGTTTACTGTATCCCTTGGACATTCTTATTGACGATGATACACATAAATAGCAGCGGAATTAAATACAAAAGGCACAATGCCGACTTAAGGACAAGAAGACTGACTCTTCTTACTGACCATTCCTGTGACACTAGTTATAGATTCCGATGCTTCACTTCAGGTTTACTGTATCCCTTGGACCTTCTTATTGACGATGAAACACAGAAATAGCAGCGGAATTAAATACAAAAGGCACAATGCCGACTTAAGTACATGAAGACCGACACTTGTTACTGGCTATGATTTGAACCATTCCTGTGACACTAGTTATAGATTCCGATGCTTCACTTCAGGTTTACTGTATCCCTTGGACCTTCTTATTGACGATGAAACACAGATATTGCATCGGAATTAAATACAAAAGGCACAATGCCGACTTAAGTACATGATGGCCGACACTTCGTACTGACAATGTTTTGAACCATTCCTGTGACACTAGTTATAGATTCCGATGCTTCACTTCAGGTTTACTGTATCCCTTGGACCTTCTTATTGACGATGAAACACATAAATAGCAGCGGAATTAAATACAAAAGGCACAATGCCGACTTAAGTACATGAAGACCGACACTTGTTACTGGCTATGATTTGAACCATTCCTGTGACACTAGTTATAGATTCCGATGCTTCACTTCAGGTTTACTGTATCCCTTGGACCTTCTTATTGACGATGAAACACAGAAATTGCATCGGAATTAAATACAAAAAGCACAATGCCGACTTAAGGACAAGAAGACTGACTCTTCCTACTGACCATTCCTGTGACACTAGTTATAGATTCCGATGCTTCACTTCAGGTTTACTGTATCACTTGGACCTTCGTATTGACGATGAAACACAGATATTGCATCGGAATTAAATACAAAAGGCACAATGCCGACTTAAGTACATGATGACCGACACTTCGTACTGACAATGTTTTGAACCATTCCTGTGACACTAGTTATAGATTCCGATGCTTCACTTCAGGTTTACTGTATCCCTTGGACCTCCTTATTGACGATGAAACACAGAAATTGCATCGGAATTAAATACAAAAGGCACAATGCCGACTTAGGTACATGAAGACCGACACCTCTTACTGACTATGCTTTGAACCATTCCTGGGACACCAGTTATAAATTCCGATGCTTCACTCCAGGTTTACTGTATCCCTTTGACCTTCTTATTGACGATGAAACACAGAAATTGCTTCGGAATTTAATACAAAAGGCACAATGCCGACTTTAGTTTATGAAGACAGACACTTCTTACTGACTATGTTTTGAACCATTCCTGTAACACTAGTTATAGTTTCCGATGCTTCACTTCAGGTTTACTGTATCCCTTGGACCTTCTTATTGACGATGAAACACAGAAATTGCATCGGAATTCAATTCAAAAGGCATAATGCCGACATAAGGACAAGAAGACTGACTCTTCCTACTGACTCTTTCTGTGACACTAGTTATAGATTCCGATGCTTCACTTCAGGTTTACTGTATCCCTTGGACATTCTTATTGACGATGATACACATAAATAGCAGCGGAATTAAATACAAAAGGCACAATGCCGACTTAAGGACAAGAAGACTGACTCTTCTTACTGACCATTCCTGTGACACTAGTTATAGATTCCGATGCTTCACTTCAGGTTTACTGTATCCCTTGGACCTTCTTATTGACGATGAAACACAGAAATAGCAGCGGAATTAAATACAAAAGGCACAATGCCGACTTAAGTACATGAAGACCGACACTTGTTACTGGCTATGATTTGAACCATTCCTGTGACACTAGTTATAGATTCCGATGCTTCACTTCAGGTTTACTGTATCCCTTGGACCTTCTTATTGACGATGAAACACAGATATTGCATCGGAATTAAATACAAAAGGCACAATGCCGACTTAAGTACATGATGGCCGACACTTCGTACTGACAATGTTTTGAACCATTCCTGTGACACTAGTTATAGATTCCGATGCTTCACTTCAGGTTTACTGTATCCCTTGGACCTTCTTATTGACGATGAAACACATAAATAGCAGCGGAATTAAATACAAAAGGCACAATGCCGACTTAAGTACATGAAGACCGACACTTGTTACTGGCTATGATTTGAACCATTCCTGTGACACTAGTTATAGATTCCGATGCTTCACTTCAGGTTTACTGTATCCCTTGGACCTTCTTATTGACGATGAAACACAGAAATTGCATCGGAATTAAATACAAAAGGCACAATGCCGACTTAAGGACAAGAAGACTGACTCTTCTTACTGACCATTCCTGTGACACTAGTTATAGATTCCGATGCTTCACTTCAGGTTTACTGTATCCCTTGGACCTTCTTATTGACGATGAAACACAGAAATAGCAGCGGAATTAAATACAAAAGGCACAATGCCGACATAAGTACATGAAGACCGACACTTGTTACTGGCTATGATTTGAACCATTCCTGTGACTCTAGTTATAGATTCCGATGCTTCACTTCAGGTTTACTGTATCCCTTGGACCTTCTTATTGACGATGAAACACAGAAATTGCATCGGAATTAAATACAAAAGGCACAATGCCGACTTGAGGGCAAGAAGACTGACTCTTTCTACTGACCATTCCCGTGACACTAGTTATAGATTCCGATGCTTCACTTCACGTTTACTGTATCCTTTGGACCTTTTTACCGACGATGAATCACAGAAATTGCATCGGAATTAAATACAAAAGCACAATGCCAACTTAAGGATATGAAGACCGACACTTCTTACTGACTATGTTTTGAACCATTCCTGTGACACTAGTTACAGATTCCGATGCTTCACTTCAGGTTTACTGTATCCCTTGGACCTTCTTATTGACGATGAAACACAGTAATTGCATCGGAATTAACTACAAAAAGCACAATGCCGACTTAAGGACAAGATGACTGACTCTTCCTACTGACCATTCCTGTGACACTAGTTATAGATTCCGATGCTTCACTTCAGGTTTACTGTATCACTTGGACCTTCTTATTGACGATGAAGCACAGATATTGCATTGGAATTAAATACAAAAGGCACAATGCCGACTTAAGTACATGATGACCGACACTTCGTACTGACAATGTTTTGAACCATTCCTGTGACACTAGTTATAGATTCCGATGCTTCACTCCAGGTTTACTGTATCCCTTGGAGCTTCTTATTAACGATGAAACACAGAAATTGCATCGGAATTAAATACAAAAGGCACAATGCCGACTTAAGGACAAGAAGACTGACTCTTCCTACTGACCATTCCCGTGAAACTAGTTATAGATTCCGATGCATCACCTCAGGTTTACTGTATCCCTTGGACCTTCTTATTGACGATGAAACACAGAAATAGCATCGGATTTAAATACAAAAGGCACAATGCCGACTTAAGTACATGAAGACCGACACTTCTTACTGACTGTGTTTTGAACCATTCCTGTGACACTAGTTATAGATTCCGATGCTTCACTTCAGGTTTACTGTATCCCTAGGACCTCCTTATTGACGATGAAACACAGAAATTGCATCGGAATTAAATACAAAAGGCACAATGCCGACTTAGGTACATGAAGACCGACACTTCTTACTGACTATGCTTTGAACCATTCCTGGGACACCAGTTATAAATTCCGATGCTTCACTCCAGGTTTACTGTATCCCTTTGACCTTCTTATTGACGATGAAACACAGAAATTGCTTCGGAATTTAATACAAAAGGCACAATGCCGACTTTAGTTTATGAAGACAGACACTTCTTACTGACTATGTTTTGAACCATTCCTGTAACACTAGTTATAGTTTCCGATGCTTCACTTCAGGTTTACTGTATCCCTTGGACCTTCTTATTGACGATGAAACACAGAAATTGCATCGGAATTCAATTCAAAAGGCACAATGCCGACATAAGGACAAGAAGACTGACTCTTCCTACTGACTCTTTCTGTGACACTAGTTATAGATTCCGATGCTTCACTTCAGGTTTACTGTATCCCTTGGACATTCTTATTGACGATGAAACACAGAAACTGCATCGGAATTAAATACAAAAGGCACAATGCCGACTTAAGTACATGAAGACCTACACTTCCTACTGTCTATGTTTTGAACCATTTCTGTAACACTAGTTATAGATTCCGATGCTTCACTTCGGGTTTACTGTATCTCTTGGACTATCTTAGTGACGATGAAACACAGAAATTGCATCGGAATTGAATACAAAAGGCACAATATCGACTTATGTACATGACGACCGACACTTAATACTGACTATGTTTTGAACCATTCCTGTAACACTAGTTAAAGATTCCGATGCTTCACTTCAGGTTTACTGTATCCCTTGGACCTTCTTATTGACGATGAAACACAGAAATTGCATCGGAATTAAATACAAAAGGCACAATGCCGGCTTAAGGACAAGAAGACTGACTCTTCTCACTGACCATTCCTGTGACACTAGGTATAGATTCCGATGCTTCACTTCAGGTTTACTGTGTCCCTTGGACCTTCTTATTGACGATGAAACACAGAAATTGCATCGGAATTAAATACAAAAGGCACAATGCCGACTTAAGTACATGAAGACCGACACTTCTTACTGGTTATGTTTTGAACCATTCCTGTGACACTAGTTATAGATTCCGATGCTTCACTTCAGGTTTACTGTATCCCTTGGACCTTCTTATTGACGATGAAACACATAAATAGCAGCGGAATTAAATACAAAAGGCGCAATGCCGACTTAAGTACATGAAGACCGACACTTGTTACTGGCTATGATTTGAACCATTCCTGTGACACTAGTTATAGATTCCGACACTTCACTTCAGGTTTACTGTATCCCTTGGACCTTCTTATTGACGATGAAACACAGAAATTGCATCGGAATTAAATACAAAAGGCACTATGCCGACTTAAGGACAAGAAGACTGACTCTTCTCACTGACCATTCCTGTGACACTAGTACTAGATTCCGATGCTTCACTTCAGGTTTACTGTATCCCTTGGACCTTCTTATTGACGATGAAACACAGAAATAGCAGCGGAATTAAATACAAAAGGCACAATGCCGACTTAAGTACATGAAGACCGACACTTGTTACTGGCTATGATTTGAACCATTCCTGTGACACTAGTTATAGATTCCGATGCTTCACTTCAAGTTTACTGTATCCCTTGGACCTTCTTATCGACGATGAAACACAGAAATTGCATCGGAATTAAATACAAAAGGCACAATGCCGACTTGAGGGCAAGAAGACTGACTCTTTCTACTGACCATTCCCGTGACACTAGTTATAGATTCCGATGCTTCACTTCACGTTTACTGTATCCTTTGGACCTTTTTACCGACGATGAATCACAGAAATTGCATCGGAATTAAATACAAAAGGCACAATGCCAACTTAAGGACATGAAGACCGACACTTCTTACTGACTATGTTTTGAACCATTCCTGTGACACTAGTTACAGATTCCGATGCTTCACTTCAGGTTTACTGTATCCCTTGGACCTTCTTATTGACGATGAAACACAGAAATTGCATCGGAATTAAATACAAAAAGCACAATGCCGACTTAAGGACAAGAAGACTGACTCTTCCTACTGACCATTCCTGTGACACTAGTTATAGATTCCGATGCTTCACCTCAGGTTTACTGTATCCCTTGGACCTTCTTATTGACGATGAAACACAGAAATAGCATCGGATTTAAATACAAAAGGCACAATGCCGACTTAAGTACATGAAGACCGACACTTCTTACTGACTGTGTTTTGAACCATTCCTGTGACACTAGTTATAGATTCCGATGCTTCACTTCAGGTTTACTGTATCCCTTGGACCTCCTTATTGACGATGAAACACAGAAATTGCATCGGAATTAAATACAAAAGGCACAATGCCGACTTAGGTACATGAAGACCGACACTTCTTACTGACTATGCTTTGAACCATTCCTGGGACACCAGTTGTAAATTCCGATGCTTCACTCCAGGTTTACTGTATTCCTTTGACCTTCTTATTGACGATGAAACACAGAAATTGCTACGGAATTTAATACAAAAGGCACAATGCCGACTTTAGTTTATGAAGACAGACACTTCTTACTGACTATGCTTTGAACCATTCCTGTAACACTAGTTACAGTTTCCGATGCTTCACTTCAGGTTTACTGTATCCCTTGGACCTTCTTATTGACGATGAAACACAGAAACTGCATCGGAATTAAATACAAAAGGCACAATGCCGACTTAAGTACATGAAGACCTACACTTCTTACTGTCTATGTTTTGAACCATTTCTGTAACACTAGTTATAGATTCCGATGCTTCACTTCGGGTTTACTGTATCTCTTGGACAATCTTAGTGACGATGAAACACAGAAATTGCATCGGAATTGAATACAAATGGCACAATATCGACTTAAGTACATGACGACCGACTCTTCTTACTGACTATGTTTTGAACCATTCCTGTAACACTAGATAAAGATTCCGATGCTTCACTTCAGGTTTACAGTATCCCTTGGACCTTCTTATTGACGATGAAACACAGAAATTGCATCGGAATTAAATACAAAAGGCACAATGCCGACTTAAGGACAAGAAGGCTGACTCTTCTTACTGACCATTCCTGTGACACTAGTTATAGATTCCGATGCTTCACTTCAGGTTTACTGTATCCCTTGGACCTTCTTATTGACGATGAAACACAGAAATAGCAGCGGAATTAAATACAAAAGGCACAATGCCGACTTAAGTACATGAAGACCGACACTTGTTACTGGCTATGATATGAACCATTCCTGTGACACTAGTTATAGATTCCGATGCTTCACTTCAGGTTTACTGTATCCCTTGGACCTTCTTATTGACGATGAAACACAGAAATTGCATCGGAATTAAATACAAAAGGCACAATGCCGACTTGAGGGCAAGAAGACTGACTCTTTCTACTGACCATTCCCGTGACACTAGTTATAGATTCCGATGCTTCACTTCACGTTTACTGTATCCTTTGGACCTTTTTACCGACGATGAATCACAGAAATTGCATCGGAATTAAATACAAAAGGCACAATGCCGACTTAAGTACATGAAGACCTACACTTCTTACTGTCTATGTTTTGAACCATTTCTGTAACACTAGTTATAGATTCCGATGCTTCACTTCGGGTTTACTGTATCTCTTGGACCATCTTAGTGACGATGAAACACAGAAATTGCATCGGAATTGAATACAAAAGGCACAATATCGACTTAAGTACATGACGACCGACACTTCTTACTGACTATGTTTTGAACCATTCCTGTAACACTAGATAAAGATTCCGATGCTTCACTTCAGGTTTACAGTATCCCTTGGACCTTCTTATTGACGATGAAACACAGAAATTGCATCGGAATTAAATACAAAAGGCACAATGCCGACTTAAGTACATGAAGACCGACACTTGTTACTGGCTATGATTTGAACCATTCCTGTGACACTAGTTATAGTTTCCGATGCTTCACTTCAGGTTTACTGTATCCCTTGGACCTTCTTATTGACGATGAAACACAGAAATTGCATCGGAATTCAATACAAAAGGCACAATGCCGACATAAGGACAAGAAGACTGACTCTTCCTACTGACCCTTTCTGTGACACTAGTTATAGATTCCGATGCTTCGCTTCAGGTTTACTGTATCCCTTGGACCTTCTTATTGACGATGAAACACAGAAACTGCATCGGAATTAAATACAAAAGGCACAATGCCGACTTAAGTACATGAAGACCTACACTTCTTACTGTCTATGTTTTGAACCATTTCTGTAACACTAGTTATAGATTCCGATGCTTCACTTCGGGTTTACTGTATCTCTTGGACCATCTTAGTGACGATGAAACACAGAAATTGCATCGGAATTGAATACAAAAGGCACAATATCGACTTAAGTACATGACGACCGACACTTCTTACTGACTATGTTTTGAACCATTCCAGTAACACTAGATAAAGATTCCGATGCTTCACTTCAGGTTTACAGTATCCCTTGGACCTTCTTATTGACGATGAAACACAGAAATTGCATCGGAATTAAATACAAAAGGCACAATGCCGACTTAAGGACAAGAAGACTGACTCTTCTCACTGACCATTCCTGTGACACTAGGTATAGATTCCGATGCTTCACTTCAAGTTTACTGTGTCCCTTGGACCTTCTTATTGACGATGAAACACAGAAATTGCATCGGAATTAAATACAAAAGGCACAATGCCGACTTAAGTACATGAAGACCGACACTTCTTACTGGTTATGCTTTGAACCATTCCTGTGACACTAGTTATAGATTCCGATGCTTCACTTCAGGTTTACTGTATCCCTTGGACCTTCTTATTGACGATGAAACACATAAATAGCAGCGGAATTAAATACAAAAGGCACAATGCCGACTTAAGTACATGAAGACCGACACTTGTTACAGGCTATGATTTGAACCATTCCTGTGACACTAGTTATAGATTCCGATGCTTCACTTCAGGTTTACTGTATCCCTTGGACCTTCTTATTGACGATGAAACACAGAAATTGCATCGGAATTAAATACAAAAGGCACAATGCCGACTTAAGGACAAGAAGACTGACTCTTCTTACTGACCATTCCTGTGACACTAGTTATAGATTCCGATGCTTCACTTCAGGTTTACTGTATCCCTTGGACCTTCTTATTGACGATGAAACACAGAAATAGCAGCGGAATTAAATACAAAAGGCACAATGCCGACTTAAGTACATGAAGACCGACACTTGTTACTGGCTATGATTTGAACCATTCCTGTGACACTAGTTATAGATTCCGATGCTTCACTTCAGGTTTACTGTATCCCTTGGACCTTCTTATTGACGATGAAACACAGAAATTGCATCGGAATTAAATACAAAAGGCACAATGCCGACTTGAGGGCAAGAAGACTGACTCTTTCTACTGACCATTCCCGTGACACTAGTTATAGATTCCGATGCTTCACTTCACGTTTACTGTATCCTTTGGACCTTTTTACCGACGATGAATCACAGAAATTGCATCGGAATTAAATACAAAAGGCACAATGCAACTTAAGGACATGAAGACCGACACTTCTTACTGACTATGTTTTGAACCATTCCTGTGACACTAGTTACAGATTCCGATGCTTCACTTCAGGTTTACTGTATCCCTTGGACCTTCTTATTGACGATGAAACACAGAAATTGCATCGGAATTCAATACAAAAGGCACAATGCCAACATAAGGACAAGAAGACTGACTCTTCCTACTGACCCTTTCTGTGACACTAGTTATAGATTCCGATGCTTCGCTTCAGGTTTACTGTATCCCTTGGACCTTCTTATTGACGATGAAACACAGAAACTGCATCGGAATTAAATACAAAAGGCACAATGCCGACTTAAGTACATGAAGACCTACACTTCTTGCTGTCTATGTTTTGAAACATTTCTGTAACACTAGTTATAGATTCCGATGCTTCACTTCGGGTTTACTGTATCTCTTGGACCATCTTAGTGACGATGAAACACAGAAATTGCATCGGAATTGAATACAAAAGGCACAATATCGACTTAAGTACATGACGACCGACACTTCTTACTGACTATGTTTTGAACCATTCCTGTAACACTAGTTATAGATTCCGATGCTTCACTTCAGGTTTACTGTATCCCTTGGACCTTCTTATTGACGATGAAACACATAAATAGCAGCGGAATTAAATACAAAAGGCACAATGCCGACTTAAGTACATGAAGACCGACACTTGTTACAGGCTATGATTTGAACCATTCCTGTGACACTAGTTATAGATTCCGATGCTTCACTTCAGGTTTACTGTATCCCTTGGACCTTCTTATTGACGATGAAACACAGAAATTGCATCGGAATTAAATACAAAAGGCACAATGCCGACTTAAGGACAAGAAGACTGACTCTTCTTACTGACCATTCCTGTGACACTAGTTATAGATTCCGATGCTTCACTTCAGGTTTACTGTATCCCTTGGACCTTCTTATTGACGATGAAACACAGAAATAGCAGCGGAATTAAATACAAAAGGCACAATGCCGACTTAAGTACTTGAAGACCGACACTTGTTACTGGCTATGATTTGAACCATTCCTGTGACACTAGTTATAGATTCCGATGCTTCACTTCAGGTTTACTGTATCCCTTGGACCTTCTTATTGACGATGAAACACAGAAATTGCATCGGAATTAAATACAAAAGGCACAATGCCGACTTGAGGGCAAGAAGACTGACTCTTTCTACTAACCATTCCCGTGACACTAGTTATAGATTCCGATGCTTCACTTCACGTTTACTGTATCCTTTGGACCTTTTTACCGACGATGAATCACAGAAATTGCATCGGAATTAAATACAAAAGGCACAATGCAACTTAAGGACATGAAGACCGACACTTCTTACTGACTATGTTTTGAACCATTCCTGTGACACTAGTTACAGATTCCGATGCTTCACTTCAGGTTTACTGTATCCCTTGGACCTTCTTATTGACGATGAAACACAGAAATTGCATCGGAATTAAATACAAAAAGCACAATGCCGACTTAAGGACAAGAAGACTGACTCTTCCTACTGACCATTCCTGTGACACTAGTTATAGATTCCGATGCTTCACTTCAGGTTTACTGTATCACTTGGAACTTCTTATTGACGATGAAACACAGAAATTGCATCGGAATTCAATACAAAAGGCACAATGCCGAAGTAAGGACAAGAAGACTGACTCTTCCTACTGACTCTTTCTGTGACACTAGTTATAGATTCCGATGCTTCACTTCAGGTTTACTGTATCCCTTTGACCTTCTTATTGACGATGAAACACAGAAACTGCATCGGAATTAAATACAAAAGGCACAATGCCGACTTAAGTACATGAAGACCTACACTTCTTACTGTCTATGTTTTGAACCATTTCTGTAACACTAGTTATAGATTCCGATGCTTCACTTCGGGTTTACTGTATCTCTTGGACCATCTTAGTGACGATGAAACACAGAAATTGCATCGGAATTAAATACAAAAGGCACAATGCCGACTTAGGTACATGAAGACCGACACTTCTTACTGACTATGCTTTGAACCATTCCTGGGACACCAGTTGTAAATTCCGATGCTTCACTCCAGGTTTACTGTATTCCTTTGACCTTCTTATTGACGATGAAACACAGAAATTGCTACGGAATTTAATACAAAAGGCACAATGCCGACTTTAGTTTATGAAGACAGACACTTCTTACTGACTATGCTTTGAACCATTCCTGTAACACTAGTTATAGTTTCCGATGCTTCACTTCAGGTTTACTGTATCCCTTGGACCTTCTTATTGACGATGAAACACAGAAATTGCATCGGAATTCAATACAAAAGGCACAATGCCGACATAAGGACAAGAAGACTGACTCTTCCTACTGACCTTTTCTGTGACACTAGTTATAGATTCCGATGCTTCACTTCAGGTTTACTGTATCCCTTGGACCTTCTTATTGACGATGAAACACAGAAACTGCATCGGAATTAAATACAAAAGACACAATGCCGACTTAAGTACATGAAGACCTACACTTCTTACTGTCTATGTTTTGAACCATTTCTGTAACACTAGTTATAGATTCCGATGCTTCACTTCGGGTTTACTGTATCTCTTGGACAATCTTAGTGACGATGAAACACAGAAATTGCATCGGAATTGAATACAAATGGCACAATATCGACTTAAGTACATGACGACCGACACTTCTTACTGACTATGTTTTGAACCATTCCTGTAACACTAGATAAAGATTCCGACGCTTCACTTCAGGTTTACAGTATCCCTTGGACCTTCTTATTGACGATGAAACACAGAAATTGCATCGGAATTAAATACAAAAGGCACAATGCCGACTTAAGGACAAGAAGACTGACTCTTCTCACTGACCATTCCTGTGACACTAGGTATAGATTCCGATGCTTCACTTCAGGTTTACTGTGTCCCTTGGACCTTCTTATTGACGATGAAACACAGAAATTGCATCGGAATTAAATACAAAAGGCACAATGCCGACTTAAGTACATGAAGACCGACACTTCTTACTGGTTATGTTTTGAACCATTCCTGTGACACTAGTTATAGATTCCGATGCTTCACTTCAGGTTTACTGTATCCCTTGGACCTTCTTATTGACGATGAAACACATAAATAGCAGCGGAATTAAATACAAAAGGCACAATGCCGACTTAAGTACATGAAGACCGACACTTGTTACTGGCTATGATTTGAACCATTCCTGTGACACTAGTTATAGATTCCGATGCTTCACTTCAGGTTTACTGTATCCCTTGGACCTTCTTATTGACGATGAAACACAGAAATTGCATCGGAATTAAATACAAAAGGCACAATGCCGACTTAAGGACAAGAAGGCTGACTCTTCTTACTGACCATTCCTGTGACACTAGTTATAGATTCCGATGCTTCACTTCAGGTTTACTGTATCCCTTGGACCTTCTTATTGACGATGAAACACAGAAATAGCAGCGGAATTAAATACAAAAGGCACAATGCCGACTTAAGTACATGAAGACCGACACTTGTTACTGGCTATGATATGAACCATTCCTGTGACACTAGTTATAGATTCCGATGCTTCACTTCAGGTTTACTGTATCCCTTGGACCTTCTTATTGACGATGAAACACAGAAATTGCATCGGAATTAAATACAAAAGGCACAATGCCGACTTGAGGGCAAGAAGACTGACTCTTTCTACTGACCATTCCCGTGACACTAGTTATAGATTCCGATGCTTCACTTCACGTTTACTGTATCCTTTGGACCTTTTTACCGACGATGAATCACAGAAATTGCATCGGAACTAAATACAAAAGGCACAATGCCGACTTAGGTACATGAAGACCTACACTTCTTACTGTCTATGTTTTGAACCATTTCTGTAACACTAGTTATAGATTCCGATGCTTCACTTCGGGTTTACTGTATCTCTTGGACCATCTTAGTGACGATGAAACACAGTATTTGCATCGGAATTGAATACAAAAGGCACAATATCGACTTAAGTACATGACGACCGACACTTCTTACTGACTATGTTTTGAACCATTCCTGTAACACTAGATAAAGATTCCGATGCTTCACTTCAGGTTTACAGTATCCCTTGGACCTTCTTATTGACGATGAAACACAGAAATTGCATCGGAATTAAATACAAAAGGCACAATGCCGACTTAAGTACATGAAGACCGACACTTGTTACTGGCTATGATTTGAACCATTCCTGTGACACTAGTTATAGTTTCCGATGCTTCACTTCAGGTTTACTGTATCCCTTGGACCTTCTTATTGACGATGAAACACAGAAATTGCATCGGAATTCAATACAAAAGGCACAATGCCGACATAAGGACAAGAAGACTGACTCTTCCTACTGACCCTTTCTGTGACACTAGTTATAGATTCCGATGCTTCGCTTCAGGTTTACTGTATCCCTTGGACCTTCTTATTGACGATGAAACACAGAAACTGCATCGGAATTAAATACAAAAGGCACAATGCCGACTTAAGTACATGAAGACCTACACTTCTTACTGTCTATGTTTTGAACCATTTCTGTAACACTAGTTATAGATTCCGATGCTTCACTTCGGGTTTACTGTATCTCTTGGACCATCTTAGTGACGATGAAACACAGAAATTGCATCGGAATTGAATACAAAAGGCACAATATCGACTTAAGTACATGACGACCGAAACTTCTTACTGACTATGTTTTGAACCATTCCTGTAACACTAGATAAAGATTCCGATGCTTCACTTCAGGTTTACAGTATCCCTTGGACCTTCTTATTGACGATGAAACACAGAAATTGCATCGGAATTAAATACAAAAGGCACAATGCCGACTTAAGGACAAGAAGACTGACTCTTCTCACTGACCATTCCTGTGACACTAGGTATAGATTCCGATGCTTCACTTCAGGTTTACTGTGTCCCTTGGACCTTCTTATTGACGATGAAACACAGAAATTGCATCGGAATTAAATACAAAAGGCACAATGCCGACTTAAGTACATGAAGACCGACACTTCTTACTGGTTATGCTTTGAACCATTCCTGTGACACTAGTTATAGATTCCGATGCTTCACTTCAGGTTTACTGTATCCCTTGGACCTTCTTATTGACGATGAAACACATAAATAGCAGCGGAATTAAATACAAAAGGCACAATGCCGACTTAAGTACATGAAGACCGACACTTGTTACAGGCTATGATTTGAACCATTCCTGTGACACTAGTTATAGATTCCGATGCTTCACTTCAGGTTTACTGTATCCCTTGGACCTTCTTATTGACGATGAAACACAGAAATTGCATCGGAATTAAATACAAAAGGCACAATGCCGACTTAAGGACAAGAAGACTGACTCTTCTTACTGACCATTCCTGTGACACTAGTTATAGATTCCGATGCTTCACTTCAGGTTTACTGTATCCCTTGGACCTTCTTATTGACGATGAAACTCAGAAATAGCAGCGGAATTAAATACAAAAGGCACAATGCCGACTTAAGTACATGAAGACCGACACTTGTTACTGGCTATGATTTGAACCATTCCTGTGACACTAGTTATAGATTCCGATGCTTCACTTCAGGTTTACTGTATCCCTTGGACCTTCTTATTGACGATGAAACACAGAAATTGCATCGGAATTAAATACAAAAGGCACAATGCCGACTTGAGGGCAAGAAGACTGACTCTTTCTACTGACCATTCCCGTGACACTAGTTATAGATTCCGATGCTTCACTTCACGTTTACTGTATCCTTTGGACCTTTTTACCGACGATGAATCACAGAAATTGCATCGGAATTAAATACAAAAGGCACAATGCAACTTAAGGACATGAAGACCGACACTTCTTACTGACTATGTTTTGAACCATTCCTGTGACACTAGTTACAGATTCCGATGCTTCACTTCAGGTTTACTGTATCCCTTGGACCTTCTTATTGACGATGAAACACAGAAATTGCATCGGAATTAAATACAAAAAGCACAATGCCGACTTAAGGACAAGAAGACTGACTCTTCCTACTGACCATTCCTGTGACACTAGTTATAGATTCCGATGCTTCACTTCAGGTTTACTGTATCACTTGGAACTTCTTATTGACGATGAAACACAGAAATTGCATCGGAATTCAATACAAAAGGCACAATGCCGAAGTAAGGACAAGAAGACTGACTCTTCCTACTGACTCTTTCTGTGACACTAGTTATAGATTCCGATGCTTCACTTCAGGTTTACTGTATCCCTTGGACCTTCTTATTGACGATGAAACACAGAAACTGCATCGGAATTAAATACAAAAGGCACAATGCCGACTTAAGTACATGAAGACCTACACTTCTTACTGTCTATGTTTTGAACCATTTCTGTAACACTAGTTATAGATTCCGATGCTTCACTTCGGGTTTACTGTATCTCTTGGACCATCTTAGTGACGATGAAACACAGAAATTGCATCGGAATTGAATACAAAAGGCACAATATCGACTTAAGTACATGACGACCGACACTTCTTACTGACTATGTTTTGAACCATTCCTGTAACACTAGTTAAAGATTCCGATGCTTCACTTCAGGTTTACTGTATCCCTTGGACCTTCTTATTGACGATGAAACACAGAAATTGCATCGGAATTAAATACAAAAGGCACAATGCCGACTTAAGTACATGAAGACCGACACTTCTTACTGGTTATGTTTTGAACCATTCCTGTGACACTAGTTATAGATTCCGATGCTTCACTTCAGGTTTACTGTATCCCTTGGACCTTCTTATTGACGATGAAACACAGAAATTGCATCGGAATTAAATACAAAAGGCGCAATGCCGACTTAAGGGCGAGAAGACTAACTCTTCGTACTGACCATTTCTGTGACACTAGTTATAGATTCCGATGCTTCACTTCAGGTTTACTGTATCCCTTGGACCTTTTTACCGACGATGAAACACAGAAATTGCATCGGAATTAAATACAAAAGGCACAATGCCGACTTAAGTACATGAAGACCGACACTTCTTACTGACTATGTTTTGAACCATTCCTGTGACACTAGTTACAGATTCCGATGCTTCACGTCAGGTTTACTGTATCCCTTGGACCTTCTTATTGACGATGAAACACAGAAATTGCATCGGAATTAAATACAAAAAGCACAATGCCGACTTAAGGACAAGAAGACTGACTCTTCCAACTGACCATTCCTCTGACACTAGTTATAGATTCCGATGCTTCACTTCAGGTTTACTGTGTCCCTTGCACCTTCTTATTGACGATGTAACACAGAAATTGCATCGGAATTAAATACAAAAGACACAATGCCGACTTAAGTACATGAAGACCGACACTTCGTACTGACAATGCTTTGAACCATTCCTGTGACACTGGTTATAGATTCCGATGCATCACCTCAGGTTTACTGTATCCCTTGGACCTTCTTATTGACGATGAAACACAGAAATAGCATCGGATTTAAATACAAAAGGCACAATGCCGACATAGGTACATGAAGACCGACACTTCTTACTGACTATGTTTTGAACCATTCCTGTGACACTAGTTATAGATTCCGATGCTTCACTTCAGGTTTAATGTATCCCTTGGACCTTCTTATTGACGATGAAACACAGAAATTGATTCGGAATTAAATACAAAAGGCACAATGCCGACTTAGGAACATGAAGACCGACACTTCTTACTGACTATGTTTTGAACCATTCCTGGGACACCAGTTATAGATTCCGATGCTTCACCCCAGGTTTACTGTATCCCTTGGACCTTCTTATTGACGATGAAACACAGAAATTGCTTCGGAATTAAATACAAAAGCCACAATGCCGACTTTAGTTTATGAAGACCGACACTTCTTACTGACTATGTTTTGAACCATTCCTGTAACACTAGTTATAGATTCCGATGCTTCACTCAGGTTTACTGTATCCCTTGGACCTTCTTATTGACGATGAAACACAGAAATTGCAATCGGAATTCAATACAAAAGGCACAATGCCGACGTAACGGCAAGAAGACTGACTCTTCCTACTGACCCTTTCTGTGACACTAGTTATAGATTCCGATGCTTCACTTCAGGTTTACTGTATCCCCTGGACCTTCTTATTGACGATGAAACACAGAAATTGCATCGGAATTAAATACAAGAGGCACAATGCCGACTTAAGTACATGAAGACCTACACTTCTTACTGTCTATGTTTTGAACCATTCCTGTAACACTAGTTATAGATTCCGATGCTTCACTTCAGGTTTACTGTATCCCTTGGACCATCTTAGTGACGATGAAACACAGAAATTGCATCGGAATTAAATACAAAAGGCACAATGCCGACTTAAGTACATGACGACCGACACTTCTTACTGACTATGTTTTGAACCATTCCTGTAACACTAGTTATAGATTCCGATGCTTCACTTCAGGTTTACTGTATCCCTTGGACCTTCTTATTGACGATGAAACACAGAAATTGCACCTGAATGAATTACAAAAGGCACAATGCCGACTTAAGTACATGAAGACCGACACTTCGTACTGACAATGTTTTGAACCATTCCTGTGACACTGGTTATAGATTCCGATGCATCACCTCAGGTTTACTGTATCCCTTGGACCTTCTTATTGACGATGAAACACAGAAATAGCATCGGATTTAAATACAGTAGGCACAATGCCGACCTAAGTACATGAAGACCGACACTTCTTACTGTCTATGGTTTGAACCATTCCTGTGACACTAGTTAAAGATTCCGATGCTTCACTTCAGGTTTACTGTATCCCTTGGACCTTCTTATTGACGATGAAACACAGAAATTGCACCTGAATGAAATACAAAAGGCACAATGCCGACTTAGGTACATGAAGACCGACACTTCTTACTGACTATGTTTTGAACCATTTCTGGGACACCAGTTATAGATTCCGATGCTTCACTCCAGGTTTACTGTATCCCTTGGACCTTCGTATTGACGATGAAACACAGAAATTGCTTCGGAATTAAATACAATAGGCACAATGCCGACTTTAGTTTATGAAGTCCGACACTTCTCACTGACTATGTTTTGAACCATTCCTGTAACACTAGTTATAGATTCCGATGCTTCACTTCAGGTTTACTGTATCCCTTGGACCTTCTTATTGACGATGAAACACAGAAATTGCATCGGAATTCAATACAAAAGGCACAATGCCGACGTAAGGACAAGAAGACTGACTCTTCTTACTGACCCTTTCTGTGACACTAGTTATAGATTCCGATGCTTCACTTCAGGTTTACTGTATCCCTTGGACCTTCTTATTGACGATGAAACACGGAAATTGCATCGGAATTAAATACAAAAGGCACAATGCCGACTTAAGTACATGAAGACCTACACTTCTTACTTTCTATGTTTTGAACCATTCCTGTAACACTAGTTATAGATTCCGATGCTTCACTTCAGGTTTACTGTATCCCTTGGACCTTCTTATTGACGATGAAACACAGAAATTGCATCGGAATTAAATACAAAAGGCACAATGCCGACTTAAGGACAAGAAGACTGACTCTTCTTACTGACCATTCCTGTGACACTAGTTATAGATTCCGATGCTTCACTTCAGGTTTACTGTGTCCCTTGGACCTTCTTATTGACGATGAAACACAGAAATTGCATCGAATTAAATACAAAAGGCACAATGCCGACTTAAGTACTTGAAGACCGACACTTCTTACTGGTTATGTTTTGAACCATTCCTGTGACACTAGTTATAGTTTCCGATGCTTCACTTCAGGTTTACTGTATCCCTTAGACCTTCTTATTGACGATGAAACACAGAAATTGCATCGGAATTAAATACAAAAGGCGCAATGCCGACTTAAGGGCAAGAAGACTGACTCTTCCTACTGACCATTTCTGTGACACCAGTTATAGATTCCGATGCTTCACTTCAGGTTTACTGTATCCCTTGGACCTTTTTACCGACGATGAAACACAGAAATTGCATCGGAATTAAATACAAAAGGCACAATGCCGACTTAAGTACATGAAGACCGACACTTCTTACTGACTATGTTTTGAACCATTCCTGAACACTAGTTACAGATTCCGATGCTTCACTTCAGGTTTACTGTATCGCTTGGACCTTCTTATTTACGATGAAACACAGAAATTGCATCGGAATTAAATACAAAAGGCACAATGCCGACTTAAGGACAAGAAGACTGACTCTTCTTACTGACCCTTTCTGTGACACTAGTTATAGATTCCGATGCTTCACTTCAGGTTAACTGTATCCCTTGCACCTTCTTATTGACGATGAAACACAGAAATTGCATCGGAATTAAATACAAAAGGCACAAAGCCGACTTAAGTACATGAAGACCGACACATCTTACTGACTATGTTTTGAACCATTCCTGAACACTAGTTACAGATTCCGATGCTTCACTTCAGGTTTACTGTATCGCTTGGACCTTCTTATTTACGATGAAACACAGAAATTGCATCGGAATTAAATACAAAAGACACAATGCCGACTTAAGTACATGAAGACCGACACTTCTTCCTGACTATGTTTTGAACCATTCCTATAACACTAGTTATAGATTCCGATGCTTCACGTCAGGTTCACTGTATCCCTTGGACCTTCTTATTGACGATGAAACACAGAAATTGCATCGGAATTAAATACAAAAGGCACAATGCCGACTTAAGGACAAGAAGACTGACTCTTCTTACTGACCATTCCTGTGACACTAGTTATAGATTCCGATGCTTCACTTCAAGTTTACTGTATCCCTTGGACCTTCTTATTGACGATGAAACACAGAAATAGCAGCGGAATTAAATACAAAAGGCACAATGCCGACTTAAGTACGTGAAAACCGACACTTGTTACTGGCTATGATTTGAACCATTCCTGTGACACTAGTTATAGATTCCGATGCTTCACTTCAGGTTTACTGTATCCCTTGGACCTTCTTATTGACGATGAAACACAGAAATTGCATCGGAATTAAATACAAAAGGCACAATGCCGACTTGAGGGCAAGAAGACTGACTCTTTCTACTGACCATTCTCGTGACACTAGTTATAGATTCCGATGCTTCACTTCACGTTTACTGTATCCTTTGGACCTTTTTACCGACGATGAATCACAGAAATTGCATCGGAATTAAATACAAAAGGCACAATGCCGACTTAAGGACATGAAGACCGACGCTTCTTACTGACTATGTTTTGAACCATTCCTGTGACACTAGTTACAGATTCCGATGCTTCACTTCAGGTTTACTGTATCCCTTGGACCTTCCTATTGACGATGAAACACAGAAATTGCATCGGAATTAAATACAAAAAGCACAATGCCGACTTAAGGACAAGAAGACTGACTCTTCCTACTGACCATTCCTGTGACACTAGTTATAGATTCCGATGCTTCACTTCAGGTTTACTGTGTCACTTGGACCTTCTTATTGACGATGAAACACAGATATTGCATCGGAATTAAATACAAAAGGCACAATGCCGACTTAAGTACATGATGACCGACACTTCGTACAGACAATGTTTTGAACCATTCCTGTGACACTAGTTATAGATTCCGATGCTTCACTCCAGGTTTACTGCATCCCTTGGAGCTTCTTATTAACGATGAAACACAGAAATTGCATCGGAATTAAATACAAAAGGCACAATGCCGACTTAAGGACAAGAAGACTGACTCTACCTACTGACCATTCCTGTGAAACTAGTTATAGATTCCGATGCATCACCTCAGGTTTACTGTATCCCTTGGACCTTCTTATTGACGATGAAACACAGAAATAGCATCGGATTTAAATACAAAAGGCACAATGCCGACTTAAGTACATGAAGACCGACACTTCTTACTGACTGTGTTTTGAACCATTCCTGTGACACTAGTTATAGATTCCGATGCTTCACTTCAGGTTTACTGCATCCCTTGGACCTCCTTATTGACGATGAAACACAGAAATTGCATCGGAATTAAATACAAAAGGCACAATGCCGACTTAGGTACATGAAGACCCACACTTCTTACTGACTATGCTTTGAACCATTCCTGGGACACCAGTTATAAATTCCGATGCTTCACTCCAGGTTTACTGTATCCCTTTGACCTTCTTATTGACGATGAAACACAGAAATTGCTTCGGAATTTAATACAAAAGGCACAATGCCGACTTTAGTTTATGAAGACAGACACTTCTTACTGACTATGTTTTGAACCATTCCTGTAACACTAGTTATAGTTTCCGATGCTTCACTTCAGGTTTACTGTATCCCTTGGACCTTCTTATTGACGATGAAACACAGAAATTGCATCGGAATTCAATACAAAAGGCACAATGCCGACATAAGGACAAGAAGACTGACTCTTCCTACTGACCCTTTCTGTGACACTAGTTATAGATTCCGATGCTTCACTTCTGGTTTACTGTATCCCTTGGACCTTCTTATTGACGATGAAACACAGAAACTGCATCGGAATTAAATACAAAAGTCACAATGCCGACTTAAGTACATGAAGACCTACACTTCTTACTGTCTATGTTTTGAACCATTTCTGTAACACAAGTTATAGATTCCGATGCTTCACTTCGGGTTTACTGTATCTCTTGGACCATCTTAGTGACGATGAAACACAGAAATTGCATCGGAATTGAATACAAAAGGCACAATATCGACTTAAGTACATGACGACCGACACTTCTTACTGACTATGTTTTGAACCATTCCTGTAACACTAGTTAAAGATTCCGATGCTTCACTTCAGGTTTACTGTATCCCTTGGACCTTCTTATTGACGATGAAACACAGAAATTGCATCGGAATTAAATACAAAAGGCACAATGCCGACTTAAGGACAAGAAGACTGACTCTTCTCACTGACCATTCCTGTGACACTAGGTATAGATTCCGATGCTTCACTTCAGGTTTACTGTGTCCCTTGGACATTCTTATTGACGATGAAACACAGAAATTGCATCGGAATTAAATACAAAAGGCACAATGCCGACTTAAGTACATGAAGACCGACACTTCTTACTGGTTATGTTTTGAACCATTCCTGTGACACTAGTTATAGATTCCGATGCTTCACTTCATGTTTACTGTATCCCTTGGACCTTCTTATTGACGATGAAACACACAAATAGCAGCGGAATTAAATACAAAAGGCACAATGCCGACTTAAGTACATGAAGACCGACACTTGTTACTGGCTATGATTTGAACCATTCCTGTGACACTAGTTATTGATTCCGATGCTTCACTTCAGGTTTACTGTATCCCTTGGACCTTCTTATTGACGATGAAACACAGAAATTGCATCGGTATTAAATACAAAAGGCACAATGCCGACTTAAGGACAAGAAGACTGACTCTTCTTACTGACCATTCCTGTGACACTAGTTATAGATTCCGATGCTTCACTTCAGGTTTACTGTATCCCTTGGACCTTCTTATTGACGATGAAACACAGAAATAGCAGCGGAATTAAATACAAAAGGCACAATGCCGACTTAAGTACATGAAGACCGACACTTGTTACTGGCTATGATTTGAACCATTCCTGTGACACTAGTTATAGATTCCGATGCTTCACTTCATTTTTACTGTATCCCTTGGACCTTCTTATTGACGATGAAACACAGAAATTGCATCGGAATTAAATACAAAAGGCACAATGCCGACTTGAGGGCAAGAAGACTGACTCTTTCTACTGACCATTCCCGTGACACTAGTTATAGATTCCGATGCTTCACTTCACGTTTACTGTATCCTTTGGACCTTTTTACCGACGATGAATCACAGAAATTGCATCGGAATTAAATACAAAAGCACAATTCCAACTTAAGGACATGAAGACCGACACTTCTTACTGACTATGTTTTGAACCATTCCTGTGACACTAGTTACAGATTCCGATGCTTCACTTCAGGTTTACTGTATCCCTTGGACCTTCTTATTGACGATGAAACACAGAAATTGCACTGGAATTAAATACAAAAAGCACAATGCCGACTTAAGGACAAGAAGACTGACTCTTCCTACTGACCATTCCTGTGACACTAGTTATAGATTCCGATGCTTCACTTCAGGTTTACTGTATCACTTGGACTTTCTTATTGACGATGAAACACAGATATTGCATCGGAATTAAATACAAAAGGCACAATGCCGACTTAAGTACATGATGACCGACACTTCGTACTGACAATGTTTTGAAGCATTCCTGTGACACTAGTTATAGATTCCGATGCTTCACTCCAGGTTTACTGTATCCCTTGGAGCTTCTTATTAACGATGAAACACAGAAATTGCATCGGAATTAAATACAAAAGGCACAATGCCGACTTAAGGGCAAGAAGACTGACTCTTCCTACTGACCATTCCCGTGAAACTAGTTATAGATTCCGATGCATCACCTCAGGTTTACTGTATCCCTTGGACCTTCTTATTGACGATGAAACCCAGAAATAGCATCGGATTTAAATACAAAAGGCACAATGCCGACTTAAGTACATGAAGACCGACACTTCTTACTGACTGTGTTTTGAACCATTCCTGTGACACTAGTTATAGATTCCGATGCTTCACTTCAGGTTTACTGTATCCCTTGGACCTCCTTATTGACGATGAAACACAGAAATTGCATCGGAATTAAATACAAAAGGCACAATGCCGACTTAGGTACATGAAGACCGACACTTCTTACTGACTATGCTTTGAACCATTTCTGGGATACCAGTTATAAATTCCGATGCTTCACTCCAGGTTTACTGTATCCCTTTGACCTTCTTATTGACGATGAAACACAGAAATTGCTTCGGAATTTAATACAAAAGGCACAATGCCGACTTTAGTTTATGAAGACAGACACTTCTTACTGACTATGTTTTGAACCATTCCTGTAACACTAGTTATAGTTTCCGATGCTTCACTTCAGGTTTACTGTATCCCTTGGACCTTCTTATTGACGATGAAACACAGAAATTGCATCGGAATTCAATACAAAAGGCACAATGCCGACATAAGGACAAGAAGACTGACTCTTCCTACTGACTCTTTCTGTGACACTAGTTATAGATTCCGATGCTTCACTTCAGGTTTACTGTATCCCTTGGACCTTCTTATTGACGATGAAACACAGAAACTGCATCGGAATTAAATACAAAAGGCACAATGCCGACTTAAGTACATGAAGACCTACACTTCTTACTGTCTATGTTTTGAACCATTTCTGTAACACTAGTTATAGATTCCGATGCTTCACTTCGGGTTTACTGTATCTCTTGGACCATCTTAGTGACGATGAAACACAGAAATTGCATCGGAATTGAATACAAAAGGCACAATATCGACTTAAGTACATGCGACCGACACTTAATACTGACTATGTTTTGAACCATTCCTGTAACACTAGTTAAAGATTCCGATGCTTCACTTCAGGTTTACTGTATCCCTTGGACCTTCTTATTGACGATGAAACACAGAAATTGCATCGGAATTAAATACAAAAGGCACAATGCCGGCTTAAGGACAAGAAGACTGACTCTTCTCACTGACCATTCCTGTGACACTAGGTATAGATTCGGATGCTTCACTTCAGGTTTACTGTGTCCCTTGGACCTTCTTATTGACGATAAAACACAGAAATTGCATCGGAATTAAATACAAAAGGCAGAATGCCGACTTAAGTACATGAAGACCGACACTTCTTACTGGTTATGTTTTGAACCATTCCTGTGACACTAGTTATAGATTCCGATGCTTCACTTCAGGTTTACTGTATCCCTTGGACCTTCTTATTGACGATGAAACACATAAATAGCAGCGGAAGTAAATACAAAAGGCACAATGCCGACTTAAGTACATGAAGACCGACACTTGTTACTGGCTATGATTTGAACCATTCCTGTGACACTAGTTATAGATTCCGATGCTTCACTTCAGGTTTACTGTATCCCTTGGACCTTCTTATTGTCGATGAAACACAGAAATTGCATCGGAATTAAATACAAAAGGCACAATGCCGACTTAAGGACAAGAAGACTGACTCTTCTCACTGACCATTCCTGTGACACTAGTTATAGATTCCGATGCTTCACTTCAGGTTTACTGTATCCCTTGGACCTTCTTATTGACGATGAAACACAGAAATAGCAGCGGAATTAAATACAAAAGGCACAATGCCGACTTAAGTACATGAAGACCGACACTTGTTACTGGCTATGATTTGAACCATTCCTGTGACACTAGTTATAGATTCCGATG
Organism: Schistocerca americana; assembly: GCF_021461395.2. Taxonomy (NCBI): domain Eukaryota; kingdom Metazoa; phylum Arthropoda; class Insecta; order Orthoptera; family Acrididae; genus Schistocerca; species Schistocerca americana. Next base: position 26,772,670 of record NC_060130.1, read on the forward strand.
CTTCACTTCAAGTTTACTGTATCCCTTGGACCTTCTTATTGACGATGAAACACAGAAATTGCATCGGAATTAAATACAAAAGGCACAATGCCGACTTGAGGGCAAGAAGACTGACTCTTTCTACTGACCATTCCCGTGACACTAGTTATAGATTCCGATGCTTCACTTCACGTTTACTGTATCCTTTGGACCTTTTTACCGACGATGAATCACAGAAATTGCATCGGAATTAAATACATAAGGCACAATGCCAACTTAAGGACATGAAGACCGACACTTCTTACTGACTATGTTTTGAACCATTCCTGTGACACTAGTTACAGATTCCGATGCTTCACTTCAGGTTTACTGTATCCCTTGGACCTTCTTATTGACGATGAAACACAGAAATTGCATCGGAATTAAATACAAAAAGCACAATGCCGACTTAAGGACAAGAAGACTGACTCTTCCTACTGACCATTCCTGTGACACTAGTTATAGATTCCGATGCTTCACTTCAGGTTTACTGTATCACTTGGACCTTCTTATTGACGATCAAACACAGATATTGCATCGGAATTAAATACAAAAGGCACAATGCCGACTTAAGTACATGATGACCGACACTTCGTACTGACAATGTTTTGAACCATTCCTGTGACACTAGTTATAGATTCCGATGCTTCACTCCAGGTTTACTGTATCCCTTGGAGCTTCTTATTAACGATGAAACACAGAAATTGCATCGGAATTAAATACAAAAGGCACAATGCCGACTTAAGGACAAGAAGACTGACTCTTCCTACTGACCATTCCTGTGAAACTAGTTATAGATTCCGATGCATCACCTCAGGTTTACTGTATCCCTTGGACCTTCTTATTGACGATGAAACACAGAAATAGCATCGGATTGAAATAGAAAATGCACAATGCCGACTTAAGTACATGAAGACCGACACTTCTTACTGACTGTGTTTTGAACCATTCCTGTGACACTAGTTATAGATTCCGATGCTTCACTTCAGGTTTACTGTATCCCTTGGACCTCCTTATTGACGATGAAACACAGAAATTGCATCGGAATTAAATACAAAAGGCACAATGCCGACTTAGGTACATGAAGACCGACACTTCTTACTGACTATGCTTTGAACCATTCCTGGGACACCAGTTGTAAATTCCGATGCTTCACTACAGGTTTACTGTATTCCTTTGACCTTCTTATTGACGATGAAACACAGAAATTGCTTCGGAATTTAATACAAAAGGCACAATGCCGACTTTAGTTTATGAAGACAGACACTTCTTACTGACTATGTTTTGAACCATTCCTGTAACACTAGTTATAGTTTCCGATGCTTCACTTCAGGTTTACTGTATCCCTTGGACCTTCTTATTGACGATGAAACACAGAAATTGCATCGGAATTCAATACAAAAGGCACAATGCCGACATAAGGACAAGAAGACTGACTCTTCCTACTGACCCTTTCTGTGACACAAGTTATAGATTCCGATGCTTCACTTCAGGTTTACTGTATCCCTTGGACCTTCTTATTGACGATCAAACACAGAAACTGCATCGGAATTAAATACAAAAGGCACAATGCCGACTTAAGTACATGAAGACCTACACTTCTTACTGTCTATGTTTTGAACCATTTCTGTAACACTAGTTATAGATTTCGATGCTTCACTTCGGGTTTACTGTATCTCTTGGACCATCTTAGTGACGATGAAACACAGAAATCGCATCGGAATTGAATACAAAAGGCACAATATCGACTTAAGTACATGACGACCGACACTTCTTACTGACTATGTTTTGAACCATTCCTGTAACACTAGTTAAAGATTCCGATGCTTCACTTCAGGTTTACAGTATCCCTTGGACCTTCTTATTGACGATGAAACACAGAAATTGCATCAAATTAAATACAAAAGGCACAATGCCGACTTAAGGACAAGAAGACTGACTCTTCTCACTGACCATTCCTGTGACACTAGGTATAGATTCCGATGCTTCACTTCAGGTTTACTGTGTCCCTTGGACCTTCTTATTGACGATGAAACACAGAAATTGCATCGGAATTAAATACAAAAGGCACAATGCCGACTTAAGTACATGAAGACCGACACTTCTTACTGGTTATGTTTTGAACCATTCCTGTGACACTAGTTATAGATTCCGATGCTTCACTTCAGGTTTACTGTATCCCTTGGACCTTCTCATTGACGATGAAACACATAAATAGCAGCGGAATTAAATACAAAAGGCACAATGCCGACTTAAGTACATGAAGACCGACACTTGTTACTGGCTATGATTTGAACCATTCCTGTGACACTAGTTATAGATTCCGATGCTTCACTTCAGGTTTACTGTATCCCTTGGACCTTCTTATTGACGATGAAACACAGAAATTGCATCGGAATTAAATACAAAAGGCACAATGCCGACTTAAGGACAAGAAGACTGACTCTTCTTACTGACCATTCCTGTGACACTAGTTATAGATTCCGATGCTTCACTTCAGGTTTACTGTATCCCTTGGACCTTCTTATTGACGATGAAACACAGAAATAGCAGCGGAATTAAATACAAAAGGCACAATGCCGACTTAAGTACATGAAGACCGACACTTGTTACTGGCTATGATTTGAACCATTCCTGTGACACTAGTTATAGATTCCGATGCTTCACTTCAGGTTTACTGTATCCCTTGGACCTTCTTATTGACGATGAAACACAGAAATTGCATCGGAATTAAATACAAAAGGCGCAATGCCGACTTAAGGGCGAGCAGACTAACTCTTCCCACTGACCATTTCTGTGACACTAGTTATAGATTCAGATGCTTCACTTCAGGTTTACTGTATCCCTTGGACCTTTTTACCGACGATGAAACACAGAAATTGCATCGGAATTAAATACAAAAGGCACAATGCCGACTTAAGTCCATGAAGACCGACACTTCTTACTGACTATGTTTTGAACCATTCCTGTGACACTAGTTACAGATTCCGATGCTTCACGTCAGGTTTACTGTATCCCTTGGACCTTCTTATTGACGATGAAACACAGAAATTGCATCGGAATTAAATACAAAAAGCACAATGCCGACTTAAGGACAAGAAGACTGACTCTTCCAACTGACCATTCCTCTGACACTAGTTATAGATTCCGATGCTTCACTTCAGGTTTACTGTGTCCCTTGCACCTTCTTATTGACGATGTAACACAGAAATTGCATCGGAATTAAATACAAAAGACACAATGCCGACTTAAGTACATGAAGACCGACACTTCGTACTGACAATGCTTTGAACCACTCCTGTGACACTGGTTATAGATTCCGATGCATCACCTCAGGTTTACTGTATCCCTTGGGCCTTCTTATTGACGATGAAACACAGAAATAGCATCGGATTTAAATACAAAAGGCACAATGCCGACATAGGTACATGAAGACCGACACTTCTTACTGACTATGTTTTGAACCATTCCTGTGACACTAGTTATAGATTCCGATGCTTCACTTCAGGTTTAATGTATCCCTTGGACCTTCTTATTGACGATGAAACACAGAAATTGATTCGGAATTAAATACAAAAGGCACAATGCCGACTTAGGAACATGAAGACCGACACTTCTTACTGACTATGTTTTGAACCATTCCTGGGACACCAGTTATAGATTCCGATGCTTCACCCCAGGTTTACTGTATCCCTTGGACCTTCTTATTGACGATGAAACACAGAAATTGCTTCGGAATTAAATACAAAAGCCACAATGCCGACTTTAGTTTATGAAGACCGACACTTCTTCTTGACTATGTTTTGAACCATTCCTGTAAAACTAGTTATAGATTCCGATGCTTCACTCAGGTTTACTGTATCCCTTGGACCTTCTTATTGACGATGGAACACAGAAATTGCAATCGGAATTCAATACAAAAGGCACAATGCCGACGTAAGGACAAGAAGACTGACTCTTCCTACTGACCCTTTCTGTGACACTAGTTATAGATTCCGATGCTTCACTTCAGGTTTACTGTATCCCTTGGACCTTCTTATTGACGATGAAACACAGAAATTGCATCGGAATTAAATACAAGAGGCACAATGCCGACTTAAGTACATGAAGACCTACACTTCTTACTGTCTATGTTTTGAACCATTCCTGTAACACTAGTTATAGATTCCGATGCTTCACTTCAGGTTTACTGTATCCCTTGGACCATCTTAGTGACGATGAAACACAGAAATTGCATCGGAATTAAATACAAAAGGCACAATGCCGACTTAAGTACATGACGACCGACACTTCTTACTGACTATGTTTTGAACCATTCCTGTAACACTAGTTATAGATTCCGATGCTTCACTTCAGGTTTACTGTATCCCTTGGACCTTCTTATTGACGATGAAACACAGAAATTGCATCGGAATTAAATACAAAAAGCACAATGCCGACTTAAGGACAAGAAGACTGACTCTTCCTACTGACCATTCCTGTGACACTAGTTATAGATTCCGATGCTTCACTTCAGGTTTACTGTATCACTTGGACTTTCTTATTGACGATGAAACTCAGATATTGCATCGGAATTAAATACAAAAGGCACAATGCCGACTTAAGTACATGATGACCGACACTTCGTACTGACAATGTTTTGAACCATTCCTGTGACACTAGTTATAGATTCCGATGCTTCACTCCAGGTTTACTGTATCCCTTGGAGCTTCTTATTAACGATGAAACACAGAAATTGCATCGGAATTAAATACAAAAGGCACAATGCCGACTTAAGGACAAGAAGACTGACTCTTCCTACTGACCATTCCTGTGAAACTAGTTATAGATTCCGATGCATCACCTCAGGTTTAGTGTATCCCTTGGACCTTCTTATTGACGATGAAACACAGAAATAGCATCGGATTTAAATACAAAAGGCACAATGCCGACTTAAGTACATGAAGACCGACACTTCTTACTGACTGTGTTTTGAACCATTCCTGTGACACTAGTTATAGATTTCGATGCTTCACTTCAGGTTTACTGTATCCCTTGGACCTCCTTATTGACGATGAAACACAGAAATTGCATCGGAATTAAATACAAAAGGCACAATGCCGACTTAGGTACATGAAGACCGACACTTCTTACTGACTATGCTTTGAACCATTTCTGGGACACCAGTTATAAATTCCGATGCTTCACTCCAGGTTTACTGTATCCCTTTGACCTTCTTATTGACGATGAAACACAGAAATTGCTTCGGAATTTAATACAAAAGGCACAATGCCGACTTTAGTTTATGAAGACAGACACTTCTTACTGACTATGTTTTGAACCATTCCTGTAACACTAGTTATAGTTTCCGATGCTTCACTTCAGGTTTACTGTATCCCTTGGACCTTCTTATTGACGATGAAACACAGAAATTGCATCGGAATTCAATACAAAAGGCACAATGCCGACATAAGGACAAGAAGACTGACTCTTCCTACTGACCCTTTCTGTGACACTAATTATAGATTCCGATGCTTCACTTCAGGTTTACTGTATCCCTTGGACCTTCTTATTGACGATGAAACACAGAAACTGCATCGGAATTAAATACAAAAGGCACAATGCCGACTTAAGTACATGAAGACCTACACTTCTTACTGTCTATGTTTTGAACCATTTCTGTAACACTAGTTATAGATTCCGATGCTTCACTTCGGGTTTACTGTATCTCTTGGACCATCTTAGTGACGATGAAACACAGAAATTGCATCGGAATTGAATACAAAAGGCACAATATCGACTTAAGTACATGACGACCGACACTTAATACTGACTATGTTTTGAACCATTCCTGTAACACTAGTTAAAGATTCCGATGCTTCACTTCAGGTTTACTGTATCCCTTGGACCTTCTTATTGACGATGAAACACAGAAATTGCATCGGAATTAAATACAAAAGGCACAATGCCGGCTTAAGGACAAGAAGACTGACTCTTCTCACTGACCATTCCTGTGACACTAGGTATAGATTCGGATGCTTCACTTCAGGTTTACTGTGTCCCTTGGACCTTCTTATTGACGATAAAACACAGAAATTGCATCGGAATTAAATACAAAAGGCAGAATGCCGACTTAAGTACATGAAGACCGACACTTCTTACTGGTTATGTTTTGAACCATTCCTGTGACACTAGTTATAGATTCCGATGCTTCACTTCAGGTTTACTGTATCCCTTGGACCTTCTTATTGACGATGAAACACATAAATAGCAGCGGAATTAAATACAAAAGGCACAATGCCAACTTAAGTACATGAAGACCGACACTTGTTACTGGCTATGATTTGAACCATTCCTGTGACACTAGTTATAGATTCCGATGCTTCACTTCAGGTTTACTGTATCCCTTGGACCTTCTTATTGACGATGAAACACAGAAATTGCATCGGAATTAAATACAAAAGGCACAATGCCGACTTAAGGACAAGAAGACTGACTCTTCTCACTGACCATTCCTGTGACACTAGTTATAGATTCCGATGCTTCACTTCAGGTTTACTGTATCCCTTGGACCTTCTTATTGACGATGAAACACAGAAATAGCAGCGGAATTAAATACAAAAGGCACAATGCCGACTTAAGTACATGAAGACCGACACTTGTTACTGGCTATGATTTGAACCATTCCTGTGACACTAGTTATAGATTCCGATGCTTCACTTCAAGTTTACTGTATCCCTTGGACCTTCTTATTGACGATGAAACACAGAAATTGCATCGGAATTAAATACAAAAGGCACAATGCCGACTTGAGGGCAAGAAGACTGACTCTTTCTACTGACCATTCCCGTGACACTAGTTATAGATTCCGATGCTTCACTTCACGTTTACTGTATCCTTTGGACCTTTTTACCGACGATGAATCACAGAAATTACATCGGAATTAAATACAAAAGGCACAATGCCAACTTAAGGACATGAAGACCGACACTTCTTACTGACTATGATTTGAACCATTCCTGTGACACTAGTTACAGATTCCGATGCTTCACTTCAGGTTTACTGTATCCCTTGGACCTTCTTATTGACGATGAAACACAGAAATTGCATCGGAATTAAATACAAAAAGCACAATGCCGACTTAAGGACAAGAAGACTGACTCTTCCTACTGACCATTCCTGTGACACTAGTTATAGATTCCGATGCTTCACTTCAGGTTTACTGTATCACTTGGACCTTCTTATTGACGATCAAACACAGATATTGCATCGGAATTAAATACAAAAGGCACAATGCCGACTTAAGTACATGATGACCGACACTTCGTACTGACAATGTTTTGAACCATTCCTGTGACACTAGTTATAGATTCCGATGCTTCACTCCAGGTTTACTGTATCCCTTGGAGCTTCTTATTAACGATGAAACACAGAAATTGCATCGGAATTAAATACAAAAGGCACAATGCCGACTTAAGGACAAGAAGACTGACTCTTCCTACTGACCATTCCTGTGAAACTAGTTATAGATTCCGATGCATCACCTCAGGTTTACTGTATCCCTTGGACCTTCTTATTGACGATGAAACACAGAAATAGCATCGGATTTAAATACAAAATGCACAATGCCGACTTAAGTACATGAAGACCGACACTTCTTACTGACTGTGTTTTGAACCATTCCTGTGACACTAGTTATAGATTCCGATGCTTCACTTCAGGTTTACTGTATCCCTTGGACCTCCTTATTGACGATGAAACACAGAAATTGCATCGGAATTAAATACAAAAGGCACAATGCCGACTTAGGTACATGAAGACCGACACTTCTTACTGACTATGCTTTGAACCATTCCTGGGACACCAGTTGTAAATTCCGATGCTTCACTCCAGGTTTACTGTATTCCTTTGACCTTCTTATTGACGATGAAACACAGAAATTGCTTCGGAATTTAATACAAAAGGCACAATGCCGACTTTAGTTTACGAAGACAGACACTTCTTACTGACTATGTTTTGAACCATTCCTGTAACACTAGTTATAGTTTCCGATGCTTCACTTCAGGTTTACTGTATCCCTTGGACCTTCTTATTGACGATGAAACACAGAAATTGCATCGGAATTCAATACAAAAGGCACAATGCCGACATAAGGACAAGAAGACTGACTCTTCCTACTGACCCTTTCTGTGACACAAGTTATAGATTCCGATGCTTCACTTCAGGTTTACTGTATCCCTTGGACCTTCTTATTGACGATCAAACACAGAAACTGCATCGGAATTAAATACAAAAGGCACAATGCCGACTTAAGTACATGAAGACCTACACTTCTTACTGTCTATGTTTTGAACCATTTCTGTAACACTAGTTATAGATTTCGATGCTTCACTTCGGGTTTACTGTATCTCTTGGACCATCTTAGTGACGATGAAACACAGAAATCGCATCGGAATTGAATACAAAAGGCACAATATCGACTTAAGTACATGACGACCGACACTTCTTACTGACTATGTTTTGAACCATTCCTGTAACACTAGTTAAAGATTCCGATGCTTCACTTCAGGTTTACAGTATCCCTTGGACCTTCTTATTGACGATGAAACACAGAAATTGCATCGGAATTAAATACAAAAGGCACAATGCCGACTTAAGGACAAGAAGACTGACTCTTCTCACTGACCATTCCTGTGACACTAGGTATAGATTCCGATGCTTCACTTCAGGTTTACTGTGTCCCTTGGACCTTCTTATTGACGATGAAACACAGAAATTGCATCGGAATTAAATACAAAAGGCACAATGCCGAGTTAAGTACATGAAGACCGACACTTCTTACTGGTTATGTTTTGAACCATTCCTGTGACACTAGTTATAGATTCCGATGCTTCACTTCAGGTTTACTGTATCCCTTGGACCTTCTTATTGACGATGAAACACATAAATAGCAGCGGAATTAAATACAAAAGGCACAATGCCGACTTAAGTACATGAAGACCGACACTTGTTACTGGCTATGATTTGAACCATTCCTGTGACACTAGTTATAGATTCCGATGCTTCACTTCAGGTTTACTGTATCCCTTGGACCTTCTTATTGACGATGAAACACAGAAATTGCATCGGAATTAAATACAAAAGGCACAATGCCGACTTAAGGACAAGAAGACTGACTCTTCTTACTGACCATTCCTGTGACACTAGTTATAGATTCCGATGCTTCACTTCAGGTTTACTGTATCCCTTGGACCTTCTTATTGACGATGAAACACAGAAATAGCAGCGGAATTAAATACAAAAGGCACAATGCCGACTTAAGTACATGAAGACCGACACTTGTTACTGGCTATGATTTGAACCATTCCTGTGACACTAGTTATAGATTCCGATGCTTCACTTCAGGTTTACTGTATCCCTTGGACCTTCTTATTGACGATGAAACACAGAAATTGCATCGGAATTAAATACAAAAGGCACAATGCCGACTTGAGGGCAAGAAGACTGACTCTTTCTACTGACCATTCCCGTGACACTAGTTATAGATTCCGATGCTTCACTTCACGTTTACTGTATCCTTTGGACCTTTTTACCGACGATGAATCACAGAAATTGCATCGGAATTAAATACAAATGGCACAATGCCAACTTAAGGACATGAAGACCGACACTTCTTACTGACTATGTTTTGAACCATTCCTGTGACACTAGTTACAGATTCCGATGCTTCACTTCAGGTTTACTGTATCCCTTGGACCTTCTTATTGACGATGAAACACAGAAATTGCATCGGAATTAAATACAAAAGGCGCAATGCCGACTTAAGGGCGAGCAGACTAACTCTTCCTACTGACCATTTCTGTGACACTAGTTATAGATTCCGATGCTTCACTTCAGGTTTACTGTATCCCTTGGACCTTTTTACCGACGATGAAACACAGAAATTGCATCGGAATTAAATACAAAAGGCACAATGCCGACTTAAGTACATGAAGACCGACACTTCTTACTGACTATATTTTGAACCATTCCTGTGACACTAGTTACAGATTCCGATGCTTCACGTCAGGTTTACTGTATCCCTTGGACCTTCTTATTGACGATGAAACACAGAAATTGCATCGGAATTAAATACAAAAAGCACAATGCCGACTTAAGGACAAGAAGACTGACTCTTCCAACTGACCATTCCTCTGACACTAGTTGTAGATTCCGATGCTTCACTTCAGGTTTACTGTGTCCCTTGCACCTTCTTATTGACGATGTAACACAGAAATTGCATCGGAATTAAATACAAAAGACAAAATGCCGACTTAAGTACATGAAGACCGACACTTCGTACTGACAATGCTTTGAACAACTCCAGTGACACTCGTTATAGATTCCGATGCATCACCTCAGGTTTACTGTATCCCTTGGACCTTCTTATTGACGATGAAACACAGAAATAGCATCGGATTTAAATACAAAAGGCACAATGCCGACATAGGTACATGAAGACCGACACTTCTTACTGACTATGTTTTGAACCATTCCTGTGACACTAGTTATAGATTCCGATGCTTCACTTCAGGTTTAATGTATCCCTTGGACCTTCTTATTGACGATGAAACACAGAAATTGATTCGGAATTAAATACAAAAGGCACAATGCCGACTTAGGAACATGAAGACCGACACTTCTTACTGACTATGTTTTGAACCATTCCTGGGACACCAGTTATAGATTCCGATGCTTCACCCCAGGTTTACTGTATCCCTTGGACCTTCTTATTGACGATGAAACACAGAAATTGCTTCGGAATTAAATACAAAAGCCACAATGCCGACTTTAGTTTATGAAGACCGACACTTCTTACTGACTATGTTTTCAACCATTCCTGTAAAACTAGTTATAGATTCCGATGCTTCACTCAGGTTTACTGTATCCCTTGGACCTTCTTATTGACGATGAAACACAGAAATTGCAATCGGAATTCAATACAAAAGGCACAATGCCGACGTAAGGACAAGAAGACTGACTCTTCCTACTGACCCTTTCTGTGACACTAGTTATAGATTCCGATGCTTCACTTCAGGTTTACTGTATCCCTTGGACCTTCTTATTGACGATGAAACACAGAAATTGCATCGGAATTAAATACAAGAGGCACAATGCCGACTTAAGTACATGAAGACCTACACTTCTTACTGTCTATGTTTTGAATTATTCCTGTAACACTAGTTATAGATTCCGATGCTTCACTTCAGGTTTACTGTATCCCTTGGACCATCTTAGTGACGATGAAACACAGAAATTGCATCGGAATTAAATACAAAAGGCACAATGCCGACTTAAGTACATGACGACCGACACTTCTTACTGACTATGTTTTGAACCATTCCTGTAACACTAGTTATAGATTCCGATGCTTCACTTCAGGTTTACTGTATCCCTTGGACCTTCTTATTGACGATGAAACACAGAAATTGCACCTGAATGAAATACAAAAGGCACAATGCCGACTTAAGTACATGAAGACCGACACTTCGTACTGACAATGTTTTGAACCATTCCTGTGACACTGGTTATAGATTCCGATGCATCACCTCAGGTTTACTGTATCCCTTGGACCTTCTTATTGACGATGAAACACAGAAATAGCATCGGATTTAAATACAATAGGCACAATGCCGACCTAAGTACATGAAGACCGACACTTCTTACTGTCTATGGTTTGAACCATTCCTGTGACACTAGTTAAAGATTCCGATGCTTCACTTCAGGTTTACTGTATCCCTTGGACCTTCTTATTGACGATGAAACACAGAAATTGCACCTGAATGAAATACAAAAGGCACAATGCCGACTTAGGTACATGAAGACCGACACTTCTTACTCACTATGTTTTGAACCATTCCTGGGACACCAGTTATAGATTCCGATGCTTCACTCCAGATTTCTGTATCCCTTGGACCTTCTTATTGACGATGAAACACAGAAATTGCTTCGGAATTAAATACAATAGGCACAATGCCGACTTTAGTTTATGAAGTCCGACACCTCTCACTGACTATGTTTTGAACCATTCCTGTAACACTAGTTATAGATTCCGATGCTTCACTTCAGGTTTACTGTATCCCTTGGACCTTCTTTTTGACGATGAAACACAGAAATTGCATCGGAATTCAATACAAAAGGCACAATGCCGACGTAAGGACAAGAAGACTGACTCTTCTTACTGACCCTTTCTGTGACACTAGTTATAGATTCTGATGCTTCACTTCAGGTTTACTGTATCCCTTGGACCTTATTATTGACGATGAAACACGGAAATTGCATCGGAATTAAATACAAAAGGCACAATGCCGACTTAAGTACATGAAGACCTACACTTCTTACTGTCTATGTTTTGAACCATTCCTGTAACACTAGTTATTGATTCCGATGCTTCACTTCAGGTTTACTGTATCCCTTGGACCTTGTTATTGGCGATGAAACACAGAAATTGCATCGGAATTAAATACAAAAGGCACAATGCCGACTTAAGGACAAGAAGACTGACTCTTCTTCCTGTCCATTCCTGTGACACTAGTTATAGATTACGATGCTTCACTTCAGGTTTACTGTGTCCCTTGGACCTTCTTATTGACGATGAAACACAGAAATTGCATCGGAATTAAATACAAAAGGCACAATGCCGACTTAAGTACTTGAAGACCGATACTTCTTACTGGTTATGTTTTGAACCATTCCTGTGACACTAGTTATAGATTCCGATGCTTCACTTCAGGTTTACTGTATCCCTTAGACCTTCTTATTGACGATGAAACACAGAAATTGCATCGGAATTAAATACAAAAGGCGCAATGACGACTTAAGGGCAAGAAGACTGACTCTTCCTACTGACCATTTCTGTGACACTAGTTATAGATTCCGATGCTTCACTTCAGGTTTACTGTATCCCTTGGACCTTTTTACCGACGATGAAACACAGAAATTGCATCGGAATTAAATACAAAAGGCACAATGCCGACTTAAGTACATGAAGACCGACACTTCTTAATGACTATGTTTTGAACCATTCCTGTGACACTAGTTACAGATTCCGATGCTTCACTTCAGGTTTACTGTATCCCTTGGACCTTCTTATTGACGATGAAACACAGAAATTGCATCGGAATTAAATACAAAAAGCACAATGCCGACTTACGGACAAGAAGACTGACTCTTCCTACTGACCATTCCTGTGACACTAGTTATGGATTCCGATGCTTCACTTCAGGTTTACTGTATCCCTTGGACCTTCTTATTGACGATGAAACACAGAAATTGCATCGGAATTAAATACAAAAGTCACAATGCCGACTTAAGTACATGAAGACCGACACTTCGTACTGACAACGTTTTGAACCATTCCTGTGACACTGGTTATAGATTCCGATGCTTCACTCCAGGTTTACTGTATCCCTGGGACCTTCTTATTGTCGATGAAACACAGAAATTGCATCGGAATTACATACAAAAGACACAATGCCGACTTAAGTACATGAAGACCGACACTTCTTACTGAGTATGTTATGATCCATTCCTGTAACACTAGTTACTGATTCTGATGGTTCACTTCAGGTTTACTGTATCCCTTGGACCTTCTTATTGACGATGAAACACAGAAATTGCATCGGAATTAAATACAAAATGCACAATGCTGACTTAAGTACATTAAGACCGACACCTCTTTCTGACTATGTTTTGTACCATTCCTGTGACACTAGTTATAGATTCCGATGGTTCAATCCAGGTCTACTGTATCCCTTGGACCTTCTTATTGACGATGAAACACAGAAATTGCATCAGAATTAAATACAAAAGGCTCACGCCGACTTAAGTAAATGAAGACCGACACCTCTTACTGACTATGTTTTGAACCATTCCTGTAACACTAGTTATAGATTCCGATGCTTCACTTCATGTTTACTGTATCCCTTGGACCTTCTTATTGACGAAGAAACACATAAATTGCATCGGAATTAAATACTAAAGGCTCAATGCCGTCTTAAGGACAAGAAGACTGACTCTTCCTACTGATCATTCCTGTGACACTAGTTATAGATTCCGATGCTTCACTTCAGGTATACTGTATCCCTTGGACCTTCTTATTGACGATGAAACACAGAAACTGCATCGGAATTAAATACAAAAGGCACAATGCCGACTTAAGTACATGAAGATCGATACTTCTTACTGACTTTGATTTGAACCATTCCTGTGACACTAGTTATAGATTCCGATGCTTCACTCGAGGTTTACTGTATCCCTTGGACCTTCTTAATGACGATTAAACACAGAAATTGCATCGGAATTAAATACAAAAGGAACAATGCCGACTTAAGTACATGAAGACGGACACTTCCTACTGACTATGTTTTGAACCATTCCTGTGACACTAGTTATAGAATCCGATGCTTCACTTCAGGTTTACTGTATCGCTTGGACCATCTTATTGACGATGAAACACAGAAATTGCATCGGATTAAATACAAAAGGCACAATGCCGACTTAAGGACAAGAATACTGACTCTTCCTACTGACCATTCCTCTGACACTAGTTATAGATTCCGATGCTTCACTTCAGGTTTTCTGTATCACTTGGACCTTCTTATTGACGATGAAACACAGAAATTGCATCGGAATTAAATGCAAAAGGCACAATGCCGACTTAAGTATATGAAGACCGACACTTCCCACTGACTATGTTTTGAACCATTGCTGTGACACTAGTTACAGATTCCGATGCTTCACTTCAGGTTGACTGGATCCCTTGGACCTTCTTATTGACGATGAAACACAGAAATTGCATCGGAATTAAATACAAAAAGCACAATGCCGACTTAAGGACAAGAAGACTGACTCTTCCTACTGACCATTCCTGTGACACTAGTTATAGCTTCCGATGCTTCAATTCAGGTTTACTGTATCCCTTGGACCTTCTTATTGACGATGAAACACAGAAATTGCATCGGAATTAAATACAAAAGGCACAATGCCGACTTAAGTACATGAAGACCGACAATTCGTACTGACAATGTTTTGAACCATTCCTGTGACACTAGTTATTGATTCCGATGATTCACTCCAGGTTTACTGTATCCCTTGGACCTTCTAATTGACGATGAAACACAGAAATTGCATCGGAATTACATACAAAAGGCACAATGCCGACTTAAGTACATGGAGACCGACACTTCTTACTGAGTATGTTTTGAACCATTCCTGTAACACTAGTTATTGATTCTGATGGTTCACTTCAGGTTTACTGTATATCTTGGACCTTCTTATTGACGATGAGACACCGAAATTGCATCCGAATTAAATACAAATGGCACAATGCCGACTTAAGGACAAGAAGGCTGACTCTTCCTACTGACCATTCCTGTGACACTAGTTATAGATTCCGATGCTTCACTTCAGGTATACTGTATCCCTTGGACCTTCTTATTGACGATGAGACACAGAAATTGCATCGGAATTAAATACAAATGGCCCAATGCCGACTTAAGGACAAGAAGACTGACTCTTCCTACTGACCATTCCTGAGACACTAGTTATAGATTCCGATGCTTCACTTCGGGTATACTGTATCCCTCGGACCTTCTTATTGACGATGAAACACAGAAACTGCAACGGAATTAAATACAAAAGGCACAATGCCGACTTAAGTACATGAAGGCCGACACTTCTTACTGACTTTGATTTGAACCATTCCTGTGACACTAGTTATAGATTCCGATGCTTCACTCCAGGTTTACTGTATCCCTCTGACCTTCTTAATGACGATGAAACACAGAAATTGCATCGGAATTAAATACAAAAGGCACAATGCCAACTTAAGTACATGAAGACGGACACTTCCTACTGACTATGTTTTGAACCATTCCTGTGACACTAGTTATAGGTTCCGATGCTTCACTTCAGGTTTACTGTATCCCTTGGACCATCTTATTGACGATGACACACAGAAATTGCATCGGATTAAATACAAAACGCACAATGCAGACTTAAGGACAAGAAGACTGACTCTTCCTACTGACCACCCATGTGACACTAGTTGTAGATTCCGATGCTTCACTTCAGGTTTTCTGTATCACTCGGACCTTCTTATTGACGATGAAACACAGAAATTGCATCGGAATTAAATACAAAAGGCACAATGCCGACTTAAATACATGAAGACTGACACTTCTTACTGACTATGTTTTGAACCATTACTGTGACACTAGTTATAGATTCCGATGCTTCACTACAGGTTTACTGTATCCCTTGGACCTTCTTATTGACGATGAAACACAGAAATTGCTTCGGAATTAAATACAAAAGGCACAATGCCGACTTAAGGACAAGAAGACTGACTCTTCTTACTGACCATTACTGTGACACTAGTTATAGATTTCGATGCTTCACTTCAGGATTTCTGTATCCCTTGGACCGTCCTATTGACGATGAAACACAGAAATTGCATCGGGATTAAACACAAAAGGCACAATGCCGACTTAAGTACATTTAGACCGACACTTCTTACTAAATATGTCTTGAACCATTCCTGTGACACTAGTTATAGATTCCGATGCTTCACTTCAGGTTTTCTGTATCCCTTGGACCTTCTTATTGACGATGAAACACAGAAATTGCATCAGAATCAAATACAAAAGGCACAATGTCGACTTAATTACATGAAGGCCGATACTTCTTACTGACTATGTTATGAACCATTCCTGTGACACTAGTTATAGATTTCGATGCTTCACTTCAGGTTTACTGTATCCCTTGGACCTTCTTATTGACGATGAAACACAGAAATTGCATCGGAATCAAAAACAAAGGGCACAGGGCCGACTTAAGTACAAGAAGACTGTATCTTCTTACTGTCTATGTTTTGAACCATTCCTGTGACACTAGTTATAGATTCCGATACTTCACTTCTGGTTTACTGTATCCCTTGGACGTTCTTATTGACGATGAAACACAGAAATTGCATCGGAATTGAATACAAAAGGAACAATGCCGACTTAAGTACAAGAAGACTGACTCTTCCTACTGTCTAAGTTTTGAACCATTCCTGTGACACTAGTTATAGATTCCGATGTTTGACTTCAGTTTTACTGTATCCCTTGGACCTTCTTATTGACGATGAAACACAGAAATTGCATCGGAATTAAATACAAAAGGCACAATGCCGACTTATGTACAAGAGACTGACTCTTCTTACTGACTATGTTTTGAACCATTCCTGTAACTAGTCATAGATTCCGATGCCTCACTTCAGGTTTACTGTATCCCTTGGACCTTCTTATTGACGATGAAACACAGAAATTGCATCGGAATTAAATACAAAAGGCACAATGCCGCCTTAAGTGCAAGAGACTGACTCTTCTTACTGTCTATGTTTTGAACCATTCCTGTGACACTATTTATTGATTCCGATGCTTCACTTCTGGTTTACCGTATCCCTTGGAACTTCTTATTGACGATGAAACACAGAAATTGCATCGGAATTAAATACAAAAGGCACAATGCCGACTTAAGTACAAGAAGACTGACTCTTCTTACTGTCTATGTTTTGAACCAATCCTGTTACACTAGTTAGAGATTCCGATGCTTCACTGCAGGTTTACTGCATCCCTTGGACCTTCTTATTGACAATGAAACACAGAAATAGCATCGGAATTAAATACAAAATGCACAATGCCGACTTAAGTACAAAAAGACTGACTCTTCTTACTGACTATGTTTGAGCCGTTCCTGTGACAGTAGTTATAGATTCCGATGCTTCACTTCAGGGCTACTGTATCCCTCTGACCTCCTTATGGATGATGAAACACAGAAATTGCATCGGAATTAAATACAAAAGACACAATGCCGGCTTAAGTACAAGAAGACTGACACTTCTTACTGACTATGTTTTGAACCATTCCTGTGACACTACTTATAGATTCCGAGGCTTCACTTCACGTTTACTGTACCCCTCTGACCTTCTTATTGACGATGAAACACTGAAATTGCATCGGAATTAAATAGAAAAAGCACAATGCCGACTTAAGTACAAGATGACTGACTCCTCTTACTGGCTATGTTATGAACGATTCCTGTGACACTAGTTATAGATTCCGATCGTTGACTTCAGTTTTACTGTTTCCCTTGGACCTTCTAATTGACGATGAAACACAGAAATTGCATCGGAATTAAATACAAAAGGCACAATGCCGACTTAAGTACAAGAGACTGATTCTTCTTACTGACTATTTTTGAACCATTCCTGTGACACTAAATTTAGATTCCGATGCTTGACTTCAGATTTACGGTATCCCTCTGACGTTCTTATTGACGATGAAACACAGAAATTGCATCGGAATTAAATAGAAAAGGCACAATGCCGACTTAAGTACAAAAAGACTGACTCTTCTTACAGACTATGTTTTGAACCATTCCTGTGACACTAGATATAGATTCCGATGCTTCTCTTCAGCTTTACTGTATCCCTCTGACCTTCTTGTTGACTATGAAACACAGAAATTGCATCGGAATTAAATAGAAAAGGCACAATGCCGACTTAAGTACAAGAGGACTGACTCTTCCTACTGTCTATGTTTTGAACCATTCCTGTGACACTAGTTATAGATTCCGATTCTTCACTCCAGGTTTACTGTATCCCTTGGACCATCTTATTGACGATGAAACACTGAAATTGCATCGGAATTAAATAGAAAAGGCACAATGCCGACTTAAGTACAAGAAGACTGACTCTTGTTACTGTCTATGTTTTGAACCATTCCTGCGACACTAGTTATGGATTCCGATGCTTGACTTCAGTTTCACTGTATCCCTTGGACCTTCTTATTGACGATGAGACACAGAAATTGCATCGGAATAAAATTCAAAAGGCACAATGCCGACTTAAGTACAGGAGACTGACTCTTCTTACAGTCTATGATTTGAACCATTCCTGTGACACTAGTTATAGATTTCGATGCTTCACTTCAGGTTTACTGTATTCCTTGGACCTTTTTATTGACGATGAAACACAGAAATTGCATCGGAATTAAATACAAAAGGCACAATGACGACTTAAGTACATGAAGACTGACTCTTCTTACTGACTATGTTTTGAACCATACCTGTGACACTAGTTATAGATTCCGATGCTACACTCCAGGTTTACTGTATCCCTTGGACATTCTTATAGACGATGAAACACAGAAATTGCATCGGAAAAAATACTAAAGGCACAATGCAGACTTCAGGACAACAAGACTGACTCTTCTTACTGACTATGTTTTGAACCATTCCTGTGACACTAGTTATAGATTCCGATGCTTCACATCAGGTTTACTGTATCCCTCTGACCATCTTATTGACGATGAAACACTGAAATTGCATCGGAATTAAATAGAATGACACAATGCCGTCTTAAGTACAAGAAGACTGACTCTTCTTACTGTCTATGTCTTGAACCAATCCGGTGACACTAGTTATAGATTCCGATGCTTCTCTTCAGGTTTACTGTATCCCTTCCGTCCTTCTTATTGACGATGAAACACAGAAATTGCTTTGGAATTAAATACAAAAGGCACAATGCCGACTTAAAACACAAAAAGACTGACTCTACTTACTGACTATGTTTTGAACCATTTCTGTGACATTAGTTATAGATTCCGATGCTTCACTTTAGGTTTGCTGTATCCCTCTGACCTTCTTAGTGACCATGAAACACAGAAATTGCATCGGAATTAAATAAAAATGCACCATGCCGAATTAAGTACCAGAAGACTGACTCTTCTTACTGACAATGTTTTGAACCATTCCTGTGACACTAGTTATGGATTCCGATGCTTCACTTCAGGTTTACTGTATCCCTCTGATCTTCTTATTGACGATGAAACACCGAAATTGCATCGGAATTAAATGCAAAAGGCACGATGCCGACTTAAGTACAAGAAGACTGACTCTTCTTACTGTCTATGTTTTGAACCATTCCTGTGACACTAATTATAGATTCCGATGTTTGACTTCAGTTTTACTGTATCCCTTGGACCTTCTTATTGACGATGAAACACAGAAATTGCATTGGAATTAAATACAAAAGGCACAATGCCGACTTAAGTACATGAAGACCGACACTTCTTACTGACTATGTTTTTAACCATTCCTGTGACACTAGTTATAGTTTCCGATGCTTCACTTCTGGTTTACTGTACCCTTGGACAATCTTATTGACGATGAAACACAGAATCTGCATCGGAATTAAATACAAAAGGCACAATGCCGACTTAAGTACATGAAGACCGACACTTCTTAGTTACTATGATTTGAACCATTCCTGTGACACTAGTTATAGATTCCGATGCTTCACTCCAGGTTTACTGCATCCCTTGGACCTTATTATTGACGATGAAACACAGAAATTGCATCATAATTAAATACAAAAGACACAATGCCGACTTAAGTACATGAAGACCGACACTTCTCACTGACTATTATTTTGAACCATTCCTGTGACACTAGTTATAGATTCCGATGCTTCACTTCAGAATTACTGTCTCCCTTGGACCTTCTTATTGACGATGAAACACAGAAATTGCATCGGAATTAAATACAAAAGGCACAATCCCAACCTAAGCACATGAAGACCGACACTTCTTACTGACTATCTTTTGAACCATTTCTGTAACACTAGTTATAGATTCCGATGCTTCGCTTCAGGTTTACTGTATCCCTTGGACCTTCTTATTGACGATGAAAGACAGAGATTGCATCGGAATTAAATACAAAAGGCACTATGCCGACTTAAGGACGAGAAGACTGACTCTTCCTACTGACCATTCCTGTGACACTAGTTATATATTACGATGCTTCACTTCAGGTTTACTGTATCCCTTGGACCTTCTTATTGACGATGAAACACAGAAATTGCATCGGAATTAAATACAAGAGGCACAATGCCGACTTAAGTACGTGAAGACCGACACTTCATACTGACTATGTTTTGAACCATTCCTGTGACACTAGTTATAGATTCCGATGCTTCACTTAAGGTTTACTGTAGCCCTTGGACCTTCTTATTGACGATGAAACACAGAAATTGCATCGGAATTAAATACAAAAGGCACAATGCCGACATAAGGACAAGAAGACTGACTCTTCCTACTGACCACTCCTGTGACACTAGTTATAGATTCCGATGCTTCACTTCAGGTTTACTGTATCCCTTGGACCTTTTATTGACGATGAAACACAAAAATTGCATCGGATTTAAATACGAAAGGCACAAAGCCGACTTAAGCACATGAAGACCGCTACTTCTTACTGACTATGTTTTGAACCATTCCTGTGACACTAGTTATAGATTCCGATGCTTCACTTCAGGTTTACTGTATCCCTTGGTCCTTCTTATTGACGATGAAACACAGAATTTGCATCGGAATTAAATACAAAAGGCACAATGCTGACCTAAGGACGAGATAACTGACTCTTCCGACTGACCATTCCTGTGACACTAGTTATAGATTCCGATGCTTCACTTCAGGTTTACTGTATCCCTTGGACCTTATTGTTGACGATTAAACACAGAAATTGCATCGGAATTAAATACAAAATGCACAATGCCGACTTATGTACATGAAGGCCGACACTTCTTACTGACAATGTTTTGAACCATTCCTGTGACACTAGTTATAGATTCCGATGCTTCACTCCAGGTTTACTGTATCCCTTGGACCTTCTTATTGACGATGTAACACAGAAATTCCATCGGGATTAAATACTAAAGGGCACAATGCCGACTTAAGTACACGAAGACCGACACTTCTTACTGACTATGTTTTGAACCGTTCCTGTGACATTAGTTATAGATTCCGATGCTTCACTTCAGGGTTAATGTATCCCTCTGACCTTCTTATGGATGATGAAACACAGAAATTGCATCGGAATTAAATACAAAAGGCACAATGCCGGCTTAAGTACAAGAAGACTGACACTTCTTACTGACTATGTTTTGAACCATTCCTGTGACACTACTTATAGATTCCGATGCTTCACTTAAGGTTTACTGTATCCCTTGGACCTTCTTATTGACGATGAAACACAGAAATTGCATCGGAATTAAATACAAAATGCACAATGCCGACTTAAGTACAAAAAGACTGACTCTTCTTACTGACTATGTTTTGAACCGTTCCTGTGACATTAGTTATAGATTCCGATGCTTCACTTCAGGGTTACTGTATCCCTCTGACCTTCTTATGGATGATGAAACACAGAAATTGCATCGGAATTAAATACAAAAGGCACAATGCCGGCTTAAGTACAAGAAGACTGACACTTCTTACTGACTATGTTTTGAACCATTCCTGTGACACTACTTATAGATTCCGAGGCTTCACTTCACGTTTACTGTACCCCTCTGACCTTCTTATTGACGATGAAACACTGAAATTGCGTCGGAATTAAATAGAAAAGGCACAATGCCGACTTAAGTACAAGATGACTGACTCCTCTTACTGGCTATGTTTTGAACCATTCCTGTGACACTAGTTATAGATTCCGATGTTTGACTTCAGTTTTACTGTTTCCCTTGGACCTTCTAATTGACGATGAAACACAGAAATTGCATCGGAATTAAATACAAAAGGCACAATGCCGACTTAAGTACAAGAGACTGATTCTTCTTACTAACTATCTTTTGAACCATTCCTGTGACACTAAATTTAGATTCTGATGCTTCACTTCAGATTTACTGTATCCCTCTGACGTTCTTATTGACGATGAAACACAGAAATTGCATCGGAATTAAATAGAAAAGGCACAATGCCGACTTAAGTACAAGAAGACTGACTCTTCTTACAGACTATGTTTTGAACCATTCCTGTGACACTAGATATAGATTCCGATGCTTCTCTTCAGATTTACTGTATTCCTCTGACCTTCTTGTTGACTATGAAACACAGAAATTGCATCGGAATTAAATAGAAAAGGCACAATGCCGATTTAAGTACTGTCTATGTTTTGACCATTCCTGTGACACTAGTTATAGATTCCGATTCTTCACTCCAGGATTACTGTGTACCTTGGACTTTCTTATTGACGATGAAAACAGAAGCTGCATCGGAATTAATTACAAAAGGGATAAGGCCAACTTAAGGACAAGAAGACTGTCTCCTCTTACTGGCTATGTTTTGAACCATTCCTGTGGCATTAGTTATAGATTCCGATGCTTCACATCTGGTTTACTGTATCACTCTGACCTTCTTATTGTCGATGAAACACAGACATTGCACCGGAATTAAATACAAACGGCACAATGCCGACTTATGTACAAGAAGACTGACTCTTCTCACTGTCTATGTTTTGAACCATTCCATTGACACTAGTTATAGATTCCGATGCTTCACTCCAGGTTTACTGTGTCCCTTGGACCATCTTATTGACGATGAAACACTGAAATTGCATCGGAATTAAATAGAAAAGTCACAATGCCGACTTAAATACAAGAAGACTGACTCTTGTTACTGTCTATGTTTTGAACCATTCCTGCGACACTAGTTATGGATTCCGATGCTTGACTTCAGTTTTACTGTATCCCTTGGACCTTCTTATTGACGATGAAACACAGAAATTGCATCGGAATAAAATTCAAAAGGCACAATGCCGACTTAAGTACAGGAGACTGACTCTTCTTACAGTCTATGATTTGAACCATTCCTGTAACACTAGTTATAGATTTCGATGCTTCACTTCAGGTTTACTGTATTCCTTGGACCTTTTTATTGACGATGAAACACAAAAATTGCATCGGAATTAAATACAAAAGGCACAATGCAGACTTAAGTACATGAAGACTGACTCTTCTTATTGACTATGTTTTGAACCATACCTGTGACACTAGTTATAGATTCCGATGCTACACTCCAGGTTTACTGTATCCCTTGGACCATCTTATTGACGATGAAACACAGAAATTGCATCGGAATTAAATACAAAAGGCACAATGCCGACTTAACTACATGAGGACCGACACTTCTTACTTACTATGTTTTGAACCATTCCTGTGACACTAGTTATAGATTCCGATGCTTCACTCCAGGTTTACTGCATCCCTTGGACCTTCTTATTGACGATGAAACACAGAAATTGCATCATAATTAAATACAAAAGACACAATGCCGACTTATATACATGAAGACCGACACTTCTTACAGACTATTGTTTTGAACCATTCCTGTGACACTAGTTATAGATTCCGATGCTTCACTTCAGGATTACGGTATCCCTTGGACCTTCTTATTGACGATGAAACACAGAAATTGCATCGGAATTAAATACAAAAGGCACAATGCCAACTGAAGTACATGAAGACCGACACTTCTTACTGACTATCTTTTGAACCATTTCTGTAACACAAGTTATAGATTCCGATGCTTCACAATAGGTTTACTGTATCCCTCTGACCATCTTATTGACGATGAAACACTGAAATTGCATCGAAATTAAATAGAATAGCACATTGCCGTCTTAAGTACAAGAAGCCTGACTCTTCTTACTGTCTACGTCTTGAACCAATCCTGTGACACTAGTTATAGATTCCGATGCTTCTCTTCAGGTTTACTGTATCCCTTCCGTCCTTCTTATTGACGATGAAACACAGAAATTGCATCGGAATTAAATACAAAAGGTACAATGCCGACTTAAGTACAAAAAGAATGACTCTTCTTACTGACTATGTTTTGAACCATTTCTGTGACACAAGTTATAGATTCCGATGCTTCACTTGAGGTTTGCTGTATCCCTCTGACCTTCTTAGTGACCATGAAACACATAAATTGCATCGGAATTAAATAAAAATGCACAATGCCGAATTAAGTACCAGAGGACTGACACTTCTTACTGACTATGTTTTGAATCATTCCTGTGACACTAGTTATGGATTCCGATGTTTCACTTCAGGTTTACTGTATCCCTCTGATCTTCTTATTGTCGATGAAACACCGAAATTGCATCGGAATTAAATGCAAAAGGCACAATGCCGACTTAAGTACAAGAAGACTGACTCTTCTTACTGTGTATGTTTTGAACCATTCCTGTGACACTAGTTATAAATTCCGATGTTTGACTTCAGTTTTACTGTATCCCTTGGACCTTCTTATTGACGATGAAACACAGAAATTGCATTGGAATTAAATACAAAAGGCACAATGCCGACATAAGTACATGAAGACCAACACTTCTTACTTACTATGTTTTGAACCATTCCTGTGACACTAGTTATAGATTCCGATGCTTCACTCCAGGTTTACTGTATCCCTCTGACCTTCTTATTGACGATGAATAATTAAATACAAAAGACACATTGCCGACTTAAGTACATGAAGACCGACACATCTTACTGACTATTATTTTGAACCATTCCTGTGACACTAGTTATAGATTCCGATGCTTCACTTCAGGATTACTGTATCCCTTGGACCTTCTTATTGACGATGAAACACAGAAATTGCATCGGAATTAAATACAAAAGGCACAATGCCAACTTAAGTACATGAAGACCGACACTTCTTACTGACTATCTTTTGAACCATTTCTGTAACACTAGTTATAGATTCCGATGCTTCACTTCAGGTTTACTGTATCCCTTGGACCTTCTTATTGACGATGAAAGACAGAGAGTGCATCGGAATTAAATACAAAAGGCACTATGCCGACTTAGGGACGAGAAGACTGACTCTTCCTACTGACCATTCCTGTGACACTAGTTATATATTACGATGCTTCACTTCAGGTTTACTGTATCCCTTCGACTTTCTTATTGACGATGAAACACAAAAATTGCATCGGATTTAAATTCAAAAGGCACAAAGCCGACTGAAGCACATGAAGACCGACACTTCTTACTGACTATGCTTTGAACCATTTCTGTAACACTAGTGATAGATTCCGATGCTTCGCTTCAGGTTTACTGTATCCCTTGGACCTTCTTATTGACGATGAAAGACAGAGATTGCATCGGAATTAAATACAAAAAGCACTATGCCGACTTAAGGACGAGAAGACTGACTCTTCCTACTGACCATTCCTGTGACACTAGTTATATATTACGATGCTTCACTTCAGGTTTACTGTATCCCTTGGACCTTCTTATTGACGATGAAACACAGAAATTGCATCGGAATTAAATACAAAAGGCACAATGCCGACTTAAGTACGTGAAGACCGACACTTCATACTGACTATGTTTTGAACCATTCCTGTGACACTAGTTATAGATTCCGATGCTTCACTTAAGGTTTACTGTATCCCTTGGACCTTCTTATTGACGATGAAACACAGAAATTGCATCGGAATTAAATACAAAAGGCACAATGCCGACATAAGGACAAGAAGACTGACTCTTCCTACTGACCACTCCTGTGACACTAGTTATAGATTCCGATGCTTCACTTCAGGTTTACTGTATCCCTTGGACCTTTTATTGACGATGAAACACAAAAATTGCATCGGATTTAAATACGAAAGGCACAAAGCCGACTTAAGCACATGAAGACCGACACTTCTTACTGACTATGTTTTGAACCATTCCTGTGACACTAGTTATAGATTCCGATGCTTCACTTCAGGTTTACTGTATCCCTTGGTCCTTCTTATTGACGATGAAACACAGAATTTGCATCGGAATTAAATACAAAAGGCACAATGCTGGCCTAAGGACGAGATAACTGACTCTTCCGACTGACCATTCCTGTGACACTAGTTATAGATTCCGATGCTTCACTTCTAGTTTACTGTATCCCTTGGACCTTCTTGTTGACGATTAAACACAGAAATTGCATCGGAATTAAATACAAAAGGCACAATGCCGACTTATGTACATGAAGGCCGACACTTCTTACTGACAATGTTTTGAACCATTCCTGTGACACTAGTTATAGATTCCGATGCTTCACTCCAGGTTTACTGTATCCCTTGGACCTTCGTATTGACGATGTAACACAGAAATTCCATCGGGATTAAATACAAAAGGCACAATGCCGACTTAAGTACACGAAGACCGACACTTCTTACTGACTAAGTTTTGAACCATTCCTGTAACACTACTTATAGATTGCGATGCTTCACTTCAGGTTTACTGTATCCCTTGGACCTTCTTATTGACGATTAAACACAGAAATTGCATCGGAATTAAATACAAAAGGCACAATGCCGACTTAAGGACAAGAAGACTGACTCTTCCTACTGACCATTCCTGTGACACTAGTTATAGATTCCGATGCTTCACTTCAGGTTTACTGTATCCCTTGGACCATCTTATTGACGATGAAACACTGAAATTGCATCGGAATAAAATTCAAAAGGCACTATGCCGACTTAAGTACAAGAAGACTGACTCTTCTTACTGTCTATGTTTTGAACCAATCCTGTTACACTAGTTAGAGATTCCGATGCTTCACTGCAGGTTTACTGCATCCCTTGGAACTTCTTATTGACATTGAAACACAGAAATTGCATCGGAATTAAATACAAAATGCACAATGCCGACTTAAGTACAAAAAGACTGACTCTTCTTACTGACTATGTTTTGAACCGTTCCTGTGACATTAGTTATAGATTCCGATGCTTCACTTCAGGGTTACTGTATCCCTCTGACCTTCTTATGGATGATGAAACACAGAAATTGCATCGGAATTAAATACAAAAGGCACAATGCCGGCTTAAGTACAAGAAGACTGACACTTCTTACTGACTATGTTTTGAACCATTCCTGTGACACTACTTATAGATTCCGAGGCTTCACTTCACGTTTACTGTACCCCTCTGACCTTCTTATTGACGATGAAACACTGAAATTGCGTCGGAATTAAATAGAAAAGGCACAATGCCGACTTAAGTACAAGATGACTGACTCCTCTTACTGGCTATGTTTTGAACCATTCCTGTGACACTAGTTATAGATTCCGATGTTTGACTTCAGTTTTACTGTTTCCCTTGGACCTTCTAATTGACGATGAAACACAGAAATTGCATCGGAATTAAATACAAAAGGCACAATGCCGACTTAAGTACAAGAGACTGATTCTTCTTACTGACTATCTTTTGAACCATTCCTGTGAGACTAAATTTAGATTCTGATGCTTCACTACAGATTTACTGTATCCCTCTGACGTTCTTATTGACGATGAAACACAGAAATTGCATCGGAATTAAATAGAAAAGGCACAATGCCGACTTAAGTACAAGAAGACTGACTCTTCTTACAGACTATGTTTTGAACCATTCCTGTGACACTAGATATAGATTCCGATGCTTCTCTTCAGATTTACTGTTTTCCTCTGACCTTCTTGTTGACTATGAAACACAGAAATTGCATCGGAATTAAATAGAAAAGGCACAATGCCGACTTAAGTACAAGATGACTGACTCTTCCTACTGTCTATGTTTTGAACCATTCCTGTGACACTAGTTATAGATTCCGATGCTTCACTTCAGGTTTACTGTATCCCTTGCACCTTCATATTGACGATGAAACACAGAAATTGCATCGGAATTAAATACAAAAGGCACAATGTCGATTTAAGTACTGTCTATGTTTTGAACCATTCCTGTGACACTAGTTATAGATTCCGATTCTTCACTCCAGGATTACTGTGTACCTTGGACTTTCTTATTGACGATGAAAACAGAAGTTGCATCGGAATTAATTACAAAAGGGATAAGGCCAACTTAAGGACAAGAAGACTGTCTCCTCTTACTGACTATGTTTTGAACCATTCCTGTGGCATTAGTTATAGATTCCGATGCTTCACATCAGGTTTACTGTATCACTCTGACCTTCTTATTGTCGATGAAACACAGACATTGCACCGGAATTAAATACAAACGGCACAATACCGACTTATGTACAAGAAGACTGACTCTTCTCACTGTCTATGTTTTGAACCATTCCATTGACACTTGTTATAGATTCCGATGCTTCACTCCAGGTTTACTGTATCCCTTGGACCATCTTATTGACGATGAAACACTGAAATTGTATCGGAATTAAATAGAAAAGTCACAATGCCGACTTAAGTACAAGAAGACTGACTCTTGTTACTGTCTATGTTTTGAACCATTCCTGCGACACTAGTTATGGATTCCGATGCTTGACTTCAGTTTTACTGTATCCCTTGGACCTTCTTATTGACGATGAAACACAGAAATTGCATCGGAATAAAATTCAAAAGGCACAATGCCGACTTAAGTACATGAGACTGACTCTTCTTACAGTCTATGATTTGAACCATTCCTGTGAC
Organism: Schistocerca americana; assembly: GCF_021461395.2. Classification (NCBI taxonomy): domain Eukaryota; kingdom Metazoa; phylum Arthropoda; class Insecta; order Orthoptera; family Acrididae; genus Schistocerca; species Schistocerca americana. Next base: position 26,801,982 of record NC_060130.1, read on the forward strand.
ACTAGTTATAGATTTCGATGCTTCACTTCAGGTTTACTGTATTCCTTGGACCTTTTTATTGACGATGAAACACAAAAATTGCATCGGAATTAAATACAAAAGGCACAATGCAGACTTAAGTACATGAAGACTGACTCTTCTTATTGACTATGTTTTGAACCATACCTGTGACACTAGTTATAGATTCCGATGCTACACTCCAGGTTTACTGTATCCCTTGGACCATCTTATTGACGATGAAACACAGAAATTGCATCGGAATTAAATACAAAAGGCACAATGCCGACTTATGTACATGAAGACCGACACTTCTTACAGACTATTGTTTTGAACCATTCCTGTGACACTAGTTATAGATTCCGATGCTTCACTTCAGGATTACGGTATCCCTTGGACCTTCTTATTGACGATGAAACACAGAAATTGCATCGGAATGAAATACAAAAGGCACAATGCCAACTTAAGTACATGAAGACCGACACTTCTTACTGACTATCTTTTGAACCATTTCTGTAACACAAGTTATAGATTCCGATGCTTCACTTCAGGTTTACTGTATCCCTCTGACCATCTTATTGACGATGAAACACTGAAATTGCATCGAAATTAAATAGAATAGCACAATGCCGTCTTAAGTACAAGAAGCCTGACTCTTCTTACTGTCTATGTCTTGAACCAATCCTGTGACACTAGTTATAGATTCCGATGCTTCTCTTCAGGTTTACTGTATCCCTTCCGTCCTTCTTATTGACGATGAAACACAGAAATTGCATCGGAATTAAATACAAAAGGTACAATGCCGACTTAAGTACAAAAAGACTGACTCTTCTTACTGACTATGTTTTGAACCATTTCTGTGACACAAGTTATAGTTTCCGATGCTTCACTTGAGGTTTGCTGTATCCCTCTGACCTTCTTAGTGACCATGAAACACATAAATTGCATCGGAATTAAATAAAAATGCACAATGCCGAATTAAGTACCAGAGGACTGACACTTCTTACTGACTATGTTTTGAATCATTCCTGTGACACTAGTTATGGATTCCGATGTTTCACTTCAGGTTTACTGTATCCCTCTGATCTTCTTATTGTCGATGAAACACCGAAATTGCATCGGAATTAAATGCAAAAGGCACAATGCCGACTTAAGTACAAGAAGACTGACTCTTCTTACTGTGTATGTTTTGAACCATTCCTGTGACACTAGTTATAGATTCCGATGTTTGACTTCAGTTTTACTGTATCCCTTGGACCTTCTTATTGACGATGAAACACAGAAATTGCATTGGAATTAAATAAAAAAGGCACAATGCCGACATAAGTACATGAAGACCAACACTTCTTACTTACTATGTTTTGAACCATTCCTGTGACACTAGTTATAGATTCCGATGCTTCACTCCAGGTTTACTGTATCCCTCTGACCTTCTTATTGACGATGAATAATTAAATACAAAAGACACATTGCCGACTTAAGTACATGAAGACCGACACATCTTACTGACTATTATTTTGAACCATTCCTGTGACACTAGTTATAGATTCCGATGCTTCACTTCAGGATTACTGTATCCCTTGGACCTTCTTACTGACGATGAAACACAGAAATTGCATCGGAATTAAATACAAAAGGCACAATGCCAACTTAAGTACATGAAGACCGACACTTCTTACTGACTATCTTTTGAACCATTTCTGTAACACTAGTTATAGATTCCGATGCTTCACTTCAGGTTTACTGTATCCCTTGGACCTTCTTATTGACGATGAAAGACAGAGAGTGCATCGGAATTAAATACAAAAGGCACTATGCCGACTTACGGACGAGAAGACTGACTCTTCCTACTGACCATTCCTGTGACACTAGTTATATATTACGATGCTTCACTTCAGGTTTACTGTATCCCTTCGACTTTCTTATTGACGATGAAACACAAAAATTGCATCGGATTTAAATTCAAAAGGCACAAAGCCGACTGAAGCACATGAAGACCGACACTTCTTACTGACTATGCTTTGAACCATTCCTGTGACACTAGTTATAGATTCCGATGCTTCACTTCAGGTTTACTGTATCCCTTGGACCTTCTTATTGACGATGAAACACACAAATTGCATCGGAATTAAATACAAAAGGCACAATGCCGACTTAAGTACAAGAAGACTGACTCTTCCTACTGACCATTCCTGTGACACTAGTTATAGATTCCGATGCTTCACTTCAGGATTACTGTATCCCTTGGACCTTCTTATTGACGATGAAACACAGAAATTGCATCGGAATTAAATACAAAAGGCACAATGCCAACTTAAGTACATGAAGACCGACACTTCTTACTGACTATCTTTTGAACCATTTCTGTAACACTAGTTATAGATTCCGATGCTTCACTTCAGGTTTACTGTATCCCTTGGACCTTCTTATTGACGATGAAAGACAGAGAGTGCATCGGAATTAAATACAAAAGGCACAATGCTGACTTAAGGACGAGATAACTGACTCTTCCGACTGACCATTCCTGTGACACTAGTTATAGATTCCGATGCTTCACTTCAGGTTTACTGTATCCCTTGGACCTTCTTATTGACGATGTAACACAGTAATTCCATCGGAATTAAATACAAAAGGCACAATGCCGACTTAAGTACACGAAGACCGACACTTCTTACTGACTAAGTTTTGAACCATTCCTGTAACACTAGTTATAGATTCCGATGCTTCACTTCAGGTTTACTGTATCCCTCTGACCTTCTTATTGACGATGAAACACTCAAATTGCATCGGAATTAAATACAAAAGGCACAATGCCGACTTAAGGACAAGAAGACTGACTCTTCCTACTGACCATTCCTGTGACACTAGTTATAGATTCCGATGCTTCACTTCAGGTTTACTGCATCCGTTGGACCTTCGTATTGACGGTGAAACACAGAAATTGCATCGGAATTAAATACAAAAGGCACAATGCCGACTTAAGTACAAGGAGACAGACTCCTCTTACTGTCTATGCTTTGAACCAATCCTGTGTTACTAGTTAGAGATTCCGATGCTTCAGTTCAGGTTTACTGCATCCCTTTGACCTTCTTATTGACGATTAAACACAGAAATTGCATCGGAATTAAATACAAAAGGCACAATGAGGACTTAAGTTCAAAAAGAGTGACTCTTCTTACTGACTATGTTTTGAACCGTTCATGTGACACTAGTTATAGATTCCGATTCTTCACTTCAGGTTTACTGTATCCCTCTGACCTTCTGATTGATGATGAAACACAGAAATTGCATCGGAATTAAATACAAAAGGCACAATGCCGACTTAATTACAAGAAGGTTGACTCTTCTTACTGACTATGTTTTGAACCATTCCTGTGACACTAGTTATAGATTCCGATGCTTCACTTCAGGTTTACTGTATCCCTCTGACCTTCTTATTGACGATGAAACACTGAAATTGCATCGGAATTAAATAGAAAAGGCACAATGCCGACTTAAGTAAAAGAAGACTGACTCTTCTTACTGTCTATGTTTTGAACCATTCCTGTGACACTAGTTATAGATTCCGATGCATCACTTCAGGTTTACTGTATCCTTGGACATTCTTATTGACGATGAAACACAGAAATTGCATCGGAATTAAATACAAAAGGCACAATGCCGACTTAGGTACATGAAGACCGACACTTGTTAATGACTACGTTTTGAACCATTCCTGGGACACCAGTTATAGATTCCGATGCTTCACTCCAGGTTAACTGTATCCCTTGGACCTTCTTATTGACAATGAAACACAGAAATTGCTTCGGAATTAAATACAAAAGGCACAGTGCCGATTTAAGTTTATGAAAACCGACACATCTTACTGACTATGATTTGAACCATTCCTGTAACACTAGTTATAGATTCCGATGCTTCACTTCAGGTTTACTGTATCGCTTGGACCTTCTTATTTACGATGAAACACAGAAATTGCATCGGAATTGAATACAAAAGGCACAATGCCGACTTAAGGACAAGAAGACTGACTCTTCCTACTGACCCTTACTGAGACACTAGTTATAGATACCGATGCTTCACTTCAGGTTTACTGTATCCCTTGGACCTTCTTATTGACGATGAAACACAGAAATTGCATCGGAATTAAATACAAAAGGCACAATGCCGACTTAAGTACATGAAGACCGACACTTCTTACTGACTATGTTTTGAACCATTCCTGTGACACTAGTTATAGATTCCGATGCTTCACCTCAGGTTTACTGTATCCCTTGGACCTTCTTATTGACGATGAAACACAGAAATTGCATCGGAATTAAATACAAAAGGCACAATGCCGACTTAAGGGGCAAGAAGACTGACTCTTTCTACTGTCCATTCCTGTGACACTAGTTATAGATTCCGATGCTTCACTTCAGGTTTACTGTATCCCTGGGACCTTTTTACCGACGATGAAACACAGAAATTGCATCGGAATTAAATACAAAAGGCACAATGCCGACTTCCGTACATGAAGACCGACACTTCTTACTTACTATGTTTGAACCATTCCTGTAACACTAGTTACAGATTCCGATGCTTCACTTCTGGTTTACTGTATCCCTTGGACCATCTTATTGACGATGAAACACAGAAATTGCATCGGAATTAAATACAAAAAGCATAATGCCGACTTAAGGACAAGAAGACTGACTCTTCCTACTGACCATTCCTGTGACACTAGTTATTGATTCCGATGCTTCACTTCAGGTATACTGTATCCCTTGTACCTTCTTATTGGCGATGAAACACAGAAATTGCATCGGAATTAAATACAAAAGCCACAATGGCGACTTAAGTACATGAAGACCGACACTTCTTTCTGACTATGTTTTGAACCATTCCTGTGACACTAGTTATAGATTCCGATGCTTCACTTCATGCTTACTGTATCCCTTGGACCTTCTTCTTGCCGAAGAAACACATAAATTGCATCGGAATAAAATACAAAAGGCACAATTCTGAATTAGGAACAAGAAGACTGACTCTTCTACTGACCATTCCTGTGAAACTAGTTATAGATTCCGATGCATCACTTCAGGTTTACTGTATCCCTTGGACCTTCTTATTGACGATGAAACACAGAAATAGCATCGGAATTAAATACAAAAGGCACAATGCCGACATAAGTACATGAAGACCGACACTTCTTACTGACTATGTTTTGAACCATTCCTGTAACACTAGTTACAGATTCCGATGCTTCACATCAGGTTTACTGTATCCCTTGGACCATCTTAGTGACGATGAAACATGGAAATTGCATCGGAATTAAATACAAAAGGCACAATGCCGACTTATGTACATGAAGACCGACACTTCTTCCTGACTATGTTTTGAACCATTCCTGTAACACTAGTTATAGATTCCGATGCTTCACTTCAGGTTTACTGTATCCCTAGGACTTTCTTATTGACGATGAAACACAGAGATTGCATCGGAATTAAATACAAAAGGCACAATGCCGACTTAAGGAAAAGAAGACTGACTCTTGTTACTGACCATTCCTGCGACACTAGTTAAAGATTCCGATGCTTCACTTCAGGTTTACTGTATCCCTTGGAAGTTCTTATTGACGATGAAACACAGAAATTGCATCGGAATTAAATACAAAAGGCACAATGTCGACGTAAGTACATGAAGACCGACACTTCTTACTGACTATGTTTTGAACCATTCCTGTGACACTAGTTATAGATTCCGATGCTTCACTTCGGTTTACTGTATCCCTTGGACCTTCTTATTGATGATGAAACACAGAAATTGCATCGGAATTAAATACAAAAAGCACAATGCCGACTTAAGGACAAGAAGACTGACTCTTCCTACTGACCATTCCTGTGACACTAGTTATAGATTCCGATGCTTCACTTCAGGTTTACTGTATCCCTTGGACCCTCTTATTGACGATGAAACACAGAAATTGCATCGGAATTACATACAAAAGGCACAAAGCCGTCTTATGCACATGAAGACCGACACTTCTTACTGAGTATGCTATGAACCATTCCTGTAACACTAGTTATTGATTCTGATGGTTCACTTCAGGATTACTGTATCCCTTGGACCTTCTTATTGACGATGAAACACAGAAATTGCATCGGAATTAAATACAAATGGCACAATGCCGACTTATGTACATGTAGACCGACACTTCTTACTGAGTATGCTATGAACCATTCCTGTAACACTAGTTACAGATTCTGATGGTTCACTTCAGGTTTACTGTATCCCTTGGACCTTCTTATTGACGATGAAACACAGAAATTGCATCGGAATTAAATACAAAAGGCACAATGCCGAGTTAGGTACATGAAGACGGACACTTCTTACTGACTATGCTTTGAACCATTCCTGGGACACCAGTTATAGATTCTGATGCTTCACTCCAGGTTTACTGTATCCCTTGGACCTTCTTATTGACGATGAAACACAGACATTGCTTCGGAATTAAATACAAAAGGCACAATGCCGACTTAAGTGTATGAAGACCGACACTTCTTACTGTCTATGTTTTGAACCATTCCTGTAACACTAGTTATAGATTCCGATGCTTCACTTCAGGTTTACTGTATCGCTTGGACCTTCTTGTTTACGATGAAACACAGAAATTGCATCGGAATTAAATACAAAAAGCACAATGCCGACTTAAGGACAAGAAGTCTGACTCTTCCTACTGACCCTTTCTGTGACACTAGTTATAGATTCCGATGCTTCACTTCAGGTTTATTGTATCCCTTGGACCTTCTTAATGACGATGAAACACAGAAATTGCATCGGAATTAAATACAAAAGGCACAATGCCGACTTAAGTACATGAAGACTGACACTTCTTACTGACTATGTTTTTAACCATTCCTGTAACACTAGTTACAGATTCCGATGCTTCACTTCAGGTTTACTGTATCCCTTGGACCATCTTAGTGACGATGAAACATAGAAATTGCATCGGAATTAAATACAAAAGGCACAATGCCGACTTAAGTACATGAAGACGGACACTTCTTCCTGACTATGCTTTGAACCATTCCTGTAACACTAGTTATAGATCCCGATGCTTTACTTCAGGTTTATTGTATCCCTTGGACCCTCTTATTGACGATGAAACACAGAAATTGCAGCGGAATTAAATACAAAAGGCACAATGCCGACATAAGGACAAGAAGACTGACTCTTCTTACTGACCATTCCTGTGACATTAGTTATAGATTCCGATGCTTCGCTTCAGGTTTACTGTATCCCTTGGACCCTCTTATTGACGATGAAACACAGAAATTGCATCGGAATTAAATACAAAAGGCACAATGCCGACTTATGTACATGAAGACCGACACTTCTTACTGACTATGTTTTGAACCATTCCTGTGACACTAGTTATAGATTCCGATGCTTCACTTCAGGTTTACTGTATCCCTTGGACCTTCTTATTGACGATGAAACACAGAAAATGCATCGGAATTAAATACAAAAGGCACAATGCCGACTTAAGGGCAAGAAGACTGACTCTTTCTACTGACCATTCCTGTGACACTAGTTATAGATTCCGATGCTTCACTTCAGGTTTACTGTATCCCTTGGACCTTTTTACCGACGATGAAACACAGAAATTGCATGGGAATTAAATACAAAATGCACAATGCCGACTTAAGTACATGAAGACCGACACTTCTTACTGAGTATGTTTTGAACCATTCCTGTGACACTAGTTACAGATTGCGATGCTTCACATCAGGTGTACCGTATCCCTTGGACCTTCTTATTGACGATGAAACACAGAAATTGCATCGGAATTAAATACAAAAAGCGCAATGCCGACTTAAGGACAAGAAGACTGACTCTTCCTACTGATCATTCCTGTGACACTAGTTATAGATTCCGATGCTTCACTTCAGGTTTACTGTATCCCTTGGAGCTTCTTATTGACGATGAAACGCAGAAATTGCATCGGAATTAAATACAAAAGGCACAATGCCGACTTAAGTACATGAAGACCGACACTTCGTACTGACAATGTTTTTAACCATTCCTGTGACACTAGCTATAGATTCCGATGCTTCACTCCAGGTTTACTGTATCCCTTAAACATTCTTATTGACGATGAAACACAGAAATTGCATCGGAATTACATACAAAGGGCACAATGCCGACTTAAGTACATGAAGACCGACACTTCTTACTGAGTATGGTTTGAACCATTCCTGTAACACTAGTTATTGATTCTGATGGTTCACTTCAGGTTTACTGTATCCCTTGGACCATCTTATTGACGATGAAACACAGAAATTGCATCGGAATTAAATACAAATGGCACAATGCCGACTTAAGGACAAGAAGACTGACTCTTCCTACTGATCATTCCTGTGACACTAGTTATTGATTCCGATGTTTCACTTCAGGTTTACTGTATCCCTTGGACCTTCTTATTGACGATGAAACACAGAAATTGCAACGGAATTAAATAGAAAAGGCACAATGCCGTCTTAAGTACATGAAGACCCACACTTCTTTCTGACTATGATTTGAACCATTCCTGTGACACTAGTTATAGATTCCGATGCTTCAACTCAGGTTTACTGTATCCCTTGGACCTGCTTATTGGCAATGAAACACAGACATTGCACCGGAATTAAATACAAAAGGCACACGGCGACTCAGGTACATGAAGACCGACACTTCTTACTGACTATGTTTGAACGATTCCTGTAACACTAGTTATAGATTCCGATGCTTCACTTCATGCTTATTGTATCCCTTGGACCTTCTTATTGACGAGGAAACACATAAATTGCATCGGAATTAAATACAAAAGGCACAATGCCGACTTAAGGACAAGAAGACTGACTCTTCCTACTGACAATTCCTGTGAAACTAGTTATAGATTCCGATGCATCACTTCATGTTTACTGTATCCCTTGGACCTTCGTATTGACGATGAAACACAGAAATAGCATCGGATTTAAATACAAAAGGCACAATGACGACTTAAGTACATGAAGACCGACACTTCTTTCTGACTATGTTTTGAACCATTCCTGTGACACTAGTTATAGATTCCGATGCTCCACTTCAGGTTTACTGTATCCCTTGGACCTTCTTATTGACGATGAAACACAGAAATTGCATCGGAATTAAATACAAAGGCACAATGCCGACTTAGGTTCATGAGGACCGATACTTCTTACTGACTATGTTTTGAACCATTCCTGGGACACCAGTTGAAGATTCCGATGCTTCACTCCAGGTTTACTGCATACCTTGAACCTTCTTATTGACGATGAAACACAGAAATTGCTTCGGAATTAAATACAAAAGGCACAATGCCGACTTTAGTTTATGAAGACCGACACTTCTTACTGACAATGTTTTGAACCATTCCTGTAACACTAGTTATAGATTCCGATGCTTCACTTCAGGTTTACTGTATCCCTTGGACCTTCTTATTGACGATGAAATACAGAAATTGCATCGGAATTAAATACAAAAGGCACAATGCCGACAAAAGGACAAGAAGACTGACTCTTCCTACTGACCATTCCTGTGACACTAGTTATAGATTCCGATGCTTCACTTCAGGTTTACTGTATCCCTTGGACCCTCTTATTGACGATGAAACACAGAAATTGCATCGGAAATAAATACAAAAGGCACAATGCCGACTTAAGGACAAGAAGACTGACTCTTCCTAATGACCATTCCTGTGAAACTAGTTATAGATTCCGATGCATCACTTCAGGTTTACTGTATCCCTTGGACCTTCGTATTGACGATGAAACACAGAAATAGCATCGGATTGAAATACAAAAGGCACAATACCGACTTAAGTACATGAAGACCGTCACTTCTTTCTGACTATGTTTTGAACCATTCCTGTGTCACTAGTTATGGATTCCGATGCTTCACTTCAGGTTTACTGTATCCCTTGGACCTTCTTATTGACGATGAAACACAGAAATTGCATCGGATTTAAATACAAAAGGCACAATGCCGACTTACGTACATGAAGACCTACACTTCTTATCGTCTATGTTTTGAACCATTCCTGTTACACTAGTTATAAATTCCGATGCTTCACTTCAGGTTTACTGTATCCCTCGGACCATCTTAGTGACGATGAAACACTGAAATTGCATCGGAATTAAATACAATGGGCACAATGCCGACTTAAGTACATGACGACCGACACTTCTTACTGACTATGTTTTGAACCATTCCTGCAACACTAGTTATTGATTCCGATGCTTCACTTCAAGTTTACTGTATCCCTTGGACCTTCTTATTGACGATGAAACACAGAAATTGCATCGGAATTAAATACAAAAGGCACAATGCCGACTTAAGGACAAAAAGACTGACTCTTGTTACTGACCATTCCTGTGACATTAGTTATAGATTCCGATGCTTCACTTCAGGTTTACTGTATCCCTTGGACCCTCTTATTGACGATGAAACACAGAAATTGCATCGGAATTAAATACAAAAGGCACAATGCCGACTTAAGTACATGAAGACCGACACATCTTACTGACTATGTTTTGAACCATTCCTGTGACACTAGTTATAGATTCCGATGCTTCACTTCAGGTTTACTGTATCCCTTGGACCTTTTTGCCGACGATGAAACACAGAAATTGCATGAGAATTAAATACAAAAGGCACAATGCCGACTTAAGTACATGAAGACCGATACTTCTTACTGACTATGTTTTGAACCATTTCTGTGACACTAGTTACAGATTGCGATGCTTCACATCAGGTTTTCTGTATCCCTTGGACCTTCTTATTGACGATGAAACACAGAAATTGCATCGGAATTAAATACAAAAAGCACAATGCCGACTTAAGGACAAGAAGACTGACTCTTCCTACTGACCATTCCTGTGACACTAGTTATAGATTCCGATGCTTCACTTCAGGTTTACTGTATCCCTTGGACCTTCTTATTGACGATGAAACACAGAAATTGCAACGGAATTAAATACAAAAGGCACAATGCCGACTTAAGTACATGAAGACCGACACTTCGTACTGACAATGTTTTTAACCATTCCTGTGACACTAGCTATAGATTCCGATGCTTCACTCCAGGTTTACTGTATCCCTTAAACATTCTTATTGACGATGAAACACAGAAATTGCATCGGAATTTCATACAAAAGGCACAATGCCGACTTAAGTACATGAAGACCGACACTTCTTACTGAGTATGGTTTGAACCATTCCAGTAGCACTAATTATTGATTCTGATGGTTCACTTCAGGTTTACTGTATCCCTTGGACCATCTTATTGACGATGAAACACAGAAATTGCATCGGAATTAAATACAAATGGCACAATGCCGACTTACGGACAAGAAGACTGACTCTTCCTACTGACCATTCCTGTGACACTAGTTATTGATTCCGACGTTTCACTTCAGGTTTACTGTATCCCTTGGACCTTCTTATTGACGATGAAACACAGAAATTGCATCGGAATTAAATACAAAACGCACAATGCCGACTTAAGTATATGAAGACCGACACTTCTTTCCGACTATGTTTTGAACCATTCCTGTGACACTAGTTATAGATTCCGATGCTTCAATCCAGGTTTACTGTATCCCTTGGACCTTCTTTTTGACAATGAAACACAGAAATTGCATCGGAATTAAATACAAAGGCACAATGCCGACTTAGGTACATGAAGACCGACACTTCTTACTGACTATGTTTTGAACCATTCCTGTAACACTAGTTATAGATACCGATGCTTCACTTCAGGTTTACTGTATCCCTTGGACCTTCTTATTGACGATGAAACACAGAAATTGCTCCAGAATTAAATACAAAAGGCACAATGCCGACTTTAGTTTATGAAGACCGACACTTCTTACTGACAATGTTTTGAACCATTCCTGTGACACTAGTTATAGATTCCGATGCTTCAATCCAGGTTTACTGTATCCCTTGGACATTCTTTTTGACAATGAAACACAGAAATTGCACCGGAATTAAATACAAAAGGCACACGGCGACTCAAGTACATGAAGACCGACACTTCTTACTGACTATGCTTTGAACAATTCCTGTAACACTAGTTATAGATTCCGATGCTTCACTTCATGCTTAATGTATCCCTGGGACCTTCTTATTGACGAGGAAACACATAAATTGCATCGGAATTAAATACAAAAGGCACAATGCCGACTTAAGGACAAGGAGACTGACTCTTCCTACTGACCATCCCTGTGAAACTAGTTATTGATTCCGATGCATCACTTCAGGTTTACTGTATCCCTTGGACCTTCTTATCGACGATGAAACACAGAAATAGCATCGGATTTAAATACAAAAGGCACAATGCCGACTTAAGTACATGAAGACCGACACTTCTTTCTGACTATGTTTTGAACCATTCCTGTGACACTAGTTATAGATTCCGATGCTTCACTTCAGGTTTACTGTATCCCTTGGACCTTCTTATTGACAATGAAACACAGAAATTGCATCGGAATTAAATACAAAGGCACAATGCCGACTTAGGTACATGAAGACCGACACTTCTTACTGACTATGTTTTGAACCATTCCTGGGACACCAGTTGAAGATTCCAATGCTTCACTCCAGGTTTACTGTATCCCTTGAACCCTCTTATTGACGATGAAACACAGAAATTGCTCCGGAATTAAATACAAAAGGCACAATGCCGACTTTAGTTTATGAAGACCGACACTTCTTACTGACAATGTTTTCAACCATTCCTGTAACACTAGTTATAGATTCCGATGCTTCACTTCAGGTTTACTGTATCCCTTGGACCTTCTTATTGACGATGAAACACAGAAATTGCATCGGAATTAAATACAAAAGGCACAATGCCGACCTACGTACATGAAGACCTACACTTCTTACCGTCTAAGTTTTGAACCATTCCTGTAACACTAGTTATAAATTCCGATGCTTCACTTCAGGTTTACTGTATCCCTTGGACCATCTTAGTGACGATGAAACACTGAAATTTCATCGGAATTAAGTACAATAGGCACAATGCCGACTTAAGTACATGACGACCGACACTTCTTACTGACTATGTTTTGAACCATTCCTGTAACACTAGTTATAGATTCCGATGCTTCACTTCAGGATTACTGTATCCCTTGGACCTTCTTATTGACGATGAAACACAGACATTGCATCGGAATTAAATACAAAAGGCACAATGCCGACTTAAGGACAAGAAGACTGACTCTTCTTACTGACCATTCCTGTGACACTAGTTATTGATTCCGATGCTTGACTTCAGGTTTACTGTATCCCTTGGGCCTTCTTATTGACGATGAAACACAGAAATTGCATCGGAATTAAATACAAAACGCACAATGCCGACTTAAGTACATGAAGACCGACACTTCTTACTGTCTATGTTTTGAACCATTCCTGTGACACTAGTTATAGATTCCGATGCTTCACATCAGGTTTACTGTATCCCTTGGACCTTCTTATTGACGATGAAACACAGAAATTGCATCGGAATTAAATACAAAAGGCACAATGCCGACTTAAGGGCAAGAAGACTGACTCTTCCTACTGACCATTCCTGTGACACTAGTTATAGATTCCGATGCTTCACTTCAGGTTTACTGTATCCCTTGGACCTTCTTATTGACGATGAAACACAGAAATTACATCGGAATTAAATACAAAAGGCACAATGCCGACTTAAGTACATGAAGACCGACACTTCTTACTGACTATGTTTTGAACCATTCCTGTGACACTAGTAAAAGATTCCGATGCTTCACTTCAGGTTTACTGTATTCCTTGGACCTTCTTATTGACGATGAAACACAGAAATTGCATCGGAATTAAATACAAAAAGCACAATGCCGACTTAAGGACAAGAAGACTGACTCTTCCTACTGACCATTCCTGTGACACTAGTTATAGATTCCGATGCTTCACTTCAGGTTTACTGTATCCCTTGGACCTTCTTATTGACGATGAAACACAGAAATTGCTTCGGAATTAAATACAAAATTCACAATGCCGACTTAAGTACATGAAGACCGACAATTCGTACTGACAATGTTTTGAACCATTCCTGTGACACTAGTTATAGATTCCGATGCTTCACTCCAGGTTTACTGTATCCCTTGGACCTTCTTATCGACGATGAAACACAGAAATTGCATCGGAATTACATACAAAAGGCTCTATGCCGACTTAAGTACATGAAGACCGACACTTCTTACTGACTATGTTTTGAACCATTCCTGTAACACTAGTTATTGATTCTGATGGTTCACTTCAGGTTTACTGTATCCCTTATACCTTCTTATTGACGATGAGACACAGAAATTGCATCGGAATTAAATACAAATGGCACAATACCGACTAAAGGACAAGAAGACTGACTCTTCCTACTGACCATTCCTGTGACACTAGTTATAGATTCCGATTCCTCACGTCAGGTTTACTGTATCCCTTGGACCTTCTTATTGACGATGAAACACAGAAATTGCATTGGAATTAAATACAAAAGGCACAATGCCGACTTAAGTACATGAAGACCGACACTTGTTTCTGACTATGTTTTGAACCATTCCTGTGACACTAGTTATAGATTCCGATGCTTCAATCAAGGTTTACTGTATCCCTTGGACCTTCTTATTGACGATGAAAGACAGAAACTGCATCGGAATTAAATACAAAAGGCACAATGCCGACTTAAGTACATGAAGACCGACACTTCTTACTGACTTTGATTTGAACCATTCCTGTGACACTAGTTATAGATTCCGATGCTTCACTCCAGGTTTACTGTATCCCTTGGACCTTCTTAATGACGATGAAACACAGAAATTACATCGGAATTAAATACAAAAGGCACAATGCCGCCTTAAGTACATGAAGACGGACACTTCCTACTAACTATGTTTTGAACCATTCCTGTGACACTAGTTATAGATTCCGATGCTTCACTTCAGGTTTACTGTATCCCTTGGACCAACGTATTGACGATGAAACACAGAAATTGCATCGGATTAAATACAAAAGGCACAATGCCGACTTAAGGACAAGAAGACTGACTCTTCCTACTGACCACTCCTGTGACACTAGTTGTAGATTCCAATGCTTCACTTCAGGCTTTCTGTATCACTCGGACCTTCTTATTGACGATGAAACACAGAAATTGCATCGGAATTAAATACAAAAGGCACAATCCCGACTTAAGTACATGAAGACTTACACTTCTTACTGACTATGTTTTGAACCATTACTGTCACACGAGTTATAGATTCCGATGCTTCACTTCAGGTTTACTGTATCCCTTGGACCTTCTTTTTGACGATGAAACACAGAAATTGCTTCGGAATTAAATACAAATGGCACAATGCCGACTTAAGGACAAGAAGACTGACTCTTCCTACTGACCATTCCTGTGACACTAGTTATAGATACCGATGCTTCACTTCAGGATTTCTGTATCCCTTGGACCTTCTTATTGACGATGAAACACAGAAATTGCATCGGAATTAAATACAAAAGGCACAATGCCGACATAAGTACATAGAGACCGACACTTCTTACTGACTATGTTTTGAACCATTCCTGTGACACTAGTTACAGATTCCGATGCTTCACTTCAGGTTTTCTGTATCCCTTGGACCTTCTTATTGACGATGAAACACAGAAATTGCATCGGAATTAAATACAAAAGGCACAATGCCGACTTAAGGACAAGAAGACTGTCTCTTTCTACTGACCATTCCTGTGACACTAGTTATAAATTCCGATGCTTCACTTCAGGTTTACTGTATCCCTTGGACCTTTTTGCCGACGATGAAACACAGAAATTGCATGAGAATTAAATACAAAAGGCACAATGCCGACTTAAGTACATGAAGACCGATACTTCTTTCTGACTATGTTTTGAACCATTCCTGTGACACTAGTTATAGATTCCGATGCTTCACTTCAGGTTTACTGTATCCCTTGGACCTTCTTATTGACAATGAAACACAGAAATTGCATCGGAATTAAATACAAAGGCACAATGCCGACTTAGGTACATGAAGACTGACACTTCTTACTGACTATGTTTTGAACCATTCCTGGGACACCAGTTGAAGATTCCAATGCTTCACTCCAGGTTTACTGTATCCCTTGAACCCTCTTATTGACGATGAAACACAGAAATTGCTCCGGAATTAAATACAAAAGGCACAATGCCGACTTTAGTTTATGAAGACCGACACTTCTTACTGACAATGTTTTCAACCATTCCTGTAACACTAGTTATAGATTCCGATGCTTCACTTCAGGTTTACTGTATCCCTTGGACCTTCTTATTGACGATGAAACACAGAAATTGCATCGGAATTAAATACAAAAGGCACAATTCCGACCTACGTACATGAAGACCTACACTTCTTACCGTCTAAGTTTTGAACCATTCCTGTAACACTAGTTATAAATTCCGATGCTTCACTTCAGGTTTACTGTATCCCTTGGACCATCTTAGTGACGATGAAACACTGAAATTTCATCGGAATTAAGTACAATAGGCACAATGCCGACTTAAGTACATGACGACCGACACTTCTTACTGACTATGTTTTGAACCATTCCTGTAACACTAGTTATAGATTCCGATGCTTCACTTCAGGATTACTGTATCCCTTGGACCTTCTTATTGACGATGAAACACAGACATTGCATCGGAATTAAATACAAAAGGCACAATGCCGACTTAAGGACAAGAAGACTGACTCTTCTTACTGACCATTCCTGTGACACTAGTTATTGATTCCGATGCTTGACTTCAGGTTTACTGTATCCCTTGGGCCTTCTTATTGACGATGAAACACAGAAATTGCATCGGAATTAAATACAAAACGCACAATGCCGACTTAAGTACATGAAGACCGACACTTCTTACTGTCTATGTTTTGAACCATTCCTGTGACACTAGTTATAGATTCCGATGCTTCACATCAGGTTTACTGTATCCCTTGGACCTTCTTATTGACGATGAAACACAGAAATTGCATCGGAATTAAATACAAAAGGCACAATGCCGACTTAAGGGCAAGAAGACTGACTCTTCCTACTGACCATTCCTGTGACACTAGTTATAGATTCCGATGCTTCACTTCAGGTTTACTGTATCCCTTGGACCTTCTTATTGACGATGAAACACAGAAATTACATCGGAATTAAATACAAAAGGCACAATGCCGACTTAAGTACATGAAGACCGACACTTCTTACTGACTATGTTTTGAACCATTCCTGTGACACTAGTAAAAGATTCCGATGCTTCACTTCAGGTTTACTGTATTCCTTGGACCTTCTTATTGACGATGAAACACAGAAATTGCATCGGAATTAAATACAAAAAGCACAATGCCGACTTAAGGACAAGAAGACTGACTCTTCCTACTGACCATTCCTGTGACACTAGTTATAGATTCCGATGCTTCACTTCAGGTTTACTGTATCCCTTGGACCTTCTTATTGACGATGAAACACAGAAATTGCTTCGGAATTAAATACAAAATTCACAATGCCGACTTAAGTACATGAAGACCGACAATTCGTACTGACAATGTTTTGAACCATTCCTGTGACACTAGTTATAGATTCCGATGCTTCACTCCAGGTTTACTGTATCCCTTGGACCTTCTTATCGACGATGAAACACAGAAATTGCATCGGAATTACATACAAAAGGCACTATGCCGACTTAAGTACATGAAGACCGACACTTCTTACTGACTATGTTTTGAACCATTCCTGTAACACTAGTTATTGATTCTGATGGTTCACTTCAGGTTTACTGTATCCCTTATACCTTCTTATTGACGATGAGACACAGAAATTGCATCGGAATTAAATACAAATGGCACAATACCGACTAAAGGACAAGAAGACTGACTCTTCCTACTGACCATTCCTGTGACACTAGTTATAGATTCCGATTCCTCACGTCAGGTTTACTGTATCCCTTGGACCTTCTTATTGACGATGAAACACAGAAATTGCATTGGAATTAAATACAAAAGGCACAATGCCGACTTAAGTACATGAAGACCGACACTTGTTTCTGACTATGTTTTGAACCATTCCTGTGACACTAGTTATAGATTCCGATGCTTCAATCAAGGTTTACTGTATCCCTTGGACCTTCTTATTGACGATGAAAGACAGAAACTGCATCGGAATTAAATACAAAAGGCACAATGCCGACTTAAGTACATGAAGACCGACACTTCTTACTGACTTTGATTTGAACCATTCCTGTGACACTAGTTATAGATTCCGATGCTTCACTTCAGGTTTACTGTATCCCTTGGACCAACGTATTGACGATGAAACACAGAAATTGCATCGGATTAAATACAAAAGGCACAATGCCGACTTAAGGACAAGAAGACTGACTCTTCCTACTGACCACTCCTGTGACACTAGTTGTAGATTCCAATGCTTCACTTCAGGCTTTCTGTATCACTCGGACCTTCTTATTGACGATGAAACACAGAAATTGCATCGGAATTAAATACAAAAGGCACAATCCCGACTTAAGTACATGAAGACTTACACTTCTTACTGACTATGTTTTGAACCATTACTGTGACACGAGTTATAGATTCCGATGCTTCACTTCAGGTTTACTGTATCCCTTGGACCTTCTTTTTGACGATGAAACACAGAAATTGCTTCGGAATTAAATACAAATGGCACAATGCCGACTTAAGGACAAGAAGACTGACTCTTCCTACTGACCATTCCTGTGACACTAGTTATAGATACCGATGCTTCACTTCAGGATTTCTGTATCCCTTGGACCTTCTTATTGACGATGAAACACAGAAATTGCATCGGAATTAAATACAAAAGGCACAATGCCGACATAAGTACATAGAGACCGACACTTCTTACTGACTATGTTTTGAACCATTCCTGTGACACTAGTTACAGATTCCGATGCTTCACTTCAGGTTTTCTGTATCCCTTGGACCTTCTTATTGACGATGAAACACAGAAATTGCATCGGAATTAAATACAAAAGGCACAATGCCGACTTAAGGACAAGAAGACTGTCTCTTTCTACTGACCATTCCTGTGACACTAGTTATAAATTCCGATGCTTCACTTCAGGTTTACTGTATCCCTTGGACCTTTTTGCCGACGATGAAACACAGAAATTGCATGAGAATTAAATACAAAAGGCACAATGCCGACTTAAGTACATGAAGACCGATACTTCTTACTGACTATGTTTTGGACCATTCCTGTGACACTAGTTACAGATTGCGATGCTTCACATCAGGTTTACTGTATCCCTTGGACCTTCTTAATGACGAGGAAACACATAAATTGCATCGGAATTAAATACAAAAGGCACAATGCCGACTTAAGGACAAGAAGACTGACTCTTCCTACTGACCATTCCTGTGAAACTAGTTATTGATTCCGATGCATCACTTCAGGTTTACTGTATCCCTTGGACCTTCTTATTGACGATGAAACACAGAAATAGCATCGGATTTAAATACAAAAGGCACAATGCCGACTTAAGTACATGAAGACCGACACTTCTTTCTGACTATGTTTTGAACCATTCCTGTGACACTAGTTATAGATTCCGATGCTTCACTTCAGGTTTACTGTATCCCTTGGACCTTCTTATTGACAATGAAACACAGAAATTGCATCGGAATTAAATACAAAGGCACAATGCCGACTTAGGTACATGAAGACCGACACTTCTTACTGACTATGTTTTGAACCATTCCTGGGACACCAGTTGAAGATTCCAATGCTTCACTCCAGGTTTACTGTATCCCTTGAACCTTCTTATTGACGATGAAACACAGAAATTGCTCCGGAATTAAATACAAAAGGCACAATGCCGACTTTAGTTTATGAAGACCGACACTTCTTACTGACAATGTTTTGAACCATTCCTGTAACACTAGTTATAGATTCCGATGCTTCACTTCAGGTTTACTGTATCCCTTGGACCTTCTTATTGACGATGAAACACAGAAATTGCATCGGAATTAAATACAAAAGGCACAATGCCGACTTACGTACATAAAGACCTACACTTCTTACCGTCTATGTTTTGAACCATTCCTGTAACACTAGTTATAAATTCCGATGCTTCACTTCAGGTTTACTGTATCCCTTGGACCATCTTAGTGACGATGAAACACTGAAATTTCATCGGAATTAAGTACAATAGGCACAATGCCGACTTAAGTACATGACGACCGACACTTCTTACTGACTATGTTTTGAACCATTCCTGTAACACTAGTTATAGATTCCGATGCTTCACTTCAGGATTACTGTATCCCTTGGACCTTCTTATTGACGATGAAACACAGAAATTGCATCGGAATTAAATACAAAAGGCACAATGCCGACTTAAGGACAAGAAGACTGACTCTTCTTACTGACCATTCCTGTGACACTAGTTATTGATTCCGATGCTTGACTTCAGGTTTACTGTATCCCTTGGGCCTTCTTATTGACGATGAAACACAGAAATTGCATCGGAATTAAATACATAACGCACAGTGCCGACTTAAGTACATGAAGACCGACACTTCTTACTGACTATGTTTTGAACCATTCCTGTGACACTAGTTATAGATTCTGATGCTTCACATCAGGTTTACTGTATCCCTTGGACCTTCTTATTGACGATGAAACACAGAAATTGCATCGGAATCAAATACAAAAGGCACAATGCCGACTTAAGGGCAAGAAGACTGACTCTTCCTACTGACCATTCCTGTGAGACTAGTTATAGATTCCGATGCTTCACTTCAGGTTTACTGTATCCCTTGGACCTTCTTATTGACGATGAAACACAGAAATTACATCGGAATTAAATACAAAAGGCACAATGCCGACTTAAGTACATGAAGACCGACACTTCTTACTGACTATGTTTTGAACCATTCCTGTGACACTAGTAAAAGATTCCGATGCTTCACTTCAGGTTTACTGTATTCCTTGGACCTTCTTATTGACGATGAAACACAGAAATTGCATCGGAATTAAATACAAAAAGCACAATGCCGACTTAAAGACAAGAAGACTGACTCTTCCTACTGACCATTCCTGTGACACTAGTTATAGATTCCGATGCTTCACTTCAGGTTTACTGTATCCCTTGGACCTTCTTATTGACGATGAAACACAGAAATTGCTTCGGAATTAAATACAAAATTCACAATGTCGACTTAAGTACATGAAGACCGACAATTCGTACTGACAATGTTTTGAACCATTCCTGTGACACTAGTTATAGATTCCGATGCTTCACTCCAGGTTTACTGTATCCCTTGGACCTTCTTATCGACGATGAAACACAGAAATTGCATCGGAATTACATACAAAAGGCACTATGCCGACTTAAGTACATGAAGACCGACACTTCTTACTGACTATGTTTTGAACCATTCCTGTAACACTAGTTATTGATTCTGATGGTTCACTTCAGGTTTACTGTATCCCTTATACCTTCTTATTGACGATGAGACACAGAAATTGCATCGGAATTAAATACAAATGGCACAATACCGACTAAAGGACAAGAAGACTGACTCTTCCTACTGACCATTCCTGTGACACTAGTTATAGATTCCGATGCCTCACGTCAGGTTTACTGTATCCCTTGGACCTTCTTATTGACGATGAAACACAGAAATTGCATTGGAATTAAATACAATAGGCACAATGCCGACTTAAGTACATGAAGACCGACACTTGTTTCTGACTATGTTTTGAACCATTCCCGTGACACTAGTTATAGATTCCGATGCTTCAATCAAGGTTTACTGTATCCCTTGGACCTTCTTATTGACGATGAAAGACAGAAACTGCATCGGAATTAAATACAAAAGGCACAATGCCGACTTAAGTACATGAAGACCGACACTTCTTACTGACTTTGATTTGAACCATTCCTGTGACACTAGTTATAGATTCCGATGCTTCACTCCAGGTTTACTGTATCCCTTGGACCTTCTTAATGACGATGAAACACAGAAATTACATCGGAATTAAATACAAAAGGCACAATGCCGCCTTAAGTACATGAAGACGGACACTTCCTACTGACTATGTTTTGAACCATTCCTGTGACACTAGTTATAGATTCCGATGCTTCACTTCAGGTTTACTGTATCCCTTGGACCAACGTATTGACGATGAAACACAGAAATTGCATCGGATTAAATACAAAAGGCACAATGCCGACTTAAGGACAAGAAGACTGACTCTTCCTACTGACCACTCCTGTGACACTAGTTGTAGATTCCAATGCTTCACTTCAGGCTTTCTGTATCACTCGGACCTTCTTATTGACGATGAAACACAGAAATTGCATCGGAATTAAATATAAAAGGCACAATCCCGACTTAAGTACATGAAGACTTACACTTCTTACTGACTATGTTCTGAACCATTACTGTGACACGAGTTATAGATTCCGATGCTTCACTTCAGGTTTACTGTATCCCTTGGACCTTCTTTTTGACGATGAAACACAGAAATTGCTTCGGAATTAAATACAAATGGCACAATGCCGACTTAAGGACAAGAAGACTGACTCTTCCTACTGACCATTCCTGTGACACTAGTTATAGATACCGATGCTTCACTTCAGGATTTCTGTATCCCTTGGACCTTCTTATTGACGATGAAACACAGAAATTGCATCGGAATTAACTACAAAAGGCACAATGCCGACTTAAGTACATAGAGACCGACACTTCTTACTGACTATGTTTTGAACCATTCCTGTGACACTAGTTACAGATTCCGATGCTTCACTTCAGGTTTTCTGTATCCCTTGGACCTTCTTATTGACGATGAAACACAGAAATTGCATCGGAATTAAATACAAAAGGCACAATGCCGACATAAGGACAAGAAGACTGACTCTTTCTACTGACCATTCCTGTGACACTAGTTATAAATTCCGATGCTTCACTTCAGGTTTACTGTATCCCTTGGGCCTTTTTGCCGACGATGAAACACAGAAATTGCATGAGAATTAAATACAAAAGGCACAATGCCGACTTAAGTACATGAAGACCGATACTTCTTACTGACTATGTTTTGAACCATTCCTGTGACAGTAGTTACAGATTGCGATGCTTCACATCAGGTTTACTGTATCCCTTGGACCTTCTTATTGACGATGAAACACAGAAATTGCATCGGAATTAAATACAAAAGGCACAATCCCGACTTAAGTACATGAAGACCGACACTTCGTACTGACAATGTTTTTAACCATTCCTGTGACACTAGCTATAGATTCCGATGCTTCACTCCAGGTTTACTGTATCCCTTAAACATTCTTATTGACGATGAAACACAGAAATTGCTTCGGAATTAAATACAAAATTCACAATGCCGACTTAAGTACATGAAGACCGACAATTCGTACTGACAATGTTTTGAACCATTCCTGTGACACTAGTTATAGATTCCGATGCTTCACTCCAGGTTTACTGTATCCCTTGGACCTTCTTATCGACGATGAAACACAGAAATTGCATCGGAATTACATACAAAAGGCACTATGCCGACTTAAGTACATGAAGACCGACACTTCTTACTGAATATGTTTTGAACCATTCCTGTAACACTAGTTATTGATTCTGATGGTTCACTTCAGGTTTACTGTATCCCTTATACCTTCTTATTGACGATGAGACACAGAAATTGCATCGGAATTAAATACAAATGGCACAATACCGACT